>NC_141460.1:16757500-19257500 GCF_015680905.1 Coptis chinensis | reverse complement strand
ATCAATTGTATGAGTCATTCTTGAAAGTCACAATTTTTTTTTTTAAAGGGTTTTATTTACATACAAAGGAGATATCGTGAAAAACACTTGGATGTCGAGGAGTCACCATCTTAAATCATAGACAACCTGTCATGTCGGCTCTGGAGCGAACCCAATCCAGCCCGGTTGTGGCTTCACCTCTATGTATTATGGGGTTAGGGCGGGGCCGGTACCATCTGGACCGTCGCGGCGCTCTGGTCTAATAAAATTGCCCTTTTTTATCACGGCTATCCTCAAACCGCCCCAGGGACTCAAAGTAACCAATTATAGGGTTGGTCCGGTGGAATCCATTGCCCGTTTGTGTTCCAAGTATGCAACATCTGAGGTTTGACCACGAATCCCTTGTGCAAAACTTAATGCAAAGGGAAAAGGTAACAAAATAAACATATTTACAAGGTGAGTCTTTTAACGTCGGATCCCAGGCGAATCGAGTCTTTTAACGTCGATTCTCAAGGCGAATCCCATCCCGTGGGAAACGGTAGCGACAACGAAGATTATCTGCGGCGGTGGTGTTAGACAAAAGTATACCTTAAAAGCGGCTAGTATCGGATAGGAAGTCGGGCCTAGGCGAAAGGGTGTTTGGCAATGCATACACCAGCCCATCATTCACGCGCCGTCGTTTCACGAGCAAAAAGAACTACGACCATTTCCTATTAAGTGATGAGTGAGACTTACACCAAATGATTAGCTGAAGTTCGCGAGGTAGAGAGTAGAAAAGGGAAGAGAAGGAAGGAGGTGAAATTTTAGGTACCCATCGTTTACCGAAAAACACGTTTGCTGGATGTTCTGAGAATACATTTATACTCCGTTTACGTAAAAAGAGTTTTCGTGGACTAAGGTTTAATAACTTGCAACCACACACTTCAAAGAACTTTGGAGATCATAAGATAGAAGATGGCCGGCTACCAAAATGGCATACCCTCTATAGAAACAGGGATCGAAAGCACGCCAAACTAAACATCTAGTCGGTGTATCTTGGATTCACGAAGAAGAGTCCGTTCAACATCGGTGGCGTAATTAGTGGTAATGTTTTAGAAGCGTTGTCTATTGACTTGAAATTATTTGTTATCTTTTGGATTAAGCAAAGAGATTGCCCCATAATGTTTCACAAATGACCTGATGAAAGGACCGGACCATCGTGTTTTCAATTTACCGGGGAAAGATGTGTAATCTAGAGTTGTGCAATAAAACTTTTGGCCAATTTTGAAATCCTTCACGCATAAAATGTGCTTGTCGTGCACTCTTTCCATATTAGCTTTGTAGGATTTCGAGATCATAAGCATCACTCGAATCTCCTCCATTTCATTTAATTGCGGTTTTGCTTCACCGCCTCGATGATATTGTAATTGAGGCTTTTGATGGCCCAAAAGGCACGATGCTCAAGTTCAACCGGCGGATGACAAGGTTTTCCAAAAACAATGCGGTAAGGAGACGTCCCTATAGGTGTCTTAAATCTTTGTTCGGTATGCCCACAAGGCATCCGATATAAGCGGAGAGACCGATCCTTTCTTGATGGGTTGACGGTTTTCTCGAATAGACTTTATCTCTCATTGGAGACTTCCACTTGGCCACTCGTTTGTGGGTGGTATGGAGTAGCAACCTTGTGAGTAACTCCATATTTCTTCATTAAAACCCAAAAATTTTGTTACAAAAATGTGTACCCCCCATCATCGATGATAGCTTTGGGAACACCAAAGCGAGAAAAATGTTTTCTCATTACAAATCTTACGGCAGTCTTATGGTCATTTGAGCGACATCGCGAGTGCCTCAATCCATTTGGACACATAGTCTACAAAGAACTAAAATGTATAGAAAACCTTGAGAAATAGGGAAGGGTCCCATAAAATCAATGCCCCAAACATAAAAATTTCCACAATCAATATAGGATGTAGGGGCATCATATTTCGTTTGGTAATTGACCTAGGTGTTGACAAACGAATGCAAGCTACGCAATGTTAGGTGTGCATCGCGCGAAAAATGGTAGGCCAATAAAACCACATTGTAACACCTTGGCAGAGTTTTCTTTCCACTGAAATGACCTCCGCAAAGATTGTTCATGGCAAAAGGATAATACGTCGGTGTGTTCCCAGTCGGGAATGCAGCGACGAATGAGTTGGTCGGAACAATACTTAAAGAGGTAGGGTTCATCCCAGAAATAATATTTTACAGTGGATAAGAACTTTTTATGATCAGGGCGTGACCATAAGATGTATACGATGCGGCGTTGTGGTTCTCGTGATGTCTTTGTGCCGTCATCAAGATGTATACGATGCGTGCATATGCTAGGGTCTATTCCCTTGATATCATCTAAGGACCATCCGATAGCGAAGCGGTGTTCATGAATGACATGAATCAAACGTGTCTCTTCGTCTGTAGTCAAGTGAGCAGAAATTATTATAGGGTGACTACCATCGGGATCGAGATGTACGTACTTCAAATCGGGGGGTAGAGGTTTTAAATCCGAGTTGGAGGATTGGGGATCAAGGATTCGTGAGGGATCATATCTTCAATGGAAAGAGCGAATCCGGCTCTTACGAATCGGTTTGCACGAAGCATTAGGGTCAAATAGTGGTGCCGACTCTAATAACGCATGGACATCCCTTATGTAATGAGTCATCGTCAAACTCCGGATTATCAAAAGAAAGAAATTGGTGTATCTCGTGCGGGGAAAAGAGTTTGTGAAATAATCATGTTCCGGACTATCAACCAAGCTAATCTAGCCCTCCATTATAGGATCGGAACCTGTTTCATTAATTTGAACCGTTAAGTTCGAGAAAAAGGTTCGAAAAACAATGTCATTGAACCGAATCCCGGCAATTTATGAGAAGCGTTGGCAATTGCAAGGAAAGGGCGTCCCAAGATGATAGGGATGGAGTCACGGGCCACTTCCGATATCTAGAATGACAAAATCAATTGGATAGTAAAAATCTTGGACTTTTACTATAACGTTCTCTACTATGCCTTTTGGGTACTTAATGGAGCGATCCGCGAGTTGCAAAGTCATATTGGTAGGTTTCAATTCATGAAGACCTAACTGCTTAAATAAGTAGTAAGGAAGTAGGTTAACACTAGCACCTAGGTCTAAAAGTGCAAGATGGCGGTATATTTTGTTAAGCCCTAACGTGCATGGTACAGGTTAATCGACACAGGTCCTTGTACTTTACCACACCATTGGTAGTGGTAATCGAAAAAACTACCGATGAGGAACGCTTGTTGAGGTACATTCGTGCGTCGTTTGGTGGTGCACATGTCTTTCAAAAACTTGGCATGCTTGGGCAAATGCTTTAGCGCATCTAGGAAAGGTAAGTTTATGGTCAAATTTTTGAAGGTTTCCGCGGATCTCATCAAAATGTTAAGTCATGTTTGTTCTTTACCAAGCGGGCGGGGAACGGAGCTTTTGGACCGAATCGCGCGTACAAGGATCAATGGTATCTTTTCTAGGGGCGTAGGTGTAGATTTTGGTGGCACCACTTCATCCGTTATAGGTTGTGAGGTAGGAGTTGGAAGGACGTTAGTCGTGGCTTCGTCGATTCCTCGTCGGCATCGTATATTATTGTCGATGGTTCGGCCGAGCGAATAGTGGTAATGGCATTTACCTCACCCCGGCTTGGATTACTAGGTCACGGTGCATTGTTGAGTTCAAAGGCGGTGTTTGTAGGCTTAGGGTTTGGAACTGCTTGGCGGGGAACCGCCCTTTTGACTTTATCTGAGCTAACAGTGAAGAGACTGTTGGATAGAAGCTAGGATTTGATTACGTGATTCATGTATGTCGGGGAAAGTTTCACCGTTTTATCGGTATGGATTATACCAAGGGAGCGGCGGGAACTAGTTCCACGGTTATTATTCACGGGTTGATTTTGGTAGCCATATCCTTGGTTAAGCGGGAACAAGGTTCGCGGTTGTTTTGGTATCCCATATTTGCGTTATTGGGAAAATTACTTTGCCCTTGCTGAAATTGTGGAGGATTTCCTTGGCGATAGGAATTGTAGTTCGCGGGTGGTCGTGCGAGAACGTTGTTGCCACCGAGGGAGCTTGTTGTTGGGCGGGGGTGCCCAAGCTAAATTCGGATGTTGTCGCCAAGGTGCATTAGGGATGTTGAAAGCACAAACCTCTTGGAAGGTTGGGGAGCACACTTTCGTATACCAAAGGACAATAAGAATCGGCGTGCTTTCGGGACTTAAGCAAAGAGGGCATGGGGAAGCATTGGCGACCCATGACTGTTTTGGGTTTTGTTCATTTACTTGTCTTGAAAGAGCATCAACCTTTTGTTTAGGGACTCGATTAAAGTTTTTAATTCGGATCGGGTTTGACCTCAAACATAGGCGTAACTTTGGTAGGAGTGTCTTTAGAAGATCTAGAAGAATCGGTGTTTCCCCGATGGGTGCCGTGAGGCCTGTTTCTCAAGAAAAGTGTATGCTTCGATGGCGCCCTTGTCCATGAAACAACCGCCGTTCATGATATCTAATGTTTCCTTTTGATGGTCGGAGAGACCATTAAAGAATGAAACGGACTAATACTGCGATGTCGAGTTGATGATGGGGACATTCGAGAAGTAGATCGATAAAATCTGCTCCACGCTTCCGAAAAGGATTCACAGGGGTCTTTGGCGAAAAGAATTGAATCTTTTGAAGCATTTCTGTAGTTTTTCTTACGAGTATAGAACTTTATCATGAATGCTTGAACAAGTTTGGCCCATGTGTCAATGGATTGCGGCGCTTGTCCGTGAACCAAACCGAAGCTTTATCGGCTAAAGTGAAGGGAAACAACCTAAGCAAGACTTGTTAGTTGGTAACGGTCCGGATGGCGGAAAGTGGTGACTACTTGTTGCATCCGGCGAAGATGATTGTCACGGTTTTCATGGTCTAAACCATGGTAAGCAGTAACAAATCGAAAATGTTTGGCGGAATCTGAAAATCACCTACAATCGCGATCGAGTTTAATGCGAGGGAAGCGGAGTCCTTCCCGTAGGGCGATATAGAAATCGAAAGGGTTTCTCCATTTGTGATTTTCTTCAGCCATAATTAAAGGAGATAATGGAAACGGAGATGTTTGTGAGGTTGATTTCTGAGGAGGAGGAACTATGCCTAGGAGATAACATAAGCAGTTGTTTCTTGTATTTTCGGCGATGATATGTAAGTTCTAATTCCTTATGTTTACGGACCGTAGTCTCATACAAATATGAATTTTAATTTAGTGCTCATAAGGAGCGAATAATGACCGAGTTTTTAGAAGTTAGGAAGGAGGGAGTTGAAGCCGCGTCTTCTGGTATTGCTAACTTCGGCGGGGAAGCTAGGATAGCGTGTGAATATTCCGGCAGCCGGGTTACGAGAGAATTGAGGGAGGTTGTTACGTGCTAGCGTTCCTTTAATTAGGCAACCTCAATTTTTTTCTCAAAGTTTCCTAGGCAGCGATGGAATAGGATGATGATTTATGATGGTGTATTATGCGGGGTGTTATTAAGATGATTTAGATGAAATTTTTAATTACTATGATTTTTTTTTTTTTTTATTTATGTAATTAGTGTATTATGGAGGCGTGATTACGAAATATGCAATTAAAAGCGATAGATGTTAAAATAGAAACTAACTAACATATACTAGTTCATTAGAAAGTCTACCCATGCAAATCTATATTACCTATCGTGCAAACTATGTGTAAGTTATCGTGAGCTAGGGAATGTCGAGAACGAACTCATGCAATTGAATACCGCGTCGTGAATTGATGTAACATACACATACAAAAATATTCTAAGCGGTGGTTTGGCCGCCACGTATATCAAAATATATTCAATCATATTAATTGTGTTACGTGAATATGTGATGACGAACCACCTTTACATGCCGAGAGTTCTCATGCCAACATACAAATATCACGAGGTAAAACGGGTTATAGCAAATAATATCCTCGACAAAGTTTGAGGAGTTTAAGAGTTTGAAACACAGGCCCCCAGCGATTCCTCGTATAGCGATCGACTACTCCCAAGCTTATGCTTACTAGAAAAAAACGGGACTAAAGTGCCCAAAAGAGTCTTGAAAAGGAAAGTGGCACAGTACACGAAAACCGGAGTGTTGATACTCGAGGTTAGTTTCTCTTGATTACTAATTCAGGTCGTCGAGACTCTTTTGTCTGTTTAGTACTTCAAATTCCTCACGAGTACTTAGACTGTGCTAATGAAAATAAACAAACTTGGCTCCACGGTTATTTGTTAGTAGAAAAATTACGGTAAAGAGTTAGTATTATAATGAAATGAAAATTAAAAATGATGAGATAAAGGGAGGGTTTTATGGATGTATTCCAGTTATTACGTTAAGTCGAGTCCTTCCCGGCGGCGGCGCCATTTGATAAAACGCTCTTTACACACGTTTGTTTATTGGTTTTGATTACTTATTTTCTTAAGTCCGAGGTCCACAAATCAAAGTCCGAAGTCCACATCAAAGTCCAAATTCCAACGTCCGTATATAGTCGTGCGTTTTAGTCAAGTTACCTTACTCCGTGGGTTTTGGTAGGATAGGTCGAGTAAGGGATCGTCCAAACCTTAGGGCTCGGATAGGTTCACAACCGAAATTACAACTTTAAGTGAGTAGGATTTTTAGGTTTCTTTTTAGTTGGTTTTAATTAAAATAACGGTAATGCAAATAAAATAAATTACTCTGGCGATTATATATAGGTAAACAAAATGTAGAAACGAGGAGAGAGTTAATCATGCTCATGCAAGAATCATTTTTCAACAGTTTTATTACTAAATCACTACATCTCTCTAATTAGCCTCGTTTAGGAGACGGCGTCGAAATATTGATCCTAGTGCATGCCCACATCTCTAGGTCGCATTTCACTAGCATAAGGAGTTTCGATAATACCTCCTCTCTCGGTATATTATTTCAGCTCCCGGTACAAGTTCACATCACCGATGACCCGAATTGGAGGTCGGGCGACACACTGGAGAGTCGTCTTGCGAGACATTTTTTTGATCGCGAAGCTGATTCTTCGAGCATCGGCCTCAACTTTGTACAATCTCGATCATTTTGGGGACGGATGTTAATTTTATGCCTACTTCCTAAGTAGTGATTCTAGAATATTAATGAGTCAATCCGTTTTCACACGAAAGCAAAGATAACCACCCCCGAGGGGGATAACTTCATCATCATAGAAGGAATAATAAAACTTGCTATATACATTAAGTAAATAAATGCGGGGACATAAATTAAACAAGAAAAGAAATAAGCTGTTATTAAGGGTAAAATAACTTACGTATTAAAATTGCTTTGAAATAAAAATGGTGGAAGGTAAGTCTTGAAGAAAGAAAACTAAACGTAGCTAAAGCATTAATATGCTGAAGGCCTCATAATGAAGGCGACCCCTTCATATTTATAGGCATCATAGGATGACCATCCGTGAATGATTTTAATTTGCTTTTGGCCGGTAGCTGATTTATTTGTTCAAAACTTTGAGAATCAAAGTTTTGTTTTGATATGTTTATCTTTTAGCCTTTTAGCTGTTTTAAGTTTCGTTTGTTAGCTAATTTCAATTCAAATCCACGGTTTGAATTAGTGCGTATCTTCTTTCTTGCCAGGTGGTATCAATTTGAAACCATCATTTGCCACCTGCCAACGCTGACTCATCATGCCTTCTGGGCCTGCAGGGTGTGTCCACTTAGTGTGTCCAGTGGCGGCGCCGATTTTGGCGTTTTTACGACTTTTTGTCCTTTTGCGAGTTAAGTTCGCCGAATTATTTATGGCAGCTTCACTAGCCAACGTCGGCACCTAGATTTATCCGATTTGAGCTTCGAAGTTTCCTTCTTTATATATATGTGGGGCCCGTTACGCGACCGGTTCTCGTTCTTTTGGGAACTTCGCTCTAGTCGGGCTTTGTTGGGCTTCACGGGGATTGAGTGGGAATTCCAAATATTCCCGTATTTCTGTGATTAGCAGCTTTCACTAGCCAACGTCGGCATCTAGATTTATCCGATTTGAGCTTGGAAATTTCTTTGCTTCTTCATATATGTGGGCCCGTTCCGCGACCGGTTCTCATTCTTTTGGAAACTTCGACTTCACGGGTCGAGTGGGAAACTCAAATATTCCCGTATTCACGTGCCGATGCATGTTTTATCACTATATTCATTTTAATTGCGGAAACCTGCAAAAGTACGAAAATATAATTATTACATGATTATTAAACACATAATCGACCAAAATGCTATGTCTCTCGGGGTTTAATATTACAGTTTTGGATGCTTATCATCTATCACAATGAAATCCACTGGATAGTAGAAATCGGCTACTTGAACAAGAACATCCTCAACTATGTCTCTGGGAATTTTGGTAGAACGGTCAGCTAACTTCAATTTGACTTTTGTAGGCTTTAGGTTCTCCAGGCCCAACGCTTGGTACACATGATATGGCAAGAGATTAACACTAGCACCAAGGTCTAAAAGAGTATTATCTGTGAATTTTTCTCTTATCTTGCATGATATTGTAGGACTTCCTGGATCTTTGAGCTTGACTGGAGCTTGCTGATGGATAACAGATGTTGTTTGTCCAGCTAGAATTGCTCGCTTTGGAACATGAGTAATGTTGCATGCTTCCTTCAAGAATTTGGCATATGATGGCAACTGCTTGATCGCTTTGAGAAAGGGGATATTGATGTTATCTTTCTCAAATGCCTCCTTCATCTCTAAAAATTGCTTGTCCTTTTTGCTTTGAGCAAAAAACATAGGAAAATGTGTCTTTGGTACAAACACATCAGCATGTGTTTGCTCTTCTTTCTCTTTGGCATTCTTGCATATCTTGTCTTGGTTATCTTGACAAATGGGAGTTGAAAGGATTTCTCCCACTTCCTTTTGAACTTCATTTGAAATCTTGACCGATTGCTCTGTAGCAATGTCATCATGAGAAGGTAAGTCAACCTTGTTGTTTATCTTCAATCCTGATCTGAGAGTAGTAACTGAGCTGACATGATCATGGAGATGATCAGTACTAGAAGTTGTCCTAATGTGGCACACATCTTCACTCCTCAATATTGGTTCTAATAAGCTAGGTTGAGTGGCTTGTGTCTTTACAGACAAGCAGTGGTGAGTTGGTCGACCTTAGCTTCTAGAGACTCCATTCTAGAATATTGACTTGCCTGAGATTGTTGGAGATTGAGCTAAGACTGTGCAATAAGCTCTAGAACACATTCAAACTTCTGATTTTTCTATGATAGCAAAGTAATAGCATTCTCCAGGTTGGCAGGTGTGGCATAATTTCTCCTAGGATCAGTCACTAACTCTTCATTTGTATTGAAATTTTGTTGAGAGTATAATTATTGTTGAGGAACCAACTGTGAAGCTTAACTTGTCTGTGGAATATAACTTTGATCTTGGGAACCTGGGGGTCCAGTATTCTGTCTCCAATAATTGCCTTGAAAGTTATTACCACCTTGGTTGGGCCTCTGAAATGAGTTTATATTGTACTCTCCAACTGATGCATGTTGATAGTAACCAGGACAGTCTAGAGTTACATGGGAAGTGTCCGAACAGACTTCGTAGTATCGGCTAGCTTGCATGATTGGGAGAGATTTAGCTTGAGACTATCTTGGAGGGATTCATGGAGAACTAGTTGAATTCCTTACTCAGAGTTTCAATGTTGGTGGCTAGACTTGCCAATGTAGACTTCCGTTCTTGATCTGATTGTTCATGTGCTTGGTAATGAAATTGCTTTGGCTCCCCCTCCATTCTAGCTACATCCTTGTTGCTAGTAGTCCATTATTGTGTTTCTTCAGCTAAATTCTTGAGAAAGTTGTAAGCTTCCTCTCCATCTATTGATGTAAACTTGCCTTTGTGCATTGACTGTATCATCTGCTTGTTCATCATCGAGAGTCCTTGATAGAAAAAATGGGCCAGTGTGCTCTTGTCGTATCCATGATGTGGACATGAGACTAGCAGATTGTTGAATCGGTCCCAACTACAATGATATTCTTCAGTCGCCTTTCCTTTGAAATTGATGATAGCTTCCTGCATGGCATCAGTCTTCTGGGGTGGGTAAAACTTGTTCATAAAATTCATTCTCAACTTCTCTCAGTTGTCTATTGAATTGATCGGATGTGCAGTTAACCATTCGGAGGCTTTACCTTCGAGTGAGAGAGGAAAAATAATCAACTTGATACTCTTATCTTTGATATTCTGGTTCTTGAAAGTTCTGAAGACTGATAGAAATATGTTCATGTGATTATATGGTTGAACATTGTCTGAACCATTGAACTTTGGAAGCATAGAGATTACTGATGCTCTAAGTTCAAACTGGTTAGGTTCTGTCTCTGGAAAAACAATACTGTTGGGTGGGTCTCCAATGATTGGCCAATAGAAATCGCACAGCTTCTTCCTTTGTTGTGCTTGTATGGTGGGATTGCTTCAGGATTATTCAGGTCCACAACACCTCCATCATTGCATGCGGCCATTGTATCAATCTCGTCTAGTATTCTTGTGAGTCGGTTGTTAAACCTTGTCCACTGTTGTGTTCTTACTAGACGACGATTGGGACAACGGGGCATACACTAGAAAATGCTATGCAAAGATGACGAAATACTATCCTACTATGCTTGAATGCAATTAAACTAATATGCAACTATTCTAAGTTATACTAAAATGCAATTATACTAATTTTTTGGATTTTTAAAAATAAAAATAAAACTACTTTCCTTCAACTAGGTTGGGTTTTGCAGCTAGTATCTCGCCCGTTGTCTAAAGCTGTCTCTTCTAGGATTATGGTGAATCACTTGGATTGCTTAAACACCACGGCCCACAGACGATAGTCCATTTGTCAAGATTCAGACAAGAAACACTAGAGTTTGATGTTTTGTTGTGTTGGCTTACAACTTCAATTGTTGAAAAGGTCCTAAATGCAATTATACTATAAAGCAATAAAACTAAACTATGATGCAACTACACTAAGAATGAAATAAAAAGAATGAAGATTCGACTAATCTGGATGGTAGATCTTGTCTTCGAGATGTCCTTCAAGTTTCTTTCTTTCTTAAAAGGATGGATGATGCGGCTAAAATTACCTCAAGATCCAAAATTCTAATATTGAAAGAAAACGTTAAACACAAACAACTTAAAATGGCAGCGGTGCCATTTGACAAGCTTCTTTCTGTGTATATGAGATGGTATATGGATGATGTAGATAGACGATGGTCGCTGAACAAAATAGAAGCGTATCAAAACCTAATTATCCCTCAATAAGTCAAGGATAAGTAGGATATTGTTCCACATTTAAGTGCATGTTTATATGAAGGACAGGACTGGAAAGGGGGTTTAAGGGATTAAAAACTATGATTATAGATATTGTAGATTCTAATGCTAAACTAAAATAAACTAACTAAACTATTGAGAATTTATAAGAGAGGGAATTCAAGAGATTAGAATCCGCCAATACTTTTGATTCAATGACCTTTTGCTTTATGGTTGTTCTCACAAGTAAACTACAATTATGCAATCGAGCGAGTGCCGATGCCCTCTTGGACGAAACATCGTTAACGAATAACTCTACTTAAGGTTGTTCCTATGTTTATGCTATTAATATCTTCTTTCCTTTTATGTGAGCTTGGGCAGCTATTCAATGAATCATCATCTAAGGCAAACACAATGAATACTTCCCTTACTCTAAAACACTACACAACTAGAAGAAAAGTATAGAATAATAGTATAATATTCAATTACAATAAATAAAACGCTATTCTAGCATTATATTCAATTATAATAAATAAAAGCATGTCATTAGCAAATTTTCAATTGCAATAAATAAAACCCTAAACTAGCATGATATTCGATTGCAATAAACAAAAACCTTAATCTATACTTCCATCCCCTGGTCTGGGCAATGGAACTAATAACTAAAAACATAAAGAACTAACCTAATTAGAGAACACCATGATCCAGAAGAATCATCAAACCCTAAGCACCGGCTTCATCTCCTTCCTTGAAGGAGAAGATTAGTCTTCCATAAAGAAGGAAGAACACGAAGAACGAGAAGAAGAAGAGTCAAAAAACATAAGACTAGATAGACTAATTTATTAAGACTCGACTAGTTAAAACCGAATATTTTATTATTAATCTCTCTCTGCCTCAAGTTCCAGAGACAAGAGTATAAGTGAATTGGCAATTTACATGAGGCACTTAGGTCCTCTATTTATAGGGGTTACAATGAGTTCTAGAAGCATTCCAAACCGCCATTTGTTTCCTAATACAAATCAACTTCTTTCAGAGTCCAACTTTGTCTCCAAAACTGAGAAGGAAGTGGCTACAGTGTCGTTTCATGCATCTAGATGCACGATCCTTAAGGTCTCGGGCGTGAGCATTAAGGTCTGGATGCACAATCCTTCGTCTCGGCCTCGAGACGCATTCATCAAGGTCTGGATGCACGATCCTTGCGACCCGCACGCCGAAGTCTATTTTCCCTCTTTTGCTCTATCCTTCTATCCTCTTTTGCGGGCTTTGGTCCAAGCAATGAATCATTTGGCCTTGGGCTTCCAAATAGGCTTTAAAATAGGTCAAAGTCGCATCTTTAATAGCTTCAATTCCTTGGCCTTCTCCATGATTGTCCACGGGCTTCCCATGTGATCCTTAATGCTCTGAATTGCTCCGTTTTACCCCTTTTTCTCTAATATTCCACAAAACTCTCTCTTTCACCTGTAGAATCATAAAACATAACTTACAAACACTATTAGTCCACTAAGATGGCTAAACAAGAGGCATAATCGGGGGTTAAATTGCACTTTTTGAGCACTTATCAACCACTGGGATAGGGCCCTTATCAAGAACGAAGTGACTAAAGCTGCTCAAGCCTCAAGCAGGATAGCTTCTGGGTATATGTTTAACTCTTTAGAAGACTTGGAAGTGCTTCACTCATTCAACATCAGGGGTAGAGCACGAGATAGAAGCATACAAGAAGTCAGATGGACCTCACCTGAAGCTGGTGTAATCAAAGCCAATACTGATGGTTCTTCTGCTGGAAATCTAGGGAATGGAGGTTCTGGGGTCATCTTTAGAGACCACTTGACCCAGGTTATTGGTGCCAAGGCCTATGGGCTTGGGATTACCACAAACTTCAAAGCGGAGTGATACACCATTGTTTTGGCAGTGGAACTAGCAGTGTTAAATGGATGGTATCATTTATGGATAGAAAATGACTCACTGGCTGCTATCATAACTCTTAGTAGGGACAATGCTCCTTGGGTGCTCAAAGCAAGATGGCTTCGAGCAACACAAAAACTCACCACATGGAGACTGTCACATACCTACCGAGAAGCAAATTTTGGCACTGATGTAGTAGCCAAGATGGGATCAACTATGAACCAAGGTGAGGAGCAGTGGAGCTCTACCAGACCAAGTTATGTCACTAGCCTAGAAAGCCCCTATATGACTTACTACTGATTTAACTAAACTTGGAAGTACTACTATTTTCACCTTATTTTGGATGTAAGCTTTCTACTCTCAATGTAACATTCTTTATTAGATTAATAAAATATCCCTACTTGTGTGCAAAAAAAAATACCACTGGGATAGATAGAATTCAAGTATTCTTGCTGGTACAGACCACGAGAATCATTCTACACTGAATCAAAAGAGTAATATGTGACTTCTTCACTTGGAAATCGATCAATTATTTCATCATTCAATAAATGCACAGTATCATTCTTAGGAGTTATTATTGCCCTCCTAATCATGTAGTATATGTTACCAGCATTTCCATCTAATCCTGGAAAGATCCCATTTATAAGCTTCAGACGTGAATGCCCATTCTCCCATGGAATGACAATATCTTTCGGCAGTTCAATGATGTCTTCCTCATAAATAATTGGCTGAATCCCATCTCCAATGTCCATCAGTAACTTTGCAAAAGCGGATCATTTTTAGCTCGCATGTTTTCCTTTAGACATAAAACATGAACTTTTTCCTAAAGTGGTGAGCTTCTAATACGTGCATCAATAGTTTGTTCCCTTGTACCATGAGGAACAACAGGTAGCACATGATGGAAATATCAACCCATAACAAAAATTGTCCCTCCAAAAGGTAATTCACTGCCTGTGATGTCCTTTAAAGTTGTCTTGAGTGCCTCAAATGCATAACGATGTGCCATCATAACCTCATCCCATATCAGTATGCTCGCCTGCCGTAACAAACTTCCTAAATTGCCATCTTTGCTTATTTTGCAAGTGGAAATGGATGTAATTGGAATTGGAATCTTGAATCTTGAATGGGTCGTATGACCTCCAGACATCATTATAGCAGCAATTCCCGATGTAGCTATTACAATAGCAATTTGTCCGTCGGCACAGAGTTTTGCTAAAATGGACTTATATAAGTATGTTTTACCTGTCCCACCAGGCCCATCAACAAAGTATACACCACCATCCCTCTGCTGAACAGATCTAATAATCTTTTCAAAAGCAATTTTATGTTCATTATTAAGTTTACTTATAGAAGAAAGATCCGCTGAAGTAACAGGAATAGGAAGTTCCTCTGTGACCAAACTTGATATATTATCTTGGTAAACTTGCTTCGTTGTCATTTTAGGCAAATCGTAAGCTGAATTTTTTTGCCCATGTTATTCCAACAACACCTTAAGTTCGCTTATCTAACGATCTGTCACATATGTTGTGTTCAAACTCGTTGAAGGCGTAATCTTCGGCCATATAGCTATGAAATTCATTCCAAAAATCACGCACTCTGATAGGATTACAATATACTAGAATTGTAACAAATAATTTTCGTAGAGAAGATGGCATACTTTTTCTTGATGCTTCAATCAAACATTGGTGAGCATCATTATCCCTTTCTAGCAACCCCAATTCTTCAGCAGCTTCTTTGAATGTAGGGCATATATTAGATCCAACAGTTTGCAGATGCTCATATGATGTTGGTCCTCTAACATGATTCAGTAGCACCCTCAAGTAAAATCTCTCACCTTCTATACACACAAAAAAGTGTACCTAGGTCTAAGTAGTTGATTTTAGAGTCGCCACTAACTTTATGAAGGAAAAGTTGAGTAAAACCTATGTGTAGGACTAGTCCCTCGAACTAGATGATTATTGGGTTCGGGAGTCAAGGTACGATATGGGAAGGTGTTAGGCACCCACACTCGCCTGGTAAAACTAGTCTTACTTCTATTAAGGTGTAATGTTTTGAGATAGGTGAATGAAGAAATTAGCTTGAAATTTTATTACCATGTTGGATGATCTTCACTAAATTATTTAAAAGCTAATAACTATATGCTATAATAAGACTGAAAAATAATCCTAATATGCAATGCTAAATGAAGAAAAAAAGAAAGATGTCACCTTGTTTGGAATGTTGCCTCATACTTGATTGTAGATTGATTGATTGATTGTTGATGAATGATGATGATGAAATTGATCTTGAATTGACAACTTTGATGATTGAAACAGGTAATTTAGGGGAAGAAACAACTTTTGGTGAAATGGAGCTTCTACTCAAGATTGAACTAGGAGAAAAGATGGCTAAAATAAAGAACTAGAAAGAAAAATAAAGAACACTGAAGAAAAGAAAACTACTAGGCTATTAGGTCTGAATAACTAACTGAAGATATTTTTTGTGGGAGAAGGATTTATAGTGTTTAGGCATGGATTCCAATATGGTATTGAGTTTGATCTAATGGTTGAGTATTGATTAAGAAAAATTCAATAGCATGATATCTTTCTGGATGCACCTCCTAAATCTGGCCCTTGATTCAAGAGGTGGGATAAAGGGTGCAATCTTGGCCTTCGATTTTAGGTTTTTGTAGATGTATTAGGTAAAAAAACAAACCCTGGACTTCCTCATTATGCCAACAATCTAAGGTTTCCAAACATAGCTCCAAAATAGCATATTCTCTAGAATATTCTTGATTTTAAGGATCAAATCAAATCAAACAATTAAGGAAGGTTTTCTAGGGTTTTAGAGGATTGAGAATAGTTTAGAAACCCTAATAAAAAGGTTCAACACGAGCTAGATCCACAGCCCACGAGCACGGGTCCAAAATCCACAAAATGGCCCATTTTGACTATTTTTTCAATACTGCAAATTTTCTTTGACCGGGTCAAACTTAGGCAAACTCTTCTTCACAAAATTTGTTCACTAATCTATTAGGAAAGCCCATGAACTCTTAAAAATACCCTTGGGTCGAAATTGTACTCCAAAAATGTATTGTACTGAACAGCGCGCACAACGGGCTGAAATAGGATAAGGCAAGATTAGGGTTTCTGAAATCCAAAAGAAACCTAGGCAAGTTTGTACTCATTTTGAAGGATTTTTTAGGAGAATTTAAATATGAAATAATCTCATCCAAATAAAGAGTGGAAAATTCAAATTTTGGACTCCAAAGGGTTATAGGGGCATTTTGGTCATTTCTAGTTTAAAATTCATAAAGCAACAAAACTTCAACCATAGCTAGAACATGATGAGGGGAGTCTAAATACACTAATAAAATATGAAAAGAAAGAAGTTTGATGTAGAAATGAAGACTCTAAAATGTAAATCATCTTATATGATCAAATTTATTTCAAGGAAAAATCGTGAATAAATTATGCCTGGGGTGCAAAAATGGGATGTCTACACCTTCTAGAGGAGAAACTGCAAAAATTCTTCTATTGACCCAATTTTGTCTAGCTCTTGGTTGCCAATGCTTATTCGACTTATCCCACATATAATGTTCAGGGATTTCATGATAAAAATATTGTTTAACAGCAACATCAATGCTATTCAGATTGAAAATTCAGTTAACATCGTACGAGAGTTCCTATCATCAACCAAAACATCCTCAATGAGTCAGTTGCCTTGATAGGTTACCTAATGCATATTTTTCATGTGGACTTGCAAAAAATATACTAATGGGTATATTTGACTAAGTGGAAATTCAAAAATTCTCCACAAGGCTTCTTGCTGGCAAATCCAACGGCCATCTACATACTACTTTATTTCATCTTGTTCGTCTTTATTTGTCGACGTCACTTCCATTGCCACTCGATCTGAACCCTTGTAAATATACTTGACACTTTTAATGCTCGAGCATATTTTGACATTGATATGGCAGTTGTACTTTTTCAATAACCATGGATTTTAAGGAACAACCCAACGATTATCGACACGGTAACGCCAACCATGATTCTTAACAATAGCAAAAGCGTTGTTGTCCTACCTCATATATGCAACATAAGAATCGCTTCCTTGATTAGTTACCGGAGCGAATTACTTTGGGAAATTTTTAGTACGCTTTTGATCTCTCATGTAGAGACATTTAGGATTAACATTACCGCATGGTCCATGGATCATGTGTTTAACAACAATCTCATATAGTTCCGATTCAATATTTGGATCTGGAATTTCTGCTCTAACAATCTTGTTGTAAGCATCTGCAGTTGTTAACTTGTCGTCATCACCAAGAATTAGAAGGATGTGTGCATGAGGCAACCCTCTTTTTTGGAATTCTACTACATGAACATGTGCTACTACTTTTCCAAGAATTCCTTTAGTGAATAGATCATTCTTCAACTCTTCGAGCTTGGCACGGAAAATCCTTACTATCAAATCTGGTCTGTCATTTAGAACTTGGCCTTCTAACAACTCATCTATGATCTCTGGCACGATGGATTGCAAGTCATTGTGAGAAACAAATCTGGTCTCCCAAACTTTTGAACTAATGTCATAGCATCATGATATCGATGATGCATGCAACGGGGACATCCCACCAAAGTTGCAAGCAAAATTGTTCTGCGTCCCACATTACCTTAAATTTAAATAAAAAATGAATGTAAGGTTTTCCATTTGACTCAATTTTAATAAGTTTGAAAACTCAATGCGTACCTGAATGATGTTCCCCCGAACTTAAAAAGTCTTGCAATCCTTGATAAAGTTCGGCCCTTATTTCTTGTTGGTGATCATGTATCCACCTCAATCTTAAAGTTGATATTTTAACATAGTTGTCGACTATGTATTGTTGTAAAAGACGACCACTACGGAGAAGAACGAATGGATTATCTGGTCGAATCTAATAAAAGGATCAGGTATTAGTGTTTTTTTAATTGGTGAAAAAAATATATATAACAAAATATTAGAAAATGCTATTCAATAAAAAAATGCTTTGTGAAGAAAATATAAAAAAAATCGTCACGATAATATCATCAAGAAAGCAATCGATTATCATCAATAATGCTATTCAGAAATATATAGAATATAAAAGGTTAAGTCGATAGTGTCTACAGATGTTTAAGGTGGATTTGACAGTCCTAGAATTCTCTCCACTTAACAAAACCCAATTATTTACTTTATTTTTTACTTAGACCGTAGTTAAATTAAATAGCGTTTGTTAATAGTTAATTCAAAATATTCATCCAAAAATACCATTGTTCGGATTAGGTTAAGTAGTATATTAAAACTCGATTGTCCTAAATAGCATTCCCTGTGGGATCGATTTCATTCTTGCTTGTCTACTACATTAGACCTTGTCCTAAATAGTATTACAATTAGGGTTAAATTAGTCTATTTATTTAGGCGAGTATTATCCCACAGGGAATGCTATTTAGGACAATCGAGTTTTAATATACTACTTAACCTAATCCGAACAATGGTATTTTGGATGAATTTTTCGTATTTGCTATTTACTAAACCAAAATAGGGGAGCCATGATGCATTTCATACAAGATACAAAAAATTTAAGGTCCGCTTTGCATAAAATTCTATTTCATTGATTGGGGGTGCCTCTCACAAACATGTTTTCATGGCAATGACAAACTTGTAATATATATATACTGGTATATACCCCCTGCCCAAGGCATTGTTTCAAATTAAGCCCAACCCCAACCAACAAAATGATAAAAGTCTAGCCCACAAAGCATCCATTGTTGACCAAATCAACAATGATCCAGTACTCTTTCAAATTAACATTGTAAACTGTACATACCTTATAAGACTTTGGATCTGCCATGTCACAACTTGTGAAATACAATGGTAACCGCCGAATGGAGTCCCACTCTCAAATGGATGTACGTATACGGACTTAATTTTTTTTTTTTTAAATATCACGTGAGAAAGAAAAAAAAATACCCCCACCACACGACAACTTAAAACCCCAAATATGAAAAGAGACAAAAAATGAAATAACCAAAAAGATAATAATATATCCTATATTTCCTCCACTCCTTCGTGACTCTCTTTCCCACTCTTTTCTCTCCCTCCAATATTCTCTCTTTTCCCTCACGTCCTCTCCTGATTCTCTCACGTCCATTTTATTTATTTTTTTCTTCACAACCTTAAAAAATAAAAATAATAAAACTTGACTGTTACTTGCCGAATACCTTGAAGACTTGCCGAAGAACTTGGCATGTTACTACCGCTTTACAGCCTTTACTAAATTAGTTTTAAGGACTTATTTCAATTGTAAGTATCTATAAACTTTCTAGTTATTTTCTTTTGTGTTCTCTTTACACGTAATATTTGGCGCTACATTGTGCCAAGTTCAAATAACATAATCATTAACTGTTAATTTTCTTTTGACCCATGAACACCGTGACATACAACTGATTTCACACAACTAATATCACAGTCATATCATATTCCGTCATATAAATTTCACGTAAAAACGGACTATGTGTAGTTCTATTTTGTGCTTTAATTGTTTGTATGCTTTTGATGTTGATGTTGGTAGAATTTTGTCAGACGATATTGAAATGGAGAATGAAGATTTTGATATGGAGACTATTAGTGTGCTTGCGGAATGTGTTGAGATTTACTGTCCTGAAGTCCCACATGATCTTAATCCTAAAAAGGGTCAAGAGTTTGAATCACTTGATGTTGTTAAGAACTTTTACAATGCATATGTTAAAGTAGCTGGGTTTAGTATTCGAAGTTGGTCTCAGAGAAAAACGAGTGATGAAATCGTAAGGAAGGAGTATGTCTGTTTTAAAGAAGGGAAAAGTATAGTGATAGAAGACACTGCGGCAAAAAGGCATCGGGGCATTATAAAAGAAGACTGTAAAGCAAGAATTGCAGTGGTGAAGTTAAATTCTGGTCTATTTGTAGTTACTGTATTCTTTGAGGGGCATACTCACTCGTTGTCAACCCCTAGTAGAGTACAGTTTCTAAGATCTCATCGTGGTGTTTCTGATGCCCAAAAGTGCTTAACACAACAGTTTGACATGGTAAATATACCGCAGCATCAACAATTTAGCCTTCTTGGAGTGCAATCTGGAGGGATAGAACATATCGGTTTCACGCAAAAAGATTTAAACAATAAGAAAAGGGATAGGCGCAAGAAGAAGAAGGGCCATGATGGAGATATGTTTCATGAGTATATGAAATTGGAGTATGGAAAGAATCCTTCTTTCACTTATAAAATTGAGGCAGATGATGAACAGAGAATTACTAATTGTTTTTGGGCAGATGCGACCCCTCGATGAGCATACCAGTTTTATGGTGATGTTGTCATCTTTGATACTACATACAATACCAATCGATATGGGTTCATACTTGCACCATTATTCGGGGTTAATAATCACGGTCAGACTGTTCTTTTTGCTTGCTATTTTCTCTACGATGAGACTACAGAATCTTTTGTTTGGTTATTCAACAAATTTTTAGAAGCTATGCCCTGTGAAGCCTCGAAGATGATTATAACATATCAGGATCCAGCAATGACAAAAGCAATTTCTCAGACGCTTCAAACTACTTTTCACAGGTATTATAAAGTTATGTTGTTAGCAAGTTTAAATTGGTATTTTGAATGATATGAAGTCATTGGATTCATGTTATAGGGTTTTGATTTTCAGAATTTCATAACTGTACTGGTACATGCTTATAATTATTCACTTGTTAAAGCATGTCCATCAATGGCATTGAAGATGGTAACTTGTTGATTTTTCAATGGCATTGAAGTCATGTTCTAAACCAAAGCTCTCGAAGATCATGCTCTTCACCATCAGCTCCAACTCAGATACTTGTCTTACGTAGGAACAAGGAATATCACTGAACCAAGAAACATATGACCAAGTTGAATCACAAGTAATAACACACTATGAGTACTGTTATGCTACTACTGTACCAGTAAATAACTATGTATATGTGGCATTGTGACTGTGAGTGTGGGACTCTAGCCAATTGGAACAAACCCATTTGCATTTTGAGGTAACTTGTTTGTATTTTGCGCCACACGATTTGAGTATTTGTCGGGCTTGCTGTGCGGATGACGAGTTACTCACTCAATGAAGGTGGACTGAATGCCCGGAAGGTTGCCTTGCACATTTTCTTTAAATTTTATTATTATATTGCAATTCGTCTCGATAAAGTTTGAGTTGGGTATCTTGCAACTCGTCTTGAAAATACAGCAGTGAGTACTATCAAGTATCAAGAGGTTCTTAGAAAGAATCATGAAAAGATATAAAAAGGCAAAAAATGTGAGGATTAAAATTGTGACTGTACAAGAAATTAGAATTGCCCTCAGGTCATCAGAAACATATCTATATTTTTTCATTGTTAGTTTGAACCATTTTGTAAGAATTGTCGATATTGTGATATTTGAATCTTGTGGAGAGTATATATAAACTATGCATGCATTTTGTTTAAATATCTGAATGCCTTCGAAATGTGCATATTAAAGCCTTTGTATATTCTATCACAAGTATTGTAGTTGGCACATACTAATGATGTTTTCAGAGAAATTAGATACAGCTAAATACAGTGAGTACTATGGGGAGTTCTCAAACTGCATATGGGGATCCGAGACGAAGGAAGTGTTTCATTTGAAGTGGACGGATTTGGTTAAGAGGAGTGGCTTACATGAAAATAAGTGGCTAATTTCAATGTATGATATCCGATCCAAATGGGTGCCTGCATATGTGAATCATATTTTTTCTACTGGCATGTCCAGTAGCCAACGAGTAGAAAGTGCCCATTCATTCTTCAAAAGGTATGTTTCAAAAAAAAAATCATTAGTAGATTTTATGGTTCAGTTTGGTAGGGGACTTGTGCACCAACGCCACGAAGAGCTAATGGCGGATAATAAAGATATGGTTGAAAAACCAAAAATGAAAATGCTCCACAGTTTTTTGGTACATATGGTTGAAGTTTATACACATAAGATGTTTTTAAAATTTTAAGACGAGTTGTGGAGAGTTTGAGTTATAGATTTGAGCTTCTTAGTGAGAATGAAAGTTGTCAAGTTTATAAAGTTCAAAGAAAAATGGCAGAAAAGTCTACGGCGCGGGAAATTATGTATAAAAAGGATTTGGATTTTGCTTCATGTACTTGCAAAAAATTTGAGAACTCAGGGATCCCTTGTAGGCACATTTTGTCATATTTGAACTGGATGCATGATTTTGATAAGTTGCCAGACCATTACATTTTAACGCGTTGGTGTAAAACAACAAAGACAGGGATAGTCATTGATGATGATGGAACTGGGATAACAGACCATAAATCCTATCTTATGAAGCGGAGTGAATTAATTCACATGTCTACACTTGTAGTTGATAAAGCCCTTAGAAGTAAGGAAGCAACTAAAGTATTTACTGATACTTTAAGTAGTGCACTTAAAAATATTAACAGCTTGGTTAGTTGTGATACAAATGTAACAGCACCGCTGGATAAAGGTAGTCAAAATTTTTGGGTTCCGTACATGTTTAGAGTACCGAAAAAATAATTACTGTGAACCAAGTCAAGCGAGGGCAAAAGGGTGCGGAAAAAGGCTTAAGCGGGGAAAAAAGAAAGCACTCAGGAAGGGGAAACAAAATAAAGCCAGACAATGCAATGGTTGTAACCAGGTTGGAGTGACTCATGATAAAAGAAATTGTCCAGAGTTCATAAATTAGTAAGAAACTCGCATTATTTGTTTGTTTTTTTAGTAAAGTAACCAAATATATATATATATATACTTATAATTATAGTGGTAATTGACTTGTAGTGCACAGTCTTCCTTATGCAACAAAGAGTGCATGGATCTTCTTTTAAGTATTTTGTTTCTTTTTATTGTGCTTGTTGCTTGGACATCGCAAGCTGGAATAACCATATTCAGGAAGAAAGGTTGACTCGTTACAAGGGCTTCAAGGAGGGTCATAAACAAATGCTCATTGCAATAGATTTGGTTGGAAAAGGAATAGACATTGAACGCGTTAACATTGTGCTCAATTATGACATGCCTGATTCAGCTGATACGTATTTGCACAGGGTTGGTAAGGCTGGTCGTTTTGGCACCAAAGGACTTGTAGTCCCTTTTGTTTCATCTAATAGCGACTCGGAAGTTCGTAATCAGGTTCAAGAGAGGTTTGAAGTGGATATCAAATAGCTTCCTGAAGATGTCGATTCCTCTCTATATATGTCCACATGATGCCTCTACTGTATCATCTGGGAAGGTGGCAACACGTCAATTGCTAATGGTTCTTTTTTTTGGGGGAAGATTACTCCTAAATTCCTAATCATATAAGGTTGTACCACCTTCAGCTCCTGGAGTAAAACTTTACACTTGTTTTAGGTGTAGCTATTTTTTCGTTTCAGATGTACCAAGAAATGACATTGAAACTTTTGATTAATGGATTGGGATTCATCATATTTTGTTCTAATTGTTTGTTTTTAAAAAAGTGCAAGTGCTGATTTACTTTTGGTGGTTAGCTTTGGTCGTTTTTTTTTTTTGAAGAAAAGTTTTGACTTTTGCAAGATACTTTGAACTAAAAAAAATTCCGACACGTTGGGGATCTTTACGTATGGTATTCACTAATGCAGAAAAAAGGTAGAGTAAAGCTTACAAAAAATGTATGGGTCAAGACTAAATAACAAAAGGGTGTTGCAATATCAGGAAGAAGATGTGCATACCCATACACACAAGGTATTATCGCAGCTCACACTGCATAAACTAAATCTTGACATCGGATGACTCTTCTTTTTCTTCGGCCTTTTTGTCCTTGGCAACCTGAAAACCCTCAATCTTCTGTGTCACCTCATCCACAACAATCTTTAATTTCCCAGCTGACCCATTTGCTGGAACCTCGCCATCATCATGGTTCGTAGGACCTGTCTGCCATATTCTAATGGTACCATCTTCTGATCCTGAAGCATAAGATTCCTTTCTAGGCGAGAAATGCACGCAATTGACCCAGGAGAATAATTGACTTCTCTTAGAGGTGCATCTGGACGATTCAAATCAAAGATGCGAAGAACTTTTTCTATCCCACCGGTGAGTAGAAGATGTGTATCCTCTGAAAAAGTACAGGCACGAACAATGTTCTTGTGCTCAAATGAATGCAACTCATCACCATTCAATGCATCCCATATTTTCACAGTAAAATCCAATCTCCCGTCTCTCCATTCCTCAACATCGAACTTGAATCTTTGTTGGCACTGATAAGAAAGAATCTATCAGGAGTAACAGGACTATAGAACAAATCAACGACTGGTCTCGAATTGTTCATTTGTTTTTTAAACTAAAGAGAGAGAGACGAGAGAGAAAACAGGGTGGAAGAAAAAATAACAGAAGAGAGAGTGGGAGAGAATCACTAAGGAGAGATAATATTAAGTGGGTTATTTGGTTATTTCCTTTTTTGTCTCTTTTCATATTTGGGGTTTTAAGTTGTAGTGCGGTGGAGTTTTTTTTTCTTTTCCGATATGATATATTTTTCTTTTAAATTAAGTCCGTATACATTTGAGAGCGGGACTATATATAAAAATATATATATATGTGCATATGTTTGAGAGGTATATATATATATATATATATATATATATATATATATATATATATATATATATATATATATATATATATATATATACATGCATACGTTTGAGAGCGAGACTATATATATATGGGGTGGGATAGAGGCACAGTCACTGTAGCCACATTCTAGGCACAGTGACCCTAATCCACCGATCTTTTCCAATCCTACGGATATGGGTAGTCTCAATTAGCCAAATATAAAATACAAAATTTCGGGAAAAACAAAATTTCAAAACAAAAAAACGAAAAATCTCCGAAACATAAAAAAACAAAAGATCAATCTATTTCTCTATTTCTCTCTTAAACCTTCTTCTCCAAAATTAGATCAATCTTCGAAAGTGAAACACTCTTCTCTTCTTCTTACTCCAAACTTTGAAGGTAAGTTTGAATCCACTGTTTGTGTTATTTTTATACATTGCATTCAATTTAGCTAATATATGGTTTTAATTGTTTGCGGTGCAAGGTTTGGTGAACATAAAAGAATCTCGATAGATCCTAGAAATGTTCTTGGAAAATGGGATAGAGACTTCGGTTGATCCATGTAGTTGGGCTATGGTTACTTGTTCACCGAGAATCTAGTAATTGACTTTTAAGCTCGAAGTGCATAAGAATAGCTATTCTTCTAATGGTTTCTTTCAAACTCTCGGACTAAAATTGCTTTTAATGGTCTACTTTGTAGAACAACTCCAAGCCAGAACTTCTCTGGAACTCTTTCTCCAGCATTGGCAACTTGACAAATCTCCAAATTTTGTAAGCATTAAAAATTAGCTGACCGTGAGTTTTTAAGTATATGGTTAATTTCCTTACTTGGTTTTGATGAATTTTTTTCCAGGTTATTACAGAACAATAACATTACAGGACCAATTCCAAAAGAGATCGGAAGGCTTGCAAATCTGCATACTTTTGATATCTCTAATATTGTTCTAACTGGAGAAGTTCCCAGTTCTCTAGGCCACTTGAAAAATCTACACTACTTGTAAGTATGAATGCATAGAAAAACTAATGTTATCTTATTTGAAGTTTTAATGTTCTGGTTTTTAGTTTGGATTATTACTTAACGTACTATTTTTCATGTTTTTTTAATTGGAAACAAGAGGCTTAACAATAATAGTATGCCTGGGACAGTCCCTTTGTCCTTAGTAAACATGTCACAGCTTGCTTTTTTGTAAGTGTTATGACCAGTTGACCTCCACCACGTGGTTTCGGGACCGTTGCTTTTCTGTAATTGTTATTTCTCTTATAGAAATTTGAATATATGTGAGGTTTGATTTGGTTATTTTATTTTTGTTTCAGGGACTTCTCTTACAATAATTTAAGTGGCCCTATACCAATATTTCCTGCCAGAATATTTAAGTGAGTTACACTTGAGAACGATTTTTCTGTTTTTTAAGCAAAATGTATTGAACATTTATCATTTTGTTTCTCTGTTGTTTAGCATTGTAGGAAATCCTATGATTTGTGCTACTGAGAAGGAGCAAGAGTGCTCTGGAACAACACCACTGCCACTTTCCTTCAACTTAAGTAGTTCACAAAGTATGGAATTTAATATTTTTATTTACTTATGTTTATTTTTTTTTCTCTGGAACTGTTTTCTATATGAATTGTGTGATCATAGTCCCTTGCCTTTGAAAACGTTATATAAGATTCGATGGTTTAGATTTTAGACCAAGTTGTAAGCTTAAAACTTGATATTAGTTGCCTTAGTGTTTGGAATGACATTTATGAGTAAGCATTGTACCACTCAAAGTGTTTGCTTGGCCAGTATGCCTAGTGAGGCATCTCATTCTTTTGGAAGGTTGCGAGATGAATCTTGTTGAAGGTACCTCCAAATGATAGATGTAAAAAACGACCAGCAATGGTGGTTTGTCGGACTGATTTGATTCTAGGAATTTTAAAGAGCCATGAGTTGGACATCTCAACTCTTGCCTCTGTCATCATTGGAGGTTGTGAGTGAGAATGATACAAGGCTAGCTGGATGTGTTAACGAAGTTGTGAGTTACAAAAAAATTGAGAAGAAGATGACTTCAGATGAAGACATTTCTACTTATCTTCACCTCAAGGAGAGAGATGAAGAAAATTAAAACTGTTCGTATTGTTCATTCACAAGCTTGAAGAGGGATTGAGAGTTAGTAAATGCCAACTTCTGGGAATTTTTTTCTAAAAAATGTGGCATGTACTCTGACATTTTGATGCTATTTTTGGTGTTTATTTGTGCATGTACTCTGACATTTTCCCCTCTGCCCTGTTTCAGGAACTTGACTATCTCGTTAGAGCTGTGTCCAATCCAAAAAGGTTGTTTGCTGCTATTGTAGGAGGCTCAAAAGTCTCATCCAAGATTGGTGTGATAGAATCATTGTTAGAGAAAGTTGATATTCTGCTATTGGGTGGAGGAATGATCTTCCCATTTTACAAGGCACAAGGAAACAAAGTTGGATCCTCCCTTAAAGGATTGGTTGGAAAGTGAAAGTTCGGTTTTAGTTTTCTTCCATGCCTTGTAACTAAATCTTCTTTAGAATGAAGAGTTATTTGTTTATGTTTCTTGAAGTTGTAGTTGTTGAACTGTACCATCTATTAATTTTTTTGAAGTCGGAGCAAAACTTGTTCGAACTATTGTAGGAAATTGAAGAAATGCTGAGCCTTTCTCAATGTTTGTTTTTATTTAGCTTAGTTCTCTGCCAAATTTTATTTATCTTAGCTCTCCTGACAGCTTTTATTTAGCTTAGTTCTCTGCAAAAGTGGAAACTTTTGGACTGGTAGATAAATCATATCCTTAACAATCCTAAACTTGAACACAACTTTTACAAAAGAGTACCACACCTACATTCAGAACAATTAGTCCATACTCCATAATGCACCAATCAAAAGCTTGACTGAAGAGCCAAAAAAATCTGACCATGTCATTCCTAGTAAGTTCCACACCTAAACTAGGCAATTAATGATGTTTCGAGCTTCAATGAGTTCCCCGCCCTTCATATAAAATGCTTCCTCCAATTCATCCAATGTTACTTTCATATAAGCTAACGAGCCCTTAGACATTTGCAGCAATCCTCTGTGACTCGTCAAAAACAATCTCCTACTACTTCCGATCAAAAAGGTCCCCTCCTTTGTCTTTCAAAGCAGCTGGCCATTTTCCCTCTCCACCTCTTACAAAAGAATGAAGCACGTTCTACTGCTCTTCCAAGTACCTGTCTCTACTACCAAACTTCTGAATGTAGCCATCCTGGCGTATAAAATAAATCAGGATCACCTGCAAATTATTAGATTCACTTCACCATGAAAAAAATGCTACCTCCTTGAAATTTATGTCCTTCTAAAAGGTTGGTAGGATAAGGAAAAAGTTTAATTTCAGTTTTTACCCAAATGTTTAAATTCAACTGTTTAAGGTTAACCTAAATCCTCAGAATTGGTTCCAACTGGATAGACAACTCTTGTTAACTCGCACTAAGGTCATCTGATGCTGCAGCAACAAGGTCATAAACCATTTGTCTTCCCTTGGTACACATTGAAAAGCTCAGGAACTTTGCCTTCAAATTTGGTGACATACTTCCTCAAAAAGTTCTTCTCAGAAATACGTAACAAAGTAGCCAATTTGTAATCTTCCACAACAATAGCATTTGAGATTAAAACTCGTACTACTGATAACCTCGGAATAGTCCTCTTCTCCAAACATATAATAGAACCACAAGGGTCTTAGAAATTAGTAGCGGTCTTAGAAACTGTATAACTGGAGAAGAAGGTTTAAGAGAGAAGTAGAGAAATCTTTTGTTTTTTTTGTTTTAGAGATTTTTCGTTTTTTTTGTTTCGAAATTTTGTATTTTATATTTGGCTAATTGAGACTACCCAATATCCGTAGGATTGGAAAACATCGGTGGATTGGAGTCACTGTGCCTAGAATGTGGCTACAGTGACTGTGCCTCTATCCCACCCCTATATATATTTTGTTTGAGTCCGCGTAACAGTATAACACACAAAATGGGAGTTTCCCGTAGCGGATACCATATAAAATTGCTGAAAAATTGGCATAATCTCGATATTTCGGCGGAATTGTTTTTCAACGGCGGCGTTGTTTAGCAGCACGAAAGATCGTTGTCAAATTTGTAGCTGTCACAATTCATTCAACACGTTTCTTCAATTCACTCATCCCACCCCTCGATCCACTTAACGCTTAATTAATTAGGTCAAATACGAATTGAATTCAATGGATTTCAAGCTGGGTCGAATCAATCTCAACGCTGTTGCTCAGGTAAGTCTATTTTTTTTATTTATTTAATTTGTCTATGCTTGTATGTTGTGGAAACTTTTATAAATTTATTGTTGTGTCACAGGGTGTTGGAGGGCTTGTTTTTGGTAATGACACTTCTGCTTCAAGTGAAGACAGTTATGTTGAACGTTTACTTGATCGTATAAGCAATGGTGTGTTAGCAGATGATAGACGTTCTGCTATGTCTCAACTTCAGTCTATAGTAGCTGAAAGTCGCGCTGCTCAGCTCGCATTTGGGGCAATGGGTAAACTACAGTCTATTAATATCTTGTTTATGACTGTTCAATGTATGTAATGCTTGCTTTTTTACTTCTGTTCACAGGCTTTCCTGTTCTTACGGCTGTCTTAAAGGAAGAGCGTGATGACATAGAAATGGTTTGTACCTTTTCTCTTCTAAGATATAAACAACTTTTAGTTTATAAACCATGCCTGTTATGTGTTTCAAGATCAATTGTAATGAGTTGTTGCTTTGGTGTGGAATCTAACTCAAATGCTTTCATGTTTGTTGGATTTAAAATGGGGATCTTCCTATTCACCTGAAATTAACAATGGGTAAATGGAGACGAGCTTCATTTACTCAGCTCAAGCTCTTAAATGACAAAGCAGATGCCCAATTCACAACTCTCAAGAAACCCTCATGTTAGGTGTCGAAAGTCACTCCACATGTCAGTTTTAACCATGAAGTGCTTGAAGTAGTCCAGATTCCTAATTTTGTTCCATCTCCTCTAGTCGACAAAAGCCAAAGTTGAGTACTATACTTGCTGATACTACTCCCTGAGTTTTGAGTGTTGTTGGCTCCATACTACAGTCTAAGTAAACATGAAAAGACAAATCTGGTTGCATTTATTCTGTACTCTGAACAATTGAGACAACTATGTATGGGAATTGGCAGATAAAGAGAAAAAAAAAAATGAAACAACTCTTAAACACATGTCAGTGTTTTTTTGTGTTTTGTGATTTACTAATTTTATTTATTCGTGGATTTATCTTGTGTTATACTTCATTCTTACCTTTCTATCAGAATTTACAGTTATATAATTATAATTTATTTTTTCACTTGAGGCACGCAGGTTCGTGGTGCCTTGGAAACTCTTGTGAGTGCCTTGACACCAACTGATGCTGCAGGAGGAAAAAAGAATGAGGTTCAACCAACTTTAATGAACTCTGACTTACTTTCTAGAGAAGCAGACAGCATTCCTCTTCTTTTAAGTTTGTTGGTGAGGTTCTTTCTTTCTTGTTTGTTTTTCAGATTTAAATAACAGTTATAGGTATGTGCATCTGGTGTTATATATAGTTCCTTTATTTTTGGGACAGGAGGAGGTGGACTTCTATGTTCGTTACTACACACTTCAACTTTTGACTGCTCTTCTTACACATTCTCCAAATAGGTAATTTATTCGTAACAATATGGATGTGCTCCTTTTTCTTTTCTGTTCTGTTCTATTTGGTGTCTTTTCATATTGCTTTTGCCTCAAAAACTCAATCAGTTTGAAGTAAAGCAGCCTTATCCTATTTCAGATTACAAGAAGCAATTCTCACCACTCCTCGTGGAATAACTAGGCTCATGGATATGCTTATGGAGCGTGAGGTATATAATAGACTGTGGTGTATGATCTCTCTCTCTCTCTCTCTCTCTCTCTCTCTCTCATTATAGGTTTCCTTGAAAATAAATTTGATTTAAGATCAAAAGTATTGGGAGATCTGTATTCTCTGCATTCTTTTCTCTCTTCCACATGCATGTCTCCTTCACCCATGCATGCATATTGTTTCATATTCTTTTTTGCTTTGTTATTGTCATACTTTTTGTTGATCATAATCTCAAAATCCATTGTCATACTTTATTTGAGAAGATCCTATTCCATGTTATTGTGTAATCTATAATACAATCTCACCTACTTTAAGTTTTACGCTTAATCTCCAAAACAACGCTAACTTGTTATGTCGATTTCTATTGTTACCTTAAGCAGTTATTTATGTAAAATGATATATTGCAGTGGAGTGGGCATCTCTAAACACCGTATTGGTAAAATCAGATTTATAGTTAACCACCAAGCTTGTGTTTCAAAGTTTGGATACTACTTTATTGAGGATGTACTGCACAAATCCTCTTAAGTCACTTTTGCTGAAATCATACAATATAGGGTCAAGTTTTCTCTTTAGACGTGTTGAGAGTGTCCTTGTATGGTAAACGAGATATTTGGGTTTGACCCTAGGTCCCTGCCTTTGGTCCCAACTTATGTAGCAAATAATATAAGATACAGTGTTACACCAATTTTCTATATCAGAGAAAAAATTGTTGGCTGGACTTCTTGTTGCTGAACCCTCTTGAAATTGATTGTGTTCTCTGCTTGCAGGTTATTAGAAATGAGGCATTGTTACTTCTTACGTATTTGACTCGTGAAGCTGAGGTGATTACCTTCTTGTCAATTCAATAGCGTACTTACTGTCTCCAAATGTTAGTTTTCCTAATAAAAAAGTGGTCATGGTCAATTCAGGAGATTCAAAAGATTGTGGTATTTGAGGGTGCATTTGAGAAAATATTTAGCATTATCAAAGAGGAAGGAGGGTCTGAAGGTGGTGTTGTTGTACAGGTAATTCCAAAAAATACAGTCTTATACTTTGGCCATTTCATCTCAAGGTTGTTTGCAATTGAGCTATATAAAACCTTTATCTGCCTTCCTGTTGGAGGTCTGTTTGTCTTGTATCTGTTTTTAGATAAGCCTCTTTTAAGTTAGAACCTAGGAATAGTGCTAGTTTTGCAACGATATTAGGTTATTCAATGATTACAATTGCTGTTAAAGTTATGGATTTTGAATAGCAATAGCCTTATCGATTGTCCAAGGCAGAGTTATAGGAGTATGACTGAGCTAATTGAAATTGTTTGCATTCAAATTAGGAATAAGAGGTGAATGATCTGGAACTCTGCCCTATGTGGACCACACAAATAATATTTTTCATCTTCACAAAAATGTACTTTGAAAAGAAAAATGAAAATAAATCAACTTTGGGTAGTCAAAATAATGCTGCGGCGATGCAATTTCTAATTTTGAGGATTTCATACTTGGCTCGAACTAGAGTTTGATGAAGTTTTTTGTCATTTGGTATTTCCAGCACAAAGTAGAAATTTTGTTTGTTCGTAATGATACCATGTGTTTCTTTCTCTTTTGATTAATATTTCATGTGTAATAAGATGGTTGTGTAAACTTCTCTGGTGTAAATGTGTTATGTCATTTGTTTTACTACTATGATGACAGTTCATGTTTGAAATTGACATTGCATTATCGACCAAGGTTTAACTGGCATTCCTTTGAGTCACTCTCTTAGGAAATTAGACATCCCTAGCACATTCTGTGTAGAAGTCTAGTAGATACAATGATTTTCTTGTAACAAAACGAGAGAGAAAATACAAGTTTGGGGAGAAGTTTTCATCTATGAATTAATAGTAAGGTGTTGCGGTGCTTCGCCTGAAGAAGATTAGATATTGGCTTCGAAGTCATTATAAAAAAAAAGGTGAAGGGAAAAAAATATCAAATATGAACAAGTCACGGGTATATTGTGGAGAAAAAAGAAAGAAATTAGTGAAATAATCTGCATCTGAGGTGTAAGGCCTAAGTATACAGTTTTTATAACAGTGAAGGTCAGAAGAGGGAAGCCAATGAAATATTTGCCAAGAAAAAAAATTAGTCCCAGATAGCTTAATTGCTAAAGTTTGTGGGATTTGTTACCACAAACCTGGATTAAATGCCCTCCAATGTCATAAACCACTTACCTGGCTTACAAAGAACTTGTAAGTAATGGAAGCAAAGAGAAATGAAACTGCTCAAAACCCCATATTCCTGCTTTAACTAAAACCAAACCAGCTGCATTTGATAAACAGCCCCAACCAAAAATAAAATAAAATGTGGTGTCTTTTTTCTCTTTATGGCTTTCATTTGCTGCAATACCTCTACATTACTTCACATGCTCTTTCTTTCCATTCTTCTCTTATTTTGAAATGTGAGGTAATAAATGCTTTTTTTATATATATATATTTTTTATGGTAATGAATTGGTTCTTGGCTCGTTCCGCCATCCTACTCAATGAATCATTAGTAAATGCTTTATTATGTAAGTCTCGGATCATCAAGTTCAAAATGAACCACATCTGTATGTCCATAATTCAAATATTCTCAGTTTTATCTCTCAGATGTTTAGAGCTCAAGCTCCATTCCAATATAGAAGGCACAATAGGGCCCAAGAGTTGAGAAACAGAGGATTAAAGTAAAAAGGATAGCATATAAAAACTTGGAAGGAAAGAAAGAGACTGAAATTTTGGAGTTACAGAAGGCTAAAATAGTGATGCATGAAAGCATAAAATTTATAATCCAATACAGCAATGAATCTGATGTTTGTGCTACTGTGCAGGATTGTCTTGAATTGCTGAACAATCTTCTTCGAAGAGGTGCATCCAATCAGGTCTGGTTTTTGTTACTGTGAGAAATCATTTTTATTATCTGTGGTGAGGGTAACCACTAACCAGCCTTCTTCTTTTATTCAGATATTACTGAGGGAAACCATAGGTTTTGAGCAGTTAGTGTCAATTTTGAAGCTCCGGGGTAGTGCTTACAATTTCACACAACAAAAGGTACGATCTATACGGAAAGGGTTGGAAATTTATTTCTCCATCCGATTTAACAGCACTGATGGTTTATATCCCTAATGGCACCCTAAAAGTATGCTGTTGCATGAGGCAATACAAGCAAAATCTGTCATGTTTAAAAACTAACATTGTGCCAGTAGACAGTAAATCTGCTTGGAGCGTTAGAAAGCATTGAGTTGCTGTTGATGGGAGGTCTGGATGCTGAACCTGGAAAAGATTTCAACAGACAGTCTAACCAAACAGCGTTTGCTCAGGTTTGTCATCTACTTTAGGCCATATTTCATATTTTAAACCTAAATGTTTCTTGACGTTTTGGACCGAATGCAGAGAAATGTTTTGGATCATCTTCTGCTGTTGGGAGTTGAGAGTCCATGGGCTGCAGTTTCTGTGCGTTGTGCGGTAAGATTCGCATCTGATGGAGGATTTAATTGGCTCATCCTTCTAATAGTAATTCTATAACAAGAACTTTTAGCAATTTTCAGTGGAAAACATTTTTAGAAAAAAACTTTTGTAGGAACTTGCCTTGGATAATTTATTGTTTTATTGTGTACTCCCATTGGCTGGTTATTTACATTTTTAACCTTTTTCCTCTGTTCCATTCTTAAAGCCGTCCAGAGGTTTCAAGAATGCATTAAATCTCTATAATTTGTTTTTTCAGGCACTCCGATGCATTGGTGTTTTAATTTCCAATCATCCTCTAAATCTGGATGCTCTTGCAAATAAAGTGCTTGGAGAGGAACCACATTTTGAACCAGCGCTGAATTCAATATTCAGAATAATTTTGCGGACTTCTAGTCTACAAGAATTCATAGCAGCTGATTATGTTTTCAAGTGTTTTTGTGAGGTTGGTCTCTGATTGAAAAACTTGAACCCTGTAACTGCTAGCTAGGATCCATACAGTAGATTTACGTAAATTCCCAACCTATTCCACGGTTCATTCTTCCTAGATGACAATAGGTTTTCTCAGTTTCCAACCACTTCCACCTTTTTACTCTCTAAACTGTATATGGTATAACTAGTAAAAAACTATGACCTAAGATGGTGTTATGTGATATTGGAATAATGTTGCTTATGTATCTCATGCACAGGATGAAGTTTTGTTATGCATAATTAACAGTTACCCTATTGGATAATTCACTCTGATACTCATTCTGGTCGTGATTTATATGTTAATGTTTCACTTTTTTCTTAATCAGAAAAATACCAACGGTCAAGCAATGTTAGCATCCACAATAATTCCTCAACCACATTCTGGAATTCGTGATCCCTTGGACGAGGACATAAAAATGCCATTTGGAAGGTTCGTTGCAGCACAGTTATCATAGTCGATTGGATATGATTATGTAATCTTGTTTGTGTTTTTATTTTTTCAATAGCATAATTGCTTATTTTTTTTGGGTATGCAAGCTGGGGTCCAGGCAGAACCTCCTAACAGAGTTTATTAGAGGAAATTATCTAATATAAAACATGCCTTCAGCATCATTTCTAAGAAGTTACAATTTCGTTTTTTTTCCGCTCATAATTCCAATATTAATTTGTGTCCAGTCAAGCAGTTGTGTCGCCATCAGTTTTTGTTTAGAATGGCAACTATTTTGATGAATAACCATCTTGCCCTTTTGAATATCTGCCAGCATGCTGTTACGTGGTCTTACTGTGAATGAGAACGATGAAGATCTTGAGGTAAACTTGAAAGCTCTGAGAAGTTTACTCTTAACATATATAAGACATTGAGAACATATTTGTTTAGAGACCTGAGTCCTGAGGCGATTATTTTTGGGAATGCTGACTTGGTCTAGTAAACTATTGGCATTTGGTTGATGACACTGAATGATTTTATGACTCCAACCAACTCATGCTTTAGAAAAAGAACTAATAAACTAGTATCCATTTATAAAGTGCTGGAGTGTAATGATAAAGACTAAAGAGGACCTTTCATCAGTTTACACATCTTTCGAATGCCCGTGAGAAGCATTACTGACAGCGCAGTTGTCAAGCTTTTGTAACAATATAATGCCTTAATAAGGATTTACATTTTTTTTATGCAGACTTGTTGGAGAGCTGCTAGTGTTCTGTCTCATATACTGAAGGGAAATATTCAGTCAAAGGAACGGGTATGAAAACTTAAATATGTTTTCTTCTGTCCCTTTATTTTTTAAAATGTATTATGTAGAATGCAGGATTCCTAGAATCATCACTACATAGAATATTGATAATTTCCAACGTCATGCAAAACATACTTGTTTCCTGCATTTAAATAACAAAAAAGTGCACCTCTAAAATTGTTTGATGGGGACTGTTATGTGCTATGGTTGTGTGGAGTGTTTCGAGTCAGAAGCATAGCTTTTCATCTATCCCTTCTCAGTATGTTCTAAATCCATGCAGGTCTTACAAGTAAAACTTGAGGCACCAATGACGTCTTTTGGTACCCCAGAACTGCTAATGCACCGGATAGTGAAGTACTTGGCTGTTGGTGCTTCTATGAGTCGTAACAATGGCGATTGCAAAACCTCAACTTCATCCAGCTGCTTGTACACACAACCTATTATTTTGCGACTGCTAGTTACTTGGCTTGCAGATTGCCCAAATGCTGTTCACTCTTTCCTAGGTTCACAGGATCACCTCACGTATTTGCTTGAGCTGGTGTCAAGCTTGTCAGAAACTGTGTTCATAAGGGGATTGTCAGCTGTTATTTTGGGTGAGTGTGTTCTCTACAACAAATCTGATGATAACGGGATGGATGCTTTTGAGGTGGTAGATGCCATTAGCCAGAAGATTGGACTTGCGTCATATTTTCTAAAGTTTGATGAGATGCAGAAGAGCTTTCCCTTTTTATCAGCAAAAGCATCCCAACACCGTAAACCGCTGGCAAGATCTAGTGCTGCTAGTATGTCAGAAGTTGAAAATGTTGAAGAGAGCACTGCGATTGACCCAAAACATGATGAAGATCCTGTTCTCATGTCTATTTTTGATGGTCCATTTGTCAGTATTATTAAAAGATTGGAGACTGATATTAGACAAAGCATTGTTGAGGTTTTTAGTCATCCAAAGAGCAAGGTGGCAGTGGTTCCGGCTGAAATGGAGCAAAAGGATGGGGAGAGCAATGAAGACTATATTAAACGGCTGAAGTCTTTTGTTGAGAAACAGTGCAAGGAGCTTCAGGTATACTTGTATCATTATGTACATGTTATTTTCTGTCTTTAATATACAATATCTTAACCACTGAAAAACTTGATTTTCAAGGACCTTCTCGGTCGGAATGCAACTCTGGCCGAGGACGTGGCAAAGACCGGTGGAGCCGGTGTTTCTGGGTCTGATCAAGCAAATGGGGGCAAGGAGAGAGTCCAGGCTGAGACCCTTCGCAGAGATCTTCAAGAAGCAAAGCAACGTGTAGAGGTGCTCAAGTCAGAGAAAACCAAAATTGAAGCCGAGGCATCCATTTACCGCAACTTAGCTGGCAAGATGGAATCTGATTTGAAGAGTTTATCAGATGCATACAATAGTCTTGAACAGGTTAATTTCCGGCTGGAATCAGATGTGAAGGCCTTGAGGGAAGGAAGAAGTGAACCTGGTCTGGACCTTGAGGCTATAAAGGCAGAGGGAAGGGAAGAAGTTCAGAAAGAGAGTGAGGCGGAACTGAATGATCTGCTAGTATGCCTAGGCCAAGAGCAGAGCAAGGTGGAGAGACTAAGCACAAGGTTGGTGGAGTTGGGGGAAGATGTGGATTCTCTTCTTGAAGGGATTGGAGATGACGTTGGACTGCCAGAAGATAGTGAAGATGAGGAAGACAGATAATGATACTTTTTTTTTTTTTGATAGTGAACATATGATATGATACTTGGTGTCTGTAACTTTGTACATTCGTAAGTCCAGACTAGTAGTTTACATAAACATTGGTGACGATACTCTCCATAATGCTCATTCCAAGTAGTGATAGATTCGAGTGAATACTCTCTCTCTCTCACACGCACACATTGGTTTTTCATTTTGTTTTCTCACGCACACATTGGTTTTTCATTTTTGTTTTCTCAATATATTATCATACAAAGGTGTACATCCGCCCTAGGATTGAGATTTGAGAGCACCCTGCTTCATGGTCATGTCTTCATAGACAACTCGCAGGTAGTTTCATATACAGACGGGCTTTAGAGCATCTTTAGGAGAGTTACCAAAAAAACACCAAAATTTTGAACCAAAAACACCCGACCAAAAAAACACTAAGCAATTTTATGAGCAATATTAAATTTTCGACAAGCAATTTTATGAGCAATATTAAATTTTCGACATCAAACTACGCGGTTTTGGATAAATCGCGTTATATAGCTCATGCCGCTTTTCCAAAATCGCGCCACTAAAGCCTAACTGACAGGCCCAAGCCTACGCAGTTTTGAGAAAACGCCATGTATCGCACATAAACTTTTTTCTTTTTTTTCTTTTCCAATCTCTGGTGCGGTTTTCACAAAACCGCGCCATATAAGCCCAATTACAAGCCCGGTGTCGGCAAAATTCCGTGAGTGATTTGATACAGCACCAAACCTGGAACCAAATATTAGCCGATTTGGTGTTTGGTTTGGTGTTTTCATCAACATGTGACTCTCCTGAAATTGAAAAAACACCAAATTGTTGAAAATTTGGTATTTGATGCTAGGTTGATATCACTCATAAAGATGCTCTTACCCTAGCCACATCAGCTAAAAAATGTCCCTAAACTCCACCCGACATTGGGAGAGCTGCATACAAAGTGCAAATTGCAAGCGTCTATCTTCCACTGTATAAAATTTAATCGTTTGGATAATCATTACATACTGTATGTGACCCGTATGTGATAAGGTTCTCTAATGGCCGCCATTACTCGATCTCTCTCAACTTGATGGAGTAGGGAAACCCTCTCCTGCGGGGAAAAGCAGTGTCCTTCCACCCTCTCCCTCACCCAAGCTCTCATTCTCTTACCTCCGCACTCAAATCACTCAATCATTCCCATCTTCCTTACTCTCTATAACCCCAATTTCTTTGTTTTGTCCCTAACTACAACTTCGGTGTGCTATGAAGAAGAAGAAACGAAAAAACTCTTTTTTCTCCTTCGTGATGGTAGTTAGTATTCGCCTAAGATCTATAGATCGACGGTAAATGAGAGTCTTAGTGAAGGGTTTTGTTCACCCAACCCTTCCCATTTTGGATCTCTCATTTGGTTTCAATATTTTTCGGTTTTGGTTTTGTTTTTTTTGCAGATCTAATATGCTTTACAGCCAGCTCAAGTCGATTTCTAAGAGTTTATTGCTTCAAATTCAACATTGGAAACATGTAGTGTTAAGGTTGTGTTCATTGAGTTATCCCCTTCATCATTTGCTGTTCAAGTCGAATGTTTCGTTTTCTTTTCTCCGAACGCCCTGGTGTATTGATGCCTTGGCAAGGATTAATGTCAGGCCACCACCGCGCCGTTGTAGTGCACTTGGTGGGGCGTTTTCTATGGAAAGCGTCAATCTGGCAATTAGGACCTTCGGGTCTTGGTTTTTGAAGATGCAGTTTGGAGATTTGAGCATTGAATGGATCGGAGTGGTGGTAGTAAGGTGGATACAGCTAAAACATCCCATGTTTGTTGGTGGCGGATTAGATGTGATGCGGTTAGGAGAAGTTTACATGGTTGTACAATTAATGTATTTTATGTTATTTGTTCCTTGTAACTTGTTTGGCTTGTGTGCTTGCTGTAATCGTTTTAGTTCATGAATGAAAAGTATTGGTTTATCGAAAAAAAAAAAAAAAATTCAATCGTTTGAAATCAGTAAATGAGGGCCGACTTTTAAGGGCTTCGTCAATCGCCAGGCCCATTATAGATGGGGATTTTTCTTTTACATTAAAACCTAAAGCAACAAAGCAAGGTTAGGGTTTCTTCGACCTTTTTTTTTCTTCATTCTAACATAATAAATATTATTATTTTTTACACCACTTCGAAATGACCTTATTTCTTCTTGACGTTAAAATTGTAGATTGCAAATTAAAATTTTAAGTTGGGTTTGTAAGTCAGCTTTTACATTTATGTTGGACATCTTGATAGCGTGAGAACAATATGGTTTCACATTGTTTAATAGAACTATGAGGTTTTCAGGTTGAAAATGAAGATAGTGATAAGACTCTTGAACAATTATATCTTCAAATGCTCAAAAGGTGAATTTCTAATTGTTGTGTTTTGGCTGTTACTTTTGAGTAGGGTTGTTATTTTGGCTTGAAAGGCAAAAGAATGAATGCTTTGAAGGCTTTCAAAGCATGTGTGCCAATTACATTACATGGAGTCCTCATAAATATTACCGCACTCAAGAGGCTTTGCGTTTGCGCAAATGCAACCGGACTGTCATGAGATGGAATACACCTACCTACACAGCTACACTACAGCAGGTTCGAAATCAATTGCGGTTGTTTTGTCAATATCTCATTTTAGCATTTTTCTTATAAAACATAAAAAGAACACACGGGTGTAATCAAATATTTTATTTCACAGGTTAAGAGATTAGTTGTGATTGAGACAGAAGAGATGTTCAAGGCCCACAAACAAAAACTGGCAACCCATCAGCATGTATGCATAGTACAAAATATCAGGTACGGTAAAATATCGACCACTGATTTATGGATATGTATTGTGTATATATCATTATATTAGGGCATCTGTAAATATCGTGAATATATTAAAATATATCGATAAATATCGCAAAATATCTTTTAACTATGGGTATTGCTAACTGTAAATATCATAGATATATCATAATATATCGACAAATATCGCAAAAAATATCCACAAATTATCTATATTTTCTTTGAATATGGTCATACTTTTAATATTTTCTTTGTACATATTTAAAATGATTATATGTCATTATAAAGTCATTCAAAATTTCAAATATTTAAAAAGTCACACAAATTACTACACTGGTTGTAACGCCTCAGGATTAAAGAAATATTACAAGGCGTTATTAGGACTACGTATTACAAATATTTAATCCAAGTTATGCTGTAAATAAAGGGAATACAGAAAATAATAAAAAATAAATACATAAATGAAAGAAAAATAAAACATACATCCTTTCGTTGTCACTACACACCTTGGAACAAAGTGCAAAAGCATTCCAGTAGTGAATTTAAGAAAAGGCAAGAAAGACAACAAAAGGTTACGCCCATCAGAGAAAACCTAAGATGCTATCATCAACTAAAATAATTCCAGCAAGTTTGTGTTTTTGACAAAATCCAATGAAAATCTAAGAAAGAATGGTGAAGATTATTGAACTCAGTAGTCATACAACAATTTCATTCTTCTCCAAAGAAGGCCAAAGAGAAAATATGTTTCATTCGGTAGTCATACATGCAACTTTTTGAAGTATACAAAATTATAAATACAAAGCCAATCCATTTTTTTCACACACAGTGTGAAGTTTATTAAACTGTTTCCTTGTGCAATAAGCCAATAACTAACCACTAGCAACTGGTACCTTCTCATAAGCTGTGGACTGTTTAAATTTCGACGGAAGAATGCAACAACCACCAAACCTCTGCTGCAAATAGATAAGAGTCGCAAACAGCAGACCACCACAGGGGATAATAACATCCCACTCAGTCGAGAAAAAATCCCCACCATTAGCATATATATAAGATGCATCAAGATGAGGTGCATATCTGTAAGACCTATAAAGGTCGTATGCATGAGGCAACAAGTGGGCGAAAGTTATTCCAACATAGAATGTAGGATGAAGAGCTTTGTCTTTTATGTTCAAAAATACATTAAGCAGTATTTGAGACAGCAGAAAACCGTCGCGAAGCAACCCCGCATATTATCTTAGATCCACCCAAATTGAATGCCCATGGTAAACAGAAATACTTCCATATTTCCAAGGAGCCTCGTTATGATTGATCCACCAGTGAAACCCCGAAGCTACAAAAGCACCAATTAGATACAATGGTAGCAAAACAAATAGAGCTTTCTTTTCAGCGAGCAACAAACCCTTTTGGTCTCCATCACCAACACCTCATTCACCTTGAGCCATCCACCACTACCCATCACGATATTTTGCCGGTTATGGTTTGTCTTGAACAAGGCCTCAAAGTTCAAAACCAAAGGGATCATCTGCCCTAGAGTAAGAATGGCAAGCATCACAAGAGAGATCGATGGAAACAGGATTCTTCTTCACATAAAAAACCTGTAACCCGACAAAGATGCAGATAAGTGTATTAGAGATCAGAACCATACTGATCTCTAGATCCACCCTCTAGACAGATTCCGCAGCTTGAATTGTGGACAAGGAAACTGCAAACAACTGCAGTTTCTCAAAGTAAAATGGGTCCAACCGCCTTCTTGTGCTTTCTACAGTTCCCTTGACATACGATGAGCTCTTTGAATTTAACAGCAGAAACTGTATGTTGATTTGAATCTCACAATCCATCGAATGAAGATTTGATGTTTACACAAGCTTCCCGTTTCAGGATTATAGACGCCTTCTGCAGAATATCAGTACGTGTACTTATCAAGGAGGTTTTTTTTTAAAAAGGTGCACCGCCGACATTGTAATCAGGTGCCAAGCTTAAGCTATAGCTGACATTCAGAAGGCCCTTCAGGTGTTTGTGAATCACTTGAACAGATGATTCGGGTGTCACTGCATCAAATTCGATGATAGGAACACCCTGCTCGTAAAACTGGTCACCCACGGACAGCGGTACTGAATAACCCCAAGACTGTGCGCCTTTACTGTTTCTTACTCTCATATCAAACTTCATGTCATATGAATACCCAGAAGGGTATATCACTCCCTTTTTTGCTGCTGTCTTCTTTGCACAAGACTTCACTACCCCGCCAGTCTTGGTGTACTCATACTTCAGACCTGGAGACGGATAAATTCTATTCACAGGACTCTGGAACACAATTTTATCAAAATAACCTGATTCATTAGAGGTTTTGTTACTCCATATTTGCTCCACAACACTACTCCTGTACCACACACTCAACCTGATCAAACAATCCCCACCAGAAATGTTGGCCAAAGAGTCCGTATAATTTAAGAATCGACAAGCAGCAATATGAAGTGGATTATAATCTCCATTCCAATGTCCTTCACCAACTAACATTGTGCTAGGAGCCAAGGCATCCCTATACACAGCATGGCTAGTGTTGGAAAATCGAATCAACAACCTCAACCTTTGCTCATTGGAACACTGAAGTTCACTAAAGGACATGAATTCAGGTAAATCCCCAATGCTACTAGCAACAGGACTACAATTCTTAGTAGCATCACAATTACTCCCATACTCCAATTCAAACACACGAGACCACCAATACAGTTCCGAACATATACTTATCCGAGGTCCCAAACTAAGCATCGAATCTTTCGCAACACCACCTCCTCCAGAAAACCCACTCTCACTATCATCCACAACAAGTGAATGCTCATAATTTCTAGGCGAAAACGTCAACACGGATATCGGTTCAAAATAATTCACACTATCACATACTCTTCCCCACAATAAAACCTGTTTAAAAAACCAAAAATGTACACTAAAACACACAATGCACAGTGCAAACAATTCCAAAATGAGAAAATAAACAGACCCTTTTTCTTAAAAACGGAAAAGATTGTACCTTGTTCATGTTTGAATCCAAACTGATGAGTTTGCTGAGAAACTCCATTACAAGAGGTGCAAACAAGTGAAAATATGAGTAGAAGAAGAAGACTTGGAAGTAAGAGAAGAGATATTGTTTTTGAACATAGCATAATTCCTTTCCATTAGAGTTTGTTCGTCGGTTTGCAATAACTCTCCACTTTCTTTCCCTCGCCACCAGCACCACCAATAATATCCCAAAATATCGTGATTAAAACAAAAACCTGTTATATCGTCGAAATATCGCGATATATATAAATATCGTTGATACTTGCACTGGTATTTATCCTAATTAATATCGCGATATTTATATACCCATCTCTAAAATCTCGATATTTATTGCGATATATCGCAATATTTTGTACTATGGATGTAGGTATTTTATATGCTCTTGTGGTACGAATACGTAAATGATGACTAGATAAGCCGTGTTTGAAATAAGCTCAAAATTTGGAGCTTCTTGGGAGTTTTCACTTATCTATGATTTTCCTATCGAATAGGATGTCAAGACACAGTGACGTGGTGTGTTGCAACATCAATGTTACAGTGGTGAAAACACTAATAAAAAAAAGAGGCCAGATCTTCTCCGCCCGGGTGTAAAAGTGGGCCTTTTACACCTTACAAAAATATAGTAACACCTGTTCACCTGTTTAACACCCATAACAAAGAGGTCTAATGGTGTTAGATAGAAGATACAAAAAAAATCAAAACAAAATCGCTACAAATAAGGAAAATGGGGAAAAAACTCTTCGACTTCTCGCTCTCTACTTCTACTCTCTATCCGAAAAAGAAAAAAAAAATTATTCATACTCCAAAGAAAATAAAACCTCTCTTGAACGAGCAATCCCCCAATTATATTTTTTTGACCAATTTCTCTCCCTCTCACCATCAAACCTCTCTTGAACGAGCAATCCCCCAATTATATTTTTTTGACCAATTTCTCTCCCTCTCACCATCAAACAGAATGAAGTTGGAGAATACCAATTGTGATAGTTGTTGCAAAAATGGTTTAATAGGGAAGAAGAGGAAAAGGATGGAGAAGGGAAAGATCGGCGAATTAGCGGATTCAATATTACCATGTTCACTTCGATATTCAACCAACCCAAAACTATGGCAAGATTTTATTTTTGGCTGTTAATGTCTTGAGGTTTCTTGTACCTTTTTAATTATTGGTTTCTTTTTTGTGTGCTTGTGCTCCGAACAGAGCTAATTCTCATTTGATGTGAAAAGGAAGGTGTGGGAGCAAGGAACAACACCTCTGTCCGATACTTTATTATGCTGGTTTATAAGAGGTACCATTTTAGATGATATTCTCTTCATGTTTACCCACGGTACTCTGATTGTAGTTCGTTTAGAAGTCAAACATTTGCCTGAATGAGGTCTTGGCTAACATTTAGTATTTTTTCTGTGAACTTCCCCCATGTTCCATCTGGAAATACTTTGGTCATTAATTTGTTGATCTCAGTTACAAGTTCTCTATTGTGCTTAGTTCTATATTTCCATGATAGTAATACTGAAGCCCCATATTTCTTAAATTTGCATAGTTATTTCACTGGCCTGATGCATCTTGTTACCCATATAGGGTCCTGACTACTAAAACTTGGAGCAACTTTGTGATATAGTGCGTGATTAGCAACTAGTAAAAGAGTGGCATTCTCCTCTATGAGACAAAATACAGGAAATGCCGCAGTAGCGTTACAATTATGTAATTAACAACTATGTGTAATGGATCTTTAGCTTAAATGGAAAAAGTGCTTGAGAATTGGACCATGTCTCCAATGTATCTCAAGAGATGGTGGTTCAAGTCTACCAAGATCCTTCAATGATTTGTAGAAAGATTGTCTAACTAGCAAAGGCGTGGAGCTAGGGACTGTGCTTCTTGATAGCTCGCGTTGAATTGTTAGTGGTTCTGTGTTGCTTTGGGGTCCTCGCAGTGAATCTCGGCGATTTTTGTAAAGTAGGAGTTGGTCCTTTACAGGGGGTTATGTCTGTTGGTTTGGGTTTATGAAAATCTCCCTCACTTGGCCTTTCTGTCAGACTCTGGTATAGGTAAGTTATCTTTGTCCTTCCTGGTTTAAACACTTTTATATTAGTTGATTATAGCTTATATATATGGTTCTTATCAATAAATTTTTTTTCATCAAATAAATAAAAATAAATAAAAATAGGTGTTGAGATGTGTCTGACGGAGAGCCTTGACAGAATTAAAGTGGAAATTTAATTCTTTGAGAGTTGTTCAGTAAGTTAGGGGGTGCTGAATTAAAGTGGAAATTTAATTCTTTGGAGCTTGTGCTTGCACAGTTGGACAACTGCTGCTACTCATGCCTATAAGGAAGTTAACAGGGATGTCTATGGAACTTTCTGATATGTCAATTGAGGACAAATTAGAAACTATGCAGTCCAAATAATGATGCAAACCTTTCTGAAATTCCAATTTTGGTTTTCAGTTGTAGCTGTGGGCCTGTGGCTGCCTTCTTATTTGTGTTGTAATTTTTTTAATGATGAAAACCTGCATTGCTCTTGGAATTTTCGATACTGCAATTGGAAAGCTATATGGGATTGCAGACCCTGGATTTTTTATGTGTAGCATTAGTTGTGTGCATAGATAGTGAATGAGCTAAGCTATAACTTGAAATGATTTCCTCCATAGGAGTCGTGCATTATGATAGGATTCCAAAATGTCAAATCATTAATTAGTAGTCCTTTTACTGTAGATATTCTAGTTATGTATAAGCTGCTAACCGTATAGACTTGAGGTTCATTGTAAGAAATTCGCTTCTGGTAGGTATTTAGATGAACAAGTACATATAGTGCTCTTCAACAAGGCAAATGTAATGATAATAATCATATCATTATCGAAAAAAAATGATATCTTCACAGCATTCAGTGAAGAACACTGATGGGTCATAAGCAGACTGAAAACAAAACAAAAAAAATGAAGCTCTGAAAGTTGATCGCAGATGGTAAACGCTACAAAACCCTAAGAATGTAAGAATTAACTTGAAAAAAGCTCTCAGGTGCGAACTCAGGCAGGAGTTATAAAGAAACTGAGATTATTGTCCACCAATAAGAACACTTAATAGTGAAAGTAGGGGATTACAAAGCATTTGAGAATCTGAAATACTGCCATACCGCATTCTTCTAGAAAAATTGCAACAAGTTGGATTAGTCTACTCTTCATGTAAACGTTGATCTGATATGTTTACAATTTTCCCACTCTTCACTTGGAAGAGGACACGATTGGGAAGATGCTTTCGAGAAAACCGGGCCGGCACGCTTCCTTGCGCTTCTTTGCCATCTTAAGTCTCTCACTCATCGGCAACCCTACCGCAACCTCGGTTGGAGGATGGCATCGGCATACTCATCGACATCTGAAGCAAGGAAACCCGTCTGCAGCCCATCTTCTTCCAAAGCAATGTCCATTTTAGGGCCTGCAGACTTATGAGCTGGAGAAAACACCAAATAGATACTATAAGTGGAAAAGTACGTTTGCATTTGATACTTTCGAGTTGTCCCCGCCTCCACTTTTAGGTAAAAACACTAATTAGCTAGTAGCATCCCAAGCCCGATTATAATAACATCATCGGCAAGTCATATTTGTCCAAAATACCATTGTTATAATTCAAGAACACAAGAGTTAGAGTGAAAACACTTTCGGTTTACAAGTTCATTGAATTTTAAACAAACAACAAATAAAAACAAAATGTAAGTCACGTAAGTTTTCTCATTTAACTACAAATCAAGACTTCCTACATATAAATGAAATATAAAGCAAGCACTATTTTTTTTTTTTTCCAACAACTAAAACTAATCTAGATAAACATATTGTAGCTTATGCATATTGGTGGGCCCGATCCAAATTTACCACCTTGTCCAACTTTCCTTTTAGAACAGTTTCCCACATTGTTGCTTCTGGCCATCTAACAGACTGCCAACCTGGGCAAATCGGAGGTAGAGGAGCATTATCCTTTAGCACAATTGGCACAAAATGTGTTCCTTCATTTATGTGGCAAACAACGATTATCCGGAACATTTCTTCTGGACCTGTCCTCAACGGGAAGTACGTAACACATAATTTTGGTGGCGCTATAGTGACAAAAACAACATTAAAAGCACTTGCAACTAAGGAACCCATGTCCGGAAGATCAAGCCATTCTTTCTCATTCATTGTAGAAGACTTGATACACTCTAAGTTTCTTTTGTGGTTTTCAAACCCGTCATTACCGTACAACTCTGTATAGTAATCTGCATACTGCATCAACTCTTCCAACATAAGACCCCTTATTGTCCGCCATGCTAAATCATCTGTATATCCTAACAGTGTAGCTATGGATCTATAACCACAATACCCATCTGGGGTTACCTCAGCCAAATCTTTAATCATATCGCAGATCAAAGGATTAAAGTCACGCAAAATATTTTCCCACTTATGCTCGAGGTCTTCATTTTTTAGAATTATCTCCGACCCAATATTTTTTTTTTTTTTTGTTTCTCTTCAATTTTCTTTTGGCCTCTTCTCTTTTCTTGTCGTCATTATTGCTGACAATTTGAGAGTCTTCCAAATCAAATTTTTCGTCAAGGAGTTCTTGAAAGCTAAATGAGTCAAGGTCATCAGGCGATCCACTCAACCCCAGTAATACAGATTCATTATTGTTGAAGTCCAACCTTCTACGTGGCGGTAATTGATATTCCTCAAATTTGAAAGCCTATATTAGTAAAGAGATTGATATAAGCTACATTGCTACAAAATGAAAATCTAAATATTGGCACGTAAAAGAGATATCCCAACAACAAATAAAATGATATCGGGATAAACATACCTGACTGTATTGAGTTCCAATAGTATTATCTTCAGGATGAACACATTCATTTAAATCAGGTAGTCCCCACATATTGGTTGATTGTGATTGCCCTCCAATTTGGTATAAACTACATTGCTACAAAACCAAAATATAAGTATTGGCACGTAAAACATTTCAGCAACAATAAATAAAATGATATAAAGATAACATACTTGACTGTATTGAGTTCCAATAGTATTCTCTTCAGGATGAACACTTTCATTTAAATCAGGTAGTCCTTGAGCAATATTTATATCACCTTGTTCTTAAAAAAAAAAAAAGATGAGACAAGTTAAAATGTTAGGCAAATGTTAGATAAGAAATAGATGAGACAATATATGCAATCACATGGGCAAAATAAAAATGTACGTGAATTATGACAAACCTTTCTTGTTTCTCTTTATCTTTTTTGAAGGCACTTGTGTTGTGTTCATTTGTTTCTTTTTCTTTTTAAGCTCCAATACGCCTTTCGGTCGAGTCCCGTTCATTGGTCTCCCTTTTTCAGATCCGGATGCAACAACCAATACTTCGTCATCATTTTCTTCAACATTTGTGGCAACACCAGATCTTTTGGACTTCGAACATTGTCTTGGATATATTTCTTTCGTTGGTACAACCTGCTCAACTTCTTCCAATCCCTTTTGGAGTGCATCTTTAGCTTTTAGATATCCATTTTCATTGACTGCGCCCTTTGTCACAAGCTTCATTGCCAAATGACATAACTCATTGTACCACAAAGATTGAACTGCATTGCAATTTGACAAATTTGGTTTGCTACCATTGTCTCTTACAACTCCGACTTTCACTGCTTTAGTCCACCTCTGTAGTATATATTGATTAGGAATCGTATGTATATTATTATGATAAAATACCTTCAATATGTGACGACAAATAAGGCCAAGGGACTCAAATTTTTTGCAGCTACACTCAGTCTGAAAGTTAGACATATCAATTGCGACCTTTCTCACAGACCCTTCTCTAGTAACTTCATATGTGTATGTTGTACCATCAACACTGCATTCCTTGATGATGTTATACATAAGATGTTCCTTATACTCAACTTCAAATATTTCAAAAACAGCATGTGTGTACATATCAGACGCTTGCTTTAGCATGGGTGTAGAGACAAATAACCTTTGAAATCCGCTTGGGACATCTGAGATGAATTGAAATCAGCTTCAATTTCTGCCTGTCGTCGAGACTGAAGTAGACACTCAAAACGATGAACAAACTTAGTCAAACTATACTTTCTCTTCACATAATTTTTCAAGAGACTATTGGTACTTTCTCCACGCTGAGTAGTGGTCATGTCTGAACAAAAAATGTCTTGCCTATACACTAATGCCCATTTCTTCTTTATTTTGATCAATTCAACCAACCACTTATTTTCCAAAAGATCATAATCACGCAGCATCTTGTCCCATCTTGATAAAAAAATATCCTCTGTCTCACAATTGTATACACACTTATTGAAGTCGTTTAGAAACCCAGGAACTCTGTATACATGGTGGAGGTGCTTTCCGGCATTTAGATATATATGCCACAAACAAACACGATGCTGTGTTTCGGGAAAAACAATTGGGATAGCCTTCGCCATTGCTGGACACTGGTCGGTAAGAATAGTCTTTGGTGGTTTTCCTGACATTGCTTTTAAAAAGGTTTCAAACAACCATTTAAAAGACTCGGCACTTTCATCTATCAAAAGCGCACCCCCAAATATAATAGACTGCATATGATGATTGACACCAACAAATGGCGCAAACGGTCGTCCATACTTGTTTGTTTTGTAAGTCGTATAAAAAACAACATCTCCAAAGTAATTATAATCCATCACTGACGTTGCATCTGTCCAGAACATATTTGATAGTTGATTTTCATCATCACGCAACTCATCGTAAAAGAAAGATGGATTCTCGGCTTTCTTCCTTTTAAAATATTCTATAATTGCATTCCCATCTCCGTGCTTGCCAAGTTCTTGCTCACGCTTCTTACGGAGATAATTTTTATAATCGATGATGTAAAACCAACATTTTCTAGTCCTCCAGCTTGATGCGTCATATATTTATAACCATCAATAGGCGCAATTCTGCAGCATCTAAACTACTAATTTCTGCTCCTTGTTGGCTCTTTAACACGCCTTTGAGACCTCAACAGATACGTCTTGGATGGGGTTGCCAACTCGTGGTTATGTTCATGTACCACACTACAACAAATGGCACTTTCAGCGACGAATCTTTTAGTGACGATAGAAAAACGTAGGCAATAATTACTATCAGCGACACTGTTTATCGTCAGTAATAATTTTCTGTCTAAAGGTGAACTAATGACTTTGGCCACAATTTTATCGTCGTAAATAGTACCGTGAGACATATAAAAATTGCAGCTAACTTTTCAGCGACAATAAGAGTGTAGTTAAATACTTTGTAAGCTTCCGCGTTGATAAAATCGTTGGTATTTGTCATAGCATTTTCGACGCTTGTAGAGACTGTAGCTAATTGGGTATTTTAGTGACACTTGTTTCGTCGAAAATATTCTTCCCAATTTTCTAGCGCCAATGATTTCGGTATTCCCGCAATCCCACTTATTGTTTTAACTTTTGAGTCAAAAATTCAAAACAACAATCCGTAAAATCAATAAAGAGAGAAAAAAAAAATCAAACAATATAAAAATTAGAAAAAGAAAGAAAAGAAACTCTCGTCGCCTCTTCCTCCCAACCCCCAACCTCAAAGTCTCTGAATATCCCTCCATCTCTTACCCCTCTCCCCACCTCAAAGGTAACCTTTTCAATTCCGTTTAATTTATCCTTGAAGTTTGCTTCAATTTTTTTTTTTGTCAAATTGCAAGAGATCCACTCGCCTCTAAATAGGATTGGAACAAAATGAGAGCGAAGAGGTTTTTTTCGATTTGTTCTCCCTTCAGAATTGTTCAACCAAAGCTTGGTAAGCTCCATCATTAAACTTGTTTGTAGATAGTTCAGATTGGAAAGTTGTGATTTTTTTGTTCAATTCCAGTTCATTCACGCCCAATGGCAAAAAATATAATTGTATGATATGATTTGAATCACGGGTTCGCGATTGAAGTAGAAGAAAGGCCTTAATTTTGTATGGGTTATAATTGCTTTTTAAAGGAATTCAGTGGTTTTATTCTACTTAACGAGGAGAAGAGCTTGAAGGAGGAAGATCGAATCAGTAAAACCCACTTTCAAGGTGATTTTTCTCCCCTCTAAAATTTCTAATTATTTTTTTTTTTTGGGTTTTTCAATTTGGGGCGAGGAACTTAATCTACTCCTTAAAATTACTTGGGAACTTATTCTAAATGATATATGCCTTCTAAATATTAATCCTTTTTCTGTTGTTGGCGAAGGAATTTTTAGAAGTGATATTCAAGTGTTGGTACTTGGTACTTAACTTGTTTTATGGTTAAAATTCATTTTTTACGAGTAACACTACCTGATTTAGATGTTCTGATAGGAAATCGCTCTACTGAGTTGCTTGAGGCATCAGAAATAGTAATAACCCTCCGAACTCGGCGAAGTTGTAAGTATTACTTTCCTTTAAAACTATTTTCTTTATTTATTTTTCGTTATAAATGAAAAGCTCAAGTATTTATTATTTTATATTATTAGACTACGGAGAAAGTGGTAATTAGAAAGGAGAAACACTTGGGAAATGATGACGTGGAAGGTGAAGAAGAAGAAATTATTTACAAAATTGAGATTGGTGCAAATAGGTACTATCATTTTTCCTATTTAAAAAAATCTCATTTATTTCATTAATTAATTAATTTGGGTTTTTGGTAATAGGTATGATTTGCTTTGTTTCGAAGGGTTAGTACTAGCGCTTAGAATATTCAAAGGACTTGATGAGATTTTTAATTATAGAGTTTCGAATATACCAAGAGATTCGATGCTTAAAATGCATGTCAAGCCTGAGGTATTATTTCGATTATTTGTGCATTGTCTTAATTATGTTTTTAGATGTTATTTATGAAAAGTGGGGATATCTGCAGACTTGTGAGATTCGATTTGTATGTTGTTTGTGCTGTTTTGAGAGACATTACTTTTGTTGAGGCAAGCTTCAAAAGTTTCATTGACCTTCAAGATAAGCTCCATCATAACATATGTCGGTAATGCTTGCTTTGCTTTATTAATGATACCGTATATATTAAAATCATGACCTATATAATCTTAAATTGTTCGTTAGTTGTTTAGTAAATGTTTGTCTCTATATTATATTCACAATACTAAACTTACCTCTTTATGAATGAACAACAAAGATCTACTCGAACTAATGTGGAACAGTATTGTATATTTTAGATTGGGACCCTTTCTTATTTATTTACTCACATCAAAGCTAATTATTTTATTAGCTATCTTTTGTCTGAACAACACTTGTAATATGTATGTATTATTTACCACACTGATGAAATTGACACTTATCTTAAGTACGATGCTAGTGGAATGTTGTACTCAGGTCATGAGAACTTTCAACTCTTTTTATTTATAAAATCCTGGTGGCAGGTCTGCTCTAATTCTAGCTTGGGAATTAGAAAAAAAAAAGCTAGCCTATGTACTAACCAATTATTGTTGGAATTACACCATTGTGTGCATATATTGAAGTAAATTAAATCATGAAATTTGCTTACAACATTTGCTTTTATATAAGATGATATAAATGATATCTCCAATTTCCATCAAGAGAGCGGTTGTAGGAGGAGTGGGGTTACTCGGTTTGTGACGTCCCTATATTCCAAAGATGCTATAGCAGGCCGGTCTACCTTCTAGGAAGTTATGGGCGTCACATGTTGAAGACTAGGTAGCTTGGGATTTGTTTCCTATGCTGCATTCAAATTGCAAAAAGCCGTAGAAGGTTTCCATTGTGTTTTTGATATGCATAATTCATCTTTTTTCTCTCGGATAATGTCTTGAAAAAGGGTATCATGTCAACTTTGTTGTCAAAATGGTTCTTTCTTTTGTTTTAGGCGGAGAACCCTTGTTGCTATTGGGACTCATGATAGAGGGCCCTTTCACTTATGAGGTAGATTATAATTCTTTTGTCTTATATTTTTTTTGTTCAGAACTCTCAGTTTTAGTTTGTATTTGGATGAGTATTGTTTGTTATTTTCTTCTCATTTGTATATATAGAGATCCTCAAAGTTACTCATTCAAATTATTTCCGGGATAACAATCATATATTAAAACTGGAATTATATATTTATTTCTTATCACCGGTCACAAACAAGTATAGAAACAATCGTTGCAAAAAGTGAATATGGGACTTGAGGAGACTTCTCTGCAAATCATGGCCCACACAATCTGTGGTTGATGAGTGACTATAAGCTGAAATCATTGGATGCTCTAGGTTCTTCCAAGTGGTCTTGATTTCAAGCTCTTACATGGGGGGTTCCTGGGTTAGAAATTAAGGGGAAGATCACTGAATCCATATACTAACAGTAACACGTGAACTGATAATTAGCTTATTGGTGGCTTTAAGTTCCAAGGATGCCAGATAGCTGCTTAGTCATACATGCATAAAGGGAATTTCCTTCCGCAAAGATAAATGCCTTTATACTTCTCTGACTAGATTTTATGATTAGTGGTATATGTTTGTAAGAGTATCATATTGCTTAGCACATGTCTTGATGGCTATAATTCTTCTGCATTCTACTTAAATGTTGTGTTTATTTATTTACAGGCCCTTCCACCCACAGAGATAAATTTTGTGCCAATCAAAACAGTACACATTTTGATAATATTATGAGCCCTTTCTCTTTCTTTAGAAATGATAGTTTTCAGGCCCTAAAAATGATTATTGTTTCTCGATTGCTCAAAGGTTAAACTAAGTCTCTTATCTAGCTCATGCAACTATTCTCCTAGTAATAGTTGATTTGTCTAGAACAGATTTCACAAATTTTTTAGATTTGGCGGTCTTAATCTCATTAAGAGTATGGGCTTCCATGCTTTATTGTCATTTTCCTATATGCTTACTGAAAAAGTTCAGGATTCCGTGTTTTAAATATAATAGTCTGGGATGGGAAGACAAAACAATATATGGAAACATTGTTATGTAACAGGGACTAATCATGTAAAATTCTTACCTAAAAGAAACTTGAGTACCCTTTTGGCATTCTTCTCTTTATTCATCTATATTTTACTAGGTCATGATATTGAGGAAACTGCAATTGGAAGGGGAAGGATGCATAAAAAATGACAATGGTAGTCAAAGTTTTCAAAATCGCAGTAGACGGTATGTATCCATGGGACTACCAATTATTCTTATACAATCCTTTCTTTGTTATCTGATCGAATAATGTGTTATTGTTGTGTGTGTGTGATTATTTTTGACTTCGCTCCTAATGTTTACCTGTCAAGCTTGCATGATTCATTTTTTATCTTAGACATCTAGGATATGTCATTCCGACATGAATCTGTTAAGTGCTCGGTTGGTATCATAAAGTCAATGGGAGCATGGATGGACCAACAGTTGCGAATCGGTGATTTGTATCCGCCTAAGAGTCCTGAGGATGACGTGTCAATGGATAATCAAAGTACGCCTCGTGGAGAAGGAGCCATCTTTGACTATGAGCTACATTCTGAAGCAAATTCTGAACAATCAGAAGCTGCTACTCTAGAGCAACGTCGTGCTTTCAAAATAGAATTTCAGGTATGGAATTTGTAAAAGTTTGGATGTAAAATAGAATTTGTAAAAGTTTGGACTAACAGGATTGTGATGTTATGCTATACTGACTTTCCAGTTCTAAGTATGTGATATGCTCAGTAATAGGATACTGCTGCATGAATGTCCACATTTAATGAGAAGCTTTCCTGCTACTCCACAGTTGTGATCATAGCAATTGTACAATAGTAGGACGGGAGAGAGAGAGGACCTTCCAAATAATACTTTAGTTGATTGCTTATGTGAGGTGTTGGTTCTTAATTTATGGTGGTTATTTTTTGACGTCTTTAGCACCAAACTATATTCAAGTCTGAAGGAATTTATTTTTTATTTATTTTTTTGTTTTTTTGCAGATGGACTTGTAAAAATGCTAAAGGTTGGTTCTATTACAAGAGATCGGCAATTGTTCAGTCTGGCCAGTGACATGACGTTCTTCCGTTTGATAGAAACGATTTAGACTTAACAAAAGTACTTGTAGAGGATGGTAGACTATTTTTCTATATTTTGACCATGTTAAAACTTATGTACAAAAGGATGTAAAATTTTCTTTTTATATTTAATGAATATTTTTGTCTTGTTTGATATTTGATGTTTTTTTGTGTTTTAATTGAATGTTAGCAAAAAATAAAAATGATACGTGGAAGTGGCAAAATATTTGTACAAATGGTTTACATTTGGCGACGATATTAGGGCTGAAAAAATAAAAAATTCAAATAGTTTAGACTTTTATCGACGAATTATTTTTATTTTTAGTGATACTAAAAATGTTGCTAATAACACCAATTTCAAATTATTTTTATCTTTAGTGACACTAAAATTGTTGCTAATTTTAAAAAATTGGGACTTGTAGCGATGATTATAACGTCGCTAATAACGCTAATTTTTTTTAAATTTCTTTGACCTTTAGTGACGATATAAACGTTGCTAATAAAGTCTTGATGGCGACGATTTTGAAGATGTCGCCAAAAAAACATCTTTTGCAACGTTATTGTATAGAGAATTAGAAAAATATTTAGCGACGCAATTGAAGCAATGGCGACAATTATTATCGTCGGTGAAGATATCATATTTGGCGACATTGTAAAATCGTCGCTTTGTATCTTTGCCGACTATAGCTTTAGCGACGATTAGGTGACGCTCCAAAAAACGTCGCGAAAATCTAATTAGTGACGTTTTTGTAATATTCAACGACGTTGTTTTTTGTCGCTAAAAACCCTATTTCTTGTAGTGTGGCCACCTTAATAACAACCCATTCATTTTTTACATTCGAAACAGCCATGTGAGCTTTGCAACCAATTCTTGTTTCGTTACGATCATTTTTCACATTTTCATTCCACTTATCCTTTTTACGCACACCTTCCTTGAAACATACAAAGAACCGCCTCCTCACTGTTCTATCTGCTCTATAATATATTTTGTCCTTCCTAATACTAAAACCGATTTTACGAGCGTAGGAATTATAACTTGCATATGCCTCTTCCTCAGATTGAAAAACCAATCCCTCAAATAACAAATCTTCCATTGTTAGTTAAAAAGATTTTCTTTTATTTGGAGGGAGTATGAATAAAACCTTTTTTTTTTTTTTTTTTTTTTTTTTTTTTTCGGATAGAGAGTTGAAGAAGAGGGTGAGATTGTGGAGATTTCCCTCCCCCCATTTTCCACATACAGAATCTTGCCTTATTCTTCCTTATTTGTAGAGATTTTGTTTTGATTTTTTTGGTATCTTCTATCTAACACCGTTAGACCTCTTTGTTATGGGTGTTAAACAGGTGAACAGGTGTCACTATATTTTTGTAAGGTGTAAAAGGGTCACTTTTACACCCGGGCGGAGAAGATCTGGCCTCTAAAAAAAATATTATATTCTCTTACACAAAAGCCAAGAAAAATTATTTGTTCCATGGAAGCATCAAGACAAGCACATCAAGAGCTAAAATTTCAAAGTCTATTCAAAACACAAGAAAATTCTTTTGTTGACGGCATGGTGGTTTCTCTGAATTCTAATTATTGAAGTTGCAAGATTTCTAACTTTGAGTGCATGGTCAAACATGGAAATTTGCTTTAGATCAGTTTTTATATTCTTCTTATTTGAACGTAACTGAGCACATAAAATTATGGCAAGCCAAGATTCTTCTTGTTTGTTTTAGATTGACGGTTGACGTGGACCATACCCATTATTCTGCAAACTTCATCTCTTTCATTATCTCTCTTTTTTTATTTAACTTTGATTTTGTTAAAACCGACGAAACCGAACCGAAATATCGGATCGGATAGGTTTCTAACATTTCAAAACCAAGCATGTTGGTTCGGTGGTCGGATTCCAGTCAAAATCGATCGGTAACCAAGCATGTCGGTTCGGTGGTCGGATTCCAGTCAAAATCGATTAGAACCGACCCGTGCACACCCTTACCACACATCAACCACTGCACCAATCATCACCATGCCATTAACAAAGCTATGTGTATAACCTTAATCAATTATCACCATGGATTTTCTCTCATTTTGTATGCTATATTCCATTGAAGAAGTGGTTTAAATGGGGAATCTAATGGATTTTGTTAGTAGTTTTAGTGCGCAGTTTCATATGATTTTTAACTTTTGTTGCAGGGGTTTTTTTTTACCACATTTGATATCGGATTGGTTGCGAAAATATATTGGTTTGGTTCGGATGACAATTTTTGCGAACCGAATAGGTTGGTTTAGTTGTCGGTTTGAGCCCAAATCTGACCCAAACCGACCCGTGCTAGCTAATCCATTCTATTGATTTTTCATGGTGCAACATTGATATTGCAGTGGTTTTCATAATGCAACATTGATATATCTCTAATGATATAATATAATTCTCAAACTGATCTACTAATTCTATTTTATCTATCTCTGAAAAATCGTTGGGATAAAGTCGAGCAAAATAGATCAACTTTTGTTTAGCAAAAGTAGCAAACCACTCACAAGGATCAAGACATGCCATGTAAAGAATTAATTAATTCTAGGTCAAGTTTGTTAGCTATTCATTGTGGTCGTTCACTTCACCATTCTTAAGTTAGTATTATAGCTGTCAGGAAGGAAGTAGTTTTTGTAGGAGTGAGTTACTTTTGATTGTTTTACTTTTGACTTGTTGTAAAATTAGTGAATACTTCAGAAGATTTTTTCTTCTAATGATGATAAGGGTACAGTTTAAATGTGTATGTTGCTAGAGTCCAATTTGTTTGCATGTTACTTAATTTATAGTCTAAATAATTTGCTTAGTCATACAAGTGTTTTGTCTTCTCATAGTTTTGTCGATGCGTGTTCTCTAATGGATTCATAAGCTCTAAATGGTAAGAGCACTCTTAATTGAGAGGTTGGTGGTTTGAATCCATCTAAATCCGATTTTAAGCTAAAAAAAACAAAAAAAAAAAATCGAGGCCCCATAGTGTTTTTTTCTCAAAAACTCTATAAAAATCACAATAGCATTTATGAAAATTGCTATTGAATTTCATAGCATCTATTTAGCAGCGTTATTGATTCTATAGCGTTTTATTCACAAATGCTATCGTAAAAAGGATAGCATGCTGATTAATAGTGGATGCAGAAATGCTATCAACTTGATTTCATAGCGTTTTTTTAGTGCTATCTATTGATTTTTTTTTCCAGTAGTATAATTATGTGTTTGCTTCATTAAACTTGTCATTTAACTCTTCAAATTGCAAATCAATACAGTGATAGAATAATCCAACACGATAGTAATATAAATTGGTGCTTCCTTCCGCTCTTCGTCGAGACCTCCCTCGAACCACAAACCTCTCTTCCATATTTGGAACAACCATAATAAATACCCAAAAGTGTAGTTTAAACCCCTTAATATATAGTATTACATTTAGGCCAATTATGTTTATAATAAATAAGAGTTAGTATTGTTTACATGTTTTTATGTATTTCAGGTCTTGAAGCTGATTATGTGCTTAAATATGTCATTTTGCGTGGAAAACGAATCAAGATGATTTCTAGAAGAGTTCTATGTTTAAAGCCCATGAATAAAGAAGAAAAAGCTTTTTCAAGCCCAGTCAAAGCTGAGAAGTCAAAATCAATTCGGGTAGAAAAAGAAAAGAAAAGTCAACAGAACTTTAAATAGGCATATCTTTGGACTCGGAACTCAGAATTGGGCCTATATTATGTCAAAGTGACCAGATCGGAATAAGCTTTCTAATGGACTTAGCCTTGCCCTAATCAGAGCTGTACAAGTAGACAAAAAGGGAATTGGAGTAATTTCCAGCAACTGTGGCCTCTTTAAACTTAATCTAATGGACTTTGGGCTCACATTAGAGGCCCAAAGTCCCCTTTGGCCCATGCATGAAAATGTAACTCTAACCCTCTCATATATAAAGAGGATTAAGGCTTAGCAAAACTTGGCTACTCCTACTTTAGTTTAGTTGTAATTAGGGTTCTCTCTCTCTCTCTCTCTCTCTCTCTTTTTAGTTTAGTTTAGGTTTAATTAATTAGTTTGTAGTGTAGCCTCCATTAGAGCCTATCAATAAAAAGCTTTAGTTTTATATTCAATTCTTGTATTTACATTATGTTTTTACATTATTGTCTTAGTTTAATTAATGAAATGATATTAGGCTAATCCCCCCTATTAGATGGAGTGATTATGAAACCTAATGAGGAATAAATTGTTAAGTAGAATTATTTAATTGTGTATGTGTTTCAATGAGTTAAGTTTCTTATATGACTTCCAAAATAAGCATATAGTTAATTAAACTAGGGATTGTTATGAATAAGTCGAGAGATTTGGTTGTAATAATTCTACATGCTAGTAATAATGACTATAGAGATGTAGGTTGTTACTAGGGATGATAAAGTTTGAGGCTTTAGGTTGGATCATTAGGTAAAACCCTAAAGACGATCTATTTTCAATGAATAATTCGATTCTTGCATGAAGCTAATCATTAGGTGGATTTATTACTCCTTTCTATTATCTTTCTCATAGTTTAAATCACTATTTTAGCATCTTAGTTTACTGTTTTTATCATCTCATATTACTCTCATTAGTGAATTGTTTGTTTAGCTTAAATTTGTGTCACGTACGTGCAAGCAAGAGTGGTTCGAATACGGCTACTCCTTTTATTTTATGATATTGAGAGTATTATTATATTATTGATTAGCATGATTTAGTACTGTTTTAACTACTGTTTTTACACTATCAAAATCTTAGTTATCAAATGGTGCCGCTTGCCATCTTGCTTTGTTATGTATTGCGTGTTTTGATTATAAAAACTGTTTTTGCTATTAAAAAACAACATTGAAAACATTGTTCGCAATTTTTTCAAAATTTTCTACTACTGTTTGAGTGCATATGAGTTGCGCAATCGACTCCTTTCCTTCCCGTGACTTGACCCTAAAAAATTCAAATCCTAGTTTTAACTCACGAGCGCGCGCGCCCTCAATTTGGCTTCACAGAGCTCGACCGCATTCTACTTCTGCTTAGGCGCGACCCGCACCTAATTTGCCCTATTTCTAAGCGCGCGCGCCCTATCTTAATTAGATTTTTTTTTTTTTTTTTTTTTTTTTATATTAACTACAATATTACCTCACAAGTACAGTACAGTACTCGTATGCCCAACCGCTCCAATAATTGTATATTTTTTTTTTCATACTTTACGGTGTCTAGAAAACTCTAAGAACTGGGGTTATCTAATTAAGGAACGTGCATGCACGGACAACCTCCCTCAATTCTTAAGTGGCCTAGCCGTTGGTTTGAAAAGTTTTTAGTAGACGTGCTTCAAGGCTGTTGAAGGCGCTATTTATATATGTAGCAAGGACATTCCAGGTAACACCTCTATACATCCTCGAATCTACTGTCAGAGGATTCTATTTCTAGTAATAATCAGGCTAATTTTTGTATGCTCATTAGGAATTACCTATTAGAATTAAAACTTGCATGAGATTAAGATTTAGTATGCATAAACATGCCATATTAGTTTCTCGTAGATGTATAACTAATCGCCTATCTAGAAATTTATAGTTAGAGATTTTATATATTAATTAACATAGAATATATCTTTAAAACCAATATGGCATCTCAATATTTAGACTAACAATCATGTGGTTATTATGCAAACCTTTCACCATGTTCATGCTGTGGTACTCCTTACCATTGGGATTCTTATTGCCCATCATCACAACAGTTTAGGCTTACTATAGGATATAATTATAATTATGAGCCTCAATTTTCAAACTTTCATAGTAACCCATACAATCAAGAGTTTTATAGTCATCCAAACTATTCATGGAGTTCCACTAATAACAACCAACCAACCATTCAGCCTTAACCTAACCCATCCTAGTATGAGATCAACCAGAGTTATTCAAACGCCATATTCCAAGTGGGACTCATATCGTATCCATTCGCCAATAACTATGACTATCAAACACCATACCAACCAGAACCACACCACCAAGCTTCCCTTTGCTAACAACATTTGAGGAAATCATGGCCTAAAACAAAATAATACTTCAGAACCTAGAACAGACAAGATTGATGCTAACCTTACCTACGCCAGACCTTTCCACCATGCTAGAAATCAACTACCCATCTAGTTCGCCACCCTTCCCATACCAAATTTCCCAACTAGTAACCGACTCAACAAAAATAATTAGGGAACAAAATGCCATCACCCAAACTATGTTTCAGAATCTAGCCCAGATGATTTCCATGATCCCCTCACCTAACACAAAACTTTCAACATTGCCAGAGATCGACACACAAGTAAAACAACCTATTCCCATAACTAAACCATTCGACCTAGTTGAGCCCTATAATGAATTTCATGAACCATTACCTTCCCATGACCCTCCCATTAACCATTGTATGGACTCCACACCCTACTTGGATGAGGAAATTATTGAAGATGACTCTTTAGGACTTGTTTTGGAAGACCACTAAATAAATTTGAACGATGCCATTGAGGAACCTTATATTGTTTTAGAAGATGAGAGTGAGAAAATAGAAATCAACAATTATAATCTAAGGCATGAACACGTTAATGTGCAAGAATTAAAGGAAGTAACTTCTTTAGCGCAATGTGAATCTCAATTTAGTTTGGCAAATGAGGAAATAATAGATGAATTTCTTAAGGATGAAGCCAATGACCACAACCTTGTGGATTTAGCCAAGCTAGATGTAGAGTTCTCAAGAGCGTGTGAGGATCCACCACCAACCAACCACCATCCACCATCTACTTGAGTTATAACCTCCTGAAATCCAACCATTTACCATAACGAAGCCATCTATTCCTCCACCATTTCAATGAAACCTAAAATTTGCACTTGAGCCTTTTGCCTCAGAGATCCTCTATAACTTTTTTTCAACCCTCACGGTGAAAAGTTTTTGCTTAGCACACAATCACATGAGTACACCATTCCTGTAGTTGAGAGCCAAGCTTTGACTAAGTGTAGTGAGAAACCTTGTTTGTCTTATTTTTCATCATCTGAGCCTCATGAAAGACATTAGGATCCATACTTCATTCCTTTCTCACCTAAAGTATCACTAGTTCATCTCTTGGGTTATTCTAACTCTTTAAAACAGCTACAACATGATAGTTTGCATATGTTCTTTGATAGGTTGCATAAGTTTTCATTCATTCTTCTACATGATTACTTCCAATTATACCACTTCATTCTGTTTGGGGGTGCATTTAGTATCATGTTTTTATGGTTATACCCCCAACTCTTTCGACAATTAGTTTATAGTTGACCACCCATTATCCATCTTGTGCCAACCTAGTTTCTTGCTTGTTTGGGGGTGTGCACAGTCTTAGGGAATATGACTTAAAATGACCCCACATTAAGTCTAGAAAATTTGACTTTAAAAGACCCATAAATTTTTTTGTAACATACCACCTTTTTGGAGTATAGGTCACAAACTTTTTCAATCTTAAAAACGGTTTTCAAATTTTGTTTGGGGGTGGCGTATTTTTTTCTTTCATTTCAAAACTTTTTGCCAACTTTGCCTGTCATGTTTACTCTAATAGAGTCTAGGTTAGTTAGTTAAGTAATTTAATTGTGCTATTGAAATATTTCATGAATCCCCTTCTCCCAAATTGTTTGGGGGTGATATATTTAATTTTAGCACATTGTACGTTCACGTATTAAAATTGCATGTATAAATAACAAAATATTGAAACCATGAGCCTTGTTGATTAATTGGGTTGCATAATATAATTATGTACCTTAATTTCATGATTTTGTGGAATTTCGGAAGCTAATCATATAGGAGCCATGATATGCGCATGCTTAATTTGCGAATGTATGATATTCTTTTATTTATGTTAGAGTCCGCTTATGTCCCAAGCGTTATTTATTATTTCATGTTATCCCCATAACGGGAGGAACTATATAGGAGTTGCGTATGTTTTTATTACTTTATATTAGTATAGATTAAGCTTTTTTTTAGGTGCTCTGATAAGCACCCAAAACTGTAATATTAAACCCCGAGAGACATAACATTTTGGTCGATTATGTGTTTAATAATCATGTAATAATTATATTTTCGTACTTTTGTAGGTTTCCGCAATTAAAATGAATATAGTGATAAAATATGCATTGAAGTACAGGAATACGGGAATATTTGGAGTCTCCCACTCGACCCCCGTGAAGCCGAAGTTTCCAAAAGAACAGAACCAGTGCGGAACGGGCCCGCATATAAAGAAACAGGAAACTTCCGAAGCTCAAATCGGATAAATCTAGGTGCCGACGTTGGCTAGTGAAGCTGCCAAGTACAGGAATACGGGAATATTTGGAATTCCCACTCAATCCCCGTGAAGCCCAACAAAGCCTGACTAGAGCCGAAGTTTCCAAAAGAACAGAACCAGTGCAGAACGGGCCCACATATAAAGAAGCAGGAAACTTCCGAAGCTCAAATCGGATAAATCTAGGTGCCGGCGTTGGCTATTGAAGCTTTGCCATAGCGACGAGGCGGCGAAACTCAACTGCGCAGGACAAAAAAGTCGTAAAACGCGTCAAAATCGGCGCCGCATCGACACACACTAAGTGCACCCACTCTGCGGGCCCGTAAGGCATGATGAGTCAGCATAGGCAGGTGGGCAAAGGATGGTTTCAAATTGATACCACCGGCAAGAAAAAGAAGATGATCGCACCAATTCAAACCGGTGGTTTGAATTGAAATGAGCTAACAAACAAAACATAAAATCAGCAAAAGACAAAAATTTAATACGGTTAAAACAAAACTTTGATTCTCAAAGTTTTGAACTTTTCAATTAGCTAAAACCAAACCCTGATTCGATATTAAGATTTCACGGAAGGGTCCCCAGCCTATATATATATGAGGGGGGTCTTCATATATCCTCCTTCAAAGATATTAATGCTTTAGCTACGCTTTAGTTTTTTTCTTCTTCTTCAAGAGACTTACATTCCGCTATTTCCATTTCAAAGAGACTTTTAATAATCGTAAGTTATTTTACCCTTAATAACAGTCATTTCTTTTCTAGTTTAATTTCTGTCCCCGCATTTATTTACTTAATGTATACACAGAAGTTTTATTATTCCTTCTATGATGATGAGCTAATCCCCCCCGGGAGGGTTATGCTGCTCGTGTAAAAATCCGATTGACTCGTTAATATTCTAGAATCACTACTTAGGAATTAGGCATAGAATTAACATCCGGTCCCAAAATGACTGAGACTGTACAAAGTTAGGCTCAGCGATGCTCAGATAGCTCGCTACGCGACCAAAATGTCTCGCGACTCTCCGTGTCGACAGCTCTCCAATTCGTCCAGCTGATGTGAAATCGAGCCAGGAGCGGAAATAATATACTAGAGATGCGGTATTATTAAAACTCCTTATGCTAGTGAAATGCGACCTAGAGATGTGGGCATGCACTAGGGATCAATACTCGACGTCGTCTCCGAAACGAGACGAATTAGAGATGTAGTGATTTGGTAATAAAAACTGTTAAAAAATGATTCTTGCATGAGCATGATTAACTCTCTCCCTGTTTCTCTACATTTTGTTTACCTACATATAATCGCCGTAGTAATTTATTTTATTTGCATTACCGTTATTTTAATTAAAAACCAACTAAAAAGAAACCTAAAAATCCTACTCACTTAAAGTTGTAACTCCAGTTGTGAACCTATCCGAGCCCTAAGGTTTGGACGATCCCTTACTCGACCTATCCTACCAATCCCACGTGAGTAAGGTAACTTGACTAAAACGCATTTAACTATATATGGACGTTAGGCTTTGGACTTTGGACTTGGACTGTGGACCTCGGACTTTGGACTGTGGACCTCGGACTTAAGAAAATAAGTAACTGAAAGCCAATAAACGCGTGTGTAAATCTTGTTTTATCAAATGGCGCCGCTGCACGCTGAAGGACTCTGGACTTAACGTAATAACTGGAATACATCCATAAAAACCCCTCCCTTACCTCCTCATCTTTTTAATTTCCATTTCTGTTACAATACTAACAAGTTACGAAATAGTTTACCTTAACTTTTTCTACTAACAAATATCTGTGAACCAAGTTTGTTTATTTTCATTAGCACAGTCTAAGTACTTCGTAGGCATTTGAAGTACTGAACAGACAAAAGAGTCTCGGACGAGACTGAATTAGTAGCACGCGAGACTAACCTTGAGTATCAACACTCCGGTTTTCAGGTACAGGCCACTTTACTTTTCAGTACTCTTTTGGGCTCTTTGGTCCTGTTTGCTAGTAAGCATAAGCTCGGGAGTAGTCGATCGCTATACGAGGAATCGCGGGACACCAGGTTTCAAACTCTTAAACTCCTCAAACTTTGTCGAGGATATTATTTGCTATAACCTGTTTTACCTCGTATATTTGTATGTTGGCATGAGAACTCTATGCATGTAAAGGTGGTTCGTCATCACATATTCACGTAACACAATTAATATGATTCGAATATATTTTGATATATGCGTAGTGCCAAACCACCTGCTTAGAATATTTTTGTATGTGTATGTTACATCAATTCACGTACGCGGTATTCAATTGCATGAGTTCGTTCTCGACATTCCCCTAGCTCACCTATAACTTACACATAGTTGCACGTATATGTAATATAGATTTGCATGGGTAGACTTTCTGCGTAAACTAGTATATGTTAGTTAGTTTCTATTTTGGCATCTATCGTTTTTAATTGCATATTTCGTAATCACGTCTCCATAATACACTAATTACATAAATTAAAATAATAATAAAAAAATCATAGTAATTAAAAATTTCATCTAAATCATCTTAATAACACCCCGCATAATACACCATCATAAATCATCCTATTCCATCAGTGCCTAGGAAACTTGAAAAATAAAATAAAATTGAGGCTGCCTAATTAAGGAACGTGCTAGCACGAACAACCTCCCTCAATTCTCTCAGGTGACCTGGCTGCTGGAATATTCACACGTTATCCTAGCTTCCCTGCTCGAGTTAGCAACAGCTCAGGAAGACGTGTTTCAACTCCCTCCTTCCTAACTTCTAAAAAACTCCTGTCATTATTCGTTCCTTATGAGCACTAAATTAAAATTTATATTTGTATGAGACTACGGTCTGGTAAACATAAGGAATTAGAACTTACATATCACCGTCGAAAATACAAGAAACAACTGTTTATGTTATCTCCTAGGCATAGTTCCTCCTCCGTAAATCAACCTCGTCAAACATCTCCGTTTCCATTATCTCCTTTAATTATGGCTGAAGAAAATCTCACAGTCGAGAAACCACTTTCGGATTTCTATACTGCCTTACAGGAAGGACCTGCTTCCTGCATTAAACTCTATGCGATTGTAGGTGATTTTCGTATTCCGCCAAACATTTTCGGTTTGTTACCTGTTTACCATGGGTTAGACCATGAAAAACCGTACAATCATCTTCGTCGGATGCAACAAGTAGTCACCACTTTCCGCCATCCGACCATTACCAACGAACAGGTCTTGCTTAGGTTGTTTCCCTTCACCTTAGCTGATAAAGCTTCAGTTTGGCTCGCCGGACAAGCGCCGCAATCTATTGACACATGGGCCAAACTTGTTCAAGCATTCATGATAAAGTTCTATACTCAGAAGAAAACTACAGAAATGCTTCAAAAGATTCAATTCTTTCGCCAGCACCCCCAGGAATCCTTCTCGGAAGCGTGGAGCAGATTTACTGATCTACTTCTCGAATGTCCCCATCATCAACTCAACACCGCTGTATTAGTCCGTTCATTCTTTAATGGTCTCTCTGACCATCAAAAGGAAACATTAAATATCATGAACGGCGGTTGTTTCATGGACAAGGGCGCTACTGAAGCATACACTTTTCTTGAGAAACAGGCCTCACGAAGCACCCATTGGGGAAACACTGATTTTTCTAGATCTTCTAAAGATACTCCTACCAAAGTTACGTCTATGTTTGAGGTCAAACCCGATCCGGAATTAAAAACTTTAATCGAGTCCCTAAACAAAAAGGTTGATGCTCTTTCGGTACAAGTAAATGAACAAAAACCCAAACAGGTCATGGCTGCCAACGCTTCCCCATGCCCTCTTTGTTTAAGTCCTGAGCACGCCGATTCTTATTGTCCTTTGGTATACGAGTGTCCTCCCCAACCTTCTGAAGAGGCTTGTGCTTTCAACATCCCTAATGCACCTTGACGACAACATCCGAATTTAGCTTGGGCACCCCCTGTCCAACAACAAGCTCCTTCAGGAAGCAACAACGTTCCTGTACGACCACCCGCGAACTACAATTCCTATCGTCAAGGAAATCCTCCACAATTTCAGCAAGGGCAAAGTAATTTTCCCAATAACGCAAATATGGGATACCAAAACAACCGCAACCTTGTTCCCGCTAACCAAGGATATGGCTACCAAAATCAACCCGTGAATAATAACCGTGAACTAGTTCCTGCTGCTCCCTTGGTACAATCCACAGCCGATAAAACGGCTGAAACTTTCCTGACATACATGAATCAACAGAATCAAATCCTAGCTTCTATCCAACAGTCTCTTCAGCTGTTAGCTCAGGATAAAAGTCAAAAGGGCGTGTTCCCTGGCCAAGCAGTTCCAAACCCTCACCTTGGCTTGGATTACTAGGTCCTGGTGCATTGTTGAGTAGGACCATCGACAATAATATACATATGCCAGACAAGGAATCGACGGAAGCCACGACTAACGTCCTTCCAACTCCTACCTCGCAACCTATAACGGACGAAGTTGTGCCATCAAAATCTACACCTACGTCCCTAGGAAAAGATACCATTGATCCTTGTACGCGATTCCGTCCAAAAGCTCCGTTCCCTGCCCGTTTGGTAAAGAACAAACATGACGAACATTTTGATGAGATCCGTGAAACCTTCAAAAATTTGACCATAAACTTACCTTTCCTAGATGCGCTAAAGCATTTGCCCAAGCATGCCAAGTTTTTGAAGGACATGTGCACCACCAAACGACGTACGAATGTACCTCAACAAGCGTTCCTCACTGAGCAGTTTCCCTCGATTACCACTACCAATGGTGTGGTAAAGTACAAGGACCCAGGTCGACCAACTGTACCATGCACGTTGGGCGACAAGTATACCGCTACTGCGCTTTTAGACCTAGGTGCCAGTGTTAACCTACTTCCCTACTACTTATTTAAGCAGTTAGGTCTTCATGAATTGAAACCTACCAATATGACTCTGCAACTCGGGATCGCTCCATCAAGTACCCAAAAGGCATAGTAGAGAACGTTATAATAAAGGTCCAAGATTTTTACTACCCAGTTTGATTTTGTCATTCTAGATAATCGAAGTAGCCTTTGTGACTCCATCCCTATCATCTTGGGACGTCCTTTCCTTGCAACGGCCAACGCTCTCATAAATTGTCGGGACGGTTCAATGACATTGTCTTTCGGGAACCTTTCTGTCGAACTCAACGTGTTCAAATTAATGAAACATTTTCCCGATCCTATAATGGAGGGCGAGATTAGCTTGGTTGATAGTATGGAACATGATTATTTCACAGACTCTTTTCCCCCAGACGAGATACACCAATTTCTTTCTTTTGATAATCCGGAGTTTGACGATGACTCGTACGTAAGGGATGTCCATGCATTATTAGAGTCAGTACCACTATTTGACCCTAATGCTTCGGTGCAAACTAATTCAGAAGAACCGGATTCGCTCTTTTCCATTGAAGAGATGATCCCTCACGAATCCTTGATCCCCAATCCTACAACTCCGGATTTAAAACCTCTACCTCCTGATTTGAAGTACGTGCATCTCGATCTCGATGGTAGTCACCCTATAATAATTTCTGCTCACTTGACTACAGACGAGGAGGAACGTTTGATTCATGTCATTCGTGAACACCGCTCCGCTATCGGATGGTCTTTAGATGATATCAAGGGAATAGACCCTAGCATATGCACGCATCGTATACATCTTGATGACGGCACCAAAACGTCGCGAGAACCATAATGCCGCCTTAATCCCGCAATAAAGGAAGTAGTGCGAGAGGAAGTTCTACGTTTACTTGATCCAGGTATCATATACCCTATCTCAGATAGTGACTGGGTTAGTCCTGTCCACGTTGTTCCCAAAAAGTCCGGCATTCAAGTTGTGCAAAATGAAAAGGGTGAGTGCATCTCCACTCGCATTCCTTTAAAATAGAGAATTTGCATTGACTATCGCAAACTTAATGCCAGAACCCGTAAAGATCACTTCCCTCTCCCATTCATTGACCAGATGCTAGAACTTTTAGCCGGTCATGCTTACTACTGTTTTCTTGATGGCTATTCCGGATACTTCCAAATTGTCATCGATCCCGCCGATCAAGAAAAGACAACTTTCACATGTCCCTTTGGAACCTTTGCATACGCATCGAATGCCTTTTGGTCTTTGTAATGCTCCAGGCACTTTCCAACGCCGCATGCTTCACATTTTTAGTGATATGGTGGAACGTTATATGGAAGTCTTCATGGACGACTTTTCCATTTACGGAAATTCCTTTGACGAATCGTTTATCCAACCTTTCTAAAGTATTAACGCGTTGCGAGAGAAAAATCTGGTACTCAATTGGGAGAAGTGTCATTTCATGGTTACCAAAGGACTTGTTCTAGGTCATATTGTTTCAAAAGACGGGATAGAGGTTGATAAAGCTAAAATTGTTAAAATTTCTTTGCAACCCTTCCCACGTACAGTTCGAGATATCCGTGCCTTTTTAGGCCACGCTGGGTTTTACAGGAGATTCATTCAGGATTTTTCTAAAGTTGCTCGACCCTTAACCAATCTCCCCGCTTAAGGATGCAGTGATTCGACTTCAATTTCAATTGCAAACAAGCTTTTGATACTCTAAAACCGCCTCGACTACCGCTCCTATCATTCAACCCCTGATTGGTCTCAACCATTCGAATCGATGTGTGACGCTTAGCGACTTTGCTATTGGTGCCGCTAGGCCAACGACGTGACGAGAAACCCGTTGTCATTTACTACGCTAGTAAAACTCTTAACGACGCTCAACGTAATTATACCACAACTGAGAAAGAGTTCCTAGATGTTGTCTATGCCTTGGATAAGTTTCGCCCCTACCTAGTTGGAACATCGACCATCGTATATACTGACCATGCCGCAATTCGGTACTTACTCCCGAAAAAGGACGCAAAACAACGATTGTTCCGCTGGATCCTTCTCTTACAAGAATTCACCCTGGAAATCAAAGACAAGAAAGGAACCGAAAATGTCGTAGCCGACCATTTATCAAGGTTGGTTGGTGACATCGATAGTGATTCTGAAGCTATCAGTGATTCCTTCCCAGACGAATACTTGTACTCTATTTTCTCATCTCCATGGTAATGCGGGATATCGTTAACTACCTAGTTCTTGAGGAAGTCCCTCCTTTTGGTCACGTCCCGATCATAAAAGTTCTTATCCACTATAAAATATTATTTCGGGATGAACCCTACCTATTTAAGTATTGTTCCGACCAACTCATTCGTCAGCATTCCGTGATCGGGAACACACCGACGATTATCCTTTTGCCATGAACAATCTTGCGGAGGTCATTTCAAAGGAAAGAAAACCTGCGCCAAGGTGTTACAATGTGGTTTTTACTGGCCTACCCTTTTTCGCGATGCACACGAACATTGCGTAGCTTGCATTCGTTGTCAACACCTAGGTCGAATTACCAAACGAAATATGATGCCCCTAAATCCTATCTTGATTGTAGAAATTTTTGATGTTTGGGGCATTGATTTTATGGGACCCTTCCCTATTTCTCAAGGTTTTCTATACATTTTAGTCGCTGTAGACTATGTGTCCAAATGGATTGAGGCACTCGTATGTCCCTCAAATGACCATAAGACTGTCGTGAGATTTGTAAAAGAAAACATTTTCTCTCGTTTTGGTGTTCCCAAAGCTATCATCAGTGATGGGGGTACACATTTTTGTAACAAATTTTTTGGGTTTTTAATGAAGAAATATGGAGTTACTCACAAGGTTGCTACTCCATACCACCCACAAACGAGTAGCCAAGTGGAAGTCTCCAACAGAGAGATAAAGTCTATTCTGGAGAAAACTGTCAACCCATCAAGAAAGGACTGGTCTCTCCGCTTATCGAATGCCTTGTGGGCATACCGAACAGCATTTAAGACACCTATAGGGATGTCTCCTTACCGCATTGTTTTTGGAAAACCTTGTCATCTGCCAGTTGAACTTGAGCACCGTGCCTTTTGGGCCATCAAAAGCCTCAATTACAATATCATCGAGGCAGGCGAGAAGCGAAAACTGCAATTAAATGAGCTGGAGGAGATTCGAGGATGCTTATGATCTCTCAATCCTACAAAGCTAATATGGAAAGAGTGTGCGACAAGCACATTTTGCGTAAGGATTTCAAAATTGGCCAAAAAGTTTTACTGTACAACTCCAGATTACACATCTTTCCTGGTAAATTGAAAACACGATGGTCTGGTCCTTTCATTGTGTCAGCTGTGAAACATTATGGGGCAATCTCTTTGCTTAATCCAAAAGATAACAGCGAATTTCAAGTCAATGGACAACGCCTAAAACATTACCACGAATTACGCTCACCAGATGTTGAACAAACTCTTCTTCAGAATCCAGTTTACAGTGACTAGATGTTTCATTTGGCATACTCAATCTTGTTTCTATAGAGGGTACGCCATTTTGGTAGCCGGGCCATCTTCTATCTTATGATTTCCAAAGTTCTTTGAAGTGTGTGGTTGCAAGCGCCGGAACCTTAGTCCACGAAAACTCTTTTGCAGAACTGAGTATAAATGTTTTCTGTAACACGAGCAAACGTGCTTTTCGGTAAACGATTGGTACCTAAAGTTTCACCTCCTTCCTTCTCTTCCCTTTTCTACTCTCTACCTCGCGAACTTCAGCTAATCATTTGGTGTAAGTCTCACTCATCACGAATAGGAAATGGTCGTAGTTCTTTTGCTCGTAAACGACGTGCGCGAAGGATGGGCTGGTGTATGCATTGCCAAACACCCTTCTGTCTAGGCCCGGACTTCCTATCCGATACTAGCCAGTTTAAGGTATACTTTTGTCTAACACCACCGCTAGGGATAATCTTCGCCGCCGCCGTTTCTCCCACAGTGGGGATTCGTCTTGAGGATCTGACGTTAAAAGACTCACCTTATAAATATGATTATTTTGTTACCTTTTCCCTTTGCATTAAGTTTTGCACAAGGGATTCGTGTCAAACCTCAGATGTTGCATACTTGGAACACAAACGGGCAATGGATTCCACCAGACCAACCCTAGAATTGGTTACTTTGAGTCCCTTGGGGCGGTTTGAGGATAATTTGTATGTAAAAGGGCAATTTTATTAGACCGTAGCGCGCACGGTCCAGGATGGTACCGTCCTGCCCCTAACCCCATAATACATAGAGGTGAAGCCACAGTCTAGCTGGATTGGGTTCGCTCCAGAGCCGACATGACAATTTTCTATGATTTAAGATGGTGACTCCCCTGGACATCCAGTGTTTTTCACGTATATCTCCCTTGTATATAAATAAAACCTTTACACTTTCCTTCTCTTAAAAAAAAAAAAAAAAAGTGACTTTCAAGAATGACTCACACAATTGGATAGAATTTTTTGTGCCGATCGTTTCGATATCTCATTCGTCCAATTTGGAGTCCAAACGAGTCGTGGGTACGCATTTAGATTTTTAGGTTTAAATCAGGCTTTAGGCTTGATTTGGGCTTCGAGAAAATTTTAGGCCCAACCAAAATATCGATTTCTCGGTCCATTTAAACCCAAACAACCCGATAACACGCGTCACAAATCCACGATTCGTCTTCCTAAAAAACCGGATCTTGCCCCCTCTCGAATCTGTCTCGCACGAGACAGGCCCACACTAAAACCAGGTCTCGCGCGAGACCCTCACAACTCCGAACAAGAATCCCTTCCGTCAGATCATCCCAATTCTCCCCCTCATCAGTAATCAATATCCATCCTCTCTATACAACTAGAAATGGCCGAAAACAGACGGATTTGTGTTGAAAAAAGTTTTGGGAATTTGTTCGAAAACGGGATGTTTGCACCATTCTTTGATCACGAAATTCACTCTAGAGGATGGGAGAGTTTGTTATATGCCAATGGAGGGCTTTATTCCAAGGATTTGGTGATGAAATTCTATGACAATGGAAGCTTTAATGGCGACCATTTTTGGGTCACCGTCGAGGGTGTGCGCCACGAAGTCACACCGGTGTTGCTCTCCGGGATCACGGGCATTCCACTGGTCGACCACGTACTGACTCAACAGCAGTCCGTGTACCCATAGACTTACGACCTAATGCTCGACATGCTTATCGAGGGAGAGTACAACATCGACGGAAAATGCGCGTATCAGCGCTCGGTGCGATGGAACCAGCAAGCAGTGACTCAATGGCTGGGACTGAACGTCATTGGCACCTCGAAGCCTTCCGACATCAACAAGACCTTCCTCTACCTTCTCTGGATCCTCCAGGAGCGAAAGGGTCACAATTTTTTTCACACAATGGAAGCTCCAAAGATGATTCCAGAACAATCTTTCCATTCTTTGCTAAATTCTCCGGCATATGGACATCTTTTCAGAGACTACATCACTCAAGTTGGATGGAACCCTCTCATTCTACACCCTGAGCGGACATACCCCCGTGTTTGGCAACTTATTTTTATAATAACATGGAAGATCTACCACCGTCCGGGTTTCCTTTGAATGGGTTTACACTACGTATTGGTAACACCCGACACGCCTTTTATGAGCCAACAAAGGTGGCTATGGCTCTAGACCTTCCTCCTCTTCACCGGATCTCCCCATCCAATACATGATAGAGAATGACCTTAATGACTACTCTAGGGAAGATTTTGCTGCCCGCTATGGCGATGGCCTTGCCCACGCCAAAGAATGTCTTTGAAGGGGCCGATGGCCGTAATTCACTATTCCACTAGCCGATATGACCATGAATGTTGAACCGCCATGTTATTTATTCTTCTCAACATCATGGGAGATTGGCATTTTTCCACGCATCAAAGGCAACGTGTAAGACATTCCATGCATTGGCCCAAAGAACGCACTCACACCTTCGACATTCTGAGAACTAGTAATTGAGAATCTTAAGAAGGCTCGGTCTTTTCGGCAACACTATATCACCCTGCCAGTTACAGCATGCAGGATAGTGAGGACATACTTCCCTGAGTTTGCAGCCACCTTTCAGGACTGGGTAAAGGTCGACTCTATGTGTCCAACAAACAAGATAATTCGTTCCTTGCGATTTCGGACATGGACACGCCCTGCAAGGTATCTTAAGAAAGTTCGTTCTTTCCCTAATGATGAAAAAATGATAGCTCATCTAGACAATGCAAAGAAGAGGAAATGGAGTGAAGTCTGGAAAGCTATGATAGATTGGCGGGATGTGAAGGAATGGCATTTCTACAGGGACGAGGCAAGGAGGGACTACCCCCCAGTTCAAGGTTGGGGCAATGTGAGTTGATGCATGTACATATTTGTTTTATGTTTTGATGTGAAATAAATAAATGACCTAACAGTGTGCTACTCTAACAGTGTGCTTCTACTTTTATGATGTATAATATATAGTGTGTTACAATAAATTTCTGTGGAAGATGTCAGCTTTATTTTTGCTCAAAGCCTCTCAGGTATACTTTTTCTTCCTCTTAACACTTTGAGGACACAGTGTCCGACTGTTTGGGGGTGGTGAGAACCTTTGCAAAAATTAGGCATGCATAGTTGTATATAGTTTACTTAATGTCTAAATAAACGTATTTAGTGACAAATTCTCGTTTCCCTTTCTATGATGAAAAATATTTAGAAATCTCCCCCTAGCATCAAAATCAGGACTTGTCCTTAGAAACTTAATTTAATACATATGCAATAGTTTTTATATCTTTTATGAGCATTCATGCAATTGACTATCATTAAATGTACACAACAGTAAGTTTCTGGGACCCACGGTTAGACAACTTAGTTTCCATATCCTGTAAGAATCTAACCAAAAGCTTCAAATATATGATATATGAGTAATGACACAGAGGAGTAGTTCTTCCGAATAGAGAAGTTCACATGTCTACTTACTTGATCACTACCCAAATCATAGGCGAGAATTTAGGCCTTCTTTGGATCGATATAGCCAAATATTCGCACCTGTAAAAAAAATTTTACCGCTAGTCGCCCCACTGAACCTTTCATTAATCCTTTCTACTTCACCAAAAAATCATTACCCATCTAGTAACCACAAATAAATAAGCCTACCTAGATGATGAGTATGAGAAATAGGATGAAGTGCAGAAAAATGAAGAGAAAAACCTTGTCACAAATCAAAATCAGTTACCTGTTTCAGAAGAAAAGAAAAAGAAAATAGAAATATGTTTCCAAAAATCAAAAGGCCAAAAATCAAATCAAAAGGGAATACAAAAGCTTGGAAAATCCAAGTATGGAAACCCATGATTAGAAGCAGGAAAGAAAAGAAGGATTCTCTAGTATAAATATCTCGAAGACCTTATTATCTCATACTTATCATTTTTTTGAACTTTCCATTCCATTTTCTTCTACACTACTACCTAAGCCCCATAACACCTAATAAAGACCTCTAGCTCAATTAGGAATAGGATAGTGTGATAATAAGTAGTAGTTGTGACTTCTCGACCTCGGCTCCTCCTCATTGAGTATGTGTGGAAACGTGTGCACGCATACATTGGAGATAGCAAAGCTTGAGTGGAAAAATAAGAGAGAAATTGTGTTTCACACATACCTGTGAGAACCTAATTAAGGACGCTATCCAAGGGATCCAGAAACGGCCCTGCTCGTACATTTCATTATTAGATTACTGCATGCATGCTCATACGTAGATGTTTCAATTATTGTATGTATATTAACTTGAATTTCGAAAGAATAAAATCCTTGTTTCCCCTACTAGTGGGATGTCTAGATACCTGAGATTAATTAAGGAAACAAGCCTTTGTTACTGAGTCGTTGTAGTATAAATGAAGTTTGTGAGTATCTTCTCTGAAAAACTCTCACGAGGCTATAACTCGTCCACTAGGGAATTCCTAGTGGTTCAAGGCCTTGTTGCATACGGTCAATGCAACCGCATTCTCTGCTAAAATGAGATTTAGCTTAGGACAACACATTTCGACCACTTATCGTTTTAATGTCTCTTCTTTGCTTGAGGACAAGCAAAGTGCTGTTTGGGGGTGGTGTGATAAGCACCCAAAACTGTAATATTAAACCCCGAGAGACATAGCATTTTGGTCGATTATGTGTTTAATAATTATGTAATAATTATATTTTTGTACTTTTGCAGGTTTCCGCAATTAAAATGAATATAGTGATAAAACATGCATCGGGTACAGAATACGGAATATTTGAGTCTCCCACTCGACCCCGTGAAGCCGAAGTTTCCAAAAGAACAGAACCAGTGCGGAACGGGCCCACATATAAAGAAGCATGAAACTTCCGAAGCTCAAATCGGATAAATCTAGGTGCCGACGTTGGCTAGTGAAGCTGCCAAGTACAGAATACGGGAATATTTGGAATTCCCACTCAATCCCCGTGAAGCCCAACAAAGCCTGACTAGAGCCGAAGTTTCCAAAAGAACGTAACCCGGTCGCGAACGGGCCCACATATAAAGAAGCGAGAAACTTCCGCTTAAATCGGATAAATCTAGGTGCCGATGTTAGCTAGTGAAGCTGCCATAGCGACGGGGCGGCGAATTTAACTCTGCCGAAGGACAAAAGTCGTAAAATGCCAAAATCGGCACCGCCATCGGACACACTAAGTGGACCCACTCTGCGGGCCTAGAAGGCATGATGAGTCAAAGATAGGTAGGTGGCAAAGGATGGTTTCAAATTGATACCACTTGGCAAGAAAGAAGACATCGCACAATTCAAACCGGTGGTTTGAATTGAAATGAAACTAACAAACAAAACATAAAATCAAAAAAAAGACAAAAATTTAATACGGTTAAAACAAAACTTTGATTCTCAAAGTTTTGAACTTTTCAATTAGCTAAAAACCAAACCTGATTCGATATTAAGATTTCACGTGAAGGGTCCCCAGCTATATATATATGTGGGGGTCTTCATATATCCTCCTTCAAAGATATTAATGCTTTAGCTACGCTTTAGTTTTTTTTTTCTTCTTCTTCAGTACTTACATTCCGCCATTTCCATTTCAGCAGCTTAATACTGTAAGTTATTTTACCCTTAATAACAGTCATTTCTTTTCTAGTTTAATTTCTATCCTGCATTTATTTACTTAATGTATACAACAAGTTTTATTATTCCTTCTATGATGATGAGCTAATCCCCCCCCTCAGGGGGAGGGTTATGTTGCTCGTGTAAAATTCCGGATTGACTCGTTAATATTCTAGAATCACTACTTAGGAATTAGGCATAGAATTAACATCCGGTCCCAAAATGACCGAGACTGCATAAAAGTTAGGCTCGGCGATGCTCCAGATAGTCTCGCCACGACCAAATGTCTCAGCGACTCTGCAGTGCCGAACGACTCTCCAATTCGTCCAGCTGATGTGAAATCGAGTCAGGATCGGAAATAATATACCAGAGATGCGGTATTATTAAAATTCCTCATGCTAGTGAAATGCGACCTAGAGATGTGGGCATGCACTAGGGATCAATACTCGACGTCGTCTCCGAAACGAGACGAATTAGAGATGTAGTGATTTGGTAATAAAAACTGTTAAAAAATGATTCTTGCATGAGCATGATTAACTCTCTCCCTGTTTCTCTACATATAATCGCCGTAGTAATTTATTTTATTTGCATTACCGTTATTTTAATTAAAAACCAACTAAAAAGAAACCTAAAAATCCTACTCACTTAAAGTTGTAACTCCAGTTGTGAACCTATCCGAGCCCTAAGGTTTGGACGATCCCTTACTCAACCTATCCTACCAATCCCACGTGAGTAAGGTAACTTGACTAAAATGTACGACTATACGGACGTTGGACTTTGGACTTTGGACTTGGACTGTGGACCTCGGACTTTGGACTGTGGACCTCGGACTGAAGAAAATAAGTAACTGAAAGCCAATAAACGCGTGTGTAAATCTTGTTTTATCATGCTCCCATTTACAAGCACATTTTTATGGTACTCTCTTCTTTTATTTTCATTCCATACTTTGGGGACAATGCATGATTCTGTTTGGGGGTGGTATAGAAACATGTTGTAAATATTTAAGCACATATTAGGTTGTATATTACGTATTAATTGTAGTATAAAAATGAGAAAAATATAAAAAATCATAAAAATAGTTTATACTATGCATTTAGTGATAATGGTATTGTTCCCTTCTCCATGATGATATTAGTTTAGAAATCTCACGTAGTACTTGAATTAGAATTTAATTTTTGAAACTTAGATTAATATGTAGGTAATAGTCATTGCATCTTTTCACGAACAACTTGCATGAGCACAGTTGCATCTATGATTGTACTTGGTATTATTTTTTTGAGACCTAGGTTAAAGTACTTAATACATATCCTTTGAACATCTAGCCTAAAAGCTTCATAAGAGTGAAATATCTAAGTGATGATACAAGGGAGAAGTAAAATCCAAGTAGAGAAATCACACATCCACTTGCTTGATCACCATACCATATCCTAAGCGATAATTTTGGCCATTTTTTTTTATTGATATAGCTAAAAATTATGACCTAAGTATATTTTCCGCTAGTCACCCCACTGAGCCTTTTCATTAGCCTTTTCACAAACCACAAATCCTTTACCCAATAAAAAATAAAAAATAAAAATAAAATCAGCTTACCTATCTGGATAAGTCTGAGAAATAGGATTAATGAAGAAAAGAGAGGAGAAAAACCTGTGTAAACAAAAATTAGTTAGTTGCTTCAGAGAAGAAAAAGAAAAGAAGTTTCTATCCAAAGAAAAGAAAAGAAAAGAAAAGAAAAAGTTAGAGTTCCAAAAACATAATCAAATGAGTCAAAAGCCAAAACAAAAGGGCTAAGGATGGAAACAAAGTGTAGAAGCAAAGTAAGAACAAGGTTTTATCTTGTTACATATTTTGAAGACCCTATTATCTGAGACTTGTCTTTTTGAATATCCATTTCCTTCCTTCTTTAGCCAACACCTACGCCCCGTATCACATAATAAAGACCTCTAGCTCAATTAGGAATAGGTTGGTGTGATAGTCAGTGGTAGATGTGTTTGATCGACCTCAGCTTTATTGAGATTGTAAGGAAACGTGTGTCCACTGCACATTGGAGTTAGCAAACTTTAGTGGAAAAATCAGAGTGTTATGTGTCTTGACACATTCTTTGTGAGAACCTACTTAAGGCATGGTACCCAAAAGTTTTAGAAATGGACCTGTCATTGCATTTCATAGCATAGTTCATTGTATAGTTGTTTATCTTAAGATGATTTGATTATTACGCATGTATTAATTTAGGAGTTAGATTGATAATCCTTGTTTAAATACTAGTGAGATGTATAGATTCTGAGATAAAATTTGGGGACAATTACTTTTATTTCTTAGTCATTGTAGTATAAATGAAGTTTGTGAGTATCTTCTCTGGAAAACTCTCACGAGGCTATAACTTGTCCAGTAGAGAATTCCTAGGGGTTTATGGCCTTATTACATATTGTCAATGCAATCGCACTTTGCGAAACGAGATTAGTTAGGACCACATTTTTGGCCACTTATCTATTTTTATTTCTCATCTTTGCTTGAGGACAAGCAAAATACTATTTGGGGTCGGTTGATAAGCACCTAAAAGTGTAGTTTAAGCCCCTTAATAGTATTATATTTAGGCCAATTATGTTTATAATAAATAAGAGTTAGTATTGTTTACGTGTTTTTGTGTATTTAAGGTATTGAAGTTGATTATGTGCTTAAAGATGCCATTTTGCATGGAAAACCAGTCAAGATGATTGCTAGAAGAGTTTTATGTTTAAAGCCTAAGAATCAAGAAGAAAAAGCCTTTTCAAGCCCAGTTAAAGTTAGGAAGTCAAAGTCAATTCGGGTAGAAAAAGAATAGAGAAGTCAATAAAACTTCAAATGGGCGTATCTTTGGACTCGGGCCTTGGCATTGGGCCTACTTTATGTCAAAACGACCGACTCGGAATAAACTTTCCAATGGATCCAACTTTACCCTAATCAAAGCTGTAAAAGTAGACAAAAAGGGCACTGAAGTAGTTTTCAACAGCTGTGGCCTCTTTAGACTTAACCTAATGGACTTTGGGCTCACATTAGAGGCCCAAAGTCCCCCTTTTTGGCCCATGCACGAAAATGTAACCCTAACCCTCTCATATATAAAGAGGGTTAAGGCTTAACAAAACTTAGCTACTCCCACTTTAGTTTAGTTGTAATTAGGGTTCTCTTTCTCTCCCCCTCTTTAATTAGTTTAGTTTAGGTTTAATTAATTAGTTTGTAGTGTAGCCTCCATTAGAACCTATCAATAAAAAGCTTTAGTTTTATATTCAATTCTTGTATTTACATTATGTCTATACATTATTGTCTTAGTTTAATTAATCAAATGATATTAGGCTAATCCCCCCCTATTAGAGGGAGTGATTATGAGGCCTAATAAGGAATAAATTATTAAGTAGAATTATTTAATTGTGTACGTGTTTCATTGAGTTAAGTTTATTATATGACTTCCAAAATAAGCATATAGTTAATTAAACTAGGGATTGTTATGAATAAGTCGAGAGATTTGGTTGTAATAATTCTACATGCTAGTAATAATGACTATAGAGATGTAGGTTGTTACTAGGGATGATAAAGTTTGAGGCTTTAGGTTAGATCATTAGGTGAAACCCTAAAGACGATCTATTTTCAATGAATAATTCGATTCTTGCATGAAGCTAATCATTAGGTGGATTTATTACTCCTCTCTATTATCTTTCTCATATTTTAAATCATTATTTTAGCATCTTAGTTTACTGTTTTTATCATCTCATATTACTCTCATTAGTGAATTGTTTGTTTAGCTTAAATTCGTGTCAAGTACGTGCAAGCAAGAGTGGTTCGAATACGACTACTCTCTTTATTCTATGATATTGAGAGTATTATTATATTATTGATTAGCATGATTTAGTACTGTTTTAACTACTGATTTTACACTATCAAAATCTTAGTTATCAAACCACATCATGTTTGGCACATAGTGAAGAAACTTCAATCAGGAGACTATCCCATCCATCATCTCTCATCGTCTATAAGCGTACCTTTGTTATTTTAATAAGAGCCATGGCATTGACAATGTTTTGGTCTTCACACTGCAAAGCCTTTGACAAATCATTGCTAATTCCTAGTATCGCTTTCATCAAATGCAAATTTAAGATAAATTCAAAACATTGTACACTGAACTCAATAATCCATAAGCCTCATCTCTTTGTTTCGAGCTTGAACTATCGTCCGCTACATTATCAAGCACATCGATCAAGTACTGAACCATAAATATTTATCATGCCAATTAAGAAGTGTATAATATTGTGAGCCCCATCGAGTGTCACGAGGTAGTTTAAGACTAGTCTCTTGATTCAACCATTTACCACTTGAAATTTGTCCTCTTAGTAAGGCTACAACAACTCTAGCCTTCATTGCTTCGTGTAACATATCATGTCGCTTACATGATGCTCCAACAATATTTACCACATTAGAGAGAACAATTAAAAGGATAGCAATTGACTCATGGTTATTTGCAACTGATACAAGGGCTAACTGAAGTTAATGAACAAAACAATGAGATAAGATGCAGACTCATTCTCTTTTATTATAAGTGTTTTTATGCCATTCAAATCACCCTACATATTGTTGGTCCCATCATACCCTTGTCCATGCAGTCTAGATATGCTTAACCCATGCTTAGAGAATAACTCATCAATTGCCTTTTTAAGTGTTACTACATGAAGTAGACTAGTTTAGAGTATCTCAAAGTTTGTTTTTAATGTGGTTCATCCTAGATTGTTTAGAGTTTGAATGTTGGGAGTTGAAGAAGAAGGAAGGTAGACTTTTAGTTTAGAAGTTGTTTAGTTTTTAGTTAATGAAGAACATTTAAAACTTAAGTGGTTTAGGATTTAAATGACATAAACATTGAAAGAAAGTATTGAAATGAAAGATTGAACAAAGAACAACAAAGGAAGATTGATTGATTGATAGAAATAAAGCAAAATAACAAGATTAAAATGAAGAACAATAAAGTAAAATGACTTGAAAATGTAAAGGACTAGAAATTAAATCCTACATGACACTTGATTAAGTCTAGGTGCATTCTCTCTCCTTAACTTTTGGATTATATACCTCTACTTTATGCCTTTTACTGATTTGCCCTTCTCCATTGTAATTGAGACACCTCACACTTTACTTTATGCTTTTGCTTTTGCCTTTTGATTTCTTCTTGATCAAGATAGGTTTTAGAGAATGCCATATTTTGAGATAATGACCTCCATCTCTGGTTTTCTGAGTTGACGGCTTTGACTTTGACCTTTGACTTTTACTGTTGACTTTGACTTTTTCATAGCAGATTCTGGTCTTCATAATTAGCGTGATGAAGGCTTCTTTTGGTGCTAAGATGCAACTTTTATGATAAGTGGTATGAAATTCTCTGTAACCTAAAAAAAGCAATAAAAGCTATGAGTTGTCTTTTCGTTAAACGTAAGAAGGGCTGTAATGCAGTAATATAAGGGTAATAAAACACACATTTCGGAGCTAATCACCATCCCCAAATAACATCTTGCTTGTCCTCAAGCAAGGATGAGAGAAAAAACTAAGATCACAAATGAGTGATTTATTATAAGTTATACTAATCTCGTTCCGCAGAGTGCGATTGCATTGACCATATGCAACAAGGCCTTAAACCACTAGGAATTCCCTAGTGGACGAGCTTTAAGCCTCGTGAGAGATTTCCAGTGAAGGTACTTACAAACTTCTTCTATTTAGTACACATGGTCTTGTTTCCTTATTTATTCTCAGAAGTTCATATATCACATTAGTGGGGAATAAGGACAAACTCCTTTGAACAGAGAATAATATGTGTATAGTAATTTAATCATCTAGAGATAAATATGCAAAACATGAGCAATGATATGCAAAAGCAGAGTCGTCTCCGAGACTTTTGGAGAGCGTCATTAAGGTGGGTTCTCACATGGGTGTGTTGCAACCACAACTCTCTGATAGATTCACTCAAGGTTCATTCTCTCAAGTGCAGCAGGCACTTATATTACTCGCATACTCAAATGATGTCCAAAGAAATCGGGGTCGATTGATCATGCTTGCCACTTACTATCATACCATCCTATTTCTAATTGAGCTAGAGGTCTTTTAGTAGGAGTTACGGGGCTAGGGTGATGGTTTATAAAGAAAAATGAAGGGAAAACAAAATCTGATAAGTTGAGAAACTGGGTCTTCAAGATATTTGTAACCAGAAAAGAACCTCGTTTTGTTTTTTTTTCTTTTGAATTGTGATACATTCTTTTAGCACTTTGGCTTTGTGACTCCATATGATTTTGAATTTTGGGAGTTCTAACTTTGCTTTTGTTTCTGTTTATGATATCGTCTCCTTTTGATTTTGAACTTTTGGGAGATTCGATTTTTGACTCCTTTGATTTTTTGAAGTTTTGATTTTTGATGGGTATTTCTTTCTTCTATTTCTTTTCTTTTCTTTTCTTTTCGAAGCAAATAACTGATCTATTTTTGTAGAATGTCTTCTCTTCTATTTTTCTGATATCCATCAAGTTCTCAACTCATCAGCTGGGTAAGCTTTTTATTGTGTGTTGTAACGGGTTAGAAATTTTTGGTGAAGAATAAAATGACTTTTAGAAAAGGTTGAAGGCTCAAGAGAGGTAACTAGAGGAAAACTATATTTTTGGGTTTTTAACGTTTATTTGGCTATATCGATCCAAAAAGGGCCTAAATTCTCTCTTAAGATAAGACATGGTGAGCATGCAAGTGGACGTGCGGTCTTTCTATCCAGACATCCTTTATGTCATCTTTCAATAATAATTTAGATGAGGCTTTTGGTTAGATTCTCACAGGATATGGAACTTAATTGTTCTAACCTTGGTCTCGGAAACTCACTGCTATATACAAACAAATGCTAATACATGCCATTAATGAAAAAATGCAAAAACTATTGTGGGTATATTAGTCTAAGTACGAAGAACATATCCGTACTCTATTACTATATAATGAGACTTCTAAACTTTTTATTCATCATAGAAAAAGGAAACAAGACTTTTTAATACTAAACAGAAAAATATTTTTGGTCTTTTTCAAAAATATTTTTTAGAAAGGAAGAAATATACTATTATATCTACTATATAGAAAATGCATAGTTTTTGCAAAATGTTACTATACCACCCCTAAATAGAAATATGCTTTGTCCTCAAAGTATGAAGAGATAAGGAAAGAGATTACCATAGAAAATGGTGATACACCTGTATTTTGTTCTTCACGATGAAAATACGCCACCCCTAAAGAAGTTTGGGGCGTAGGTTGCTTGATATTGAACAAGAAATACATGGTTTATTATACTAGGGATAATTATTATACTATGAAATCTTTTTGAAAACATATATGAAATGCATGAAAAAGAAATATGGAAAAATATTGAAAAATTTGGCATGATGTATCTGTATTATTTTCTACTAATATACCAAATTCCACAAGAAAACAAATAACACAAGCATATATAATATTAAACATATAATTAAACGTCATAATAAAGAAAAATAAAACAACAATAAAATATTATAAACTATAAACTTTCTATACGGACACTAGGGAGCTGCCTAGTCAGAATTCGTGCGTGACTCGTCACGATGTCGAGAGTATCCTTCTCCTTGATGACGTCGGGTCCTAGCGTGTCTATCATTATGCGGGAGCACGTCTCTAATGCTCTGCAGTGTTCTAGTGACACTGTGCTAAAAAAGTTGCTGCTCCAGCTGGAAGGACCGCTGCTCCTATCCGAGTATCTTTCGTCGCTCGATGTTCTCATTGCTCGCTCGATGTTACGATGTTCCGCTATGATGTTTCCTTATGTTTGCCTGAGTTGGTAGAGGTACGAATGTAGAATCCTCTGGACTCCATGGTGGAAGTGAATTCCGTTCATGGGCTGAGTGAACTGGCAAATGGCATCTTCAATGAAGTAATCAACTTTCTCAGTCTGGCGAGCTTGCTCGACGGCAAGTGGAAGCCAAAATTTCTGGATGCAGTGGGCATAGATAGGACTTGTGCTAGTGTCTTTGACCTCTACTAGGGCATCTATGGCTTTGAACCCTTAGTGTTGCATGATCCTGGTGACCAGCACTGGTAGAGGAGTAGTGGACTTCTTGGGTTTGTAGAGTTGCTCCCAAATGAAGGTGACAATGCAGAAGTTGTTCTTCTACTCTTGAAGAATCCATAGAATATGGAGCATCGCCTTACCGATATTAGAAGGCTTGGCTGAGCCTAGTAGGTTATAGGCTCTCCACTGAACATAAGCCTTCAGAGGAATCCCCAAAACTTCACTCACTACCTCCTTGGTGAGCTCAAGTGAGCGACCATCCTTGACAATCGTGATGCGGTCATCCTCCCCTCTAAGCATACAATTATAAAATGAAAGAGTGAGAGAGGGAGAATAAACCGCACCTTCCAACAAAACCAAGGGTTCCCATCCTCTTCTTCTAATCTCAACCTTGAAGTGTACTACAAATAGATCGTAATTGAAAATTTTGCTCCGACACGATTTTAAGAACTCGAGCCATTTAGAGTAGAGATTGATAAAATTAGGGTTTTTAGTTGGAATAAGGGTTGAAAATGGAGCAGGCTGTGAAAAAATTAGGTGGTGGTGTGTATGGGTTACGGGCGGTCGCGAGATAGAAGGTGGCGGTCGCGAGCTGGCATGGGTGGCCAGGGTTGGGGATTTTTGTGAGGAAGAAGATGAATGTGGGCGGTCGCATGGGCTAAGTAGGTTTGATGGCACGTGCCTTTTAAGTAAAAATGAAAATTTTGCCCAAGCCCAAATGAACTATATGGAAATATGTACATACAAAAGAAGGAAAATTTTAATTAATTTTTTTGGGTTTTGAATAAGTTTGACTGAAATTTTAAAAAGGTGGGTCATTTTAAGTCAGATCCCCAAGACTTAGAAGTTTTTGAAAGCTTGAGTCAATCCCAGCCAGATGGTTGGATTACTCTCTTAGACCGAGCGTAATGCACTTGAGGATAATAGGTGTAAACTTTATAAATAGAATTATTATGAGGTTGAAGACCGGGGAAAGTTGGTATTTGACAATTCAAGCACCAGCCTTCTCTCATAGCTCATCTCTTATGTGCATATGAACTCTTACCTAAACTAGGAATGATTTTCGGTATATGTGTCCATATCTTTAGCTGCAATTCTCTAAGAAGTGCTTGCACACGATCATTGAAACTTATCCATCTAGTTTTGCTAGGTAGAGGGTTTTTGTTCGTTACAGAAGACATTTTTGAAAGGTTTTTTAGAAAGAGACAGATTGAGAAGGGGAAAAGATTTAAACGAAAGGGAAAGATTTTTAAGAAATGAAATTTTTTAAAAGAGTTTATGACTATTTAGTACCACGTACTTTCATTTGTTTTCCCTAAATGGTACCCATACTTTTTTTCTCACCTATTAGTACCCCGAACTCTTAATTTGTTTCAATTTAGTACCTCAGTCGCTTTTCCATCTCATTCTGTCCAATTTCGCTAACGGATTTACTATTCAAATTGACTATTCTTTTTTTTTTAAGCAGAATGTTGAAAATATCCATAAAATGATTATGTATCAACCATACTTCTTCCAATTACCTTCAGTGAAGCTAGTAATAGAAGAATATGGAGTAACAAATCCATTAGTGCCAACATCATAGAAGAATATGGCTCTATTATTCTCATCCTCCATTAACACAACTTTTTTTTATTTGTAAGAAGCGTGAATGTTTTAATGGAGTCGAAAGGTGGTAAAAAGTCTAGTAGTAGTAGTTCGTTGCAATACGAAGCACCCCTCGGTTACAACATTGAAGATGTTCGCCCCAACGGTGGAATAGAAAAGTTCCGATCTGTTGCTTACTCCAACTGCGTCAGGAAGCCATCCCGATCGCCTTCAATAAATGCCATTTTCAGTAGAGTAGGATTTCCCATTGTTTTCAAGTCGTGTCTTTAATTTACCAAAAAAACTTTCTGGCTAGCTGTTTTTCAGTAATCTCTCAACCTCATTTCTTCATTAATACTCCAATATTCAATCTTTCATTCAAAACAATGACCATGTTGACTGATTCCATGGCTTTAACTTGTAACACCAACAACAACAACCCAACTCCACAATCTGCTATTGGGTTCAAAGGATTTGAAAAATGCCTTGAAATTAATTTATCTGAAGCACCCATTTTTGTTGATCCACAAGGACTTGGCCTCCGAGCTTTGACTCGTCCTCAAATAGATTCAATTCTTGGCACTGCTCGGTGCACTATTGTGTCTCAGCTTTCAAATGACGAGTTCAACTCGTATGTTTTATCCGAGTCTAGTTTGTTTATTTACTCTTTGAAGATAGTCATCAAGACTTGTGGAACTACAAAGCTTCTTCTAGCCATTCCACCGATTCTAGAACTCGCTAGCTCGCTATCTCTCCCTGTTGAATCAGTCAAGTATTCGCAAGGAAGTTTCATATTTCCTGATGCCTAACCTGCTCCTCACCGTACTTTTGCGGAGGAACTCACTGTTCTTAATGGTTATTTCGGTGACCTTGCATCTGGTGGAGTAGCGTATGTTATTTTATGTAGTGAAAAAAGAAAAAAGAAAAATATTTGTCAATTTGGATAGTAAATCCGTTAGCGAAATTGGACGGAATGAGATGGAAAAGCGACTGAGGTACTTAACTGAAACAAATTGAGAGTTCAGGGTACTAATAGGCGAGAAAAAAAGTACGGGTACCATTTAGGAAAAAAAATGAAAGTATGTGGTACTAAATACTCATAAACTCTTTTTAAAATTTGTACAAGTTTAAGTCTTTTAATGTCACATTCTCAAGACAAAATAGAGAGGTGGAGGCAAAAGATAGAATTAAACGGAGAATAGTATCACTTTGGGTTACTCTATTTGTTTAATTCTCGTTTGGAGACGCCTCGTCTTTTTTTTTTAGTTGATTTTCTCAAGCAAAATATATCTCTAACCATATAGAGGTTTTGACAAGAAGATAAAATTATACCTGAATCCGGTATGATTTTGGTTACTCCGGGGTGTATAACTTTCATTTTTATATCCTCTAGTTTTGAAAAACTATGGAGAGATATTTTAAGAAACTCGTACTCAGAAAGCTGTGATGAAAAACAAACCATAATAGAAAATCTCAGGCAACTTTCATTCGGCTCTATGGCGAACCCAATATAGACAGACAGAGCTTCAGCTACATGCGTTGGGAGATTTACTACGCAAGACATGAAATGTCCTAACTTGGGCAAATGGCTCGATTATATAAGTGACCCTTAGTAAGCAAAGCTAATCTTAAACTGCCCCTAGATTGCGTTGTTATAGGGGTTGGTCTGTGTAAAATCCATTGCCCTTTTTGTTTTTGAAAAATCACTTAACTATTGATGTATCGAGAATCTATCATTAACATAACAAAGAAAACAACTATTTTTAAAAAAGAAATGTAAAATAATGAAAAGAAAAATTGTATACTCACTCCACATGTTCACACTTACTCAAACGATGAGTTAAAAGTGTTTTACAAAGAATATGCGAGATATACGTGGACTAAGGCTCCGACACTGACAACCACACACTCTAAATGGAGGGTATGGTTACCTTATTGATGTATTCCTTTTAAAGCAAAAGATGAAATGGAATGGGAAAGAAATACATTAGAAAAGAGGATTTAATTCTCGTAGATATGATGATTAAGAAAGAGTTTTCAGCGCTCCAGCTTCGTTCACGTCACTTGTTGCTCTAAAGGCTGTGCTTGTTGGTTTAGGGTTTGGATTAGCTTGTCTTGGGAACATGATCAGCTCCCAAATGTGCATTTTATTACCTGTATATTGCTACATTATAGCCTTTCTTACGCTTAACAAAAAGAAAACTAATAGCTTTTATTGCCTTTTTCAGGTTATGGAGTATTTCATACCACTTATCATTAAAGTTGCGTCTTAATACCAAAAGGAGCCTTAATCACACTTATTATGAAGACCAGAAGCTGCTATGGAAAAGTGCTAAAAAAGTCAAAGTCAAACGGTCAAAGTCAACGGTAAACGTCAAAGGTCAAGGTCAAAGGTCAAAGCCTTCAAATAAGAAGACCAGAGATGGATGCCCTTATCTCAAAATATGACATTCTCCTAAAATCTACCTTGGTCAAGAAGAAATCAAAAAGCAAAAGCAAAAGTGAAGTGTGAGGTGTCTAATTTGTAATGGAGAAGGGCAAATCTATAAAAGACAAAAGTAGGGGTATATAACCCAAAAGTAAGGGAGAGAGAACCCATCTATTATCTTAGTTATCAAACCATTTGGTTTGTTTAATTTCTTGTCTAGTTTTTCAATTCAAGTTTTTACTTTATTGTTTGTTTTATTTCCTTTCAATCAAAACTTGTTATTTACTTGTTCTTATTTAAATCTTCAATCTTATCTTGTTGTTCTTATTCCAAGTTTTAATCAGTCTTTCTTTCAATGTTTTCAAGTCATTTCAATACCAACAACTAAAGCTTTCAATGTTTTCATTATCTTAAAACCAATCTAATCAATACAAGAGTCGACCTTTCTTCTTCACAAATCCCACACTCAAACTCAATTTAGGATGAACCTCACCTCTAAAACAAACTCTTTTGAAGTTACCACCACTATCTAAAGCTTTAAATGGCGCCACCGTCATAGAATAAAGGAGTGAGAGTGATTAGTTGAGAATCTAAGAATGGAGCATCATTCTCATCTCTCCATTTCTAATTTTTTGTCATTTATTTTATTGTTTCTCAGTACTAATCTACTTTCTTACAAATCAAGTTGCGAGACAACAAAGATAGAGAGGAGCTGATGACACAGCCAAAAGACGAAAGATCTTCACCGGCGCCGGCAGGCGACTGTGCGGCTAAATAAAGGGAGACCACCCAGTCACCTCCAAAGATGTGTGTCCAGTTTGTGGTAGCTCAGTTGGTTTTTGATGAATAGTTATACTCCGAGGCCAAATTTTGTAATAGAGTAGGAGAAGTTAGTAGAACTTGTTTGTAATAGTTAGAGATAAAAAGAAAAACAATTTTTTTTGGAAAAATTGGTTTTTGATTGATTCCTTATGATGAACATGAGTTAAACTTAGTTTAAGTTATATAGTTGCCAATAGATTAAAGTTTTAATTGCCTTGGGAAGTTCAAGTATGTGAGGCAAGTTGTGGATCATAGGTCACACACTATGAATCAACTTGGTAATCAACACTCTGAGTTCATTTGACTCTAGTTAATATAGGTTATCAATCTAAAACTAGTTAATCTATTAGATTAGTATAATATTAGTTTAGTTTTAAGTTTAGGCCTTTGAAGGCAAAGTTGTATAAATTATCAAAAACCCAACTTGTGGGCTTTTTAAGTGGGCCTTTATTGTAACTTAAAATAGGGTAAAGCTCGAAAGGTTGGGCCTAATTCTCAGATCAAGCGTCAACCAACGTCGCCTTCTCCTTAAGTAGCTTGTAAGCAAATCTTGAGAGGTAAATTTTAAACCTCCTCGAAGCCTAAGTAAGAGGATACCTTATATGTTCAAGCATGCTTACGTGATTATTTGAAATTTAATTTCCGCACTACAATTTACATTCGCGTATAAGGCTAAACCTGAGCCACATAACAACCATTAGGAAGTCATTACCTAATGTAGGTAAATTGAACATTGCTTGATTCTTGAAAGCCCTAGACAAAAAAAAAATGAATTAAAATCAATCAACTAGAGCCCAAAGTAGTCACGCTCCTCCAGAAAAAGACGAAAATATAGCCACGAGGATTTAGAGTAACCAGTTAGTAGATTCCGGTGGACCAACTACCTTCCTCACTCCCCTCCCCCAGATTCATCGTGAGTGAGATTCTTGGTAGCACACCACTTGGTGAAGTGATAAGAGTCCAAAACTGTAGTTTTAACCCCTTAACCATCATACTTTTAGACCAATTATGTGAGTAATAATTAAGAGTTAATACTGATTACGTGTTTTTATGCATTTCAGGCTTCAAAGTCCATTATGTGCAAAAATGTGTCCACTTTAGCGAGATAAAGGAGCAAAGGTCGGTTGCTAAGGAGTTCTGTGAATAAAGGCCAAGATTCAAGGAGACAAAGCCTTTGTAAAGCCCGGTCAAAAGCTGAAAAGTCAACACGGGCAGAAACAGTGCACAAGTCAGCAGAACTTCCGAAGACCGTATCTTTGGACTCAGACCTCGGAATTGGGAGTATCTTATGTCAAAACAACCGTCTTGGAAAGAGCTTTCCAATGGTCTAAGCCTTGACCCAATCAGAGGAGCAAAAGTGGACGAAATATCTGTCGAAGCCAACTGCAGCTGAAGAGCCCATTTTGGACTAAAGAAATTGGGTTTTGGGCCGGAATTTCCGGCCCAAAACATGGCTCCAAGCCCATGAACGATTTTTGGATCTGAAAGTATAAAAACAAAAGTTTGACTCTTTGTTAAAAAAAAAAAAAAGGAGGTTAGGTAGTTAAATTAGGTTAGGTAGAAAGTAGCCATTAGAGATTAGTTTTTAGATCCATATCTAGTTTTACATTATTTAGTTTTACATTAATTGATTAGTTTATTTCTTGAGTAATGAATCATTGTTTTTATTGTTCATTAGATTAATAAGTAGTTGTTATTCATTCAATCATATCTTGTTCTTATTGTTCTATTAGATTTATAAAGTTAATTACTTATTCCATAATGACATGTTCTTATTATTGTTCTTGTGTTGGGAATGGTAGTATAGAAATTTAACATCAAATCATTACTCTCACCATTGTTCCTTTTGGGTTTGATTGGTTGAATTCAATTTAAGTCTAGACAGTTAAGAGTGGAACGAATCCTTACTCATTATATTGCATGATTATGTTTTGAGAGTAAGAAGAATTGATTTAAACGTAAGAACAGTAGGATTACGTATTAGTGTTGTTAACATTAATATTTAGGATTCTACTATTTTTACGAATATCATGAAGTGACTGTCTACTCTTCTGAGACGTGTAGTAGAGCCATCCTAGTCTCGCGCCCAATTGTTCCTCTAAACAGGGCATAGTAAAATATAGACCAAAAGCAAAGTTTTCAAAACTCCATACTTGCAAAATCGAATTTCGAATTCTTGAGCATACATTGCACCGTTTGCGCATGTTAGGATAGTTTTGGGGTCTTGCTAAAATTGTATGATACTGCGTTTAGGCACTTATAGTATTAGCAAGAATAAAACTTACTCACGTAGGAGAGCTCGATGCCCTAGACAATCTCCTATTTCTAGTCCTCCATCTCATAAGATGGCTGACGAAGTAGTGCAAGCTATTGAGCCTCTCTCCAACTTCTACACACTGTTGCAAGATGGGCCTCCATCTTGTATATGCTCACACCGCTCACGAGCAATTTTTGAAATCTACCAAATGTGTTTAATCTTCTACCCATCTTCCACGGGTTAGAACACGAGTTACCATACGAGTATCTACGCTGGATACATGAAGTATGTAAAACTTTTCATCATCCGGGCGTCATCGACGATCAGGTTAAGCTAAGAATGTTTCCTTTCTCTCTAGCTAGTAAGAGTCACGCTTGGCTTCTTTCATAGAAAGATGACTCTTTCGATACGTGGGAAAAAGGTTGTGTTCACTTTCATGAAGAAGTACTTTCCGCCGAAGAAAACAGAAGAGATAAGAAGTAAGATATAGTTCTTCAGACAGAGTCAAAGTGAGACATTTTCTGAAGCATGGGATAGATTCTCTGACGTACTCTATTCATGTCCTCACCATAAACTAGAAAAATCTACTCTTGTCCAATGTTTCTTCAAAGGCCTTCTCCCAGAACACAAAGTAACCCTCGACATCATGAGTAATGGTAATTTTTTGGATAGAGGTGCAACTGAAGCCTTAGCCTTTCTTGAAAACTAAACTGAAAAGGGTACCCATTGGGGTGACATAAACAATTCCAGAATAGCCTAACCCAGTACATCTAAGGCTAGTGGTATTTTTGAGGTGAAATCAGATCCCGAAATCAAAACCTTAATTGAAACCCTTACAGGAAAGATAGATGCCCTCACAACCAAACAAAAAGACCAAACCCCTCATCCTGCCATGAACGTAAATACCTCACCATGCAATTTCTGTCTAAACTTAAATCATATAGATGCCACCTGTCCTTTGATCACAAACCTATTATCACTTCAGCTAGAAGAAGTATGTTATTTCAATATACCAAATGCACCATAGAGACAACATCCAAAATTCACATTGACTAACATTCCGCAAAACCAAACACCACCAGGTTTCAACAAACCAACAAATACATTCAGAAAAGGACAAGGACAAGGTACCTATAACAATTAGAATAGAGCATTGGTTCCATTCCAGTTTAACCAGAACTATCAAAACCCACCTATCAACAACTAAAGAGACCTAGTTCCCATTACACTATCAACTAGTGTCCAAACAGATAAGCCCATTAAAATAATACTATCTATCATGCAACAACAAACCCAAATCCTAGCGTCCATGCAACAATATCTGAACTTGTTATCCCAAGATAAAACCCAGAAAGGTGTGTTCCCAGGTCATGCTATTTTTAATCCTAAACCGAGAAACACAACCTTTGAAGCAACAAGTGATATGAATGAAGCTAGAGCGCTAAAAACTCTTTCTTAATCATCCCATCTATAAGGATTGACTAATCTTTTATGATGTATTCCTTTCCCATACCATTCCATCTTTTCCTTTAAAGGGGATACATGAATAAGGTAACCGGACCTCTCCACTTTGAGGGAGTGGTTGTTAGTACCAGAGCCTTAGTCCGCAGTATATCTCACATATTCTTTGTAAACACTTTTTACTCATCGTTGGAGTAAGTTTGAACCTATGAAGCTAGTATACAATTTTTCTTTTCTTTATTTTACACTTTTTTGTTTCAAAAATGTTTGTTTTTTCTTTGTGCTATTAATGATAGATTCTCGATACATCAATAGTTAAGTAATTTTTCAAAATGGGCAATAGATTTTACACAGACTAACCCCTAGAACAACGCAATGTTAGGGCGGTTTGAGATCAGCTTTGCTTACTAAGAGTCGCCTATATCACCGAGCTATTCGCCCGAGTTAGGACATTCCATGCCTTGTGCAGTAAATCCCCCAACTCGCATAGTTGAAGCTATGTCTGTCTATTTGGGTTCGCCGCATAGAGCCGACACAAAAGTTGCCTATGATTATATGTTATGATTTGTTTAAAAATATTAACATTTAGAATCACAGCTTTTGAGTACGAGTTTATTAAAACATCTCTCCTTAGTTTTCAAAACCAAATGATATAAAAATGAAAGTTATATGATAAGAGCCCAAAACTAAAGTTTCATCCCCTTAATAGTATTATATTAGGCCAATTATGTTTATGATAAATAAGAGTTAGTAATGTTTACTTGTTTTTGTGTATTTTAGGTCTTAGAAGAAATTATGTGAAGAAATATGTCTTAGATTGGACGTTGATCTTTTGTTGTATTCTTTTAGAATAGATTGGACGTTGTGTGGACAACAATCTACCAATCCCCTTCTTTCTCACAAAGCTAGATCCAATTTTGGATCTATCTTTCCTTGCCTCTTTTTCTAATACAGTGGATAGTGAATTTCGGCCAGAGAGAGAGTATTCTATTTATAGGCTACAACAGGGACCATGAGGAGAAATTAGGGTTGGGCCTCCTGACGGGCTTAGGCTTCCCATGTTCGCCCAGAACACACGGCCCAAGTCCGTCAACAAATGGCTTATTCCACTAAAGGCCATTGTTGCACTACCGTCCTAATCCCAAATTACATGTCAGCGTTTATGGGCTCCATATTATATGCTCGTTGATCTCCCCGTGTTAAAGATATCGAATGTCCATTGATTAAGTCAAGTTACTGACAACTACATTAATCAACTTCTTATGTCTTTGAGTAGTACCACTCAACCTTATTGTCATGTTGGAATAAATCCAACCTGCAGGGTTTACATGACAATCATTTTAAGCTCCTCAAGGGGACATCATCAACCCCACTTCTTGCGTGACACGGATTCCATCTATAATCAACAGCACACCTTACATACAATGTCATTATCTAATCCATCGAGTTTGTTGATTCACAAATGAATCTCACTCATTGATGATTTAAAGCAATGTACAATGCATGTAAATGCCCATTATTATATTCGGATTAGGAGGACAAGCATCCATAATAACAGAGGCGTTTGTTCTCTTATATAGTCAGTATAATGAGAAACAACCTCACTTGGTCCTATTCAATATACACAAAGTACTAGTGTAATCCTATAGTCAAGATAGACTAACACCAGATTATACTACAACTGTACTAATGGTTTGTCAAAATCCATCTAGGTTGTGAACGATTACTTATACTTTACAAGGTACTGATGATATGATCTTCTGTGTGTTCACACCATATCATCTACAACATAAAGTATTAGACACATGCATATAACTAATAACATATATAATATGCATAACATCTGCCCATATGATTCTCATTCAAAATATAAAGAATTAGAGTTAATACAAAAGTAATGCTTTTAGTACATAACCCTATCAGAGAAATGAGTCAAATTTCTTGCTAGAGAAATTATATGATTAAAGCCCAAGTTTCAAGAAGAACAAGCCTTTTTAAAGCCTAGTCAAAGATGAAAAGTCAAAGTCAACACAGGTAGAAAAAGAGTAGAAAAGTCAATATAACTTCCGCTGGCCGTATCTTTGGACTCAGACCTCGAAATTGGGCCTGTTATATGTCAAAACTACCAGCTCAGAAAGAACTTTCTAATGGTCCAATCATTGACCCAATCAGAGTAGTAAAAGTAGATGAAAAGGGTATTGTAGTAAATTTCCGCAAAGAAACTCTTTTTAGACTTGAGTAATTAGGTTTTGGGCTTGATTTTGTGGCTTAAAACACAGCTGCGAAGCCCATGCATGAAATAGTAAACTTAATCCTCTACTATATAAAGAGGGTTAAGGCTAAATAAAACTTGGCTACTCCCCTTTTTAGTTTAGTTGTAAATAAGGGTTATATATATATATATATATATATATATATATATATATATATATATATATATATATATATATATATATAATTTAGCTCTCTCTCTCTCCCCTTTATTTAGTTTAGTATAGTTTAAGTAATTAGGGTTTATAATTGTAGCTTCCATAAAACCTCCATTAAAATACCTTAAAATTATTATTATTATTGAATTTAATTACTTCTCTTTCTATTATGTCTTCTTTTCATTCTTTTATTCATGATAGTCCCATGAATCAAAGCTAAACTCCTATTAGAGGGAGTTTGAATGAAATTTTGAGGGGTTTCAAGTTTAGGTTTTTATTGACTTAGAGATGAAAAGAGTTTATCCTAAACTAGAGAATAGTGAGTTTGCCATGAGAATGGGATCAAGCTTTCTCTCATGCTAATTAGTTTATGACTAGAGATCTTTAAAGGTCTAGTCTTTATATTTTAACCTTGTGTAAGAATATCTAGACTAGGGTTTTCTATACAAATCTATGCTAGCATGTTAAGAAATTAAAAAGTGGATTTCAATCTCTCTTTATTCTTCTCCATATTTTCTTCAAGTCATATTCCACTGCTTTAATTAAATTAATATAAGGTAAATTCATATATTTAGTTTCGTAGTATAAATTCACATCCGTAAATATTGCTCTCACCATTGTTTCCTGTTTGATTAGTTGAATTCGTTTAAGTCTAGAAAGTTAAGAGTGGAACGATTCTGTATTCTATATATTGTATGAATATATATATGTGAGTAGGAAATAAATAATTGATAATGTAAGAATAAGTTAGAGAAATCTATTGTGTTTTTTACGGTATATCATTATACGCCCGGAGTAACCAAAATGATATCGGATTAATGTATAATTTTAACTTCTTGGCAAAACCTCTATATGGATAAAGATATATTTTGAATGAGAAACCCAACTAAAAAAAAATAAACAAAAAAAGTTGAGGCGTCTCCAAATGAGAATTAAACAAATATAGTAACCCAAAGTGATACTATTCTCTGTTTAATTCTATCTTTTGCCTCCACCGCCTTATTTTGTCTCGAGAATCTGACGTTAAAAGACTCAAAAAAATTTAAATTTCCAAAATTTTCCTTTTTTAAAAATCTTTTCCCTCTCGTTTAAATCTTTTCCCCTTCTAAATCTCTCTCATTTCTAAAAAACTTTTCAAAAATGTCTTCTGTAGCAAACAAAAACCCTTCACCTATCAAGACTAGATGGATCAATTTCAATGATCATGTGCAAGCACTTTCTAGAGAATTGGAGCTTAAGATATGGACACATATACCGAAAATCATTTCTAGTTTAGTTAAGAGTTCATATGCACGTAAGAGACGAGCTATGAGAGAAGGCTGGTGCTTAAATTGTCAAACATCAACTTGCCCCAGTCTTCAGCCTCATAATAATTCTGTTTATAAAGTCTACATGTGTTATCCCTTAGTACATTACGCACGGTCTAAGAGAGTAATCCAGCCATCTGCTTGGGATTGACTCATGTTTTCAAAAACTTCCAAGTCTTGGGGATCGAACTTAAAATGACCCACCTTTTTAAAATTTCAGTCAAACTTATTCAAAACCCAAAAAAATTAACTAAAATTTACTTTCTGTTATCTGTACATATTTCCCTACAGTTCTTTCCATCATCTATTTTTCATCCAGTGTTGGATCTGAGTGTACCCTATACCGTTACGTTGCATTTTCGATGTTGATCGTTTCGGTACCTCACGAGTCAATATCGGACAATTAATGAAGTGCGGATCGGCTCTTGAAGTTGGCAAGGCACTAAGGACAAAATTGGAATTTCCTGATTCACTTTGGGCTTGGGCCAAAATTTCAATTTCTTTAAAGAGGCACGCACCATCAAACTATTTAGCCCATGTGACCACTCACATTCCATCTTTTCCATCACGAAAATCCCCAACCCTAGCCACCCAATTCAACTCACGCCTGCACTTTTCTAGCTCGCGACCGCCCCTACTCCCATACACACCTCCACCCAATTTTTTTTATAGCCTGCTCCATTTTCAACCCCCATTCCAACTCCAAACCCCAATTTTATCAATCCCTACATACTCTAAATGGCTCGAGTTCTTACGATCGTGCAGGAGCAAAATTTTCAAGACCTCTTCTATTCCGTTCTGTTTGAAGTGCACTTCAGATCTGAGATTAGAAGAAGAGGATGTGAACCCTTGGTTTTATTGGAAGGTGTGACTTATCTCCCTTTCTTACTTTTTCGTTTTATAACTGCATGCTTAGAGAGGAGGATGATCACATCATAGTTGTCAAGGATGGGCACTCGTTGGAGCTCACCAAGGAGGTGGTGAGTGGAGTTCTAGGGATTTCTCTGAAGGCTTATGTTCAGATGGAACAATCCCCAGACGGAAAGACCATTGATGTGATGATGGTAGAGACACTTCTTGAGGGAGTTAAAAACCCAAAGTCTCACTGCGCGTTTCAGAGTTCTTTACGAAGAAACCAGCTAGCAGTATCTCAGTGGACAGCCTACAACCTGCTAGGCTTGGCCAATCCCTCGGATTTAGGTAAGGCGATGCTTCATCTTTTATGGATTCTTCAAGTGCAGAAGAATAGCTTCTGCATCGTCTCCTTTATGTTTGAGCAGCTCTGCAAACTGAAGATGTCATACGCCCTTCTACCAGTGCTAGTCACCAAGATCATGCAACACTGGGGGTTCGAAGCCACAGACGCCCTAATGGAGGTCAAGGACACTACCGTAGGTCCTATCTATGCCCACTACGTCCAGAAGTCATGGCTTCCACCTGAAGTCAGAGCCGCTGAGCAACCACGCCTAACCCAGAAGGTGGATTACTTCGCTAAAGATGCCACTCGATAGTTCACTCAGCCCATGGACGGAATTCACTTCCTCTATGGAGGCTAGAGGATTTTACATTCATACCTCCACCAACTCATTATGAAAACTTAAGGGAATATTATAGCGGAACAGAGGACCATAAGAGAGGAGCAGGGACATTTTCAGCATCAGTGTCACTAGAACATGCCAGGTTCCGACGTCAACAGGGAGAAGGATATTCTAGACGTCGAGACAAGTCACACACAGAGTCTGACTAGGATTCCTAGTGTCCGTATAGTTGGATTTATTTATTTTTCTATTTCTTTCTTACGTGTATGACGTAGTATAAGTTTAATTATATACTTAATATTATTTACTTGTTTTATTTTGTTTTGTTTTTGTTGTGGAATTTGGTATATGAGTAGAAGGTAAAACTGATACATCATGACAAAAATTTTCATTTTTTTTTTCTTTTATGCATTTCATATATGTTTTCAAAAATACAAAAACCCAAAAAGATTTTAAAGTAGAATAAATGTCCCTAGTATTATAAACCATGTATTTCTCGTTTTATATCAAACAACCCATGCCCCAAACTTATTTGGGGGTGTATTTTCATCATGAAGAACAAAATACAGGTGTATCGCTGTTTTTGGTCATGTTTCTATGGTAATCTTTTTCATTATCTCTTCATAGTTTGATGACAAAGCATAGTTCTATTTGGGGGTGGTATAGTAACATTTTGCAAAACTAGATATTTTCTATATAGTAGATATAATAGTATATTTCTTCCTTTCTAAATTTTTTTTCGAAAAAGACCAAAAATATTTTTTCATTTAGTATTGAAAAGTCTTGTTTCCTTTTGCTATGATGAATAAAAAGTTTAGAAGTCTCATTATAGCAATAGAGTAAGGACTTGTTCTTCCTATTTAGACTAATATACGTACAATAGTTTCTACATCTTTTCATGAATGGCATGCATCAGCATTTGTTTATATATAGCAGTGAGTTTCTAAAGCCAAGGTTAGAACAATTAAGTTCCATATCCTGTGAGAATCTAGCCAAAAGCATCATCTGAATGATTATTAAGTGATGACACAAATGATGCACGGATAGAAAGACCACACGTCCACTTGCTTGATCACCACGCCATATCCTAAGAAAGAATTTAGGCCCTTTTTAGATCGATACAGAAAAATAAACGTTAAAACCCCAAAAAGATAGTTTTCCTCTAGTTACCCCTCTTGAGCCTTCACCCTTTCTAAAAGCCTTCTTATTCTTCACAAAAAATTCCTCACCTGTTACAACACACAATAAAAAGCTTACCTAGCTGACAACTTGAGAACTGGATGGATATTAGAAAAAAGAGAAGAGAAGATCTTGTACAAAAACAGAACAGTTATTTGCTTCAAAAAGAAAAGAAATAGAAGAAAAGAAAAGAAAGACCCATCAAACACCAAAACTCTAAAAAAATCGAATTTCCCAAAAGTTCAAAATCAAAAGGAGATGATATCAGAAACAAAAAGAAACAAAAGCAAAGTTAGAATTCCCAAAATTCAAAATTATATGGAGTCACAAAGCCAAAGGGCTAAAAGAATGTATCACAATTCGGAAGCAAAAGAACAAAACAAGGTTCTTCTCTGGTTACAAGTATCTTGAAGACCCAGTTTCTCGACTTATCATATTTTGTTTTTCCCTTCCTTTTTCTTTCTAAACCATCACCCTAGCCCCGTAACTCCTAATAAAAGATGTCTTGCTCGATTAGGAATAGGATGGTGTGATAGTAAGTGGCAAGCGTGATCCTTTGGACGTCATTTGAGTATGTGAGGAATATAACTGCCCGCTGCACTTGAGAGAACGAACCTTGAGTGAATCTATTAGAGAGTTGTGATTGCAACACACCCCTGTGAAAACCCACCTTAAGGAAACTTTCCAAAAGCCTCGGAAACAACTCAGCTTTTGCATTTCATTGCTCATGTTTTGTGCATTTATCTTTAGATGATTAAATTACTGTATATATGTTATTCTAAGTTCAACGGAGCTTGTACTAAATAGAAGAAGTTTGAGAGTACCTTCACTGGGAAAACTTTCACGAGGGTTAGAGATCGTCCACTAGGGAATTCCTACTGGTTTAAGGCCTTGTTGCATACGGTCAATGTAATTGCACTCTGCGAAACGAGATTAATATAACTTATAATAAAACACTCATTTGTGATCTTAGTTTTTTCTCTCATCCTTGCTTGAGGTAAAGCAAGATGCTATTTAGGGGTGGTGATCAGCTCCCAAATGTACATTTTATTACCCGTATATTGCTGCATTACAACCTTTCTTACGCTTAACAAAATGACAACTCATGGCTTTTATTGCCTTTTTTAGGTTATGGAGTATTTCAGACCACTTATCATAAAAGTTGCGTCTTAATACCAAAAGGAGCCTTAATCACACTTATTATGAAGACCAGGCCAGAAGCTGCTATGGAAAAGTGCTGAAAAATTCAAGTCAAACAGTAAAAGTCAACGGCTAAAGTCAACGATCAAAGTCAAAGGTCAAGTTCAAAAGTCAAAGCCCTCAAATCAAAAGACCAGAGATGGATGCCCTTATCTCAAAATATGACATTCTTCTAAAACCTACCTTGGTCAAGAAGAAATCAAAAAGCAAAAGAAAAAGCAAAAGTGAAGTGTGAGGTGTTTAATTTGTAATAGAGAAGGGCAAATCTGTAAAAGGCAAAAGTAGGGGGTATATAACCCAAAAGTAAGGGAGAGAGAAACCATCCATTGTCTTAGGATCAAAACCATTTGGTTTGTTTAATTTATTGTCTAGTTTTTCAATTCAAGTTTTTACTTTATTATTTGTTTTATTTCCTTTCAATCAAAACTTGTTATTTACTTGTTCTTATTTCAATATTCAATCTTATCTTGTTGTTCTTATTTCAAGTTTTAATCAATCTTTCTTTCAATGTTTTCAAGTAATTTTAATACCAACAACTAAAGCTTTCAATGTTTTAATTAGCTTAAAATCAATCTAATCCATACAAGAGTCTACCTTTATTCTTCACAACTCCCACACTCAAACTCTAAACAATTTAGGATGAACCTCACTTTTAAAACAAACTCTTTTGAAGTTACCACCACTATCTAAAGCTTCAGAAGACACCTTTCTGGGTTTTGTCTTGGGCTAACAAGTTCAGAAATTGTTGCATTGATGCTAGGATTTGGGTATGTTATTGCATGACAGATAACATTATTTCGGTGGGCTTATCTATTTGGACACTAGTTGATGTTATAATGGGAACTAGGTCTATTTGGTTGTTGATAGGTGGGTTTTGGTAGTTCTAGTTAAAATGGGATGCAACCAATGCTCTATTCTGATTGTTATAGGTAACTTGTCCTTGTCCTTGTCTGAATGTATTTGGTGGTTTGTTGAAACCTGGAGGTGGTTGGTTTTATGGAATGTTCGTCCATGCAAAATTTGGATGTTGTCTCCATGGTGCATTTGGTACATTGAAAGCACATACTTCTTCTGGTTGAAGTGATGATAGGTTTGTGATCAAGGAACAGGTGCCATCTTTATGATTTAAGCTTAGACAGAAATTGCATGGTGAGGTATTTATGTTCATGACAAGATGAGGGGTTTGGTCTTTTTGTTTGGTTGTGAGGGCATCTATCTTTTTTGTGAGGTTTTCGATTAAAGTTTTGATTTCAGGATTGGATTTTACCTAAAAAATACCACTAACCTTAGATGTACTGGGTTGGGCTGTTCTGGAATTATTTATGTCGCCATAATGGGTACTCTTTTCAGATTGGTTTTCAAGAAAGGTTAAGGTTTCGGTTGCACCTCTATCCAAAAAATTACCATTACTCATGATGTCGAGGATTACTTTGTGTTATGGGAGAAGACCTTTGAAGAAACATTAGACAAGAGTGGATTTTTCTAGTTTATGGTGAGGATATGAATGGAGTAGGTCAGAGAATCTATCCCATGCTTCGGAAAATCTCTCACTCGGACTCTGTCTGAAGAACTGTATCTTGCTTTTTATCTCTTCTATTTTCTTTGGTGGAAAGTACTTCTTCATGAAGGAGAACACAACCTTTAACCATGTATCGAAAGAATCAGGCTTCTGCAAAAGAAGCCAAGCATGACTCTTACCAGCTAGAGTGAAAAGAAACATTCGTAGCTTCACCTGATTGTCGGTGACACCCGGATGGTGGAAAATATTACATACTTCATGTATCCAGCGTAGATGCTCATATAGTAACTCGTGTTCTAACCCGTGGAAGATGGGTAGAAAATTTGAACACGTTCGGTGGAATATGAAAATTGCTCGTGAGCGGTGTGAGTCATATACAAGATGGAGGTCCATCTTGCAATGGAGTGTAGAAGTTGGAGAGAGGCTTTTTAGGTTGCACTACTTTGTCTTCCATCTTAGTAGATGGAAGACTAGAAACAGGAGATTGTCGATGACGACGTGCTTTCCTATGTGAGTAAGTTTTATTCTTGCTAATACTAGTAGTGCCTGAACGTAGTATCATGCATTTTTAGCAAGAATCCAAAACTATCCTAACATGCGCAAACTGTGCAATGTATGCTCAAGCAATCGAAATTCGTTTTTGTAAGTATGGAGTTTTGAAAACTTTGCTTTGGTATATATTTTACTATGCCCTGTTAAAGGGAACAATTAGGCGCGAGACTAGGATGGCTCTACTACACGTCTCAGAAGAGTAGGAAGTCACTTCACCAAGTGGTGTGCTACCAAAAATCTCACTCATGATGAATCTGAGGGAGGGGAGTGAGGAAGGTAGTTGGTACACTGGGGTCTGGTAACTGATTACTCAAAATCATTGTGGCTATATTTTTGTCCTTTTTTTAGAGGAGCGTGACTACTTTGGGCTCTAGTTGATTGATTTTAATTCATTTTTTTTGGTCAAGGGCTTCAAGAATCAAACAATATCCAATTTACCTACATTGGGGAATGGCTTCCCAATGGTTGTTATGTGGCTCAGGTTCAGCCTTATGCGCGAATGTAAATTGCAGTGTGGAAATTAAATTTTAAACAATCACGTAAGCATGCATGAACATACAAGGTATCCTCTTACGTGGGCTTTGAGGAGGTTTAGAATTTACCTCTCAAGCCATGCTTACACGCTGCTTGAGGAGAAGGCGACGTCGGTTGGCGTGTGATCTGAGAATCAGGCCCAACCTTTTGAGCTTTACCCTGTTTTAGGTTACAATAAAGGTGTCTTTTAAAAGCCCACAAGTTAGGTTTTTGATAATTATACAATTTTGCCTTCAAAGGTCCTAAACTTACAACTAAACTAATACTATACTAATCTAATAGACTAACTAGTTTAGATTGATTATCTAGATTAACTTGCGTTAAACTTAGTTAGAGTGTTGATTACCAAGTTGATTCAAAGTGTGTGAGTGATGATTCACGACTTATCTCACACCCTTGAACTTCCCAAGGCAATGAGAACTTTAATATCTTTGTAAGTTTAGAACTTTAACCAAGTGTTCACCCAAGTTAATCCATACAATCAATCAAAACTCATATTTTCTTTTTTTTTTTTCGTTTTTCTTATATCTCTATCTTACAAACAAGTTCCATTGATTTATCCTACTTTATTACAAAATATGGGTCTGGAGTTCAACTAATCATCTTAGAACAACTAGACTGCCAAAAAACTGGACCCCGGTATGCTGACGTGGCCTTGTGGTTGCCCGCGCGATCGCGCATCGGATTCCGTATGTTGATCTTGAACCTGGATTTGCAGAAAAGTAAGTTAGTAATTAAAAACAACGAAATATAGGAAAAGTTTTATGCTCAACAATGGGGACAGTTTTAGAAGCGACTGGTAGTGAGATAACTTAAGTCGCTTTTTGATCTTTTGCCATCTTCGTCAAGTTTTCTTATCCATAGTTTTTACCTTTTATAGTATCTTTATGCTTAAGCAACTTGTGGAGAAAGAGATTGCAACTAGACTCTTGAGTGAACGGTTGTAATCTTAATCAAAGCATGTTGCTTGCTCACTCATACTCCTTGTAGAGATAGTTTATACTTGAAATCTTCTCTCTTCTTTTAGCAAAGTTGAGGTTTTTTCCATATATAAATTGTCCTCGTTAGGTAAGGAATGAGATAATGATAACTGAGTAACTGTTCGTCTTATACAAGGTTTGATATTCATTTTTGGTAAAATCCTCCACTGGTTATAGTGAGAGTTCATTAATGGTATTAAACTTGGTTACTTTGTTTCTTCTTAAGTCATTTGTTACAAAGTTTTGCTGGGTGCTATATGTTTCCATGGCTGCGGTTCCTCTGGGGTTTGGTAATGGAAGACACCAAAGATGTGGGGTGGAGGTTTTGAGATAGGGAGAAATTAGAAATAATGCCTCTACAAGTTCAAATAAGGAATCTTATGCGAATATAGCAAAAGGTAAGATGAAACAAACAGTTGATGTTTCTACTTTACCCATACCGACTAAAAAGGATAATAAACCAGCTATGAAACTTTCTCGTGAATCGGTGGAAAAGGGAATAGAAGCCTGCAAGTGTGCCTTAATAGCGAGGATGGAGGTTACCACTCTGAACATTAGCACTATCAGAAAGGCAGTCGACAGTGAATAGGCGCTTATAGGACCATTAAAACTATCACCTTTGGGGAAAGGTTATGTGGTTTTCAGGTTTGATAATGAAATAGATTTCAACAAAATTTTCTATGGAGGTCCTTGGCCTCTTCAAGAACAGTTGATGATATTTTTCAGATAGACCCCTAACTTTAATATTGAGACTCATAGACAAACTTCTGGCTATGTGTGGGTCAAGTTTTCGAGACTTCCATTTGAATACTGGGAAGTAGATATTCTGATGAGCTTGGGCAGAGGTTTTGGATGCCCAATAAGCTGGAACGTACGAATGGATAGTATGCGTGTGTTGGTAGATATTGATCTGTTGAAACCTATACCAGATCAGATATTTGTTGAAGTGCCTGAGTTAGGGGTTGAATTTTGGCAGAAGGTGCAACTTGGAACTTTACCCAAGTTTTGTACACTGGAAGATAGTAGGGCATCTAGTTGCAGAATGTAGAAGAGTGAATAGAGGTGAGAATGCGGAGACTCAGCAGGGGATACAACAAACTTCACAAAGGCTGGATAAAGGAAAGGAACTAATAGTACCAGAATCACAAGGCTCAAAAGATAAAAATGGCAGGATATCTAAGAGTCAGAAGAGAAGAAATAAGAAGAGAAATAAAGCTGCAGAATGGAGGCAGAAAAACTCTGAGAAAACTGAAAATATTAGAACTAGCTTGTCTCAAGTGCAAGATAGGAATAGTCAAACTGAAAGGAATGGAGGCATAGAGACAGCATAAGATGTGATAATTGGAGGCCAACTTGACAGAAATGTAGAAGCCCAACAAGATGCATAGAGTTCTGGGTGTCTGGCTAGTAATAGTAATAGTATTCAAAAATGGCATGAAGCTCGAGTGAATACTGATCCTGTAGTAGAGCAAGCTCTTGTTTCACATGAAAAGGAGTTGAGTGGAAATTTAGAGCAGATGATTGAAGAGGAATTGTTGCAAGCTTTTAATATGGAAGCAAGTAGATTTCACATGCTGGCTGACATTAATGAGACGGAAGAGTATCTAGATAATGAGGTTCTTGATGGGGAAATGGAATACGTTCATGACCAAATAGTTGAACCTGTCAGCGAGATAATGCAAAACACCCCAACTTCAACGAAAACCAGTGGGATGGTGACAAAGCCAGGTAGAGTGTGCGGTGAGAATTCGATTCAGGAATCTACACCCAAGGTTCAGAGGAGAGGTAAGAAGGGAAGGGGCAGACCTAAAAGCTCCAAGAACAAAAATCATAGCTGATAACATCCATGTGCTTTTGGAATGTCAGAGGTATGACTGACATAGAGAAGGAGAAGGATATTAATAATGTCAGAGTAAATAAGAAGCTGAGTGTTTTTTGGTTACTGGAAACAAAAGTGCGACAAGAGAAGTATGAGCTGATTAAGAATATTTGTTGTCCACTCTGGGCTCACACAAATAATTATAATGAGGATCCGGCAGGTAGAATATGGGTGTGTTGGGATCCTTTCAAGATAGATATTTTGAAGTTGCAAGAATCTGACCAGTTCTTACATTGTCAGGTTAGATTCAAGCCAACCAATGAAGCATTTTTACTTACTGTGGTGTATGCAAGAAATTCTAAGATGCTCAGGCTACGACTATGGAGGGATACTATTACTATACACAGTACAGTAACTGTGCCTTGGACTGTTGTTGGAGATTTCAATAACATTTCTAAAGCTGAAGAAAGAGTGGGGGGAAGTCCGATGCATCCTAGAGAAGTTGTGGAGTTTGTTGAGTGTATCCAAAGAGTAGGTTTATCGGATCTGAGCTTTAATGGGTTTTTCTACACTTGGAATAATAAAATGGTGGGAAGAGGAAGGATTATGACCAAAATTGATAGATGTTTGGTTAACAGTCTCTGGAATGATATCAACCTTACTTCAAGGGTTGAATTTTTGCCTCATGTAATTTTAGATTACTCACTAGTGTTGCTTTACTAGTATGATTATGACAGTAAAGCATTGCCATTTAGATTCAAGAATCATTGGGTGGAGCACAAAGAATTTCAGAAAATGCTGATGGAAATATGGGCAACTCAGTTATATACCAAACCTATGTACATATTAATATAAAAGCTTAAACTCTTGAAGGACAGAATCAAGCCATGGGCTAGAAAGAATTTTTCTGATATTCATACAAGAGTGGAGCAGGCAAGGGAATTCATATACGATTTGCAAAGGCAATTGCAAAACAAACCTTGGGATTTGTTCTTAGGGCAAAATGAAAAAAAATTGCTCTAGAGAAATACAGTGAGTTAGCAAGAATAGAGGCTACAGAGATTAAGGATAAATATGACGAATCTTGGTAAAGGGAAGGAGATAAGTGTACGACATTTTTCTTTAAAGCTTTAGAGGAAAAGAAGGCCAAGAGTGGCATTTGGTGTCTGCAGAACTCTAATGGTGGTACTGTGACTTGTCAAGCTGAGGTTATTAAAGCCTTTGTGGAATATTATGGTGAGATGCTGGGGTCTAGATCAGAAGAGATAAGTGGATTAGACTTCTTTAATAACTTACAAGTCAAATCAGTTTTGTCACCAAGCATGCAAGCAAAGTTGGGAAGTGATATTTCTCCGGAAGAAGTTAAAGAAGCATTATTTGGCATGAATAAGAAGGCAGCTCCGGGACCAGATGGATTCACCCCTTTCTTTTTCATGAGTTGTTGGGCTGTTGTTGGGAATGATTTTACTCAGGCCATACTCAATGCTTTAAATTTTTTAATTTCCAAGAGGTGTTAATGCCACGTTCATTTGTCTTATTCCTAAGGTTCATAACCCCGCAAAGGTTGAAGACTTTAGACCTATTGCACTATGTAACACTATATACAAATGCATATCTAAAATCATAGCAAATAGGATTAAGATGGTGATCAATGATATTGTACATTATAACCAGTCGGCGTTCATTCCTGATAGATCTATACAGGATAATATCCTTCTATCTCATGAACTTCTCAGAGGCTATGACAGGAAGTATGGTATGCCCAGATGCTCTATAAAGCTAGATATAAGGAAAGCTTACGACACTGTGACTTGGGAGTCTATCTTAGCGATGATCAGAGTTTTCAAATTTTCGGAAACTATGTTTAAATGGATAGAGATGTGCATTGCGACTCCCTCATACTCTATCCTTATCAATGGATCTCCTGAAGGATTCTTTGCTGGCAAAAAAGGCATTCGTCAAGGTGATCCGTTATCACCTTATCTCTTTGTGATGGTGTTGGAAATTCTGAGTGGTATTCTCATGCAATGTATCAACAACAAGGACATCTTATTCCATTCCAAATGTAGCAAGGTGAGATTGTCACACCTAGCATTTGCAGATGATGTTCTTATGTTTTGCAAAGGTGATAGTGCATCAGTGAAAGCGATTAAAGATGGATTTAAAAAGCTTTGGAGATGCAACTAGGTTAAGATCAATACTCACAAGATGTCTTTACTAGCTGGAGGCCTTAGTCAACAGGATGCAATAGCTTTAGTGGAGATTATGGGTATTAAATTGGTTAAACCGCTAGTGAGATATGTTGGGCTACCACTCATCTCTGCAAGGTTGGGGATTAGAGAATGTCAGCCTTTAATAAAGAAGGTTACTAGTAAGATTTCGAATTGGAAGTCAAAGCTGTTGTCTCATGCAGGAAGATTACAAGTTATAAACTCTGTTCTTATTTCTTTCCATACATATTAGTCCAGAACTTTCATTCTACCTTCTACGGTTCTGGAACAAGTGCAACAGATATGTGAAAAATTTTTGTGGATTAGTTCTACAGAGAAGAAAGGGCATCACCAAGCTAGCTGGAGTATTGTTTGTCTATCTAAGGAGGAAGGGGGTTTGGGAGTCATGAACCTACAAAGGTGGAACACTGGAGCCTACTGCGGGTTGATTTATAAGGTGCTCACAAGAGAAGAAACTGTTTGAGTCGACTGGGCATGGCAACAACACATTAAAGAAAAGTTTTTCTAGTCCATGAGTATCCCAAAAGACTGCTCATGGACGTGGAGAAACATTTTGGATACTAGGGATGAAGCCAAAAGATTTATCAGATATGAAATTGCTAATGGTGAAGACACTCTCTTATGGCATGATATTTAGTGTTCAAGATCTCCTTTGACCGAAGATGTAGAGGCGAAAGCAGCATAGGATTTTCAACTGAATTCTACAGTAAATATCCTTATTTCCGATGGCACATGGAACTCAGAAGTTCAAAATTTGCAGGCGGTAGGATTGAAGAAGGAAATCAACGAAGTGCAAATCAGGTCGTACCTAGACAAAGACTTCATCGTCTAGATTCCTCATCAAAGTGGTAAGTTTACTTCCAAGAGTGCATACGAAGCTTTGACCAGAGTACAAGAGAAGAAAACTTGGTGCAGTATGGTATGGGGAAAATGGGTTTTGCCACACCACTCTTTTTCCACATGGTAGTTATTTTCTAATAGCATACCTACACAGGATAGGTTAGTGCATAAGAAGATTCTCAACAGTTCGGTGTGTTGCCTGTGTAATGAAAGTAGGGAATACTCAGCACATTTATTCTTTGAGTGTCAGTACTCAAGGAATTTCTTTGGAAGAGTGAAACATTTATTGGGAATTTGCACTGATGACTCCAATGCGAATAAGGAATGGTTTTCGATAATTCGACAGTGTAAAAATGTAGAGGTGGGGGAAATCTATAAGGTGTTCATATGTGCTTCGGTGGATTACATATGGAAAGAATGTAATGCAAGACGATTTTGACACAATGGAAAACCTCCTGAGGTAGTGTTTAACAAGATGGTAAGGGATTTGAGAAACTATCTACAAGTGCTAAGACTAGAACTCAAAGATAGTGAAAGTGGAAGAGGGTTGTTTCTCAGAATCGGTATTACAAGTGATTTCAAGCAACAGATGTACACAAACTGTTCTTGGATTCCTCCGATGGGTATGAGAATGAAAGCAAACACAGATGGTGCCTTAGATAATTATGGTCCAGGTCATGGAGGAGTGATAAGAAATTATGAAGGCAAGGTTATGGCTGCATTTAGTGGAAGTTGTGGTATGGCGTCAGTTATATTCTAAGAACTGAAAGCTATACAGGTCTGTCTTGGTCGATGTCTGGTAGAAGTCTACCTAGAGGTAGAAGTAGAAGCTGATTCACTAAGAGCCATCAATGCGATCAACAAAATTGAGGAACCTCCATGGTATTGTAGAGATGTAGTGGCGGCTATTGAAAGAAAGAAGGAAGGCTTCAGTTTCATATCTTTTTCACATACTTTTTGAGAAGTGAATAGGGTAGCTTATTATTTTGCTAGTTTACATAGAAATGTTGAAAATGTTGAATTTTCTAATGTACACTTTGCTCATCCTCTAGATTTTGTTGTGCAGAACATTGTAAACGAGGATGAGAGTAGAACTATATATGTAAGGAAAAGTTAAATTAATACAGGTGGGGTTCTGCCGAACCCTAGCTTATTTGGAAAAAAAAAAAAACGAAATAAAACAACTAAATTAAAAAAATTAAGAAATGGAAAGGTGAGAATGGTGCTTCCTCCTTAAATGCTCAACCAAGCACTCTTGCTCCTTCAATCCATGACGACAGTGCCATTTGAAGTAGACTAGTTTAGAGTATCTCAAAGTTTGTTTTTGATGTGGTTCATCCTAGATTGTTTAGAGTTTGAATGTTGGGAGTTGAAGAAGAAGGAAGGTAGACTCTTAGTTTAGAACTTGTTTAGTTTTTAGTTAATGAAGAACATTGAAAACTTAAGTTGTTTAAGATTTAAATGACATGAACATTGAAAGAAAGTATTGAAATGAAAGATTTAACAAAGAACAACAAAAGATGATTGATTGATTGATTGAAATAAAGCAAAATAACAAGATTAAAATGAAGAACAATAAAGTAAAATGACTTGAAAATGTAAAAGACTAGAAATTAAATCCTACATGACACTAGATTAAGTCTAGGTGTATTCTCTCTCCCTAACTTTTGGATTATATATCCCTACTTTATGCTTTTTACTGATTTGCGTGTCTCCATTACAATTGAGACACCTCACACTTTACTTTATGCTTTTGATTTTGCTTTTTGATTTCTTCTTGATCAAGATAGGTTTTGGAAAATGCCATATTTTGAGATAAGGACCTCAATCTATGGTCTTTGAGTTGAGGGCTTTGACCTTTGATTTTGACTTTGACCTTTGACTTTGACTTTTTTAGCACTTTTTCATAGCAGCTTCTGGTCTTCATAATAAGCGTGATTAAGGCTCCTTTTGGTGCTAGGATGCATCTTTTATGATAAGTGGTATGAAATTATCTATAACTTGAAAAAGGCAATAAAAGCTATGAGTTGTCTTTTCGTTAAACGTAAGAATGGTTGTAATGTAGTAATATAAGGGTAATAAAACGCACATTTGGAAGATGATCACTACACTAGTTTTCTTAACATGCACAACTCCAAAAAATCTCTCAATCACGCAACCTTTCTTGTCGAAAGAATGAAAAACAACTGCCATTTGCTATTTAATTGATATATCACATGCTTCATCAACTAAAATAGCAAACAATGAATTTCCATAATTCTTTAAAATAGCATTTGTAGTTTCTACAGCACCTGCATTCACAATCTTTTTTTGTATATCAAGCGAGGTCAATCTCCAATTTTTAGAAGCATTATCAAGAATGTTCTTAATGACTACGTTATGATCTTTCAAAAATCGTATAAGTTCCAGAAAATTGCCTTTATTGATTAACTCCTTTGATTTATCATGGCCACAGAAAGCTAAACCTTATCTCAAAGGAAACATAATATAATAAGTTATTGCAATTAGATGTATTTGATAATCCCTTCGAACTTGGTAAGATTGTCTCTCAAGAAATGTTTCGATATGCTGCTCTTGATTTAGCAATGTCCGTGCTACCTTGTAAGCAATATTATGAGCACTATTTGGTCCTCTAACATGCTCTTTTAATTTGGATTTCCTTTCCTAATTAGTAAACCCTTTGTGTGAAAAAACATCTCCCCCTCCTTGTGCCTCCTGATCAGGTTTAAGGAGATAACAATTGTGACAAAACGTAGCATCCTTGGGAATACTATATTCCAACCAACTAAACTCTCCATACCACTTTTTCTGAAAGCGACAGTTCCTCTTGCCTATTGTCCTTGGAGGAAAACTATAATTAGGCTGGCAAGGACCCCTAAGCAAATATGCTCTTCGCACTGAGTCATGATCATTAGAATGATAATCTGAAATCTTGTTCCTCAATCCAGGGTCTCTCGGAAGACTAGAGAAGTCAAGTTCTTCACGATTTTCATGTTGAACCCGCTTTGTCGTAGGTTGTTCAACACTACCATCCTCAGTTTCTTGGTGACTACGCTTTGAAGAGGATCCTACTTCAACACTAACAACATGATCTGTGTAACTAGTTGGTTGAGCGGGCAACAACTTTTCTTTGATCAAATACTTTAGCATAGCTATTTAAACAATTAAAATAAACCACCAATCAATTTAATTGAAATTGCACGATTTAAAATAAAGCACCAATGATGTTCACAAAATAAAATAATAATCACAAACATATAAAAATCTAAATAATATGGTTTAGGAATCAGTACAAAAAAAATAAAAAGACGATAAAAATATAAAAAATATAAAGGTTACCTAGCTACCTCCACAAAACTGGTAGGTGTAAAGGTGTTTGTTTGGGTAGAAGAGTAAAAGATTTATATTTTAATATAGAGTAATAGAGAATGGATGAGACAGGAGAAATAGAGTATGTGAGGGGCTTTTGTTCTTTCTATTTTTTTGATAAATACGAGAGGGTTACTTTGTTTGGGTTTATATATGGGTGGGCTTTTTAGTTTGAGTGATTGTTGGGCTTTCTATTTTGCTTTTTTTGCTTTTTTGGTATGTCTGTACATCAAGTACATCAGTACATGTGCACCTTTTTGTTTGGTTTACTTTCAAAGCAAGTTAAGTGATAAACATCAAGTACGTCAGTACATGTGCACCCTTTTATTTGGTTTCCTTTCCAAGCAAGTTAAGTGACAAGTACATTTTTTTTAATAAAGTTGAGGGTACGCCAGGGTGTACCCTAGCCCCCTAGCTCCGCCACTGAGTGCAGTGATATTTCTCAGTGCAACATTGACTTTACAATGGGTTTCATGGTGCAACATTGATGTTGCAGTGGTACTTCTTGATGCAACATTAATGTTGTAGTGGTGGTTTTTATAGTGCAACATTGATGTTGTAGTGCCACGTACATCATTATGTCGGTCAACTGTGTTAAATTCTCTGTGTCAGTGTGTAATTATTGAGAAAGAGGAAGGGCAGACGTCCATATATTTCCATGTCTCCACGTGTCCTTATTTTTTTGACCCCCTAACCCAAGAACTCGCTTCGCTCGTGGACTAAAGCCCAAGTCCACAATCAATATACCAAGCTTAAGGATCATAACTAGGATTTTACTCACTAAGACTATTTTTTGTTTTTTTGTTTTTTTTTTGCAATGAAAAGATAATTTCAATAACAACTAGAAAATAAGATAGTACAATCATTCGCTATTAGGGACTTGGAGATAAGTTGTACATCCTCCATCCAATAGTTGCGGCCAAACAAAAAGCCCTAAGAAGCGAGATGATGAGAAACAATATAACAAAAGCGAGGAATAATATAAACAAAAACAACATAACCTAAGAGATAGACTCAACTAGTTTGAGGATGTCATGAACCAGGGGATACTGTTTGTCCACGACAAGTCATCCAAATTCCCTGAAAGCGCATTAACAAGTCATAAACAATTTGAGGCTACTACAACTTTGTTGACGCCACGGTTAAAAGATGTTTGTAAACCATTAAACACGACTAAGGCTTCGGCTTCTTCAACTTCAAACACTTTAACCTTGTCACATCCTGAAAAAGGGGTGTGATCAGCTCCCAAATGTGCATTGTATTATCCTTATATTATTGCATTACAACCCGTCTTAAGCTTAACAAAAAGACAACTCATAGCTTTTATTGCCTTTTTCAGGATATGAAGAATTTTACACAACTTAACATAAAAGCTGTGTCTTAGCACCAAAAGGAGCCTTAATCACGCTTATTATGAAGACCATAAGCTGCTATAGAAAAGTGCTAAAAAAGTCAAAGTCAAAGGTCAAGGTCAAAGGTCAACGCTCTCAACTCAAAAGACTAGAGATGGAGGCCCTTATCTCAAAATATGACATTCTCCAAAACCTACCTTGGTTAAGAAGAAATCAAAAAGCAAAAGAAAAAGTAAAAGCAAAAGTGAAGTGTGAGGTGTCGCAAAAGTGATGGAGGAGGGCAAATCAGTAAAAGGCAAAAGTAGGGGTATATAATCTAAAAGCTAGGGAGAGATAAAACATCCATTTCTTTAGGGTCCAAACCATTTGGTTTATTTTAATTTTTTTGTCTAGTTTTTCAATTCAAGTCCTTTACTTTATTGTTCTTCATCTCCTTTATTTAATCTTGTTATTTTACTTTGTTTATTTTAATCAATCAATCTTATCTTGTTGTTCTTATTTCAATCTTCAATTAATACTTCTTTTAATGTTTTCATGTCATTTCCATACCAAAAACCTTGAGTTTTCATGTTTTAATTAGCTTAAAACTAATCAAATCTATACCAATAGTCTACCTTTCATCTTCTTAACTCCCACATTCAAACTCTAAACAATTTAGGATGAACCTCACTTCTTACAAAACTTTTTTGAAGTTACACACCACATACACAGCTTCAAATAGCACCACCATCATGGATTGGAGGAGCAAGAGTGTTTGGTTGAGAATCTAAAGAGGAAGCACCATTCTCATTTTTCCATATTTTTTTATTTTTCATCATTTTATTTTGTTGTTTCTCATTACTGATTTAATTTCTTTCAAATTTGGGTTCGGGACAAACAAGCTTGAGAGGAGCTGAAGCTACAGCCGAAAGACGACTAGACTTCACCGGAGCCGGGAGGCGATCTTGCTGGCGACTGCCCACTCACCTCTAGGCACAAGGGGTCTAGTTTTTGGTAGTTCAGTTGTTTTTTGATGAATAGTTGAACATCGAGCCCGGATTTTGTAATAGAGTAGGATAAATCAGTAAAACTTGTTTGTCATACTTAGAGATAAAAAGAAAAACGAAAAAATTTAGGAAAAATTGGTTTTTGATTGATTTTTGTAGATGAACATGTGTTAAACTTGGTTGAAGTTGTACACTTACCAAGGGATTAGAGTTTTCATTGCTTTGGGAAGTTCAAGTGTGTGAGGCAAGTTATGAATCATAGCTCACACACTTTGAATCAACTTGGTAATCAACACTCTAAGTCCATTTGACTCTAGTTAATCTAGATTATCAATCTAAAACTAGTTAGTTTAATGGATTAGTATAGTATTAGTTTAGTTTTAAGTTTGGGCCCTTGAAGGCAAAGTTGTATAAATTATCAAAAACCCAACTTGTGGGCTTTTTAAGTGGGTATTTATTGTAACTTAAAACAGGGTAAAGCTCGAAAGGTTGGGCTTGATTTTTAGATCATGTGTCAACCGACGTCGCCTTCTCTTCAAGCAGCGTGCAATCACAGGTTGAGAGGTAAATTCTAAATCTCCTCGAATCCGAAGTAAGAGGATACCTTGTGTGTTCAAGCATGCTTACGTGATTGTTTGAAATTTAATTTCCACACTACAATTTACATTCGCGCATAAGGCTGAACTCGAGCCACATAACAACCATTGGGAAGTCATTCCCCAATGTAGGTAAATTGGACGTTGCTTGATTCTTGAAGCCCTAGACCAAAAAAAATTAATTAAAATCAATCAACTAGAGCCCAAAGTAGTCACGTTCCTCCAGAAAAGAAAAAAAATATAGCCATGAGGATTTAGAGTAATCCGTGACCAGATTCCTAGACCAACTACCTTCCTCACTCCCCTCCCCCAGATTCATCGTGAGTGAGATTCTTGATAGCACACCACTTGGTGAAGTGACTGCCTACTCTTCTGAGGCGTGTAGTAGAGCCATCCTAGTCTCGTACCCAATTGTTCCCATGAACAGGGCATGTAAATTATAGACCAAGCAAATATTTCAAAAGGCCAAAAAAATGAATTTCTACTGTTTGTGCATCATCATTGATTGAGCATTCATGTCTTATCAATATGCATTACAATCGTCATGGAATTATAATGCAAACCCAGAACGTTGTTCTTTTTGCGGTAGTCCTTATCACTGGTTATCCCATTGTCCATCATATTCCGAATTCTAGTGTACTATGGGAAATCCTTACGATTACGAACTTCAATTTTCAAACTTCCCTAATACTCTATACATTTAAGAGTTTTCTAATCATGTCAACAATTCATGGAGTTCCACCACAAATAGTCAACCACCATTCATCTATCCATATGGTCAGTCAGAGTACAGTTTCACCCAAAGCCCATTACCATTCACATCACCATCCATATCAAATTTATATTCCAGTCTACAATCTATCATAGACCAACTCTACTAGGAAATGGCCAAGCAAACAATACTAACACAACAAATAGCAACTACCTTATGTTTTCTCCAATCCAATTCAAATGATGCCACATCTAAGACTAATATTAGTCCCACCAATCTAGAACCCAGCCAACCAGAGAAACAAGGTGTTACTATAACAAAGGCCATTGGTAAAGCCCATCATGATATTAATAACCAATTAAAATCATATCACCATCCACCTGACTATCGTGTGAATTCCAAATCTTATGATGATGACTATATGCCTGAAGTCACAGTTTCTCTCACATGTCTTAATGCATCATCACCCATAAAGGAGAAAACTCTGGCAGAAGAAACTCAAGAGCATGTAGTGGACTCGCCACAATTGGAAAATGACATTGAAATTTTTTATGAAGATCTAGGCAGAGAGAACAAAGAAAATAAAGTGTTTGGAAAAGAAGGAGTAAAATCTATGGTATAAAGTGGATTTCAATTTAGTTTGGCCGTTAAAGACTTATCGATGGAACAAATTTGTTATCTTTACTATTACAGATATGAACCACAATCTTGTGGAAATGCCAAAACTAGATGAAGAATTCTCTGAGTTCTCGAGATCATGTGAAGAACCACCACCCAACCATCACCATCCAAATTTAACACCTCTTGAAATCCAACCTCCATTCATAAAAAGTCCACCAATTTCGGAGGACAGCACCATGAAACCATTTCAAAGAAACCTCAAATTCACACTTAAGCCAATTGCCTTTGAGATCATTCATAATTTTCTAAACCTTCCTAGTAAATATACTTTGCCCAATATACAAACATAAGAGTCCATCATTTCAGTAGTTGAGAAACCTGATATGTCCTATTCCCTATCATTTGAACCTCATGAAGGACATCTACTACCAACCTCTCACTCTTTTGGACAATTCAACTATGACGGGTTATTACATAAATTCCATGATAGGTTATATAAACTGTCACACCCTGAATTTCGACAAAATCAGAAAAACAATATTTGTTCCCGACTCTTCGATTTTCGAGGTGTGATGCACTCTCAAATTCCAAAAACCCATAATCTGTTTAATTATTCCAATAATTTGAAACCAATAAAAAAAACTTTAAATAAACAAAAGTCCTCTTCATTACAAAAATTTACAAATATGATTAAGTTACAAATTTCCTTTCAACAATGCTTTAATTATAATTACAACTGAAAATACAAAATATTGTCTCAACTAAAAATCTATTGCACCTTAAGGGAATACAAAACATATTATGTAATGAGACGCTAATGCAAACCACAAGCCGTAATCAACGTTCTTCAACAGTAATCCTGTCAAGACTTATCGACTATGTTCATTTTATGAACGCACCTGATAAGCAAACATGTAAATTGGGTCAGCATTATAAATAATGCTAGTATGAGTAGCCATAAAATACAAATCATACTTATACATATATATACACAAACAATACGGCAGTTAGTTCCTCCACCGAGGCGCCTTAGCTTCAAATCGTACTAGATCAACTACATATAATAATAAAATAACAAAACTAAAACGTATTCTATACCTACACTGGTGTAGGCCTGATTGGTCACAACTGCGTAAATAATCAATTCAACCCACCCTTCTGCAAAACCATTGTGAATGCAAAATAAATTACAATAAAACAAACATATCGTATGCATAATTCCAATCATCTCAATGACCAATTTCATAACCACAATAAATCATTTATTATAGATTTATTGTACACTTTGATATATCATCACAATTATTGTTTAAAGTTTCTTCAACTGTCTCTAGAATCACGTCGTCTCTATATTTTACCTAGTTTCCCTAGCTACCACAATCGTTCCCCAACGCTGAACATGTACATCCACATGCCTTCCCTCACATAATGAACCACTCCATGCATAATTACCCTAAGCATGATATCACATACTAGGTAACCCTCACACGAATGCCATTAGGTGAGTACTACTACTATTCGGCATAAAATATCGCGCGTCTCGTTCTAAATTTTGCAAATGAGATAATCAAGCCACTATTCAGCTATGATTGCCCTACACATGGGTTAATCAATATCTTATACACCCTACACAAGGGCCAATCATATCACATACTCCCTACACAAGGGCTAATTACATGAGTTGTGGTAGCTAGGTTCTAGGATTTTCGTTACGTAATTTATTCAAATATCTTACCATTATATCTCGTAATCATTCCACATTCTATCATGTGCTAATAAAATATATTGCACTAAAACACAACGTTTGGAAATATCACCATCCATCTCATAACCATTTTATTCCTTCACGTGCAAAATAAAATTATTGTACTAAACCACAATTCCTTTGGAAATATCCACAAAGACTATAATACCTCATCTATCATCTCACAAATATAATAATGGAGCGTTTACAGTTATTTTTGAAAAATGTCGCATTTAATAGATATCATAACATATCATATCATTTAACATAACAACAATTAGAACATACAACATTATGTCACCATTGCTCTAAACAAACTACATTATATTTTTATAACATTTCAAGGATGTCATGTCACACTGAAATCATACGTACACTTTGATTTATATTACAAAGATTTCTAATTAATCCATCTGAACCGCATTTAGCCATCAAACACGTCTTAAAAATAAATAAATTTCCCAATTACAACATTTCCAATTTGTTATGTATATCACATGCTAATAAAATCTATAAATAATTATACTCATATGAAACAAACATTTAATACATATATTGTCATCATCTAAAAATCTTTAATTTATTCTGGTATCAATATACGCTCTATACATACAATATTCATCAAACAATTATGCATGCAACTCTTATTCCAATACATGTAATAGAACTCTTTAGACAAATAAAATAATTACTCCTCCAATAAATACACATTTATTTGAAATATTAATACTATACAAATTGCATAATTATTACATTTTTTCTTGTACAACTAAAACCTACACTAATAAGTTACGTTTATTGTTCTATGCATGAGAAATTGGTTAGGACAGTTTGACCATTGTCCATTCTAAAAATTCTAGAGAATTCATATAATCAAAGTTTTGAATCAATTATACTGTTACAACTCAAACCTTGTTACTGTCACTATTCCCTAGATCTTGAAGCCCTATTCCCTCTCTCTCTTCTCTGATGGCCGCTCACTCCCCCTTTTCTCCTCCTTTTCTTCTCTCTCTTTCTCTTTATATCGGTTTCTTACTCCATCCGGGCCTTCCACCTGTCCTTCCATCTCGCGGTCTCCTTCTCTCCGTGTGTAGGGTTTCCGTACTGCGACCATGTGCCTTAGCATTGATCCTGTACGCCGCGGCTCAATACCTTTCGTTGACTCGGGCGTATCCTCCCTTTGACACTTCGGGCCCCCATACTACCACTACATATACCATTATGAAAATTAGACAGAAAATCTATTTCAATACAAAAATTCCTAAACACTAATTTGTTTAGTATGTACCCTAAACTATGTGATAGAATAGACCCAATAGCTTAAATTTTGCTATTTAATTTTCTGACTCACTTTCTTGTAAAATTAACATCAAATAGAATATAAACTGGAATCAATCAAGGCTAATTGGAAATGAAAGATGACTCAGAGAACTAAAATTGTTTAGTTCTATCGAAAAACTAGTTACATCATTTAATTAGTCGAATTCAAGTCACAAGGCAGTCCTTGTGCAGAATTCTACAAACATATCATCGTTCCAAACGACAATTAAAATTTCAAAACAAATAGCAAACATTTATAATTAAATATGGAACTTTTATAAAATGATAATGAAGCATTTATGAAGCAAACAAGATAAAAATCACAAAAAAAAAAATTTTATATATATATTTTGAGAAAAATATATCTACTCACCCTTTTGTTGTTGCCATCGAAATAACAATCATAGAAAAGAATAAACGCTATGTAAAATCCATATCACCAAGCAATAGAAATACTTCATTTATTCATTTTTTATTCTTCTTTTTTTTTTTTTTTTTATTCTTTTAATATTCATTTGTTTTTCTTTCTCTCTTTTGTTTTCTTCTTCTTTCTTTTAAATCTAAAACAAACTCAAGAAATTTTCATATTTAGAAATTCTCTACACATTCTTTTCAAATAAAAACTTTTCTCTCTCCACAAATTATAGACATTTTCTTTCTCATCAAAGTCTTTCCATATTTTCTCCCATAAATTACGAAAATTTTCTCTCCATGTTTCCTTATTAATAAAATCTCTACACATTATTTTAAAACTTAAAAACTTTCCTATTAAACCATTGTCAAACTAAACAAACTATTTTTTTTTTTCAAAAAGTCAAACATAAATATTCACTTAAATTTAATAGTCAACTTAAGACATAGTCAATAATATATTAAATTTTGTGAAGTATTTAATTGTGGGCATTAATAAAAATAGAGGTGTTACATAAACTTTCTTTTATTATTATGCATCTTACTCTCCACATGCATCATCTCATTCTATTTAAGGGTGTATGCTTTTTATATGTTTTAATGGGTTGATCCCCAACTGTTTAGATTATTAGTTTATAACGAGCATAAAACTTACTTACGCAGGCTCCAACATAGAACTAAGGCTGGAGCCTTAGTTCACAGTATATCCCGCATATTATTTGTAAAACACTTTTTACTCATAGTTGGAGTAAGTGTGAACCTATTAAGCGAGTATACAATTTTTCTTTTCTTTATTTTATATTTTTTTTTACAAAAATGTTTGTTTTCTTTGTTCTGTTAATGATAGATTCTCGATACATCAATAGTAAGTGATTTTTCAAAATTAGCAATGGATTTTACACATAACAACCCCTAGAACAACGCAATCTAGGGGCAGTTTGATATCAACTTTGCTTCCTAAGGGTCACCTATATCACCGAGCTATTCACCCGGGTCAAGACATTCCATTTCTTGCGCAGTAAATCCCCCAACTCACGTAGCTGAAGCTTTGTCTATCTAGATTGGGTTCGCCAAAGAGCCGACACGAAAGTTGCCTAAAATTATCTGTTATGGTTTGTTTTCAAATAGTAGTATCTAAAATCACAGCTTTTGAGTACGAGTTTTTTAAAACATCTCTCCATAGTTTTCAAAACCAGAGGATATAAAAATGAAAGTTATACTCCCTGGAGTAACAAAAATGATATCGGATTAATGTATAATTTTATTTTATTGGCAAAACCTCTATATGGTTAGAGATATAATTGATTGAGAAAACCAACTAAAAAAAAAATGAGGCATCTCCAAACAAGAATTAAACAAATAGAGTAACCCAAAGTGATACTATTATCTGTTTAATTCTATCTTTTGCCTCCACCTCTCTATTTTGCCTCGAGAATCTGATGTTAAAAGACTCAAACTTATACAAAATTTTCAAAATTTTCCATTCTTAAATATATTTTCCTTTCTCAATCTCTCTCTTTTCTGAAAAACTTTTCAAAAATGTCTTCTATAGCAAACAAAAAACCTCCACCTAGCAAGACTAGATGGATAAGTTTCAATGATCGTGTGCAAGCACTTCCAAGAGAACTGCAGCTTAAGATATGGACACATATACCGAAAAACATTCCTGGTTTAGATAAAAGTTCTTACGCACGTAAGAAACGAGCTATGAGAGAAGGTTGGTGCTTGAACTATTAAACACCAACTTCCCCCGGTCTTCAACCTCATAATAATTCTATTTATAAAGTCTACACGTGTTATCCTCTAGTATATTACGCTCGGTCTAAGAGAGTAATCCAGCCATCTGGTTGGGATCTCAAGTTTTCAAAAACTTCCAAGTCTTGGAGATCTGACTTAAAATGACCCACCTTTTAAAATTTCAATCAAACTTATTCAAAACCCAAAAAAATTAATTAAAATTTTCCTTCTGTTATCTATACATATTTTCTAACAGTTCCTTTACAGTTCTTTCTATCATCTATTTTTCATCCACCATTAGATGTGAGTATACCCTATACCGTTACGTTGAATTTTCAATGTTGATCATTTTGGTACCTCATAAATCAAGATCGGAAGAGTAATGAAGCGCGGATCGGCTCTTGAAGTTGGCAAGGCACTGAGGACAAGATCGGAATTTCCTAATTTCATTTGGGCTTGGGCCAAAATTTCAATGTCATTAAAGAGGCTCGTGCGAAGCACATGCCATCAAACTATTTAACCCATGCGACCGCCCAACTTCCCTTTTTCTTCCTTACAAAATCCCTAACCCTAGCCGCCCACACCAGCTCACAACCGCGCCTTCCTATCTCGCGACCGTAACCTCACCCCAAAACACCACCACTCCAAATTTGTGCAGCCTGCTCCATTTTCAACCCTCATTCCAACTCAAAACCCCAATTTTATCAATCCCTAATCTAAATGGCTCGAGTTCTAAAAATCGTGTTGGCGCAAAATTTGCAATTCCGATCTATTTGAAGTGAACTTCAAGGCTGAGATTAGAAGAAGAGGATGAGAACCCTTGGTTTTGTTGGAAGGTGCGGCGTATTCTCCCTCTCTTACTCTTTCATTTTATAACTGCATCCTTAGAGGGGAGGATGACCGCATCAAGGTTGTCAAGGATGGTCGCTTGCTAGAGCTCACCAAAGAGGTGGTGAGTAGAGTTATAGGAATTCCTCTGAAGGTTTATGTTCAGACGGAACAGTCCCCAAATAGTAAGACCATTGTCGTGATGATGGTAGAGACACTTCTCAAGGGGGTGAAAAACCAAGTCTCACTACGTTTTTTAGAGTTCACTGCGAAGGAATCAGTTGGCAGTATCTTAGTGGACAGCCTACAACTTGCTAGGCTCAGCCAAGCCTGCTGATATCGGTAAGGCGATGCTCCTTCATTTATGAATTCTTTAAAAGAAGAAGAATGGCTTCTGCATCGTCTCCTTTATCTTTGAGCAACTCTGCAAACCGAAGAAGTCCACTACTCCTTTACCAGTGCTAGTTACTAGGATCATGCAGCATTTGGGGTTTTAGGCCACAGACGCCCTAGTGGAGGTCAAGGACGTTACCACAGGTCCTACCTATGCCGCCTGCGTCTAGAAGTTATGGCTTCCAACTGAAGCCAGAGTTGCTGAGCAAGCACGCCCGATTGAGAAAGTGGATTACTTCACTGAAGATGTCGCTCAACAGTTCACTCAGCCCATGGACAGAATTCACTTCCTCCATGGCGGCCAGAGGATTTTGCATTCGTATCTCCACCAGCTCAGGGAAACTCAGGGGAACATTATAGTGGAACAACAGACTATCAGAGCAGAACATCATACCATCCGAGAAAAGCAGCGGTCCTTTAAGCAGGAGTAGCCATGTTTTTAGCACAATGTCACTAGAACACTGCAGAGCATCAGAGATGCACTCCTACATAGTGATAGACATGCTAGGAGCGGACATCATAAAGGAGAAGGATCTTCTCGACATCGATACGAGTCACGCACGGATTCTGACTAGGATTCTCCCTAGTGTCCGTATAGTTTGATATATATTTTTTTTTCTTATGTGTATGACGTAGTATAAGTTAAATTATATGCTTAATATTATCTGCTTGTTTTATTATGCTTTTCTTGTGGAAATTGGTATATGAGTAGAATGTAAAGCAGATACATCATGCCAAATTTTTCCATTTTTCTTTCATGCATTTCATATATGCTTTCAAAAAAATACAAAAACCCAAAAATATTTCATAGTAGAATAAATATCCCTAGTATAATAAACCATGTATTTCTCATTCTATATCAAACAACCCACGCCCCAAACTTATTTAGGGGTGGCGTATTTTTATCATGAAAAACATAATACAGGTGTATCGCCGATTTTGCTCATGTTTCTATGGTAATTTCTTTGCTTATCTTTTCATACTTCGAGGACAAAGCATAGTTCTATTTGGGGGTGTTATAGTAACATTTTGCAAAAACTAGGCATCTTTTATATAGTAGATATAATAGTATATTTCTTCCTTTCTAAATTTATTTTCAAAAAAGACCAAAAATATTTTTCTATTTAGTATTAAAAAGTCTTGTTTCCTTTTCTATGATGAATAAAAAGTTTAGAAGTCTCATTATAGTAATAGAGTAAAGATTCGTTCTTCAGACTTAGACTAATATACGTACAATAGTTTCTGCATCTTTTCATGAATGGCATGCATCAGCATTTGTTTGTATATAGCAGTGAGTTTCCGAAGCCAAGGTTAGAACAATTAAGTTCCATATCCTGTGAGAATCTAGCCAAAATCCTCATCTGAATGATTATTGATCGAGTGATGACACATAGGATGTCCAGATAGAAAGAGCACACGTCCACTTGCTTGATCAACACACCATATCCTATGAGAGAATTTAGGCCCTTTCTAGATCGATATAGCCAAATAAATGTTAAAACACCAAAAAGATAGTTTCCTCTAGTCACCCTCTTGAGCCTCCACCCTTTTCTAAAAGCCTTTTCTTTCTTCACAAAAAATTCCTAACCCGTTACAACACACAATAAAAAGCTTACCCAGCTGACAAGTTGAGAACTAGATGGACATCAAAAAAAGAGAAGAGAAGACATTGTTCAAAAACATAACCATTATTTTCTTCCTAAAGAAAAGAAAAGAAAGACCCATCAAAAACCAAAACTCCAAAAAAAAATCAAATGAGTCAGAAAAAAAATTGATTCTCCAAAAAGTTAAAAATCAAAAGGAGACGATATTAGAAATAAAAAGAAACAAAAGCAAAGTTAGAACTCCCAAAAATTCAAAATCATATGGAGTCACAAAGCCAAAGGGCTAAAAGAATGTATAATTCGGAAGCAAAAGAACAAAACGAGGTTCTTCTCTAGTTACAAGTATCTTGAAGACCCAGTTTCTCTACATATCAGATTTTGTTTTTTCCTTCCTTTTTTATTTCTAAACCATCACCCTAGCTTCGTAATTCCAAATAAAAGACCTCTAGCTCAATTAGAAATAGGATGGTGTGATAGTAAGTGGAAAGCGCGATCAATCGATCTCGATTTCTTTGGACATCATTTGAGAATGCGAGGAATATAAGTGCCCACTACACTTAAGAGAACGAACCTTGAGTGAATCTATCATAGAGCTGTGATTATAACACACCCTTGTGAGAACCCACCTTAAGGACGCTCTCCAAAAGCCTCGGAAACAACTCTGTTTTGGCATTTCATTGCTCATATTTTGCATATTTATCTTTAGATGATTAAATTTTTATACATATGTTATTCTAAGTTCAAAAGAGCTTGTCCGTATTATCCGCTAATGAGATGTATGAACTTCTAAGAATAAATAAGGAAACAAGACACGTTGTACTAAATAGAAGAAGTTTGTGAGTACCTTCATTAGAAAACTCTCACGAGGCTTAAAGCTCGTCTACTAGGGAATTCCTAGTGGTTTATGGCCTTGTTGCATATGGTCAATGCAATCGTACTCTGCGAAATGAGATTAGTATAACTTATAATAAATCACTCATTTGTGATCTTAGTTTTTTCTCTCATCCTTGTTTGAGGACAAGCAAGATGCTATTTGGGGGTGGTGATCAACTCCCAAATGTGCATTTTATTACCCTTATATTACTGTATTACAACCTATCATAGCTTTTATTGCCTTTTTCAGGATATAGAGAATTTCAAACAACTTATCATAAAAGTTACGTCTTATCACCAAAAGGAGCCTTAATCACGCTTATTATGAAGACCAGAAGTTGCTATGGAAAAGTGCTGAAAAAGTCAAAGTCAACAGTCAAAGTCAAAGGTCAAAGCCCTCAACTCATAAGACCAGAGATGGAGGCCCTTATCTCAAAATATGACATTCTCCAAAACCTATATTGGTCAAGAAGAAATCAAAAAGCAAAAGCAAAAATGAAGTGTTAGGTGTCTCAAAAGTGATGGAGGAGGGTAAATCAGTAAAAGGCAAAAGTAGGTGTATATAATATAAAAGCTAGGGAGAGAGAAAGCATCCATTGCTTTAGGGTCCAAACTATTTGGTTTGTTTTAATTTTCTTATTTTGTTTTTCAATTCAAGTCCTTTACTTTATTGTTCTTCATTTCCTTTATTTAATCTTGTTATTTTACTTTATTTGTTTTAATCAATCAATCTTATCTTGTTGTTCTTATTTCAATCTTCAATCAATACTTCTTTCAATGTTTTCATGTCATTTCCATACCAAACAACTTGAGTTTTCATGTTTTCATTAGCTTAAAACTAATCAAATCTATACCAAGAGTCTACCTTTCTTCTTCTTAACTCCCACACTCAAACTCTAAACAATTTAGGATGAACCTCACTTCTTACAAAACTTTTTTTAAGTTATAGACCACATACACAACTTTAGGGTGCTCTCATGAGAGTCATATGCAATGAAGCCCAAACCAGCATCATGTTTTGATAAGCAGAATGATGCACATCAGATAAAAGTAGCAAATAACCATTGTTCAAGACTAGATGAAGCTTGGCAAAAAGTTCAATAAGCATGGTTCTAAATGGAGTAGGGGTTCTATCCATTGTAGTATTAAAGTTTCTAGCTTGTGCAAGGATGACAGGGATATATTCCTCCTTCCCTCCAAATATAAAGTAATTTCTGCTTAACCAAATAAAGTAAGCAATAAGGGCAAAGTCTGTAAGGAGAGAGATAAAAGACGACATTGATGGTGAAGAGTGCTTCATTTTTCTCACGATCCCAGAGATAGAAATGTCATGCTACCAAAATTCAGGTCTCCAACAAAACGAAGATGCGAACCACACCCTACTTACAAAAGGACAAGTGAGTAAGGCATGAGCGACAATTTTTGGTTGAGTCGTGCACCTTGGACATATGTTGTTAGAACTTATGTTCCTAATTTAAAGTAACTCTTTGATCAGAAGACAATTGTGCATTGCTTTCTAGAGGAATAATTCCACTCAATGTGGGGCACTGATCTTCCAAATATGCTTCCAAAGGGGTTGCATAATTGACTTTTATGTCGGAGTAAGACTGGAGGTGAGGCCATTATAAGCTGCTTTAACCGAGAATAATTTTCCATTTTTCTCAGAGAGCCATACAAGCTTCTCAGGACAACTTGAACCACTACGAGGCAATTTAATTGCAAGTATAGCTATCCTCATGAGGTAAGAAATTGCTTCAAATAAGTGGTTCATCCCATAATGAGTTATCCTTGATGATATCATAAACATATCGAATACCAAGCTTGTTAGGGTTAGGTCCGATAGGTCTTCTATGATCAAGAGACAAGATCCAATTTTCGTCCCAGATAAGTACATTACACCCCAACCCAATTTGCCAACATATGAATCTTTGAATCTCGTCTCGAATAGTAACCAAATTTCGCCAAAATCTGGATGCATTTAGCTTCAAAGGAGCTCTCAGGAAAGATTTATTTAGAAAATACTTGTGCTTTACCATAGTACACCATTGATTTTGTGATCATTTAACAAGCTGCCAAATTTAGAGAGTAAAGCAATATTGTGGAGTCTCATACTTTGAATACCCAAGCTTCCAATGCTCTTCTTAAAGCATATTGTACTCCAATTGATTAGATGAAGATTACGACTTTTTTTAGGGTTAGACTGCCATACGAACTTCTTATTAAGCTTGTCTTACTGGCTGTACTTATCATTTGAAAGCAGAAAAGTTGACATAGAATAAGTGGGTATGGCAGACGAGACTGAGAAGGATGGTAAGAAAATGCAAGAATAAATCCAATCATACTAAGACTAATTTTAATCACCCACATACACTCCTTAGACCCATATCATTGCATAGTGATCATACGCTCATGCATGTATGTTATTAAATTGTGCAAATTTACCAATCTACCCTTAATGAGAATTCAAGACTTTACACACAATAGAAGAATGAGAGTATACAGAATAGATGCTTGCAGATGTAAAGATTTCAGAACAGTAGCAACCAAAGCTTGTGTCTGAGCATCACTTTGGGAATGAGCAAGAATAGAAGAGTGAGATGGGTGTGCACATAAGAAACTTTGCTCCATTCTTACATAAGGAGTAAATATTCTCAAAGCCATTATGCACAGCACAAACATCATATTGCCAAGGTCATCCAAGAAGTAAGTGAGTAGCAGTTATAGGCACAACATCACAAACAATATAATCAGAATAATTGCCAAAAGAAAATTCAATAAGGCATTGATGGGTTACCTTAATAGAATAATTATCTGTTATCCAACCAATAGAATATGGCTTAGGATGAAGAGTAATAGGCAATTGAAGTTTTTAAACCAAAGTGCAAGAAATGAAATTTTCACTACTGCCACTATCAACAATTAAAGTGCAAACATTGTATTTAATGAAGCACTTAGAGATGAAAAATATTGTGCCTTTGTGATGGAGAAGGTTGCACAAGTAACAAAGGACAAAAAAAATAACAAGTATGGGATCACCTTCAACTTCATTAATCTCGCAAGTTGTATCTTGATCGATTTTCTCATTAAAAAAATCATCAACATGTTCACAATCGAGTTCAGTGTCATGCGCCACATAACCAACAACTTGTTGCTCACGACATTGAGTGGAAGTATGAGTAGTATCTCCACACTTAAAACAGTGGTATCATCTATGCTTAGCATAAGGGTTATTGGATTTAGGATTTGGGTAGTTGAAAGATTGGGTTTAGGGTTGGCTGTTGCAGGTATTGTGTTGAGGCTGTTGAAAGGTATGACAGGTAAAGGGAAGAGTGGTAGGCCGGATTTGACGGTGGTGGTGTAGTTAAAGGAAGTAAAGGTGGTGAATATTGGGGTGAAGTGGTATGGTAGGATGGGCGTTGATGAAAGGAAGAGGGGGATTGGGGTGAATAGTTAAAAATGTCAAAAAGAGAATTGGTATATGTATGAAGGGCGGGGCAATGTTGTGGTTGTGAATAATTGTAGGATTTGGGTTGGTAAGGTCTAGAATAATTGTTTTGGTTGTAAGAAGAACATTTGGTTTGGGAAGAAGAACTCAAGGTAGCTTCAATTTTTATCACTGTTTGAACAACATCAACCATTGTACGAACAGGAGTAACTAGCTAGCTGATTTTTTGACAATCCGACTAAGACCATTAAGAAAGCGAGATACCAATTATGATTTTGTCTCAATATCCTGATTGTGAGCAAGAAGACTATAAAACTCTGTCACATACTCTTCGATGGATCGTCCTCCTTGGCGACAATTCTGTAATTTTGTAAACAATTGTTGCGTATAGTCTTTAGGTAAAAATTTATGTCGAAGAATTTGTTTCATCCTATACCACTTCTTAATATTAGTCGATTTTGTCGGCATCTTTCTTCTTTAAAAGAGAGCCAATAAGCTACAACAACTCCTTTTTTAATTTATAAGCAACTATCTTTACTTTTTAATCTTCTGGTACTTCCATAAAATCAAAAAAAGAATCGACTTCATATTCCCAATCTAGAAATTCTGAAATTATTAAATTACCTGGAAAATTAGGGATGTCGGCCTTGAGTTTGTACTCTAGAAGAGTGCCATAATTCACTCGATTGATATCTTGGTTAAGACATTTTACATCTTCAAAACGACAATCAAGATGACCTTCAACTTGATCATCTTCAACTCTAAAAACATCATCATCATCATCATCATCATTGAAAGATTGTATTTTGTTGGTGGGGGAAAGATGTGGTTTTGGGTGGGTTATTAAGAAACTTTGATTCATTTTGCGGAAGAATTTTGGGTATTGGATCAGGTAATAGTGGATCATGTGTTTGTGGGGTTTCTTTTGGTTCAGTGGAAGTGGAAGAATTAAGGTATTTAGGGTTGGGAGGGAGATCAAGGGTTGGTTTTCCTACCATAGCTTCTTTGAACATACTCATGAGTCTCATCTCTATAGCTTCAAGCATTCAATCAATGGTCAATTCTAACTTAATTAAGCTTGTTGATAGCATCGTAAATAGTGTGTATGAGTTCTTTCTTTGTAACATATTCATTCATTGAGAGAAAAAAAATTGGTGGTTTGTCGAAATGGTGGTGGTGGATCGCTTTCTAGATTAAAATCTAAAAAGTGAGGCTCTTGATGTCAATTGATATGATGCAGAGTACACAGAGATTTAGAAGAAAGGATGTGGAGATCCTCAAAAGAGGTAATAGATTTAAAAATAAAGAAGATTGAATTGAAGAATTGTAGAAGTTGAGGGAGAAAAGTATATATTGTTTATGGAGATTTGATAGTTTGATAATTGAATGAATGATCTAAACTACAATTGCCAATTTATATAGATAAGTCATACTTGATTAACAAGGAAACTAGACTTCTACATCTAACCTAGGGTTCTAAAGCTAATTAAACTCTAAATAGAAAATACTATATATTCCAAATTCCTAATAAGTAATAATTATAATTTCATAATAATAATAATAATAATATTATTATTATTATTATTATTATTATTATTATTATTATTATTATTATTATTATTATTATTATTATTAACTAAATGATGGTACTCTATGCTTGATGTCCTGCATCAATTTTTTTTTAAAAGATTAGAAGTTATGGGAGACCTCAGCCTGTATTGGACAAACTTCTCAAGTACAAAGTTCCTTTCCTATCCTTTTCTACAAGATTGTGTAATTTAAATACAAGAGGAGGAGAAAAGTAAATATTACAATCATCAAGAGTTCTACACAACTTTGAAAGGTAATCAGCTGCCTGATTACCCTCTCTAAAAATATGCCTAGCTAAAGCAACATTTGTTAAAAAGATTCTTGAGGGAGGCAATTAAAGCCACAATATTGGAGCAATAACATGGACCTTTTTCAGAGCCATTGATGATGTTTATAGCTCCAAGTGAATCAAAGTTTACTTCAAGGTTTAAGATGCCTTGTTCCTGAGCTTGTTGTAGGCCTTCTGCAATAGCATATAATCTATCTTTTGGATGGTGTTGCATAATATTTGGATAGCGTTGTATATATTTGGATAGTGTTGTATATATGTATGTTTCAGTTTTCAAAATATGTAAAGTTATATATATCTTGTAAGCATTGATCTATAAGGATTATGTTATTTTGATTTTTATGATATGACAGGATTTAGGTATTTGAAATGTCTATTCCGGATTTTTTTTATCAATGTCCAAATTTGGATTAAAACTATCTGACCAATTTCGACAAGCTAACCATTTATTTCATATTCGGGTTAACTAGTATTCCCTCCCCTCCTAGATGGGAAATTAGGGTCTCCCCCCCCAAATACACAAAAAAAAAAAAAAAAAAACGGTTGTTTTTTGTGTGTATTTGGGGGGGGGAGACCCTAATTTCCCATTTAGGCGGGGGAGGGGATACTCGTTAACCCTTAATTTTTTGACTTAAATCTAAACTAGTGTACTGTGCAAGTACACGGACTTCGCATGATTAAAATTAAACTTCAATAACAACATTTCGTAATGTATAAGTTGGATAATTTTTTGCTTATGAATTTGATAATGGGCATAATGATTTAGAAACAAAATTACTTTTGAAAGTAATTAAAGTCAATATCTGTAATCAATGAGACAATATTTATAAAAAGTTACAACGAAAAAAAAAAAAAGTAAAGCACATAATAAAATTCCTCTCTATATAAACTCTATAACTTAGGGGTTAGGGGGTGTTTGTTTTTCCTACTTACAAGTGCTAGACCGCTTATAAGTACTTATAAGTGGTGGACCACTTGTTTTTACCCATTTGTTTTTTCCCACTTATAAGTAGCCAACGGTCAAAAAAACTTATAAGTATGGCCGAAAGTTGTAACCGAGAAAATCCTACATATGCCAACTTATAAGTAGGGATTAGACATAAAATTATATAACTACCTATGGACACATAAAAACCATTAAACTTATTCCTTGAATGGTTTAGGGTTCTTACTAGAAAGTGGATACGGCTAAGAAGGTGATGGTTTCTTCTAGTTATCTTTTTATTTGTTTTGCTTCTTCTCATTTTTTATGCGATATATAGTAGTGATTTTTTTTTTTATGAGTTGTTGTACTTTTAAAACCTTGGGTGTTGTAAACTGGAAGATAATCAAACACAAAATGATGTAAAGCTTTAGAGGTGTTATGCGTTAGTTACAGTTGACTATGCATGTACATATATAACATTTTCCTTGCTATGCTCTTTGTGATACTTTTTTGATATATATAGTAGTCTATTGTGTATATGAAGCTAGGTGCATTTTTTTTTTTTTTTTGATAATTTTACCGAACATTTTTATTGTCATTACTTTTTATCATGTTTATTTTTGGGTTTTTATTTATTATGTCTTTTTTATAGATCATGTCATCTCAAAAAACCAAAAAACGATGGGAAGAAATCTCTGGGCTTAATGTTGATTTCATTAAAAAAATTTAGGAGGCAGCACGTACGAGTGGGATATAAAGGAACATCCCTTATGGATGTATTGTGGAACCGTTTAAAGGAAGAACTCAGTACGATGTATTCGACTCGTGAAATTGAATTTGATCAAAAGTTTCTTAAAAATCATTGGAACCACTTGAAGAAAATGTATAATGCTTGGGTGGCTTGCATTGGAAGGAGTGGGCATGGTTTCAACGCAGTAACTGGAGAACTGGATTGGCCACAAGAAAAGTAGGATGAAATCATCAAGGCAAGCACTTATTCTTTCAAATGTAATTTAATTATTGATGTTTAACATTGATCATTTTGACTACCAGAGGCATCCCGAGGCCGAAAAATATAGGAAAACCCCACTACTCCACTACCCCACGCACAAGAGTTGTATAACTTGTTTGAAGCTACTTTGTCAAATGGTGAGAGTAAACTAACTCCGGCCTGCTACGGATGGCATGCCCACTGATAGTGATGCTACAATTCAAACTATCAACATTGGTGAATCAAAAGATCATCCCACTAATGAAGGTAATTCCTATTGGAATGAAATAAAATTTAACAACAACACTCCCATTGGAGAACAAGTGGATAAGCTAATTGCAAAAAGTAAGTAGAAGAAGCATAAAATAATTTCATATACACTTGATCCATATATAAAAGAAGTTGTTGATCGAGCTTATCAAAGATCAACATAAAAGTACGAATGCTTAGAGGGAGGCTTTACTAGCTGAAAAGGCCGAGATGGATAATTATTCGACACTAAGATGCTTGGAGACCCTTGGTCTTTTGAAAAATTGCGAATTTGAGGACTTGCCCGTAGATGTTCACCAAAAATGTTTGTTGAAGTTCTGTAACAATACAGAATATCGGAAGGTTTTTGTGCAAAATGTTTGTCCTTCCTTTTCTTTATTTGTTGGTTTTAATAATTAGAATTCCATTTTCGGATTGGTAGTTAGTTTTATTTGTGATGGACACATAGTATTTAGGTTGTAGTCAATAATTGAATAATTAAATGGATGCTATTTTATAAGCTTGGTGCATAGCTAATTTTTATACTTACCATAATTTGGTTGTTGGATAATTTATATGAAGTCAGTTCTTTTTGGTTATCTATGAGAACTTATTTGTTTTGCTTAATGAAATAACAATGTGATATGCAGGGACCATGGACAATTGTGAGGATTCTTTGTTGTTAATTATGTTACTACTAGTGTTAGCCTTAAGGTAAAAGTTCCTCGACAACGCAGACTTCGACAAAAATTGTGTGTCTCCACAATAAACGGTCAAGCTTTAAAATAACTCTTGGATGGCCCTTCAACACAACTTTTCCATTCTTTTAGGGTCGCGGTATTGACACCCCACTTTTTAGAATTGGCACCCCTTTGACCAATTCAAAGGTACTAACACCCCTCCATTAATCACATAAAAAACACTTACGACAAGAAGCTGCCACGAGATTGCACAATCCACGGCATCGGATTGCCGCAAAATCCTATATCCCATGAAAGGTGGTTGCCGTGGGTCATTTTTTCTTTTAAATTTTTTTAATAGCCACAGTAAAAAAAGTTAGTTGTCGCGAGATGGTTGTGTTCACTAAAATGGAGTTTTTGCTTGTGTTAATTATCAAAAACTCTTCTTCATTAATTTGATCACAAAATTTTCTTATAGCATATGAAATATATTTGCCGCGAGATAGCAAAATTATGCCTCGATTGTACATTTTTTTGTCATAGTTTTGGTGTTGCTCTTGGAATCTATAAAGAAGCTTTAAAGAATAAAATGAGGTATCCATATGTCGTGTGCATTCAATACGCAAAATTTGAAGTGAAAAAAAAAAAAACACAAAAAAAAATGTTCAGTGGCAACTCCCTGCCATGGGATATGGGATCTCGCAGCAACCCGATGTCATGGATTGTGCGATCTCGCGGCAACTTCCTGCCGTGGGATATGGGATCTCACGGCAACCCGATGTAGTAGAACTATCGGGCATGTGGGGTGTAAAAGGACATATAAGAAATAACCATTATTGTTTTACTTTTTGCGAAAGGGGTGTCAATCCCATAAAGTGGGGTGCCAATATGGCGCCCCTTCTTTTAGGCCAGATGGATCGGAGAAGCAACCTTTCATATAACTGTGCAATCATTTTCGTCAGAGAGGATACTTAACTAATAGTAAGCACCTCGTCGTGGAAGAGAAGATGATGATTTTTCTTTTAACTATTACTCATAATTGCTCGAACCAGCATATATTTGAAGTGGATTTTTTAGCATTCAGGGCATACTATTAGTAAGTATTTTCATGAAATTCTATGGGAAATGCTAAAATTTTCAAAAGAATTGATAGTGCTACCTTTGTGGACCGAGCCAATGGTGAAATAAAAAATCACCATCATCTTAGAGAAGGGTCGTTCAAGGGTGAAGTCGTAGCATTGGATGGCACCCTCATTCTAGCAGTGGTTCCACCTAAGAAGCTAGGAAATTGTATTTCGTGGAAGAGGTGGTAAAGAATGTTGGCAAAATGTATTTGGAGTATGCGATTTCTGTTAGAGTTTATGCCCTGAAAAATCATTTTAGTTTGTAATTGTTTTATAATAAATAAAATAGTGTGACATCATATTTAGTTATTGTTTGATTAGATCATCCTTAAAAGGGTAATGACCATTTCTATTGAATATAAGATGTTCAATGAGGTATATGATACCATTAAGGTCCCTAGGTATATTAAAGGATGGCTAAGTAGTTAGCATTAAGCTAATACGGGAGATTTAGCCTACCAGATTCTTATGCCTAAAAGTGTCACAACTTTGGATAGAGTTGGGCACTCTATTTATATGGCTTCCATGGTGTTAGATGATTATCATTATTGAAAAATAGTTATATCTCAACCTATGTAGGAAGAGTACTACTCATCAACACGTGGGTGCTTAAATGTACACTAACCGATTGCAAGTGAAAAATGTCTTTGTTAAACTTACTGTCAAGAAGAGATATCTTTAACACACAAAATATTAGTCAATAAGTCCTTAGACTTGAGGATTTTATTAGTCACTAAATAGTAGTCTATTATCTTGATTAAATCATATTGAATCCAAAAATGGGAATCATTAAATGGTTTATATTGAATAGTAGATGAGTTATTTGAGTAACAATGAAACTCCAACAAGAGATCCATGCCCATACTAAATGGGAGAATATCTACAATTCGGAAATGAATAGATGTTATCAATTATCAAATAGTCCTGCAGGTTAAATGTTTTCATAGTTTTTCTAAAACTATTATACATAATATTAAAAGTATCAAAATGTTTTTGCTTATAGGGTAAATCTTTTATGAGAAAGGGTTTCTTATTTGATAACATTATTTTAAGAATCCAAATGACATTCTATAGACTATGGGTTCGACAGTGATTTGAATCCCGAAAGGTCTATAAGAGATATTGAGGTTGGTAGGAATTTATTCTCATAAAAGAAATATTTTGTGGAAGGTGAAGTTGTTAGAATAGTGGGATTAGATTTTGTTGTTCATCTTAAATCCTTTGTTTGGAGGAATGGTTTGATGGTTTGAAAAATCTCTCTAAACCTTTCTACTCTTTCTTTAACTTGTTCTAAGTGATTAGTAAATGTAAAACTCTTGTTTGTAAAAATGTAGAAGGATTAAAACTTGCTTTGTAACTTGTTTGTTTAGATTAAAACATGGAATGAAATTGGTTTTTGAAAAGGTATCTAAATCACCAAGTTGTCTCCATTTGAACTTGTCAAATGAAGACAACTTGGATGTGGGTTGTCAATGAAATGAACTAATAATGAAAACAAGGTTGAATAACTTAGAATACTTTGTAGAGAATAAAAACTTGATAAAAAGAACTTGTAGAGAATGAAAACTTGATTAAACTTGAAATAAGAACTTGAAGACAACAATTGAAATTGAAATGAAGCAAATAAAAGAAAATAAAAAGACTTTTAATTAAATGACTTAAATGTAAATTTAGGTTACACTACTCCTAACAAACCAAATGGTTTGGACCTTAAAACATTGGATAACTAATTCTTTACATCTATTTGGTTTATATAGGACACCAATTACATATTTGCCCCTTCTTGAGGATAAAATTAAGATTTGTGGGCTTTTGACTTAAGCACATCTAATTGAATTCTTGATTTGGCTTTAAGTCCTTAAGTCTTCAGGTTTTGGCTTTGAGTCCTTTAATTACATATTTCCCCCTTCTTGAGGATAAAATTAAGCTTTGTGGGTTTTTTACTTAAGCACATCTAATTGAATTCTTGATTTGGCTTTAAGTCCTTAAGTCTTCAGGTTTTGGCTTTGAGTCCTTTAGAGTTTGACTTTGACAGTTGACTTGGACCGTTGACTTTTCCTTGGACTTTTGCTCCTAAATTGGAATCTTCCCAATTCAAGCAGCGACAATAGCAATCCTTTTTGCACTAAAATACACGTTTTAGGAATATACGTCCTAAATGGCATGTATCTTACAAACGGTAGCAAAAGCTATAAGTTGTATGTTCATTAAGCATAAGAAGGGCATATTTGAAGCATTGTAAAGGTAATAAAATGCACATTTAGGGACTGATCAACTACCCCCAAACAACATTTTCTTTGTCCTCAAGCAAAAGATGAGAGAGAAAAAACTAAGATCACAAATGTGTGATTTATTATACTAGTTTCGTTTTGCGGAGTGCACTTGCATTGACCATATGCAACAAGACCTTAAAACACTAGGAATTCCCTAGTAGATGAGCTTAAGCCTCGTGAGAGTTTTCCATAGAAGGTACTCACATACTTCCTCTATCTATTACAAAGGGTGTTGTCTCCTTGTTATTCTCAGAAGTCTATACATCTCGTTAGTGGAGGAATAAAGAAAAACTCCTTTGAACTCTGAATAACATATACACAATAATTTAATCATCTAAAGATAAACGTGCAAAACATGAGCGGTGAAATGCAAAAGCATAGTCGTTTCCGAAACTTTTGGAGAGCGTTCTTAAGGTGGGTTCTCACAAGGGTGTGTTGCAATCCCAACTCTCTGATAGATTCACTCAAGTTTCATTTTCTCAACTGAAGAGGACACTTATATTCCTCACATACACGAATGACATCCAAAGAAATCGGGGCCAATTGATCACAATATCCACTTACTATCACACCATCCTATTTCTAGTTGAGCTAGAGGTCTTTTATTATGAATTACGGGGCTAAGATAATGGTTTAGAAATAAAAATGAAGGGAAAACAAACTCTGATAAGTTGAGAAATTGGATCTTCAGGATATTTGTAACTAGAGAAAAACCTCGTTTTGTTCTTTTGCTTCTGAATTTGTGATTCATTATTTAGCCATTTGGCTTTGTGACTCTATATGATTTTGATTTTTGGGAGTTCTAACTTTGCTTTTGTTTATTTTGAAATCGATTCCTTTTGATTTTGAACTTTTGGGAGATTTTTATTTTTGAATCTTTTCTTTTTGAAGCTTTTAACTATTCTGTTTTTGTACAAGGCCTTCTCTTCCCTTTTTACATTTCATCCAGTTATCAACCCGTCAGCTGGATACATTTTTTATTGTGTGTAGTAACAGTTCAGGGATTGATAGCGAAGAAATAAAAAGGTTTTTAGAAATTGGTGAAGGCTCAAAGGGGGTAACTAGAGGAAAAACTATCTTTCTGGGTTTTTAACGTTTATTTGGCTATATCAATCCAAAAAGGGCCTAAATTCTCTCCTAGGATATGGTGTGATGATCAAGCAAACGGACGTATTATCTCTCTATCCGGACATCCTTTGTGTCATCACTCAATAATCATTCAGATGAGGCTTTTGGCTAGATTCTTACAGAATATGGAACTTAAATGTTCTAACCTTGGTCTCGAAAACTCACTGCTATATATAATCAAATGCTGATGCATGCCATTCATAAAAAGATGTAGAAACTATTGTATGTATATTAATCTGAGTTCGAAGAACGAATCTTTACTCTATTACTGTAATGAGACTTCTAAACAATTTGTTCATCATAGAAAAAGGAAGACAAGACGTTTAGTACTAAACAGAAAAAATATTTTAGGTTTATTCAAAATATTTTAAGAAATAAAGAAATATAAAAGTATACTTAGTATATCTAATATAAGGATTGCTATATAATAAATGCCTAGTTTTTGCAGAATGTTATTATACCACCCCCAATCATAAATATGTTTTGTCCTCAAAGTATGAAAAAAAGGATGGAGATTACCATAGGAACATGAGCAAAAATGGTAGTAACCTGTACTCTGTTCTTCGTGATGGAAATATACCACCCCCAAACAAGTTTGGAGAGTAGGTTGATAGATATAGAACAAGATGTACATGAGTTAATTATCCTAGGGATTTATGTAATTATTCTACTCTAAAATATTTAACATGCATGCAGAATTATACTTATAAGTTAAGAAATAAAAAGATGGGAAATGCAAGTATGTAAACAACTATCTATATGAAATGTGTGTGTGTGTGTGTGTGTGTGTGTGTGTGTGTGTGTGTGTGTGTGTGTGTGTGTGTGTTTTGGGTTGTTTTTCTCAATCTAAATTTATCGCTAACCATATAGAGGGTTTATACAAGAGAATAAAGTCATACTTTTATCTAGTATCATTTTGGTTACTCTGGGATGTAAGATTTTAAATTTTTATATCTTCAAGTTTTTGAAAAACTATGTAGATATGTTTTAAAGATAACTCATACAAAAGCTGTGATTTCAAAAGCTAAGTTTGAAAAACAAACCATAACAGGTGATCTTAGGCAATTTTCATGTGGGCTCTTTATTTAACCTAATCCAGTCAGACTGTGGCTTCAGTTATGTGTGTTGGGGGATTTACTGTACAAGACTTAAGATATCTTGTACGAATATCATGGTGATATGGGTGACCCTTAGTAACACATAACTGATCCTCAAACCGCCCTTAGAAAAATAGAGATTGCATACTTCTAAGGGTTGGTTTATGTGGAATCCCTTGCCTGTGTTATAGAAAATCACATGACTAGTGTTGTATTAAGAATCTTCTATTATGAGAATGGGGAAAAACAAATATTTAAGAAAGGGTGAGAGAAGGGTTTTTCTTTTTGGCTTTAATGTTCCTAAATTACTTTTTTTTTTTACTAAAAGGTAATTGATTAATAATAAAAGAATAAGTGTTACATGGAAATGAAAATTAATTAGAAAAGAGTAGCTAAGGAAAGGTAACAACAACAAATGTGTATCTTTCCTAGTACAAGAGACTTTAGTTGAGAAATCTGAAATAGATAGTATAGTGGTTCTCTAAATTCTTCATGAAAGGAGGTCTAGAGTCCCACCACATACTTTCTCCTTGAAGAAGAGCAGCTCCATGTCGCGCACAGCTATCAGCTCCCAAGTTAGTCTCTCTCCATATTGAAGTGACATTGATCCATGCAGCTGCATCCTCCATCCTTCACCACATATGCTTGAATCTCCAATGCACAGTATTATTCTGGAAAGCTTTAACCACCGAGGAGGAATCACATTCCACCCATATATATCTCCAACCCATTTCCAAAGCTTTTTTAATGGCTTGCACAATTGCCATGGTTTCAACCAAGTAGTTAGTCGTTATGCCCATTCCACCTGCTGCTGCACCAAGAAAATTCCCCTTATAATTTCTGAGGACCAAACCCCATCCCGACCTCCCTGGATTTCCCCTCGAGCATCCGTCAATGTTAATCTTAAGAATTCCCGGAGTAGGTAAGAGCCAATAACATTCAAAGATTTTGGGGGATTTGCAGAGTTTGTGTTGAAGATTAAAGCATTTCAGTACCTTGAGATCATGTACTGAATTCTCTATTTGACCTGATGACTTGTGGTGGGCTCTTATTGTTGCTCTCCTGATAAAAAAGGTCACTTTCTTGAAACTTGACTCCTTAGCATCATACAACACCTTGTTCCTATTCTTCCAGAGGTTTACCATGGCTGTCAAAGAGCATTCTTTCCACATGTCCAATATCAGTGAACTATAGTGCTTACTCTGTTGTTGCACATCATTAAAAGATTCCAGCTCATTCTAAATGTTGAAGATTTCCCTTGCATATCTCCATACTTTCTTAGCGAAAGAGCATTGGAGTAGGACATGAGCCAGAGATCCCGCTTGGTTTAGACAAATGCAACATCGTGAGGCGAGCTGAATTTTCCTTCGCTGTAGCTGATCATCAGTATGAGCTGCCCCATGTGTAAGCTTCCATGCGATTCCTTGTGTTCTGGGAATGACTTTAGTATTCTAAATGAATGGACACCATGGTGGTTTGGCGACTTTTTTCATGATTGCTTCATGTGCCACTAACACTGTGAATTGCCCTGTAGTAGAAGCTATCCAGATTTTGGAATCTTCTTTAGAGCTATTCGGCTGTGGTATTGAAGAAATTTCAATTCCAAACTGCTGTAGTACTTGAGTCATTTCAGTAGAGAACTACCATCTATCATCTTGAATATATTCACAGAGTCTTGATTGAAATTTCATGATTTCCTTTCTTTCCTCTTGGAAATACTCACAAATTGGCTTTTGCATTAACTAATTCTCCCTCCAAAGATTAATAGATTCTCCATTACCAACCACCCGTCCATGTAGAGGGGACATTTCGGTAAAAGCCCATTTGATTCCTTTCCAGACTGTTGAGGTTTTGTAGTTGGACCATCCACCAGCTCTATTTATATATTTACCTCTCATGAACATTGACCAATCCCCTTCCTCTGTGAGCAAGCACCAGGCTTATTTCATAAGCATAGAGAGGTTAATATCTTTGAGTTGCCTGATCCCTAAACCTCTTTCTTCAATTGGTTTGCATGATTTATCCCAAGAGACCGTGATTTCCTTCCTTTCCGCTGGATTGCCACTCCATATAAAGTTCCAGATAATGGTTTCACATTCTTTTATCACTGAGATTGGCCATTTGTAAATGGCCATGTTGTGAACAGGGATACTGTTGAGAACCTGTCTTGCCAACACGGCCCTTCCTCTGAATGATAGCAGTTTCCCAGCCCACCCTGAGACTCTTTTTCTGATTTTATCCACCAAAGGAGTTAGAGTCGTTTTAGTTACTTTCCCCTTGATGAGAGGTACCCCAAGATATTTTTCTAGTAGGGTACCTTCATTGATGTTCAGAGTCCCTTGAATAAGGGCATTTCTTTTATTGTTCATAGGACTGAGAAAGAGCTTGTATTTGTCCTTGTTGATGAGCTGTCCAGAGGAGTCCTGATAACTGTTCAAAGTCTTAACTAGTTGCTTGATGCATTTCAAGTGAGCATTGCTGAATAAGAACACATCATCCGCAAACATAAGATGCGAAGGGCTACAATATTTCACATTCACCACCATTAAAAGTAGCTTCTTCTCATGAACCAGTTGGCTGATATTTCTACTTAAACAATCTTCGGCCAGAGCAAATAACATGGGAGAGAGGGGGTCACCCTACTTAAGACCTCTTTATGCTGTAAAATAACCTTGGGGGACTCCATTGAGCATGATAAATAAAGAATTGGTTGCAAATGCACCTTTAAGCCATTATATCCATGTCTCGCAGAATCCCAATTACTAGAGTACTGCCCATAAGAATTCTCAATCCATTGTGTCAAAGGTTTGAGAGATATCAATCTTTATGGCAATGCTACCTTTGTGTCTGGGAGTTTGAAGTTCACTGATTAGTTTCAAGGCTAAACCAATAGCTTGCTGTGAGTTTCTGTTCGGAATGAATCCATATTGCTCCTTACTGATAATCCGTTCTGCCAGTGGACTTAATCTTGTAGCAAGAAGCTTAGTGATCACCTTGTAAACAAAATTAGAAAGGCATATAGGTCTATATTTATTCACCTGATTTGCATTTTTTTCTTTTGGAATTAAAACTATGAAGTTAGAATTAAAACCAATGGGTAATCTAAACCTCATGAAAAAATAGCTTATCGCCCTTACTAGATCATGTTCCACTATGTCCCAGCAGTGATGGAAGAAGAACCTAGTGAAGCCGTCTGGCCCTGGAGAACTATCTGCATTAAGATGAAAAATTGCTGCTTTGACTTCTTGAGCTATTAGCAGTGCTGAAAGAGATACATTGTCTGTTTCAGAGATGAGTTGAGGCATTGTGTGAATAAGGTCCCAGTTGATGTCATGCTCAACTTTTTTGAATTTCTCTGAATAATGTTTGACCAAGAATTCTCCAATCTCTTTTTGAGAGTCCATAGTAATCCCTTCATTATTTTTCATTTCGGTGATCATTGATTTACTTCTATTGAGACTGGCTTGGGCATGCATGAAAGAATTTCGTACTTCTATCATAATCGTTATCCCATTTTGATCTCGATTTCTGCCTCCAAAATCGTTGTTCTTGCTCCAGCAACCCCTCCACTTTGTTTTCTTGATCCAGCATTTGCATAGTGAAAACCTCGGACATGTTTCCTTGATCAAATTGTTCTTGCATCTGTTCTAGTATCCGTGATTCCTCTTCCACCTTAGCTTTGATGTTGCCATATACTTCTATGTTCCATCTCTTCAGAGCCCCTTTTAATCTCTTCAACTTTTGGGTCAGAACAAAAATCGAGTGTCCTAGGATAGGAGCTTCCCAACTCTGTTGGACAAACGTCTCTGAAGGAAGGATAAGAACACCACATATTAAAGAATTTGAATGGTATATTCTTGGGTTTCGAAATATCTATGCTGCACCCCACTAAAGGAGAATGATCCGAACAAACTTTGTTGCAAGCTTTGTAGTTCCATCCTGGGTATTTGGAACTCCATAGAACATTACAAAACATTCTATCCAGTTTTCCCACAATTTTAAATCTCCCCACCTGTTTATTCCACCATGTGTGGTGAAATCCATTGCAAGGGACTTCCATAAGATGGGAATTACTAACACATTCTCGAAAGTCATTCATGACCGCTGCTGATGGTCTGTTACCCCCTTCCTTTTTAGAGTAACTCAAATAATCATTGAAGTCCCCTAGTAAGACCCATAGGATATTAGCAATACTGATATGCTGTAATTCTGCCTATAGTTGCCTCCTTTGTATATATATACAATGGGCATGGATTATTGTGATAAGAGCACCCTTTACCTCCACTGTGAGATGTTGCTATGAGCAATGTAAGAGGTTAGGAGGAGTGATAGATGACTTCCAAAACAGCCATAGATTAGGAACCTGACTTTGTTCTGAGTTATGATGAAAATTTGTACTCAGTCCTTGTGATTGGAGAAAAGACATAGACATATCCTGAGGATTGATCTTTGGTTTAGCTATGCTAAAAATATTAGGATCCCATTTATTGATTAACTTCGATAATCGATTCTGCATTTTGTCATTTCCGAAACCTCTAATATTCCAAAAGATGCACCTCATTGCGAATATTGGAGTTTTATTGAATAGAAAGGTTTAACACCTTTAATTCACCCTCTTTCCAATCCTTGACCTTGATCTGGACCTAGTGGATGGGGGAGTCAGCTACTGAAGCTGCCACTATGGTTTCAATCCACTGTTGGTATTATGTCCTTGTCCTTCCCGAGTAGCTGACATTGGACCTTCAACGTTTTTACCTTGTTCCTCTAGTTCCACTTCCTCTGTCGAATCTGCCCATCTGGAAGGTGCTGAGATTTCTAGATCCAGGGGTCTCTCTTCCTCATGAGTGGTCAAGGCCCCTATATATTTTAGAATTTTTTCCGCTTATGAGTCTGCAAGTTTCTTCCCAGGAGAGACTTCCGGAGCCAAAATACTTGAGCTACTACTAATGGATGTAGGACTCATAGTAGCAATTGTCTCTTCTTCAATCTCAGCCAAGCTTTTCTCAGTAGAAGTATCATTCACTCGAGAGGGTGAACTTTTGCCTGTGTTAATGAGGATGTGTGCTTCTGTCGCTGTATGAACCCGATTCATACCCTCTAATCTTGGATGTCCCTTCACTATCCGTTCTTCCTCCGTCCTTTCACTGCCCTCCATTTCTTTCCCCCCCCCCCCTTTTCCTCTCTCTCCTCATCCCCCTTTAAGTCAAAGTTACTGGGCCCTTTCTCTTTGGGCCCATCTCTTGGGCCCAATACCATCCGAGGCCCACTTGTCTCTCTAATGCTCCTCTTAGTTGTGATGTTCGTGGTCATGAATATGGCTCACACAGATGCCCCCTCTCGGGTCTGTCGATGAAGACGGCGGACCCGAGAAGAACTTGACTGGTAGCACTCCAAAACTCAAACAAATATACCTAAGACGTGACCTTTCTAGAAAAAATTTGGCAACATCTCTTCTGAATTTTCAGCATTTCATAAACCTAATAACCTTATAGCGCCACTCATTCTCATCTTGCAATTCCTGCATCTGCCTATTTGTAACCGACATATGTAAGGGTCCAACATTGAACATATCCCCCATATCACACCAAGCACACTCCAGCATATGCATGTGGTTGGGAAATAAAACAACAATCCACATCTTAAACATAAAACTCTACGAGGTGGGTACCTATGTAGGGAAGCCACTCGGCTACCAGACTCAAAATATACTAGGTTCCATATATATTCAACGCCACAAATAAAATTTATCAATAGCCATGAACAACCTAACACCCTAGCTATAAAAGCCATAAACAACAAGTTGTAAACTCCTGTACATACCGTACCATTAGAATATGAAACGGGATGATTGATAAACCACAATAAACAACCCATCATCTATGCTGGCTCCATCCTTTGGGCGGTGATGGTAGGTATAGAGAGTTGTGGTCCACGAATCCGGAACCCCACCTAACACAAAGAGCCGCTGCCCTGGAGATGATGGAGGCAGCTCAGTTTGCCCCCAAGTTGAACTCGGACCTCATCGTCCACGGTGGATGATAAGAGCTCAAAACTGTAGTTTTAACCCCTTAACAATCGTACTTTTAGACCAATTATGTGAATAATAAGTAAGAGTTAATACTGATTACGTGTTTTTATGCATTTCAGGCTTCAAAGTCCATTATGTGCAGAAATGTGCCACTTTAGCGAGATAAAGGAGTAAAGGTCGGTTGCTAAGGAGTTCTGTGATTAAAGGCCAATTTCCAAGAAGACAAAGCCTCTGTAAAGCCCGGTCAAAAGATGAAAAGTCAAAGTCCACGCGGCGTAAACAAAATTGCACAAAGTCAACAGAACTTCCAAAGACCATATCTTTGGACTCAGACCTCGGAATTGGGCATACCTTACGTCAAAACGACCGGCTCGGAAAGAGCTTTCCAATGGTCTAAGCCTTAGCCCAATCAGAGGAGCAGAAGTGGACAAAAATTATGTCGAAGTCAACTGTAGCTGAAGAGGCCTTTTTGGACTAAAAGTATTGGGTTTTGGGCCTGATTCTCTTGCCCAAAACGTGGCTCCAAGCCCATGCACAATTTTTGGATCTGAACATATAAAAACAAAAGCTTAGCTCTTTGTTAATGGTAGATAGTTAGGTTAGAAAATAAGTTAGGTTAGGAAGCTAATGTTAATGGAGTTTAGGGTTAGAAAAAGATAGATCTAGAATAATTTTTAGATCTAGAATTAAATCTCCATTTTAATTAGTTTTCATTTCCCTTGTTTTAATTTAAAGTATTAAAATATTGTTATTGCTTCATTAGATAAATAAAGTAGTTTATTATTGATCAAATTCGATTTTGTCATTTATCTATTACTTAAATCTAATTTCATTTCTTGGTTGTTAGTCATTTCGTAGTTATTGATGTTGGGTTGGATTATTGTTTAGTTAAATTTCATAAAATTAGAATCTTTAGATTATGTTGTATTCAATTTCATATAGAAATGATAGTATAATGATATTAGAAATTTCACATCACACACTACTCTCATTGTTCACCATTGTTCATTGTATCGAGTAGTTGAATTCTAATTAAGTCTTGAGGGTTTAAGAGTGGAACGAATCCTGACTTTAATATATTACTTCGTTATTGAGAGTAGGAATATTGATATAAACACGTATTTACGTAAATTGATTATTTGTGTTTACGCATAGATAGTTAGAATCGAAAAATCACTTTTATCCCAAATGGCTGCCATCTTAGTCTCGTTCATGACAAGAATTCAATTGCTTGAATCCAAGGGCAATCCCCATTCTCTACCCACCCACCCTTTTAATTTTTCATTCTTATTTCTTGAATTTTCGAACTGCTTCAATCGCTTCAGTTTAGGCATAGGATTCACATTCACAGAAAAAACACTGCGGTGAAGGTATTTCTAAATTTTCGAAAATTCTGAAAATTTTCATAAATAATAATTAATGTGTTGTTGATTTACTGGAATATTTTCAGATTTTTCAAAGTTGTTTTACCTTGTGAAAAAAATACGATCTTTACAGTGCTGCATTTCAGTTTTCACACCGTATATTCTTGAAAAACAGGCGAGTAAGGTTACTTAGGGAGTTCTAAAAATTCTATAATTTTTACAGGAGTATCTATCCTAAGTCAGGAGTTTGTAGTAAAAATTTTACGAGTTTTTTATTTGTTTTGACCACCGAAATAGTAGAGTGTTTCCAGTGTGTTTCTGCAGTGTTGCAAACACTTATCATCTGGAACACCAGCCGATAAGGAGAGGTTGTAGAACTCCAATTGCTCTAAAAGTTTTACAGGAACAAGAAGGATCTGTCAGGAGTCTCCAGTAAAAATTTGGAAATTTTTGGCTTTGTTTTGCTGGGTTAACCATTCGGTTGTTTGTATTGTATCCGAAAACTGTTTTGCAAACTTTGCAGGGCAGTAGAGGGAGTTTCATAGCTCCGATTGATCTGAAATTTTACAGGCTACTTGATAGATGTCTTAGCAAATTACTGTAAAAATTTCAAACTTTTTGGAGTACGATAAAAGGCCTAAAACTTGAAAACCCTGGAGCGCGACCCGCGCCCAAAACACTGGACATTCGACAAAACAGAGGGCACCCGCGCCCTCGAAGGAAAATTCAGTGTGAACAGCCCAATTTTCATAGGTAAATGCAAATTTTTATTTCTTCAAGTTACTCAGTGTTTCTAACTTATTAAATACACTGAGATCGAGTATACAAGACGCTATTCAAACGTGTAGCAAGGAGGCATTCAGGTACTCCTTCTTCCACTCCTCGCCTCTTCTGTCAGAGGAGTTTTAATTCTAATATAATCAGGCTTGTTTTTCGTAGAAATAAATACAACACGCCTATCTAGAATTTCACACACTACACTTGCATCAATGGCTAAAGAACAAGAGACTCCTCTCTCTGATTTTTATAAAGCCCTAAACGATGGCCCTAAGTCGTGCATCGTTCTTGCAGACCTAGTGGGGGATTTCCAAATCCCCCCAAATATTTTTAATTTGTTACCCGTTTTTCATGGTTTAGACCATGAAAAACCTTATCAGCACATGCGTAGGGTTGAACAAGTCATAACAACATTCCATCATCCTACGGTTGGTGCGGAACAAATTAAACTGAGGGTATTCCCTTTCACCTTAGCCGATAAGGCGGCGTCTTGGTTAACTGCCCAAACGCCAAACTCTATGGACTCATGGGCTCAACTTGTTCAATTGTTCATGGAACAATTTTACCCACCATTAAAGACAGATGAAATGCTTCACAAGATTCATTTCTTCAGCCAGAATCCTCATGAATCCTTTTCAGAGGCCTGGAATCGTTTCACTGATCTTCTCATTGAATGCCCGCATCATAATCTTGCGAAAGACACGCTTGTTCGTGCTTTCTTCAAAGGGCTTTCACATTATCATAAGGAGGTTCTAGATATCAAGACTGGGGGTAGTTTTCTTAGTAAAGGAGCCTTGGAGGCTTATAAATTCTTAGAAGATCAATCTAAGAAGAACAACAATTGGGGAGATAACGATTCCTCCCGCTCCTCTCCTTTTTCTCTTGAGGTTAAACATGATCCCGAGCTTAAAACTCTTATCGATGCCCTCACTAAAAAGGTAGATGCCATCTTTGTTCAACAACAACCCACTCCAGTCATGAACCTTTACTCTACTCGTTGTAATATCTGTCGTAGTCTTGAGCATTCCGACTTCTATTGTCCTCTTGTCTATGCACAAACACCACCACAACCATCACACTTCAACCAGTTAACTCAACATCAAGGACAAGGGAACTTAGGTGACCAGAATAGAGGTTTAGTATCCATAACCCAAAACTATCAACATCAAGACATGAACGCTCAACAAGCTTTAATTCCAATACAACCATCTACAAACAAAGTAGTAGTGACCTTGTTGGAGAAACAAAATCAAATTATGCAACAAAACTCCAACTTGATGAAAGATCAGCATGATCAAAACTCTAATATGATGAAACAAACGATGCAAATGATGCAATCTTTGCGCCAAAAGGTTATTGACATGTCTTCTAACCAAAATAATAACCCAACCGGCGTGTTTCCAAGTCAAGCAGTGCCTAATCCTAAGTTAACGAACACCGCCTTCGAAATAAAAAGTATTCAGTGTAATGGTAATATAAACCAAGGGGACCTACAGGTGATCACTACCCTTCGTTCGGGGAGAGTAGTTGATAACCAAGTGACTATGCCTAAAGATCACCCAAGAAACTATAAATGATACCATACCAAATACGGTCATAGAAATTGAAGACCCTACACCTGTAGAGGTTCCAATATGGAAACCTATTTGGAAAGTGATAAAAGATAAAGCAACGGTTAACAAATATGTTCCCCCTCATATTAGGTATAGGGATAAAACACCGCATGAACAACTAGATTTTCATGTAGAAGGTGAAGTTAAGTCTATTGAGAGTTTTGTATATCACAGTAGTGCTTCCGACGATGTCGTCCCTACACTAGTACATATCCCTCTTATGGAAGAAGACAAAGATCACAATTTTGAATCTTTGAACATAACTGAACTAGAGAAAGAATTTTCAACCCTACCTTCTGACCATAGAAGAGATGGACTAAACCTCACAATAGACGAGATAGATGAATTCCTCAAAGATGGAGATGAATACCATAATTATATGGATCACGAACAACCTAGATGAGGAATTCGACGAGTTTCTAAGAGCTGTGATGATCCACCTTCTCAAGCACTACCTAGAGCACCACCCTACCACCATCCACCTGAGTTAATCCCTCATAAAATCCAATCATTCTTCCCACCCTTTTCTTCTAACACTTATCCACATTCCAACTATTTTCCAAAACCATTCATTTACTCACGATCATTCACTTGACACCTTCTTATTCAACTAAGTTCAGGTCAGAGAGAAAGTTTTGGAGTTTAATTCTGTTTGGTGGTGCATTCCATGTTAAATATTTATGGAAAGATCCACAATTGTTTAGATTATTGATATATGGGAAACTGCATGTAAATACATATATATCACTTTTAAGTCTAGGGAATCGACTTTAAAAAGACCTTACGTTTTAAAACAAATTTTACAAACCTGTTTTCAAAAATTTGTTTGGGGTAAAGTGTTTGGTTTTTCCATGCTTGATCACTAAACTTCCTATTCTCATCCCCACCTCGCTCCCTTTAAGAGTAGCTAGATTTCTCCTTGTTTGTTGTTTTGATGTTGTTTTTATTATTTTTAGTAGATAGGATGTTACGTTGTTAAATTCCGTAGTTAACTTTGAATTTGGTAGTTAAATGTTGTTTGAATTTGAATTTTAATATAATGTTGTTCTTTTCAAATTGTGCATGGATTTTATTGTTAATCCCACATTCCCGAATTGTTTGGGGGTGGTATTATTTATTCTATCATGATTTGTAGAAGATCCTCCATTTTAGAGTTTGTTTTGGAGTGAAGGTTGAGAATATTGTCGTCATTGGCATACCTATGATTAGATGTGGTTGTAGGATGAAATCTAAGAGAGTTTAAAACTTACTAGTCTAAATCCAGTATAAAAGATATTAGGGTTGTTATAGAATCAAGAATATGAGTTGTTTCCGTTTTCGGGTTGGAAATTTTATTGTTTCCTGAAATTGCCTTAAAGCTTTTGGCAACCTACCGATTCGTTTTAACAATTCAAAACCTATAAAAACTTCATTCATTCTACACTCACAACCCACACTACACCTAACTTCCATCTCTCACCTTTCACTCCCACGTTTCCCACGTTTCGTCTCATTTTTCGATCTTCAAGACTCGGAGCAAGCGCTTGAGGAGCGCCTTCAGCTTTCCCACATTTGTCGAAATTTTGTACAGAGGCGCGCGCTTTTCAGCGTAAGGTGGCGGCGACTTCGGCCAAACACTGGAATTCCAAAACCTCGAGCGCGACCCCCTGACTTGAGTATGACTCGGCGCCAAACACCGTGTAACTCCAAAACCTCGAGAGCGACCAGCCAAGTGGAAGCGCACCTGCTACCGCCTTTTGTGAACACGGAAAATTCCAGTTTTCTGCGGGTTGTTCCCGGGTGATTTGCAGCTGTTCCAGAGCGTAGTGTTGAGATGACATCTCCTACAATAATACCGAAACAGTCTTTCAAAGATTTGTTTCAAAGCACTACTTATGGTGCTTGGTTTCGCGAGGTGATCACACACGTAGGCTGGGAACCGCTTATGGTTCTTGCTAGTATTTGTTCTTGGACTTGCCATGCCCGCTGAAATACAAGACCCATGATGCTATTAGGTAGATAATATGCATGTCTACACTTATGACTTTTTGCATGAGGCTTATGGGGCAGGCATTTTCCGTATCGGGGACCAACCCGAATATAACGTCGCCCTTGGTAGCCTGTCCATGAACATAGGAACTGTTATGTTTTGGATCATGCTAAACATTTTAGGGGAATGGCGTTTTTTCTTCTATGAATGATGCCACTTGCAGCGTCTTCCTTGCTTTAGCCACGGGACGTATGTGCCATGACCTTCCCAGAACCTTGATGTCTAGTTTAGCATGAGCCCATAGCATGAGGCATAAGTAACTTCTTATGCCTGTTTTTAGTTGCCGTATTATGCTATGTTTCTTTTCTTTCCTATTTTTGTGCCCGCTTCACGATTGGGTTGGGGTCGAAATTGTGAGACCCACCAATTGTATTATCCGATCTTTCCGTGCAATGACTTGGCAAGGGTGGAGGATACAACCTCATCGAGGTTGCACCTTACACCCCATCCCACCAAGTGGCGCTTAACAAAGTTAGCATCCGTAGATGATAAATGGCGGCAAGCTTGGAAAATTATAATGGCATGGCAAGATCTTGAAGGAACCTCACTTCTTTATAGAAGGAAGGATGACGAAAAACGCCAGAGTGGAGGTAAGCTTTTAGTTTCAGTTAGTGTCCGCTATGTCCCAAGCAATTTAATTGCTTAACCCCATAATGGGCTTTAACTCTTATAGAGTTCGCGTCGGTTTTTATTTCCTATATTTGTATGTTCTAACCTTGTTTTGCGGATGTTCCAGAATTTCACGCGTTTCCATGGTATTTTTCTACCCTCTTTATTTAAATGCTTTGAGGACAAAGCATGCTTCTTGTTTTAGGGGGCATAGAAACATGTGTAATTAAGGCATCCGTTAGGATATAGATATGTATAATATGCATTTGTTTTCAAGTTAAAAATTTCAAAAATATAAATAAATAAGTTTATGCTATACACTTAGGAATATTGGTATTGTTTTCTTTCTCTATGCTCTTAACAATCTAGAAGTCTCAATGTAGCTTTTGCATCGAATAATTGTTAGAAACTTAGGTTAATATGTACGTAATAATCTTTGCATCTATCTATAAATATATTACATGAGTATCTATGATTGTTAGCGATAAGTTTCTCAAATCTAGGCTAGAGTACTTATTCTACAAATCCTGTGAGAATATAGCCTAAAGCCTTATATGAGCGAAACATTTGAGAAATGACACAAGAGAGAAGTAAAATCCGGATAGAGAAATCACACGTCCACTTGCTTGATCACTATGCCATATCCTAAGCAAGAATTTAGGCCCTCTTTGGATCGATATAGCCATAAATTCAAACCTATGAATTATTTTCCACTAGTCACCCCTCTGAGCCTTTCTTTAGCCTTCCATAAACTACAATTTCTTTACCCTGTTACAAAAACAAAACAAAATAAAAAAATTCAACTTACCCAATCAAGAATAAGTCTGAGAATAGAATGAGTGAAGAAAGAAGAAAAGAAAAACCTGTGTAAACAAAAATTAGTTAGTTGCTTCAGAAAAAGAAAAGAAGTTTCCATCCAAGGAAAAGAAAAAAAGAGAAATAAATAAAAACTCCAAAAATAGAATAAAAGGGAGTCAAAAGCCAAAGAAAAGAAAAAGAAAAATATGGCTAAGGATGGAAACAAAGTACAGAAGAAAAAGAAAATAACAAGGTTTTCTCTAAGTTACATAATATGAAAACTCTATTATCTCAGACTTGTCCTTTTGAATATCCATTTTCTTCCTTCTTAAACCATCTCCTAATCCCCGCAACACCTAATAAAGACCTCTAGCTCAATTAGGAATAGGTTAGTATGATAGTAAGTGGCAGATGTGTTTGATCGACTCCGGCTTCCTTGTTTGTCATTGAGATTGTAAGGTAAAGTGTGCCCACCGCACAATCGGAGTAGCTTAAACTTGAGCGGAAAAATCAGAGTGGTTTTTGTCTTGACATTTATGTGAGGACCTACTTAAGGACGCTATTCCGAGTTTTCAGAAACGAACCTGCTAGACATTTCATAATATTACTCATAGTATATATATTTGTATCATAGATGATTGATTATTATGCATATATTAGTTTAGGTTTTTGACTTGGTTACTCTTTTTCAATTGCTAGTGAGATGTATAGATAGTTGAGACATGAATGAGGAACAATAGTTTTATTTCTTAGTCGTTGTAGTATAGATGAAGTTTGTGAGTACCTTCACTGGAAAACTCTCACGAGGCTATAACTCGTCCACTAGGGAATTCCTAGTGGTTTAAGGCCTTGTTGCATATGGTCAATGCAATCGCACTCAGTGAAACGAGAGTAGTTAGAACTCCATTTTTTGTCACTTATTCTAATTTCTCATATTTGCTTGAGGAGAAGCAAAATGCTGTTTGGGGGTGGTTTGATAAGAGCCCAAAACTGTAGTTTTAACCCCTTAACAATCGTACTTTTAGACCAATTATGTGAATAATAAGTAAGAGTTAATACTGACACGTGTTTTATGCATTTCGGGCTTCAAAGTCCATTATGTGCGAGAAATGTGTCACTTTAGCGAGATAAAGGAGCAAAGGTCGGTTGCTAAGGAGTTCTGTGATTAAAGGCCAATTTCCAAGAAGACAAAGCCTCAGAAAAGCCGGTCAAAAGATGAAAAGTCAAAGTCCACGCGGGCGTAAAAATAAAGGCACAAAGTCAACAGAACTTCCGAAGACCATATCTTTGGACTCAGACCTCGGAATTGGGCATACCTTACGACAAAACGACCGGCTTGAAAAGAGATTTCCAATAGTCTAAGCCTTAGCCCAATAAGAGGAGCAGAAGTGGACAAAAAGTCTGTCGAAGTCAACTGCAGCTGAAGAGGCCTTTTTGGACTAAAAGTATTGGGTTTTGGGCCTGATTCTCTGGCCCAAAATGTGGCTCCAAGCCCATGCACGATTTTTGGATCTGAACATATAAAAACAAAAGCTTAGCTCTTTGTTAATGGTAGATAGTTAGGTTAGAAAATAAGTTAGGTTAGGAAGCTAATGTTAATGGAGTTTAGGGTTAGAAAAAGATAGATCTAGAATAATTTTTAGATCTAGAATTAAATCTCCATTTTAATTAGTTTTCATTTCCCTTGTTTTAATTTAAAGTATTAAAATATTGTTATTGCTTCATTAGATAAATAAAGTAGTTTATTATTGATCAAATTCGATTTTGTCATTTATCTATTGCTTAGATCTAATTTCATTTCTTGGTTGTTAGTCATTTCGTAGTTATTGATGTTGGGTTGGATTATTGTTTAGTTAAATTTCATAAAATTAGAATCTTTAGATTATGTTGTATTCAATTTCATATAGAAATGATAGTATAATGATATTAGAAATTTCACATCACACACTACTCTCATTGTTCACCATTGTTCCTTGTGTCGAGTAGTTGAATTCTAATTAAGCCTTGAGGGTTTAAGAGTGGAACAAATCCTGACTCTAATATATTACTTCGTTATTGAGAGTAGGAATATTGATATAAACACGTATTTACGTAAATTGATTATTTGTGTTTACGCATAGATAGTTAGAATACGTAAAATCACTTTTATCAGTGGACTTACCCCTCCCGCTGCCATAGAGATGTTGAGGGTAGCTTAGTTTGTCCCAGAATTGACTATGGAGATGTTGGAGGCCGCTGAGTTTGCCCGGGCAACTCAGCTTGCCCCCAAGTTGACCGTGGAGATGTTGGAGGCCGCTGAGTTTGCCCGGGCCACTCAGCTTGCCCCCAAGTTGACCGTGGAGATGTTGGAGGCCGTTGAGTTTGCCAGGGCCACTCAGCTTTCCCCCAAGTTGACCTTGGAGATGTTGGAGGCCGCTGAGTTTGCCCGGGCCACTCAGCTTGCCCCCAAGTTGACACTGGAGATGTTGGAGGCCGCTGAGTTTACCCGGGCCACTCAGCTTGCCCCCAAGTTGACAATGGAGATGTAATTCCGCTCGTACTTGTCTGATCTTGTAAGCTATGTAACTGCACACTACACAAAAGGCATAAAAGTACCATAGTATATGAAGCTACGTAATTCTCAAACCATTCTCCCACTTGTTGTCATGAAAGGCAAAGAAAAAAATAAGCAAAGTCAGGAACACATCATAAAGATAAATCGAGAAACATCGAGAGGACGTGCTGTTTCGTATTGCTTAAGCTAGGAGGGGAACAAGGCCTGAGTGGCTGCAAGCTGATAGGAGACATATGAAAGTAACATAGTTTAGCTTTGGACCCTCATTCTGCAAATCGTTGAATAACAAGAGTGCCTCCCTACCACGACCATGAATTCCATACCCAGCTATCATAGCATTCCACGAGATGATATCACGCTTTGGCATCCTGTTAAAAACCTCCCTTGCAAAATCTATCCTACCATACTTTGAGTACATATCAATAAATGCTTTACAAATTGAGGTATCTATTACAAACCCACAAACATTCAAATAGTCGTGACTGCATCTTCCATGCTGCGGAGTAGTAAAAAGGGCAGTGAACATGACAGCAATAATAGCCATCGGCTCCCACTCTGCTATCTCGAACTGATCCACCACTCTAATCATTTCGAACTTGAAGCGCCATTGTTGCATTTCCAGCCAATGTTTCTCTCATCCAAGCAATTCATCAACCACTCACTCTGACACTTTGAAGATCGAGCAATTGTAACCCCAAACGTCTATAATGGAACTTTGTAGGGTCTATGAAGTTCAGGTCTCTTTATTCTCAATTTAATGAACGCGGCAAACTCAAGTAGCATACCAATTGAATAGAGGAAATTAAAAAATTCTATAATTTCTTGAAAGCTCATCCATGATAAGAAGATGACCCCAGTCGCAGAACACAGGATGCTGATGGTGGGGTATTTTGATCTTAAAGCAAAGATAACTGGGAGCATTCCCATCTCACTCATCCCAAGAAGCTGGAAGGCGTCACTACTCATCTCTGCCTCAAATAACCACAAGTTAGACATTGCTACAGCTGCTTGGATCCACCTCTTAAGCCAGAATCCACCTACTAACATCCCTACTTCCGCAAAATAACTATCACTCCACTCAGTCGCTCCAGTGTCCAAAGCTCCAGGGCCTGCTAGGAGTGGAATCAAATATGATAAAACCACCAAAACCACAACCCCAAGAAAGGCTTTTGGAAATATCTAGCTTGGATTTTGTACCTCCCCTGTCAATGTACTTGCTTTATCCCAGTAATTTAAGTTCTAAAACATACTATTAAAGTATCCCCTCCAATCCCTCTTATTGAAATCAATGACTACCCATTTTTTAGGACTTATTCGAGGAATTGAAAGAAGTCCCATTACTAAAAATGGCAAAAGTGAGAAGGTGGCAAGGGAAACAACTGTAACCCAACAATATTGAGTCCTCTATAATTCAAATATGTCAAAGACACAGTAAGTCCCAACAAAGCTAGAATTCGAGCAATCAACCGGTTGAAAATTGGGAAAGAACGTTTCAAGTAATCTAGAAACAAAATGTGGTAAAGTGCATTATCCAGAACTCCACCGAACCACCTCCAGAATCCTTCCTAAAAACCCTAAAAGGGCCCAAACGCTGCTGAAATCCAGAGAACATACCCGCCATTTTTGGAAATCTTGTAGCACGTTCGCTATAACTAAGGCTTCTGGAACACTCCAAAGTAGAGGAAAAATTAAAAAACCAAGCAACGATAAAAGGGGACCCCCTCCTGCCTTGACTGAATCTTCAACCCCAAAAGGTCCTCCAGAGACTTCATAGAAGATAAGAGCAATAAGGGGTTTGCTTTCATAGTGGTTTCCTGGGCATTAGAAGTTCCATTCAGTTCTTTTTCACCCATGAAACAAAACCTCCAAATCAACTAGCATAGTGCAACACGGTGAGGATGGACCGCAGGTTGCAGATACCGAATAGGAACGAACCAGCAGAACTGGAATGGGTTGAGCCCGACCCATTTCACCTTCTTGTCCACCCATTTTTGGTCCAAGCAAATCCAAAAATTTCTGCCATACATAGAATCTAAAAGTTTTTCTTAGATCCAAAACATACGAGACGCCGTGCGCTACTACCACTCTGCTATGTTATGCTATGCGTGATCTAATTTACTGGAACGAAACCAATAAACTTTCTCTCTATAATACTTATTAAACTTGCAACTTCTGGTTATCCTTCGATCCCCACAGACGGCGCCATTGTATGAACCCGATTCATACCTTCTAATCTTGGATGTCCCCTCACTGTTCGTCCTTCCTCCCTCCTTTCACTGCCTTCCATTTCTTTTCCTCTCTCTCCTCATCCCCCTTTAGGTCCAAGTCATTGGGCCTTTCTCTTTGGGCCCGTCTCTTGGGCCCAATACCATACGAGGCCTGCTTGTCTCTTTGGGCCCATCTATTGGGCCCAATACCATCTGAGGCCCACTTGTCTCTCTATCGCTCCTCTTACCTGTGATGTTCGTGGTCATGAATATGGCTCACAAACTGCACTATTATTCTCTGTGCTTTTCTCCAAGGGAAAGGTAGTCTCCTCCCTCACTGATTCTGCACTTCTCTCCTGGACTAGAGAATGAGTACCCTGATCCTTTTCTACTGCCTGAGCAGTTTCCCCTTCTTTGCTTGTCCTGCCATTTGATTCCAAAGCTTTCTCTGTAAAGTGCTCCTGCTCTTCTATGTTAATAATTTCCTCAACATCTAGACTCTCGAATCTATTATGAGTTTGAGCTTCCACAAAAGGTTCAGAGGGTTTTGGCCTCCATATTGTCTCCTCATGCTTTCTAGTTTCAACTTGGGTCTATTTCCGACCTCTTCTCATTCTAGGTTTCTCTCCTAGAGGGTCTACATCAGGTGTAAGGTCTACCATGACTTCCTTATCTTTGTTTTCTTTCCCCCTAGTAGTTTGTATATCTCTTTTGAGTTTCCTACATTTTGTAACCAGATGCCCTACAATTTTGCAGTGTGTACACATCTTTGGCAGCTTCCCTATCTCCACAGTTTGCCAAAACTTCACCATCTTGGTTTTGACATATATCTTATCAGGTATGGGTTCTGATAAATCCACATCCACCAGAATTTTTGCATAATAACCGTATTCTCAGTTAAATGTTTTCTCATCAATCTGCATTGGATACCCTATCCCTCGTGCAATGGACATAAGGGTTTCCGGTTCCTAGAATTCTTGTCCAAGTCCTGGAAATCGAAACCAAACTAAAGCATGAGACTGCCTCTGGCTATCCGGACAAAAGTTCGGTGTCCACTGACTTATTCTCATGGGACTTTTGTCAAAGTCCCAAGCTCCTTTCGCCCAAACCCTGTTAAGATCCTCAGCATTGGAAAAGCGCAGAAAAAGGTATCCTTTGCCTATGGGAGTTAAAAGCTACTCCCCAGAAGGTTGCCACATTTTCCTTGCAATCTCACGCACTTTTTCAATTGGTATTTTCTACAGATAAATTCGACCGACCAGACAGAATTTGCAGTAGAGCAAACCTTTCTCATATGCTTTTTTTGGGATTATAATAGCTCGATAGTCCCCCATCTTCTCTGGGGTTGGAAGCTCTTGAATTTCCACCTGTTGCTGTGTGGATTGTTGTACTGCCTCAACATAAGAAATTTTCCTGGTGTTGCTTTGTGTTGCAACCTGGTTTGTAGTATTTTGTTCCTTTCCAATGGCATGCCCCTGGGCAGTTTGTGAAGGAGCTTGACAAATTCTGCTACCATTGAACGGACACTCGAATTCATAACGGTCCATTCTTTGTTGTTCTTTTTAGAATTCAACACTGTTGGCAGTGGAGGATTTTACCTAAGAAGGAACAGGACATAAATAATGGAGAAATATATAATAGCTCCTTTTTCAAACTCAACACTGTTCTCAGTGGAGGATTTGACCGAAAAGGGAGAATTCCTTATGCTTTCCAGAACTTACACTGTTAGTCAGTGAAGGATTTTACCCGAAAAGGAAGGAATATGAGAGTTGAGAAGATAAGATGAATTTCGCCTGTCTTGTTTTAACTAAAAGCGGCAAAACATTTGAGCACTGGATCATAAAAGTAACTTAAGTTATCTTACATTCATTCACCCAACCTTTGGTCCCCATTACTCACTCACTATTTGGTCGCACTGAATGACAGAAACAATAACAGAAAAAGAGAAAACTACTAAGAATCATCACTATGATGAAAAATGATCCTCCCAATAGAATGAAAAAAATGTTTGAAATTAAGCGATTCAAATTGCGAACCATCCCATGGTTTGGCCTCCCTAGATCTTCCCAATTGTTTTGCAAGTAGGCAAATCTAGTGAAGAGGACTAACTCTATTTCTAGATAATCTAGTCTTTCCTCTCCTACTCTCTAGTTAGCCCTTGTTAAAGCCATTCCAACTAGATTGTAAGACAAAACTCGAAACAACTAGAAATCACCCACAGAAGGAAAAAAAATTTGAAATAAAAGGGCTCAAGTTGCCAACCATCCCATGGTTTGGCATGCCTATATAAGACGAAGCACGCTAAGCAACCATGAAAAGCAACCATAAGTTACCTTCACTCAATCACCATCTCCCTCTGCTTTGTTTCACATCTCTTCTTTATAGAGGAAAGACTACTCAGCGTCGAAGGTGAGATTGAAAGAAAAATGCTTATGTAAAAACAGAAAATAGGGAAATGAAATTAAAGACAGGAATTGTAAATGACATGAATAGAAAATCTATTCTAAAAAGAAGTGTAAAAGAAAGAAAAAGAAAATGCATACTTGCTCCATAGGGGTACACTACTCAAACTACGAGTAAAAGTGCTAACAATGAATATGCAAGGTATACGTGGACTTAAGGCTCTGGCATTTACAACCACACACTCCAAGTGGAGTGGTTTGGTTACCTTAATGATGCACTCTCATGGAATGCATCGAGAAAACATAATATGAATTTTTTATAGTTAGATATTCAAGACTATATATGGGGGGTCATTTTAGTCAGATTCCCCAAGACTATACATATGAGATAGATGATATGTTGTTAACTATATACTAATAGTCTAAACAGTTGGGGATATTTATAGAAAAACATAGTAGAGCATATACCCCCAAACAGAATGAAATGATGCATTTGGAGTGTACAATGCAGAATGATAAAAGAAAGCTTATGTAACACATCATGTAATTTATGTAGTAACCCATCATATTTGAATTATCCAAGAGAGTGTGAGTGTGGTAGTAGTTGTTCTTTATGAGGCTTAGATGATGCAACATATTGCAAACTGGGTTTTTCAACCACTTGGATAAAGGGATCATCGTATGCTCTTTTTCTGGCACTTCAATCAATGCAGGGCTCTTCTCAACTGGAATGATAGTCTCGGGAGTTTGTATGTTGGGCAAAGTCTCTTTACTGGGAAGGTTTAGAAAATTATAAAGGATTTCAAAGGCAATTGGCTTAAGTGCGAGCTTGAGGTTTCTTTGAAATGGTTTAGTGGTGTAGTCTTCAGAAATTTGTGGATTTATGATGAATGGAGGTTGGCTTTCGAGAGGTGTTAACTCAGGGGAATGATGGTTGGGTGGTGGTTCTTCATATGATCTCGAGGACTCAGAGAACTCTTCATCTAGCTTTGGCATTTCCACAAATTTGTGGTTCATATCGGCAATATTAAGGATGTCACAAATATATTCCATCGATAAGTCTTTAACGACCAAACTAAAATTAGATCTATTTTCCACTATATAATTTATATCTTCTTCTCCAGGCACTTTATTTTCTTTATCCTCTTTATCTAGAACTTTATAAATTTTCTCAATGTCATCGTCTAAGTTTGTTGAGCTACTTTCCAACACATGTTCTAGAGTTTCTTCTGCCAGAGTGTTCTCATCCATGGGTGTACTAAGACAAATAGGAGAAACTGTAACTTTAGGCATGTAATCACCATAAGAACTGGAATTCGCACGATAGTCAAGTGGATGGTGGTGTGGTTTTAATTGGTCATAAATATCAGGATGAGCTTTAGCAATTGGTTTTGTTATAGCAACACCTTATTCCTCTTGTTGGTTGGTTTTTGAACTGGTGGGAAGAACATTAGTCTCAGACGTGGTATTGATTGAAATAGATTGGAGAGAACAGAAGGTCTTTGCTATTTATTGTATTTGAATTGTTTGCTCGACCATTGCCTGATAAAGTTAATTTGTGATAGATGGTGAAGTTGGAAATGAATTTGACATGAATGGTCATGTGAATGTTAATGGGCTTTGCGTGAAACCACACTCTGACTGACCATATAGATACATGAATGGTGGTTGACTATCTTTGATGGAACTCCATGAATTGTTTGCATGATTAGAAAACTCTGGGTTGTATTGGGTACTAGGAAAATTTGAAAATTGAGGTTCATAATCGTAAGAATATTCCATAGGAGGCTCGAACTCGGTATATGATGTGCATTAAGATGCCCAATGATACGAACTACCACAGAAAGAACATGGTTCTGGGTTTGCATTGTAATTCCATGATGGTTGCAATGCATATTATTAAGCCATGTATGCTCAAAAAAGAATGATGCACAATCTGTAGAAATTCATTTGTGACCTTGAAGTTTTTGAAAAGTTTGCATGCAATGTATATAGATTAGAAACTATGCCCTGTTCGAATCGAATAGTTGGCACAAAACTGGGTTTTGGGAACTACATACGTCGAGGGAGAACACCGTTACTTCACCAGATGGTGTGCCACCAGGAATCTCACTCACGGTATTTCTGAGGGAGGGGAGTGAGTAAGGTGGTTAGTCTATGGGAATCTGGTAGCTCACTACTCTCTCTGTTTGTGCTAAATATTTGTCTAGATGGACGTGACTAGATTGGCTCTTCTTGATTGATTTTATCTTTTTAGTTAAGTCTATGTAACAAACAGTTCACACAACGTCCATTCTAAAGTGGGGCTTAATCCCACTTTTTGTTCTTTAGGGCTTGGGTTTAGCCTTAGCGTTAATGTAAAGACGAGACTGAAACGTAAATCACACAATCATGCACGCATGCTTAGTAATATACAAGTATCCTCTTACACTTTATAGTGAGGAGGTTTAGAAAGTACCACCCCAAGTGTGCGTACACGACCCTTGGGGTGAAGGCAACGTGGTGGGGTTGAAGAAGTGTTTGGTGTCTTGCGTGTCAACCCACCATTCGAGCTTTTCCTTATGGTTACAAGTTTAATCTATCTAAGACCCACAAGTCGGGTTGAAATATGGCAAAGCCAATAAGATACAATTGGTTGCCTTCGTGGGCCTAAAACAAAGTTGCCTTCGTGGGCTTAAAACTATGCAAGCGGTAAACACGAAAAATAACTACATTTAGCTAATTAATTATTCACTAATTATTACTTAAACAAAATATGTAAAATCTTGGAAAGTGTTCGTCAAAGATTGGAACTCCAACCCCCAAGTTGGGTTGAGATGTGCGAGCGTGATATTACACTACTCGCCTCGCAAATCCAACCGGTCCAAGTTAGTTGAATCCCCAACTCTTGGTAAGTAAACTTAAACCAAAAGACTAACCTTTCAAACTTAAACTATTTTGTATTTACCCTAATTTTTATTTTATTATTATTTTTAGACTAAAAAAATAAAAAATAAAAAACATAATAAAGATAATGTTAAAATATGATATTATCCTAAAAATCTAACATTTATCAAATAGTGAAAATAAACTAATTTTTTTCTGTTTTTTTTTTTTTTTTTTACTCAAACTTTACAAATCTATCTACTTTTTATCTACTAACAGTTAAATTAAAATAACTAGGGGAAATTATAGATCCCTTACATATGAAGATTCTGATCGAACATAATCTTTACTGGAGAAAATCAAGGTGCGACGCGGGTTAACGAGGTGCGGGCACGGGTGAATGAAGTGCGGGCGAGTGTCTTACGCGGGAGCGTGTCTAATAGGTGCGGAAGCATGTCTCACGCAGGCGCGTGGGTGACAGGTGAAGCACGGGTTAATTTGCTCCGTTTGCGCTCATTTTTCTCCAGCAATCTCCGGTGAATCCTCTCGAATCCGTTTGCTCAGAAGTGTACTGGAAATACATAAAAAAGAAACATCAGTAACGAAATAAAGGAAAAAAAATTTGAAAAATTTTAAAATAAGATTGAGAAGAAGAGTTCAAAGAGTGATTTTTTTGTCCATATTCCTCTTTCCATTTGGATCCATGACGGTGGCACCATTTGAAGTTGTTAGAATAGTGGGATTGGATTTTGTTGTTCATCTTAAATCCTTTGTTTGTAGGAATGGTTTGATGGTTTGAAAAATCTCTCTCTAAACCTTTCTACTCTTTCTTTAACTTGTTCTAAGTGATTACTAAATGTAAAACTCTTGTTTGTAAAAATGTAGAAGGATTAAAACTTGTTTTGTAACTTGTTTGTTTAGATTAAAACATGAAATGAAATTGGTTTTTGAAAAGGTATCTAAATCACCAAGTTGTTCCATTTGAACTTGTCAAATGAACACAACTTGGATGTGGGTTGTGAAGGAAATGAACTAACAATGAAAACAAGGTTGAATAACTTAGAATACTTTGTAGAGAATAAAAACTTGATAAAAAGAACTTTGATGAAAAGAACTTGTAGAGAATGAAAACTTGATTGAACTTGAAATAAGAACTTAAAGACAACAATGGAAATTGAAATAAAGCAAATAAAAGAAAATAAAAAGACTTTTAATTAAATGACTTAAATGTAAATTTAGGTTACACTACTCCTAACAAACCAAATGGTTTGGACCCTAAAACATTGGATAACTAATTCTCTACATCTCTTTGATTTATATAGGACATCAATTACATATTTGCCCCTTCTTGAGGATAAGATTAAGCTTTGTGGGCTTCTGACTTAAGCCCATCTAATTGAATTCTTGATTTGGCTTTAAGTCTTTGAATCTTCAGGTTTTGGCTTTGAGTCCTTCAAAGTTTGACTTAGACCGTTGACTTTTCCTTGGATTTTTGCTCCTAAACTGGAATATTCCCAAGCAGCGTCAATAGCAATCTCTTTTGCGCTAAAATGCACGTTTTAGGAATATACATCCTAAATGGCATGTATCCTACAAATGGTAGCGAAAGCTATATGTTGTTTGTTCATTAAGAATAAGAATAGCATATTTGAAGTATTGTAAAGGTAATAAAATGCACATTTGGGGACTGATCAGAAGGGCCTATGCTATAGGTAATACTTAATTTGGGAATTATGTTGCGATATGGCTATCTCACATCACTCGTAGCTCTAAGCTTATTGATTAATTGATCAATTGGTTAGCCTAAGATTAGCCCGTAATTAAGTATCCCTAAGTAATCTGATGATGTGCTCCACTAGCTACAATTATAGTATATTCTCTTATACAATCTTATAGATGGCATATGATGTTATCCTTTCATTATAGGTTGTGGCTCACCGAATAAAATGGCATATGATGTTATTTAGTATCAAGAGTATGTACCCACACTATCTATCCCTATTATTTTGTATCCGTCACGTGGGAAACAAAAGATAGAAGTTTTGTTCTTATTTTCTCTAGATAGAAGTGGGAGGTTATATAACTTATCCATGCACCTACATGGGTAGTGGATGAGAAACAAATGGGAAGATAAATGTGGGGTTTTTTTTATCTTGTACGACAATTCTACAAATAGGGAAACAATTCGGCGAAGTGAAAGGCAGAATGTATTAGAGCGAGATACTCTTGAGTTCTTGCTTACTAGAAGATATTGTTGGCTTGGAGAAACATTGTCAAGGATCTTTGGATGGATTAATCAAAAGGCTTAGCAAGGAGATTATTTGATAAAGCACGCTTCAAAAGTAAGTTTTCTTACTGATGATTCTATATTCTATTACATACATGTTCAAAGCATACACTATATGTGTAAAAAGATATGTTTTAGCTTTGGGGTTGTTTACATAGGCTGTTTATTTTTTAATCCGCTGCGTTCTATGTAACGTCCCATGACCCAACAATTTCGACATGAAGTTCATCTATGTTGTCGCCAGATGGGAAGGAGTGGCCCATGACTCAAGGCTTTTGAGTGAGGTTGTGCGCGATCCAAATATGAAGTTTCCAATTCCTCCACGAGGTAATTCATTTTTCTTTAATTTAGTTGTATATTTGTTGTGTATATTAGAAGCTACTTATATATATATATATATATATATATATATATATATTATATATATATATATATATATATATATATATTTCTTTTCTTTTGAAATTGTTATAAATATGTATTGTTATTTGTGTGACGCAGCCTACACACACTTGGTATTTCATGACTCCATTTCGTAACACTCGATATTGGTTAGTTGATTTTGCACGTGGAGGACAAAGGAGGAAAGGTACAACCTTTGTCATGCAAAGTTACGAAATGTAATTGAAAGGGCATTTGGTGTTTTAAAGGCTTGCTTTCTGATATTGAAAAGTATGCCTCCTTATAGCTTTCCAACTCAAAGGAATATTGGAATAGCATGTATGGCTTTACACAATTCCCTCCGTCGAGTTACACTAAATGATGAGTTGTTCAAGAAATATGAGAATAAAAGGGTAAGCGTCAACAATGACGTAGTAATGCAACATGGAGAAGAAATGGCTCCTCTAGGAGAAGCTGGCGAATTTGATGAAGCTGGTGATGCACAAGCCGCTCCAGCTTTATTTACACAAGCAGACAAAGTTTACATGGTCACTTTTCATAACCAAATAGCAAATGAGTTGATGCGAATGAGAAGAAATTAATATCTTTTCAATAGCACTTAATGATTATCTCTATTATTAGCTTCTATTATAATTAACCTAGGCTCTTAAATTCATCGGGGTATTTTTCTTACCATAATACCCCTAAATGACTAATTAAATAACAACACCCAAATACTATTTAGAAGGATTACTTGGTCTTTTTTGCTTTTGTGAATTGTCTTGTACCCATATTGTCCTTAAATTAAAGTATTGTGTAGGCACTTTGAACAGGAGTAATTGGTCATTTCATGTGTTGGTGAATAACAAAACCAAATCCACACATCATTTGAATTGGACGCACTATAAATACATACCAACATTAATTAGTGGCAGATTAAAAATCTCTTTCTCTTCCTAAACCCCATTTTCTATCATTCTTCTTAAATATTATCCTTTTCTCTTCCAATAACTTCATCTCAATCTCTCCCTTCTTCCTTCTTAGTTTTTTTTTCTCACATCTAGCACCTACCATTGAACTGAACGGTGCACATCTTTCCCATTCTTCCGACAAAGTTAGACGTGGACATCTCTATGAATTTCAATTTCAAAACCAAGTATAGCTCTGTTCTCGCTTTTTACTCTTGATTTTATTTCTTTACCTTTGTTTTATGTAATTTTCTTTTATTATATTGATGTTACTGGAGCATAGACAGAGAATTTAATAAACATCATTTACTCTCCATTACTTACTATTATAGCTTGTAGATAAACACATAGAGAGATAAGAGAGATTGTGTATGTGTTAAGTTATTTGAAGGGGAAGAATAATAATGGCTCGGAGACGCCTTCTTGTGTAGGTTAGTAACACCTTGAATAATTATATATTAATTTTTCCAAGATTAACTTTTTATGATCTGTTTGTTCTTCTCCAATCATTCCTCAACATCTCTAAAGAATCCTCTTGCGCTTTCAAAGGATTGCTTCGACATTAGAAGAGGTTAGATTACTTTGTCTTCTTCATTGCCGTCCAAAACAAAATCCACTATTCAGTTGTTTCGGTTTGCTCTCTCGATCAAATAAATATATTTGGTTTTCTTAATAAAGTTTTATTGAGGAAGGTCACATATATTTCATTTTCTTATAAAGGTGCACTTAATATATCAAGCATTACTTAAAGAAAAAAAATTGTGAGACTGTGATTTGTTAGGATTTTGTAAAGTTATATGATATATTTTTTATAAAAAAATATGAAAGGGATGTTCCATCATTTTAGCCTATAAAGAAATTTGTATTCGCTATTTGATGGTCAAAGTATACTTCACATTGTTCTTAGTAAATACTCGAAATGCTCAAAATGTTATAAATTGATTTTTGGAGCTGTATTTTTGTCACCTTATATTGTGTTAAATTAGCTTTTCCAATAGCTAATAGCCTAAATTAATGGTGAAGCGAAAATGTGCCAAGGATGTATTCTTCGTGATGGTATGTTATTATCTATATGTTATCTTCGTGTATATATCCAGGAGATCACTAATGCAAGCGTAAAACGACTGAAATTCACTTAAATGCAAGTTGTTCAATTGTGGTGCCTCTTCTCTCAAACTGACAAAGCCATAGGCATGCTTTAATCTCGATACCATTTGTATCTAGCTTCACTTTTTTCATTATCTTAGAAATTCAAGCATCCTTATTTCTTAACAGAGCTCGGATATTTTGTATACTATGGTTCGTCCATGCTCAATAGGTTTTACTAGGACATAAGACTCACTGGATGCTTGCATACCTAGATTTGTCGATGGAGAAAATTAATTTGTTCATATATGCATACAAGATGTTAGTCCTCTGAGTTTCTTTTTCATTTTCTTTTTTGCCACAGCTGTAGAAGAAATATTCAGAGAGCACTTATTTTTTTCTACCTTGAACTTAAGTGTTTGCTTTATTAGTCTTCAACAATTGTTCATGTGGATAGTTTATGTTTCTCATAAATAAATTTATTTGTCTAAAATATGCCTCTGATGGTGTGAGATTTTTTGAACTGATACCTCAAGTTGCTCATTGCAAGAAAAGCCTTTTTGATTGAAACTGGAGAAAACGTTAGCAATGTATCTCTTCATGATTTAAGTAAGGGCTTCTCCTTTTATATCTATTAATAAAAATAACCTTTATTCATGTGAAATACATAATTTCATTATATTATGCATTATTTTCATTACAACGACTCTTAAAGTTTGATTAAGGTGGTGACCTTTTTGGGTGAGGGTATTGTGTTGTTTTCACATTCCAGTATATGTGGGTGGAATTTAAATTTAAGTTATTTGTTGTTGGCCGGCTGATTTAAACCGAAATTGTATTGCTGGTTATTAGCTAATGCTAGCTTAAGAATATAAGAAAAGCTTTGGTGAAATGTGTCTGTGTATTTGCATTGTCTTCACGGATGTGGAGAAGAAAACATGGGCACCGTTGTAATGTGAATAACAAATGACCATAACACTAGAGTGTATTTATTATATTCCCTAATGTCGTCTTTGATTTTGTTCAGCGAATTTCTAGACTAAAGTGTTTGAATACTTCTTAATGAAGTTCATGTCCTTTCAGATTGTTTGCATTATTGATCAGCCTATTTTATAGATAAGTGAAGTATGAGTAAGTGGGTTTTGAAGTTTTTCATATTAGATCTTTGAAGAGAAGAAGTATGATAGAGAAAAACTAAACATTTTCTTAACTTTTCATTTCCTATTAGTAAGCTTTCAGTGTATGAAGATGTAGACAACAACTAGTTATTAACATTTTTAAGGATTAAAACATGAATACTTGAGTTGGTTAAGTGTAAAACATGTACATATTGATATGTAAAGATAGCTTAGTTAGCAAGTTATACTCATTTGATTGATTCAAATGGGTATAACTAACTTTTGGGTGTTGAATGAATGAATAAGAAGATGTTTTGAAGAACTAGTTTGTTGAAAGACAAGTTTAAACACTTTGAATGGAAGAAAATTAACTTGATTCAATAAAGCTTGAGGATTGAAAACAATGAAAATGGAAACCAATAATAAAAACTAAATAAAAACATGGGTTAGTTAGACTTACCCCCCATGACTAGTTGCAATTAGTGTTACCCCCCCTCAAAATATTAGTGATACCAATGCAAGATCCAATCCATTCTGAGATGAATTTTTTTTTTTTTTTTTTTGAAGAAATCGACCGTTGGATCACTCAAATAGGGGGGTATCACTAATATTTTTTGAAAAAGGTGGTAAGTCTAACTAACCCTAAAAACATTTATCTATTTTTTCATACTTCTAATTAATTTACACTACTCCTAGGGCATAAGGCTTAGTGGGAAATATCTACACTTATATATGTGTAGAGATGTACAAGTTTACCGATCCTCTTTTGTTTATTCATTAAGCAACCTAATCTAAAACCTTCTTGTGCCTTCTAGAGTTGAGTGGATAGAGCCAAGCTTTTGGGCCTAAGCCCATGTCTTTAGAAGTTTGAGACTTTGGTCTTTTGAAGCTTTAGGTGCTTAGCCATTGCCTTGGAAAGGGTTGAGCCATTGGTCTTTGAAGCCTTGGAGTATTTCCTGAGCTTTGAGTTTTTGGGCCCTTGAGTTGACTTTGACCTTGACTATTAACTTTTTGGCACTTTTTCTCAGTTGTTCCATGAGGTCCCTTTTAGGCTCCTTTTGTCTCATTTTGGCTCTAGAACACGTCTTTTGGGATATTTTGTCACACCCCGAATTTTGACAAAATCGGAAAAAATAATATTTGTTCCTGACTCTTCAATTTTCAAGATGTGCTGCATTATTAACTTCCAAAAACTCATAACCTGTTTAACTATTCTAATAATTTGAAACCAACAAAATTTTTAAATAAACCAAAGTCCTCTTCATTACCAAAAATTCACAAATATGATTACATTACAAATTTCCTTTCAACAACTCTTTAATTATAATTACAACTGAAAATACAAAAAACTTTGTCTCAACTGAAAATCTATTGCACCTCAAGGGAAAACAAAACATATCCTGTAATGAGACGCTAACGCAAACCACAAGCAGCAACCAACCTTCTTCAACACTAATCCTATAAAGACTTTTCAACTGGGTTCATTTTATGAATACACCTGATAAGCAAACATGCAAATCGGGTCAACATTATAAACAATGCTGGAATGAGTAGCCCTAAAATATAAAATATACTTATACATATATATAAACAAACCATAAGGCAGTTAGTTCCTCCACCGAGGCGCCTTAACTTCCAACAACTAATACAATATTCTTAAATACACTAATTAAGGCAGGTAGTTTCTCCACTGAGGCGCCTTAGGTTTCAATTCAACAATAATAAGGCATTTAGTTCCTCCACTGAGGCACCTTAGCTTCAAACCATACTAAATCAACTACATCTAATAATAAAATAACAAAACTAGAACTTACTTTATACTTACTCTGGTGTAATCACAGGGTGGGTCACACTTGTATAAATAATTAATTCAACCCACCCTTTTGCAAAACCATTATGAATGCAACATAACTTACAATAAATCATTTATTATAGATTTAACGTACACTTTGATATATCATCACAATTATTGTTTAAAGTTTCTTCAAGTGTCTCTAGAATCACGTCGTCTCTATGTCTTACCTAGTTTCCCTGGCTACCACAATCACTCCCTAACGCCGAACATGTACATCCACATACCTCCCCTCACATAATGAACCACTCCGTGCATAGTTACCTTAAGCACGATATCGCATACCAGGTAACCCCCACACGACTGCCATTATGTGGGTACTGCCACTATTCGGCATAAAATATCGCGTGTCTTGTTCTAATTTTGTGAACAAGATAATCAAGCCACTATTTGACTACACCAGAAGGGCCATTCAGATTTACTGAAACACCAGAAGGGCCAATTGAATTACACACGCCCTACACAGGGGTTAATCACATGAGTTGTGGTAGCTAGGTTCTAGGATTTTCGTTACATAATTTATTCAAATGTATGCATCTATGCATCTTAAAATTTCCCTCTCTTCACGTGTCAATAGTTACATAAGATCAATGTCAAATCTATATAAGATACTGACAAACAAGTTTATACAAGCTTCCATAACATTCTACCATAGGATTAGTCCATAAAATTTAATATATCAAAATGTAACACAATAAACAGTCAATAGTTAACGGTCAACAGTCAAAGGGTTGACTGGTCAACAGGTCAAGCCCAACAGTCAACAGTCCTAGACCGGTGGTAAACCAAACCGGTCCTCATCCAAACCCATATTTAAAAAATAGTTCAAACCATGGTCCTAATCGACTTGGCTAAACTGACCCGGTTCAATAACTTAAGCCTTAACCCGACCCATAAACTGATTTGGCCCAACTTGAAATATCTAACTGAAACAGATCTTAGAATACTATGTGATCCACTTAAAATACTATGGACCAGCCCACATAAAATTTTTAAAATCGGCCCAAAAACAAAAGATAAATTTTGGCCCAAGCCCAACTAATTACCAACAGATCTAATAACTTTTAAACACCGACCGGGAGCACTGGATATCTCTCTCTGTCATCTCCTTCCCATCACCAGCAGCTTGATTCCAGCCACCACAAACCTCCACACACCACCATACAAAAACCAATCGAAATTAGTTAGGGTGAAAAACCCCACAACTTTAATTAACGAAAAAACTCAAATTCATAACTTTTGAAATCACTCCCCCAACCATAGATCTCGATCGACCGCCATTAACAAAATTTTTGGAGCTTCACAGCACCCCTGCGTGCCAACCACCAAACACCCCTAACCGGTTAGGTTTTGATCCCCATCAAAACCAAACCTTTGGGTATGCTCACAAACCCCACAATCCTCACTCCTCATAATCACGTCCGATGCCATTACTGCCTTTTCAAAGCTTCAACAGTATCCACCCAAATCAACCAACAACCCAAACAACAACAAGATACACATTACACAAGTTCAAATCATATAGAGGACGATTCATTCTGTTGGGCTTGCGTCGCCATTAACGGCCCATAAAGCTTCGACAGTTCAATTTCAATTACAGAGTTTAACAATACAATAGGTTCAACAGAGTTAAACAATACAACAAGATGCTAAATAATAACAAGGAGAATGAGCAGTAAAAATGGGCAGAAACCTTGGACAGATATTGAAATTGTATGTATACACAAAACTGTAAAACTATAGATTCGATGAAATAGCAACATAACTACTCACCTTTCGTATCTCCGAAACAGAGCAGATAGAATATGAAAGAAAATTGATTCTGAGCCAGCTAAAAGACGCATGATCCATGTCTCCGTTCTTCTTTGTTTTAACTTGTCTAGTTCTAAGTAAAAAAAAAAATAGTTTTCTTAAAAATCCTCCATTTTTTATAAACCATCCCATTCTAAAGAATTCTCTGCCATATTTTACTTTAAGAAACTTTCCATATTTTCTCCCATAAATTACGAAATTATTCTCTCCATGTTTCCTTATTAGTAAAATCTCTACACTTTATTTTTAAAACTTAAAAACTTTCCTATTAAATCATTTTCAAACCAAACAAACTATTTTTCCTCTCTTTTTTTTCATAAAGTCAAACATACATATTCACTTCACTTAACTTAAGACTTAGTTAATATTATATTATTATTATTATTATTTTGCAAAATAATTAATGTTAGACATTTAATAAAATGAGGGTGTTACATATTTGGTCCAGAATAGGCTTGTATCCTGGAAAAATAATAAGAACATGAGTTTTCTATATTATTGATCATATAATTTGACTAAATTGAAGCAGATATTATAAGAGAATAAAAATGCATATTTGAGGTCTGATCAAGTACCCCAAACAGTATTTTTCTTGTCCCCAAGCAAATATGAGAAATAAGAACATAATAAGTCAAATATGTGTTTATTATACTATTCTCGTTTTGCAGAGTTTGACTGCATTGACCGTATCCAATAAGGCCTTAAACTATTAGGAATTCCCTCATGGACGAGATTAAGCCTCGTGTGAGTTTTCCAAATAAGGTACTCACAAACTTTCTCTATCTAGCACAAAGGGTCTTGTCTTCTTATTTATTCTAAGAAGTTCGTACATCTCATTAGCGGGTGATCGAACAAGGACAAGCTCATTTGAACTTAGGATAATATATGTACAATAATTTAATCATCTAAAGATAAATGCGCAAGCATGAGCAATGAAATGCAAAAGCAAAGTTGTTTCCGAAACATTTGGGGAGCGTCCTTAAGGTAGGTTCTCACAGGGATGTGTTAAAACACAAACTCTCTAATAGATTCACTTAAGTTTCATTCTCTTAAATGCAAGAGCACTTATATTCCTCACATACACAAATGACGTCCAAGGAAAATCAGGGTCGATTGATCACAATTGCCACTTACTATCACACCATCCTATTCCTAGTCGAGCTAGAGGTTTTTTATTAGGAGTTACAAGGCTAAGGCGGTGGGTTAGAAATAAAAATGGAAGGAAAAATAAAATATGATAAGTTGAGAAATTGGGTCTTCAAGATACTTGTAACTAGAGAAGAACCTCGTTTTGTTCTTTGCTTTCGAATTGTGATTCATTCTTTAGCCCTTTGGCTTTGTAACTCCATATGATGTTGATTTTTGGGAGTTCTAACTTTGCTTTTGTTTTTTTTTTTGAAATTGACTCCATTTGATTTTGAACTTTCAGGGGAGTTTCAATTTTTTATATGAATATTTATTTTCTTTTCTTTTCAAAGTAACTAACTGTTCTGTTTTTGTACAAGGTCTCCTCTTCTCTTTTTACTGTTCATCTAATTCTCAACTCATCAGCTGGGTAAGCTTTTTATTGTGTGTAACAATGGGTGAAAGATTTGATGGCGAAGAATAAAAAGGTTTATTGAATTTTTGAATGCTCAAAAGGGGGGAAACTAGAGGAAAAATTAATTTTTTTAGCATTTAGCTGGTTATATCGATCCAAAAAGGGCCAAAATTCTCTCCTAGGATATGGCATGGTGATCAAGCAAGTGGACGTGTGGTCTTTCTATCCGGACATCCTTTGTGTCATCACTCAATAAACATACAGTTGAGGCTTTTAGCTAGATTCTTACAAGATATGGAACTTAATTGTTCTAACCTTGGTCTCAGAAACTTATTGCTATATACAATCAATGATGCTTATGCATGTCATTCATGAAAAGATGCAGAAACGTACTATTGTATGTATACTAGTCTAAGTTCGAAAAACGAATCCTTACTCTATTGCTATATTGAGACTTCTAGACCATGTATTCATCATAGAAAAAGGAAACAAGATTTTTTTTGTACTAAACAAAAAACTATTTTTGTGGTCTTTTCGAAAATATTTTAAGAAAGAAAGAAATATACTAATATACCTAATATAAGAAATTTTTAGTTTTTGCAGAAATGTTACTATACCACCCCCAAATATAAATATATGTTTTGTCCTCAAAGTATGAAGTGATAAGGAAAGAGATTATCATGGGAACATGAGCAAAAATAGTAGTACACCAGTACTTTGTTCTTCGCTAAATATTTACCACCCCCAAACAAGTTTGGAGCGTGGGTTGTTGGATATAGAACAAGAAATACACGATTTATCTAAATAGTAAGTTACGTAATTATTCTACCATGAAATTTTTGGGTTTTTGTATTTATTTTTGCAAAAACATATATAATGCAGAAATTCAAAATTTGGCATGATGTACTTGTATTACCTTCTACTCATATACCAAATTCCTCATACAAACACTAAACATGCATACATGATTATTATTACACTAACAATTGAAGAAGTTAAAAGTGCGAAATGTAAAGTATGTAAACAACTATCTATATAGACACATATGAAATATGTGTGTGTGTGTGTGTGTGTGTGTGTGTGTGTGTGTGTGTGTGTGTGTGTTTTAAGGTTGTTTTTCTCAATCTAAATGTATCTCTAACCATATAGAGGGTTTATACAATAGAATAAAATCATACGTTTATCCAGTATCATTTTGGTTACTCTGGGACGTAAGATTTTCATTTTTTATATCCTCTAATTTTTTAAAAACTATTTAGAGATGTTATAAAGATAACTCGTACAAAAACTATGATTTCTAAAGCTAAGTTGAAAACAAACCATAACAGATGATCTTAGGAAACTTTCGTGTTAGCTCTTTATTGAACCTAATTGATAAAAGATAAAAATTGAATAGTCTACCTACGAAATGAACGATGAACTCAAAACGTAAGTAAACTAAAACTATCTACGTGTCTATTTTTATCAAAGTTTCTACTCTCGAATCTATCGAAATAGAGTGGAGTAACAAATTCGTTCCACTCCTAGTGCTCTAGCATGGAATGTTTTCTAATATAATTAGTCGGTCTTAAGTCTAATGAGAGCTTTACGAAGGGTGTTATACTACGATACAATATGAAATTGATTATGTGAATTTAACTATGAATGCTATGGAAATACGATTGTTTTTTAATCTAGATAAAGGATTAGAGGGGAATTGAATCCACCTCGAATCCAACTTAATAACCTAGTATAGATTCTTGTATCTCGATTCTCACGTTCTTACGGCAAGAATTCGAGTTCTAATCCTTAGTGTTCATGGCATTTCTACCGAATACTAACTAGCATGTGAGGTCATCCACCCATTCTCATGGCGAATCACGACCTTCTAGATTGGAATAGATTCTACAATGCTTCTACACTATACCACTAAGTTTTCATCAACGCTTCATCAACCCCTCTAATGGAGGTTTTAGCCTTGAATCATTCCGCAATCATTCCCATATGAATCTAAACTAAACATATTATCAAATATTCAAAATTTACTAATCTAAACTAAACGATAATTAAATTCTAATTAACAACTAAGAAATAGTAACCAACAATAATTAAAACTAGATCTAATAGATTGAAATAACACAATTCGAAATTGATAAAATAACTATTTTATTTATCTAATCAATCAAGAACAATGATTCAAAGACTTAATCTAAAACAAGAATTGAAAATGGAACTAAAACTTAATTTAATTAATTAAACTAGATCTAGAATTATCTATATTGTTTTAGGTCTAACTAACTACCATTAACAAAAAGCTAAGCTTTTGTTTTTATATGTTCAGATCCAAAAAATCGTGCATGGGCTTGGAGCCACGTTTTGGGCCAGAGAATCAGGCCCAAAACCCAATACTTTTAGTCCAAAAAGGCCTCTTCAGCTGCAGTTGAATTCGACAGACTTTTTGTCCACTTATGCTCCTCTGATTAGGTCAAGGCTTGGACCATTGGAAATATCTTTCCGAGCCGGTCGTTTTGACATAAGGTAGGCCCTATTCCGAGGTCTGAGTCCAAAGATACGGCCTTCGGAAGTTCTGCTGACTTGTGTGTTGTTTCTGCCCGTGTCGACTTTTCAGCTTTTGACCGAGCTTTAGGAAGGCTTTGTCTTCTTGAATCTTGGCCTTTAATCATGGAACTACTTAGTAACCGACCTTTGCTTCTTTATCTCACTAAAGTGGCACATTTCTGCACATAATGGACTTTGAAACCTGAAATGCATAAAAACACGTACTCAGTGTTAACTCTTAATTATTACTCACATAATTGGTCTAAAAGTATGACTGTTACAGGGTTAAAACTACAGTTTTGGGCTCTTATCAAACCACCCCAAACAGCATTTTTGCTTGTCCTCAAGCAAATATGAGAAATTAGAATAAGTGACAAAAAATGGAGTTCTATCTACTCGTTTGAGTCGCGATTGCATTGACCATATCGCAACAAGGCGCTTTAAACCACTAGGAATTCCCTAGTGGGCGAAGTTATAGCCTCGTGAGAGTTTTCCAAAGAAGGTACTCACAAACTTCAACTATACTACAACGACTAAGAAATAAAACTATTGTTTTCCTCATTCATGTCCCAACTATCTATACATCTCACTAGCAAATGAATAAGAATAACCAAGTAAAAACCTAAGCTAATATATGCATAATAATCAATCATCTATGATCTGAAATATAAGTACTATGAGTAATACCATGAAATGCCTAGCAGGTTCGTTTCTGAAAACTTGGAATAGCGTCCTTAAGTAGGTCCTCACATAAATGTCAAGACGAAAACCACTCTGATTTTTCCGCTTAAGTTTATTTCTACTCCGGTAATGCGGTGGGCACACTTTACCTTACAATCTCAATGACAACAAGGAAGCCGAGTCGATCAAACACATCCTGTCACTTACTATCACACTAACCTATTCCTAATTGAGCTAGAGGTCTTTATTAGGTGTTGCGGGGATTAGGAGATGGTTTAAGAAGGAAGGAAATGGATATTCAAAAGGACAAGTCTGAGATAGTAGAGTCTTCATATTATGTAACTTAGAAAAAACCTTGTTATTTACTTTTGCTTCTACACTTTGTTTCCATCCTTAACCATATTTTTTTCTTTTCTTTGGCTTTTGACTCCCTTTTATTCTATTTTTGGAGTTTTTATTTATTTCTATTTTTTTTTCCTTGGATGGAAACTTCTTTTCTTTTTCTGAAGCAACTAACTAATTTTTGTTTACACAGGTTTTTCTCTTCTTCTTTCTTCACTCATTCTATTCTCAGACTTATTCTAGATTAGGTAAGTTGATTTTTTTTTTATTTTGTTCTGTTTTTGTAACAGGGTAAAGGATTTGTGGTTTATGGAAGGCTAAAGAAAGGCTCAGAGGGGCGACTAGCGGAAAATAATTCATAGGTTTGAATTTCTTGCTATATCGATCCAAAGAGGGCCTAAATTCTCGCTTAGGATGTGGCATATTGATCAAGCAAGTGGACGTGTGATTTCTCTATCCTGATTTTACTTCTCCCTTGTGTCATTTCTCAAATGTTTAAATTCATATAAGGCTTTTAGGCTATATTCTCACAGGATTTGTAGAATAAGTACTCTAGCCTAGATTTCGTAAACTCATCAATAAACAATCGTAGATACTCATGCAATATATTTATAGATAGATGCAAAGATTATTACCTACATATTAACCTAAGTTTCTAACAATTATTCTGATGCAAAAGCTACGTGAGACTTCTAGATTGTTAAGAACATAGAGAAAGAAAACAATACCAATATTCCTAAGTGTATAGCATAAACTTATTTATTTATATTTTTGAAATTTTTAACTTGAAAACAAATGCATATTATACATATCTATATCTTAACAGATGCCTTAATTACACGTGTTTCTATGCCCCCCCCCCCAAACAAGAAACATGCTTTGTCCTCAAAGCATTTAAATAAAGAGGGTAGAAAAATACCATGGAAACGCGTGACATTCTGGCACACTGCATAACAAGGTTAGAACATGCTAATATAGGGAATTAAAAAAAACTGACTCAACTCTATAAGAGTTCCACCCATTATGGGGTTAACTGAATTAAATTGCTTGGGACATAAGCAGACACTAACAAAACTAAAAACTTACCTTATCTCCCGCTTAAGCATCCTCTTCCTCGTTAGTGAGACGAGGTTCCTTCGCATCCTGCCAGTCCATTGTAATTTGCCAAGCTTGCCGCCAGTTATCATCTACTAATGCTAACCTGTTAAGTGTTATCATGTCTGATGGGATGTACGGGGCAACCAAATGAGGCTGCACCTGCCATCCCGGCCAAGTCATTATTCGCGCAACGAGCGAACCACCCGATTGGTGGGTCTCATGACTTCAACCCTTTTCCAATCTGTGAATTGTGCACAGAATACAGGTAAACAACTACGCATGATGCGGCTTACTAACACAGGCATAAGAAGATACTTACGCCTCATGGTTTGGGCTCTCTTAAGACTAGCGACTAATACTCGGGGAATGTCATATCGGCGACGTCCCTCAGCTAAAGCGAGGAAAATGTCACCAGCAGATCGCTTTGCGAGAAATGAACGCCATTCCCCAAAATATTCATCAGGATGAATAACATGGTGGTGCCTACGTTTAGGGAAAGGCTACCAAGGGCAATGCTATATCGCCCCTGGTCCATTACTCGAAATACCCCTCCCCCATAATACTCATGGAAATATGTATAATCATAAAGATATGCATTATCGGTCATATATGCCCATGTGTGAACGAGGATCGGTATTGATAATCCACAAACTAAAGCGACCACATTTTTATCGAATTGATGTGTCGGTGTCTTCGACTTCTGACAGAGAATTCTTGTTCTCCATCCCGATTACAATAGAATTTAACATGGTCGTAGAAATAAGCGAAGAAGCTATGGTGAATATGAATCGTCATCACTTACCCGTAGATGGCGCCATCCTAATCGCAGGGATCCCGTGGCCGGAACCAATGTCCATAGGTATTGGTGCCCAACACATCTTCGAAGGACTTGTTCGTATGACTATAGGAGATGTCATCACAACAACTCTTTGAATAGTTCCACGAAAATCACGGAATGACCGTCTCGAAAATTGGAATTTTCCGCGTGCGCGAAGAAATTTTTGGGCGTGGGTGCGCTCACATAGGGCGCGGTCGCGCTCGTGGGTTTTAGAATTATAGTGTTTTGGGCGCGGGTCGCACTCAAGGAGGGTGCGGGTCGTGCTCTGGCAAAATTTTGTGAAAATGTAGAGGGCGCAGGCGCACTCGTAAGTGCTGAAACCGGAGTTTAGAGCAAAAAGAAAGAAAAACTTGGAGTGGAAGGTATGGGATGATGGTGGGGTGTAGTGTGGTTTGTTAGTGTAGAAAGAAGGGAGTTTAAATAGGTTCTGAGCTACCAAAACGAATCGGCAAGTTCCCAATTTGTTTGAAGGCAATTTCCGGAAATAGAAAAATTCCAAACCCGAAAATGGAAACAAACCATTTCCATGATTTTCTATAAATCCTGGTATCTTTCATACTTGATTTAGAATAGTAACTTCTAAACTCTCCTAGATTTCATGCTACCACCACACAAATCATAGATTTGCCGATATCGGCCAAATTATCAACCTTTCCTCCAATACAACTTTACGCCAGATGATCATATAACGACTTATGCTCGGTATAAATATTTCCACCCCCAAACAAGTTCGGGAAGGTGGGATTAATGATAAAACAAGCAATTACTTTCGAAAATAACCAATTATATTAAAAATAAAATTTAAATCCAAACAACATTAAATAAACACATTACTATTTAAATTTAACTCTTGAATTAAAATCCAACTAATAAAACAAAATTATGAAATAACAAATAACAAACCGATGGTGAACACCTAGTTTTGTGATGATGATGGACCCTGAGATGGAGATTAGCTTGAACCATCTGTCTTTTGGCAAAGACGCTCATGCCTGTCGGACTCGACTGAAATAGAGTCCTCCATGGGTGGCATGTGTCGTAGCATCTCTATTCGGAACAAGCGCTGTGCTTCCATCTCACTGAAAGTAATCGCGCATCTTTGGGTTTGTTGATCTTTGGTGGATAGTCTCCATGTTAGGCAAGATATCGTCCAGAACCCCTTCGAGCATTTCAAATCTCGTCTAAAGGTTCCCTTGCTTCCTTTGAACTACAATCTGTCTATCTCGGATATTTCCACAAATACCATAAACACACCGCAAGGCAGTTTGCAACACTTGCATGCGTTCTAAATTAGAATTACAATTATCTAATGCATCTTCATCCAGACATGTCATATCTTCCCTTTTATCCTCTGACTCAACCATTTTTTCTTCAGACAACGGCCAAGTCTCTTGGATGCAATCCGTATAGATACTTGCATTAGAATGCAATTTGATCTTAATAGGAGCAGATCTTGCGACAGCTCTAAAGGAGAGCATGATCTTAGTGATCAATACGGGAAGAGGCGCCAAGCTCTTTTCCCCTCCTCGAATCACATTAAACATCAAATCGAGGATGCAGAAATTATACTTATTTGTTTGCAAAATCCGAGAACGTCGCGGATATTGCGGGCCGATATCACTCGACTTTGTCTTTCCCGAGGGCGTTCCTACCAATCCATTGAGCTACTGACCCGTTGATTGGTTCTCGAGAATGGTGGATCGGGGATGATGAGATGTCGGATTGTATTCACCCTCCAGGACGGTATCCTTCATCAAAGCGGGAACTCCGGATATCGATTCCCGAATTGTCGCTACCGTGTTGCTTTCAAAGCGAAATTCCCTAACATTCGCCAACAACCGTCTCCGTTACTTCCCTCCTCCTTCCTCCTAACTTTATGAAAATCCTATCCCCTTCCAATTCTCGCTTTTTATAAAACTGTTCTACCAAATCATAGTGATAGAACTCCTCGATTAAGTACCACAATCCGTTCCAATGCCTCTTAATCATCTCCGTCGTCGTAAAATGGCGCTGGCTATCGGAAACAAACGTGCTCCGCAAAATTCTCGTCGTAAGCGCCATTGAAGTTTCTTAGACAAGTAATGGTTTTGTAGACTATGGGGGAGGCGAGTGTGAAGAAAAACTACTAAAAACACGGTGGTGGTGGTGGTTACTTGAACTGGTGGCTGTTTTTTCGGAGTTGGGGTGGTGGTGGTAATGGTTTAGAGAAGATTTAAGTTGGCTTTGATTATCTTGGTGTGGGTGTAGTTAGGTTTCCTTCTCTCTCTCTATATATATATATTTTTTTTATTTTGGTTTTCAAAGTTTATTTAACTTGTAACTGGCGGGATTGAAAGGGAAACACTGTGTGTGCGGTTTGGGAAGGAAGGAGACTCACAGTCGTGCGTGCGGTTTAGGCCCAAGCCCAATGTAAATTCCGAAATTTTCCGATTTTTTGCGCAATTTCAGATTCAATTTGCCGCTTCGTTACTGGCCCGATTTTAGCGAATGAGTTATGGAAATGATCAGTAGAGAATTTCCAATCCAATGATCCTTAAAACATTCAATTCCAACCATGGGTGACGTATAAGAGGGTGGAAGAACGCCTCGAAGTGCGTGTGTGTCGTAAGTTATGCGAACGAAGGAAATCTAAGTTTAGATTATGTCAACCCAATTGAACTACAAGTAATGGGCCTAAGCAACACAAATGGAAAGTTCGAGCAATCCAGATGAAAAGATCGACTGCCCACCCCCAAGCAAATTCTTAAACACAAAATTTGTTTAAAATGTGGGTCGTTTAAAGTCAGATTCCCAAGACTTGTTGGATTGCTATTTCTATGATTTTAGAATTTTTATTTTATTTTTATTTTTTATTAGTTTATTATAAGAAACACGAAAAACAATAAATACATAATTCACCCCATAGAGGAACATGACTCAAAAACCGAGGAAACATGCAAAAGTGGAAAACGTGAATTATGTGAAACGTGGACTTAGGATCCGGTACTTACAGCCACACACTCCATAGGGAGGGCCCAGTTACCTGAATGGTGCACTTACCACTATATGGGAGTGAAAGGAAGTACACCAAATGACAAGGTCAGTCCTCATAGACAGGGTCCTGTAAAAGGACTTCCTCTACATCAGGGGACAGAAGTTCGTAAAAATGTTTTAATCGTTGACCATTAACTTGAAAGGTACTGTTGTCATTTGGATTTACCAAGGTGATTACCTCGTAAGGGGTGACTTCAGTAACCAGAAAGGGGCCAGACCAACGGGTTTTTAGTTTTTCTGGGAAAATATGTAGACGGGAGTTGTAAAGCAAGACCTTTTGACCGACCACAAACTCTTTGCGCAAGATATGCTTATCATAAACATGTTTCATGTTAGCTTTATAATCCTTCATGAGATCGCATTTAATCGCTTCGGTTTCTTCAAGCTCATTCAATTGCAACTTCAGTTTGACACCTGCCTCATCAATATTGAAGTTAAGGCTTTTATAGCCCACGAGCCGCGGTGCTCTAATTCAATCCGCAAATGACATGGTTTCCCAAATACAAGTCTAAAGGGAGACATACCTATAGGAGTTTTGAAAGCAGTTCTATCACCCATAAGGCATCCGATAGATGCTTTGACCAGATCTTTCCTATCGGGGTTTACAGTTGTTTCTAAAATCTTTTTGATTTCCTATTAGAAACTTCTACTTGTCCGCTAGTTTGTGGATGATAAGGAGTTGCTACTTTGTGTGTAACTCCATACTTTTTCACTAGGGATGCAACAACTCTCTGTTGCAAAATGTGTTCCACCATCACTAATGATGGCTTTGGAATGCCAAACCGACAGAAAATATATTCTTTAATAAAAATACAACGGTCTTATGGTCATTGCTACGGCAAGCTAGGGCCTCTATCCATTTAGACACGTAGTCCACGGCAACTAGAATATAAATGAAACCGTGGGAAACCGGGAAAGGACCAATGAAATCAATGCCCCAAACGTCAAAAATTTCTACTATCAAGATTGGATTTAATGGCATCATATTACGCTGCCGTGATTAAGCCCAAGTTGTTGGCAACGAATACACGTCTTGCAATGCACTTGGGCATCCTTAAAAAGGGTAGGCCAATAAAATCCACATTGAAGAACTTTAGCGGCTGTTTTCATCCAACTAAAATGGCCACCACACTCTTTGTCATGGCAGAACGATAGAACTTCATTATATTCCCACTGGGGAATACAACGATGAATAATATGATCCGCACAATACTTAAAAAGGTAGGGCTCATCCCAGTAGTATAACTTAACTCTGGCCAAAAACTTCTTACGTTCATTTCTTGACTAATTATAAGGCATAACATCAGCCGCTAAATAATTTACAATGTCAGCATACCATGGTGCTGAAAAAATGGCATACAGATGCTCATCGGAAAAGAGTCCGTATGGACTCGAGAATCGATCGATCGTCATTTGTGAGTCTAGATAAGTGGTCGACAACTTCGTTTTCGACCCTCTTTGTCCTTTTATTTCTAATGTGAACTCTTGCGGGAGAAGGATCCATCGGATTAATCTCTGCTTAGCATCCTTCTTCGCAAGAAGGTACTTAGAAGTTTGCTGCATGGTCCGTGTAAACTAACGTTTTAGAACCAACCAAATAAGGACCGAAACTTATCTAATGCATAAATGACAGCTAAGAATTCTTTTTCGTAGTTGAATAATTCCGTTGAGCATCGTTTAAGGTTTTACTAGCATAATAAATAACGCAGTGGACTTATTATCTAGTTTTTGTCCCAAAGGCGCACCAACCTGTATAGTCACTAGCATCACACATGAGTTCGAAAGGTTTAGAGACCAATCGGAGGCTATATAATGGGTGCGATGGTTAGAGGACTTTTAAAGTTTCAAAAGCTTGCATACGCTTAAAATTAAAATCAAAGTTTGCATCTTTCAAAAGCAGATTAGTTAAAGGCCTAGCTATTTTTCGAAGTCTTTAATAAACCGCCTATAAAACCTGCATGGCCTAGAAAGGCTCTAATATCACGGACAGTCCGTGGTTTAGGTAAAGTCGCTATCTTATCTAGTTTGGCCTTATCTACTTGATGCCATCACTAGATACAATGTGACCTAGTACTATGCCCTTTTCACCATGAAATGACACTTTTCCCAATTTAAAAGCGAGGCTCTTTTCTTCACACCGTGTAAAACCTTAGACAAAGTTAGACAAACAGTCTATGAAGGAGTCTCCATAGATAGAAAAATCATCCATGAAAACTTCCATAAAAGCTCTACCATGTCACTAAATATATGAAGCATACACCGCTGGAAGGTTCCAAGAGCATTACAAAGGCCAAAAGGCATTCGTTTATAGGCATACGTTCCAAAGGGACATGTGAAGATAGTCTTTTCTTGGTCATCAATATCAATAATAATCTGAAAATAGCCCGAGTAGCCATCCGGAAAACAATAAAAGCATGACCCGGCTAGGCGCTCGAAAGCATTTGATCTATAAAAGGTAAGGGAAAGTGATCCTTTCGTGTCATAGCATTTAACCATCTGTAATCAATACAGATCCTCCATTTCATAGGACCTTGTGTGACAACATAGTCACCCTTCCCATTTCGTACCATGGTAACTCTCGATTTCTTAGGAACTACATGAATGGGGCTTACCCATTCGCTATCAGAGTTTAGGTATATGATACCCGCATCGAGTAATCGTAAAGACTTCTTCCCTAACCACCTCTTTCATGGCTGGGTTCAAAAGCGTGGCGAGGTTCGCGAAAGTTTCGTTATCCTCCAAATGGATACGATGAGTGCAAATATTAGGGTCAATTCCCTTAATGTCGGCTAGTGACCAACCAATCGCAGACCGATGTTCCCTAATCACCCGGATTAAACGTGTCTCTTCATTCTTAGATAACATAGAAGATATAATTACCGGATGACTACCATCTGGATCAAGTTGAATATATTTTAACTCTGGTGGAAGTGGTTTAAGCACTGGGGTGGAAGGAAAATCAATAGATGTTTAAAATTCGGGGTCCTCATTTTGCATAATGAATACTTGCTTAGGTAGCAAGTCTTCATACTCAATATGTGGAGCAACCGAAAGGTCTACAACTGTGGACTCAAGGATGGTGTTGACTTCCTCTAAATAGGAGTCATTTGCAAAATCGGACGTTCAAAAGAAAGGAATTTGTACATATTGTTTTCGTGAAACGTGTTGTTAAAATAATCTTGAGCTAAGCTCTCGATCATGCTAACCTCCCCATCTATAGAGCGAATTTGGTAATTGTTTCATCATTTTAAAAACATTTACCTCAACCGTAAGATGGCCAAAAGATAAGGACATCTTACCATCGCAGCAATTTATAAGTCGTTGGCGGTTAAGCTAAGAAGGAAACCTAAAATGATCGGTGACAGAGTCGTTGGCGACTTCAGTATCGAGGATAACAAAATCAGCGGGGATAGTAAAAATCCTGAACCTTAACAAACACGCTTTTCACTACACCCTTAGGATACTTAATTGACCTGTCCGCTAATTGCAACGTTATTTTTGTAGGTTGCATTTCCTGTAGACCTATTTGTTTATACAAGTAATACGGGAGTAAGTTAACACTCGCCCCCAGGTCTAATAAAGCGGTCATCGTGTAGGAATCTCCTAAGGTGCATTTTACAGTAGGACGACCAGGGTCCTTGTACTTAACGATTCCATTATTTTCGGATAAAGTTGGGAACTGTTCAGTTAAAAAGGCGTCTTTAGGTATGTTGGTCTTACGCCTAGTAGTGCACAACTCTTTAAGAAACTTAGCGTGGTTAGGGAGCTTTTTAATAGCTTCGAGAAAAGGAAGGTTTATCGTTAGATTCTTGAAAAACGTTCCTAATCTCCTCAAAGTTTGTATCCCCGGTTAGCATGGCTAACTTCGAGGGAATGGTGGTTTAAATTCTATATTTTAGCGTATGGCTCGACTTGATGTGTTACCTTGGCTTTCTGTTTCTTAGGTTGTGGTTTAACTGGTACCTCTACAGTGGTAGGCTCTTCAGTTTCTATTTCAGTATCTAGTTCGATATCCGGTGTAGGGAGTACTGATGGGGTAACTATAGGCATAGTTACTTTGTTATCAACCACTCTTCCAGAGCGGAGAGTGGTGATGGCATTCAGGTCACCTACTATTGTCGTTTCCGTACTAGTATTACCGTTTACCTCAAAGGCTGTGTTTGTTGTTTTAGGGTTGGGTATGGCTTGTCCTGGAAACACGCCTTTTGGTTGGGCTTTCTCTTGGGCTAACTGTTGTATGCCCTGATTTATGGATTGTAAGATCTGTTGGTTTGATTGAGTCATTGATTGGAAAAGTTGTTGGGTAACCTGTATAAAGGCGTCTATACGATACGGATGTGATTGTGTAGTAGTCACAGGTGGTGCGACTGGAACTATCTCACGTTGATTATTTATGGGTGGGTTATGATAGTTACTATTGTTAACCGGAACGATACCTCTATTAGTATTATAACTATTATAATTATCCTGACCTTGTGTTAAACCTTGTCGTGGTTGCGTTTGGTTGTTATAATTATTATAATTTCCCTGACTTAGTCCCTGGCCTTGCCTAGGTGGAGCTTGATTATAGTTGTTTGCTTGCCTAACATTTTGGTTATTAGACCCTGGAGGTGAAACTTGTTGATTGTTTCGCCAACTAAAGTTGGGATGTTGTCTCCATGGGGCATTAGGAATAGGATAGTTATTAATGGAGTAAACATTATCTTGCTCTAATTGTTGTTGTTCATAGGCGAGAGGACAATAAGATTCAGGGTGCTCAGGACTCAAACAGACATTACATGGGTTGGAGTTAACATTCATGATGGGGGTAGGCTTTTGTTGCACAGAAATAGCCTCAACCATTTTAGTTAGAGATTCGATTAAAATTTTTAGTTCTAGATCGGGTTTCATCTCAAACATACCGGCGGCCTTAACTGTTGAAGAAGAACTAACTGCGCGGGGGATATCGTCACTCCCCCCCCCCCTCCCCCCCAATTGTTATTACGTTTAGTTTGATCTTCTAAAAATTTGTAAGCCTCCGAGGCTCCTTTACTTAGGAAACTACCCCCATTCATTATGTCAAGGACTTCTTTATGGTGATGTTGAAGTCCTTTGAAAAAGGCACGAACTAACGTGTCTTTTGCTAGGTTGTGGTGTGGACACTCAATAAGTAGATCGGTGAAACGATTCCAAGCCTCGGAAAACGATTCATGAGGATTTTGTCGGAAAAAATGAATCTTGGAAAGCATCTCATCCGTCTTTAGTGGTGGGTAAAAATGTTCCATAAACAACTGAACAAGTTTAGCCCACGAGTCCATTGTGAGTTAGGCTTGGTCGGGTTAACCAAGACGCCGCCTTATCGGCTAAGGTGAAAGGGAATACCCTCAGTTTAATTTGTTCCATACCAACCGTAGGATGATGGAATGTTGTAAGGACTTGTTCAATCCTTACGCTTTGTTGATAAGGTTTTTCATGGTCTAAACCATGGAAAACGGGTAACAAATTAAATATGTTCGGGAATTCGAAAATCCCCCATCGGTCTGCTAGAGCGATGCAAGATTTAGGGCCATAGCTCGAGGCTTTGTAAAAGTCGGAGAGAGGAGTCTCTTTTTCTTCACCATTATGTCGGTGTGGTTGGTGGGATAGTAGTTAGAGGTGTAGTGATTGGTATACTCAATAGACTTGTTTGTTGGCGTTGGCGGTTAATTACGTTAGGTGTTTTTCTCGACCGGACCTTAATCTCATGCAAGTCTAAGTCTAAATCGAAAACAATCCAAACAATCTTGATATATTAGTATGAACCTCTAACCGGAGATCACGAGGTATGGAAGAAAGGAATACCGATAAGCGTCCTTGCCGGCTATGAATAAGCGTCTTGTTTACGGCGTGTTCGGTGTAAATAACAAGTTAGAACACTGAAAAACTTAAAAATCAAGTTTGAAACAAACTGTTGAAATTCGGGATTTTTGGCTTAGAGTAGTAGTCGGCTTTCGCGTAGATAAATAGCGTTTCGCTCCTTGTTCTAGTGACTTAAGCGCAGGTCGCTTCGGTATGAGGGCGGTCGCTCGTGGGTCCAATAACTTAGGGCGGGGTCGGCTCGTGTTCCGAACTATTGGTAGCGAGTGCGCTCCTTATAAGCGCCGATCGGCTCTCGTGTAATTTTGTCGCTGAATTTTTCGGTAAACGGATAACCACGGTATGAATCAAACAAGGGTGGGTGGGTTTAATGGGACTTAAAATGACTAATTCTACTATGAAAACAATGCTAAAGTGCACTAAGATGGCGGTATTTGATAAAAGATAAAAATTGAATAGTCTACCTACGAAATGAACGATGAACTCAAAACGTAAGTAAACTAAAACTATCTACGTGTCTATTTTTATCAAAGTTTCTACTCTCGAATCTATCGAAATAGAGTGGAGTAACAAATTCGTTCCACTCCTAGTGCTCTAGCATGGAATGTTTTCTAATATAATTAGTCGGTCTTAAGTCTAATGAGAGCTTTACGAAGGGTGTTATACTACGATACAATATGAAATTGATTATGTGAATTTAACTACGAATGCTATGGAAATACGATTGTTTTTTAATCTAGATAAAGGATTAGAGGGGAATTGAATCCACCTCGAATCCAACTTAATAACCTAGTATAGATTCTTGTATCTCGATTCTCACGTTCTTTACGGCAAGAATTGAGTTCTAATCCCTAGTGTTCATGGCATTTCTACCGAATACTAACTAGCATGTGAGGTCGTCCACCCATTCTCATGGCGAATCACGACCTTCTAGATTGGAATAGATTCTACAATGCTTCTACACTATACCACTAAGTTTTCATCAAGGCTTCATCAACCCCTCTAATGGAGGTTTTAGCCTTGAATCATTCATAATCATTCCCATATGAATCTAAACTAAACATATTATCAAAGATTCGAAATTTACTAATCTAAACTAAACGATAATTAAATTCTAATTAACAACTAAGAAATAGTAACCAACAATAATTAAAACTAGATCTAATAGATTGAAATAACACAATTCAAAATTGATAAAATAACTATTTTATTTATCTAATCAATCAAGAACAATGATTCAAAGACTTAATCTAAAACAAGAATTGAAAATGGAACTAAAACTTAATTTAATTAATTAAACTAGATCTAGAATTATCTATATTGTTTTAGGTCTAACTAACTACCATTAACAAAGAGCTAAGCTTTGGTTTTTATACTTTCAGATCCAAAAATCGTGCATGGGCTTGGAGCCATGTTTTGGGCTGGAGAATCAGGCCCAAAACCCAATTCTTTCAGTCCAAAAAGGCCTCTTCAGCTGCAGTTGGCTTCAACAGATTTTTCGTCCACTTCTGCTCTTCTGATTGGGTCAAGGCTTAGATCATTGGAAATCTCTTTCCGAGCCAGTCGTTTTGACATAAGGTAGGCCCCATTCTGAGGTCTGAGTCCAAAGATACGGCCTTCGAAAGTTCTGCTGACTTGTGTGTTGTTTCTGCCCGTGTCGACTTTTCAGCTTTTGACCGGGCTTTAGGAAGGTTTTGTCTTCTTGAATCTTGGCCTTTAATCACGGAACTACTTAGTAACCGACCTTTGCTCCTTTATCTCACTAAAGTGGCACATTTCTGCACATAATGGACTTTGAAACCTGAAATGCATAAAAACACGTAATCAGTGTTAACTCTTAATTATTACTCACATAATTGGTCTAAAAGTATGACTGTTACAGGGTTAAAACTACAGTTTTGGGCTCTTATCACTAATCTAGTCAAATTGTGACTTCAGTTATGTGTGTTGGAGGATTTATTGTGCAAGACGTAAGATGTCTTGTATGAATAACATGGTGATATGGGCGACCCTTATTAACACATAACTGATCCTCAAACCGCCCTTAGAAGAATGGAGATTGCGTACTTCTAAGGGTTGGTCTAGGTGGAATCCATTGCCCATGTTTGTAGAAAATCATAACTATTATTGTATTGAGAATCATCTATTATGAGAATGGGGAAAAACAATCATTTTGTAAAAAGAATGTAAAATAAAGAAATGAAAAATTATGTACTTGCTCTATAGAGTAACACTACTCAAATTACGAGTAAAAAGTGTTTGATATACTAGAATATGCAAGATATATGTGGACTAAGGCTCCGACACTTACAACCACACACTCCAAATGGAGGGTCCGGTTACCTAAAAGATGCACTCTTATGGAATGCATTGAGAAAACATAATATGAATCTTTTATAGTCAGATATTCAAGATTATATGTGGGGTCATTTTAAGTTAGATTCTTCAAGACTATGCATAAGATGGATAATATGTTGTTAGCTATAAACTAATAGTCTAAACAGTTGGGGATCAATATAGAAAAACATATTGAAACATATACCCCCAAACAGAATGAAATGATGTAGTTGGAGTGTAAGATGCAGAATGATAAGAGAAAATTTATGTAACCCATCATGGAACATATACAATAACCTGTCATGTTTGAATTGCCCAAAAGAGTATGACTGTGGTAGTAGTTGTTCTTCATGAAGCTCAAATATTGTGAAATATTTTATTTCCTCTTTTTCTAGCACTTCAATCAAAGTGGGGCTCTCATCAACTGGTATGATAGAAGCGTGAGTTTGTAAATTGGGAAAATTCTTTTTACTTAGAAGGTTTAGAAAATTATGAAGGATCTCAAAGGCAATTGGATTAAGTGCGAATTGGAGTTTTCTTTGAAATGGTTCAGTGGTGCAGTCCTCAGAAATTGGTGGTTTTTTTTATAAATGGAGGTTGGCATTCAAGAGGTGTTAATTTGGGATGGTGATGGTTAGGTAGTGTTTCTTTAGATGATCTCGAGGACTCAAAGAACTCTTAATCTAGCTTTGGCGTATCCACAAAATTGTGGTTCTTGTCGTCAATATTAAAGATGCTACAAATTTGTTCCATCGATAAGTCTTTAATGGCCAAACTAAATTTGGATCCACTTTCCACCATAGATTTTATTTCCTCCTCCTCGGGCACTTGATTTTCTTTGTCCTCTTTATCATTGTCCAAGTGTGTCGAGTTATTTTCCAACATGTGTTCTTGAGTTTCTTCCGCCAGAGTTTTCTCATGCATAAGTGATGGTGTACTAAGACAAGTGAGAGAAATTGTAACTTCAGGCATGTAATCATCATCACAAGATCTTGAATTCACATGATAATCACCCTTCTTCTCATATCATCAAATCCATGATGGCGGCGTCATTTGAAGAGTAGTAAGTGGTTTGTATTACGTTGAAGTTGTTCATCTTAGATCTTTGAAGAGAAGAAGTATGATGGAGAAAAACTAAACCTTTTCTTAACTTTTCATTTTTTATTAGTAAGCTTTTGGTGTATGAAGATATAGACAACAACTAGTTATTAAGGTTTTTGAGGATTAAAACATGAATACTTGAGTTGGTTAAGTGTAAAACATGTAGATCTTGATATGTAAAGATAACTTGGTTAGCAAGTTATACTCATTTGATTTATTCAAATGAGTATAACTAACTTTTGGGTGTTGAATGAATGAATAAGAAGATGTTTATTTGAAGAACTAGTTAGATGAAAGGCAAGATTACACACTTTGAATGGAAGAAAACTAACTTGATTCAGTAAAGCTTGAAGCTTGAAAACAATGAAAATGGAAAACAATAATAAAAACTAAATAAAAAAAATATTATCTATTTTACCCTACTCCTAATTAATTTACACTACTCCTAGGGCATAAAGCTTAGTAGGAAATCTCTACACTTATATATATGTAGAGATGTACAAGTTTACCCCTCCTCTTTCGCTTATTCATTAAGCAACCTTATCTAGAACCTTCTTGTGCCTTCTAGAGTTCAGCGGATATACCAAGCTTTTGGGCCTAAGCCCATATCTTTACAAGTTTGAGCCTTTGGTCTTTTGAAGCTTTAGGTGCTTAGCCATTGTCTTCCCAAGGGTTGAGCCTCTGGTCTTTGAAGCCTTGGAGTGTTTTCTTAGCTTTGGAGTTTTTTGGCCCTTGAGTTGACTTTGACCTTGACCGTTGACTTTTTGACACTTTTTTTGAGTTGTTCCATGAGGTCCCTTTTAGGCTCCTTTTGTCTCATTTTGGCTCTAGAACACGTCTTTTGAGATATTTTGTCTAAAATAGATTTGTATCCTGAAAAGGCAATAAGAACATGAGTTTTCTACATTATTGATCATATAATTTGACTAATTTGAAACATTATAAGAGGATAAAAACGCATATTTGAGGTCTGATAAGTAAGATGGACGGGGATGATTGGAAGGCAAAGTACAGTAACAGACAAACTGTAAATAGTTAAGGTAATTAAATCATAATTCATTCCGTGTATCCCTTCTAAAATTGATAATCTATTTATGGTGTTTGGACCTTGCTTTCTTTGTCTAAGCCATATTATTTTATCTATGCAAAGTGATAACGTTTCATTTCCCACAAAAGCTCGATATATTGTTCGCATGGTATGTCAACAGAGGAGTGTACTAACTTAATTTCTTTTTAGTGATTTTAGAAAATCATTTCTCAAAATAGTTCTTTTAAGTTGTAGTTTTCCACTTTCATGCAAGGCACGTATTATATTTGTTAGTGATATGCTCTTTTTCCTATTTAACATATTTTATTCGGGTTTTGAAGTGCTTTCCTGAAGGTATTGATGTTATAAACAAGCAAGCCTTCAAGTCATTGTTGTTAAGATTTGTCATAGTTAATTTGTTACCAGATTAACAATTCCAAGTTGTCATTTGCTTCTTCAATATATGTTCATAATTTTCTTGAATATCTTGAATGTTTTGAGATCAAAATGTTAGTTCTATACTTAAGTTTTGGCCATATATTCAGCATTATGCATGTCCAAGGTAGTTATGTACTAGAGGTTCCTTTGCTTCATTGCATTAATCCATATATTAATGAAATCATTTTCAAAAATTGCACTGATACCTACCCATCTAAATATCTCACTACAGCAACTATCTAGAAGAATTCATTTTCATCCCTTGCATATCTATCTATTATGATAAGAAAGTGAACTCCCAGAAATTAACCGTTTTTAATTGGTTCAACAAGTTTGGATAAATATATATTCGCCTTATTATTTGACATATTTCGGGCTCCCCAATTTAAATATCAAGTGAAAACGGCATTATCTTCTGAAAGACAAACATGAACCGTTTCCATCTCCTCCAAATGACCTCAAGCAATTCAACCTTTTAGCCATTCATTCCCAAACCACCTCTACGTTTATTTACTCCTCTTCCCATTCATCTCTATTAATTCCCCTTCATTCATCACTTCTGCGCTCTTTTAGTTTCACACAAAAGAAAAAAAATTCTCTACGGCAAAGCAACTTAAGAGATTTTATTTTCTTTAAGACTAATTGTCAAAACGATACTCTAATTGTCTATAGATACGGTGAGTCACTCTTCTTCTTTCTCTATTCCATTGGTTGTGCTCACTATTTATAAATTCTCACTTTTTTTTACTATTTTAAACTTTTATCTCTTATCTCAGTTATATCCTATCCTATTTTAAAGAAAGAAATAATGGTTTGCTACTTCAGTAAATTGACAACCATTAGCCTCCTACAGTTTTATAAGGTAATGGTGTTTACATTTTCTACCCTGCTACTTTTTAATGTGATGGCTAAAAAATTAGTTCAAATGCACATCTTTTTTTACTAACGCTTCCAAAAAGTTTCTTTTGGTTCGTTGATATAAATTATAACCATTGGCATCACAAAACATATAATTTCTATTGAAATTCTTCAGTCCTTACGACTAGTTTCCAAAATTAATGTTTCATCACTAGCCCTATGTTGTTTGGTCAATTTTGGAATTAATATAATTGTCCAAAATGTGGAACAGAGCAAAATGGCCATTATCACGCACTATGTTGAAGTAAAAGCATCCAAAATTACTGTACCATAAGCTAACTACTAAGCTTTAATTTTATTTCTTTCAGGGTGATCATCAATCTGCCATTTGTTTGGAGTTGTCAATAAGTTGGTTAAGTATGAATTCAGATTGATCGCTTCTAATTCGTCATGTTGGGGGACATCTTACCTAAGTAATCAATCTCTCCTCTTAAGTTTTAATAGTTTGATATATCTACATTACCAAATTCCCTTTAAAATTTTTAATTAGAACCCTATTAGCACTAATTTTATGGGACAAATTGTGTTTCTTGATATTCTGTTTTGTGATAACAATCAAATGCCAAAACCAACGTCTCATACTCGATCTTAAACTAATTAAAACTTGATGTTATGTGATAACCACATTACCTATCACTACTAAAAAAAGGGCTTTTTATGACAACTTTTAACTGTCATGAAATACATATCATGACACTTTCTAATTGAAAAATCAACCGACATTATTGAGGGTGTCATAAAAAGTCAACCAAAACCGTCATTAAATTTATGACGATTCATAGAAATACGTCTTAAAAGTTCCTCCCATTATGACATATATTATCTTTTAAAACGTCATAGTAGGTAAATTTGATTATGACACCTCATATGTAATCGTCATAAATTATAGTTAGAACTGTCAAGAAATGCCCATTGATTAATGTTGAACCGTCATTTTATTGAACAAAGTACGCAAACAAATAGTTTACACTATGACAGTTCTTCTAAAACCGTCATCTAATTTATTTTTATTTTTTTTAAAAATATATATGCCAAAAGTACTACATAATAACCTGTAATTCAATTCCTAACCTGTAAACTTATTTCACCAATAAAACAACTATAAAATTCTCAAAAATAAAATTAGAACATCCAGAGTAACTTCAATTCCATATATTTTCAATCCATTTAGAAAATACTTATTCCTTACATCAATTTATTCAACAAGAAAAAATAGTAAGTTATTATCCTTTATCCAACATCATTGAAAAATGCAAGATACATTTATTTGATAGCACATTCAACCAAACTAAAAAACATTCTAATCAACTCTATCATCAACAAATTAAGTATTATTCATCGATCGATCGAACGTTGTCAAACCTAAGAAACAAAGTAAAGAAACATTAGTAGTAAATTTGCTACCAAAAGCTCAAGCCACTGACAAAAAACAAGCTATTTTATATATGGCATGAGAGGAACAATGCGATGGGACCTAGTTCTCACAACGGAAGGAAAAATAAATGAAAATACCTATAATACAATATGGACTGTGGTTCAAGATATACACTACTACATTTATATATAGGGAGAGCTGAAAACAAAAAAAACCCACAAATGCAAGGGTCATAGCACGAATCTTTACTAAAGCCATCCCATACCTCGAGCAAACAAAAGAAAAAACAAATACTATTTTCGCAACACATACACATACCTTTGGCTTGGCGAGATATATGTCGCTTCGATGAAGTCAATAAACTTCATCACGGTTTCAATAAGCTCACGTGATGGTATAGGTGATAGTGTATGTTGGCCACTCCATTAGCTACATGAGTACGTCAAGTCAACAAAGAATTTAGTATGATCTAAGTTTACAAGAAAGAATTACATATATATTTTACGTCTACTACCCATTATTTTCTACATAGACAATTTCATATATGTGACGCTCCAAATCTCAAACAATTTCATAACTAAGATACATGACTTTTATGGTAAAAATTTCGGCAGTCTCCTCTATATTTTCACCATTTCATAAATATAATAACTTGTCATAACCTGAAAACCACAATAACATATTTCATATTGGTTTAACCCAACTACTTAACCGTCTCGACCAATGCGGGCGGTTAAAACTGCGGCTTACAAAAATGAGATCACTTCAACATTTGGGACTTAGTATGCCAAAGTACTTGAATGTCTCGACTAATGCCGATCATCCAAGCTCCTCGCATAAGTGCATACAATTATCAAAAAGTTCAACTATAACAAAGCAAATCAAATCCAAATGAAATACTTTAATGTCATGGAAAGCTAGAAAAAAAAAAATCATTCCAAACAAGGGTACAAACCCTACTTGGTCATGAGACAAGGACATTCTATACTCCCAAAAAGTAAACTAATAAGTACCAAGTTCGATCTTATGGCTATAAGTCAGGACCTGATTTTGGAAACAAAGTTCACCAGTACACATAGGTAACAAGCAAAGCCATGACCTGACCTATGACTAGGCAACATGCCCATGCTGAAATAAATACCCTCGCAAAGGTGGTCAAATGGAAGTGTTACAGCTTATGAATACACAGGAGTCCATTCATGATGAATACTTGAGTGGCAGATTTGTTATTCAAAAACTTCTCCTTGTTCATGAACAAAATTCTATATATACTTGTTCATGAAAATTCTATATATATTTCATAAAAAGGGTTCGTGTATTTTCAAAATCTATATAAGCAGGCTTATGAACAGAAAAACGTCTAGATCAGTGGACTGCAGAAGAAATTGAAGAACTAACAGTTTAACACCACACATGTATTAGCAAAAAAAAAAAGGGGCTCAAAGGAATTTAACGAAAATCTTAGTTACACTAGTACTATCATAATTCAGCACCAAGGACCAAATCATTAATAGAAATGTCGAATCAACCTCGACAAGAACTCCTACAACCAGCTACGTACCACTTCCAATTTCAACAACCCAAAATTGAGTATAAGCTTGCAACTATTTGAATAACAAGAAGAAAGAGGCATACAACTAATAATCCTTTTAAACTTAAACAAGTTCTACCTGTACATCATCTTCAATTATAAAGCATGGTACTAAAAGAAAAGGTCTAATTTATTAGCCCAATAGACTAACTAAACTTCGCAAGCATGCATCTAATACTACCAACATTCAATCTAATGACTTCCAAATCAAAACATATCAATTTGCAAACATATTATTTGAGTCGCATTTGCAGTAGAAGAATTCCAAGCTTCAAGCAATGCATTTTACAAAATTGAATATCAAGGAGTTTTCAATCATCAATTTCTTACCAGCTCAACCATTAAAGATTTATTGATTAGCCCACCATTGAAAGAGCTAAAAGTTTTCAATCATCAAATTCTTACCAACTCAATGACCATTTCTTACCAACCATACCATTGTGTATTTCGACTGTAAGGAACAAAACAAGAACTAAGGCAACATAATAGAATGGGCTTCTCCTTGTAAATTTGTGTTTTGATCACTAAGACACATGTAACTAGCTTACAAGGTATGGCTTTGGGTGTATTTTTCTAAAGGCTACACACTACATGCCACTCTAGGCTGATCACAGGCCATTATCTAGGCGTTCTGCAGTCTGCCATAGGCCACACTGCCCAAATCATGGAACACACTTCAATTCAACATAATGCACCATGTTCTATTTACATATTATCTCTAAGAAATGTCAGATGGAGTACAAAGGATAACTTGTTCCCAAACGTGAATATATAATCACCATATAGCTTATTATAACATCTATCAAAGGATCAAATGCTTGTTTCATTTCACTATAGAATATTTATTTCTAAGTAGTAAAACATCTATGTCGGACTCCCCAAAGTGAATTAGAGCACTAAAAAAATCAAGATTACAAGTTTTTCAAGACCAAAGGAAGATTTATGAGCTTACCAAATGATCATCAAGTATCTCCTCCTTATATATTCTACTGTGTCCGCAAATATTCTCCCCTCTCTAAACTTATTGGAACATCATAACACACTAAATTCAGTTCATGGGAATATGTCCTAATCCAATGAAATCAAACGCCAAGTTTAATTCAATCTACATTAACTGAGAAAAAGAACCATACTCACATCGATTCATTAAGCAATACAAATGATATTCAAATCAGTTAGGCCGTAAGGAGAGTATTTGGACAGCCAAAATCTTGGCCTATAGTCTTATATCATGTAGGAAATACTTATCCAGAAAATACAAGCGGTATAATGTTCCTTTAATAATTTGGGCAAAAAATTAGTCGAGAGATTGGGTTTAATTCCTTAACCCAATCCAATACGTCAGAAAAATTCCAAAAGAAACTTCAAATGTTCAATTGATAATCAAAATTGGGTGAAAACAATGTATCTAATCAAGTGTATTTTGGGTACTTCTCTACATTAATAAGGAAAAACTAGGTGAAGACAACTCTTACCAAGTAATTAATTTAGTGGAAAATCCTCCAATTGTGTGCTGGAAATTTCTACCCAATCAACACTTTCAACAAGATTGATATCATCACCTTCATATTACAATTTCATGTATTCAATCTTTCAATTTGTATAAACTAAGAGATAAGAGTTTGTCAATATGCAATTTAAGAGGAGAGAAAAGATTACCTGATTGAGACGTAAGCTATAAGGTAAATAAGTAACAATCATTAAAATCCAAGGAACTAAATCAAAAAACCAAATTAGACCACCCTAGTTGCAACTACATAACTTTGTGCAAGCATGTATTTGTAAAAAAAAATAATTTTTGTAGAAGGAAGCAAGCATAGAACTAACTTTGCAAAGCAGCTTTTAGTTGAGATCAAGAGGCCATCTACTAAAGGAAACACCATGTCCCTTTAACACCGGAGCCCCACATTACAAAAAAGGACTCTCATTAGCAACTCAAACAACCTCCACTCTAGACTGCCAACAAGAAAACAATAGCGGACACGCCATTCCTAGAAAACTTATATTGACTAGTAACACTCCTACGACATAATATCACAGGAAACTTATATTGACATTTTTCAACAAAGCCGACAAGATATAAAAAAAAAAAAGCTGTCATAATATGTCCAGTTTTTAGTAGTGGCAATTGACTAGTAACACTCCTATGGCATAATATCATCCATAATGGATCTTCATTTGAAAGCGTATAAATATCTTTTTTACATCTGATAAACACTCTCACAAGGAATAAGTAGGCATACACAATGAACTCACCATAAGAACAACGTGAAACTATCCAGAAAAAACACTTATCAATCCCTTCAAACACATGGGCACCAACAAATTGAATATGCCATCATGCAATATCACCGTTACAACAAACTGTCGCATTTTTCTTCTAGCTGAAATTAGACAGAAAAAGTAATCGAAACGATCAACAAATAAAGCAGATACAAGGTCAACAAATTCAACAATTCTTTCAAGGCTAGAAAAATCCACGTACAACTACTAACATTCTTAAAGGTCGAACCCTAACAATTTTCGATCGAAGAATTGAGCAATAGTAGTTCTAGGCTTCTAGGAGTCTACTTTAAAACTATATATTATGCAACTAGAGGTTGAGCAGTTATCTTTTCAAAAGAACATGTTACCGCTATTGACCTACATTAACACGTGCCTTCTTAATGTAACACTAAAATTTTAAAAACAAAAGTCTACGATTGTTAAGACACTGATCTTGTTTTACATAACTAGCTCCCACAATAATTTGTCAATAGGCATGAAATTGATCAGCTTCAGCATATCCAATCAGAGCCAACCTATTGTCATTTGACAAGCAACCTTCATGATTCAACATCAAATTCAAGCAACAGGACTAAAATCCCGAGTACTTGTTATCGCCAACCTATATCAACATATGCCTTCTTAAACTAATTAACTGAACCAAAGCAGCACAAAGTTCATACAGGTTCACTAAAAAATCAAAGGAAAAATATTGACATATCTTTATAAAAAAAAAAACCACAAGAACATTCATGACAAGACAATCAATATATATTCATTCCAAGAAACAATAAATACACAACAAGACCACTTACAAAGAGATAACATCACCTTCAGCAGATCGAGCATCCAACCATTTTCCAAGTACAAACCCAATTAGTAACCCCACACATCTAGAACATGCAATTAACCATAATGTAATCCATAATGGTTCTAGCTTCATTGCACAGTATGTACATCACATTGCAGATTCAAGAAATAAATTCATTATATGTTTGCGACTATTATAATAGAGTTTGAAACTATAACCAAAATTGGCCCACTAGATTTATCAAATATAAGAATGAAAAAGGAAACAACATCAAAACACGCTAACGCGCAAGAACGAGAAAAGACGAGCAACATCATGAAGCGGAACAAGACTTCGAAGACAGAGCAAATGATTTCATATGGAAGAACTTGTAATCAATATGATTAAACCTTGCTGCTGTTGTGCGAAGCCTCCACATTGGGTGATGCCCGAACCTTACATAAGACCCCCCAAATTAGTAAATTGCAAAATCCAAAATCAATTTATGAGAACCATTAATCCAAAGAAATTAAGGTTTTTGAAATTGGGGGTTTTAATTAGGGGTTGTAACCTAAAATCCAATCAACCTGAAAATTATTCAAGGATAAATGAACAAGAGAGAGAGAGAGAGAGAGAGAGAGAGAGAGACAGCAATCCAAATCAATATTTGTGGATGAGAATGGAGAGGCAGTACTACAGTTATAAAAGAAGATGAAGAAGAAGTTTTGGTGGGGGCGGTGCAGTTTGGGTTATTGCTTGTTCTTCTTCAATTTGGTGTTGATGGAAGAGACGAAGCAGTCAATAAAACTGAGGAATACATTTACAAGAGCTGCCCCTTGAAGTTGCATGACCTAACACATGCTTAGCTGGTTTGGTTTTTCGTATGCCAACAAGACTCTCAGTATGACGCTTGACTCTAAACAAAACTTTTAGGGGTCCCAAAATCGAAAACCAGCTCTTATATTATTGACGACTTAGAAAATATTGACGGTTTAGAAAAATGTGCGAGCTGACGATTTTGCCAAGTACGTCATTATTATTCTCACACCTATGGTACTATGAACATAAAATTGTTAGTAACCATCATAAAAAAGCTTAGTATGACGGTTTACTTAAAAGCCATCAAGAAAACAAATCTTAACCGTCATAAAATTCTCATATTTTCTTGACGTCTGTGTTATACACGACATAATACTACAAGATCCATCATAAAAGTATCACTGAGACACCTATCTTGACGATTTTCAACAAAACCGTTAAGATAGATAAAAATCAAGTGTCATAATATGTTTTTTTTTTAGTAGTGTATTGAATTAACCCACTTTCTCATGCACAATTTAGTACTTATGAGTATCAAAAGAAAATTACATCATCACACCATAATTTTTGGATAGTTAAAATAATTTTTTTTTTTTATAATTCATTTGTCAATTTATGAGTCCCAAAATGTGCTTTTGGAGGTAGCACACACTATCATTGATTTGTCCCAAATTTGTTCATATGTTGTTTATTAGAGTATTTCTCCATTGATCAATATTGAAGATGCATGTTCTAATCTTTGGTTCTTTATATTTTTCCTCTATTCATTTGTCAGTGTCTTTGTTAGAGTTGTTAAGTGCAATTATATATTCACAATAATCTTCCACATCGACCCTCTCCCATCATACCATGCTTCATGTGTAGGTATGCTCCACTTAGACAAACAAATTTTGCAATTGCAGTTTTATATTCACATTAGTTTTTCCCCATTAACCCTCTCCCATCATACGATGCTTCATCGGTAACTATGCTTCACTTAGAAAAACAAAACTTATTTGCACCAGGTTTGATTTCTTCACTCATCGTGTTTGTTGTTTATTACTTATTTGTCTAAAATTGAAATAGCCCTTATTCGGGCAAGGTTCATATGCTTTTAATTGTTTCATATTTTGCAACTTCATGTATGTAAGTAGAGTCTCCAATTATATTGCTTAATCATGTTCATGTTTAGATGACTTTTTGTACCATAGAACTTATTAGTATACATTTTAAGCAGATATGAAGTTAGATTTTAAAAACCACCTATGAACTATCAGTCTCCGAGAATTAGGATTTTACTAATACCATGTGTCTTGATAAGAAGCAGTTCTAATTATTTTTTTAGATGTTTGTTATTATGGGTTTGACCGTAACGTAGGTTTGAAAATAAAATTTACATGTGGGCAAGTCTTAACGAGTATATACACTGATCTCCATTTTTTTTCAATGTTTTTACTTTACGTTATTTTCTTTAATTATTTTTATGGAGACTAATTCTCTAAAATGTTGCAATTGTGTTGTCCCTTTCATTGCCTAATCAGAGAGTATGGAACTACCTGCAAGGGTAACCCTTTTATGCTGGCAACTAACAATTGCCTTTGTTGTTTGATGCCTAAATGTTGTTGAACCATTTAACGCTGCCTAAAGGCCTTCCATAGGAGGGCATCTGAATTTACAGAGGGTTTTGGGTTTGCAACTCCTAGAAGATATGACTGACTTACAAAAAAACATGGGAAGGGACTATGGGAGAAAGAAAGGGCAATAAGTTTTGTTCTTACTTTTCTAGTTTTTCTATTGCCATGTCTCATTTCCCTCTTTGAGTTAAATAAAACTTATGCACACTTCCTCTCTAATACATGTATATTGATAAATGTAAATTTGTTGTTATGTAAAACACAACACTAAACCTACACTTGTATCAATACCTTGCTCACAAAATCATGTTGTCGTAGAGCTTGAGCAAGAATTTGTATCCATACCTAAGAATATAATTGAGCATGTTATGACAATAGAGCTGAGATATTCTCTTGGGAAATCTTGCGGTGAGAAGGATTTTACAAGAAGTTTTTATACTACTCTTGAATTCTTTTTAACTTAACGTACAAATTACATAAACTCTACTTTTAAACACTTATACAAAGATAATTAATAGAGAAAGAGAATTGTGGAGAGTTAAATCCACTCATATAGGTTACTCCTACATTGCTTATAACTTGTCTTGTATCTCTAATCTCTTCTTTGATTCATAGACAAATCAAAGGTGAGTATTGAGTTGTGATCCCTAACACGATGAACTCATCTTTGAGAACACCCTGTTAGCATGAGGAGTTGAACAAATACCTCATCTCCGAGAGTACCTTTCAACTCCTAGATTAACCTTACACCTGTCGTTCAAAGATGGGAGTCTGATCTTACAAAGGAGTCGCGGGCGCTACTAAAGTAGTCGCGACTCTCTACTAAATTCGGAGCCCAGGTCCTCAAATTTGGCCGGTTGCTACCATGTTGTGATGTAAGATCAGGATTGAACGTCCTCAGCAAATGACTAGAAGGTAGAAATAGAATCGGATTCCTCACATGACCTTCATCAACCCTCTAGAAGGGAGGGTTTAGCTTATGATACTAGGAAATCAAGAACTAGAGAAGAAAGAAAATGAAGAAGAATAAGAATAAGAAGTTTCTTATTTCCTAAACTATAAAGAGGACTCCATTAATTTAACAAGTTACAAGCACTCAAAGTAAAACATGGAATTATTTTCCTAAAAATGAAACTAAAATAGAGAGAGAAGAAGAGACTGAAAAGCTACAAGGCCACAAATCACAAGTAAATTGGCAAGTTTATTTATAGCACCACCCATCCCATTTATAGTTACAAAGGAGTGAAATGGGTGGCCAAGTCCAAAGGTTATAAATTAATCTACTTTTATAATGGAATTTATTTAATCTAAGTGGAGAAAATGGGTGAATAGTAATTCTCATTACAAGATAAATAATTAGGAGTGGTTTGTGCATTTATTAAGTGGAGAAAGTAGGTAATTACATAAGCTTCTACTTGATCATGATGAATAGTAATTGGATTTTTACTTTGTCTTGGTTCAGACCTATTTTAATTCCCAGTCTAGTTAATTGATTGAAACTATATACCATTGCATAGAGCTTGTTGTGTTTATTGTTTTGATAAATCACACGCCCAAAACAGAGTTCGAAGTCAAAAGATATGATTTTCTGAAGTTTCGTTGATTTTTCTGCAAGATTTGACTAGGGTTGACCAAGAATTGACTATTTTGACTAGGCATCATGAGATTGATTATGATCTTTTTAAGCTTCCAATGGGCTTCTTTTGGACTTGATAAAATGGCTTTGTTTCCAATTAGCATATTCACCTTGTTTCCATGATAAAATATCGATTTTTTTATGAAATTTCATCATTACGTGTCGTAATCTGCAAAAGCATGAAAATACAATTAATTTGTATTTATTGCACACATAATTAACCAATATGTAATGTCTCTACAGAGTTTATATTACAATTTTGGGTGTTTATCATGTACATGCAAATGCACATGCGCAAGGCTACATTAAGATTTTATTATTAAAATGGCTTGCATGTCTTGATTGTTACTTATAATGTGACATATGTTGATTTTAGATGCCTTAACCACTATAAGCAAGTTCCAGTCACTTTCTTAAAAGTTATTTTGATACTTCTTGGTTATTTAGTTTTATAATCTTCATTTTCAGTAATGAGCCAATCATTTGGAGATATATTGTGAGGCAAACTTTGAAACCTTTACTGGCTGTCATTAGAGCAAAAAAATAAATAAATAATATATATATATATATATATATATATATATATATATATATATATATATATATATATATATATATATGTGTGTGTGTGTGTGTGTGTGTGTGTGTGTGTGTGTGTGTGTGTGTGTGTGTGTGTGTGTGAGAAGAATTTGACTACAAATTCAAAAGCTTCAGGTTCACTAGGAAGGGCATCCAAGTCTATGTCATTCAGGGCTGCTTAACACAACTCATATATGGTTATGCTCATTCTTCCACATCCAGAAAGCAGGAGATACTTTACAAGAACAATTATTACTTTATTTTTTGTGTTTTTTTTTGCTTCAATTTCTGTTGAACTAAATCACCTTTAAAAATGAAATCAATTCCCTTTACTCAAATGGTGTTATATTTAATTATTTTTGTTGTTCTACTATTATATACATTTTCCGGCTAATGAGTTAGTTGGTTAGTTGGACAAAATTTGATAATGATTAAAACTTATAGGACAACTCCCAGTCATCAAAACATGCCTAGCATTCTAAATGATATTGTACAGGTTTTAGAACTATAAACTGAACTTAATTTTCCTCTATATATCCAATGGATTGCGACATTTATTGTTCAGGCGCAACGCACGTGCCTATTTGCTAGTCATAATAAACAGTTTGTCTACTGTGGATTGTTTAATGCATGGTATGAATCTATTTCTACTTACATTAAATTTATTTCTTATATGATTGTCATTAAATTTGACAAGAGAGCACATGTTTTATTAAAACATGGGTAAAATTGCAATGTCGCCACTTATAAGTGCTTGAAGAAACAAACACCCCTACCACTTATAAGTAGCAAAAAACAAACATGTTTTAGGACCTACTTATAAGTGGCACTTATAAGTAGCAAGCACCTCAAACCTCCTCTCATTTTTTCTTACCCAAAAAACATAAGGGTTTTCATAAAGTTGGCACCATTTTTTTTTTTTTTTTGCTTGGTAAGTTTGAATTCATTAAAACTTTAACAAAAGTACAAAAGGGGTGTTGTATAGGGTGGGCAACATGTTGCCCCCTATTTCTTTCTCTACAAGTCGACTTGTTATATCAAACTCTATTACAAACTCATACTAATCTGAAAAAGATTTGAAATGGAGCTTCCCATTTGTGCAACCAGATTGGCCTACCAACAGTGATGCACTCCTCATTTTCAGTCAAAGTTGTGCCATGTTTGGCAAGCAAATCCCCCATGAAGTTTCCTTCCCTCCAAATGGTTGTAATTTTCCACCTATGAAGTCTCTCTGTGCATGTTATCCATCTAGTTTGTAGCATCCAAGGAACATCTCCAGTTGCAAAAGCTCTAGCTGCTGCCTCAGAGTCAGTTTCAATCCATGGGTTTGTCCAATCTTTTTTAAGGGATGTCTCTATGCCCACAATAATAGATAAGCACACAAAACTGTAATATAAATCCCATAGAGATATAACATTTTGGTTAAATATGTGTTTAATAAATATAAATTAATTATATTTTTATGCTTTTACATGTTTCGGCGTTCAAATGACAAAATACAAGCAAAACCTGCATTTTAGCACATAATATGGTTGAATAAAGCTTGGTCTTGAAATCTTCTGTCTCAGCTGTTTAAAACTCACAGATGCCAAAATAAAGCTTATGGACTCAACAAGCCAAAACAGGTCAATAGTTTCAAAAAGTTAACCAAATTCTGGAGCTCATATCTTCTTATTCTGAACTCCAAATTCTGCAAGTGACCTTCCCAGAAGATCAGTGCAACATGCTTTATCCAATGCCAGATTTTGCAAAAGAAAGTCAACTTTTGGGGTCTCACTAGCAAAAGCTATAGGTCCCACCATGGAAAGGTCCCTGAAACAAGTCAAAAGAACAAACCTAAGCCTCTGAACCATCCAAAGGAGTCATTTTCAAGTCAAAACTTGGTCAAACTTACCTAAAACAGCCCGAGAATCATGAGAAAGTTCAAACGACAACATCTTCTGTCTTCTACCTCTGATTGAAGCATATGACCTGTCAAAATGACCAGCACAGAAAACTCTACGCAATGGTATATTGCTTCTACAAAATGGACGTATGGTTTGAAATCAGTGATAAAGCCAAGCACGTCAATATTCATCAAAGAGGACAGATATTTTAGATTTTTTATTATTTAACTTTTTTATAAAGTCAAAATATGAATAGTTTTGAATAGTGTCAAATAGTGTTGAATAGTGTCAAATAGTGATTACTATTCCTTAAAGTCAAAAAGTTGAATAGTGATCAAATTTCAGTCGTTGGATCAGATTTCTGAGATTCGATCACGACCGTCCATTCAACTATAAATAGAAGGGTCTAGTTTTAATTTTTCTTATGGAATGGTTGGCATTTAACCAGTAGGAGTAGAGTTAGATTTACTGCTTTCTAGTATAATTTTACTGCTTTCTATATTAATTTACTGCTTTCTGTTTTCAATTTTATTTTAATGCTTTCTAATTTCAAATTCTGTTTTCAATCTCTAAATCAATTAGGAAATAGAAAAATCTCAAAATGCTTTCAAAATCAAATCAAACTTTCTCTTCTCCACTTTTTCACTAAATCATGTGATTGAATTAATAGTTTATGTTTATAAATAAATAATTGCAATTTTATTGAAATGTGAACAAAATGACAACCCCAACCGCTATGTTACAGACAAATCAATGGCGCCGCTACGTTTTCAGTAAAATTTGCAAAATAAATTAATTTGGTCACAACAGTCCCATAATCATTTCTATTCCCTCCACAATTTTTCATTTTCCTTTAAAAAATTAAAAAAAAAAGGCCACAATTTTTTGTGTGTGTGCTTAGGACTTACGCCTAAAAACCGAACAGACTTTGGACTAAATGAATTGGGGCCTGCCCCTAATGCTTACTCCCATGCTTGATTGTGCCAAAAGCACACGGATTGTGCACCCTGATTTCCATCATCCAAGCACCACACCAAAAAAATATAAAAATAAAAATAAAAAATTAATTAATAAGTTAATAAATTAAGTGTTAAATATTTAGTTAGATTTTTTTACTTATGTAAATATTTTTATATTTTAAATATATTCGTGTAATCAAAGCCCAAGAAGGCACAAATTGTAACTTAATTATTGGCCTTGAGCCCCATTTCAGCCTGGTTTGTGGGTTCTATATATTTGTAAATAAATTTCTGAAACAGATGAGTGACATTGACCCCGAACTGTCAATAGGCCAATAACCACTCAAGTCATATTCGACCACAAGTGTGTGTAAGCACAACTTGGGAAGGTACGTTTTCTTTTATCTCTACCTTGAATATCCTGTCAAAGGGTTTTATGCAATTTCCAAGCATGATTAGGCTACTTAAACGAAACTCAATCTTAGCCTTTTAGAAATGATATGATAGCATGTTTAGAATTGTGATTTAACGTTAATGCATGTTTATAACGTATGATTAGCAAACATGGTTAGAATTCAAATTTTATGAATGCTTAATAATTTTGCAAACATGATCAACTTTAAACACATGCTTTTATATCGGGTACCTGAAACATACTTTTAGGGAATCTACTAAAAAAATAAATAAATAAAATATACTATCACAGTAAATCAAAATGTAAACCAACCTAAGAGTAACTAACCTTTACCCTGCATACAAGAAATAATTTAATCATTCCTGTAGTTGAGAACAATCTTTTAACTGAACATCTTATAAATGCTAGTTGTCCTATTTTACATATCTGAGCTTCATGACAGAGAACTTCTGATGTATTTTCATTTTCTATCTCGACACGGGTGTGCAAAAATACCATTTTTTTGGGGGTACGTGCTAAACCCCCAAGTCTTTCAACTATTCCCTTATAGTTGATCGAGAAACATGGCACAGTTTCATCCTATTTAGGGGTGTGCATAGTCGAAGGGAATCTGGCGTAAAAGACCCCAAGAACCTAGTCTCGGGAATCTGACTTAAAAGGACCCAACATAAAATCTTGAGTATCTGACTTTAAACGACTCATTTTTCGTTGCATTCAAGTAATGCCATAATAAGGTAACCGCGCCCTTCTATTTGGAGAGATAGTTGTAAACGTCGGCTCCTTCATCCAAATAATTCGTGTATTCTAATTTAGTACATGATGGGTGGTAGAGTAATGTTTATTAACAACACGAGTTTATTTGTTCAACATATTAACGAATAATCTGTATTGGCTAAATCATTCCACTATCTGGGTGTGAATGCCAAGGGTTTCTACAAACCCTTATGTTTGATGAATCTCAATAATGAGATACATCCTAACAGTCTCGAGTATCTGACTATAAAAGATTATTTTCTTCAGTGCATTCATGTACATTCTTTTCTCATGGAAATGCACCATTACAGTAACTGGGCCCTCGATTTGGAGTGTGTAGTTGTAAGCACCGGACCTTTAGTCCACATACCTCGTGTATTTCAATCAAAAACCTTATTGGGTGGTTGGTAGGTTCTATTCATTAACGACGCAAGTTTCTTTCTTCTTCTTCTTCTAGTGAATAATTTGTATTCGCTACATCATTCCACCATCTTAGTGAGAATGACAAGGGTTTCTACAAACCCTTATGCTTGATAAAAGTCTTAAGAATCTGACTATAAACGACCTAAAATATTATGTCTATATATATATATATATATATATGTGTGTGTGTGTGTGTGTGTGTGTGTTTTTGGTTTTTTTATTGGTTTGCTATTTTAAATTTTCTTGTGGCATGCTGTAATTTTTTCAGCTGAATTTTTGCTCATGTTTCTCAGGTAATCTCTTTCCCTATCTCTCTTGATACTTTGAGGACAAAGCATCCATCTGTTTGGGGGATGGGAGAGAAACATTTTGTAAAAATTATAAACTTTTAGGTTATTTATTTTTCTTTCTTTCTAAAAAAATTCGAAAAAAAAATAGTTAGTTTTATTTAGTAATAAAGGTCTTCTTTCCTTTTATGTGATGAAAATTGTCTAGAAATCTCACATTAGCATTAGAATTAGGATTGGTTCTTAGAAATTTATGTTAATACGTACGCAATAATTTTTACATCTTTTCATGAATATTCATGCAATGAGTGTCAATGACTGTATGTAGCAATAAGTTTATGGGACCCACGGTTAGAAAACTTAATTTCCAAATCCAGTGAGAATTTAGCCAAAAAGCCTCAACACAAGTGAATCTGAGTAATGACCTAAGGATGAAGCAATTCCGAGTAGAAAGAAATCACACGTCAACTTGTTTGATCACTATACCATGTCCTATGCGAGAATTTACGCATTCTTTGGACCGATATAGCCAAAATATATATATATATATATATATATATATATATATGGTCATGCTACCTTAACATCTTATTTTGACACCTTATCTTGACATCCAAAACCTAAAAGTGAACTTGCACATTAAACTAAAGGCTGATTTTTGGTCGAGAAAATCTTCCTACCATGGATAGAATCTCCACCAAAACTCGTCTCAATTGGATATGCCTAGCTTTATTAAAAATAGTGCTAAAATTGTGGACCGTTAGATAAATATTGAACTTAAATATAACTTTTGACAAGGTTAGACATGTTCAAATGTCTTGATATTTTGTGGAGATGATCTCTATTGTATGGAGAACATATACCCAGAAAATCAGCCCTTAGTTCATTGTGTAAGTTGTAAATGTCAAAATCAGGTGTCAAAATAAGATGTTAAGGTAGCCTATATATATATATATATATATATATATATATGGTCAGGCTACCTTTATTCCCATAGTTTTCCTCGTTGAGCCTTTATATTAGCCATTTCATTTTTCAACCATTATTTCCTTACCCATATTCATATCTGATGAGTTTGAGAAAATATGATGAAAAGCATAAAAGAGAAGAGAAAGATCAGACCTATACAAATACGAAAATTCGTTCTATCAGTTGGTGCCGATTGATGAATCCAGTTAGCAGTGTCAAAACCAAGAAAAAGTAAATTCCACGAAAGAAAAAAAAAAATCAAAGTTATAAACTCCAAAAATCAAATCAAATGGAGTAGAAAAGCCAAAAAGGGCGAAGTATGGAATAGTTTTGAAATAGAAGAACACTAGGTTTTCTCCAGTAATTATTTGAAGAACCTATTTTCTCTAACTCATTATTTTGTTATCCCTTTCATTCCTTCTAAACAATTTCCTAAGCCCCGTAATACCTAATAAATGTCATCTAGCTCAATTAGGATGGGTTAGTGTGATAGTAAGTGGTAGACGTGATTGATCGACCTCGGCTTCCTTTGACATCATTGAGAATGTGAGGAAACGTGTGCCCACTGTACATTGGAGCAAACAAAACATAAGTGAATAATATGAGAGAATTTGTGTTTCAACACATACCTGTGAGAACCTACTTAAGGACGCTCTCTGAAGGATCCAGAAACGGTCATGTTTATACATTTCATTGTAAAGTTCACTGCATGCATATTCATATGTAGATATTTTGATTATTGTACATTTATTAACGTAGGTTCCAAAGGAATTAATCCTTGTGCCCCGCTAGTGAGATGTATAGATATCTGATATCTAATTTATGGAATTGTATCAACCTAATTTGGGACCAATAAGATACTATGACCGAGGGCCCGAAGTGGGATAAGGAGAGAAGAACACGAAACACCGGAGCAAGTCTGCGACATCCTAGAAGAACGTGGGCCACCTACAGACTGGGGATCCAGGGGGTGTTAGGGTCAAACTGAGGGCACGATAAGAAATAAGGGATGGGGTGTACATGATCGAGATCGCGGAACCCTAGAGGGATAGGTGTGGGAAAGCTGACCGAGAGATGGAGGACAGATCTACGGATGGAAAGGGGGCGTGGAGGATATAAAAAGAAACAGTGAACCTATGAGGAAAAAAAAAAGGAAAAAGAAAAAAAGAGTGAGGAAGAAAGAGAGAAAAAAGAGAGGCCTGAGTAGGGAAGTGTTTAGGGATTTTTCTGGTAAACACATTTGGCGCCGTCTGTGGGGACGAGATAGTCCACGACCTAGTGAGAAAAAGGAAAGGTTAGAGCATGGCTCCTGTAGCTAAGAGGGGAAGAGGGAGAGGAAGGGGAAGACCCAGAAGAGTGAGAGCTGAGGTCAGAGAGGAAGAACCGGTGAATATTGAGAATGAGGAGATGAGGTCGAAGATACGGAGGTGGACTCAACTAGGTTGCTCCAAGAGGAGATAGAGAGGCTCAGAGAAGAGAATGATGAGTTAAGGAAAGAAAGGGAATCCACTCAAGGGGGAGCAGAAGCAGCAGAACCTGAGGGTAGTAAGGTGGAAGGACAAGGCGTGGAACTCCCTCATGAGCCCGGAGTATTACCATGGAAATGGTGCAAGCGATGATCGAAAGGGACAGAGAAGCTAACCGCACGGCGGAGAAGGAAAAACACGGTACGGCAAAGAAGGTGGTGTCCAGCTTAAATAATAACCCACTGACTAACTCAATCTGGAATTCAGAGGTACCTAAGAGGTTCACGCAACCCCGATTCGAGAGGTATGACGGGAAAGGAGACCCGGCAAACCATTTACACCACTTCAGGCAGCAGATGCCACTATAGCAAGAGGGGAAGTACGATGGACTCCGCTGTATGATGTTTCCTGCCAGTTTGGAAAGGGGAGCTTCGGACTGGTACTATCAACTGGAGTCACGAAATATACGAAGGTTTGAGGAGTTGGAGCAGGCTTCGTAAATCACTTCATCCATCAAAAAAAGGGTAGTAAATGTCGCGGACCTCTTTAATGTCAAGCAGAAGCCCACCGAGATACTTAAAGATTTTCTGTGCAGATTTAAGGAAGAGACACTATGAGTGGAAAACCTGAATGAGCGCACCGTGGTCATAGCGTTCCAACATGGGTTGAAACAAGGAACTAGAGTCCATGAGTCAGTATCCAAGATTAAGGTTACTACCTTACTTGCTTTGTATCTGAAGGTAGAGAGATACATAAGATATGAGGATATTCTGCAGAGGAGTAATAAGGAACATAAGAAGCCTGAAAAGTTAGTACATGTCGTGGGAGATAGGAGAGACCGAGAAAGGACCGTGGCTCGAGAGGGGAGAGCTTATAGGGGGGAAACACAGAAAGCAGAAAGAGGTAGGGAGCAAGCCAGAAGAGAATACAGGGAGAGAAAGCCTTACTACAAAACGGAGCTAACCCCACTGAACAAGCGGTTGGAAGAAATATTGCCATTAATCAATGGGTAGCAGTATTATGAAGCACCGCGGAGTACACATAGGGAAATAGAAGGAAAGCCATTTGTGCCTATCACCAGGTTCGAATTAGGCCACCAATGAATGCTTTGCATTGCAATGGTTAGTAGAGAGAATGATTGGGAGAGGGAAGTTAAAGGAGTTCATCATGGAGGTACAGCCGGTCAAAAGAGTGCAAGCCGCAGCCAAGATCTTGGGTACGATTATTGTTATTTTCAGTGGAGAAACACTGGGGAGGAATGCCCATAGAGATAAGGTGTGGAGGACCACCAGTCTGTAGCAGATAAACAAGCTGCTGAGTAGTCTGAGGCCCGTACCAGGGGCCGGCAAGGGAAATGACAAGATTAAGTTCACTCCGAGGGATCTGGAGGCAGTGACCTCTCCTCACGAGGATGCACTGGTGATCACAATCGCGATGGGTAATTACATGGTGAAAAGGGTCCTGATAGACTACAGAAGCTCAGTGGACCTATTGTTCAAGGGCGCGATGGAAGAAATGGGCATTAAAAGTAAGCAGATGAAGCCCCCTCAAACTAACTTGTTCGTCTTTAACGGCAGCAGGACAGAGCCGTTAGGGGAATTGGTGCTACCGTGATGGCAGGGCCGGTGACAGTTTTTACCCGTTTTATGATAGTAGATACCAACTCGCAATACAATGTGATCTTGGGCAGAAAATGGATTTACAAGATGAAGGCCACCCCATCCACTTATTATCAAGTGATCCGCTTCCCAACTAATGGAGGAACATATGAGATAAGGGGTAATTAGGTCGCGGCTCAGAACATACAACAAGTGACCATGAAAGGTTTGGTCCGCGCCCCAGAGAAAGAGGCATCGGACAAGGATGACAAGTCAGCATAGCAATTACAGACCATGGCCAACGAGAAGGGGTTGCTCGTCGGGGCCAAGACAATGGATGAGATGGAGGTGGTGAATATAGGGGTCACGAAGGAGGAGAAGTTTGTGAATGTGGGGACAAGTTTGTCAGAGGATTGGAAAGCGAAGTTGATTGCAGTGTTAACTGAGAATAGAGACGTGTTTGCATGGACGATTGAGGACTTAGTGGGGTTGGATCTAGAGTTCACGTGCCACAGATTGTATATAAGGGAAGGGGCCAGACTAGTCCATCATAAAATGAGAAGCGTGAAACCACAGTATGCACAAGGAATTCGGGATAAGGTAAGAAGGCTGAAGGACACAGGAATCATCCCCGAATGCAAATTCACTGAATGGCTGTCAAACCTAGTAGCGATCCCCAAAAAGAACGAGAAAGTAAGGATGTGCGTGGACTTCACAGACGTCAACAAGGAATGCCCAAAGGACTGCTACCCCATGTCGCGAATAGATGAGTTGGTGGACCGAACTGCAGAGTTTAAGATTTTTTCATTCATGGATGCATCGATGGGCTATAATTAGGTGGTGATGTATGGCCCTGACCAAGAGAAGACCACATTCATAGTGGAGGGGGGAACGTACTGTTATACCAGAATGCCTTTTGGGTTAAAGAATGTTGGGGCAACATTTCAGCGAGTGGGGGAGAAGATGTTTGAAGGGAATGGAAATCTATATATATGACATGGTAGAGAATAGTATGACCGAGGAGGAGCACCTGGCAGGGCTAAGGGAAACATTCTCTATACTGCGAAGACACAAACTGATGCTGAACCCAGAAAAGTGTACGTTCGGAGTGACATCCGGAAAATTTTTTGGGGTACATTGTCACCTACCGCGGAATAGAAGCAAACCCGAACCAGATAAGGGCACTGTTGGAAATGTCATCTCCACAGAATGTGAAAGAGGTCCAGAGATTAGTCGAGAGGGTCATGGCTCTCAATAGGTTTATATCAAAGTCCTCGGATAAATGCCGACCTTTGTATCTACTCTTGAGGTGGACGACCGACTTTCAGTAGACCGCTGCATGCAAAAGGGCTTTCCAAGAGTTGAAAGAGCATTTGGGAAAGGCTTCAATATTGTCGCACCAGGGCAGGGGGAGAGGCTATATTTGTACTTAGGGGTATCAGAGTATGCAATCAGCTCAGTGTTGATAAGGGTAATGGACAAGGCAGAGAGGTCGGTGTACTTCCAGAGTAGGACGATGTTAGACGCCGAAACAAGATAAAATAGGATTGAGAAGTTTGTATTGGCTTTGGTTTTTTCGTTGCTGAAACCGAAACCATATTTTGATGCTCACTCGGTGGTAGTGGTGACCAACTTGCCACAGATAGGCCGGCCCTGAAGGCCGAGAAATCAGGGAGAATGCTGAAATGGGCTGTGATGCTGAGTTCGTATGACATTGAGTATCAAGCTAGGACCACAGAGAAGGCACAAGCCATGGCTGAATTCTTGGCTGAGTTTCCAGCCGAGGATCCCACCTGGGGGGAGGAAATGATTATGGAACAGGAAGTGGACCAAAACCACGACCCCCTGGATTCGTGGGACATGCGGAACGGATGGAGAGTCTTTGCAGATAGGTTCGCTACCGATACTGGGAATGGAATTGGGGTGGTGCTGGTCACACCCGAGAATACTCGCTTGGAGTTGTCAATGAAGCTAGGTTTTGCTGCGTCGAACAATGAGTCTGAATATGAAGCGGTGATAGCAGGTTTGGACTTGGCCTGGGATCTGGGGGTGAGAGAGCTGATAGTGTATTCAAATTCGAACATGGTAGTAGGTCAGGTCAACGAAGGGTTCACGGCCCGATGTCCAAGAATGGCGAAGTATTTGGAGGTATTACGGAGAAGGGCAGACAAATTCGAAAAGGTTAGATTTGCTCATCTAGGCAGGTGAGAGAATAGACACGCCGATGTATTGGTATATGTTGCCGCGGTACTTCCTGGAACCGAGGATAGATCCATTGAAGTCAGGGTGCTGAGCAAACCGAGTACTGCAGAGGAAGAGGGGGTATGGCTAACTACTGAGCAAGAGCTGGGGTGAATGGAGCTTGTCAAGAGTTTTCTTTCGGGGGTAGAGATAGAAGACAAGCGAGAAAGGAGAAAGATGGAATAGGTATCACTGAGGTACACATTGCTGGATGGGGTTTTGTACCAGCGGAGTGTCAACGGACTGCTGTTGAAATGTTTGGGACTGCGGATGCACAAGAGGTGTTGGGAGAAATTCATGAAGGAGATTGTGGGAGCCATTCGGCGGGGAGGACTACTACGCACCGGCTGCTGACACAGGGGTACTTCTAGCCTCATATGAAGAGAGATGCAACAGAATATGCCAAGAGGTGCAAGAAATGCCAGAGCTTTGCACTGCTAATACACGCGCCAGATGAACCCTTACACCAGGTCTATAGTCCATGGTCGTTTGCTATGTGGGTGTTGGACATTGTCGGACCCTGCCCATGGCAAGCGGCAAAAAAAGGTTCTTGCTAGCCACGACAAATTATTTTACGAGGTGGGTTGAGGGCGTGGCTCTGCAACAGGTGAAGGAGGAACAGGTAAGGAAGTTCCTATAAGAAAATATCATATACCGGTTTGGACTCCCACACACCGTAATTGCGGATAACGGTACACAGTTTACAGGGGGAAAGGTGAAAGCGTTTCTCCAAGTGTTCGGAGTAAAGCAAGGGTTCTCGGCCCCCTACAATCCAGAGGGGAATGGGCAGGCAGAGTCCTCGAATAAGACGATAATGAATAATTTGAAGAAAAAGTTAGAGGAGCACAAAGGATCCTAGGCAGAGGAGTTACACAGGGTACTTTGGGCATATCGCACGACTCCGCAAACTTCTACTGGGGAATCGCCATTCGCTATGGCTTATGGAGTGGAGGCAGTGATTCCGGTGGAAATGATGGCCGCGACAAACATAACCAAAGCTGTTGAAGGAGGAGTTAATGAGACAATATTAGCCGGGGAGCTGAATCTTACAGAGGAAAGAAGGGACACCGCGCGCCTCAGATTAGAAGAGTACCACAGGAGGTTGCAGAGAATATAACAAGCGGGTGAAGCCACGGACATTTAATGTTGGTGACTTTGTGCTGCGGCGGGTGACCCCTACCACCAAGAAGGAGACATATGGAAAGTTGGGCCCCAACTAGGAGGGACCATACATCGTGGTAGAGGCTGGAACGTCCAGGACGTACAGGTTGCAGATGCCCCTGGGAGAGACCGTTAAACGACCATGGAACATCAGGATATTGAAAAAGTTTCATGAGTGACTTTGTGTATAGTTTTTCAGTTAAATGAAAGTTTATTTGCTTCATGATATGTGAACATCAAGCTTTATAATGATATTTTGAGCCCTTTAGTATGTCAATGAAAGTGATATCAAATTTCCTCCATCTGATTTGTGTTTATTCGTTTGTATTTAGATTAGGCCAAAGACAGCAGACGATGAGGTCTGAATTCAACTTGGGGGCTAAATTGATCTGCCCCCAACATCTCCATAGTCAACTTGGGGGACTAAACTGATCTGCCCCCAACATCTCCATAATCAACTTGGGGGCAAGCTGAGTTGCCCCCAACATCTCCATGGTAGCGGAGGGGGTGAGCCTTTCACGGACAATAAGGTCCGAATTCAACTTGGGGGCTAAACTGATTTGCCCCCATCATCTCCATAGTCCACTTGGGGGCTAAACTGATCTGCCCCCAACATCTCCATATTTAACTTGGGGGTAAGCTGAGTCGGCCCCAACATCTCCACGGTAGCAGAGGGGGTGAGCCCTTTGCGGACGATGAGGTCCGAATTCAACTTGGTGGCAAAATTGATCTGCCCCCAACATCTCCATATGCAACTTGGGGGCAAGCTGAGTTGCCCCCCAACATCTCCATGGCAGCGGAAGGGATGAGCCCTTCACGGACGAGGAGGTTCGAACTCAACTTAAGGGCTAAGCCGATCCGATCCCAACATCTCTATACTCAACTGGGGGGGGGGGTAGCAAATTGAGTTGCCTCCCACATTTTGTGGCAACGGAAGGGATGAGTCCTTCACAGACGACAAGTTCCAAACCTAACTTGGGGGCAAACTAAGCGACCCCCAACATCTGCATGGCCCAACATGGAGGCAAATAGGGATGCCCCAACATTTCCGTGATTCAGGCTTGGGGTGCAATTTGGCTTTGCTCCCAAACAGTTTTAGCAACAGCTTGGGATAAAGTATGTAAGTATGAGTGTGCATGATGGGCAAGTACTGGCGTGGTACACATATGTAATAATGAGTTGGTTGCAATACGTTAAGCAAAACTTAATATACAAATCAGAAAGCATATCTAAAACAAGTGTTTGACAGGAAATCATGTTCCAGAAATACCAGGCCAAAGGTGTATTACAACAATATAGGAGAGTATTACAAAAACACAAGAGAGATGGTCATTAGCGAACTTTGGCCACTTTCGTTGAGGACTGCCCCCATTCCCCTCCGCGATGGTTTCGTCAACATCAATGGGGGAGGTCACCACTCCAGGCTGGATGGCGGCCTCTAACTCAGTGGTTTAGGGTGGAGCTGTAGAGTCTGGAATGGCCGGAGCGGAAGGATGAGCAGGGAGGAGACAGCCAGCTACTGCCAGGGCATCCAGTTGTTGCTTAAGCTCCCTGGCAATCTTCTTAGAGGCTAAGGCCTTGAAGTGTTTAGCGGCGTCCGTCAATGACTTCTCTAGGACGGCTTGAGCAGGAACCCTATCAGCCTCCATCTGGCTCTCCAGTTGTGAGGTGATGCCAACCACGTAGTCCTTATGAGCTTGCTCAGCACGCTGGAATTCTTTGTGATGTTTGAGCCGCGAGGTGGGCGTCATCTCGTTCCTTCTCCAGCTGGGCATACTTCGCTTTCCACCCCTCTGGACCGTGGATCTCATTTTTCACTGAGTCAAACGCGTCCAAGGTGTTGGTGAGACCGCGGATGACGTAGCCCATATCGAGACTCAGCTGGAGATGACGACAAAGTTAGAGAAAATTCGATAGCAAGGGAGGAAAAGGAAAAAGGGGAAAGACATACCCTTTCTCATCCGGTGTATATCGCTGCCCGGTGGGAGGCGAAGGAGCCGAAGTCCCCATAAGCTTGATCTCGGGGGAGATGAGAGATGAAAAATAGGGACGCGGCCACCACCGGATTGTCTAGCACGGAGTCGCGGGTGGTGACGTCCCGGTCCCTCGCCTTGAATTGTGGGTGCCAGATTTCTACTGGCCCAGCGAGTATGGGACCAATGGGAACATCCTCTTTCTCGGAGTGGCATGGTGGAGCCACTGCCTACGGTGTGCCCGGTCGTACTTCACTGGTTGAAGCAGTGAAGGCGAAGACCTTAGCTTTTTTGGCAGGAGGGCCCTGGGCGGCGACATCGGTGGGGGTGTCACCGTCAGACTCGTTATCCCAAAGTTTGAGCTAGGAAACATCCATGGCAGCGGTAGTGGCAATGGGGTTAGCGAAGTCGTCTTCCCAGTCAGCGATGGAGGAGTATGACCTGGGGAGGCTGTTGGGAGTGGATGAGGAAGTACCAGTGGGGGATGTGTGGGCCTTGGTGTTGGCTGCTTTCTGGGCGAGCGCTTGGGAATGAGAGATCTTGGTGGTGTAGCCAAAAGATCGATGAACCGGGTGCTTTGCCTTACGGACTTGGGGCAGAGAAGGTTTGGGTTTACATTATTTGGGCGGTGGCAATCGGTAGAAAGGGCCTTGATATTTGCCGATGTTTTTAAGGGAGGGATCTAGGAGAAGCGGATTGCCCTTGTTGGGGTCAATGCCGAGGATGTCACACTGATTACTCCCCAGATCGCGGAGTTTGGAAAAGATCTCAGAAGAGACACTGATGTATATACGGGACAGCGAATCCAGAACCCAACCTGGAACACGGACAGATAGATATGTTAACACAGGGGTCATCAAGCCGATAAAGCAAACAACCAACCGCACTCACCTCTTTTGAGGAAATGGAATTGCCTTAAGGACACGTCGGGGGGAAGGTCCGCGGAAAGGAAATTCCCCGAAATATAGAGAGGATAGTGGTGCTACACTTTGTCGAAGGTGGTGACGCGGAGAACGAAGGATTTCTTCCACGAACGCACGCAGAATGATTGGTACCCAACGGTCCCAAACTTGGTGCTTTTCTTTATGAAGTAGTGGGCAGTGATGTTGTGAAGAGAAATTCATGGAGTATGGGATTTGTTGTAGTAGTTAGCGGCGTACATAATCTGCCAGAAGTTACCGATGCCTTGGCACAGCAGAATATTGAAGTGGTTGCAAACTTCAACATCCAATAAAGACAGGGGGAAGCGCATGTTAGCCGCTATTTGACCCATGGTGGCTACTAGGAACCCTGGTCGCGAGGGGACAAGGTGAGGAAATTGGGTGACACCTGCAAGCACATGTTCTAAGACCACGTCCCCAGGAATACCGTATGCTGCTTGTACCGCAGCTAGGTTGGGTCTACATTTATAGGATGGCGGATGGCGGATGGGGAAGGGCAGTTTGTCTCCCGGAGGTAGATGAGGTAGCGGATGGAGGAATGGGCTCAGTTAGAGGTGACTCTGATCGTTTCGCGGTGGGACTGGCAGATCCAGATGTAGCGGAGGAATGGACAGATCTAGGGTTCAAGGATGTCAATCCAGCAGATCGGGTAGCGGACGAACCACCCGAATCAGAATCGAATATGGTAATAAGGAGGAGTTGAACGACAAACGGGACAAGATCAACAAGGTGGGGGGGGAGTACCCAATGGAGAAGGAGATGGTTGAATAAAAGAAAATACATGTGGTCAACAAAAATACACTATAAAGTTAAGGAAAGAAAGAGGAACAAACCTGGACGATGACAAGCAAGTAATGAGAGTAACGCAACTGGTGGGCGAGAGCGAAGTGTGGTAGCAGTTTCACCGGAAGAGAAGGAAATGAACGGAATTGGCAAAGTATGAATAGGGATGGAGGCAACTGGTGAGAATGAAAAAGGAAAGTGTTGAGAATATGAAAGGGTGTGTGCGAAGTTTTTGAGCGGGATACGAAAAGACAAGGGCAATAAGGGAAAAGAGAATATGGTGACAGATAGAAAGAGCACCCAAAGGAGGGCACGTGTCAGCGCAAAAATTGAAGAGGCAAAGGGTAGTTACGCATGCGTCTGGAGACATATGCCCAAGCACACGTGTTCATGGACTCAGAGCCCAAGGCAGGAGCATAATCGTGGATGGCAGAGCGAATAATGAGTTGAAGACCCCTGATGGGACAACTCTTCACATGGCCAGCTGGTGAGTCTCGGCCCGTGGACCCCTTGAGATCCAAGGGCCGAGAGGGGGCATCTGTATCAGCTTAATTTAGGACCAATGAGATGCTATGACCGAGGGCCCGAAGTGGGATAAGGAGAGAAGAACGCAAAACACCAGAGCAAGTTTGCGGCATCCTAGAAGAGCGTGGGCCACCTACGGACTGGGGATCCAGGGGGTGTCAGAGTCAAACTGAGGGCACGATAAGAAATAAGGGATGGGGTATATAGGATTAAGGCCGCGGAACCCTAGAGGGACAGGTGTGGGAAAGCTGACCGAGAGATGGAGGACAAATCAACGGATGGAAAGGGGGCATGGAGGATATAAAAAAAAAAAAAAAAAATTGAACCTAAGAGAAAAAAAAAGGAAAAAGAAAAAGAGAGTGAGGAAGAAAGAGAGAGAAAAGATAGGCCTGAGTAGGGAAGTGTTTAGGGATTTTTTTGGTAAACAATGGAACAAGCCTTTGTTACTGAGTCGTTGTAGTATAGGTAAAGTTTATAGGTATCTTTTTTGGAAAACTCTCACGAGGCTATAACTCGTCCACTAGGGAATTCTTAGTGGTTTAAGGCCTTGTTGCATACGGTCAATGCAATCGCACTTTGGGAAACGAGAATTAGTTAGAACTACATATTTTTGCCCACTTATTTGTTTTATTGTCTCTTCTTTGCTTGAGGACAAGCAAAATGCTGTTTGGGGGTGGTGTGATAAGCACTCAAAATTGTAATATAAGCCCCGTAGAGACATAACATTTTGGTTAAATATGTGTTTAATAAATGTAAATTAATTATATTTTTGTGTTTTTACAGGTGTTGGCATTCAAATGACAAAATACAAGCAAAATCTACGTTTTAGCACATAATACGGTCGAATAAAGCTTGGTCTTGAAATCTTCTGTCTCAGCCGTTTAAAGCTCACAGATGCCAAAATAAAGCTCGTGGACTCAATAGGCCAAAACATGTCAATAGTTTCAACAAGTCAACCAAATTCCAGAGCTCATATTTTCTTATTTTGAACTCTAAATTCTGCAAGTGACCTGCCCAAAAGATCAGTGCAACATGCTTTATCCAATGCCATATTTTGCAAAAAAAATCAACTTCGGATCTCACTAGTAAAAGCTATGGGTCCCACTATAAGAATGGGCCCCACCATGGAAAGGGCCCTGAAACAAGTCAAAAGAACAAACATAAGCCCCTGAGCCAGCCAAAGGAGTCATTTTCAGGTCAAGACTTTGTCAAACTGACCTAATCACAGCCCGAGAATCATGAGAAAGCTCAAATGGCGACATCTTCCATCTCCTAACTCTAATTGAAGCATATGACCTATCAAAATGATCAGCATAGAAAACTCTATCCAACAGTATATTGCTTCTACAAAATGGACATATGGTTTGAAATCAGAGATAAAGCCAAGAACGTCACTATTTATCAAAGACAACGTAGATATTTTAAATTTTTTATTATTTAACTTTTTGTAAAGTCAAAAGATGAATAGTTCTAAATAGTGTCAAATAGTGTTGAATGGTGTCAAATAGTGATTACTATTTCTTAAAGTCAAAAAGTTGAATAATGATCAAATCTCAGTCGTTGGATCAGATTTCTGAGATTCGATCACGACTGTTCATTCAACTATAAATAGAAGGGTCTAGTTTTAATTTTTCTCATGGAATAGTTAGTATTCCATCAGTAGGAGTAGAGTTAGATTTACTGCTTTCTAGTCTAATTTTACTGCATGCTTTCTATATTAATTTACTTCTTTCTGTTTTAAATTCATTTACTACTTTCAGTTTTCAATTTCATTATACTGCTTTCTGATTTCAAATTCTATTTTCAATCTCTAAATCAATTAGGAAATAGAAAAATGTCAAAATGCTTTCAAAATCAAATCAAACTTTCTCTCCTCCACTTTCTCACTAAATCACGTGATCGAATTAATAGTTTATGTTTATAAATAAACATTTGCAATTTTATTGAAATGTGAATAAAATGACAAACCCGATAGCTGTGTTACAGATATATCAATAGCCATGCACTCTGCTCTATAGTTATCACCAGGACCAATGTTCATGCTTAGTGTAAGTAGGAATTTTCCCATGCTACCTCTGAAAGCGATACCAATCCCAGATGGCCCAGGATTCCCTATTGATGCCCCATCAGTGTTAAGTTTCACAATGTCTGGCTCTGGTAGAATCCACGTACACTGCTTAACTTGCGGTGCTTTTCTCAGTCGAATATCAACATTCCAGTACTTAAGGATCCCAATTTCAAAAGGGGTGTTGTAACAGTGGCCCTTTGACAGTTTACCTGTGATTTTCATCAGCAATCGAACATAAGACTTGCAGTTCCAGAGCTTTGTATTCTTCCCGTCAAATTGCACCTTGTTTCTTTCTTCCCATGTGCTTACTAGAGATGAAACAACACGAGATTTCCACATATCATGTAGCAAAGGACTCCAGTTCTGATTAAGCTTCATTGTGCGTGGAAAATTATTAATAACAGTGTTGACCTGAAAAACCTGTTTTACCCAATCCCATAGCTTTTGCGCAAACTGGCATTGCCAAAACAGATGCTGGGTAGACTCCCCTAGCAATTCCACACAATTGGCAGCAAGAAGATAGAGAAATGCCTATTTTCTAGATTCTGTCATCAGTTGCAATTCCTCTTTGAATGATTTTCCATGCCAAAGCTGAAGTTCGAAGGTGGATGCAACTATTCCAGTCATTTTTATGCAATGGTCGGCCTCCTCTTTCTTATTTCATCATATGTGGATTTAGTTGAGAAGTTTCCCTTCATATCAGGGCACCAGATGATATAGTCCTCATCAAAAGCATGACTGCATTTAAGAACATCAGCTGAGCTTCTATGAACACTATTCATTATCTCCTGTAACGCATCAGGGATGCACTAGTTATCACCTTCAAGCAAGTCACAAACCTTAGCTCGACATCCCTTTAAATCAAATGAGTTGATATTGAGCATGAGTTTCAGTGATTGCTCACCCAACCAATTGTCCCTCCATATATCCACATTTTCATCATTTGCTATCACCCATTCAATTCTATTTGTTACTTCCACAAGAGCTTTTCTTATCCCACGCCAAACAGAGGTTGGTTAATTTGTAAGATTGAATAAACTCTCCATCTTGATTGAAGCATTTTGCTTTCATGAATAAAGCAAAATTAGTTTCACCCTTTAATACTTCCCAAGCCAACTTCATTAGCACCGCAATATTGATTTGCTTGAGCCTTCGAATCCCAAGCCCTCCTTTCCAAGTAGGTTTGCACACTCTATCCCAGTTGACTGTGACACCTTTTCTTATGCTTGGATTACCCGACCATATGAAATTTTTCATGATAGTCTCGGCTTCTTTGACCATAGACATTGGCCATTCATAAATTGACATGGCGTAAAATGGAATGCTACATAGCACTGACTTGATCAAAGTAATCCTCCCTTGAAAAGACAACCTCTTTCCCTTCCAACTTGAAAGCTTTTTCTAAATCTTATCAAGGATCGGTGTCACGCAGGCCCTATTAACTCTACCTTGCTGTAGACTTACTCCCAAATATTTATCTAGCAAAAAACCTTCCTTCATAATCAACTCCATCAAATCATCCTGTTTTCTCAGCTGAGTAAAGTTACTGAAGAAAATTTTACTTTTGTCTTGACTGAGAAGTTGTCCAACTGCCTTCTGGTACCTCTTCAGGATATGATTGAGTTTCTAATCCCTCTTATCTCTCCATTTGCAAAGATAATGATATCATCTGCAAAAATAAGATGACTCGGTGCTGCCACTTTTTTAATGGTAGTCAGTGACTTGAGATGGTTTTTGCCCCTGAGATAATGTAGAGCTCTACTCAGAGTGTCTTCAGCAATAGCAAACAATAATGGTGAAAGAGGATCACCTTGCTTAAGCCCTCGGTGCATAGCAAAGAAACCAACAGATCCACCATTAATTAACATAGAGATTTGTGCCAAGCTCACCATAGTTCTTATCCAGTTGATCCAGATATTTGAGAAACCCATTCTTTGCATAACATGGAAAATAAACATCTAACTCATTGTATCATAAGCTTGTGTTATGTCTAACTTCACATCTAAAGATCCACCAAATCTATCCTTCTTCAACTCATTCATCAGTTCAAATGCCATGGAAATGCTTGTTTGAGAGCATCGTGTAGGTACAAAACCAGTTTGCTACTTAGTGATGATATCATCAGCCAATACATTGAGACGTAGCTGTAGAAGCTTAGTAATAATCTTGAAGAGAAAGTTTCCCATACATATAGGTCTATAATGGCTGAGTTTCTTGGCATTCTTATCCTTCGGAATTAAAGCAATAAAATTCAAATTTAATCCTCTAGGTAAACAACCTTGAATAATGAAGGATTGTATTGCCAAGCACACATCTTTCTTTATGATTCTCTAACATTTGAAGTAGAAATGTCCTTGGAATGCATCAAGTCCAAGTGAGCTATCCATTTTCATGCTAAAAACAGTCTTTTGAATTTCTTCATTAGATGGCACTCTTGTCAGACTGTAGTTTTCTTCCTCATTAATCATCTTGGGTATAATACTCAATAATTCTTTACCTTCTTAAACATGGACCTCCCTGTATTTCTCGTCATAGTAACTTATTACATACTGCTTAATCTGTTCCTGGTCATCAAGCACATTGCCATCCTCTGTCACTAACTCAGTGATCATAGAAGCCCCTATTTGACCCTACAAATATTGTGAAAATATGTAGTGTTTCTGTCACCCTCATCCTCAAAACAAGTTCTACTCTTTTGTCTTAATAGAGAAGACCTATTGCCTCTGGCTATATCCAATTCAAACTCTTTATGTATTACCTCTGCTATAAGAAGTTCATCATCCACTGTTTGATAAACCAGTTGCTGCATTCGAAGGAGTTCAGCCTCTATTTTTCTAATGGAGACATCTATGTGCCCAAAAACCTCCATATTCCATTTCTTTAAATCAGTTTTCAGTCTTTGCAGTTTGCGTATAACCTTGAGGAGAGGAGGGAGTGGTCTTCCCTCAAACTTTTGTGTCCAGCTAGTATTTACTAAGTCAAAAAAGGTGGGATGAGAGAGCCACATTTTATCGAATCAGAAGTGAGTATTCTTATGTTTTGGAATATTAGGGTGCATGCCCAGCAAAGGAGAGTGATCAGATGCTTGTTGAGCTTCTGTCATACATTTCCATCCACAAAATCTAAAGTTCCATGCTTCATTATAAAAGGTTCTATCCAGTTTGCAAAGAACCTACCCTTTTAACACCTCTTTGATTGTTACACCAAGTATAGTTAGTGCCATCCCAATTACTCTCCATCAGCTCTGCTGTATTAACAAAATCATTAAACTCCGGCCTGCATTGCCACTCTATTAGGTTGTCTACCTCCTTTTTTCTCATCATTTCTTAGAACAGTGCAACATTGAAATCACCAATCACTAACCACGACATAGTGGGGTTAAAGCTGCTCAAATCACCCCACAAATCTCTTATACTATACCCAAACAACTGTTTGCATGCACAAAAGATATAAAACAACCATCCACCAAAATAGTAATATGTTGATTAGATGCCATAACCACTGAAACAGAGATGCCTCTCTTCCAAAAACCCCAGAGGTTACCAATCCTATTCAGAGAATCATTATGAATCAAGGTACTCTCAAAGCAATTCAAACCAAAAGTTTCAACCATGTGTACTTGTGCCCTAACTAGAGGCTCAGCCAAGCAAACAATATTCGGATTATGAGCCTTAATGAGTTCTCGCAGTCTATCTTTACCTTTATTTTTAACTACTCCCCTAATATTCGAAAAAAAAAAGTCCTCATTTAGAAATATGGATAGAGTTGTCCTACACCTTTGCTAGCTTGAGATCTAGTCCCATGCCTATGGGATGTAGAAGCTTCTAAGTGGTCCTTGTTATTCTTCTTTTCAGCTTTCTTCTTCTCATTTTTCTCAGTTACCTTAGTCATTGCATTACCTTGTACTACATGTGACACAGGTTCCTATTCTTCTGTCCCCAGTATAGTAAAGTTAATTATTACCAATCAGAATTGGAGTAGCTGGTCCTTGTGATACGCTATCTTGGGTAACACTACTAACAACTTGATCCTGCTCCAAGAGTTGAGTCCAGTACTCTCTCAACACTTCCACAACCATCTGTACTCTCAGATTGTGGAGGCATTGTGGCATGTAAAGGCAGTACACAAGTAATCCCAACTGCTGGCTGGCTTTCTATATGTACATGTTCTGCTCCCCGCTCTTCCTGCCGCATGACATGAACTTCACCTTGTGAGTCAGCTGCTTCTGCCACTATTTGTTGTGCTTCCATTTCATTTTCTGCCTTAGAGTCATCCTCTTCTTGTAAGCTCTAAGTCTCATTATTATTCACACCCAAAACAAAACCACTCATTTTGCCAAGGACTGCCCACACCCAAAACAAAAACCAAACGGATCCGTAGACCAAATGGGCACCACTTGAAAATTGAATAGGCACCACTCAAGCGATTTTTTTTTATATATATTTATAAAAAATTGTTTAAATTTTGATTATTTTGGTTTTATCTTACGTTCCATTGAATCAATGTGCCTTTTTAATGTTGACAAAATTCAAAATTTTAATCATTTTCCATAAAATTGAATGAATACGTATATTCAAATGTGTGATTGAATAATTTCATTAAAAATTTTGCTTTGATTTCAGCAGTAATAATGTAGATAAAATATTATGATTTTGATTCGTAAATTATATTACGAGACTTATTTGTTTTCATGTTGGGGTGCCTCCAAAGTTTGATAAATTTTATAATTCAATCAATTTTTTAAAAAAAAGAAAAACTTAAAATAAATAAATCAATGAGTATCTTCAATTAGTCATAAATTTTATAAATATTTCTTGTTTGATTTAAATTGTATTTTGACTATTAATAAATTATTTTAAAAGATTATTTTAGGTAAAATGAGTGGTGTCCATATTGAAAACCCAAAAATAAAAGAATTTCACATCCCTGCCGTGAAATACCCGCGATATCAATTTATCTACGCTGTCTAGAAATCTCGAAAAACATGACCATTCTGATATATTTGGTAAACTAGTCCACAGTCATAGTCACAGGTAGATCTGAATGTATATGTTCTGTCGTGTGTCTTTCTGGGCAAGTCCCTTTTTTCTGTTGTCTCCTGTTTCAGTCGTACTTGGTAGGATGTGTCATTAGATCTATCCTTATCTTTTTTTCCTTTTTTTTTTTTTTTTTTTTTTTTTTCCAAATGAATTCACCACCTTAAAAAAAAAAAAAAAAAAAATCCAAAGAGAGAAAAGAAAAAAGAAATGCCTAGTGTGGGTGTAAAACTCTACAGCGTATTCTTCAAATTCATGTTAAAACAAAGATTAAACAATCTAATCACCACCCAAACCAACAATAAAAAAGCATCGACGTCAGCAATATTCGGCGTAACATGTAGACCCGAGGAATCAATCATAGCTGCTAATCCAACATTTACAGAAGCAGATGGAGTGGCAACAAAAGATATTCATGTTGACCCATTTACGTCGTTAACAATCCGGATATTTTTACCCCAGTCGTCAATATCAGTTTCCCAAATAAATCCTAACGTAGGTGAGTATGGTGGGTACTCACCTTTTTTAGATGATCATAAAAAGTTAGTTAATAAAAAGTTACCAATCATTTTACAGTTTCACGGTGGAGGATTTGTTTTTGGGAGTAACGATACAGTTGCCAATGATTATTTTTGTAGAAGGATTGCTAAGTTATGTGATGTTATGGTTATTGCTGTTGGGTATAGACTTGCACCTGAGAATAGGTATCCGGCTGCGTTTGAGGATGGGGTTAAGGTTTTGAATTGGTTAGGGAAGCAAGCCAATTTGGCGGAGTGTAGTAAGTCTTCGTCGGTGGTTGGGAATAATAATAAAAGGAATAGTGGTGCTGGTAATGGTGGTGAGTCGAGGAAATTGGATGGGCATGGGCGGATAGCAGATGCTTTTGGTGCTTCTATGGTTGAGCCTTGGCTGGCTGCTCACGGGGATCCTTCCAGGTTACATTTTGTTCTCCTGTTTATTCTAATGTTGTGTTTTACGTGTAAATGACTAGTGATGATTTAGTTATTTATTGATACACAACACATTAGTTAACAGATGAATGAAATTTTACAAGATTTCTGAACATTGTATTAACTCAATTTCAATTTGGTGATAGTCATAGACCTGTTAAACGTTTGAACTAGAGAGCTTATAGAATAGTTGTGATTTTTGGTGGATTTGTGAATTAGTTGCAATGACATATATTAAGAATCTAAGTCTCTTGTAAATCACATTTATTAAAAAGATTGAAAGTTGTCTTGTTTTCCCACCAGAAACGTAGGTATGTAACTCAGTCCCTGCTTAATATGTTGAAAAAAGAAACATAATGACAAATATTGGTTTGCGAAGTGAAGAAAGTTGAGAAAGACTAGAGTTGAAACTCAGAAGTGTCGAGAACACTTGATATTCGCAACACAGATATAGTGCCTGTTGACTTATTAACAGTGGGAGGATTGGTGTCGGAGCTGAGTTGGTTGTAGGAAACTAGAGATTGACTGATAAAGTTACTCAAGGACTCTGACTTCAAAGCATAAGGTAATTTCTTTAGAAATGTATAGGTTGAGATATATAATTATCTAGAGCAAGCAAAGGATTCTTGCACAGTTACACAGGTGTGTGTTCGTGCAAGTGAAGGTGTTAATCTAAGAGTTTTTAGCTTTTCACCTTATAAATTGAGACTAAATTTTAAAGCGTAAGCACGTTGTTTCTTTTGTTTTGTTCTGTATGTTTGTTTTCAGCTTTTCCCACACTGTGACAAGATTGTTGTTGAGCATGTACATACCGCAGAGGTGTAACCCTCTAAAAGAATACTGATATCCCGCGTTTCTACAAAATTTAGTTTGACGTAAATCACCCATGTAAGAAAGACTTATATTAATGTCATTGTTGGTGGTATATGAACTAAGAGTATGTCTTTTTGGTCGATTGTAAAGGAAATTGAATGGTAATGGGTTTGTTTTGGATTTTAATGCGTGTTTGGGAGTTCGAAAAATGTTTTCAAAAGAATTCCAGTTGCAAGTAAAGGGTTGTTTTCTGTTTCCTACAAAACAATCAATGGGATTATGAATAGAATTGTCGGAATCGGAGAAAGAAAAAGCTGTTAAACAGGGTGTGTGATCAATTATCTTATTCTCCAACCAAATTCTCCTCATCTGCCACTTTCCTGGTTTCGTGGTTCGAAACCAGCATTTTCTACGTTTGCGTGTACTTTGAGTGTTCTTAGATGGTTTTTTTCTCCGTTCATTGTGGTAATTAAGTTCTGATTATCATCTTGAAATGTATAACCTGTGTCACCCCTCTTCCCCTTTTCTTTATTTCTTCCACGCTTGACTATTTATTATTGTTGTCCTTTGTTTGATTATCTTTCCTTTTCTTGATGTTTACTAGTAATAAGTTCATGCTTTCTGTTCTCTGTTAGGATGTTAAAGGAAGTTGAAAATAGGAAGAAAATGAGATGGTGATTTGGTAGTCTCGTGAGCATATTAATTAACTTGTGTCCTTTAGTGTGATAAGAAGTTTATACCTTATATGGGTAAAAGCGTACAACATAGTGTTCGCACAACAATTCCTAGGTGACAACCAAACACCGCCCCAATGGATTTTTTTTTATTCTGTAAATATGTTGCATATTTTATTTAATATTAATGATGATTAAATATTATTTACTCGTTATATTTTATAACCCCTTTTGAGCTTTTAACTTTGTAAAAGAAAATAGTTATTTATTTTGTAATTCATGTTACCATTTATGTTGTTTAATTATGTATTTTTATTAGAGGATTTATTTTGTCTTTTATATATATAAAGAGTTGTGCTCATTGTTAAGAGTAGAGTTTAGGGAAGCTCTTTCTTGTAGTTCTTTTCTATGTTTACGTAGTATGAGTTGAGGACAGTCCATTGCTTGAGTTCTTCAGATCTCTAGGAGCTGTAGTGTTGCCTTCCTAGAGTTGGAGCCGAAAGATATATCTTTTATCTCCTCATCAACCTTAGACCAAAAGAAGAGAACTCCCTCAATTGAGAAAATGACTTTCTCCATAAACTCTTTCACTTCTTCAAAATGCTACCCGTTCCTTTCCAACCAAATGCCCCACATAACTTCGGACTATATGTATCACGCATCAAATGCGAAGACCCTTTCAGTGAGTGGACGCTCGAGAACGAAGAAGATAATAACATCTTCACACAACCAGGACACACCCAGTAGAAGCGTGACAAGTGAATGAAACAGTTCTAGACTTGCCAAGATAAAGGACACCTAATGAGGATATGATTTATTGATGCACCATACGACAAACAAAGGGGACAAAAGTTAACAAACTGCTCCTTGTATTGTCTTTTCAAAAGGTTATCTATAGTTAAGATTCTGATGTGGAAGCACGCTAGGGACAAAAGTTAACAAGTTGATCCGTTAAAGCTTTAGATGGTTGCAAGATTACTATGACAAGTTGATTCGTTAATGCTGCAGATGGTTGCAATATTGACACAACCACAAAACCAAACCCCAAATCAAGTTTGTTGTGGGGCGAGGAGGGGGAAGATCTCAACGATGATGATTTTGAGAATGCTAAATATGGTCCTGTTAGAAGGAGAAGGGTGTTTCGTGAAAACCCTAGGGAAGAACGAGAATCTTGACGTTGGGAATCAGGATTTAAGATTGAAATTTCAGAGTTCCATGGAAGTGGACAGCCAGAGGAGTTACTTGATTGGATTAATACACTTCAGGAAATTTTGGATTTCAAGGAAGTTCCTGATGCTAAACGAGTTCAACTGGTGGCTCTACTCGTTTTTGTGGAGCGCCACCGTTTGGTGGCAACAGATCAAGCAAACATGTCTTCGACATGGTAAGCCTAAAATTGAATCTTGGAAATACTTAAGAAGCATATGCGCTCAGATTTTTTGCCTTTCAATTATTTGAGGGGTTTGTATCAACGCCTTCAAAATCTGCGACAAAGATCCAAAATAGTTGATGAATACTCCTAAGAGTTCTTTCAATTGGTCTCACAGAATGTGATGTATCTTTGTCGCGGAAGCAAGAACAATAGATACACAATGTATAAAGATACCCAAAACTAGGGTTTAATGAATAAAAACGAATTCTCTTAATTCAATAATAATCAAGTCTGAAAATCTTAAGGTTTACATCTGCTTATATAGAGAACTAGTTAACAAATCCTAATCATAATAGAACTTGGGAAACTAAAATAGAAGCTAGTCTAATTCTAATTAACTAAAGATTCAAAATAGAAGTAGAATAAAAGATAAACTCTAGTCAGCATTATTATGCATGTGTGCTCATGATAATCTATTAAGGCCCCTCGCATCAATCCCCCCACTTGAGAAGAGCTCGATCCTCGAGATTAAGTCCTTGTATTTACGGTAGAAAGTAGGATCCATGAGTTGAAATGTAGCATCGTAAAATCCAAGAATTTTTCGAGAATGGACGGTCACACCACTTCACCAAATAACGATCATAAGTAGTACCACGGCGAAGTCGTAGTAGTAGAAACATCAATGACAGTTTCAATCCGATCTGTAGCAGTAGCAGGAACAACACTATGATCTACAGGTAGGGGAATAGGTGGAATACTATTGCCAACAAAAGGAGTGAGGTCCGCTACATTATGAGTGCGAGATATACGCATCTCGGGAGGGAGGTCCAATTCATAAGCATTTTCTCCATGACGGGCGACAATGGGAAATGGGCCAAAACGTCGCATCATCAACTTGTGAGATGAAGGCCGACGTTCTTTTCTCAAATAAACCATCACCAAATCACCAACCTCGAAAGTCACCAAGCGCTTGTGTTTGTCTGCATTAGTCTTATACATGGCATAAGATTTCTCCAAACGCTTCTTGACATCCTCATGAATAAGGTGAATCCGGGAAGCAAATTCCTCTGCAGATGCACAAACGGGAACAGTCGATGGAATAAGAGCAAGATCAAGAACAGTAAGAGGAGTTATTCCAGTTACAATCATGAAAGGAGAAAGGCCTGTAGAACGGTTGACAGAGTTATTATAAGCAAACTCGCTTGTTTAGAACAAACTCCCAAGATTTGGGATTATCATCAATCAAACACCTCAATAGGTCACCCAAACTACGATTTACAACCTCGATTCGCCCATCATGCGTGGGTGGAAAGTCAGAGAAAATTGAGCTTACTCTTAAAAAGCTTCCATAATGTTTTCCAAAATAGCTAGTAAATTTGACATCTCTGTCCGAAGTGATAGTCTTGAGGTAAACCATGCAAACGAACAATCTCACGGAAGTATAAATGAGCAACCCAATGCGCGCATCGTAGTCGAGTCGCGAGGGGAATGAAATGAGCCATTTTTGAGAAACGATCCACAACCACAAAAATAGAATCCTTTCCGTGTGTAGAGCGTGGTAAACCCAACACAAAAATCCATGGAGACATCAACCCAAGGTTTGTCGGAATCGGAAGTGGAGTATACAAACCAAAGATTAGTGTGCTTACCTTTTCATTTCCGGCACACATAACATCGCCAATAAACCGGTTAATATCTCTACGATAGTAGGCCAAAAGTACTTCTCCCCTCGATAGAGGCAATGGTCTTTATGATCCCAAAGTGACCACTTAACCCCCAAAGATGCATTTCAATCATAATCGATCACGGAGGGAAGAAACGGGAATACAAAGTCGCGGAACCCCGAAATATGAAACCATCATGGAGAAAAAATTCACCAGATACGCCATGATGTACCAAATAGTCGGCATGAATAGGACCAAAATAGGCATCCTGAGCATATAAGTCGCGTAACTCATCAAAACCAAACAAAGAGGTACGGAGAGTAACCAAGAGATGTGAACGACGACTCAAAGCATCAGCAACTCGATTATCCTTTCCAAATGGCCCGTAAGTGGAAAGTATATTTCGCAAGAAAGAGTTCCACTTGATATGTCAAGTACTGACATCCTTCTGAGTATTAAGATAACGAAGAGCTTCATGGTCAGACTTTATGAGGAATTCACGATGAATAAGATAATGATGCCAATGTCGTACAGCTTGGACAACTGCATAGTACTCCAAGTCATATGTAGAATAATTCAATTTAGCACCAGTAAATTTCTCACTATAGAAAGCAACCGGCTTGCCATTTTGGCTCAAAACAACACCAATGCCGTACTTACAAGCATCACATGTTACCTCAAAGAGTTGAGTGAAATCTGGCAAAACTAGAACAGGAGCAGAAGTCATCTTCTTCTTAATCAAGTCAAATGCCTCATTAGCTTCAGGAGTCCATTTGAAAGATTTCTCACACGTCAAAGCAGTTAAAGGAGCCATAATACTGCTGAAATTATGAATGAACCTTCTATAGAAAGAAGCTAAACCATGAAAACTACTTAACCCGAAGTCATCGTAGAAGGAACAGGCCACTCAATAATAGCCTGAACTTTGGAATCATCAACACGAATACCATCGGCAGAAACCACGAAACCCAAAAATACCACAGAGTCAACCATGAAAGAACATTTCTTGAGTTGTAAATAAAGCTTCTCAGTACGCAAAACACCCAAAAGAATCTCAATATGCTTGATATGTTCGGACTTCGGAAGAATCAGAAATCAAAATATCATCAAAGTAGACAACACAAAATTTATTCGGATAAGGCTTCAAAACCCGAGTCATAAGACGATGAAGGTAGAAGGAGCATTAGAAAGACCAAAGGGCATGACCAACCACCACTCATATAAACCGCCTTTTGTTTTAAAAGGCGGTTTTCCATTCATCTCCAAGGCGGATACGAATGTGATGAAATCCAGATCGCAAATCAAGCTTGGAAAACACCTTAGCACCATGCAAGGAATCAAGCATATCCTCAAGGCGTGGAATGGGAAAACGATATTTCACAGTGATTTTGTTAATAGCCCTGCTATCAACACACATCCTCCAACTCCCATCTTTCTTAGGAGTAAGTAAAGGCGCACAAGGGGACATACTCTCTAACAAATCCCTTAGCTAATAACTCAGTAACTTGCCTCTGTAACTCGGCGTGTTCAGAAGGAGCCATGCGATAATGTGGTAAGTTAGGGAGGGGAGCTCCAGGAATAAGATCAATAGCATGTTGGATATCTCGTAAAGGGGGCAATCCTCCATTAGCGTGCTCGACAAACATCGAATATGAATCTAGCATTGGTTGTAACACGTGGTATAGTAGTAGGGTTTGCAAGAAATGACGCATAAGAGCAAGAAACATACCGCAATGACGTCCGCCCCCGCTAGAAAACCCGGTTTCACCGGGTGGGCGTGGTGAAGGTGGGCGAAATGGAGTCGATGGTGCCAAAACAATTTTCTCGCCACTAGAAGTGAAAGTATAAGTGTTCTCACGCCCATTATGAATAACAAGGAGATCATAATTGCCGGGGGCGACCAAGTAACAAGTGGCATCGTCCATGGGTGCAAATGAAACACCAAACATCATCCTTGTATTTAGGACCAATGGAGAACGAAACTAGACAACGACGAAAGTAACCTTGATCGTGGCACCATCCCGTAACCAAGAAATAGTGTAAGGTTCGGGATGTGGCTCATCCTCGAAGTTTCAACTTGTCCACCATATCTTTAGAAACAATATTATCAATTGGAACCGGCCAATGATAACATTACATAACATGCCATTCGAAGTGCAGCGAGTACGGAAGATATTATGACGAAGCCATGACGTAGGATCATGCTTAACAACTGGAGTAATTAAAGAACGACGAACAATCAATTGGGGACAACCAGAATCTGCATAAGTTAAAAAGTCATCAATCTCAGTGACGTCTTCTTCCGGATGGTTGAGATTTTCTTCATCCTGTGTTAAACCCACGCGCTTGCGTTTAGGACAGTCACTACGAACATGTCCAATTTCCTTACACTCATAGCATGTGATTGGACCCACTCTGGTAGGAGGAGGTTTGGATGACGAAGGAACATGGGTAGAAGTGGCACTAGCAGTAGCTGAAGGGGATGAGCGAAGCAGATCTTCAGCTTTGAGAGCATATTTAATAGCATCGGACATATCATAAACATCTTTGAAAGCTAATGCCTCTCGAAGTGGTTTTCGCAACCCATTCAAATAACGCCCAATTTTTTTGATCGACATGATTCGCACAAATCAGCCCGCGTGTGCACAACAAAAGAAACTCCTCAAGATACCCGACCACACTTTGAAGCCGTTGTTTCAAGTTTTGGAGGCGCATGAATAAATCCCTTTCATAGTCATGAGGAATAAATTCTTTTTCAACTCTACATCTTATCCCATGTAGTAATTATTATTGTAACCCAATTTAGCACGAGTCAATTGAAGTTCATCCCACCAAACAAGTGCATAGCCCGTTAATTTAGTCGCAACTAATTTAACACACTTGGGATCCTCAAAATTTTATAATCAAAAACTTTTTCAATCTTATTTAACCAGTCGACAAAAGCATCAGGCTGTAATTTTCCATTAAATTCAGGCATGTCTAATTTAATATCACCCATCTGATTCTTCTCCAAAATACGCAATAAACGATTAATATCAAAATTACCTGAGGGGTGCTGAAAATTTCGATGTCGTGGATTTCGCCGATTTCTCCCATTGCGACGAGGTGGTGATGGACTAGATGAGGAGTCTGAAGGATCAGGTGGATCAAAATCAGGAGCAATACGGTGGGGCTGTCGTCGATTTCGTCGTGGAGAACTTGGTGGTGAAGCTCGTCGGCCACGGTTAATGGTAGCATCCTGGTGGTGTCTCAAATTCTGGTGGGCGTGACCATGAGGATTGGGCCTGAAAGCACGTTGTGGTCGGCCGTGGGCCTGGTCTGGATAAGCCCGCAGTTGGTTATAAGGTGCAAAATTAGAACCTGGTCCAGTGCTAGTAGCATACTGGGCTTGGTCAGTAGAAGCCCAATTTGGGGTTTCAATCTCACCTAACGACATAGAAAGAAAAGGCCTTCTTCCCCCCGAACTAGCTGTGGAAGACGATCTGCCTTTGGAGCAAAAAGCTTGATCTGTGAGGTAAGCTTGCTGATTTTCTTGGCGACCTCCTTGATTGGCGCTGATGGTGGTGGTTGTCAACTTGATTTGGAGGAACCAAATTCGAATTTGGCGGTGGTGAGTTCTTAGATCTTCTCTCTCTCCTTCAAAATCAAGATTTTTGTTGTTGTAAGTGCTGTGATTTCTCTCTCTAACTCCGTGGGTGTGGTAGGAGTTTGAATTCCACCTAATTGGAGATGGTGGGTTCGATATGCTGCGATTGTGGGGGTCTGCAGCAGCCACCCATTGAGCAATACGTTCGTATTGCTAGAAATTGGGGTGAATGTGGTCTAGAAGGTCGCGTGGGCTACGTTGGCGAGGTGCTGGAGGGTCACGCATACATCGACAGCGAACTGGAACTATGCAAACTGTGACCACTAGGGGCATCGTCTTCATCCCTTGGCACGAGTTGTTCTTCAACAGTTGCGTATGCGTCGATAATCAGGTACGAAGTTCGCGACAACATCTCCTTAATCTCTCGCAATTCCATCTTGCTACCTTGTAGTGCTTCTTCTACACGATGTAGTCGTGTATTTACTGCTGGTGGTCGTCCGCGTCCTCTTCGTTGAGTGGCCATGACAAGCAAACCAGGAAAAAAACCTAAAAATCTGATACCAATTTGATGTATCTTTGTCGCGGAAGCAAGAACAATAGATACACAATGTATAAAGATACCCAAAACTAGGGTTTAATGAATAAAAACGAATTCTCTTAATTCAATAATAATCAAGTCTGAAAATCTTAAGGTTTACATCTGCTTATATAGAGAACTAGTTAACAAATCCTAATCATAATAGAACTTGGGAAACTAAAATAGAAGCTAGTCTAATTCTAATTAACTAAGGATTCAAAATAGAAGTAGAATAAAAGATAAACTCTAGCTGTAGCATTATGCATGTGCTGTGCTCATGATAATCTATTGCGTCCTCGCATCAGAATGATTTGGCAGAAACACATGATCGGATGGTTTCCAAATATGTTAGTGGTTTGCGTCAACCTTTCCAAGATCCTTCGAACCTGCTTATGCTTTACTCTGTTACAGTAGCACATCAGAAAGCAGACTATTGAGAGGCAGTTAAACAGAATGAGTGGCAATAATCAGTGGGCTAGTAGTTCTGGAGGAAATCAAGACAGTTGAAAAGGACTGTTGACGTTGACGATACACAAGTTGACTATTATGGTGACTTTGACAGTGAACCGGTCTTTGATACTAATGAAGATGAATTGGTAGAAGTGGAATATGTTTCAGGTGATCAAAGGGCAGACTTTGGTGATACGGTGTTCCTGTTTTACTCCAAAAGATGCCAAAGGAGATTGTTGGCTTTGTAACAATACTTCTCAGTCTACATGTACCGTAGGAGGTAAAGTATGTCACATGGTGATTGATTATTTGATTCTAGTAGTTGTGAGAATGTGCTTTCAGAGAAAGCAGTTCTAAAGTTGAAGTTGGAGACCACTGCACATCCCAAAATTTATGCTCTGACATGGCTAAAAAAAGGAACCAAAGTAATTGTTTCTAAATGTTGCCTGGTTATTTTTTTATTGGGTCCAAATGCAAAGAAAAAGTGTGGTGTGATGTTGTCGCCATGGTCGCCTGTCCTCTTTTGCTTCGTAGTCCTTGGCAGTTTGATAGAGATGTTGCCCATAGTGGAAAGAAGAATACTTACAATTTTATGTGGAGTATTTCTATTGGTGCCTGCAAAAAATGTTACACCTAAACCAGCTAAGGGAGAGGGTTCTAATCTATTCTTTATGAGACAATTTGAGACTGAAATGCAAGAATCTTGGATGGTTTATTTGTTGTTTGGTGTTTCAATACTGGTGCTTATCCTGGTATCCATAACTTGCACAACCTTTGGTTGAAGAATTCCAGGATGTGTTTCTACAGGATGGGCTCCCTCCTTTACGTGCTATTCAGCATCAAATTGACTTGGTTCCTGATTCTAATCTTCCTAATTGACCACATTATCACATGAGTCCACTGGAATATGAAGAGCTTCGTTGTCAAGTTGAGGAGGGTCTTTTACCTAAAGGCTTTATTCGAGCAAGCCTCAGCCCTTGTGCAGTACCTTGATATTTTTTAGGAAATCAACATGCTTTGGTGTAGGTTGTGTAAATCCGCAAGCTTTAAGTTCTTCCCTACATCACTAATCCAGTTTTTCCGTGAAAGCTCTTGTGCTCGCAATACCAAGGTCAGATAGAACATTATAAATACTTAGATCTCAAGCAGTGTTGTGCGCTGTTTGAGGTAGCTAAAAGCTTCTGATCGAGGTAGTTCTTTGGGAATTCCATTAATATGAAAATTAGGAGCTTTTTAATGGTCATTGGGCGCGCTAGTTCAGAGGATCAATCACCTAGACTGCCACACTACTACAAGCTAATTCCAATCGGATGCTTCTTCTGGACCTCTGACAGCTCAACCAAACCACGTGAGCTCAAACAAAATGGAGTGGGCCTGCCCCCTCCCCATATGATAGTGTGAGGCTGTATGCTGGAAATGGAGTGCAATAAAATAGGCCAAATCTCCTCCCAGTCTCTACTAACCAAAATTCAATCCAGTTTAAACTTTAGATGATATAGGGTTTTCCTGCCTAATAGACCATGTACATTTGCCTCCCAAAAGAGGGAGATCCAAGAGCTCATTTGTCATCACAAAATCTAAAAAAATTCTCATTTGAGGAGAAATATGACACCCTCCTTTTTTCTCGTGTGAAAATTTAATAACAATGAAGTCGCCTACCACACACCAAGGACCACCCACTGTAAATTTATACACCATCCATTTCATTTCAGAAAGGAAAAGTCAGCCTTCTTTGAGGGACCATAAACAATCCTAATCACACCATAGAAATCCTCCTCCCCCTACACCTTGAATCTACACACAATGGAACCTGAGAAGGATCTCACTATGTTCACTAAACCTGCACCCTTTTATCCAAAATTCCAAATGTCACACACACACCCACAAGAGCCAAAACAAAGTAGCTCAATTCCCCTTAGCGCTTAAAGCAAAAAGTTGAAGGTTGGTCTCTTCTCTTTTTTGGCCAAACCCCTAGGAGCAACACCCCATTTAATCTGAGGTACTTTTTCTTAATTTGGAAATTTCGGTTCCTTTGGATTCTAATATGAGGAGGCAAGATCGGCGTGGTGGGAAAGACAGGTACAGACTCAGAAATCAGGTTCATTGACATCGAAGGAAGAAGGAAGGGAAGATTGACTTGGTGGAGGAGCAAGTGTGTAGATGGAAGGGCTAATCTAGAAGAGGGAAGACCCAAGTGTCGGGGTTGGAATAGATAAAAGAGCAATAAAGAGAGTGTAGGCACGTGAAAGTCTTGATGATAAGGGTCAGAGAAGTGTTGGCATCCCAGGCTTAATTTGAATTCAGATAGTGAGTGGGGTCTATGTCAACTTCTTAATTTTTGGAAGGATTATAACATTAGTGGGAGTTATGGGGTTGGGTAGGGGACAATGTCAGGTACCTAATCCAAATAAGGGATGCGGGTTGAGCAGTAGATTGACAGTTTTAACATTATTATCCTCCCCCACAATAAAGTGAACAAATGTAGGTCAAGGAGACACAAACTACGAACTTTGGTCTTTACATGATAGCCAAATAATCAATGTTTTGTGAGGCTGAAGAACTCCATCCTTCATAGTAGAATCCCTCATAAACTTACGACTTCCCAATCAGGTTAGGACAACCATCATTTGTTTTAGGAACAAACTGCCTACAACAATCTCACAATGGTTTACAGAAGTAGAGGGGACAAAGAAATAGGTTGAGAGGGTAGTTAAATCGAGGCAGAACGTCTGCAACATTGTTTAAGTCCGTGCTATCAAAGGCGCCGCCTTGGCGCTGCTTGGGCGGGTGCTTTGGCAGGGTTTTCACACCAATGCCCGCCTGCTTCAAAGTCAGCCCATGACCTGCCCAGCAGCAGTGAGGCCGCCTAGGCAGGATCCTTTGGCAAGACAGGGCGGTTTATTAGGCGGGAAAGGCATTTCAAACTATAAGCAACTTAAAAAAATAAAAGCCCAATAGAAAACTTCCAAAATAGCCCAAAACCGTTGAGCCAAAAAAGAAACCCACATTTTAATAAAAACTCTCGAACTTCTATTCAATTCTAAAAATGATTAATCACTATGTAATTTGAATGACACTTCTACACTTGTAGTGTTTAAATGTTTATGAAATATAATTTATTATTAAGAGAATATATTCACAAAAGTAAATAAACTGCATGAAGTATATTTTTTGAGATGTAGACATGTATATGCTAATGTAAAAACATAGGTTTCGTATGTTGATTGGTCAACTGCGCTGCGTAGGCGGCCAGGGTGGGTTGAAATTGGTCTACTACCCCACTTCCGCCTGCATAGGCTTAAGTGCACTCTTAGTTGTCAAACTTTAACAAAGGGCTCAATATTATGAATCCCAATCTGATGTGAAATGGGGCACTGAAGGTGGAGTGCAAACATTTGCCTCCCCACAGTAGCTAAGAGTTAAAAGAATAAATCTTTGTGTCCCACCCATGACGAGAAAAGAGATAACAATAGGGTGACAAAATATTGGTTCCCCAGCCCTACAGTGTGAGATCCTCCCATATATTTAGTCACACCGAGAATTTAGGTTCAGCTAAGAGAAAAATCTCTCATACAATCAAATTCTCTGCAAAATAACTGCAAAATAAAGTATGGAAATGTAGTTTTCAACTAATCCAATCTATTTCGATTCACATAGCCAAATAATCAATGTTCTGTAATGTTGAAGAACTCTATCCTCCAAAGTAGAAATCTACATTAACCATTCGATGTCTTCCACACTAGGATAGCTGATGGAGGTTCCACTAAGGATAGTATGTAAGTCTACTCTGGGTTTGAATTCCAATTGTTAACCACCCAAAACTTGAATTGGTTCCATAAGTCGAATTGTTGAAGGTGTTAGAATCTTTAGAGCCTTTTCCTTCAAGAACTGAGTGAGGTTTGTCTTCAGCAAAAGAATATTAATAGACTTATGTAGCGCATTACATATAAAACCAATGTTTTATATTTGTCAAAGTAGAAGTCATATATACTATAACCTCCTAACTACGCAGATTTGGATAAAAAAACTCATGATTAATGAACCTGTAAAAAATGAAAAAAAAAAGGAAGAGAAAATAATAGAATCAAATGTATGATTATGTATCATTTAGATTAGGAATTAAGAATCAAACCTGTTGAAAATGGTGTTGTTTGCATCGATGAAGAACTGTGATTCGAGAAAGAGAGGGAGAGACAACAGACAGTGGAGAAGGGAGTTGAAAGGTTGAGTAGAAAACTAATTTAGAGAAGGGAGTTTGTATGGAGTGATATGGGGAAGAATGTTTGACATAGAAAAATGCATATGGGGAGGAGTATTTGCTGACTGGATGAAATCAGTCTGTTTATTGCACAAGTTATTATAATTCCCTTAAATGCCCAGTGCCAACATTGAAAAATATAGTTATCTCTCCCCTTTAGATAAACATATGGCTTTTCACCTTGCCGAGTGTAGTAGAAATCATGTTTATCAACTTGTTCCAAATGTCTTTACGATTTTCTTTTGGCACTCAAAGACAATCCCAGGTAGGTGGTAGGGAAGGAATCCACACCACATTCCAAGTAATTAGCTCCATTTTTGCTAAATTGATGTGCAAGCTAGAGAACATCTAAAACCAAATAAGTGGAAGCTTTAGATTATTGGCATTTTCCATGGAGGCACTAAGTATAAGAGGGCTTCCCGAAATTGGAGAGGAGGAAGTCAATTATCTGTTGGGAAGCTTTGATCCCATGTAGGAGGCTCTCATCCAACGGGTTAGTTAGTTTTCTTGCTAAGGACTTTGGAAATTATATTGAACATCACTATCGAGAGAAAGTGAGTGTTACTCTGTTTTAGACCTCTAAAGAAGTATGAGAAGTGAGTCGAGAGATGAAAACTGCATTTTCACTATGAGGTCCGCGTCCAAGACAAACTCGAGGAATTGTAAAGCTATGTGATTGAATACTTTCATCATGTTCCAAACATAACATATTGAAGTAAAGAATACAACAATGAATTTTATGATGCAAAGAGAAAAAGAAAATACAATAATCTTTGCAATATTAGCTGCATTAGTCCAAGGCTTCAAAGCATGTCACTCCCCCGGAAGCTGAAGCTTTTTAATGTCAAATAAGGCTTACAAAGCGTTTTTGTAGAGCTTCAAGGGTTTTTGGAGTCCCCTTCCAAGTTGAGTTCTTGGACGGAAAAGCCTCCAAAAACATTGAGTGGAAGATTTAAGATGATTAACTTGTTGGCAAGGGATGTAGTGGGAAGGATCAAATATGAAGACATTGATGACACTCTAATACCTTAGAATTGTTGTGGATAAGATGGAGTAGGTATATTGTAGATACCAATTGAAAGATAAAAAATTATTGGTGTGTAGAATATAGTTAGGTTATAAGCAGTAGAGCTGCTGCCAGGTTTCTTGAGTAACAAATGATACACAATTGTTTTGTGATTTTGTTGCCATATTGAATCAAGTTAAGAATACACCACCCCCCCCCCCTACTTTTCTTTCCCTGTTTTTTCTCAGCCTTTTCTTATACACGTTAGAACATCTTCAATGATACCCTATAGTCCTACGTGTTGAGTGGGCCGCTCAAATTTTCCACACCAACCCATGCTCTATATCAAGTGGACAACTCACCACACTCCATTTTGGGGGTCAAATATAGAGTTTGATTTGCTTTATCAAGTGACACTCCATACTAGCTGCCCATGCTGCCCTAATTTGTCACATGTGCAAACAACCAATTTTATTACTTTTGTATCACTACACTCCATTTTAGGGGTCAAATATGGAATAAAGATGTGGGGTGTTGGCAAGTTGAGAGTGGTCAAAATATTTTAGCATAAGTGTCCAATGGGTCTATAAGATAAGTTTCATTATAAAAACAATAATATAGAGTGTGTGGGTTGGTGTGGATAATTTTCAAGACTTCAATTAATATCATTTTTTAACTTGATGACATCACCTTAGACTCTAAATGAAGTGTATGCATTGAAGATGCTCTTATTGATTGTTTGGAACTCTGAAATTTGTTGATTATTGGTTAGTGCAGCTCCTGCTTCTATTAACCTTGTCCTCCCTGCTCATGTGTGGGATTCTAAAAAATTTATTGTTTGGGGAAGTGTGTGATACTTCATTATAGATTATGGATCTTCCTCTCACCAGTAGTTTGCTACCCATTTTAGATCCCGTGCACATTCTCTTCCTCTCCTTATAGAATGGTCTTAGATTGTTCCAAGTTATGTATGTGACATTTTAGGGGATGGAGCTTTTTCCGTTAAGCTCTTAGAGCATTTCCTATGTTGTCTTGTGAGTTTAGAGTTGAAGCATAAGAATTTTATTTTAACGGTCAAGTGCTCATGACATGCCTTTCTTATGGTGGAGAGCTTCAGAACTGGGAAGTCCTATTTCAGTTTTTGTTATTGGATAAAACGGTAGTAGATTTCTTCCAGATGAAGTTTTTTATTGTTTTTCTGTCAAGATATAATTTTGGAACCTAATTCCAAAATCTATGTCGAATTTAGGGTTCAACAACCTTGTTCCTCGCGAATAACACGGACTCTCACACAAGAATTTACAAAGAGAATACCTTTCTCTATAACCCAAACTTTATTATTCATCCACTCTAACTATGTCCAATGGCCTACAACTCAATTTATAACTTTCTACAACTTTGAGAATAGAAGCCTACTCCAAAAACAATTCTAATTGAAATAGAAACATGAAATTCGTAATAACAAATACCCTAAAAAATAGAAAAAGCCAAAAACACTCTAAAACACCAAGACTCAATTTCTAAAAATCCCTTAAAATACTAATATTGATATAACTAATTTCAGGATCCTCTTTGCTCCTACTTTGAGTCATGGACTCATTGGTGCATTATTTTATTTTTTGTCATTTTGTGGTTTTGCTGATTAATAAAGGTTTCCAACTGTCGAAAAATGATTTTCTTGCTATAGCTCGTGTATCCTTTTGTGAAAGATTTTCCTTTTCCTTGCAGAGGTAATTTATAGTTAGTAGCAACATTGTCATTGTCATTAATAATTTATAATTTGTTATAATGATTTTAGCAATCGACGTAATTGTGACATGGTATGATGTCATTGAAACAGATGTGTTCTTCTTGGAGTTAGCTGCGGTGCGACCATTGCAGACTATGTGGCACGTAAGGCCGTAGAGGCAGGCAAGCTTCTTGATCCTGTCAAAGTTGTGGCTCAGGTCCTGATGTATCCCTTCTTCATCGGGAGTGTCCCTACACATTCAGAGATCAGGCTTGCAAATTCTTACTTCTATGACAAGGGAATGTGTGTACTCGCATTGAAGCTCTTCCTACCTGAGGACGATTTTAGTCTGGACCATCCAGCTGCAAACCCCCTCATTCCTAGGAGTGAACCACCTCTGAAGTGCATGCCACCAACACTTACAGTGGTGGCAGAGCATGACTGGATGCGAGATCGGGCAATCGCATACTCAGAGGAGCTACGTAAGGTAAACGTTGATGCACCTGTCCTTGAATACAAGGATGCTGTGCACGAGTTTGCAACCCTTGACATGCTCCTCAAGACCCCACAGGCCCAGGCTTGTGCCGAAGACATAGCGATCTGGGTAAAGAAGTATATTTCACTTCGTGGCCATGAGTTCTCATACTGAGCGGGCATACCCTTCGGTCAGAAACAGTAGCAGCAAAAGCATCAATATCGCTGCCTGTTATAGTAAGAGACAGTGCCTAGCTTTACAGCTTTGCTGTCTTACGAGAGTCAGTTTTGTTCAAGTATCTTTTTGTATGATGTAAATTTAGCCTTAATTAGGATTTATTCATTTGTAAGAGACACGTTTCAACATTGGGATATTCCCAATTCCCATTATCATATTTGTTGATGTACTTCTCAGCTCTGAAAATTGTGTTACTTATGTCATTTAGATAATTTAACAAGATGCATACCATGGTTTCTTTTCTTGGAGAATTTCCTATATCTGCGTTGGTTATATATTGGTAATGTTTTGGAAGATCCCTACCATGTATAATTTTGTAACTGTATGTGATATTGTGTTGGTTGGCTGATAGCTACATGTCCAGCTTATTCAACAAAAACCGACAATTGATTATTTTATTTAGTTGCCGATGAGAAACAATGTTCTAATAGCGACTAGTGGGACCAAAAAGTTGTATCAGGAAGTTGTAACACCATATTATATACCACTCTGATCGCATCGAAAGTATCCGCAAGGCGTTTGTGTTCCATGCTATACCAATCTGCGTAAGTTGATAGCAATATAATATCAATATTTAGTTGGCTGAAGAACCTGTCAACAAAGCATAATTCAAGGTCTCCATACTAAATAAAGTAGACATTTATATTCTCCTGTTTCTTCATTACCTTTCGAGTTTGCCTGTGATATAGGTTACGAAAGCCGGCACTACGGAAAGGATGACTGAATAAAGATTATGCCTCCAATTCTGGTTTAACACTGCTGCAACGTTATAAACTTGGTAGGCATGAATGCATGATGCAGCCTGGCGTCAAATAACATTCCATAGGGCCATGTCAACAGATTTTTTCAATCCAAGTATGGACTTAAACACTTCATTTTAGAGATTCAATCTTACTGATTCTTGGAAAGCGCTTAATTGGAAAAATAGAATGAAAATAAATGGATTCACTTTCAGAGAACCCACATAGATCAAGTATGATGTAGACTAGCTTCCTCTAATGAGGATTTTACTCGTTCCAGGTGTAACGGTCTTTCAGCCTAGACCACCAGCCTACGACCTACGAAGAGGTGAGACCTGACGGAACACAAGGTAAGTAGCCATTAGTTAGCTACTCTTTTTTTTTAGAGGCTATTGCTTATTACCACCCAAGCAACTAGGTGTTGAACAAATTAAAACTCCCAGACCTCCTGGTAAAACAACCTGGGCCATGACCAGCCGAGCTGTTGGATAACTGTACACATGGTTAGGGACTCTAGATACTGCTACAGTGGGTACTGAGTTTCCATTCATCTACTGTACATGTAAGTATAACTCTATTTAATAAGTGGTGATCGCCTATGTTGGACAGTTATTAGAAAGAAAGAGGGACAAACTATGAGCTCCAAAAGACTTGGAATCTTGTGAAGTCGATGGGTAATCACGTATCCTCTGATTGCTCTATGCTTTTCCTTGCTTCTATGATTCTGAAAAAGGAAACAAAGTCTAAACCCATTATTTTTTGTTTTCAAATTTAATATTTGCAATGAAACCTCGTGGAAATCACCCTTGTAAAAAGCCCTGAAGACTTGTTAAGTTATTTATATAAATTTTCATACATGGCGTGTGGGCGGCTAGAGCTGCATTGCATATCTTTAGAAAAAAGAGGGACAGTCCGTAGTCCGTAGTCCGCAGTCCACCAGAGTTCTTAACATGGCTCATAGTATTTGCATTTCAAATGAAATGTACCATGACGAGAAGATTGAGGACGTAAGGGGTCTTGATCTTAGTCTTTCAGCCATGGCTTTCTACCCCTTCCCTTCTTGGTCCACATTGGAGAACAGTGTCTCCACATGGTTTCTCCCTTCCTCTGATGACTCAAGGAACCATAAGAGGTTCAAGCCAACACTGAGCTCTGACGAATCGATTGGAAATAGTAGTAGTTCTTATAGTGGTGGAAGCAATAGTAGTCTTTATAGTACTGGAAACTGCCTCAGCCGCACAGAGAGTACTAATAATCTTAATAGCTTGCCAAAGCTCCAGTTCAGGGATCACATATGGACTTATACACAGAGGTTCCTGGCAGCTGAGGCGGTGGAAGAGGCAGCAGCATCTATGATTGGAGGGGATGGGGATAGGATCGACGAAGGGAGTGGAGATGGGATGAGGTTGGTGCAATTACTTGTTTCATGTGCTGAGGCTGTGGCCTGTCGTGACAGGTCCCATGCCTCCACACTATTGTCTGAACTGCGGGCTAATGCTTTGGTCTTCGGAACTTCATTCCAGCGTGTTGCATCTTGTTTTGTTCAAGGCCTTGCTGACCGCCTCGCACTTGTTCAGCCTCTGGGGGCAGTTGGAGTTGTAGCTCCAACAATGAATTTTATGGCTGTTGCTTCAGAGAAAAAGGAAGAAGCACTATGCCTTGTTTACGATGTTTGCCCCCATATTCAGTTTGGTCACTTTGTGGCCAACACATCAATATTGGAAGCCTTTGAGGGAGAGAGTTTGGTTCATGTGGTAGACTTGGGAATGACAATGGGTCTACCACATGGCCACCAATGGCGCATGCTGATCAACAGCCTCGCCAGTCGCGCAGGTCAACTGTCACGTCGTCTACGCATTACTGGTGTTGGTCACTGTGGCAACCAACTCCAAGCAATTGGTGATGAGCTACAGACTTATGCGCAAAGCCTTGGAATCAATTTTGAGTTCTTAGCAGTGGAGAGCAACTTGGAGAACCTGAAGCCTGAGGACTTCAAGCTTATTGAGGGTGAAGTTCTCGTTGTCAATAGCATCCTACAATTGCATTGCGTTGTGAAAGAGAGTCGTGGAGCTTTAAATTCAGTACTACAGATAATTCATGAACTCTCACCGAAGGTTCTAGTTCTAGTAGAGCAGGACTCGAGCCATAATGGACCTTTCTTTTTAGGAAGGTTTATGGAAGCGTTGCACTACTATTCTGCTATTTTTGACTCACTCGATGCTATGTTACCCAAGTATGACACCAGACGTGCTAAAATTGAACAGTTTTACTTTGCGGAGGAGATAAAAAACATTGTGAGCTGTGAAGGGCCAGCAAGGGTAGAGCGCCACGAAAGGGTTGATCAGTGGCGCAGAAGGATGAGCCGCGCTGGATTTCAGCCCATACCAATTAAAATGCTGGCACAGGCCAAGCAGTGGCTGGGAAAGGTTAAGGTATGCGAAGGATATACAATGGTGGAAGAAAAGGGTTGCTTGGTTCTCGGTTGGAAATCAAAGCCCATCGTGGCTGCTTCTTGTTGGAAATGTTAATCAAGAGCTACCTAATCAGCAGTTCAACGCGTAGTCTTGAAATAATTATGCTACAAATGAGGTCCTGAATCAGTATGAGTTCCATCATGCAATGAAATTGTTACCATATGCATGATTTTCAATAATAGTCTCATGTGCTACTACTATGTGGTAGCACACGATCTTCAGTGACAACATAACTGAATAAGGAGACAAATAAAAATGTGGTAGTAACTGTTCAGCTGTTGTTTTGGTTGTACAGATGAAATAAAAAGGAAGCGTATTATTGCTTTGGTGTGTGGATCAAGTCCCTAACAATCATGTACATACGACGCATTCTTTTAATTGTTCAAGGACCAAAAATTCTTTTATTTGTTCAAGGACCAAAATATTGAAAACAAAAAAACTATTTTCAAATTGTTGTAGTTATGTCATGAAGAAACATAAGAAAAAAAGAATAAAAATAAAACGCTGAAAAATTCAATAGATTGAGCTGTTTAAATATGATTATGATAGCCGTCCAAACACTGCAACTTCAAGCATAGATTGAGCCATTGAGGTAATATTCAGCAAAATCCGACTTTATTGGTGTTCGTTTATATAGACTATAGAACTACACAACAGACAGTCGATTGATAGCTAGGGAAATATAACAAAGACTTGTTTGAACAAAGTCCCTCAACTCAGCTCCCATCAGCACTTAGCAGCTTCAAGAAGCACATCCTCCTCATTGCACCTTCGCTTTATGCTCCCCCTCATATTCGTTAGCCCTCATATTCGTTAGCCTATTCCGGTCCTCATAAGTGCCTTCGCTTTATGCTTGTAGTAAATAATGGAGAGTTAAAGAGATGACACACAAAATGTATAGTGGTTCGGAACCATTGCGGCTTCCTACGTCTACTAGAGAAGAAAGGTGTTTATTGCTTGATAGTTTTCTAGAGTTTATTACAGATATTTATATATGCACAATCATCTGTAGCTGTTTCTAAAAAGGTGGAGTCTCACTTATAGAAACTGTTGTGGATAAACTAAAAATGCGGAAACAACATTATCCACTACAAATAGATTAACCCTACACAAAGATTGATCTTTCTCTCTAGACAAGATTTCAACACCCTCCAAGTAATATCCCATCACTTCTCAATATCAATTAAACAAGCATATAAAGTAAAACAATTAATATAAAAGAGAACACATCACAAGACAAAGATATATCGTGGTTCGGCAATTTGCCTATGTCCACACTACGAGTTCCAAGCTTTACTAGATGTTCAGAGTAACCGATTACAAGAGCTCTCAATTCACTCACAAAAAATGAACACTCAACTCACTAAGAATTGCTCTCTTACAATCTCTTTTTCTTGATTTTGGTTAAGTTAAGTTTTTATAGAAAAAACTTATATTTATACTGTTTCCGAAAATAGTCGAAGTCGTCTTGAAATCTGATTGGGCGGCAGGCGCATATTGGCTAGGCAAAGTCGAAGTCTTGGCGCCTAACAACCTAATCGTTTGCAAAAAGAGAAGCGCGGGCGCGCGCCTTACACGAGAGAAAGAAAAAAAACTCTTTTTTTCTCTACATTCTCTACCTCGGTGAGGTTTTAACACATAAAACCGAGCCGAACACATCCAGCAAGAAGTAGTAGTCTCCGGAACTCATAGCCAACTTCCCCGAAGGGCCATGCCCACAAAGGGCTCTTTCAAACATGTAGGATTTGGAGCAAGTCCAAACAGTGTTGGAACTTAACTCCGATGACAACCTTTGTCAGCATATCAGTAGGATTGTTATGGGTGTCCACTTTCTCAAGTGCTACATCACCATCCTCAACGACATCCCGTATAAAGTAATAACATACATCAATATGCTTGGTTCGAGCATGATGAACCTGGTTCTTCGCCAAATGAATAGCACTTTGACTATCACAATACAAAGCAACACTGTTCTGCTCAATACCCATATAATCCAGAAGACCTCGAAGCCATAGTGTCTCTTTCACTGCCTCTGCCACTGCCATATACTCTGCCTCGTTTTTTCCATATTTTCCTAATTTTATTGTAAAAAGACTGATTTTCCCGTATAAAACAAATCTCCCTCAAGTTGCCACAATTAAAACTAAAACTAAAAAATGTGTGGGCAAGCTTGTTTTTATAGAAATCAGTAACTCAAAAATGTGTGGGCAAGCTTGTTGGTTCTACAACATCAAATCAGCTATGGACTACTTTAGAGAAAAGGTTCTCTTAAGTTTCAAGGTTTCACATTCATCAACTCAAGATAAGACTACAATCCATTACTAAAGGCAATTCTACAATGTCAGAGTATCTTCAAAGATTCAAAGAAGCAGTTGATAATTTGAATGTTGTTGGAAGTGTTGTTAATGAAGAAGCTGTGTTGATCTATGTCTTGAAAGTGCATATTTACCTGTTGATTATAAGTCTTTCTGCACATCCATACGAGTTCGATCTGAAGAAATTTCTATTGATGAGTTACACGACCTTCTCTTAAGTGAAGAGTTAAACTTGGAAGAAAGCAGAAGTATTGTTACAAACTCAGAGAATGTAACTCAAGCATTTCAAGCATCAAGGAGTACAAATGGTTCAAATAGTTACTCTCAGAACAATCTAGGTGGAAACTCTTATAGAGGAAGAGGAAGGTTCAATGGAAGCGGCAGTACTAGTTCTTATAACAACAATAACAAAAACAATGCTTATTCACAATCTCTCAGTCAGATAGATAAGTGTCTTCAATCTGGTCCAAATGGTCAAGGAGTACCTTCATACTACAACTATGGGAACAAACCAGTTTGTTAGATATGTGATAAAGTTAGTCACAATGCTATTGATTGTTATGATCGGATGCATTATGCTTATCAGGGTAAAATACCACCTAAAAAGCTACATGTTATGGTAGCTAACATGAATGGTGCATCAAGTTCAAACAACACAAATTGGTATGTTGACAGTGGAGCTTCTAATCACATGACGTATAACTATGAGAATCTCAGCTATCCAAATGCCTATTCTGGCACTGATCAAGTCACAGTGGGAGATGACTAAGAACTAAACATTGCTCACAATGGTAATGTCATTCCTAAAAGACCTAATGCATCTATTTTTATGCTGAAGGATGCTTTACATGTTCCTAAATTATCACAAAACCTATTATCAGTTCAAAAATTCACTTCAGATAACAATTGTTCACTGACTTTCACTCCTTCCCATTTTTATGTGAAGGACAACTTAGCATAGAAGATCCTTTTCCAGGGGCATCATCATAATGGCCTATATCCTATTTCACTTCCTACAACTCATGCACCATATTCTACATCATCAAGTACAACCTATATTGGTGAGAGAACTGGACCAATGGTTTGGAACCAAACGTTAGGACATCCTGCATCTTCTGTCATGAATAAAGTCATTCAAAACTTTGCTTTACATATGAATAAAGGTTCTCATAATCATTTCTGTAATAACTGCCAATTTGGCAAGATCACTCAGTTGTTTTTTTTCTTTGTCTACTAGCAAGGCTAGTTATCCTTTGTATTTAATTCATGTTGACTTGTGGGGACCAGCTCCAATGAATTAAATATCTAGTATTCAATTTTATGCAAGTATTGTTGATGACTATTCTAGTTACTGCTTGATTTTTCCGTTAAAAGCCAAGTCTGATTTCAATGTTGTCTTTCAAAGTTTCAAAGCTCAAATACAAAACCTTTTAGATTTGAAAATCAAAATTTTTAGGTTTGATGCAGGAGGAGAGTTTACAAGTATTTACTTGAAGATTTTCTTTCAAAAAGTGGCATTAAAATTCAATTATGTTGCCCTTACACACCATAACAAAATGGTGTTGTAGAACGTAAGCATAGACACATTAATGATCTTAGTAGAACTTTATTCTCTCAAAGTTCTATTTCTTTTACCTACTGGGCTGAAGTATATTTGACTTTAGTCTTCTTAATAAACAGACTTCCTATAAAACACTATATATCAATACACTTCACCATATGAAAGAATATACAAAAAAATCCCAAAGTATAACTTTCTCAAAAGTTATGGCTGTGCATGCTACCTTTGGTTAAGACCATATAATTCAAACAAATTCCAAGCTAGAAGTAAGGAATGTGTCTTCATTAGTTACAATTTAAATCATCAGGGTTATAGATCGATGTCTTGATCCTCTTACTGGTAAAGTCTATATTTCAAGAAATGTTGTGTTTAATGAGTCTCATTTTCCTTTCAAGTCAACATTACAAGCATCTAGTTTATCTCGATCTTCTATTTCTACTTCTCATTCACTTCCTATTGTGTTTCCCCCTTCATTTCTGCATATTACTGTTTCTTTGCCTACACAAGCAACATCAACAATTCAAATTTACAAAATGCATTTGTGTCACCATTACCAAATAATTCAAGTCATCATTCAACTCCATCTACATATTCAATCTCAAATCCCAGTTCTTCACATTCCAATCATAACTCATCAAATACTACATCTCAAAATTCTTCAGAACCCTCTTCTTCACAATCATTGCCAAATACTGATAACATTCATGTATCTCTGCCATTGCCAAACTATCAACTTCCTACCATTTCCTCAACTAACAAACATACAATAAAAACAAGAGCAAAATTAGGGATATTGAAGCTTGTTGAACAGTGGTGTGTAACTTCAAAGAGTTAGTTTAGAAGTGAGGTTCATTCTAAATTGTTTAGAGTTTGAGTGTGTCAGTTGTGAAGAAGAAAGATAGACTCTTGGTATAGATTAAATTGGTTTAAAACTAATGAAAATATGAAAGCTTTAGTTGTTGGTATTGAAATGACATGAAAACATTGAAGAAAGATTGATTGAAGATTGAAATAAGAACAACAAGATAAGATTGAAGATTGAAATAAGAACAAATGAAAATAACAAGTTTAATTAAAAGGAAATGAAGAACAATAAAGTAAAAATTTGAATTGAAAAACTAGACAAGAAATTAAAAAAACCAAATGGTTTGGATCTTAAGACAATCTTTCTCTCTCCCTAACTTTTGGATTATATACCTCTACTTTTGCCTTTTACAGATTTGCCCTTCTCCATTACAAATGAGAGACCTTACACTTTACTTTTGCTTTTGCTTTTTTTTTTTTATTGATTTCTTCTTGACCAAGGTAGGTTTTGGGAGAATATCATATTTTGAGATAAGGGCCTCCATCTCTGGTCTTCTGAGTTGAGGGCTTTGACCTTTGACCTTGACCATTGACTTTGACTGTTGACTGTTGACTTTTTCAATATTTTTCCATAGTATCTTCTGGTCTTCATAATAAGCGTGATTAAGGCTCTTTTTGGTGTTAAGATGCAGCTTTTATGATAAGTGGTCTGAAATACTCTATAACCTGAAAAATACAATAAAAGCTATGAGTTGTCTTTTCGTTAAGCTTAAGAAAGACTGTAATGCGGCAATATACAGGTAATAAAATACACATTTGGGAGCTGATCACTACCCCAAATAGCTTCTTACTTGTCCTCAAACAAGGATGAGAGAAAAAACTAAGATAACAAATGAGTGATTTATTATAAGTTATACTAATCTCGTTTCGCAGAGTGCGATTTTATTAACTATATGCAACAAGGTCTTAAACCACTAGGAATTCCCTAGTGGATGAGCTTTAAGCCTCATGAGAGTTTTCCAGTGAAGGCACTCACAAACTTTTTCTATTTTGTACAAAGGGTCTTGTTTCCTTATTTATTATCAGAAGTTCATACATCTCATTAGCGGTGAATAAGGACAAGCTCTTTTGAACTTAGAATAACATATATATATAGTAATTTAATCATCTAAAGATAAATGTGCAAAACATGAGCAATGAAATGTAAAAGCAAAGTTATTTCCCAGGCTTTTGGAGAGCGTCCTTAAGGTGGGTTCTCACAAGGGTGTGTTGCGATCACAACTCTCTGATAGATTCACTCAAGGTTCGTTCTCTCAAGTGCAGCAGACACTTATATTCCTCACATACTCAAATGATGTCCAAAGAAACTGGGGTCGATTGATCACGCTTGCCACTTACTATCACACCATCCCATTCCTAATCGAGCTAAAGGTATTTTATTAGGAGTTACGGGGTTATGGTGATGGTTTAGAAAGAAAAAGGAAGGGAAAACAAAATATGATAAGTCGAGAAATTGGGTCTTCAAGATTCTTGTAACCAGAGAAGAACCTCTTTTTGTTCTTTTGCTTCCGAATTGTGATACATTCTTTTAGCCCTTTGGCTTTGTGACTCCATATAATTTTGAATTTTTGGGAGTTCTAACTTTTCTTTTGTTTCTTTTTGTTCATGATATCGTCTCCTTTTGATTTTGAACTTTTGGGAGATTCGATTTTTTTGACTCCTTTGATTTATTTGGAGTTTTGGTTTTTGATGGGTCTTTCTTTTCTTTTAGAAGCAAATAACTATTCTATTTTTGTACAAGGTCTTCTCTTCTCTTTTTCTGATATCCATCCAGTTCTGAACTTGTCAACTGGGTAATTAAGCTCTTTATTGTGTGTTGTAATGGGTTAGGAATTTTTGGTGAAGAATAAAAGGCTTTTAGAAAAGGGTGAAGGCTCAAGACGGGTAAATAGAGGAAAACTATCTTTTTGGGGTTTTAACATTTATTTGGCTATATCGATCTAAAAAAGGTCTAAATTCTCTCTTAGGATATGGTGTGGTGATCAAGCAAGTGGACGTGTGGTCTTTCTAGCCGGACATCCTTTGTGTCATCATTCAATAATCATTCAGATGAGACTTTTGGCCAGATTCTCATAAGATATGAAACTTAATTGTTCTAACCTTGGCTTCGGAAACTCACTGCTATATACAAACAAATGATGATGCATGCCATTCATGAAAAGATGTAAAAACTATTGTACGTATATTAGTCTAAGTTTGAAGAACAAATCCTTACTCTATTGCTATAATGAGACTTCTAAACTTTTTATTCATCATAGAAAAAGGAAACAAGACTTTTTAATACTAAACAGAAAATATTTTTGGTCATTTTTGAAAATTTTTTTAGAAAGAAAGAAATATACTATTATATCTATTATATAAAAAATGTCTATTTTTTGCAAAATGTTACTATACCACCGCCAAATAGAACTATATTTTGTCCTCAAAGTATGAAGAGATAAGGAAAGAGATTACCATAGTATGTTCTTCATGATGAAAATACGCCACCTCAAATAAGTTAGGGGCGTGGGTTGTTTGATATAGAACGAGAAATACATGGTTTATTATACTAGGGATATTTATTCTACTATAAAATCTTTTTGGGTTTTTGTATTTTTGAAAACATATATGAAATGCATGAAAGAAAAAATGAGAAATTTTGGCATGATGTATCTGTTTTACCTTCTACTCATATACCTAATTCCACAAGAAAAGCAAAATAAAACAAGCAAATAATATTAAGCATATAATTAAACTTGTACTACATCATACACGAAAAAAAAGAATAAAAAAAATAAAGAAATCCAACTATACGAACGCTAGGGAGAATCCTAGTCAGAATCCGTGCGTGACTCATCACGACGTCTAGAAGATCCTTCTTCTTGCTGACGTCGGGACCTAGCATGTCTATCACTACATGGGAGCGCGTCTCTAATGCTCTGTAGTGTTCTAGTGACACTGTGCTGAAAATGTTGCTGCTCTTGCAGGAAGGACCGCTGCTTCTCTCTGATGGTCCGTTGTTCCGTTATAATGTTCCCTTGATTTTCCCTGAGCTGGTGGAGATACCAATGCAGAATCCTCTGGCCTCCATGGAGAAAGTGAATTCTGTCCATGGGCTGAGTGAACTGTCGAGTGGCATCTTCAACGAAATAATCCACCTTATTGGTCGGGCGTGCTTGCTTAGCGGCTCTGGCTTTAGGTGGAAGCCATAACTTCTGGATGCAGTGGGCATAGATACGACCTGTGGTAGCGTCCTTGACCTCCACTAGGGCGTCTGTGGCCTAGCCGGAACACCCAGTGCTGCATGATCCTGGTAACCAGCACTGGTAGAGGGACAGTTGACTTCTTCGGTTTGCAGAGTTGCTCAAAGATAAAAGAGACGATGCAAAAGTTGGTCTTTTGCTCTTGAAGAATCCATAAAAGATGAAGCATCGCCTTACCTATATTCGAAGGCTTGGCTAAGCCTAGTAGGTTGTATGCTGTCCACTGAGATACTGCTAGCTTGTTCCTTCGTAGCGAACTCTGAAACGCACAGTGAGACTTAGGGATTTTAAACCCCTCTAGAAGTGTGTCTACCATCATGATGTCGATGGTCTTACCATCTGGGGACTGTTCCGTCTAAACATAAGCCTTCAGAGGAATCCCCAGGACTCCATTCACCACCTCCTTGGTGAGCTCCAGTGAACGGCCATCCTTGACAACCGTGATGCGGCCATCCTCCCCTCTAAGCATGCAGTTATAAAATGAAAGAGTAAGAGAGGGAGAATAAGCCGCACCTTCCAACAAAACCAAGGGTTCTCATCCTTTTCTTATAATCTCAGCCCTGAAGTGCACTTCAAATTGATAGGAACAGAAAAGGTTTTGAAAATTTTGCTCCGGCACCATTTTAAGAACTCGAGCCATTTAGAGTAGGGATTGATAAAATTGGGGTTTTGAGTTGGAATGGGGGTTGAAAATGGAGCAGGCTATAAAAATTTAGAGTGTTGGTGTGTTGAGATAAGGTCGCGGCCGCGAGTTGGATAGGGGTGTTCGCTAGCTGGTGTGGGTGGCTAGGGTTGGGGATTTTCATGAGGAAGAAGAAGGGATGTGGGCGGTCGCGTGGGTTAAATAGTTTGATGGCATATGCCTCACACATGCCTCTTTAATGAAATTGAAATTTTGGCCCAATCCCAAATGAAATCAGGAAATTCCGATCTTGTCCTCAGTGCCTTGCCAACTTCAAGAGCCGATCCACGCTTCGTTACTCGTCTGATCTTGACCCATGAGGTACCAAAATGATCAGCATAAAAAATGCAACGTAACAATAAAAGGTGCTCACATCCAATAGTGGATAACAAATAGATGATGGAAAGAACTGTATAGGAACTGTAGGAAAATATGCACAAATAACAGAAAGAAAATTTTAATTAATTTTTTTTGGTTTTTGAACAAGTTTTTAAAAAGGTGAGTCGTTTTAAGTCAAATCCCTAAGACTTGAAAACTTGAGTCAATCCCAACCAGATGAGTGGATTACTCTTTTAGACCGAGCGTAATGTACTAGAGGATAATACATGTAGACTTTCTAAACAGAATTATTATGAGGTTGAAGACTGGGGCAAGTTGGTGTTTGACATATAATTCAAGCACCAGCCTCTTATAGCTCGTCTCTTACGTGCGTATGAACTCTTACCTAAACCAGGAATGATTTTTGGTATATGTGTCTATATCTTAAGCTGCAGTTCTCTAGGAAGTGCTTCCACATGATCATTGAAACTGATCCATCTAGTCCTGCTAGGTGGAGGGTTTTTATTTGCTATAGAAGACATTTTTGGAAAGTTTTTAAAAAACGAGAAAGATTTAGAAGGGGAAAAGATTTAAACGATAGGGGAAAGATTTTTAAAAAAGGAAAATTTTGAAAATTGTAAATTTTTTTTGAGTCTTTTAACGTCAGATTCTCCAGACAAAATAGAGAGGTGGAGGCAAAAGATAGAATTAAATAGAGAATATTATCACTTTGGGTTACTCTATTTGTTTAATTCTTATTTGGAGATGCCTCGTCATTTTTTTTAGTTGGTTTTCTCACTCAAAATATATCTCTATCCATATAGAGGTTTTGCCAAGAAGATAAAATTTTACGTTAATCCGGTATCATTTTGGTTACTCCGGGCGTATAATTTTCATTTTTATATCTTTGGTTTTGAAAACTATGGAGAGATGTTTTAAGAAACTCGTACTCAAAAGCTGTGATTCTAGATGTTACTACTTGGAAACAAATCATAACAGATAATCTTAGGCAACTTTCGTGTCGGCTCTGTGGCGAACCCAATCTAGACAGACAGAGCTTCAGCTACGCGAGTTGGGGGATTTACTGTGCAAGACATGGAATGTCCTGACTCGGGCGAATAGCTTGGTGATATATGAGAGCCTTAGTAAGCAAAGTTGATTTCAAACTGCCCCTAGATTACGTTGTTCTAGGGGTTGGTCTGTGTAAAATCCATTGCCCATTTGGAAAAATCACTTAACTATTGATATATCGAGAATTTATCATTAATAGCACAAAGAAAACAAACATTTTTGAAAAAGAAGTATAAAATAAAGAAAAGAAAAATTGTATACTTGCTCCACAGATTCACACTTACTCCAACGACGAGTAAAAAGTATTTTACAAAGAATATGCAAGATATACTATGAACTAAGGCTCCAACACTTACAACCACACCCTCCAAGTGGAGAGGTCTGGTTACCTTATTGATGTATCCTTTTAAAGGAAAAAATGGAATGGAATGGGAAAGGAATACATTAGAAAAGTGGAGTCAATCCTCGTAGATGGGATGATTAAGAAAGAATTTTTAGCTCTCCAGCTTCATTCACGTCACTTGTTGCTTCAAAGGTTGATCAGCTCTCTTGTGCGAGTAAGTTTTATACTTGTTATAAAATAATAGTCTAAACAGCTGAGAATAAATCCATAAAAACATATAAAAGCATACACCCCCAAACAGAATGAGATGATGCATGTGGAGTGTAATATGCAGAATGATAAGAGAAAGCTTATGCAACCCATCATTGAACTTATGTAATAACCCGTCATAATTGAATTGTCCAAAATAGTGAGAGGTTGGTGGTAGAGGTTCTTTATGAGGCTCAAACGATGGAGAATAGGACATGCCAGGTTTCTCTACTACTGAAATGATGAACTCTTGAGTTCGTATGTTGGGCAAAGTCTCTTTATTGGGAAAGTTTAGAAAATTATGAATCATCTTAAAGGCAATTGGCTTAAGTACGAATTTGAAGTTTCTTTGAAATGGTTTTGTGGTGCTGTCCTAAGAAATTGGTGGATTTTTTATAAATGGAGGTTGGATTTTGATAAGAGCTCAAAATTATAGTTTCAACCCCTTAATAATATTATATTTAGACCAATTATATTTATAATAAATAAGAGTTAATACTGTTTACGTACTTTTGTGTATTTCAGGTCTTGGAGTCAAATATGTGAAGAAATATGTCACTTTTGCAAGAGAAAGGAGAAAAAGTTGGTTGTTAAGAAGTTCTATGGTTAAAGCTCAAGTTTTAAGGAGAAAAAACCTTTTTAAAGTCCAGTTGAAGCTGAAAAGTTAAAGTTAACGCGGGCAGAAATAGAGCATAAAAGTCAACAGAACTTCCGCAGGCTGTATCTTTGGACTCAGACCTCGGAATTAGGCTTATTATATGTCAAAATGACCGACTTGGAAAGAGATTTCTAATGGTTCAGGCGTTGATCCAATCAGAGGAGTAAAAATGGATAGGTAGGCTGTTGTAGTAATTTCCAGCAGAGAAACCCTTTTTAGACTTAAGTAATTAGGTTTTGGGCTTGATTTAATGGCCCAAAACATAGCTCCAAAGCCCATGCACAAAATTATAAACCTAGCCCTCTCCTATATAAAGAGGACTAAGGCAAAACTCTAAAACTCTAACCCCTTAGTTAATTAATTTATCACTTTCACCCATTAGTTAATTAATCTCTTGTCTCTTAGTTTTTCTCTTTAGAAACCCTAGTTTATGTTTTATTAGCCTAGCCACCATTAATTCAATTCAAGTTATTCTTAATAAAGTAGTTATTCATTATGTTTTCTTCTTTCTAATATTTATTCCATGATAGTCCCATGATTCATATCTAAACCTCCATTAGAGGGTTTGATTGAAGCTTTGATGAAGACTTGATGTGTTAGTATAGAATTATTGTTTTAAAAGTTTTAAATCTAGAGGGTAGTTCATTCACCATGAGAATGGGTTTAAATTTCCTGTCATGCTAATTTTTAGTTGGTTAGAGATGCCATGAATAGTTAAGGATAAAAAAGACCTAACCTTTATGTTGAACCTTGTGTGAAAACATAAAGATTAGGGTTGCAATAAAAATCTATACTAGCATGTTAGGGATTAATCAAAGTGGATATAAAATCTCCCTAATCCCTCCTTTTCTCATTCATATCTTCGTATTTAATTGCCATAGTATAATTTAGAATATCCTAATTAGTTATTCCCACATATTAGTCTTATTAAAAACATTGCTCTCATTAATATTGTTGAATTGTTTAAGTTAGTGAAATTATTACATTCTAAGCAATTAGGAGTAGAACGAATCTTTACTCAAGTTATTACATGATAATTGAGAGTAAAACTTTGATCTAAATCTAGAATAATTTAGTTTTCTTATTCCTAGCATAAATCATTATTCTATAGGATATAGATACGTGTTATTATAAGATTATCAAATGGTGTCGTTGCCATCTTAATTATGTTTAGAATAGTTTCCCTTCGTGTTTTCAATTCTACCAATATCCTACTTCACCCACCCACCCACCCACCCGATTGTTTGTGTTCTCACTGTGTTTATTTCTTTTCAGAAAAACAGAAAATTGCTCCTGGAAGTCTATTGGAAATTTTTCGAAATTGTACTCGGATCATGCCCGCTCCCTTATTTACAGTATTCTAATTTTGAGTTTTAATTCTAAATTGCAGGCCCAGCCCATTAAGAAACTGTGCATAGGCCTGTTTCTAAAAAAAATCACAGAGCGGGCCCGCGCCCCTACTGAAGAAAGCCCAATTCACAGGTTAGTTATAGACTCTCTTTTCGTTCAAGTTATTTTTTATTCAGTGTTCCAAATCTCTTCTGTACACTGAGATTGCGTATAAAAGACACTATTAATACGCGTAGCAAGGAGGCATTCAGGTACTCCTTCTTTCACTCCTCGTCTATTTTGTCAGAGGAGTTTTAATTCTAGTATATCAGGGTTGTTTGACTGCTGTTAGTTTTTATTTCATATTGGACTTAGCCTTGCATGAGATTAAGGTTTGGTAAGAGAAAACAATCTAACGTTATCTATCGTAAACGGCAATGCACACGCCTATTTAGAATATCACACATTACACCTGCATCAATGGCCCTAAACGATGGCCCTAAGTCTTGCATCGTTCTTACAGACCTAATGGGGGATTTTTGAATTCTCCCAAATATTTTTAATTTGTTACCCGTTTTTCATGGTTTAGACCACGAAAAGCCTTATCAGCATATTCATAGGATAAAACAAGTTCTCACTACATTCCATCATCCTAGCGTAGGGTCTGAACAAATTAAATTGAGGGTGTTTCCTTTCACCCTAGCCGATAAGGCGATGTCTTGGTTAACTGCCCAAACGCCTAATTTTGTCGACTCATGTGCCAAACTCGTTCAATTATTTATGGAACAATTTTACCCACCGTTGAAGATAGATGAAATGATTTAAAAGATTCATTTCTTCTGCCAGAACCCTCATGAATCCTTTTCAAAAGTCTAGAACCGGTATACTGATCTTCTTATAGAGTGTCCACATCACAACCTCGCAAAATACACGCTTGTTCGTGCCTTTTTCAGGGGGCTTTCACATCATCATAAGGAGGTTCTTGATATAATGAATGGGGGTAGTTTCCATAGTAAAGGAGCCTCAGAGGCTTATATGCTTCTAGAAGATCAATATAAGCGCAATAATAACTGGGGAGTAACAACATCTCCCGCTCCGCTAATTCTTCTTCCACAGCCAAGGCTGCCATTATGTTTGAGGTTAAAACTGAACCCGAGCTTAGGACTCTAATAAAATCTCTCACAAAAAAGGTAGAAGCCATTTCTGTTCAACATAAGCCTACTCCTGTCATGAACGTTAACTCTATTCAATGTAATTTATGTTTTAGTCCTGAGCATCCCGATTCCTATTATCCTCTCATCTATGAACAACCACCACATAGCCGGATAATGTTTGCTCCATATATAGCCACCATAACACACCTTGGAGACAAAACCCCAACTTCGGTTGGCAAAATAATCAATCAGTTACACCTCCGGGGTTTAATAATCAAAATGTTAGGCCAGCAAACAACTACAACCCAGCTCCACCACGACAAGGATAAGGACCATCTAATTAAAATAATTATAATAATAATAATAGAGGTATCGTCTTGATTAATAACAACTATCATAACCCACCCGTTAATAATCAACGTGAGATAGTTCCTATCACACCACCTGTGGCCACTACACCTTCACAACCGGATCGTTTCGATGCCTACATGCAAGCTCAACAACAGATTCTACAACAGATTCAACAATCCATATAACAGTTAACCCAAGAGAAAGTCCAACCAAAAGGTGTGTTTCCCGGTCAAGCTATACCTAATCCTAAAACACAAAACACAACTTTTGAAGTAACCGGTAATACTAATAACACAAATTTAAACGTAGGTGAGTTAAATGGCATCACTACTCTCCATTCTGGCAGAGTGATTGATAACACCATAACTATGCCCATTGATACACCACCAGTGGTCATTGAAAATGAAAATTTGCTAGATACCGATATAGAAACTGAAGATCCTACTCGTGTAGCGATACCAATTAAACCACAACCCAAGAAAAAATGGCCAAGGTTAAAACTCCTATTGACCCCATATGCTAAATATAAAGAGAAACCACCGTTTCCCCAGAGACTAGTCATGTTAAACAAGGATACAAATTTTGATGAGATTAGGAAAGTTTTTAGAAATCTAACGATAAACCTATATTTTCTAGAAGCTATTAAAAAATTACCACAACATGCTAAGTTTCTAAAAGAGTTGTGCACTATTAGGTGGAAAACAAACATTTCAAAAGATGCATTTTTAACTGAACAGTTTCCCACTCTATCTGAATTATAATGGAATCGTTAAGTACAAGGACCCTGGTCGTCCTACTATACAATGCACCTTAGGGGATACCCACATGACAACTACTCTTTTAGACCTGGGGGCGAGTGTTAACTTACTCTCTTATTATTTATATAAACAAATAGGTCTAAAAGAGATGCAACCAACTAAAATAACGTTGCAATTAGCTGACCGTTCTATTACGTATCCTAAGGGTGTCGTTAAAAACATGTTTTTTAAAGTTCAAGATTTTTCTACCCAGCTGATTGTGTTATCCTCGACACAGAAGTCACGAACGACTCTGTTTCTATCATTTTATGGCGTCCCTTCTTGGCAACCGCCAACGCGCTCATAAACTGCCGCGATGGTTTGATGTCCATGTCCTTTGGACACCTTTCTATTGAGGTGAATGTTGATATTTACACTTTTGTGTTATAAATATTTGAATTCTCTACTCCATTCGGTGTAAACTCAATATCCTTACTCATTCATGTCTTCGTGTGTTTTGTTTGAGTAGGGATTCATTCCACCTAAAGTCTAGAACAACATACAACTTTCTTATGCTCTAAGTCAGGAAACTAGTGAGTAAGTTTTTATTGTTGATTTGCTAGCTAAGGTTTGATGTGTTTTAAATCAAACTTCGGACACTAAAAATGTGAGACATATAAAAAACCGGAAAAACTAAGATTTTTCACTTGTTATTTAAAGAGAAAGAAAGGGTAGAGGATTATGATACTCATGCAAGGACTCATTATAATCCCTTAAAATCATATTACTACAATCTCTAAGCCGTTTTGGGTTCATTATCAAACCCAAAACGGATAGAACGTCGATCCCTAGCGAGATGAACTCATCTCTAAGTCCATTTCCTTAGCATAAGGAGTTGAACTGGTATTTCATCTCTGAAATACCATCTCAACTCCTGGACTCACGCAACATATTCCTGTCAAATATAAAAATAAGAGGTTAAATAAGACCCGCGCGCGCGGCTATCCCATGCATGAAAGGGAGGCGCACGCGAGTCCTTCTTAACTTCCAGGCCTTAAGTTTGGTCGAACACCACCATTTTGGGGTAGTGTGCTACATGTGTCCTTAATTCTAAGCAGTGAATCCTATTTCTAAGAACATATACGAATCCTCACACGAGCATCATTAACCCTCCACCTTGGAGGGTTTTAGCTCATGATCCTTGGATTGTTTGAAAGCTACATGATATATTTTTTAAAGAGAGAGAGAAAGAAGAAAGGAATGCAAAAAAAAACTGATTACCTAAAGAAAATGATGAACTTTTATTTATGAACTAAAAATGTTCTCAATTAACACTATTACAAGCTTTTTCATAAAAACTAAAAACTAAATACTAAACTACAAGACAAGGAATGAAAAGGAATCTAAAAAAAGGAGTTAATGCTCCAAAATCAGCCCCCCTTATACATAAGAGAGCTTTCTCCTCTTCTCCCACGTGAAACCCCAAAACCTATTAATTTCCATCTTATCCACCAAACCAAAGCAAAGTGACACCTTGCATGGTTTACACTATTAACATCTAATCTTATCTAACTCCATTAATTGCATGCAAGGTGTCCACTTTGTTCTAATTATTTGCTCCTTTTGTCTTGACTTGCATGATGACTAATCAAATCTTGTAGGCCCGCATAGTAGGTCCACGTGTTGTGTCCAGTGGCAGGCCGGTCTTTTGGTATTTTTACAACTTCCCGCCATTGCATAGAGTTCATCACACTGATTGTCTGAGCAGCTCACTTGCCGAATTTGGAGTTCTGGTTCAAGAGATATGAATTATGGAAGTTTTATGCTTCTGCGCACGTGATCCCGTTTTTGACGCGATTTTTGTCCTATTTGAGTCTTTGGGATTAAGTCCGGTTTTGTTGAGCTTCACATGGGCCTAATCGGAAATCTTTATGTATACTCCCTATTCTGTGATTAAATACTGGCTTTATCATCATTTTTACGTTAATTTCTCCAACCTGCAAAAGCACAAAAATACGATTATTTCCTAATTATAAAACACATAATTAATCAAATTGCTATGTCTATATGAGGTCTAATATTACAGTTTTTGGTGCTTATCACACTACCCCCAAACAACACTTTGCTTGCCTTCAAGCAAACAAGAGACATTAAAACAGATAAGTGGCCAAAAATATGTAATTTTATCTAATTCTCGTTTCGCAGAGTGCGGTTGCATTGACCATATGCAACAAGACCTTAAACCACTAGGAATTTTCTAGTGGACGAGTTATAGCCTCATAAGAGTTTTCCAGAGAAGATACTCACAAACTTTATCTAGAATACAATGACTAAGTAACAAAAGCTTGTTTCCTAAATTAATCTCAGATATCTATACATCTCCTTAGCGGGGAACGAGGATTAATTCCTTTGAAACTCAAGTTAATATGCATACAATAATTAAAACATCTACATATGAACATGCATACAGTGATATTTACATTGAAATGCACAAGCAGGGCCGTTTTTTGGATCCTTTGGAGAGTGTCCCTAAATGGGTTCTCACAGGTATGTGTCGAAACACAAATTCACTTATAATTTTTCCACTCAGGTTTCGCTAACTCCAGTGTGCAGTGGGCACACATTTCCTCACATATTCAATGACAGTCAGAGGAGCCGAGGTCGATCAATCACATCTACTACTTATTATCACACCATCCTACTCCTAATTGAGCTAGAGGTCTTTATTAGGTATTATGGGGCTTAGGTGGTGGTGTGGAAGAAAATGGAAGTGGAAGATAAAAAATGACAAGTATGAGAGAATAATGTTTTCAAGATATTTACACTAGAGAAATCCTTGTTTTCTTTTCCTGCTTCTACCTGAGTTTTCCTACTTTGCTCTTAAGCCTTATTTCATTTTTATTTATTTATTTATTTTTAAAGCTTAAGAAACATGATTATATTTTTCTTTCCTAAATCAAGTAACTAACTTTTATTTAGGACAAGTCTTTGTCTTTATTTTTCTACATTTCATCATATTTCTCATACTCATCATTTAGGTAGGTTCTTTTATTTGGGGTTACTAAATGGGTAAGGAATTTTCAGTGAAAAAGTGAAAGGTTTGATGAAAAGTTCAGTGGAGTGACTAGTAGTACAATTTGTAGCTGGTAAGAATTTTTAGCTATGTCGATCCAAAGAAGGCCTAAATTCTCGCCTAGGGTTCAGATGGTGATCAAGTAAGTAGACACGTGATTTTCTCTATTCGGAAAAACTACTCTGTGTCATTACTCACAAATCACTCATATTGAGGCTTTTTGGTTAGATTCTCACAGGATTGATAGTTTAAATAGACTAACCGTGGGTTCCAGAAACTTACTGCTATGTACAATCGATGATACTCAGTGCATGAATACTCATGAAAAGATGTAAAACTATTTAAGATGCGTTATTATCTTAAGTTTCTTAAAAACAAATCCTAATTCGAATGCTAATGTGAGATTTCTAGACAATTTTCATCATTGAAAAGGAAACAAGACTTTGTGACTAAGTACATTCACTAACAAGAAAGTAAAAACTATATACAGCCTACAAGTTACCTAATTTTTGCTACAAATTTAAAACACCCCCAAACTGAATGATGCTTAGTGGTAAAACGCTCTTTATACACATTTTGGTTTTCAGTTACTTATTTTCTTAAGTCCGAGGTCCACAATCCAAAGTCCGAAGTCCAAAGACCCAAGTCCAAAGTCCAAATTCCAACGTCCGTATAGTCGTACGTTTTAGTCAAGTTACCTTACTCACGTGGGTTTGGTAGGATAGGTCGAGTAAGGGATCGTCCAAACCTTAGGGCTCGGATAGGTTCACAACTGGAATTACAACTTTTAGTGAGTAGGATTTTTAGGTTTTTTTAGTTGGTTTAATAAATTTTACGGTAATGCAAATAATGTAAATTACTACGGTGATTTTTATGTAGGTGAACAAGGGTGGAGAAACAGGGAGAGAGTTAATCATGGTCATGCAAGAATCATTTTTTAACAGTTTATATTACCAAATCACTACATCTCTACTTCGTCTCGTTTTCGGAGATGACGTCGAGTATTGATCCCTAGCGCATGCCCACATCTCTAGGTCGCATTTCACTAGCATAAGGAGTTTCAATAATACCTCATCTCTCGGTATATTATTTCAGCTCGGCTCGATTTCACATCACCGGACGAATTGGAGAGTCAGTCGACACTGCAGCACCTGCAGAAATTTTGTCGTCACAGACCGTCTGGAGCATCGCATCCTAACTTTGTACGCCTCGGTCATTTTGGGACCGGATGTCAATTCTAAGCCTAATTCCTAAGTAGTGATTCTAGAATATTAACGAAGTCAATCCGATTTTCACACGAAGCGGCATAACCCTCCCCGGGGGATTAGCTCATGGACATAGAAGGAATAATAAAACTTGTTGTATACATTAAGTAAATAAATGCGTGACGTAAATTAAACTAGAAAAGAAATGATCAAGTATTAAGCGTAAAATAACTTACGATTTTAAGGTGGTGGAATGGAAATGGCGTAATGTAAGCATCAAGGAAAAAATCTAACTAAGCGAAGCTAAAGCATTAATATCTTTGGCGGGTAATAATGAAGGCGACCCCTTCATATATATAGGCTGATACATGAAGGCTATCCGTGAATGTTTTAGATTTTGGCTTTATGCTAATTGAATGGTTCGAAACAAAATTTTGTTTTAACTGTTTTAATTTTTGTCTTTTTGCTTTTAAGGTTTTGTTTGTTAGCTCATTCCAATTCAAACCACCTGGTTTGAATTGGTGCGATCTTCTCTCTCTTGTCAGGTGGTACCAAATTGAAACCATTCTTTGCCACCTGTCTATGCTGACTCGTCATGCCTTCTGGGCCCGCAGAGTGTGTCCACTTAGTGTGTCCAGTGGCGGCGCCGATTTTGGCGTTTTTACGACTTTTTGTCCTTGCGCAGAGTTCGTCGCCCGGGTCGCTATGGCAGCTTCACCAGCCAACGTCGGCATCTAGATTTATCCGATTTGAGCTTCGGAAGTTTCCTGCTTCTTTATATGTGGGCCCGTTCTGCACTGGTTTTGTTCTTTTGGAAACTTTGGCTCTAGTCAGGCTTTGTTAGGCTTCACAGGGATTGAGTGGGAACTCCAAATATTCCTGTATTCCCCAGATTTCTGGCAAATTCACTAGCCAACGCCGGCATCTAGATTTATCCGATTTGAGCTTCGAAGTTTGTTCTTTTCTTTATATGTCGACCCTGCTTACCGGGTTTTGTTCTTTTGGAAACTTCGGCTTTAGTCAGGCTTTGTTGGGCTTCACGGGGGTCGAGTGGGAAACTTCAATTATTCCCGTATTCCCGTACTTCGATGCATGTTTTATCACTATATTTATTTTAATTGCGGAATCCTGCAAAAGTACGAAAATATAATTATTACATGATTATTAAACACATAATCGACCAAAATGCTATGTCTCTCGGGGTTTAATATTACAGTTTTGGGTGCTTATCACACCACCCCCAAACAGCACTTTGCTTGTCCTCAAGCAAAGAAGAGACATTAAAACGATAAGTGGTCAAAAATGTGTTGTCTTAAGCTAAATCTCATTTCGCAGAGTGCGGTTGCATTGACCGTATGCAACAAGGCCTTGAACCACTAGGAATTCCCTAGTGGACGAGTTATAGCCTCGTGAGAGTTTTCTAGAGAAGATACTCACAAACTTCATTTATACTACAACGACTCAGTAACAAAGACTTGTTTCTTTAATTAATCTCCGGTATCTAGACATCTCACTAGCAGGGGAAACAAGGATTTTATTCTTTCAAAATTCAAGTTAATATACATACAATAATTGAAAAATCTACGTATGAGCATGCATGCAGTAATCTAATAATGAAATGTACGAGCAGGGCCATTTCTGGATCCTTTGGATAGCGTCCTTAATTAGCTTCTCACAGGTATGTGTCGAAACACAATTTCTCTCTTATTTTTCCACTCAAGCTTTGCTATCTCCAGTGTGCAGTGGGCACACGTTTCCTCACATACTCAATGACAGTTAGAGGAGCCGAGGTCGAGAAGTCACAACTACTACTTATTATCACACTATCCTATTCCTAATTGAGCTAGAGGTCTTTATTAGGTGTTATGGGGCTTAGGTGGTAGAGTAGAAGAAAATGGAATGGAAAGTTCAAAAATGATAAGTATGAGAGAATAAGGTCTTTGAGATATTTATACTAGAGAATCCTTATTTTCTTTCCTGCTTCTAACATGGGTTTCCATACTTGGATTTTTCAAGCTTTTGTATTCCCTTTGATTTGATTTTTTTTGGGGAATTCTAACCTTGATATTTCTTTTGATTTTGGAAACATATTTCTATTTTGTTCTTTTTCTTTTCTTCCTAAAACAATTAACCCGATTTTGATTTGTGACAATGTTTTTCTCTTCATTTTTCTGCACTTCATCCTATTTCTCATACTCATCATCTAGGTAGGCTTATTTATTTGTGGTTACTAGATGGGTAATGATTTTTTTGGTGAAGTAGAAAGTATTAATGAAAGGTTCAGTGGGGCGACTAGCGGTAATTATTATTATTTTTTTTTTACAGGTGTGAATTTTTGGCTATATCGATCCAAAGAAGGCCTAAATTCTCGCCTAGGATTTGGGTAGTGATCAAGTAAGTAGACGTGTGAACTTCTATTCTAAGAACTACTCCTCCGTGTCATTACTCATATATCATACATTTTGAGGCTTTTGGTTAGATTCTTACAGGATATGGAAACTAAGTTGTCTAACCATGGGTCCCATAAACTTACTGCTGTGTACATTTAATGATAGTCAGTGCATGAATGCTTATGAAAAGATATAAAAACTATTGCATACGTATTAAATTAAGTTTCTAAGAACAAGTCCTGATTCTGATGCTAGGGGGAGATTTCTAAATATTTTTCATCATAGAAAGGGAAACGAGAATTTGTCACTAAATACGTTTATTTAGACATTAAGTAAACTATATACAACTATGCATGCCTAATTTTTGCAAAAAGTTCTCACCACCTCCAAACAGTCGGACATTGTGTCCTCAAAGTGTTAAGAGGAAGAAAGAGTATACCTGAGAGGCTTTGAGCAAAAATAAAGCTGGCATCTTCCACAGAAATTTATTGTAACACACTATATATTATACATCATAAAAGTAGAAGCACACTGTTAGAGTAGCACATTGTTAGGTTATTTATTTATTTCACATCAAAACGTAAAACAAATATGTACATGCATCAACTCACATTGCCCCATCCTTGAACAGGGGGATAGTCCCTCCTTGCCTCGTCCCTGTAGAAATGCCATTCCTTTGCATCCCGCCAATCTATCATAGCTTTCCAGACTTCACTCCACTTCCTCTTCTTTGCATTGTCTAGATGAGCTATCATTTTATCATCATCAGGGAAAGAACGAACTTTCTTAAGATACCTTGCAGGGCGTGTCCATGTCTGAAATCGCAAAGAACGAATTATCTTGTTTGTTGGACACATAGAGTCGACCTTTACCCAGTTCTAAAGGTGGCCGCAAACTCAGGGAAGTACGTCCTCACTATCCCGCATCTTTAATCGCGGGGGTGATATAGTGTTGCCGAAAAGACTGAGCCTTCTTAAGATTCTCAATTACTAGTTCTGTAATGTCGAAGGTGGTATGTTGCTGGGCCAATGCATGGAATGTCTTACATGCTGATTTTGATGCAGTGGAAAAATGCCAATCCCCCATGATGTTGAGAAGAATAAATAGCATGGCAGTTCCAACATTCATGGTCATACTGGCTAGTGTAATAGTGAATTCCGACCATCGGCCAGCTTCGACACGTTCTTTGACGTGGGCAAGGCCATCGCCATACTGGGCAGCAAAGTCTTCCCTAGAATAGTCATTAAGGTCATTCTCTATCATGTATTGAATGGGGAGATCTGGCTGAAGAGGAGGAAGGTCTAGAGCCATAGCCACTGTTGGCTCATAAAAAGCGTGTCGTGTGTTACCAATACGTAGTGTAAAACCATTCAAAGGGAAACCCTGGACAGCTGGTAGATCTTCCATGTGATCATAAAAATAAGTTGCCAAACCTGGGGAGTACGTCTACTCCGGGTGTAGAATAAGAGAGTTCCAACCAACTCGAGTGATGTAGTCTCTGAAAAGATGTCCATATGCCGGAGAATTCAAAGAACGAAAGTGGAAAGATTGTTCGAATCATCTTTGGAGCTTCCATTGTAGAAGATGTGTGAAAAAAATGTGACCTGTTTAGACAAGGATAAACAAATATTAGAGTATGATGAGAATAATTAAGTAAAAACAAATTACCATATGAAAATTAAAAACTAAAAAGAAAATGATAAATAATATAAAATTGCAAAATTTAAATGGTTTCATTGGCCCAAGTAACGGGCGAGGATCCTTTTGTGGGAGGGATCCGCTTATAAGATTTTCTATGCCGTAATCCGCGCGGCGACCTGTTGCAACATTTTGTTTTCTCAATCCGTAAATATCGGGCGTGGTTCTCCATTATGAGAGTGTGATTTGCCAAGAATTGGTTGTGGGCTGTGCAAGAATTGTGCTTGTTCCTCTTCGCTTATTGTCCGCAGTCCCCTAAATTCAAGAAGGCCGGTGATAATAATGTTCGACGCTTGAATAATGTCACCAAATCCTTGTTGAATTGCTTTAAGCCCTTCCATGGGATTAAATACGCTGCATAATGCATTTTCAGTAAAGATGTTGTCGGTGGAACAATCTTTGTTGGTTCCTCGTGACCGACATGGTTCTTTGCAACGCCGGGTTCCGTAATCCGCTCCTACATACCGAAAGTGAATGGTAAGAATGTTAGCTGTTCGAAGAGGTGTATGAGGAGAAGTACTAGAAAAACCCCAATGTATCATGATAAGTGTCACAATGGTTGGTAAAGGAGCTGCCTTTTTCTTGGCACGTGCGATCGCATTCCAGAGAAATTTAATAATGCAAAAATCATTGCAGTTACTCTACAAGACCCAGAGTAAATGGAGGAGGGGTTTGGTTATTTCGGAAGTCTTAGACGTGCCTAGGACATTATGAGCTACACATTGGATCACAGATAATTGGTTCTTTTGTAAGGATCTTTGATAAACAATACGGTTTTTCCGGTTGTATTCGCCGTGAAGGATAGTTGCAAACATCAGATGTCGGATATTATCGAAAGGTGAATCCTGAAGGTGTACTCCTTGGTTTGTAATAGGAATTTGAAGTACCTCAGAGCTGATTTCCTTAGTTAATTCATGTTCGCATCCGTTAGCACGGACAAAGAATTGTCCGTTTTGGAAATAACCGCTTTTATAAAATAACAAGACCAACTCTCTGGAATAAAATGCTTGCTTATGGTGTAAAAGAGGGTACCATCCTCGACGTAATATTTCAGTGTCAAAAAAAGGATGAAAAAGACCATTTTAGAAATTTTCCATAAAATTTTGCTCGGGCACGAAACTTTGAGTGAGGGCCATTAAAGATGGAGTGGTGGAAAAAAAAAAATTATTTTGGAAAAAGGGAAGTTAAATTTTTGAGGTGTCTATCCTTGGTATAAATAAGCACCCATCCGAAACTGTAAAAGATACGTTTCGATGTGTCACAGGGTAGTTAGACCACGTGTATCTTCTAAGATATGCGCAAAAGTGGATGTAGTGTGGATGAGAAGAATGGGGCATGTGACAAGGAGTGCTCCTTTTTTTTTTTTTTTTTTTTTAAGTAGAATGACAAGGAAAACTGTAGATATAATGATTACAATAAGATGTAAGAACGCATAAACGGTATGGAAACACAACATAATGATAATGATGACTTAAATACAAACCTAAATGTTAGATAGAACTATATGCCACATGAACAACATGACTATAATAAAACAACCGAAAGTATGAAGACTTGAGTAGCATATTCAATCTGGCCGCTACTTAAACTTTTTTAGTGCATCCATGAATCTTGAGCTTGGAGTGATCCAAAACGGTTTTAGAATAAGAAGTGTAGAGGGAAGAATATGAAATGAGTGAATATGGAGGAAGAGTTGAACTTATTTATAGAGAGAAAATTGCCGCTTTCTCCGCTTTCCGACCTTTTCTAGATGTGGTCATGACCGCTTTTCCCGACCGCTTTTTAGATGTGGTTCATGACCGCTTTTCTCGACCTTTTTTATGCGGTTTCATTATCGGTTTTCTGAACGTTTTATAAAACGTTAGTTACGTTAAAATTTGTTGTTTAAGTATGACATGTAAAATATATATTTATATATGTATATAATTTATTATTACCAATATATGTTCCTACCTATATACTATAATATTAGATATAGCTAATATATCAAGATAGAAATATTTAGGAACCATCTACTATTAAGCTGGAAAATGCAAACACGTAAATAAAATATCTGATATAAATATTATACAAGACCGGAAAAAAATAAATCTAGCTACTAATGATCCTCAAGTGCTGTAGCAGAATCCTCAGGGGCTGCAGAAGAAGAACCAGGAGTCCTGCGACGTCGTGCAGTCCAAGCTCCCGTGGAGGCTAACTGCTCCTGGATATCACCAAGAGTATCCATCACTTGAGCCTGAAATTGATGCTGGCTCACCATGAACAATCGCTGAAACTGGTTCTGGCGAGTAAGCATATTGTCCTGAAATGCAGTTATGGAGGCTCTCATTTCCTGCTGGAATTCGACCATGTCATCGTCATCATCGACTGGGCGAAAGTGGTCATATCTGTCCTTAACTTCGCCCAAGGTACGTCCCCATCGATACCGGGCGAAAGTGTACATGTCTCTCTCGCACCACCGCTCATAGCACGTATGGCCTCTATGGGTTGGGTGATCTTATTCATGGCAGTCTCATCAAAGTATGGTGGGTGAGAGGATCCTACGCTAAGCGTGCTTTCGGCAGCCCTAGGTGGTGGGGGTTCCCCAAAGGGTCCCGTATGCATTTCTTGAAGACAAGCATATTCTCATATTGTGGTATAGGGAGTAGTGGGGTGGCGCATGAAAACCCAGATTAATCATGACTTGGCGCTTACTAGAATGGCAAGGGGGTCAATGACCTAAGAGTGGCATGTGTGATAATATCAAAAAGAAAGGTAACGATGCAGAAGTTACCCTTTCGCCCCCGGAGGATCCAGAGAAGGTGGAGGAAGGTCTTGTTGATGTCGGAAGGCTTCGAGGTGCCAATGACGCTCAGTCCAGCCATTGAGTCACGAAGTCACCGCTAGTTCCGTTCCACGTCGACCGAAATACCGATACACGATTTCCGCCGATGTTGTACTCTCCCTCGATTAGCGGTCGAAAGCATTAGGTCGTAAGTCCGCGGGTACACGGACTGCTGCCGAAGTTAGTACATGGTCGCACGAGGAGGAATGCCCGGATCCCAGAGATCAACACAGGTGTGACTTCGTGGTGCACACCCTCGACGGTGACCCAAAAATGGTCGCCATTAAAGCTCCCATTGTCGTAGAATTTCATCACCAAATCCTTGGAATAAAGCCCTCCATTGGCATATAACAAACTCTCCCATCCTCTAGAGTGAATTTCGTGATCAAAGAACGGAGCAAACATCTCGTTTTCAAACAAATTTCCAAAATTTCTTTCCACACAAATCCGTTTGTTTCCTGCCATTGCTGGTCTTAGAGCGAGGATGACTATTGATTACTGATGAGGGGAAGAAATGGGATGTTCTGATGGAAGGAAAACTTGGTCGGAGATGTAAGGGTCTCGCGCGAGACCTGGTTTTAATGTGGGCCTGTCTTGTGCGAGACTTAATCGAGAGGGGGCAAGATCCGGTTTTTTAGGAAGAAGAGTGATGGAAATGTGACGCGTGTTATCGGTTTTTTTGGGTTTAAATGGACCGAGAAATCGATATTTTGGTTGGGCCAAAAAATTTCTCGAAGCCCAAATCAAGCCTAAAGCGCGATTTAAACATAAAAAATCTAAATGTTTACCCACGACTCATTTGGACTCCGAATTGGATGAATGAGATACCGAAACGATCGGCACAAAAAATGCTATCCAATTGTATGAGTCATTCTTGAAAGTCACAATTTTTTTTTTTAAACAGAGAGTGTTTTATTTATAAACAAAGGTTTTATTTACATACAAGGGAGATATACGTGAAAAACACTGGATGTCCAGGGGAGTCACCATCTTAAATCATAGACAACTGTCATGTCGGCTCGAGCTTAACCCAATCTAGCCGACCGCGGGCTTCACCTCTATGTATTATGGGGTTAGGGGCGGACGGTACCATCCCCGACCGCGGCGCTACCACGGTCTAATAAAATTGCCCTTATTACATACGGCTATCCTCAAACCGCCCCAAGGGACTCAAAGTAACCAATTCTAGGGTTGGTCTGGTGGAGTCCATTGCCCGTTTGTGTTCCAAGTATGCAACATCTGAGGTTTGACACGAATCCCATGTGCAAAACTTAATGCAAAGGGAAAAGGCAACAATATAAACATATTTACAAGGTGAGTCTTTTAACGTCAGATCCTCAAGACGAGTTGAGTCCTTTAACGTCAGATTCTCAAGACGAATCCCAACCTGTAGGAGAAACGGCGCGGCGACGAAGATTATCCTGCGCAGCTGGTGTTAGACAAAAGTATACCTTAAACTGGCTAGTATCGGATAGGAAGTCAGAGCCTAGACAGAAGGGTGTTTGGCATACACCAGCCCATCCTTCGCAAGACGCCGCTTTTACGAAAGCAAAAGAACTATGACCATTCCCTATTCGCGGATGAGTGAGACTTACACCAAATGATTAGCTGAAGTTCGCGAGGTAGAGAGTAGAAAAGGGAAGAGAAGGAAGGAGGTGAAATTTTAGGTACCCATCGCTTACCGAAAAGGTATGTTTGCTCGTGGTCGCGTAAGACATTTATACTCAGCCTGAAAAAGAGTTTTCGTGGACTAAGGTTCCGCGCTTTGCAACCACACACTTCAAAAACTTTGGAGATCATAAGATAGAAGATGGCCCGCTACCAAAATGGCGTGCACTCTATAGAAACAAGATTGAGTACGCCAAATGAAACATCTAGTCGGTGTATACCGGTTTCAAGAAGAGTCCGCTTCAACATCCGTGAGCGTAATTCGTGGTAATGTTTTAGGCGCTTGTCCATTGACTTGAAATTCACTCGTTATCTTTTGATTAAGCAAAGAGATTGCCCCATAATGTTTCACACCGACACAATGAAAGGACCGCACCATCGTGTTTTCAATTTACCGGAAAGATGTGTAATCTGAGTTGTACAAGAAAAACTTTTGGCCAATTTTGAAATCCTTACGCGAAAATGTGCTTGTCGCACTCTTTTTCATTTAGCTTTGTAGGATTTCGAGAGATCATAAGCATCAATTCAATCTCCTCCAGCTCATTTAATTGCAGTTTTCACTTCTCGCCCTCGATGATATTGTAATTAAAAAGCTTTTGATGGCCCAAAAGGGCACGATGCTCAAGTTTAACCGGCAGATGACAAGGTTTTCCAAAACAATGCGTAAGGAGACATCCCTATAGGTGTCTTAAATGTCGCTCGGTATGCCCACAAGGCATCCGATAAGCGAGAGACCAGTCCTTTTTGATGGGTTGACAATTTTCTCCAAATAGACTTTATCTCTCGTTGGAGACTTCCACTTGGCCACTCGTTTGTGGGTGGTATGGAGTAGCAACCTTGTGAGTAACTCCATATTTCTTCATTAAAACCCAAAAATTTTGTTACAAAATGTGTACCCCCATCATCGATGATAGCTTTGGGAACACCAAAACGAGAAAATATTTTCTTTTACAAATCTCACAACAGCCTTGTGGTCATTTGAGCTTTACATGAAGTGCCTCCTCATCCATTTGGACACATAGTCTACAAATGACTAAAATGTATAGAAAACCTTGGGAAATAGGGAAGGGTCCCATAAAATCAATGCCCCAAACATCAAAAAATTCCACAATCAAGATAGGATTTAGGGGCATCATATTTCGCTTTGGTAATTCGACCTAGGTGCCGATAACGAATGTAAGCTATGCAATGTTCATGTGCATCGCGAAAAAGGGTAGGCCAAGAAAACCACATTGTAACACCTTTGGCCGCAGTTTTTCTTCCCATCGAAATGACCTCCGCAAGATTGTTCATGGCAAAAGGATAATACGCCGGTGTGTTCCCAATCGGAATGCAAATGACGAAAATGAGTTGGTCGAACAATACTTAAAGAGGTAGGGTTCATCCCGTAAATAATATTTTACATGGATAAGAACTTTTATGATCGACGGACCAAAAAAGAGGGGAATTCCTCAAGAATTAGGTAGTTAACGATATCCGCATCTATGGGGATGAGAAAATAGAGTACAAGTATTCGTCCGGGAAGGAATCACCGATAGCTTCAGATCACTATCGATGTTACCAACCAGCCTTTGATAAATGGTCGGCTACTTACATTTTCGTTCCTTTCTTTCTTTTTGATTTCCGTGGTGAATTCTTGTAAGAGAAGGATCCAGCGGAACAATCGTTGTTTTGCGTCCTTTTTCGCGAGTAATTACCGAATTGCTGCATGGTTAGTTTATACGATGGTCGATGTTCCAACTAGGTAGGGGCGAAACTTATCCAAAGCATAGACAACAGCTAGGAACTCTTTCTCAGCCAGGGTATAATTACGTTGATCGTCGTTAAGAGTTTTACTAGCGTAGTAAATGACAATGGGTTTGTCATCACGTCGTTGGCCTAGCACGACACCAATAAGAAAGTCGCTAGCGTCACACATCAGTTCGAATGGTTGAGACCAATCAGGGGGTTGAATGATAGGAGCGGTAGTCAGAGCAGTTTTTAGAGTATCAAAAGCTTGTTTGCAATTGAAATTGAAGTTGAATACTCGCATCCTTAAGCAGGAGATTGGTTAAGGGTCGAGCAACTTTAGAAAAATCCTGAATGAATCTCCTCAGAAAACCAAATATGGCCTAAAAAGGGCACGGATATCACGAACCGACGACGGGGGAAAGGTAGCGAAGAAATTTTAACAATTTTAGCTTTATCAACCTCTATCCCGCCTTTTGAAACAATATGACCTAGAACAAGTCCTTTGGTAACCATGAAATGACACTTCTCCCAATTTAGTACCAGATTTTTCTCTTCACAATGCTTAATACTTTAGAAAGGTTGGATAAACAAATCGTTAAAGGAATTTCCGAAATGGAAAAGTCGTCCCATGAAGACTTCCATATAACGCTCCACCATATCACTAAAAATGTGAAGCATGCAGCGTTGAAAGTGCCCGGGGGCATTACAAAGACCAAAAGGCATTCGCTTTGTATGCAAAGGTTCCAAAGGGACACGGAAAGTTGTCTTTTCTTGATCGGGCGGATCGATGACAATTTGGAAGTATCCGAATAGCCATCAAGAAAATAGTAGTAAGCATGACCGCTAAACGTTCTAGCATCCGGGTCAATGAATGGGAGAGGGAAGTGATCTTTACGGTTCTCGCATTAAGTTTGGCGATAGTCAATGCAAATTCTCCATTTCAAAGGAATGCGAAAGTGGAGATGCACTCACCATTTTCATTTTGTACAACTTGAATGCCGGACTTTTTGGGAACAACGTGGGACAGACTAACCCAAATCACTATCCGAGATAGGGTATATGATACCCGCGATCAAGTAAACGTAAAAACTTCCTCTCTCACTACTTCTTTCATGGAGGGATTAAGGCGGCGCTAGGTTCTCGCGATGTCTTTGTGCCGTCATCATGATGTATACGATTCGCATATGCTAGGGTCTATTCCCTTGATATCATCTAAGGACCATCCGATAGCGGAGCGGTGTTCACGAATGACATGAATCAAACGCGGCTCTTCGCCCGTAGTCAAGTGAGCAGAAATTATTATAGGGTGACTACCATCGAGATCGAGATGCACGTATTTCAAATCGAGGGTAGAGGTTTTAAACCGAGTTGGAGGATTGGGGATCAAGGATTCGTGAGGGATCATCTCTTCAATGGAAAAGAGCGAATCCGTTCTTCAATCAGTTTGCACCAAGCATTAGGGTCAAATAGTGGTACTGACTCCAATAATGCATGGACATCCCTTATGTACGAGTCATCGTCAAACTTCGGATTATCAAAAGAAAGAAATTGGTGTACCTCGTCTGGGGGAAAAGAGTTTGTGAAATAATCATGTTCCAGACTATCAACCAGGCTAATCTCACCCTCCATTATAGGATCGGGAAACTGTTTCATTAATTTGAACACGTTAAGTTCGACAGAAAGGTTCTCGAAAGACAATGTCATTGAACCGTCCCGACAATTTATGAGAGTGTTAGCAGTTGCAAGAAAAGAACGTCCCAAGATGATAGGAATGGAGTCACAGGCCACCTCAGTATCTAAAATGACAAAATCCACTGGGTAGTAAAAATCTTGGACCTTTACTATAACGTTCTCTACTATGCCTTTTGGGTACTTGATGGAGCGATCCGCGAGTTGCAGAGTCATATTGGTAGGTTTTAATTCATGAAGACCTAACTGCTTAAATAAGTAGTAGGGAAGTAGGTTAACAATGGCACCTAAGTCTAAAAGTGTAGTAGCGGTATACTTGTCGCCCAACGTGCATGATACAGTTGGTCGACCTGGGTCCTTGTACTTTACCACACCATTGGTAGTGGTAATCGAGGGAAACTACTTAGTGAGGAACACTTGTTGAGGTACATTCGTACATCGTTTGGTGGTGCACATGTCCTTCAAAAACTTGGCATGCTTGGGCAAATGCTTTAGCGCATCTAGGAAAGGTAAGTTTATGGTCAAATTTTTGAAGGTTTCACGGATATCATCAAAATGTTCATCATGTTTGTTCTTTACCAAACGGGCAGGGAATGGAGCTTTTGGATGGAATCGCGATAACGATCGCATGCCTTTCCCTAGGGACGAGGTGTAGATTTTGAAGGTACAACTTCGTCCGCTTATAGGTTGGTGAGGTAGGAGTTGGAAGGACGCCAGGAGTTTCGCCGATTCGTCGGTCGCATAATGATATTATTGTCGATGGTTCGCCGTAACGAAGAGTGGTAATGGCATTTACCTCACCCCCCGCTTGGATTACTAGGTCCCGTGCATTGTTGAGTTCAAAGGCGTGTTTGTAGGCTTAGCGTTTGAACCGCTGCTTGGCGGGGAACACGCCTTTTTGACTTTTATCCCGAGCTAACAACCGAAGAAAGATAGATAGAAGCTAGGATTTGATTCTCGCTGATTCATGTATGTCGAAAAAGTTTCAGCCGTTTTATCGGCTGTGGATTGTACCAAAGGAGTAGCAGGAACTAGTTCACGGTTATTATTCACGGGTTGATTTTGGTAGCCATATCCTTGATTAGCGGGAACAAGGTTGCGGTTGTTTTGGTATCCTATATTTGCGTTGTTGGGAAAATTACCTTGCCCTTGCTGGAATTGTGGAGGATTTCCTTGACGATAGGAATTGTAGTTCGTGGGTGGTCGTACAGGAACGTTGTCGCCACCTGAAGGTGCTTGTTGTTGGACAGGGGGTGCCCAAGCTAAATTCGGATGTTGTCGCCAAGGTGCATTAGGGATGTTGAAAGCACAAGCCTCTTCAGAAGGTTGGGGAGGACACTCGTATACCAAAAGACAATAAGAATCGGCGTGCTCAGGGCTTAAGCAAAGAGGGCATGGGGAAGCGTTGGCAGCTATGACCTGTTTGGGTTTTTGTTCATTTACTTGTACCGAAAGAGCATCGACCTTTTTGTTTAGGGACTCGATTAGAGTTTTTAATTCCGGATCGGGTTTGACCTCGAACATAGACGTAACTTTGGTAGGAGTGTCTTTAGAAGATCTAGAAGAATCAGTGTTTCCTTTTGATGGTCAGAGAGACCATTAAAGAATGAACAGACTAATACAGCGGTGTTGAGTTGATGATGGGGACATTCGAGAAGTAGATCAGTAAATCTGCTCCACGCCCCGAAGGATTCCCTCGGGGTGCCGGGCGAAAAGAATTGAATCTTTTGAAGCATTTCTGTAGTTTTCTTCTGAGTATAAAACTTTATCATGAATGCTTGAACAAGTTTGGCCCATGTGTCAATGGATTGCGGCGCTTGTCCGGCGAGCCAAACTGAAGCTTTATCAGCTAAGGTGAAGGGAAACAACCTAAGCAAGACTTGTTCGTTGGTAACGGTCGGATGGCGGAAAGTGGTAACTACTTGTTGCATCCGACGAAGATGATTGTACGGTTTTTCATGGTCTAACCCATGGTAAACAGGTAACAAACCGAAAATGTTTGGCGGAATACAAAAATCACCTACAATCGCATCGAGTTTAATGCAGGAAGCAGGTCCTTTCTATAAGGCAGTATAGAAATCCGAAAGGGGTTTTTCGACTGTGAGATTTTTCTCAGCCATAATTAAAGGAGATAATGGCAACGGAGATGTTTGATAAGGTTGATTTACGGAGGAGGGACTATGTCTAGGAGATAACATAAACAGTTGTTTCTTGTATTTTCGACGATGATATGTAAGTTCTAATTCCTTATGTTTACCGGACCGTAGTCTCATACAAATATAATTTTAATTTAAGGCTCATAAGGAACGAACAATGACTGGAGGTTTTAGATTTTAGGAAGGAGGGAGTTGAAACACGTCTTCCTGAGCTATTGCTAACTCGAGCAGGGAAGCTAGGATAACGTGTGAATATTCCACCAGCCAGGTCACCTGAGAGAATTGAGGGAGGTTGTTCGTGCTAGCACGTTCCTTAATTAGGCAACCTCAATTTTTTTCAAGTTTCCTAGGCACTGATGAAATAGGATGATGATTTATGATGGTGTATTATGCGGGGTGTTATTAAGATGATTTAGATGAAATTTTTAATTACTATGATTTTTTACTTTTTTTTTATTTTTTTATTTTTTATATTTTATTTTATTTTTTGTTTTTTATTATTTATTATTATTTTTTATTTTTTTTTTTTGTTTACGTAATTAATGTATTATGGAGACGTGATTACGAAATATGCAATTAAAACGATAGATGCCAAAATAGAAACTAACTAACATATACTAGTTTACGCAGAAAGTCTACCCATGCAAATCTATATTACCTATAACGCAAACTATATGTAAGTTATACGTGAGCTAGGAGAATGTCGAGAACGAACTCATGCAATTGAATACCGCGGTAATGGAATTGATGTAACATACACATACAAAAATATTCTAAGCAGATGGTTTGACGCTACGCATATATCAAAATATATTTGAATCATATTGTGTTAACGTGAATATGTAATGACGAACCACCTTTACATGCAAGGAGTTCTCATGCCAACAAATATACAAGGTAAAATAGGTTATAACAAATAATATCCTCGACAAAGTTTGAGGAGTTTAAGAGTTTGAAACCTGGCGTCTTGCGATTCCTCGTATAGCGATCGACTACTCCCGAGCTTATGCTTACTAGCAAAACAAACAGACCAAAGAGCCCATAAGAGTAATTGAAAAGGAAAGTGGCTCAGACCTGAAAATCGGAGTGTTGATACTCCGTGTTAGTCTCAAGCGGCTACTAATTCAGTCTCGTCCGAGACTCTTTTTGTCCGTTCAAGATTTCAAATTCCTACGAGTACTTAGATCGTGGCTAATGAAAATAAACAAAACTTGGTTCACAGATATTTGTTAGTAGAAAAAGTTAAGGTAAACTGCTCTGTAACTCGTTAGTATTGTAACAGAAATGAAAATTAAAAAGATGAGGAGGTAGGGGAGGGGGTTTTTATAGATGTATTCCAGTTATTACGTTAAGTCCAGAGTCCTTCGGCGTGCAGCGGCGCCATTTGATAAAATGCTCTTTATACATGTTTTGGTTTTCAGTTACTTATTTTCTTAAGTCCGAGGTCCACAGTCCAAAGTCTGAAGTCCAAAGACCCAAGTCCAAAGACCCAACTCCAAAGTCCAAATTCCAACGTCCGTATAGTCGTACGTTTTAGTCAAGTTACCTTACTCACGTGGGTTTGGTAGGATAGGTCGAGTAAGGGATCGTCCAAACCTTAGGGCTCGGATAGGTTCACAACTGGAATTACAACTTTTAGTGAGTAGGATTTTTAGGTTTTTTTAGTTGGTTTAATAAATTTTACGGTAATGCAAATAATGTAAATTACTACGGTGATTTTTATGTAGGTGAACAAGGGTGGAGAAACAGGGAGAGAGTTAATCATGCTCATGCAAGAATCATTTTTTAATAGTTTATATTACCAAATCACAACATCTCTACTTCGTCTCGTTTTCGGAGACGACGTCGAGTATTGATCCCTAGCGCATGCCTACATCTCTAGGTCGCATTTCACTAGCATAAGGAGTTTCAATAATACCTCATCTCTCGGTATATTATTTCAGCTCCCGCTCGATTTCACATTCAGACAAATTGAGAGTCAGTTCGACACTGAAAAGTCGCGCTGCCAACATTTTTGTCGCTAGACCGCCCCGAGCATCGCAATCCAACTTTGTACGCCTCGCCATTTTGGGACCGGATGTCAATTCTAAGCCTAATTCCTAAGTAGTGATTCTAGAATATTAACGAAGTCAATCCGATTTTCACATCGAAGCAAAGATAACCCTCCCCACGAGGGGGATTAGCTCATGGACATAGAAGGAATAATAAAAAACTTGTTGTATACATTAAGTAAATAAATGCAGGACGTAAATTAAACTAGAAAAGAAATGATCATTATTAAGGGTAAAATAACTTACGATTTTAAGTCTTTGGAATGAAAATGGCGTAATGTAAGTACTGAAGGAAAAATCTAACTAAGCGGAAGCTAAAGCATTAATATGCTGAAGGGGTAATAATGAAGGCGACCCCTTCATATATATAGGCTGATACATGAAGGCTATCCGTGAATGTTTTAGATTTTGGCTTTATGCTAATTGAATGGTTCGAAACAAAATTTTGTTTTAACTGTTTTAATTTTTGTCTTTTTGCTTTTAAGGTTTTGTTTGTTAGCTCATTTCAATTCAAACCACATAGTTTGAATTGGTACGTGTCTTCTCTCTTGCCAGGTGGTACCAAATTGAAACCATTCTTTGCCACCTGCCTATGCTGACTCGTCATGCATTCTGGGCCCGCAGAGTATGTCCACTTAGTGTGTCCAGTGGCGGCGCCGATTTTGGCATTTTTACGACTTTTTGTCTTTGCGCAGAGTTCGTCGCCCGGGTCGCTATGGCAGCTTCACCAGCCAACGTCGGCATCTAGATTTATCCGATTTGAGCTTCGGAAGTTTCCTGCTTCTTTATATGTGGGCCTGTTCTGCACTGGTTTTGTTCTTTTGGAAACTTCGGCTCTAGTCAGGCTTTGTTGGGCTTCACGGGGATTGAGTGAGAACTCCAAATATTCCCATATTCACAGTATTTGCGGCTTCACTAGCCAACGCCGGCATCTAGATTTATCCGATTTGAGCTTCGGAAGTTTGTCGCTTCTTTATATGTGGACCCGCTCGCGACCCGTTTTGTTCTTTTGGAAACTTCGGCTTTAGTCAGGCTTTGTTGGGCTTCACGGGGGTCGAGTGGGAAACTTCAATTATTCCCGTATTCCCGTACTTCGATGCATGTTTTATCACTATATTTATTTTAATTGCGGAATCCTGCAAAAATACAAAAATATAATTATTACATGATTATTAAACACATAATCGACCAAAATGCTATGTCTCTCGGGGTTTAATATTACAGTTTTGGGTGCTTATCACTTAGTTCTCGAAGTATCAATAGATAAAGAAAGAAATTACCTGAGAACCGTGAGCAAAATTAGGGCTAGATTGCTGGAATAGAAAGTTGTTAAAATATAATATATTATACAAAAATACACAAAGAAAAATAATAGCACACGAAACACAACTATTTATAGTTAGATATATGTACAATACCGTACTCAAATTTACCATCCAGGATGTAGTGATGGTCTGGTGTTGTCGTGAGTGAAATGCATTTCCTTAGCATCGCACCAAAAGATAATTGTCTACCAAATGGTGGTCCAATTTTGCTCACCAGATTCGTTCAAATGTTCCAACATTTTTTCATCGTTTGGATAACAAAGAACATGACTCAAGTACCATGCAGGATGTCTCCATTGCCTAAACCTTAATGAACGAATGATTCTGTTTGCTGGGCACATAGAATCTACCTTGACCCAGTCATGAAAAGTAGCTGAAAACTGTGTGAAATATGTCTTCATAATTCGGCAAGCGGTTATAGGTAAAAGTATATACTGATGCCGAACAGTGCAAACTTTTTTCAGATTGGAGATAACACAGTTTAAGATATCAAAGAATGTATGACCTTGAGCAAGCACATTGAATACTACACAGGCAGTATCATTGGCAGTCGAAAAATGCCATCTCCCATGACTTTTAGAAGGACAAGCAACATCGTATTCCCCACGTTCATGGTCATGCTGGCTAAGGGAATGGTGATGGTTGGCCATCTTCCAAGTTCAGCTCCTTCTTCTTTAAGTTCAAGATCATTACCGTATGCTGCGCGAAAAGCAGGCCATGAAAAGGAACGGGTAGAGTTGTGAAAGATGTATGGCCATGTTGTTGCGGGCGCGTGATAGGGAAGATCCAAAGTTAGGGCAAGCGTTGGCTCATAAAAGATATGGTGTGTGCCACCAACTTGGATTGTGAACCCGTCTAAGAAGAAGTCGTGAGCAAGGTTGAATACTGGTGTTTCTCCCATATTAGCATAAAAGTAGGCAGCCAAACTTAGAGAATAAGTTTGGTCAGGGCGAAGAACAAGTGAAGACCACCCGATGTTAGTGATGTAATCATGAAAATGAAGGCCATAAGCATTGGAATCCATCATAGCCTGGAAGGATTGCTCAGGAATGATTTTTGGAGATGCCATGCTTGATAAAGATGCCATGTGCGATGGAGTAGAGAGATGGGTAAGGCAAAGATTCCTGACATACTATCAATCAGTGTACATGAGGAAACATCCAAAGTGAAGTATATCTCCCACGCTTGATGGATAAGGATATCTATGAGGAAAAGTGTCCAATAAAGTTTGACCGGATGGATGACAGAGTATGGAAGAAGATAAACCCCTCCTGTAATCAAATTTAAAATAACATGTTAAAATTTGATTATAGGATATTAATAACAACTTGAATTATGATAGCCTTAGTAGGCGTTACTTACAAAAGAAGACACAAAGATAACAACAATTTTTAATTATTTGAGCACACGATAAAAACTTAATTAATAATAATTTTTTATTTTTCTTTATTTTTTTCTTTATTATTTATTATTTATATATATATATATATATATTTTATTAAGCTAAAAACAAAATCATGGATCACGATGATGGTGATGGGGATGCAGATCATTCATAACACTGTTTAGTTCATCAATTTGTTGGCCTTGCTGAAGTTGAATGGCCCCCAGGTTGGCAGAGAGTGTAGTTTGATTCTCCATTAGGAGGGTGTGAGTTTCCAAGGACTGAGAGTGATTTTCCAAGATTGCCTCCTGTTCAACATCGTGCATTGCTTGACGTTCCTGGAAATCCATAAGACTTTTGATGATGATTTCCTGGCGTGCGTGTAGTTTTCGCATGCCTTGATGAAGAAAATGAATGCCTTCCATGGGATTAAAAATGTTCTACATGGCATTTTCATCAAAGAAATATTAAGAGTTTGAGCTTTAGTCGTCCGCTCATCCGTCAACGATCCGAGTCTAAAACCCAGCTTAACGCCTTGCTTTGTGTGAAAATCTGAATGGCGCTCTTTGAAGAGGTATTTCTGGGGAAACTGCTGGATAAACCCAAAGCATCATAATTTTTGTGATTAAAGTAGGCAGAGGTGCTAACCTTTTTTTAGGTCTGGTGATCGCGTTCCAAAGGTGTTGGATTATGCAAAAATTATCCCTTTGATTCTGCATAATCCAAAGTAGGTGGAGTTAAAGCTTTGTCACTTCAGATTGTTGTGATGTACCTACCACATTGTGTCCCAACTAGTGGAGCACATCACGTTGATTCTGTTTTAAAGAGCGTTGAAGAACAACGTGATGTCTATTTTCGACTTTGCCATAAGATACGGTGGCCCGTAGTAAATTTTTGACGAAATCAAATGTTGACTCTAGAAGATGGAACTCTGGGTTATTCATTGGAATTTGAAGTATGCTGGAGATAATTTCCCTAGTCAATTCAAATCATTGTCCATAGGCACGGAAATAGAATTTTTCATTTTCAGGTCCGCTAAATTGGTAGAACATTAAAACCAATTCTCTAGAATAAGTAGCTTCTGAATGATATATAAAAGGTATCCATTCTCGACGTACAATTTTTGTGTCAAAATAAGGAGAAAACCGGCCGTCATCAAAAAATTTCAGGTAATTTTTCTCGGGCACTATCTTTCTTGGTTGATCCATTTGAAAGTATAAGTGAGGGAAGGATAGTGAAGAATGTGTGAAATGAAAATGGTTGAAAAGAAGAGATTTATAGACAATATATGAGCTTGTACGAATCAGGATGCTAAGTGCAGTTAGATCTAGAATTAATATGTGAAAACACAAGTGAACCATGTGTTGTTATTACACAGTAATATGGAACAACAACTATGGGTATCCATAGTAGGTCTTTCCATGTCAGATTCCCAAAAACAATTAATGAGGTGTTCCAATGGTAGAAAATACGGATGAAGGTTTCACATTGCAGTTATACCTACAAGTAATTTATGAATTAATGATCATACCTCAATAATGGAAGAAAAATAGAATAATCGAGTTGGGTGCGCGACAAGTTTTAGGTGTACCGTGTAGCGTGCGTGATCTTCTATGAACGCAATGAGTTGAGATTGATTTATTTTTGTGAGTTATTGATTTTGCTTATTTGTTATGGGTTTGATAATTTTTTTTTATGTTTATGATAAGATAAAAATAGAACTAATGTATATACATAAATATGGGTACTTCTCCATTTAATACGTAAACCGTACAAATGTTTTAGAATTATTTAACACACCATACTAATATACAAAACAAAAAAGGGAAATAGATATGTAGGTTACATAGATCTAGATATTCTGGAGGATGTTATGCATGATTAACAGTATCATAACAATAAATACTGTTATCAAGACGACTATGAATGCCCCATCACGTTGCTCCTTTTCAAATTTCTCGATCGGATCCATTATGTTGAAGAAGATGAGAATATGTGAAGATGAAGTTGTGGAGAGTGAGAGAATGGGATGAGTGAAGTTTGATGAGGAGTGTCGGAATTTATAGGCAAAAATCTGACCGTTTGTGGATATCTGACCGTTTGGATATATGACCGTTAGGCCTAGTGAATAATTCCGATGGAGTTACTATTTGAATTAGTCCGTTGGGCCTATAGATTAGGTCTAATGCATAATAACTAATATATTTATAGGAGGAAGACAATAATTTCCTAACGTAAATAATTTCTCATTTAATCTGTCTGGAGATACAAAATTATGAGAAATTAATCAATATATCGTTTTACATTACTAGAAAAATAAAATGCAATACATAAGGGAAAGAAATGACATACGAATTTTCAAACTTAAAGAAAGAAGCTGCTACTATGAATCTTCAGGGTTAGCTAAAGATGAAACAGGATTCCGACGACACCGAGTACTGCAAACTCCTGAGTGAGATGACTGGTCCTGTATGTTGCCTAAGGACTGATCCATTTGGTCCTAAAATTGTTGCTGATTAGCTATCATCATGCGTTGGAAACGGCCCTGACGATTACACATCTCTTGCTAAAATTCACCCATGGAAGTACACATCTGTTGCTGAAATTCAACCATGGAACTTTGCATATGTTCCTGGCGAATAAACTTGTTGCGCATGCCAGTGTTCATTTATCTCAAAGCTTCCATGGGAGTATTGATTCGACGCATGACATCCTCATTAAAACAATTTTTTTGGGGTGAAGGAGGAGGAGGAGGCATATTATCATGCTCAACATTATGTCTTGCTATAGGTTCCCAGTGGTCCATGACACAAGTCTCGAAAATCCCAAAATTTTCGAAGGACCTAGTTTGGATTAATAGAGTAGCAGATTGGAACCCTAACTCAAACATAATCTGTGTAATAAGAACAACAAGAAGGGCTGACCTGTTGGAAGCAGTAGTAAGGATATGTCTAAGGAAATGGACCATACAGAAGGTTTCCTTCTTCTCCTGGAGGATCCACATCAAATGCAAGAACGTCTTGTTGACGTCAGACATTTTTGATGTACCAATCACATTGTAAGCCAGCCATTGAGTGATTGCCCATTAGTTCCGTCGGAGGGAGTGTTGGTACACACATGTCGAGCCATCGTTGTATTCTCCCTTGAGCATCGTGTCGAAAGTCAATTCCATAATGTTCGGATACTCGGACATCAGTAGAGTTGCACTATCAGAGTTGATCGGAATATTTGTGATAATAGACAACAACTCCAATGTGAGTTCACATTCCATCCTATCCGCCGTAATCCAAAATTCATTTCCCCAGAAACCACCATTGTTGTAGAACTTTAACACTAAATCTTCGGAGTAGTATTCTAGGATTAGATGCAACATATATTCCCACTCCCTACTTGCAATTTCCTCATCGAAAAATGGATGAAACATGCCGGAATCATAGATAGTTTTGAAATTTCTCTCGACTGTGATTCATCGATTTCCGGCCATAGAGTGATCAAACTGATTTTCTAAGGGTTTATATGGGTTGAACGAAGTGAGAGGAAGAGGGTGTATGATTTTTTTTTTTTGGTGGATAATGGACTGCCTGCGCAAGTTAATTTCAGGCTGGTGGTGCCGCGTGCTCGAGGGTTCGTTAGGGGAGCAAGATTCGGATTTGAAGTAAGAAGAACAGTGAGGGGCTGACGCGTGGAGTGTCTCGCATGAAGGCTTTAGTGGCCGGACACGTGATTTGGACCGGGTTCAAATTTTTGTCCCAAGCCCATATGAAATCCCAAAATTCCCATTATGTCCCGAAATTTTGAAATTGAAATCTCGATTCGTTTCAACTCCAAATGGAACGAATGAGGTGCCAAAATGATTGGCATTAAAAATGGCATCCCATGGTATATGGAAAAAGTACATTCAAACCTTTTTTTTTTATGTACAAATGTACAAGGAGAGATAAATGTGTTAACAACACTAGAAGTTCAGAAGAATCACCACAAATAGTAAAATCAGACAACTGTCATGTCGGCTCTGGAGCAAACCCAATCCAGCCAGACTATGGCTTAACCTTTATGTTTTGGGGGACTAAGGTTCAGGACGGTACCATCCCTGACCAATGTGCAATGGTCTAATAATAATATTACCCTTAGTACATATGGTATAGCTTCAAACTGCCCCGAACTACAATCAAATAGAAAACTGCTAGGGGTTGGCCTGGTGAAATCCATTGTTCGTCCGAATAAGGGAACATCCGATGTTACACATCACGACTCTCTTTGTGCACAATGCTTAGTGCAAAGGGAAAAATAAAAGACATGAGTATATACAAGTTGAATCTTTTAACGTCAGATCCTCAAGACGAATCCCAACCTGTGGGAGCAATGGGGCGACGATGAAGTTTATCCTGCTGGGCTGGTGACAGACAAAAATATACCTTATACTGGCTCATATCGGATAGGAACTCAAGACTTGGACAGAAAGGTGTTTGACAATGCATACACCACCCCATCCTACTCGCACGTTGCTTACGAGCAAAAGTACTACGACCATTATCTATTTGAGATGGGTGAATTTACACCAAATGATGAGCTGGAGTTCACGAGGAAGAGAATAGAAAAGGGAAGAGAAGGAAGGAGGGGAAAGTTTTGGTACCCATTGTTTACCAGAAGGCACGTTTGCTCGATTATTAGAAGACATTTATACTCAATTTTTGTGGACTAAGGTTCCAGCGCTTGCAACCAAACACTCTAGGAGATTTGAGAGAAGAAAATAGAAGAGGGCCCGGCTACCCTAATGGCGTACTTCCCCAGTTTTAAACACATGGAAGGAAGTACACCAGCGAATCTATTAGTCTCTGTAGACTGGATCTTTGAGAAGAGTCTTTTCAACATCTGGAGAACGTAACTCATGAAAATGTTTAAGGCGTTGGCCATTTACTTGAAATTCTCTGTTATCATTTAAAATTTTCAAATAGATAGCCCCATAAGGGGTGACAGTAGAGACAATGAAAGGACTAGACCATCGAGTTTTTAATTTTCCTGGAAAAATGTGTAATCTCGAGTTGTACAACAAAACTTTTTGACCAATTTTGAAATATTTTCTTAATATGTACTTGTCATGCACTCTTTTCATGTTGGCTTTATAGGATTTTGAGAGATCATAGGCATCACTCCGAATCTCCTCAAGCTTATTTAACTATAATTTTCTCTTCTCGCTAGCCGTATTGGCATTATAATTTAGGGTTTTGATGGCCTATAGAGTACGATTCTCAAGTTTAACCAGTAGATGACAAGGTTTTCCAAAAATGAGGCGGTAAGGAGACATGCCTATGGGTGTCTTAAAAGTCGTTCTATATGCCCACAAGGCATCAAATAATCGAAGAGACCAGTCTTTTCTAGAGGGATTAACTGTTTTTTCTAAAGTGGACTTAATCTCTCTATTAGAGACTTCTACTTGGCCACTGGTCTGAGGATGATACGGAGTGGCCACCTTGTGAGTGACTCCATATTTCTTTACTAACAACTCAAATATTTTATTACAAAAATGTTTTCCCCCATCACTAATGATAGCTTTGGGAACACCAAAACGAGAGAAAATATTTTATTTTACGAACAAAACGACAGTCTTATGATCATTCGTACGACATGCCATTGCCTCTATCCATTTTGACATGTAGTCAACAGCTACCAATATGTATAGAAAGCCTTGAGAATTTGGAAAGGGACCCATGAAGTCGATGCCCCACACATCAAAGATTTCCACAATTAGAATTGGGTTTAAGGGCATCATATTGTGTTGAGTAATACGCCCTAGCTGCTGGTAGTGGTTGCATGCTTTGCAATGCTCATGTGTATCTTTAAATAGTGTTGGCCAATAAAATCCACACTGTAGAACCTTGGCCGCAGTTTTCTTACCCCTGAAATGACCACCATAAGATTGTTCATGGCAGAAGGATAACACGTTGTTGTGTTCCCAGTCGGGAATGCAACGACGTATCAGTTGGTCGGAACAATACTTGAAGAGGTAGGGATCATCCCAGAAATAAAATTTCACAGTGGATAAGAACTTTTTCCAGTCCGTACGAGTCCAAGATGAAAGGACCTCCTTGGTAACTAGGTAGTTTACTATATCAGCTTACTAAGGAGAGAAAAAATGGAATACAAGTGTTCATCTGGAAAGGAATCACAGATGGGTTCGGTATCATTATCGACATCGTTGACGAGTCGTGATAAATGGTCTGTAACCATATTCTCGCAACCTTTTTTATCTCCAATTTCTAGAGTAAACTATTGCAAGAGGAGTAAACTATTTCTAGGTTGTGCAATAGGGACTGTATAGACCCCCACTTTGTGGCTCATTAAGCCACCGGATACAGCCCAAATCAATTAAGCCCAAGGGCTTAATCCTAGCTACACCCAATAACTGGTCTATATAAGAATATGTCCAGGTTCATTATTGTAGAATATAAGGATAGAGGTTCAAAGGGATAAGAATTCTTTTGACAAAAACAAACACAGTCCTCGTAGGACTCAATCTCTTCATTCATATAAAACTTACTTATTCTCATAATGTGAACTACGTTGAAACTTGATCCCTAGATAGTAGATCTTGGGTACGTAGGCAACCATTATCTTGGTTCAGTTTCATCTCCCCCAACATCAATTTCCTCTGTTTTTTAGTGCACTCTTTATCATTTGCTCTCGTTGTGTTGAAGCAGGTTACTGCCGAAACATAATTGGCGCTGTCTGTGGGGAATTATAGAATCCATTATCACATGAAACAATCAAGATGGTAAGCACAAGACGCAGACCAAATAGTCAACATATTCCTCCTGCTAATAGGAATCGCAATCCTCAAAATTCAAATCGGCTAATGCAAGAACCGTTGAACAATCAACTCCTAGTAGTAGGATCAATTCTCAACATCCAACTGCAGCAGCAGCACCGCCACCGCCACCGCCACCGCCACTGCCACTGCCACCGCAAACGAAAGTACAAATGCTGCCGCCACCACCCCTAATAGTCTTGCAACAAGAAAACCTACAACTCGGTAATCCCTCACGTGGTCCGCCATCCGTCCGTGTCAATCCTTCAGTGGACATGGATATGGACATGGACATTACTCTCACACCAACTAACGAAAAAAGGGATAGTAACAGCCAATACACCCTAATACGGTTGAGCGTGAGTTAAGACAAGTTAAAAATTTTAATAGGAACTTGAGAAGGAAGCTGGCAAAGAGGCAACGGCCAGTGGACGATGTTGCCAATTCAACAACATCAAGGCGACCACGCATGAATGCAGGCCATTCTAGTGTATGGGACCATCTTGAAGATCCATTTCATCGTCCTCAGCAACATGCTATTTCTCAAGCACAATCAAACAGTGCACGCTCTAAGAGTAATGACCCTATTACCCGTACTTATGGGGAGAATCAAATTGGCAAAGATAACTACTACAATAGACATGTCCGATCTCAAAGGGAAGATTTACCTCTGAGAAGCAATTTCAGGGAAGACCGCTATCCGAGATATGTCCGACATGACTAGGAAGGTGGGCATCCCAGACAAGAGCAACAAAACATGGAGAAGCGGTATAATTATACCGACCACCCTACCAAGGGTGATACCGGCCTAGACAGGCTGGTTACAGGGATAGACAAAGATAATCACCGGTCGGAGCTAATCGTGCGTACCGCCAAAGATCTCTAACTCCAATAAGAGATAATGGAAGGTATCCTTCTCCACATGGGCACGACCAGGGGCGTCCAGTTGTTCGAGCCAATACTTTAACTCTAACAGAACAATAGTTGAAAGAGTTGATTGCAAAAGAACTTAACGATAGAGAGTCAAGGGATGTCATAATGAAAAACTTGACAGTCAATGATGGTATACTTGATAAGTTTTCGCTCGACATTCAGGAAGCTTACCACCATCCTGACTTCAAACAACCTGATTTTGAACTTTATGATGAGTCGGAAGGAGATCCTGGCTTGCATGTTCTATCGTTCAAAAATAAGTTGGTGTTATGGGGTGGAGATGATCCACTCATGTGTAAGCTCTTTCCATGAACTCTAAAGGGAGAAGCGTTACGCTGGTTTAGTGAGTTGCCTTCAAGATCAATTCACCAATACAATGAACTAGAAAATCAATTTGTTAATCGTTTCCACCACAATTGCAAGACGCCAAAGGATGTCGACTCACTTCTGAACATCAAGCAACAACGTGACGAAAAGTTATGTACTTTTGTTACTAGGTTCCGAAAGGCAGCAACAAATGTTCCAGAAGTTTCTGATGGAATGCTTTTTTTTGCCTTTAAAGAAGCATTATATTATGAAAGAGACAGAAGTTCGAATTTCATTGTAAGGGATCTTTACCACTCTCTAATTAAAGATGTCCCTAAAACTCAGTACGATCTGTATGTTAGGGCTGAACAACACATCCGTATCGAGGAGAACCTATCGGCGAAAGCAGCAAGAGATAAAGATATTCGGAGTAAAGATTTTTCTGACAGCAAGAATTCTAAGCCGAAACAAGGACAGTCAGATCAACAACATAACGATGGAAAGAATGACAATAAGAAGCAAGTCAATTTCAATCGTGTCGGAAAGACTCTACCTGAGCTAACTGACCCCGCTCAATGCCTAGTACTCTGCTATATATGAGAAGTTGAAAAGTGGGAATCTTCCCCGCCTTATCCCCTTTCAGAAGATACCAAAGGTACAAGGGACAAATCCTTGTGGTGTAAATTCCATAATGACTATGGCCATGAGACAGAACTTTGTCGCTCTCTCTGTGGTCGGATTCAGAAATTAGTGGAGAAAGGACTTTTAAATGAATATCTTACTAAAAACTCTCAACAGGCAGTTGCTGCAACTTATGAGCATGTCATTAATGTTTCCCATTCTCATGTTGAGTCTCTTTCCAAAAGTCAGAGTAAGAATCAAAAGCATTTGAAATTAGTTATGTTGGTAAGTTTAATCGTGTCAACAAAGTCGATTTTGTCAAAGGAATCCAGACCGAAACTTCTGAAGAAGAACCCATCCGATTCACTAATGATGATCTTTTTGGTGTATATCACCCTCACTATGATGCAGTCATAATTACTGTGTCTATTGGTACGTCTCGTGTTCAACGGGTAATGATCGACACAGGGGCCACTTCCAGTGTCATTTTCAGTGGATGTTATTCTCAGATACAACTTCGCGAGGATATGATCATCGCCGAAGACAATCCTATCATCGGTTTTGATGGGACAACATCTTCAGCGGTTGGAAGAATTACATTACCAATCAAATTAATGAACAAAGAAGTTGAACTTGATTTCTTATTGATGGACTGTCGTTCCCACTATAACGCAATTTTGGGCAGAGATTGGATACATTCCATGGGTGTTGTAGTATCCACATTTCATCAGTGTGTCAAGTTCCCATTCTCTGGGCATATTTGCAAGGTTCGTAGTAACCAGGTATCTGCCCATGCCTGTCATGCCAAAGCAATGGATGACTATAAAAAATCTGAAGTTCGTGGTAATACAATCCTTGCAAGTGCCCTGCCCAAGTTACAGTTACCAAGCGGCGTGCCCTCCATATATAATATGGAGGCTCATGTGAAAGGGCCGCCTACAATGGATCGACTTTTGGAAGTTCAAGTAGGAGATTCAGCAGAAGAAACCACTTTTATTTCCGCCGAACTTTCGAGGGTAGAACAAAAAGAGTTGGTTTCCCTTTTACAGCGAAATAAGCGTATCTTCGCTTGGAAAATTGAGGAAATGCCGGGAATAGACCCTTTTATTGCCTGTCATAAACTTGACATTGATCCAAGTTTCAGGCCAGTCCGCCAAAAACCAAGAAGAATGGCACCTGATTGGAAGCTCAAAGTTAAGGAGGAGATTGATAAACTACTTGCGGTTAACTTTATCCGACGAGTTACTTACCCAAAATGGCTTGCTAATGTCGTCGCAGTGCCAAAAAAGAACGGACAAATTAGAATTTGTATTAATTTTACAAACCTTAACGAAGCTTGTCCGATTCATCCGTATCTATTGCCACGAATTTCCAATGCCTATCTTTCATGGATGCTTCTTCTAGGTACTACCAGATCTCTTTGAATGTGGATGACCAAGAGTTCACCGCCTTCATCACCGACCAAGGCATTTTCTGCTACACTGTTATGCCTTTTGGTCTGAAAAATGCCGGTGCAACCTACCAAAAGCTTGTCAATACAATTTTTTCCGATCTGCTGGGGAAAATAATGAAGGCTTATATCAATGATATAGTCGTTAAATTGAAGCTTACTGGTGATCATCTTTATGATCTTCAACTTGTTTTTGATAGGCTTAACAAGTATAACATGAGACTTAATCCCGCCAAATGTTTTTTTGGCCTCTCTTCTGGAATTTTTTTGGGATACCTCATGACTCATAGAGGTATTGAGGCTAATCCTGATCAGATACGCACCGTTATTGATATGTCATCACCAAAAAATAAGAAGAAAATTCAACGGCTTACTGGTCGGCTTGCCACTCTTCATAGATTTATTTCTAAATATTCCAATCGTTGTCATCCCTTCTTCCAGACTTTAAAGGGAGCGGCAACTTGGAACGTTGATTGTGAGATGGCATTGCAACAACTGAAGAAATACTTGGTCAGTCCTTCTATATTGACAAGTTCTTCAATGGGTCAACCTATTGGCATATACCTAGCAGCTACAACTCAAGCGGTTAGTGCTGTTCTTTTCGTCGATGATGGTAGACCCATCTTTTTTATCAGTAAGACTTTAATCGGAGCTGAGTCTCGTTATTCAAAGATGGAAAAAATTACACTTGCATTGATTCATGCCGCTCGTCGATTGAAACCATACTTCTAAGGGAGGTTGGTCAGAGTTTATACTGAGTATCCTTTACGCAAGATCTTTCGTAATGCACAGGAATCAAGCAGATTACCCGAATGGGAAAGTTATCTTAGTGCATATAGCATTGTCTTTGAAAGTCGTACTGCTGAAAAAGGACATGCTCTGGCTCCTTTGATAGCTGATTTTCCGATTGATGATTCTCCTATTGACGATTTCTTGCGCCAGGAAGAATCTATGGAAGACATTCTGCCACCAATAACTGGGGGCGACGAAGACCAACTTGAAAACATAATTCCTTATACCATTGACCTATGGATTGTTTACTCAGATGGCTCCCATAATAAATCTGGGTCTAGAATTGGATGCATTTTTGTTACACCCGACGGAGAGAAGATTGAGAAATCTGTTCGACTTGGCTTCACCACTTCAAATAACGAAGCCGAATATGAGGCTGTCATTTGTGCCTTGAGAACAACTTTGAAACTGGGGGTGCGAAAGCTCCAGTTATACACGGATTCTCACCTTGTGGCCAATCAGTTTGGCGGGTCTTTTGAAGCAAGAGATGAGCGTATGGCAGCTTATCTTAGTTTGATACATTGCCTTGCCCAACAATTTGATAGCATCTCTATCACTCAAAGACCCCGAAATGACATACGTCATGCAGATTCGTTGGCTTATCTCTCTGCCGCAGTTAGAAGCGAAGAGTCAAGGCATATCACTATGGAGTTCCAGAAAGAGCCAAGCATTGTGATAAGAGCCCAAAATTGTAGTTTTAACCCCTTAACAATCATACTTTTAGACCAATTATGTGAATAATAAGTAAGAGTTAATACTGATTACGTGTTTTTATGCATTTCAGGCTTCAAAGTCCATTATGTGCAGAAATGTGCCACTTTAGCAAGATAAAGGAGCAAAGGTCGGTTACTAAAGAGTTCTGTGATTAAAGGCCAATTTTCAAGAAGACAAAGCCTCTGTAAAGCCCAGTTAAAAGATGAAAAGTCAAAGTCCACGCGGGCAGAAATAGTGCACAAAGTCAGTAGAACTTCCGAAGACCATATCTTTGGACTCAGACCTCAGAATTGGGCCTACCTTACGTCAAAATGACCGACTCGGAAAGAGCTTTTCAATGGTCCAAGCCTTGACCCAATCAGAGGAGCAAAAGTAGACGAAACGTTTGTCGAAGCCAATTGCAGCTGAAGAGCCCATTTTGGACTAAATAAATTGGGTTTTGGGCCCGATTTTCCGGCCCAAAACATGGCTCCAAGCCCATGCACGATTTTTGGATCTGAAAGTATAAAAACAAAAGATTGACTCTTTGTTAATGGTAGATAGTTAGATTAGAAAATAAATTAGGTTAGGATAAGAAAAGTAGCCATTAAACCTTAGTTCTAGATCTAGTTTTAGATTAATTAATTAGTTTTTATTCTTGCCTTAAATTCAGTATTAAATTATTGTTATTGCTATTCATTAGATAAATAAAGTTAATTAGTTCTCCATAATCTAGTTTCATTTTCATTTATTTATTAGCTTAAATCCTTAGATTTACTTATTTGTCATTATTAGTTTAATTCAATTATTGCATGAGTAGTTTCGAATTGAGTTTAAACAAGTAAAGTTCAAATCTTTATATTATGTCTTGTTTAGATTCCATGAGAAATGATAGTCTTATGATTCTTGGCTAAACCTCTATTAGAGGGGGTTGAAAAACCTTGATGAAGCTTGATTTCGATTAGCGTAGAATAGTCGTAATTTCCCATTCAACTCTAGAAGTAATTAGTCCTCCATGAGAATGGGGTTGAATACTTCACATTCTAGATGTTAGTTGGTAGAGATTACCATGAACACTAGGGATTAGGAAGAACCAATTGTTCTCAGAAAGCGATTCAATTCGATTACGATTTATCTCGCCGTTAGTAAATTAAGTTGAGTTAAGGTGGATTCAAATCCCCCCTAATTCCTTATCATTGAATCATTTTAGTTCATACCTTGTTATTTGAATTATCGCGTATTGTTAGTATAAATTCAATCCGTAGTATAATCGTAGAATAGAAATTTCACATAACACATTACTCTCACCATTGTTCTTTGTGTTTGTTCAATTGAATTTGTTTAAGTCTTGAGAGTTAAGAGTGGAACGATTCCGTACTCTATATATTGCATGAATATACATGTGAGAGTAGGAAATAAAATATTGATACCGTAAGAATAAGGTTAGAGTAATCTAATCTAGTTTTTACGGGTTATCACATTGCCTTTACCGAAAAAGAGTTGCATGACTTGTATGTACATGAAAGCAATTACCTCTTTTGCTTGTACGCACTAGCGAAATACGACCCACGTATAATCGCACCAATCATGACTCGAAAGCGGAAAAGGGAGATGGAAAATTCGCAACATGACTGTACTTAAGATCTTTCATCAGAGTCCATAGATCCATTTGTTCCTCTTGAGTTCGCTCCAGAAATAGATAGTGAGTTGGTACATGAAGCATATGATAGTCCTGAAGTTCCTTATATGATACTATCGGAGCCAGTGATGATCTCCGATGAGCATGATTGGCGTCTCCCTTATATCCAATACTTGCAAGTTTCTTCACTTCAGCTAGAACCAAAACTCGCTGAAAGAATCCAACGCAATTCATGGGATTTGCTGAAACAAGGCTGCGGTTGTTTTGGTAGTTAGCATTGGAATTACTTTGAAACTAATTTTAACTTTGTTGGTATTGCTGATTATTTCCTTGGCAGTATAGAATAAAGTTGTTGGGTGGTCGAACAGGTGGATTGACGAAACCTAGAGGAGCCATCTGTTGTGTATTCGGGCGCCAAGCGAAATTTGGATGTTGTTTCCAAGGTGCATTAGGAATGTTGAATGCACATGCCTCTTCTGATAGTTGGGAAGGGGAGGCATATAACAAGGGACAATAAGTATCAGGATGGTCAGGACTAAGACAAAGGACACATGAGGAAGTGTTAACGTTCATGACCTGTTGTGGGAGTTGATCGTTTACTTGAACTGCGAGGGCATCTACTTTTTTAGTGAGGGATTCTATCATATTTTTTAATTCGGGATCGGGTTTTACCTCAAAAATAGATGTAGCTTTTGTAACATTATCCTTAGATAACCTAGAAGAATTAGTGTTACCCCAATGTGTACCTCTTGTTGCTTGTTTTTCAAGAAAAGTATATGCTTCAGTAGCTCATTTGTCCATGAAGCAATTGCCGTTCATTATATCAAGAGTTTCTTTTTGATGATCGGAAAGACCATTAAAGAATGAACGAACAAGGATAGCGGTGTCGAGTTGATGATGAGGACATTCTAAAAGAAGATCAGTAAATCGACTCCATGCTTCCATAAAGGATTCATGAGAATTTTGACGAAAGAATTAGATTTTCTGAAGCATTTCAGTAGGTTTCTTCTGAGTATAAAATTGTAGCATGAAAGCTTGGACAAGTTTATTCCATGTTTCTATGGATTGTGGCTGTTGTCCTGCTAGCCAAACTGATGCTTTATCTGCTAAAGTGAAAGGAAACAACCGAAGCAAGATTTGTTCGGTAGAAACGGCTGGATGGATGTTGTGGCTACTTGCTAAATCCTACGGAGGTGATTGTATGGTTTCTCATGGTCTAGACCATGATAAACAGGTAATAAACCAAAAAGGTTTGGCGGGATTTGAAAATTGCCAGCAATATCCTCGAGTTTGATGCAGGAAGAAGGTCCTTCCTGTAATGCAGTATAGAAGTCCGAAAGGGGCTTCTCAGCTGGTGGAGTTTCGTTAGCCATAGCAAATGAATGTAATGGCGGAAAGGGATCTTGATGATGTTTCTTTATAGAAGAAGAACTATACTGCGGTGAGAACTTACACAATTGCTTATCGTATTTTCTCCTACGATAAGTATGTTCAAATTCTTTATTATTACCAGACATTAATCTCATGCAAACATAAAATTAGATCATATGCGCACAAAGAATTTATTATTACTTGAATTTTATTTATTTTCGAAAGTATTCAAAGTGAACAACGTAGGCCTAAGCTGCTGGTAATGTAGGCTTAATCCCCGATAGTGGTGCCATTTGATATTTACACTTTTGCGGTATATAGATTTGAATTCTCTACTCCGTTTGGTGTAAACTCAATATCCTTACTCATTCGTGTCTTCATGCATTTTGTTTGAGTAGGGATTCGTTCCACCTAAAGTCTAGAACAACATACAACTTTCTTATGCTCTAAGTCAGGAAACTAGTGAGTAAGTTTTTATTGTTGATTTGCTAGCTAAGGTTTGCTGTGTTTTAAATCAAACTTCGGATACTAAAAATGCGAGACATATAAAAAACCGAAAAAACTAAGATTTTTAACTTGTAATTTAAAGAGAAAGAAAGGGTAGACGATTATGATACTCATGCAAGGACTCATTATAATCCCTTAAAATCAGATTACTACAATCTCTAAGCCATTTTGGGTTCATTATCAAACACGAAACGGATAGAACGTCGATCCCTAGCGAGATGAACTCATCTCTAAGTCCATTTTCTTAGCATAAGGAGTTGAACTGGTATTTCATCTCTGAAATACCATCTCAACTCCTGGACCCACTCAACATATTCCTGTTAAATATGGAAATAAGAGGTTCCCGTGTGCGCGACTATCCCAGGCATGAAAAGGGAGGCGCACGCGAGTCCTTCTTAACTTCCAGGCCTCAAGTTTGGCTAGACACCACCATTTTGGGATAGTGTGCTACATGTGTCCTTAATTCTAAGCAGTGAATCCTATTTCTAAGAACATATACAAATCCTCACATGAGCCCTCCATCTTGGAGGATTTTAGCTCATGATCCTTGGATTGTTTGGAAGCTACAAGATATATTTGTTAAAGAGAAAGAGAAAAAAGAAAGGAATGCAAAAAAAAAAAAAAATGATTACCTAAAGAAAATGATGAACTTTTATTTATGAACTAATAATGTTCTCCATTAACACTATTACAAGCTTTTTCATAAAAACTAAGAACTAAAAACTAAACCACAAGACAAGGAATGGAAAAGGAATCTAAAAAAGGGAGTTAATGCTCCAAAATCAACCCCCTCTTATGCATAAGAGAGCTTTCTCCTCTTCTCCCATGTGAAACACCAAAACCTATTAATTTCCATCTTATCCACCAAAAAACAAAAAAATATTATCCACCAAACCAAAGCAAAGTGACAGCTTGCATGGTTTACACTATTAGCACCTAATCTTATCTAACTCTATTAATTGCATACAAGGTGTCCACTTTGTTCCAATTATTTGCTCCTTTCGTCTTGACTTGCATGATGACTCATCAAATCTTGTGGGCCTGCATAGTGGGTCCACGTGTGATAAGTGCTCAAAAAGTGCAATTTAACCTTCGATTATGCCTCTTGTTTAGCCATCTTAGTGGACTAAAAGTATTTGTAAGTTATGTTTTATGATTCTATAGGTGAAAAAGAGAGTTTTGTGGAATATTAGAGCAAAAGGGGTAAAACGGAGCAATTCGAAGCATTAAAGATCACATGGGAAGCCCGTGGACAATCATAGAGAAGGCCAAGGAATTGAAGCTATTAAAGATGCAACTTGGACCTATTTTAAAGCCTATTTGGAAGCCCAAGGCAAAAGGATTCGTTGCTTGGACCAAAGCCCGCAAAAGAGGAAAGAAAGATGGAGCAAAAGAGGAAAAATTGGGTGTTGCGTTTGAGACGCGACTATCGTGCGTCCAGACGCATGAAACGACACTATAGCCACTTCCTTCTCAGCTTTGGAGACAAAGTTGAACTCTAAAAGAAGTTGATTTGTATTAGAAAACAAATGACGGCTTGGAATGCTTCCAGAACTCATTGTAACCCCTATAAATAGAGGACCTAAGTGCCTAATGTAATTTGCCAATTCACTTATATTCTTGTCTCCAGAACTTGAGGCAGAGAGAGATTAATAATAAAAGATTCGTTTTTAACTAGCTGAGTCTTAATAAGTTAGTCTTTCTAGTCTTATGTTCTTCGACTCTTCTTCTTCTCGTTCTTTGTGTTCTTCCTTCTTTATGGAAGGCTAATCTTCTCCTTCTTTATGGAAGGCTAATCTTCTCCTTCAAGGGAGAAGATGAAGCCGATGTTTAAGGTTTAATGATTCTTTTGGTTCATGGTGTTCTTCAATCAGGTCAGTTCTTTATGTTTTTAGTTATTAGTTCCACTGCCCACACTAGGGGATGGAAGTATAGAATAGGATTTATATTTTGCAATATTAACATCATGCTAGTGTTCTTTACTTTTCTTCTAGTATTTAGCGTTAGGGAAGTATTCTTTGTGTTGCCCTAGAAGGGGTAGCTCAGGGAGTAGCTGCCTAGGGGAAGTATTCTTTGTGTTTGCCTTAAGTGGTGATTCATTGAATGGCCTCCCTATTAGGAAGTACTCCTTGATGTTGCTCTCGGTAATACATTGAATGGCTGCCTGATAACTCGTAAAAACTCAATTAGATTACTCTAACCTTATTCTTACGGTATTAATTATTTATTTCCTACTCTCACATATAGATTTATGCAATATATGGAGTACGGAATCGTTTCACTCCTAAACAACCAAGACATAAAGAAATCAATTAATCAACATAAGGGAACAATGGTGAGAGTAATATTTATAGAGGTGAATTTATACTATGAAACTAAATACATGAATTTAACTTATACTAATTCAACTAATCAATTGAATAGGAATTGAATAAAATATAGAGAAGAATATGGCGAAGAGATTAGGGGGATTTGATTTCACTTAAATAAATTCCTAATATGCTAGTGTAGATTATTACAATCATAACCAATTAAGATTAATTGTGATCCCTAACTATTCATGGTAATCTCTGCCAACTAATAATTAGCATGTGAGGAAGTTCAACCCATTCTCATGGCGAATAAACTAACCTACTAGAGTGAACTCTTAAATGTAATAATTCTAACTAACACATCAAGTCTTCATCCAAGCTTCATCAAACCCCTCTAATGGAGGTTCAGCTAGAATTCATTAGACTATCATTTCTAACACAAGAACAGTAAAAACAAGTCATTATTAAATAACTAATTAAACTTTCTTAATCTAAATTAACAATAGTCTAAGATTCAAACATGGATTACAATTGAAATTTAAAGTAATTTAGAACTAAAATTATGAATACTAATTATCAATTTAAAACAACTAAATCTATGAATGAAAGATTGAATTCGAATTTAAATATTGAAATATAACAAAGTAATTTATTCTAAAATTCAAAACTTGTTCTCACAACTAACTAGATTAATATATATAAACTAATTTAATTAATTAAAACTAATTCTATATTACAAAACTAAATTTTATGAACTAGAACTAGGTTTAGATCTAGATACCTTAAGAGCTAAGCTTTTGTCTCTTGATATAGAAGAGTTAGATCCCCAAATTCGTGCATGGGCTGAGGAGCCATGTTTTGGGCCGAAAAATCAAGCCCAAAACCTAACTTGTTGAATCGAAGACTTCCAATTCTGGTCGTGTTACTGTATTGCGAGGTTTCACAAACTTATCCTGCTCTAATCGAGTCAAGGTCTAGACCATTAGAAAGATCTTTCTGAGGCGGTTATTATGATATAAAATGGGCCCAAATCCAAGGTCTGAGGCCAAAGATATGGCCTTTTGAAGTTCTATTGACTTTTCTTCAGCTTTCTAATCCGGTTTGACTTTCACTTAACAACTTGACTTGGGCTTTTTAATGGCTTTTTCTCCATGAAGCTTGGGCTTTCATTATATAACTTTCACAGCAATCACTTTAGCTCCTTTTACCGCCTAATTAGTAACAAATTTACATTTATTCAACTCCGAAGCCTGAAATACTCAAAAGTACGAAATTAGTGATAAACCTATATTATTAATCACATAATTGGTCTAACAGCTATATTGTTAAGGGGTTAAAACTACAGTTTTGGGCTTTTATCATTGCCCGAGCTTACATAAAAGAAAAGAAGATATTAATAGCATAAAATATAGGAACAACCTTAAGTAGAGTTAATTGTTAATGATGTTTCGTCCAAGAGGGCATCGACACTCGCTCGATTGCCTAATTGTAGTCTACTTGTAAGAGCAACCATGAAGCAGAAGGTCATAGATCAAAAGTATTAGTGGATTCTAATATCTTAAATTCCCTCTCCTATAAATTCTCAATAGTTCAGTTAGTTTAGTTTAGTTTAGTATTAGAATCTAAAATCTCTACAATCATAGTTTTTAATCCGTCAAACCCTCTTTCCAGTCCTGTCCTTCACATAACATACACTTAAAAGTGGAACGATACCCTACTCATCCTTTACTTATTGACGGATAATTAGGTTTTGATATGCTTCAATTTGTTCAATGACCATCATCTATCTACATCATCCATCAACATAAACACAAAAAGGAGCGCGTGTCAAATGGCGCTGCTGCCGGAGATATAATTAATTGTAGTCCTAGGAGTGTGTCAAATGGCGCCGCTACCGGTTTAAGTTATTTATGTTTAATGTTTTCTTTTAAGATTAGAACTTTGGATCTTGAGATAATTTTAGCCACATCATCCATCCTTTTGAAAAAGAGAGAAGCTTGAAGGACATCTCGAAGATAAGATCTACCATCCTGGTTAGTCGAATCTTCATTCTTTTTATTTCATTCTTAGTATAGTTGCATCATAATTTAGCTTTATTGATTTATAGTATAATTACATTTAGGACCTTTTTAACAATTGAAGTTGTAAGCCAACACAGCGAAACATCAAACTCTAGTGTTTCTTGTCTGAATCTTGACAAACGGACTATCGTCTGTGGGTCGTGGTACTTAAGCAATCCAAGTGATTCATCATAACCCTAGAAGAGACAACTTTAGACAATGGGCGAGATACTAGCTGCAAAGACCAACCCAGTTGAAGGAAAGTAGTTTTGCATATTAGTATAATTTAGAATAATTGCATATTAGTTTAATTGCATTCAAACATTGTAGGATAGTTTTTTGTCATTTTCGCATAGCATTTTCTAGTGTATGCCCCGTCGTCCATATCATCGTCCGGTAAGAACACAACAGTGGATAAGGTTTAACAACCGACTCACAAAAATACTAGACGAGATTGATACAATGGCCGCACGCAATGATGGAGGTATTTTGGACACCAATAATCCTGAAGCTATCCCACCCATGCAAGCACAACAGAGGAAGAAGCTGAGTGATTTCTATTTGCCAATCATTGGAGACCCACCTAGCAGTATTATATTCCCAGAGACAGAAGCTAACCAGTTTGAACTTAGAGCATCAGTAATCTCTATGCTTCCAGAGTTCAATGGTTCAGACAATGTTCAGCCTTATGTTCACATGAACAAATTTCTATCAGTCCTCAAAACTTTCAAGAATCAGAATATCAGGGATGAGAGTATCAAGTTAATTCTTTTTCCACTCTCACTTGAAGGTAAAGCATCCGAATGGTTAACTGCATAGCCGATCAATTCAATAAACAACTGGGAGAAGTTGAGAACAAAGTTTATGAACAAGTTCTATCCACCCCAGAAGACAGATGCCATGTAGCAAGCCATCAACAATTTCAAAGGGAAGGTGACTAAAGAATATCATCGAAGCTGGGAGAAATTCAATAATTTTCTAGTCTTATGTCCACATCATGGTTATGATAAGAGCACACTAGCTCATTTTTCTTTCGAGGACTTTCTACTATGAACAAGCAGATGATACAGTCAATGCATCAATGTAAGTTTACATCATTGGATGGAGAGGAAGCCTACAACTTTCTCGAAAATTTAGCTGAAGACACTCAACAATGGAGTACTAGCAACGAGGACATAGCTAGAGTGGAGGGGGTGCCGAAGCAATTTGGCAACCAAATTCAAGAAAACCCAAATAAAACAATGCTATCAATTATGGCAAGCCTATCAACAGGACTTGAAACTCTGAACAAGAAGTTTGATCAGTTCTCCATGAATCCTCCAAAAGCAAACAATTTCCAAGCTAAACCTTAGCCATCCAAGCCTTGTTATGCCATTTGTGAGCTATGTTTTGATGAAGGCCACACCACTAAAGAGTGTTTGTACTATTTGGATACTAATGCAGAGGCATGTAGTATCAACTATTTAGGAAGAAATAACCAGTTCAATTAGGGACATAATTATTGGAAGCCACAAAATACAAATCAGAGGAACACCAGTTCCAGAATAACCAGTCAAATACATAATTATTCTAGGATTCTAAAATCAGTCAAATCAATTCCAGAATAACCAGTATCAGTTCTAAGACTGCCAACAACCATACATAAATCAACATTCATACCAGAACAAGCAATACCAAGCCAACACAAATAGAGAGTTAGTACCAGATCTTATGAGTAGATATATTGCCCCTACGCCTCAATCGAGCAAAGCAGTTATCCCACATCTGGAAGAAGCTATCACCACCATTGTCAATGAGCTGAAATAGACAAATCAAAGAACCCAGAAGTTGGAGAATAACTTTAGTGTCATTCAAGGCCAGATAGAGCAAATCGCTGCCACCTTGACGAAAAGATCGAAAGGAGCATTACCAAGCCAGCCGGAGCCAAATCTGAAAGGAAGAGGTGTCTTGCAGGTGGATAACCTGGAGATTATTCAGTCGAATGAGCAAGTTAATGTTATCACCACTCTGAGGTCAGACAAGTAAGTTGATAACAAGATTATCTATGAACCAGGAAAAGATTCTGCGAAACCTATGGAAACTTATGTCTCCACCATCCCACCCAGTTCTAACATTCCAGATATATCTAGTGTTGTGTCACCTACTAAAGAAACTATTGCAAAAGAAGTTGAAGGAACTACTGTGGAAGTAAGTAAGAAGAAGCCAACACGAGTGACTTCACCTGCCACTCCATTATCTGTTACCAAGCCAACCGAAGCCGAAAGAAGAGAACCGATATTGAAGAATCCACTAGCACCATTTCCTTCGAAACTAGTGAATACCAGAAAGGATGACCAGTACAAGGAGATTTGCGATGTATTTCAGAATTTGCATATTAATATCCCATTTCTGACCACCATCAAGCAAGTTCCCTCGTATGCCAAATTCGTGAAAGATCTAGTGAAGAAGAAGACCAACATTCCGAAAGAAGCTTTTATCGCTCAAAGATGTTCATTGTACCTACAGAATCTAGCGGTTGTGAAACTGAAAGATCCTTGAAGTCCAACTATTACATGCAGAATTGGAGATTCTTTGGAGGAGCAAGCTTTATTAGATTTGGGTGCCAGTGTGAATCTTCTATAATATTTCGTCTACGAGAAGTTAGGCTTGAAGGATCTAAAACCGACTGATGTTACTTTACAGTTGGTAGATAGATCAGTGAAGATACCTAGAGAAACCATTGAAGACGTCATAGTCAAGATCGAAGATTTCTATTATTTGGTTGATTTCATAGTACTCAACATAGAACCTACATCTGGTAGGCATATACCAATCATTCTAGGCAGACCATTCTTGGCCACTGCAAATGCACTCATTAACTGTCGAAAAGGTAATATGACGTTATCCTTTGGTAATATGAGAGTCGAGACCAATATTTTCCATATGTTATAGCAACCACAGGAGGTGTGTGCCGTGAACGAGGTATGCATGATTGAAGTGTTAGCACAGGATTATCTGACTCATTCATATCCTACTGATGAGTTGTTGAAAGCTCTGACAGACTCAGATTGTGAGGAACTTAGTGTCGAGGCAATCAATGAAATTTTGGATTCATCACCTGTCATGGATGACAGCAAGTTCAAAGAAAAGTTTGAATTGCCTATGCCTGATGAACCATCTAAAGAGCTTAAGAAGGAGCCACCTAAGCTAGAATTAAAGCCTTTGCAATCTACACTCAAGTATGTTTTCTTGGGAGATTTGGGAACGTACCCAGTAGTCATTGCATCAGATTTGACTGAGGAGCAGGAATCCAGGTTAGTAACACTTTTAAAGGAACACAAGTCAGTTATAGGTTGGACAATTGATGATATCAAGGGGATCAGCCCTATGATAGTTCAACATAGGATTCATTTGGAAGAGGATTCCAAGACTTCTAAGCAACCACAAAGGAGGCTTAATCCGAAGATGAAGGAAGTAGTTAGAGAAGAGGTAGTCAAACTCCTTGACGCCAGCATTATCTACCCTATTTCTGATAGTCAACGGGTTAGTCCAGTTCAAGTTGTGCCGAAGAAGTCCGGAACCACAGTGATCGAGAACAAGAACAATAAGTTGATTCCAACCAGGATTCAGACTGGATGGAGAGTTTGCATCGATTATAGGAAGTTGAATAGTGCATCGAGGAAAGATCATCTTCCATTGCCATTCATCAATCAGATGTTAGAAAGATTAGCTAGACAAGCTTACTACTGCTTTCTTAATGGTTAGTCAGGATATTTTCAGATCCATATTCACCCTGAGGACCAAGAGAAGACCACATTCACATGTCCGTTTGAGGATTGCCTGCACCATCTCTCCTTAGTCCTTAAATGTTGTTGCGATACCAGCTTAGTTCTGAACTGGAAAAAGTGTCACTTCATGGTAAAGGAAGGGATAGTGTTGGGTCACCAAGTTTCAAAGGAAGGAATTCTAGTAGATCGAGCAAAAATGTCTACAAGAAGTAAGCATGTTATCGAAAGGTTAGTTTTGAGATGGAAACCTAAGTGTTCCCCACCTGTTGGTTTATGGGATTTACTCTCCGTTGACCTTCAAAGGAAGATTATTTCTATGGCTCGTGTAGGGTTCGGTAAAAGTTCATTTGCGCGTAAGAGGAGAGTGTGTAAGCTAGGTTGGTATAAGAATTGCCATTCTGAAACTTGTCCTGGGTTACATCCATTAAGAGAAAATTGTTGGTACAAGATATACTTCTGTCAATCACCTGCTGAGAGAGATCAGAAGAATTCCTACAAAGTGAAACCTAGTGAGTGGGAATACTAGTCTTAAGGATCTGACTATAAATGACTCAAAAGTCTTGAGAATCTGACTTTAAAAGACTCACATTACGTCTTGGGGATCTGACGTAAAAATACCTAAAAATTTGTTTTTTGAACTAATTATGACATTCGACATCAATGGTAATATCCTACCTTTTTCTCATTCATTTCATTTACTTCTTTATACATTGAGGTCAATGCATGCATAAGTAGGGGGAGAGTATACTAGAGAAATGAATTTCGAAAATTAGTTTTCAAAAAAAAAAAAAAAAAAAATTGTTTCTATATCAGCAGCATGAGAAAAATGAATTTTAATGATGAGTCTAGGATATATATTCTATACTGCTTAGTGTTGAGTTTGATAGATAGTTGATATTATTGATTTCATTACCGCTTAGACTATTTATTATACTTGGACATAGTTCTTGTTGATAGAATTCTTTATCAAGGCACCACCATAGTACTTGGTCAGTTTTGTGTACTTTTGCTAGAAGAGAGATTTAACCCCTAGTAAACTGGAAGTAGATTTTTTTAGACTTAGCCCGTGAGACTTGAGCTTTATACCCATTCTTTGGAGAGTTCTTACAAAAAATCCGAGTCTTAATGACTCAACATCTTTTAGTTCTTTATGTCGTTGTAATATAATCTCATTATTTGTTGATTTGGTTAATCACGAAGTGACATCAACTGGGGAGATAGCCATTATGTCTTGTAGTCTATTCGAAATAGAGTATCATACTGATAAGCCAAGTAGTGAACCCATTTAGCCTTTATCCCACCTAGTTGGACCATCATGTTAAACCCTTTTGAGCCTTATAATAAGCCATTTTACCCTTTACCCAACTCTAGACAAGGAGTATAGCCAAAAACCTTTATTAGTCATACCCATATGTTCTGAGAATACGAGGGGAACAAGGAGGAAGAAAGAGCACAAAAGGAAGATTACAAGGAAATATCAGAGAGATACAATGAAAACCATCATTCTGTTCTAAGTGAAAGAAGCTAGTGGAAAACAAGCATATCCAGTACTAATCAAGGATATACCACTGAGTTTAAAAAAAAAAAAAAAAGTTGAACAGAAGGGATGGAAAAACTAAAAGACAAAGGAAGAATTTTCTCTGCAATACAGAATTTGAAGAAATCTTCCAAAGAATGAAGTAAAACCCTTAGTGTTTTTCAGAAACAACCTTTGAATCCTTTTTACCTTTCCTTTATAAATCAATACCCAAGCCAAGTTACAACCCATGACTTATCACTACAGTATGGTACGAAGTCTAGAATAGGTGAGAGGATGCTAAAGTGAAGGACACGACACTTCATATGTGATTGACATTCTTTCCATGAGACTACTGTCATCTAGAAGTCTATTTTTCAAGGTAGTATGTGGGATGTTCGTATGCATTATTCTTTTCCCCACATATATGAGGTAAAATAGTAGACCATCTTCTGAGAGATTCTTTGCTGAGAGTATGACCGGTGAGGATTGAAAGTCGAGATTATCTGCCTATGGTAAACTAGGGATTCCATTTCTTGGATAGGAGAGTATAGGAGATTGACTGAGTACACACATAAGCCTTGATTGAGAATTTTGTCAATTTTTATTATCTCCCATCATAATCTATGAGTCTTTGTAGCAATATAGTTAGCAATGGAGACCATCTGATGGAGTAAGCACTAAGTGGGTAAGAAATTTCTCTCTCTGAAAAATACTATAATTCTTGAACATGCTATTGATTGATTTTGTGGGTATATCACCTGAAAACCCTCACGAGATTATAACTCATTCTTTTTGGGGAACTTAAAGGTTTAAAGCCTTGTTGCATATGGTAAATGAAATCGCGATGCTTGCAAAAGTGAGTTAGGATTTTATTTTTGTTATTAGGATGTGATTTTGATCACTTATCTATTTTTAATCTTATTTGCTAAGAGACTAGCAAAAGGCTAGTTGGGAGTTGTGATAAGTGATCAAAAAGTACAATTTAACCCTCGATTATGCCTCTTGTTTAGCCATTTTAGTGGACTAATAGTGTTTGTAAGTTATGTTTTATGATTCTATAGGTGAAAAAGAGAGTTTTGTGGAATATTAGAGAAAAAGGGATAAAACGGAGCAATTCGGAGCATTAAGGATCACATGGGAAGCCCGTGGACAATCATAGAGAAGGCCAAGGAATTAAAGCTATTAAAGATGCGACTTGGACCTATTTTAAAGCCTATTTGGAAGCCCAAGGCAAAAGGATTCGTTACTTGGACCAAAGCCAGCAAAAGATGAAAGAAAGATGGAGCAAAAGAAGAAAAATAGTGTCGCGTCTGAGACGTGACTCTCGCGTCTGAGACGCATGGATCGTGTGTCCAGACCCATGAAACGACAATGTAGCCACTTCCTTCTCAGTTTTGGAGACGAAGTTGGACTCTAAAAGAAGTTGATTTGTATAAGGAAACAAATGGCGGTTTGGAATGCTTTTAGAACTCATTGTAACCCCTATAAACAGAGGACCTAAGTGCCTCATTTAATTTGCCAATTCACTTATATTCTTGTCTCCAGAACTTGAGGCAGAGAGAGATTAAAAAGAAAAGATTAGGTTTTAACTAGCTTACATAAAATCAACCTTACATAAAAGGAAAAACATATTAATAGCATAAAACATAGGAACAACCTTAAGTAGAGTTAATTGTTAACTATGTTTCGTTCAAGAGGGCATCGACACTCGTTCGATTACCTAATTGTAGTTTACTTGTAAGAATAACCATGAAGCATAAGGTCATAGATCAAAAGTATTGGTGGATTCTAATCTCTTGAATTCCCTCTTCTATAAATTCTCAATAATTTAGTTAGTTTAGTTTAGTTGAGTATTAGAATCTAAAATCTCTACAATCATAGTTTTTAATCCCCCTTTCCAGTCATGTCCTACACATAACATACACTTAAAAGTGGAATGATACCCTACTCATCCTTTACTTATTGAGGGATAATTAGGTTTTGATACGTTTCTATTTGTTCAACAACCATCATCTATCTACATCATCCATATACCATCACAATAACACAAAAAGAAGTGAGTGTCAACATGTTGTGTCTAGTGGCAGGCCGGTCTTTTGGTATTTTTACAACTTCCCTCCATTGCGTAGAGTTCATCGCACTGATTGTCTGAGTAGCTTACTTGCTGAATTTGGTGTTCTGGTTCAAGAGATACGAGTTATGGAAGTTTTATGCTTCTGTGCACGTGATCATGTTTCTGACTTGATTTTTGTCCTGTTTGAGTCTTTGGGATTAAGTCTGGCTTTGTTGAGCTTCACATGGGCCTGATAAAAAATCTTTATGTATACTCCCTATTCCGTGCTTAAATACTGGCTTTATCATAATTTTTACGTTAGTTTCTCCAACCTGCAAAAGCACGAAAATGCAATTATTTCCTGATTATTAAACACATAATTAACCAAATTGCTATATCTCTATAGGGTCTAATATTACAGTTTTGGGTGCTTATCAAATGTTTTCAAAATGATGCAACAGTTATCCGATACGACTATCGATGGAGAAGTTAGCATGATCGAGAGCTTAGCTCAAGATTATTTCAACAACACGTTTCCTAAGAATCAGATGCACCAATTTCTTTCCTTTGGAAGTTCCGACTTTGACGATGACTCCCTGGACGTAGATGAAATCGAGGAAGATTTCCTTCTACTCTTTTGCAACTCTTCTTTTCCACCTCGCGAGTCCCCCCTTATCAACATCCATTCATCCACCTCACATCCTGTCATTCATTCACCTTCCGTCATGAATGTTACTTGCCCTCCACCTTTTCAAAGGAACCTTGAGTTTGCACTTGACCCCCTTGCTTCTCCTGTGCTACATGATTTTCTAACCCTTTCTAATAAGAAAATACTATCCAAGGACAATCCACCCGACCTTTTTATTTTCAGATGTGTGATTATACCAACCCACGCCACCAATGAGTTTTGTGCTAAACCCACATTCTCATTTTTTCAATTCCTTCCTTCTAAAACTTATCCATATCCCACATATCTTCCACAAAAATCCATTTTTTCATGATCATTCACTTGGCTACCCTTTCGTTGGAGAAAAAAGAAGAAATTGAATGCTAGGTTAGGTTCTAGATCCATCAGTACTCACTCTCATTCCACTATACCACGTCATAGGAAATCTTGGTGCCTAAATCTGTTGGGTTTGTCGTCCATGTTAACTATTTATGGATAGACCCGTAACTCTTTAGATTGTTGATAAATTGTAAACTGCATGTTAATACATCTTTTAGATAAAGTCTCGAGTATCTGACTATAAAAGACTCATTTTATTCTTCGGTGTACTCCATTCCAATCTCATATTATGTGAGTGCACCATTCAGGTAACCGGACCCTCCATTTGGAGTGTGTGGCTGTAAATATCGGATCCTAAGTTCACGTTTAACGTAATTCATGCTTTCCACTCTTGCATGTTTTCTCGTTTTTTAGTCGTGTTTCTCTATTGAGTGATGTATGTCCTTATTGCTTTATTGTTTTCTTTTATATAAAACCTTATTCATAAAAAGTAAAAAAATTTAAAACCATATAAATATTAATCTAGTAAGTCTCGGGAATCTGACTTTAAAAGACCCACATTTTAAAACAAATTTTCTAAACCTTGTTTTCAAAAATTTGTTTGGGGGTGGGGTGTTTGGTCTTTTCATTCTTGATCACTCAACTTCCTACTCTTATCCCTTCCTCATCTCATGGCTAGTTCATTAGTTGTATTATGTTTAGGAGTATTTCCCTATTTTAGTAGAATTTTAATTCCGAGTTGTTTAGTTAAGTAATTAATATTGGATTATGTATTTGGTTGTTATTTGAATTTCAAGTTAGTTTAATTTTTGTCCAAGCATGCTATCTAATTTTCATGAATCCCACCTTTCCGACTTGTTTGGGGGTGGCATTATTTGTTTAGCATTGTATTTACCCTATCTACATGTTTTTGGAAGTTAATATTGCAAGGTTGTAAGAATATAGTTTATATATGAGTATGCTGCTAATGTGGTGTAGCTAGAATTAGCTACTATTGTTTGGTGCAACCTCAAGGGCTAAAGGCATTGAGATTGCTATTTTGATAAGTTGTTAAAACTATGTAGAATGGCTACTGTAGGGGGGATTTCTCGTCACTGAACAGATAACACGTGTAAGGGAAATAACTTAAGACTATAGATGTCCAGAATGAGACGAGGACCATCAGATCAGTTCTGTGAATAAGTGATCTCGTCTTGAGCACGAGTGCTTAGTGGACATGTGCCAGGCACATGACTGACCGCCTTCAAACATAACAGTTACCCCAGTTGTTAGGAACTGATATAGACAGTTCCTGAACAGAAGGAAACTGAAGATGGCGATCTTTGATGATAAGGAAGGAATCGTTAGGACATATCTTAGGAGTTATCTTTTAGATATAATCTTCCCATACACGATGGGACATTATGATCAACAAGGAAACTTACCTCCCATAAGATATGGTCTAGATTCAGACTTCCATAAGAAGAGGAATCCTAATAGGAAGGAAGAGTCCAAATATGGAAGGGAACTCATAAGCTGTGAGGACAACCCTAAACCCTAGGACTCTCATCACCCTTCCTATATAAACCATAAGGATTCGCTCTTAGGAACAACGCAGAAATAGGGTTTGATTCTCTAATAGAACAAAGGAGATACATAGGCAGCCGTCAGATGGTTCAACCCTGAACTCAACATTATATCATCCCTTCTCTATTCAGCAAAGGATTCTAGATCACAAGGCACAGAGGAAGATCAGGGGATACTTGGAATTTCCCCTACATCTTTTGGCGCCATCTGTGGGGACAAAAGCAGGTAAATATTCATTCCAAATGATTGATTTATTCTAAAAACTCTTATTGTTGTGATGGCAGGAGCAAAGAAAACAAAGGGTGGCGCTACCACGCGCAGCGTCGCCATTAGAGAAGAACAGCACGAGATGCCTGAAGGGGGAGAGAATGTCGGTCACCAAGATGCGAATGATCCCCCCAAAGGACCTATGACAAGCACAGATGAACCAATTTTTCCCGGAGCAGGTCACAGGAATAATGCTCAGGAGGAACATTAAAATGGCGAGAATGCTATCCTCACCAACCCAAAGTCTGTTCAGGCGGTGCAGGCTCTGGAACAACAAAGGAGCCACCTTTAGCGAGAATTACAACTGCTAAGGCACTTATATCAGTCTGACACAAGGAAGGAGCCACTCATCGGTCTCGATGATGATGACCCTCCCGAAGCTAATCGTACTAGGAACCCAAGGCGTGGGGACCTAGTTTGGTGCGAGCTATCTGAGTCAGAATACAGCAACTCAGATGAGGACTCAAGAACAGCCTCAGAGCCAGAGTCCACTGACCAGGATCGTGGTGTCGACCCTAGAGACCAAAAAAGAACTCAGAGCAGAAAACTTTCTACCAAAGAAAGTACATGGGAAACTAAGAAGAATGACCTGCTCCGTCAAATGCATCGGATGATAGGGAAGGGGAAGAAAATGCAAGACTCCCTTGTTAAATTAGCCATAATGGGAGCAGGCAGATCTCCTTTTGCATCATTAGTGATGAGGAAGCCATATCCCCGTGGGTACAAGCAACCGAAGTTTAGTGTTTTTAGTGGCAAGTCAGATCCGGTCGATCACGTATTCAGGTATCATGCCACTATGGGACAATATGAGAGATATGACCATGTCATGTGCCAGGAGTTCAAAACCTCCCTATCTGGATCAACGCTCCAGTGGTACCACAGATTACCTGAGCATCAGATCAGGTCCTTAGAGAAAATATTTAGGACCTTCATTGACAGGTACTCATGTAACAAGCATCAGCCAAAATGCATTGATGCACTGTTCAACATCAAGAAGAAGGAGGGAGAAGCGTTGAGATCCTACATGCAACGGTTCATGGAAATTTCAATCCAAATAGAGTCTTGCAATGAACAGACTGCTATAATAGCTTTCAAACAAGGGTTGGATAAAAACAACACCTTATTCGGATCTCTCTCCAGGAAACCACCCCGCGATTTAGAGGAACTCCTTGATAGGGTTGAAACTCATGCAGGGTGGGAAGAAGATGTCCTGAACAGATGCGAGGAAGCAAAGAAGATAAGTCGGGTAGTTCCTGGGCTTCCTCGAGAAGGGAATGAAAATTCTTCCCCTCAAAAATCAAAGAGAGACCGTAATCGTAATCGCCAAAGGGCCGAATCTCCATCAAAGGGATGAATGCCCAGAAGGCAATACCAAAATGTAGCCAGTAGTGCAAATGGGAAACCACAGAAGAAGCCACGTGTGGAAGGAGCTGAAGAAGTTTTTCTCTCGATGGATAGGAACTTTGCCCCTCTGAAGAAAATGCCAAATGAGGTTTTGGACTCAATAAAAAAATCAAAGCTACCTCAAATGGCCAGCTCCGCTAAAGCCATGCTCCCGAGGTACCAGAGACCAAAGGACCTACTGCAAGTTCCATAAGAGTAAGGGTCATAGTACCAGAGCCTGCAGGACCCTGAAAAATAAACTACAAGATCTGATTGAAAGGGGGTATCTGAAGTAGTTTGTGGCACACGTACAGGAAAATGCAGTACAGCCTGAGGAGATCAGCACGTTAGTTCAGGATCCTCTAGGTGCTGGACCGCTCAATGGCCGACTCCAGATAAATATGATTTTCAGAAAAGCAAGTAAACGTAATGGACAGATCACTGAAAGGGGTGCGCGATATCAAATGCGGATCGCCAAGCAGATGAGGATCATGAACAACAAGCTGACTACAGGAGGTCAGAATAACGTGGTACCCCACAAGGATCTGCTCATCCTTTTCACTGAGGCTGATTGTTGCAGCATCCAGACCCCTCATGAGGATGTGCTTCTTTTGACACTTCCTTTTGGGGATTATGATTTGCATTGCATATTGGTTGATCCAGGCAGCTCAGCAGATGTGTTATACTATGCCGCATTCAAAAAGCTGCAAATTCCAAACTCTGAAATGGTTGCCACCAACTCCAACCTGTATGGATTCAGTAGGGACAAAGCTCTGACAGTTGGAGAGATCCAACTACCCGTAACTACTGGTCCGGTAACTCTCATCATAAACTTTGTCGTAGTAAAAGCTAACACACCCTATCATATGATCTTGGGAAGGACTTGGCTACATAGACTCCAAGCTGTTCCCAGCACCTATCACCAATGTTTGAAGTTCCAGCATAATGGGACAATAGAGACGATCAGAGGAGATTAGGTGGCTGCCAAAGCATGCTACGTGCTGGCGACAAGACAGTCCCCACTCCCTTTTAAACCAATAGAGGTGGGGCAACCCGCCAAATAGCAATTACAGTTGGATCCACCTCTCCCGGATTTGGTCCCATGAGAGAGGGAGGATCTCCCCTCACTGGAGCCATTAGAGGAAGTGGAAATTGTAGGTGGCAGCTCACCAAAGACCACTTTCATCGGCACCTTGTTGAGTTCTGAAGAGTGCCAAGCTCTGATATAGTTCCTCCGAGAGCAGATAGATGTGTTTGCTTAGTCATTTGAAGAAATGCCAGGAATTGACCTTCATGTGGCATGCCACCAGCTCAATGTCCGCAGTGATACAGTAGTAGTCAAGCAGAAACCGAGAAGGATAGGTGCTGACAGATCCAAGGCGGTAAAAGCTGAAGTTGAAAAACTAAAGGCAACTAATTTTGTCAGGGAAATCAATTTCCCCACCTGGATTTCAAATATCGTCCCCGTAAGAAAGAAGAATAGGTCGTGGAGAATTTGTATTGACTTCATGGATTTGAACTGTGCATGTCCGAAGGACAGCTACCCTCTGCCACAAATTGACAAGTTGGTGGATGCAACAGCCGGACATGAACTATTAACCTTCACAGATAGGTCGTTAGGCTACAACCAGATCCTTTTACATGAAGCGGACCACAAGCATGCCAGTTTCACAACCGAGGATGGCCTGTATTGCTATCAGGTCATGCCGTTCGGATTGAAAAATGCAAGAGCCACACACCAGCGTTTGGTAAACAAGATGTTCGAAGGATTAATAGGAGACATTGTGGAGGTGTATGTGGACGATCTCCTGATTAAGAGTTTGAAACGATGAGATCATCTTTCCCACTTGAAACGTGCATTTGATGTTCTTCGAAAGTATCGCATGAAGCTCAACCCTGCAAAATGTGCTTTCGCTGTATCATCAGGAAAGTTTTTAGGGTATCTGGTTACTAAGAGAGGGATTGAGGTGAACCCAGATCAGATCCAAGCGCTCATAGAGATGCCCTCACCTAAAAACATGAAAGAGGTTCAAACATTTACAGGCAGGTTAGCAACTCTGAATAGGTTCACCTCCAATAGTACAGATAAGTGCAAAACCCCTCTTTCAATTACTGCGAAAGAACACCTTCTTTGCATGGACGGAAGAGTGCCAAAAGGCGTTCAATCAACTCAAAACATACCTGGGGGCACCGCCGATCCTTTCAAATACTGTTGAGGGAGAAGTCCTGGGTCTCTATCTCTGTTCCCTTGACTACGGTATCAGTTCTGTACTAATACGCGTGGATGAAAAGAAGGTTGAAAAAGCCTATCTATTTCTTGAGCCAGACGCTTCTGCTAGTAGAAACAAGGTACCCTAAACTCGAAAGAGTCGCTTTAGCATTTGTTTTTGCCATAGAGAAATTAAGACCGTACTTCTAGTCCCATACCATAAGAGTGATAACAGAGTACCAATTACGATCAGTTTTGGAACGACCGAACAGGTCAAGAAGGCTAGCTAAATGGTCTGTGCAGCTGTCAAAATATGATATTATTTACGTCCCCAGGATCTCATAGAAAGGTCAGACACTAGTAGAATTCTTGGGAGATTTCCCAATGACCTACACAGGGTACGATTCCATAACCCCTAGTTCTGATGATGGCATCCTGCTTGAATCCCCAAACTCCCGTCCAGACCCATGGGAGTCGAGCTCCGGATGGCGGCTGTTTGTGGATGGATCTTCAAATGACATAGGTGCAGCAATTGGAGCTGTGTTAGTTACTCCCGACAATATACGGCTAGAGAAATCTATCCGACTAGGTTGGAACGCCTTTAACAATGAGGCAGAGTATGAGGTGACACTTGCTGGCCTCACAATAGCCCTTGACCTGGGCCTAACACACCTCATAGTTTTTAGTGACTCACAGCAGGTTGTGTTTCAAGTTGATGGAGGGTATGAGGCCAGGGACGAACGAATGGCTAAATACCTGAAACTGGTAAGGGTTCTTCAAGGAAAGTTTGAGAACATTCAATTCTATCAGCTACCTCTATCCGAAAATCAACACGCAGATGCTTTGGCATATGTTGCCTCAATGTTAGGCAACAGCGAGTCACGTTCCGTCACTATAGATTTCCAAGAGAAATCTAGCATTCATATCTCAGTTACAATAGTTTGTGTTGTTCCAGCCATTACTTCAAGTTGGATGGATCCATATAAGTCTTACATCAAAGACGGAACACTCCCTGAGGATAAGAATGTAGCAAGGCGTCTACTTGCAAAGATACAAAGGTTCACCCTCGTAGGAGACGATCCATACAAGAAGTTATTTCTGGGACCTCATCTCAGATGTCTCTCCCCACATCTCGCTGAATAGGTTATACGAGAAGTACATGAAGGAATTTGTGGCAACCATGCTGGGGGCAGAACACTAGCTCTCAAGATCCTAAGGCAAGGATATTTTTGGCCTTATATGCAAACGGATGGACAGGTTTTTGCCCACAAATGTGAAAAATGTCGACAGTATGCTCCTCTAATCCATACTCCAGCAACAGAACTACACCCATTGGCCAGTCCATGGCCATTTGCACAGTGAGAAACTGATATTGTAGGACCCCTACCACCTGCTCCAGGCAATGTCCGATTCCTACTAGTTGCGACGGATTATTTCACCAAGTGGATAGAAGCAGTTCCCCTTGTCTTCATTCGGGAGCATGATGTCAGAAAGTTCATTTGGAACAACATAGTCTGTAGGTTTGGCATACCCAAAGTTATCATCTCAGATAATAGGCAACAGTTCACTGGAGGATTGGATGCTTAACTCTATGATGAATTTCACATTACCCATCTGTTCTCTACTCCAAGATACGCAAAAGGCAATGGCCAGGCTGAAGCCTCTAACAGGGTCATCTTGGATAACATGAAGTGTAAATTAGACGACGCGAAAGGTTTATGGGTTGAGGAACTACCTAAGGTCTTATGGGCATACCGAACTACACCCAGATGGTCAACTGGTGAATCCCCATTTTGACTGACCTACAGAACTGAGGCTGTCATACCTCCAGAACTAGTAGCTCCCACTCAGAAGTCAGATGTTATACATACACTGGACAATGAAGAGTTGTTATGTAAAGAAATGGATCTCCTAGATGAAAAACGAGAAGGTGTCGCACTTCGCTTAGCTGCTAACCATCAGATTCTGAAGAGATCATACGACAAGTAAGTCCGAATTCGATCTTTCAAATCTGGAGATCTAGTTTTGTGCAAGATCCCAGAGCCCAACGGCAAGCTTGGGCCTAACTGGGAAGGACCATACATCATCGACAAGGTTGGTCGAACTGGTTTTTATTATCTACGCACTGCTGAAGGGGACGTTCTTGTCAAACCATGGAACGCGTAGCACCTTCACAAGTACTATCAGTAAATTGTTATTCTATGCTTTTCAATGCATTGTTCACTCCTCTCCAATTCATCAATAAAGTGCTCCACATTGGCATCGAATTTATTCCTTACATTTGTTCTTTATTTATGATCCACAATGGACTAATCATTTAGGGAATTATCTTCTCACTATCTGCTCAAGAATATTGTATGCCAATTTGCTTTAGAACCAGTGGTATTGAGCATGGAAAAGTTGAACTGTATGCCAGCTCCTTTCCCATGCAGCTGGAACTGTACGCCAGTTCCTTCAAAATGTAATTATCCTCGATGGGTTAAGCCTTTAGGAAATTCGACCACACTAACTATTTAGTAAATTGTATGCCAGTTTGACTTGGAACAAGAGATAGTGTTCTCGAGAGCCTGAACTATATGACAGTTCCTCGTGCTATCAAAACATCAACATAGGAGTTGCTAGGAAGATTTGGGTTGGATCCAGATCCTAGCACGCAAATCATGAGCCTGGAATAGTATCAGCATGATAAGCTCTGAGGAAGACTCCACCACTGCTATTCTGGCGATAACCTATTTATTTTTAAAAATAAATATAACCTATCATTATTAAACATAGTGTTGTGCTCATGGCACCTAGTTCCTTTCACAAAGATATAAGCTTTATTGCGATCGAACTCCTACTTACAGTTAACTTGAATGGCTCCTATGATATCCTGATCAGATTCTGGTCATGTCTCATTTTAATCTGTTTAGCCTACTAGGGTCACCTATTATTGTTCCAAATGAACTTTGGGGGCCTCAGGGGTAGAGTATGCATAGTAACACATGTCATATAACATAAAGTGAAGATAGTGTATACATAAACTAGAAGAGCTGCAGAGCTCAGTAAGTAAATAGGATGCATGCATAAAATAGAAGAGATGTAGAGCTCAGTAAGTAAATTATATGTGAGCTACATAGCTCAATATTACAGATCTATAGAATAATTGTTGAAAATAATTGTTTATGAGAATCATCAACTGAAAAACTTATGAAGCAAGGGTAGAATCAAACTTTGGTTCACCATCAGTGCTTGTTGTTGCACCATCGTCAGGAACTCTGGATTCACTCTCAAGAACAGCATCGCGGTGGTTGGATTAGCCGGAATGGTCGGCGCTCAAATTTAATACTCACTTAAAACTGGAACTAGCAGAAAAGGAAGCTGAACGGGAGGCATGTCATCATTGGTATCTTCTTCAGAGGATGAGGAGGCATCAGGCATAAGTTCTTCCTGGATATATGAGATACTGGTGTCTAGATCAGGAAACAAGATGAAAGGGTTGGTCACTCCCCCCTAACCATCCAATTGAGAGACATACCTAATAGCCTTAATAGATTCCTCAAACTTAACTTGTCTTGCAGCATCGAAGGACTTTCGAGAAACATCAAGTACTCTAAGAGCAAAGTGAATGGCATTTTCATCTGACCTCTTCTTCACCTCCTTCAACACTTGAGAATAGAACTCAGAGGTCTCCGCCAGGAGGTCCTCAGCCTTCTTATCAGAGAGAAGACGTTTCTCTTTTAGAGCCCTCTCATAGCCTGACATGACCTCATTTGCATGGCCAATGGCTTGCCCAAGGGTCCTCATCTCGGTGTTCTTACGGTTAAGTTCCCCTTGGACTTGGTCATGTTTTGCTTACTAGGTAGTGAAGTGGGCACGCAGTTCCAAGAACTTCACTTTCCAAGTGGTAGCATTAGCATCTCTTTTTTGGGCTTTCTCTAGAGAGTTATGAAGGTTGGAGATAGTGTCCCTCATATTCTTGAAGCCAGTATCAGATTTTTTCTCTTTCGCCAAGAGCTGGTCAACCTGGAGCTGTAGCTCTGCAGTTCTCTTCTTAGCGGCCTCTTTCACCCAAATCAGCTCACCAGTAGCCATGACATCAGTGGATGAATCAGAGGATGCCGCAAAGATGGGTTCTTTCATAGCCAAAAAGTTATTCACTAACTAGAAAAGAATATAGGATGTGTAAGAAGCACAATCAGAGAAATCAAACACTGAACAGAGAAGAAAGTCTTACCTTGGCAAGGTGAACAGCATATCGACAAAAGGACAGGTCTAGGGTCCCAGCTATGTTGGCTTCAACTTTGTCAACAGGAAGACGCGCAGCTTCCAGAACTCTAAGTGCGATATCAACAACCTTAACAGAGTGCTTGTTGGTAACAGGTAGTTCATCAGTTTGTCCCCAACACCTCATCTCCACAATCATCTCCTTCTCAGGAGAATTTGGAGATCTTGGTGAAAAGGGCAGGTCGTCACTCACCCCCCCTCCTATCACTGGATCAAGGAGGAGGGAGAGCAACAGTTACAGTAGTGGTTTTAGCAATACCCTTCCCCTTGCGATTATCAAGGAGGGGAGGGTCAACAGTCAGAAGGACATTATCACCAGTTTGTTCATAACCAGTAGAAGGAACTAGGACTGGTGGGGGTACAACTACATTCTCGCAAGACTTAATAGGTGGGTAAATACTGGCAGGAACTTTAAAAAGTATATCTTCACTAACAAAGAGAAGGCAAAACTTCGTTTTCTTACCAGAGGGGGCATCATCAGAAGTGATATCAGACCTCTTCAATTTTGAACGGTTGGACGCACGCACTCCCCTTTTAAAATTGCTGGCCGCCAGTAGTTCATGAGGTAGTTCAGGGCCCCTCCCGCCAGTGATCACATAATCATCACTAACAGCAGGCTCCTGTACTGAACCCGACATCGCATCATCACTGGAGACGGCCTCTAAACTCTTCTCCTTGCGGTTTCTTCTTCTTCTAGTAATCAAATAGGATTCATCCTAAACTAGAAGAGGAAGAAGTCCGGCATCTTGATTAACAGGAGGAGGAAGTATTGTGTACCCATAATTCACAGTATTTATCCCAAAGGGGGAATAGCCAAGAACAAGTTGTAGCAGTTCTTCAGTAGACATGTTGAAATATTCAAAAAGACTGGTAGGATTAGGAACTTTGGGGATCTTCTTGATAATATCCACCATAGCAACATCAGTTGCAGTCAGTTGATTCCAGGGAGAAGAGTTATCTAAGGAATAATAGCAAAAGATATTTAGGCAAAAGACTCCTATAGCAAGTTATAAAGTACCTGAGTAGGAAGACTTACTAGTTAGAGCATGGGTGTTTTTTCTTGGAACAGGAATTCCCATTGGCTCACCACCATCAGCATTAGAGGGGCGAACGTCCCACGCATCACCCAACACACGAAGGTGGTGATCAACATAGCCTTCGTCACTCTACTTCCTTTCAAAAAAGACGATTGGAGAATTCTTGGCTCTGGTCATGTGATAATAGTACGACTGGTCTCGAATATGCCGGACCTTATAAACGTAACCAAAAACCCAGCGGTTTATAGCAAATCCATGTCTCTTGGCAAGAAGGGCAGAGTACATAACAGTTCTGTAAAATAGGGGTGTTGCCTGACCAAGAGCAAGATTGAAGTGAATCAGACACTCTTTTAGCAATGGGTGGATGGGAAGAGTGAGTCCGGCCCTAAGTTGACTAATGATGAAGAGTGAGTCCGGCCCTAGAGTGGGGGAGGCTATCTAATGAGTTTCAAGCTTTGGTTAAACCCTAACGGGAGATCAAAAAGTTTAGTATGCAGAAAAAGGTAGCAGAAGAGATAATGAAAGTTCTCTCACCAGATCCTTTATATACAAATAAGATGGACGGTTAGGATGAGCCCAAGTGGTGCGTCTTTTCGGGATGGAACTACCATCATTACCTTTTTCGGGAAACGGCGTGTTTGTTCGAGCCGTCTTTTTAGAGCCTTAATTAGTTGGGTACGTCAGTAGTTCCAACGAACTGTTTTGGAAAAGGATTCTCATGCCAAAAGTAGTGTCGCTTCAAGCGCCCACGTGCTAGCTGGCACGAGCGGGGGCACCTATAGAGGGATTTCCCGTCACTAAAGAGATAAAACCTATAAAAGAAATAACCTAAGACTATAGATGTCCAGAATGAGACAAGGACTATTGGATAAGTTCTGTGAATAAGTGATCTCATGTTGAACATGAGTGTTTAGTGTACATGTGCCTGGCACATGACTGACCGCCTTCAAACATAACAGTTACCCCAGTCATTAGGAATTGATATAGATAGTTCCTGAACAGAAGGAAACTAAAGATGGTGATCTTTGATGATAAGGAAGGAATCGTTAGGACATATCTTAGGAGTTACCTTTTAGATATAATCTTCCCATACACTATGGGACATTATGATCAACAAGGAAACTTACCTCCTAAAATATATGGTCTAGATTCAGACTTCCATAAGAAAAAGAATCCTAATAGGAAGGAAGAGTCCAAAGATGGAAGGGAACTCACAAGCGGTGAGGACAGCCCTAAACCCTAGGACTCTAATCACCCTTCCTATATAAACCATAGGGATTCACTCTTAGGAACAATGCAAAAATAGGGTTTGATTATCCAATATAACAAAAGATATACGTAGGCAGCCGTCAGACGGTTCAACCCTGAACTCACCATCATCTCATCCCTTCTCTATTCAACAAAGGATTCCATATCACAAGGCACAAAGGAATATCAGGGGATACTTGGAATTTCCCCTATATCTACTAAGGTTTCTCTCGGCTGTTTCTATTTTGGTTTTTAGCAACCCTTTTCTTATCCCATCTCTTTCCTTAACAATTAAGGAACCTTGAGGACCTTTGTTTGAGAAACTAGTGCTCTATAAATACATACATGACACACCATATACTTCACACTGCACCTCACAATTTCATACCACAGGTCTAGCTCAGAGTGCGCACGCCCTTATTTTGCACAAGCACAGAGCGCGCCCAATTTCTAGTATCGCAGAATTTCATTTTGTCAGAGTTGAGCACGCCCGCCCTCTAACAAAAGCCATTCAGAGTGCGCCCGCGCCCTAACCTCAACAGACCTCCAGTTCTTTTTTCTGGGGTTTTCCACTCTCATTTTTAGGAGTTCAGTAGTGTGTTTATTTGCGATGAAATCTCCTCAAATCATACTGGAGCAGTCCTTTAAAGAATTATTCGAGAGTGACACCTATGGGTTCTGGTTCCGCGACTTGATTGTGTAGTTAGGATGGTAGCCTCTAATGGTAAGTGCTAATGAAACTTATTCTCCTGCACTTACTACTTATTTCTATGATCATTGTAAGTTTTTTTATCGACCGGATGGGGAACAAGTGTTCTTTGTCACCATTGATGATATAACAATAGATTTAAGGAAGTTTTTGTTAGTCTTTGCTATTAGACTTTCTATGCCTGCTACCCAAAACTCATGGGGGCTATATGGCTGATAATATGTACATCTACAACTATGAGTATTTGCATGAGACCTATGGGGCAGGGATTATTCATGTAGAGGACCAAGGGCAATATAACATAGCCCTTGGTAGCTTGTCCCTTAACATGGGCACTATTGTGTTCTTTATCATGCTGAATATCTTAGAGGAATGGCATTTTTCTTCTACGAATAACACCACTTGTGACGTCTTCCTTGCTCTAGCTGAGGGACGTATGCTCTATAACCTTCCCCAGAACTTAGTGTCTAGTTTAGCACGAGCCCATAATATGAAGCATAAGTACCTTCTTATGCCTGTCTTGGTTTGTCGTATAATGTTATTTTTCTTTCCTGAGTTCTGTACCCATTTCACGGATTGGGTTGGATTGATATTGTGAGACCCACCAATTGCATTATACGCTCTTTCTGTGCGATGATTTGGCCAGGGTGGAGGCTACAACCTAATTGGGTTGCACCTTACACCCCGTCCGACCAAGTGGTGCTTAACAACTTAGCAAAGGTAGAAGATAAATGGCATGAGGCCTAGAAAATTATCATGGCTTGGCAGGACGCAAAGGAACCTCACTTTTTAATAGAAGGGGGTGACAACATTTAGTGCTAGATATGAGGTAAGTTTTACTTTCTGTTCGAGTCTGCTTATGTCCCAAGCAATTTAATTTTTGTTATTCCCAGAATGAGTGGAACTCATATAGATCGAGTTGCGTCTGTTTTTCTGTATCTATATTAGTATGTTCTAAATTTGTTTTGTAGGTGTTCTAAAATTTTCACGCTTTTTCATGGTATTTTCTATTCTTCTTATTTCTATACTTTGAGGACAAAGCATGTTTTTGTTCAGGGGTGGCATAAAAACATGTGTAATTTAAGGCACCTATTAGGATATATATATATAATATGCACTTGTTTTCTAGTAAAAAATTTTAAAAATATATAAATAAAAAGTATTTATACTATGCACTTAAGAATATTGGTATTGTTTCTTTTTCTGTGATAATAGTAGTCTAAAGTTTCACGTTAGCTCTTAAATTAGAATAGTTTTTAGAAACTTAGGTTAATATGTAGGTATTAGTCATTGTATCTTTTCATAAATATATTGTATGAGCATCTATGTTTGTATTGGTAGTAAATTTATGAAATCTAGGCTAGACTACTTATTATACAAATTGATAAAAGTAAAAACAAGCTTTTACTCCTACTCTTAACTAATTATGCTAAGAAGAAGTAAAAACATGGATTTACACTAATTTGTTATCAAAGTTCTACTCTCAATTATCATGCAATAACGGGAGTCAGAATTCGTTCCACTCCTAGTTGCTTAAACGTAACAATTTCTCTAACTTAAACAATTTTACAATATCAATGAGAGCAATGATTTAATTATACTAATATGGTGAAAATAACTAATTAAGATATGCTAAATTATACTATGGCAATTTAATGAGAAGATGTGAATGAGAAGAAGAGATTAGGGGGATTTGATTCCAGCTTGATTAATTTTTAATATGCTAGCATAGATTTGTTGTAATCCTAATCTTTATGTTTTCACATAAAGGTTAGGTCTTTTTAATCTCTAATTATTCATGCCATCTCTATGAATTAATAATTAGCATGTGAGGCAATTTAAACCCATTCTCATAGTGAATTAACTGCCTTCTAGAGTAGAATATTTTACTACAACTTTTACACTAATACATCAAGTCTTCATCAAAGCTTCAATTAAACCCTTCTAATGGAGGTTTAGCTATGATTCATTAGACTATCATAATTAAAAGAAGAAGACATAATGAAGAACTACTTTATTAAAGATAACTTGAATTGAATTAATGGTGGCTAGGCTAATAAAACAATAACTAGGGTTTAAAACTAAAGAAAACTAATGATAGATAACTTAATTAACTAAAGGGTTGGTTACTAAGAGTTGTTCCTTAGTTCTCTTTATATAGGAGAGGGCTAGGTTTACAATTTTGTGCATGGGCTTTAGAGCTATGCTTTGGGCCATTAAATTAAGCCCAAAACCTAATTACTTAAGTTCAAAAAGGGTTTCTTTGCTGGAAATTACTATAATAATATTTTCGTCTATTTTCACTCCTTTGATTGGATCATGGCCTAGACCATTAGAAAACTCTTTCCGAGTCGGTCGTTTTTACATATAGTAGGCCCAATTCTGAGGTTTGAGTCCAAAGATACGGCTTGCAGAAGTTTTATTGACTTTTCTGCTCTATTTCTACCCGCGTTGACTTTAACTTTTTAGCTTTGACTGGTCTTTAAAAAGGTTTTCTCTACTTGAAACTTCGCCTTTAATCATAGAACTTCTTAGCAACCAACCTTTGCTCATTTCTCTTGCAAAAGTGATATATTTCTTCACATATTTGACTCCAATACTTGAAATACACAAAAACACGCAAACAGTACTAACTTTTATTTATTATAAACATAATTGGCCTAAATGTAATCTTATTAAGGGGTTAAAACTATAGTTTTAGGCTCTTATCAAACCACTCCCAAACAGCATTTTGCTTGTCCTCAAGCAAATATGAGAAATTAAAATAAGTGACTAGAAATGGAGTTCTAACTAATCTCGTTTCATCGAGTGCGATTGCATTGACAATATGCAATAAGGTCTTAAACCACTAGGAATTCCATAGTGGATGAGTTATAGCCTCGTGAGAGTTTTACAGAGAAGATACTCACAAACTTCATCTATACTATAACGATTATGAAATAAAATTAATGTTTCCTTATTTATTCTCAGATAGCTATACATCTTACTAGCAATGAATACAGAATAATCAATTGGAAACCTAAGCTAATACGTGCATAATAATCAATCATCTACGGATAAACATATATGTAATGAACTATGCTATGAAATATAATAACAGGTCCGTTTCTGAAACTTTGGAATAACTCCCTTAAATAGGTCCTCACATATATGTCAAGACAAAAACACTATGATTTTTCCGCTCAAGTTTCACTCACTCTAGTGCATAGTAGGCACATTTTACCTTACAAACTTAATGACGTACAAGGAAGCCGAAGTCGATCAAACACATATGCAACTTACTATCACACTAACCTATTCCTAATTGAGCTAGATGTCTTTATTAGGTGTTGTGGGGATTAGGTGATGGTTTCAGAATGAAGGAAATGGATATTCAAAAGGACAAGTCTGAGATAATAGGATCTTCAAAATATGTAACTAGAGAAAACCTTGTTCTTACTTTGCTTCTACACTTTGTTTCCATCCTTAGCCATTTTTTTCTTTTTCTTTTGGCTTTTGACTCCTTTGATTATGTTTTTGGAGTTCTAACTTTTTATTTTATTTATTTATATTTTCTTTTCTTTTCTTTGGATGAAAACTTTCTTTTCTTTTCTTATTTGAAGCAACTAACAAATTCTTGGTGTTCCACATGTATTTTTCTTTTCTTTTCTTTTCATCTCTATTCTCAGACTCATTCAAAAATGGGTAGGCTGATTTTTATTTTGTTTTGTTTATTATAGAAGGGTAAAGGATTTGTGGTTTATGAAAAGGCTAAATAAAGGCTCGAGAGGGGGACTAGCGGAAAATAATTTCATATAGGTTTGAATTTCTGGCTATATCGATCCAAAATGGCCTAAATTCTCGCTTAGGATATGGTATAGTGATCAAGCAAGTGGTCGTATGATTTCTCTATTCGGAATTTACTTATCCCTTGTGTCATTACTCAAATATTTCACTCATATAAGGCTTTAAGGTTATATTCTCACAGGATTTGTAGAATAAGTGCTCTAGCCTAGATTTTATAAACTTACTGCCAATAGAAATATAGATGCTCATGCAATATATTTATGGAAAGATGCAATGACTATTACCTATATATTAACCTAAATTTCTAAAGACTATTCTAATTTAAGAGCTAAAGTGAAACTTCTAGACTACTACCATCATAGAAAAAGAAATAATACCAATATTCCTAAGTGCATAATATAGATCCTTTTTATTATTTTTTTAATTTTTTTTACTAGAAAGCAAGTGCATATTGTACATATATATATCCTAATAAGTGCCTTAAATTATGTGTGTTTCTATGCCACCCCCAAACAAAAACATGCTTTGTCCTCAATATCTAGAAATAAGAAGGATAGAAAATACCATGGAAACGCGTGAAAATTTTAGAATACCTGCAAAACAAATTTAGAACATACTAATATAGATAAATAAAAACAGATGCAACTCCTATATGAGTTTCACCCGTTATGGGAATAACAAAAATTAAATTGCTTGGGACATAAGCACACACTAAAATAAAACTTACTTCATATCTATCATTTAAGTGTTGTCCTCCTTTTCTATAAAGAAGTGAGGTTCCTTTGCATCCTGTCAAGCCATGACAATTTGCCAAGCCTCACGCCATTTATCATCGACCTTTGGTAACCTATTAAGCACCACTTGGTTGGATGGGGTGTAAGGGGCAACCCAATTAGGTTGTAGTCTCCACCCCGGCCAAATCATCACACGAAAAGAGCGTATAATGTAATTGGTGGGTCTCACAATATCAATCCAACCCAATCCGTGAAACGGGTACAGAACTTAGGAAAGAAAAATAGCATTATGCGGCAAACCAAAACAGGCATAAGAAGGTACTTATGCTTCATATTATGTGCTCTTGCTAAACTAGACAGTAAGGTCTGGGGAAGGTCATAGAGCATATTTCCCTCAGCTAGAGCAAAGAAGACGTCACAAGTGGTGTTATTCGCAGAAGAAAAAAGGCATTCCCCCTAAGATATTCAACATGATAAAGAACATAATAGTGCCCATCACTACACCATAACAGGCTATTACTAACGGAAAAAACCGTTGCGAATAATTTTCGCAATGCTTAAAAAAGTGTTGCAAATAGGGCGTGGGTAAAGTGTTGGAAATGTTTGCAACGGTTAAAAAACGTTGCAAACCAAATTTCCCAACGGTTATTAACCGTTGCAGAGTGACAATTACTAACAGTTAAAAAGCGTTGCAAACCAAATTTTCCAATGGTTATTAACCGTTGCAGAGTGACAATTACTAACGGTTAAAAAGCGTTGCGTAGTTTGATTTGTAATGATTATTGATGGATGCTTTAATATTTATATTTTGCTTTGCAACGGTTTATAACCGTTACTAATGTGTTGATATGGTAAAAAAAATTATTTTAATTTTTTTCTTGTCCTAAACCTGCACCTCCTGTTTTCATATAGAAACAAATAAAATTACCAATGCTTTTTCATATCATTTGACAAGTTAAATAAACACAAGAAAACGCCTGAAAAATATATTATATTCATTGAACCATATATATAACTTCAAAAGAGTTTTGAGGGTTACAAATTCAGATTTACTAAGGGTTACAAATTTCTATATGATTTTCCAAGCAATCCTGAACGGGCGGCAACAAAGTAGTTCCAGTTTCCCTGCAAAGTTAAAATATGATCATAATTCAATCAGAGACATCATACGTAAAAATTGTTCAATTGTTTAATTTATGAATAACTAAAACTATATTGAGATTAAAGAAGAAAAAGAAACAATACTTGCCATAAACTATACCCACCAGAGGTATAGTTTAAGAAGACTCCGTGCCTGTGAGACCATAAAATGATTACCAGAGGCTAGAAGATGAGACTCATGACGAGTGTAGGTGAAGTGCAACTTTAGCAATGAAGTATATAAGATGCAACCAGAAACGGGTAAAGCTCATGAACTTTAGCAATAAAGTATAGAAGATGCAACCAGAAGATGCAAATCAAAGAAGTTATTCCTTCCGATACATCCCCTTGGTTAGAAATGGGTAAAGCTCATGAACTAGACTGATTGCATTAGTTAATTTGATCCCACAGAACTCATCTTGTCATTATTGTTGATTCTTAAGGTGTATCATGGGTGTTAAAGTGCTTGCCATATTTAGGCTTCTTTGGCAATCAACGGTAACATCTTATTCACTAATATTGGTAGGCTTGCCCGCTTTAAATTCCTTGCCTAAAGGATTCTTATTACCACACACGACACACTTGGGGACAAAGCATCGGATTCGGGACCTTAAAGAGGAAGGTTGCCCTTTTGTTTAGTCAGAAACATACTAATCCAGCCGATCTGGTAATCACCCTTAGCTTATATTACTAGTTTTTTATCACGACTCTCAAAACCCACAAATCAGCGTAAAAAAAGGCAAGCTATAACGAGCCCAATACCATCTAAAGGCCAAAGAAAAAGTTTCTTTCAAACACATTATCCATCTGATGTTGAAAACAAATGAGACTAAGCAAATTATTACAGTCCTATCAGTGCAAAGATAAAGAAAAAGATTCTTATAATTTCCTTCTGACTACTCGACCATATAATAGAATATATTGAGTTACCGCAACAAATGATAGTTAGATAAATGAATAGTCAAGGATGCTCCAGCGGATATAACAAGTGAAGAGGCATCTCTAGTAGAAGCAGGGAGCTCGGGTATTGCAAGCAACGAAAGGAAAGGAATGAGACACTCCAGATCAAGTTCACGGAAGAAGGAGAAAACTACCTGAATCACTATAGGAGGTTTCTCGAAAAACTCAGTAACTGTTGACCTGAACCATAGCCCAAGAGAGCTCATAGCAAGGATAGGATCAACGCCAGATGTTATATCAGCAGATATTTCCGCAGTCCAATTTTATCAAAATAAAGATTGTTCTTTTAAAATTAAATCTGTTTAAGAATCTAATGTTTAACAACCCCTTGCTTCCTTTCTAATTTCTAATGATTCATAAAAGAATCATATTTTTTACTCTATTTCTCACAAACCGAATCGAGTATCGATGACATTACATAATCCATTTGTGATCTGGGTAGGATAGGAATATCGATCAATGTATAATTGGAATGGTCGATGCTTAATTCTAAACAGGAGGGAGTTCTCGTCTTGGTACTAATTTAATTACAATCGCTAGGATTACAGCCACAAAATCCTGTTTGGGTTAAAATAAAAATAGGAACAAAAAAAAGTAAAAATATATGTATCTATTTGTCTTTTCACTTAGACAAGATTGCCCAGTATACCAAAAGAGGGCCTTTTGACTTGTGAGCCCCATAAAAAATTTTAGTTCACTATGGATTAAGAAGTTTTTAATCATTCTCCTTGTAATCGAAAAAGAAAAGGGTTTGATCTTTTATGATTGGTCGTCTTGAACAATCTATTGACAATGCATATTGAAAGAAGAACTTGTTTCTTTGTGTTCTTTATAAATATAAATTTTTTCATTCATAAAATATAATGTTGATACTTCTCAAGATAAATGTAAATATAAATATTAACACCTACCTGATGCTACTTTTTCCTTGTAGGATCAAGAGCAACTGACCTGATTTTTCTTGCAACATAGCAGCTTTAAGAACAAGCAAGAAAAATTCCACTCACATGAAGAAGTTAAGTTCAGTGTCTCCCTTCCCTTTTCTGATGCTACATTAGGTTCTTGTCCAATAATGGACATCAGAGGCAAATTTGAGTTTTAGTATAAATAGCTTAGTACACAATCCTCTCATAAGAATCGAAGTAAATGTTTGATGAATCTCCTTCTTTCCTATTAATGCCACTACCAGCAACCGTTCACCAATAAAGACCCCAAAGAATCAAACTCTTCCATGATATAGAGGCAATTAGAACTGAGAGAGAGATGTTCACAACTTCAAGTTAGATAACATGAGCATCAAGGAAAACAAAGATGGTTCAAAACGCACCACCTAGGGCACAAATTTCTGTTCTTTGTTCTTATCAGTATTTCCATATGGTTTCTTCAAGAAGTATAGGCACTGAACACAAAGGACTATGCTATCTACCTATATCTAATAAGTGTCACCAAAAGTGATCAGGAGCAATATATTTTATCTTATCTTTCTGATAAGTGAATGGCTAACTAGACTAGTAATTTTCAAACCCAAGTCTATGGTAATACTAACTAAGCCATCTGGGCTATTTCTGTGTTGCGCCATTATGAATCTTCACTTTATGAGCATACGTAGTCTTCAAAGCCTATTAAGGGAAGGTGACAAGGAAATTACTAATTTCTAGATTCTAGATGCTCTTCTTATGTGCTTACTTGGAAAACTCAAGTGCTCCATCTCCATTTCTGGTCACAACAGTTTCAACTACTAGCTTCGATCTAGCAAATCAAAATCTATAAGCGTTTGCAATTCCTAAAGTGCCTGTATCCATCAACCTGGGCGCAACAGCAATAGAAGCACAAATACGGAATAATTAGAATATATTTCATGGTGCTCTTTTGATTCCCTCTCTTTCCTAACAGTACCAAAACTCTGCTAAGTTTATTCTCCCCTCATTTATTGCCCTAAAAAAAAGTGCATAACAATATTTTAAGGAAATCCAAAATATTTTTGAAAAAGTAAAAAAAATACCTTTCTCCTCACCAAACCACCTTTTATCCTCTTTTTCTCATGTTAAACATCATATGGCATATCACCTACTTAGAAAACAATTGGATGAACCATAGCTTGATCTTTCTGATAAATCAGCGTCCTACTGATGAAATAGTAGCTGCCCACTATTATACCTCGTGATCCCTATGGAAGACCATCGAGGCACAGCTAACTGTTGAAATACGTTCGCTTAAAGGAACACATTATACCCTGGTCTAGGGAATGAACTAATTCAAGCAACCACATAGCAGCAGGAAAACGAGACCCCTCTCCTTGTTGTCTTCTTTTTACAATTTTGGTAGGTAGATTCCTTATAGTATATATTATATAAGATGAGCAATATACTTTATAAAATTCTTAACTCGCTGTATCCTATGATTCTATTAGTCAGAAATATAAGAGACAAAAATCTGAACAAATATCCTAACCAAACAACCTATTTGCCATGATAACTGGTTTCATAAGTGGACTACATTTCTAATAAGCATTAATAAGGTGGAACAAATGCCTCATTATTCAATATTCAACTTCCACCAACTCCTTTTGATGTTCACTCTACCATATTTACACCACATATTATGAATGAATCCATTGATGAATAACCATTGAGGCACAGCTAATTGTTGAAATAAGTTTGCTATAAAGGAACACATTACACCCTACACCTTTTTCATTATTCTCTTCCATTTATTGTAAATCTATAATTATTGTGCATGATAAAATAACAAAGTAGAACATACCTTCTGGCGTACATCTCCTTCCAAAATGAAGCATCCCGACATAAGTAGCTTTAACATGCAGCACCATTATTATACACCAAAAGAGTAGGAAGATTCCGATCCCGGTAATTCTGAATACAATCAGTCAACACAATCTTAACAAATTTTGTCATTAGATACTTGGTAGCTAACTCCTCCAAACAATTCAAAACTACCCTACATTTGCAATCCTACCCAATAACCACAAACAATAACAATAAATAAGTTGTTGTAATTAAACTATAAAACTTTTTCAAACCATAAAAAAAGACTTAAACTTACCCTTCCTTATATAAAAACACAACCACCCTGATAAAACATAAAATTCAATAGTTTTACCTACGAAATAAAGTGATGAAACTTACAAACGCAAGTAAAACTAAAACTTATTAAGATGATATATGTTTATCAAAGTTTCCTACTCTCAAGTCTATCGAAATAGAGTGGAGTAACGAATTCGTTCCACTCCTAGTGCTCTAGCATGTAATGTTTTCTAATCTAATTACTCAGTCTTAAGTCGATGAGAGCTTTACGAAGGTGATATACTACGATACTTACTGAATTTGATTACTTGAATTTAACTACGAATGCTATGGAAATATGATTGTGCTTGAATCTAGATAAAGGATTAGAGGGGAATTGAATCCACCTCGAATCCAACTTAATAGCCTAACATAGATTCTTGTATCTCGATTCTTACGTTCTCACGGCAAGAAATTCGAAGTTCTAATCCCTAGTGTTCATGACATTTCTACCGAAAGTACTAACTAGCATGTGAGGTCGTCCACCCATTCTCATGGCTTAATCACGACCTTCTAGATTGGAATAGATTCTACAATGCTTCTACACTATACCACCAAGTTTTCATCAAGGCTTCATCAACCCCTCTAATGGAGGTTTTAGCCTTGAATCATTCCAAGAATCATTCCCATATGAATCTAAACTAAACATATTATCAAGATTCAAAATTACTAATCTAAACTAAACAATGATTAAATTCTAATTAACAACTAAGAGATGGTAACCAACAATAATTAAAACTAGATCTAATAGATTGAAATAACACAATTCAAATTGATAAAACAACTATTTTATTTATCTAATCAATCAAGAACAATGATTCAAAGACTTAATCTAAAACAAGAATTGAAAATGGAACTAAAGCTTAATTTAATTAATGAAAACAGATCTAGAATTATCTATATTATTTTAGGTCTAACTAGCTACCATTAACAAAGAGTGAAGCTTTGGTTTTTATACATTCAGATCCAAAAATCGTGCATGGGCTTGGAGCCATGTTTTGGGCCAGAGAATCAGGCCCAAAACCCAATTCTTTCAGTCCAAAAAGGCCTCTTCAGCTGCAGTTGGCTTCAACAGACCTTTTCGTCCACTTCTGCTCCTCTGATTGGGTCAAGGCTTGGTCCATTGGAAAGTTCTTTCCGAGCCGGTCGTTTTAAAATAAGGTAGGCCCCATTCCGAGGTCTGAGTCCAAAGATACGGCCTTCGGAAGTTCTGCTGACTTGTGTGTTGTTTCTGCCCGCGTCGACTTTTCAGCTTTTGACCGGGCTTTAGAAAGGCTTTATCTTCTTGAATCTTGGCCTTTAATCACGGAACTCCTTAGTAACCGACCTTTGCTCCTTTATCTCGCTAAAGTGGCACATTTCTGCACATAATGGACTTTGAAGCCTGAAATATATAAAAACACGTAATCAGTGTTAACTCTTACTTATTATTCACATAATTGGTCTAAAAGTACGATTGTTAAGGGGTTAAAACTACAGTTTTGGGCTCTTATCAAACCACCCCCAAACAGCATTTTGCTTGTCCTCAAGCAAAGATGAGAAATTAGAATAAGTGACCAAAAATGGAGTTGTATCTACTCTCGTTTTGCTGAGTGCGATTGCATTGACCATATGCAACAAGGCCTTAAACCACTAGAAATTCCTTAGTGGACGAGTTATAGCCTCGTGAGAGTTTTCCAGTGAAGGTACTCACAAACTTCATCTATACTATAATGACTAAGAAATAAAACTATTGTTTCCTTATTTATGTCTCAATTATCTATACATCTTACTAGAAATGAATACAGAATAATCATGTCGAAACCTAAGCTAATATATGCATAATAATCAATCATCTATGAATAAACATATATACAATGAGTAATGCTATGAAATGCAGAATGTCCGTTTCTCAAACTTTGGAATAAGCGCCCTTAAGTAGGTTCTCACATAAAAGTCAAGACAAAAATCACTCGATTTTTCCACTCAAGTTTTGCTACTCCAATTGTCAGCAAAGGCATACTTTACCTTACAATCTCAATGACACACAAGGAAGCCGAAGTTGATCAAACACATCTGCCACTTACTATCCTACTAACCTATTCCTAATTGAGCTAGAGGTCTTTATTAGGTGTTGCGGGGATTAGGAGATGGTTTAAGAAGGAAGGAAATGGATATTCAAAAGGGACAAGTCTGAGATAATAGAGTCTTCATATTATGTAACTAGAGAAAACCTTGTTATTTACTTTTGCTTCTACACTTTGTTTCCATCCTTAGCCATATTTTTTTTCCTTTTTCTTTGGCTTTTGACTCCTTTTATTCTATTTTTTTGGAGTTTTTATTTTATTTCTATTTTTATTTTTCTTTTCTTTGGATGGAAACTTCTTTTCTTTATTTTCTGAAGCAATTAACTAACTTTTGTTTACACATGTTTTTCTTCTTTCTTTCTTCCTTATTCTATTCTCGGACTTATCTAAATTGGGTAGGTTGATTTTTTTTAACAGGGGTAAAGGATTTGTGGTTTATGAAAGGGCTAATAAAAGGCTCGATTAGGGTGACTAGCGGAAAATATATACTTAGGTCGAATTTCTAGCTATATCGATCCAAAAAGGGCCTAAATTCTCTCTTAGGACATGGTATAGTGGTCAAGCAAGTGGATGTGTGATTTCTCTATTCGGAATATACTTCTCCCTTGTGTCATTTCTCAAATGTTTCACTCATATAAGACTTTAGGCTATATTCTCACAAGATTTGTAGAATAAGTACTCTAGCCTAGATTTTAGAAACTTACTACCAAATAATCATAGATACTCATGTAATATATTTATAGATAGATGCAACGATTATTACCTACATATTAACCTAAGTTTCTAAAAACTATTCTAATGCAAAAGCTACGTGAGACTTCTAGATTATTAAGAGCATAGAGAAAGAAACAATACCAATATTCCTAAGTGTATAGCATAAACTTTTTATTTTTATTTTTATTATTTTTAAGACAAACAATACGTAATATATAACCTAATATGTGCTTAACATTTACATCGTGTTTCTATATCACCCCCAAACAATTTGGGAGAAGGGGGTTCATGAAACAATTCAATAGCACAATTAAATTATGTAACTAACTAATTTTTATAATTTTTAACATTTTATAAATAAAAGTGCGTAATTTACATCCTAAAGGTGTCTAATTTTTGCAAATGTTTCTATCCCACCTCCAAACAATCGAACGCTTTGTCCTCAAAGTGTAAAGAGATAAGGAAAGAATTTACCATAGAAACGTGGCAAAATTGGCGCACTGTAATGAAATATTGTAAAGATGATACGATAATATGAAGCACAATTAAACCGGTATCGTACTAACTAACACAAACTCTACTGGAGTAAACATTACAGGCTTAGGGTGGCAACATGATTTGAAATGAATACCAAAATACGCCACCCCCAAACAAAATTGGAAAACTCTTTTTAAGTTTGAAAATTTTGTTTGGCCTAGACTCCAGAACGTTGGTATTGTACGAAAACTTGGGTCTTTTAAAGTCAGATTCCCTAGACTTATCTAAACATATGTATGAATATGCAGTTTATCATATATCAACAACCGAAATAGTTGTGGATCATTCCATAAATAAATATCACAGAAAACATATCCAAACATAATCAAGCACCAAGATTTCCTACGACGCAGCCTAGTGGAATGAAAGCGAAGTCGGATAGACCTATAACATAACCGAGCATGCACCTTATGTTTCATCTTTGAACGAGAGGGTGTCCTAGTGAATAAGTGTGGAAAAGTGAATGGTTGTGGAAAATATGGTGGATTGGGATAAGTTTTAGAGGGAAAGCATGGAAAAAATGAGGATGTGGGTTTAGCACAAAACTCATTCATGATGTAGTTAGGGACTATCTCAAGTCTGAAAATGAAGGTGTCAAGTGGTTTATCCTTGGGAAGTATTTGTTTATTAGGTGGATTTAAAAAATCATGAAGCACAGGAGAAACTAAAGGATCGAGTGCAAACTCGAGGTTCCTTTGAAAAGGTGGAGGGAGGGGAATATTGGTGATGGAAGGTGAATGATTCTCAGCTAGAGCTCTCAAGTCCATATCATCAGAAATCTTGATATATGCAAGACATTCCTCAATAGGTGGGTCAAAAGGATCACCGGGATAGAGATTGAAAAATTCATCTTCCGGCCATAGCATCAAGGGATGAATGGCTGTGTTGGCAAAGGGGGACTCGCTGAAGTGGTAAAGAAGCGCAAAAGAGTTGCAGGAATTCTTCTTTGATTTTGTCTACTACCGGGGAGTCATTGTTAAAGTCGAATTTCCGGCGAAAGGAATTTGTTAATCTGTTTCTCCGGAAACATGTTTTTGAAGTAATCTTGAGCTAAGCTCTCGATCATGCTAACCTCGCCATTTGTAGATGAATCGATATCGCGGTCCTCGTTTTGAAAACATTTACCTCAACGTAAAGATGGCCAAAGGACAAGGACGTCGAACCATCGCGGCGGTTTATGAGCCGCGTTAGCGTGAGCTGCCAGAAGGGGCGCCCTAAAATGATAGGTACAGAGTCGTTAGTAACTTCGTGGTCGAGGATAACGGTCGGCCGGGTAGTAAAAATTTTAGACTTTAACCAAAGACGTTTTCAACCACACCCTTAGGATATTTAATAGACCGATCAGCTAATTGCAATGTCATTTTAGTAGGTTGCATCTCCTCTAGACCTATTTGTTTATACAAATAAAATGGGAGTAAGTTAACACTAGCCCCGTGTCTAGCGGTCGCGGTCGTCGTGTGAGAATCTCCTAAGGTGCATTGTACAGTAGGACGACCAGGGTCCTTGTACTTAACAATTCCATTATTTTCGGATAAAGTTGGGAATTGTTCAGTTATAAAGGCGTCTTTAGGTATGTTGGTCTTACGCCTAGTAGTGCACAACTCTTTAAGAAACTTAGCGTGATTAGGTAGCTTTTTAATTGCTTCGAGAAAATGAAGGTTTATCGTTAGATTTTTGAAAACGTTCCTAATCTCCTCAAAGTTAGTATCCCTGGTTAGCATGGCTAATTTTTTAGGGAACGGTGGTTTCGCTTCTATATTTAGCGTATGGCTCGACTTGATGTGTAACCTTGGCTTTCGTTTCTTAGGTTGTGGTTTAACCGGTACCTCTCTACGGTGGTAGGTTCTTCGGTTTCTATTTCGTATCTAGTTCGATATCCGTGTAGGGAGTATCGATGGGGTAACTATAGGCATAGTTACTTTGTTATCAACCACTCTTCCGAACGGAGAGTGGTGATGGCATTTAGCTCACCTACGGTTGTAGTTTCCGTACTAGTATTATCGTTTACCTCAAAAGGCCGTGGTTTGCCGTTCTAGGGTTGGGTATCGCTTTGGCCCCGAAACACGCCTTTTGGTTGGGCTTTCTCTTGGGCTAACTGTTGGTTTAAATTATTAACGGATTGTAGAATGTGTTGGTTAGATTGAGCCATGGTTTGGAAAAGTTGTTGGCTCACTCGTATGAAGGTGTCAAGACGATCCGGTTGTGTGGGTGTAGTAGTTACGGGTGGTGTGATTGGAACTATCTAGCATTGATTATTTATGGGCGGATTGTGATAGTTATTATTTACCGGAACGATACCTCTATTAGCATTATAATTATTATAACTACATTGACCTTGTGCTTGACCTTGTCCAGTTAAGCTTTGGTTGTTATAATTATTATATTTACCCCGATCCCGTCCTTGTTGTTGTGGTGGAGCTTGGTTAAACCGTATGTTTAACTAACATATTGATTATTGTACCTGTAGGTGTGACTTGTTGGTTATTTCTCCAACCGAAGTTGGGATTTTGTCTCCAAGGGTGTTAGGTTCACTATTAATGGAACAAGAATGTTCATAGGCTATAGGACGATGGGAGTCGGGATGCTCGGGACTCCAACGAAACTACATGGATTTGAATTTACATTCATGACGGGGATAGGCTTTTGTTGTACGAAATGGCCTCTACCTTTTAGTGACCGATTCAATTAGAGTTTTAAGCTCAGGATCTGATTTAACCTCAAACATACTGGTAGCCTTAACTGTTGAAGAAGAACTAACGGAGCGGGAGTAATCGTCACTACCCCCCATTATTATTACGCTTAAGTCTGATCTTCCAAAATTTATATGCCTCTGAGGCTCCTTTACTTAGGAAACTACCCCCATTCATTATGTCTAGGACTTCTTTATGGTGGTGTAGAAGTCCTTTGAAAAAGGCACGAACTAACGTGTCTTTTGCTAGGTGATGGTGTGGACACTCTATAAGGAGATCGGTGAAACGATTCCAAGCCTCTGAAAATGATTCATGAGGATTCTGTCGAAAGAAGTGAATCTTGGAAAGCATTTCATCCGTCTTTAGGGGGGGTAAAATGTTCCATAAATAGTGAACAAGTTTGGCCCACGAGTCCACAAAAATTAGGCTTTGGGCAGCTTAACCAAGACGCCTTATCAGCTAAGGTGAAAGGGAATACCCTCAATTTAATTTGTTCCGCACCAACCGTAGGATGGTGGAATGTTGTAAGGACTTGTTCAATCCTACGCATGTGCTGATAAGGTTTTTCATGGTCTAAACCATGAAAAACGGGTAACAAATTAAATATATTTTGGGGATGCGGAAATCCCCACCGGAATCTGCTAGAACGATGCAAGATTTAGGGCTATCGCCAAGGCTTTATAAAAGTCGAGAGAGGAGTCTCTCTTTCTTTCCATAAATATCGGTGGTGTGTGTGAAATAGTAGCTAGAGGTGTAGTGGGTGGGAAACTAGATAGACTTGTTTGTTGACGCGTTGCCGTGTAATTACGTTAGTTGTTTTTCTTCGACCGCACCTTAATCTCATGCAAGACTAAGTCGAACTTAACTAAACATGCAACACTCCAAACAATTCTGATATATACTAGTAGAAACCTCTAACCGGAGATGCAAGGTATGGAAGAAAGGAATACCGATAAGCGTCCTTGCTTCGCTTATGAATAGCATCTTGTTTACGCGTGTTCAATGTAAATAACAAGTTAGAACACCAAGAACTAAAAAAATCGAAGTTCAAACAAACCTCAGAAATCCGCAAAATTTTGCTTAGAGCGCAGTCGCTCGCATAGAAGCGTGTCGTCGCTCCTAGTCCAAGAAGTGAGCTGGTCGCGCTTTGGTATGAGGGCTGGTCGCGCCGAGGTCCATAATCGAGGGCGGGTCGCTACTGGGTATGAGGGCGGTCGCGCTCGGTTCTCAGTATAGGCGCGCAGCGCCGGTCGCTCGTGTATATTTTTTGAACTTTTTCAACGCTGAAATGGACAACCACAAGATGAATCAAAAAGGGTGGGTGGGTTTAATGGAAATTAAAAATGACTAATTCTACTATGAAAACAATGCTAAAGTGCAACTAAGATGGCAGTGGCGCCATTTGATAAACATAAAATTGATTAATCTACCTACGAAATGAACGATGAAACTCAAAACGTAAGTAAACTAAAACTATTTATGTGTCTATATTTATCAAAGTTTCCTACTCTCAAGTCTATCGAAATAGAGTGGAGTAACGAATTCGTTCCACTCCTAGTGCTCTAGCATGTAATGTTTTCTAATCTAATTACTCAGTCTTAAGTCAATGAGAGCTTTACGAAGGTGATATACTATGATACTTACTGAATTTTGATTACTTGAATTTAACTACTTAATGCTATGGAAATATGATTGTGCTTGAATCTAGATAAAGGATTAGAGGGAATTGAATCCACCTCGAATCCAACTTAATAGCCTAACATAGATTCTTGTATCTCGATTCTTACGTTCTCTCCGCGGCAAAAATTTGAGTTCTAATCCCTAGTGTTCATGGCATTTCTACCGAGTACTAACTAGCATGTGAGGTCGTCCACCCATTCTCATGGCGAATCACGACCTTCTAGATTGGAATAGATTCTACAATGCTTCTACACTATACCACCAAGTTTTCATCAAGGCTTCATCAACCCCTCTAATTGAGGTTTTAGCCTTGAATCATTCCGCAATCATTCCCATATGAATCTAAACTAAACATATTATCAAGATTCGAAAATTACTAATCTAAACTAAACAATGATTAAATTCTAATTAACAACTAAGAGATGGTAACCAACAATAATTAAAACTAGATCTAATAGATTGAAATAACACAATTCGAAATTGATAAAACAACTATTTTATTTATCTAATCAATCAAGAACAATGATTCAAAGACTTAATCTAAAACAAGAATTGAAAATGGAACTAAAGCTTAATTTAATTAATGAAAACAGATCTAGAATTATCTATATTATTTTAGGTCTAACTAGCTACCATTAACAAAGAGCTAAACTTTGGTTTTTATACTTTCAGATCCATAATCGTGCATGGGCTTGGAGCCATGTTTTGGGCCAGAGAATCAGGCCCAAAACCCAATTCTTTCAGTCCGAAAAGGCCTCTTCAGTTGCAGTTGGCTTCAACAGACTTTTTGTCCACTTTGCTCCTCTGATTGGGTCAAGGCTTAGTCCATTGGAAATCTCTTTCCGAGCCGGTCGTTTTGACATAAGGTAGGCCCCATTCTGAGGTCTGAGTCCAAAGATACGGCCTTCGGAAGTTCTGCTGACTTGTGTGTTGTTTCTGCCCGCGTCGACTTTTCAGCTTTTGACCGAGGCTTTAGAAAGGCTTTATCTTCTTGAATCTTGGCCTTTAATCACGGAACTCCTTAGTAACCGACCTTTGCTCATTTATCTCGCTAAAGTGGCACATTTCTGCACATAATGGACTTTGAAGCCTGAAATGCATAAAAACACGTAATCAGTGTTAACTCTTACTTATTATTCACATAATTGGTCTAAAAGTACGATTGTTAAGGGGTTAAAACTACAGTTTTGGGCTCTTATTACACCCAAACATCAGATTCCGCTTGTGAAACTTCACGTACAAATCTGGACACTTTTGTAGCTTCTTTCATTTCTGCCAACCATTTCTTCTGGTATTTTTCTAGAAAGCAGTCATCATCTAGATTAGTATTGTCCTCTAGATCTTCTAATTCATCTTCGATTTTATTGTCAATCCATGATTTGTCTTTTGGTTTGGAATTTGAGGGAGTGAAAGTGGGTGGTTTGAAAACTGGAGGTTTTGGTGCTAAATTGCCAAGCTTAGTTTGTATGTCATCCCATTGTGTTGATGTTCCTTCTAAATCTTTATACACAAAATGATAATCCCCCATTATTTTTTTACACAAACAATTTCACAAGAGTAGCTTTTGTATACAACTCAGAGAAAAGTAATCAAAGGAAGGATTATTAACTATACAGATAAATTATTACTTTGAATAATCTGGATCTGAAAACTCTTCTTCTGAGTTGGTAGAGTGTGTGTGGGCAAAGAGAGAGAGGGAGGAGACTGGAGAGTGTAGCAGCGGTGAGAGAGAGAGAGAGGAGAGATTAAAGTTATGTTTTATATTTCAAGATTTTAGTTTGCAACACTTCTCACATGATTTTTAAGCGTTACCAATTAATTCCTTAAATTCACCGAAATAAAGTAACGCTTTATAACATTTCTAACGCTTATATAGCATTGGCAACTTACTAACGGTAAATAACCATTGCAAAGCAAAAAAGGTCTGTGTTACAAATATCTTATTATGGTGTAGTGCATGTTAAGGGACAAGCTACCAAGGGCTACGTTATATTACCTTTGGTCCTCTATACGAAAAATCCCTACCCCATAGGTCTCATGTAAATACTTATAGTTGTAGATATAGATATTATTAGCCATATAGCCCCATGAGTTTTGGATTTCAGCAGGCATAGATAGTCTAATAGCAAAGGCTAACAAAAACTTGGTTAAGTCCATTGTTACATCATCAATGGTGATAGAGAACACTTGTTCCCTATCCGATTGATAAATAAGTTACAATGATCATAGAAATAAGCAGTAAGTGCAGGAGAATAAGTTTCATCAGCACTTACCATTAGAGGTTACCATCCTGCCTGCATAATCAAGTCACGGAACCAGTATCCATAGGTGTCGCTCTTGAGCAATTCTTCAAAGGACTGCTCTGGTATGATTTGAGGAGATTTTATAGCAACCAAATACACTACTAAACTCCTGGAAGTGAGTGTGGAAAACCACAGAAAATTTAAAAAATTGGAGGTCTTGTTAAGGTAAGGGCGGGCTCCTGTGTATAAACAAAAGAGAAGGCGAGCGTGCTCCGAGTGCTGTTTGTGGTATGAACTGAGAGGTGAAAGTGAGAGGTGTGGTGTGAAGTGTATGGTGTGCCATGTATTTATAGAGCACTAGTTTCTTAAACAAAGGTCCCCAAGGTTCCCTAATTGATTAGGAAAAAGATGGAATAAGAAAAGGCTTCTAAACCAAAATAGAAACAGGCGCCAAAATCAAACCTATAGCTTTTAGGCAGGAATTAAAAATAGCAATCATCCAAATTCTAATCCTTGAGGTTGCACAAACCAAGAGTAGCTAATTCTAGCTACACCATATTAGCAACATGCTCACACAAACCATATTCTCAAAATCTTGCAACATTAAATTCCAAATATAGGTGGATATGGTAAAATACAATGCTAAATGAATAATACCACCCCCAAACAAGTCGGGAAGGTGGGATTCATGAAAAATAGATAGCATGCTCTGACAAAATTTAAACTAACTTGAAATTCAAATAACAACCAAATACATAATCCAATATTAACTACTTAACTAAACAACTAGGAATCATATTCTACTAAAAACAGGGAAATTTCCTAAAACAACAATAATACAATCAACGAACTAGCCATGAGATGAGGATGGGCTAGAGCCATCCGTCCTTTGTCGACGACTCTCATGCCTTCCAGAGTCAGCAGAAGAAGAACCCTCATGAGGTGGTAGGCGTCGTAGAACCTCTACTTGAAATGTGTGTTGTTGCTCCATAAAAACATCCATGGCTTCCCAACGCTCTATATGAGTATGAGCTAGAGTCTCCATGTTAGCCTGGAGATCCTCGTGACTATCACCGAGCAACTAAATATTAGACTGAAGCTTATCTTGGTTACGGAGAATGGTACCTTGCCTAGTCTAAATAGCCTCACAGAGGTCATTTAGAGAACGTTGGCCTGTACAAATCATCTCATACTCATTATGGAGAGTTTGCATGCCACGATGAAGTACTGAGACGTGGGTTATATCCGTAGTAACCCTTTCCAAAGCGTCTGCATCAAAAACATGATGTGTCTTCCTCATCTTCCTCATCTGATAGCATCTCAACACCCCTAACCTCCGGCAAAAGCCAATCCCTTTGAATACACTCCCAATAAATACGTACATTTTCATGCAACTTTAAATTAATCTTACCAGTCTTCGAAACACATCCCCAATACAACATAACCTTCGTAATCAATGTAGGGAAGGTTGCGGTCAATCTACCAACTGTTTTAATCTCACTTAACAAAAATTCAAGGATGCAAAACCCATACCTTCTTCTCTGTAGGGTCCAGAGAATGTGCAGACAACTCGAATTGATGTCATTGGCTTTCGTGGTGGCAATAACATTCCTACCAACCCACTGAGCCACATCCAGTTGGTTTCATCTCAGAGACGTCTGACGAACACAATGCGAGCTAGCATTGTACTGTCCTTCCAATACAATCTCCGTCATCAACGGAACGAATCCACCAAACTGAGATTCCTACATTGTGACTACGATAGGTCTTTGGTCAATGCCAGTAATCTCAGAGAACACTGCTGTAGTAAATTCCTTCCGACTACGATTCACATTCACAAAAATCTGACGACCATCAATCTCCCTCTTCTTATAAAAATCACACACCAAATTAGTGTGATAAAAATCATCTGTACAATACCACAACCCTTCCCACTTTCTAATACGCATTTCATTACCGAAAAAGGGTGAAAATTGTTGAAAAGTAAAAACTTGTTCCAGAAGAATCTTTGGGGTTTGAGGAGCCATTGAGTTTTGGATTTGGAAATTGGGGTGAATGCAAGGTGGGGGGTAGTGAATTAAACACTCGATCGAAATTTGAATAGGGGTTGTGTGGAGGTTAGTGTAGGAACCGTTATTCAGAATGACTATTTCTACAAACCGCGAACACCACGCGCAGCGGAATTAATGGGTGTCCACGATTTGTGATTGGAGAACATACCTTTGAGAATCGGTTTAGATAACTCTGAGAATCCAAGCTTTATGAAATTCGAAATCAACCTCTTGATCTTCTATTGTATTCCTTTAGAATAGATTGGACGTTATGTGGACAACGATCTACCAATCCCTTTCTTTCTCTCAAGATCAGAAACGAATTCAAATCTACTTTTCTTGTCTCTTTTTCAGAACAATGAATAGTGAAATTTCGGCCAGAGAGAGAGTATTCTATTTATAGGCTACAACAGGGACCATGAGGAGAAATTAGGGTTGGACCTCCTGACGGGCTTGGGCTTCCCATGTTCGCCCCGAACACATGGCCCAAGTCCATCAACAAATGGCTTATTCCACTAAAGGCCATTGTTGCACTACCGCCTTAATCCCAAATTACGTGTCAGCGTTTATGGGCTCCATATTATATGCTCGTTGATCTCCCCATATTTAAGATATCGAATGTCCGTTGATTAAGTCAAGTTACTGACAACTACATTAATCAACTTCTTATGTCCTTGAGTAGTACCACTCAACCTCATTGTCATGTCGGAATAAATCCACCTACAAGGGTTTACATGACAATCTTTTTGAGCTCCTCAAGGGGACATCATCAACCCGACTTCTTGTGGGACACAGATTCCTTCTATAATCAACAGCACACCTTACATACAATGTCATTACCCAATCCATCGATTTTGTTGATTCACAAATGAATCTCACTCATTGATGATTTAAAGCAATGTATAATGCATGTAAGTACCCATTATTATATCCGGATTAGGAGGATAAGCAACCATAATAACAGAGGCATTTGTTCTCTTATATAGTCAGTATAAGGAGAAACAACCTCACTTGGTCCTGTTCAATACACACAAAGTGTACTAGTGTAATCCTATAGTCAAGATAGACTAATACCAGATTATACTACAACCGTACTAATGGTTTGTCCAAATCCATCTAGGTTGTGAATGATTACTTATACTTTATAAGGTACTGATGATATGATCTTCTATGTGTATACACCATATCATCTACAACATAAAATATTAGACACATGTATATAACTAATAACATATATAATATGCATAACATTTGCCCATATGATTCTCATTAAAAATATAAAGAATTAGAGTTAATACAAAAGTAATGCTTTTAGTATATAACCCTATCAGTTAGGGCGCGGGCGCGCTCAAGTTTAGGCTTGGAGACGTGGGCATGCGCGCTTAAGGTTTTATGGGTTCAGGCTTGTTCTTGAAGGTTGGAGGCAGAGAGAAAAGAAACCAAAAACTCGTGTTTTGTTTTTAAAAGGGGGTTACTTGACTGCGTAGGGTTTAATTCGTTTGGGCCCAAGCCCAAAACAAATCCTGAAATGCCCATCCTGTCCTATGCCTCGTAAAATTTTAAAACTAAAATTCCCGATTCGTTAACGGTCCAATTTTGGCGAATGAGCTATGAAAACGATCAGCAGAGAAAGTAAAATCTAATGATCTATATAAAACTCAAATTTAACCATGGTTGACATATAAGAAGATGGAAAATGCCTCAAAATGTGTGAATGACATAAGTTATATGATCAAAAGAAATCTAAATTCATAGATAGTGTCAACCCAAATTAAAATACGACTAAACGACATAAATAACAAGAATAGGAAGTTGAGCGATCAAGAATGAAAAAACCAAACACCCCATCCCCAAAGAAATTTTTGAAAATAGGGGTTAGAAATTTTATTTAAAAACGTGGGTCTTTTAAAGTCAGATTTCCGAGACTTGCTAGATTACTGTTTATAGGGTTTTAATATATATATATATATATATTTTATGAATAAAGTTTAATATAAAGGAAAACAATAAAATAATAAAAACATAAATCACTCCATAAAGAAACATGGCTCAAAAACTGAGAAAACATGCAAGAGTGGAAAGCGTGAATTATGTTAAACGTGAACTTAGGATCCGGTACTTATAGCCACACAGTCCAAAGGGAGGGCTCGGTTATCTTAATGATGCACTTACCAATATATGGAAATGAAAGGAAGTACACCAAACATCAAAGGTCAGTCCACATAGACAGGGTCCTGTAAAAGGACATCCTCCACATCTGGGGACATTAACTCATAAAAATGTTTTAATTGTTGGCCATTAACTTGAAAGGTATTGTTGTCTTTCGGATTTACCAAGGTGATTACCCCGTAAGGGGTGGCTTCAGTAACTAGAAAAGGACCAAACCAACGGGCTTTTCATTTTCCTAGGAAAAAATGCAAACGAGAGTTGTAAAGCAAAACATTTTGACCAACCACAAACTCTTTATGCAAAATCTGTTTATCATGAACACGTTTCATGTTAGCTTTTATAATCCTTCGCGAGATCATAAGAATCGCTACGGATTTCTTCAAGCTTATTTAATTACAATTTGCGCTTGACACCTGCCTCATCAATATTGAAGTTCAGGCTTTTTATAGCCCACATAGCATGGTGCTACAATTCAACGGGCAAGTGACAAGGTTTTCCAAACACAAGTTTAAAGGGAGACATTCCTATAGAAGTTTTAAAAGTTGTCTGATACGCCCATAAGGCATCTGTTAGACGCTTAGACCAATCTTTCCGATCAAGATTGACTGTTATTTCTAATATTTTTTTAATTTTCCTATTAGAGACTTCTACTTGGCCACTAGTTTGTGGATGATAAGGAGTTGCCTACCTTATGGGTAACTCCATACTTCTTAACTAAAGAAGCAACAACTCTATTGCAAAAATGTATTCCGCCATCACTGATGATGGCTTTAGGGATACCAAAATGACAGAAAATGTATTCCATAACAAAAAATACAATTGTCTTATGGTCATTACTACGGCAAACCATGGCCTCTATCCATTTGGAAACGTAGTCTACGGCAACAAGAATATAAATAAAACCGTGGGAAACAGGAAAAGGACCCATGAAATCAATGCCCCATACATCAAAAATTTATACTACCATGATGGGATTTAAAGGCACCATATTACATTTAGTGATACGCCCAAGTTATTAGCAATGAACACATGTCTTGTAGTGAACTTGGGCATCTTTAAACTGGGTAGGCCAATAAAAACCATATTGAAGAACTTTAGCTGCCATTTTCATACCACTAAAATGGCCACCACACTCTTTGTCATGGCAGAAAGATAAAACATCATTATATTCCCACTGGGGAATACAACAACGAATAATCTGATCCGCACCATACTTAAAAAGGTAGGGCTCATCCCAGTAGTATAGCTTAACTTTGGCAAAAAAAAATCTTACATTCATTTCTTGGCCAAACATCAGGAATAATATCAGAAGCTAAAAAATTCACAATGTCGGCATACCATGGTGCAGAAAAAATAGAATAAAGATGTTCATCAGGAAAATAATCAGGAATGGACTCAGAATCACTATCACTGTCATTGGTTAATCTAGATAAGTGATCGACAACTATATTTTTGACCCCTAGTTTATCCTTAATTTCTAGGGTAAACTCTTGCAGGAGAAGAATTCATCGGATCAATCTTAGTTTAGCATCCTTCTTGGTGAGAAGGTACCTAAGAGCTGCATGGTCAGTGTAGACTAAGGTCTTTGAACCACCAAATAATAACAGAACTTATCTAAAGCATAGACCACAACTAAAAATTCATTTTTCGTAGTAGTATAATTTCTTTGAGCATCATTTAAAGTCTTACTAGCCTAGCATAATAAATTAGAGTGGAGTTATCATCTAGTTTCTGGCCTAACACAGCACCAACAGCATAATCGTTAGCGTCACACATAAGCTCGAAAGGTTAAGACCAATCGGGAGGCTGTATAATCGGTGCAGATGTTAAAGCGGCTTTTAAAGTTTCAAAAGCCTATTTGCAATCATAATTGAAATCAAAGATGCCATATTTTAAAATCAGATTAGTTAAAGGCCTAGCTAATTTTGAAAATTCTTTGATAAAACGCCTATAAAAAACTGTATGGCCTAAAAAGGCTCTAATATCTCGGATAGTTTGTGGTATAGGTAAAGATGTTATTTTATCTAATTTGGCCTTATCTACTTCTATGCCGACGCTAGATACAATATGACCTAGCACTATTCTTCTTTTTACCATAAAATGACATTTTTCCCAATTTAAAACCAGATTCTTTTCCTCACACCGTGTCAACACCTTGGAAAGGTTAGACATGCATTCACTGAAAGAGTCTCCATAGAGAGAAAAATCATCCATGAAAACTTCCATGAAGTACTCCACCATGTCACTAAAGATATGAAGCATACACCGTTGGAAGGTACCAAGAGAATTACAAAGGCCAAAAGGCATTCGTTTATAGGCATATGTTCCAAAAGGACATGTGAAGGTAATCTTGTCTTGGTCGTCAGGATCGATAATAATCTAAAAATAGCCAGAGTAGCCATCTAAAAAACAATAATAAGCATGACCAACTAGACGTTCGAACATCTGATCTATAAAACATAAAGGAAAGTGATCCTTTCGTGTCATGGCTTTTCCTCACACCGTGTCATGGAATTTAAGCGTCTGTAGTCAATACAGATCCTCCATTTCATAGGAAGTCGTGTTGAAACATATTCACCCGCAGTATTACGCACAATGGTAACCCCCAATTTTTTAGGAACTATGTGAATGGGGCTTACCCATTCGCTATTGGAGATGAGATATATGATACCCATATCGAGTAATCGTAAGACTTCTTCCTTGACCACATCTTTCATGGCAGGGTTCAAGCGATACTGAGGTTTGCGTGAAGTCTTCACATTATCTTCCAAATGTATGCGATGCGTGCATACACTAGGGTCAATCCCCTTAATGTCGTCTAGGGACCAACCGATAGCGGAATGATGTTCCCTAATCACCCTAATCAAACATGCCTCTTCATCAGCAGATAACTAAGAAGATATGATCAACGGATGATTACCATCCGAATCAAGCTGGATATATTTCAACTCAGCAAGAAAAGGTTTAAGCACAGGGGTGAGAGGAATGGGTAAAAAGGCTTCCGGAGGGTCCTTGTCTTGAGTAGTGAAGACTTGTTTAGGTAAGAGGTCTTCAAACTCGAAAGATGGAGCTATAGAAGGATCTAAGATAGGAGTAGACTCAAAAAAGGCGTTGACTTCCTCTACGTAGGAGTCATCGTCAAAGTCGGAACTTCCGAAGGAAAGGAATTGGTGCATCTGATTCTCTGGAAACGTGTTGTTGAACTAATCTTGAGCTAAGCTCTCGATCATGCTAACTTCTCCATCGATAGTCGTATTGGGTAACTTTTGCATCATTTTGAAAACATTTACCTCAACAGAAAGATAGCCAAAGGACATGGACATCGAACCATCGCAGTAGTTTATAAGCGCGATGGCAGTTGCGAAAAAAGGATGCCCTAAGATGATAGGAACAGAGTCATTAGCGACTTCTGTGTCAAGGATAACGAAGTCTGCTGGGTAGTAAAAATCTTGAATTTTAACTAGCATGTTTTCAACCACACCCTTAGGATACTTAATAAAACAATCAGCTAATTGCAATGTCATTTTAGTTGGTTGCATCTCTTGTAGACATATTTATTTATATAGATAATAATGGAGTAAGTTAACACTCGCCCCGAGGTTTAATAGCACAATCATCGTGTGGGTGTCCCCTAAGGTGCATTATACAGTAGGACGACCAGGGTCCTTGTACTTAACGATTCCATTATATTCATATAGAGTGGGAAATTGTGCAGTTAAAAAGGCATCTTTTGGAATGTTTGTTTTCCGCCTAGTAGTGTACAACTCTTTTAGAAACTTATCATGTTGTGGTAATTTTTTAATAGCTTCAAGAAAAGGAAGGTTTATCGTTAGATTTTTAAAAACTTTCCTAATCTCGTCAAAATTTGTAGCCTTGTTTAACATGGCTAGTCTCTGGGGAAATAGTGGTTTCTCTCTATATTTAGCATATGGATCAATAAGATTTTAACCTTGGCCGCTTTCCTCTTGGGTTGTGATTTAACTGGTACCTCTATAGGAGTAGGATCTTCAGTTTCTATATCGGTATCTTGTAATTTTTCATTTTCAACGACCACTAGTGGTGTATTAATGGGCATAGTTACGGCGTTATCAACCACTTTGCCAGAATGGAGAGTGGTGATGGCATTTAACTCACCTACGCTTAAATTTTCATTACTAGTATTACCGGTTACTTCAAAGGCTGTGTTTGGTATTTTAGGATTAGGTATAGCTTGACTGGAAACATACCTTTGGTTGGGCTTTCTCTTGGGTTAACTGTTGTATGGAATGATTAATGTATTGTAAAATCTATTGGTTAGCTTGCATGTAGGCTTCAAAACGATCCGATTGTGAAGGTGTAGTGGCCACAGGTGGTGTGACTGGAACTATCTCACGTTGATTATTAACGGGTGAGTTGTGATAGTTATTATTAACTGGTATGATACCTTTATTGTTATTATTATAATTCCCTTGTCCTTGTCCTTTTCTTGGTGGAGCTTGGTTGTAATTGTTTGCTGGCCTAACATTTTGATTATTAAACCCCGGAGGTGTAACTTGTTAATTATTTCGCCAACTGAAGTTGGGGTTTTGTCTCCAAGGTGTGTTAGGTTGGCTATTAATGGAGCAAACATTATCCGACTATGATGGTGGTTGTGATAGTTGTTAATAGACAAGAGGACAATAGGAGTCAATATGCTCAAGGCTATAACAAAAATTACATGGAAGAGAGTTGATGTTCATGACAGGAGTAGGCTTATATTGAATAGAAATGGTTTCTACCTTTTTTGCGAGGGATTCGATTAGAGTTTTAAGCTCGGGATCAGATTTAAACTCAAACATACTGGCAGCCTTAACTGTAGAAGAAGAATTACAAGCGTGTCTTTCACAAGGTTATGATGCGGACACTCGATGAGAAGATCAGTGAAATGATTCCAGGCCTCTGGAAAGGATTCATGAGGATTCTGGCGGAAGAAATGAATCTTTTGAAGCATTTTATCTGTCTTCAGTGGTGGGTAAAACTGTTCCATGAACAATTGAACAAGTTTGGCCCATGAGTCCATAAAATTAGGCGTTTGGGCAGTTAACCAAGATGTCGCCTTATCGGTTAGGGTTAAAGGAGACACCCTTAGTTTAGTTTGTTCCGAACCTATGGTAGGATGATGAAATATGGTAAGAACTTTTTCTATCAAACGCATATGCTGATAAGGCTTCTCGTGGTCTAACCCATGAAAAACCGATAAGAAATTAAATATATTCGGGGGAATTTGAAAATCCTCTACTGGGTCTGCAAGAACGATGCATGACTTAGGGCTATCATTTAGGGCTTTGTAAAAATCAGAGAGAGGAGTCTCTGTTTCTTCAGCTATTGATGCAGGTGTAGTGTATGATATTCTAGATAGGCGTGTGAGTTGACATTTACGATAGATAACGTTAGATGGTTTACTCTAATTGGACCTTAATCCCATGCAAAGCTAAGGCCAATATGAAAAAAAAACCACTAGCAGTAGTCAAACAACAACCTTATATACTAGAATTAAAACTCCTCTGACAGAAAAGGCGAGAAGTGAAAGAAGGAGTACCTGAATGCCTCCTTGCTACGCATATGAATATCATCTTGGATACGTGATCTTAATATATTGAAGAAGTTCGAAATACTGAATAATAAAAATAACTTGAACACAAAGAGAGCCTGTGACTAACCTGGGAATCGGGTTTTTTTTAGAAGGGGCGCGGGCGCGCTCAAATATTGAGTACACTAGGGCGCGGGCATGCTCATGGTACTGTTTCGAAAAAAAAATTCTGAAAAAATAACAACCACAGTTAAAACCAAACAATCGGGTGTGTGGGTGAAATAGGATATTGGTAGAATTGAAAACACAAATGGAAACTAATCTAACAAAACTGAGATGGCAGCGGCGCCATTTGATAAAAGTAAAAATAAGTTTTTACTCCTACTCTTAACTAATTATGCTAAGAAGAAGTAAAAACATGGATTTACACTAATTTGTTATCAAAGTTCTACTCTCAATTATCATGCAATAATGGGAATCAGAATTCGTTCCATTTCTAGTTGTTTAATCGTAACAATTTCTCTAACTTAAACAATTCTACAATATCAATGAGAGCAATGGTTTAATTATACTAATATGGTGAAAATAACTAATTAAGATATGCTAAATTATACTATGGCAATTTAATGAGTAGATGTGAATGATTAGAAGAGATTAGGGGGATTTGATTCCACCTTGATTAAATCTTAATATGCTAGAATAGATTTGTTGTAATCCTAATCTTTATGTTTTCACATAAAGGTTAGTTCTTTTTAATCACTAATTATTCATGGCATCTCTACCAACTAATAATTAGCATGTGAGGCAATTTAAACCCATTCTCATGGTGAATTAACTACTTTCTAGAGTGGAATACTTTACTACAACTTATTCTACACTAACACATCAAGTCTTCATCAAAGCTTCAATTAAACCTGAAACGCCCGTATTTTTAAATACGTATTTTTTTCTATTTATTAATTAATTAATTTAATTATTTATTTTCAAAATTCGTCGGATTGGACTCAGGATACGTGGGCCTGGTTTTTGGGCCCGAGTCTGTGTTGGGCTTGGGTTTCGGACCCAAGTATATAAACACATTGTTCTGGAAAATAGGGTTAAGAGAATAATAAAATATTAAAAATGGAGGCAGAGCTTGAAGCTTGTTTGCTCGAGCGTTGGAGCACGACGATTCGGGCTAGGAGGATTCGTCAAGCTGTTCATTATTGTGAGTAGAGTTAACTCTCACCACTACTAGAACTATGATTTTTTTTTTCATCTGTTTAGAATTTACGAATTTACTGTCTATATAAACTGATATTGTGTGTAGTTAGTTTTTCTTTTTCCCCGAAACTATAGTACGGCTACGTATGAATGCTTTACTATCAAAGGTTTCTTCCTGTTAGATTTATTTTGTTAGTTCTATTTTTCTGTGTTGTTATTTTACTTATAAATGGAAAAGCTGGTTGGAATCTGATGGCAGCTCCAACTCCCGCGTCGTTTTTTATTGTGTTGATTGGTTTGTTGGCTGGAGGCAAATAGAATTATGGTTGGATTAAGTTGTTGGTGGATGGGATGAAGCTGGTGAAGCTTGCAGGTGCGATAATGGGGGCGCGAAGTTGATAATGTGATACTGGGGTATTGTTGTGGTGGTGGTGGTAGGAAGATTGAACTGTGGTAAGGTGTTATGAGTGGTTGTGATGGAGTAGAGTGAGTGAGTGCTGTTGAACCTTGAATGGCTTGAATGGGCTATTAATGGCGTCGCCCCAGCAAGAGAACGAACTATTAATGTTTGTGATGTTTGAATTTGGTTGATGTTGAATTATTGGTTGTGGAGGAGTGAGGGGGCAGCTGTTAAAGCTTGAAGCACCATTAATGGAGGTCGAGATTTTGATTGGAGATCAATCTCGACAGTCGTTGAAACGGGGTGGTGGATTAGTTAATGTGGTTTGGTTTTTCCAAAGGAGTCAAACCGATATGAGGGGGAAGGGATTAGTGGTGGCTGGCGGTGGCCGGATTTCTGGTGGTGAAGAAGATGAACAGTAGATGTCGGTTTGGGCTTGGGCCTGGGTCGGTTTCAGTTCTTGGGCCTTAAGTTATTTGGGCCAGTTCTATTTTTGTTGGTTGGGCCCGATTTTGGTTGTTTTGTTTGGGGCCAGTTTCTTTTGGTTTGTTTTGGGCCGGCTTTGATATTAGTTTTCGGGCCGAACTCATTTGTATTTGTGGACCAGTTCAATTTAAAGATTTTTGGACCGAACCACTTAACTGTTTTGGGCCAGTTTTCTAATATAGCTTGGGACCAGTCCATTGGACTTAAAAATAGATCTTTCTGGGTCTTTACATGTTTAGACTTTCGGGTTTTAAGGTTTGGGCTTGGCCAGTTGGGTCCGAACCATGACCTTAGCCATGAGCCCATGAACCATACACTGATCTTAGCCATGAACCATGGCTATGGACCTCGAACTGAACTCGAACACCTTTAAACGACAGTTTGACTTTGACAATGATGAATTGACTTTGACTGGACTCGCTTGACTTTGACCGGGATAGTTTGACTTTGACCAGGACATGTTGACTTTGACTTTGACTATGACATGTTGAGTTTGACCTTGACCATGATGTGTTGACCTTTGACCGTTGACTTTGACTGTTGACCGTTGACTGGGAATGTTGACTTTTCCAGTTTTTCACATATTTGATTATATGGATAAATATAGTAATAAAATATTGTTGAGATTGTATAACTTGGTTTGTCATTATCTAATTTAGATTTGACGTGAGTAGTGTGTAAAGCATATATATATTGGGCTTTGATTGTGGACTGTGGACTATTTATTTGTGCTACGTTTTATGTGTATATTGTATGGACAATCAAATGCTAAAATGTTGTGGAAGCTTGTATAAATTTGGTGGTCATTATCTAATTAAGATTTGACATTGATGTTGTGTATTTTTGACACGTGACGATATTGAGATGTTAGGAGACATTATATTCCTAATACGTTATAATAAAAATGTATGTGATACATTGAAGCATTGTGACATGAGATAATATGCTGGGATATTTATATTAATGCAATATCTTGGAGAAATGTATATACACTCTATTATTTTATATGTGAGATGCTAATATAGTATTGGTGAATATTTGCCCACGGGAGTGTGGTGTAGTGCAATAATATATTGGCACGTGAAAGAATGAAAGTGACTATGAGATATAATTGAGATGTTTCTAGATATTATGGCTTAGTGCAATAAGGTAATTGACCGCACGCGTGATATAGTAGAAATGTTTATGAGTCATTAATGTATGACACCTGAATAAATTACGAACGAAAATCCTAGAACCCGACTACCACAACTCATGTGATTGGCCCTCCGGCATTTCGCTTAATCTGAATGGCCTTCGGCCCCTTCCGGCATTTCAAAAAGTTGAATGGCCCTCCCCGGCGTAAAATTTAATAGTGGCTGGATTATTCCGTTCGCAAAATAGAACGATGATCGCAATATTTTTTATGCCGAATAGTGTCGCGATACTTACATAATTGCTTCCGTGTGAGGATTTACCTGTGTCGCGGCATTCCGCTCAGGTAGTTACGCACGGAGTGGTTCATTATGTAAGGGAGGCATGTGGATGTACATGTTAAGTTGGGTAGCGATTGTGGTAGCCGAGGAAACTAGGTAAGACATAGATACGATGTGATTTTAGGGACACACAAAGAAAGTCTAAACTAATATAATTATGGTAATATGTTGGTAAATAATATATCTCTAGATAGATGATTGAATATGTCTGGCTGGTTAGTAGTTTAGTTATAACCTAAGGCGCCTCGTGGAGGAACTAAATGCCTTATTTATGATGCGTATAGTTTGTTGTGTGGTTAGTGGGAAGTTAAGGCGCCTCAGTGGAGGAACTACCTGCCTAGATTATTGTACTTAAAGATGTTGTATTAGTCGTTGAAAGTTAAGGCGCCTCGGTGGAGGAACTAACTGCCGTATGGATTATGGATATATTTGTATAAGTATATGTTGTTTTTAGAGCTACTCACACCAGCATTTTTATAATGCTGACCCGATTTGCATGTTTGCTTATCGGGTGTGTTCATTCAATGAACATAGTTGATAAGTTTTGACAGGTTTAGTGTTGAAGAAGGTTGGCTGCTGCTTGTGGTTTGCGTTATCGTTGCATCTCAGGATTTGTTTTGTTTTCCCTTGAGGTGATATAGAATTTCAGTCTAGACAATGTTTTTGTATTTTCATTTGTAAATTTTATTAAAGAGTTATTGAAAGGAGAGTTGTAACCTAATCTTATTTGTGAATCTTTGTCATGAAGAAGACTTTTGTTTAAGTTAAAATTTTTATTGGTTTTTATTATCCGCCATATTTAAACTGTTTATGGGTTTTTGGGAGTTGAGAGTGCGTCACACCTCGGAAATCGAAGAGTCGGGGACAAATAATGTTTTTCCGAATTCTGTCGAAATTCGGGGTGTGACAAAACCCCTCTAATGGAGGTTTAGCTATGATTCAATAGACTATCATAATTAAAAGAATAAGAATAAGATATAATGAAGAACTACTTCATTAAAGATAACTTGAATTGAATTAATGGTGGCTAGGCTAATAAAATAATAACTAGGGTTTAAAACTAAAGAACATTAATGATAGAAAGCTTAATTAACTAAGGGGTTGGTTACTAAGAGTTGTGACTTAGTCCTATTTATATAGGAGAGGGCTAGGTTTACAATTTCGTGCATGAGCTTTGGAGCTATATTTTGGGCCATTAAATCAAGTCCAAAAAGGGTTTCTCTGCTGGAAATTTCTGCAATAGCATTTTCGTCCACTTTCACTCCTCTGATTGGATCAAGGCCTGGACCATTAGAAAGCTCTTTTCGAGCCAGTCATTTAATTTTGACATATAGTAAACCCAATTCCAAGGTCCAAGTCCAAAGATACGGCTTGCAGAAGTTCTGTTGACTTTTCTACTCTATTTTTGCCCAGATTGACTTTGACTTTTTAGCTTTAACTAGGCTTTAAAATTGTTTTCTACTTGAAACTTGGCCTTTAATCATAGAACTTCTTAGCGACCGACCTTTGCTATTTTCTCTTGCAAAAGTGACATATTTCTTCACATATTTGACTCCAATACCTGAAATACACAAAAACATGTAAACAGTACTAACTCCTATTTATTATAAACATAATTGGTTTAAATGTAATCTTATCAAAAGGTTAAAACTACAATTTTGGGCTCTTATCACAAATCCTGTGAGAATATAGCTTTAAAGCCTTATGTGAGTGAAATATCTGAGTAATGACACAAGGGAGAATTAAATTTCATATAGAGAAATCACACGTCTACTTGCTTGATCACTATATCATATCCTAAGCGAGAATTTAGGCCTTTTTTGGATCGATATAGTTAGAAATTGAAACATATATGAAATTATTTTCCGCTAGTCGCCCCTCTGAGCCTTTCTTTAGCCTTTCCATAAATCACAAATCCTTTACCTTTTTACAAAAAAAAATAAAAATAAAATCAACCTACCCATTTTTGAATGAATTTGAGAATAGAGATGAAATAAAGAAAAGAAAAGAGAAAGACTTGTGGAAAACCAAGAATTTGTTAGTTGCTTCAAATAAAAAAAGAAAAGAAAGTTTCCATCCAAAGAAAAGAAAAAAAAAAAAAAGTTAGAACTCCAAAAAATAGAATCAAAGGAATCAAAAGTAAAAAAGAAAAAAAAGGCTAACGGTGGAAACAAAGTGTAGACGCAAAGTAAGAATAAGATTTTCTCTAATTACATATTTTGAAGATCCTATTATCTCAGACTTGTCCTTTTTTAATATCCATTTCCTTCATTCTTAAAACCATCACCTAATCCCCGCAATACCTAATAAAGACTTCTAGCTCGATCAATTAGGAATATGTTAGTGTGATAGTAAGTGGCAGATGTGTTTGATCGACTTCAGCTTCCTTGTACATCATTGAGTTTGTGAGGAAAAGTGTGCCCACTGCACACTGAAGTGAGCAAAACTTGAGTGGAAAAATCAGATTGTTTTTATCTTGGCATATTTGTGAGGACCTACTTAAGGACGTTATTCCAAAGTTTTAGAAACGGACCTGTTATTGCATTTCATAGCATAGTTCATTATATATATATTTATCCTTAGATGATTGATTATTATATATGCACATATTAGCTTAGCTTTTGAATTGATTATTCTTTATTCATTGCTAGGGAGATGTATAGATATCTGAGAGTAAATAAGGAAATAATAATTTTCTTTCTTAGTCGTTGTAGTATAAATAAAGTTTGTGAGTATCTTCTCTATAAAACTCTCACGAGGCTATAACTTATCCACTAGGGAATTTCTAGTGGTTTAAGGCCTTATTGCATATGGTCAATGCAATCGCACTCGGTGAAACAAGATTAGTTATAACTCCATTTTTGGTCACTTATTTTAATTTCTCATCTTTGCTTGAGGACAAGCAAAATGCTATTTGGGGGTGGTTTGATAAGAGCCCAAAAATATAGTTTTAACCCCTTAATGTTTATAATAAATAAGAGTTAGTACTGTTTATGTACTTTTTGTGTATTTCAGGTCTTGTAGTCAAATATATGAAGAAATATATCACTTTTGAAAGAAAAAGGAGCAAAGGTTAGTTGCTAAGAAGTTCTATGGTTAAAGCCTAAGTTTCAAGGAGAAAAAGCCTTTTTAAAGCCCAGTCAAAGCTGAAAAGTAAAAGTCAATGCGGGCAGAAATAGAGCATAAAAGTCAATAGAACTTTCGCAGGTCGTAACTTTGGACTCAGACCTCGAAATTGGGCCTACTATATGTCAAAATTAAATGACCGGCTCGGAAAGAGCTTTCGAATGGTCCAGGCCTTAATCCAATAAAATGAGTAAAAGTGAAGGAAAAGGCTATTGCAGTAATTTCCAAAAGAGAAACCCTTTTTAGACTTAAATAATTAGGTTTTGGGCTTGATTTAGTGGCCTAAAACATAGCTCCAAAGCCCATACACGAAATTGTAAACCTTGCCCTCTCCTATATAAAGAAAACTCAGACAAAACTCTAAAACTCTAACCTCTTAGTTAATTAATTTATCTTTTGTCTCTTAGTTTTTCTCTTTGGAAACCCTAGTTTGTGTTTTATTAGCCTAGCCACCATTAATTCAATTCAAGTTATTCTTAATAAAGTAGTTCTTCATTATGTCTTCTTCTTTCTATATTTATTCCATGATAGTCCCATGATTCATAGCTAAACCTCCATTAGAGGGATTTGATTGAAGCTTTGATGAAGACTTGATGTGTTAATATAGAATTATTGTTTTAAAAGTTTCAAATCTAGAGGGTAGTTCATTCACCATGAGAATGGGTTTAAATTTCCTCTCATGCTAATTATTAGTTGGTTAGAGATGCCATGAATAATTAGGGATCAAAATGACCTAACCTTTATGTTGAACCTTGTGTGAAAACATAAAGATTAGGGTTGCAATAAAAATCTATACTAGCATGTTAAGGATTAATCAAAGTGGATATCAAATCTCCCTAATCCCTTCTTCTCTCATTCACATCTTCATATTTAATTGCCATAGTATAATTTAGAATATCTTAATTAGTTATTCCCACATATTAGTCTTATTAAAAACAGTGCTCTCATTAATATTGTTGAATTGTTTAAGTTAGTGAAAATATTACGTTCTAAGCAATTAGGAGTGGAACAAATCTTGACTCAAGTTATTACATGATAATCGAGAGTAGAACTTTGATCTAAACCTAGAATAATTTAGTTTTCTTATTCCTAGAATAAATCATTATTCTATAGGATATAGAAACTTGTTATTTTAAGATTATCAGATTTCTAGAGGTGTTAGTTTGGGATGGAGATGGTTGGGTAGTGGTTCTTCACATGATCTCGAGGACTCAGAGAATTCTTTATCTAGTTTTTGCATTTCCAGAAGATTGTTGTTTATATATGCAATAGTAAGGATGTCACAAATTTGTTCCATCGATAAGTCTTTAATGGCCAAACTAAATTGAAATCCACTTTCCACCATAGATTTCATTTCCTCTTTTCAAAACACTTCATTTTCTTTGTCTTCTCTACCTAGATCTTCATAAAATTTCTCAATGCCATTTTCTAAATGTGTCGAGTCCAATACATGCTCTTGAGTTTCTTTTGTCGGAGTTTTCTCATTTATGGGTGATGATGCATTAAGGCATGTGAGAGAAACTGTGAACTTGGGCATATAGTTATCATCATAAGATTTGGAATTCACACGATAGTCAAGTGGAGGATGATGGGATTTTAATTGGTCATGAGTATCAGGAAGGGCTTTAGCAATGGGATTTGTTATAGTAACACCTTGTTTCTCTTTTCGGTTGGGTTATTGACTGGTGAGAAGAAGATTAGTCTCAGATGTGATATTATTTTAATTGGATTGGAGAAAACATAAGGTAGTTGCTATTTGCTAAGTTAGTAGTGCTTGCGTGGCCATTTCCTGGTAGAATTGGTATGTGATAGATGGTGGAATGGGATATGAATTTGATATTGATGGTGAATTGAATGAAAATGGGTTTTGGGTGAAACCGTACCCTGACTGACCAAGTGGATATATGAATAATGGTTGACTATTTGTGGTGGAACTCCATGAATTGTCGGCATAACTAGAAAACTCTTGAGTGTATGGGGTACTAGGGGAGTTCGAAAATTGAAGTTCGTAATCGTAAGGATTTCCCGTAGTAGACTCGAATTTGGTATATGATGGGCAATGAGATAACCAGGGATAAGGACTATCACAAAAAGAATAAAGTTCTGAGTTTGCATTGTATTTTCATGATGATTGTGATGCATATTGATAAGACATGAATGCTCAATCAATGATGATACACAAACAGTAAAAATTCATTTTTTTGGATTTTTGAAAACTTTGCTTTTGGTCCATATTTTACTATGCCCTGTTCAGAGGAACAATTGGGTGCGAGACTAGGATGACTCTACTCTACGTCTCAGAAGAGTAAGCAGTCACTTCACCAAGTGGTGTGCTACCAAGAATCTCACTCACCATGAATCAAGGGGAGGGGAGTGAGGAAGGTAGTTGGTCCACCGGAATCTGGTAACTAATAACTCTAAATCCTCGTGACTATATTTTTGTTATTTTCTGGAGGAGCGTGACTACTTTGGTCTCTATTTAATTGATTTTAATTCAATTTTTTTGGTATATGGCTTTCAAGAATCAAGCAACGTCCAATTTACCTACTTTGGGTAATGATTTCCCAATGGTTGTTATGTAGCTCGGGTTCAGTCTTATGCACGAATGTAAATTGCAGTGCGGAAATTAAATTTCAAACAATCATGTAAGCATGCTTGAACACACAAGGTATTCTCTTACTTGGGCTTCGAGGAGGTTTAGAATTTACCTCTCAAGCCGTGCTTACACACTGCTTGAAGAGAAGGTGACATCGGTTGGCGCATGATCTGAGCATCATGCCCAACCTTTTGAGCTTTATCCTATTTTAAGTGCCAATAAAGGCCCACTTAAAAAGTGCACAAATTGGATTTTTGATGATTTATACAACTTTACCTTCAAGGGCCCAAACTTAAAACTAAACTAATATTATACCAATCTAATAGATTAACTAGTTTTAGATTGATGATCTAAATTAACTAGAGTCAAATGGACTTAGAGTGTTGATTACGAAGTTGATTCATAGTGTGTGAGCTATGATCCACAACTTGCCTAACACACTTGAACTTCCCAAGGAAATTAAAACTCTAACCCCTTGGTAAGTATACAACTTAAACCAAGTTACTAGTAGAAAAAAAGGTTTTTGTGACTATTTTAACATGTTATTTGTGACTATTCTGTTTGAAACGGTCACAAATGGCAGAAAAGGGTTTTTGTGACTGTTTTAAAAAGTTTTTGGTGATCTGCATTTTAAAACTGGTCACAAATGATTTTTTTTCTAGAAATTGTGTATATGTGTGGATAACTTGCGCAGTGGAAAACATGACAACTATTGTTTTAGTATTTCCACCCAGTCACAACAGTATACCCGGGTCACTATTTGACACTATTTTAAGAAAATAGTAACAAGTGAAGTGTTATTTCGAAAGTTGGTTTCTCTAATCCCAATTCTAACTAACCAAGCCCACGATCGACCACTTACTCAAAAAGTAAAAAATACTCGTTCACCTCTAAGTTGGCTGAAAGCCTGCATAAACTAAAACTCTGTCACTTAGATCTATTTTTTTTTTTACTCTTGAATCATAGAAATACCGCCATCATCTTTAGATATGATAAGTCGTATCTTGCACCGAATCTTTTGATTTCTTTGTAGTACTTTTTGCATAACTAAAGAGATATGGATCTTGAAATAGAAGTTCTTTCTAAGGGGACCTTCGAATCCAACTTTAAATCCATTTATTTCTGCCTCTTGTTCTGGGAGGAAAGCGAGAAATCAAACAACTTCTGATCGGGCAGTACTGGCAGTCGAGGATAAAGCTCCCGGGGCTTTAAAGATAGATTGAGGGGAATAAAACGACGTAGCATTTCAGTTCCTCTCTGGGTCGATGACTTCAATGACAACTATTCATGACACCAACTTCGCATTTTAAGTCTATGGTATTTATTTTATGCAAATGCTTGTTTTTAATGTTGTCCTAGTAAGACCATGGTAACAAGTTTGATTTTAGAGATTGGAATTGCCTTTACTACGTCACTAAAGACCACATTTGTATTCTTTCCTGAAATCGTGGAATGTTTATGACAATCAGAGATAGTGTAGTGCGTTGCATTTTGTTCTTTGTACAGAAGAATTTAGATATAAATCACAATTAGTAGTTTAAGTGACTGGTTGGTGCTAACTGCAAGTTTGTATTACCGTTCACTGCTTGGTGCTAGTAGAATTGGTATTTATGAAGGGGCCTGGCTGGTTGGTGCTAGTAGGTGTGTGCTCATCGTTAGGGGCATGGCTGGTAGGCGCTAGCAGGTGACCTGTTATTGTTTTGCATGGCTGGTTGGCGCTAGCAGATGACCCGTTATTATTTTTCCTAGCTGGTTGGCGCTAGCAGGTTTTTATTCATCTTTTGGGCCTTGACTGGTTGTCGTTAGCAAGCAGGGTCCTCACTATTTTTATTGCTAGATATTTGGAAATGTTTTAATTTTGAGAGGACTCACCTGGACTAGTAGATGTATTTCATGTACATATCCTTATGAACGATGAGCTAGTTATGGCTATGATTTTATTAATGTTTAGTAATATATGTGGTACCATTTTATTGGAATATGTAGTTTAATTAGTTGTTGCCTTCGCCTAATACTTACACTTCTTTATTACTTTTTTGGCATATTATAGCTGTAGTGGTAGACAATCTACTGGCGCTCTAAACTACTTGCTAAGTGATGAAGTCACTCATTTTATTTTTTCTATTTTTGATTCAGATATGCCTTTAAGTTCGGAATGCCATCTAGACACCCAGCCTGTGAACAGTGGGGTTTTGTATGACTACTTTACTTAGATTTTGTCCTATCACCGTGTTTTTGCGGCATATCTATTTTGTCGGTTAATCATTGGTACATATTTTTCCTTACTATAATATATTGGGTCATATTTTATATTATTTTGAACTAGATGTAAATTCACTTCTATGTATATTTTGGACAGTTAGCTGATATTTTAAGACATGTTGAAAAGTTGTTTAACCTTTTCGTATTTGGTTTTCGTACTTCAATATTGTATCTATTATATCATGAGCCTAATGAATAATTGATGTTTAAGAAGGACTCGTTTATGTGTTTAAAACTAATAATAAATTATGTGATTGAGCGATACTTAGCGTAGGTGGATTGAGCGATTCGTTTAGGAAGTTTGTTTTTCTTTTTTTAGGGCGATGTTGAAGTATTGGAAAAGAATTGCAACCCTGAAATGATTGAGCGATACTTAGCTGAGCGTAGGTCCTATGAGAGCTAGGGAATTTTCTTTCATAACAAGGTAACGCACCAAGTCCTATTTCTTATCTTTGTATTTTGAAATTTCTTTATTATATTAACGTAATTACATTGTACTCGACCGTATAACTTCTCATAGTGACTGGTAATAAGCTTCTTGGTTAAAAAAACCCACTCATAAAGTGATTGAAAAACTATTATTATCCCATGGATCTATTCTAGAATTGGCTTGGTATGTTAAACTATTGCAAGGTCAAACCCACACCACTAGAATTATATGCATGTCCTGATTTTGTCATTTCCAGTACCTTTAAGTTTTAATTTGCATGAGATACTTTTTCTTGGTTTTTCCACTGGTCTTTGTTACGGATGTCCGTACAGGCAAGCATTTAAACCACATCCATCCATGTTATGCATGGACTTAGCTTACTTGAACATACTCATCATTGGTGCTTACTTGGTCTTTGTTGCTCATTCACAACCAATCTCAGCTAACTCTCTCTTCGCAGACTCCCAAGTTTGAACGGGTTAGTTTCTATGAACATGAAAGTTATATCTTCTTGAATCTGCACATTTTTAGTAATTGAAAATCTATTGGTCATGGTACAACAAGCTTAGTGACACTGTTAAGACTATCAAGGCAATGGTATGATGTTTATGCTTGAGATCAGCTAGGCCGCTGATCTCGGAAAGGCCTTGGTTTTAGGATACTGTTCAGCACAACCTCACTGACTACTGAATATTTGGTTGTGTGGTCCGTAACTCCTCTTTGTAGTTTAGTTAGACATATAACACTCATCTTTTACAATAGTCTTGAAGATAACATTAGTTGTTATAAACTTCTACAGGCAAATCACTGACTGCCGAAGGAAGTTCCACATTGGTATTCACAGTTGATAACACCCTTTTTGCATAAGGGCAGTCAAAAATAGACTAGGATATTATATTTCCGAGTTGCTACAGTTTTTTGTGATACTCAATGCATCTTGTCTTTGCCTAACTTCAAGATTTCAGTTCCCATTTTTCGTATTGTCTAACTTCAAGATAAATTGGTATTGTCTATTCTTTGCTAGTATATATCTTCTAGATTCACTATAGTACTATTTTACGCTTATTGGGTTTGTGTATTTGTTTTAGATTAAGGAAAGTTCTAATGGTAAGGTCACAAGAACGTAGCTATTTGTGGCTGCTTATACAAGTATGGATGGGTCTTGTGCTTTTCCTATAGTCTTCATTTTAAAGAGAAATAACTAGCTCAACAGACGAGGAATGATATGTTCGGAAGTACTTCTCAGGTACTTAAAGTTGGTCTAATGACTTAAACAATTTAGGAATTTGCTTATAACATCACATATCTTTGCTTTGGTTCCTTTTAGAATATAAATTCATGTATATGCTTTTTGTGTTTCCTTGACCCCCATTTGTGTTTGGTTTTTAAGTTATTCGATTTGAGGATGCTACTACTTCCCTCCGAAGGCGGGGTGCACTTTAAACCCATTTAAGTAGGAACAACCAGCTAGCCCATACACAGTTTAAAGGTTTCATATCTTCAATTCGCAGACTCCCAAGTTTGAACGGTTAAGTTTCTACGAATATGAGAATTATATAATTTTGAATATGTACATGCATTTTTTTGTTCTTGAGTCCTTCATATGATAGTGTTAAACCCGATTTCACGGCAACTCTTACATGATGGTTTGAATGGTAAATAGCCTACTAGATACTTAAACCTTGATGTTTTCAGTAGTGCCCTTTGTGTTAATTATTTGACTTTAGTGTTTAATATATGAATGCTATTATTAGGTATCTGGCCATAAGTAGTCTTCTACAATAACTTCCAGGTTCATTCCGATGAACCGAAGTCTACTCTTGCTCTGTGTGGAGTGGCGCTGCACTGATAATGCTCATGCCGTGTTGTTTGCCTCTACTTGTTCCATGTCTAGAAATTTCTCGAGGCTCTTTACCCACATGAAAGGTTGGGCGCGCGACTCAATGAAAGAACAAATTGCGTAAAGGTGATGAAGATAGGAATTTCAAAGCACAAATTGTTTTTTCCATTACGTTCTTATTATGCCTTGTGTACTTTAAAAGCCTAGTTATTTATTGGCAATCAACAACTCGAAAACATTGTAAATTTTGGAAAACCAATGTATAATATATCAATCATATCTTTGAAATGTATTGGTTTAGTATGTTGTTTGTGTAATCGATTTTATGATTTGAGAATCAGGTAGTATTTAGTAGCGGTGTCTGTGTAATTGGTTATATATATTTTTTATTATATATGTAGACTTTTTTATTTCTTATATTGATATTAATTGTTTCAAATTTTAACTTTAAGTGCATTGTTAGTTTTAAGAGGGATCTAAGTGAATAGAAGTTCTCAAAAACCATGTTGGCACCACATCAAGGTAAACGATTGCAGTTACTATTTATGTATGCACTTGATGTATAACATTCCTAATTCAATTTCATATTTTTGCAGGGCCCTAGGCAACCAGATGGTAAACAATGTGGTATTCATGCAATGTGCTTCATGCGAGACATAATGATCGATCCTTCTCTTTCTCCATTGAAAGTAAATAAAATGCCTCTAACATTTTAACTTACTTTATGCTTGAAATCTTTAGCAACTTTGTTTTTAACTTTTTTTTTTCTCTATTTTGCAAAATATTAACTTTGTTGTTTCTTATATTCTAGCTAAAAAATCTTAACCATAAAAAAGCCTTCACCGACAAGGAGATAAATGAAGTTCGAATGGATTTTGTTATGGTAATCCAAGAATGTATTATGAACTATCCTCAAGACAAATATGAACCATAAGGCCTGAAGACATATATGTGGATGATTGACTTTCATGAGATTAGGTTATTTTTTCATTTGGATTTAGATTAAACTGATTATATTTATATGAATTAGATTGGAAATGTGTTATTTACTTCATTATATTTTACGATTAAGTACAAATATATATTGGTTATCCAATGGGATTTGAATGTTTTAATGAAATTAGCAATATATATGAGTGTTACTTGAAATTTAATGGATCATATTCAGATATGTAGTTTATTAAGGTGTGTAGTTGATAAGTGCTCAAAAAGTGCTATTTAACCCTCGATTATGCCTCTTGTTTAGCCATCTTAGTGGACTAATAGTGTTTATAAGTTGTGTTTTAAGACTCTACAGGTGAAAAAGAGAGTTTTGTAGAATATTAGAGAAAATGGGGTAAAACGAAGCAATTCGAGCATTAAGGATCACATGGGAGGCCCGTGGACAATCATGGAGAAGGCCAAGGAATTGAGCTGTTAAAGGTGCGACTTGGACCTATATTAAAGTCTATTTGGAAGCCCAAGGCCAAAGGATTCGTTGCTTGGACCAAAGCCCGCAAAAGAGGATAGAAGGATAGAGCGTAAGAGAGAAAATGGAAGCTTATCGCGCGGGACGATGGATCGAAAGGTCGTGACGCATTGATTGAGTCCGGGACGATAGATCGAAAGCGTCGACGCATTGATTGAGTCTGAGAGACGCATGGATAATGCGTCTAGACGCGATGAATCGACATTGTAGCCAATTCCTTCTCGTTTTGGACATGAAGTTGGACTCACGAAAGAAACCTATTTGTATTAGGAAACAAATGACGGTTTGGAATGCTTCTAGAGCTCATTGTAACCCCTATAAATAGAGGACCTAAGTGCCTCATGTAATTTGCCAATTCACTTATATTCTTGTCTCCGAACTTGAAAAGGCGAGAGAGAGATTAATAATAAAAGATCGGTTTTAACTAGTTTGAAGTCTTAATAAATTAGTCTTTCTAGTCTTATGTTCTTCAACTCTTCTTCTTCTCGCTTCTTCGTGTTCTTCCTTCTATATGGAAGGCTAATCTTCTCCTTCAAGGGAGAAGATGAAGCCCGATGCTTAAAGTTTAATGATTCTTCCGGGTTCATGGTGTTCTTCAATCAAAGTTAGTTCTTTATGTTTGTAGTTATTAGTTCCATTGCCCACACCAGGGGATGGAAGTATAGAATAGGGTTTATGTTTTGCAATATTAATATCATGCTAGTGTTCTTTACTTTTCTTCTAGTAGTGTAATTCTTTAGAGTTAGGGAAGTATTCTTTGTGTTGCCTTAGAAGGGGTAGCTCAGGGAGTGGCTGCCTAGGGGAAGTATTCTTTGTGTTTGCCTTAAGTGGTGATTCATTGAATGGCTGCCCTATTAGGAAGTACTCCTTGATGTTGCTCTTGGTAATACATTGAATGGCTGCCCGAGCTTACATAAAAGGAAAGAAGATATTAATAGCATAAACATAGGAACAACCTTAAGTAGAGTTAATTCTTAACGATGTTTCGTCCAAAAGGGCATCGGCACTCGCTCGATTGCCTAATTGTAGTCTACTTGTAAGAACAACCATGAAGCAGAAGATCATAGATTAAAAGTATTGGTGGATTCTAATCTCTTGAATTCCCTCTTTATAAATTCTCAATAGTTTAGTTAGTTTAGCTTAGTTTAGCATTAGAATCTACAATCTCTACAATATTAGTTTTTAATCCCTCAAACCCCCTTTCCAGTCCTGTTCTTCACATAACATACACTTAAAAGTGGAACGATACCCTACTCATCCTTTATTTATTGAGGGATAGTTAGGTTTTGATACGCTTCTCTTTTGTTCAACGACCATATACCATCTACATACACAAAAAAGAGAGAGTGTCAATGGCGCCGTTTTAAAGTTGTTTATGTTTAAGGTTTTCTTTCAAGATTAGAATTTTGGATCTTGAGGTAATTTTAGCCGCATCATCCATCCTTTTAAGAAAGAAAGAAGCTTGAAGGACATCTCAAGACAAGATCTACCATCCGGTTAGTCAAATCTTCATTCTTTTATTGCTTTTTAGTATAGTTGCATCATAGTTTAGTTTTATTGCTTTCTAGTATAATTGCATTTAGGATCTTTTCAACAATTGAAGTTGTAAGCCAACACAAAAAAATATCGACTCTAGTGTTTCTTGTCCTAATCTTGACAAACGGACTATCGCCCGCGTGGGCAGTGGTACTTAAGCAATCCAAGTGATTCACCATAGCCCTCAAGAGACAAATTTTTAGACAACGGGCGGTAACTAGCTGCAAAGCCCAACCCAGTTGAAGAAAAGTAGTTTTACATTCTAGTATAAGTTAGAATAGTTGCATAGTAGGATAGTTTATTGTTATTTTCGTAGAATTTTCTAGTGTATGCCCGTCGTCCATATCATCGTCCAAGAAGAACACAACAAAGGACAAGGTTTAACAACCGACTAACAAGAATACTAGACGAGATTGATACAATGGTCGCGACATAATGAGGGAGGTGTTTTGGACACCAATAATCCCGGCTATCCCACCCATGCAAGCACAACAGAGAAAGAAGTTGAAATGCGATTTCTATTCGCCAATCATTGGAGACCCACCCAAAGAAGTATTGTTTTTCCGAGAGACGAAGCTAATCGGTTTGAACTTAGAGCATCGGAATCTCTATGCTTCCAAAGTTCAATGGTTCGCATAATGTTCAAATTTTATGTTCACATGAACAAATTTCTATCATCCCTCGAACTTTCAAGAATCGTAATATCGGGGATGAGAGTATCAAGTTAATTCTTTTTCCACTCTCCCTCGAAGGAAAAGCATCCGAATGGTTAATCGCACGTACGATCAATTCAATCAACAACCGGGAGAAGTTGAGAACAAAGTTTATGAACAAGTTCTACCCACCCCGTAAGAAATGGATGCCATGCAGCCAGCCATCAAATTTCAAAGGGAAGGTGATCAAGAATATCATCAAAGCCGGGAGAAATTCAATAATCTGCTAGTCTCATGTCCACATCATGGTTATGATAATAGCACACCGCTCATTTTTCTTTCGAGGACTTTCTACTATGAACAAGCGATGATGATACCAATGCATCAAGGTAAGTTTACATCATTGGATGGAGAGGAAGCTTACAACTTTCTCGAGAATTTAGTCAAGACACTCAACAATGGAGTACTAGCAACGAGGACGTAGCTAGAGTGGAGGGTGCCAAGAAATTTGGCAACCAAATTCAAGAAGACCCAAATCAAGCAATGCTATCAATTATGGCAAGCCTATCAACGGGACTTGAAAATCTGAACAAGAAGTTTGATCGGTTCTCCATGAATCCTCCAAAACCAAACAATTTCCAAGCTAAACCTCGACCATCCAAGCCTTGTTATACCATTTGTGAGCTATGTTCGATGAAGGCCATACCATCAAGAGTGTTCAGATTATCCGGATACTAATGCAGGGCATGTAGTATCAACTCTTTAGGAAGAAATAACCCGCCTCAATCAAGGACGTAATTATTGGAAGCCTCAAAATACAAATCACGTGAATTTTCCTCAAGATTCCAAAATCAGCCAAATCGGCCTCGAATAACCCGATGATCGGTTCCAAAACCGCCAACAACCATACATAAATCAACAGTCATACCAGAACCAGCAATACCAAGCCAACACAAACAGAGAGTTAGTACCAGATCTTATGAGTGGATATATTGCGCCTATGCCTCAGTCGAGCAAAGCAGTTACCCCACATCTGGAAGATGCTATCACCACCATTGTCAATGAAATAAAACGATAAATCAAAGAACCCAGAAGTTGGAGAATAACTTTAGTGTCATTCAAGGCCAGATAGGGCAAATCGCTGCCGCCTTGACAGAGAGATCAAAAGGAGCATTACCAAGCCAGCCGGAGCCAAATCCAAAAGGAAAAGGTGTCTTGCAGGTGGATAACCTGGAGATTACTCAGTCAAATGCCCAAGTTAATTCTGTCACCACTCTGAGGTCAGGCAAGAAAGTTGATAACAAGATTGTCTATGAACCAGGAAAAGATTCTGTGGAGCCTAAGGTAACTTATGTCCCCACCATCCCACCCAGTTCTAACATTCCAGATATATCTAGTGTTGTGCAACCTCTGAAGAAACTGTTGAAGGAACTACTGTGGAAGTAAGTAAGAAGAAGCCATCACGAGTGACTCCACCTGTCACTCCACTATTTGTTACCAAGCCAACCGCCGAAAAGAAGAGAACCGATATTGAAGAATCCGCAAAGACCGCTTTCCTTCAAACTAGTTAATACCGTAAAGGATGACCAAGATAAGGAGATTTGCGATGTATTTCAGAATTTACAGATTAATATCCCATTTCGACCGCCATCAAGCAAGTTCCCTCATATGCCAAGTTCCCGAAAAGATCTAGTAAAGAAGAAGACCAACATTCCGGAAAGAAGCTTTTATCGCCAAAAGATGTTCATCGTTATCTACGTAATCTATCGGTTGTGAAACCGAAAGATCCCGGAAGTCCAACTGCTACATGCGTAATGGAGATTCTTTGAGGAACAAGCTTTATTAGATTTGGGTGCCGTGAATCTTCTACCATATTTCGCCTCCACGAAGTTGGGCTTGAAGGATCTAAAACCAACCGATGTTACTTTACAACTTGGCGATAGATCGATGAAGATACCTAGAGGACTCATTGAAGACGCCATAGTCAAGATCGAAGATTTCTATTATCCGGTTGATTTCATAGTACTAGACACGTAACCTACATCCGGTAGGCGATACCAATCATTCTAGGCGCACCATTCTTGGCCACCGCAAATGCACTCATCAACCGGTCGAAACGGTAATATGACGTTATCCTTTGGTAATATGAAAGTCGAGACCAATGTTTTCCATATGTTACAGCAACCACAGGAGGTGTGTACTGTGAACGAGGTATGCATGATTGAAGCGTTAGCACAGGATTATCTGACTTATTCATATCCTGCTGACGAGTTATTAAAAGCTCTGACAGACTCAGATTGTGAGGAACTTAGTGTTGAGTCAATCAAAGCGATTTTGGATTCATCACCTATCTTGGATGACATCAAGTTCAAAGAAAAGCTTGAATCACCTATGCTTGATAAACCACCTAAAGAGCTTAAGAAGGAGCCGCCTAAGCTAGAATTGAAGCCTTTACCGTCTACACTCAAGTATGTTTTCTTGGGAGATTTGGGAACCTACCCAGTAGTCATTGCATCGATCCGACTAACGGAGCAAGAATCCAGGTTAGTGGCACTTTTAAAGGAACACAAGTCAGCTATAGGTTGGACAATTGATGATATCAAGGGGATCAGCCCTATGATAGTTCAACATAGGATTCATCTGGAAGAGGATTCCAAGACTTCTAAGCAACCACAGAGGAGGCTTAATCCGAAAATGAAGGAAGTAGTTAGAGAAGAGGTCGTCAAACTCCTTGACGCCGGCATTATCTACCCTATTTCTGATAGTCAATGGGTTAGTCCAGTTCAAGTTGTGCCAAAGAAGTCCGGAACCACAGTGATCGAGAACGAGAACAATGAATTGATACCAACCGTGATTTCAACCGATGGAGAGTTTGCATCGATTACAGGAAACTGAATAGCGCATCAAGGAAAGACCATTTTCCATTGCCATTCATCGATCAGATGTTAGAAAGATTAGCTGGACAAGCTTACTACTGCTTTCTTGATGGTTACTCAGGATATTTTCAAATCCATATTCACCCTGAGGACCAAGAGAAGACCACATTCACATGTCCGTTCGAACATTAAGCCTACCGTCAGATGCCTTTTTTGGTCTATGCAATGCACCGGCCACTTTTCAGCGATGCATGATGAGTATTTTTGACGACATGGTGGAGAAATACATGGAAGTTTTTATGGACGATTTTTCAGTTTTTGGATCATCTTTTGAAGATTGCCTACACCATCTTTCCTTAGTCCTTAAACGTTGTTGCGATACCAACTTAGTTCTGAACTGGGAAAAGTGTCACTTCATGGTAAAGGAAGGGATAGTGCTAGGTCACCAAGTTTCAAAGGAAGGAATTCTAGTAGATCGAGCGAAGATTGATATTATAAAGGATCTACCCAAACCAAGAACTGTCAAAGATATCCGTGCCTTCCTAGGTCACGCGGGATTCTATCGTCGATTTATCAAGGATTTCAGCAAAATTGCAAGACCGCTGTCACATTTGTTAGGAAAAGATATTGTCTTTGATTTTGATACATCCTGCGTTGAAGCTTTTATGAAGTTAAAGGAAGCACTCACATCAGCACCAATCATTCGTGCGCCCGATTGGAACCAGCCATTTGAAATCATGTGTGATGCATCTGATTATGCTATAGGAGCTGTTCTAGGACAAAGAGACAAGAAAGTGCCGTATGCAATCTACTATGCTAGCAAGACTCTAAATGGAGCTCAGATTAATTATTCTACCACTGGAGAGGAAACCTTTAGCCGTTTTCTTTTTTCTTAACAAATTCGACAATATCTGATAGGTTCAAAAGTAATTATCTATACCGACCATGCTTTGCCTTTAAGTCATTTACTCGCTAAGCGGGATGCCAAGCCTAGGTTGATCCGATGGATACTACTTTTACAAGAATTTGATTTGGAGATACGCGGATAAGAAAGGAACAGAGAATGTCGTTGCTGATCACCTTTCTAGATTGCTAGTGGAGAATACGGAAGACAATTTACAAATCTGTGAGACTTTTCCTGATGAACAGTTGTTCAGTATATCAGAAGTGCCATGGTACAGCCACATTGCAAATTATCTTGTGACCGACAAGGTACCATCACATTGGAGCAAGCAAGAAAAAGATTTATTCTACTCAAAGGCCAGATATTATTTTTGGGATGATCCATACTTATTCAAGAAGTGTTCGGATCAAATTGTTCGAAGATGCATCCCAGAATTGGAACAGGAATCCATTCTATCATTCTGTCATGATCAGCCTTGCGGAGGACACTTTGGCCCGCAACGTACTGCAGACAAGGTATTACAAGCTGGATTCTATTGGCCTACTCTTTTTAAAGATGCAAATATTTATTGCAAAGCATGTCCGAGATGCCAATTTTTGGGTAAGATCTCGAAAAGGTTCGAGTGGCCTCAACAACCGATCCTTATCTCAGAAATCTTTGATGTATGGGGTATAGATTTCATGGGACCATTTCCTCCTTCTTTTGGTTACACCTATATTCTACTAGCTGTGGACTATGTTTCAAAATGGATTGAAGCAGTTCCTACGAAGACCGCCGATCATAAAGTCGTCGTGGACTTTCTGAAGAAGAACATTCTACCAAGATTTGGAACACCGAGAGCCATCATCAGTGATAACGGTTCTCACTTCTGTAACCGTGTATTTGGGAATCTTATGGCAAAGTATGGAGTAATTCACAAGCTAGCTTTACCATATCATCCTCGGACTAATGGTCAAGCGTAAGTTTCAATAGGGAAATCAAGAGTATTCGAAAAGACAAGAATCCATCTAGGAAAGATCGGTCTCTTAGACTCCAAGATGCACTATGGGCATACTGAGCGACATTCAAAACACCCATAGGGATGTCACCCTATCGCTTGGTATATGGAAAAGCATGTCATCTACCTGTTGAGTTAGAACATAAAGCCTATTGGGCAGTGAAAGAGATGAATTTCAACCTAGATCAAGCAGGAGAAAAGAGGAAGCTTCAGATCAGTGAATTAGAGGAATTGAGAAGTGATGCTTATGATAAGTCAAGGATTTATAAGGATAAGACTAAAGCATTACATGACAGAAGAATTCTGAAGAGAGATTTTGAACCTGGACAGAAGGTTCTGGTCTACAACTCTCGTCTAGAAATTTTCCCTGGAAAGCTGAGATCTAGATGGACGGGACCATTTATAGTAAGACATGTCACACCTTTTGGAGCTATTGAAGTAGAAGACATAAAGAGAAGGACTCGTTTCAAAGTCAATGCTCATCGACTAAAGCCTTTTCTGGAGTTACCTACTGGAGACGTGGAGGCCATTTTTCTCAAGGATCCGGTTTATCAAACCACCACCAGAAGCGGAAAATTGGGGTAAGTTACCTACACACCTTAAAAGATTACATTCTATGTCTTCTTGAACCTGTTACTCTGTCTAGTTTAAGTTTTTTGCATGAGGAAGCCAAGCGTCGTAAGCTTGACTCCTTAGGATCTCATTAGTATAAGTGCAACTGATAGCCGGGCCCTCAGATTTTCATAACTTTATCATTTACTGAGAGGAGTTGCAAGCGCCGGAGTCAAAGTCAAAGTCTCATAACTCTAGTTGTTGAGAGATCCGGAATGGGAATATAAAATGTCTATAAAGAAGTAAGCATGTTGTTGAGAGATCAGTTTTGGAATGGGAATTCTAGTCTTTCATACACGAAATTTTGAGGATCCATGACTTTAAAAGACTCACATTATGTCTTTTAGGGATCCGGAAAAAAAAAAACCTAAAAATTTGTTTCTTGAACTAATTCGATATTCGCATCAATGGTAATATCCTACCTTTTCTCATCCATTTCATTTACTTTTCTTTCCATACATACATTGAGGTCAATGCATGCATAAGTAGGGGAGGGTGTACTTGAGAAATGAATTTCGAAAATTAGTTTTCAAAAACAAAAATATTTTTTTTGTTATCAGTAGCATGAGAAAAATGAATTTTAATGATGAGTCTGGGATATAGATTCTATACTACTTAATGCTGAGTTTGATAGATAGTTGATATTATTGATTTCATTGCCGCTTAGACTATTTATTATGCTCGGACATAGTTCTTATTGATAGAATTCTTTATCAAGACACCACCATAATACTTAGTCAGTTTTGTGTACTTTTGCTAGAAGAGAGATTTAAACCCCTAGTAAACTGGAAGTAGAATTTTTTAGACTTAGCCCGTGAGACTTGAGCTTTATACTCATTCTTTGGAGAGTTCTTACGAAAAATCCGAGTCTTAGTGACTCATCATCTTTCAGTTCTTTATGTCGTTGTAATATAGTCTCATTATTCGTTGATTTGGTTAATCACGAAGTGACATCAACTGGGGAGATAGCCATTAGGTCTTGTAGTCTATTCGAAACAGAGTATCATACTGATAAGTCAAGTAGTGAACCCATTCAGCCTTTATCCCACCTAGTAGGACCATCATGTTAAACCCTTTTGAGCCTTACAATAAGCCATTTTCTTTCATAAAACCCTTGACCCATCACCCAACTCCAGACAAGGAGTATAGCCAAAATCTTTATCAGCCATACCCATATGTTTCTGAGAATACGAGGGGCACAAGGAGGAAGAAAGACCACAAAAGGAAGATTACAAGGAAATATCAGAGAGATACAATGAAGTCCATCATTTTGTTCAAGTGAAAGAAGCTAGTGGAAAACGAGCATATCCAGTACTAATCAAGGATATACCACTGAGCTTTAAAAAAAAAAAAAAAAAAAAAAAAAAAAAAAAAAAAAAAAAATGGATGGAAAAGCTAAGACAAAGGAAGAATTTTCTCTCTGCAATACAAAATTTGAAGAAATCTTCCAAAGAAATAAGCAAAACCCTTAGTGTTTTCAGAAACAACCTTAGAATCCTTTTTACCTTTCCTTCATAAACCAATACCCAAGCCAAGTTACAACCCATGACTTATCACTACAGTATGGTACGAAGTCTAGAATAGGTGAGAGGATGCTAAAGTGAAGGACCCGACACTTCATATGTGATTGACATTCTTTCCATGAGACTACTTTTATTCAGAAGTCTGTCTTTCAAGGTAGTATGTGGGATGTTCGTATGCATTATTCTTTTCCCCACATACATGAGGTAAAATAGTAGACCATCTTCTGAGAGATTCTTTTCTGAGAGTATGACCGGTGAGGATTGAAAGTCAAGATTATCTACCTATGGTAAACTAGGGATTCCGTTTCTTGGATAGGAGAGTATAGAAAATTGACTAAGTACACACATAAGCCTTGATTGAGAATTTTTGTCAATTTTTACTATCTCTCATCATAATCTATGAGTCTTTGCAGCAATGTAATTAGCAATGGAGATTGTCTATTGGAGTAAGCACAAAGTGGGTAAGGAATTTCTCTCTCTGAAAAATACTATCATTCTTGAACATGCTATTGATTGATTTTGTGGGTATATCACCTGAAAACCCTCACGAGACTATAACTCGTCCTTTTTGGGAACTTAAAAGGTTTAAAGCCTTGTTGCATATGGTAAATGCAATCGCGATGCCTCTTGAAAATGAGTTAGGATTTTATTTTTGTTATTAGGATGTGATTTTGATCACTTATCTATTTTTTTATCTTATTTGCTAAGAGACTAGCAAAAGGCTAGTTGGGAGTTGTGATAAGTGCTCAAAAAGTGCTATTTAACCCTCGATTATGCCTCTTGTTTAGCCATCTTAGTGGACTAATAGTGTTTATAAGTTGTGTTTTAAGACTCTACAGGTGAAAAGAGAGTTTTTGTAGAATATTAGAGAAAATGGGGTAAAAGCGAAGCAATTCGGAGCATTAAGGATCACATGGGAGGCCCGTGGACAATCATGGAGAAGGCCAAAGGAATTGGAGCTGTTAAAGGTGCGACTTGGACCTATATTAAAGTCTATTTGGAAGCCCAAGGCCAAAGGATTCGTTGCTTGGACCAAAGCCCGCAAAAGAGGATAGAAGGATAGAGCGTAAGAGAAAAATCGGCTTATCGTGCCTGGGACGATGGATCGAAAGGTCGACGCATTGATTGAGTCCGGGGACGATAGATCGAAAGGCCCGACGCATTGATTGAGTCTGAGACGCATGGATAATCGTCTAGACGCATGAATCGACATTGTAGCCAATTCGCTTCTCGGTTTTGGACATGAAGTTGGACTCTCGAAGAAACCTATTTGTATTAGGAAACAAATGACGGTTTGGAATGCTTCTAGAGCTCATTGTAACCCCTATAAATAGAGGACCTAAGTGCCTCATGTAATTTGCCAATTCACTTATATTCTTGTCTCCAGAACTTGAGGCAGAGAGAGATTAATAATAAAAGATCGGTTTTAACTAGCTGAGTCTTAATAAATTAGTCTTTCTAGTCTTATGTTCTTCAACTCTTCTTCTTCTCGTTCTTTGTGTTCTTCCTTCTATATGGAAGGCTAATCTTCTCCTTCAAGGGAAAGATGAAGCCAAAGCTTAAAGTTTAATGATTCTTCCGGTTCATGGTGTTCTTCAATCAGAGTTAGTTCTTTATGTTTGTAGTTATTAGTTCCATTGCCCACACCAGGGGATGGAAGTATAGAATAGGGTTTATGTTTTGCAATATTAATATCATGCTAGTGTTCTTTACTTTTCTTCTAGTAGTGTAATTCTTTAGAGTTAGGAAGTATTCTTTGTGTTGCCTTAGAAGGGGTAGCTCGGGAGTGGGTCTGCCTAGGGAAGTATTCTTTGTGTTTGCCTTAAGTGGTGATTCATTGAATGGCTGCCCTATTAGGAAGTACTCCTTGATGTTGCTCTTGGTAATACATTGAATGGCTGCCCGAGCTTACATAAAAGGAAAGAAGATATTAATAGCATAAACATAGGAACAACCTTAAGTAGAGTTAATTCTTAACGATGTTTCGTCCAAAAGGGCATCGGCACTCGCTCGATTGCCTAATTGTAGTCTACTTGTAAGAACAACCATGAAGCAGAAGATCATAGATTAAAAGTATTGGTGGATTCTAATCTCTTGAATTCCCTCTCTTATAAATTCTCAATAGTTTAGTTAGTTTAGCTTAGTTTAGCATTAGAATCTACAATCTCTACAATATTAGTTTTTAATCCCTCAAACCCCTTTCCAAATTCCGTTCTTCACATAACATACACTTAAAAGTGGAACGATACCCTACTCATCCTTTATTTATTGAGGGATAGTTAGGTTTTGATACGCTTCTCTTTTGTTCAACGACCATATACCATCTACATACGCAAAAAGAGAGAGTGTCAGTAGTTTATTGCAGGTTCCCAATTTTAGGGGTTTTTATATATATTCACTTTTTTTTAATAATAATAATAATAATAAAACAATGTATACATATCACGGTTTTACCCAAACCGTCATGACTAATGATACTTTTTATGACTGTTAAAAAATATGAATGCATAACAGTTTATTTAAAACCGTCACAAATGATATGATTTGTTGTGACAGTTTTTTAGCAGTTGTTACCATTTTTTTTATGGTTTTATGACCATTAAAAAGGATGAATGTATAACCGTTTATTTAAAACCGTCACAAATGATATGATTTGTTGTGACAGTTTTTGAGCAGTTGTTACCGTTTTTTATGGTAGAGAGAGGCTAATCTAGAACAAATATTTGTGACGGTTTTGGAAAAACCCCCACTCCATCACGGTTTTGGAAAAAAAAAACAATAGGAACAAAAGACTTTTTGTCACTGTTTTTAACAGTGATATAAAGCCTTTTTTCTTGTAGTTTAACTCATGTTAAGGTTCATCATAAGGAATCAATCAAAAACTAATTTTTCCTAATTTTTTTTTGTTTTTCTTTTTATCTCTAACTATTACAAACAAGTTCCACTGACTTCTCCTACTCTATTACAAAATCAGGGCTCGGAACACAACTATTCATCAAAAACCAACTAAGCTACCAAAAACCTATATCCACATGTCTAGAGGTGACTAGGCAGTCGTCCCCTAGGTAGCTCATGGTCACCCGCCGACACCGGTGAAGTTTGTTTGTCTTTTGGCTGTGTCTTCAGCTCCTCTACAGCTTGTTGGTCCCGCAACCTGATTTGTAAGAAAGTAGATCAGTACTAAAAAACAATAAAATAAAATGATGAAAAATTGAAAAAACAAATAGAAATGGAAGGATGAGATTGATACTTCCTTCTTAGATTCTCAACCAAGCACTCTCACTCCTTCAATCCATGATGGCGGCGCCATTTGAAGCTTGTTGAACAGTGGTGTGTAACTTCAAAGAGTTAGTTTAGAAGTGAGGCTCATCATAAATTGTTTAGAGTTTGAGTGTGGGAGTTATGAAAAAGAAAGGTAGACTCTTAGTATAGATTAGATTGGTTTTAAACTAATGAAAACATGAAAGCTGTAGTTATTGGTATTGAAATGACATGAAAACATTGAAGAAAGATTGATTGAAGATTGAAATAAGAACAACAAGATATGATTGAAGATTGAAATAAGGACAAATGAAAATAACAAGTTTAATTAAAAGGAAATGAAGAACAATAAAGTAAAAACTTGAATTGAAAAACTAGACAAGAAATTAAACAAACCAAATGGTTTCGATCCTAAGACAATGGATGCTTTCTCTCTCCCCAACTTTTAGATTATATACCCCTACTTTTGCCTTTTCCAGATTTTCCCTTCTCCATTACAAATGAGACACCTCACCCCTACTTTTGCTTTTGCTTTATTGATTTCTGCTTGACCAAGGTAGGTTTTGGGAGAATGTCATATTTTGAGATAAGGGCCTCCATCTCTGGTCTTCTGAGTTGAGGGCTTTGACCTTTGACTTTGATTGTTGACTTTGACCGTTGACTTTAACTTTTTCAACACTTTTCCATAGCAGCTTCTAGTCTTCTTAATAAGCGTGATTAAGGCTCCTTTTGGTGTTAAGACGCAGCTTTTATGATAAGTGGTCTGAAATACTCCATAACCTGAAAAAGGTAATAAAAGCTATGAGTTGTCTTTTCGTTAAGCGTAAGAAAGGTTGTAATGCTGCAATATATGGATAATAAAATGCACATTTGGGAGCTGATTAGATATGCAAGAAGAAAACTATTTTATGTACAAAACACCCTCTGTTACAATGTTACACAACAATAATGGATGTAACGCCAACAGTTCCTACATGCTATAGTCAAGCAGTAAAGGATGAAAACTAGAGACAAGCTATGGTTGAAGAGTTCAATGCTTTACAATCAACTAATACTTGTATTCTAGTCCTTTATACTGGTCAGCATGTTATTAAAAACAAGTGGGTTTTTTGGCTGAAGCAAAAGCCAAATGGTTTGATTGACAAATTCATTTCCAGACTTGTAGCAAAAGGGTTTAGTCAGCAAGAAGGTATTAATTACACTCAAAATTATAGTCCAGTTGCTACACCATCAACAATAAGACTAATTCTTGCCTTATCAGTTGAGAATGATTGGTTTATAAGACAACTTGATGTCAGTAATGCTTTCCTTCATGGTTTATTAAGAGAAGAAGTATACATGGATCAACCATCAGGGTTCATTGATAAAGACAAGCCATGATATGTATGTAAACTTTTGAAGTCTTTATATGGCATTAAATAGGCACCTCGAGCCTGATACTCTACCTTACTTCAAGTTCTTCTAGCTATGAACTTCCAAAGTACTTATGCTGATATTTGTTTGTTTAGAAGTACAATGGTCACATCACATATCTTTTAGTATATGTTGATGATATTTTGATTATAGGATCTTCTTCATCTCATATGTTTGATACTATTAAAGCTTTGGGGACTCAACTTGCAATGAAGGATCTTGGTATCTTGAGTTACTTTGTAGGACTAGAAGTGTCAAGAACATCAAGTCAGATGTTTGTTTGTCAGACAAAGTACATATTAGATCTTCTAAAGAGGTATAAAATGGATGGTGTAAAGCCAATTTCTACACCATACTCTTCTTCTACAAAATTGGATAATGAAACTAGAGAATTACTTCCAGATGGCTCTGAATATAGGTCTATGGTTGGTGCTTTTCAATACCTTACATGGAGTAGGTCTGATATCTCTTATGCAGTAAATCAAGTATGTCAATAGCTTCATTGTCCAAGAACAAGTCATTTTACAGCAGCAAAAAAAATTCTAAGACATTTAAATGGTAGTTTAGATCATGCATGGATTTGTAATTAAGAAAGGTTCTACAAGGGTACAAGCCTATTCTGATGCTAATTGTGATGCTGATTGTGGGCAGGATCACCATCTAATAGACAGTCAACAAGTGGCTTTATAGTTTTCTATGGGCATACACCTATTTCCTGGTCTACAAAGAGAAAACCAACTTTGGCTCGATCCTCAACTCTACTAAATCTGAGTATAGGTCATTGGCTCACACTGTAGTTGAATTGTCATGGCCAAAGAAACTCTTTGTTGCTATTCAAGTTCCTATACTTGACTTACCTATTTTATGGTGTGATAATATCAGCTCTATTTCTCTTGCCTCGAATCTAGTATTCCATTCTAGAACTAAGCATATAGAGGTTGATTACCATTTTGTTAGGGAATTGGTTACTAGTAACTCAATCAATTCAAGATTAATTATGTGTGTATTGAAGAACAACTTGCAAATATACTTACCAAAGGTCTATCTAGACAACGTCATAATCTTTTGAAGTTCAAGCTCTCAGTTGTCTCCAAGCCTACTTTAGCTTGAGGGGGTATGATAAGCAAGTCATTGAAGATACCATAACATTCTAGAAGAAGTTTGCTATGGTCAAAGTCAAATCAGTTACTCTGTAGTACAATTGTCAATTTTGTTAGTTGTCAGAAGTTTGTTGTAATTCGGTTACTCTATTAGAAAACTGCCAATATAAAGACATAATGTAATTCATTTGCTTATGATGAAATCACAAGTTCTTTACTACTGAGTGCTATAAAATAAAAAATCATACATAACAAGGCAGAGCCTGATAATAACATACCCCCACAATTTCTAGGCATATTGATAAATAACATCCTTGGTTTCTGTAAGGGTTTGTGAGCACAGAACATCATAAGTATTGAATGTCATGAAGGGCGCAGATGATATTACATACTGTTGGACGCCCAAGAAGTAGTTTCTATATTTGATCACTTTTTCCTTAGTCAAAAAATATACTATTTAGGAAATTCTAGCCTTAATTGAAAGAATTGTCGATAAAAACACATCCACTGTACCTACAATTCATCTATGTACAATCGTATTCTAGTTACATTGCCCAAAAGAAAAAGCAACATAATAGTTCATCAGTAAGAGTAAAATAGCCATATTCGCTATACGGTTATAGTTAATCCACAATCTGGACTATCTATGAAGTGGATTAAAAGTGTCTGTATAGTGTCGGTGTACCCTGTGTCAAGGTTCATATTTATTATATTTATTAGGACATGTATTTTGAAGTGTCTGATATGGGGCCCAAGAGTGTCATCTCTAAATTCAGCCCTGCTCTTATTGGTTCTCTCGTTAGCTCTCTTCTTTTTCCCTAACACAAGTCTGTTACCACTACACCATTTAGGCCAAACAAGAACATATTAGGGCCTGTTTCTGTTAGGCCCGACCATAAATTATGAAGAAAACTGCTGGACGTTTAGTCTAATTTTGAGATGGGCTTAACAGAAACGGTCCCCATCCGTTCCTGTTTGGCCCAAATTGAGTAATGTACAACATCTAAAGAGATACGTGAGGGATGCGTTGGAAATTTTATCTCATTTGTATCCATACCCAGGTTAGTGTTGTGTGGTATTGATATAAATGACATGACACAAACTTTGTATCCAGTGTCATTAGTAGCTTGGGGTTTACATGACACAATCTGGAACAAGTGACTCCACCAACATGTGGTTTTGAAGATGGCCTATTTGCTAATGGCACCCCAATTAGGAGTAGGAGATAAAGGGTATCAATTGTGGCCCTAATAGAACATAGGAAAAAAACTAGACAACAAAATGTATGTAAGAGCAGTAGTTATAAGTGCACCATCTTTTAAACAAAGGTAGGATACCACAACGTAATACATTTTTATGAATAACTATCTTTATAACTAAATAACCTGGATATATTGGAGTGGTACACAAAAGGGCCTTGACATACGTATATCTCCACTTCAACTTCCACAAGCCATCCACTTAACAAGTGTTGGGCCCTACTTGAGTCATAATCCAGGGGCTTGCAAAAATTTAATCATAAATGAACTCATAACCATTTCATAAAAAAAAAAAAACCCCTGAGATACTATTTGTTAATTACCTCTTATACAATTTTACCTTAAAAAGATAGGGAAGTAATCAACCAAATAAGAAGAGTAACAATAAACTTCAAAAGTTGTGTGGTGGTCGCTAGTGAGTGCTGAAGAAGAGTATTTGGTTGTGGTGGAAAGGGTTTTGTTGTTCATCTTCGACTCTTTGTTTAGAGGATGGTTTTTGATGGATGAAACACTAAACTTTGTAACTCTTCTCTCCTATTTTCTTATGGCTATTGGAATTACTCTCAATCTTAAACTTGTATTGAAATGATTTAGAAAACTTGTATTGAGATGATTAAGAAAACTTGTATTGAAATAATTAAGAACTTGGTTTACACTAAAACTTGAAGAACATGAAAATGGAAAATAAGTAAATAACAATTTAAATTAAAAACATTTAATCTACTCCTAATTACCAAAGATTAGATCTATGGTAAATATCTTTCTCTACAACTGTGGTTTATATAAGACACCATTTACAATTATACCCTTCTTTCTAGAAACAATCTTATAGCCTTTTAACCTAAGCCTATACAATAGAAGTTTTGAATTTGGCTTTAGGTCCCTGGGTCACAGTAGCTTTCAGTATTAAGTCCTTGAGTCATTGACTTGTTCCGGTAACTTTGCTCCGAAGCTGGAATCTTCCCAAGCAGCGTAAATAGCCATCCTTTTTGTGCTAAAATGCACGTATTAGGAATATGCATCTTAAATGGCATGTATCCTGTAAATGGTAGCTAAAGCTATAAGTTTTCTGTTCATTAAGCATAAGAAGGGCATATTCGAAGCATTGTAAAGGTAATAAAACGCACATTTTAGGGTTGATCAAGTGGTACAAACTTCAGAATCAAACAAAACACGGCAGAATCTGATGATAACACGATGCCCCACCATTTCTAGGCATATTGATCAAGAGCACTGCATCCTTGGTTTCCTCAAAGGGTGAATGCAGAACATCGTAAATATTGGCATGGTATCTATAGTTTTTATTTTTTAAGAAAACATAAGAGCCTCAAGACGCTAATGAGCTTACGTCTCAATCACAATACAGACTTAAGATTTACTTTAATTTGAAAATTGAATGATTTCTATATGAAGAAGTAAGAAAAAACTAAAAAATATATTTAGGGTCCTCGGTTACCATCCATGGAGCTTATAGCCTCAGTGTGGTTTTCTGCCAAAGACTGTCAGGCGCCCCTCAAGGCGCATGTCTTAGTACGTTTTGTTAAACACTGATGTTATCAGTGTTGAGATATTTGGCCTTTACAAAGCCAATACACATTTATTATTTATACATGATGATTAAATACACAAATCTTATTATTATGCACGTGGGTGAACTAATATCATATGATAAAACCATAAGTTCCATATGTAATAGAATTAGAACAATCAAGCATACGAAGAGTCATTTGTGGGAGATTTGATTGTATCTATTTACCTAGAATGTTCACAGTTAGGGGTGAAGTAGAACGCTTTACTTATACGACTGTAATATACATAACTACTATATGATAGGATAGATTATGATATCTCTATCATTTGAGTATGACTCTAAGTTTGTATATTGGTGTAGTCACATGATTGACACTGAGGGGATCAAAGTGAGAACACACTATAAATTCGTTGTTAAGGTTAGTGTGCAAATCTCACTTTACCAATTATTCCTTAGACTTGAGGAATTGTGAAAATTCATTGTGTCTCAAATTTATTACTTTGAGATGTTAAAAAGTAATGTCTATTCATAGACTTGACTTGACGTTTTGGGTAATGAATGTAGGATGTCTTGAATCACGAATTATAATAAATGATTCACTATTTTACGGAGTTATGTATTAGGAAATTATGACATAACTAACTAAGCTCAAACCTAGCCGGTTTAAAAAATAGTTTCTTAATGCTCAATTAATGTTGAATGTCACATTGGGTCAATTAGACATGGGTGTGATAGTGAAGAACATATTCACAATGGTCTAATTGTGAATACAAGTGAGTGAGGTGGAGGGACTTAATTTTAAATAATGGTAGGATAGGACTTTCTTGATATTTCCAAGGGCCTTATTGTAAATGTGGATTTGTTAATGGGCACTTTCCGTATTAAAGATATATATATATATATATATATATATATATATATATATATCTCTCTTTAATACGGAAAGTGCCCATTAACAAATCCACATTTACAATAAGGCCCTTGGAACTTAGGGGTGAAGTAGAACGCTTTACTTATACGACTGTAATATACATAACTACTATATGATAGGATAGATTATGATATCTCTATCATTTGAGTATGACTCTAAGTTTGTATATTGGTGTAGTCACATGATTGACACTGAGGGGATCAAAGTGAGAACACACTATAAATTCGTTGTTAAGGTTAGTGTGCAAATCTCACTTTACCAATTATTCCTTAGACTTGAGGAATTGTGAAAATTCATTGTGTCTCAAATTTATTACTTTGAGATGTTAAAAAGTAATGTCTATTCATAGACTTGACTTGACGTTTTGGGTAATGAATGTAGGATGTCTTGAATCACTTAATTATAATAAATGATTCACTATTTTACTGAAAGTTATGTATTAGGAAATTATGACATAACTAACTAAGCTCAAACCTAGCCGGTTTAAAAAATAGTTTCTTAATGCTCAATTAATGTTGAATGTCACATTGGGTCAATTAGACATGGGTGTGATAGTGAAGAACATATTCACAATGGTCTAATTGTGAATACAAGTGAGTGAGGTGGAGGGACTTAATTTTAAATAATGGTAGGATAGGACTTTCTTGATAGTTCCAAGGGCCTTATTGTAAATATGGATTTGTTAATGGGCACTTTCCATTATTAAAGAGATATATATATATATATATATATATATATATATATATATATATATATATATATATATATATAAATCCATTATTAAAAGTGTTTTAGCATATCAAGTACAAGTACGTATATGACAAGGACTTGTCCTCTTTGAGAGAAGACATGGAATCCTAAGTAGATCCCACTACACACACACTTACGTATTCTCAAAGTTTTTCTATATAAGTGAATGACTTTTTAGGGAAAGAGACCATTAGTCTTTCCAGGAAAAGTACAACTAAAAATAGGAGAAAAGCAAAAGTGTTTTGTGGTGTTATGTGGTGAATACTACTAGAAGGCTGAAGACTAAGTTTTTTGGATTCTGCTTTGGAAAACTTTTCTTTATTGTCAATCTCCAATTCCAGCTTTAAAGGTATTTTTCTTTTAATTCCTTAATGATTAATAATAGATTAGCATGTTAATGATCAATGATTAATTATTTTCCAACAATCAATGCCAAAGGTGTGGAAGGCGCCGATGATAATACAAGAACCATTCGACACCTAAGGTACCCAAGAAACCAACTTGTATGAAAAAAAAATTCAATGTTATCAAAGGTGTCATTAAGTCACCACTGGTGAAATGTAGTACCTCACGCCCAAATACTAGTTAACAATATTCATCCCACCTTTAAGTTAATTTCATGCACACATTCAAATGTGTGAAAGTTGCTCTACTGATTAAGGGGGCAACTAAGTTTCTTTTCATCTAAACCAGTTACAAGTTACAACACATCTACAAGACTACAACTGTTTTAAGTTTTGAATATAAGCATACTAACAATCTAGCTAGTAAACATAAAACCATAAAGCAAGCGACATATACACAATGTAGCAAGTGCATACCAATCATCACTGTAGCTGATTAGGTGGTGGAGGTGGCATACCATGACGAAAAAGCAGAATCCCCTGACCAGGAGGCGGCGCCCTTTATAACAACCCTAATTTTTACAAAAGAATATTTATAGCATGTATTTTATTTTGTTTTATTAGCATTATTTGGACATGGGCCAATTATCTACCAAGTGGGCTATAAAATTAAAAGGATAAAAATATAATAGAGAATAACAAGAAACGTGGGGAGAGAAAGATGGGGGTTTGGTTACAACTTAACCTTCCCTCTTTGTTTTGTTTTTGGGGGCTTTTGAAATACAATAAAGAAATAGACGTACAAAGGAAAAACGGAGGGAGAAAAAAAAAGATAGAAATGAGAGTAAAAAAAGTGAGTGCTTGCTACCTTGAGAGTTCTTGGAAAAGAAAGGGTAGGAGAAGAAGGCTCACTTCACGTTAGTTTCTGAGTTCGTCGTTTTCCATGTTTGCTTTGAATACTAATGCTTTTGCGGTTTCGATAAAATCTTAGTGACTAGATTTTTTTTTCTTTCACTAAACTTTTTGATTTTTATGTGACTAATAGTCTGTTTAAACACTTTACAAACTTATGTCGAAAATATAAGTTTTCTATTTATTCTGCATATTATCGAATTAGTCTGCATACTATTGAAACAAAGATTTATTAATAAAACTTCAAATATTAATCAACTTTAATTGTTTATATACTGACAATATAACTGTGTTATTATCCGACTTGTTGATTTGATTGATTGTTGATATATTGAGTGTTATTGTTTTGTTGAACTGTTGATAGATAGTGCGTGGTTGATTTGGGTTGTTGGTTTCTGTCGGTTGGTTGTTGTTTGAATGGGATACGGTAGGTTAATGGTCTGGGTGCTGTTGAAGCTTCGAAGGGGTGTTAATGACGTCGAGATCTAGATCTGTTTTGGAAGAGATGTGTGGATTTGTTGGTTTGGGTTTTCTTAGTTATTAAAGCTATTGGGTTTTGTATAAGGGTTAAAACAGAATGGTTTTGGAGTGGTGGCGAGTGGAAGTCTGGCTGCTGTTGAAGCTTCGAAGGGGTGTTAATGGCGTCAAGATCTAGATTTGTTTTGGAAGAGATGTTTGGATTTGTTAGTTTGGGTTTTCTTAGTTATTAAAGAACAATTTTGGAGTGGTGGCTAGAGACTGAGCTGCTGGTGCTGGTAGGGAAGATGACCGAGAACACGATCCGGTGCTCTTGATCTTGTTTTGGTAACATGAGATCTATTTAGTTAGATAGGCTTGGGTTAGTTTAGATATTTCTAGTTGGGCTAAATTTGTTTTATGAGATGGGTTAAGGCTTACATTATTGAACCGGGTCCTGTTAGCCAAGTCGTTTTAGGACTTATGGGTTCACTGTTTAGTTAATGGGTCGGGTCATGGGTTTAGTTTTGGATTAAACTGATTTTGAGAAAGAACCCTTTGACTGTTGACTGTTGAGCTTGACTTTGTACTGTTGACCGTTGCCTTTACTGTTGACGGTTAACTTTTTGATTGTTGAGTTTTCAGATTTTGACATATTGAACTTTTTGGACAAATCCAATAATTGGATGTTGTCAAAACTTGTAAAAACATGTTTGTCATTATCTAATAAAGATTTGACATGGTATTATGCAATTATATATATTGGCAGTGATAGACTTTGACTTTGACTATGTGGCTGATAAGAACTACGAAGGCTTGATTCCAATCATAAAATATTTGGATCGTGAGGCTTTTGAGCAAAAGTGCACTATATATATATATATATATATATATATATATATATATATATATATATATATATATATATATTAGTTATTGTGATAACTATATGTGTACAATGTTAGTATTTAATTGTGTACGTGATTGTGGTTGTTTAAAATGGATTCATTGAATGTGTCATGAATGACCTATTAGTGTTATGGTGGGTATTTCTTGAATAAGGCGGGAATAACCTAATGTATTCATTGAATGTGCCATGAATGACATGTTAGTATTATGGTGGGTATTTCTGGAATCTGGCAGGAATGACCCAAGGTATTCATTAAATGTGCCATGAATGACCTGTTAGTATTATGGTGGGTATTATATTCCTGGAATGTGGCGAGAATGACCTAAGGTATTCATTGAATGTGCCATGAATGACCTGTTAGTGTTATGCTGGGTATTCCTTGAATGTGGGGGGAATGACCCAATGTATTCATTTAATGTGCCATGAATGACCTGATAGTGTTATGGTGGGTACTCTAGGAATGTCGTGGGAATGACCCAAAGTATTCATTAAATGTGCCATGAATGACCTGTTAGTGTTATGGTGGGTATTCCTGGAATGTGGCGAGAATGACCTAATGTATTCATTGAATGTGCCATTAATGACTTGTTAGTGTTATGGTGGGTATTCTTGGAATGTAGTGAGAATGACCCAAGGTATTCATTGAAAGTGTCGTGAATGACCTTTTACTATTATGGTGGGTATTCTTGGAATGTGGCGAGAATGACTCAAGGTATTCAATGAATGTGCCAAGAATGACCTGTTAGTGTTATGGTGGGTATTCCATGAATGTGGCGGGAATGACCCAAGATATTCATTGAATGTGCCATGAATGACCTGTTAGTGTTATGGTGGGTATTCCTTGAATGTAGCGAAAATGACCCAAGGTATTCATTCAATGTGCCATTAATGACCTGTTAGTGTTATGGTGGGTATTCCTAGAATGTGGCGGGAATGACCCATGTTATCTATTGAATGTGCCACGAATGACCTGTTAGTGTTATAGTGGGTATTCCTTGAATGTGGCGAGAATGGCCCAAGATATTCATTGAATATGCCATGAATGACCTATTAGTGTTATGGTGAGTATTCTTTGATTGTGGTGGAACTAACCCAAGGTATTCATTGAATGTGCCAAGAATGACCTGTTAGTGTTATGGTGGGTATTCTTTGATATTCATTGAATGTGGTGGGAATGACCCAAGATATTCATTGAATGTGCCATGAATGACCTATTAGTGTTATGGTGGGTATTCCTTGAATGTAGCGGAAATGACCCAAGGTATTCATTGAATATGCTATTAATGACCTGTTAGTGTTATGGTGGGTATTCCTAGAATGTGGCTGATAAATGCTAAAATTGAATAGTCTTACCTACGAAATGAACGATGAACTCAAAACGTAAGTAAAACTAAAACTAATCTTGATGATACTATTTGTTTATCAAAGTTTCCTACTCTCAAATCTATCGAAATAGAGTGGAGTAACGAATTCATTCCACTCCTAGTGCTCTAGCATGTAATTGTTTTCTAATCTAATTAATCAGTCTTAAGTCAATGAGATCTTTACGAAGATGATATACTACGATACTTACTGAATTTGATTACTTGAATTTAACTACGAATGCTATGGAAATATGATTGTGTTGAATCTAGATAAAGGATTAGAGGGAAATTGAATCCACCTCGAATCCAACTTAATAGCCTAGCATAGATTCTTGTATCTCGATTCTTACGTTCTCCGCGGCAAGAAATTCGAGTTCTAATCCCAGTGTTCATGGTATTTCTACCGAAAGTACTAACTAGCATGTGAGATCGTCCACCCATTCTCATGGCGAATCACGACCTTCTAGATTGGAATAGATTCTACAATGCTTCTACACTATACCACCAATTTTTCATCAAGGCTTCATCAACCCCTCTAATGGAGGTTTTAGCCTTGAATCATTCCGCAATCATTCCCATATGAATCTACACTACACATATTATCAAGATTCGAAATTTACTAATCTAAACTAAACAATGACTAAATTCTAATTAACAACTAAGAAATGGTAACCAATCAACAATTAAAACTAGATCTAATAGATGGAAATAATACAATTCGAAATTGATGAAATAACTATTTTATTTATCTAATCAATCAAGAACAATGATTCAAAGACTTAATCTAAAACAAGAATTGAAAATGGAACTAAAACTTAATTTAATTAATGAAAACAGATCTAGAATTATCTATATTATTTTAGGTCTAACTAGCTACCATTAACAAAGAGCTAAACTTTGGTTTTTATACTTTCATATACAAAATCGTGCATGGGCTTGGAGCCATGTTTTGGGCCAGAGAATCAGGCCCAAAACCCAATTCTTTCAGTCAGAAAAGGCCTCTTCAGTTGCAGTTAGCTTCCACAGACTTTTCGTCCACTTCTGCTCCTTTGATTGGGTCAAGGCTTAGACCATTGGAAAGCTCTTTCCGAGCCGGTCGTTTTGACATAAGGTAGGCCCAATTCTGAGGTCTGAGTCCAAAGATACGGCTTTCGGAAGTTCTGCTGACTTGTGTGCTGTTTCAGCCCGTGTCGACTTTTCAGCTTTTGACCGGGCTTTAGGAAGGCTTTATCTTCTTGAATCTTGGCCTTTAATCACGGAACTCCTTAGTAACCGACCTTTTCTCCTTTATCTCACTAAAGTGGCACATTTCTGCACATAATGGACTTTGAAGCCTGAAATGCATAAAAACACGTAATCAGTGTTAACTCTTAATTATTACTCACATAATTGGTCCAAAAGTATGACTGTTAAAGGGTTAAAACTACAGTTTTGGGCTCTTATCAAACCACCCCCAAACAGCATTTTGCTTGTCCTCAAGCAAAGATGAGAAATATCATAAGTGACCAAAAATGGAGTTCTATCTACTCGTTTATTTGAGTCGCGATTGCATTGACCATATCTGACAAGGTCTTAAACCACTAGGAATTCCTAGTGGACGAGTTATAACCTCGTGAGAGTTTTCGATGAAGGTACTCACAAACTTCAACTATACTACAACGACTAAGAAATAAAACTATTGTTTCCTCATTCATGTCCCAACTATCTATACATCTCACTAGCAAATGAATAAGTATAACCAAGTCAAAAACCTAAGCTAATATATGCATAATAATCAATCATCTATGATACAAATATATATACTATGAGTAATACTATGAAATGCCTAGCAGGTTAGTTTCTGAAAACTCGGAATAGCGTCCTTAAGTAGGTCCTCACATAAATGTCAAGACAAAAACCACTATGATTTTTCCACTCAAGTTTCGATACTCCAGTGTGCAGTGGGCACACTTTACCTTACAATCTCAATGACAACAAGGAAGCCGGAGTCGATCAAACACATCTGCCACTTACTATCACACTAACCTATTCCTAATTGAGCTAGAGGTCTTTATTAGGTGTTGCGGGGATTAGGAGATGGTTTAAGAAGGAAGGAAATAGATATTCAAAAGGACAAGTCTGAGATAATAGAGTCTTCATATTATGTAACTTAGAAAAACTTTTATTTTCTTTTCTTTGCTATACTTTGTTTCCATCCTTAGCCATATTTTTCTTTTTCTTTTCTTTGGCTTTTGACTCCCTTTTATTCTATTTTTGGAGTTTTTATTTATTTCTATATATTTTTTTTTTTCTTTTCCTTGGATGGAAACTTCTTTTCTTAAGCAACTAACTAATTTTTGTTTACACAGGTTTTTCTCTTCTTCTTTCTTCACTCATTCTATTCTCAGACTTATTCTAAATTGGGTAGGTTGATTTATTTTTTTCTATTTTGTTTTTGTTTTTGTAATAGGGTAAAGGAATTGTGGTTTATGGAAGGCTAAAGAAAGGTTCAGAGGGGCGACTAGCGGAAAATAATTCATAGGTTTGAATTTCAGGCTATATCGATCCAAAGAGGGCCTAAATTCTCGCTTAGGATATGGCATAGTGATCAAGCAAGTGGACGTGTGATATCTCTATCCGGATTTTACTTCTTCCTTGTGTCATTTCTCAAATATTTCGCTCATATAAGGCTTTTAGGCTATATTCTCACAGGATTTGTAGAATAAGTACTCTAGCCTAGATTTCAAAACTTCTCGCTAACAATCATAGATACTCATGTAATATATTTATAAATAGATGCAAAGATTATTACCTATATATTAACCTAAGTTTCTAACAATTATTCTGATGCAAAAGCTACGTGAGACTTCTAGATTGTTAAGAGCATGGAGAAAGAAAACAATACCAATATTCCTAAGTGTATAGCATAACTTATTTATTTATATTTTTGAATTTTTTTTTAAAAATTTTAACTAGAAAATAAATGCATATTATACATATCTATATCCTAACAGATACCTCAATTACACGTGTGAAATAAAGTATTGTAAATAAATAGGGTAGGAAAAATACCATTGAAACGTGTGAAATTCAGGAACATCTGCAAAACAAAGTTAGAACGTACTACTATAGGAAATAAACTGACGCAACTCTATCTGAGTTTCACCCATTATGGGGGGTTAACAAAATGAAATTGCTTGGGACATAAGCGCGGACACCAAAAAACTAAAACTTACCTTATCTCCCTCTTAAGCATCCTCCTCCTCATTAAAGATATGAGGTTCCTTCGCATCCTGCCAATCCATTATAACTTGCCAAGCTTGCCGCCATTTATCATCTACTAATGCTAACCTTAAGTGTTATTATGTCGATGGGATGTGCGGGCGGCGACCAAATGAGGCTGCACCTGCCATCCCAGCCAAGTCATTATTATGAATGGCGAACCACCCTATTGGTGGGTCTCATGACTTAAACCCTTTTCCAATCGTGAATTGTGCCGCGAATCTGGGGTAAACAACTTCGCGTGATCGCGGCTTACCAACACAGGCATAAGAAGATACTTACGCCTCATGGTTTGGGCTCTCTTAAGACTAGTGACCAAAACTTCGGGGAATGTCATAGCGGCGGCGTCCCTCATTAAAAGCGAGGAAAATGTCACCAGCGATCTTGTTTGCGAAGTGAACTGCCATTCCCCAAAATATTCATCGGGATAAATAACATGGTGGTGCCTACGTTTAAGGAAAAGGCTACCAAGGGCAATGCTATAACGCCCTGGTCCATTACTTTCGAAATACCCTCCCCATAATAATCATGGAAATATGTATAATCATAAAGATATGCATTATCAATCATATATGCCCATGTGTGAACAGGATCGGTATTGGTATTCCTAAAACTAAAGGCGACCAAATTTTTTGATTGAATTCATGTGTCGTGTCATCGACTCTGACGGAGAATTCTTGATCTCCATCCCGATTACAATAGAATTTAACGTGGTCATAGAAATAAGCGGTAAGTTGTGGTGAATATGACTCGTCATCACTTACCGATAGATGGCGCCATCCTAATCACTAGGATCCCCGTGGCCGAAACCGGTGTCCATAGGTCTCCGGTGCCCAACACATCTTCGAAAGACTATTCAGGTATGACTATAGGAGATGTCATCACAATAACTCTTTGAACAGTTCCACAAAAATCTGGAATGACCGTCTGAAAATTGGAAATTTCAGCGTTCCACGAAACCCGAGCCTAGCGTGCGGCGCTTCGTGTAGTAGCGGTCGGCTCTCTTATGTAAATCACGATTACGGTGTTATGGCGGGTCGCTTTTGGTATGGGCGAAGTCGCTTCGGTATGAGAAGCGGTCGCTCGACAAAATTCTTCAAAAAAAAAAAAAGGCACGCAGCCGCTCGACAAAGAAGCCTTGTAAAATGCTAAAACCGGAGTTTAGATGAAAAAGAAAGTAAAACTTGGAGTGGATGGTGCGGGATGATGGTGGAATGTATTGTGGTTTGTTAGTGTAGAAAGAAGGGAGTTTAAATAGGTTATGAGCTTCCAAAACGAATCGGGAAGTTCCCTATTTGTTTGAAGGCAATTTCCGGAAATAGGAAAATTCGCAAAACCGAAAACGGAAACAAGCCATTTTCATGATTTCCTAAAAATCCTGGTATCTTTCATACTGGATTTAGAATAGTAACTTCTAAACTCTCCTAGATTTCATGCTACCACCACACAAGTCATAGATATGTCGATATCGGCCAAATTATCAACCTTTCCTCCAAGACAACTTAACATATATATGATCATATAACGACTTATGCTCGGTCTAAATATTTCCACCCCCAAACAAATCGGGAAGGTGGGATAAATGATAAAACAAGCAGTACTCGAAAATAACCAATTATATTAAAAATAAAATAAAATATAAATCCAAACAACATTAAATAAACACATTACTATTTAAATTTAACTCTTGAATTAAAATCCTTCTAATAAAAGCGAAATTATGAAATAACAAATAAACTCAAACCGGGTGAACACCTAGTTTTGTGATGATGATGGACCCCGAGATGGAGATTGGCTTGAACCCTCGTCGTCTTTTGCGACGACGTTCATGCACATGCGGACTCGGCTGAAACAAAGTCCTCCACGGGTGGCATGCGTCGTAGCATCTCTAATCGGAACAAGCGTTGGGCTTCCATCTCAGTACCGAGTCCTGCATACTGGGTTTGTTGTTCCTAGTGGATAGTCTCTATGTTATATAAGATATCGTCGAAACCCTTCGAGCATTTCAAATCTCCTCACGAAGGTTCCCTTGCTTCTTTTGAACTACTATCGTCTATTTCGGATATCTCCACAAATACCATAAACGCGCAAAGGCGGTTTGCAACACTTGCATCGTTCTACATTAGAATTACACTTCTCTAATGCATCTTCATCCATCCATGTCATATCTTCCCTTTCATCCTCCGACTCATCCATTTTTTCTTCGACAACGGCCAAGTCTCTTGGATGCAATCCATTATAGATACTTGCATTAGAATGCAATTTGATCTTAATAGGAGCAGATCTTGCGACGACTCTAAAGGAGAGCATGATCTTAGTGATCAATACGGAAGAGGCTAAACTCTTCCCCACTCCTCGAATCACATTAAACATTAAATCAAGGATGCAGAAATTATACTTCTTTGTTTGCAAAATCCGGATAACGTCGCGGACATTGCGGTGATATCATCGACTTTGTCTTTCCCGGGGCGTTCCTACCAATCCAGAGCTCTGGCCCGGTTGATTGGTTCTCGAGGTGGTCCGGGCGGACGAATGGGATGTCGGATTGTATTCACCCTCCACGGCGGTATCCTTCATCAAAGCGGGAACTCCGGTATCCTGGGGTTCTGAATTGTCGTTACTAGGTTGCTTTCAAGCGTAATTCCTAACAGTTCAGCTAACAACTGTCGCGTTACTTCTCTCCGCGTTCCTCCTAACTTTATGAAAATCATATCCCCTTCCAATTCTCGCTTTTTATAAAACTGTTCTACCAAATCATAGTGATAGAACTCCTCAGTTGAGTACCACAGTCCGTTCCAATGTCTCTTGAACATCTCCGCGTCATAAAATGGCGTGAAACCTGTCGGAAGCAAACGCGTTTTCCGCAAAATTCTCGTCGTAAGCGCCATTGAAATTTCTTAGACTACTAATGGTTTGTAGACTGTGGGGGAGGCGAGTTTGAAGAAAACTACTAAAACGGCGTTGGTGGCATTGGTGGTGGTGGTGGAAACTATAATTGGTGGGTGTTTTTCGAAGTTGGGTTGGTGGTGATGATTGTTTAGAGAAGATTTAAGGTGGATTTGATTTCCTTGTTGTAGGTGTAGTTAGGTTTTCTTCCCTCTCTCTATATTTTTTTTTTTTTTTTATTTTGGTTTCCAAAACTTGTAACCGGCGGTTTGGGATTGAAGTGGAAACACTGTGCGTGTGGGTTGGGAAGGAAGGAGACGCGCAACGTGCGTGCGGTTTGGGCCCAAGCCCAGTTTGAATTGCGAAATTTTCCGATTTTTTGCGCAATTTCAAACTCAATTTGCCGCTTCGTTACTGGCCCGATTTTGGCGAATGAGTTATGGAAATGATCAGTAGAGAATTTCCAATCCAATGATCCATAAAACACTCAATTCCAACCGTGGGTGACGTATAAGAGGGTGGAAGAACGCCTCAAAGTGCATGTATGACGTAAGTTATGCGAACGAAGGAAATCTAAGTTTAGATTACGTCAACCCAATTGAACTAATGGGCCTAAACAAAACCAATGGAAAGTTCGAGCAATCCCGATGGAAAGATCGACTGCCCACCCCCAAACAAATTTTTAAACACAAAATTTGTTTACAACGTGGGTCGTTTAAAGTCAGATTCCCAAGACTTGTTGGATTGCTATTTCTATGATTTTAAGAATTTTAATTTTATTTTTATTTGTTTATTATAAGAAACACGAAAAAAAAAATACATAATTCACTCCATAGAGGAACATGACTCAAAAACCGAGAAAACATGCAAAAGTGGAAAACGTGAATTATGTGAACTGTGGACTTAGGATCCGATACTTACAGACCACACACTCCATAGGGAGGGCCGGTTACTGAATGGTGCACTTATCGGTATATGGAAATGAAAGTAAGTACACCAAATGTCAAGGGTCGATCCTCATAGACAGGGTCCTGTAAAAGGACTTCCTCTACATCAGGGGCCAGAAGTTCATGAAAATGTTTTAACCGTTGACCGTTAACTTGAAAGGTATTGTTGTCATTTGGATTTACCAAGGTAATTGCCCCGTAAGGGGTGACTTGATAACTAGAAAAGGCCCGGACCAACGGGTTTTAGTTTGCACGGGAAAACATGTAGACGGTAGTTGTAAAGCAAAACCTTTTGACCGACCACAAAACTCTTTGCGCAAGATATGCTTATCATGAACACGTTTCATGTTAGCTTTATAATCCTTCGGCGAGATCGTGCGAATCGCTCAGATTTTCTTCAAGCTCATTCAATTGCAACTTGCGTTTGACACCTGCCTCATCAATATTGAAGTTAAGGCTTTTATAGCCCACGAGCACGGTGCTCTAATTCAACGGCAAATGACATGGTTTCCCAAAACAAGTCTAAAGGGGAGACATACCTATAGGAGTTTTGAAAGCAGTTCTATACGCCCATAAGGCATCCGATAGACGCTTTGACCGAGTCTTTCCTATCGGGGTTTACAGTTGTTTCTAAAATCTTTTAATTTCCTATTAGAAACTTCTACTTGTCCGCTAGTTTGTGGATGATAAGGAGTTGCTACTTTGTGTGTAACTCCATACTTTTTCACTAGGGATGCAACAACTCTGTTTGCAAAATGTGTTCCACCATCACTAATGATGGCTTTAGGAATGCCAAACCGACCAAAAAATATATTCTTTAATAAAAATACAACGGTCTTATGGTCATTGCTACGGCAAGCTAGGGCCTCTATCCATTTTGACACGTAGTCCACGGCAACTAGAATATAAATGAAACCGTGGGAAACCGGGAAAGGACCCATGAAATCAATGCCCCAAACGTCGAAAATTTCAACTATCAAGATTGGATTTAATGGCATCATATTACGCTTCGTGATTCGCCCAAGTTGTTGGCAACGAATACACGTCTTGCAATGCACTTGGGCATCCTTAAAAAGGGTAGGCCAATAAAATCCACATTGAAGAACTTTAGCGGCTGTTTTCATCCCACTAAAATGGCCACCACACTCTTTGCAAGAAGGTACTTAAGGGCTGCATGGTCCGTGTAAACTAAAGTTTTAGAACCAACCAAATAAGGACGAAACTTATCTAAAGCATAAATGACGGCTAAGAATTCTTTTTCTGTAGTTGAATAATTTCGTTGAGCATCGTTTAATGTTTTACTAGCATAATAAATGACAGTGGACTTATTATCTAGTTTTTGTCCCAAAGATCGCACCAACCTGCATAATCACTAGCATCACACATGAGTTCGAAAGGTTTAGACCAATCGGGAGGCTGTATAATTGGTGCAGAGAGGTTAGAGGCGGCTTTTAAAGTTTCAAAAGCCTGCTTACGAGTTAAAATTAAAATCAAAGATTGCATCTTTCAAAAGCAGATTAGTTAAAGGCCTAGCTATTTTCGAGAAGTCTTTAATAAATCGCCTATAAAACCTGCATGGCCTAGAAAGGCTCTAATATCACGGACGGTTAAAATGGGTTTTAGGTAGAGTCGCTATCTTATCTAGTTTGGCCTTATCTACTTGATGCCATCACTAGATACAATGTGACCTAGTACTATGCCCTTTTTCACCATGAAATGACACTTTTCCCAGTTTAAAAACGAGGCTCTTTTTCTTCACACCTTGTCAAAACCTTAGACAAGTTAGACAAACGATGCGTGAAGGAGTCTCCATAGATAGAAAAATCATCCATGAAAACTTCCATAAAAGCTTTACCATGTCACTAAATATATGAAGCATACACCGCTGGAAAGGTTCCAGGAGCATTACAAATTCAAAAGGCATTCGTTTATAGGCATACGTTCCAAAGGGACATGTGAAGGTAGTCTTTTCTTGGTCATCAATATCAATAATAATCTGAAAATAGCCTGAGTAGCCATCCAGAAAACAATAAAAAGCATGACCAGCTAGGCGTTCGAGCATTTGATCTATAAAGGGTAAAGGAAAGTGATCCTTTCATGTCATAGCATTTAAACGTCTATAATCAATACAGATCCTCCATTTCATAGGACCTTGTGTGACAACATAGTCACCCTTTCCGTTACGAACCATGGTAACTCCTGATTTCTTAGGAACTACATGAATGGGGCTTACCCATTCCCTATCAGAGATGGGGTGTATGATACCCGCATCGATTAATCATAAGACTTCTTCCCTAACCACCTCTTTCATGGCAGGGTTCAAGCGACGCTGAGGTTCACGAGAAGTCTTCGCGTTATCCTCCAAATGGATACGATGAGTGCAAACATTAGGGTCAATTCCCTTAATGTCAGCTAGGGACCAACCAATCGCAGACCGATGTTCCCTAATCACCCGGATTAAACGTGTCTCTTCATCCATAGATAACAGAGAAGATATAATTACCGGATGACTACCATCCGGATCGAGTTGAATATATTTTAACTCTGGGGGAAGGGGTTTAAGCACTGGGGTGGGAGGAAAATCAATAGATGTTTCGTCGAGGTCCTCATTTTGCATAATGAATACTTGCTTAGGTAGCAAGTCTTCATACTCAATATATGGAGCAACCGAAGTGTCTACAATTGGTGTGGACTCAAGGATGGTGTTGACTTCCTCTAAGTAGGAGTCATTTACAAAAATCGACTTTCCAAAAGAAAGGAATTTGTACATATTGTTTTCGGAAACGTGTTGTTAAAATAATCTTGAGCTAAGCTCTCGATCATGCTAACCTCCCCATCTATAGACGAATCGGTAATTGTTTCATCATTTTAAAACATTTACCTCAACCGTGAGATGGCCAAAAGATAAGGACATCTTACCATCACGCAATTAATTAATAAGTCGTTGGCGGTTGCTAAAAGGGCTACTAAGATGATCGGTCTGAGTCATTAGCGACTTCTCAGTATCGAGGATAACAAAATCCAGCGGGATAGTAGAAATCCTTAACCTTAACAAGCACGTTTTCCACTACACCCTTAGAATACTTAATAGACCTCTCCGCTAATTGCAACGTTATTTTTGTAGGTTGCATTTCCTGTAGACCTATTTGTTTATACAAGTAATCTGGAGTAAGTTAACACTTTCGCCCCGTGTCTAATAAAGCGGTCGTCGTGGTGGGAATCTCCTAAGGTGCATTTTACGATGGGGCGACCGGGGTCCTTGTACTTAACAATTCCATTATTTTTAGATAAAGTTGGGAATTGTTCAGTTAAAAAGGCGTCTTTAGGTATGTTGGTCTTACGCCTAGTAGTGCACAACTCTTTAAGAAACTTAGCGTGATTAGGTAGCTTTTTAATAGCTTCGAGAAAAGGAAGGTTTATCGTTAGATTTTTGAAAACGTTCCTAATCTCCTCGAAGTTGGTATCCCTGGTTAGCATGGCTAATTTTTTAGGGAATGGTGGTTTCGCTCTATATTTAGCGTATGGCTCGACTTGATGTGTAACCTTGGCTTTCTGTTTCTTAGGTTGTGGTTTAACTGGTACCTCTACAGTGGTAGGTTCTTCAGTTTCTATTTCAGTATCTAGTTCGATATCCGGTGTAGGGAGTACTGATGGGGTAACTATAGGCATAGTTACTTTGTTATCAACCACTTTTCCAGAGCGGAGAGTGGTGATGGCATTTAGGTCACCTACTATTGTCGTTTCCATACTAGTATTACCGTTTACCTCAAAGGCTGTGTTTGTTGTTTTAGGGTTTGGTATCGCTTGTCCTGGAAACACGCCTTTTGGTTGGGTTTTCTCTTGGGCTAACTGTTGTATGCCCTAATTTATGGATTGTAATATCTATTGGTTTGATTGAGTCATTGATTGGAAAAGTTGTTGGGTAACTTGTATAAAGGCGTCGATACGGTCCGGTTGTGTAGGTGTAGTAGTCCGCGGGTGGTGCGACCGGACTATCTCCGTTGATTATTTATGGGTGGGTTTTGATAGTTACTATTGTTAACCGGAACGATACCTCTATTGGTATTATAACTATTATAATTATTCTGACCTTGTGCTACACCTTGTCGTGGTTTAAGCTTGGTTGTTATAATTATTATAATTTCCCGACCTTGTCCCCTGTCCTTGCCTAGGTGGAGCTTGATTATAGTTATTTGTTTGCCTAACATTTTGGTTATTAAACCCCGGAGTTGTAACTTGTTGATTGTTTAGCCAACTAAAGTTGGGATGTTGTCTCCATGGGGCATTAGGAATAGGATAGTTATTAATGGAGCAAACATTATCTTGCTCTAATTGTTGTTGTTCATATAGGCGAGAGGACAATAGGAGTCGGTGTGCTTTCGGGACTCAAACAGAAATTACATGGGTTGGAGTTGACATTCATGACGGGAATAGGCTTTTGTTGAATAGAAATAGCCTCTACTTTTTTAGTTAGAGATTCGATTAAATTTTTAAGTTCTGGATCGGGTTTCATCTCAAACATACCGGCGGCCTTAACTGTTGAAGGCGAACTAGCGGGCCGGGGATATCATCACTCCCCAATTGTTATTAGCGTTTAGTTTGTTCTTCTTAAAATTTGTAAGCCTCCGAGGCTCCTTTACTTAGGAAACTACCCCCATTCATTATGTCAAGGACTTCTTTATGGTGATGTTGAAGTCCTTTGAAAAAGGCACGAACTAACGTGTCTTTTGCTAGGTTATGGTGTGGACACTCTATAAGCGGTCGGTGAAAGCGATTCCAAGCCTCGAGAAAATGATTCCCGAGGGTTACCGGGAAGAAATGAATCTTGGAAAGCATTTCATCCGTCTTTAGGGGTGGGTAAAAATGTTCCATAAATAGCTGAACAAGTTTAGCCCACGAGTCCACAGAGTTAGGCGCTTGGGCAGTTAACCAAGACGCTGCCTTATCGGCTAAGGTGAAGGGAAATACCCTCAGTTTAATTTGTTCCGCACCAACCGTAGGATGATGGAATGTTGTAAGGACTTGTTCAATCCGACGCATGTGTTGGTAAGGTTTTTCATGGCTTAAACCATGGAAAACAGGTAACAAATTAAATATGTTTGGGGGGATTCGAAAATCCCCCACTGGGTCTGCTAGAACGTTGCAAGATTTAGGGCTATCGCTCAAAGCTTTGTAGAAGTCGGAGAGAGGAGTCTCTCTTTCTTCACCCATTATGTCAGGTATGGTTGGTGGAATAGTAGTTAGAGGTGTTATGATTTGTATACTCGATATGTTTGTTTGTTGACGGTTAATTACGTTCGGTGTTTTTCTCCGACTAGACCTTAATCTCATGCAAGTCTAAGTCTAAACACAAAAACAACCCAAACAATCTTGATATATTAGTATGATCCTCTAACTGGAGATGCGAGGTATGGAAGAAAGGAATACCTGAAAGCGTCCTTGCTTCGCTTATGAATAGCGTCTTGTTTACGGCGTGTTCGATGTAAATAACAAGTTAGAACACTGAAAAACTTAAAAAATCGAACTTCGAAACAAACCTGTAGAAATCGGCAAAATTTTGCTTAGGGCGAGTGCTTCGGAGAGGCGCGGTCGCTCGCTCCTAGTCCAAGACGCGGAGCGGTCGGTCGCTCGAAGTCCGATAAAGTGAGGGGGGTCGCTCGGGGAAGAGGCGTGTCGCTCGAAGTCCGGACTATAGAGGCGCAGCGATCATCGCCTCGCGTGTAATTTTTCCCGGAATTTTTTTCAACGCTGAAACGAATAACCACAGTATGAATCAAACAAGGGTGGGTGGGTTTAATGGGACTTAAAAATGACTAATTCTACTATGAAAACAATGCTAAAGTGCAACTAAGATGGCAGCGGCGCCAATTGATAAACGCTAAAATTGAATAGTCTTACCTACGAAATGAACGATGAACTCAAAACGTAAGTAAAACTAAAACTAATCTTGACGATACTATTTGTTTATCAAAGTTTCCTACTCTCAAGTCTATCGAAATAGAGTGGAGTAACGAATTCGTTCCACTCCTAGTGCTCTAGCATGTAATTGTTTTCTAATCTAATTAATCAGTCTTAAGTCAATGAGAGCTTTACGAAGATGATATACTACGATACTTACTGAATTTGATTACTTGAATTTAACTACGAATGCTATGGAAATATGATTGTGTTGAATCTAGATAAAGGATTAGAGGGAAATTGAATCCACCTCGAATCCAACTTAATAGCCTAGCATAGATTCTTGTATCTCGATTCTTACGTTCTCACGGCAAGAAATTCGAGTTCTAATCCCTAGTGTTCATGGCATTTCTACCGAGTACTAACTAGCATGTGAGGTCGTCCACCCATTCTCATGGCGAATCACGACCTTCTAGATTGGAATAGATTCTACAATGCTTCTACACTATACCACCAATTTTTCATCAAGGCTTCATCAACCCCTCTAATGGAGGTTTTAGCCTTGAATCATTTCGTAATCATTCCCATATGAATCTACACTACACATATTATCAAGATTCGAAATTTACTAATCTAAACTAAACAATGATTAAATTCTAATTAACAACTAAGAAATGGTAACCAATCAACAATTAAAACTAGATCTAATAGATGGAAATAACACAATTCGAAATTGATGAAATAACTATTTTATTTATCTAATCAATAAAGAACAATGATTCAAAGACTTAATCTAAAACAAGAATTGAAAATGGAACTAAAACTTAATTTAATTAATGAAAACAGATCTAGAATTATCTATATTATTTTAGGTCTAACTAGCTACCATTAACAAAGAGCTAAACTTTGGTTTTTATACTTTCAGATCCAAAATCGTGCATGGGCTTGGAGCCATGTTTTGGGCCGAAGAATCGAGCCCAAAACCCAATCTTCGAAATCAAAAGGCCTCTTCAGTTGCAGTTGGCTTCCACAGACTTTTCGTCCACTTTTGCTCCTCTGATTGGGTCAAGTTTTAGACCATGGGAAAGCTCTTTCTGAGCCGGTCGTTTTAACATAAGGTAGGCCCAATTACGAGGTCTGAGTCCAAAGATACGGCTTTTGGAAGTTCTGCTAACTTGTGTGCTGTTTCAGCCCGTGTCGACTTTTCAGCTTTTGACCGGGCTTTAGGAAGGCTTTATCTTCTTGAATCTTGGCCTTTAATCACGGAACTCCTTAGTAACCGACCTTTTCTCCTTTATCTCACTAAAGTGGCACATTTCTGCACATAATGGACTTTGAAGCCTGAAATGCATAAAAACACGTAATCAGTGTTAACTCTTAATTATTACTCACATAATTGGTCCAAAAGTATGACTGTTAAAGGGTTAAAACTACAGTTTTAGGCTCTTATCAGTGGCAGGAATGACCCAAGGTATCCATTGAATGTGCCACGAATGACCTGTTAGTGTTATGGTGGCCTATTCCTTGAATGTGGTGGGAATGACCCAAGTTGTTCATTGAATATGACATGATTAACCTGTTAGTGTTATGGTGGGTATTCTTGGAATGTGGCGGGAATGACATAAGGTATTTATTGAATGTGTCATTAATAACCTGTTGGTGTTATGGTGGGTGATAAGCACCCAAAACTGTAGGTTAAACCCCTTAGTAGTATTACATTTAGGCTAATTATGTTTATAATAAATAAGAGTTAGTATTGTTTACGTGATTTTATGTATTTAAGGTCTTGAAGCTGTTTATGTGTTTAAAGATGCCATTTTGCATGGAAAATGAGGCAAGATGATTGCTAGAAGAGTTCTATATTTAAACCCTAAGAATCAAGAAGAAAAAACTTTTTCAAGCCCGGTCAAAATCAATTCAAGAAGAAAAGATAAAGAGCCATCAGAGCTTCAGAATGGCATATAATTGGACTCGGACCTCAGAATTTGGCCTACTTTGTGTCAAAACAACCCGCTCGAAACAAGTTTTGCAATGGATCTATCCTTGATCCAATCAGAGTTGTAAAAATAGACAAAAAGGGCACAGAAGTAATTTCCAACAACATTGGTTCCTTTAGACTTAACCTAATGGACCTTGGGCTCACTTTAGAGGCCCAAAGTCTAACCTCCAGGCCTATGCACGAAAATGTAAACCTAATTCTCTCTTATATAAAGATGATTAAGGCTAAACTTAACTCCTGTCTTCTAGCCCCCCTTTCTTTAGTTTAGTGTAGTTCAGATTAGTTTAGGGTTAAGTAACTAGGGTTTTTAATTGTAGCCTCCAACCTCCATTAAAAACCATTCTTTCTTCAATTCAATCAATTCCTTTTATTATTATGTCTTAGTTTCATTGTTTAAGTATAGAAAATCTAATGACACAAGGCTAAACCTCCAAATAGAGGAGGTTTATGAAGCCTATGTGAGGATTAAAACTGTTTGTCTTGGTTATTGTGTATTAATTAGTGTTTCAAGTTTGATTCTCATGATTGTTTAGAGATAAATATCATAAGAGTTGAACTAGAAATTAGAAACTTCATTAATTAAAGAGATTTGTGAAGGTTTAAAGCTTTAGTCTTGGTGGAAGTATACTTCAAAAGAGTTTAGATAGAATTTGAGGTTCATCCTAAATTGTTTAGAGTTTGAGTAAGGGAGATAGAAAAAGAAAGGTAGACTCTTGAATCTTAGAATGGTTCTAAGCTAATGAACTTGAAAACTTTGATTGTTGATTAAAATAACTTGAAAACATGAAATGAAGATTGATTAAAACATTGAAATGAAACAAGCAAACAAGATGAAAATTGAAACAAAGAACAATAAGAAGTTGATTGAAATAAAGAAAATGAAATAACAAGAAATTAAAAACATAAATTGAAAAACAAGACAATAAAGTAAACAAACCAAATGGTTTAGATCCTAAGACAATGGATGAGTTCTCGTTCCTTTGCTTTTTGTTTATATACCCCTACTTTTGCCATTTACAGATTTGCTTTCATCCATTCTAAACTAGACACTTCACCCCTTTTACTTTTGCTTTTGCTTTTGCATTATTGGTGCTTTCTTGACCAAGTTAGGTTTAGGGATAAGTCTTCATAATTTGAAATAAGGGCCTCCATCTTTGGTCTTCTGATTTGAGTCCTTTGACTGTTGACTTTGACCATTTCAGCACTTTTCCACAGAAGCTACTAATCTTCATAATAAGCGTGATTAAGGCTCCTTTTGGTGTTAAGACGCAGCTTTTATGATAAGTGGTATGAAATACTCCTTAACCTGAAAAGGGCAGTAAAAGCTATGAGTTGTCTTTTCGTTAAGCGTAAGAGGAATTGTAATGCAGCAATATACGAGTAATAAAACACACATTTGGGAGCTGATCAACACCCCCCAAATAGCATCTTGCTTGTTCTCAAGCAAGAATGAGAAAAAACTAAGATCACAAATTAGTGATTTATTATCAGTTATACTAATCTTGCTTCGTAGAGTGCGATTGCATTAACCATATGCAACAAGGCCTTAAACCACTAGGAATTCCCTAGTGGACGAGCTTTAAGCCTCGTGAGAGTTTTCGAGTGAAGGTACTCACAAACTTTTTCTATTTAGTACAAAGTGTCTTGTTTCCTTATTTATTCTCAGAAGTTCATACATCTCATTAGCGGTGAATAAGGACAAGCTCCTTTGAACTCAAAATAAAATATTTACAGTAATTTATGCATCTAAAGATAATTATACAAAACATGAGAAATGAAATGCAAAAGCAGAGTTGTTCCTGAGCTTTTTGGATAGCTTCCTTAAGTTGGGTTCTCACAGGGGTGTGTTGCAATCACAACTCTCTGATAGATTCACTCAAGGTTCATTCTTCAAGTGCAGTGGGCACTTATATTCCTCGCATACTCAAATGACTTCCAAAGGAACCGAGGTTGACTGATCACGCTTGCTACTTACTATCACACCATCCTATTCCTAATCGAGCTAGAAGTCTTTTATTAGGAGTTACGGGGCTAGGGTTATGGTTTAGAAGGAAAAAGGAAGGGAAAAACAAAATCTGATGAGATGAGAAACTGGATATTCAATTTACTTGTAACTAGAGAAGAACCTCGTTTTGTTCTTTTGCTTTCGAATTTTGATACATTTTTTTAGCCCTTTGGCTTTGTGACTCCATATGATTTTAAATTTTTGGGAGATTCGATTTTTTACTCCTTTGGATTTTTAGAGTTTTGGTTTTGGATGGGTCTTTCTTTTCTTTTCTTTCTAAAGCAAATAATTGTTCTGTTTTTATACAAGGTCTTCTCTTCTCTTTTTCTGATAACCATCCAGTTTTCAACTCATCAGCTAGGTAAGCTTTTTATTGTGTGTTGTGATGGGTTAGGAATTATTAGTGAAGAATAAAAAGGCTTTTAGAAAGGGTGAAGGCTCAAGAGGGCTACTAGAGGAAAACTATATTTTTGGGTTTTTAACGTTTATTTGGCTATATCGATCCAAAAAAGGCCTAAATTCCCTCATAGGATATGGCGTGGTGATCAAACAAGTGGATGTGTGGTCTTTCTATTTGGACATCCTTTGTGTCATCACTCAATAATCATTCAGATGAGGCTTTTGCCTAGATTCTAACAGGATATGCAACTTAATTGTTATAACATTGGCTTTGGAAACTTACTGCTATATATACATAAATGCTTATGCATGCCATTTATGAAAAGATGTAGAAACTATTGTACATATATTAGTCTAAGTATGAAGAACAAGTCCTTACTATATTGCTATAATGAGACTTTTAAACTTTTTATTTATCACAGAAAAAGGAAACAAGACTTTTTAATACTAAACAAAAAAATATTTTTAGTCTTTTTCGAATTTTTTTTTGAAACGAAGAAATATACTATTATATAGAAAATGCCTAGTTTTTACAAAATATTACTATACCAACTCTATGATAGAACTATTCTTTGTCCTCAAAGTATAAAGAGATAAGGAAAGAGATTACCATAGAAACATGAGAAAAAACGACGATAAACATGTATTCTGTTCTTCATGATGAAAATGCGCCACCCCCAAATAAGTTTGAGGTGTGGGTTGTTTGATATAGAATGAGAAATACATGGTTTATTATATTAGGGATATTTATTCTACTATAAAATCTTTTTGGGTTTTTGTATTTTTGAAAACATGCATGAAAGAAAAAATGGAAAATTTTGGCATAAGTGAGTCTTTAATGCTCTATCACTACGCGGGAGCGCGTCTTTAATGGTATTTAGTGTTCTAGTGACGCTGTGCTAAAAACGTCGCTACTCCTGCTGGAAGGTCTGCTGCTCCTCTCTAAGGGTATGTTGTTCGGCTCTGATATTCTGCTGTTCTGCTATGATATTACCCTGAGTTTCCCTGAGCTGGTGGAGAATCCTCTGGCCTCCATGGAGGAAGTGAATTATGTCCATAGGCTGAGTGAACTATCGAGTGGCATCGTTAGCAAAGTAATCCACCTTCTTAGTCGGGCGTGCTTGCTCAGTGGCTCTGGCTTCAAGTAGAAGCCATGACTTCTGGTCATAGTGGGCATAGATAGGACCTGTGGTAGCGTCCTTGACCTCCACTAGGGTGTCTGGTGCTTAGAACCCGTGTTGCATGATCTTGGTGACCAGCAATGGTAGAGGGGCAGATGTCTTCTTCGGTTTGTAGAGATGCTCGAAGATAAATGAGACGATGCAAAAATTGTTCTTTTGCTCTTGAAGAATCCACAAAATATGAAGCATTGCCTTACCTATATCCGAAGGCTTGGCTGAGCCTAGCAGGTTGTATGTTGTCCATTGAGATACTGCTAATTGGTTCCTTCACAGTGAACTCTGATAATCACAGTGAGACTTAGGGTTTTTAACCCCTTCAAGAAGTGTCTCTACCATCATCACATCAATGGCCTTTCCTTCTGGGTACTGTTCCATCTAAACATAGGCCTTCAGAGGAATCCCCAGAACACCACTCACCACCTCCTTGGTGAGCTCTAGCGAGCAGCCATCCCTAACAACCGTAACACGGTCATCTTCCCCTCTAAGCATGCAATTATAAAATAAAAGAGTAAGAGAGGGATAATAAGCCGCCTCTTCCAACAAAACCAAGGGTTCTCATCCTCTTCTTCTGATCTCAGCCTTGAAGTGCACTTCAAACAGATCAGAATAGAAGAGGTCTTGAAAATTTTGCTCCGGCACGATTTTAAGAATTCGAGCCATTTAAAGTAGGGATTTGAAAATTTGGGATTTTGAGTTGGAATGGGGGTTGAATTTGGGGAAGGCTGTGAAAAAATTGAATGATGGTGTGTCGGGGTGAGGTCGCGACCGCGAGTACAGTAGGGGGCGAGCGCGAGTTAAGTGGGGTGGCTAGGGTTGGGAAATTTTGGGATGGAGAAGAAGGGAAAGGGCGATCGTGTGGGGTTAAAGGTTTGATGGCACGTGCCTCTTTTAAGAAATTAAAATTTTGGCCCAAGCCCAAATGAAATCAGGAAATTTCGATATCATCCTCAGTGCCTTGCCAACTTCCAGAGCCGATCCATGCTTCGTTACTTATCCGATCTTGACCTGTGAGGTACCAAAATGACTAGCATCGAAAATGTAACGTAACAATATAGGATACACTTATATCCAATGATAGATGAGAAACAGATGATGGAAAGAACTATACAGGAACTGCAGGAAAATATGTACAGATAATAGAAAGAAAATTTTAATTAATTTTTTTGGGTTTTGAATAAGTTTGACAAAAATTTTAAAAATGTGGGTCGTTTAAAGTCAGATCCCCAAGACTTGGAAGTTTTTGAAAACTCGAGTCAATCCCAACCAGATGGCTGGATTACTCTCTAGACCGAGCATAATGCACTGGGGGATAACACATGTAGACTTTATAAATAGGATTGTTATGAGATTGAAGACCAGGGCAAGTTGGTGTTTGACAATTCAAGCACCAGCCTTCTCTCTTAGCTCGTCTCTTACGTGCGTATGAACTCTTATCTAAACTAGGAATGATTTTCGTTATATGTGTCCATATCTTAAGCTATAGTTCTCTAGGAAGTGCCTGCACACGATCATTGAAGCTGATCCATCTAGTCTTGCTAGGTGGAGAGTTTTTGTTTGTTATAGAAGACATTTTTGAAAAGTTTTTTTCATAAACAAGAGAGATTAGAAGGAGAAAATATTTAAATGAGAGGGAAAAGATTTTTAAGAAAGGAAAATTTTCAAATTTTTGGAAATTTTTTAGTCTTTTAAAGTCAGATTCTCGAGACAAAATAGAGAGGTAGAGGCAAAAAGATAGAATGAAACAGAGAATAGTTTCACTTTGGGTTACTTTATTTGTTTAATTCTCGTTTAGAGACGCCTCGTTTTTTTTTTATTTTTGGGTTTGTTTTCTCATTCAAAATTTATCTCTATCTATATAGAGGTTTGCCAAGAATATAAAATTATATCTTAATCCGGTATCATTTTGGTTACTCCCAACGTAACTTTCATTTTTTATATCTTCTGGTTTTGAAAACTATAGAGAGATGTTTTAAGAAACTCATACTCAAAAGTAGTGATTCTAGATGTTACTACTTTAAAACAAATCATAACAGATATCTTAAGCAACTTTTGTGTCGGCTCTGTTGCGAACCCAATCTAGACAGATAGAACTTCAGCTACATGAGTTGGGAGATTTACTACGGAAGACATGGAATGTCCTGACCCGGCGGGCGAATAGCTCGATGATATAGGCGACCCTTATTAAGCAAAGCTGATCTCAAACCGCCCCTAGATTGCATAGTTCTAGGGGTTAGTCTGTGTAAAATCCATTGCCCATTTTGAAAAAAATCACTTAACTATTGATGTATCGAGAATCTATCATTAATAGCATAAAGAAATCAAACATTTTTGAAAAAGAAGTGTAAAATAAAGAAAAGAAAAATTGTATACTCTCTACACAGGTTCACACTTACTCCAACGACGAGTAAAAAGTGTTTTACAAAGAATATACGAGATATACTGTGGACTAAGGCTCTGGCAGTTACAACCACACCCACCAAGTGGAGAGGTTCGGTTACCTTATTGATGTATCCCCTTAAACCAAAAGATGGAATGGAATAGGAAAGGAATACATCGAAACAAGAGGAGTCAATCCTCGTAGATGAGATGATTAAGAAAGATTTTTTCGCGCTCCAGCTTCATTCACGTCACTTGTTGCTTCAAAGGCTGTGTTTGATTGTTTACGATTAGGATTAGCTTGACTTGGGAACACACCCTTCTTGGTTTTATTTTGGACTAACAAGTTTAGAGATTGTTGCATGGAGCTAGGATTTAGGTTTGCTGTTGCATGACAGATAATATTATTTTGGTGTGTTTATCTGTTTGGACACTAGTTGATGGTGTAACGGGGACTAGGTCTATTTGGTTGTTGATAGGTGGGTTTTGATAGTTCTGGTTAAACTTGGATGGAACCGATGCTCTGTTCTGATTGTTATAGGTACCTTGTCCTTGCCCTTGTCTAAAGGTATTTGTTGGTTTGTTGAAACCTGGTGGTGTTTGGTTTTGAGGAATGTTGGTCCATGTGAAGTTTGGATGTTGTCTCCATGGTGCATTCGGTACATAGAAAGCACATACTTCTTCTGGCTGAAGTGATAATAGGTTTGTGATCAAGGTACAGGTGGCATCTATATGGTTTAAGCTTAGATAGAAATTGCATGGTAAGGTATTTACATTCATGACATGATGAGGGGTTTGGTCTTTTTGTTTGGTTGTGAGGACATCTATATTTCTTGTGAGGGTTTCTATTAGGGGTTTGATTTCTAGATCTGATTTTATCTAAAAAATACTACTAGCCTTGGTTATACTGGGTTGGGCTATCCTGGAATTGTTTATGTCACCCCAATGGATACTCTTTTCAGCTTGGTTTTCAAGAAATGTTAAAGCTTTGGTTGCACCTCTATCCAAAAAATTACCATTACTCAGGATGTCGAGGGTTACTTTGTGTTTTGGGAGAAGGCCTTTGAAGAAACATTGGACAAGAGTGGATTTTTCTAGTTTATGGTGACGACATGAATGGAGTAAGTCAAAGAATCTGTCCCATGCTTCGGAAAATGTCTCACTTGGACTCTGTCTGAAAAATTGTATCTTACTTCTTATCTCTTCTGTTTTCTTCGGCGGAAAGTACTTCTTCATGAAAGAGAACACAACCTTTTCCAATGTATCAAAAGAGTTAGCCTTATGTGAGAGAAGCCAAGCGTGACTCTTGCTAGCTAGAGTGAAAGGAAACACTCGTAGCCTAACCTGGTCGTCAGTGACGCCCGGATGATGAAAGGTATTACATACTTCATGTATCCGGCATAGATGCTCGTACGGTAACTCGAGTTCTAACCCGTGGAAGACTGGAAGAAGATTGAACACATTCGGTGGAATCCTAAAATTGCTTGTAAGCGGTGTGAGTCGTATACAAGATGGAGGTTCATCTTGCAACAGTGTGTAGAAGTTGGAGAGAGGCTCTTCAGCTTGCACTACTTCGTCAGCCATCCTAAGTGATGGAGGACTAGAAATAGGAGATTGTCTAGTTTGACGAACTCTTCTACGTGAGTAAGTTTTATTCTTGCTAATACTAGAAGTGCCTAAACACAATATCATACAATTTTAGCAAGACCCCAAAACTATCCTAACATGTGCAAACGGTGTAGTGTATGCTTAAGCAATCGAAATTCGTTTTTTTGCAAATATGGAGTTTTCAAAACTTTGCTTTTGGTCTATATTTTAGTATGCCTTGTTTAGAGGAACAGTTGAGTGAAAAACTAGGATGGCTCTACTACACGTCTCAGAAGAGTACGCAGTCACTTCACCAAGTGGTGTGCTGACAAAAATCTCACCCACGATGAATCTGGGGGAGGGGAGTGAGGAAGGTAGTTAGTCCACCAGAATCTGGTAACTGATTAATCTAAATCCTCATGACTATATTTTTGTCCTTTTCTGGAGAAGCGTGACTACTTGGGCTCTAGTTGATTGATTTTAATTAATTTCTTTTTGTCTAGGGCTTTCAAGAATTAAGCAACGTCCAATTTTACCTACATTGGGTAATAACTTCCCAATGGTTGTTATGGCTCGGGTTCAGCCTTATGCGCGAATGTAAATTGCAGTGCGGAAATTAAATTTCAAACAATCATGTAAGCATGCTTGAACACACAAATATCCTCTTACTTGGGCTTCGAGGAGGTTTAGAAGTTATCTCTCAAGCCATGCCTACACACTGCTTTAAGGAGAAGACGACGTCAATTGTCGCTTGATCTGAGAATAAGGCCCAACCTTCCGAACTTTATCAAGTTTTAAGTTACAAATAAAGGCCCACTTAAAAAGCCCACAAGTTGGGTTTTTGACAATTTATACAACTTTGCCTTCAAGAGCTCAAACTTAAAACTAAACTAAGATTATACTAATCTAATTAACTAGTTTTAGATTAATCTCCTAGATTAACTAGAGTCAATTAGACTTAGAGTGTTGATTACCAAGTTGATTCAAAGTGTGTGAGCTATGATCCACAACTTGCCTCACACACTTGAACTTCCCAATGCAATTAAAACTCTAATCCCTTGGTAAATGTTAAACTTAAACCAAGTTTAACCTCTGTTCATCACAAGAAATCAATCAAAAACCAAGTTTTTTTTTTTTTTTCGTTTTTCTTTGTATCACTATCTATTACAAACAAGTTCCACTATTTTCTCCTACTCTATTACAAAATTCGGGCTCGGAGTACAACTATGTGTCACAAATGAACTGGACGGCGGTCGTCTTTCACCTGTTTGATCAGCTCCTTTCCACCTTTGTTGTCCCGCAACCTGTTTTGCAAAAGGTATCTTAGTACAGAGAAACAATAAAAATAAAATGACGAAAAAAAAAGAAAAGAAATGGAGAGGTGAGAATGATGCTCCCTTCTTAGATTCTCAACCAATCACTCTCACTCCATCAATCCATGACGGCGGCACTATTTGAAACTTTAGTATTGGTGGAAGTATACTTCAAAAGAGTTTAGATAGAAGTTGAGGTTCATCCTAAATTATTTAGAGTTTGAGTGAGGGAGATAGAAGAAGAAAGGTAGACTCTTGAATCTTATAATGGTTTTAAGCTAATAAACTTGAAAACTTTGATTGTTGATTAAAATGACTTGAAAACATGAAATGAAGATTGATTAAAACATTGAAATGAAACAAGCAAACAAGATGAAGATTGAAACAAGGAACAATAACAAGTTGATTGAAATAAAAGAAATGAAATAACAAGTTGATTGAAATAAAGGAAATGAAATAATAAGAAATTGAAAACATAAATTGAAAAACAAGACAAGGAAATAAACAAACCAAATGGTTTGGATCCTAAGACAATGGATGAGTTCTCTCTCCTTTGCTTTTTGTTTATATACCCCTACTTTTGCCATTTACAGATTTGCCCTCATCCATTCTAAACTAGACACCTCACCCCTTTCACTTTTGCTTTTGCTTTATGGGTGCCTTCTTGACCAAGGTAGGTTTAGGGATAAGTCTTCATAATTTTAAATAAGGGCCTCCATCTTTGGTTTTCTGATTTGAGTCCTTTGACTGTTAACTTTGATCATTGACTTTGACCTATTCAGCACTTTTCCACACCAGCTACTGATCTTCATAATAAGCGTGATTAAGGCTCCTTTTGGTGTTAAGATGCAACTTTTATGATAAGTGATCTGAAATACTTCTTAACCAAATAAGGGCAGTAAAAGCTATGAGTTGTCTTTTCGGTAAGTGTAAGAGGGACTGTAATACAGCAATATACGGGTAATAAAACGCATATTTGGGAGCTGATCAAGATTCTAATCTCTCATGCTAGTATATTCATGCTTATAGATACCTTGAATTTACTAGGGATTAATCTAAAGCTTAAGACTTTATATTGAAACCTCGTGTTTCATTGTAAATGTTATAGTTTTATATTCAATAAGTAAGTTAAGTAGTTTTATGAATCATATAGGTGGATTAGCTTCTTCTATATCTCATCCTTGTATAAAATTAAGTGTTTCTTGAGTAGTTTAGTAGTTAAATCATAATTTCAACACTATTTCATATTAGTATAGTTAAAAATCATTACTCGGACTTAATTTTCATTAGAAACCATTGTTCGAAATCATTAGTGTCTTGATAACTAAGAGTGGATTAATTGATAGCGTAAGAATAGTTAGTAGATTCATTAACTGTGTTTACTAGTTATCAAATGGCGCCGCTACCATCTTAGTATCATCAAGACCGATATCAACCTGTGAAATCTACTGGAAAAACCCATTTTCCTACCCATTTAGTTTTACATATTACGTTTTCGTTGTTTTTTTACCTATTTATTGGATTCGTTACTGAGATTTTCTTCTCTGCTACAGGGTTGTGCATACAAGTTGAAAAACCAACTCCTTGCAACATAGTGAATTAACTAGAAAAAATCCAGCCTACTATAATTTTGTTAGAGCGCGTGCTCCTCTTTAAATTGCATGTCTAAAGTGCGCCCTGCGCTCAGTCAACCAGTGCAACCTGCGCCATTATTGCCCTGTTTCAAGGCACGACCGCCCCCTATGTCCAGTAGAATAATTTAATTTTTTTACATAAATTGCAATATCTTCTGACGAGTACAGTACGATACTCATATGCCCACCCACTACCAAAGCCCATCACACAATACCAAAATTCACCGAATTTTTTTCGTACTTACGGTGTCTAGAAAACTTAAAGGATTGGGGTTATTTAATTAAGGAACATGCATGCACGAACAACCTCCCTCAATTCTTAAGTTGCCTAGCTGTTAGTTTGAAAATATTTTAGTAGTAAAATTAATAAGCCCACCTACTACCGAAGCCCGTTTCACTATCAGACCACAGGCCTGACATCCAAGCCTAACACGAAGCCATAGTAAAAAAAAAAAAAAAAAACCCTAACCCTTATTCTTAACCTCTTTGACTAATCAGGTTACATTTTTACAGGACTTCACAATGCACCTCTTAGACCTAGACCAGTACTCGTATAAGTTTTCCAGTAGCAAAAGACGTGTTTCAAGGCTGTTGAAGGCGCTATTTATATGTGTAGCAAGAATGCTCTGATCAGCTCCCAAATGTGTGTTTTATTATCCTTACATTACTGCATTACAGCCCTTCTTATGCATAATGAAAAGACAACTCATAGTTTTTATTGCCTTTTTCAGGTTACAGAGCAATTCATACCACTTATCATAAAAGCTACATCTTAGCACCAAAAGGAGCCTTATTTACGCTTATTATAAAGACTCAAAGTTGCTATGAAAAAGTGTTGAAAAAGACAAAGTCAAAGGTCGATCAAGGACTCCAAACCAGAGAGCTGAAAGTCAAGTCCTTAACTCAGAAGACCAGAGATAGATGTCCTTGACATAAAAGAAGGTTTTCTCTAAAACCTAGCTTGATTAAGAAGAAATCAAAAAGCAAAAGGGAAAAGCAAAAAGGAAAAGCATAAAGCAAACTTGGTGAGGTGTCTCAATGTAATGGGAGATGGAAAATCATACTTTTGTAAAAGTAGGGGGTATAAGAACTCAAAAGTAGGATGAGAGAATGCACCTAGACTTATTCTACTATCATGTAGGATTTTATTTTCAAGTCATTTACATTCAAGTTAATTACTTTTTGTTCTTCATTTCCAATCTAGTTATTTCTTCAAGTTTTTGTTCTTCATTTAATCAAGTTATTTCTTTCAAGTTTATTCTTCATTCAATCAAGTCATTTATTTCAATGTTTGTTCTTTCAATAAATCTTTCAATGAAATAGTCTTTTCTAATGTTCTTCCATACAACTAGAGTTAGCAAAACAAGTCCTAAAGCTAAGACACCTACCTTTTCTCCTTCAAGACTCCCTTTCATCCAAGTTCTAAACAATTTATGGTGAACCTCATTCAATATCTTTTGAAAACTCCCACAACTGCAACTTCAAATGGCGCCGCCATCATGGATTGAAGGAATAAAGATGTTTGGTTGAGCATTGATAAGAGCCCAAAACTGTAGTTTTAACCCCTTAACCATCATACTTTTAGACCAATTATGTGAGTAATAATTAAGAGTTAATACTAATTACGTGTTTTTTATGCATTTCAGGCTTCAAAGTTCATGATGTGCAGAAATATGCCACTTTAGCGAGATAAAGGAGCAAAGGTCGGTTCCTAAGGAGTTCCGTGATTAAAGGCCAAGATTCAAGAAGACAAAGCCTTTGTAAAGCCCGTTCAAAAGCTGAAAAGTCGACGCGGGCGTAAACAAAGACATAAAAGTCGTGCCAGAACTTCCGAAGGCCGTATCTTTGGACTCAGACCTCGGAATTGAGCCTACCTTATGTCAAAACGACCGGCTCGGAAAGAGCTTTCCAATGGTCTAAGACTTGACCCAATCAGAGGAGGAGAAGTGGACGAAAAGTCTGTTTAAGCTAACTGCAGCTGAAGAAGCCTTTTTGGACTGAAAGAATTGGGTTTTGGGCCTGATTCTCTGGCCCATGGCAATCAATTGTTTAACCAAATTTCAGACCTGCATTTCTATACTAAATCCTCATAGCTATTTCAATCATGCAATTTGCAGTCTCAATGTGTACTTACAGTTAACAAAAAATTGGTTTAACAAAGTATTTAACTTTACCAACTTAACTGAGATTCACTAGAGTCAATTTCGAGACAGCAAATGATGAAAGTCTGATTGAGTAAAGCTTATCAAAGAACAGGCAAGTACACCACAAATTTTCCACCAAAGAAAAACACCAAAAAGGGATCTCTAAATAGTTGTATGAATGATTTCCTAAACAATTTAGTTCATGCCAACACAAAGATGCATGCCTAATCCCATATGCCTAATTGCCTAACAAAATTAAAACGAAAAAGAAAATAAAGTCTACATAGTATAAATAATGCATAAACTATGCCAAAGGGGACAATTCAATGTTCTTACCATAGAGTATGTAATGCAATGAAGGAGAAGATCCCAAGTAGAACCCTACAAGAACATATCAAGTGTAGAACAATAACTTTAATTATTGTTTTCATGCATACATCAAGTTCAAGCTTAAGACGAATAGTACTCACACTCATGTACAAGTCACGCTCATGTACTCACGCTCAAGAACATATGGATGTTTTGCTCGACTCCATATTAACTCACGCTCATGTAAAACACTGAGCCTGTCTTTTATACTTTAAAGCTCCTCTTCAGACTTCTCAAGTTCAAGTTCAAGTTCCATGAGTTTGCACTTTTGCACTCATCCAGATAGTTGAATTTAGAAATCTAATAAATAACAAATCATCACTGATAAAACAAAAAAATATATAGATACTTAATTAAGCCTTGGTCACTAAGGGACATTAAATCAGTCTAAGTTCCTAATTTATCATATAAAGATTGTCTATTTCTTGAAACATATGCTGTGAAAAATGTACAGAAGTTTAACACCCAATTAGTTCAAATAAATATAATTAAGTAAATGAACAGCAGTGATTGGAGGAATGTAGAGAGCCTTAACGACTTCCTCATATTTAAAATTAATGAAAACAGCCCTTAGTTTAACTTTTAAGTTAACAATACTAATATACTAAGATATGTCTTGAGATATAAATTTACCTCCTTAGCCTGCATTTTATGGGCTTTCTAATCAATTATTCCTCCAAACTTTGTGACAGCCTCCTTAACAATGAACATACTCAATACAGTATCGTGGACACTCTCTTCATCAGTTCTTACTCCATTGGCTGTATTATAAGGCATTGTACTGCTGCCCGTAGTACGAAAGGTGGTAAAAGGATCACTATCTTCGCCATTCAAGGAATTGTCCATCATCCGTGGTAGCGACGATACCAATGAACGAGATATCATTCACTTCGAAAGTCATGTCGTGAGTCCCTCAACTTTGGACCCCAAATCCCTTGTATTTTGATAGAAAATGCACGCATGTGAGAGAATGCTCGCCTGGTATTTAAGAGTGCACTTCCAGTTTTCACTTAACCTTTAATTGTTCTCAATTATTAATGACTTGAAGGTTACGAATATAACATAAGAAGTACCTTGAGAAGTAGCAAGTGGAGTCAATTCTCATCTCTCCATCTCTACCTAGAGTAGAAGCTAAGAAGTTCCAAGTAGGTGCCTGGGATCAATTTAGAAATATGTCATATAGTATTTTCATTTGGTTACCCATCTATAAGGAGTATTGGGCCTTCAAAATTTTCAGATGCTAGAATAGTTGTATGATTAAGGATGTGCAATATGATTAAGGATTGTTCAATTCATAATTGTAGAATAGTTAATAAATTCAGTAGAAACCTGAACTCATGGATGAGCTTGTACACTCCCAATGAGTCAAATGCACTCTGTTGAGGATAAGATAGATCCTACCCATGTTGAATAGTCATACCTTGAAGAATCTACAAAGAAAAAGGTGATTTACTGAACTTTTATGTAATTATACTCTTCCGGATCAAACCATTGAACAAACTTTACGAAGTGATTAAAAAGTACTAATACGCCACCCTGATATTTGAAATCAGGTCACCAAATTTATAAATGACAAGAAATTAAATTAAAAGGTTTTAAACCCTTAGCACTCCCATAGTTAATACAACTACCAAATCTATTAGACACCAAAATCCGCAATATGCACTACTCAGTCCAACACAAATCAAGCTTCTTGTAAGAGCTAGCACCTTCAAGTGTAACCTCTCATTTATAGGGAAATGAAGCCTTCAGTAGATTATACACACTTTCAAATCATAATTAAAATATAAATCAAGGATACATGAAAAATAGTACAAGTAGTCAAGTAGCCGAAAATTCACATATGAATTTCATGAAGTCCAGTCTAGTTACTAACTAATTACAGTAGGATCAGCTTAATGATGTATACATTACAATAAATGAATACTAAAAGAAACACTACATAAGAAAGGAATAGCAAGTACTCAAGTTGCAAATAACTTAGGCATCAAACAACTAATATATTGAGAATTGGACTCTACAAGAGTACAAATATATGGCATAAAACTCACCACCAACTTCTGTTATTCTAATTAAGTACAAAAAAACTCCACGTAAAAGACCCCAATATGTCCCTTTAGCATACACAAAGAAGTCTCATTCATAGAAGAAACAAATATATTCCAAGTTTCAAGTAAATTAAAAACCAGATCCCAAAGCTAATCTAATGAACGTCATTAGTTCAGCAACCCATAACAATTCAAACTGATTTGAACTCAAACCAATATATAACTAGCTCGCTCAAGAATTCTTACAGTTAAAATGACCATCAAGATGCTAAAACAACAAAGTTTTTCCTTCCCTTACTACCCAACCATGAGTAGCGTAAACCAATGAATTCCGACAGGACCTACTTGAGCAGTCGCTTGGTTTGGTTGGATTTGGAGTGGCGCCAATAGTTGGGTAACAACTACCTAGCCTATGGTTTCAACAAGTGTTTGGTTTGATTAAATAAGATGCTGCAAAAGGTTATACAAATACTAATTCAAAAATTGACAAGCTCAATTCGTGCTCACAATATAAGTTAAACAAGGCTTGCAGTACATATTAGTTCACTGTGACTGTAATGCTTAATACGCTATACGAGCGCACAACCATAAACCATGACAAAGTATTCTCCAACAAAGGATTAAATGTTTAACATACACTTATTGTCGAATCCCATTCCGAAATGATGCAATTATCTTTAAATCAGTCAAGACACTGGCCATTTGGCCAAAAGCAATTTGAAAGGCTATTTCATTTCAAGTCTTCAACACAGAGAAACAAGAGTTAAAGAATAAAACTAAATTTCAACATAATAAATCAAAAAATATTGTTACAGGGGACAAATTATTTGAAAAACTCAAGAACTCCGAGACTTGTTCTCCTACCCAGAGAAACAAAGGTACTCCTACCATGAATCCAAGAAAAACCAAAACCAAATCGATCAAAACTAAACAAACACCACTCAAGATACCCAACCACACCAAAAAAGAAACAATTTTTATAAACAAATATGAAGAAATAAATCAACTACAAAACTGGTTCAATCTTTTCCACACAAGAAGAAAACAATAACTCCACCCAACCTTCCATAACAAGAAATTAAACATAAATTGACCAATTCAATCAATCATGCCTGACAGTCAAGTTACAATTTTTCACACAAAACATTAGTAAATTCAAACTAAGTAAAATAGAAATTTGAAAACCCTAACCTTATTTCAACATTATGGCCACACTGAAATAGTGGAAAGTTAATATCTTTCTCAGTTTCTCCGTTAAATCTGTAAAATTTAAGACTGTTTTCCACACACATCTCCTTCTTCGATCAGCGTCTTTGCCTTCAAGCAACTTTCATTTCTAGGCTTCGGCAAATTATCTTTTTCAGAGCATTGGTGTGAAGTTGAGAGGAAGAGCGGTAGAGGAGATGAGATAGTTGGGCGAGAGAGAAAACCAAGAAATGGGGCTCAGCCCCTTGGGTTGAATCCGGATGAGTGTAAACCCCTTCCTATCGGCCATACCACATAACCTCCCTATTTATCGTCCCATATCACAAAAACTCCCTGCTTTCCAATATCAGCGAAATTCCAGTCCGATTTCTATTTCCTATTTTATTTTATTACCTTTTTTACCTTTTTTCCATATTCATCATAATTTCTACCCAGAAGAACACCGATTCATCTGCTTGACGAAAACACGATTCTCAATTGACGAAAAAAGGTTAGACGCTGAAAAGATTCACCTCTTTTCCATCTTCTTTGCGATGAATTTCTGAGTTAAATTGCTTGGATAACATGATTTGGCCATGAAAATTTAAAAGTTAAATTGCTGAACATACTGTTTCGGTAGTGATATTGACTATGTAAAAATACATTTACATATGTTCATCAATTTGATTTTGTTGTTTTTTGCAAATGCAGACATGGATGGGACTGCTCTTTTTGCTATTATGTACGAGACGCAAATTATGAGTGTCCATGTCGGGACTAACGGTATGATTTCTGATTTGAAGTATACAATTTCTGAAAAGTGGCCAGACCTTACTCCATTATCTATAGAACTGTCTTTTGTAAGGGATTCAAAGCGTATTGTGATAGATACTGACTCGGAGCTTCAATCCCTTGTTTGCTTCAATTTGGTTAAAAGTCTTGATACATTTTTTATAACAACATCGTCAAGAGGATTTTTTGCTTTGTGTGACGCTGGTTCTAGTTCCAAAGTCTCTCTTCAGGCTTCTAGTTCTTGTACTTCTAGTTATTCTATGTCTTCTGCTACACACGATGAAAAATATGTTAATATCGCTTCGTTGCCTATTTTGACTGGTGTGGGACAGAAATTTCCTGGCGATGCTGCCAATTTTCGTGTTGAGCTTTTACGCCATTGTCTTGTTAATAATTACAGAGTTCTTATTAAGAAGAATGATCCTGATAGAGTCACGGCTGAGTGTTATTTGAAGACTGAAACCGGATGTCTATGGAGAGTTCACGCATCCAAGAAGTATAAGATGCCGAAGTTCTTTGAAATAAAGATAATGGAAGCAAAGCACACATGTGGAGCTGGATTTGCTGACGTTAACAATCCCCCATTGAATAGTAAACTTGCAAAGAGTATTGTTTTAGATATGGTGAGAGACAAGCCTTTGATTAAGCCAGATGAAATCATTGACTATTTTCTAAGGGTATATGGTGTGAACTTGAATTATTACTTTGCGCATACCGGCATAGATCTTGCATTGAAGGAGATACATGGGGACTATGCTTTATCTTATCATCAGTTACATTGGTATGTTGGAAAGCTGAAAGAAACCAATCTAGGAAGTCATGTTGTTTTGGAAAAGGAATCAACAACAGGAAAGTTCAAGAGATTATTTGTTGCATTTGGTGCTTGTATTCACGGCTTTAACTTCTGTCGTCCTATGCTTTGTTTGGATGGAACTTTCGTGAAAACAAAATACAAGGGGTGTGTCTTGTCAGCTACTGCCAAAAATGCAAATGGGGGTATGTCTTTTTGAGTTTGTGAATTTTTACATAGTAGTTCATAGTAGTTTGTAAAACTGAACAAGCATAAACTATAAAAATTTACGTTCACATCAGATGTTTAGCCTATGCATTTTAATATTTACATAATAATTTAGCATATGAAAATTTATTTATATATATATGAGTTAAGTTTTCATAATGAGTATGGTATGCAAAACCAAATCAGTAATTGATGTTTATTTGTGTTCCATGTATTTTTCCAGTAGCTATGGCGGTTGTACTTTCTTAAATTGATGATAATTGGGATTGGTTCTTGAAGCAACTTAGGTTGGTGGTCTCCAAAGATCATAGGCTAACTTTTATATCTGACAGAAACCATGGTCTACTCGTGGGTGTCCCTCACGTTTTTCCTGATTCTCATCATGGTTATTGTTTGTGGCACCTTAAAAATAATCTTAATTCAGCTATGCCCAGCAACCATTGCTTCCGCTTGCATACCCTTGATCTTTTTCAGACCTTGCCTATGTTGGGATGCACCATGAGTTTGAGAAAGTGATGGCTGTTTTTCGAGATGTTTGCGGCAGTCAAGTGAAAACATTTTTGTCCACCATAGGTTATGAGCATTGGTGTAATGCTTATTTTCAAGGAAATAGATATGGCGATATGTGTTCCAATATTGCGGAAAGCTTCAACTCTTGGATCCTACTAGAACGGCACTTGCCTATCACTGCAATGGTGGACAAGATCCGTGGAAAAATTATGAAAATGATGTCTGATCGGCGGGAGTTAGCTAGGAGCTGGACTACTATCTTATGTCCATCTATGGAAACTTTATTGGCTGAGAGGATTGAGGTGGGGAGAAGTTGGGTGGTTCTCAAGTCAAGGGAGGGTATTTTTGATGTGTGTGCTACTCATACTCACTTGGTTGACTTGAATAGAAGTCACTGCTCTTGTAATTGGTGGAGAATCGAAGGATTCCCTTGTGCACACGCACTACGCTCCATTTTGGCTAATGGATTGAATGTGTATACCTACTGTGATAAATTTTTCTATTCTCAGACATTCTGTGATAGTTATTCAAGAGCTATAGTACCTGTGGAGAACAGTAAATTGCCTGCTAAGATACCAAGTGTGCCTGATTTACTACCTCCGGATCTGAAAAAGAAGATGGGGAGACCAGACAAGAAACGGAAACACAGCACGGGTGCTACAAGAGGTAGGAAGAAGAACAAGGGCCCTTGTTATGGCCATCGCAACCCAAGAGTGGGCTCCACTCCTATAACATGCTCTGTACCGGTTCAATGAATTTTTCATCTATTCTTTGATGTTGCTCATATATGAAAAACAAGATGTCGATGAACTTGTTGGATTTTATATGTTATGTTTTTTAGTTGGAGAATGAAAAGATAGTTTTACATAGTAACTTTTGGGGATGAAATTAACCTGACACCTAACAACTTTATGTAAATGTACTTTTACATAGTCATTATATATGTAAATATATATTTACATAATACCTTTTGGGATTGAAAAGTTCCAGAGAGACCAAATATATGTAAATCTAGATTTACATAGTCATTATATATGTAAATCTATATTTACATAGACATTAAAGCTTTGCTTTGCAATTTAGTAGATGTTTGAGCTAGCTTTGCTATCCAATTTAGTAAATATTTGAGATGAAATGGTGATCAGTTGGATTCATATATACTAAATCTGTCCACTGCAGGAGTTTAGTTTGTCATCTTCCCAATTTGCACAACCTTGGACGACAACAAAAGAGCAAAACTTGTGCATGCATGATAACTCTTGGTTTTATCATAAAATGGACATATACAAAGGTAATAAATAATGAAATGGACAAGAGGCTGTTATATCGAAGGGAGGTTATGAACAAGAGCGAAGAGTGATTGAAGCTATACTACTCATTTTATCGAACCCAAGAGTGAGTGAAGCTATTCCTTTTGGGGTCTGCCCGATGTCTATGCAAAACTCCTCCGGTATGCAAATGTCAAGCATATAACAGGAGAGAATTTACTGGTAATTAGATTTTCTTTGTTGGGTCAAAAACTGAAAAATGTTACATTGTAACAGTTGCCTGATCTGGATGAGTTTCATACAAGAACAAGCTTTCTACAAAAAACATCATTAACCTAAAGGCTCACCTGTCACCTACAATCCAAAATCACCTAACCAGTAATTTATAGCAAGCATGGTTCCAGAAACTTAATTTGCTGTTGTTAATGCTTTGTGCAGTTTGCTAAATGCATAACCTACTTTCAGTTGCACATTAAAAGATCAAGAAGCACATATTACATTTAAAAGAGCATAACGACCTAAAGAGTTGAAAAACATATTAAAATGAAATTGACAAGAAATATAAATGCATAAAGAACCACATTATATATAAACGCCATATCCGGCTAGTTGCGAATATGCAGAACATTACTAAACAACTCCAACACATTAACAGTAACATTACATCATAATCGAACACTCCCGAGTTAGAATGGTTCTAATGTTTTAACACAAATAAACACAACGTAATCAACTAGAAATACGGAAAATCAGTTCTTCATTTCTTGCATTCTTCTTTTGGATCCCATTTTTCTTGTTGGCTTGATACGATCTCATATGTCAGGTTAACCCTCAATTGTTTCGCGGCTTCTAGCGTTATATCTTGGATAGCTTTTCCACATATTATAGCCTTCACAAACAAAATGACAAAGAAACCACAATCTGAACTGAAAATGCAAAAAAAATAAATTTAAGATAAGAGATAAGAGATTAAAAAGACATTTAAGTTTGGGAAGTTAAGTTCTTACGATTCTCCTTGTTGTGGGCATGCTCCAACTGTGATATCTTTCATCAAATCCACATCTGGCAACCTTGGCTCCTGACGCCTACATCTAATAGCTTCCACCACCCTCTCTTGCTGCATTAAATTGAACAAAAAATTACCAAAACTATGTAAATATATATATGCAAATCTATATTTACATAGTAACTGACCTATGTAAACTTAAATTATCCATTGAACATTTGACATAAAGCTAGACCAATATTTTCTCTCAAGCTTAGATTTTCTAAAATGAGTATCTACAGTTAAGGTACGAAATATGCCAGACAAGTAAAGTATCTTTTCTAACATTTTTGTATTATTTCAGTACTATAGAAAAATTGACATTGTGATTTGTGATGGGTCAATTTCCCCCTTGTCGTGTTAAATATGTAAACAGCTGCTTCTTCAGTCCGTGCCCTCCGGTGATTAGAGGCTCTTAAACTCGATCTTAATACTAGAAACTAGAAAGAGTCAACAACAACAACTTGCGGCATGCACCTAAGTCAAACATCATGCATGTATGTAGTGACTTTATATATGGAACGTACAGAGCACTCTATCTGAAACAAACGAGACCACTACTAAAATTTCTAACAAAATTCCTAGGCCAGATAATCTCAAAACTACTCATTTTATCGAACCTAAGAGTGAGTGACGCTAGTGAGTGAAGCTATTCCTTTGTCTGCCCGATGTCTATGCAAAACTCCTCCGGTATACAAATGTCAAGCATATAACAGGAGAGAAATTACTGCTAATTAGATTTTATACAAGAACAAGCTTCCTGCAAAAAACATCATTAACCCAAAGGCTCACCTCTCACCGACAATCCAAAATCACCTAACCAGTAATTTATATCAAGCATGGTTCCAAAAACTTACTTTGCTGTTGTTAATGCTTCTGCAGATTGCTAAATGCATTACAATAGTCCCATTGTAAATATATTGTAAACTGACCTATGTAAATATAGATTTATATAGTAATTGACCTATGTAAATATAGATTTACATAGTAACTTAAAATAAAATTTCACTTACCAACATTTCAGCATCTTCTAATGGAATGTATTTCTTCTTCTCGTAGTTCCTTGGCCTTAAAGAGTCATAGTGCGCCCATTCCCAATTCAAAGTATCAACATGAAGCAAAGTCCGTGATAACCATTTTTTGAATTTTTCTTAACTTGGGACTATTTATGATGAAAAATAGATGAGCGACCTTGTTGTCCAACTGTTTTAGGACATCTGTGACATAGACTTTCATGCCTTGTTTCTAGTTATCTCTTAAAGCCAACTACAACAAATAAGAACAACAACATCTTCATGCCTTGTATGCATATTCAGTTGAATTTACATATTCAACTTCAGTAATTAAATTACATGGAAGATGCTTACCCATGCAAATGATGAGAAATGGAGACACTTTGGTGGAGAAGATCTAATTAGCTTTTTCACTTCCTTAGAGAGTTGGAAGTGCACGTACCAATCAATGATCTACCATAAACAGTACGAAAAATTACTAAATTGCAAATTTTTTCATTTCAAAAGATTTGAGTAATCAAAAGATTTACCTTGTCACTGATAAAGAAGTTCAACATCAGGTGGTTCACGTGTTCCCCCGGTATTTTCAAGTGCATTTGAATGTCCATCCACGCAATTGTACTGCAATATGCATACACAATCAAAACAATTTGTGCAATTACATAGACGATAAGAAAAACTTACAAATATTTATGAAAAGTAAATTTTACTTCTGGTTTGCTTTTCTGAAAAAACTTTCCACCAACGACAACTTCTTTTTACCAAGTAGACTCCACAGCTTGGTTGAATGTGGTTTTGACATAAGCTTTCCTACGGGCAGGGGTGGTGGAGTCTTGAAATCATTTGCATCAATCACTGGTTCATCATCCAATTCAGCAACTTTAGTATTCCTTTTTTGCTTCTTAATATTTCCGAACTCATATATTGTTGATGTTTTCTTCATCCGCTCCCTTTCTTTCACTTTCTTAACCATCGAGTTAGGTTTTCCCTCACCTTTTTCCTCCTCCTCCTCATCTGACTTTGTCTCGCTGCTTTCCTCTTCTCCATCCAACTCGGATTCTTTCCTTTCAGCCAACTCAGCCAACTTTCCACATGTCTCTTTCTCAGACAACTCTTCCTTTTCAGCCAACTCTTTCTCGGACAACTCAGATTCTTCCTTTTCAGCCAACTCTGCACATGTCTCTTTCTCAGACAACTCTTCCTTTTCAGCCAACTCTTTCTCGGATTCTTCCTTTCCAGCCAAATCCACATCTCTGTTCTCTACCCCTTCAACCATATCTACATCTCTATGTTCGTGATTTTCAAACATATCTTCTAGACTCTCTTCACAAACTATTCTCGTCAGTCTACCAATTTCACCCCTTAAATCTTTACTAAGTTTCCTCAACTCTTCATTCTCCCTCTTCAACTCAGCATTTTACCTCCTCAAGCTTTCAGCTTCACTTTTGTGGTGTTCAGGGTATAATGCCTCTTTCTCTTCCTCGGCCAGTTCTAATTTTACTTTGATGTTGCAATTAGGAACATTTTCTAGCTTGAAAGTTTTTGGTACTTCATCCGCTAGTCGTTCCATCGACCACTTTGCAATCCATGGGAAGCAAGTCTCGCGGACTGGCTCACAAAGTTTCACATGCTCACACAAAAAGTACTGCACATAACATGTGAATTTGTATTAGCAACATTTTCATATAATTCTTTTTCCAACATATGACATACGACATCTGCATTGGATATGTAAATTTCAATTTTCATATGCAAATATATATTTTCATATGTAAATTTCTATTTTCATATGTAAAATTATAGTTTCATATATATATTTTCATACACCTGACATATGTAAATATATTTTCATACACCTGACATATGTAAAAATGTTTTCATATTTTCATACACCTAATTGCAACTAGTAATGTGGTCGGTCATCCCTTACTAACTCTCTAATTACCCAACTAACATGAATTCTATCAGAAATAATGTTATGCTAAAGGTAAAACTAGATCTCCACCAAAAACACTGATTGACTAATCAATGATAAGTTTATAACTGGAGTTGTACAAACTAGATTTTCAGGAATACAGACCCAGTTAGGTGACAAAAATTTTAGATTTCATCTACAAATTTGAAGGACCAATCCAGAAAACATCCCTATAAGGTTGTGATATAGACTATGAAAACATGACTATGCATATGTGAAAACAAAATTACATACGAAAACAGACATGTTATTATATTACCAACATATGACATTTGACATCTGACACATGCATATGCAAATGCATATTCTCTTTTATCATGTGAGGTGATATATGCTATGAAAATATAACTACGCATATGTCAGAAAACAAACTAAACTTACCAAAAGCTGAATAACCCTATATGCCTATATGCCTACATTTTATAACAAACTAAAATATTGGTGACGGTTTTAGCATTTTAGTGAGGCCTATATGCCATCACAAGAGTCCTAACGCCAATTTGGCGTCACAAACCAAAAAAACTCAGTGTTACAAAAATGTTGTTATGGTGTAGTGATAGTTTAAATACTTTTTATTTATATTTTTATTATTTTTTAAATTTTTTACTAGAAAGCAAAGTGCATATTATACATATATATACATCCTACTAGGTGCCTTAAATTACACGTGTTTCTATGTCATCCCCAAACAAAAACATGCTTTGTCCTCAAAGTATAGAAATAAGAAGGATAGAAAATATCTTGGAAGCGCATGAAAATTTTAGAGTACCTGCAAAACAAATTTAGAACATACTAATATAGGTAAAGAAAAACATACGCAACTCTTATATGAGTTCCACCCCTTATGGGAATAACAAGAATTAAATTGCTTGGGACATAAGCAGACACTAACAGAAGTAAAACTTATCTTATATCGAGCACTAAGTGTTGTCCTCCCCTTCTATAAAGAAGTGAGGTTCATTTGCGTCCTGCCAAGCCATGATAATCTGCCAGGCCTCACACCATTTATCATCTACCTTTTCTAACCTGTTAAGCACCACTTGGTCGGATGAGGTGTAAGGGGCAACCCAATTAGGTTGTAGCCGCCACCCTGGCCAAATCATAGCACAGAAAGAGCGTACAATGTAATTGGTGGGTCGCATAATGTCAACCCCAACCCAATCCGTAAAACGGGTACAAAACTCAGGAAAGAAAGATAGCATTGTGCGGCAAACCAAGACAGACATAAGAAGGTACTTATGCTTCAAACTATGAGCTCGTGCTAAACTAGACACTAAGGTCTGGGGAAGGTCATACAGCATACGTCCCTCAGCTAGACCAAGGAAGACGTCACAAGCGGCGTTATTCGCATAAGAAAAACGCCATTTCCCTAAGATATTTAGCATAATAAAAAACATAATAGTGCCTATGTTAAGGGACAGGCTACCAAAGGCTACGTTATATTGCCCTTGGTCCTCTACATGAAAAATCCCCTCCCCATAGGTCTCATGGAAATACTCATAGTTGTAGATGTACATACTATCAGTCATATATCCCCATGAATTTTGGGCAGTAGGTATAGAAAGTCCAATATCAAAGGCTAACAAAAACTTGCTTAAATCCCTTATTTCATCATCAATGGTGACAGAGAACACTTGTTCCCCATCTGGTCGATAAAAGAACCTACAATTATCATAGAAATAAACAGTAAGTGCAGGAGAATTTCATGTTGCGGAACTAGAACCTATAGGTGTCACTCTCGAGCAATTCTTCAAAAGACTGCTCCAGTATGATTTGAGGATATTTCATAGCAAACAAACACACTAATGAACTCCTGGAAGTGACTGTAGAAAACCCCCAGAAAAAAAAAAAAAAAAAACTGGGGGTATGTTGAAGTAAGGGCGTGGCCGTGCTCAGAATGGCATATGGCAGAGGGTGAGCGTGCTCTCTTCTGACAAAAGAAATTTCTGCGATACTGGAATTACAGCACGGGCGCGCTCTGTGTTAATGTAATATAAGGGTGTGCGCGCTCTGAGCAAGACCTGTGTTATGAATGTGAGAGGTGCAGAGTGAAGTACATGGCGTGCCATGTATTTATAGAGCACTAGTTTTTTAAACAAAGGTTTCCAAGGTTCCAAAATTGATAAGGAAAGAGATGGAATAAGAAAAGGGCTTCTAAAACCAAAATAAAAACAGCCAAAAGCATACTCAGCACCAATTCTATACGGTTTTAAGCATGGAATCAAAACAGCAAACTTAATGCTTCTAACCCTTGAGGTTGTACCAAACAACAGTAGCTAATTCTAGCTACACTATATTAGTAGGATGCTCACATAAACTATATTCCTTAAGCATTGCAATTTAATATTAATTCCAAAAACATGTGGATATGGTAAAATACAATTCTAAGCAAATAATGCCACCCCCAAACAAGTCGGAAGGGTGGGATTCATGAAAAATAGATGGCATTCGTGGACAAAAATTAAACCAACTTGAAATTCAAATAACAACCACTTACATAATCCAATATTAACTACTAAAACTAACAACTGGAAATAATAATTCTACTAAAATAAGGAAATTTTCTTAAAAATAATATAAATGAACTAGCCACGAGAGAAGAAAGGGATAAGAATAGGAAATTGAGTGATCAAGAATGGAAAGACCAAACACCCCACCCCCAAACAAATTTTTGAAAACATGGTTTAGAAAATTTGTTTTAAAGATTCCCGAGACTTACTAGACTAATGTTTATCGGATTTAAATATTTTTGTACTTTTTATGTATAAGGTTTCATATAACAGAAAACAATAAAACAATAAGGACGTAATTCACTCCATAGAGAAACACGACTCAAAAATGAGAAAACATGCAAGAGTATAAAACATGAATTACATGAACCGTGGACTAAGGATCCGGCACTTACAACCACTCACTCCAAAAGGAGGGTCCGGTTAGCTTAATGGTGCACTCCCATAATATAAGATTGGAATGAAGTACACCGAAGAATAAAATGAGTCTTTTATAGTCAGATACTCGAGAATTTATCTAAAACATGTATTAACATGCAATTTACCATATATCAACAATCTAAAGAGTTGCGGGTCTGTCCTTAAATAATTAACACAGACTACAAACCCAAATAGAATTAGGCACCAAGATTTCCTATGACGTGGCGTAGCAGAATGAGAGTGAATACTGATAGATCTAGAACCTAACCTAGCATGCAATTTCTTCTTTTTTTCTCCAACAAAAGGGTGGCCAAGTGAATGATCCTGAAAAAATGGATGGTTGTGGAAGATATGTGGAATATGGATAAATTTTAGAAGGAAGGAATGGAAAAAATGAGAATGTGGGTTTAGCACAAAACTCATTGGTGGCGCAAGCTGGTATAATCACACATCTGAAAATGAAAGAGTCGGGTGGCTTGTCCTAGGGTAGTATTTTCTTATTAGAAAAGTTTAGAAAATCATAAAACACAGGAAAAGCAAGAGGATCAAGTGCAAACTCAAGGTTCCTTTGAACAGGTGGAGGGCGGAGAACATTGATGGAAGGTGAATGAGTGACAGGATGATGTGAGATGGGTAAATGGTGCTCAGCTAGTGCTCTCAATTCTAGATCATCAGAAGCTTTTAGATATGCAAGACATTCCTTAATAGGTGGGTTAGAAGAATCACTAGAATAGTGGGTGAAAAGTTATTCTTCTGTCATAGCGTCAAGGGATGAATTGATGTTGATAAGGGGGGACTCGCAAGGTGGGAAAGAATAGTTGCAAACGAGTAGAAGGAAATCTTCCTCGATTTCATCTACGTCCAGGGAGTCATTGTAAAAGTTGGAACTTCTAAAGGAAAAAAATTGGTGCATTTGATTCTCAGGAAATGTGTTGTTGAAATAATCTTGAGCTAAGCTCTCGATCATGCTAACTTCTCCATCGATAGTCGTATCGGGTAACTGTTGCATCATTTTAAAAACATTCACCTCAACAAAAAAGTGTCCAAAGGACATGGACATCGAACCATCGCGGCAGTTTATGAGTGCGTTGGCAGTTGCCAAGAAGGGTCGCCTTAAGATGATAGGAATAGAGTCGTTAGCGACTTTTGTGTCTAGGATAACGAAGTCGGTTAGGTAGTAAAAATCTTGAACTTTAACAAGCATGTTTTCAATAACACCCTTAGGATACTTAATAGAACGGTCAGCTAATTGCAACATCATTTTAGTTGGTTGCATCTCTTGTAAACCTATTTGTTTATATAAATAATAAGAGAGTAAATTAACACTTGCCCCCAGGTCTAATAGAGCAGTTGTCGTGTGTGGGTATCCCCTAAGGTGCATTATACAGTAGAACAACAAGGGTCATTGTACTTAACAATTTCATTATGTTCAGATAGAGTTGGAAACTGTTCAGTTAAAAAGGCGTCTTTTAGAATGTTTGTTTTCCGCCTAGTAGTGCACAACTCTTTTAGAAACTTAGCATGTTGTGGTAAATTTTTAATAACTTCAAGAAAAGGTAGGTTTATCGTTAGATTTTTAACAACTTCCCTAATCTCATCAAAATTTGTATCCTTTTTTAACATGGCTAGTCTCTGGGGAAATGGTGGTTTCTCTATATATTAGCACATGGGTCAATAGGATGTTTATCCTTGGCCATTTGTTTCTTGGGTTGTGGTTTAACTGGTACCTCTACAGGGATAGGATCTTCAGTTTCTATTTCGGCATCTAGTAAAGTTTCATTTTCAATGCCCACTGGTGGTGTATCAACGGGCATAGTTACAGCGTTATCAACCGCTCTGTCAGAACGGAGAGTGGTGATGGCATTTAACTCACCTACGTTTAAATTTTTGTTACGTATACTAGTATTACCGGTTACTTCAAAGGCTGTGTTTGGCGTTTTAGGATTTGGTATAGCTTAACCTGGAAACACACCTTTTGGTTGGGCTTTATCTTGATTAATTGTTATAAGGATTGTAGAATCTGTTGTTGAGCTTGCATGTAGGCATCGAAATGATCTGGTTGTGAAGGTGTAGTGGCCATCGGTGGTGTGACAAGAACTATCTCACGTTGATTATTAACGGGGGGTTGTGATAGTTGTTATTAATCGGGACGATACCTCTACTATTATTATTATTATTATTATTACATAGTCCTTGTACTTGTCTTGGTAGAGCTGGGTTGTAGTTGTTGGCTGGCCTAACATTTTGATTATTAAACCCTGGAGGCGTAACTGGTTGATTATTACGCCAACTGAAGTTGGGATTTTGTCTCCAAGGTGCGTTAGGAATGTTATTAAAGGAGTAGACATTTTCCAACTGTGCGGGTGGTTGTTCATAGACAAAGGACAATAGGAGTCGGTATGCTCAAGACTAAAATAGAAATTACATGGAAGGGAGTTGATGTTCATGATAGGAGTAGGCTTATGTTGAATAGAAATGGCTTCTACCTTTCTTGTGAGGGATTCGATTGGAGTTCTAAGCTCGGGATCAGGTTTAACCTCAAACATAATGGCAGCCTTGGCTGTGGAAGAAGAAGTAGCGGAGCGGGGGATCTCATTACCCCCTAGTTATTATTACGCTTGGATTGATCTTCTAAAAACCTATAAGCCTCTAAGGCTCTTTACTAAGGAAACTACCCCCATTCATTATATCAAGAACCTCCTTATGATGATGTGAAAGCCCCTTGAAAAAGGCACGAACAAGCATGTCTTGCACAAGGTTATGATTTGGACATTCTATAAGAAGATCAGTGTACCGGTTCCAGGCCTCTGAAAAGGATTCATAAGGGTTCTGGCAGAAGAAATGAATCTTTTGAATCATTTCATCTGTCTTCAGTGGTGGGTAAAACTGTTCCATAAATAATTGAACAAGTTTGGCCCATGAGTCCATAGAATTAGGTGTTTGCGCAGTTCACCAAGACGCCGCCTTATCGACTAGGGTGAAAGGAAACACCCTCAGCTTAATTTGTTCAGAACCTACGTTAGGATGATGGAATGTAGTGAGAATTTGTTCTATCCTACACATATGCTGAGAAGGTTTTTCGTGGTCTAAACCATGAAAAATGGGTAACAAATTAATAATATTAGGGGGAATTCGAAAATCCCCCACTAGGTCTGCAAGAATGATGCATGACTTAGGGCCATCGTTTAGGACTTTGCAAAAATCAGAGAGAGGAGTCTTTGCTTCTTCAGCCATTGATGCAGGTGTAGTACGTGATATTCTAGATAGGCGTGTACGTTGATATTTACGATAGATAATGTTAGATGGTTTTCTATTACCAAACCTTAATCTCATGCAAGGCTAAGTCCAATATGAAAGAAACATAATAGCAGGCAAACAACAACTTGATATACTAGAATTTAAACTCCTCTAACAGAAGAGACGAGGAGTGAAAGAAGGAGAACCTGAATGTCTCCTTGCTACGCTTATGAATAGCGTCTTTAATACGAACCTCAATATCCTGTGGAAGCTTGGAACACTAAATCAATAATTATTTCCAACAAAACGATGTTCTATAACTAACATGAGTATATCGGGCTTACTTCAGAGGGGTGCGGGTGTGCTCAATTATAAAGCAACAACGGCGCATGCGCGTTCTGTGAATTTTATTTAGAAACAGGCTTTCGAGCGGTTTCTTAATTGGTTGGGCCTGAAAATTAGAAAGAAACACAAAATAAGGTTACTGGAAGGAAGGGCGTGTGCGCGCTCAGGTATAGTGTAAATAAGGGCGCGGGCGCGCTCCAAGTACAACTTCGAAAAATTCCAGTAGACTTCCAGGAGCAAAATCCTTTTCTCAAGAAATAGAAAACACAGTCAGAACACAGCACTTTCGAACAATAGGGTGGGTGGGTGAATTGGGCTATTTGTAGAATTGAAAAAACTAAGAGAATTAAATTCTAAAGACAACTAAGATGGCAGCGGCGCCATTTGATAATATGGAAATTAACTTTTTTTTTTATCCGACTTACGCTTAAAAAGCTAGGAGGAAGTAAACTATACTTTCATTCTTTTGATATCAAATTTCTACTCTCAATTATCATGCAACAAGACTAGATTAAGAATTGATTCCACTCCAGCTAGTTGCTTAGAAAATAACTAATTCACTTAATGATTAACAATCAACAGCATGAGAGTAATGATTCTAATATGGTGAAAATTACTATTGAATATATTCTAAATTAAACTATGACAATTAAATAATAATATGTGAATATGAAGAAAGACTTAGGGAGATTTGAAATTCACCTAGATTAATCCCTAATATGCTAGTATAAAGTTTGTCGCAACCCTTATCTTTATGTTTTCACACAAGGTTCAACATAAAGGTTAGGTCTTTTTATCCCTAATTATTCATGGTATCTCTAGCCAACTAATAATTAGCATGAGAGGAAGTTGAAACCCATTCTCATGGTGAATGAACTACCCTCTAGACTTGAAGCTCTTAAATACAACTATTCTATACTGACACATCAAGTCTTCATCAAAGCTTCAATCAAACCCCTCTAATGGAGATTTAGCTATGGTTCATTAGACTATCATGGAATAAATTATAAGAAGAAGAAAACATAATTAAAGGAATACTTGTATTGAAAATAACTTGAATTGTATTAATGGTGGCTAGGCTAGTAAAACATAAACTATGTTTAAACTAAAGAGAAGAGGTAAAAAGCTAATATTAAACCATAATTAAACTAAAACTAAATGGGAGAGTGAGAGTTAGAGTTTTGCCTTAGTTCTCTTTGTATAGGAGATGGCTAGGTTCACAATTTCGTGCATGGGCTTTGGAGCTATGTTTTGGGCCACTAAATCAAGCCCAAAACCTAATTACTTAAGTCTAAAAAGGGTTTCTCTATTGGAAATTACTGTAACAGCCTTTTCATCCACTTTTTCTCTTCTGATTGGATCAAGGTCTAGACCATTAGAAATGACTTTCCGAGCTGGTCGTTTTGACATATAATAGGCCCAATTCCGAGGTCTAAGTTCAAAGATACGGCCTGCGGAAATTCTATTAACTTTTATGATTTATTTCTGCCCGCGTTAACTTTGACTTTTCAGCTTTGACTGGGCTTTAAAAAGGTTTTTTCTCCTTGAAACTTGAGCTTTAACCATAGAACTTCTTAGCAACCAACATTTGCTCATTTTTCTTGTAAAAGTTACATATTTCTTCACATAGTTGACTCCAAAACCTGAAATACACAAAAGTACGTAGACAGTACTAACTCTTATTTATTATAAACATAATTGGTCTAAATGTAATATTATTAAGGGGCTAAAACTACAGTTTTGGGCTCTTATCAATTAGCTTCTGAAATTCTGCAAAACTTTGAAATTTCTCGAAATATCAGGTACCTAATTACATTGTGGTCCCAATTGATTAAGCAAGGCCCAAGGGTGGTTATATTTTGGCCCAAAACTTATATAAATGTGGTCAAGGCATGTAATTTTTTACATTCACAGATATTAAAATATACCACCCCCAAATAATTTGAAAGGGGGGCTTCATGACATTGATCAATTATATTTCATAAACATGCTGAATATCGACAGAAAAACTATATGGTAAAGAATATGTGATTAATCATGCATTAAATTTAACAATACTTGCATATATAAATAATCACATAAACAAGTAAATATTAACTACTTAACTAAAAATGAAATTAACAATTAATTAAAATAAAGTACTAAAATAAATATGGAATTTAAATAGTTATTACAAAACAAGAATAATTCTAAATCAAATTCATCACATCAATTCAAATATAAAGCAGCTATCCCTGGGAAGAAGATGGTCCTGAACCATCAGACGGACGACGACGACAATGCTCACGTCTAGAGTCAGAAGAAGAAGGCAAACCTCCTGGCTATGGAAAATGTCTCAAGACCTCGGCCTAAAAAGCTGCCTACACCCTTCTATATTCTCTATAGAATTAAGCATGTCGGCGTGGTTATGAGCTATATGGTGCGAATGTTATGATCTAGGCTGCGGTGATCACGTTGAATGGAATCCTTACGCCTCTGTATCGATTCACAGAGCATAGTTAGGTTTTGATGATGATCATAAAGCGTATGCATCCCGCTATGGAGTAGTTAAAAACGTGCAAAATCAAAAGAAGCACGATCCATAGCATTATCAGCAAAACAAATAGGATATACATCTTCATCCTCATCCTGATCTAGACTATCAGCTCTCTCTTCAGGCAATGTCCAATTCCTTTGGACACAGTCACTATACGCCTTTGCGTTTGAGTGAATCTTAAGATGGGTCCTAGGTGACTCAGACACGCAACCCCAAAATAACATAATCTTAGTAATTAAAACAGGGAGGGGTGCAGTAGTAAGGCCTACAGCCATAAGCTCATCATACAGAAAATCAATGAGGCAAAAACCATACCTCCTATTCTACAAAACCCAAAGAACGTGGAAGAAAGACAGGCTGATGTCACTCGGCTTTGAAGTGCTACAGACGTTCTTGCCTAGCCATTGCAACACAGCCAACTGGTTAATTGTAAGCGACTGCTGCCTAGCACAGTGAGAACGATCATTGTATCGACCCTCAAGCAGCGTCTCCAACATCAGCTGATGCACTCCATCAAATTGGGATCATTGTACAGTCAAGGTGACCTGTTTAGCGGGTATCCCAGTGATGGTAGCAAGCAAATCATGAGTCACATCGTGATGAACTCCGTCCAAATCCACAAACATCCTCCCTGAAGGAAGTATCCTCTTATTCCGATAAAACTTTAACACCAAATCCTCATGGTAGTACTCCTTAGTAGAATACCACATTCTATCCCACCCTCTAGCACGCATCTCCGTACCGTATAATGGCTGGAATATCTCCGCGTTAAATGCGAATTCCGGTAAGATTTTTACTGGTCGGGCCATTTTTTGGTTGGATTTTGAATACGGGTAAGGGTTTAAATAGGGGATGATTAGGAAAAGGTGCTATAAAAATTTGGAGAAGGTCTGTTTCAATGGAGGCGCAGGGCGCACTTAAATTTAGTGTTGAGTAGGTGCGATGCGCGCTGGGATAGATTTAGGTTAGGTTGAATTTTGTTTGAGAAGATGAAGTGAATGAGCCGGTGTTAGATCTTAAATGGGGTGGTTGGTGGGGTGTAAATAACGTGGGTTGGGTGGAAAAATGAATTTTGGCCCAAGCCCAAATCGTTTCTATAATACACATTCTGTCATGCTGCCTCTTAAACTTAAAACTAAGATTTCTGATTCGTTAGCGATTCGATTTTTGCGAATGAGCTATGAAAATGATTAGCATGAAAAATACTATCTAATAATCTAGGAAAAACTCAAATCTAACTGTGGGTGACATATGAAATGGTGGAAGAACGCCTCGAAATGCGTAAACAACATAAGTTATGAAGGCGAAGGAAAATCTAGAAAATTAGAGTGTGTCACACAAATCTATAAGGCGTAAAGCAGCATAAACAAAGATAAGAAGTTGAGATAACAAGGTGGGGTGATTACCCACCCCAAAAAAAAATTAGAATAGGATGAAAAAAAAATGTTGTGGTGAAAAAGAAAGTCTTTTAAAGTCAGATACCCTAGACTTTCTAATCTATCTAATATTTATGGGTTTTGTATTTTCTAATTTTTATGAAAATAATTTTTGAAAAATACAAGAATAAAGCAAGTAAAAATGTAAAACACTCTATAGAGAAACACTACTCGAAAGAATTGAGAAAAAGTGCAAGAAAGGAATGCATGAATTACATGAATGTGGACTAAGGATCCGGCACTTACAACAACACACTCCAAAAGGAGGGTCCGGTTATCTTAATAGAGTACTCCCAAAATATAGAATTAAGATAGGAAGTACACCAAGCATAGAGGTCAATCCTCATAAACAGGGGCTTGTAGAAAGGTTTCTTCTACAGCTGGCGAACATAATTTGTGGAAATGTTTTAAGCGTTGGCTATTTATTTGAAAGGTATTGTTGTCTTTGGGATTTACCAAAGTAATTACCCCTTGAGGAGTGACATCAGTAACCAGAAAATGTCCCAACCAACGTGTTTTTAATTTACCAGGAAAAATATGCAAACGTGAGTTATATAGCAAAACTTTTTGACCAAAACTCTTTACGCAAAATATGTTTATCATGAACACGTTTCATGTTAGCTTTATAATTCTTCGCTAAATCATAAGAATTACTATAGATTTATTCAAGCTCATTTAATTGTAATTTACGCTTGACACCAGCAGCGTTAATGTTGATATTAAGACTTTTAATAGCCCATGGGGCATGGTATTCCAACTCAACAGGCAAGTGACAAGGTTTACCAAAACCTAAGCGGTAAGGGGACATACCAATAGGTGTTTTAAAAGTCGTTCTATATGCCCATAAAGTATTTGTTAGGCGTCTAGACCAGTCTTTCCTATCAGGATTAACTATCGTTTCTAAAAAAAAAAAAAATTCTCTATTGGACACCTCTACTTGACCACTAGTTTGTGGGTGATACGGAGTCACCACCTTATGGGTAACTCCATATTTCTTGACTAAAGCTTCAATAACTCTATTACAAAAATATTTTCCTCCATCACTAATGATGGCCTTAGGTAAGCCGAAACGTGAGAAAATATACTCCTTCATAAACAAAACTACAGTTTTATGATCATTATTACGACAAATCATGGCTTCAATCCATTTAGAATCATAGTCGACAGCTACAAAAATATAAATAAAACCATGCGAAATAGAAAACGGGCCCATAAAATCTATACCCCAGACATCAAAAATCTCCATTATAAGGATGAGATTTAAGGGCATCATATTGCATTGAGTAATACGGGCAAGTTGTTGACATCTAATACACACTTTACAGTGTGCATGGGCATCTTGAAACAGGGTCGGCCAATAAAAACCGCATTGAAGAACTTTGGCGCTAGTTTTCTTTCCACTAAAATGACCCCCGCATGATTGTTCATGGTAGAAAGATAAGACTTCATTATGCTCCCAATGGGGAATACAACATTGTATTATCTGATCCGCACAATACTTCAAAAGGTAGGGCCATCCGAGTATTAAAATTTTACTTTTGCCAAAAATCTCTTGCGTTCATTCCTAGTCCATATGTCAGGAATGATCTTGGACACTAAGAAATTTACTATGTCTGCATACCAAGGTGCAGAAAAAATTAAATAAAGATGCTCATCCGGAAAAGAGTCAAATATCGATTTTTTTTTTTTTGCAGGCAAAATGTGAATATATTAATATAAAAGAGTCAAATATCGATTCAAAATCACTATCATCCTCATTAGTTAACCTAGATAAGTGATCTGCAACTACGTTTTTAGCTCCTTTTTTATCCTTAATTTCTAAGGTAAATTCAGTTAAGAGAAGAATCCAACGGATCAATCTCTGCTTAGCATCCTTCTTTGCGAGAAGGTACCTAAGCGCGGCATGGTCTGTATAAACGATGGTCGTGGAACCAACTAAGTAGGGACAGAACTTATCTAAGGCACAGATAACGGCTAGAAATTCCTTTTCAGTAGTAGTTTAATTACATTGAGCATCATTTAAGGTTTTACTAGCATAAAAAATAACAATAGATTTATTATCTAACTTTTGTCCTAACACAGCACCAACAGCATAATCACTAACATCACACATAAGTTCAAAAAGTTTTGATCAGTCTGTTGGTTGTATGATAGGTGCAGAGGTTAAAGCATCTTTTAAAATTTCAAAAGACAGTTTGCAGTCATGATTAAAATCAAAAATGGCATCTTTTAAAAGCAATTGTGTTAAAAGCTTAGCTATTTTTGAAAAATCTATTATGAAATGTTTATAGAAACCTGCATGGCATATAAAGGCCCTAATCTCATGGACAGTCCATGGTATAGGCAGAGACAATATTTTATCTATTTTAGCTTTATATACTTATATTCCATTTTTAGAAGTAATATGACCCAAAACTATGCCTTTAGTGACCATAAAATGACATTTTTTCCAGTTTAAGACTAAATTTTTTTCCTGACACCGTTTCAAAACTTTAGAAAGATTTGAAAGACAATCTTCAAAAGAATGACCATAAATGGAAAAATCATCCATAAACACTTCTATGAATTTCTCCACCATGTCACTAAAAATATGCAGCATGCAACGCTAGAAAGTACTAGGCGCATTACACAGGCCGAAGGGCATTCTTTTATATGCATACGTACCGAAGGGACATGTGAATGTAGTCTTATCTTGGTCATCAGGGTCAATAATAATCTGGAAATAGCCAGAGTAGTCATCTAAAAAATAATAGTAAGCATGTCTGGCTAAACGTTCAAGCATTTGGTTGACAAAGGGTAAAGTAAAGTGAGCCTTACGTGTCATAGCATTAAGCTCCTATAATCAATACAAATCTACCACGTTATAGGAATTCGAGTGGAAACTAACTCTCCATCGGCATTACGTATGAGCATAATACCTAATTTCTTAGGGACTACATGAACTGGGCTCACCCATTCACTATCTAAAATGGGGTATATAATTCCAACAATGAGTAATCTCAAAACTTCCACTCTAACTACCTCTTTCATGGTAGGGTTCAAAAAATGTTGTGGCCATGGGAGGTTTTCGCATTATCCTCCAAATATATGCGATGTTTTCATACACTTGGGTCAATACCCTTAATATCGTCTAAAGACCAACCAATCGCAGAACGATGTTCACGAATAACCCTAGTCAAATTTACCTCTTCAATAGCAGATAACTGAGATGATATAATAATTGGATGAGTACCATCCGGATCAAGATGAATGTACTTTAACTCAACGGGAAGAGGTTTAAGCTTAGGGATGGCAGGAGTTGGAATGAGGGGATCAGGAGGGTTTTCCTCCTCTAAAATGTAGATTTGTTCATAAAGGAGCTCTTCAAAATCAGGAGCTATATCGTGGATAGGAGTAGATTCTAAGAGGTAATGTACTTCTTAGATGTAAGAATCCTCAGTACTGCCAAAGGAAAGAAATTGGTGCATCTTATTATCTAGAAAAGTTTTGTTAAAATAATCTTGAGCTAGGCTCTCTATCATGCTAATTTTGCCATCTATAGTCGTGTCTGGTGTCTATTGCATTATTTTAAAAACATTTACCTCAACAGCAAGATCTCCAAAGGAAATGGATATCGAACCATCACGGCAATTAATGAGGGCATTGGCAGTTGCCAAGAAGGGATGCCCTAAGATGATAGGAATAGAGTCATGGGCGACTTTTGTGTCTAGAATGACAAAATCGGCTGGATAATAGAAGTCTTGTACTTTAACAACAATAACTGCAAAGTCATTTTAGTCGGTTCTAGATCGTGTATACCTAGTTGTTTCTAAAGGTAATACGGGAGTAAGTTAACACTCGTCCTTAGATCTAGAAAAGTAGTTATTGTAAAAGAATCACCTAAGGTGCATTGTATAGTGGGATGACCAGTGATATTCACCTTTTGTTACGTTAGAGATTTGAATCTTTCTTTGGCAAAAATGCGAATTCAAAGATTTTCCTTACTCACGATCTTCGTGTTCATATAATTTGGAGTAAGGATTCGAACCAACCTAAATTCTAGGACCTCTTACAACTTGGTTTTTACTCTTTTAGGGAACTAGTGAGTAAGTTTAAATATGATTATATTAATACTATATATTTGGTTTCTTTACTACACAAAAATTAAAAAAACATTAAGTTACAAAATCATGCAACTAAAACACAATAAAATTTTACTAAAACAAAAGTGGAGAGTTAATTCTCCTCATGTGAAGATTACTTTTGTTATTTGATTTTAGTAAGTGCATTAAAATCTTCCTAGAACTCATAGACAAGTTTTACTAAAAGAAAACTTGATCCCTAACAAATATGACTCATCTCTAAGCTCATACATGCTAGCATGTGGAACCAAGCAATGACTTATCTCTAAGCTCATCACTTGATCCCTAACTAGACTCTACACCAACTATCATTTTGGAATAGGATGTAGGCCTAGTTGTTCTTCCTAACACTTACTAAACCAAATAACAAGACTTTTCCTTCACATGAGTGTTATTAACTCCCCACAAAGAGAAGGTTTAGCTCATGATCCTTGGGCTAAAACTAAAACAAGTGTGGAATGTAAAAAGAGAGAGAACTAAAAGAAGAAGAAAATATATATTTATAAACTCACTTGCATGAAGAAGTGAGAATTTTTCAAGAGGAACACAAGGTTTCCTCCATTAAAACTATTACAAGCTTTTTTTTCCAAAACCAAAAACTTAAACTATATAAAAACTAAGGAACTAAAATAATACATGGTAAAGGAAAATAAGTCAAGGGAGTAAATGGAGTGTCCCCCCTTTGTTTTGTTTTCTTCTCCATTTGAGAGAAATCTCATTTCCTCCCACGTGAAACATCAAACCACATTTACTTCCTTTTTATCTATCACATTAAAACAAAGTGACACCTTGCCTTTTTTTCACTATTAACACCTAATCTAATTAATTACATGCAAGGTGTCAACTTTGCACCAAGAATTTGGCATTTTTGTCTTGACATGCTCCATGATTGATGACTCGTCAAATCTTGCGGGCCCGTATAGTGGGTGCACGTGCAGTCCAGTGGCGGTCCGGTCTTTTGGCAATTTTACAACTTCCGGCCTATGCAGAGAGTTCATCACCCTGATTGTCTGAGCAGCTCACTTGTCGCATTCGGAATCCTAGTTCAAGAGGTAAGAGCTTCGGAAGTTTGATGCTTCTGTGCGGATTTGTTAGGCTTTACATGGCTGATTTGGAAGAATTCATATATACGTCATTCCCCGTGCTTTAACGCAGGTTTAACCAATATTTTCATGTTTACTGCGAATACCTGCAAAAGTACGAAAATATATTTATGTCATAATTATTAAATACATAATTAACCAAATTTATATGTCTCAATGGGGTTTCATATTACAGTTTTAGGTGCTTATCAACTAGAGTCCTTGTACTTAACGATTCCACTGTGCTCAGATAAAGAGGGAAACTATTTTGTTAAGAATGCTTCTTTAGGTATGTTTGTTTTCCTCTTTGTGGTGCACAAATCTTTAAGAAACTTAGCATATGTTGGAAGACGTTTTATAGCTTCGAGGAAAGGTAGGTTTATAGGTAAATTTTTAAAAACTTCCCTAATCTCGTCAAAATTATCATCCTTCTTTAACATAGCTAGTCTCTGGGGAAATGGAGGTTTTTCTCTATATTTAGCATAAGGGTCAATATAAGTATTTCCCTTATCTTTAATTGTTGTCGGTTTTCCCTTAGGTTGAGGTTTAACTGGTACTTCTATAGTGGTAGGATCTTCAGTTTCAACTATGGTGTCTAGTAAGTCTTTTTTATCTTGTTGTGAGGAATCCTCAGGCATTATTACTTTGTTGTCAACCACTTAATTTCCCTTAACGGGAAGTAGTTACGGCCTTTAATTCTCCTTGTATTATATTTTCATTACTAGAACTACCATTTAATTCAAAGGCTATGGTTGTTGATTTTGGATTAGGTACAGGTTGACATGGAAACACGCCTTTCTGTTGTGGTTTTTCTTAGGCTAACTGTTGGATGGATTGTTGGATTGCTAGTAATATCTATTGTTGAGCTTGCATGTATGCATCAAATCTATCAGTCTGGGAAGGTTGAGTTGCCACGGGTTGTGTAAAAGGAACTATCTCACGTTGATTATTAATGGGTGGATTTTGATAGTTGTTATTTACCGGGACTAAAATTCTATTATTATTGTTATAGTTACCTTGACCTTGTCCTTGCCTTAGTTGATATTGATTATAGTTATTGGTGGGCCTAACGTTTTGATTATTAAAACCTGGATGTGTTGCTTGTTGGTGATTATTACCCCAACTAAAATTAGGATTCTGTTTCCAAGGTGCGTTAGGCATATAATTAAAAGCATAAACATCTTCTGGCTGTGATTGTGATTGTTCATAAGCAAGAGGACAATAATGATCTGAATGCTCAAGACTATAACAGAAATTATAGCGAAGATAGTTTATATTCATGACGGGAGTTGGTTTTTCTTCTTGTTTTTTAACAGAAAGGGTATATACCTTACTAGTGAGGGATTCAATTAAAGTTTTAAGTTCAAGATCTTGTTTAATCTCAAACATACTAGCTGCCTTAGCTGTAGAAGAAGGAATGGAGCGGGAGTAATCGTTACCTCCCCAGTTGTTACTTTTCTTGGATTGATTATCTAGAAAGTTATAAGTATTTGTGGCTCCTTTACTTAAGAAATTACCTCCATTCATTTTTTCTAAAGTCTCTTTATGATGTTGAGATAGGCCTTTAAAGAAGGCACGAACTAGTGTGTCTTTACTAAGATTATGATGTGGACATTCCACTAGAAGATCAGTGAAATGATTCCAAGCCTTAGAAAAGGATTCTTGAGGCTTTTGACGAAAGAAATGAATATTTTATAGCATCTCATCAGTCTTCTGTGGCGGGTAAAATTGTTCCATAAATAATTATACTAGTTTTTCTCATGTGTCGATAGAGTTTGGCTTTTGTGCTGTTAGCCAAGCAGCCGCTTTGTCAGCTAGGGTGAAAGAAAGCACCCTGAGCTTTATTTGTTCTGGTCTTACGTTAGGATCATGGAATGTAGTAAGAACTTGTTGTATCCTACATAAGTGTTGATAAGGCTTCTCATGGTCTAATCCATGGAAAACAGGTAGCATATTAAATATATTATGGGGATTCTAAAATCTCCGTGGTATATGCAAGAATTATGCAGAACTTAGGTTCATCGTTTAAAGTCTTACAGAAATCAGAGAGAGGTCTCTCTGCTATTTCTTCACCCATTGCTACAAATGTAGTTGTGGTGGGTGTATGTGGTGTGTGTGTTGTGATTGGTGAATTTCTAGATAGGCGATTATTTCTACATCTATGATAAAATATAGCAGGTTTATGCGTACCAGATCTTAATCTCATGCAAGTTTTATGTCTAATAGGCAAGTCCTAACGAACATGCAAAAATAGCCTAATTATTACTAGAAATAGAATCCTCTGACAGTAATTCGAGAATGTATAGAGGTGTACTTGGAGCATCATTGCTACACGTATAAATAGTGTCTTCAATAGCCTTGAAGCACGTCTACGTTACTTGAACAATTATACGAGTACTGGTCCTAGTACACGGTGTGGATTGTGAAGTCCTGTAAAAAGTTTAACCTTATTAGTTTTTAAATTTAAGAATTAGGAAAAGGCTTTTTACTATGGGCTTCGTGTTGGGCCTTTATGTTAGGCCTGTTAAAAATGGTCTTTTAGTAGTGGGTGGGCTTTCTAATTAATATTTAATTAATTAATTTTTTTTGTATTTTTAATTAAACCAACGGCCAAGTCACTTAGGAATTTGAGGGAGGTTGTCCATGCGTGCACGTTCCTTAATTAAATAACCCCAAATTCTTTTAGTTTGCTAGACACCGTTTAGAATGAAGAAAAATAATTTTTAAAATTTAGTAATTTTTAGCATACAAGTACTGTACTGTACTCTTGAGATAAGATTGCAATTAATATTTAAAAATTAATTTAAGCTAATTAACCTAGGGCACGTGCGCGCTTAGGAGTAGGACAATTTGGGCGAGTGTCGCGCTTAAGATGTAGAAGGCAGGTCGCACTTAGTGCAGGCAAAAATGAGGCGCGCGCACTCGTGAGTGAAAACAGTGACTTGATTTTTTTTAGGGTCAGGTCACAGGAGGGCAGGGAGTTAGCTGAGCAACTCGTATCCTCTCTTACAGTAGAAGAAAAATTGGCGAAAAGTACGAACAGTGTTTTAGTGTGTGATTTGTGAATAGTGAAAATAGTGTTTTGTAATTTAAACACACATAATGTAAACAAACTAAATGGCAAGTGGCACCATTGATAAGAAATAATTTAAATTTTATTCTTGCATGGTGTATATATGATGTCATGAACAGTAAATTATGGTGGAAAAATAGTAGATAAAACTCATCAAAATCAAGTGATAAAGAGGAGAGTAGTCATGTTCGCCAAACTCTAATTCGTATACTACTTGGATGCAAATCAAGATTGCAATTATGCTTCACTAATAAAAGTCAAAACAGTACATATGATGTGAAAACAGTAAATTTAGAGAATGAATAAAGGAATTAGAAGGGGTTTAATCCGCCATGCGATTCGATTTACTATTGGTTAGTATCGAATCGTTTTGTTAATCCCTAGTGAATACCAAGTCCTCTTGGATCGAGGTTTCATTAGCAAGAGAGTATAGCTCCACCACAAATCTCTTTGGGGGTGGCTCTATACTCTAGTTCTCCGTTATGAACTCTATCTCTAGTTACTCATAACGAAGAACTTGAAGTTCTTATTTGCAAAACAATAAATCCTAAAGATTAATCATCCTCACATGGCTTCAAAAATCTCCTCTAATGGAGGTTTAGCCTAGTGTCATATGAATCATTACATAAAGGCAATAATAAGAAGACATAATGTAAGGAGAATTGAATTGAATATTAAAGAACTAAACTTTTTATTGATAGGTTCTAATGGAGGCTACAATGCTAACCCTAATAAAGGGCTAAATACATAAATATGCAACGTACTTAGGTCCGATTAACACTTGTATCAACATAGAACTTTTTTTCACAAACGTATCAATGTACTTTGCCCGATTTCACAAAAATAGCAATCTATTAGCATCCGTCAGTTAAGTGATGATGTGTCTATTTTTTTTCAATTTCGTTTTATATGTATTTTCCACTCGGCATACCACCTCACCATTTCTACCACCTCAGCCAAAACTGGCCCATATAACCCGTTTTCATCATCTCTTTCACCCATTTTCGAACCCATTTACCAAAAAAAATTCTTATACCGTTTCTTTTTGCATAAACCTTCCACCTTTTCCTTTATGGTTCACAATGAAGTGAGGAATAATCATACACAAATTCATAACCTAATTTGAGGCGACTTGAGTCTGGTATAAAGTGTTACTTGCCTGTCACTGCTTCATATAGGTTGCAAGGTGTAAGACTGTGTTTCCTCTTTCATCTTTCAAATTTATAATATATTCTTTGTTGAGCTACTTCAACTTTTTGATCATGACTTCAAATGCTTCGAACTGGTTGTTCTTAACATCAAGGTGAAGAGTAGTTTCACCACAACTAGAATCACGATAACTAGAAATCAAATCACTTACGACATCTACTCTACCTCTAATAGCAGGGTAGTAATGTCTTATTTAATACTCTACCTCTAATATATTCATACTTGTTTCTTATATATGTATATTTTTTTCTCAATTGTTTCAGGAATGCTTGTCTTTAGACTTGAGAGACCCGATAAGTGAAACATTTTCTATATTATTGCCTCATCTAGGTCCATCAATAGTTGATGTATTTTTTATGGGTGATAAAGAAGGAGTTGATTGGATTCAGTTCTTGAGGGGCTACATTAAGTGTTGTGGAAGGATGCCAGCATTGATGTCCCTTAATAAGTTATACAAGCTATACGTTGCTACATGTTCCAAAGCAGGCCTTGCTTCAAAATTGGAATTGGAATTTGAATCTGATGATACTGATAAGGTTAGTGGATATTTCACATCAATTGATGTAGTCATGTTTCTGTGGATCCGTTGGGCTATGTCACAAAATGCTATAATGAAAAAGCTATCTTTGTGGGAAGAAAAACTAGAAATTCTAGACATGAACCCTCTTGCATTATCAGCTATTACATCTTGTACTGATGATGTCAAGGAATTGAATGTATGGGATTGTTGTGTTTCTGGTTTGGATGTTCAACTCCCTGCACAAAAACTTCATATGTGGGTTTTGTCATTAGTTCCAAGCCTTGCACATTGCTTTAAAGAGTATGTCGATGCTAGATTCCGTAAGTGTGCTGCTTTGGAGGTATGGTATTTCTTCCTCCTTGAGCTTAAATATAATTTAAACTTGTGCATATTACATTTATTCTACTTGTCATTTAAAGGAGTTTCGGTAGTTTCCGGTGCAACAGAATGGAGCATAAGGGGGTCTTCTTCGAGCAATTTAACTAAGTACTCCACATTTCCTGTCAAAGCAGCCTAAAACAGTCGCATGTCCATCTTGAATTTAATTTAAGCCTTAATCAAGGTTTTTAATTTGTAAATAAAAGATGACGGTTTAGTTTTTTTTTGGTAAATGGGTCTATATGTAAATGGGTTTGAAAATGGGTGAAAGAGATGATGAAAATGGGTTATATGGGTCAGTTTCGGCTGAGGTGGTAGAAATGCTGAGGTGGTATGCCGAGTGGAAAATACAAATAAAACGAAATTGGAAAAAAACGGATACATCATCACTTAACTTACGGATGCTAACAGATTGCTATTTTTGTGAAATCAAGCATAATACATTGATACGTTTGTGAAAAAAAAAATCTATATTGATACAAGTGTTAATAGGACCTAAGTATGTTGCATATTTATGTATTTAAGCCCCTAATAAAAATAAAAAATTAAAACTAAATTAAACTAAACTACTTATTAACTAAAGAGAGGAAGATATATGATGTTTAGCCTTAAACCTTTTTATATATGAGAGGGTTAGGTTTACATTTTCATGCATGGGCCAAAAATGGGGACTTTGTGCCTCTAAAGTGAGCTCAAAGTCCATTAGGTTAAGTCTAAAAGGGTCAAAGTTGCTGGAAATTACTTCAGTACTCTTTTCGTCTACTTTTATAGTTCTGATAGGGACAAGTCTGGGTCCATTAGAAGGCTGATTCCAAGCTGGTCGTTTTAACATAAAGTAGGACCAATTCCAAGGCCCAAGTCCAATGATACGGCCTGTTGAAGTTCTACTAACTTTTCTGTCATTTTTCTACCAGGATTGACTTTGACCTCCCAGCTTTGACTAGGCTTGGAAAAGGTTTTTCTCCATGATTCTTGGGCTTTAAATGTATAACTTCCTTGGCAATCATCTTGACTCATTTTCCATGCAAAAGTGGTGATTTTAGTCACCTAATCAACTTCAAGTCCTAAAATGCACAAAAACACGTAAACATTATTAACTCTTATTTATTATAAATATAATTAGCCTAAATAGAGTACTATTAAGCAGTTTAAACTACACTTTTGGGTGTTTATCAGGCGTATCCATAGAATTGTGGTTCATTTCAGAAATTATAAGGATGTCACAAATTTGTTCCATTGTTAAGTCTTGAATGACCAAAGTAAATTGAGATCTTCGTTCCACCATAGATTTTATATCCTCTTTTTTGGGCACTTGATTTTCTTTTTCCTCTCTTCCTATATTTTCATAAACTTTCTCAATGTCATTGTCCAAGTTTGTCGAGTTAATTTCCAACACAGGTTCTTCAGTTTCTTCTACCATAGTTTTCTCATTTATGGGTGAGGATGATGCATTAAGGCATGTAAGAGAAATTGTGACTTCAGGCATATAGTCATCATCATAAGATCTGGGATTCATACGATAGTCAGGTGGATGGTGATGTGGTTTTAATTGGTCATAAATATCAGGATGGGCTTTAGCAATTTGTTTTGTTATAGTAACACCTTGTTCCTCTTGTTGGATGGGTTCTAGACTAGTAGAAAGAATATTAGTCTCAAATGTGGAATCTTTTGAATAGGATTGGAGAAAACATAAGGTAGTTGCTATTTGTTGAGTTAGTATTATTTGCTTGGTCATTTCCTGGTAAAGTTGGTCTGCAACAGAAGGTTGAGTGGGATATGAATTTGACATGGATGGTGATGTGAATGGTAATGGATTTTGGGTGAAACTGCACACTGACTGACCAGGTGGATACATGAATGGTGGTTGACTATTTGTGGTGGAACTCCATGAATTATTTGCAGGACTAGAAAACTCTTGAGTGTATGGGGTACTAGGGAAATTTGAAAATTGAGGATCATATTTGTAAGGATTTCCTATAGTATACTCGAATTCAGTATATGATGGACAATGAGATAACCAGTGATAAGGACTACCATAAAAAGAACAAAGTTCAGCGTTTGTATTGTAATTCCATGATGGTTGCGATGCATATTGATAATCCATGAATGCTCAAACAAGGATGATGCACAAACAGCAGAAATTCATTTTTTTGGATTTTTGAATATGTTTGCTTGGTCTTTAGATTACTATGCCTTGTTCGAAACGAACAGTTGGGCACGAAAGTATAATGTATCTACTACATGGCTCAGAAGAGTAAGCAATCACTTTACCAAGTGGCGTGCTACCAAGAAACTCACTCATGGTGAATCTGGGGGAAGGGAGTGAGGAAAGTAGTTGATCCACCAGAATCTGGTAATTGATTACTCTAAATCCTCATGGCTATATTTTTGTCCTTTTCTAGAGGAGTGTGACTACTTTAGGCTCTAGTTGATTGATTTTAATTTGTTTGTTTGACTAGGCCTCAAGTAACAAGCAACGTCCGGTTTATCTCCATCTACATTGGGTAATGACCTCCCAATGGTTGTTATTTGGCTCGGGTTCAGCCTTATACATTAATTGAAATTACAGTGCAAAAATTTAACTCAAACAATCATATAAGCATGCTCGTAACACTCAAGGTCTCCTCTTACAGGGCTTCAAGGTTGTTTAGAGCTTACCTCTCAAGCCGTGCTTACACGCTGCTTGAGGTGAAGGCGACGTTGGTTGGCGCATGATCTGAGAATTGGGCCCAACCGTTTGAGCATTCTCTGTTTTATGTTACAAAAAAACCTATTTAAAAAGCCCACAGTCTGGGTTTTAATAATTATACAACTTTGCCTTCAAAGGCCCAAAACATAAAAGTAAAACTAATACTAATCTACTAATAGATTAACTAGAGTTAATCGTAATTAGAGTGTTGATTACCAAGTTGGTTCAAAGTGTGTGAGCGTATGATTCATGACTCGCCTTAGACACTCGAACTTCCCAAGGCAATGAAAACTCTAATTCTTGGTAAGTTGCACAACTTCAACCAAGTGATCAACTCATCCTAATATAACATAACTAATATTAAGTAATTTTTTTTTATATTTTCGTTCTTTTTTTTTCTTTTTATATTTATCAAAAAAAAGTTCACCGATTTATACTACTCTATTACAAAATCCATATCCGTAGTCGAAACCACAAGAAAATGTAGATCAAGCTGTCAAAAAACTATCGAACTATTGTTGGAGATGGGTGGGCAGTCGCTGGCCGGTCAACAAGCGGTCGCCCCTCTGGTTCCGGCGAAGTTATCCCAATTTCCATTAATGGCTCCAGCTCCTCTCCAGTTGTTCAACCACTTACCTGGATTTGAAGCAAAATAGATCATTACTAAAAATAAACGAAATAAAATGACTAAAAATTTGAAAAACAAGAAATGGAGATGAAAGAATGTTGCTTCCCTCCTTAGAGCTCAACCATGAATCCATTTCTTCCAATCGTGCCATTTGAAGTAGTTGTATTGTGAAAGTTTGTGTTGAGGTTCACCATAAATTTTTAGAGATGGATTGATGGAAATTTATGAAGGTGGGAAGGTAGTAGTTCTTAAAGCTCATAACTTGTTTTTGAAAGAATGCAAACTTGTATTGAAACTTGACTAAAAACTTGAATGGAAATACTTGTATTGAACAATGGAAACTTGGATTGAAACTTGAATAACAACTTGAATGGAAACTTATATTGAAGAATAACTTGGATTGAAACTTGAAAAACAAACTTGAATTGAAAAATTGTATTGAAGAACAAAAATAAATAAAGCAATAAAAACTTGAAAATGTAAATGACTTGAAATTAAAATCTACTATACTCCAACATTACCATATATTAAGTCTAGGTTCCTTCTCTCCTCCTACTTTTTGGCTTTTATATTACACCTTTTTTCCAATGACTGATTTGCTCTCTCCCCCCTACAATCAAGATACCTCACAATGTTGTTTTTTGTTTTTCCTTTATGATTTTGCTTTTCCTCTATCTTCTTGAGCAAGATAGGTTTTGAGCAAGTCTTCTTTTATAGTAAGACCATCCATCTCCAGTCTTCTAAGTTAAGGACATGACTTTCAGTCCTCTGATTTTGAGTCTTTAACCTTTGACTTTGACTTTTTCAGCACTTTTTCATAGTAGCTTCAGTCTTCATAATAAGCGTTAATAAGGCTCCTTTCGGCACTAAAATACAGCTTTTATGATAAGTGGTCTGAAATGACCTGTAACCTGCAAAAGGCAGTAAAAGCTATGAGTTGTCTATTTATTATGCGTATGAAGAGCTGTAATGCAGTAATGTATAAGTAATAAAATACACATTTGGGAGTTGATCAGCGGTCGCCCGTCTCGTTCAAGTAGCTTTTGACCGGCTTTCTTTTGTCGCTTCATGAAGTTGTTTTTAACCCAGAGTGATACCTTAAATCATCAAGAAACTGGATTAGTAAGATTCAAACAGAAAATAAAACTTGAAAATAAGAAAAACAAGTTGAAAAGTATTAAGAAAAGAGAAAGTTACTCCCCTTTTGATTCACCCTTCTTCTCATATCATCAGATCCATGACAGCGGCACCATTTGAAGTATAATTAGTGCAGTGGTTGGGTATTGGGTTTTAAAGTTGTTCATCTTAGATCTTTGAAGAATAGAAGTATGATGGAGAAAAACTAAACATTTTTGTAACTTTTCTTTTGTTCTTAGTAAGTTTTTGGTGTATGAAGATGTAGACAACAACTAGTTATTAAGGTTTTGAGGATTAAAACAAGAATACTTGAGTTGTTTAAGTGTAAAACATGTAGATATTGATAAGTAAAGGTAGCTTGGTTAGCAAGTTATACTCATTTGATCGATTCAAATGAGTATAAATAACTTTGGTGTGTTGAATGAATGAATAAGAAGATATTTTGAAAAACTATTTTGATGAAAGACACAAGATTAAACACTTTGAATGGAAGAAAACTAACTTGATTCAAAAAAGTTTGAAGCTTTAAAACAATGAAAATGAAAAATAATAATAATAAAACTAAATAAAAACAATTAACTAATTATTATCTCCTACTCCTACTAGAGTCTAGCTATTAGTTAACTAGCTCCTTTCTTTTGTGGCATCTCTACACTTATATATATGTAGAGATGTACAAGTTTTCCCCTCTCATATCTTATCCATCAAGCAACCTAATCTAGAACCTTCTTGGGCCTTCTAGATTTGAGTGGATAGGACCAAGCCCTTTTGGGCCTAAGCCCATGTCTTTGGGAATTTTAGCCTTTGGTTTTTTAAAGCTTTAGGTGCTTAGTCATTGTCTTGCAAAAGGTTGAGCCCTTGGTCTTTGAAACCTTGGAGTGTTTCCTGAGCTTTTGAGTTTTTGAACCCTTTAAGTTGACTTTGACCTTAACCGTTGACTTTTTGGCACTTTTTCTCAATTGTCCTATAAGGTCCCTTTTAGGCTCCTTTTGGCTCTAAAACACGTCTTTTGAGGTATTTGGTCCAGAATAGCCTTGTATCCTGAAAAAGCAATAAGAACATGAGTTTTCTACATTATTGATCATATAATTCGATTAAATTGAAACATTATAAGATGATAAAAACGCATATTTGAAGACTGGTCACGTGTTCATGCAGGGATGGACCCAAAGTTTTCAACTAGGGTATTCACGTCGAAATCAATAACCAGACAAACTAGTTAAATGTTGTTTAGTAAAATGATGTCATAGACAAAAACAATCAACAACTAGCGCATCAAAATATTGAACTTCATTGATAGATAAGGATAGACGATACCACTATAAACATACAAGTTTTCTGTAATTATACACGTACATGAATACATCAACTGCTGAAAGAAGAGGGGAGATTAGAAATGAAGTATAAATATATGAAGAAACTCGTGAAATTGATCGAAGAAAGGAAGAGAATTGAAGACCTAGTGTTTAGTTTGTTTTAATTTTAAAGGAGTGATGTGTGGTGGACTAGTCGACTAGTTATCAAACATGTTTGATGTATATAAGTAGTGGAGTGAGAAAGACTACTGGGCAAGTTAAGTTATGAACTGTTAAGCAAAAGTAGTAGTTTTTTTTAGGAAACTTGATGGTATATTCAACTGAATACCCTCACTATACCATGGGTCCATCTCTGTGTCCGTGACACAGGGGCCTTCAGATTACCCATCTTCTGAACCACCTTCCAAATAATATCCTCAGTAGGAATAGCATTAAGATCTCATTCTCTCTGTCAGTTATACAAGGTTGGAAGAGTTCAAGAATATATACTCTCATTTTCTTGAGGGTTATAAGAGTAGCTGATCATATCTTTGAAGTAGGCATTGATATTAGCTCCTACATCATCTCTACCTATGCTCCAATTTCCCTCATTTTTTTTAAGGTTCTCGATTTTGTTCTTCTATCTTCTATAAATGGTGGAGAGGTGAAAAAATCTAGTATTCCTACCTCCATCCTTTAGCGAGTGGTTAGTAGACTTTTGTTTCCAAAAAAATTCTTCTTTTTCTAACCAATCAAACAATTGAGATTTTAAAACTTTTGCTTTTTCATAGTTAGTAGGATTAAATTGTTGTATTAACACATTTTCTAACTTGTTTTTAACCTATTTTATGTTTGTATGTAAAACTGTTTCCAAGAAATTTTTTATTCCACAAAGTGAGATGCTGTTATATAAGCTTCAGCTTATGTAACACATTCCAGTCAGGTAAATCATGCATAATAAACTTCCAAGCAATGTCAATAACAGGAATACAAGAACTATCTAAAAACCACATGTCATAGAAACGAAAAGGTTTAGGAAGCTCAACATTATCCTTAATATAATTATCAAGAGTAATCATAATTGACAGATGGTCAGAAGAAGCATTTACCAAAGTTTTAACTTACATTCTAGGAAAAGCCAGGAGCCAAGCATCTGTAGCCATAGCTCTATCTAGCCTTTCAATAATATGATCATCAGGAGCCCTATTATTACTCCAAGTGAACTTAAACCCAAGGTCAATAAGACCTAAGTCATCAATGAGTTCATTGAACTCAAGCAAGTTTTTATTAAACACACTTCTCCCCCTTCTATTTTCTCATCTAAGGAGGATATAGCATTAAAATCCCCAAAAGGACACCAAGGACCCATTATCAGAAATGCCACATCTTTTAATTCATCCCAAACTTTACTTCTATTGCATGTTGAAGGTTCACCACATACTAAAAAAAACATGGTTCATTATTATTGAAATTTGTAAGTTTACCTGTCACCTAGTTGTGTCTAGCCCCCAAGATTTCTAAGTCAACACCATCTTGCTAGAGCACAGCAAGACCACCACTCAGAACTACAGCTGGGACACTGAAGCAACCCCCATACTTAATTGTCCTACTAATACTACTAATCCTTTCACTACTAACTTTTGTTTCCAAGAGACAAACAATAACTGGATCATATCTACCTATAGGGTCCTTTTGATCTTGAATTGTTGTGGAGGAACTGATTTTCCAGCAATTCCATACGTGTATCATTGTTTTGGAGGTGGCTGTTTAGGGACAGCCACCGCGAACCCTGGAGGAGAGTACATACCTCCACTGTTTGCAAGACTCAACACATCATTCCCATAACCCAATTGTCCAAAGCCAGAAACAACACCTTGCTGAGTGCCAGAGCTTTCCCCAGTTTCACCTTGACAGCTATGAAAATGAAGTTTGTGAGCCACTGAGGATGCATCAATGGCCAAAGGTTGAGCAGCATACTCTTCCACATCCGATTCATACCCTATTAATTCCTGGTTGCCTTGTGGTATCATATCCAGTTCTTGATTTGCTTGTATAACTTCTTGTCCAGGAGGGTTAAAAATCACCAAAGGGAGAACAAGATCAGCCTCCAGATCATCAGAGACATTTGATTTCGTAAAGGTTTCATCTAGCACTGTTGAATCAGTTGACGAAGGTTCACTTGAACTAATAGGTCCATGTAAACCCATAGCATTTCCAGACTCAACTAAATCACTAGATAATGGGATAATGGTAGCATGAGGGGGAATCAGCAGATCTCCTTCCCCTCTAGCTCTCATCTCGTTTGTGTCTGTCTAGCTTTCTTTGATCTATGCTCAATCACTCATACACTCCTGCGAACCCAACCATTGTTGCCATTATTAGCCATATGTTCTTCTTCTCCAGAAAAAGTCTTCCATTTTTCCCCTACTTGAATCAAAGCCTTGTTTGGATTTCTAATAGATGAGCTTCCTCCAAATTTATTTAAATTTCTTTTTAGACATCGAGAAGCCAAGGTCTTAAAACCTCTTCCACGTGTAGGTAGGCTAAGGAATCTATAAACCTGAATGGGTTCAGATGCATGGTGGTGGAATCAAAGAACATGAGACAAAGGGAGTTTCAAGTGAAGGGGGGTTATCATTGGGAAAGGAAGGAGGTGGTTGGGAGCGGGTAGGTGCTTCATTATTGGAGATAATCTTGCCATTTCCCGATGAAGGATCTGTAATTGTAGCCAGGGTCATACTTGGTTGTGTTTGGGCTGAAGAACTCAAAGCTAAAGTAATCTCCCATATGCCATTGTTTAAAAGGGCTTGGTCCAGAGACACAGGGCTCATGCTCGACTTGTATTACAACCTATGAACTCACTTGTATTAGGGTATCCCTCTCTCTCTTTTTTCTTCACCCTCTTCTTTTTCTCTCTCTATTCTTTATATACTATCTCTTTTTTCTAACTTCTCTTTTCATCAGGTTCGTTCATCTCTCCCCCATCTCACGCTCCTCATCTCCCCACCTGTCCCACTCTCTATATGGCAGTTCTAGGCAGTTAGGTTACCGCGGACCTGATCCGCTGCATCATGTCTCCTCTTCACTACTCTGCATATGACCCCTTTGCCACCTATGACTCCACATGTCATGAATACGTCCTATACAGATGCCCCTCTCGGTCCCGTTGTCGTTTTCTTCTGAGATTACATTTTTGTCCCTATCGCTTAGTATCCCGCTCAAACATTTCTCTTTCTTCAAAACCCCCACTCCTTTATCTAAACCTTCTCACTTTTCTCTTCCAGCCTCTTCAACCCTTCTCACTGTTCTTCGTTTCCGGTGGATCTTTGGTCGCTCAAGGTTCGAGTTTTTCTTTTCGTTGCTCTTTGCTGCTTTGTAACTCAGGGTTGTCTTCATCCCCTTTGTTCCTGTCATTTGTTTCTGGTTATTCTCATTCGTGTTACTGTTCCCCTTCCTTTCCCTTCGTAGTTTATTTTCCCCCTTGTTAACTCAGTTGGGGCTCTCCAATTTGTTTTATTCTGTCATGTTGGAGTCCGAATCGATGAGTACCTCAGCTACTCGATCCGATGGATCGGAGTCCTCCACTCCCAGATCTAGCGGTCATACCACGAAACAATTTGATTCAACGGCTTCAGGAAGGAAAGCCACTCTTCCTCCTCCCCTTTCATACCACTGTAGATCCAACTTAGATGCAGTTAAAGCTGCTTACGGCATCCCAACCAATGTGATCCTTGAGCACGTGCCTGGCGTCACCCATTTCCCACATCTAGTCAAATCGCGGCCCGGTTGTCTCATCGCTACTGTAGGTCAGATAGCGGCAGGCTTGCGGTTTCCTTTAACTCCTCTTGACGTCGAGGTATGTAACCACTTCATCATCCCCCCATGCCAAGGCATTGGTAACTTTTGGCGTATCCTATATGTCGCGAATCATTACAACGAAACCAATTCTCCCAAAATCCAACTATGCGATATAATAGCTCATTATTATATAAAGAAGAGCACCAAATTTGGTAGTGTAGGATATCAGTCCTTTTGTACACGTCCGCAGAAGAAGTCCTTTGTCCTCCACATTACTACCTCTGACAAAGTGTGGCATTATTATCCGTTATATGTGTCCGGTAGTTTTCTATCCACGGATCTTTCATCTAAAGTTTCTCTAAGGCATCTCAGTTTCCTTACTAGTGGTACGTAAAATCTTTTGGTTCGCAGTGCTCCTTCCTAACTTGCTTTTAACTTGTCTTTCTTTTGTGACACAGGTTGGATCCCTGATTCGCGATCTAAAATTTACACCGGCGTCTTATTAGCAACTTTTCAAAGACTCCACGATTTAGGAAGTGCCCAGTGTGAATTTCTCGGCATAGATCCAGAAAAAGGCAACCCTCTTCTCCTTGATCCTTCGTTGAAATACATTGGTAAATATCAAGGTCCACTCTATCGCCCAGCACCACCCAAAGAAAGACTCCCCAAACCCTCCCCTCGTCCTAAAAGAAAGGCCTACAAGTCCTTCAAGTACACCAACAAGATATACCACTCCAAAGTCGTTGCCCAACGGGCTGCCGCCCAATCCCATACCACTACTCCAGATACCGCCCCCTCTTCCTACTCTGCTGTAGCGGATTGGGAAGATGACTTTGCTCAACCCTCCTTTACTGTAACTGAAGCTGCCATGGCCACTAACAAGCTCAAACTTTGGGAAAGTGACTCGGATGGGGATGAGCCCACCGAAGTTGCAGCCAAGAGTCCCCCAACCAAAAAGGCTAGGACCGCAGCTCCAGCCCCCCACTGAAACCATTGCTGTACCGAACTACCGACGCGGCCTATTGCTCCCACGCGCCATCCTGGGAAAGACCCTTACCCATCTGGGCCCTTGTCCTCTGGTGCAATTGACATATGGAGCCCTCAATTCAAGGCCAGAGATCATGATATAACGATTCACGACTCGGCCCTAGATAACACCGCTGTCGCGGCTTCTCTTTTCTTCAGCTCGCATCTTCCCAAAGATCAAGCGTATGGAGACTCTGGCACGTTCGCCTCACATAGAGCATCCATTTACCACGGCTGGGAAAAGGTTTAAATTTTTCCCTTTATATCCTATCTTTTTCTTTGGATAGTTTGGTAATCAATCATTCCTTTCAGCTGAGTTTGGACATCGGCTATGTGGTGCGCGGCTTAACCAACATGCTAGAATCGTTGGAGACCATGAAGCAAGAGATTGAAGGTCCTGATGGCTGGAAAGCTAAATATGCCAAGGTGGAGAAGGACCGTGATGATCTTCGAATTGTAGCCGTGAAGGCTCAAAAGGCGCTCCAGCTGGCTGAAGACAAGCATCGCGATAATGTTGCAGGTGTGACATCCAAACTGGAGGGCCAAAAAGAGGCAGGTAAGATCGCCACTTAAGCCGCTGTAGATAAAGCCGTGAAGGAGGCCACGGAGCGTTTTCGTAGCCTAGCTGAGAAGAAGATTGGCCGTGAACTTAAACAACAGCTCGAAGAACTTGCTGCGGCTGTCTGCCTTCTTCCCGTTCCCCCTCCAGTAGCGGATACTCCAACCTCTGCTCCAATTTCCGCTCCCTCTCCGGTCACCTCCCCAACTGAAGCTGCTACTCAAGTGATGCCTCTATCCATACCCAATGCGGTCGCCTCTCCCATTGACTTGGATAACGATCCTCCTTCCTCTGGTGAAGGGGAGTTGGCGTCCTCTCAGAAGGACGCGACCGAAGGGCAGCAGTAATTCAGTGGAATTTGTGTCTTTGTCTCAATGAAACTTGTGTTTTTGTACTTTTGTGTGTTTGTAATTCACATACTTTGACTGATTGGACTTTTTGTATTATATCTTTTGCCTGGTTTTTTGGGTATGCCCAGCAGGTCTTCAATGTCAATTGTTTTGCATTCTAGAGTTCTTTATTAGCAAGCATAATTCCCATTGAATGTACTTCTGATTAGGGGTGTTCATGGGTCGGTTCTGGGTTAGTTCTTATCGGTTTCGGTTCTGGGTCTATTTTTAGCAGTTCCTATCGGGTTCGGTTCTTTCAGGTTTTTTCTTATATTTTGAAAACCCAGACCCATACCCATTAATTAAGTCAGTTCCGGTTCCGATTTCGGTTCCTTATTGGGTTATACATTTTATTGCTAAAATTATTTAGTTATATAACCGATATAAAAGTTGGTTTACGGCGACTATAACACTTGTCATCGATATTTTTGTCCTCTCATAAGAAGTAATGGTCCTAAATTCAATAATAATATTTGAAAGTTATCTAAAAATTTTAAATACATTCTCATACATTATACGCATGTGTATATTTTAAATCGAACTTATGTATATTATACTATACATAATGCGTCATATATAGAATAAATACCACATGTACCACAATTGTTAGTTAGCATTGCACGTATTCATTATCTAATATATATACATGTAATATATCAAGCACGTACACGTTCATGCATTAGTTAATATAGACAGTGCATTAGTTAATTCATAGTATACGACGACATAGACACATAGACATTATTATTAATATTTATAATACACATATTTAATGCAATATTATAAAAAGTGCATTTAATAACACACATTCACTATTATGCTAAATGTTATATATATAGTTAGTATAATTTTACACCTAACAAATATAGACTATATATAATAATAATGTTTGGGTTTGTCTTTATTTATTGTAATATAATACTAAATTCTATATATCAAAATCAAACTAATTGGTTTCGGTTTCGGTTCCGGTACCCATCGGTTTTTTACTATTCGGTTCTAACGGTTTCGGTTCTTTATCGGGTCAGTTCTTGAAGACCCACTTTAAATAGGTCTAACATTTTAGGACCCATAACCGCTATAAATGGTTTCGGTTCCGGTTCCGATTCGGGCAATTGGGTACCCATGCACACCCCTACTTCTGATATCCATCTTTAGCTTTGGAGCCTATTTCTGTCTCAACTAATTTTGCTTCCTAGTTGATTTGGACGTTTAGTCCGCGAAGGCTCATCCCCCCCCACTGTCTTTGATCAGCTGTGAAGCTTGATGGGGGCAGCTCATTTTGCCCCCAGTTTGATTTGGACCGCTAGTCCGCGAAGGGCTCATCCCCCCCTTTGTCTTTTAATCACCGTGAAGCTGATAGGGCAGCTCATTTTGCCCCCAGTTTGATTTGGACCGTTAGTCCGCGAAGGGCTCACCCAGCTGTCTTTGATCAGTTGTGAAGCCTAATAGGGCAGCTCATTTTGCCCCCATTTTGATTTGGACCATTAGTCCGCGAAGGGCTCATCCCCCCCGCTGTCTTTGATCAACCAGTATTCATGCCATGTTTGGAAAAAATGCATTCTTTATTTCATTGATTTAGAATTCGAAACGCAATACATTTTTTGATCACTCTATATATATAAAGACTTTTCTTATCCTACTGGAAAGTTAAACAATGCTTTTTTCATGGAATTTCTTCAGCATTCTGATGTTCCATGGTTTCTCAATCTTTGCCCCTGCTGGCATCTCAATCTTGTATGTTCCAGAAGTTCCCTTCTCTGTCACGACATACGGTCCTTCCCAGTTGGGTCCCAGTTTGTCGTCATTCTCCTTCTTGGTGGCTGGGGTAACTCTTCGCAACACCAAATCCCCAACCCTGAATGCTCGCGGCTTTACTCGTCTATCATACTATCTCTGTAGCTTTCGATGGTCCTCCTCCAGTCGCATGTGAGTTATATCTCTTTTTTCCTCAATGACATTCAACTCAGTGGCTAATATCTTCTCATTTAGTCCCATTTCCACAGCCCTGGTTTTTGTCGTTTTCTCTATCATTTCCACAGGTATAACTGCCTCTACCCCATATGCCATTGCGAATGGCGATTCATTTGTGGAGGTTCGCAGTGTGGTACAATAAGCCCATAAAACATGATTCAATTCATCGGCCCACGCTCCCTTCCGGTCCTCCAACTTTCTCTTTAAATTGTCCATGATGATTTTGTTTGATGATTCCGCTTGACCATTACCCTCCGGATTGTATGGCACCGAGAACCCTTGTTTCACTTTGTAGGCTTGAAGGAATTGGTGCACCTTTCCCCCAGTAAATTTTGTTCCATTATCTGCGATGATTGTGTATGGCAATCCAAATCTACATATGATGTTCTCCCAAAGGAACTTCTTCACATTCTCTTCTTCGACTTGTTGTAATGCCACTCCCTCCACCCACTTGGTAAAATAATCAGTAGTGGCCAACATAAATCTTCTTTTGCCGCTTGCCATGGGTAAGGGCCCAACTATATCCAGTGCCCACATGGCGAATGGCCACGAACTAAACACATTATGCAGCGGCTCAACTGGGGAATGTATGAGTTGTGCAAACCTCTGGCATTTCTCACATGATGTTGCATACTCTGTCGCATCCCTCTTCATATGGGGCCAAAAATACCCCTGAGATATATATCAATCTGTGGGTTGTTGTTCGCCCAGCTGAGTGACTTTCGCAATCACCTTCGTGTACCTTGGTTAGGACTTCTTGCACCTGCTGAGGCCCTATGCACCTTAACAGTGGTCCACTGAAACTTTTCCTGTACAAATCCCCATCTAATAGAACGTATCTCTGACTTACTTGCTCCATCCTTCGTCTCTCCTATTTATTCTCTATCTCCACTCCCATCAGAAAAGTTTTTATAGGCGTCATCCAACCTGACTCCCTCTCAATGGTGAGCCATACACCTTCCTCTTCTGATGTACTTGGTTTGGTCAACACCCTCACTTCAATCGAACGACCATCTGTTCCTGGAAGCACAGCAGCCACATATGTTAAAGCGTCAGCATGTCTATTTTCACCGTGGCCCAAATAGGCGAACTAAATCTTTTTTAACTTGCTTGCTTTTCTTTGTAGGACCTCCAGATATCACGCCATCCTTGGACAGCACGCCACGAACCCCCCATTCATCTGACAAATAACCAAGTTAGAGTCAGAGTACACCGATAACTCGCTTACTCCCAGATCTTGTGCCAAATCTAAACCTGCTATCACTGCTTCATATTCAAACTCATTATTAGAAGCCGCGAACCCCAGTTTCATTGACAAATCCAGCCTTGTGTTCTCAGGAGTCACCAAAACAACGCCAATTCCATTCCCCGTATCTGTAGCAGATCCATCCGCAAATACTCTCCATCCATTCCGCATATCCCAAGGATCCAAGGGATCATGGTTAGGTTCTCCCTCCTGGTCCATGACCATTTCCTCTCCCCAAGTTGGATTCTCTCGGGGAATTCTGCCAGAACTTCGCCATGGCTTCAGCGCTTTTCTCCGTTCGATCCGATATTGGATTTCATAACAACTAAGCAACACTGCCCATTTTAGCATTCTGACTTTTTGCCTTCAACGCTTGCTTGAGGGGCAGATTTGTTATCACCACCACTGAATGAGCCTCGAAATAGGGCTTCAACTTTAACGCATAGAATATCAAAGTCAATGCGTACTTCTCAATTCTACTGTATCGCGTCCCCGCGTCTAGCATGGTTTTACTCTGAAAGTAAACTGGCTTCTCTACTTTTTCTACAATTCGCACCAGGAGTGAGCTTATCGCATAATCTAAAACCCCCAAATACAGATACAATTTCTCTCCCTGTTCCGGTCGCGACAGTAAAGGTGCTTGTCCTAAATAAACCTTCAACTCCTGAAAGGCTTCTTCACACTCGGCGGTCCATTGGAAATCTGGCGTTTTCCTCAACAAACGATACATCGGTCTACATTTGTCCGATGATTTAGAAATAAATCTGTTCAATGCCGCGACTCTTCCCGCCAACCGCTGCACCTCTTTCACACTCTGAGGCGACGACATCTCAACCAATGATCTAATCTACTCAAGATTTGCCTCTATTCCACGGTAAGTGACTATGTAACCCAAGAACTTTCCTGAAGTTACCCCGAAGGTGCATTTCTCAAGGTTGAGTTTCAGTTTATGCCTCCATAGTATGTGAAAAGTTTATTTGAGACCCCTCAAGTGTTCCTCCTCTGACATGCTTTTTTCCACCATATCATCAATATATATCTCCATGCCCTTCATAATCTTGTCTTCAAACATTTTTTCCCCTAACCGCTGAAATATAGCCCCCGCGTTCTTTAAACCAAAAGGCATTCTTGTATAACAGTAAGTACCTCCTTCCACCACGAAGGTTGTCTTTTCCTGATCTGGGCCTAACATCGCGACCTGATTATATCCCATGGACGCATCCATGAAAGAAAACACCTTGAAACCAGCAGTTCTGTCTACTAACTCATCCACTCGCGGCATAGGATAACAGTCTTTTGGACACTCTTTATTCACGTCTGTGAAGTCAACACACATTCTGACCTTGTCGTTCTTTTTTGGAACAGCGACAACATTGGACAGCCATTTCGTGCATTCCACATCCCTGATTATCCCCGCACACTTCAGCCGTATAACCTCCTCGCGAATCCCCTCTGCGTATTTGGGTCTTACGCTTCTCATCTTTTGTCTTACAGGCTTCGCATCTTCCTTCATATGCAAGTGATGACAAGTAAACTCTGGGTCTATCCCTGTGATATCTTCAATCGCCCATGCAAATATATCTGCATTCTCTGTTAACAATTGTACTAGCTTGATTTTCCATTCCTCCGGCAAGTCCGACCTGACCGATGTAAACTTCTCTTCCTCTCCCACCCCCAGGTTCACGACCTCAATCTCATCCAAAGTTTTCGGTCCCTGAGGAGGTTTGTATCCTTCAGTCGAATCTACCTCCTGTAATTGCTATACTTCTCCTCTCTCGCGTGTCAACTTCTCCCCTCCTGTTCCGCGGACCATATTTTTTACAGTCACCTGATATATGTTCTGCGCGGCCACTTGATCCCTCCTTATTTCGTACATCCCCCCCTTCGTGGGGAAGCGGATCATCTGATAATATGTCGACAGAATGGCCTTCATTTCATGAATCCATCTTTTCCCCAGAATGGCATTATATTGGGACCCAGTATCTACCACCATAAACCTTGTGAATACCGTCGTCGGACCTGCTGTTACTGGTAGTGTTAACTCCCCCATGGGCTCTGTCATGCTACCATTGAAGCCATACAAATTGGTCTGAGGAGCCTTTGACTGATCTCTATCGATGTTCATCTCTTCCATGGCCCCTTTAAATAACAGATCCACCGAACTTCCACAGTCTATTAACACCCGCTTCACTAGATAATTACCCATTGTTATGGTAATCACCAAAGCATCCTCATGCGGCAAAATCACTGATTCCAAGTCTTTCGGGGTGAACATTATGTTTCCCTCACCCATCGTGGTTCCCAAAACTAACCACGGCATGCTCGCCACCTCATTTACCTACTGTAAGCTCGCCGTCTTTCTTATCTTGTCTCGATGTGCATTTCTTCCAAGTGTCTCTCCACTGAAAATGACATTTATAGTTCCTAAGATCCTAGCAGGAGCCTGCACTTTCTCAGCATGACGAACCTCCACGACAAATTCTTTGAGCATCCCCTTCTCAATCATTCTTTCCACCAGCCACTTCAAAGCATAACACTCATTAGTGGCATGGTTCCTAATCTGATGATAGGCACAAAAGGGTTTCCCCTCTATCTCTCCAGGTGTATTCCGCGGTCCTTCATAATATTGCAACCCCTTGATCAGTGGCAAGATTTCCTCTAATGGCCTATTAAGAGGTGTATGTTCTATCTCACGGTATGGCTTTCTTTCGCGAATATCTCTCCTAACCCGATCTCCAGTTCTTTCGGGTCCACGATTCTCCCCTCTGTAGGATCCCCCTTCTCTTTCTTCTCTCTTGCCTTTATCTTTTTGATCATCCTTATCCACAGCCTGTACTGCCTTCCCGGATCTCTTTTGTTCCCTCGCATTTCTTTGCATTATGTCCTCGTACCGAATATATTTTTCTACCTTTGGGTATAGAGCGTGCAAAGTGGTGATTTCTATTTTAGACACTAACTCGTGGACTCTAGTTCCCTGTCTCAAGCCGTGCTGAAAGGCAATGACCGCTGTATGCTCATCCAGATTCTCCACTCTTAGGGTCTCTTCTTTGAATCTACATAGAAATTCCCTTAACGATTCCGCTGACCTCTGCTTGATGTTGAATAGGGCCGCAATATCCACAACCCTCTTTTTCTGGTGGATGAAATGATCCACAAAGGCGCGCTCTAGCTCTTCAAATCTACTAATGCTCCGCGAAGACAAGCGGTAATACCAATCCAAGGCTCCCCCCTTAAGGCTAGCAGGGAACATCATGCAGCGCAGTCCATCATACTTACTTTCCTGCCACAACGGCATCTGTTGCCTAAAGTGATGCAAATGATCTGTTGGGTCGCCCTTCCCATCATACCTTTCAAATCTTGGTTGACTGAATCTCTTAGACACCTCCGAATTCCATATCGAATCTGCCAACGGATTCTTATTGAGGTTAGCAACTTCCTTTTGAGCGGCACTTTGGTTCACTTTTTCAGCCGCATGGTTCACTTCTCAATCATCGCCTGTACTACCTCCAGCGTGATGCCCTCTACTGGATATACTCCCCGGGGCTGGTACTCTTCATTTTCCCCTTCCACCTCACTGCCTCGATGATCCCCACGCTCCATTTCCTCCTGTGTGGTCTCCCTTTCCTTTCTCAACTCGACATTCTCGTTCTTCAACCTAACTATTTCCTCTTGCAGAAGTTTGGTGGCATATGCCGCCACATCAGATATCTCTTCCTCTCCGCCCACCTCCCTTTCTTCGCTCACAACCTCCTCTACTGCCTCTCGAACAACTTCTTTCCTAGGTCATCCTACTCCCTTTTTTGTTACGGTGGCCATTTTATTTCGCTCTCCCCACAGACGGCGCCAAAATGTATACTCAAATATTACAACCTATGAACTCACTTGTATTAGGGTATCCCTCTCTCTCTTTTTTCTTCACCCTCTTCTTTTTCTCTCTCTATTCTTTATATACTATCTCTTTTTTCTAACTTCTCTTTTCATCAGGTTCGTTCATCTCTCCCCCATCTCGCGCTCCTCATCTCCCCACCTGTCCCACTCTCTATATGGCAGTTCTCGGCAGTTAGGTTACCGCGGACCTGATCCGCTGCATCATGTCTCCTCTTCGCTACTCTGCATACGACCCCTTTGCCACCTATGACTCCACATGTCATGAATATGTCCTATACATTGAACAAGTAAAATAAGTATTGCATTGTAGCCATGGTAGAAGTGTGGAACTATGAAAAGAACAAAGGAAGTGGGTGATGCTCTTTTATGGGTTTTTTAGACCAGATCCAAACAAACTTAGTCGATGGAATTCAAGTGATAATCAGTTGACAATGCAAAGGTATCATCGGTTCATTATCTCAACATGAGCTATGAACAATCACTGCTCGTATAAACAATCATTGATCACTGTTCATACCTCAACATAATGTATGAACAATAAAAACACCTATTAGAGTATGAGCAATCGTTGTTCATACATATCATTATCCATACACTATGTTGATGTATGAATAATCATTGTTCATACCTCAACAAGAACTATGAACAATCATTATTCATACATAACATAGTGTGCGAGATATGTTCACCTATTTAGATATGAACAATCATTGTTCATACCAAAATGACATAAAAGGTAAAATCAAAAAATATTTATTTCAAATCCGGGTTATTTGTTCTTATGAGTTATTTTCACCCAAAAAATTGGTTTTCCGGGTTATTTTAACCCGAAAATTGTCCTTGGCTAGTGATTTTGAAAAAAAAATTGTCCTAGAGAGTGATTTTGGCCCGAAATTGATCCGCTTGACTATTTTCTTGAGCTTTCAATGAGGTGATAAAATTGCAGCATACGTTGAACATAGATCACGATACACATGTGGTACGCAAAAAAATAAAAAAACATAGCGTACAGATGATCACTACCCAAAATACTGCGAATCTTAATTATCCAATTGAAAATAAGTTGACACGGACGCTGGTGGAATATTCATGACACCGTTATTAGAAACTTATCAATCTTTATAAAACCCCTCTTTCCACTAGTTAATTTGGTTAAATCTTTTTCTCTTCATTTTTTTATCGGTAAAATATGTTATATACATACATATATAATCATAACTAGAAAGTAGGCCCGTGCATACGCACCGGTTCTTTTGAAAACATGTTCAATAATCATAACTATATACATATAGAAATTTTCTAACAAATCGTGATTTCCGTTTTAGTCGCTAACCTGTTGTAATTTCATAACAAATCGTTTTAATTAAGTTTTAAAAACCCGTTTTAATTTTCTAACAAATTGTTTTAATTAAGTTTTATAAACCCATTTTTTAACCCCGTTTTAATAGTTGACTTAATTTAGAAATATGATTTTCGTTTTAATTAGATATGTTATATTTTTCCTTTTCAATAGGAAAAAAAATCCCGTTTTAATTAGAAGTGTTAGAATTTCTTTTTTCTAATAGAAAAGGAATTTTTGTTTTAATAGGAAATTGATTCCCGTTTTAATTAGAAGTGTCTAATAAATAGGAAAGAAATTCCCGTTTTAATAGGAGATGATGATATGGAATTTTAATAGAGCTCGAAAAATATCTTTTGTGGGAGCTTTAATATTAAGACTAGCTTGTAGGCTCGTGCATACGCACCGACTCTTTTGAAAATATTTAGATTTTTAAAAAAAAATTGGGATTACCGTTTTAGTCGCTAACCCGTTTTAATTTTCTAACAAATTGTTTTAAATGAAGTTTTAATTAAATTTTAAAAACCCATTTTTTCAATTGGGAGAGAAATCTTGTTTTAATAGGAGAATAATTCTCGTTTTAATTAGATATGCTATATTTTCTCTTTTCAATAGGAATGGACTTCCCATTTTAATAGAAAAATGATTCCCGCTTTAATTAGAAGTGTTAAAATTATAATAATAAAAAAAAATTCTTATTTTTCAAATAGGAGAGAAATTTTCGTTTTAATAGGAGATGACGTGAAATTTTAATAAAGCTCAAAAATACTCCTTGTGGAGTTTTAATATTAAGATATAGAAGTCAAACTTCATAAGATGAGATATCCCACTAAGATACAACAAACAGAGGCAAATACAAAACCAATATTAGAAAAAGTTACAACTGTGAGAAAACTAAAAGAAAATGATGTGGTGATGCATGGCCGAGCAAGGAACCCATCTGGACGTAAATTCCCCCAAAGTCAATCCGGTTAAATCTTGAAATAAGGGATAAGGGATAATAAAGGACGAATAAATGGAACTGTCGAATAAAGGATACAACAGTAATAAATTATTTTTTAAAAATTATTTTTCTTCCCAGTTTTTCAATAAACATTTTTGGTTGTGACTTTTCTTAAAAGCCCCATTGTTTCTCGATATATTTTGGCGACAAAACATCCCAGGAGTTCAGGATACAACATAAAATAAGTTTTGGGACCAAAAAGTGTTTTTGGATGAAAAACTATTTTTTTTAAAATAGAAACTTTATTTTTCAAAAAATATTTTTTCACTAATAAACACTTTTTGGCAATAAATAAATAGGATCCAAACACCCCTAAATTATCCACAGGCTCGAAGATTTATTTTGATGTAGGGCAGAGATGCATATAGAATACGGCTAACATAAAACGGATTATCGTAGTAAGTAGGAAAAATATTCTCAACAAATATATCCGCCGGAATCTTTTCCCCATTCTATGTCATACTTTTGATTGTATTAAGTATCAAGTATAAAGTAAACAAATAATTTTCTGTGTAGCACATTCAACAACATACACCCTACAAGAACCCCGGAGTAGGTATTAGTGCTTAATTTCATAGATAGAGAATTAAAGATCTACATATGCAGCAAGTGACCAACTACAACTATTGGCAGTATCTAAAGAAAAACGGAAAAAGAAAATTCACATCTTACACCACATGCTGCCAGCTAAGCATATTCAGAGTAAACGTTATAAGCTCATTAATGCATTTAACTACAGGTTACAAAAATGACGCCTAAACATAGAGATTGATAATTTAATACATACGCATACATTTTATTTTGATATTCATTATGCCCTACGCACAGTATGCATTCAGTACAAAGTATAGTCAAGTTGAATAATTCTGTTCACACAAAAAGAAATGATAAAATACAGTCATTAGGGAAAGGAAAGGCTTACAACTTACATTTGTAAAGTCAGCTGGTCAAGGAGGAAGAATTCTAAATGTAGTAGGACGATTATCCAACTTAAATCTACTTACCACAGGAACAGTCCCTATTGGCACTGATGGACGAGTGGGGTGCTTCAAACTACTAGGTGACTGTAGTACCAGTGTTGCGCCCGTTTTTGAACTGGGAGACACAATACTCTCTTCAGAAAGTTCTTTTTCAACTGTTTTTACAGAACCTGGCTGACACTCAGCAGTAATAGAATTAATGGGGCTGGGGGTTGCAGTTTTCACAATATCTGTTCCCATTCCAACTTTATGTCTCTTGGCAGCTTGCTCAGTTGTTGGCTCACTCTGAACTGTAAAAGCCTGCCAAAATATAGAAGAAAAACAATAAAGATGACAAATTAAAAGATAAAAGAATGTCTTTTTTGGGACAACCAACAAATAAAATTAAGCATAGTGGTGTTGGTTGATCATTTGGACTGTGTGGTAATGCGTGCCACTCGTAAAAAGTTTCAGTAGTCCTATACATAAGCATTATACCTGGACAATGTTGAAGAAGACCAAGCAGTTCCTAATGGGACATGTTTATAATTACATTTTCATTGTTTAACAATGGAAACTGCGGCAATCATTCATGTCATGTATTACTTCTAGTTCTTTCAGTTTTCAATTAGAGTGTGCTGATGGTTTACGTAGGAGTTCGCCAATGTCAGCCGTTTTATACAAACTCCCCCCAACCCCTCCCAGTCAATAAAAAAAAAGCTGATCACACCAACCAAACAATATGAATCATTGTTTATAAATTGCAAATTCCACCCAGTGTGAGACACTAGAAGATTAAAGAGCCAAAAAGGATGCATTGGAGTCTGTAAAATTCCAGATACTGCATCCTATCCAAAGGCTAGTGCTATCAACGTAGTCAAAAAGAGATATTTCAAAACTAACAAGGTAATACTTATAGGATAAGCAAAGATAAATAAGCAATATAAGGGACTTCTGACTCACTTGCTTCTCAAGCCTATTCAACTGACGGCGGAAGTCGTTACGTTTCTTATCCAGCATTTCCTGTTTTATACGCAACTCTTCCTTTAACAACTCCAAGTTGTCCAGCTTCTTCTGAGAAAGTGTAACCTTCGGAGCATTTGTCACCAACAGAGATGCAACAGCTGTGGACGCAGGAACATCAGACAATGGTGCAGCATTAAACTTTGGAACTGCTGCCAATCGACTTTCTTTTTCCCTATCAACAACTGATGATTGAGGCAAAATGGATGCTGCTACAACCTGAGTTGCTGCAGAGATGGTATTATTAATGCTTAAACCATTGTCAGGAATGCTGTCCCTGTTAGCCCACCACAGCTTGACAAAGCGGTTACCCATCACAGCATCAGGTGCCTTAAGAGCAGACTCTGCCTCGTCTCTTTTAGAGAACTGGACAAAAGCTTTTTCACTGTTCAGTGGTATATAAATGTCGATAATCTCACCAAATTTTTGAAAATGCGAGAGTAAGGCCTCCCTCTTGTTTTCTTTTAGGGGAATACCATTAACAAATAGAGTGCGCAAAGCTTTCTGGGAGGTTCTTCCATTACTATGTGTAGGTTCAGTTCGCAGCCTGTGGTTGCTGGACAAATTCATAGCTTTTGGACCATTCTCTTCAGAAGCAAACTGTTTCTTTTGACGGGTAGCACCAAGAACACTGGACAATACCTTCTCTTGCTTAGTTTCATTTTTGTGGTATCCCATAGAACCTATGTTAGTATCAAAGTTTCCTTTTGCGTTTAACTTACTTCCACCATCCCTAATCCTTCCCCAAACAGATGAACTGGCATTCTGTGAAACAACAGCTGATACAATGCTCCTTCCAGATTGTTCAACATCAAAGCCATCAGATAATATAAAACTGTGACGATCAGATAAATCGCCATTCCATATGGGTTCAGCATCATCAACCTTCGCTGAAGAGAGCCCTGATAGTGCACTCGACCTTTCAGGATGGTCATTATTCCACAGAGGCTGATCAGGATCATACAAGTCGGCTTCACCTGCACCAGCAGAGGCAGAAGACCCTCTGTTTATGCAAAAACCATCGTCACCTATTCCATGCTTGCTATTCTTACTGAGAGAAAACTTGCCGTTCCCTTGGAGGCTTGAGGGACCACCCCCAGTGTGTGCAGAAACTGCTCCAGCTCCTCCTTGATGTGAACTTGGAATTGAAACAGGGAGATTGAATTGCGAGAGACTCTGGCATTTGCAAAACCAACAACAAGTTATTGAGAGCTTTAACAAACTCGAACATACGCTATTGTTCAATTCCTGTATGTTTGGGTACACCACAGCATGGCCAAACAGTAAACCAATTGGAGTAGCCACACATAAACACTTATAAGTCACCAAAACAGTGTCTTTAGACAATAAGCTGCTTCTAGGAAGTATGTGAACTTATATTTACATAAAAAAATAACGAAAAATAAGTTCATTCAAGTAACTGAAAGGCTGAAATGGAATATGAAGACTGTATGAGTTCTCAATGTAACCAACCAACCAAGTTATTAACCGGATGGATCATAATCCATGAACACGTATTTTAATAACCACGAGTGATAAATCCCATTCCGCCTCGTGATAGATTCCTTCAAACTCAGGGAGGAAGGGCAACAGTCAGATTATGGCACCAAACCATTGCAGCAGCTAGTTGGGATTTGCACATCATAAGGACATTTACAAAGTATTATTTGGAACCACCATATGTGCCAATGTGGCATTGAATTTTTATACATTTAATTAATAAAGCACCAGATAACAGCCAATCAAAAAATTTAGATGAGGCGCAAGCTTTCTACGCAATCCAAAAAAAAATAATACAATATAAAATAAAATAAAATATATGGAAAATATATGTATATATATATATATATATATATATATATATATATAGTCCTTCTCTAAAAAGTAGCTACTTAAGTTAACTTAAAATAAGTACATAAATAAAACTTCACCTAGAAAATGAATTCAACCCTAATATTTTGTGGTTATGAAGCATTCATTATAAAGATTATCTCCACAAAATTTCAATGCATTTGGAAACCTCTAATATAGATAAAATTTGTTATCTTTAAAAAGAAATATAATGGTCCAGAAATGTCGAGTTTTTGCAATCATTTTTTGTCAATATTAAATGTTTCCAAATGAGCTGAAATTTTGTAGAGATGATCTTAATGTTGAATATATCATATCCACAAAAAATTAGGGTTGAATTCATTTTCTAAGTGAAGTTTTACTTACATACTTATTTTAAGTTAACTTAAGTAGCTACTTTTTTGAGAATTATTGTATATGTATATATGGATTAATGTCTGATACTATTCATGTATGCCTCTGATCAGGAATCGAACGGAAGAAACTAGAAAGCCACTAGCGAAGCAGTTCAAAATGCAGGAGTCTAAATTCAAAATCCAACTGATGAGAGGAGTTCTCAGGACTGGTTGGTTACATGTAAAGGTTAACTGATTCAATCAGCTATAAGCATAGTAGATTCCCTAGATAAGAACCATCAACCCCAACTACTTTCCATCGGCTTACATGCACAGAGACTCAGAGACACCATGCTGAGTCTTCTTTTCAAACTGTCAAACTTTCTATGCAACTTCTATTAACGCAGTGTCCATATCGAGAATAATGTTCGTGAAACAATAAAAGAATTATTTATTCTTCTTTTGTCGGTAAAGTAGAGATATATTATTCAGCCCAAAGGGCAAAAAGTTGTGCGACGAAATATCTTACTACGAGACAGAAACAAAAGGGTCGAGAGAAAAATAATGCAAGAAAGAAGAAACCAATGAAAACAACAAAACACGCAACACTACACATTGCTTATCAAAGAGTCACATCTACACACAACCATGAAAAGAACTTATAAAAAAATACATAATACAACAAACCTGGACATCTTCAACAACAATTCGATTTACTCCATGCTCCATTGGACACATATCTCCTCTCAGGCAAAATCCACGCTCCTCAAAATCTCTACAGCGTTGGTGGGGGATGCAAATACCAACTGAATGGTTCATCTGCGATCCAAGTGGATGGAGGGAATCTAGAACCCCATTAGGCATTCCTGGAATCATCCCAAAAGGGTGTAACCCCCTTCCAGTAAAAAGGCTAGAAGGTGGAGGACACAGTAGAGGCATTTGTGATGCAAAATCAAGTGTTTCAGCGGAACTAAACTTCAAATCATGTTGGTTCCAGGGGCCAGAAGCCCTTCCTCTTCCTCTGCCTGTAGGGAGACGACCCAATGCTGTGGAAACATCAAAATGAGTAACAGGATCACCGTGAAATGCTTGATTTAACCCAGCCCTCAGACCTAAATCAAATCCGGTCCGCACAAATGGGCCCAAACCAGCACGCTTCTTACCAACCCTAGCAGAAAGGTCTCGCCCCAAAGAAGTAGGATTACCCTCTCTCTGAATTTCACTTGTCTGTGGATCATTCCTAAAGAACCCCTGCCCATTTTCAGAAGGTTTGTTCCGCTTCCTGTTTGTCTGCCTAAAAGGTTGTCCTGGTGCATCTTTGTCAAAAGACTGGGACCGTGTCTCCCGCCTCCTATGCTTATGATTGCGATCATCATCGTCATCATCACTGACTTCCTTCTCATCTGGATCACTCCCACCAACAGGAGAAAGCGCCCCCTGATTCAAAGCTGAACTTTTTGGTTCAATTTGATCCTCTGTAATGAGAGATGAAGATGGTTCAACTTTCCCAGTAGAATCTAAAGTCTTGGCAGGTGCCACAACAGTACCATCCTCCAAAGCCTGGAACAACTTTTTGATGAAGGACTTTGTACCTGCAAAAAATAAAATGGTTTGAAGCAGCACTGAGAATATATATATACAGAAACTAATTAACAGCCAACAGTAATAACTTTCCAAAAACTATTTTTCCAACACAACCAATATAAGAATTGCAAAAGGAAAAATGAAACCCAGACTGTTAGCCCTTAAGCACAGAAACTCCAACTCCTCAAAGCTTAAAAGAAAAAGAAGCAAAATGATGTGGTGTGTTTGAGTGGAGTAAACTATCTCTAGCAAATTTTCTGCAGAAAAGTGCATTTGGTGATAGTTTTCCCTGTGTACAATATAACAATTATAAACCATTTTCCCATCAATCAAACACAAAATGTCTATAAACTTTCATGTCCTAGCATTTCCAGTAAAGCAAATTAGTACTTCCCATAGTCATCTCTACACTATATGAAAGCCGGACTTCCCGGAACACACACACACACACACCTAACTATCGAATAGGCATTTTTTGATTTCCCAATTTGTACAATTTAGAAGCTCCTCCAACACATCACTGAAATTAGAATGAGCTCCCTCTTTTTTTAATAATTTAGAAGAACCTCCCTCAGGTCACTAAAATTATATAATTATCCCTCATTTTTACAAAATTTAGAACCTCCCTTATGTCACTGAAATTATATAATTAGCCTCCCTAACATTTTTATATCACTTCTTGAATAAGAATCCAAAAAAACCAGGCTACCTATCGATCTCAAGGGACGGGTTTTAAGATTTAGAAAAACCGCTATGTAGCACGGTTTGTATACTTGTAAGTCATGACAAGATAAACAAGAATTGAAATTTACCTTTTGAAACTAGTGTCTTCTGGATATATGAGATGCTTGGTACTTATGACCAAAAGAAACTAATTCGGAGTAGTAAATAAGAAAGAATAACAAATACGAAAACTTGTCATCTAGGAAGACAACAGTTACCTTGACCCAGAAACTCAACTAATTTCTCTGAACACAGATTCTGTAACTCTTTAACTGGTTTGTCCTTCTTTAACAAGGCTGCCACATATTCTGCAAGAATCACGGGGTCAGCCTCTGTCCTGCAAAATGTTAAAAACTTTCATCACACTAATACTGATACATATAAGTCCACTAACAATCACTGCGGCAAAGGCAGTCTGTAGTCTGTACTAACCTAGTACAAGTAATGAACAAGAAACCTTCTCCATAACAATGTATTACAATAAAACCAAATAATGACGAGTCAAAACCATTATTCCCATCACACTCCGAATTTCTTAGGCAAAAACACCTAAACAGTTTCCATGGGAACACTAAAATCACCCTGTGTTGATTCACTGTTTTCTAATAGCTCACCATCTTCGTACAACTTCATTATGTAAGTAGTGCAACTATCAATTAACAACAGGCACCCTGGCAACTGAGCTCTCAAAAGAAAAACTTAAAAGAAAAAAGGATTGTGATAAAGATGCAACCCACAATACTCACTATCTATGACCGGCTTATCAGTTTATAATTTTGTTTTGATCAATACAATCTGTGTTCATTCCTCGTCCTAATATAAATCCATTACTACAAAGTACCTAAGTTCTGGTACCCCATTTCCATCAATGAAGTTAAAATAAGATTCAACACGTAAGCAATAAAAAGGAGAAGACTTACAAAGGTTGGAGATTCTCGACGAGGTATTTAGTAAGAGATGCCTCGTCAAATTTCATTTTTTTTTCTCAATCAAGGGGTAGAATTGTAATTAACAATCATCGACGGCTCTTCTTTTTCGGGCTGTTGTTTGTGTCAGATTGGGTTCGGCTTTGTTTGTTCCTCTCTCTCTCTCGTGGGCTCGGCTGGGAAGGAAGGTACTAGGTAGAGAAAGAGAAAGAGAAAGAGAAAGAGAGACGGAGAACCAAAACTGGATTCTTTTACTTATTGTTTTCTTGTATAAAAGAAAAATGAGAAAAATAATGTTTTATATAGTGGAAAAAATATGTAGGGAATACCAAACATCTTCTATTCTCCTATTGTCTGTCTCTACAGGCCACACTTGGTATTGTTGCGTTCTTAATAAAATACAATCACATTTTATGTATTAATTCTGCTTACAACAGAGTCCGGATCTAATGGGGACCAAAATAGGGGTGAACGGGAGTGAGATAACTTAACCTATTTTGGTGATCCAGTGCTCCATTTTTTTACCGCCTTTAGCAAATTTTAGTTGGTGAACAGAACTTATCCTATCAACATCTTGATTTCCTTCCATTTCAGGCAAAAACTCCATTGTCATCAGTGTTGAGCTTGTCAAGGAAATCAAGCTCTTCTCCCTTAGATTACGTTTCTTTTGGTCTTTCCCGGTGAAATCCTACACTGCCTGAAGAGTGTGAGTTCGGGAAAGACTAATTCATTATCATCCGTGCAGTAGTGGTAAAATCCTACACTGAGCTACAGTGCGAGTTCACTCAAGACAACCAACAATCTTGGTTTCCTTCAACGTTTCAAAACAAGCCACAGGAAGTAGACGAAGAAAGGTCTGTGAGAAATGGCTAATCATCCAGGAACCCCAACCATTTCTCGAGGTGAGGCACCTTTGAGCTGGAGCTCCCTGTTTGCAAACCAAGGTAATAATGCTATGGAGGATACTTTAGAATGGTTAGAGACCTCTGAAGAAGATGGAGTTGTTGAAGTTCCAAACTCAATAATGCAAGAGGGTTGTAATATTTGGTATGATTATGTGGTGGGGTTTTTCATTGATAAAAGACTACCTTTTCCTCTAGTGAAAAGAATTTTGGAGAAAACCTGGAAAACAACAGCATCATATGAGATCTCAACAGATGATGACCTCTTTTATTTCAAGTTCTCAAATGATGAGGATAGGAAGAGAGTGCTTGAAGGGGGACCAGTCTTTGTGGCGGGCAGAATTTTCATGATCAGACAATGGTCTGAGGAATTGGAATATCAAAGAAGCCTCATTAATACTATCCCTATATGGGTTAAATTCTCTAGTTGCCTAAGCAAGCTGTGGACCTTATTAGTATGATAGCGAGCAGAATTGGGAAACCTTTGAGCCGGGATGCAAAGAACTAAGAATAGGCAAAGACTCAACTTTCTATCGCGTTGAGGTAAATGTACACCGCAAGTACCCAAAATCTTTACGATTTAAAATTTTGGGTGAAGATAGAATTGCTCTTGTAGGAGTTGAGTATCCTTGGACCCCTCCCACGTGCCGCGATATGCAAGAGATTTGGGCATAACACCAACAAATGCCCAAATAGAGTAAGCTCTAGCGTGGGTTCCAAAACACAACCACCCAAACAAATTTGTGGACAGAACTAGTTGTATGAGAAATGAGGATGGAGCAAGAATATACTACAAGAGAAGGAAAATATTGTGGAGCAATCGGTGGATGCACCGGAGGGGGAAAACAATAATGGGGTCATAAACTTGGAATACTACCACGAGTAATGTAGTGGTGCACAACCCATTCTCGGTGTTGGATGAGGCGGACAATCAAGAAACCGAAAACAACCTCTCGATAATGTTCCAAAGCGGAGATATAAAGGGAGGAGCAGGACATTCATATAATGAGTACAAATCTTGAACCGGTTCCCTATGTAGAACCAAATTGCAAAATTTGATGCTCTTGACAACCCATCTAACAAGTGAATTCGCTTTGTCGAGGAATGTGCGGTTTACAAAGACATGGAACCCCGGTTCAATGAAGAACTCAACAATGCTCCTAAGCAAGTGTTCAATGATCACATTCTTGAAAAAAGCATACGAACCACCCAAGAGCTATAGCATCACCCATTACTAGAAACCAACGAAACAACAAGCGGATAAGGCCGCATTAATCGGGACAAAAGGGTAAGCGAGTGAGCGAAAGAAATCCTTCAAAGTTCAACAAGGGAAGGGGAGAGGGAAATCAAAAGGCCACGGAAGGAAGTAACCTCTCTCTTACAAAGGGGTTGAGGGGAAATAAGTAGGGTTTTTTTTTTCTTTAACAATGTCGAAGTTAGGAATATGGAATGTTAGAGGCATCAATGATATAGCAAAAAGCAAGGGAAATTAATAAAGTTAGGCTTGAGAATAAGTTGGGTATGATGGGGTTCTTGGAGACAAAAGTCGAGTGACAAATACGACGATTAGAGATACTTGCCCTTTTGGTCTTCTCTCGAACAACTATAATAAGGATCTGGCTTTGGAAGGATTTGGTTTTGCTGGGATCCAGGATTCATACAAGTGACTCCTATTAAAGAATCATCCCAGATGATCCATTGTGAGGTTACAATCCTCCCTACGAACCATAGTTTTCTTTTGACTGTGGTATATGGCAGTAATTCTCCCAGGGAAAGGCAGACTCTGTGGTATGATTTGATCTCTCTGAGTAACAGTATTAATACTCCATGGAGTGTGAGTGGAGATTTCAATAGCATCCTATTTTCACATGAAAGAATTGGAAGTGAACCAGCGCATCCTAGAGAACTGAGGGACTTCTCTGACTGTGCAAACTCCATTGGGCTAGTGGACTTGACTTTTACAGGGAGCTTTTTCACATGGACAAATAATTCGGAGGGAACAGGAAGGAAATGCTCAAAAATCGATAGATGCTTAGTAAATGTGCATTGGGGATCACTGTTTCCCGCATCTGAAGCTGAGTTCTTGCCTCAAGGAGTGTCAGACCACACCCCCATGATAGTGACGTGGTACACTCCAGTGCGGTATGGTCATCCTTTTAGATTCTCGCAATGCTTGGGTTCTACATCCAACTTTTACGATACGAAAGCATTTTGGGATATTTTGATAGCGGGCAACCCTCTTTACATCTTAGCCGAAGATGAAGAACTTAAAAGGGGCGTTGAAGAGTTGGTCTAAGCGAGAACTTTTCGATATTGGCGAGAACGAGAGGCGGCAAGAATCAAACTCTTTGCAATACAAAAAGAATTGAATGCAAATCAAGGGATTCTAATCTGTTTTACGCAAGAAAAACTAGCCGAAAAGGATTATTCAGATCTGTTGAGAATGGAGTATGAGGACATAAAGCAAAGAGCAAGTTGCCAATGGGCTTTACAAGCGGATTCATAAAGGAAAGAAGAATGAAGAATAAGATATGGTCCATTAATGATAGCAATGGTGATAAAATCACCTGGTGCGTAGTGGTAGAGTTCATCGTTACCCACTACAAAGAAAAGCAGTGGGACAAATGGACCGATGTAAACATAGACATCTTTGAGGAAGTGCAAGCCGGAGGAACTATCGAAAACAGCCCAATGCAACTCTTCCGGATGATGATGTAACCACGAAGAAATTAAAGAAGCCTTGTTAAGCCATGGATAACTTGAAAGCCCCCGACCAGATGGGTTTAACCCATTCTTCTTTAAGTCATGCTGGTCGATAGTTGGGGCTGATTTTGTAAAGGCGATAAGCCATGTGTTCTCCACAAACACTTTACCACCCGGATTCAACTCCACCTTTATCTGCTTAATCCCCAAAATCCAAAATCCGACAAAGATTTCAGATTTCCATCTATCGCCTTGTGTAACACCACTTACAAGTGTGTTGCTAAGATCATCTCGAATAGATTACAGCCTATCATGCCATCACTGGTGGACATAAACCAATCTGCTTTCATTAAAGGAAGGTCTATTCAAGATAATCTACTCTTGTCCCATGAACTTCTCAGGTGCTACAATAGGAAGTATATCTCCCCTAGGTGTACCCTAAAGGTGGATATAAGTAAAGCTTATGATACCATCAGTTGGTTGGCAGTGGAAGCTATCTTTGAGCAAACCGGAAGTTTCCCCAAGATGCAATGAGATGGATTAAGCTATGTTACTCAACTACTCTATTCTCTATTCTGATAAATGGTAAGCCCGAGAGTTACTTTCATGCTCAAAGGGCCTCGAGCAAGGGGACCCCTATCACCATACTTGTTTGTCCTGGTCATGGAAGCCTTGAGTTGTCTGTTCAGAAAGGAATTGAATAACAACACCATCAAAGCTCACCCAAAGTGCAAGAAATCTAAAGTTATCAATCTATGTTTTGCTGATGACCTTATGCTCTTCTTCAAAGGTGAAATGCAATCAGCCATAGAGATCATGAAGGTCCTAGACAAATTCTCTGAAGGTACTGGGCTGAAGATCAATACTCAAAAGTCTACCCTCATTACAGGAGGACTGAGTGAAGATGAAAGTATTCTTATAGCAGATACATTAGCAGTTCAACTGGCTATTCTTCCTATAACCTATTTGGGACTGCCACTTACGTCCACAAGACTTGGGATTAGAGATTGTCAACCTCTAATAGAAAAAATTACTGCAAGGATCCAGAATTGGAAAAATAGATGCTTGTCACATGCGGGAACTCTACTGACTCATCCATTCAAATCTTCTTTTCATGTATATTGGGCTAGAACTTTTGTGCTTCCACTCACTGTGTTGGAACAAGTGACAAAAATATGTAACAAATTCCTCTGGAATGGGTCAAACATGGGAGATAAAATGCATCATGCTAGTAGGGGTCGCACTGCACTCCTCAAGCAAGAGGGAGGTCTGGGAATCTTGAATCTAAAGCTATGGAACCAAGCATCATACTGTGGCCTAGTGTACAAGATTGTTGCAAGAGAAAACAGCCTGTGGGTAAAGTGGGTTTGGATTCATCACATCAAGGACAAGTTTTTCTGGGTTATGGTTACTCCAAAAGACTGCTCGTGGGTGTGGCGAAATTTGTTGGACGCAAGGAAAACAGCAAGGAGGTTTATTCGATACACTATTGCTACAGGGGATGACACCTTTTTATGGTATGACCTGTGGTGTGGTGAGATTCCTCTAATAGAAGACAGTTTTGCGAAAGCTAATCTCCAAATACCCCTCACCGCAAAGGTTAGTGCCTTGATCACTAATGGCGAATGGAACCACATGGTACATGATCTACCTATATCTCCACTGAAAAGTGCTATCCTTCAAACTGAGATCAACTGTTACTTATCAAAAGATGATGTGGTTTGGACACCCACCCACTTCGGCGATTTACGCCCAAGGCGACTTATGATGCCCTCGAGTTCCACGAAAAGGGTAAGATGGTATAGTCGGTTTGGGGAAGTATGTGCTACCCAAACACTCTTTCACAACATGGCAATTCTTGTCCAACAATATACCAACGCAAGATAGGCGGGTCCGGAAAGAAGGTGCTTCAACAATCCTCCTGAAATACTCACCGCATTTGTTCTTTGAATGCTCGTGCAGTCAAGCAATATGGAAAAAGCGTGAAGCGGGTTTTGGGCCTACACACAAGATCATCGGATTCGAATAGTGAGTGGTTGGAACTCATGAGGATGTGTCGAAACAAAACGCGTTGACAAAGAGATCACCAAAGTTTTCCTTTGTGCATCGATGAGTTATATATGGCGGGAAAGGAACAATCGAAGATTTAAAAACACCACACAACCTTGGGAAAATGTGAAGAACAGATTGATCAATGATGTAAAAGTTACATTATGAGGGGCAAATCATTCAAGATAGAGTCTTGGTGGACGGACTTGGGTTGGAAGTCAATTACAAAAGGAAGGAGAGAATTCAATTGCATTTGGGCAAAACCTGAAAGAGGAGTCTTTAAACCCAATACGAGATGGAGCAGCGGTTTGAGAGATAAGATGGGGAACCTGGAGGAGTGGTTCGAGATGCATATGGAGAAGTGATTTTTGGATACTTAGGTTCTCGGAGGTTTGAAATCAGTCCTTTTCGAACCGACGGGCGATATTACAAGGTTTAGAAGGATGCCGTGATGCTTTCGACTTGCGGGTCATAGTAGCCGGACTCTCTCGAGTGCTATCACGGATCCTACAAGGAAAAGAGAGAGCTCCTTGGTATGCTTTGTAGGAACGCGTGGCCAAATCTATCCTTCATCTAACTACTAGTTTTACTAGTGTCGTCTTCTCTCATGTGTTCCGGGAAACTAATAGAGTAGCAGACCATCTAGCAGGGTTGGAATCTTGTAATGGATGTTTTTATTTTGTACCTCCTTTGAGTTCAACACTATCATGTTATGTTGAGGAGGACAGAAGTGGAAAAGTATATTGTCGATCTTAATACAGGTTAGGGTCAGCCAAAACCCAAAAAACTTTATTCAAAAAAAAAAATTCTGCTTACAACGTACAAATGTGAACGATTGTAAACGATTACTGCCTCACCCAAAACAGAATTAACCTTGAGCATACAAAGGTGCCCGTGATGCCAATTAATTGGATAACTTCATCTTTGACATTGAACAATACTTCCGGGGGTAGTCAAGCCCGAAATTGAGCAAGACAAGATCACGATGCAGTTTCTCAACATCTTAGTGATAGCCCAAAGGAACAGAGTGCCTATTTGAACAAAGGACTCATGTATGTAGACATGGTTATTCAAGGGACTACTACTAAAGTCATGATTGAAATTTGAAACTGGTGTTTCACACAACTTTATTGCCGAGCCAGAGGCAAGATGCATTGGTCTTAAACTGCAACTCAAAGAAGCAAGTCAGATGAAGACTGGCAATGCCTAAGCTATGCCAATTCACGGTACATCCAAGTCCCTGCCCAATTCATATTGGTCATTGGGAAGGCACAATTGCCTATGGATGATTTCTTAGGATGAAATTCAATTCCCAAAATCATGGACAGTAATGAATGTTGTTCAACCACAACCAATCATTAATAATGACTTAGAACAAATAATTTTGACTTCTGATGGAGAAGTCACAATAAACTTTAAAAAACCCATTATAGGTAGGCTGGTCATCGAGTCGAGTTGTTCGTGAGTAACTCGAGCTCGGCTCGTCGAAGGCTCAACTCAAACTCGCTCATTCAATAATATGAGTCGAATTTGAGCACATTTTAAAACTCGAGCTCGAACTTGAGACGCTCGCAAGCTACTCACAGTTCGTACTTTATATAGTTATGTTAACAATTATTTGGGATAATTATTTATGTTAGTGTGTTGGATTATAATTACTCAACACATATTAATTGTATTTATAATGTGCACACCTTGCAATAGTTGTTTGATAGTGGTTATTATGGTATTAGTGAATTGTAGTTGCATTTTAATATTTTATTTAGATGAATTTAGCAAGTTAGTTTGGTCTTGAGGTAAAATTTAGAGTCTATTTATGCTCAATTATCTCTAGTTTATAGTTGAAGTCGAGCCTATACATAATACAAGTCAAATCAAACTCTAGAGTTTATGATCAAATTCAAATTTGTAGTCTAGAAGAATAGGAATATAAACTCATTAAGCTACTTGAATACTCGATGAGTCGAGTTTGAGCACGAAATAAAACTCGAACAAAATTTGAGCTCAACTCGTGCTCGACTCGAGAGATACACGAGCCGAGCTTGAGCACCCTAGTACTTGAACTCGACACGAGTAGCTCGATAACCAGCCCTAATTATAGGAAGAAGTTTGTCTTTGAGAACTCCTTATCAGGTTTCTCTTCTTCAATCTTAATGACATTCAGTCTCTAGAACTGTGCTGTATATTAGTCAAGATGTAATACGTACAGATCAAACAATAGATGAAATAAGGATCTCTTAACACTAGATACCACGTGGTATATATAAATAGAAATCTAGGGAGTCCCCTACAAGCTACAACTTCATAAATGAATTTTAAGTTATAATGAATTTTACACCAGATAGAAAAGTTATAAATGCTGAATTTTAGCATTCAAAATACACAAAATTTCATAATTGGTACTTTGAATATTATAATAAATACTTATTAAAAGATTTTAAAAGTCATTGTTAGTTATGATTATTGTTTTGACCAAATATGATCAAAATACTAAGTAGTGACGAATGAGATGAATAACGTAGAAAAGTAGTGAGAAAAGTTATGGTGATTGAGAAAATAATGAGATTGTACCTTTCGGTTGCCTATGTACCCAAATTATCGATGAGATCAAGTCTGAAGAACGTAGTTCTTTATGAAAAATAATTTAGTATTTATATATGTAGAAACACAAGTAATTGTAATTGAACATGACTCTTAATTAATGATAATAAATGAATCTGGACATAAATTAATGTACGTAAGTAGCAAGCCATGTGGCTAGGGTTTAGCCCTAGACACATGAGTTAATGGGTATGTACATTGATTCATGATATTGCAAATTGGGTTTTAGTTCTGTCGATTAAACGAATAAAGTGGAGACCCCTACCAATGGACGTTTGCCACGTAGGTAGGGGTCGAAACACCGCCCCCTCTTTGGCATGTGAACGAAGTCCATATGGCTAAGAAAATAAAAATGTAAAGAAAAATCGTAAGAAAAAAGAACGAACACAATGATTTGCAAAGCAATAGATAAACAGAATGATTTGTAAAGCGGTGGACAAACAATGGTGTGAAATGAAAAATTAGCGTGGTGTTGGGATGAAAGTAATGACATAAAAAATGAATGTAAAGAACTAAAGATGAAAAAACGTTCAAACTTAGACTGACGAAGCTAAACGTGGTAACTTTGTCAGATTGTATCGTAGCGATAGTAACGAATTAAGCGAGCGTAAAAGTGTTCAAACTTAGACTGGAGAAGCTAAACATGGTAACTTCGTCAGATTTTGTCATAGTGATAGTAACGAACTAAGCAAGCGTAAAAGCGTTCAAATTTAGACTGACGAAATTAAACGTGGTAACTTCGTCAGATTGTGTCGTAGCAATAGTAATAAACTAAACGAGTGTAAAATCATTCAAACTTAGATTGACGAAGCTAAACGTGGTAACTTTGTCAGATTTTGTCGTAGCGATAATAAGGTTCGCTAGAACCATAATAATATCATTGGAACTGAATTAGTGAAAGAACTACTTCTTTATTGATTACCGAGTCTTGAAAATTGCAAAGATAAGAACTGTAAAACCCCATTTTTATTTATCTAATTAATTGTGGTATTATTATTTATTGATATAATTTTTTGAAAATTTCAAAAATATAGAAAATATAAATTTTGGTTTAGCAAAATTAGGAGAGAAACGTGGGATAGTTATCAAGGATAACTCACATAACTAACTTTTTCTTTCTCTCCCACGTTTTCAAAACAAAAGAAACCCCCTATTGAAAAAGAAGATGAAAATAAAAGAGAAGAAGAAAAAAGAAAGGGGAATACAAAGTATTGGGCTCACCGCACTATTGATATTCATAGCTGTTTACATCTTGTAGATTTAATAAGGTGAGTTATATTTCTTTATTTCTTTTTGTTTCCATAAAAATAGGATATGTTGTTTGTTATGTGTGATCATATGGATTGTATATTGGGAGTATAATGCCATTAATTAAATGTATAGAGTTTTGTGAAGAAGATGAACAGTAAACATCATTCCAGAAAACTTGTCTGCGCAGTCTTTTAATTCTGTTCAGATGGAGATCTTCTCTTACTCGGATGTCTCTTAACTTTAATCCTTAGTTACCTGATACATTGAACTTTGACATATACACAGTTTAGACAGATCCAACGGTGGAGTTTTTGTCGAGGCACGCATAAGCGTGACTGGCCATAGTATATACTACGCTAGAAAACTGCACTGCGCAGGCATAAGTTTAGGCATAGATGAAGGATTACCATATATTGGATCTTCCTCAAATTTGATCTTCATATTTATAACACACAGTAGTCATACCCATTAATATTGTAGGGCAATCCGACGGTGGGATGTCAGTCGAGGCATTGAAATACGAGACTATTGATTTTGGATAAAGTTGTGAATGAATGGAAAATGGTTAATCTATTGAATGAATTGTTGTTTATGATCATTGTGCATGATTTGCTACTGACTGAAATTAGTATATTTACATAAAAAGTGTAACCTTGGTTTATTTGAATATAAACATGGTAATTGATTGAGCTTGTGCAAACTGTCGCTCTTGAGAGTGTGTTATAAGAAATATTGCCTGAAAAGTATTGTTGATCGTGAAAATTTATTTTGTATAACATATATACTATATGGATGTGAAATCATTAAAAAAATGATGACAATGTGGAAAATTATGAAATCATCTTTCTCAAATTGTGGAAAATTATGAAATCATCTTTCTCAAACACTTTAAGTCGAACTTTCTTATTATATTTTCGTTTCATATCAGCCTGATAACGAATTAACTATTGAAGACCAACATCTCTCGTCTCATCTATCAAGGCTTTGGCTTGAGCAAGTGCTTGATCATTCGACTCCAATTCCATGGCAGAAGTTTGTGTGGCTGGAGTCATCAATTCTGTAGGTAAGAACGCTTCCGTACCGTAAGCAAGATTAAACGGAGAAAATCCTGTTGAATGCTTAGGCGTGGTTCGATAAGCCCATATAACCGCATGAAGTTCCTTAACCCAATTGCCTTTGGCCTGTTGAAGTCGCCGCTTGAGCATTGCAAGAATGGATTTGTTAGTAGCTTCAGCTTGTCCATTAGCTTGATGATGGTACGGTGTCGAGAAATTGTGACTAATCTTCAAGTCAGAACAAAATTGTCGAATTTCTTCAGCGTCAAATTGTTTGCCATTGTCGAAAGTCAATGATGTTGGAATACCGAAACAACAAACAAGGTCACGCCGTAAGAACTTTTTAACATCTGAAGCATGGATCTGGGCTAAGGGCACAACTTCAGCCCACTTGGTAAAATAATTAGTTGCGACCGAGTAAGAAATGAACACTGCCAGGAGCTTTCGGAAGTGGACTGACAATGTCAAGACCCCACTTCTCAAATGGCCAAGGGCTCAAGATTGGATGAAGTTCCATCGCTGGAAGTGTTCCTATATTATCATATTTCTGACAAGGAACACACTTCTCAGACAAACGTTTAGCATCCTTTTGCATGTATGGCCGTACCCTTATGTCATCGCTCTATGAGCGAGACTTCACCCCCGGGAGTGGTTCCCACATAGGCCTGAATGAATTTCCGTGAGGATGAGTAAATCTTCCGCTCTGCTGAGACAATGAAGCATAGGGTTAAGACTTGTGCCTTTGCGATAAAGTTGCAAAAGACCGTCCGAAGTCGAGATGATACAATATTTCCAAGCATCGTGTTTGACATGATCACCAACTTTATGATCTTGAGGAAAGATGTGATCAAGTAAATATGTGATATCAGGAAGGCGCCAATCATCCTCGTCACAAGGCGTAAGTGGAAAACTTAGCTTTACATCATGAACTTCCGGAGCATTGTCAATTTCATGATCATCGTCGGTATGGACCGAGACAATATCATTGATAGGATCATTGGGTCATCTGATAGCATAAGTTGTGGATCAAGTGTTTTCTCTGCAACAACAGCTTGATTATCAAGATCACGCTTGCGCTTCCGAGTCAGCATAGGAGATATCAAATTGGCATGACATGATTCGTCAGAAAATGTTTGGACGAAAAAACAACTCTGAGTGATGTACATATCTCGCAAGTCCTTGATGGACAGATCGATACTCAGCTCCTTTTGAAATTCAATGGTAATCTGACGAGGCTCATCCGACTTAACTACCGTGGATAAATCTGCGAGACAATCAGCATGTCGCACATCATGACGCGGACGCTACACAATACTTGATAAATTCAAAATTTCAAGCAATCCGATGAATTAAATCCAAATAAGTCGCCATTCTCTCGTCACGAGCCGCATACGATCCTCTAAACTGGCTAGCGACTAACTTAAAATCTGTGAATAATCTTAACTTAGTCGCCTCAAGGTGAAAAGCAATGCACAAGCCGCAAATGACAGCTTTGTACTTGGCCTCATTATTTGAAGCGTCAAAACCCAAACGCACTGACTTTTCAATTTTGTCTCCATTCGGCTGCAAGATTACACACCCAATATTGGAGCCAGACTTATTATACGAACCATCAGTATAAACAATCCAGCAATCGGCAGATACATCTGATAAGTGTGGCAAGTCATCGCCCCCAAGAGGTAATGGCGTGTTGTCGATGACATTTTCTTCGTCCAGTAATGCGTCAGACATAGGATTATCATCAATAGGAAAATCGACCATTAGCGAAGCCAAAGCTTGTCCTTTCTCAGCTGTGCGAGTTGCAAAAACAATGATATAATCGCTAAGGTAACTTTCCCATTCTGCGAGGTGACTTGATTCCTGGGCATTATAAAAAAACTTTCGCAGTGGATATTCGGTATAAACTTTGACAACTCGTCCCTGGAAATAAGGCTTAAGACGTTGGGCAGCATGAACCAAGGCCAATGTAATTTTCTCCACTCGAGAATACCTTGTTTCAGCCATTGCAAGAGTCTTGCTAACAAATAATATAGGACGACCATCGTCACCGTCGACAAATAAGACGGCGCTTACAACATGATCAGTAGCGGCTAAATACAGACCAATAGGCTGCCCCGTTGCTGGACTGGCGAGAACTGGAGGTTTAACTAAGTACGCTTTCAAGTGACAAAATGCAAGTTCACAGTCCTCTGTCCAAATTGATGCGTCTTTTAATGTTTGGAAAAAATGAAGACATCGATCAGAATACCGAGAGATAAAGCGATTTAGGGTAGCCAAGCATCTTATAAGTCGTTGAATCTCTTTCTTTGACGTCGGAGAAGGTATTTCAAGGATAGATCAAATCTGATCCGGATTTGCTTCAATTCCGCATCTAGTCATCGTGTATCCAAAGAATTTATCAGACGACAAACCGAAAGAACACTTCGCCGGATTCAAACATATGTTGACATTGGAGAGTCTGTCAAAAACAGCTTACAAATCAGTAAGATAATCAGGTGCTTCTATAGACTTTACAACCATGTCATCGATGTATGTTTCGAATGTCTTTCCAAGTAGATCATAAAAAATGGTGTTGACTAGCTTCTGATATGTGGCTCCAGCATTTTTTAGACCGAAAGGCATTACCTGGTAACAGTAAATTCCTTGGTCTGTAATGAATGCAATGAACTCTTGGTCCTCAATGAATAACAGAATATGATGATAACCAGAATAAGCATCCAAAAAAGACAAACGCTGAAAACCATATGTTGCATCGACCATTTCAGATATACGAGACAACGGATAAGGATGAATCAGACATGCTTTATTGAGATTCGTGAAATCGATACAAACACGTAATTTGCAGTTCTTTTTAGGCACTGCGACTACATTTGACAGCCATGTTGGATAAGTCTCAGGCCTTATAAAATTAACAGACAAAAGACGGTCGATTTCTTCTTTCACCTTCATCTTTCTATTGGGGCCCATCCTTCGAGGCTTTTGTCTAACCGGCTTTGCATTGGGATCAATGTCGAGTTTATGACAAGCCATAAAAGGATCTATACCAGGCATTTGCTCTATTCGCCAAGCAAAAACATGAATATTCTTCCTCAATAACAAAATAAGTTCTTGATTGTCTCTCCGCTTCTGGAAGTTCGGCTGAAATAAAAGTTGTCTTTTCAGAGAGTTGGCCAATTTGAACTTCTAAAAGTGGATCGACGGTCGGGGGTCCTCCAACATTTCTATTGGCAGAGTAAACTGAAGGTCCCGAATGTTGTAATTGCTATTTGACGTCATTGGAACTAAGAATAATTCGTCCAACAACTTCAGAATTCTTATAATCATCGAGAACATTGTCATGGCAAATTAGAGATGCAAGTTGATTCGCATACTTTACAAACTTTACCATTGAATGGGAACTTGATTGCTTGATGATATGTTGAGACGACAACTTCCATATAATGAATCCAATCGTGACCAAGGATGACATTGTAAGGGGATTTATAATCCACCAATAGGAAATCAATATTGACTTCCTTCTTCATAAAAGTGACCGTGAGAGAAACTTTCCCAACACAATGAGTAGCGGTACCATCAAAACCAACTATAGGTGCATTTTCAAGAGTGACCAAGTTATCAATAAAAGGAATACTGCGATAACACCCAGAAAATATAACGCTAGTTGAACTACCAATGTCGATCATTATACTTTGTACGCGCATACAACTAATATACGCAGTTATCACAACAACATCATAATAAGGAACATGAACTCCCATTAGATCTTGGTCAGTGAAACATAACGGTTCGTCTTCTATAGTCCCTGTGCGAAAACGTTCCACGAAATTGATCCCGTTGACTTCATAAAAATTAGAAAGATATTTGACTTTAGAACGACGAGTATTTTTCCGTTGAATATTGGACAATGAATCAGTGATGGCATGTCCAACCTTAATGACATTGTGTTCTATTACAGTTAAAGCTTGAGTTGTTATTTTTTTCTACACATATTGATCAAGTTTCCCATTCTACACAAGCTTTTCAATTCTTCCCATCAAAGACCAACAGTTCTCAGTCTCATGACCATAATCATTATGAAATTTGCACCATAAAGATTTATCGCGAGTTGTTTTAGTGTCGTCGCGTAGGGAAACAGCAGAGTGAGCAGACTTTTATCCTTAATTTTGTTGTAAACTACTACATATTTAGTATTAAGCGGAGTTAACTCAAAATCATTAAAAGGTTTTCCAGTCGTACTCGTGGTGTCTTCTTTCTTATAAGGATGCTTATGACTGGTTTGTTGTTGATCAAAAGTCGAATTCTTCTATTTGTTTCGCTGATCATTGAAATTCTTTCCTTTATTATCTTTGTCACGAGAAGTTCGAGCAGCCATGTCGTCCTCAATATTGATAAATTATTGAACTCGCTGGTATAATGTACATTAGGAGATGGAATATCCCGAACAAGAGAGTTGTACAACTTGTCTTTATCAAACAAGATAGCTTCTTTAAAAGCGTAAAGTATTAGATCAGACTACTCGGAAATCTCAGCTGCAGTTTGGCAAAAACGTGTGACAAAACTACGGAGAATTTCATCACGTTGTTGCTTGATGTTGAAAAGAATCCGGACACCATTTGGACGTTTTAGATTATGATGAAAACGCTTCGAAAACTTTTCGATTAAGTCCTTGAACCGACGAATAGACCGCGGGGGTAATTCTTTAAACCATATCAACACTTCCCCTTTTAATGTAGAAGGAAAAAGTTTGCATTTCAAAGCATCATCACCTCCCGATAAAACTAGTTTGTTCGTGAAATTAATCACATGAAGCATAGGGCATCCCTTGACATCATCATATTGATCAAACTCTGGTTGTTTGAAATCTTTGCTATGAGTAGCCCGTTAGACGACGAGAGAAAATTTGCCCAAAATACCATCTTCAACTATAAGATTCTCTACTCTCTAGTGTCGATTCAAAATGATCACTATCAAGAAGGGTTTTTTTAATCATTTCTCTGACACGTTGAGGAGTCATCAGATCCATATCAGCTGGCTCATAATCATAGTCGCGATGATGCCTATGGGAATGAACGGAATGAGAAGAAAATTATGAAGATTCATTGTGAATGTGTCGAGATGAATGTGGTCGGTACGTTGGGCCTTCAGTACGATATTGTTTGGAATGATAAGAATCGCGTCGCTGAAGTGTTTCTCCATACTGATGGTTTCGATCATGAGTGCGACCATTATTCTGTTCGCCACCTAAATTCCTCGAGATTTGCCAATAATATGTAGGACCTTGGGATGCAGTCGGACGGTTATTAGCAGTATCTTGCCTACCGAGAATGTGATCAGGTGGTTGGTTGTTTCTCGACGGAGGTCTGGGAATTTTGTGCCCATTACTTGGAACTCGTTGATGGCTGTTGTGAATATCGTGAATCTCATCCTCACCACTTAAACGATCTCACACACTGTTATGTCATTAGCATGTGTTACGTTGTGGTGTGACAGATACAAACATCATATGCAAGTGGAGTGGGTCGTTTAAGACGACGCCTGTAGTACTTGTTCTGTTTTCGAACACTCTTGAACTTTTTAAGAAGTGCTTCACGAGACATATGACTTACATTATCCGCATCAGATAATGGAGAATCGTCAAAGGCAATAACCTCGCGCTAAATAATTTAGCGCATTGGTGGAACGACAGTAGGGTCGCACGTAACCTGTGGTGAAAAAGGAGTAGGAAGGATTAGTCCGTTATCACCAAGTTGACCTTGAACATCATGTTTGTGATGATCGTCAGTAATTGCATTGGGACCTTGAGCTCTTCGAGTATGCGTCATAACTTTTACAGAACGTGATCGAGGGTGTTGAATAAGAACCGCAGACGACACCAATTATGTTTCGACCAAATATGATCAAAACACTAAGTGGTGACGAATGAGATGAATAACGTAGAAAAGTAGTGAGAAAAGTGATGTTGATCGAGAGAATGATGAGACTATACCTTTCGGTTGCCTATGTACCCAAAGTATCAATGGGATCAAGTCTCAAGAATGTAGTTCTTTATGAAAAATAGTTTGGCATTTATATGTGCAGAAACACAAGTAATTGTAATTGAACATGACTCTTAATTGATGATAAGAAACGAATATGGACATAAATTAATGTACGTAAGTGGCAAGCCATGTGGCTAGGGTTCAGCCCTAGACACATGAGTTAATTAATAGGCCTGTACACTGATCCATGATATTGTAAATTGGATTTTAGTTCTGTCGATTAAACGAATAAAGTGGAGACCCCTACCAATGGACGTTTGCCACGTGGGTGGGGGTCGAAACAATTATATAATTAATCATACTAAAAGAGTTATACCTTTTGTTCAATGGTTTGTGATTTCACAACAAGATTTACAAATCGATGTTTAGAAAGTCATCAGAAAATAAATGTGGAAAACTACCGATGAAAATTACATTACAACTATACATCCACCACCATTATCTTTGAAATTAAAATATAGTTTAGAAATTATGGCTTATAATCATTATATTAAACCACAAAATGATACTACAAGATCAGTAAAAACTTATGATAAGCTCCTTGCTTACTAGTATAGATTTTATACAAGTACATGTCTGATAAGTCCCCAAATGTGCATTTTAGTATCTTTACAATATTTCAATTATGTCATTCTTATGCTTAATGAACAGACAACTTATAGCTTTTGTTACCGTTTGCAGGATACAGGCCATTTAGGACGCATATTCCTAATTCATGCATTTTAACGCAAAAAGGATTGCTATTTATGCTGTTGGGGAAGATTCCATCTTAGGAGCGAAAATGCTGGAATGTCAAAGTCAACTGTCAAAGTCAAAGACTCAAAGACTCAAAGTTGAAAGCTATGGACTCAGGGACGACTTAAAGCCAAAATCAAGAATTCTATTGTATGGGCTTAGGTCAAAAGCCCACAAGGTTATTTTTAGAAGGAAGGACAAAAATGTAATTAGTGTCCTATATAAACCAAAGAGATGTAGAGAATTAGTTATCTAATATTTTAGGGTCCAAACCATTTAGTTTGTTAGGAGTAAAGTAACCTAATTTACATTTAAGTCATTTAATTAAAAGTCTTTTATTTTCTTTTATTTGCATTTTCCATTATTTTTCTTCAAGTTCTTATTCAAGGTTATTTATATCAATCTATTTCAAGTTTTCTTGATCTTGTTTGTTTGTTTTCTTTCATCTATTTCTAAATCATATTGTTCTCTTTCATTCAAAGCAACTTGTTCATTTAGTTATTAAGCAACCACATCATTTACATACATGTTCTTGAGTCCATTAATCCAAGTTTTCATGTTTTAATCCTTTCTCATAAGCAGATAACTAGTGTTTTCCACCATTAGAAAGTTTAGAGAGTTTAGACAAAGATTTTTCCTACCATTAAAACTATTCCTCCAAACAAAGGATTCAAGATGAACAACAAGCCCAACACCACTATTCTATCAATCTTAATTTCAATTTTTTTTAGTTTTTTTTCTTGTTTTCGTTACTGATGTTTCATTTTTATATGTTTCCAAAGACACATACGTAAACAGAGCTCGAGAGAATAACGAGAGGCGAATCACCAGAACTTGCTGTAGAAAAATGATCGCAAACGGAGCAAAAGAACTCGTGCCACGCCTGTCACACGCACGCCCCCGCACGACATGCGCTCGCATATGTCAGACACGCACCCGCAAACCGTTCACCCGCGTCCGCATATGACATGCATCCGCGCCTCATTTACCCGCACCGTGCCTCGATTTTCTCAGACGAAGATTCCGTGCCTCGTGTGTAAGTCTATTTTAATTCCCCCTAGTCTTTTTAATTCAACTGTTAGTAGATAAAAAGTATATAGATTTGCAAAGTTTTGAGTTCTTAAAATCAAAAAATTCAATTAAAAAAGCAATTTTAAATTTTAAAAATGTTTATTAATTAAAATGAATTAGTAATCCATCATCAGGGTTAAATATTAAAATTAGTTTAGTAGCATGTTTAGGTTTTAATTTTTATTAATTGTTGTTTATGTATGATTAGATTAAGATAATATCATATAGTTAAGTCAAAACACAAAAAAAAATTAATTAGGATAAATACAAAATTGGTTTAAGTTTTAGAAATTTAGTCTTTTGGTTTACATTTACTTACCAAGAGTTGGGGATTCAACCAACTTGGACCGGTTGGATGTACGAGGCAAGAAAGAGTAGCACCACGCTCGCGCATCCCAACCCAACTTGGGGGTTGAAGTTCCAATTTTTGACGAACATTTTTCAAACTTTTATGTATTTTATTTAATTAATCATTAGTGAATAGTTATTTAGCTAAACGTAGTTAATTTTCAATTCGTGTTTACCGCTTTCATAGTTTTAAGCCCATGAAGGCAACTTTGTTTTAGGCCCACGAAGGCAACCAAGTGTAACTTATTGGCTTTGCCAACATTTCGAGCCGACTTGTGGGTCTTAGTTAGATTAAACTTATGACCGTAAGGAAAAGCTCGAATGGTGGGTTGACACGCAAAACACCAAACACTTCGTCAACCCCACCACGTCGCCTTTACCCCAAGGGCGGTGTACGCACACCTTGGGCGGTAATTTCTAAACCTCCTCACTACAAAGTGTAAGAGGATACTTGTGTGTTACTAAGTATGCTTGGATTATTATGTAATTTACATTTCAGTCTCGTCTTTACATTAACGCTAAGGCTAAACCCGAGCCCTAAAAGAACAAAAAGTGGGATTAAGCCCCACTTTAGAACAGACGTTGCATGAAATGTTTGTTACATAGACCAAACTAAAAAGATAAAATCAATCAAGCAGAGCCAATTTAGTCACGTCCATCAGGACAAACATTTAGCATGAACAAAGAGAGTAGTAAACTACCAGATTCCAGTTGACCAACCACCTTCCTCACTCCCCTCCCTCAGAAATATCGTGGGTGAGATCTTGGTGGCACACCATCTGGTGAAGTAGCGATCTTCTCCCTCGACGCATGTAGTTCCCAAAACCGAGTTTCGCACCCACTGTTCGATTCGAACAAGGCATAGTATCTAATCTACAGACATTGCATGCAAACTTTTCAAAAACTTCAAAGTCACAAATTAATTTCTGCAGATTGTGCATCATTCTTGTTTGAGCATTCATGGCTTATCAATATTCATCGCAACCGTCATGGAATTATAATGCAAACCCAGAACCTTATTCTTGCTATGGTAGTCTGTATCATTGGGCGTCTAAATGCACATCATATACCGAGTTTGAGCCTCTTATGGAATATTCTTACGATTACGAACCTCAATTTTCAAATTTCCTTAGTACCCAATACACCCAAGAGTTTTCTAATCATGCAGACAATTCATGGAATTCTACTACAAATAGTCAACAATCATTCATATATCCACTCGGTCAGTCAGAATATGGGTTCACTAACAGTCCATTACCATTCACATCACCATCAATTTCAAATTCATATTCCACTCCACCATCCATCCCAGACCAACTTTACCAAGCAATGGTCGAGCAAACAATTCAAATACAACAAATAGTAAAGACCGTATGTTCTCTCCAATCTATTTTAATCAATACCACGTCTAAGACTAATGTTCTTTCCACCATTCCAAAAACCAACCAACAAGAGGAATCAAGTGTTGTTATAACAAAACCAATTGCTAAAGCCCATCTTGATATTTATGACCAATTAAAACCACATCATCATCCACCTGACTATCGTGTGAATTCAAGTTCTTATGATGATTACATGCCAAAAGTTACAGTTTCTCCCATTTGTCTTAATACACCCATGGATGAGAACACTCCGGCAGAAGAAACTCTAGAACCTATGTTGGAAAGTAACTTGACAAACTTGGACAATGACATTGAGAAAATTTATAAAGTTCTAGATAAAGAGGACAAAGAAAATGAAGTGCCTGGAGAAGAGGATATAAATTCTATAGTGGAAAATGGATCTAATTTTAGTTTGGTCGTTAAAGACTTATCGATGGAACAAATTTGTGACATCCTTAATATTGCCGATACGAACCACAAACTTGTGGAAACACCAAAACTAGATAAAGAATTCTCCGTGTCCTCGAGATTATATGAAGAACCACCACCCGACCATCATTCCCCCGAGTTAACACCTCTCGAAAGCCAACCTCTATTCATAAAACAATCCATCAAATTCTGAGGACTGCTCCACTAAACCCTTTCAAAGAAACCTCAAGCTCGCACTTAAGCTAATTGCCTTTGAAATCCATCATAATTTTCTAAACCATCCCAGTAAAGAGACTTTGCCCAACATACAAACTCCCGAGACTATTATTCCAGTTGTGAAGAGCCCCGCATTGATTGAAGTGCCAGAAAAAGAGGAAATAAAATCTAATGTAGAATATGAGTTCTTGAGAGCATACGATGATCCCTTTATTTAAGTGGTTGAAAAACCCAGTTTGCCATATGTTGCATCATCTAAGCCTCATGAAGAACAACTACTACCACACTCACACTCTCTTGGACAATTCAATGACGGGTTACTGCATAAGTTCCATGATGGTTTACATAAGCTTTCTCTTATCACTCTGCATCTTACACTCCAAATGCATCATTTCATTCTATTTGGGGGTAAATGTTTGCATAAGTTTTTCAATAAAGATCCCAATTGTTTAGACCATTAGTATATAGTTAACAACATATTATCCATCTCATATGTATAGTCTTGGAGAATCTAACTTAAAACGACCCCACATATAGTCTTGAATATCTGACTATAAAAGATTCATGTTATGTTTTCTTGATGCATTACATGGGAGTGAATCACTAAGGTAACCAAACCACTCCACTTTGAGTGTGTGGTTGTAAGTGCCAGAGTCTTGAGTCCACGTATATTCCTTGTTAGCACTTTTACTCGTAGTTTGAGTAGTGTACCTCTATGGAGCAAGTATACAATTTTCTTTTTCTTTATTTTACACTCTTTTTAAAATAGCTTTCTTTTCCTGTCATTTACAATTCATGTCTTTATTTTTATTTCCCTGTTTTCTGTTTTTACATAAACATTTTTCTTTCAATCTCACCTTTGACGCTGAGTAGTCTTTCCTCTATAAAGAAGAGATGTGAAATAAAGCAGAGGGCAATGGGAATTGAGTGAAGGTGTCTTACGGTTGTCTCTCATGGTTGTTTAGCATGTCTCGTCTTCCATAGGCATGTCAAACCATGGGATGGCTGGCAACTTGATTGAGCCCTTTTATTTCAAAAAAATTTTTCCTTCTGTGGGTGATTTCTAGTTGTTTCGAGTTTCATCTTACAATCTAGTTGGAATGGATTTAACAAGGGCTAATTAGAGAGCAGGAGAGGAGAGACTAGATTATCTAGAAATAGAGCTAGTCCTTTTCACTAGATTTGCCTACTTGCAAAACAAGAGATGGAATATCTAGGGAGGCCAAACTATGGGATGGTTCACAATTTGAGTCACCTAAATTCAAAATTCTTTTCCTTCTATTGGGAGGATCACTCTCCTCACAGTGATTTTTCTTAGTAGAAGTAATTTAAGAACAAAAACCTAAAAAACCAAAAAGAAAACCCCTTCTCTTACCCTTTCATAAAAGTTCTTGTTTTTCCTGTGCTTATAATAGAGTTTCTCGATACATAAATTGTTATGTGATTTTCCAAAAACAAAATGGGCAATGGATTCCACATAGACCAACCCTTAGAAGTACGTAATCTCCATTCTTTTAAGGGCGGTTTGAGGATCAGTTATGTGTTACTAAGGGTCACCCATATCACCATGATATTCGTACAAGACATCTTACGTCTTGCACAATAAATCCTCCAACACACATAACTGAAGCCACAATCTGACTGGATCGGGTTCAAAAAGAGCACACACGAAAGTTGCCTAAGATCACCTGTTATGGTTTGTTTTCAAACTTAGATTTAGAAATCACAGCTTTTGTATGAGTTATCTTTATAACATCTCTACATAGTTTTTCAAAAACTTGAGGACATAAAAAAAAATTAAAATCTTATGCCCCAGAGTAACCAAAATGATACTGGATAAACGTATGATTTTATTTTCTCGTAAAAACCCTCTATATGGTTAGAGATACCTTTTGAGAAAAACAAGATCCATTGAAATTCTAAAATAAAAATAATAATCAATAAAAAAAACCCAAAAAAAAAAACCCCCCAAAAAAAACCCAAAAAAAATTTCATAGTAAAATAATTACGGAAATCCCTAGTACAATAAACAATGTATTTCTCGTTCTATATCTGTCAACCCACGCACTAAACTTGTTTGGGTGTGGTATATTCTTATCACGAAGAACATAATACAGGTTACTGTCATTTTTGCTCATGTTCCTATGGTAATCTCTTTCCTTTTCTTCATACTTTGAGGACAAAACATATTTCTGTTTGGGAGTGGTATAATAACATTCTGCAAAAACTAGGCATTTATTATATAGCATTTATTATATTAGATAGATTTAGTATATTTCTTTCTTTCTTTAAATATTTCGAAAATACCAATTTTTTTTTTTTCTGTTTAGTACTAAAAGTCTTGTTTTCCTTTTTCTATGATGAATAAATGGTTTATAAGTCTCATTATAGCAATAAAATAAAGATTCATTATTCAAACTCAGACTAATATACAAAAATTAGTTTATGCATCTTTTCATAAATGGTATGCATCATCATTTTATTGTATATAGCAGTGAGTTTTCGAGACCAAGGTTAGAACAGTTAAATTCCATATCCTGTGAGAATCTAGCCAAAATCCTAATCTGAATGATTATTGAGTGATGACACAAAGGATGTCCGGATAGAGAGATAACACGTCCACTTGCTTGATCACCACGTCATATCCTAGGAGAGAATTTAGACCCTTTTTGGATCGATATAGCCAAATAAACGTTAAAAACAAAAAAAGATAATTTTTTCTATAGTTACCCCCTTGAGACTTCACCAATTTCTAAAAGCCTTTTTATTTCTTCGCCATCAATCCCTGAACTGTTACTACACACAATAAAAAGCGTACCCAGGTGACGAGTTGAGAATTGGATGAACTGTAAAAAGAGAAGAGAAGGCCTTGTACAAAAATAGAATAGTTAGAAGCTTCAAAAGAAAGAAAAAGAAAGAAAAGATTCAAAAATTGAAATCTCCCAAAAGTTCAAAATCAATCAAAAGGAGTCAAATTCAAAAGAAACAAAAGTAAAGTTAGAACTCCTAAAAATCAAAATCATATAGAGTCACAAAGCTAAAGGGCTAAAGAATGAATCGCAAATTCATAAGCAAATAACAAAACGAGGTTCTTCTCTAATTACAAATATCATGAATACCCAACTTCTCAACTTATCAGAGTTTGTTTTCCCTTCCTTTTATTTCTAAACCACTATCTTAGCCCCATAATTCCTAATAAAAGACCTCTAGCTCAACTAGGAATAAGATGGTGTGATAGTAAGTGGATATTGTGATCAATCGACCCCAGTTTCTTTAGACGTCATTCGAGTATGTGAGGAATATAAGTGCCCTCTGCACTTGAGAAAACGAAACTTGAGTTAATCTATCAGAGAGTTGTGATTGCAACACACCCCTGTGAGAACCCAGCTTAAGGACACTCTCCAAAAGTTTCAGAAATGACTTTGCTTTTGCATTTCACCGCTCATGTTTTGCATGTTTATCTTTAGATGATTAAATTAATGTATATATATTATTCTGAGTTCAAAGGAGCTTTTCTTTATTCCCCCGCTATTGAGATGTATAAACATCTAAGAATAAATAAGAAAATGAGACCCTTTGTACTAAATAGAGGAAGTTTGTGAGTACCTTATCTGGAAAACTCTCACGAGGCTTAAGCTCGTATACTAGGGAAGTCCTAGTGGTTTAAGGTCTTGTTGTATATAGTCAATGCAATCGTACTCCGCAAAACGAGACTAATATAATAAATCACACATTTGTGATCTTAATTTTTTTTCTCTCATCTTTGCTTGAGGACAAGCAAAAGTTGTTTGGGGGTAGTTGATCAATCTCCAAATGTGCGTTTTATTACCTTTATAATACTTCAATTATGCCCTTCTTATGTTTAATGAATAGACAACTAACTTATAGCTTTTGCTACCATTTGTAGGATACAAGTCATTTAGGACGCATATTCCTAATACGTGCATTTTAGTGTAAAAAGGATTACTATTTACGCTGCTTGGGAAAATTCCAGCTTAGGAGCAAAAGTGCCAGAAAGTCAAAGTCAACTGTCAAAGTCAAAGACTCAATGACTCAAAGTTAAAAGCTATGGACTCAAGGGATGACTTAAAGCCAAAATCAAGAATTCTATTGTATGGGCTTAGGCCAAAAGCCCACAAGGTTGTTTCTAGAAGGAAGAGCAAAGATGTAATTGGTGTCCTATATAAACCAAAGAGATGTAAAGAATTAGTTATCCAATGATTTAGGGTTCAAACCATTTGGTTTGTTAGGAGTAGAGTAACCTAATTTACATTTAAGTCATTTAATTAAAAGTCGTTTTATTTTCTTTTATTTGCATTTTCCATTATTGTTCTTCAAGTTCTTCAAGCAAGTTCTTATTCAAGGTTCTTCATATCAATCTATTTCAAGTTTTCTTGATCTTGTTTGTTTGTTTTCTTTCATCTATTTCTAAATCATCTTGTTTTCTTTCATTCAAAGCAACTTGTTCATTTAGTTATTAAGCAACCACATCATTTACATACATGTTCTTGAGTCCATTAATCCAAGTTTTCATGTTTTAATCCTTTCTCATAAGATAACTAGTGTTTTCCACCATTAGAAAGTTTAGAGAGTTTAGAGAGAGATTTTTCCAACCATCAAAACTATTCCTCCAAACAAAGGATTCAAGATGAACAACAAACCCAACACCACTATTTCTACCTCTTCAATGTCTTTCGAGAAATAACTAATAGAGTGGTTGATCACCTAGCAACACTAACACATTGTAATGGTGTTTAAGTCTTTGTACCTCCTTTGAGCTTGAAGTTTTATTATTATGTTGAGAAGGACAATACAGGTGCTATATATTTGAGATTTTAATGTAGGTAGGGGTCTGTCGAACCCTAAACTTTATTTATTAAAAAAATAAAAATAAAATTATCGTTTTGGATATCGAACTTGAGCATTTTTTACATATACGGTACCGTACAAATTTTATTACAAAATAGGGTACCGTATACCACCGTATATTTCATTTTAAGGTACTTGTTATGTATCTGTTAGTGTTCATGCTTATGTGTTTGTATTCTACCAAATGGCACCATATTTTGACACATGTAGACATCTCATGTGTGCTTTCAGTTTGTGGGCTTTGAGTTGTGGGCATTGAACATTGGGTTGCCTAAAATGATTATTTTTCCTAAGAAAAAAATAATAAAAAACCAACACCTATGACATCAGTGGAAAGAGGGAAGAAGGGAAAAAAATGATGAAGATGACAATTTTTAGTTAACAGAGAGGGGTAGTTGCAGCAAGAGTGGTTGCAATAAAATGAATATTGTAAATAAAACGTTATACCCATAACATTGGAGTGAGAAACATAACAGATCTCCACACAAGAAATTAAAAACAGGAGAGAACGTAATTATTACCTAATTTTGGCCAAAATTTATACTTTAAGCTAGACTTTATGTGTCAGAAAGAAAACTGCTTCACGCGGTAGGGCGTTGAAACTGAGATTTCAACTTACCAAAAGAATAATTGTGCAAGATTTCACTTTTTTTGGTTCACGATAGTACTCTTTCGTGCGGCGCATAAAGTCTTCGTGTATCAATTTTGGCCAAGATATTTTATTCATCACTTTTACACTCTTTAGGTACTTCATAAACCACTGTTGATGGTGTCGGGGAAAAAAAAAAGTGGTGATAATGTATAATGGAACAGGTTTGATGAAGTCATGCATCTTCAACTTGCATATCATTCTATGAATCCACCGCTTTATATATAGCATTTTTAATCAACTCATTCGACAAGTTTTTTTCTCCACCAAAGTGACGAATCCCAAACTCTGTTTTACTCAACTCATCCGCTGATACCTTATTGTGTATATCTACATGATTCCAACTCATTGGCATGCCAAACACTCTAGAAACATCTTCAACTGTCAATTTGACAAACACCTTTCCTAACTTGAATGCATATTCCTTTTCATCGCATGTTTTAATAACAGCCTATATGTTGCCTGTTTTCTTTACCAACATTCGTTTAGACATCAAATCATCAAAGAACACTCTACAAAGGTGACCAAATGGTATTTAACCTATTAGATCACTGAAATCAACTCCTTCAAGTTTTGACTCCCGGAGTTTTCTGTGTAAGATCAAAAAGTGGTAAAAAACTTGAGGGAAAAGGGATTCGACTTCGTTGCGAGAAATTCAATTAAGCGGCGTTAGAGGAAACATTCCAAGTCCCATTTGGTTGCGAGGAGTTAACTACTATATGTTAACCAAAACGTTGAAAACTTGGAGATATCATATCGCATTCTATGGATTGAGTTTCATTGGTTCAAAGGTGAATTTTTTTTCAAAAACTAGAGAGTTTAAAAAATCAGGAAAAATCAAGTTACAAAGAATGGTATGCAATTATGCACTCACATTAAGCTAAGACAACATATCAATTCTAATATGACAGACTAATATCTGTAAAGAGAGGATCATTTAATATTAGGTTCAATCGAAGTAAATGATTGGTTTTGGAGGCGAAGCAAAAATACGAATGCAAACAATGATATATTTGAACATCTAAATTGACTTTAGGGGGATTTGTTAAAGTTTTGAAAATCATTTTTCAAACAACCTGTTAGTTTTATATGAAAAGAATAAAAATAATTATCAAAAAAATAAAATAAAAGCATTTGGTCAACCCCATTACTAGTAGCAATGTGGCTCTTGTTAATAGCCGCTCCCATATAAAATTACGAAACAACAAGAAAAATGATACTTTTTTTTCAACTTTCTCATATCCCTTTTCTTCATACTTGAATTTTTCATGTTCTTTCCCATATATGTTTCTCCTTCCATCACCCATTATCCATTTTGTTTTGTGTGCATGTGTGTTAATGTGTGAGTGAGAAGAGGTACGCAAAGTGTCCAATCTATTGCCAAACATTGGATCGAAAACAAATAGGGGAAATTCACTTTTTAGGAAGAAAAAACATAATTTTGTAAAATGGCAAGCAAATTTTTCACGTGAATCATTGAACATACAACTAAAAATTGAGATTCATTAAAAACATACAAATGTGCCTCTACCTCTCTCCCCTCAAAGTCACTGAGCTTCCATATTGTCTAAGGATGTGTTTGTTTACTGACAAAGTTCTAATGGAAAAATATTATATTTGCCAGTATTTTCTCACTAAAGATTTGCTAGGCTAATTTGTAGTGGGAAAATTTCAGTTTGTTAGGGTATGCATGTTAAAATTTCCCGCTTACTGGGCAAATTTAGGGCAGGAAAACATTTTCCCACTTCAAAATTTGCCAGGCAAATAATTAGCAGGAAAATTATCTTTTGCCCCCGCTTGTTTAAGAAGTTGGAAATGTTGGCAAATGTGATTTTCTAGGTTTGGCGGTGCTTGATAAAAAAAAAATCCATCGGCAAATTTTTAGCAACAAATCAGTTGTTTGACAACTCTAAATGCGTATCTCTCTCTCTCAAGGTTAGCCGCCTCATCTCTCTCTCTCTCCCTCTCTCTTTAATATATATATATATATATATTAACTGTAATTTGGCAACATCAATTTGACCGATTTGGGGAGGATTCATCTCTTTCTTTTATTAATTTGAATCAAGGTGAGAATTTTAATGGCTTTCAATTTAATTTTTTCAAGAGCATTGGCCGAAACAAAAAGGGTTTTAATTTTATTTTATTCATCTCTTTTTCTGTATGGCTAAGTTTGGTGCATTAGCCGAAACAGAATGATCCCTGATGTATCTAACTATAACGATAAATCAATGTTTGTTGTAAGAGTAAGAGTACTTGTTACATCGTTATCTAACTAAGTTTGGTGCATCGTTATCTAACTAGAACGAAGTGTTTGTTGTAAGAGTAATTATCATTCTTTATACACAATGTTCTTTAGTTTATATATAAAATTGTTTTAATAAGTATTAGTTTGATTACTTGTTAAATCGTACTTTGATTAGTTCACCTTCAAAGTTTCTTTTTATAGTTATGGCAAGTCATCAGCATACCCGTTGGTCTCCCACAATGGATAAGATCCTAATTGAATTGTTATTGGAGAAGACTCTAAATGTTAGCGGTAGAATGTTAAGGAATGGGTGGGAAACCGAGACCTTAATAGACGTGGCTGTGATTTTGAATCAACGACTGAACTTGTCAATTGGGGTTGACCATGTATGTTCTAGGATTAAAACTATGAAGATGGATTACATAGCTGTGAAGGAACTTGTCGACGCTACTGAGTTTGGTTTTGAATACAATCAAGAAACCAAATGTATTGTTGCTGATTGTCAAGCATGGGATGCGTATTTCAGAGTAATTTATTTGACTATCTTGTAACAAATGATTACTATGTTTTATAACCATAGCGTGTTTGTAAGAAATTGTTTATTGTTATAGGCATATCCCGCAGCGAGGCACCTAAGAGGGAGGATGCTTCCTCATTTTCCTCAAGCTTGTGTCATTTTTGGGAATGACTATTGACATCATACTATCAATGTTGGTGAAAGCTTTGGTCCAGTTCTTGGTGAGACTTCACAAGCTGAGACTGTACTTGGTGAAAGCTTCGGTGATACAGAAGTTGAGAGTGGTGAAAGCTTTGGTGGACATGGTGAAAGTCTCTAGTGTCATTGATGATACCCCCCCCCCCCTTCAGTGGAGTATTCATGGCAGTAGACTTTCGTCTGTGTTTTAGATAGTTTAGAATAAAATTCTTCATGCAATCCAATTATGGTGGTGTGTGATGTTGCTGTGTGTAAAGTGTGGGCTGCGGTGTGTTGTTGGTTTGTGAAGTGTGGATTAGTGGAAGGGTTTACTTTGTTTGCAAAAGTAGTTGATGCTACTGCACTTGTTTAGTCTTTATTTAGTGGGCATGTCATGTGTCTTGAACACTTTCTTTTGCAATGAATCAGAAGCACAAGTATTTATTTTCAGTTCTTCCTTTATCTATCCTAAACACCCTCATTATGTTCTTTAAATTTAGGACAAGTTTTTTAGTGAAACCTTAATAAGTCTCCTATTTGAGTGTCTTATTAAGGAAGTATATTGAGATTATGACAAAAAAAATTACGTTATGATTATTTTCACAAGAGCTTATTAAAAAAAAATGCAATATTATAAGTAAACGTGTTGCTTGACTGGGACGATGTGCGCAATGGAGATCATTGTTCATGACATGGTGTCTCTTGTGATAACCACAACTTCTCTTGTGAAAGAGAAATTACCTTCATTTTTTTAAAATTATATACGTTCGTTCCCGGTTCCTGGTTCCTTTTGCTTGCCTTGAGTAATGAAGCAAATGAGAAAGAATAACCAAAACTCTGAGAAAAAATATAATGAGTTGTAGAGCAAAGCAGTTTACATTGTTACTACCTAATCCAAACCACTTTCATTGTTTGAAACAATATAGAGATCACACAGAGCAATAAACAATGATTTAAAACAAGTTAAGGTGTGGAATCCATGACTGGAATTGAAACGAAGCACCTACACCCATAAAATTTGACACCTAACTACCTCATCATACACATATAGCACAAAAACCAAGGTAGAGTGAATTCCCATGCATATGAACATGCCAAAGTGCACAAAGAAGATGCCCCACAAAAAAAATCCCAAGGACTATTAACAAAAGAAGTAGCTACTCACACTAACAATTAACAAAATACTAGAGGCCGAGAGATCGAGGCACAGGGCAGCGAGACTAACCTGTAAGACCAAGACGAGGGTGGAGGCATGACCTCAAGACCAAGACAAGACCTCTTACGCTTCACTAAAGGAGGTAGTAATGCGCCGACTTCGAGCTTGTGAAGTGAGCTTGTTTAAGTGCTGAAATTTGTCAGATTCGAGTATGGATTCAAGTACATGTAATGAGGTTGGAAGTGTCAAGTGAGCTGATCCTCTTTGATTTTGGAACTTAAATATATATGCTTGCAATTATTATTTGTATACTGATTTTGGAACTAATGACAAGCTCATGAAAGTAATACGCAACCTTCTATGCCAGAGAAATTTAAGTCGTTGGAAGTTTTATCAATGTAGAAATATAGTATCTCCCAATATCATATTTGCATCAAGAAATACCACAAGCAGATGACACAGAAAGTTGAGGGCAGAGGAGATTGAATGGTTTCCTTTGGTCTGCACATTTCAGCTCTTGCATAGGAATCAACAAATGAGCAAGATTCATGTACAAAAATAACTTTGATTACATGTAAGGTAATCAACATATTATGTCGCGAACCATTTTTTTGTCAAAGAGGCATTTTTTGAGTTTAAGTTTACACTAAAGTACTGAACATTTTGGACTAGCACACCTGTATAACGCAAAACTTCAAGTGTCTTAATATAAACATATTCTTTGTTCATTACCATATATATAGCCCAAACATATGACTACTTGAGAACCAATGCATGCTCAAACACACCTAAACTAGAAAAAAAAAAACGAAGAGATATGAATACAAGAGGCCTCTTAATACAAACATGAGGCACTATGTGGTAAGTAAAGATTATATAAGAAGGAGTCAATCATCTCTTCTCTCGTAAGCTGATATGTACAAAAATGATGTTAAGATGTTATAGAAGCAAATCACTCATCAATCCCAAACTTGAGCAGACACTCTCAACCATAACTAGAGTTAGGCAACAAGACGAGAGGCAATTTTTACAAGGATGTCAGGTTATTTAGATAATATCTTTGCTTCCGCAAACTAAGACGACCCAACAAAGTAATAAATAAACAAACTATGACATATTACATCTCGAGATCGATCTCTTACACCTCTTACAAAGCGAAAACTCCGGTTGAACTTCATCCATTTATATTTTAGCTTTGAGAATTCTGACAAAGTCATTTTTAAGGTAACAATGGGTTATATAGTCAAAGTGGTTGTCTTATTTCTTGATGCCATCTTCAGAGCATCACGAAGCCATTCAAATCCCCTGCAGCTCGCGCATTTCAAGTACTTTTTTTTCCAGCATTCATTCCATACTTAGCAATCTTAACAGTCCTCCTTAGTAATCTTAACAAATGAAATCATCATTCCTTCTTCCCTTTTTCTTAAACTTCATTTGTATGGCCATAATGTGCAAAAGAAAAACTATAACTAGAAACAAACAAAAGCATGTAGACAAGCTAAGACATTGTCAACTCGATCCTTGATTCCTTGTTCATTGAATGAACACAAATATTAGTCCAAAGGAAGTGGATTTCTTTACCATTGTTGTTGGTTCCTTACAACTAGCTTATTTAATTCTTATATACCAGAGATGAGGATTAACCTGTTTTATGAGTTCCAGTTTTTAATGCTTTATCTTATTAAGTTTAAAAATGAATCAAATAACTACTTCAAGCCACTACAAATAATAGTATAAACCATTTTTTAATTATGGTTTGAGAATTATGAAAAGACAACTTCCGGCCATCATTTATCTCGATGAGACACAACTCAAAAGAGCTGAATTTGTAAGCAATTCAAACTGATATATGTAACATGTTCATACTTGGCTGATCCCGTTAACAATAAGAGCAAAAGATAATAATATAAGTTTTGATTTTATTTGGTGTTAGATTAGGTTCAGCTAAGCTTTTGAGATTATTATATATTGCAACCTACTTTTCGGAGAAAACCTTGCGTACATAGGCAAAATTCTAAGCCCCCAGAGGCGGACATATTGCAATAGCTTCTACAAAAAATTGAAGTTACAAAGAACTTGAGTGCCAGCTCAGTGTTGAGAAAATCGTTAATCCTGTCTCATATCCCGGCATAAGAAGAAAAGATTATATACAAGAAGAAGAGAGAATATACCAATATGTTTAATGAGATGAGGAGATTTCTCCTCCTCTTGCAGCTCACTGTCGACGTTTGAGAGAGAGAGAGAAAGATTGTGATTTGCCAAGTTTAGGGTTGAAGCGAGAAAATTTTGGTCATTTTCTTCTGGCAAAATATATCCAGCCCCAAGTTGGATTTTTTTCCCCGTTTCGAGTGGGAAATTAAGGTCATGTGAGGGATTTGCCAGCAAATTGATTTTATTTTTGCCAAACCCTTATATCGCAACAAGCAGCGGTAAATTGGTGTTTAAGTGGGAAAATATCGATTTGCCAACTGGAAAATTGGTTACCAAGCAGGCTCTTAGTGTTTGTTTGCAAAAATTTCTAGTTGGAAAATATGAGATTTGTCAATTTTGCCAGTGTTTGTTTACATAGTTTTTTTCCCCATGGCAAATGATATTTCAACTTTTTGGAAATATATAAAAAAACAAAAAATGAAATACAAATACAAAATAAATAAAATTAAAGACAATTCAACTCAACATTAATAGTACCCATTAGTATGTCTTCTTAAACAACCATAAAATAAACTCAGTGCAATGGAATTTTAAGTATTTTCTTCATACAATTTCAATTATTTTCTTGATATGGATAAAACCCAAATTCAAGTTCTTCTGCTAAATAAAACTTATAGAGATCCAATTTTTTAAACCATCCATAGCTTCTCCACCAATACAAGAAGTAATGAAAACCTGCACTCATATCTTCACTATAAAAAACACTCTTGCAACATCCATAACTTAGGGAAAAAAACAATACAAAAAGGTTTCCCTCTTCTCACCTCTCTATATATTACCACTTCTCACCGAACATCCTAGCATATAAGATTTTTGAAATATCACCAAAACATCGTACTGGATATGCTAGTTGTACGTAGAGTTAATGGGCTCGCCATTTTCAAGGGAAAAAATGTTTTCCTTTTTGGATGTGATAAACACAAAAAATTATAGTTTAAACCCCTTAATAGTAGTCTATTTAGGCCAATTATGTTTATAATAATGTGAGTTATTCACTATCTACTTGATTTTGTGTATTACAAGTCTTGGAGCTGAATATGTGTATAAAAACATCACTTTTATATGAAAAAAAGAGTTAAGATGATTGCTAAAGAAGTTTTATGGTTAAATCTAAAGTTTCAAAGAGAAAAAAACCTTTAAAAGCCTAGTCAAAGTTGGATAAATCAAAATCAACTTAGGTAGAAAGTCAACAGAACTTTAACATGCCTTATCTTTGGACTAAGAACTTATAATTAGTCCTATTTTATATCAAAATGAATGGCTTAAAGAGAGTTTTCTAATAGTCTAGATCTCGACCCAATCAGAGTAGTAAATATATATGAAAAGGGCAATGTAGTAAATCCCAGTAGTTTGAACCCTTTTGGATTTAATTCTTTAAGCTTTGGACTTGATTTAGTGGCTCAAAACTCAGTTCCCAAGCCTATGCACGAAAATTGTAACCTAAACCTCTAGTTTATAAAGAGGATTAATGCAAAACCCTGAGGGCTGCTCCCCCATTAGTTTAATTAATTAAGGTTTAATATTCTTGCTTCCAAACTCTATTAAAACACCATTATTTCAATAAATTAAAGTTCATTCCTTTATTCGTTAATTTAGGTCAATGTCTTATTTAATTGTTAATATGGTTGTTATTCCAATGAGTTTAAACTAATCCCTTCATTAGAGATGATGATTATGAAGCCTAAAGAGGCATTTTAATGTAGATGATAATTATTTCATTGTATAAGGTTAAACATGTTTAGTTTCTTATATATGTTTAGAGATAAACTGTATATTGAATTGAATCAAAGATTGTTAGGGTTAAAACTTAGAACATAGATGTTTAATCATAATTCTCATTCATACTAGTAGTAATGACTATAGAGATATAAGTTATTGTTAGGGATCAAGAACATTCAAAGCTTTTGTTGGAACATTGCGGGAAAACATTAAAATAGAGCTTTACAATGAAGTAATTAGAATTTGCATGAGATAACTCGTTAGGTGGATTATTCATTACTCTCTATATTTCTTCATTCATTTGAATATCATATTTTATTGTTTAGATAAATTAGTTTCAATTTTAATCAATAACATAATCATAGTTTAATTCACATTTCAATATATTGTTACTTTCACCATTGTTTCCTTGCGGTTCTATCTTGTTGAATTCATATTCGTCTTATTGCTTAAATGTGGAATTAAATCCGCACTCTACTATATTGCATGATTATGTTTGAGAGTAGGAAATTGATCTAAACATAATATTTGATAGATTAAGTATTGGTGTTTATCATTGATAATTAGTTTACACATTTTATGTTTATCAGGATGCAAGATAGGGCACTTTGCCCTACCACCCTAACACCCACCCAACCAACACCCTAGCAGTAGCAGGCACCAACGGCAACATCAACACCTAGCAGCAACAACCACACCTAGTAATAGGCATGCATCAACACCCAGTATGCACTCCACCTAGCAGCAACAACACCACACCACACAACACTCACGCACTACCACCTGTACACACACTCACCACACTAGCACCTGCACACACTCACCCACTACGGCACTACCACCTGCACGCACACTCATATACACACTACCACCATCTTCCAGCACACACTCACACCACACGTACAAAACCACTCCACCAGTCTACAAACACCACCACCGCGCGCGCACACACACACACCACATCACACAACAGTCCACACACACTCACATACACACTACTAGCCAACACACCTCATACTAACTTCATTTAAGCATACACAACATATACGTACACCACCTCCTACCACACACCACCACCACCACCACATCACTTAAACTTGGGACTTCTATGACTTTAGGAATATGTGAAAGCTTAATCGACCATTTTATCTACAACGAAGATGATTCAACAAATGTACGAACGTATAAATAGCTTTAACAAAATTAAAAAAGTTGAGCAATGCAATAATAAAGTATAAGGCTAACTAGCTACCTCAACTAGGACTCGAAATTGAATTAGCCCATATTCAATTCACTCGTAAATGGAGCCACAGTACTACCACCACCACCACACGACCACCACCTGCCACCTGCCACCACCTACCCTAGCACCTGCCAACACACACCAACCATCATTTTTCCCCGTATCGAACCTTCAAACCAATCACAACAAACAATGAACAAAATCAAATACATTAATTAACAATAGGAACAAATTTTAAAGAACTTTGATTAGTTAATATAGTATTGTGTCCCTTCTAGTCCACACCCACACAAAAACTTCCGATTGTATGTAACGTGACAATGCGAAACCCCAATCAACACTAAATTCTCAAAATTTGGCAATTCAATAAATATAATAAGTTTTGTAAATTAATGAAAACATCCAAAAATGACCAATTTAGCAAACAAATTCATTTGCCAGTAAACAAACACAACCTTAAGGTCATTGACAAACACTATTCTCTTTTTGAATAGAGCTTAAACAAATTTTTTACGTGAATCTATGAACATATATACAACTAGACGATTGAGATTCATTATAAACATACAGATGTGCCTATAGCTATCTCCCCTATTCTCTAAAGTCATTGGTACTTGATTTGAAGGTGAAGTGTTAATTGTGTAACAATCAACGATGATCATTCCCCTCTTCCTAAGCATCTTAATGCCTTATTATCTTCCAATCATTATTATGACAAGTCCCACAATAATAAATTATTATATATATCATATCACACGGGCGGCCGGCTGAGTCATATAATAGTCTCTCTCTCCCTCTATACAGATTTGAAATCATCCTTCCTACCTCCTTAAAAAAAACCGAACTTCAATTTCACCTCCCTTAAAAGCAAAACTTTGAAACCCCTAAAGAAAAGAAAATTAAAAAAGAAAGGACTAAAATTTGGAACCAAAACCAGAGGAGAGAGAAAAAAGAAACAGAAATGACAATGGACAGAGAGAAGGAGAGAGAAATAGAATTAGAGAGTGCAATGTACACAAATTGTTTATTATTAGGATTAGATCCATCAATCCTAGGTGGCACTGGTGGTCGTGTTGGGTTGTTTCGACATTCGAACCCTAAATTGGGTGAACAACTTTTGTATTTTATCTTGTCTTCACTCCGTGGTCCAATTCAATCTGCTAAAGTAAGTCTTAACTAACTAAATCAGATCTCTTTTTTATTTCGGTTTGTTTGAAATAATAATGTCGGGATTTTGTTTCTGCAGGATTTCGATAAAGTTTGGCCGATCTTTGATTCTGCTCAGTCCAGAGACTTCCGAAAGGTTTGTTTTTTTTTTTTAATTGAAAAAATCATTGAGTTTATATTTAATTTTCTCTCTCTCTCCAGGTTGTTCAGGGGATTATTAATGAGCTGGAATCACAAGGGGCGTTACCGAGGAGTAATTCGAGGGTTTCTTCGCTGGCCACGTGTTGTGGACCAAGGTTGGTGTTATTTTTATGAAATTTTCTATGCACTGAATTTGATTATTAGAAGCTTATGTAAATTAAACTAGTGCTTTGATTTAGGTAAATTATTACATTGAAACTGGTTTCAGTCGTTCTAAGGTTCTAATTAGATCATTAGGATAGTGAAAGAAATCGATTGGTCAAGTGCGTTCACTGTGGAAGCTTTGGTATAGTATACATGGACTCAGCATTAGGCTTTTTGTACTTTATACTAGAGTCTATAATCATTTTATTATTTTCTTATAGTTACAGTTTCATTCCCCTATATCCTCAAATCTCCCTTTTCCAAGTTGGAGGCTGACATGGGTACACTTCCTTGTTAAGGATACCCATGCATCATAGGAATTATATGAAAGGATCACTTGTTCGTCAATTTTATTAACAGCATCTCAGCTTGTATAGTCATCCGTCTATTACCGCAAAGAGGATTTCTTCTATGTTTAACGTAACTCACAATTGTAGTTACTTTGTAAGGCACGAATACCCTTGTCCTTGTTTCATTCAGTCTTTTTTCGATGAGGTTATCTCAGAGTCGTAGTTGACATGCTTCTGCACATTTTGTTTGTCTCCAATTACGACAAACACAATTGGTTTGTTCTGAAACCAGGCAGGGTTATTCCTCTTGCTGATTATGTTATAGAGTCCTATCCATGGTTTTGGAAAGGGTTTGGTTGCTTGTGTTGGCGTCTTCTCCAGTACTGCAAATCGTGCTTCTTTTAGAATTAGTTTTGGAGTGCGGAGTAGTGGCCAGGGTATGTGTTTTGAAGAATTTGTTTTATCATATTGCTGCAGATTTGTTGAGCTGTTGTGGCAACTTTCTTTGCATGCTTTACGGGAAGTTCATAGACGGACGTTTCCAGGCGATGTTGCTTCTAATCCGCTGCCTGCTTCATTAACAGATGTAGCATTTTCCCATGCAGCTACTTTACTGCCTGTGACCAAGGTACTTGTTTATCTTTTATTTTTATTTTGTGTGTGTATCACAGTCGAAACAAGTAAAACAAGTATGTCATTGCTTCTTGAAACTCAGAATCACTTCGATACAGGGCCACAACTGTGATAATATTTTGTATCTAGGTCAACTGATTCATATTCACCCTAATATTACTAGTTTTGAGTTGATCCCAAATATTACTTGAATCCTTCTGTAGCCACAATTAAGATGGAGAGAATAACATATCTCATCTTGATCTGTCTTCTTCTATCTGTTCTGGAATATAATTGCTCATCTCTCTTCATGTTTCTTACTTTTTTCCACTTCCTTTTCTTCTTCTTCTTCTTCTTCTTTAAATTTTGAAAGTGTCTATCCTGAAGTCGTCTACGTTAACGTCTCTCCTTGTATCCAATGTGGGTATCAGCGTGTCTGGCCTAGATATTTCAAAAAAGAGGCATCCTACTTATTTAAATGTTCTTTTATGTTACCCGTTTCAAACATGTCTAGGTTAAGTATTGTGGTAATCTACAGTGCAAAATTAGAGAATAAATGTGCCATTTGTACATATATATGATATTTCTCTCTACCTGATTTTTACAATTGCAAATTCGTTTCGATATTAAAAATAATGAATAACTTGATAACTTTCATAATGTCTAATTTGATTTATTACGTTAAACAGGCCAGGATAGCACTTGAAAGGAGAAAGTTTCTTAAAAATGCAGACACAGCTGTAAGAAGACAAGCTATGTGGTCAAACTTGGCTCACGAAATGACAGCTGAGTTTCGTGGTCTTTGTGCAGAAGAGGTATAGGATAACTCATCTCATAACTCATAGTGGAAGTAGTTATCATGAATGATGCATCATTCTTGTTATGTTTATTAAGCTTACATTGTGTTCAATTGCAAGCCAGGCCTACTTGCAACAAGAGCTAGAAAAGCTTCAAGACTTACGAAACAAAGCAAAGATGGATGGTGAGCTATGGGATGATCGTGTATCCAGCTCCTCAGGTCAGAATTCACATTTGGTTTCCAAGGCGACTCGCTTGTGGGAGTCCTTGTTAGCTCGGAAAAGTAAGTGACCAAGTACACTTGTCATATTCTCAATTGTGGTTGTTTGTTACTTCTTTTTTCAATTAATACCGGATAATATTATCTACCGGTTGGTTGAGTTGTCCGTTTCTTCCCATGAACTGCTAAACTTACCTAATTGAGTGGAGTTTATGACACTATTTGAAAAATGCACCTGAGGATTGATCCTTGGGTTCATATTGATTGGATTGCATGTGCCTCTTGATTGGATTGCATGTGCCTCTCCGCCCTCTCGTAGCATGACGAAGGTATATGTATACGTGCTTTCAATAGCTTCGTAGATGACTACAGACTAGTAGGTTCTGCAATTTGAAGGGAAGGCTCTAGGTAACCGTGGTCTATCAGTCGAGAAGAAGTGCAAATGAAAGGATTTACAGATTCTCCAGATTGGGTGTGCACTTAGGGTAGTAGTGCAGTACACTGAGATGACATTGGAACTTTTAAATTACCAGCCTTGTCTTTTTGAGTGGTAGAAAAACAGTTGGTGGTGCTTGCCCCTTTAACTTTAAACTGATGTGGGTGGATCTGATTTGTTTCCACTTAAGGAGACGTGATGGAATGAAAACTCAAGCAATAGGGAAGGCAGGGTAGACACTTAAAGTGGTAACTTAAGAAAGGCAACAAGACTTTCTTTGGGCGGTTTGCCTAAAATTTGACGAATGCAACATTGTTTTGAGTTTTGATTGATTTGGATAAGTCCGAGGAGACTCAAACGTAACGTTACATGATGTTCATTGAAGTAGACTTAGGAGAGATCTTGAATGCCTCTTGAGAATGTATACTGACTTTTGGAGGCAAAGATCAATGGTGAAGTGTCGTGGTTGTGGGTGGCACAATAACAGCATCAGTGGATTGCTTGTGGAGATGTGGTAGTGGGGGAATGATTGTGTGATAGATTAAATGGGAAAGAGACCAGTCAAAGGCATATATTGGAAGAGCTCGAATTTGATGAGGCAGCTTGGTACAACTCAGTCTTACTTGGTACCTAAAACCAATGGCATTATGTCTTTGAATGATTTTAGACCTATAAGACTTCTTGGAGCAATAGAAAATATTATCACCATGACACTTGTAAACTGTTCATAATAAGGACAGTGGAACCTACCACCTTTATATTCTCACGGCTCAGCTGTTTTGACATCTTAAGACGTGGCCCTTATATCCAAGTAAGGGATGTATGCTGCTTACATTTTGATATTCTTGATAGTTTATACAAACACTCTTATTGAAGTCAAATTTGGGTGGCCGGAGGCCGGGGATCAAAGTTTTGTATTTTGTCAGGTTGGGTTTTGGAGTGAAAAGAATAATTTTTTTTTGAAGCGTACCTAACGGCTCAATAGGATTGGAAACTTTCTGGATGTTTGTGCTTGATATTGGTTAAGATGCAATGAGATGGTGGTAAAATAAATAATATTTGAGTAGGCAAAGACAAAATAGTGAAATCCAAACATAAAAGAGGGTAAATGTGGATACATGGCGGGATTGCGGGATGAGGACTTAATGCACTTTTTGGTTTCGAAAATTTAAAATTCCTTGACTGTTGGTCCACAAGATGGTTTTTGGCAAAATTTATATTTTCTTAGCGCTCCTGATGAAACTTTTTAATAGGGATCACTTTTGAATAGCAAATTCTGAAAAGTGCTTTGTAAGTGAGCTGAATTGTATGCTGCCGGAGGTCGTATGTCGTAATTGTAGTAGCCTCTTGGGGCAGGCGCACCAAAAGGTGGAGAAGGCACCTGAAATTCCTCAAGTGGTGTAGCTATGGGTTACCACTAGTGCACACACATATGTATCTATTCTAGGAAATAATACCTGATCTGCTGATATGGTAGGCGCCCTTCAAGTGACCTAAATATTGTTTGGCATAAAAAAAATCCAACATTAGAACAGTTACCTTATATGTGTGTCTGCCTATGTTTGTCCATATGTAGCCTGCATGGATGAAAACCAAGAGAGCATGATTAGTGTTCCTTTTGATTCAAAGTACGTCCTTACACCGGAGCTCAGTTATTTCTTCTGCTCCCCTCATCAAAGAGATCCAACATTAGATCATTTATCTTGTAGAGTCTGTTAAAATTTTCTCACTGCAACTCTTTCATTCTTTGAATTAAAATTTGAAACTTCCATGTCTCTGGAAAGAGTGAAGAACCTAAATGTTAGTCTTCACGATCCACTAGGTTAAAGTAATTCTGTCTCAGGTTTTTGCAAGATTTGTATTTTCTGAGATCATAATGAATTATAGTTTAATGTGTTGATTATACTGAAACCTGATGTCCTTTGATACTTAGTTACTTGTTCTTTTATTTACAGGTCAACATGAAGTTTTAGCTTCAGGTCCTATTGAAGATTTGATAGCTCATCGTGAACATAGGTATGCCCCCTCTTCCCACTTCCCCCCCTTTTCTTTTGTCGTACCTCAGTCTCTTCTTAGCACATATTTAGGTCTTATTACAAGTTTTTTATTCAGATATCGGATCTCTGGGTCAGCGTTGCTTTCAGCTATGGATCAAAGCTCTCAGATTCCTTATACAGATGTATTATCTATACAGCCTGGTAATATGGCTTCAACACAAGCTGATGATAGAGAGCCAACAGATAGTTCATTTATCAATGCAAATAGAGAAAAACATCATAGTTCAGATACAACTCATTTGCAAGTAAGTGATGATATTCTTTCTCGAGTGGATGATCGAAGTGGAAGAGTCCATCCCACAGTTGACATAGCTGAAGTTCTCAGGCGCTGGACACATGCTTTACAACGTATTCATAAACAGTCACTGCAGCTGGTATAATTTTCTCATGCGAGACTCAACATTTTCTGCGTACACTGTAGAATTAATAGACTGCCAAATCTTGTCAATTAGGGGGGACCTTTTGCAATTAGTACCGAATTTATGGATTTTGATTGGACAATTGTCTAACTTACTCGTTAAGGTTTAATCGAGCTCCTTGCTCATGCGTTTATATTTGAAAGTATATATCCTCCCTGGTGTTCACTTAGTACGTTACTTAAAAACTACTTGCACGTGCTTTTCCTATATATACATCAAATGTGACAATGGTATGAAACTACTAGATGATTGTTTATTGTAGGAATTAAGTATTAAAGTTATCAAGTAGTTTATATATTCTTTTAAGTAACAAACCAATATCTTATTAAGATATAGGAATCAACTAGCTTATTGGTCTAAAAGAAAGGGGGTGGGCTTGGGGGGGGAAGGGAATCATCCATTGCAATGATGATAATTACAACATAAATAAGTAGAAGTTTTTCTTATTATTGTTAATGATGACAATGACAATTATACTAATCGTAGTAGGAATAATAATAAATTTACCGCTACTATTAATTCTATTATTATAAATGTTATTATTATTAATAGTATTATTATTTTTTAATTCTTTGTTTTTCTTGAAAGACAGCAGTATGGATTGTCTTATGCGTCTTTGTACTTTTTTTTTGGTAAACACACTATATATATATTTGCATCTAAAGTGCTTCGGTCACCTGAATAATGCGTCTTTGTACTTGAAGACCACTAAAGAGGCTGATATAATTTGAAATTAGCCAGTATTGTGCTCATTAATATAATGAGGGGTGAAAGGCAATATCACTCACTAAACCTAGTGATCACTGTTGTGCTCACAGATTTACTGGTTTCGTGGATATCAAATAGAAAGAAAAGGATGCAATCACTTGTCTCTGTCAATGACTTTTTTTTGGACTGGTCAATTATTCTTAATTTTATCTCTTTCTCTCCATCTCTCTCATTTTTTGGATGACTTAGTAATTTGTTGCCGTGACTAATGTTGTTGCAGGCGAAGGCTAATAATGGAGAGGGGCCAGAGCTTCTACGAAGTGCACATGATGCTGGTACTAGCGGCCATGCTGAGTCTCTAGCTTCAGTCCTTGCAGAACATCGGCAACATTTAGCTAGCATACAGGTAGTATTGCACAAAGTAATATCTTTTAGTTGATTTGACTTTCTCATAGATCATATTACTGGTTTATTTTGCTTTGAGGTACTGATCTTGTATGCTAGTTCATCCTGCTTACCTTACTTGGCAATGTAGGTGGACATTGGGGTGGACCCTTCCACTGAACCAGAACCAACTCATATCCAGCCCATGTCCCACTATTTTCTCCTTATCTTGTAAAACTTGTTTACGACACTTATGTCGGATTAATGCTTTAAGCACAAACATGTGGAACAAACATGCTTTAGAACAACTTGTGCTTAGTTGAATAGAATTTAATATGGTTTTGAGAATTTTGAGGCTTCTCTTGGGGTGCGATGGTTGATATTAGTGTGTGAACACCAAAAGCTTGTGAGTACTGAACTAGCGGACTAGTCCTGGTTTATGGTAGGACTGGTTTAAGTAATAGAGGATAAATGAGTCTGATTTTTGAGGTGTTAGTGTGGTACATATAGGCTGAAAGGGTTAGACAAAGTAGAATCAAACCGTTTTATCTGAAGAGATGAGCATTTCAAGAGTACAAGAACGTGCAGCCCAAAGAAATATATAAATTTGCCATAAGTCAGAACTTGTGCCTCACCTTGACAATGTCCTTTTGTTTAACTTGTACAGCTTCTTGTACATATTATTATTTTTATATATTTGTTGTCGGTCCTGCGTATCTATTAATTGTTTGCCTTAAATTTTACTAGGATGTTTGTAAGCCTTGTTGTGTTGGAAACGAAACTGGGCATCAAACGAGTCATGTTTCTACCCTATGTTGACTACAACTGCCAATTAGCTCAACTGTTTCTACTCCATGTTTCTACCCTATGTTAAGTGGACTATAAATCAGAAGATAGCAGTAGGAATTCACATAGGGAATGGTTATATGAACTCCACTGTATAGTGACTCCAAAGTTACTCCACTCCTAAAAATGAACTTACAAAATGAATTGAGGACTAATTTTTTGTGAATGTATACATCTCATGATGGAGAACACCCCCACCAAAAATCAGCTCAATTGAATATGTGTAACCTTGTCAAACATTGTATCGAAATTAAAAAAATCTGGACCGTTGGATAATTTTATAACTTTCTAAACGATTTTTGATGAGGTTGTACATCTTCAAATGAGCTAATTTTTTGTGAGGATGGTCTCTATTGTGTGGAGAACATCTCCACCAAAAATCAGCTTCTAATTCATTGAGTTAAGTGGTGGAGTTCATTTGGAGTTCGTTTTAGTGGAGTTCATATAACCATCCCCATTCACATTTCTTTTTAAGAATTAGGTATCTATGATGATCTCAACTGAAAGATCTCTGCAAGTGCTTATGGAAGTACACAATTTAGAAAAAAACATCGAAGTACAAAATTTCCCTCTATATATACCTTTTTACTGTACAATCCCATGATGTTATTTGCTTCACTTTACCCTACTTAAAAGTCCTCCGTTGTTGGTAAGATGGATCCATTGGCTAGAAAGTTAAAGAAAATAGGGAAGGTGAATTTCACTTGCACCAAATCTTAGAAATAGTAAAATGCTCAATCTAAGAATTTCACTTCGAACCTTGGCTTTGGACATTGATGCTTTCGGAGAGAAGGGGCTACTGTTTTGGGAACTTAATGTTAGAGTGGGGTTCTGTTATTTCAGGTGCATCTTAGCTAGGACTTTTCACTTTTATGTTTCTTGTTTGTTAAACACCTCCTTGTATTGGTGAGTCTACTCACTTTTTTCTTTCTTTCTTCTCATATGAATAAGATGCATATTTATCAAAAAAAGAATGTGAGGTTCATTCCTTGCTGCCAATTTTGTGTCTAGTTAAAGAAAATAGGGAAGGTGAATTTCACTTGTACCAAATCTTAGAAATAGTAAAATGCTCATCCTAAGACTGTGAGGTTCATTCCTTGCTGCCAATTTTGTATCTATGTCACTTGTCATAAAGATATGTTACTATGTATACTCTTACATTACACGCGAATACAAATACAGCGTTATGTATTGCGTGAATATTGTTTTCAGTACAATCAGTTTAAGGGGATGGCAAGCACCAAGTCAAGAACATGCCTTGCCAACACACACACCCCTGCTCATCTTAGTGGGGCAATATGAACTATGAAGTGCTCACCTGCTTCTTGTTTTACCCGGGGGATCTTTGGCTACGTTTTTCTTTGAGTTTTGGTATGATACTATTTTTAATGAATTGCTGTGGTATAGGTGCTAATTAATCAACTGAAGGATTCTGCTCCAGCATTAGAGAAATCAATATCAGAGCTTACTGCAGAAGTAAACACTATATCCTCCACTCTTCCTCCCATGGCCAAATACCAGGGAAGATCTACTTCGCCTATACAGGCTCAAAGTAGTGGGCGGACGGCGGTAAGAGTTCTATAGCTGAAGTCACGTTGATTAGTCTGTTTCAAAATGGTCTTTAGTGACTGTCTACTGAATTAACAGGAAACTGGCATTGACGAGGTCTCTGAGGTGACTTCAAAATTGTCAACTGTCCAGCTTGAGAAGGTTTCAGCTTCTCCTGCGTTGAAGCTCCCGCAATTATTCAGTTTAACTCCTAACTCTTCTGGAAAAGGTTCAAACACTCAAAAGCGACACACTGCAATTTTACAAGTCAATCCGGTTGAGAGTGTGGCTGAAGGAAAGTCTGTTGACCTGCCTATATCAAATAATAATGTTGATAATCCACCACAAGGTTTGTCTAAGGTTCCCTTGTACATTCATTTCTTTTGCTGCAAGCTTGGTTCTATTCTGCCTCACAAGCTTTCAGTAATGATGTAATTGAGCAGTCCCAAACAAATTTATATCTTACAGCTTCTTTGGTTGTGAAAACAATTTTCTTATATGGCCATATATAGCCTGATATTGGATTTTCCCCATCTGTAGGGAGTGATAGCTCTTATGTCCATAACTTGAGGAGATCAGTCCGGGAAGCTGCTCTCTCACTGCAGTCTTGCGACATGGATTCATCAAGAGACAATCATTCCTATGATGGCTCCGAACATTTCTTTGTACCTTTTGCAGGGACTGGATTATCTGGTGCCAGTCCCACCAAGGTGCTTGGAATTAAGAGCAAGCGACTCTTTCAATCTCCTGATGATACCTGCTTACTTCAGAACAGTGCTTCTGATGGTCCTCCGCGGGGAAACTATGATGAAATAGGGAGTATGTTGACTGACATGGATTCACTCCCCAAGTACACAAGCCCAGATAATGGATTTCGTTCAGTAAGGGGTTCAAAATATGCAGCTTCTGATGCCGAGGGATCAGTTTATGGTATGAATGAAGCTCTGGACCAAGTCTTCTCGCCTCCTTTGCTAATGGATACCTCGCTCATGGAGGATTCTTATGAAGACTTGCTTGGTATGTGATTTGACAAAAAACCAATTATTAGATGTGATCCTTTTTAACATATATAATAAACTGTATATAGAGGGAATGGCCGTCAAATTCGTTTCTTTCACTTCTCTTAAATTATTTATCTTATTATGCCATAACTCATTGCTAAAGCGTAGGTAACAAGAATGTTTAAGGGGGAAAAGTAGGGATTTTTTTTTAGGTTCCCACTAACCTCAGCAAATTTTCTCCCTTTAGACTTTGAAGACACACACATTGTGTGCAACACACCCTAGTTTTCACAACGGTACTATAGTTTGGTTCCTAAGACATTTTTTAGAGAAATTTATTCTATGAACCCTAAGTGAAGTATATTACAAAAATCTCCCCTAAACTTTGAAAAGCTACATCTGTACTCAACTTTTACAACTTTGCTTATGTTTTCTCCCCCCGTAAATGGGTTCCATCTTTTGATCACTTTTCTGAAAATTCACTATACCTTTTTGTTAGCTTTTTCAGTTATGTATTTATGTAGTTGTCTGTTTATATATTTAGCATTTGGGGATTCCAGATTCTCTTCCAAGTGTGGCTAAGGTTCCTGCTTCTATTGTCCAGGAAGAAAACAATCCCAGCTGCATAAAGGAGACGTGTGTCTCCGCCGCAGTTTATTGTCATGATACATACATATATATGGGGTGTATGTTTTTCTTTTTGTAATTCATTGTGGTTCGGAGGAGCCAACATGACTCACGCCTTATGTTTTAGATTGTGTCATTGTGGTTGAAAGTGAATGGGGTTCATAAAGAAAACATCCCCAAAAACCATGAGACAATGTCATACTGACATGCTATGTTTGTCAAAGGCATTATGCAAGGTGAGGCGGTGGATTGTCCCCAAACGCCTAGGCAGTGCCTAAGTGATGCCTAGGCTCCACCTGATAGTGCTTTTTAGGAATCTTATGTTCTATAAATTTGAAAAAACGCCATATGACATCAATCTGATTAAGTTTTATGAAGATAGTTTGATTTTGTGGTTTTCTTCATGATACAAGTGGCTTTAGCTACTTAAGGGGAAAAAGGAGATAAAACATGGTGCATGGTGTGCGAGGCAGTCCCTTGAAAAGGCGAGGCCCTGTATAAATTGTGCCTAGGCAGTGTACTTATCAAACAAAAAATATTGCCTCAGTGCCTACCTACATGATTGCATAATGTTGTATACATTGAACTGTGAATAGACTTGTCTCTTGGTGTTAACGATGGTGGAGATGCCTGTTTGAACTTGGAAGCCATGTAATGTTACAGCTCTTACAAGGCTTGGTGTCTTCTTCATTAAATTCTAGTTACTTTGAACAGAATTATTTGATTTTGGTGCTGATTGGCATTTGAATCAATACCTTGCCAGTTTTGTTTGAAATTTTTAAACGTGAACCATATAATTAATAATTTTTTTCCTGATTTCGGGCTTCTTGAAGTGTTGTGTTAGTTTGAATGAATCTTGTAGTTTCATTTGTACCGGAGATAATGGAGAGTTTGTTAGCAATACTTCTGTAACTGTTGTATTTTCATTTAAAAGTCAAGAAATTTTGATCAAGGGTATATTAGTTTAGGAATTGAAGTTAACATGTACCCACTTAAGGAGAAAACAAAATTGTAAAAGTTGGGTACATATATATTTTACTTGTTTAAGGGAGATTCTGTACTTGATTTATAAGTTTTGATTTTGTAGAGTAAGTTTCTCGTATTAATGAGGCCGTTGGTCATTCTTTGTTAGTGAAGTGCTCATTCCCCTTTGCTTCCAATTGCTAGCCTGTTGTTGTTACTGATAAATTATTTTGTTTTATTGCAGCCCCATTATCTGAAACTGATACGGCTTTGATGGAGTGCTGAGAAAAGAGTATTGGATCAAATCCTGTCGTTATTTCACAGAGCGAATCGAATGATCAGATTCGGAGATAGAGTGCACAGTTAACTGTCATGATTTCATTGAGCGACTCAAGCAATCAGATTGGGAGCTAGAGTGAACTGTTATGCGGCTCTCCCAATTGTGCAGTTGGGAACCTTAATCCATTGCGTCAGAAATCATTTATTTTCCCTCGATTTTTGTATGTTTTTTTTGTTTGCTCTTACATGTTCTATATTCAATTGTTGTAGACTGAATCTGTAGCCAATTGTCAGTGGAGCTGTACATGTAAGATACTAGCGAGGGTACGGGTTCCCACATCCCAAAACATGACAGAATGCTTACTTCCTCCAGTGATTCGCTCCTCTCGTGTGTATGTTTTCGGCGTTTTTTTTTTTAATTATTTTTTTGGGGGAGGGAGGAGCGAGAGAGAGATCTGTATGATTTGTATAGATAATGGCTTCATATAATTTAATTGATTATAAAGGTTTCAGAATACTTTGTTGTTACTATGTTTATGCTCATCCATGGACTCTTCTCATCATTAGAACTTACATTATTTTATTACGAGATGCTCAGTTTTAACAGGCCCTTTCCTCCTTCAAACTCTCTTCCACTTGTACCAACCTCGGGCACCAGAGCTACTAATAGTTCAAATAAGCACGTGGACTTGTGTTGTACATTGCAATATCAGCAGCACTATCGAGCAACCCTCCAATTGCAATATACTCACAGAAAAGACTGGGCTTTAGAATTGGGCTGGGCTCTCGAGCCCATTAACAGTAGACTATTCGGGATTATATTCCACGGAAGCAAATCAAGCAAATGAGAAACGAGAAGAAAAAGCGCTATTAGATCAATCAAAACAATTTGAGAGAGAGATGCTGGGGAGAGTAAGAGCGTCCCCATCGTCACTTGATTGCTTGGAATTAGAGAGACCACCTTCTAAACTCATCAAATCCGACGCTCTTTCCATCTACGGTATTATTATCTCTTTTTCCTCTCTTTGTTTGTTTTGACTGTTGAAATGATGCCATATTAGTCTTGCCTCTTGTGTCTCTTGAGTGAGCCATTAGTTATTTCCTTTACCTTGTTTGTACACCCGTTTGCAAGTGACGCGAGTTTATTTCTTTCGCTCCAGTGCTTTATTTATTTTATTTTTATTTTTTTATTGGCAAGCTTGTTTTAAATGAGATCAGTAACTGGCGGGGTTCGAGCCCCAGACCTCTGGTATCATCACCCCAAGGTTTTACCAATTTTGCCTGCTCCAGTGCTTTATTATTCTTCTGTTAGGATCTGATTGGTTTAAAGAATAGGGAGGAAGAAGTGAAAGGTACCCTACCCAATGCATCATTTACCGAAAATGAAAATTGTTCATTTATTTTTTGAACTACTGGTTTACTCCTTGATTTTCTGCCGTTTCTTCTTTTTTCCTAGTACCCGTCTTCCAAAGGTTGGAGAAACCTCTGGGGTAGATCCAGCTGACTACCTTCCAGAGTTACAAGTCCCACTACTTGATCGTTCGTACTTGTATCAGAATCATTCTTTTAGGCAACACTACTTTATTTGATAAGGATCTACACAATGACGCCTCATCAAACATAATATACAAAGATACACGTAATTTTCAACTGTAGGATCAGAGCACCTCCATTCGTTCCTTCATTGTTTCGGGCAAGTAGATGTATCTACAAGTTATAACCCTTTTCCTTAGGCTTGTAGCTGCTCTGGCACAAACAGATAACTTATACACCCACAGACTCTAAAGTGTCACAACGTCGATTTATTGTTGGAGTGAGCTAGGTAAGGTGAGCGAAAACCAAGGTTTGCTTGATTGGAGCAAGTTTCTGAGACACATAATCCGTACTATTGGTCTGAACTTCACACATACATTTGTATCCTCAAGAACATGCTCATATAATTGGTCAAGTGGTGTAAAATGCATCACTTGCCATTTCCGTCTCCTGAAGATCCTATTCTTGTAGGTTTTCATGTCAAGACTTCTAGTAGCTATAGTAGTTGTTGAGCTTCTTGATCCATACACAACGCTCTAGAGACCTACCGTGTCTTAATCGAAAATTTTTGACGCCTCCAACGCAACCTCAGTTACTCCTAGACTTAACCGTATTCACACATATTGTACAAGACTCCCCTTTGGTTAACACAAAAGAACATGATTAACCTGAACACGGGTCTGATACTACTTACTAGTAGTAGATAAGTAAAGAACCTTTGTCGACAAAATAGAAGAGTGATCTTTTTATGAAGATATTGACGTGTTCACATGTTCAGAAACACCAGCTCAGAATTTCGCATATTACCCAAGACTTGAACAGCTTAGGACCTAGGGGACAAATACCAACTTTACTTGCATATAGTATACTAGTACTGTACTAGACCTGAGAAGTCACTTGACTTTGAGTAAACACAGAACCAAGACATCTAATAATTCTAAATTCTAAGACATAAAACCACATTTTATCTGTTTTATTGGATTTTCTGACAGTCTCTTTTCTTTCTGAGACAGAGGCTACTCTTGAGAAGCTTAGACTTGGTTCTCGGCGTGCTCTAAGCTCTTCCTCCGAAGAGGCAATGAAGATAGATTCTCCTAGTTCTTCAATAAGTGCTTCTCCAAGTTTCAGTGATGGCCAGAGTCATTCTGTTAAAAGCTCCAATAAAGAAATGGAAGACATGTCGTTCTCCTTCAGTGCTAATGTTTGTGTAGGCTAGACGAACTAATGATACCATAAAAAACTAACAACACTGTTGTTGTAATTCTTGAATTTATTCCAAAATGGCACGAGATCAGGCTTGACCTGTTTCAACAAGTTTGTATCAGTAATCAGTGTAACAATGTTCTTCAGGTAAGGAATTTTGTTTTGTCTTAAATGAAGTGTTCTTTCTTTGTCCATACATCTGCCTTTGCGTCAAACATTTCCTAATTATGTAGTAATTTCCTTCTCTTTTCTTGTGGTGATAAAAGGAGAGTCCTATCGTTTAGATGTGTGTTATTATAAGGAAAAACCTAGACAGAGCTAATCAATATGGAAATTGCAACTCTAGTCTCATTTGTCACTTGTCAGCCCTGTCAAATGATATGCATCAGATGATGTCACATGACTTGGGATAATGTCAGTGCAATCGGTTAGGCAAACATAGAGCTAGGGTATCTTTTTGGAACGACAAAGGAATTGAGAAAATGTAAATGCCATTGGGCTAGGTAAATCCTAACTCCTAAAATATGAGATCAACTCTTGAAACCAACTTCAGTGAAGTCATGACTTTTTGGATTATAGATACGAAATAAACTCAACTACTCGCGTGTTTCACATTTCAGCCTAAATAGTTCCAACCCTAATGAGTGGTTAATGGTAGTATTCATTGGGACCAGACTGAAGATTTAGAAATATATAGCACAGCAGCAGCAACATTAAATCAGTTATACTTGTACATGGAACTCAAGGCCATAGATGCTGGACTTATGGGATGCTTAATCAGCAACCTCATGAAGGTAGTTATCAATTCCGATTCACAGAATGCAGTAATGCTTGTAAGAGGAGAAGTGCCCCCCCAGGTACTGTCTCAAAACTGGCATCTATCAAAAGGAAATTGCAGCACAACTAAAATTAGCAAATGTTGTTCACTGCTTTAAGGAAACCAATCATGCAGCAATTGCTTAGATAAATTTAATCGTTTTGATAGTAAAAATGTATTGTGTAGCTATAAATTTGAAAGGTATTGCAGAGGATGCAATGGGAACATGTTATCTATGATTCCATGACAATAAGTTTACAACACAAGTTGAGGTCTGCCTTGCCTCATAACTATTTCAGAAAGAAAGAGAGAAGAAGATGACTACGTAAGGATGGGAGTCATGGGACCGAGCTAAAACCAATAGGGAACTGCAGCCAATAAAGAAAAAGAGAATTTGAAGTACGGACTAGAAGATATAATCAAAAGAAAAAACTTTTAGTACAACAGGAGAACAATATCGGCATGACATAATAAAAAAAATTGAAAAAATGAGAACAATATCAGGGGTGATCAACGGTAACTGGAAGTTTCAGTCCATCAACCAATAGCAAACAAAATCGAATATCAACCAGCTCTGTTTTAGAAATTACATGTTAACAAACTTTGATGCTTCAGTGAGCTCTAGCAAACTCTAAATAATACATTACACAGACAAAACTCTGGCTCTTTGAATCTTTTTGAAGATCATTCTCTAAGCCAAGGTGCCTGAGCAGGTGTCCATTGACATACTTCACCTTCTTTAAACCAGAGAGCTGCATATAACGAGTGTCATAAGAACAATGTTCATAAAAAGCCTTACAACAGAAGGTCCAATTTTAAGTCGCATACAAACTACTTCATTACAACTTAATAAACAGTGTTCGAGAATATTTTAATTATGCAGTTATGAGTGAAAGTCGAGATTGATTTCATCTTTTTTTTTTGAAAAGTTTATAAGGTTAAGGCAGACCTACCTGTAGCATAAAACAACAAAAGTTACATACTCCCTGAGAGTATGATCATTAAAAGGGAGTTTCACAACGTAAGACAAGGCAACTAGCCATACAATCATGAATCTCATGAATAGAAACCCACTTGAGAACCTTCTAGCGCCCTCACCCAAACACGAGTTTATCCCTTAAGACAGGATGATCCTTCCTAAGGTGCATTTGTGCAATAACAGGACCCATATTTTTGATAACCTTGGATGTTATTTTTTTGGATAGTTAGAACTTATTCCATAATCCCTTTTCCCTTGGTGAAGGTGGGAATCAAACCCAAGACCTTGGGCCCAGCCTCCCAAGTCTTGACCAGTATGCCTTGGATGTTGATAATCAGAAATTCTGGATATCACAAAAATTTCAAGGTATTTGATCCTATGGTTACAAGTAAAAGGACAGTAACAAGTTCAATTCCAGTTTTACTAAACATTGCTAAGAACATAGAAAAAATTGCAGTTTACTCATTGAAGGTAATATTCTCAATGAAATGAAAAATACTAACTATTATATTTCAAGAAAGCATGTTAGGACTGAATTGGCAGAAGTTCAACAGAGACATGAAAGATAATAAGACACAAGTGCTTTACCTATTTCACGTTTTCCATTCTCAGGGCTATCGCTTCCATGAATGACATTCCTGCACAAAAGTTTATCATAAAAAAATTCACAAACATTAAATGTTGTTACAAAAGTTACAACCAAAATCTACCGAGATTCAAAAGGCTACCTTCCAGTTTGAACTGCTAGATCCCCTCTGATGGTGCCTGGTTCAGCTTGAAGCGGATTTGTCACTCCTATAAGCTTACGTGCTGATGCAACAACTCCAACACCTTCCCAAGCCTTAAATCATAATGGGTAACTCAAATATTACTAAGATGTAATGGATTTCATAATCCTTTTTCATATATTTAGGTTGAAAAGAAAGTTAACAAGAATCATACCATGCAAACAACTGGGCCAGAAGTGATGTACTCAGTTAGCTTAGGAAAGAAAGGCTTCTCCTTAAGTTCCTTGTAATGCTCCTATAACACATAAAATACATTTATGCACATCAACTGAGATATCCAAGAAAGGAAAAGATGGTGTTCTGGCATGCATCTACAATGCAAATTAAATTGATATTAATAATCAATTGTAAAGACAGGTTAACAAGTAACTTTTTTTTGGGTACTTTTGACTTTCATAACTACTTTTTACACCAAAAGTTTATATTTCATCACCACTTTATACAGTAACTATTTTACCAGATCTTGTTAATATCTGTTAGTCAATTGTACTTGACTAACTTGACCAGATGTTAACCATGAATTAACCGTATAAGTTTACTATTTATTCACTTATTTAGTTATTTATTATTGAACTCTTGACATAATAAAAACCAAATGGATAACATGACGCAATCAATAAAAGAAAACCTTATATTTGGTCCTACAGCTAGAAAGCAAGTTTTACTTCCAGTCATCTTCCACATCGGCTACTAGGCTGCTCACCAGCCATTTGTGACTGTACTCAAGTTCGCTAATGGTTGGATGCCTCTATCCTGTTCTCGCACGACAAAAACACAAATGCTCCCAGAAGCAGATCTTCTGAACTTATACTTTTATCACCACTTTTTGAAAATAATGTGTCTCATCACCGTTAAAAAAAAAGTCCATTTCTCTTCGAGATCCTTGTGGTTTAGTGATGTCCATGGGTAAAAGGAAAAAAATATAAAACAAACTTATACAGTCAATATGCAATGACACGTAAAGGGAACTGTTAAAATAATATCTGAAGCCAAAATTTTCAAGAAGTAGCGATGAAACTGAAATTTTGAGGAGAAATGGTAACGATGCTAGGGAATTATTATTATTCTTTCTTTCTTTCTTTATTATTTTTTACGAAAGGTAATTAATGTTTAATCAGATTTGAGTAGTTCAAATATAAGTAGGATGAGATGTCTGACGAGTACAAGAATAAAAACATGAAACACCAAAAGTCCAAAACAACAAAGAAATACAATCTAGCCATTAAGGTGTCCCTCCCGTCTACACACAAAATGCTCAAAGGATATATCTTACGGCTCGTCCTACACCTTAAACCAAAAGAGTAATGACGCTTTATGGATAAAATGACCTCCCCCCTTCTCATCTCCTTCAAAGTATCTACTATTTCTTCCTAATCACAAATCTGGCTAGTAACTCCTTCAAAATTATAGTCCATACAAGGTGACTGGAACCTGAATGCACCAGCAAGTTCTACGAGGCTAGTAACTCCTTCACTAAACCTGGACACACCCACCACATACTCAACAAACTAATAAATGAACACCAGATTCTTCAAAGAAAAAGGACTCAAAACATGGGCATGGCTCACAGACTCACCATCAGTACCAGACTATAATTCAAAAACAATTCCTTAAAATGTCGTTTCCTAATGATAACAATGGTTAGGATCTGACCAAAAGACACACACCACAAAAAAAACTGAAAAAGGCAATCTCTGAAAGAACTTTGGAACCCCATATGACACGGCTAGTCGATACCCGTTCAAAATCCCACACTCATAGGGCAAAGTACCTGAATCACTAATTCAACACAACTGACTCTGACCAAACCTAGAAAGTTGAGTGTTCTATTGGCAAAGTAGTTCAATAATTTCTCTCCCATATGACCAAACCCAAGATTCAATACATGGTATAATAAAGGGACAATGTGAGTGTTCTATTGGCATTGGTGTTTTGATTATATGGATAACCAAAAATGCATTGAAAGACATCATATACATATCTAAGCAATAAAGTTTCACATGCCTAGATGACAAATTTTCATATCAAAGAAGCAAATGTAAATACAAACCTCAGCCAATTCCTTTGGGCATTGGAAAAGCTTCAAGCCAGTCAATTTAAACCCTTTCTTCTCAAACCGAGAAATTATCTCCCCAACCTATTAAAAAAAACACAACTCAGTCAAGCCAAAACTACACATAACAAAAAAGAAGCAAGCTTACCACTCCACGTTGAACTCCATCTGGTTTAACCATAATGTATGTCTCTTCAACATCTTCCTGAACACACACATAAAACAAAAACAAAATGAGAAGTCAACAAAAATATATATATTCTTTAAGTGTATTTACTACTTACCAAGGAAGCAACTAAGTGGGGAAGGAAAATGTGTGGTTTTTTGTATTTATTTTTGGACTGAAGTTTGGAAAGTGAGAAAAGAGGAGAAGGGTGTTGGAATAATGCAGAGAGCTGTTTTTGCTGTTGGGTGTTGTTTTTGACAAGCTTGTGAGAGTGAATGGAAGATGATGTGACACGTGGTAGTAATGATATTGGCCTTGCTGTTCCTAGCACTGCTACTCCTTCCATTTCTTTCTTTTCTCTCTCGTTCGGAAGAGTAGAGCAGAGCGAGTAGGGATTGACTTTCTTTATTTACACCCACACGGGCACACTGAACTCGGTAGACGGAGACTTGCGCAATGGTCCAGTTTTATAGGGCATCACCGTTCACCAATGTGTGTGGGGTGGGCAGCGGTTTTTACACCCACTTAATGGGACTGGCACCCCTTCTAAATATTCTCTCTTCTAAATACCGCCCGCCTGCCCATAGGCTCCACCTAGGTGCAACTAGAATTAATACATAGTAGTGGGGAAGTGAGCGTAGCAAGGGTAGGAGATGAGAGGAGGAGAAAGATGAATGAGGGAGATGAAGAGAAGAGCAGGAGATGAGAGGTGGAGGAAGATGAAGGAGGGGGACAGAGAGTGAGAGAGAAACTATTGGGGGGGGGGGGACAGACGGCAGCCAAGACACATTTTATGCCCGAGCTGCCCTTGTAAGGTCCTATCATATCTAAATTCAAACTATGAATTCCAACTTATGACCTATCCCATTTAAATGGTATCAATTTCATTTGGACTGGTTCTACATGGGTGTTCCACACCTACGTGAATTTGTCCCTTGCTGGTCCATAATCCATCTTTAGTTTTAAAGAGTGAATTTTGGCTTTCACATATCTAAACATAAGATTGGCCACCTGTTTTGTTGTGTATGACTTCTTCTCAAATATTCTTGTGCTTTTTTCCTTTTGGATCCAGTATATGTACCCATTTGCCAATAACCTAATTGCATCTTGCCTTGCTCCGATCCTTTCCCTCATGATGTCCATTGAAGTTCATCCTCCCAAAGATAAACTCTTTGTCTACTATAGCATTCCCTCCTTAGTAGCATATTCCAAACTATTTGAGAACCAACAGTCGTGAAATAAGTGTGCATCTATTTCTGTATGTCCCAAACACAATACACATGCAGCCGATTGGACCACCTTCCATTCCTTAAGTTGAACGTATTAGAGTTTTTAGTCCCCCCTTGAGCAGAATCCAAGCAATGAAAGAGTGCCTTGGGATTCTATTTGAGTACCATACCTACTTGCTCCAGCTTACAGTGTGATTAGTCTTTCTAATTGCATTATAAGTGTCATTGAGTGTAAAGTTCCCATGTAAAGAAGCAGTCCACACTACCTTATCCTCTCGTTCACCAATCTATAGCCCCTCCATTTGGTCCACTACATCTGATATTTGCACCTTTATACGATTTGGAACCTCCCATTTCTTGTCCATTATGGCATTCAACAAAGTAGAATTAATACTACATGTGGAGTTATAAATGAAACTTTGAGAAAAGTGTTCATGTAAAATACCGATAGGATGCAAAAGATCCAATCAAAACTTTGTATTATGTCCATTTCCCACTTGATGGTGAGCTATGTATTCTAATTCCTTTCTTTCTTTGAGAATGCTTCTCCAACTCCATGAGCAATCATGTGGTATCTTCAAGGTTTCAGAAATTCTTGCTTTCGATCATGTTGTTTTAGATCCATGTAAACCCATAATGTGTTCTTCTTGTTGATAATGTTCCAAACATGTCTCATATTTGACGCATGATTAACCATTTCCAAATCTCCAATGCCCAGGCCTCCTTCATCATAAAGGACACAAGTCTCTTCCCAAGAATTGAGTGCATGAGAAGTTGAACAATCTGTACATTTCCAAAGAAAATTTATGCACAAGTTACTTAAGTCATCAATTGTTCTTTGAGGGAGAACAAAAGATATCATCCAAAAAGTGCTCAAGTTGTTGAGAATAGCTTTGATCAGCTGCAATCTCCTTGCATATGACAAGAACTTCCCTTTCCAACTTTGAATTTTTGAAGATACTCTCTCATTTTTTGGTTGGAAGATACTCTTTCTACAAGTGTCCTACAATCCATAGCAGTGAGCTTAGTGGTTATAAGAGGTACCCCCAAGTACCTAATTGTTAAAGAGCCCATAGAGAATTCCATTACCCTTTTTTTATCACAAGTCTGACAATCCATACCATCACAAAAAAAGAGCTTTTAGATGTGTTGACCTCCATTGCTGAACTCATCTTGAAGTAATTTAAGGCATGCCTTAAACTCCTTGCATTTCCCACATCTCCATTTATAAAAGTAATGAGATCATTCCGCAAATGACAAATGAGTGATAGCTGGATCCTTGCATCTTGTGTGTAGCTTGTAGTATCCTTATTGAACTTGTTGCATAAGTAATTTTGTGAATAGCTCCATGACAAGAACAAAAAGATAAGGTGACATTGGATCACCTTGTATTATACCTCTCTTGCTAGTGAAATACCCATAAGGTGCTCCATTGACCATGATAGAGAAGATAAAAGACTCAACGCAAGCTTTGACCCAATTAATAAATTTTTCTGGAACACCTACTCTAGCGAGAGTAAATTCCACTACCTTCCATCTCACTGAGTCATATGCTTTCTTCAAGTCGATTTTTGTTGCACACCTTGGCTCACCTGAATCTCTATGATAGTTATGTAATAGCTCATAAGACAACAAAATGTTATCTTGGATGCTTCTCTCAGCAATGAATGCAGATTAATTTGATGAGATAACTTGAGGAATAATTCTTTTCATTCTTCTGGTAAGAATTTTTGTGATTTACTTATATAGTACTTTGTTCCGTCTTTCGTGCGTATACGATGTTTAGATCATATACATGCTTAAACGCGACTCATTCAAATACCTTACTCACGTGCACGTTGGAATACACTTCGAGCAAGGGTTTTATTCCACTCCTAAAGTCTAGAACTTTTGAGTTTTTTCACTGGAATTACTACACTAAGGAACTCGTGAGAAGGGTTTTAATGGTGGTTATATATTTGAACTACTCTACTATATTGCTTGAAGTTCAAGTTTTAAAGCTTACAAAAACTAATTTTCTTAACACAAAAGAGATATAGAGAAAGAAGGGTGGAGGGTTAATTCGACTCATGTTAAATTGGGCCAATAATTAAGAAGTCTAAATCATGCTTGTCTCTAACTTGTTTTGGTTCATAAACAAACCCAAAACAAGTTAAGACGTCGATCCCCAACAACACGACCCTATCTCTAAGCCCATCTTGCAAACATGAGAGATTGAACTAATATTTCATCTCTAAAATACCTTTTCTATCATTGGTTCTATTCTACACCAGCCGCTTAAATTTCAGAACCTAGATGCACTAAAGGGTCGCGCGCGCGACTAGCCCTATTGTCACCTGGGTCGCGCACGCGACCTTATCTAAAGCTCTAGGTTCCAATCTTGGACGATCACTATCATTTTGTGACAAGATGCTAAATACAACTTAAGTCCTAAGCAATGATCCAAGTCTCCTCAACCAGAGTTTGATCTTCACATGAGCGCGTCATTAACCCTCCACCAGAGAGGGTTTTAGCTCATGATCCTTAGAATCTATGAATTACAGAGAATTAAATTGATAGAACTAAAAGAGAATAACAAAGAAAATCCTAATTTTACAAGAAAGTATTTTATTAGAATGCTTTGTGAAAACTAGTACACAAGGTTTAGTTACAACTTTAGAACTAGAAAATGTAAACTTTCTAACTCCGGAGCAAAATGAAAACTAAAACTAACTAAGGAGTTAAAAGTTGTGTCTTGCCAATGAAGACTCCCTTTTAAAACAAGAGATTGCTTCCTTTCTCTTTTGCTCCACGTGAACTCAACTATCCCATTAATTCCAATCAAGACTTTTGTTGCCAAATAATTAGTCAAGACTTATATGCACCTAATTAACCAAGACTTTTTTTTTATTCCTAATTAATTTTGTGCCACCTATTAAGACTTTTTGATCATTAATTTTGTGCCACCTATCAAGACTTTTTAAGCCAAAGTTTCAATGCAGCTTGACTTGTATAGAAACTTGAAGTGTGAGCTTGATCAACAAATTCTGTGCATCTGCATAGTGGGCCCGCATCCTCTATCTAGTGGTGGATCCAAAATTGATTTCTGCAAAATCTGGCATTAGATAGAGCTTGTCGATCTGATCGTTCTAATGGTTCACATGCCGAATTTGTAGTACATGTTCAGAAGATATGAGCTTTAGAAGTTTGATGCTTTCCGGTACGTTGATCTTGTTCTGACCTAGAAATGTCATGTTTGAGTCCCCGAGCTTTAGTCGGGCTTCATTGAGCTTCACGTGGGCTAAATCAGAATGCTTCATGTAAACACACTATTCTGTGCTTAAATACTAGTTTTATCCTCATTTTAACGTTCATCGCAAAAACCTGTAAAAGCAAAAAAATATAATTAATTTATGATTATTAAACACATAATTAACCAAAATGTTATGTCTCTACATGGTTTTATATTACAGTTTTGGGTACTTATCATACTCGACAACAAGCTATTGACATTTAATCACTAAGAGATTCTAGACTAGCATTTTTAGGTACTAGTGTTATACATATATAGTTCGCTTCTCTTAATAATTTGCCAGAAATAAAGAATTTTTTTATAGCTTTAATAAAATCATTACGTATGATTCTCCACGAGGCTTTGAGGAAGAGGGAGGTAAAACCATCTGCTCCAGGGGCATTATCACTATCAATATTTGCCAATTCTTATAGTATTTCATCTCTAGTGATGTCTGCTTGCATTTCTTCCTGTTGTGCTTCATCAAGTCTGTTCTCCATATGTATATTCTCAAATCTTGTCAAATCAGCTTGCCGCAAGTGTTCTAGTCCATAGAGTTCCTTGTAGAATTTAACACATTCAGCACCAATCAGTTCCACATTTTCAATATATATTATCTTATTCATGGCCCTTCTAGCTTTCACAGAATGGAAGAAATAAGATGTATTGTTGTCACCTAGGATAATAACTTGATCTTTTGACTTTTGCTTTTGAACGCACTCTTATGCATTTGTAGCTTCTATAAACTTCTGAATTTCTTCTCTCTTTTTACTGATGAGACTCACATTCAGTGGATCTATTTGCAGCAAGGTCTGAACCTTATCAATGTCTCTCTTGGCATCTTCAACATTAATATCAACTCTAATCAATGTAGTCTTATTCCATTCTGTCAATGCTCTATTTATTTCTCTTAGTTTTCTCATGAATACATACATAGGATTCCCCACCACATTAACTTCCCATGCATGCTAAATTATATCCATGAACCTACCCTTCCTAGCTCCTTAACCCAATAGTTAAAGAACCTAAAATATTTCTTCTTCTCATTCTTTTGCCGCAATGAGTAAACTAACATTGAAGAGTGATCTGACGTAGCTCCTGGATTCAAGAACTTTGCCTTATAATAAGTATAGGTGCTAATCCACTTTACATTTACTAAGACTTTATCAATCTTAGTCCATGTTCTTGCATCTTGCTTATTTTCCCTTGTACTTCAAATCCGCCAACTCTGCCGAGTTTACACAATGAAAGAAATTTGCAAAGTGTTGAGGTCTAATTTCTGCACCCCCAATCTTCTCTTGAGAATTCAAAATGGAGTTAAAGTCCCCTATTAGAATCCAAGGCTTAGTAATCTTGCAAGACCAGTCCACAATGCTATCCTATAGTGATTTCGTTTCATAACTATCATTACTTCCATATACAATTGTAAGATAAAATTTCTCATCATTATTCAAGGCCACTTCCATAGTAATACTTTGTAACCATTTCTTTAGTGTTGTGATTGTGCATGCTTGTTTATCCCAACATACCCATATTTTGCCCAGTTCATTAAACTCATAGTTGCGTTTTACTTGCCATCTTGAACAACAATTATTATATTCCATACTTCTAACATATTATTATGTTTCACTTTAGTTTCAACTACTTAAATCTCTGGTTTAGACCCCTCATATTCCAACAACCCATATTGATCATTTAAACCTATTTGAAGGATTAAGGTGATCGTACTTGGCAACCATAATAGAATTTCCAAGGATTTGTGTAGCTTTATGCCTTGTATTGATTGTGCTAGTCTTAGGGAGTGAAGTATTTGCATTGTTGTTCCCACCTGGTTTAGTATACTTCCTTGGACTTTTACCTCTTTCACCAATTCTTTTATGCTTAGTACCATCTCTAGATGTTCTCCCTTCTCAATTTGAGTACCCCCATCGTCTCCTTCATCTCCAACCTTCGTGAGAGGTTGAGTTTAGGACTTTCGCTCGGTTTTCTTCTAACACTCCTCTCCTGGAAGTGTTGTTTGAGTTGGCATCGTGATTTTGGCTGGGACCTATATGATTCTGATCAATTGGAGTCCTCATTGGTCGATCTTTTACCATGAACATTTCGAATTACTTGCACACGGGCAATAGAAGAAGATTGAACTGACGCATGCATTTTTTCCATAAGAGTATTTTGATTGAGTCTGTTGTCTCTCACGACACGAAACTCTCGGCTAATTCCTGTGCATCAAGCAAAGAATTTCGGAACACAAAGTTTTACACAGTATTTTTTTATGTTTGAAAAGTTTCTTAATCTAGTATTTACAAGCAAAGATTAATACAATGACATTATCATTCAAATCATACCATGTCAAGCATCAATCAGACTATAGAACATATTGATATTGTAACTCCAAAAACACAATGATTGTATTTGTACCTAGTATAGTACATAAAATGAGACTTACTTAGTGTAGATAATCGGAGTTCTTATTTCTAGGGACTTCGGAAAGACAGGGAAGTTAAAGGCATCCTTTCCAAAAAGAAAATGAAATATTATATGTAGTTCCTTATCTACTGTTAGAGGGCATGTATTTTCTATTTGTCATCTCACTGAAGTGTGCCTACTGCAGGAAGTTTACATTGTACCAGGAACCAAATGCGAGCCAATTCCTAGAACCAAGCTTCTAAGGCCTGTGATTTTTCATGAAGGATGATTAGTTCAAAGACCAACCCCCTTAATAGCAATCTTGACATTCCTTTGGATGCCAATAGGCTTCATCCTTTCCTTATTCAGAGTATACCTCAATATCCCGCTTCCAGAACGTATCCTTAGATATATGTACAAGATCCTTGGTATTAAACTGATAGTCAAAGGCAATCCTCCGCCACCTCCCAAGAAAGGATAGAGTGGTGTCCTTTTCATTTGCAACCACAGAACCATCTTGGACCCTGTAGTCACCACCGTCGCTTTAGGGAGAAAAATAAGCTATGTCATATACAATATTAGCAAATTCTCTAAACTGATCTCTCCAATCAAAGTTGTGGCTTTAACTAGAGAAAGGGAGAAAGATGCTATTAATATCAGAAAGTTGCTCGAGGAAGGAGATGTGGCAATCTGTCAAGAAGGAACAACATGCAGGGAACCATTTTTATTAAGGTTCAGTGTGCACTATTTGCCGAGCCAAGTGATAGGATCGTTCCAGTGGCAATTGATACTAAGCAGAGCGTGTTTTATGGAACATCATCTCAGGGATTTAAGTTGATGGATCCTTATTTTGTCTTCATGAATCCAAGGCCAACTTATGAGATCACATTCTTAAATTAGTTGCCTAGTGAGCTTACATTAGGAATAAGGGAGAAGAAGAAGAAAAAGGCTAAACAGGTTGTCTCCAGGTTACTTGTATTTAGTTGGGGGGTGCCCAACACAAATTAAGATTTTTTTTTGTCAATGACAAATTTGTAAAATAATTTTTTTTGGGGTCCGCCCAACACAAAATGGGTTGTGCCCATAGCGACTACCACTTACAATAAGGAATCCGTATATATGTTGGTGTAGCTTTGAAATATCAACCACGTTACCTGCTGAGAACAGAGATCCCAAAACTAATGAGCAAAGAAAAAATAAATATTGAAAAAGCAAGGAAGAACTCATCAAGTCTAAGCCCTAAACTGTATGAACCCTCATTTTGCGCTTTATGTGTGCAAATATGCTATGCACTTGCCCCATTCATTTACAACCCCCATACATAGTTAAGACAATACACAATAAGACGGTAGTCTAGCTAATACAACCTCCACTTACTGATACAAACACAATAATTGATTCAGGCGCATGTAAATAATTCATAATATTGCAAAGATAGCCATTTAGAAAAGAATAATAAACTATGTCCCCCAAACCATTACTTAATCTTTAAGTGATCAACGACAGACACACGATAAGTAATGACCATAAATAAGGCACACATTACCAATTAACAAAACATAACTAACTGGAACTAAAGACATCACCTATCAATCTAAAATAAAATTCTCTAATTATTGGAGCTAAATCGTAGCTTTCACAATTCCAAACTCTACGTAGACATTCAAAGATTAAGAAAGAATAGGCATCACAGATATTAATGAACCTGAACAATATTTGCTCCAAGAAGAATAAATTCAGCTGCGTCGCTACCAGTCTCCACTCCACTCCACTAATACCAGAAAGATAATAATGCTTGTCTTCAAATTCAAATTTCATTATTTGTGCATGTTCATCACTTTTGCAAGTGTAATAGGATGGACAGCCTTGCAGGAATAGCCTCCAGGTGTGGAGTAGCTGTACACAATAGCAGCAAAACTTTAGAAACCTAGTAATTGGTTTACGCCTATTCAGATTTGTAACTTTGATCAGGTAAACATCGCTTACCCTTCAACACAGGGTTCAGGTCGTAAGGTATTGAGATTGATTCCCATTACACTCATGATTGTGTTAATAGCAACGATTCCTTCGCATCCTGATTTTAATGGTTTCCAAAATCAATAAGAAACAATTTTATATGACGCCTTTCCCTTCTTGAGATCTTCTTGCCTACTCCGACACCTTTTCCTTTATGAACTCAATTTGTTCATCCCCCATTGTGCAATTTCAACAACTTCCTTATTAGGGCTACCCAAAAATTATGTTTGTGTTAGCTTTGAAATATCAACCACGTTGCGCAAGACGAAGAGGTTTTGGGGTTTTGAATGAGTGAGCGGAGAAGAAAGAGGGTCTGGGGTTTTCGTTTTAATTTCGTGCTCGTGCTCGTGCGACTCTTCTTAGTTTTCGCAATTTTTTCCTCCTGATTTATCGTAATTAGTATGGACACTGCACGCTTCCTCAATTGAGGAGGGGAGAGCTATAATATATATATAGAGATTGCCGTAAACTAATTAACTGCTAAGTGACTTACTCTAGTCTAATTTTTGTGTTCCTATAAACAATAGACTCGCATTGATGAAACGAGTATATTAATAATGCGAACTCTTATATATAGATAATATATGACAAATAATTATTTCACTTATTTATTTTATTTTTAAAATGATACAAGTTTATTCCAAGAAATTCGATAAAATGCATAGAGTTGCTTTACTAACTTGGATTTCAAAGTTGATTGTTGCATTTGCTTTCTTCTTCTTATTCGGAACACCAACTGAAACAGCAAAAGTCTCCCGCCTCTGTTTCTCCTATATCCATAGAATACTTTTTGTTGTCAAATGACATGAATACCACTCGTGAGGATAGGCTTATATATATATTCAGACGTGTCCACTGTCTAGTGCCACCTAGCAGACCTCAACCTTTATTAACTCAATCCAAAATCTAGAGTACGCCCGCTGCACCGTAGCTGTGGTGTGCAGTCTTTTGAGTCACAGGCTACACCGGTATGCAGGATTTATAGTATAGTTAGTTGTGGGAATTCTTACGGTTCCCAAACGCACCCTTAAATAGCACGTATACCCAAGAGGGTACGTACGCAACTCAACTATGTCATGGGCTGACCAACTAGATGCTAGGCTTGGTGAGTTTACAGATGTTCATCTAGATAGTTTGGCCGAGTGGTCTAAGGCGCCAGATTTAGGCTCTGGTCCGAAAGGCGTGGGTTCAAATCCCACAGCCGTCAACAAATAGGCAATAAAAAAAAAAGTTTACGGATGGTTTTTTTTTTTCTATCAATTTTAGAAATTTAGAACTAAAAAACAAGAGAAGTTATGTTACAATAGCTTAACACCTCACTTCATCCTTCTCTCTTCAATTGCAACAAACTTATATCCTTTAGCCTGTACCAATTGGAACCTTGAAATATACATGGAGATTTAATATGAGGGTGATGATATATATTTTTTTTATCAGTAAAGTATAACTTTATTAATATAATTAAAGATAGGTACATAAGGATGAGATATCCTCCATTACATGCATATAGAAAAAGAAAAGAAAAGAAAAACCATAAAGTGACAAGTCTCTTAGCCCGATCAACTCATTATGGACTCCCAACGAAACACAAACGCCTCAAAAGGTATGTCTCGTGTCTCAATATGCACCTTTGACCAGAAACATAAAAGAGCTTTGATTGCCAACACAACTTTCTCCATAGGAGTTGTTGTTCCCTCAAAGTGTCTCTGATTCCTCTCCAACCAAATGCCCCATAGAATCGCAATAGGCAACATGCTCCAAAGTCGTCTCCCCTTCCCAGAGTGGACTCTCAAGTCCCATGAGGCTAATAACATCGTCACCGGAACCAGACAAACCCAAGAAACCCCCGACTCTATCTAGAATAAAATGACACCAAACCCGCCATGAAAAAGGACAAAGCAAAAGAATGTGATTCACAAACTCCCCATCCCTTAAACACAACGGACAAAAGTTGACAAGAACTTTTTTGACACGTCTTTTTCTGAGATTGTCAATAGTCAAGATTTTACCAAGAGATGCACACCAAACAAAAAGGCAACTTTTGACGGAACTTTAGAACCCCAGATAATATGACCAGGAAATTTAGGAAGGGCATTAAGATCATGGCGGGAGATTAGAGAACGAAGCTTAAAGTAAAATGATCTAGAAGAAAACCCCCTTTTCTTGTAAATAAACCAAAGCCTCTTATCTCTGTCAGGTCTCACAGAAGGAATAGAGTCTAACATCATCGTGAGAGCAGCCACACTCACTATATCCCTGTCAGAAAGAGCACTATGAATACCCATGTCCCAAGCAATAAAACCATTGTGTTCCCTCATGAATGATCGAATTGGCAGGTTCCTTAAGTCAGAAACGGCATATAATCTAGGGAAAACGTGTGACAGAGGCCTCTCGTCTAGCCATATATCCTCCCAAAAGCGGATGCTAGCACCTTTGCCTAAATCAAATCTAATATGTAGAACGCCTCTCCCACTCTCTGAACGCCTTTCCAAATACCACAGTCATAAGGTATGGCCACAGGACCACTCTTCCACCCCAAACCATATTCTCCAAACCTAGACACAATCACCTTCCTCCAAAGGCTCTCTTTTTCTTCCCCGAACCTCCAAAGCCATTTACCTAGCAAAGCAAGATTAAACTCTCGTAAGCTTCTAATACCTAAACCACCTTCCTGTCTAGAACGACACACCTTCTCCCAACTAACCAAATGAAACCTATGCCTCTCCTCACTATCATCCCAAAGAAAATTTCTAATAATCGCCTCCAATTTAGCGATAACACTCTTAGGCATGTGGAAAAGGGACATAATAATAAACAGGAAGACTGGAAAAAATGCTTTTAATCAAGATCACTCGATCGCCTTTAGACAAAAAACGTCCCTTCCACCCAGCTAGCCTACGACTAAATCTCTTAATAACCGAATCCCAAATAGAACTCGATCTATAACTCGCTCCCAAAGGAAGACCCACGTATCTGGAGGGAAGACTACCGATGTTACAACTATAGAGGATGCCAAAGCATCCAAATTATCCCCCTCACTCACCCCAAAAATAGTACTTTTCACCATATTCACCTTAAGACCCAATACAACCTCAAAACAGTAGAGGATACCCCTAAGATACCTCATTTGCTCTAACTCCTGCCCAACAAAAACCACAGTATCATCCACGAACTGAAGATGAGATATCAAAACCTGGTCCTTACCAACTCTAAAACCCTCTAAAAACCCTAACCTATTAGCCATCTCAATCATTTTACCGAAAACCTCCACAACCATGAGGAAAAGAAGTGGGGATAAAGGATCCCCCTGCCTTATACCTCGAGAACTCTTAAAAAACCCCGTCGGTGACCCATTTATGAGAATAGAAAAAGAGGTCGATGAGACACATCTTCTTATCCAACCCCTCCACTTAACTCCAAAACCCATACGCATCATAACGTAATCTAGAAAATCCCAGCTCACATGATCATATGCTTTAGCCAAATTGATTTTACATAAGATGCCTGGGTTGCCGCTTCTCTTCCTATCATCAATGGCCTCATTAGCAATTAACACCCCATCCAAAATTTGTCGTCCAAAAACGAAAACCCCCTGCTCTTGAGCGATCACTCTAGATAACACCTTTTTTAACCTAATAGAGAGAACTTTTGAAATGATTTTGTGAGCACTTCCCATAAGACTAATGGGACGCAAATCACCAACATCCTCCACCCCTTGCTTTTTTGGAATAAGCTTTATGAAGGTGTTATTAAGGCTATGGGCTAAAAAACTCGACTCATAAAAATCTCGAACTATATCCATAAAATCGTCTTTCACCACCCCCCCAAACTTTTCTAAAAAACTCAATTGAAAACCATTTGGACCCGGAGATTTATCACTCTTCAGACACTTCATAGCTTCCCATACCTCTCCTCCTCCATGCTCTTTTCTAACTCATCCCTTTCCCCATCTGAAATGCAATCTAAGCCAAGATTATCAACCCGAGGGCGAATACGATTAGGCTCGGTATACAACTTAGAATAATATTGCACCACCTTATTTCTGAGATTATTTTCCCCACTCACATCCTCGCCTTCAATTAACAATCTCTGAAGAAAATTCTCTCTAAATCTCGCTTTAGCACATTGGTGGAAAAATTTAGTATTAGACTCGCCCTCCTTTATCTATCTCTCTCCTGACTTCCGTCTCCAAGAAATTTCTTCTAAGTTCACCACCTTCTCAAAATTTGCTTTCATGTTTAAACAACTACTCCACTCTTCCTTGGATAGAGGACCTTCCTCCTCTTTCAAATCTAAAATCCTTACGTCACTTAAGAGGTGATCCTTTTTTCTATCAATCCTACCGAAAACCGTATTATTCCACTCCTTAATCTTAAACTTAACAAACTACAATTTCTTAGTAAACCTAATGTTAGGTCTATCTCACTCCTGATGAACCCCCACCATTCTCTAATCTTGTACACTAAATTGGGATAAGAGAACCACATGAGCTCGAATCTAAACAGGGTAGGTTTGCCTCCACCAATCTCTTTAGATAAGGTGATAGGGTGGTGATCCGATGTCATACTAGAGACCACAGCTTGAATCAAATGAGGCCATCTCTCCTCCCAGTCACTACTCACAAGAAATCTATCCAAAGACGAAAGGGTGGGATTCTCATGCTTATTTGACCAGGTGAACTTGCCCCCAATGAGGGGAATGTCCATAAGCGCACACCTCCTAACCCACTCATCAAACTCTCTCAACTTAGAAGTTATACGACAACCACCTGTTTTCTCATGAGAAAATCTAATCACATTGAAATCACCTGCTATACACCACGAGCCTCCCCTATTGAAGACATAAACATCATCAAGTTCTCTCCAAAAAGAAGAAAACTCCTCTTTATTCTTCCTAGAAGGCCCATAAACATCAATAACTAATTTAGAGTATGCTTCCCCACAAATTGCAGACAAGAGACACTGAATAAGATCCAACAATATTATCACACACATCTACCTTGTCCTTATCCCATAGAGCACAAATCCCACCCGCCGACCCCATCAAAGGTAAATTGATCCAATCAATGTCATTAATACCCCAAATCTCCCGAACAATTGTAGGAGAGAAACACCGAAGTTTGGTTTCCTGTAAGAGAACTACACTAGGTTTTTCTCTCCTAATAACTTCTTTAATACACGGATGTTTATTCTTATCGCCTAAACCCCTCACGTTCCAACTCATAATTTTGTGATTCATAAAGAAACATTTAACTTCCCCCTCCCTCTTCTAGAACTACCCTCTTGTATCCCCTCTCCATAATTAATGGAGGATGTAAGGCGAAACACCTCTTTTGACGTTCCTTTTCTACCTTTCACCCGTGAAGGAGATCGCCCTCTACCCAACTTCGATTCACTCCTTCCCCTACGACCTCTATGATTGATAGGCTGACCAAGAGAAGTTTGAACAGAGGCAAAGATAGATTTAAGAAGGTTCAAAGCTTCTTGTTCCCTCCCCTCGTAAGATAAACCCGATAGCTTAATAAGGTCTTCGATATGACTAGACAACCAAAACACAGTGGTGTCCTCTAAAGAATCAGGATTAGGACCCATCATAGTTATAGGTGAGACCTCTCCCAAACGATCGAACACACCCTCCTTGACTCGTAGCTTATCCTCCCCCAACCCCATCTCCAAAGAAACAAGCCTGAAATCATTTAACCCTCCATTATCAACCGTTTCTAACTGAAGGAGACTGTCACCCAGTTTAATATACGGATAAGCGGTTATGCCAGATTCAGGATGTTCATGAGACCTCACAATAGTTTCATTGCTCTGTTGTAGATCAACATTTAGCCTCTCTGGTGGGGAAATGGTGAAGGAAGGTGTCTCCACGTCAAAATGTTTAGACACACTCCTAACTGAGTTGACAAGATCAGCATAATTGGCATTGCTCGTACAAGTTGTGGAGATCTGATCACGTAAAAATTCAAATCGGGGATGCATCAAGACTTGTAAGATTTAAAACATGGATAATATTGAAAGGATGTGAAGATGATAAAAGAAAGGGTGAACAAGGTGATAGACTTCCTGAATTTTCATTTGGAGAAACTAATGCCAATTTCGGTAAAGGTGGACTGACCTCATGGTCCCTTTTCTCCATAATATCCTCAAACTACCCCTCTTCATTCAGAATACAATTCTCCAGATTGTCCCATACTTTGTTCCAAACTCTTTCTATTATGGCCGTCATGTTCGTCTCCAAGTGCTTGTTGAAAATGTCTTCAATACCTTGACTGATTATCTTTTGCTGAGACTCATGTCGCACGGTAATCTCGGGCAAAGATGTTGGAGTCGCATTTGTGTGCAAGTCAATAATGTATGAGGCTATCACTCCATCTCGAGCTGACTTAGGTGATTCGGTGCCATTGCAACTTGCCAGTCCAAGATCATGGAGACCTGTCCCAACTTCTTCGTCAAGATCATACTGACCATCATCATCTAATTCGATCTCCGAGCCCAGAAGCCTACAGGAATCATCTTTATCCCCAAATTGATCCCATGGCAGGAGATTCCCCATGTTCACGAGCTTCAGTTGTATTGAAAATACACGCAACACGTAATTATTTGTTTGTCGTTGTTTGTGTTACGTATCTTTTGCAAATCTTACTTAGCCCAATATATATTGACTAGTATAGTGGCTAGCAAGGTATCAATCCTACTCTAAATAACTAAGTGATGGTAATAGAAATTCTTAATCTAAGTTACTCTAATGGATGCAAGTAAAAGATGTGGCTAAGTAATGCAGAATATATAGTTTATTTGGTTTGAGATTTAAACTATGTATAAAATAAACTAAATTAAATATATGAATATGAATCAAGAGAGAGAATATCTTGGGAGAGATAAATCCACCAAAATCATAGAATTAGTCTAATAGATCTACCTATCATGCTTAATATAAATCACCAATAGAAACTCACCATACCTACAAACCTTATGCTCATAACCATGATGATAATATGTGGCTTTCAACATGCTTTCTATCTTTCCATCAAATACTTCTTCAATCTCCAATGATATCTTCTATCTAACCAAATTGTGCTTTAAGTGTCATTCAATATACAACTCTAGGTGCCATGGAAAATCCACATGTGGCATTAACCATACAACTAATTTAGGTGCCATAAAGAATCCAATCATCACACTAGAACACTAAAAACTAGAAGAAAAGAATCTAGGGTTTGTGGTATTTGGCTCTACACAATCTTGAATTACCCTATGACCTCCTAACCTCCACAGGAGCATTAGATCAATGGATGAATAAGAAGAAACTCAATGAGGGATTTAAACTAAAACATGATAGAAGAAGAACTAAACTAAAACATACGAAAAATGCTTCATCTCCCCTCCCAAGAGATGGGAGATTAGCCCCTCATACTATGCTATGAACACAATATGAAAAGGAATAATCTTTATAGCTATTAATGGTGAAAAGGTCTGAACTTTCTTCTCTCTTAATTCTAGATCTAAGATGCAAACACTAAATTTCCTAGATGATGTAAACTGAGGTTTTTGTGCCTTATATATTAGCTTACATGCTCGTCTGGATAGAGATCCGAATCCTATGTTTATTTGGTGTCAAACTCTCTGTAATCTTTCTAGAAGCAATCCTGAAGAAGTTAAATTTGGTTGGACCAAAGTTGGACATGGCCCACTTTGCCCTGCAGGCTATTTCCCAAGCTGCAGCTTCTGACAGCTTTCAGTTTCCTGATTCTTGTGAAACTCTGACTTCTTTTCCATGTTGATCTCATCTTCCTATGAAGTTGAAATTAAGGCTTTGAGATCAGATTGAAGACTCTTCTAACTCAATTATTATCCTCTTTTAGAGTCCCATTAGGCTTGGCACTTATGGAGACAAATATGATATTTTTGCCCTAGGCCTTTAGCTGTAATTCCCAATGACTCCTTTTTTACTTGTTGACTTCTTTTCCCTCCATATTTCATATTTAGGTTCTTTGACCTGCAAAAACTCAAATTGCATCATATTAGAATATTTAAATATAAAATGGAGACTAACATACACATAATTGGGGTTATAAATCATTACTTTTGAGCACTTATCATGTATCAATCTGACATTCAGAAGCCCCCATTGTTTCTAGAGGATACCCAGTCTCTGTTAGGCTCGAAAAGTGTTCTAGTCCAACATGTTGTTCTCAAGAGCCTGCTGGGCGTGGATACTAACAGAAATTAAATCCTCTTCTTGGGCCCGGGTCACAGGATCCACACTTGGGTGTATAGAGATATCACAGCGTGTAGAGACACCTGTCCACTCAAACTTAAATGTCTCAAATTCAAACTCTATTGACCCATATACACCTGCCTAAATTCTGTCTTGGATGAGCCCATTTTGACTTAAAACTTGTGGACCACTAGCCCCATGTTCTGCTATTTGATTTAAACTGCCCACATCAGCCTGAACTCTAGTAAGTGCCACATCAGCTCTCCTACCGCCGGCATAATCCCCATGTCTGCCCTTCGGATTCTATGAACATCCCCTAAGTTCAGCAAGTTAAGGAGAAATATAGGGGGATCCAAGTCTATGAAGATTTTAAGTTAATCGATCGAGGTATATCAGTCTCCCTCCTGATGGAATCCTCTGAGAAGAGACCATGAAAGAGGGCCCTGCTGTAGTTTTGGCCAATTCTTCCCCTCTGGAACTGCCAAGTCTGAGCCTGAAACTGGCCCCAAACAGCATGATTGTTATTCTTGAACCATGAACCATTGTTGAAGCCCTAAATTTCTGAATTACCCAGAAAGCTTCATCTAATCTGAAAACCACCCTCGCCTTCCTGTTTCTCCTTTCTTCAGTTACAGACAAGGACGACGATCTAACTAAAGTATTAAAAAGAAATAATGTGGCTTCAATGGGGATTTAAATCTCCATTGATCTAACTATGTTCTCATCTCAAAAGCATTCCAAATACAAGGAAACACATGCCAACTAATCTACATGCATGAGATGCCATTATCTATGTGAGTTTAATTACTTGGTAAGATGTAGTGAAACACCCAAAATACACTTGATTAGATATATTGTTTTCACCCAATTTTAATTATCAGTTGAACATTTGAAGTTTCTTTTGGAATTTTTTGACATATTGGAGTCTCGACTGATTTTCTGCCCAAGCTATTAAGGGAACATTATACCTCTTGTATTTTCTGGATGGATATAAGACTATAGGCCAAGGTTTAACTATTCAAATGATTTCCTTACTGCCTATCAAGATTCAAATATTGTTTTCTCCGTTTAATTAATCAATTAATGGACAGGTGAAATTGTTAGTTTAGGTTGAAATTAACTTACGTGTTGTGTTGTGTTGTTGTGTTTCGTTGGGTTAGAACATATTTCCAGTGAATTGAATTGGGGTGTTATGATATTGCAGTAGGTAAGTTTAGAGAACGAACAACACTTGCTGTTACAGGAGAATATAAAGGGGGGATACCTGTTCATTTTGGTAAGAAGCTCAACCATTAATTTTTCCTCTAGTCTTTTCTTTTAAGAAAAATGTATACTGATTTTACAGTGCTCTAAGACACTTTGTGGAGTCTGACATAGGTGCTTTACCACTTAGAAGTGGACAAACTATATTGAAATGGAACAAGCATTAGACTCTGTTAGAACTATGGAGTGATGGGTATTATTTAATTGTTGGTGAGGTGGATATATTTTGGTGATGTATGATGAGCATTTAGGGTGATGTTATTCCAGTACTAAAAAAACATGATTTTATATCGGCTAAAAAGTGATATAAAAGACTTTTCGTATCGGTTTTTCAATTAACTTCAAACCAATATAAGTACCCCGATATAAAAAATAACCGTAACCAATATAATAACTCATCCTTTTCACATCGGTTAGTCAGGAATTGATGTAATATCTATCAGTATTTATAACATAAGTTATTGTAAAATTGATATAACTAATAGCAAAACCGATATAAGAAATACTTCTTATATCAGTTTTCATGTTGCTTTTTATATCGGTTCTAGACGAGCTTGGGACCAATATAAGTTGTTCAACATAAGTGATATAAAAATTGTATCATATTGGTTTTTGAAAAGTTGTATCATATTGGTTGTTCTGTAACCAAAATAATTTTTTTTTTTTTGAATATCAAAACTAATTGCAACACCACATAAAAACCTGCCAATCCCACAAAATAAAAACAACATCCTTGCAGTACACCAATAGAAGAGAACTTTGCATAAGAAAGCTTGCTATAAACAAATTTCCACTAAAAAAGTACGTGTTTCACTTACATGTCCAAAAAGTTAAAACTAAACAAAAAACCAAAAGTGGCACATGATGCCTCTATGTAAACCTTCCCCGCTTCCCCGATTAGTTCTCTAATTTCCATGTACAACAAGTTAAAACTAAACGAAAAACCAAAAGTAGCACATGATGGCTCCATGTAAAACTTCCCCGCTTCGCCGATTAGTTCTCCAATGAAAACATGACCTACAAGGCATAAATCGAGCACTTCATCAGTACTTTGCAAGAGAAGAGCCTAATAAAACAGAACCACACTAAGGAAATTAATTAAAATTGTGTACAATGTGCTCAAGAAGTGTAGAAGTCATTGTGTTTTATGTACCACAACTTTTTTGATCTATATGGTCTAGGCAATTGATTCCATATAGATACGTACAACAGTGCAAACAAGACATATAAGTTTAAGGTCCCTCCTGGAGGTTTGGAAATTCTTGTGCTGAATAAATCCAAATGATGCAAGATAACACTTTCAAATGACTAAGTATGCACCAAGGTAATTAATGACCAATGGGACATGGAGTACTAAGGGTAAATAAGTTGACTGCATGGACAACAAATTAAATAAAAAATGCATGCATTGGAGAAAAACCTCAAATTTCTCTATGCAGGATGTGGCTAAGTGACTAAGCTTGCATTAGACTGATAACCAACCTAACATTGAATACTATTTTACACTTGAATGTCTCACACATGGCAAATAACCAATTTGATGTAATTTTTCCTACATCAGTAGTCTTTGAGGCAAAAGCAGGATAATTGATGAGAAGGATTCTTCTTGCTGAAACTGTGTGTGCATGACATTGCACTTGAGTATCATTTCCAGTTCAAATGTCTTGAAGCAATATAATTGAATACAATATACACCAAAAAATGTGAAAAAATAGACTCGACATAGACTTGTGAAAAATGTGAAAATCACATTACCCCTGAGTGTTATTTACTCATGCAGTAGTGGTTCCACAACATCATCATGGAGTTCATCAACTAATAAGAATAAAAGAAGTAGGTTAGTGGTTGAATAATTAACAGGAATCAAATTTGTGATGATGTCGGTAATAACAAAGTGTAGGCCAAACAAATAAAGGGTCACTGCACTCAAATGGACTTCATATCATTTCAGTTATAAATATATAGAATTCAATTAACTACATATACTTGAGTAGGCATTAAATTGTAGAAAACTACCTTCTTAGCAATTGTTGTGTGCTCTTTCCCTTGAAAATGTAATCCACGAGCTCATGTGGTGACTACACTAACATTCGTAAAACAAACCATGGAGTTGCAAGAGAGAGAAAGAGAGAGAGAGGTTATACTTCAATAGAACATTTCCATAGCTGCCACTTTCACACAAATACACAATGGTATCCATTAAGACATAGTAAATGAAACCTTGAAAACAAACAAACAAGAAGAATGAACAACTCACTCATTCACTATGAACTTTACATCCAAATCAACAGCCTCGTACACACTGCACAAGAATCATCAACCACATCCTACATGGAAATTCAAGTTAAAACGATAAAGTTAATTACGGTAGTTTCTAGAAAACATAACTAATAATAGTCCTTTGGCGACAATCTTGTCCATTGATCCCAAAGCCAATCTACAATTTTGCATCTACCAAATAATATATATAACATTGACTAATGTATATAATACAATGAAATCACAATTTAATACCCTATAAAACATACTTGCGGGGTACTAAACTCATTATTTGACGCTGCCTTGTTCACTTTTGAAGTACCATCATCTTCAAGCTACATGTTATAAGAGTGAAATTCGATAAATAAAGACAAAGACCACAACTCTAACTTGCACATAATGCTCTCGGGGTACCCAAAGCCATAGTAAGAACATCATTGCTTCCCTCTGCCACTACAGTCCCACATTTACTTGCTTTTTCAGATCAACCTACAATACCATAAAACCAATGAATCCCGAGCCATATGTATACAGCTGATTCATAAATAGCTTGATGCATGGACATCCAAGGCAGACTTCCTACTGCCCTGAGAATTAAGAGTAATCAGTGCAACCACCTACTACTCGAACCATCTAAATCAACACTAATGAGGTGACCTCAAAGCTATAGTGAAGGCGTTTGATACCTCACAACTACCATGGGCACTCTTACAGAAAGTCCAAAACAAATTCCAAAAAGCTTGTTGTCACTCGAGTGTGGAGAGATGCTAATTTTGTACACTTCCACTCTTTTTAATACTATTAGTCAATTAGCACGTATCAAACGGTACTTGTCAACCCATAATAACTCCCTCGTCGTCTTATTATTAAGTCCAAGAGCAAAGAGTGGTTGTTGTTGTTGTTTAGTGAAATCGTCACAAAGAGCATCGAAATCCTCTTGTTGTTGTTGTTGTGGATTTCGACGACGATGACGACCCCTTTTTGGAGTAGTAGTAGTAGTAGTAGACTTGTTATTAGTAGTAGTAGTACGGGAACCCATCTCCTTCTCTGCCTCGTCGTCGAATGAAGAAAGCAGTAATACCAGGGCATTCCTCCTTTTCCCCATTCCTCCCTCTCACTCTCGCGTATGTTGCAAGTTTGTGATTTTACTTTACCCTTTTTAACCACTTACTTTAGACTTTAGACCACTCTCGCCTTGGCCTAGTCAGGAATTTAGGCACTACACAATCGGCTAAACTGAGACATTTGTGGAATAGAAAACACTTGCCCAATGCAAGGGTGACAATTACAGTGACTTTTAACTAAATCACAACGAAGATAGCAGTTGCTACCGAGATTGTCACTGAGTTGTGAGTTTTGGACGGAACCTTTTATTCCGTTTCGTGTGTTTTTTAGATTTTTTTTTTTCGGTTTTTATTTTTCTTTCGGATGGGATGTTTCATTCTGTCCGGCCGTTTTTTCGATATTTACATTCAGATGGAATCAAACATTCCGTCCGAGGTTTAAAGTCACCTCTACATTGGGCAACATTTTTTTGTTTTTCACCACAAAAGTAGCAAAGAGGGGAAATAGTCTTACGTGGAGATGAAAAAAAGTGACTTGCATTAGGAATGCTCTAATAAAATGTTCCCAATAGCTTCTTTAATTGATATTATGTTAATTGGTACTGGGGTCAAATTATGTGTGGTAATGAGAAGTTGTGAACACGAGAACGGTCAAATTATATTATGTGCTACTTGCCGAATGGAACCATCTATGGTGACCCCAGTACCAAGTGCAGTTTACTTACGTCCGCGAGGACGTGTGTGGCTAGTGCATTTCTTTACGAAGGTTTAACCAATGTTTTTGCATTTCAGCGATTCGCATTTTGATGAATATCATGATTTTGAACTAGGAACATTTCACATAATCAATATGAGACGCACTCTGAAATGCTGACACTAGATGTAAAATGTTCAGAATTAATGAGGCTTAATATCTTCGTGCAATCGCGCCATAAGCTTAATTGTTAAACTCAAAGTCAAAACCAATTACGCAGTATCTATTACCTTGTAGCAACTTGCGACTTGATATGAACTGATGGGAACATTTTAATCAACCACATCATTAGAGAAAAATACCTAGAATATTAAAATATTTCAGCTCGTGTTGATGCATTTGACATATTCGCCTGTGCATTTTAATATTTTATTTATAGCAGTTCATCGTGGGCCTCAAGCCCATTAACGTGAAATCATTATTTTTGGTGTTGGACTTAAAAATGGGCTTTTGGCAGCTTCCCTTCCTCTTTTCCTGTCCCAAAAAACTCTTTCTACTTGAAATGGCGAATTCGTACAAAGGCGGAGGCAGCGGTGGATATTGCAGGTATTTATTTATTTCTTCAAATAAAAAAAAAATGATTATAATTTATTATTATTTAAATGAGTTATTTAGTTAGTTTGTTGTTTTGTGTTTTGTAGAGAAGGACTGGTTACTCGAACAGTTTCGAATAATCCAGATGAGGATTGATCCTATTCATTGTGATTTAGATGAAGAGATTACTGGTCTTCATCGTCAGATCGGTTTGCTAAAAAATGTACGTTACAACCTCGCTTCTTTTTCATAATAACTTTTAACTTCTTGTCTCCAATTTGTGACATTTGGACTTCTATAGAAATTTTTTATATGATATTTTATGAATGTTTCAAGTTTTTTGCCGGAATTTCAAGTAACTCTGCAAACTTTTTGTTTTTCGGTCCAGGCTTGCAATTTAGTCTCGTATGAATTTGGCAATTAAAGTTGGACTACTGTTTGTCAGATTTCGTCAATAAATACAAAGAAACTGTACACAATCTTATCAACAACTAGCATAGGCATTATAGTAGCACAAGTTTTTCCTCTCTAGTAGCTCGTAAATAACATTTTCATGCGGTGACTAAGTTTGGCAAATCCTTTCACTTGGATGGTAATTAGGGATGCATGTTTTGTACCCTCTCATCAGCATTTGGACATTTACTGCTGTTTGGTTTAGTCACTGTGTACATCGTATACGTTTTACATTTTGGATTTTTAGATTTGTTTTTCAGTCAATAAGTCTGAGCCCTTAATTTTTTATCCAAGCTATATTAGTTTACGTAAACTTTGTGCCGTTGTTATCTACCTAAAGCTTTTACTGTAATCTTTTTCTGAGAAGCTCTTATTCAAATGAAAATTCTGCAGGTAGCTCAAGAGATAGAATCGGAAGCGAAGTTTCAAAATGACCTTATCACTCAGCTGGTAATCATCTTAATACCTTATAAGTTTGTGTACTAAGTTACTAACTTCTTAAATTGTAGCATGTTAGTTCCATATATATATGTAGCGCTGCTCTTAAAAAGCATACTCGTCATAGAGAGAGTCATCCACTCATCCTAATAATCTATCTTTTCTGCAAATCTAGATTTTACAACAGAATATAGCATTTCAAATTCATTAGAGCATCCGTACTTCTAACATATAACAACTTTGAAAATTGATAAAAGATCTTCTGTTGCCAATTTACGTAAGTTCAAATAATTGAACTGTTTGAACTTTAAACTTTATTTTTTGTTCTCCTACAAAGTGTACAAATGGAACTTAAAATTGGTTTAACATTCTTGACTTTACTGATGCCCTTTGTTCTAATTGTTGAATATGATAACTGTGTCTTTACAGGATATAGCTTTGAGATATTTTTTTCTATAAGTTTTACCTTTGCAAATTATAGATACTCTTTGACAGTTTTGTTGCATCTGATTTTTGAAAACAGCAAATGACACTGATTAAAGCTCAAGCAGGAGTGAAGAACAACATGAGGAGGCTGAATAGGAGCATCATTCAGCAGGGTCAAACCATGTATTGCATGTTGTTCTGTTTGCTCTATTTTGCTTTTTCGTGGTCTACTTGTTGGCCAAATGGTCTCGGAGATGAGAATTTACAAGCTAGCTAGGGATCTCTGTGGATCATTGCATGACCAGTAGGTTTCAGTTTTCGTTGTAAAGTCTTACAAATTTTAGCCTCGAGAGTTATGCTCTTAAAAAGTTTGTCTAGCATACCTCATTTACAACCAAACTGGTGTTCAGATATACTGCATCAAAGAATTGCTTCATACGTATTTCTTTTCCTTCAGCTTTCTTCTCATATGAATTTTATGGACATGAATTATAGACCCGAAAACAAGTGAAAGGATAGGGGAGGGGGAGGAGTGTCTGTGTGAGAGTCTGACAGATCTGGGAAATCGATATTGAGGTCATTAACTGACATTCTTAAACGCATACTTTACAGATTAAAAACAGAACTGAAAATGTAGTTGTAGTTTATGCATTCTTGGTTTCAGGAATTGATTGAATGTATATGAATTATTCATTCAACTACTCGTGCACACACACAACTTGATTTTGGTTGCTGGGTTGTGAACTCATCCTGCTTCATTACCTTCGCCTGATTGATGGCATTCCTAGCCCACTTGGTGAAGAAAGTTTCATTGTGGCCAACTTGACCATTTTTGTAAATACCGAAGCATTCTGAATCTTTTTCAGGATGGGGGCATTCCTTCTCAACTTGTGGATCCCACCAAGCTCCCAGGTGTTTAATTCCCGAATAATCTGCCATCCAAATATCCAATGGAGAGCATACTTGTCTATGCCTGCATACTCCCCACCATCTGTTGGGGAAAAACTCCATAACACTGCTGTTCCTATCCATGAAGAGCATGTTCGTCAGTTGGGCCCCGTGTGGTGATGCTACAATGTCAGTAAAACTCATCGCCCTTACCTGAAAATATACCAAAATGTTGTTTAGAAATGTGTTTGCAGAATCATTAAATATGGGTCCTAAAATTTGTTGTTTAGAAAAATGTTTGCAGAAAAATCAAAAAACAATTAAATATTTGTTTGTTTGCCCCAAACTTAAACAATCTTTGTTATCTGTGTTAGAAACGATTTATATGTTGGGATTATATGTTTTTGGATAAATATGTAAACGATCCGACCACAACTATATATTTTTTCAAAGTTCAAATCCCAAATGATGTTCATATCGTTGAGATCGATCCAAACGGTGTACGCCACAATTTTTCTAAGTCAAAACGGTGTGACCATTTTTTTTAAGTCAAATCCCATGGGCGTACATCGTTTTGGACTTAGTACAAACGCGCGGTGGTCATATCGTTTGGGATTTGAACTTTGAAAAAAAATTCAAAGTTCTCGTTTTTCTTAACCGGAACAAAAGTCCTTAACAATAAGTGTGTTTTGGGACTTAGTCAAAACGACCGATTTGGACTAAGTCCCAAACGGTATCGTTGGACTTAAATCCAAACCACTCAAGTGATAAGTTTGGGGTTTCAATTCAAATTTTTTTAGACTAATGGCATACTTGTAATAATTGTTTTTTTTTTATTTTTTTTGAAACCAATGGCAATTATAATCGCTTTTTAATGGAGTCCGCTGAAATTTTTAAGTACCTTAAATATTTGTTTGTTTGCCATTCTAAGCCTTTAGAATATGTTGGGATTATATGTTTGCAGCAATATGTATGAACTATTTTCTGACATGTGATAGTTCTGACCATAGTTATCAATATTGTACGATACAATATGCTCATATTGAAAGCAAAATGATACGTATTACACTAGTGTATCAAAAGTTTTATGTATTGTCGATACAAGGAGTGTATCATACGATACAAATGTATCAAGTGATACGCTTCAAACACATTAAATATTAAAAACAATTATCCGAAAATGAGTTTTTAATATTTATTGAGTTTTTTTTTCTCCTTTCTAAGCCTTAAAAAGGGTTAAAGTTTTAGGATATGACAGACAACAATTGTAATGCAAAAGCAACAACTAGGGCTGGGTTTTGATAACCCGATAACCGATCTAAACCAAACCGATAAAAAATAGTTTGGGGTTTTGATAATTTAGTTTGCCGTCTGTCGACCCGAAACCGAACCGAAGTTATAAAATATTGGTTTGGTTTTGGGTTTGCCTTCCACCGAACTGATATGAACCCGAACCGATAAGATAGCATTTTAGTAATATTTATGATTAATTTTGTATGTGTTTATCAATTATGTAGTTAAAATTAATAAATTTAATTTAAGATTTAATTGATTTTATAGTTTTCGGTTCGGATCGGTTTGGGTTCGGTTTGCAATATATCTTATCGGTTCGGTTTCGGATTAGATGTAATATTATCGGTTCGGTTTGGTTTTGGGTTTTCAATTTTTTTATCGGTTTGGATTCGAATTTTCTAAAACCTGACCAAAACCGAACCATTGACAGCCCTAGCAACAACTAGCTTACTCATCTAATAGCTAGCCTATCCTTTTATGTCTAATACTAATTTGGGCCTAGTGGTTGAAAATGATAACATTTTGTACCATACACTAGTAGTATTGTGTGTGATAAGACTACTTTTGTACAAAATATACACATGCACAAACTCATATAAAATTATAACCATGAGTCTTCACTCTTCAATCCTTAATACCATTTCATGCAAAGTAAAAATGTTGTATCTTACAATACACAGATGATACGATATGCAAAAAATGGGATCCGATATAGATTCGTTTTTATGCCATCGTCAAAAGATTAGTCATCACATAAACGATCTTTCCATGTTTCACCGACTTCCAGTATATGGCAAACCAAGAAGGGAAACTGGGAAAGTACCAACCTGATCGCAAACGCTGAGATTTTCTGATTGAGTAACAGTTAATTTGCATCCTTTAACCCTTGCACACTCGTTACTAAATATTTTAACCACCAATGATTCGTTCTTGAACGACCATGCTCCTTTCCTCATCAGCAACGTTAGCTTTACAGCAGTGTCCTTGTAAAGGTGTGATGTGTTATTCCTCTACAAACAACTCTGGGACCGATATGAATAGATGGGTGAGACCGAAGTTCGCTTTTTTGGAGCTTAATCGCCTAATGATATTTTTCTCACGAAACCTGGGCTCGAGGAGTAGAATCAAGTCCGGGCGTAGTTCATAGGAGTGGTATTTATAGAGATTGAAAGTGTATCCTCACCTCCACGTGTAAAGGATGTCACCAACGTGGGGTGTGGATCATGGGAGCACGGAGAAATATCTACATAGGTCCGCTGCGTGATGATGAGGAGTGGCGATGCGTGGCGAGTAGCTTCGCGGCCGTGACCGATGGATCGACAGTTAGGATGAGTGCAAGTACACCTTTGGTCATGATTGCTTATGGATAGAGTGCGTATCGCCTGGCGTAGTTCGCATGATGTTGCGACCGTCTTGTGGCGATGTTGGCTAATGGATGCGACACAGGACCATAGGTCGGTGCATTAGTTTCACCATGTTAAGCGTCGTCTTTGGATAGAGAATATCACTCCCCACACGCGACCTCTCGAGGGTTTGTGGTAACGACCTGTGAGAGAGAACGGTAACGCTGCATCTTGGTGATATTTGGGGAAGCGGCCACGATCGATGTAGAAGAAACGGTGGTGTTAACAGCGTCGCTGAGTTTAGTATGATCGTGTGGCGTGTGCGGCAAAGTGGCCGCGGATCCCGGCGATTCTGCAGAGAAGAAAACGCGTGGCCCGTTTTTCGGGATGGGAAAAGACAAGACAGATTACTTGGAAGTCGTGGACGGCTAGGGCTAGGGTGTAATCATAATGCCTTGGAACCGGAGGGCGGTTGTTCAAAAATCCTACTTGCGTGGACCGAGACTTCATTTTGCCGCCGTTGGTAGAGAACTTCATTAAGCGCATCAATCTTCAGGTTAGTGCTCGCCATTTTGAACCCGTTTCCCTTGTTTGGTGCTAAGCTTCTGTGCTAGAATTGTTAGGGTACTCTGTTAGATACTAGTAGCTAGATTTGATAAGTTTAGAGGAGAAAGATGTCGGATTCCGATGACACTCGTTCGAACGAGATCCGTGAAGTTTCCCTTGGTTGGGAGGATGAGGAGGAGACAGATGAATCGGTTGGTATCTTGGGATGAGGGTGATGGGGATGAGGCTGTGTGAGTGAGGAAGGCTATGCTCGATCGCTTCGGTTTCTTGGCGTTAGCACTTCAGACGTGAGAGGTCGTCTTCAAGCGAAGCCGCCAACTAGGGCTGTGGATAAACACGCTTTGAGGCGTTTCCATATCGAGGAAAAGATATGGTATAACCGTAGAAACGGTCCGGAGATCCACGAGCCCGACGAGGCGTCATGGTGTTTAGCGATAGGTATGCGTCCCACCGCCACCACGGGTTATCGTCTGCGAGGGCGATAGCGATATGACGATACCATTTTCGAAGTTGGTTTGTCAATTTTGAACCACCGTGGCAAAGCGCTGTCGATTCGTTGGTAACACGTGGCGGTTGTTGAAGGTGTTCGACTGTTGAACGCCCGGTGAAATATCGGATCGAAGTCGGCGATATTATTGAGCACTTCACCTTGAAGCGATCTAGGGCATTTAACTTTAGCTTGCAAACCCGAAAGCTACTCATCACCGTTCGATGGAGTGAGTAACGAGTCTTGGGATAAAAGACCGTTCTGTTAGTGGGTAACCTCGCGTGCGAGTGGGTTCGGTGTTGACAAAAAACGCGTGTGATTTCACTGGTGGGTACCCGATGCGTTTTCTTAGGTTTTATCGCGATAACGATTGATCCTGTATTGATCTAATATTTGTTATGTCGTCTTTTGTACGGATAACCGCCCCGCATGAGAGAGCCGAACCGATATCAGAATCGAGCTTCGCTAGGTTGACTCGGACGAAAATTTCGAAGTTGCCCGGAGGTCGCCGAATTCTTTAAGGAGCGTGGAGGGCCCGATGCGTTGGAAGAAGGGAAGCTCGAAAAAGTAGGGCTCGTGGTAAGGGAAGCGTCAAAGTGCGTGTTATGGAGAAGTGGCGGTGATCCGTGACCAGAGAGGATAGAAACCGGGGCCGTACTGGGGTGAAGCGACCCCTCGGGGGTGCTGGGGCCTCCGGGTCTGGGTCGGGGATGGGTCGGGAGGATGCTCCGTTCGACGTGGAGGACGCTCCCTCCGGCGTTCGGAATCTGGACCTGCTAAGATCTGAGGGTGGCCGGCCGCCTGGGGTGGTGAGGTCGCGAATGGGTGGGAGGGCGCTCGAACCCGAGGTCGAACCGATGCCCGACTTCGGCGTTTTGAGGACGGCCCGAGGTTTGTCCCGGCAGGTTGTTCGACCCGTGTTGTTGGAGATGCCTCGGGCAAGATGAAGGGAAGGTTGGCTCCGAGACGGTAAGGGGGCGATCGATCTTGAAAGGACGAAGCTGGGCGCAACGATGTATGTGGAAAAAATGGCGGGAAGAAGCTATGTGAAGAGGTCGATCGCGAGCTACAAGTCCGCACCCATAGCCGCTTGCTTGTTGGAAGGGATGACGCTTGATGGTGATAGGAAGGACCTTGACTCCAAGGAACTAGAGTCGAATCTGAGAGCGGTGGATAAGGCGATTTGCCTGGTAAGTGGTAGTGTTATTACTGATTGTGCTATCCCTTATTGTACACTGTTGCTTATCGTGTGTTTGTGGTACTATGTGCGAGCTGCTGCAGATGGTTGCCGGGTATCAGAAATTGAAGACAACTGCCTTGTTTGCTGAGATGGAGAAGTCGGAGGTTGAGTCCTTGAGGCTCGAGATCTCCGATCTCCGAGCGATATCTCAATCGGAGAAGGTGGAGCTGGATCTGGCTGAAGCGCGAATCGTTTCTGTTGTCTCGGAGAGGGCGTCGGTGTGAACGAAGCGGCCGGGCCGGTGAAGACATGAGGTCGATGATGAGAAGAAGAAGAAGGCTTTCTTTGCTAATCGCGCCGGCCTGCGTTGTAAAGCTACCGCAATGGAGAGGCGGAAGCGGCCTATCTTGCCATCCGTCTTTGAAATAGAAGAACTGAGGCGAGGTATGGCGACTGCCGAGGAGCCAGCTCGAGGACCTACGCAATAGATCGGCAGTCGACTTCGCCGAGGTCGGTCGTCTTTGGTTCTCGCGGTCGCTCTTGCTCTCCTGGGTGAGATGGTTCGCGGATCAACCTCCCGTCGTTAGCGGTGCGGGTGGGGCAGCTAACCGGCAAACATTACGTCTCCCAGTGATCCGAAATGTTCCCCGAAGTCTTTGGATGTCCCTCTGGTTGAAGGCTTTGAAGATGCTGTTTGAAAGTTGAATGTCTGGTTTTTTGCGTTTGTAAGCGGCCTCTGGCCTAAAACAATAAATTTTTTTCTGGGATTACACAGGCGGTTATTCGTCCTTTTCTTTAATCTACGTGCTTATGATCTTGATGTTTTAGCCGGGCGGGATTTTAAGGTAGACCAATGATTTCGGCTTATCTGGCGACTGAATTTGGGATCGTGGTTTTCAGTTTGCTAACTGTTTTATATTAATGCCATGTTGTTATCCGTTGTTTTTCTTCCTTGCGTACTGTATGTCTGTTTGATTTGTCTCTTGGGTTGGTCGATTTGTATCAATCGTGAACTGTGTTTGCGTGAGGACGGTGTTAGCGTCCTCTGGTTACTCAGTACTAGTACGACTGGAGTGTCTTGTGAGCAATGGTCACTTCCACTACAGTGCGTGCTTGGCACGTGTGCGGATATGACCGGTTTGCGAGATAGGAAATGATGGCTGCCAGTTGGATTGGCGTTTGGCGTCTCGATGCCTTAATGAGCTGCCTCGGGAAGAGACGTTTCTTTTGCATAAATAGAACCTGTTCGGGGAGAGCGATGGCATTTGGACTTCCATTTGTTGCTGCCTTTGCTTCGCTGAACGTGCTTGCTTTTGTTGGTCATCTCCTCAGGTATGGCTGTTCTTTCGTTCTTTTGATCATGCTTGAAGAGATGCTATCTCTTCCTCATTGCCTCTGTTTTGTTCTTTTTGCTTTAGCTTTCCTCATGGCTCGTTGTTACGCTTTTGGTGTGGGTGGGGGCAGTCTGCGTGAGAGCTCTCCTCTACTGATGGAGGAGATGGAGTTCCATCCGCATGTGCACGGTGACCGTGGCAAGAGGAAGGTGGTGGCATCGGGGTCAAAAAAGGCTAAACGGCCCCGGAGGTCGTGGCGCCCTACTGGAGGTGTGGTGATCAGGTCGCCCCATCGGAGGGCGCATACCTCGGGCTGCGAGCGGATGGACGCCACAGGGGCGAGGCGGCGTCGCTAGTGGGAGTTCAGCGCCCTCAGCGTTGGGGGCGATGGGGGCGAAGTTCTTCTATGTCGGAGGTCGGGGAAGAAGCGTCTTTGTGAAGCGTTCGATTGCGGCTTCCACTCTGCGCTATAGCGGCGAGTCTTCCGAGGGTATTATCTTTGGGCCGAGGGACAAAGGCGAGGTCGAGGGCGGCGATATGGATCGCTCTCTTAGGGACCATGGACATGGCGGTAATTTGCGGTGAGTCTGTTGTTTGCTAGTTTCTCGGTCGTTCTTTCTCGATTGATTTTTATTGTTCTTTTCGTGACTTGCGGTTTCTTCTTTGGTTATGATAAGTTGAAGAACGCGTTGTCTGCCTCCTTCTGCTCTGATGTTGATGCCGAGTCGGTGGGATGTCTGCGAGCTTTCGGGTAGGCCCGAAAGAAAAGGCCGGAAGCTATGTCGGCCAAATGTCGTCTTTATTGGCGATGAAAATGAAAAACTTCTTTGCGTCATTGTTGATCTGCAAATGGAGATCACGGAGGTGACCGAATCTGCGAAGCAATGCGGAGGGTTGCTCGTAAAGGCTCGAAACGCGTATACCACAACTGTAGTGAGAGTAATGCCAAACTGGGCGAAATATTGTCACCGAAGAAGGCGGGTGGTGCTCAAGAGGCGGTATCGTGTTGCTCTGCTGCGGTTGCCGGACATGTTCCCTCAACCAGCACTGTTCCTGAGGATAAACATGTGGTCGCTCCGTGATGCTGATTCTGTCTATTGGTGAGGATATGTTTTTTGTTTTGTTTGATCTGACCGCGCGTTTTCTTTGCCCCTATGAGGGTTAAACATTAGAGCTGCATTTTCGGGCTTACCCGACCAGCTCGCTTCTATTGATTTGGAGAACTGGTTTCCACGAAAGTGGCAGTTCGTTCCATTTGGTATTTTGTAACTCGGTAACCGACCTGGATTTTCTGGGTAGACCCAGCAGGTCGGTGCTCTGGAGATGATTTCACTAGGTCCGATATGTGTGCTTGTTTTGGTTAACACTTGACTAATGCTGTATATGTTTTGGTCTGACTTGTTCATGGCTTTGATTCTGTGTACGCCTTTTGCTTCTGAAATGTATTCTTGCTACATGTTATGCTGCTATGATAATGTATGGGAACACGCCATGTAAGCGTTCGATCCGTTTGATCTTTTAGGACGAAAACGGGGCTTTGCCCCTGCAAGTTCGTGGGCTACGGTGCTCACTGGGAGCGTTCTTTGCTGATTAACCTTAGGAGTATCGGTCCTTGTCTAGTGAGGATGAAAGAGGCTCCTAAGGGCGTTCTCACTTAGTTGATTCGAAAAGTGTATGCCCCCAACTTAGCGAGACTCGGAGAGGCGTTGAGCCTGTAAGCTCTGAGCTGCGCGCTATGGTGAGCGTGATTAGCCCCCGAGCGCTCTGAGCGTTCTCGCTTAGTTGAGTCGAAAAGTGTATGCCCCAACTTAGCGAGACTTCGGGCGTTGAGCTGTAAGCTCCTGAGAGCGTCTTGCGCGTATGAGCGTGTTTAGCCCCTGAGGGCGTTCTGCTCCTGAGAGCGTTCTCGCTTAGTTGAGTTGAAAAGTATATGCCCCCAACTTAGCGAGACTATGAGAGGCGATAGCCCATGTGAGCTCCCCGAGGCGTCCCCGGCGTATGGCGTGCTTGGCCCCCGAGGGCGTTACGCTCCCCAGGCGTTCGCTTAGTTGATCCTAGAAGTATAGGTCCTCAACTTAGCGAGACTTCGGAGAGCGTTGAGCTGTAAGCTCCCCGAGGCGTCTTGCGTATGGCGCTGCGTGTTTAGCCCCCCGAGGGCGTTACGCTCCCTCCCGGTAGCGTTCTTCGCTTAGTTGATCCTAGAAGTATAGGTCCTCAACTTGGCGAGACTTCGGGCGTTGAGCCCGTAAGCTCTGAAGGCGTCTGGCGTATGGTGTGTTTAGCCGAGGCGTTACGCTCTGGCGTTCACCGCTTAGTTGATCCTAGAAATATAGGTCCTCAACTTAGCGAGACTTCGGGCGCGTTGAGCTGTAAGCTCCCCGAGGCGTCCCCGCGGCGTATGGCGCGTTTAGCCCCCGAGGGCGTTACGCTCTGAAGCGTTCACCTTAGTTGATCCTAGAAGTATAGGTCCTCAACTTAGCGAGACTTCGAGGCATTGAGCACTGTAAGCTCCCGAGGCGTCCCGGCGTATGGTGGCGTGTTTAGCCCCCGAGGCGTTACGCTCTGGGCGTTCGCTTAGTTGATCCTAGAATAGTATAGGTCCTCAACTTGAGCGAGACTTCGAGAGAATATTGAGCTGTAAGCTCGAAAGGCGTCCCGGCGATATGGCGTGTTTAGCCCGAGGAGGTTCTGAGCCGCGTTCACCTTAGTTGATCCTAGAAGTATAGGTCCTTTGAGGATGTTTTTGGAGATGTGAGTAGGTCCGCCATTTATGATACCATCTTGACTTTCTTTCATTTGAACTTTGTTGTGCACAGGAACGGGAATTACAATGCGTAATACAACTATTGGAAAAATTGCTTTAACAAGTATGTGTTCCATGGTCGTGGCAGCATCTTTCCTTCTTGGGTTTTAATCCAATCACGCCGTTACCAGCGACCGTTCCACGATGTAAAGGCCTTCCCATGTTGGTGCTAGCTTAGCATCATCTTGAGTTTTCTTCAACACACGAGATCGCTGGTTGAAAAGATCGTGGATGTACTCGTTTGTTGTAAGATCTCTTGAGGGACTGTTGGTAGGCTGCTACTCGGACCGAACTAGGGTCGCGCCGTTCCTCGAGGAGGTCGATCTCTCGAGCTAGAACCGAGTCATTAAGGCTGTTTTCGACAAGTTCGGATCGGGTTGTCGTGATTGTCATTTCGGTGGGTATGGCGGCTTCGTGCCATAGCATAGGGAGAATGGTGACTTCGCCCGGTGCTTGAGCGAAATAGTAGTCGCGATGAGCCCAGAGTATGTTCTCCGTGATTGGGCCAATCGGCTTTTGTTCTTTTCAATTTTCTTTTCAAATTCTCGGAATGGCCTTATTGCTTTGGCCTCTGCTTGTCCATTGCTTTGAAGCATCTTGTGGTGTAGAGAATGCATGAACGATCTTCCATTTGGCGAAACTCTTTGACGTTTTTTGCCCTTGAACTGGGGAGCCATTATCCATCACCGATGTATGTGGTAGGCCAAACCGGGTGATGAGATGAGTCCAAATGAAATTTCGACATGTGATTCTTTGGCGTGTGCTAACGGAATTGCTTCAACCCACTTAGTGAAGTAGTCCGTGGCAGCTAGGACAAAGCGAAGCCGGTGCTCTTCGAGGGATGAATGGTCCCATAATGTCCATGCCCCACATGTGGAGCGGCGGGACTCGCAATGTTAATCGATTCGCGGAGCTGGTTGCATGATGTTGTGACCAAATGTTTGGCATTTGATACATTTGAGGACATACGCTTTAGCATCGATCTGCATCTGAGGCGGAAGTACCCTTGGGAGATCGCTTTGGGGCTAGTGACCAACCTCCGGCATGGTTGCCGCATTCTCCTTCGTGAATTTCAAAGAAAAATTAGCCCTTGCTTTCGGCTGATACATCTCGGATGAGGTCCGCTGCGGGATTTCGCGGAATAATTTGTCGTTCACCAAACAATAGCTCGTGCTTGGTGTGGAACCTTCTTGGCCTTTGTGCGCTCCTGCGGGAGTGTGCGTCTTTGAATATCTTGTATAATAGGCTGCATCCATGAGTGACTTCGTCGATCTTGAGAGAGTGGGACCAGTCGCTAATTGTCAAGACTTGGTCCGCTTTTGGTAAGCAGTCGGTTCGACTACTTCGATAATCGGTTGTCGAGGGACCGCGATTCGATTAATCCGGGTAGCTAGATATGCCAAATCTATCTGCGTGGCGGTTCTCGCCAAAAAATGGTGTATCGGCGCTACGCTAAATGGCGGAAGCAAATTGTTAACAACTTTGAAGGTATTTAGAGAGGTTACCTTCATTTGGTAGTGTACTCTTTTGCAACTTTGGCCGAACGACCGATTCTGCGAGTCACTAAAGATTTGGATCTCCTTTACTCCCAATTTGGATGCGTAGCCCCATTATTAGTGCTTCATTACTCTGCCGTTGTTTGACGTTGCGAAGTCTATCCGAACTGCCTTCTCTACCATAGCTCCCTCGGGGGAGACTAAGACGATTCCCATACCACTGCCTCCAGGGTTGCTGGAACCATCGACGTAGAGGGACCAGACTGTTTGCGTGCTCCCTTTCTTGGGTGCGACCTCTGTTTCAGCCTCCCAATTAGGGTCGTCAACTGGGAAATCTGCTAGGAAGTCTGCAACGACCTGACCCTTCCGTGATATGCGCGGGACGAAGTCCATATGGTGTTCGCCCAGCTCTTCTGCCCATATTGCCATCCTGGTAGTCTTGTTGTCTTTGTGAAGAATCCTCTTCAAAGGGAGATCGCTCAGCACTTTGATTGGATGAGCCTGGAAATACGGTCTGAATTTTCTTGCCGAGTATAACAAAGCAAGGACCGCTCTTTCTATATAAGAGTAGTTCTTCTCGGCTGGAGTGAGTGTCTTGCTTGTGAAGTAGATCGGCCTTTCTGAATTGTGTTCGTCCTTGAACAGGACCGAACTGATGGCGAAATCGGATACCGCCAGATAGAGCCCCAGAGTTTCTCCGTCGGTTGGTTTCGCGAGGACGGGAGGTGTTGTGAGGTACTCTTTGAGGGTGGCGAATGCTTGGTGGCATTGATCGTTCCATGAGAATTGCTCGCCTTTCTTGAGTATTTGTAAGAATGGTCGGCACTTGTCTGATGCTCTGGATATGAATCGGTTGAGTGCAGCGACCATACCTGACAACTTTTGTATCTGTTTCTTTGTTTGAGGGTCGGGCATGTCGATGAACGCCCGAATTTGGTCTGGATTTGCTTCGATACCTCGTTGCGAGACCTGATATCCGAGAAATTTTCCGGAGGACGCACCAAAAAGACACTTCTCTGGGTTCAGTTTCATTCCGGTTAAATCGTGAATCGGAGAACGCTTTTTTCGAGGTGGGTGAGGTGGTCGGCTGCTTTTTTGCTTTTGACAACCATGTCGTCAATGTAGACCTCCATGGTATCACCTAACATGTCCTGGAACATGTTAGTTACTAGCCGCTGATAGGTCGCTCCCGCGTTCTTTAGTCCGAATGGGAGAACGTTGTAACAGTAAGTTCCTTGTTCGGTGATGAATGATGTCTTCTCCTGATCTTCTTCAGCTAGTGGTATCGATTGTACCCCTATCTGGCGTCCATGAATGATAGCGGCTCGTGCCCACAAGTCCAATCGACTAGGCGGGTCGATTCTTGGTAGGGGAAGTCGTCTTTTTGGAGTTTCTTGATTGGCGTTGGTGAAGTCGGCGCTTCAACGGATTGTGCCATTCTTTTCGGACCGCCACTATGTTGGCGATCCACTCTGGGTAGTCGACCTTTGGGATGAAACCGACTTGTTTGAGCTTATCTACCTCGTCGTTGATTGCTTTTGAAAGCGTAGTGACAATCGTCTAGGGCGTTGTCGAACCGGTTTAACATCGGGGTTGGCGTTTAACCGGTGGCATCGCGACACTAGGGTCTATACCGGGCACATCAATATCGACCAAAGCGAACACATCTTTATTCATGGACGAAACTTTACAAGTTGAGCCTTAAGTGTGGGGTCGAGGTTGGCTCCCATAGACGAAGTTTAAGGTCGTCTTCGGTTCCGTGTTCACTTCTTTGCTTGTCTTGAGTCGGTGCTTGGCTCATGCGTTACTGCTCTCTCGGAGGATTGTTCTTTGTAGAGTCCGCTAGTCGTGGTTACCGGTTGGTCGAGTCGTCGTCGGAACTGGGAAACGTCCTCGTGGTTCACGACAACGAGGTCGGGGCGATGCTCTTTGTTGAAACGTGACAAGGAAGGGCTAGAAGCGATTCCACCTTTCTTACAGTTGGAGGGAGGCGGTGGTGGTGTCCGCGAGACTTTGCTTGTTCGTGATGCTTTCGATGGGGGGCGACCTCCATGATTAAAATTTGTTGGTGCTTTCTTTGCTTTGGTAGTGGTCGAGATCGGGGCGCGAGTGGAAACTCTTGTTGGATCCCCCGTTACGTTTTTGTCGCTTCGCTCTCACCTCGACCACTAAATCTTTAGCCATTGTATAACTTGTGGGTTAAGTAGGCGATGGTGATGGGAGGTTCGGCGACTTTGCTTGCTTCTTCGATGATCCGGTTACAATGATGGGCCTCGGTGATTTGCTTCGTTCCATCATTCCCCCGAGGCGGAAAACGGATGACTGATGTAAGCGTGGAAGGTACGGCCTGCATTTGATGTATCAACGTCGTCCTAGAATTGCGTTGTAGGGCGACTTGGTATCGAGACAGCTAAAGCGCGTGTTGAAGCTGACTTTGTCTTCCGGGATCCCAGGGCCCGGGAGGATGATATCTCCTATTAGATTGACTCTGGAGCCGTTGAATCGAAGGGGTGCAATGGGGTCTATGAAGACCGACTTTGGTAAGTTCATCTCTTGGATTGTGTGGTAGAACGAGAATATATCGCAAAGAGCTGCCGAGTCGTCGATCGAACTTCGCTTTGACGGTCCGATCACCGATTTTGGCGTGGACCCGCGAGAGCATCGTTATGTGGGAGGCGGACTTTGTTGAGGTCGGCCTCGAAGAAGGTGATGTCTCCCCGTTCTCTCATACGAGCTGCGTGTGTACGGCTGCGGCTTCGTGAGGAGAAATTGTATACTTCATGGAGGGCACCCTACGGCGCCTTCTTTTCCCCGCGAACTTGAGGACGGAATCATCTTGGATGGTGATCGTGTGGATGGTTCTCTTGGTCGCGACCTCTCGATGGTTGGCGGCGATCCTGATAAACGCGTTCTCTGGAACGTCCTCGGCTGTGAGGGCGGCTTTGAGGCCTCTGATGGCTCCTTCGTGGTGGGGACTTCCGTGTTCGGGGGCCATCAGCTTGTGGCGCAGGTCGCCGTCGGGTATACTAGTGTACTGCTTGATGTGGCCGGCTTCGACCAGATCTTGTAAGTAATGCTTGAGCCCCCAGCATACGTCGGTCTCGTGGCAATTGGCGCGGTGGAAAGCGCAGTAGGCCTGGTCTGGGCGATCTGCTGGTTGTCTTATCTCTGGTCTGTAGAATGCAGCACGCTTGATCTTTTCTAGTATGTAACTGGGAGATCTGGTGAGCGTGGCGAATTCCCGATCATTTCTTGGTTTGGGTCGGGAGGGTTGCCCTTGTTGTCGGGGTCGTTTCCTAGAGGGTGTTTGCTACTTCGTAAACCTCTCCCTCTTCTGCTGCTTCTTCTTCTTCTCTTTTCTGCTTTAGCAAAGCCTCTTGCAGCTTGATGTACTTATCCACGCGAGCGTACAGCTCGGCCAACGTTTCGGGCTGGTCTTTCAAGAGCGACCTGGTTAGGTCGGTTTTCGTGTCGCGGCGGTGGTTGTGAAAGCCATGCGGCGAATGATTCCTTGAGGCCGCTTTCCATGTCCAAGAGTTACGTTTTGAACCGGCAAGAAGAAGCTGTAGGTTTCCTCCCCGAGAGTGAGTTGGAAGAGTGAATTGAGATCACCCTTCTTGCGCGCTGCATTTATTAATGCGTCTTGGCTCGCGAACAGTCGGTAAAATTTGTTCGAGCTTCTTATGGAGTCCGGTTCGAGGGAGAAAAACCAATCGAGTGGGCGTCCTTCAAACTTCTTTGGAAAAGAGCCCGCATCGTAGATAATGGTCGAACTCAAGGCGTTTGATAGTGCAAGGCTTTGAGCATATCGTGCTATATGTTGGCCCGGCATGTCGACCGTCATATAGTGGAACCGTGGTTGGACAAAGTCCGGAGGGAGACCTTGTGAAGTACTTGGCAAGAAATGGAGATCTTGCTGATAGGTTTTCAACATTTTCGCACTATCATGGTGGAATCCTTCTTGACCGCATTCTTGTCGAGCCTTTGGTTTAGCTCGGTGATCCGTTTGATCGACGTTGATGGCGTCGTCATCTGCGGTGCCGCGTAGTGGGCTTTGTATCTACTTGTGCGTAGCGTGGCGTTTTCTTGCCCGAGTTGGGCAATTTGTTAGCTCATTGTTCCTAGCGGGCCGGCCAAAGTGTTGAATTGAGCTTGAGGCTTACCATGCTTCGTGGGCTTGAGAATCTTTTGGTTTGGTTTTTTCTTACCGATTAGTGTGAAAGTGGTTTGGTTTCTCAAATAATCGAGACCACGAGCGGCCAATGTAAAGGTGTGATGTGTTATTCCTCTACAAAAACAGGTCTCACGGGGGCCGATATGAATAGATGGGTGAGACCGAAGTTCGGCTTTTGGGAGCCTTACGCCTCGTCTATCTTTCTCGGGGGGCTCGAGAGTAGAATCAGTCCGGCGTGGTTCATAGGAGTGGTATTTATAGAGATTGAAAGTGTATCCTCACCCTCCACGTAAAGGATGTCACCAACGTGGGGTGTGGATCATGGGGAGCAACGAAAATATCTACATAGGTCCGCTTGTGATGATGAGGAGTGGCGATCAGCGCGGCGAGTAGCTTGCGTGACCCGATGGTATCGATTAGGATGAGTGCAAGTACACCTTTGGTCATGATTGCTTATGGATAGGGGGTCTGTGTCACTGCCTGGCGTAGTTCGCATGATGTTGCGATCTGTCTTGTGGCGCGATGTTGGCTAATGGATGCGACCTGGGACCATAGGTCGGTGCATTAGTTTCACCATGTTAAGCGCGTGCTGGATAGAGAATATCACTCCCCTACAGTCCTCTTTTTCATTATTCTCTGCATTACTACTCTCAAAGCTCACATTACAGAATGCTCTCGCCTTACACCTCAACATATCAAACACCTCAAGCCTTCTCTCTTTTCCCATCTTCCCTATGTTGTGCCTCATGACAACAGCCTTTTCAAAGCAAGAAGATCCATTACTTTTTCCAAATCCTTCCACTTTTAATTCTCCAAAGGTGGCTTTCATGAGGTTCTCATGCCATGATCCCATTCCGGTGCGGAGTTCCCCCCAGTGGTACAACACCCATCTTGACGGACTTTCACACCCGTTTCTCTTGTACCAACTTACAAAGGGTGCCATTGCCGTCAACCCATGCCAGAGGTTTGTATAGTCATAGTATGTGACTATGTGTCAGACACGAATGTCAGGCCCTCCATTAAGGTTGAGTTGGCTGGAAGATTGTCCTTCCACGCGAAGCCATATAGATTCTTTCTCCATAATGTGAATCGTTTCCAGCCACACAGAGCAACCTTCCCTTTGATGCCTCTGAGGGGAAGTATAGATGCTCTGTTTCACCTTCTTCACCTGCGTCGTCGCATATAGAGCTCATAAACCATGTATTCCCGTCCATAGCTGTGTGGGCGAATCTGAGGTCCTTAAGTGGGAGGAACGTGACGGAATGTTAGAGCTTAGAGGACATTGCCTCGAGCTCCCTCGAGCAGTTGAAATGGTAAGTTTTGGTAAAGAAAGTCTTCAAATGTTGCAAGGTAGACCATGAAGTGGAGGAAGATAAGGGAGAAGAAACTGGTAGGGTTCTTAGAGCCTGAATATCGAAAAGAGTGAAAAAAACCGACAAAAGTGACTATGAAAAACAGTGCAAGTTTTGTTGAGTAGCTACAAATGCAGCAAGTCTTTGGTTTGAGAAAATCTTTAGGACTTCTCTCCATTTCTCTTGTGAAGTTGTGTTTGAAGTGAAGGCTGAAGCACAGGATATGTAGGAGTTTGAGTTATTAGGCTTGACCGCTTGAAAAGACAACAAAAAGACAAGGGTTAACTAGTGTTACCCCCCACTAGATGAGCCAATTAGGATTTCCTCCTCACTAGATGGGAAATTAGGATTTCCCTCCTAAATACACACAAAAAAAAAAGTTAAAGTGGGTTGACCGAATTTTTTTTGTGTGTATTTAGAGGGGAGACCCTAATTTCCAATCTAGTGGGAGGGGGGAAATCCTAATTGGCTCATCTAGTGGGGGGTAATACTAGTTCATCCAAAAGACAATAATGCAACACTCTTAATTACTTACAGGGGGTGCTAGTGTTATGTCGAAGGTTAATGTAAATGAACTCAAGGATCTTCAAGTGTAAGACTGGTGTCTTTTGATGCCAATTATAATGATAGGGCTTTGGTCAAAGTTCTCTCTTGTTACATTTGTGAAGTTTCAATCGTAAATTCGTAACACAAGAAAGTAAATGAGATCCATGAGGGACGGTGAAGTTTGGTCTCGATATCTCAACCGAAGTCAATTATGGGTTTTTTAGTTTAATGTTAGTAAACTCTTAGACGTGCAAGGTGGTTGCTTATCAAAGCATAGACTCCTAGAAAAACTAATCTAGAATTCAAAGAGGGGGGAAATGGAATGATGGCACTGTTAACTTGTTATTGTTAAGTATATTATCAACTGCTTAAGCAGTTGTTATGTCATGTCTACTAATATAACAGTTGCTCGAAAATCAATACAATTAGCAAGAAGGTACAGCTTAAAGAACCAAGACCACTGCAGTTTTCCTAGTACTTGTTCAAAAGGAAAATACGACAGATCAGCTGATCTTATGACCTTCAAGATGTTTTCATAGTCCATCTCAGGATATCCAAACATCAGACTATGTCCGCATTTTCCAAAAAATTGATGGTCTTGTATCTACTAGTCCGTATCCGCCGAAGAAATTGTTGAATTTCTCCATGATGGCATATTTAAAGATTTAGATTCGATGGATGCAGAACAAGCCAATCATTCAACAGGCACAACCACTTGGTTTCACCTGATGTTTGATTTCACGTCTCTTCGAGGCTTCTTCCATCTTGTTTATCTTAACATCATTGAGGACATTACGAGGCCACTCGGTGAAATAGGTCTCATTGTATCCAATCATACCACCCTTATAGATTGACATGCATCTTCGATCGTCTTCTGGAAATGAGCATTCTTCACCATTTGGGTCCCTCCATGCACCTCGATGCTTCATACCCGACCAGCTAGCAATCCAGTGATATACATGCTGACCTACACCTGCTAGTTTCAACCATCCTTTGGGGGAAGAACTCCATCACGCTGCTATTTCTATCCATTAGGAACATGTTTGTTAGTTGTGCCCCATGTGCAGGCACAAGGATATCCGTAGAACTCATCAAATTCACCTGATTCATACCCAAGGATACAAATATTAGGTTTCCAGAGTCCCGACTACTGACTTGTCTAATCATGATAAACTCATAAACTTAACATATTATGATCTTTACGTCGACCATTCTCTTAAACTATCGAAGAATAAGTAAGATTTCACAGATGCCAATTTTTGTCTGCTTCTATTATAATTGGTGATTATTTGTGATATTGAACAAGTACAAAAGCAGCTCATTAGCACTTGGGGGGGCAGCTTCCCTACCACACAGACTTCTGATACATGCATAACCGTAGTAAGGAATTCATTTCAAAGATCCTCAACATTCATGTAAACCATGTGGCTGGAAAGCAGGAAAAAGCGGAAGCAGGGAGCAGTAATTTTCACTGAAAACCGAGGCACTATGCGCTGCACTATTTTATTAGTGAAGGCATTCTCACCAAGTACCGAAAGGAAAATAGGCGGCAGAAGTTATGTATATTATCCTTGATCAAGATCTATCCTAAAAGTAAGTCACCTAAAAGAAAACTATAACATTCACCCAGAAAACAAATAAAATTTTGAGGATAAAGGAAAAATCGGTCTGCCAACGTTTGAATCACTATGTTAAATTTTTGACTAAAAGGGCATATAGACAAATTGGCTGTGGTCATCTAATGTGTTAATCTCACTCCAAATTCATGCTAATACCTATACACCAAATCAAATATTTTACTTCTACATTAGCATGTACTTGTGATTAGATCTTTATATTTTTTTATTGTTAGGACCTAACTTAAGCTCAATATACAACAACTAGCCAAATAACACAAAAGATATCTACTAAACTAACACACGAATTAGATGAGCAACCATAAGTCCGCACCCATCAACCTTGGAGCACTCACTCTCAAATATCTTAGTCACGACTGACGCGTTCCGGAATGATCTTGGTCCTGTCCTCGTAAACATTGTCATCCCAATTTTAGGTACATCCTTATTGTTAACATCTGCTCCCCTGTCCTCCAAGCTCACATTACAATACACCCTTGCTTTGCACCTCAACAGATCATAAACTTCCAACCTTCTATCTCTTGGCATACCACCTTCATTATGTCTCATCACAACCGCTCGTTCGAAGCAAGCAGGCCCACTTATTCGGTCGAACGTCTCAAAATTCATCTCACCGAATGTAGCTTTCATCAAGTGTGTAAGCCAAGTTCCCATGCCACCTCTAACTTCACCCCAGTGATATAAAAATCCATCTAGTGGGCATTGCACACACTGTCTTCTTATGCCAAGCAACAAAAGGCACCACAGCTGATAAACCATGCCATATATTATCATAATTATAGTGGTCATAGGAAACAAATGTCAGACCTTCTAATAGAGTAGCATTGAAAGGTAAAGCATCCTCCCAAGCTAAGGCGTACGAGTTCCACGATTTGTCATGCGTATCATTCCCCTTGATATATCTTATAATCTTAGTAAGTGTATTATCTTTTCATAGATATGTGGATCTAGAAGATCTCTGTATTCATGTATATATGATAAGTGCTCAAAAAGTGCAATTTAATCCTTGATTATGCATCTTGTTTAGCCATCTTAGTGGACTAATAGTGTTTGTAAGTTATGTTTTATGATTCTACAGGTGAAAGAGAGAGTTTTGTGGAATATTAGAGAAAAAGGGGTAAAACAGAGCAATTCAGAATATTAAGGATCACATGGGAAGCCCGTGGACAATCATGGAGAAGGCCAAGAAATTGAAGCTATTAAATATGCGACTTGGACCTATTTTAAAGCCTATTTGGAAGCCCAAGGCAAAAGAATTTGTTGTTTGGACCAAAGAGGATAGAAGGATATAACAAAAGAGGGAAAATAGACTTCCGCGTGCGGGGCCTGACGATGGATTCTGCGATCAAACCGCATTGCTCGTATCTAAGACGCGTGAAAATCGACAATCAGAAGCCTTCTTCTCAGTTTTGGAGACTAAGTTTGACTCTGAAAGAAGTTGATTTGTATTAGAAAACAAATAGCGGTTTGGAATGCTTCTATAACTCATTCCTATAAATAGAGGACCTTAGTGCCTCATGTAATTTGCCAATTCACTTATATTCTTGTCTCCAAAACTTGAGGCAGAGAGAGATTAATAATAAAATATTCGGTTTTAACTAGTCGAGTCTTAATAAGTTAGTCTTTCTAGTCTTATGTTCTTCGACTCTTCTTCTTCTCGTTCTTCGTGTTCTTCTTTCTTTATGGAAGGCTAATCTTCTCCTTCAAGGGAGGAGATGAAGCCGATGCTTAAGGTTTAATGATTCTTCTGGTTCATGGTGTTATTCAATCAGGTTAGTTCTTTATATTTTTAGTTATTAGTTATATTACCCACACCATGGGATGGAAGTATAGAATAGGGTTTATATTTTGCAATATTAATATCATGCTAGTATTCTTTACTTTTCTTATAGTAGTATAGTTCTTTAAAGTTAGGAAAGTATTCTTTGTGTTGCTTTAGAAATGGTAGCTCATGGAGTGGCTGCTTAGGGGAAGTATTCTTTGTGTTTGCCTTAAGTGGCATGGTGATTCATTGAATGGCCACCCTATTAGGAAGTACTCCTTGACGTTGCTCTCGGTAATGCATTGAATGGCTGCCCGAGCTTACATAAAAGGAAAGAAGATATTAATAGCATAAACATAGAAACAACTTTAAGTAAAATTAATTGTTAACGATGTTTCGTCCAAGAGGGTATCGACACTCACTCGATTGCCTAATTGTAGTCTACTTGTGAGAACAACCATGAAGCAGAAGGTCATAGATCAAAAGTATTTGTGAATTCTAATATCTTGAATTCTCTATCTTATAAATTCTCAATAGTTTAGTTAATTTAGTTTAGTTTAACATTAGAATCTAAAATCTCTACAATCATAGTTTTTAATCCTTCAAACCCCCTTTCCAGTCCTGTCCTTCACATAACATACACTTAAAAGTGGAACGATATCCTACTCATCCTTTACTTATTGAGGGATAATTAGGTTTTGATACGCTTCTATTTGTTCAACGACCATCATCTATCTATATAATCCATATACCATCTCATAAACACAAAAGAAGTAGTGTCATTGCTAGAAACATTAATAAAGATTATCAGAAATATCCATTAAAACATCTTGGATATGGTATCATGAGCCAACTTCGATTACCTTTCTATTACCCCATTACTATAGGAATCGGAGTTTTTTTTTGGTTTTTTGTTTTTCTTCTTTTCTGGTCATTGTTTGTTTATTGATCTACCAAAAATGACAGACTTACCTACCAATAATGATGTCGTTGTTGTGCATTCCAATAACGATTCCGCTGTCATGTCTTCTAACTCGAAGAGTCACTTAGTCACTGCTGCCGGATTTGTTTCCCAGTCAGGTATATCTAACTCTGCTCTTATTGCTTTTATTGGAAATAGTGATTGGATAATTGACACTGGTGTTACTGATCATATGACTTGCGATCGCTATAAATTTAACCATTTCTCCTCTAGTTGTTCCAAATAAGTCATTACTAATGCTAATGGTGTGTCATCTCCAGTTGTTGGTATTGGCACTGTACCTTTGTCCCCTTCTTTATCTATCCATGATGTTTTATTTGTTCCATCAATAAATTGTAACCTTCTCTCTGTTATCCAATTAACCAAATCTCATAATTGTGCTGCCTTGTTCTTTCCTACTCACTATATTTTTCAGAACACCCTTACCAAGGAGAGGATTGGCAGTGGTAAACAAAGTGGAAGATTGTACTATCTGGAGGATGGTTTTCAACAGTCCAATCAAGGAGTCCAAGCTCATGTTATGAGTGACGATAAGGTTAATAAAAATAAATGCGAGATTTGGCTTTGGCATAAACGACTAGGACATCCCTCATTTGGTTATCTTAGGAGATTATTTCCATCTTTATTTAATGGTTGTAGTCTTTCTGATTTTGCTTGTGAAACCCGTGTAATGGCAAAAAGCCATCATATTGTTTTCTCTTCGAGTGATAATAGAGCTGATGCTCCTTTTTTTTTTAGTTCATTCAGATGTTTGGGGTCCTGCCCACGTCCTACACATAACGGGATGAAATGGTTTATTACTTTTGTCGATGACTGCAATCGGATGACCTGGGTATATTTTTTGAAACATAAAAGTGATGTATGTACATTTTTTCCCCTTTTCCATCAGATGGTGCTCACACAGTTTGGCATCTCTGTAAAGGTTATTCGCTCTGATAATGGGGGTGAGTATTTCAAAAGGGAATTGACTGGCTTTATGCATTCGGCTAGTATTCTACATCAAACCTCTTGCTCTTATTCCCCTCAGCAAAATGGGGTTGCAGAATGAAAAAACAGACATCTTTTGGAGATCACTCGATCTTTATTAATTGGTGGTCATGTCCCATCTCACTTATGGGGTGAGGCTTTGACCTCTGTTGTTTACTTAATGAATTGTACACCTTCTAGTGTTGTCCAATTTCGGAAACCCTTAGATGTGCTTTCTGATCACTGTACGCTTCCGCCCATTGTTCATTTAGCACCCTATATCTTCGGGTGTGTGGTGTATGTTCACTTACATACACAATAACGCACCAAACTTGATCCACGTGCTTTGAAATGTGTCTTTGTTGGGTATGGCTCAACTCATAAGGATTATAAATGTTATCATCCATCGTCTAATTTTTTTTTTGTCTCAATGGATGTCATTTTCCATGAACACGACCTTTTTTATACAGAGATCACTGATTCTTCACTTCAGGGGGAGAATAGAAATGAAATGCAGAATCATGATGATATAATGGTCTTTGATTTATCGGGACCACAATCACCTAGTGATAAAAACTCAATAGAAGAAGTTGATGCAACCCCCACTGAGTGCTCAAATGAAGAATGTGAAAATCAAATCTATGATAGTACATTACCTCCTACAACGGATCCACTAATCCAATCTTCTCCAGAAGACCCATTAGAGGTATCGCCTGACTCTATTATTGTTGATTCTAATATTCATGATGTTAACCTACCTAGTCTTAATATTCATGATGTTAACCTACTTAGTCTTATTGTTGATTCTGATGTTAACTTACCTAGTCTTAATTCTGAACGAGTTCAATATCATCTTCCACCTTGATCTAACCGTGGCCAACCACCAATTAAATATGAACCTGATCCTAAAGCTAAAGTGAATATCCCATAAGCAATCATGTGTCATCCCACAAGTTATCCAAGTCATATGCATCTTATGTACTCCAGTTATCATCTATCTCTATTCCTAGTAAAATGCAGGAAGCTTTAGCAAATTCTAGATGGACCAAAACTATGGCAGAAAAAATGGCAACACTGAAAAAGAATGGCACTTGGGAACTTGTAATCTTACCAAAGACAAAGAAGACAATGGGGTGCAGATGGGTATTTACAGTCAAGCTCAAAGCAGATGGAGCTATTAAGAGATACAAAGCTCGACTAGTTGCGAAAGAGTATACACAATCTTATGGTGTAGATTATCAAGAAACTTTTGCACCGGTTGCTAAACTTAATACTGTGAGAGTACTTTTGTCATTAGCAGTTAACAAAGATTGGCCTCTTCTTCAGTTTGAAGTAAAAAATGCTTTCCTGCATGGAGATCTTACTAAAGAAGTATATATGGATCCTCCCCCAGGTATACCAGAATACTCAGATACAACAATGGTCTATAAACTAAAAAAATGCATTGTATGGGTTAAAACAGTCTCCAAGAGCTTGGTTCGGCAGGTTCACCAAGTCTATGAAGAAGTTCGGCTACAAATAGAGAAACTCGGATCACACTTTATTTTTAAAACACAGAAGAGGTAAAATCAATGCTTTTATTATCTATGTTGATGATATGGTGGTGACAGGTGATAATCATGAGGAGATTTCTAGCTTATAACAGTATCTGGCTTCTGAATTTGAAATGAAACAGCTCAGAGACCTTAAATATTTCCTTGGGATTGAGGTAGCCCGATCAAAGTATGGTATTTTCTTATCCAAGCGGAAATACATTCTTGATTTATTATCTGAGATGGGAATGCTTGGATGTAAGCCAGTTGATACTCCCATTGAGCAGAACCACAAGCTGTTTCTGTGTTTGAATGCAACTCCAACCGATAAGGGGAGATATCAGAAGCTTGTAGGGAAACTGATCTATTAATCGCATACCAGGCCAGATATTGCATATGCAGTTAGTGTCGTGAGTCAATTCATGCATGACCCACGTAAACCTCATATGGATGATGTAGAGCGCATATTGAGATATTTGAAATCTGCTCCGGGTAAAGGCTTATTGTTCTCGAAACATGATCACATAAAAGGAGAAAGCTACATTGATTGTAGATTGGACAGGTTCAGCCGACAATAGAAGGTCTACCTCAGGATACTTCACTTTTGTAGGTGGAAACCTTGTGACTTGGAGGAGTAAAAAACAACCAGTAGTATCAAGATCAAGTGCTGAAGCTGAATATAGAGGTATGACATATGGGGTATGTGAATTGTTGTGGTTGAGAAATTTGTTGAAAGACTTGGGTTTTAAACCAAGAGTGGAAATGAATCTATATTGTGACAATACGTCAGCTATAAAGATAGCTCATAATCCTGTTCAACATGATCGGACGAAGCATGTGGAGATTGATATACATTTTATTTATCAAAGAGAAACTTGAAGCTGGAATTATTACTTTTCCATTTGTAAAGTCTAAAGACCAACTAACAGATGTCCTTACTAAAGCAGTGGCTAGCAAGGTGTTTAATGATTCTCTTGTCAAGTTGGGTATGTGCGATATCCACGCACCAACTTGAGGGGGTGCTAAAATAAGGTAGGGCGTGGGGCGCACCTTTGTCCAAGCATATCTAAGCGCGGGGCGCGCTCAACCACCTGGAGGTTCATCAAGACAAGAGTACGGGGCGTGCCTTTGTCCAAGCATATCCAAGCGCGGGGCGCGCTCAAATCTTTTCAGGTTGGGCATGTGCAATATCCACGCACCAACTTGAGGGGGGGGGGGGGGGTTAGAGTAACAATTTGTTACTATGTTTAGTATTAGCAAGTATCTTGTAGGATATAGATATATTAGCAAGTAACTTGTAATCTTAGTAAGTGTATTATCTTTTCATAGATATGTGGATCTAGGAGATCTCTATATTCATGTATATATATACTACTAGAAACATCAATAAAGATTATCAGAAATATCCATTAAAACATCTTTAACACTTACCAGTAGAGGCTCCCATCCTAACTATACAATCATGTCGCAGAACAAGAACCCATATGTGTCACTCTCAAGCAATTCTTCAAAGGATTGCTTCGGTATGGTTCGGGGAGATTTCATTGCAAACAAGCACAGTACTGAACACCTAGAATTGACCACAAAAAACCCAGAAAAAAGAACTAGATGAATGTTGAAGTAAGGGCGCGTACGCACTTGGAATAGCCTATGTAAAAGGGCGGGCACGCTCTCTCCTGAGAAAAGAAAATTACAGCGCAGTGGACTACAATGCAGGCGCACTCTGAATTAGTGCAATATAGGGGAGTGCGCGCTCTGAGTAAGACTTGTGATATGAACCTGAATGGTGCAGAGTAAATTAAATGGCGCGCCATGTATTTATATAACACAAGTTACTTAATCAAAGTTCCCCAAGGTTCCCAAATTGTTAAGGAAAGTGAATAAGAAAAAGATTTCTAAATCCCAAATAGAAACAGATGAGAAGCAGACTCCAGAATCAAACCGATAGGTTTTAAGCTGGAATTAAAATAGCAATCATAATATTTCTAACCCTTGAGGTTTGCACAAAAACATGAGTAACTAATTCTAGCTACACCCTGTTAATATGATGCTAATATAACTATAGTTATTAAGCATGACAATAATTATTCTAAGAATGTGTGGATATGGTAAATACATTGCTAACCAAATTATGCCACCCCCAAACAGATCGGAAGGGTGGGATTCATGAAATATAGATAGCATGAGTAGACAAAAATTAAACTAACTTGCAATTGAAATAAAAATACAAACTTACATAATCCCATATTAACTACTTAAACTAAACAACAGGAAATACTGAAACTACTAAAATAGGAAATTTGTCTCAATACAATAATAAGGAACTAGCCACGAGAGGAGGAAGGGCCAGAGCCATCCGTCCTACGTCGGCGACGCTCACACCTTCCGGAGTCAGAAGAGGATGAACCACTATAAGGTGGCAGGCGTCGTAGAACTTCTTCCTGAAATGTGCGTTGTTGTTCCCATAAAACATCCATGGCATCCCAATGCTCATTCTGAGTCTGAGAGATAGTCTCCATGCTAGCATGGAGATCCTAATGACTATCACTGAGCAATTGAAAATTTTGTTGAAGACAAGTTTGGTTACGGATAATGGTATTTTGCCTAGTCTGGATGGCCTCACAGAGTTCACTGAGAGAACATTGGCCTATTCGAATCGTCTCATACTGCGTATGAAGAGATCGCAGGCCACAATGAAGTAATGAGAAACGGGCTACATCCATAGTAGCCCTTTCCAAGGCTTCTGCTACAAAACAGGCTGCATCCTCTTCCTCCTATTTTGATTCTATCTCAGCAGCCAAAACTTCAGGCACATTCCACTCTTTCTGAATACACTCTCTATAAATATGTGCATTCTCATGCAACTTCAACATAATCCTACTAGAGTCCGGAACACATCCCCAATACAACATAATCTTTGTGATCAACGCAGGGAAAGGTGCGGTAGTTTGACCAACTGCTAGAATCTCATTTAATAAAAATTCAAGCATGCAGAACCCATACCCTCGGTTCTGAAGGGTCCAAAGAATGTGGAGACAACTCAAATTTATGTCACTGGCTTTCGTGGTGGCAATAATATTTCTTCCAACCCACTGAGCAACCACTAGTTGGTTTCTTCTCAGAGGCGACTGACAAACACAATGTGAACCAGAATTGTAACATCCTTCCAACACCGTCTCTGTCATCAAAGGACATATACCCTCAAGCTGAGATTCCTACATGGTGACTACAATGTCCCTTTCTTCAATGCCAGTAATCTCAGCTAACATCACTGTAGTCAACTCCCAACAACTACCATTCACATCCACAAAAATCCTACGATTCATAACCACCCTCTTCCGGTAAAAAGCAAGAACCGAATCAGTGTGATAAAAATCCTCAGTAGAGTACCACAACCCTTCCCACTTCCTAATACGCATTTTGGTATCGAAAAAGGGTGCAAATTGTGCACTTGAAAAAACTTGTTCTGGAAGAATTTTCGGGCTAGGAGCTATGGGGACCTAGAAATAGGAAAACGTGGTGATGGTTAAGGTGTGGGAGAGTAAAGAAAAACTTGGTGAAGAAAGGAAGGGTTCGGTGTGTGGAGGTAAGGGCGAGGGCACGCTTAATCTGACCTAAATAAGAGGGCGGGCACGGTCGATTTTTAGAGGTTCAAGAGATGTTCTTGAGTGGAGGCGAGGAAGATGAAGAGGAAAAACGCATGGGGTATTTAAATAGGGAGGCACGTGCCCTAGTAGGGTTTTAAAATTTTAGGTCCAAGCCCAAAACAATTCGTAATACCCATCCTGTCATTTACCTCGTATAACTTAAAACTAAAATTCCTGATTTGTTAACGGTCCAATTTTGGCGAATGAGCTATGAAAATGATCAGTAGAGAAAATACAATCCAATGATCTATAAAAAAAAAACTCAAAACTAACCGTGGGTGACACGTGAGGAGATGGAAAACGCTTCGAAACGCATGAATGACATACGTTATGTGATCGAAAGAAATCTAAATTCATAGATTGTGTCAACACGAATCAAAGTATGATTAAACGGCAAAAGGAACAAGAATAGTAAGTTGTGTGATCAAGAATGGAAAGACCAAACACCCCACCCCCAAACAAATTTTTGAAAACATGGTTTAGAAAATTTGTTTAAAACGTGGGACTTTTAAAGTCAAATTCCTGATACTTACTAGACTAATGTTTGTCGGATTTAAATATTTTTTTTACTTTTTATGAATAAGATTTAATATAAAAGAAAATAATAAAGCAATAAGGACGTAATTTACTCCATAGAGAAACACGACTCAAAAACGAGAAAACATGTAAGAGTGGAAAGCGTGAATTACGTTAAACGTGGACTCAGGATCCGGTACTTACAGCCACACACTCCAAAGAGAGGGCCTGGTTACCTTAATGATGCACTCCCTATATATATGGAAATGAAAGGAAGTACACCAAACATCAAAGGTCAGTCCTCATAGACAGGGTCCTGTAAAAGGACATTCTCCACAGCTGGAGACATTAACTCGTGAATTTTTTTTAAACGTTAGCCATTGACTTGAAAAGTACTATTGTCCTTGGGATTTACCAAGGTGATTGATAACCCGTAAAAACTCAATTAGATTACTCTAACCTTATTCTTACGGTATCAATTATTTATTTTCTACTCTCACATATATATTCATGCAATATATAGAGTACGGAATCGTTCCACTCTTAAACTAGCAAGACATAAGTGAATTCAATTAATCAAACACAAAGAAACAATGGTGAGAGTAATGTTATGTTGAGATTTATTTAAACTAAAACTAACACTACAAGAAAATAGGTTTTGCCCACGGTCCAAAACTGTGGGAAAAGAAAACCGTGGGAACCGTGGCTTTTCCCACGGTTTTGGACTGTCGGAGGACCGTGGGCTTTTTGTGCGTCGGAAATAGTTTGCCGACAGTGATGACCGTCGGGAAAGCCCACCAATAGCGACGGTCTTTGCGACGGTAATTGCCGTCGGTATTGCCACAGCCTAAAACCGTAGGAAAAGCCGTCGGAAAAGGTCATTATTTCCCACGGTTGTAATCCGTGGGGAACAATTAGTTGTACTGACAGTTATAGTCCGTGGAAGAAGATATTTTCTATGGTGAAAGACTGTGGGAAAAGTCCTTTTGCGACGGATATGGACCGTGGCAGAGTTATTTATTTTTTTAAAAAAAAATTGATATTTTAATTCCTTGGTCATTTCACCTGCACCCTTTACCAATCAATAATAAAACGAAAGACAGTGAAAATCCTAAACAAAATATAAGGATTACAAGACACCTTTTACCGAATCCAAAAATTCCATGAACCAAAACAATAGAAGGTTCATTACTAGAACAGTAACAAATATGATAATATGATAATAGAGATATTAAATTGTGCAATTATTAAGGTTTAGTATCAATGCAGTTGGTAAGTTTGTCTTCTAACACATTTATAAAGTAGACCATGAAACAGATGTAGTACATAACACAGACCTTGCTGATTTTAAGAATGTCCATTAGCTGGTCTTGATATTCAATTACATTACAAGGCTCAACTTGTTCTATAACATGCAGCATTGTCGAAGTTGCCAATTCAGATGGGTACCACGTTATTTTGTGACACTAGCCAATTGAGAACCACCTGTATAGAGGAGAACTTGTTAGTTGACTTAAATATTTACAATTAATGAACTCGTAATTAGATCTTTTTGCCGGCCAAATCAGTTAGACCAATGGTATGGAGAAATGGCTGGTCGAGAAATTTTGCATTCAACAATCTATATTTTCGCATTCAACAATCAGTTGGGGGTCTTGGAGAACTTCAACTCTTATGGAAATACACTTAGCTAAGTCAGATACTATGCCAATGCATTTGTCCATTCCTCTTATTTGACACACCACCCCATTAATGTACTACAAATGAGAAAGAGAATACTTTAAACTAGACTTCCCAATATAGGAATAAGGATTTAAAACAGTTCGCCACATTTTCATTTTTGTAATGCGTCTATAAAGAATAAACTGTATCCACGTTCAGTATGCAACAGCCACCAAATGCAGTCAACTGGAAATACACTTAGATAAGTCAGAAACCAAGTAAATGCATTTGTCCAATTCTCTCATCTGACACGTCAAATGATTTGTACAACTAGTAAAAAAAACTACTTTAAACTAGACTTCCCTATATAAGAATAAGGATTCAAACAGCTTGCCACACTTTCATTTTGTAATGCATAAATGAGCTCAACCCATCCCCCAACCCCCTCCCTAGTTTCATGAGTCAATGTCAAAGAACTTCCAGTTTCCTTTCCTTTTATATGACATCACTGGATAAAGGGCAAGGCCCTATTGGGCCTCAATGGATTACAAAACCCTATCTTTTCCTTCTCTGAAGAAAACAACAATACACTAGATGCAACATTCAATACACAATGCTTTCGCATGTTAATAGCAAAGAACCTCCCGTTTGCTTCTCCATACAACACAGAAAGTTGAGATGCTAACCAATTCATAGCTTCAACTAGGACTGGACAGTTAAAACTTAAAGACCTTTCATTCCCCTCTTTAACATCTTTGTTTGACATTGACTCATTTAACCAATGTGCTTCCACTGCAACCGCTTTCAAACAAAGTCTCAAAAGCAAACATATATGATCCCTTATAGGCACATCCCCATAATTTACATCAATAACAACCCCATAAGAAACATACCTGGTTGATCCCTCTCCTCCATTCTTGTCGTCAACTAATAAAATGGTATATTCATTTCATTTGAGTGTCCGACTGCCGTACCCATATCCTAATTTTTAAAAAATCCCATATCGTATATCGTACCCCGTATCTGTGTCCCCGTGTCTGTACTCGTACCCGTATCCGTGCATCATAGGTCCAGTCTCTTCTTTCTATTAAGTGTGTTCTTGTTGGGGGGAAGCAAACTGGTCGACCCACCCAAAATTTTAGAGCCCTATCCCCACGGTTAATACACATAGAATACTGGAATATATAAGGGAAGGATTTGTACTTACAGGAGATCTAATTTCCATATTCTCAGCCGTAAAGTATTGACGATGTTCCCCCCATTCACCACTACCATTTTCGTAACCTGCGCTGAAGCACAAATGAGAAAAATGGCTCAATGAACAGATTCTCTACAAATATTTGGAAGGACGTCTTATAGTTATTAACCTTTCAAAACTCAAGCAGCCCAATGATTTTCTTAGGCCCGAATGACCCAATGCTTGTAATAATGTGCACTCAAATGCTTAGAAAAAGGAAAGTCGGTAACTAGTTACAACTAAGCAAATTAACTAAGAAATGTAAACCAAAGTAGAAATTCGTGTATAAAACTAAAGAGTGATCTATTCAGTAATTTATCTTAATCAAATGGTGCTAATCAAAATAGAAGTAAAGCCTACATGCACCTTGTTGACCTAAGATCTGGAAAAAAACATGTTATTAAAATATGAACTTACAAAATAGTTTTCAACATCTGCATCACTTCCTTGATGCTTTTCGTTAGTCTTATTCAATAACTTAAGTCTACTTTTTGAAGGGGCAGTACCTGCAAAAGGAAAATCAGCAAACCAACTCGTGAAGATAATTGCTTATGATTGCAATGATATACCAAAATTGACTAAAATAGGATTTTTGCAACACTCCGACAATTAACAACGGACAAAACTATAATAATCAAGTTTCGGACTGGAAAAGAGATGTAACGCAGTAATAATGTTTACTTTGCTTAGTCTTTATCACTGCAACTGGTACACTGAATGACTGAATAAATATGATATGGAGGTGCGTCTAAACATGCTTTCTCCTACACATTATAGTAACTTCCATTTTAAGTTAAAAAGCGGGATTAAGAAATCTACATGATCACAACTATAAATAAACTATTACTCACCGGTGCCCGATAAAATATTTAAATGCTCTTTAAGTATAAGCCTTAACGGGACTTGATGATTACTCAAACAGGAAATTACCCCTCTGCATTTACTATAAAAGCTCAGTATTTCTAAATTGGTTTGCATACATTTCGTGGAATTTTATATTTGTTAACATTCATCTACATCAACTATAGAAATCACTTTCGATTTCTTGGGGTTTTCGTAAAAATATCAGCTACTCTTCCATATTTATATTTGTAAAACTGTGTAGACAGATGTATAGGATTCAATTTCTTGACATATAAAGAGTGATGCAAGGCACTAATAATGACTAGTCTCGAATTACCATCTAAACTATAATAAGCCTATCATCGAAACTAATAACAAACATATCATGAACAAAAAATAAAATAAAGCTATTCTAGAGAGAGAGAATACTGTTAAATCACATAAGATAGTTCATATTCCAAAAGATTAAAAGACACACGATCTATACAAAGAACATAAAATTAAAAATACCATTCGATATGATCAAGGGTGAATCCTAATTCCTAAACTTCCAACACGCATTACTACTTAACTTAAAAGAAACCGTCACATCTCTTACAAATTCAAAACATATCTCTTACCAACAGGGTGCACCTCTGCCATGCCTTCTATCGACAGATGAATTTGTGAGTGGAGCACCCATGGCGGAAGTCAAAAATACTGATTAAGCCTAACATACACCTGACTAACCTCTTTCATGTTTTGCATAAAACGCGTCTCTGTGATTTCTTTGTCATAACTAAAGGTAGTTAACTGAGTCTCGTCCAAACTGTTTATACTAATCCTTGTAAATGACAACACATCACATCAGATCTAGCCAAGAATAAAGAGAAGAAATCACATATTAGAGGACACGCAGAGCGAGTAATCAATTTCTCTAAGTGGAAAGTGAGTGTAAAATTAGCAATAAATGATTCTAACACAAACCCATGTCCCAGGTCACATAATTCTTAGATTTTGAGAAATACAATTAAATGAAGACACAAACACACACACACACACACACACAAAACTCCATAATATCTCTCTTTATATATGCCTTTAATAACTCCAATGTATTTCTCGGCATTCCATGGAAAACATCTATGAAAGCAAAAGAAAATATGGATTAAGTAGCAATCAGACTTTACCTACTTGATACAAGCTAAGGGCATTAATCCAGCTTTTGACCCGATAAAATCAGACTCACTGCATTAGACGAGTTATAATATCTCTCACTATAGTATAATATCTCGTTATATAAGGGTATTATGGAAGTGAACTAATGATCTAGATGGTGTTCTGAGTTCTACATCATCGAGCATCGATTCTCAACCCAGTTTAATTATTTCAAATATTACAAAAGTAGTTTTTATAAGTGTTGATTAACAAAAATAAAATGTATATCAGAGCTAACTGAATAATGCATTATATGTTTCTCCTTGTACTAATTATCAGTTTATGTTACTAACAAACAATGAAGACTTGGAAACTTAAAAGCGATTGGAAGGAACCAATCTCATACACACCAAACTTCGAGACCTTATGCAGTTAAAAAAGACCAAACTCAGCCCAATTATTATAGTTACATCTCTACAAACAAATAAATTTTCTTAGGCCTTATTCATCAACAATTAGACCTTATAGAAACAAATAAATTTTCAGTATGTGAAACCCACTTACCCAAACTTACCCAAATCTGCAGATTTATACACTAGCTTGAAACCCCAGCAGTGACAAATCTAATTAGCTATTCAAACACCGAAATCCCAACCTTACTTTATCAATTGTCTATTATTAACATATGGAAACCTAGTAATTAACACAATAAACACTAGAAAGGCAAAGCTACAATCATTAAGTAGAAGAGTAAAATAAATGAATATGAAAACCTTTGAAGAAACTAAATTGACTTGGGTTTTCGGTCAAAATAATTCAAGTTGAGACGTTGAAGGAAAAAAACGTGTCTTTGAGTAGTGAAGAGAAACAAAGCTTGTAAATCCTAAGAAAATTAAAATTGAAATTTTTTGTCAAATAAAACCCTACACAAAAAAATCGGTGCTTGAAATAAATAATTTTTTTGATTTCATTACCTTGTTGAGATGTGAGAAGAAGAAAGAGTGAAAAAAAAAAAAAAAAAAAAAAGAGCAAGTGGCTAATTGTGGGGAGCGGTGGTGGGGAAGTAGAAAATTGACGGTTTCTTTGTTTTTGTTTTGTAAAGTTAAACAAGTGATGGGGAAGCAAGTCAAGCAACAGTGGTCTACTCGCCCAATTTACGATCCCTTAACCCACGGTCAAAAAAGCGTTGGTGTGAATCTATAGCCAGAAAAAACGTACCCGACGGTTTGTCTCGTGGCTACCACCCACGGCCCAAGAAATAAATAAACCGTGGGTGATAAGAGCCCAAAACTGTAGTTTTAACCCCTTAACAGTCGTACTTTTAGACCAATTATGTGAATAATAAGTAAGAGTTAATCGCGATTATTTGTTTTATGCATTTCAGGCTTCAAAGTCCATTATGTGCAGAAATGTGCCACTTTAGCGAGATAAATGAGCAAAGGTCAGTTGCTAAGGAGTTCTGTGATTAAAGGCCAATTTCCAAGAAGACAAAGCCTGTAATGCCCGTATTTTTAAATACGTATTTTTCTATTTTATTAATTAATTAAATTATTTATTTTCAAAATTCGTCGGATTGGACTCGGGATACGTGGGCCTGGTTTTTGGGCCCGAGTCGGTGTTGGGCTTGGGTTTCGACCCAAGTATATAAACACATTGTTCGGAAAATAGGGTTGAGAAAAAATAATATATTAAAAAATGGAGGCGAGAGAGAAGTCGGTTTCTTTGGAGAGGTGGAGCGGACTCGGACTCGAGAAATTCGTAGGAGTCGCTCATACAAAGAGAGTAGCTATATTTTGCTATATCACCGGATTTATCGCTTTCGATTATCGGTATATTGTCTAAGGTTTCTGTTTTGTACTTGTTCATTATATTGTTTTTATTCGACGTCGTGTTTCGGCCGAGTTGTTAAAACTCTAGTTAAACCGTTAAACCGTCGAACTTTGTTAAAATTAGGGTAAACTGCGCGAAGCTTAAATGAGCTTCAATGGCGTCACATGGGCTGTTTTTCTATTGAACTTCGTTGTGGGTTATAGTGTTGGGTTTTGTTGGGGATGAAAACCCAACCGCTTAGGAGTGGTGGTCGATCTTTGCCAAAGCTTGGTTTGAGGTGTTAATGGCGGTGGACGAACCGGTGGTGGTTGGCTGTTTTTGGTTTGATTTGTTGTTGTGTTTTGTGGTGATGTGTTGTGAGGTTGGTTAGTGGTGTTTGAGTGTGTGTGAGGGCTGAAAATGGTGTCGATTAGAGCTTGGTGGAAACCATTAATGGTGGCCGAAATTCTTAGATCTAGTTTGAAGAAGAGGGTTAAATCACTGATATTAGAGTAATTGTATTTATTAAAGTTATAGGGTTTTTGATTTGGTGTAAAACCGATTTGATGGAAGAGGAGAATGGTGGCCGGCGATTTGGTGGTTGCTGGAGCTGAGGAAGATGACAGTGAGAGGGATCCAGTGCTCCCACTCTCACATAGTCTAACTCTAATTCGCATGGGCTTGGGCCGGACCAATTTGGATTAGTTCCTCTGGGCCGAAATGTTTAAGTTGTTGGGCCATATTCATTTCTATTTTTAGATAGGCCGAAATTTCAGTGGCTAGGCCGAAATTTCAGTGGTAGTTGGGCCGAAATTTCAGTTTAATTTTCGGACCACATTAGTTCTGTTGGGCCAGTTCCCTTTGTTTCTTTGGGCAGACCCAAATTAAAGTGTTGGGCCAGTCCATAGGACGTAAAATAGATCTAAATGGATCCTTCAATGTTTAGACTTTCGGGTTCTAAGGTTTGGGCTTGGCCAGTTGGGTCCGAACCATGACCTTGGCCATGAGCCCATGAGCCATACACCTTTGTCCTTAGCCATGAACCATGGTTATGACTATGAACTTGTCGAACACGGAAACGACAGTTTGACTTTGACAATGACAGTTTGACTTCGACCATGACGTGTTGATTTTGACGTTGACCATGATGTGTTGACTTTGACCATGATGGGTTGACTTTGATTTTGACCATGATGTGTTGACTTTGACCATGATGGGTTGACTTTGATTTTGACCATGATGGGTTGACTTTGACCGTTGACATTGGATGTTGACTTTGACCAGAACAGTTTGACTTTGACCATGACATGTTGACTTTGACTTTGACCATGATGTGTTGACCTTTGACCGTTGACTTTGACTGTGGAATGTTGACTTTTATAGTTTTTCACATATTTGATTATATAAAATATTGTCGATATTATATAACTTGGTTGGTCATTATCTAATTTAGATTTGACGTGAGTAGTGTGTAAAGCATATATATATTGGGCTTTGATTGTGGATCGTGGATTTGTTTATTTGTGCTCGTTTATGTGTATATTATATGGACACATATAGTAATAAAATGCTGTGGAAGCTTGTATAATTTGGTGGTCATTATCTAAGAAAGATTTGACCTTGATGTTGTGTATTTTTGACACGTGACGATATTGAGACATTAGGAGATATTATATTCCTAATAATGTTATAATAAAAATGTATGTGATACGTTGAAGCATTGTGACATGAGATAATATCTTTGGGATATTTATATTAATGCAATATCTTGGAAAATGTATATACACTCCATTATTTTATATGTGAGATGCTAATATAGTATTGGTGAATATTTGCCGCGGAGTGTGGTGTAGTGCAATAATATATTGGCATGTGAAAGAACGAAAGTGACTATGAGATATAATTGAGATGTTTCTAGATATTATGGCTTAGTGCAATAAGGTAATTGACCTGCTTGCGATATATAGTAGAAATGTTTATGAGTCAATAATGTATGACACCGAATAAATTATATAACGAAAATCCTAGAACGACTACCACAACTCATGTGATTGGCCCTTTCCGCGCTTTCGTTAAAATTTGAATGGCCTTCGGCGGACCCCGGCGTTTCGTTAAAATTTGAATGGCCCTCCCGGCGTAACCGAATAGTGGTTTGATTATTCCGTTAAGCAAAATAGAACGATGATGCATAATATTTTATGCCGAATAGTGGCGGTGCTTACATAGATTTGGCTTCCGTGTGAGGATTTACGGTGTCGCGGCATCATCCCGGCCAGTGGTTCGCACGCACGGAGTGGCTCATTATGTAAGGGAGGCATGTGGATGTACATGTTCGGCGTTGGGTAGCGATTGTGGTAGCTAGGGAAACTAGGTAAGACATAGATCTGACGTGATTTTAGGGACACGCAAAGAAAGCCCGAAATAATCTAATTATGGTAATATGTTTGGTTGGTTATTTGTTTAGTTAGAACCTAAAAACCTCGATGGAGGAACTACATGCCTTATTTATGATCCATATAGTTTGTTGTATGGTTAGTGAGAAGTTAAAGAGCCTCTCGAGGGAGGAACTACCTGCCTTAATTATTGTACTTGAGTATGTTATATTAGTCGTTGAAAGTTAAGGCGCCTCGGTGGAGGAACTAACTGCCTTATGGATTGTGTATATATATGTATAAGTATATTTGTATTTTAGGGCTACTCACACCAGCATTGTTTATAATGCTGACCCGATTTGCATGTTTGCTTATCGGTGTGTTCATTCAATGAACATAGTTGATAAGTTTTGACGAGTTTAGTGATGAAGAAGATTGGTTTCTTTGCTTGTGGTTTTAAGTTAGCATTGCATCTCAGGTTGTGTTTTGTTTTCCCTTGAGGTGATATAGATTTTCAGTTGAGATAATATTATTTGCATTTTCATTTGTAAATTGTTTTATAATGAAGAGGACTTTGTTTAAGTTAAAATTTTTATTGGTTTTAATTATCCGCATATTTTAAACTGTTTATGGGCTTTTGGAAGTGGAGAGTGCGTCACACCTCGGAGATCGAAGAGTCGGGGACAAATAATGTTTTTCCGAATTCTGTCGAAATTCGGGGTGTGACAAAGCCTCTGTAAAGCCCGGTCAAAAGATGAAAAGTCAAAGTCCACGCGGGCAGAAACAGTGCACAAAGTCAATAGAACTTCCGAAGACCATATCTTTGGACTCAAACCTCGGAATTGGGCCTACCTTATGTCAAAACGACCGAATCGGAAAGAGCTTTCCAATGGTCCAAGCCTTGGCCCAATCAGAGGAGGAAAAGTGGATGAAAAGCCTGTCGAAGTCAACTGCAGCTGAAGAGGCCTTTTTGGACTGAAAGAATTAGGTTTTGGGCCTGATTCTCTGGCCCGAAACATGGCTCCAAGCCCATGCACGATTTTTGGATCTGAAACATATAAAAACAAAGAAAAGCTTAGTTCTTAAGTTATCTAGTTTTATTTAGAAAACTAGTTCCTTGTAATGGTAGCTAGGGTTAGGTTAGAAAAAGTAGATCTAGATCTAATTAGTTTTACATTCAATTAGTTAGTTTAGAATCCTATTTAGTTTTTAGAATAAAATATTAGTTCTTCATTTTCAATTTATATTATTGCTTAAATTCTTATTTAGATTTAGTTGTCTTAAATTTATAATTAGTTTAGTTTAAACACCAAACACATCACTCTCACTGTTCCTTGTGTTTGATAAATTGAATTCTATTTAAGTCTTGAAGGTTTAAGAGTGGAACGAATCCTTACTCGTTGTATTGCATGATTTTGTTTTGAGAGTAAGAAGAATTGATTTAAACGTAAGAACGGTAGGATTACGTATTAGTGTTCTTGTAGCATTAATATTTAGAATTTTACTGTTTTTACGGGATATCAAATAGCGCCGCTGCCATCTTAATCTCGTTCAAGACAAGAATTCAATTGCTTGAATCCAAGGGGCAATCCCCCATTCTCTACCCACCCACCTTTTTAATTTTTAATTTTTATTTCTTGAATTTTCGGAACTGTTCACTATTTCAGGCATAGGGGCTGCGGATTCGCTGAGAAAAACACTGCGGTGAAGGTATTTCTAAATTTTCGAAAAATCTGAAAATTTTCATACATAATATTTAATGTGTTGTTGATTTACTAGAATATTTTCAGATTTTTCAAAGTTGGTTTACCTTGTGAAAAAAATACGATCTTTACAGTGCTCTATTTCAGTTTTCACACCGTATGTTCTTAAAAAACAGACGAATAAGGTTACTTAGGGAGCTCTAAAAATTCTATAAATTTTACAGAAGTATCTATCCTAAGTTAGGAGTTTGCAGTATAAATTTGACGAGTTTTTGATTTGTTTTGACCTCCTAAATAGTAGAGTGTTTCCAGTGTGTTTCTGCAGTGTTGCAAACACTTAATATCTGAAACACCAGCCAATAAGGAGAGGTTGTAGAACTCCAATTGCTCTAAATTTTTTACAGGAACAAGTAGAATCTGTCAGGAGTCTCCAGTAAAAATATGGTAATTGTTGGATTTGTTTTGATGGGGTAACCATTCGGTTGTTTGTATTGTGTCCAAAAACCGTTTCGCAAACTTTGGAGGGCAGTAGAGGGATTTTCACAGCTCCGATTGAGCTGAAATTTTACAGACTACTTGATAGACGTCTTAGCAAATTACTGTAAAAATTTCAGATTTTTTGGAGTACGATAAAAGGCCTAAAACTTGAAAACCCTGGAGCGCGACCCGCGCCCAAAACACTGGACATTCGACAAAACAGAGGGCACTCGCGCCCAACCCGCGCCCTACAAGGAAATTCATCGTGAACAACCCGATTTTCATAGGAAAGTTCAAATTTCTATTCCTTAAAGTTATAAAGTGTTTCTAACTTGTTAAATACACTGAAATCGCGTATACAAGACGCTAATCCGTAGCGAAGGCAAGGGGGCATTCAGTACTCCTTCTTTCACTCCTTGTTTCTTACGCCGGGAGGAGTTTTAATTCTAGTATAATCAGGCTTGTTTTTTCTTAAAACGAAATACCACACGCCTATCTAGAAATGTATGCTTAGAGTTGTGGTTGCATATTAATTGCCCTATAATATATTTGAAAAACTAATATGGCATATCAATATGTAGACCAACAATCATATGATAATTATGCAAACCCTTCACCATGTTCATACTTGTGGTAGTCCCGAATTGGGCTTCTCAATGCCCATCATATCAAGAGCAATCTTGTAATTATTATGGGAACCCTTCACCATGTTCATGTTGTGGTAGTCGACCATTGGGCTTCCCAATGCCTATCATATCAAGAGTCTGAGCCTACTATAAGATATAATAATAATTATGAGCCTCAATTTTCAAATTTTTATAGTGACTCATACAATCAAAAGTTTCCTAGTCATCCAAACTATTCATGTAATTCCACCAATAACAATCAACCCGACCATTCAAATTTCAACCTAACCCATCACAGTACGACATCAACCAGAGTCACTCAAACGCCAATAACTATGACTATCAAACACCATACCAACCAGATAGTCAGCTAACAACATTCGATGAAATGATGGCCCAAAACAAATTAATAATTCAGGAAATAAGCCGAAACCTAAAGATACTAGGTTCACCTACGCGAGACATTTCTACCATGCCGAGATCGACACTATTCCCATAACTAACCCAAATCGACCTAGTTCACACCTACCCTACATTTCATGAACCATTACCTTCCTAAAACCCTCCCATTAACCATGATATTAACTCCACACCCCACCGGATGAGAAAATTCTTGTAAACTTGACTCTTTAGGACTAGTTTGGATGACCACTCAAACTTGAGCGATGTCTCCGAGGAACTTCCCAATCGATCCACCTGATGATGAATATAATGATTACACTTTAGAAGATATTTATAAAGATGTGACGAAGGAAGAATTTGATAACTATTGGCATTCTCGTAATATGGACCCTCCTGTTGAGCATGTCCAGGCCTTTGAGTTTGCAAACCGCACTCGGCTGGATGATGTCTCGACACATTCGAATGAGGCCATTGAGGATACTTGTAGTGTTTTAAAGGAAGAAGGTGAGGACATGGAGATTAACAATTCAAATCTAAGGCATGAACAAGTTAATGTGCAAGAAAAAGAGAAAGTTACATCTTTAGAGCAATGTGAATCTCAATTCAGTTTGGCAGCTGAGGAAATAACAATGGAAGAAATAGAGGAAAATCTTAAAGATAAAGCCACGAACCACAACCTTGTGGATTCAGCTAAGCCAGATGTAGAGTTCTTAAGAGCATGTGAGGATCCACCACCCGATGAACCACTAACCAACCACCATCCACCTGAGTTACCACCTCCTATAATCCAACCATCTACCACAACTAAGCCATCCATTCACCCACCATTTAAAAGGAACCTCGATTTTGCCCTTGAGCCAATTGCCTCAGAGACCATCTATAATTTTTTCAACCCTCACAGTGAAGAGTGTTTGCCTAACACACAATCCCATGAGTACACCATTCCGATAATTGAGAGACAAGCTCTGACCGAGTGTAGTGAGAAACCTAGTTTGTCTTATTTTTCCTCATCTGAGCTTCATGAAAGACATCAGGATCCACACTTCATTCCCTTCTCACCTAAAGTATCGCTAATTCATCTTTTTGGTCATTCCAACTATTTAAAACAATTACAACATGATGGTTTGCATATGTTCTTTGATAGGATGCATAAGTTTTCATTCCTTCGCTTACATGTTTGCTTCCAATTATACAACATTATTCTGTTTGGGGGTGCATTTAGTATCATGTTTTTATGGCTAGACCCCCAACTCTTCCGACTATTTGTTTATAGTTGACCATGTATCATCCACTTTGTGCCACCCCAGTTTCATGCTTGTTTGGGGGTGTGCAATCTAGGGAATCGGCGTAAAATGACCCCACATTAAGTCTTGGGAATCTGACTTTAAAAGACCCACGTTTTAAAACAAATTTTTACAAACCTGTTTTCAAAAATTTGTTTGGGGGTGGGTGGGGTGTTTGGTTTTTCCATGCTTGATCACTAAACTTCCTATTCTTATCCCCACCTCGCTCCCTTGAAGGGTAGCTAGATTTCTTCTTGTTTGTTGTTTTGATGTTGTTTTTTTATTATTTTTAGTAGATAGGATGTTACGTTGTTAAATTCCGTAGTTAACTTTGAATTTGGTAGTTAAATGTTGTTTGAATTTCAATTTTAATATAATGTTGTCTTTTCAAATTATGCATGGATTTTATTGTTAATCCCACCTTCCCGAATTGTTTGGGGGTGGTATTATTTATTCTATCATGATTTGTAGAAGATCCTCCATTTTAGAGTTTGTTTTGGAGTGAAGGTTGAGAATATTGTCGTAATTGACATACCTATGATTAGATGTGGTGGTAGGATGAAATCTAAGAGAGTTTAGAAGTTACTAGTCTAAATCCAGTGTAAAAGATATTAAGGTTGTTATAGAATCAAGAATATGAGTCAAGCTTCCGTTTTGGGTTCGAAATTTTATTGTTTTCGAAATTGCCTTAAAGCTTTTGGCAACCTACCGATTGGTTTTAACAATTCAAAAACCTATAAAAACTTCATTCATTCTACACTCACAACCCATACTACACTTAACTTCCATCACCCACCTTTCACTCCCACGTTTCCCACGTTTCGTCGCATTTTTCACGAATCAACACCTCGGGCCGCCAAGGCTTCCATAGGAAGCCAGCTCACCTACACACTTTTGTCGAAATTTTGTTCGAGGCGCCAGCTTCAAGGTAAGCGACTTCGCTTCAAAACACTGGAATTCTAATGTCAACAGAGCGCCCGCCCGCCAAGTGGAAGCGCCCTGCGACTTTTTAAACCAAAAAGAAAATTCGGTTTTCTGCGAGGTTGTTTCGGTTCATTTGGTACTGTTCCAGGCGTAGTTTTGAGATGACATCTCCTACAATAATACCGAAACAGTCTTTCGAAGATTTGTTCCAAAGCACTACTTATAGTGTTTGGTTTCATGAGGTGATCACATCGTGTAGCCGGGAACCGCTTATGGTTCTTGCTAGAAATTGTTCTTGGACTTGCCATGCCCGCTGAAATACAAGACCCATGGTGCTATTGGGTCGATAATATGTATGTCTACACTTATGAGTTTTTGCATGAGTCGTATGGGGAAGGCATTTTTCGTATCGAGGACCAAGGGGAATATAACGTCGCCCTTGGTAGCCTGTCCATAAACATAGGAACTGTTATGTTTTGGATCATGATAAACATTTTAGGGGAATGGCATTTTTCTTCTGTGAATGATGCCACTTGCAGCGTTTTCCTTGCTTTAGCTGAGGAACGCCTGCTATATGACCTTCCCAAGACCTTAATGTCTAGTTTAGCATGAGCCCATAGCATGACTTTGACTTTTTAGCTTTGACCGGGCTTTAAAAAGGCTTTTTCTCCTTGAATCTTGGCCTTTTATCATAGAACTTCTTAGCAACCAACCCTTGCTCCTTTATCTCGTAAAAGGGGCACATTTCTGTACATATTCGACTCCAATGCCTGAAATACATAAAAGCACATAATCAACATTAACTCTTATTTATTACCCCATAATTGGTCTAAAAATATTATTTTTAAGGGGTTAAAACTATAGTTTTGGGCTCTTATCAAACCACCCCCAAACAGCATTTTGCTTGTCCTCAAGCAAATATGAGAAATTAGAATAAGTGACCAAAAATGAAGTTCTAACTAATCTCATTTCACCGAGTGTGATTGCATTGACCATATACAACAAGGCCTTAAACCACTAGGAATTCCCTAATGGATGAGTTATAGCCTCGTGAGAGTTTTCCAATGAAGGTACTCACAAACTTCATCTATACTACAACGACTAAGAAATAAAACTATTGTTTCCTTATTTATGTCTCAATTATCTATACATCTCACTAGCAATGCATACAGAATAATCAAGTCGAAACCTAAGCTAATATATGCATAATAATCAATCATCTACAAATAAACATATATACAATGAGTACTAATATGAAATGCACTAACAGGTTCGTTTCTGAAACTTTGGAATAACGTCCTTAAATAGGTCCTCACATAAATGTCAAGACAAAAACACTAATTTTTCCGCTCAAGTTTCGCTACTCCAGTGTGCAGTGGGCACACTTTGCCTTACAATCTCAATGACACATAAGAAAGCCGAAGTCGATCAAACACATCTGTCACTTACTACCACACTAACATATTCCTAATTGAGCTAGAGGTCTTATTTAGGTGTTGCGAGGATTAGGAGATGATTTAAGAATGAAGGAAATGGATATTCAAAAATGACAAGTCTGAGATAATAGGTCTTCATATTACGTAACTAGAGAAACCCTTGTTCTTTTGCTTCTACACTTTGTTTCCATCCTTAGCCTTTTTATTTTGCCTTTTTTTACTCCTTTTATTCTTTTGGAGTTTTTATTTTGTTTTTATTTTTTATTTTGTTTTCTTTTCTTTGAATGGAAACTTCTTTTCTTTTTCTTTTATGAAGCAACTAACTAATTTTTTGTTTACACAGGTTTTTCTCTTCTCTTTTCTTCACTCATCCTATTCTCAAACTCATTCTAAAATGGGTAGGTTGATTTTTTTTATTTTGTTTTGTTTTTGTAAAAGGGTAAAGGAATTGTGGTTTATGAAAGGCTAAAGGAAAGCTCAGAGGGGCGACTAGCGGAAAATAATTTCATAAGGTTTGAATTTCTAGCTATATCGATCCAAAGATGGCCTAAATTCTCGCTTAGGATATGGTATAGTGATCAAGCAAGTGGACGTGTGATTTCTCTATTCGGAATTTACTTCTCCCTTGTGTCATTTCTCAAATTATTTCACTCATATAAGGCCTTAGGCTATATTCTCACAGGATTTGTAGAATAAGTACTCTAGCCTAGATTTCAGAAACTTCCTGCCAAGCAATTATAGATACTCATGCAATATATTTATAGAAAGATGCAAAAATTATTACTTACATATTAACCTAAGTTTCTAAAATTAAATCCTAATTCAAGTACTACGTGAGATTTCTAGACTATTATCATCATGGAGAAGGGAACAATACTATTATCACTAAGTGCCTAGTATAAACAATATTTATGATTTTTAATTTTTTATAAAGAAAAGTGCGTAATTTACATCCTAAAAGTTCCTAATTTTTGCAAATGTTTCTATCCCACCCCCAAACAATCGAATGCTTTGTCCTCAAAGTGTAAAGAGATAAGGAAAGAATTTACCATAGAAACGTGGCAAAAATTGGCAGTACCTATAACAAAAATATTGTAAAGATGATAGGATAACATGAAGCACAATTAAACTGTTACGTACTAACTAACACAAACTCTACTGGAGTAAACATGATAGGCAAAGGGTGGCAAAAAGATTTGAAATGAAATACCAAAATATGCCACCCCCAAACAAAATTGGAAAACACTTTTTATGTTTGAAATTTTTTGTTTGGCCTATACTCCAGAAAGTTGGTATTATACAAAAATTTGGGTCTTTTAAAGTAAGATTCCCTAGACTTAATGTGATATATATGTATTAACATGCAGTTTCCCATATATTAATAATCTAAATAATTGTGGATTTTTACATAAATAGTTAACACAAAATGCACCATTAAACAGAATTAAGCACCAAGATTTCCTATGACATGACTTAGTAGAATGGGAGTGAATTCTGATGGATCTAAAACCTAATCGAGCATAACGTTTCTTCTTTTTCTTTGAACAAAAAGGTGTCAAAGTGAATGATCGTGAGAAAATAGATGGTTGTGGAAGATATGTAAGGTATGGATAAGTTTTAGATTGAAGGAATGGAAAAAATGAGTGTGTGGTTTTAGCATAAAACTTATTAGTGGCATGGGTTGGTATTATCACACATCTGAAAATGAAGGTATCAGGTGGCTCTTTAGGTAGTTCTTGAGAGGGTGGATCATCACAGGCTCTTATAAACTCGTCGAATTTCTCATCTAGGTTGTTTGCATCCATATAATTATGGTATTCATCTCCATCTTTGAGGAATTCATCTATCTCGTCCATTGTGAGGTTTACTCCATCTCTTGTAGGGTCGGAAGGTAGGGTGGAAAATTCTTTCGCTAGTTCAGTTATGTTAAAGGAGTCAAAATTGTGATCTTTGTCTTCTTCCAGAAGAGGGGCATCTACTAGTGTAGGGACGAGATTGTCGGAAGCACTAATGTGATATACAAAACTCTCAATAGACTTAACTTCACCTTCTACAGGAAAACCTAGTTGTTTTTGCTTTTGTCTAAACATGTTAACTTCCACAGAAAGATTTCCAAAAGAAAGAATCATTGAGCCATCCCGGCAATTGATTTGGGCATTGACGGTTGCCAAGAAAGGACGCCCTAAGATGATGGGAATGGAATCATGAGCAACTTCTGTGTCAAGAATAACAAAGTCGGCTGGATAGTAAAAATCCTGAACTTTAATGAGAATATTTTCAACTACGCCTTTGGGATACTTAATAGAATGATCGGCTAATTGCAAAGTCATTTTGGTTGGTTGAAGTTTTGTTAGACCTAGTTGTTTATATAAATAAAAAGGGAGTAAGTTAACACTCGCCCCCAAGTCTAATAAAGCAGTTGTTATGAAGGTATCACCTAAGGTGCATTGTACAGTAGGACGACCAGGGTCCTTGTACTTAACAATTCCGTTATGTTCAGATAAAGAGGGATATTATTCAGTTAAGAATGCTTCGTGGGGTATGTTGGTTTTCCTCTTCTTGGTACACAACTCTTTTAGAAACTTAGCGTGTCCAGGTAGACTTTTTATAGCATCTAGAAAAGGTAGGTTTATAGTCAGATTTTTAAACATTTCCCTTATCTCATCAAAATTTTCATCCTTTTTAGACACAATTAGTCTCTCGGGATACGGTGGTTTATCTCTATATTTAGCATAAGATTCCAAAGTATTATTAGTCTTTGATTTATCTTTAGCCATTTTTCATCTAGGTGTCCATATTGGAACCTCTACAGGTGTAGGATCTTCAATTTCTATTACAGTATTTGGTATGGTTTCATTTTTAGCTTCTGCTTACGGGTGGTCTTCAGGCATAGTTACTTGGTTATCAACTACTCGCCTTGAACGAAGGGTAGTGATTGCATGTAGGTCCCCTTGGTTTATATTACCATTACAGTGAATATTGTTTATTTCAAAGGCGGTGTTTGTTGACTTAAGATTAGACACTGCTTGACCTGGAAACACGCCGGTTTGGTTATTAGTTTGGTTAGGAGACATGTCAATAACCTTTTGGCACAAAGACTGCATCATTTGCATCGTTTGTTTCATCATATTAGAGTTTTGATGCATGCTGATCTTTCATCAAGTTGGAGTTTTGTTACATAATTTGATTTTGTTTCTCCAACAAGGTCACTACTACTTTGTCTGTAGATGGTTGGACTGGAATTAAAGCTTGTTGAGCGTTCATGTCTTGATGTTGATAGTTGTCGATCATGGGCACTAAACCTTTATTCTGGTCACCTAAGTTTCCTTGTCCTTGATGTTGAGTTAACTGGTTAAAGTGTGATGGTTGTGGTGGTGGTTGTGCATAGACAAGAGGACAATAGAAGTCGGAATGCTCAAGACTAAAACAGACATTACAACGAGTAAAGTTAATCTTCATGACTGGAGTGGGTTGTTGTTGAACAGATAGGGCATCTACCTTTTTAGTGAGGGCATCGATAAGAGTTTTAAGCTCAGGATCATTTTTAACCTCAAAAGAAGAAGGAGTGGAGCGGGAAGATTCGTTACCTCCCCAATTGTTGTTTCTCTTAGATTGATCTTCTAAGAATTTATAAGCCTCCAAGGCTCCTTTACTAAGAAAACTACCCCCAGTCATGATATCTAGAACCTCCTTATGACGATGTAAAAACCCCTTGAAGAAGGCAAGGACAAGCATGTCTTTCGCAAGATTATGATGCGTGCATTAAATGAGAAGATCAGTGAAACGATTCCAGACCTCTGAAAAGGATTCATGAGGATTCTGGCGGAAGAAATAAATCTTTTGAATCATTTCATCTGTCTTCAGTGGTGGCTAAAACTGTTCCATGAACAATTGAACAAGATTAGCCCATGGGTCCACAGAGTTTGGCATTTGGGCAGTTAACCAAGACGCCGCCTTGTCAGCTAAGGTGAATGGAAACACCCTAAGTTTAACTTGATCCGGACTTACGCTAGGATGATGGAATGTAGTGAGAACTTGTTCTACCCTACGCATATGCTGGTAAGGCTTCTCGTGGTCTAAACCATGAAAAACCGGTAACAAATTAAATATATTAGGCGGAATTCGAAAATCCCCCACTATGTCTACAAGAACGATGCACGACTTAGGGCCATCGTTTAGGGCTTTATAAAAATCAGAGAGAGGAGTCTCTTGTTCTTTAGCCATTGATGCAGGTGTAGTGTGTGAAATTCTAGATAGGCGTGTGGTATTTATGTCTACAAAAAATAAGCCTGATTATACTAGAATTGAAACTCCTCTGACAGAAGAGGCGAGGAGTGGAAGAAGGAGTACCTGAATGCCTCCTTGCTAAGCGTATGAATAGCGTCTTGTATACGCAATCTCAGTGTATTGAAGAAATTAGAAACACCAAATAATTTGAAGAAATGGAAGTTTGAACTGACCGTTGTGAAAATCGGGCTACTCCAGAAGAGGGCGCGGGGTGCGCTCAGAATTTGCATGTGAAGGGCGCAGGTTGCGCTCGTGCCTGAGGCGATTTTCAGTGAGTTGAGCGCGGGGGGTGATAACCCATAAAAATAATAAAATCCTAATATTAATGTTAACAACACTAATACGAAAATCCTACCGTTCTTACGTTTAAATCAATTCTTCTTACTCTCAAAACATAATCATGCAATATAATGAGTAAGGATTTGTTCCACTCTTAACTCTCTAGACTTAATTAGAATTCAACTACTCAACACAAAGAACAATGTGAGAGTAATGATTGATGTGAAATTTATATACTACCATTCCCAACACAAGAACAATAATAACAATAAGACATAATTAAATTAAACTGAAATTAAAACTAATTTAGAACTAAGATTGTGAATAACTAATTATGAATTTAAGACAACTAAATCTAAATAAGAATTTAAGCAATAATCTAAATTGAAATGAAGAACTACTACTTTATTCTAAAAACTAAAATATGATTCTAAACTAACTAATTGAATGAATGTAAAAACTAGATCTAGATCTAAAAACTAATCTAGATCTATCTTTTTTTCTAACCCTAAACTCCATAAACATTAGCTTCCTAACCTAACTGCCATTAACAAAGAGTCAAACTTTTGTTTTATACTTTCAGATCCAAAAATCGTGCATGGGCTTGGAGCCATGTTTTGGGCGAAAAATCGGCCCAAAACCCAATTTCTTTAGTAAAAAAATGGCTCCTCACCAGTTGGCTTCGATAGATGTTTTGTCCACTTCTGCTCCTCTAATTGGGCTAAGGCTTGGACCATTGGAAAGCTCTTTTTGAGCCGGTCGTTTTGACATAAGGTAGGCCCAATTCCGAGGTCTGAGTCCAAAGATATGGTCTTCTAAGTTCTCACGACTTTGTGCACTATTTCGCCCGCGTGGACTTTGACTTTTCAGCTTTTGACCGGGCTTTACAAAGGCTTTGTCTTCTTGAAAATTGGCCTTTAATCACATAACTCATTAGCAACCGACCTTTGCTCCTTTATCTCGCTAAAGTGGCATATTTCTGCACATAATGGACTTTGAAGCCTGAAATGCATAAAAACACATAATCAATATTAACTTTTACTTATTATTCACATAATTGGTCTAAAAGTACGATTGTTAAGGGGTTAAAACTACAGTTTTGGGCTCTTATCAAACCACCCCCAAACAGCATTTTGCTTGTCCTCAAGCAAAGATGAGAAATTAGAATAAGTGACCAAAAATGGAGTTCTATCTACTCTCGTTTCGCTGAGTGCGATTGCATTGACCATATGCAACAAGGCCTTAAACCACTAGGAATTCCCTAGTGGACGAGTTATAGCCTCGTGAGAGTTTTCCAAAGAGGTACTTTCGAAACTTCATCTATACTACAACGACTAAGAAATAAAACTATTGTTTCCTTATTTATGTCTCAATTATCTATACATCTTACTAGAAATGAATACAGAATAATCATGTCGAAACCGAAGATAATATATGCATAATAATCAATCATCTATGAATAAACATATATACACTGAGTAATGCTATGAAATGCAAGAATGCAGTCCATTTCTCAAACTTTGGAATAATATCCCTTAAGTAGGTTCTCACATAAAAGTCAAGACAAAAATCACTCTGATTTTTCCACTCAAGTTTTGCTACTCCAAAGTGTCGCGGTGGGCATACTTTACCTTACAATCTCAATGACACACAAGGAAGCCGGTTGATCAAACACATCTGCTACTTACTATCCCACTAACCTATTCCTAATTGAGCTAGAGGTCTGTATTAGGTGTTGCGGGGATTAGGAGATGGTTTAAGAAGGAAGGAAATGGATATTCAAAAAGGACAAGTCTGAGATAATAGAGTTTTCATATTATGTAACTTGAGAAAACCTTGTTATTTACTTTTGTTTCTACACTTTGTTTCCATCCTTAGCCATATTTTTTTTTTCTTTTTCTTTGGCTTTTGACTCCTTTTATTCTATTTTTTTGGAGTTTTTATTTTATTTTTATTTTTATTTTTCTTTTCTTTGGATGGAAACTTCTTTTCTTTATTTTCCTCAAGAAGCAATTAACTAACTTTTTGTTTACACGTGTTTTTTTCTTCTTTCTTCCTTATTCTATTCTCGACTTATCTAAATTGGGTAGGTTGAATTTTTTTTATTTTGTTTTATTTTGTAACAGGTAAAGGATTTGTGGTTTATGAAAGGGCTAATGAAAGGCTCGATTAGGGGCTTAACTAGCGGAAAATATACTTAGGTCGGAATTTCTAGCTATATCGATCCAAAAAGGGCCTAAATTATCTCTTAGGACATGGTATAGTGGTCAAGCAAGTGGACGTGTGATTTCTCTATTCGGAATATACTTATCCCTTGTGTCATTTCTCAAATGTTTCACTCATATAAAGCTTTAGGCTATATTCTCACAGGATTTGTAGAATAAGTACTCTAGCCTAGATTTCAGAAACTTACTGCCAAACAATCATAGATACTCATGTAATATATTTATAGATAGATTCAAAGATTATTACCTACATATTAACCTAAGTTTCTAAAAACTATTCTAATGCAAAAGCTACGTGAGACTTCTAGATTATTAAGAGCATAGAGAAAGAAACAATACCAATATTCCTAAGTGTATAGCATAAACTTTTTATTTTTATTTTTATTATTTTTAAGACAAATAATAATGTAATATACAACCTAATATGTGCTTAACATTTACATCGTGTTTCTATACCACCCCCAAACAATTTGGGAGAAGGGGGTTCATGAAACAATTCAATAGCACAATTAAATTATGTAACTAACTAATTTTTATAATTTTTAACATTTTATAAATAAAAGTGCGTAATTTACATTCTAAAAGTGTCTAATTTTTGCAAATGTTTCTATCCCACCCCCAAACAATCGAACGCTTTGTCCTCAAAGTGTAAAGAGATAAGGAAAGAATTTACCATAGAAACGTGGCAAAATGGCAAGCGTGCATGTAAACTCTACTCGAGTAAACATGACAGGGCTTAGGGTGGCAACATGATTTGAAATGAATACCAAAATCACATGCCACCCCCAAACAAAATTGGAAAACTCTTTTTAAGTTTGAAAATTTTGTTTGGCCTATACTCCGAAAGTTGGTATTGTACAAAAAACTTGGGTCTTTTAAAGTCAGATTCCTAGACTTTATCTAATATATATGGATTAAAATGCAGTTTACCATATATCAACAATCGAAAAAAAAAAGTTGTGGGTCTTTCCACAAATAATTAACATGGAATGCACCATCAAACAGAATTAAGCACCAAGATTTCCTATGGCGTAGCTTAGTGGAATGAGAGCAAAGCCTTATAGATCTAAAACCTAATCGAGCATCTGATTTCTTCTTTGTCCTCCCTACGAAGGGATGCCAAGTAAATGAACGTGAGAAAATTGATGGTTGAGGAAGATCGTGGGATGTGGATAATTTTGAGAAGGAAAAATGGAAAAAATGAAAAAGTGTCGGTGGCTTGTCCTTGGGTGTTACTTCTTCACCAGTTGGTTTTAGATAGTTATGAAGCATAGGAGAAACGCCAAGGTCAAGTACAAACTCAATGGTTCTTTGAAAAGGTAGAGGGCGAGGAACATTAAGTGATGGAAGGTGAATGAGTGACATGAGGATGTGAGGTGGGTGAATGGTGTTCAACTAGTGTTCTTAGGTCTATATCATCGAGGCCTTGAGATATGCAAGACATTCCTCAATAGGTGGGTAAGAAGAATCACTTTGGGGATAGAGGCGAAAAATTCTTCTTCCGTCATGGCGTCAAGAGATGAATGGAAGTCAATAGGAGAGAACTCGCGAGGCAGCAAAGAAGAAGGGTTGCAAAAGAGTCGAAGGAAATCCTCCTTGATGTTATCTACGTCTAGGGAGTAGAAATTGTGATCCTTGTCTTCTTCCATAAGAGGGGTATCTACTAGTGTGGGGACTAAAGTGTCACCGCACTAATGTGAGGTACAAAACTCTCAATGGACTTCACTTCCCCTTCTACAGGCAAACCTAGTTGTCCCCTGTTTTTGTCTAAACATGTTAACTTCTACGAAAGATTTCCAAAAGAAAGAGTCATTGAGCCATCCCGACAATTGATTTGGGCATTGGCGGTTGCCAAGAAAGGGCGCCCTAAGATGATGGGAATGGAATCATGAGCAACTTCGTGTCAAGAATAACAAAGTCGGCCGGATAGTAAAAATCCGAACTTTAACGAGAATATTTTCAACTACACCCTTGGGATACTTAATAGAACGATCGGCTAACCTGCAAAGTCATTTTGGTTGGTTGAAGTTTTGTTAGACCTAGTTGTTTATATAAATAAAAAGGGAGTAAGTTAACACTTCCCCGTGTCTAATAAAGCAGTTGTTATGAAGGTATCACCTAAGGTGCATTGTGCTGATAGGGATCTAACCGTGGTCCTTATACTTAAACAATTCATGTATGTTCGGATAAAGAGGGATATTGTTCAGTTTAAGAATGCTTCGTGGGGTATGTTGGTTTTCCTCTTCTTGGTGCACAACTCTTTTTTAGAAACTTAAGCGTGTTCAGGTAAACTTTTTATAGCTTCTAGAAAAGGTAGGTTTATAGTCAAATTTTTAAACACTTCCCTAATCTCATCAAAATTCTCGTCCTTTTAAACACAACTAGTCTTTGGGGATATGGTGCTTTATCGCTATTTTTAGCGTAAGGGATAAAAGTTTTATTAGTCTTTGCTTTATCTTTATCCGTTTTCATCTAGGTGTCCATATTGGAACCTCTACAGTGTAGGGTCTTCACTTTCTATTATTGGGTCTTGTAATATTTTCCCTTTTGGTTGTGGTTTAACCGGTACTTCTACAAAATAGGGTCTTCGGTTTCTATTATAGTATTTGGTATGGTATCATTTTTAGTTTGTGGGTAATCTTTAGGCATAGTCACTTGGTTATCAACTACTAGATCTGAACGAAGGGTAGTGATTTTGTGGAGTCCCCTTGGTTTATATTACCATTACAAAGAATATCGCTTTTTATTTCAAAGGGGATTTTTGTTGACTTAGGATTAGGCAATCGCTTGACTTGGAAACACGCCGGTTTTGGTTATTATTTTGGTTAGAAGACATGTCAATAACCTTTTGGCACAAAAAGATCGTATCATTTGCATCGTTTGTTTCATCATATTAGAGTTTTGATCATCTTTGATCTTTCATCAAGTTGGAGTTTTGTTGCATAATTTTGATTTTGTTTCTCCAACAAGGTCACTACTACTTTGTCTAGATGGTTGTATTAGAATTAAAGCTTGTTGGCGTTCATGTCTTGATGTTGATAGTTAAGGGTTATGGGTACTAAACCTCTATTTATGGTCACCTAAGTTCCCTTGTCCTTGATGTTGAAGTTAACCGGTTGAAGTGTGATGGTTGTGGTGGTGTTTGTGCATAGACAAGAGGACAAAAGAAGTCGGAATGCTCAAGACTACAACGACATTACAACGAAGTAGAGTTAATGTTCATGACCGGAGTGGGTTGTTGTTGAACGAGATGGCATCTACCTTTTAGTGAGGGCATCGATAAGAGTTTTAAACTTCGGGATCATATTTAACCTCAAGAGAAAAGGAGAGGAGCGGGAGGAATTGTTACCTCCCCAATTGTTGTTCTTCTTAGATTGATCTTCTAAGAATTTATAAGCCTCCAAGGCTCCTTTACTAAGAAAACTACCCCGATCATGATATCTAGAACCTCCTTATGACGATGTAAAAGCCCCTTGAAGAAGGTAGTAACGAACAAGTGTGTCTTTCACAAGATTATGATCTTGGGCATTCAATGAGAAGATCGATGAAAACGATTCCGGCCTCGAAAAGGATTCATGAGGATTCCGCGGAAAAATGAATCTTTTGAAGCATTTCATCGATCTTTAGTGGTGGGTAAAATTGTTCCATGAACAATTGAACAAGTTGAGCCCATGAGTCCACAGAGTTTGGCATTTGGGCAGTTAACCAAGACGCCGCCTTGTCGGCTAGGGTGAAAGGAAACACCCTAAGTTTAACTTGATCCGGACTTACGCTAGGATGATGGAATGTAGTGAGAACTTGGTCTATCCTACGACGTGTCTTTGGTAAGGCTTCTCGTGGTCTAAACCATGAAAAATCGGTAACAAGTTAAATATATTAGGGGATTCAAAAATCCCCACTAGGTCTGCAAAGAACGATGCACCCACTTAGGGCCATCGTTTAGGGCTTTATAAAAATCGAGAGAGGAGTCTCTTGTTCTTTAGCCATTGATGCAAGTGTAGTGTGTGAAATTCTAGATAGGCGTGTTGTATTTATTTCTACGAAAAACAAGCCTGATTATACTAGAATTAAAACTCCTCTGACAGAAGAGGCGAGGAGTGGAAGAAGGAGTACCTGAATGCCTCATTGCTACGCGTTTGAATAGCATCTTGTATATGCGATCTCAGTGTATTTAAAAAGTTAGAAACACTGAATAACTTGAAGAAATAGAAATTTGAACTAACCTGTGAAAATTGGGTTGTTCACGCTTAATTTTCCTTCGAGGGCGCGGGTGCGCTCTCCTTGGGCGCAGGTGCGCCTCAGGGTTTTGTGAATGTCCAGTGTTTGAGCGTGGGTCGCGTTCAGCTTCCAGTGTTTTGAGCGCAGGTGCGCTTGCTTAGGGCGCGGGTCGCGCTCAGGAATTTCAGATGTCCAGTGTTTTAGCGCGGGTCGCGCTTCAGGGTTTTCGAGTTTTAGGCCTTTTATCCTACTCCAAAAAATTTGAAATTTTTACAGTAATTTTCTAAGACGTCTATCAAGTAGCCTGTAAAATTTCAGATCAATTGGAGCTACGAAATTCCCTCTACTGGTCTGCAAAGTTTGCAAAACAGTTTTCGGACACAATACAAACAACCGAATGGTTAGCCCATCAAAACAAAGCCAAAAATTTCCAAATTTTTACTGGAGACTTCCGACAGATCCTACTTATTTCTGAAAAAAGTTTAGAGCAATTGGAGTTCTACAACCTCTCCTTATCGGCTGGTGTTCCAGATATTAAGTGTTTGCAACACTGCAGAAACACACTGGAAACACTCTACTATTTAGGTGGTCAAAACAAATAAAAAACTCGTCAAATTTTTACTATAAACTCCTGACTTAGGATAGATACTCCTGTAAAAATTATATAATTTTTAGAACTCCCTAAGTAACCTTACTCATCTGTTTTTCAAGAACATACGGTGTGAAAACTGAAATGCAGCACTGTAAAGATCGTATTTTTTTCACAAGGTAAACCAACTTTGAAAAATCTGAAAATATTCCAGTAAATCAACAACACATTAAATGTTATGTATGAAAATTTTCAGAATTTTCGAAAATTTAGAAATACCTTCACCGCAGTGTTTTTCTCTGTGAATCCGCAGCCCCTATGCCTGAAACAGTTAACAGTTCCGAAAATTCAAGAAATAAGAATGAAAAATTAAAAGGGTGGGTGGGTAGAGAATGGGGGATTGCCCCTTGGATTCAAACAATTGAATTCTTGTCTTGAACGAGATTACGATGGCAGCGGCGCCATTTGATAACCCGTAAAAATAATAAAATCCTAATATTAATGTTAACAACACTAATACGAAATCCTACCGTTCTTACGTTTAAATCAATTCTTCTTACTCTTAAAACATAATCATGCAATATAATGAGTAAGGATTTGTTCCACTCTTAACTCTCTAGACTTAATTAGAATTCAACTACTCGACACAAAGAACAATGTGAGAGTAATGATTGATGTGAAATTTCTATACTACCATTCCTAACACAAAAACAATAATAACAATAAGACATAATTAAATTAAACTGAAATTAAAACTAATTTAGAACTAAGATTGTAAATAACTAATTATGAATTTAAGACAACTAAATCTAAATAAGAATTTAAGCAATAATCTAAATTGAAATGAAGAACTACTACTTTATTCTAAAAACTAAAATATGATTCTAAACTAACTAATTGAATGAATGTAAAAAAACTAGATCTAGATCTAAAAACTAATCTAGATCTATCTTTTTCTAACCCTAAACTCCATAAACATTAGCTTCCTAACCTAACTGCCATTAACAAAGAGTCAAGCTTTTGTTTTTATACTTTCATATCCAAAAATCGTGCATGGGCTTGGAGCCATGTTTTGGGCCGGAAAATCAGGCCCAAAACCCAATTTCTTTAGTCCAAAATGGGCTCTTTAGCTGTAGTTGGCTTCAATAGATGTTTCGTCGACTTCTGCTCCTTTGATTGGGCCAAGGCTTGGACCATTGGAAAGCTCTTTTTGAGCCCGTCGTTTTGACATAAGGTAGGCCCAATTCCGAGGTCTGAGTCTAAAGATATGGTCTTCGAAAGTTCTGCTGACTTTGTGCACTCAAGCTTTACGCCAAGTGGACTTTGACTTTTCAGCTTTTGACCGGGCTTTACAAAGGCTTTGTCTTCTTGAAAATTGGCCTTTAATCACAGAACTCATTAGCAACCGACCTTTGCTCCTTTATCTCGCTAAAGTGGCACATTTCTGCACATAATGGACTTTGAAGCCTGAAATGCATAAAAACACGTAATCAATATTAACTCTTACTTATTATTCACATAATTGGTCTAAAAGTGCGATTGTTAAGGGGTTAAAACTACAGTTTTGGGCTCTTATCAGAGGGCGCTCATAATTTGCCTGACACGGGCGCAGGTCGCGCTCTTGCCTTTGGCAATGTCCAGTAAGTTTAACGTTCTCCAAAAAATTTGAAATTTTTACAATAGTTTACTAAGACGTCTATCAAGTAGCCTGTAAACTTTCTGATCAATCGGAGCTATGAAAGTCCTTCTACTACCCTTCAAAGTTTGTGAAATAGTTTTCGGACACAATACAAATAACCGAATGGTTAACCAATCAAAACAGAGCCAAAAATTGCCAAATATTTACTGGAGACTCCTGATAGATCCTACATGTTTCTTTAAAAGTTTTAGAGCAATTGGAGTTCTACAAACCCTCCTTATCGGCTGGTGTTCCAGAAATTACGTGTTTGCAAAATGGCAGAAATACACTGAAAACAATCTACTAGTTAGGTAGTCAAAACAAATCCAAAACTTGTCAAATTTTTACTGAAAACTCTTGACTTATGATAGATCCTTCTGTAAAAAATTTAGAATTTTTAGAATTGCCTAAGTAACCTTACTCGACAGTTTTTCCCGACACTTACGGTGTGAAAGCTGAATTACAGCAGTGTAAAGATTATAATAGTTCACTAGGTAAAACAACTAGGAAAAATCTGAAAATATTCCAGTAAATCAATAACCTTAATGATTATGGCTGCAAAATTACCAAATTTTTCAAAATTTAACAATACCTTTACTGCTGTATTCTTCACTGTGATTCCGTTGGCTCAAGGGAGGGCGGGCGCGCTCTGAACAAGGCAAAAGGGATGGCGTGCGCCCCTCTGCTTAAAACAGTGAACAATAACGAAAATGTGAGAAAAAAAGAATGAAAAATGAAAAGGGTGGGTGGGTAGAGAATGGGGGATTGCCCCTTGGATTCTAGCAATTGAATTCTTGTCTTAAACGAGATTAAGATGGCAGCGGCGCCATTTGATAACCCGTAAAAACTAAACTAGGGTACTCTAACCTTATTCTTACGGTATCAATTATTTATTTCCTATTCTCACATATATATTCATGCAATATATAGAGTACATAATCATTCCACTCTTAAACTAGCAAGACATAAGTGAATTCAATTAATCAAACGCAATGAAACAATGGTGAGAGTAATGTTATGTTGAGATTTATTTAAACTAAAACTAATTATAAATTAAACTAATTTAACTAAGCAATTAAAAGGTGAATTTAATGAATTGGAAGAACATAGAGGGGGGGAAATTCCACCATACAATTCAATTGGCTATTAGTTAGTCATCGAATCGAATATTGATCCCTAGTGAATACCAAGTCCTCTCGAATCAATGTTCCACTAGCATGAGAGTTTAGCTCCACCACAAATCTCTTTGATGGTGGCTCTAAACTCTAGTTCATCATTATGAGGTTTATCTCTAAACACTTATAATAATAAACTTGAAATTATATTATAAATAACAACTATTCTAACAAGCAATCATCCTCACAGGGCTTCTTTAACCTCCTCTAATAGAGTTTTTAGCCTAATTTCATTGGATTCATTGACAATAAACAATAATATGAAGACATAATTAAATTAAACTAAACTTGATTAAACGAATAGAACAAATAGTCTAAGAATCAACATGAATTAAAACTGAAATTACAACTAATGTAAAACAAAGATTATGAATAACTAATTATAAATTTAAGACAAACTAAATCTATGAATTCAATATTGAATTAGAAACTAAAACTTGAAATACAAACTAATTATTGATTCTAAAAACTAAATCTTATTCTAAACACTAATTTGATTCTAATTAACTAGATCTAAAACTAACTATTGAATCTAGCCTAAGTAAAACTAATTAAAAACTAAGTAACTTAATAGCTAAGCTTTTGTCTCTTGATATGGAGGATACAAGATCCACAAATTCGAGCATGGGCTGAGGAGCCATGTTTTGGGCCGGAAAATCGAGCCCAAAACCTCATTACTTCAGTCCACAAAGGGGTTTTTAGCTAGAAATAACTTCAATAGCCTTTTCGTACACTTTTGCTTCTCTGATTGGGTCACAGCTTGGACCATTGGAAAGCTCTTTCCGAGCCGGTCGTTTTGATGTTAGGTAGGCCCAATTCTGAGGTTTGAGTCCAAAGATACGGCCTTCGGAAGTTCTGCTGACTTTTGTGCGTTGTTTCTGCCCGCGTTGACTTTGACTTTTCAGCTTTGACCGGGCTTTAAAAATGTTTTTTCTCTTTGAATCTTGGCCTTTTATCATAAAACTTCTTAGCAACCAACCCTTGCTCCTTTATCTCGTAAAAGGGGCGCATTTCTGCACATATTCGACTCCAATGCCTGAAATACATAAAAGCACGTAATCAGCATTAACTTTTATTTATTACTCGCATAATTGGTCTAAAAGTATTATTGTTAAGGGGTTAAAACTACAGTTTTGGGCTCTTATCAATGATTGCCCTATGAGGGGTGACTTCAGTAACAAAAAAAGGACCAGACCAACGGGTTTTTAATTTCCCTGGGAAAATATGCAAACGTGAGTTGTAAAGCAAAACATTTTGATAAACTACAAACTCTTTACGCAAAATTTGTTTATCATGAACACGTTTCATGTTAGCTTTATAATCCTTCGCAAGACCATAAGAATCACTACAAAGTCTTTCTAGCTCATTTAACTGCAATTTGTGCTTGACACCAGCCTAATCAATATTGAAGTTTAAGCTTTTTATAGCCCACATAGCACGGTGTTCCAATTCAACGGGCAAGTGATAATGTTTTCCAACACAAGTCTAAAGGGGAGACATTCCAATCTTTCCGATATGCCCATAAGGCATAAGGCATCTGTTAGATATGTCCATAAGGCATCTATTAGACGTTTAGACCAATCTTTCCAGTCAGGATTGACTGCCGTTTCTAAAATCTTTTTAATTTTCCTATTAGAGACTTCAACTTGGCCACTAGTTTGCGGATGATAAGGAGTTGTCACTTTATGGATAACTCTGTATTTCTTAACTAAAGAAGCAACAACTCAATTGTAAAAATGTGTTCCGTCATTAGTGATGATGGCTTTAGGGATGCCAAAAAGAGAGAAAATGTATTCCTTAACAAAAAACACAGCTGTCGTATGGTCATTGCTATAGCAAGTCATGGCCTCTATCCATTTGGAAACGTAGTCCACGACAATGAGAATATAAATAAAACCGTGGGAAACAGGAAAAGGACCCATGAAATCAATGCCCCATACATTAAAGATCTCTACTACCATAATGGAATTTAAAGGCATCATATTACGTTTAGTGATACGCCCAAGTTGTTGGCAATGAACACACGTCTTGTATTGTACTTGGGTATCCTTAAAAAAGGTAGGCAAATAAAAACCACATTAAAGAACTTTAGCTGCCATTTTCATACTACTAAAATGGCCACCACACGCTTTGTCATGGTAGAAGGATAACACATCATTATATTCCCAATGGAGAATACAACGACGAATAATCTGATCCACATAATACTTAAAAAGGTATGGCTCGTACCAATAGTATAACTTAACTCTGGCCAAAAATTTCTTACGTTCACTTTTTGACCAAATATCAGGAATAATATCAGAAGCTAAAAAATTCACAATGTCGGCATACCAAGGTGCAGAAAAAATGGAATAAAGGTGCTCATTAGGAAAAGAATCAAGTATGGACTCAGAGTCACTATCACTGTCATTGGTTAATCTAGATAAGTGATCGACAACTACATTTTTGACCCCTCGTTTATCCTTAATTTCTAAGGTAAACTCTTGTAGGAGAAGGATCCATCGGATTAATCTCTGTTTAGGATCCTTCTTGGCGAAAATGTACCTAAGAGCTACATGGTCAATATACACTAAGGTCGTTGAACCAACCAAGTAAGGACGAAACTTATCTAAAGCATAAACCACAGCTAAAAATTCTTTTTCCGTAGTAGTATAATTTCTTTGAGCATCATTTAAAGTCTTACTAGTATAATAAATAACGGTGGACTTATCATCTAGTTTCTGTCCTAACACAACACCAACAACATAATTGCTAGCGTCGTACATAAGTTCGAAAGGCTCAGACCAATCAGGAGGCTGTATAATCGGTACAGATGTTAAAGCGGTTTTAAATGTTTCAAAAGCCTATTTATTGTCATGATTGAAATCAAAGATGACTTCTTTTAAAAGCAGATTAGTTAAAGGCCTAGCTAATTTGGAAAAATCCTTGATAAAACGCCTATAGAAACCTGCATGGCCTAAAAAGGCTATAATATCACGGATAGTATAGTTAGAGACGCTATTTTATCTAATTTGGCCTTATCTACTTCTATGCCATCACTAGACACAATATGACCTAAAATTATCCCTCTTTTAACCATAAAATGATATTTTTTCCAGTTTAAAACTAGATTCTTTTCCTCACACCGTGTCAACACCTTAGAAAGGTTAGACAGGCAGTCACTGAAAGAGTTTCCATAGATAGAAAAATCATCCATGAAAACTTCCATAAAGCACTCCACCATGTCACTAAAGATATGAAGCATACACCGCTGGAAGGTATCAGGAGCATTACAAAGGCCAAAAGGCATTCGTTTATAAGCATATATTCCAAAAAGACATGTGATGATAGTCTTGTCATGGTCATCAGGATCGATAATGATCTGAAAATAGCCAGAGTAGCCATATAAAAAACAGTAATAAGCATGACCAGCTAGACGTTCGAGTATCTGATCTATAAAAGATAAAGGAAAGTGATCATTTTGTGTCATGGCGTTTAGTCGTCTATAGTCAATATAGATCCTCCATTTCATAGGAACTCATGTGGAAACAAATTCACCATCAGCATTACGTATAATAGTAACACCTGATTTCTTAGGAAATACGTGAACGGGGCTTACCCATACACTATCGGAGATGGGATATATGATACCCGTATCGAGTAACCATAAGACTTCTTCCCTGACCACCTCTTCCATGGCAGTGTTCAAACGACACTGAGGTTCACGTGAAGTCTTTGCATTATCCTCCAAATGTATGCGATGTGTGCATAGGGTCAATCCCCTTAATGTCGTTTAGGGACCAACTAATCGCGGAACGATGTTCCCTAATCACCCTAATCAAACGTGCCTCTTCATCAACAGACAACTGAGAAGATATGATCACCAGATGACTACCATCCGGATCAAGATGGATATACTTCAACTTAGCAGGAAGAGGTTTAAGCACAGGGGTGGGAGGAATGGGTAGAAAGGCTTCCGGAGGGTCTTCATCTTGAGTAGTAAAGACTTGTTTAGGTAAAAAGTCTTCAAACTCGGAAGATGGATCTATAGAAGGATATAAGATTGGAGTAGACTCTAAAAAGGCATTGACTTCCTCTACGTAGGAGTCATCATCAAAATCTGAACTTCTAAAGGAAAGGAATTGGTGCATCTGATTCTCAGAAAATGTGTTGTTAAAATAATCTTGAGCTAAGCTCTCGATCATGCTAACTTCTCCATCGATAGTCGCAGCAGGTAACTGTTGCATCATTTTGAAAACATTCACCTCAACAGAAAGGTGTCCAAAGGAAATGGACATCGAACCATCGCGGTAGTTAATGAGCGCATTGGTGGTTGCCAAAAAAAGACGCCGTAATATGATAGGAGCAGAGTTGTTAGCGACTTCTGTGTCGAGGATAACGAAGTTGGCTAGATAGTAAAAATCTTGAACTTTAACAAGTACGTTTTCAACGACACCCTTCGGATATTTAATAGAACGGTCAGCTAATTGCAACGTCATTTTAGTTGGTTGCATCTCGTGTAGACCGATTTGTTTATATACGTAGTAAGGGAGTAAGTTAACACTCGCCCCCAGGTCTAATAGAGCAATTGTCGTATGTGTATTCCCTAAGGTGCATTATACAGTAGGACGACTAGGGTCTTTGTACTTAACGATTCCATTATGTTCATATAGAGTAGGAAACTATTCAATTAAAAAGGCGTCTTTTGGAATGTTGGTTTTTCTCCTAGTAGCATGGACCAAAATATCGCCGATATATACGATATATCACCAATATATATCAGTATATTGGTATACCGATATCGATATTTCCGACAAATATCCACCGAATATAGAACAATTTTTGTCACACCCCGAATTTCGACAGAATTCAGAAAAACAATATTTGTTCCCGACTCTTCGATCTTCGAGGTGTGACGCACTCTCAACTCCCAAAAACCCATAAACAGTTTAAATATGCAGATAATTAAAAACCAATAAAAATTTTAACTTAAACAAAAGTCATCTTCATTACAAAAATTTACAAATAATATTAGGTTACAAATCTCTTTTCAATAACTCTTTATTTAAATACAACTGAAAATATAAAACAACATTTGTCTCAACTAAAAATCTATTACACCTTAAGGAAAAACAAAACATATCCTGAATGCGACGCTAAGGCAAACCACAATCAGCAACCAACCTTCTTCAACATGAAACATGTCAAGACTTATCAACTATGTTCATTTAATGAACACACCCGATAAGCAAACATGCAAATCGGGTCAGCATTATAAAAATGCTGGTGTGAGTAGCTCTAAAATACAACATATACTTATACATATACATACACAATCCATAAGGCAGTTAGTTCCTCCACCGAGGCGCCTTAACTTTCAACGACTAATACAACATCCTTAAGTACAATAATTAAGGCAGGGAGTTCCTCCACTGAGGCGCCTTAACTTCCCACTAACCACACAACAAACCATACGCATAATAAAAAGGCATTTAGTTCCTCCACGAGGCGCCTTAGGTTCTAACTAAACTATAACCAGCCAAGCATATTCCATACTTACCTCATTTCATGCTCAATTACAGAGTGAGTCGTCTCTACACAAGTAATTAGTTTGACCCACTCTTCTGCCAAACCATATACAATCATCTATCTAAAGATATATCATTAACCAACATATTACCATAATTATATTAATTAAGGCTTTCTTTGTGTGTCCCTAAAATTCACGTCGTATCTATGTCTTACCTAGTTTCCCTGGCTACCACAATCGTTTCCCAACGCCGAACATGTACATCCACATGCCTCCCCTTACATAATGAACCATTCCGTAGCGTAACTACCCCGAAATGGATGCCGCACACCGTAACCCTCACACGAAAAGCCATTATATAAGTAATCGCCACTATTCGCATAAAATATATCGGCGTCTCGCTCTAATTTTTGCGAACGAATAATCAAGCCACCATTCGGCTACGATTGCCCAACACATGGGTCAATCAACATCTTATATATACACCCTATATAAGGGCCAATTAAATTGCACACGCCCACACAGGGCAAATCACATGAGTTGTGGTAGCTAGGTTATAGGATTTTCGTTACGTAATTTATTCAGGTGTCATATATTTATGACTCATAATAATTCCACTATATCATGTGCAGGTCAAATACCTTATTGCACTAAGCCACAATATTTAGAAATATCTCAATTATATCTCGTAACCACTTTCATTCTTTCACGTGCCAATGTATTATTGCACTACGCCACACTCCCGTGGGAAATATCCACAAATACTCTACTAGCATCTCACAGATAAAATAATGGAGGGTTTATACATTTATTTCTCCATAACTATTGCATTTAATATATATATCCCAACATATTATATAATGTCACAATTGCTTCAAAACGTATCGTATAATATTTTTATAGCGTTTTAGGAATATTATATCTCCTAAAGTTTCTATCTCGTCACGTGTCAAAATATACACAATATCAACGTCAAATCTTTCTTAGATAATGACAACCAAATTTATACAAGCATCCACAATATTTTAGCATTTGATTTGTCCATACAATTTACAACATAAAATGTAGCACAATTAAACAGTCCACAGTCCACAATCAAATCCCAAAAATCTAAAGTCTATGAATCTAAGTCCGTATGTAGTTTAATACTCATAAAAATATATATATCTAAGTCTTATAAAAATTCCCCGCTTGTTACGTGCCAATATATTATATGCTTTATACACTACTCACGTCAAATCTTAATTAGATAATGACCAATCAAGTTATACAATTTACGACAATATTTTATTACTATATGTGTCCATATTCTTAAATATGTGAAAATCTAGAAAAAGTCAACATTCCACAGTCAACGGTCAAAGGTCAAAGTCAACGGTCAACAGTCAAAGTCAACACATCATTGTCAAAGTCAAACTGTCGTTTCCATGTTCAACATGTTCATGGTCATAGCCATGGTTCATGGCTAAGGTCAAAGGTGCATGGGCTCATGGCGAAGGTCATGGTTCGGACCCAACTAGAAATATCTAAAGGGGACAGATCCACTTAAAAACCAAAATGACCCAGCCCACAAAATAAAAGAAAACCGGCCCATGGTTACAAAAATTAGAACTGGCCCAAAACAACTTAAACTAAATGAGCCCAAATCAAACACTCTAAGGCCCAAAAGGTTATAACCCGGCCCAAATAAACAAAATAGAGCTCAGCCCAACAACCATCTAAGGCCCAAGCCCCAGGCTCAAACCGGTCATCTTCTCCATCAGCTGCTCCAGCAGCCTCCCACCACCAGCCACCAAATCTGGTTCTCATCCTCCTGCCACCTCATCATATCGGTTTTTACCCACATAAAAACCTAACCAACTTTAACAAAAGCGAAAGCTTCAATTAGTTAAAACAATCCCTTTCTTCCAAAGTAGATCTGTGATGTTTCTGGCCGCCATTAACAGCTTGTTTTCAAGCTTCCACCACCACCATTTGCAGCCCTCACACACACTACCCTAGCCACTTCAACCCCTTTATCAATCAACCAACAAAATCAACCAAAAACGGTTAGAATTAATTTACTGGAGGACGTCTGGGTGTGCCGCCATTAATGGAGCTTCGAGCTTCCACAACCCTTTCCAGCACCCATTCGACTGCCCTCATTCCAACCTCAATACCCAAACTCAAACCAACCAATTAAACATCACTACAACCACCATAGTTCAAAATAAAAATGGACAGGCGACGCCATTGACGCACCGTCAGAGCTTGAACAGCTCCTCACAACCGATTCTAAACCCACATCACCCACCAAAACAATCAACCTGATTTAGGTCTGTACCCTTCCTCCAAATCGCGACCACCAATCCAAAACCAACCCACACACAACACAATATAACATAATAATAAAGGTTCAAATAGAAATACTTGCGATTTCTTGCTGTTGGACTCGCAACGCCGCCATTGACGCTCTTTCGAGCTTCAACAGCCCAATAAGCCGCAACAGTTCAAATAATAACTCAAAACAATATACCGATATTTAACTAGTTTACTAATAACGAGACATGACGAAGAAGAATGAACAATAAAACTGTTTCTGTATACCGGTGAAGTAGAAAAATTAACTACTCACTTGTATAAAAAGCTCGACGAATTCCTCCTAGTCCGAATCGTCGCGCTCTACGCTCTAGCAATCCAGCTTCTATCTCTGCCTCCATTTTTATTATATTATTCTCTAAAAACCCTATTTTCTAGAACAATGTGATTATATACTTGGGTTTGAAACCCAAGCCCAATACAGACTCGGGCCCATAAACCAGGCCCACATATCTCAAATCCAATCCAACAGATTTTATATAAATTAATTAATTAATTAATTAATATGTATTTTAAATACGGGCGTTACACTTTTTCCCCCGATATATATCGGAATTTTCAATATAAAACTTTATATCGCCGATATAATCGATATATCTTTACGATATATATCGGTTGACTTTTTGACCATTTTTTAATATAAATCCAATATTTCCGATATTTTTGATATTTCCGATATTATATTTCTGATATATCTTATATTTCCAATATTTTAAATAGTTTGGATTGGTCACCAAAAATATGGATATATCCGATATATATCGATTTTTGAGTACACCGATATATTCATCGATATCGATATTTTGGGCATTGCCTAGTAGTGCACAATTCTTTTAGAAACTTAGCATGTTGTGGAAATTTTTTAGATAATGCTAAAGATTAATTAAGTGTTTCTTTATTTATTAATGGTGTTACAAAGTTTCACTCTCTTTCTTTGTTGCAAAAAATAAATATGGAGTTTCTCTCTCTCTGAGAGCATTCCCAATGCAAACTACTCTTATTCACTTCCACGTCAGTTCTATTTCTCCTCTTTTCCACCATTTTGGTGAAAAGCAAGGTGAGATTGCCCAATGCAAAAGTGACTATTATTCTCGGACGGGATGTTTGATTCCGTTTGAATGTAAAAATCGAAAAAACACGCCGGATGGAATGAAACATCCCGTCTGAAGTTAAAAAAAAAAAACCGAAAAAACACGGGAGACGGAATGAAATATTCTGTCCGAAAAAAAAAAAAAAAAAAAATCGAAAATATTTAAAAAAAAAACACACACGAGACAAAATAAAACATCTCGTCCGAAGTTCCCAACTCAACTACTATCTTAGTTGAAGGTTTCACTCTTGTTTTGACTTGGAAAAATAGTCACCTTGATATTCACCTTTGTATTGGGCAAATGTTTTTGACCATTTGGAAGTGAATATTGTCACATCTCCTTGATATTCATCTGCATTGGGAATGCTCTAAGTGTTGTGTCTGATGATTGTTATGGAATGAATTGACAGGTTATCACTTGTCTCTTCTCTAGCACTATTTCATTCTTTTATAGTTGCTTTACATGAGATTATACCAATCGTTTTTTGACATGTGTCACTTTTTGTCCCATTTTTTTTTTTACCGACCATTTTTATGAATATATATCGGCTCTCTTGTTGATATTCTATTAGACAATGATTGAAATAATGACAAATATAGTTAGTTAATTGGCCACCACAATCACCGTCTGTTTTTATTATATTAAAGAATGTAGGATTTATCTATCTATCTAATAAGATAGGGTTTTTTTTTCACTAAAAGACAAAACTATAATAAAGAACGGTCCAGATCTGTTTGACCAAGATCTAATGGTAGAGATGCGGGTTTCATTTTAATTTCTTGAAAAGAGACGAAATGCTCTCACTTGGTTTTTACTTTTACTTACCTTCTCTTACACCAAATGCGGGGTTCAAGCTTATTAAAGTTTTGCTCATTTAAACTGCCTCAGACAAAGGTTTAGTTATCCAAAAAAAAAACCAAAGGTTATCCAAAAAAAATAGAAATAAGCCATCAAAAACCTGCTAGCTTATTTGTTTAATCTCTGTCTTGGAAAAACCTCTTCCTAGCTTAATCGTTTCCTTTTTCCCCGATGGAGAAATTATTGGATTTTTCTCTTGGCCCGGAACATTCCACGCCATAGTTTGAAATCATCATCGAATTTATTACGCCACTTGCATAGGCGTAGAATAGAAATCAAAAGTGCAAAGAGATGACGATGCCATCATCAGCATTATATGCAGATGGAAAAAGGATCGATACATTGTTTTCCATGCATTGTTTTCAAAGCTCTGCCAAAAGAATTTGAAATATAATTATTTCGGCATTTTAGAATGCGATTACAATCTCTATTTGAGTATCTATCTATTGAATATCATTTTTAATGGTTTTGGATCTGATTTGATATTGGAAATTTGGATTGGATTGTAATTTAGTTTGGTTTTTGTTGTTAGATTTGGGTGTTTTGATGTGAGTTATTTGAAAATGGTTGAAATTTTACATCTTTAGGTGTTTTGTTTGAATCTTTGCATTGGTATTATCTGAGATTTGTTAACTTGAGATTGTTTTTCTTAGTGTTAGTTGATACATTATAATTTGTTTTGCATATTTAAATTTATTGAAATTTATTGAACCCTCTAGCTTATTTCAATTTTTCTTTTCAAATTTTATTGAACCCCCTAACTTATTTGTTTTTTCTTTTTGAATTAAGAAATGGGTATTTGTTAACTTTGTGCTGGTGTCGTTATTTTGTGCTGGTGTGCTATTTTTTTTTTAACTTTGTAATTGGTGTCGCTACTACTAGAGCGTTTAATTGGGTTACTTTTCGAATTCTTTTTTTTTACCATCGATAGTGGAGAATGACAGAAGTTAAAATGTAGACTTAATTAGAATTAGAATTTTCTTTGTTAATTCCTAGATATATATCGGTAGCGGAGAATAGATGATTAAAATGTAGACTTAATTAGAATTAGAATTTTCTTTGTTAATTCCTAGATATATCTCGACAACTCAAACTCTTGCCAATTTGTTATAATTTCAATATCTAATAGGAAGTGGAGAATCCTTTTATTTAATAGGAAGTGATTTTATTTAAATTGACCGTTCAGAAGTAAGTGAAGGCAATTTCTTACTTCGTTCCACTGGTGGTCTTACTTTAGTGTGAAAAGTCTATGAGCATTGCTGGTTGGTTTCCTTTTTTTATATTTACTACTTTGAGTCTTCACTGTGCTCTTTGATTAGAGCTCCGTTTTGATTCTTTAACTTTGTGTGTTTCCAAATTTTTGCGAATTGACGCTTCCTAGGCAATCATGGTTAAAGAGCGCATTGAAGAGAGAGGAAGGGAATCGTTAGTTCACCCAGCCAATTCCATAGCAGAACCTCCCAATCTGGTATATGTGCCTCCACATCGAAGAAATGTTGTGTCTCCTAATCTGGTATATGTGCCTCCTAATCGAAGATCAACTGCGACTCCCAATATTTTATTTGTTATGCCTCCTAATCGAAGACCTAATGCGGCTCCGAATAGGTTATCTGTTGTTGTGCCTCCTAATCGAAGATCTAATGCGGCTCCGAATTGGTTATCTGTTGTGCCTTCTAATCGAAAATCTCCCGCAGCTCTTAATAGGTTATCTGTCGTGCCTCCTAATCGAAGCTCTCCTGCGGCTCTTAATAGGTTATCTGTTGTGCCTCCTAATCGACTATCTCCGCAGCTCCTAATGTGTTTATCTCATTTAGCCTCCTAATCGAAGATCTACTGCGCCTCCCCAATCTCTTATCTATTGTGCCTCCCATTCCAAAGCTCTATTGCACCTCCTAATCGGAGATCTATTGCACAACGTCTTCGAAGAGAAAAAGATATCGATCAAAGGACTATAGCACAACAAAATCGAAGACGGAGGGAAAAAGACGTTATGTCTGATTACATATCAGATTCCTTTAAGAAAACGAGGTCAACGTACGAAGTTGGGTCCTCTTCATCTATCACGGAAGATGTCACAATGCAAAGTTGTGAGGATAACACTATGTAAGTCAAGTGCTTAAATTCTCACTCTTTTGTTAGGTTTCAACATACTGTAAAGCGTGATATATCATAGGTCTATTTTTGCAGTGATCATGATATGACTGGATTTGATGAAAGTGAAGAAGAAATTCTTAATCCTCATAGAGCCCATGTGCTTCTGTTCCCAAATCGCCGCCACTTTCTTTAAGGAAAGATGGATGTTCTCTGTCCCATTTTGTTCGCCCTTCATTGGAAAGATGAACAGTTATCAAAATCAAGGCGAACCGACCTTTATTTGGAACTTGCTGTTTACAAGGAAAAGTTAAGCTACCGCTTCTTTCCATCACGCCTTCGCACTTAAATCTTTATTCAAAGGATCTAATAAACGTGCAAGATTATTCCGTGGAGCAGATTCGCAATATAATGTGTGTAATGCCTTTACCGGTCTTGGTTGCAAATTTAACGATCGTGTGTTACATGGGCGTGGTCCAACCTCATTCACTGTCCATGGGGAGTTGCGGCACCAAATCGGTTCATTGTTGCCTGATCCGGGGATGGAACCTAAGTTTTCGCAACTTTATATTTATGATCCCCTAGCTGCTTTGGATCACCGCTACAATCGCAACCCGAATTTGTCAAGAGAAGTGTTGAAAACTGTACAAGAAACTCTTCTGCAGACCCACAAGTTTTGTGATATCTATAAGCAAGCATTTGAGGTTTTAACTGAAAATGCTTCTGAGAATAACAATGTTCCAGTCCATCTACACTATGATCCGCGTTCGGATAGACGAAGGTACAATCTTCCAACAACTGATGAGATTGCAGTGATATTGCCTGGAGATGGGAGTAAGGTTGATGCCATGCGTGATATTGTACTTCGCTTGAGAGGAGGGCATAAGTTGGAACGGATAAGCGAATGTCATCCCGCTTATTTGCCTTTGCATTATGTTCTTCTGTTTCCTTATGGGGATTTGGGTTGGTCACCTGATTTGAAGTTGTGGGACGTCAAGAGAAATGCTCCAAGTAATGCAAGACTCACCCAATTATTGTATTACGCCTACCGTTTGTTTGAACGACCCACAGAGTACTCATCCATCTTGCTAGGGTGTAAATTGTTGCATGAATTTTTGGTTGATGCTTGGGCTGCATATGAGCAGAACCGTCTGCGATACATTAGACTAAATCAAGACACCATCCGTTCGGATGTGTACAAGTGCTTGACAGATGTTGCACTTGAGGGATTAAGTCCTGATCAAATTGGCCAACGGTTCATTTTGCCTTCCTCGCATGTTGGAAGTCCAAGGCACATGTACGAGATTTTTCAGGATTCAATGGCTATCACCCGACACTATAAGCACCCAGATATTTTTCTTACGGTGACTGCAAACCCCTAATTGGCGTGAAATTAAAGATGCGCTCAAGGAACACCGGACTTCGACACTTCGCCCGAAATAGTTGCACGGGTATTCGAAATAAAACGAAAAGCAATTATGAAAGAAATCTTGAAGAATGATATCTTCGGCCGGGTGGTTGCATATGTCTATACCATTGAATTTCAGAAGCGGTCTTCCACACATGCATTGCCTTTTATTTCTCGCGCGCATGATGACAAGATCCCAAACAAATGAGAGAAGTGGATAAATTTGTATGTGCGAATTCCCGGACCCGACACCCACCCCGCATTGTTTGAAACAGGTGAAGAAGTGCATGGTTCATGGCCCCCGTGGTGATTGAGATCCGAGTGCTTCATGTATGGAAAATGGTCGATGCACCAAAGCCTATCCAAAAGAGTTTGTGGAGGAAACAATTATGGATAAAAAGGGTACTCCATTTACCGGGCGCGACATCGGGCAAGAAATATTTTTGTGAAGAGGAGGAATAAAATGGTTAAAGTTGATAATGGAGATGTTGTTCCCTACAATGCATATCTGTGCGAAATGTTTGACGCCATATCAATGTTGAAGTTTGTGCATCGTGTCAAGCTGTTAAATATATTAACAAGTACATCTACAAAGGCTATGACAAAGCAACAAAGGTGGCGGCAGAACAAATGATGAGATTCAAAGAATATATCGATGCAAGGTACATTGGACCAACATGTAATGCATGGCATCTATTTCAAATCAATGCATAAAGAGTTTCCAAGTGTCAAGTGTCAACGATTGGCTTCATTTGGAAGGCATGCATAGGGTTGTTTTCAATAGCAAAGAGCCCATGGATGCAATTCTTGCCCGAGCCGGAGACCAAACCTCAACACCGACAAACTTTTTCTTTTAGTGTTGTCTTTGAAGATCCAAATGCACGAGCATTTACCTATCAAGAATTTCCAAGACACTATGTTTTTCACAAAGACTCTCAAGAGTGGACTCCTAGGACTCAGGGACCTTCCATTGGTAGGATGTATTTTGCAAGCCCCAATGCCGGGAGAGGTTTTATCTACGTTTGCTACTTACTGTTGTAAAAGGGCCTACCTCCTTTGCATATCTTTATAAAGTTGGTGATACCGTGTACAGCACATACAAAGAAGCATGTATTGCCCGTGGGCTGTTGGAAGCTGATGATGAGTGGATACAATGCCTAGAAGAGGCGGCGATAATGAAAACTGGATATCAACTACGGAGGTTGTTTTGTGTAATTCTTTTAGAGTGTCATCCGCTACTTAACCGGATCTACTTTGGAGCAAATTTGCATCGAGTATATGTGATGATCTTGGACACTGGCTTCGAACAAAGCACGACATCCCAGATCCAACTGATGAGCAAATAACAGATTACGGCTTATATCTGGTGGAACAAATCCTTTTAGAATCTGGGAAGACATTGGAAGATTTCCCGCCCATGCCAAAGCAAAAGGAGGATTGGAGCAAAATTGTTGGCAATAGGCTCATTTGGGAGCAACACCAACTTCAGCATGAAGGCATAGGAGAAGAGAGGTCGCAGTTGATGTGAGTCGCCTTAATGCCGAACAACTTCATGCTTATCTTACCGCTGTGGATCGATTCAATTATATGGTGACAAGGGCAAACTTTTCTTTTGAATGGAGCGGTACAGTGGAAAACTTTTTGTATAATACAATTGCAAAGGCCGCCGCGAAAGACGGGTCTTATTGTCATCATGGTGGCATCATCGAATTGCATCTATGTTATTGTTCCGGGTGGACGACCGCTCATTCTACATTTAAAATTCCAATTGATGTGATGGATACCACTTTTGCGGCTTCACTAAACATTCCTCGACCTTTGTCGACCTATTTAAAGAAACAAAACTAATTGTTTGGGACGAGGTGCCCATGCAACATAGATACCTTGGTTGAGGTTGTGGATAGAACACTTCAAGATATTTGTGGAAACAAGAAGATATTTGGTGGTATCACTACAGTTCTTGGTGGTGATTTTCGACAAACACCGCCTCGCTATTATACCGTTAGGCCGAGAGAGCAATTTGTTGGTGCATCAACTCGGCTCTTTCCTTTGGAGTTATTTAGAAGTTTTGCACTTGGTACAAAACATGCGGCTTGAAATGGCAGAGTCCGAGAATGTCGAATTCGCCGATTTTTTGTTGGAGGTGTGCTACTAATGCCTTCTAATTAGAATGTTTTTTTTCTCCATTAGTTCCATATATAAACAAACTATTTTAGAAACTAATGAATTCATTTTTTTTGCTTTGATTCATTTAGATTGGTTCGAATCCCAAAGAATGCGCATAAATTGCCGAATGGAATACGAAATGTACCAATATCCAAGAACTCATCTTCTCTGCCTATCCCCAATTGGATGTTATGGACACACCGCCTCCAAATTTCTTAACCGATCGCGACTATTCTTGCCGCCCGTAATGATGATGTGAGTGCAATTAATGAGGTTGCAATCAATTTGTTTCCCCGTGAAGCGCTTGAGTATTTGGCGGCAGATAAAATCATCGAAGATGATATTGATAATCCAAGTGGGGCTCACTATCCCACCGAAGTTTCTAACTCCCTCGACCCTTCTAGCTTACCACCTTTCAATCTCAAGTTAAAACCCGGATGCCCTATAATGTTGCTTCGGGAACATAGCACCTAAAGATGGCCTTTGCAATGGGACCACGACTTATGGTGCTTCAATGTGCGAAGTAAAGTCCTTCAAGCTAAAATTTTGACTCGAGAGAAAGCCGGAAATCCGTACTCATCCCAAGAATATCTCGGCTCCCTCAAATGCAGAGTTGCCTTTCAAACTATCAAGACGACAATTCCCTGCTCGACTAGCTTATGCCATGACAATTAATAAGTCGCAAGGGTCCGATGAAATATGTTGGCATTGATTTGAGGACACCGGTTTTCAGTCATGGGCAACTCTATGTGGCCATGTCCGATGTACTTCTTCAAAAAGAATATCCGCTTTTTCTTCCACCTAATGCAATAAATTGTACTACAAATGTCGATACCCGAAGTTCTTCTCTAAGGACATCGATACCAATGAGAAAAGGCAAGTGAGAAATTAAAGAATGTTACTTTTATTGGTTTAGAAAATAAAGAATATATTGTATCCATATATATGCTATGTAAGTTTTTATGATAGTTTTTTTTTGTTGATGATAGCGTGGATACTTAAAAATAAGAATAGAGATTATTTTATTTTGAAAACCATCTCTTTTGTAAACAATATGCTAAATGTATCAAGTCTAAAAAAATCATGTGTATGTGGTTTGTTTGCAGATACCAAGTTAAATTGCCATAATTTTTCAGCGACATGATTGTAGTCTTTGCTCCATGGCGGATTTATCCATATGGTAGCAGAATGGTGTGAATAGTATGCATAGAGAGGAGAATGAGAGAAATGAGGAACTCGATAAGTGGGCGTGGAGTATTTATTTTATTTTATTTTTCCCTTTCGTTACTAGAATTAGCCCCAGGTGAAAAATTATGCAAAGTCTTCTTTAATGTTTAATGAGTTGTCTTTTAGTTTTAGAAGTAATTTGTGTTATGTATAAATATGAAGTTATATATTTTGGTATGGTTGATCTATGAGAATTGTATTGTTTGATTTTCAGGTTATGACAGGATTTAGGTTTTTGAAATGTTGAAAATACAAAGGAGACTCTGCTGGATTTTTTTATTTTTAAAAAAAAAAAATGATGATGCTCTTAATTGAAGACTCTCTCCCTTTATTTTCATCATTCTCATTCTGATATGTATTAAATTAATGAATGTATAAGAGTATGTGTAATGAGTTGGTTTGTGATAAAATGAAATGCATAGAATTGCAATAATTAAACTCACTTGAGTATGTGTATGAAATGATTATGAAGTATAAAACTGTTGGAAATGGTTATATCATCGATACAATGCTACCATAGAGATGGTCTCTCTTGGGGTGTTGTTCAAAAGCAATGTGTCTAGAGTGCCGACTGGCACGGGCATTCACTAGTCCCAAATAATACCATGGATTGGAAATAAACTTAATTATGTTGAGTTTCTAGTCCTGCGGTTGGGAAACTTATAAACCGTTTTAAATGGTTGTAGGTTGTGGTTTTGTGGGGCTGGTTTTTTATGATTACTGCTTTTCTATGGTTACTGTTTCTGCTGTACTCTGTCATTCTTGGTGGTAGGTCGACTTTGGGGTGTTAAAAATTGCAAACAGTTAACACCAGAATTTGTTTTGGTGAATCAGGTTGTCCTTCTTTAAACTGGAAATTTGTAAGCATTTCCCAGTAAAAATTTAGACTTGAATTTTCACTTCCATAATACTTAAAAAAAAAAAAATTGGAAATATAGTAAAGACTGCCATTTTATAACCACAAAGCTGTAGCAGTATTTCCATCCTATTCTAGTGGTGGAAATGGGTAGGATATCTATCTTTGGCTCGTATTTTGTTCTAGTTTCTTCAAGGAAAAATTTTCAAATTTGTAGGGCAAACAAGTACAGCCAATGTGTATTTTTTTACCTGGGAGATGTATACCGTATACCATCCAATAATGTGTCATTGTAAAGCTTCTCTTACCAATAGCACAATACGAGAAATATGTCAATCAACTGTGGAATCAGTGGAATTGATACTGCCATACTGGAATCAAAGGGGGTAAGAAGGCCAGACGTCAAGATAGAACACTGGCTTCCTCTCTACTTTTAGCCTTTGTTGATCATGGGCTGGGCCATAGGCCGCGGTACACACTGAATGCACTTGCAACAAGTCCATATATATTGAGTTGGTTAAAAAATAACTAAGACCGTAAAAGTTAAAAGAGGTGTCGAGTGTCGACGATCAAGTAGTATAAAAAACAAGGCTGCCCGCGAAAAAAACAGTGATAGTAAGAAAGTGAAGAGACGAGACACAAAAAGGGAGTTGTTGGTCACTAGTTAACCACTCACCAACCCAATTCAAAATTATAAAATATCAATCTCACAAAACAGACCGATTGAGACATTCAGTCGGGCCATTAAGGTCCAAGGTCCGCGCGTAATTGTTTAGTTGGGCATATTTTCAGTACATATTTAATCGATCGAATCATTTATCCCGATCCCTTCTATTTTAGTTCTATATTATAACTAAACTCTACTAATCAGATCACTTACACCAAACTAAACTAAACCGGTACGTAACATTTTTTTTTTTTTTTTTCGATATAATATATATATTTCAATTCTTGAAATTTTGATTTGACTCAGATCTATATAGGATTAAAATGGCGAGTGGATCATCACCGACGGAAAAGAATTTAAGGAGTGAGTCATTTACAGATGGAAGAGGAGAAGTTGATAACGTGTCAGAAACTGGATGCTTGTCAATTGTTGTCTTGGGTGCTTCTGGTGATCTTGCTAAGAAAAAGACTTTTCCTGCTCTTTACAATCTTTACAGACAGGTTTTGTTTTACTGTTTTATGGGTTTTTATTTTACTTCAAATATTTTATGTTACTGAAATTACTGTTGCACTTCAGGGATTTTTGCAATCAAATGAAGTTCATATATTTGGATATGCTAGAACTAAGATTTCTGATGATGAGCTAAGAGATCGTATTCGCGGGTGAGTGAGATTGGCTTGACTTAATACTTATAAGTAGTACCACTTTTACGATTTTAATTCTTGAATATTACTTGCAGTTATCTTTCGAAAGGAAATGACTCAGAGGATGTATCAAACTTCTTGCAATTGGTATGTTATATTTGTTTTAGATAATCTCTTTGAGGTAAAGAAGATGGGATGTTTAGTTGTTATGGATGTTTGTTTATGCAGATCAAATATGTCAGTGGTTCTTATGATGGAGAGGAGGGATTTCGCTTGTTAGATAAGAATATATCTGAGCATGAAGTTTCGAGAAATAGTCAAGATGGAACTTCCCGAAGGCTTTTCTATCTTGCACTTCCTCCGTCAGTGTATCCTTCTGTCAGCAAAATGATCAGAAAATTCTGCATGAATAATTGTAAGTTTTATGGTGAATATAATTTCAATTTTACTCCTTTGCCTAGTGTCGTTTACATCGCGTCTTGGCTTGCGAAACAAGCTCAATCTCAGTTTTTCATTTTGTCATTCTCTTTCGTACCATTTGTAAGAACTTGTATGTGGACACTTGTGTGAAGAAAACCTTATTATAGGTTCTTTAATTTTCTTCAATACGGTCTTTGACTTAATCCACTTGCGTCCATCTCTCTTCTTTTTGTCCTTAAGATAGGAAAGGTATTTTTTCCATGATAATTTTCTGGCAGGCATTTTCTTTTCTGAACCTACTATGGATTCCTGCATTTCTCCAGAGTTTCAGAACATTCAATCTCTATGTAAACTTACATGAATGTTTACTATCTCCTTTTCAGCTGATGATGGTGGCTGGACTCGTATTGTTGTTGAGAAGCCTTTTGGCAAGGATTTAGACTCTGCAGAGGAACTGAGTTCCCAGCTGGGGGAATTATTTGAGGAGAAACAGATATACCGTATCGATCATTATTTAGGAAAGGAGTTGGTGCAAAACTTGGTAACATCTTCCGTAAATTTTTTTTATTACCATCGTGGTTGTTGTTGTTTTTTGCTGCTGCTGCTGCTGTTATTGTAGTTGTGTTTTATTCTAAGACCTGTTTGCTCTGTATTTACCTTTTGTTTTGCTTCCACCTGACAGTTGGTGCTCCGTTTTGCAAACCGCTTATTTTTGCCGCTGTGGAACCGTGATAACATTGATAACATTCAGGTGATATATTGTTTGAGAGCTATTGTATTTCTTAATGTTCGGGAGTCAGCACTTAAATGTAGTTCTTCCACTCAAGTGGTCAAGGTTTTGAAAGAAACTGACAGTAGTTTCCTTCGTTTTACAATTGATAAAAAATAAATAAGTTCCATTCGTCTACTCAGTCTTACGTAATGTAGAGTATGCTTCTTCTCCCCAGGTTTTTTTTCTTTCCGCCTTAGTTAAAGATGTTAGACTTTGCTATAGTTACCAGAAACTAATACGTAGGTCATGGTTTATGTATGGAACACAACTGAAATGAAAGTTTAAATACTTTTTTTCGAAATTCTGATCATCAATTTGCACTTGAAGAATGTTAAGCATACCCATCTTTTCGGACACAAGTAACAACTTAAATTCAATGCATGCTTAACTGGTGTTCCAATTTCCAGATTGTTTTCAGGGAAGATTTCGGAACTGACGGGCGTGGTGGATATTTTGATGAATATGGGTATGCTTTTGTTTCCAAAAACTCAAATTTTGCTAAGGTGTTCAAGATATTGATTTATGTCACTAGCATTATTCAATTTCTGTCTGTAACATGGATTGTACATATGCTCTATGTATCCAAAATTGTTGATTAATTTTAGAATATTACAATATTGCTTCCTTAAATGACAACTAAAACTTAATGATGGTTTGCAGAATCATTCGTGACATCATACAGAACCATCTCCTGCAGGTACTTCCTTTTGATATTCACAAAGATTCATGAATCTGTTTCCAAACTTTGTTTATATAGCAAAGCATATGATTTTTATGTGGACTCACAACATATATATATATATATATATATATATATATATTTTTTTTTTTTTGCTGGGTACTCGCAACATATAGTTGGTTTCCTTTGTTCAAATGAGAAAGATAATCTTTTATCAATGAAGCATATATTAAGTATTGAAGTTTGAACTCTACGCTTTGTTTCAGAGTGTACTAACAAACTATTCAATATTGCTGTAGGTTCTTTGTTTGGTTGCTATGGAGAAACCAGTTTCTCTTAGACCTGAGCACATCCGCGATGAGAAAGTGAAGGTATCATTCACAATTTTTCCTCTTACACCGAATTTCTTATTCAGCTTCTTCATCCTCTTCCACCAAATGATGTTGTTTTATGGCCCCTTTTCAATATTTACTGCATACCCAATGTGACAATGATTCTATCAAATAGTTCATTCCCTAGTGTAAACAATAACTTAATGAGTTGAAAGGGGGGGCGGGGGGTGGTCTTACACTTCTCCCCTAATGCAAATGGATCTATAAGCTTCCATTTTTATTTTTTACTATTATTTTATTTTATTTATTAATTTTTTGGCAAGCAAGATAGGCATATGAAAATTTAAAGAAAAAGGAAATATTGATACAGTGGTGGGAGAGCATTAAGCCCATCCTTTATTAGAACCAATTTAAACAGAAATTACAAGATTTACAAAATAAGTTTCCTAACTTATTCTGTAGTAATACCTGTAAGGCTATTCCAACCTAGAAATGAGATCAAGTCTATTGTTTCTCCAAGTGTCCTGGCCATTTTTCAACCTTGAGCTATACCTCACAGTAAAGTCGGCTCTTAAGTTCGCCTTGCACCATATGTGAGTAATGCTCAACTGCTGCATCCTTGAACAAGCTGTAGCCTGTTCCATCCTGTAGCAAAGCTCCATTTCGAATACCCGTGCCATGTCGGCTTTGTTATTTATACAATTACACCTATGCCCAAACTAGTAGAATAGACACCATCAATTTCAGCTCTATTGTCTCTGAAGATTAGGATCACTCCTCTTATACCTGGACTTCTAATAGGAGACTCTTTATGATAGAGTTTAATTTACCTATGAAGTCAGGCAGTATCCAAGATGCTGCTTCTAACACCCAACTGATTAGGAACATACCACTTGGCCATGATGTTGTTGATATAGCCTTTAATAAGCATGCTAGAGAGTCCCAAGTCTTTCCTAACTGCCACCATAACCTGTGTCACGCAAAGACTGGAACTTTTGGAATATAACCTTGTTTCTGTTTTTTAATTGTCGGATTTGATCCTTTGGACCTATCCAACACAGAAACACAATTTAAACCTGCCCAAAATCTCCAAAGCTATAAGCTTCTCACACCCTCAGATCAATTTATGTAGAACATAAAGTTTATTTATTTATTATTATTGGAAGCTATCTTTGGGAGAATAGGACCATATCCTTACTTTTTTAATGACGACATATTTCAGGTGCTTCAGTCAGTTATGTCCATAGAGGATGAAGAAGTTGTTCTTGGACAATATGAGGGCTACACAGATGACTCAACTGTTTCAGACCACTCAAACACCCCAACTTTTGCTACTGTGGTTCTGCGAATACACAATGAAAGATGGGAAGGTGAAATAAACTTTCTATATTTCTTCTGTAGCCAGCAGATACATATCATATTGGTCGTATATGTACTATGACCTGAGGGGGTGTCTCTATGTGATTAGGAATTTTAGCGCTGTAGTTAACAATATATAGTTTCTCGCAGGTGTTCCTTTTATACTCAAGGCAGGGAAAGCTTTAAATTCAAGGAAGGCGGAGATTCGTGTCCAATTTAAGGAAGTACCTGGTGACATCTTCAGATGTATGGTTAATTCATTTTGATTCAAGTACATTCTTTAGCTTTTCATTCATCCTGCCTCTCTCTCTCTCTCTCTCTCTATTAATATTGTTTATATTTAATTTTTTTAATTTAATTTTTTCCTTTTCAAGCCAGCATTGAGTTTGAAATTGAGCTGATTGGTTGATCCCCCCTCAGACCTCAGCACGAGACTTTATAAAACCAGGGAGAAAGTAGAAGTTTGTGACTTTAATGTAACGGTTAAAAAAGTTGAAAATCACCATTATATTATTAGTTTATTACGTTTAACCTGTTGTGTCATCATAGCAAGTGAAGGGGTAAATGGATCCTACTACACTTGTTAGTCTGAAACCACAAATCTACCACTAAACCAGTGCCCTGCAGAACAGGTGGCACAGACTTTAGGGAGCTCTGAATGTCAAAGAGAGAACACTGAAGAGTGTATAGATAGCTACAGTGTGCAGTAGCTAACAGGTGGCACAGACTTTAGGGAGAATATCGAAGAGAGAACACTGAAGAGTGTATAGATAGCTACAGTGTGCAGTAGCGAACCATGTAGGATAAGAATATAAGATACAAACAGACAACGGTACATGTGGGAGGTATCATTTAGAAACATAAATACGGTTAGATGATACTGATGCAAGTCGCATAACTGATAGTGCCAGGTCTTTGTTTAGGTTGCTTAACTAGCAAATCAACTTCCTCATCTAAGCATGGTTTTTTACTTAAAGTTCTTTGTTAGAATGGATCTTTGATTACCCAGAAATCCTTCCTTTTTTTATCTTTTAGCACGTGATTTCATTTTGTTTGGTTCCAGTTTTCCATATTAAGTTGCTTGATCAGCAAGCAAACATAAACAAGGCTTCTCTAAGCCAAAAACAATCCATTGCATTCAGTTTTTGATTGTTAATGACAGACTGTAGTTTTGTTTAGAGGAATTGGGAAGTTATGAGATTTTGTTACACTTCCACAACTAATTAATATAAGATTTTGGACGGATGATAGTCATTAGAGGATTGCTAGCGTCCTGCCCCTTTATGGGGGTAGGACTATCCTACCCATAGAGAGACAAAAAAGAGTGACTTCCTCACCTATTTTAAAGGTTCCAACTTCCAATTCAATAGTAACAATATCAGGAAAAGTAAAACCCAATGAGTCAATTCATCTTCTTCTAAGTTCTGAACAAAGGTGCCTTGCACCTCCAAAGCAGCTACCCACTGCACCGGCCATCGTCCAATGGAATCCGGTCATCATATTTATTGACTATTTTATTTTAGTCGAAACAAAGAATCCCCAATTCCATTCCACCAAACAATTAACAAATTTGAGATTATAACAACATAGCATCAAAAAATTAGATGCTAACAATTTGAAGTGATACATGGATGTAATCAAAGAACACATATTTTACCAAACTATATGAAAGAGTTAAATTGAGTAAAGAAAAAGTAAAAGAAAAAGAAAAAGAAAAGGGGAACAAAGAGAGAGATATGGGAGTGGCGACGACCGGTGTGGGTGGTGTTGAAAGTGACCGGTGGTGGTGGAAGGAGGGAAGATGGGGTTAATGGTGAACTTGCTAAAGGACTCAGAGTCATTTTGAGTTGAATCAATCAACAGGCCGGTTTTAGAATTCTCTGAAGTTTGCAAGTAACTGGTCGCATAATTTGTCTCTCTATAGGTAGGACGGTCCTACCCCATAAATAGGCAGGAGGCTAGCCATCCTGTGGTCATTATGACGGCTTGGATGAGGAGGAATACGAAACAAACCAACACTCGATTTCGAGTATTCGAGGGATAAAAGGGTACCACCTTGGGAGGTGGTTTTTACAGGCTACTATGGACTGTTTGGTGGTGTTTTAATTTTCAGTTTCTTGTAATTTTCAGTTTTCTTGCTTTCCTTTCTTCTTTGGTAGTTTTTAGTGACCCTTTTGTGTTTAGATGGGGGTACTTCGGTGTACTGGCTTTGGGTCTAGGGTGGTCCATGATCATTAGTTTCGACTATTGGTAATTTGGTGTTGATTGCACAGTTATATCAACCAGAATGATACGTATCTACGATTCTAATGTCTGTAATTGTTCCTCTACGTACAGAACTGGAACCAAAACTGCAAAAGATTAATGGTTGTGGTTATATTGTATTAAGGAACTAAACAGTTGAGAGTTGAGACACCTGAAATGCTACAACTATTGGTAAGACAAAGCGGATAAGCCATTCAGTTACTAATATAGAGCTGATTAGTGCAGCAAGTGTCAATTAGTAGATATTCTATCCAAAATATCAGCCTCCATCTGAGTAGCGATTCATCCCACTTTTGACTGCTTAGTAGTCTGCTGCTCACTATGCCAGCTTTTTTTCATTTTATTCTTAAATCAATATCTGAAGCAATTAGAATTTCCAAGTAGAGGAAGATTGTTTAGCAATTTATAATCTACACTTAAAGATTTAGCTAGTTGCTTCATAGTATTATGTCTTAACTGCAAGCTAGTTTTTCAAATAGTTATCTCTGTTTAAGAATGATATGAAGGAATGCCTTATATTTAAGTTTCTGTTTACGCAGGTAAGAAACAAGGGAGAAATGAGTTTGTTATACGGCTTCAGCCTTTAGAAGCCATGTACATGAAACTTACAGTAAGTTTTTGACTCGAGGTTACACCCAATCTTTCTATATTTTGTCAAGGATTATAAATGCTAATGACTCGTTTGTTTTTTGTTCGGAACAAGTTACTTCTTTTCATTTTGCGATTTTTGACTTGCCACCTCCTCCCAGAAAATAGTATAAAATAAAATAATATAAGTCTCCATTGCAATTCCAAAAGTGGACCTACGATAGATTCAGGGATGATTTTGGTAGATATGACAATGCGCGGTGGGGGGGGATAACCAAGAAAATCGAACAAATGTGAGATGGTTTTGAGTTCTCAACTACTTCTAGTGAAAATGTCACTCATTTTTTTTTATCACGAAGATGTTCACTATGTTGAATCTGCGTACTATGGATTAAAACTTTCTTGTAGAAATCTTGTATTAATAAATAATAATAATAATAATAATATACTATCTCAATAAAAAGTACCATCTTTGTCTTGGAAACCCAAAAGTGTACATGCCAAGACAAAATAATAAAAAAAGCTTCTAAATCTAAATAGTATAAAGAATCTGGGGTCGTATGAATAGTACTTCTCAGTTCTCATGTCTGTCACAAGGGGCAGAAAAGTCATTTCGCAGCTTATTATTATTTATTTTGTCATTTTGTAGGGGTAAACAGTAATTTTACTGTTTTTAAATTGTTTTTTTTTCCAATTGTGTCAACATCACTGGGCCTCCATGTTTTGAGAAAATTGAACATAAGGGGGTAGAACGGTAATTTCACATTTTAAATATTTTAAAAATTTTGTCAATTGGTGGGGACCTCCATGTTGGTAGTAGAACACATAAGGAAACTTGAATACTAGGACTAAAGACAAACACTGAATTTATTGAGAAGAGGAGTTTGAGCTATTACAGAGGAAAGAGGACTGGACCAAGATTATGCCTCTTCATTACGAAAGACTTATATTTATAGTTTACAACTATATTCCAGACTTTAAAAACATTATGAAATACCATACATAATAATATATGAGTTTCTAGAAAGATATGCATAAGAATAGTATCTAAAAAGATAAGCATGAGAATTGCTTCCACATTTTTTAGTTACTATTATTATGGATTCTCTTTCTAGCAACTACTATTATGTATTGTATCTCATAATGTTTGAAGTCAGGAATATAGTCAACTATAAATATAAGTCCTTAGTAATGAAGAGGTATATCCTGGAGTGTGTCCAGTCCTTTTTCTTCTAAAATAGCTCAAACTCCTCTTCTCAATAAATTCAGTGTCTTCAATCCTAAATACGTCCAAAACTTGAAAGACTACTAAATAGACATTCAAGTTCAACCAATGTAAATTCTTCTGATTTGTACCAGTTGGAGGACTCTATTTAAGAGGCTATTGACAACATAATTATTTTGTTCCCTATGTTTCTAAAAGTTTACATGTTCACTGTTTAGCCAACTTTACTATACAACCTACTTGATAGTGGGCTTCCTCACTTAAAAACAAATTTTGCCGTCTATTAATTACCTTAACAAATAACATATACCAAAAGTGATTTCCCACCACGCTTTTTACATATGAACCCTTACCAATGCATCGTTCTTTAGTTGGATAATTACTAGCACACCCTTACCAATGCAACACACTTAAGTTGGATAATTACTATGACTTGTTTTATATATCTCCAACCAATAATCCAATACATAATACATTGACCATATTATACCCCACAATATGCAAATAACTTACCCACTTCAAAAAAAATTAACTTAGTTTCCTTTACTTCTGTCGTTTATTCCATATATATAAATATATTCTAACTACGATTCCAACCCCATTAACTACTCACTTGCAATTTATACAAATATTGTAAATCCGAAGTACCTCCGCAAATGGTCACCTTTCAATGCCATTGCATTAACAAAATTTATACCACTGATGGAGATTAGAGAATTATAGTTAGAGTGAGTAGACTCTAGGAAGCAACTGATTACACCACAGATGAAATAAAGACTTTTGATATGTTGCTCATCGGTGAATATATAAGTGTCACATATAACTATATTTTTACAGTCCTAACATAATACATAACAATTTTTAAATTACTGCAACTGTCATATATAACAGGGACATCAAATACATGCAAAAATACATAAACAGTTCATAGTGAAGTTCAAGCGACAATTGTAGAGAAACATGTTTACCAAATGGAACTGATTTACTCCATTCAAAATCAGTGAAATATGTAACTCACCTTTCATGGATATATCATCTCTACTTCAAATGGCGCACTATACATTGAAAACTATGGAAACCAAACCCATAGACTTTCCAAAATGTGAATTTTTATTTGTTAACTTTTCTCAGCTAGAAAAAATGTACTTGTTACTAAATGAACTGTGGATAAAAATTTACTTGTTTTACATATATACATGTTCTTGTTCAAATATGTTTTTGTGGTTGAAAATTACTTGTTCGGAACATTTGCAACTTCTAGAATTTCAAGATTTAGATAAATCCTTTTGCTGCAACCATTGATGAAATTGCATATTTATCTACAGTACACTGGGTTTTGTTACGAGCGAGAATGGATTAAGTATATAAATATAAGATTTTTTTTTTTTTTGAATATATTCATATACCGTTAACATATTTAATAGTTGTAGAAGTTACGATGAGAATTGCTTTGTCCAGATGGTTGTGGACCGTTTGGTCGTGAAGTTGTTTTGCACAGTTTCCTCATAATGCTACTTTTATCACGTAGCCCTTGCAAAAATAGATAAAAATAGTTGGCGCATGAATAAAGTAAGAGCCTTTAGGATTTAACAAAAATAACCAACTTTTCATTTTGGAGCTCTATTTCCCTCAATACAATTTATTTCCTTTTTTTTTGTTCCGCAGTTCTCCCCATATATAGATATGTCTAATGATATCAGACAAACAACAATAAGAAAAACAAATGAAATAGGGTTTGAAGTACGTTTAAGAATTTTCTGAATACTTGGATATTTTGTTATTTGTAAGGTATTTGTTATATATCGATTTTTGTTGACAACTGATAAAAGTTAACAAATGAAAATCCATATTATAGAAAGTCTATGGGTTTGGTTTTCATAGTTTTCAATGTATAATGCTCAATTTGAAGTAGATGATATATCCATGAGAGGTAAGGTTATATATTCCACTAATTTTGAATGGAGAAAATCGTTCCATTTGGTAAATCTGCATTTGTACAATTGTCGCTTTGTTTAGGTACTTTTGCGTGTATTTGATGTTCCTGTTATGTATGACAGTTGTAGTAATTTAAAAATTGTTATGTATTATGTTAGGGCTGTGAAAGTATAGTTATATGTGGCACTTACATGTTCATCGATGATCAATATATCTAAAGTCATTATTTCGTTTGTGGGGTAATTAGTTGTTATTCTACCCACTCTAACTATAATTTTCCAATCTCCATCAGTCGTATTAATTTCGTTAATGCAATAATGTTGAAGGGTCGCCATTTGCAGAGGTATTTGGGGTTTGCAATGTTTGTATAAATTGCAAGTGGGTAGGTAATGGGCAGAAATCGTAGTTAGTATATAATTATATACATGCAATAAGCGGCAGAAGTAGAATGGAAACTGAGTTAAAAAGGTTTTAAGTGGATAAGTTCTCTGCATGTGGTGGGGTATAATATGGTCAGTGTATTAGATTACTGGTCGGAGATATATAAAAGAAGTCAGAGTAATTATCCAACTTAAGTGCAGTGCATTGATAAGAATGTGTTGGAATAATTAACCTATTAAAGAGTGATGTATTGGTAAGGGTTCATATGTAGGAATCGTGGTGGGAAATCTCTTTTGGTGTATGTCATTTGTTAAGGTAATTAATAGACGACAAAGTTTGTTTTTAGGTGATGAAGCCCAATATCAAGTAGGTTGTATAGTAAAGTCGGTTAAACAATGAACATTTAAACTTTTAGAAGCATGAGGAATAAAATAATTATGTTGTCAATAACCTCATAAATCTCCTCCTGGTACAAAACATAAGAATTTATATTGGCTGAACTTGAATGTCTATTTAGTAGTCTTTCAAGTTTTGGACGTATTTAGGTGGTGATATATTTATGGTAGTTTTAATTGTGTAAATGAATTTACAACATTTCATTACAATTTATATTAAATAACAAAAAATCCAAGCAAGGCAAATATGTAGAACATCAAGGAACAAGCCATCAAGTATTCTCTATTGACATTTATTCAATTATTATCTATTTTCCACTTCCCAACATAGAGGCCCCACTGTTGTTTTTAAAAGATAAAATCTATGAAATTACTGTTAGGCACCCATGTGTTCAACTTTCTCAGAACATAGCCAATCGATGCTGCACAATTAAAAAAATTGAAAATTACCATTTTGCCCCTACAAAATGACAAAAGCAGTGAAAAAAATAAAATGAAAATAGCTAAATAACCGTTTTGCCCTAATGCCAGAGGTGAAAATACTGTTCATTCGACCTCAGATTTTTATAAGTAGTAAGATAATATATATTAGTTTTTATTTTCTGATTGGCAGGCCTGTTTTAAACGAGATCAATAACTTGGTAATGTTGGCGGGGTACACTAGACCTTTGGTATCATCACCCAAACTAACTATGCTAGCTGGCTCGGCGGTTTGACCCGATAAACTGGTGAACCGGTCTCTTAACCGGGTTGGGTCTACTATCAAATCGTTTAAGCATATGACTCAGTCACAAACCGGCTAACTCGGGCGGTTTTTGTCAAACCCAGTTCAATCGGACGGTTCAACTAGTGGACCAACCACTAACCCAGTTGTGAAAATCTTAGAAATTCCAAAACCAATTTTGACAACCAGCCTAGCTCGAACCTTGGTCACCCCAGTTGCTCATCAGTAAACATGCCACTGCATCTACCTAGTGTTGTTGATGTAAACTTCCTCCTCAAAATTCAAATTTAATATGCTGTTTGTATGAAAATAAAGTTTTAAAAACAAACAAAAGTTGCTAGGTGGGTGGTTCGAACTTGGGAATCTCGGTAAAATACAACACGCGCTATCCAGTGGAGAGGAAACATTGTTTCTGTTTGTGTAGATTAGTTTAGAAATATATAATAATACTTGTGCAGTTCAACCCACTGGTTGAACCGCCAACCCAGTGACCCGGTCCCCTTGCTGGGTCAAGGTCCGGGCCAGGTCTGATAACATTGCTTCATACTCGTCTCACTATATTAAGTCCAAGACCGAGTCTATGGTCAATCTTTAGTAGTGGTAAGAAAAGTACTTGATCTTAAGGTACCAACCAAAATGGACCCACTCCCTTCGTCTTATCCTACTCCCCAGATAGTATACTTACCTACGCTGACCAAATTTTTAGAGTATTTGGTACAAGAACTGCCACAGCCCACAGTGATTGCTCCATTTCTACCAATTCTTACCTTACCTGCTCATTTCTGGTTTTATGTTACAAGTTGTACAGAGAACTGAAGCTATTTATTTTCCTATAATTTTGATATATCTGGTCATTTGGCTGCTCTCTCTCCTTCAGGTCAAACAACCTGGACTAGAAATGTCAACAATACAGAGTGAACTAGACCTTTCTTATGGGCAACGCTACCAAGGAGTTGCGATTCCAGAGGCTTACGAGCGCTTAATTCTGGATACGTATGTTACTAAGTCTATAATTCTTTTTCATATGTTGTAATAATATGTTTTACACAAAGTCACAAACACATTAACGTGCTTAAATGTGTTCGTGTCTGGGATTGTGTCACTGTGACTAGCGAAGCTATTATACACAGGAAACATGAAGATCAGCCTTGTAGAATTGACTGTATTTTAATTTTTTTTATTTCAGAATACGCGGAGATCAGCAGCATTTTGTCCGCAGGGACGAGTTAAAGGTAAGTACCTTGTAAGACAAGTAACTAAGGGTGTGTTTGATTTCTGGCAATCATTTCCACACATTTCAAAGAAAATCTTGGCTGAAATCTTGGTGGTTAGTTGGTTTTAGTGTGAACTCTTTCTACTCGAGAGCTTTTATTTCAACCAGAAACTTCTAGTCCCCACACTTATTGAAAATTTCCCTCACAATTACGACTCTTTATATACTGATTACCAGTTCTACTTTAATGGGTTTTGTGTAGAGTTGACGCCTAATTTAAGTCCTTCATTCTGCAAAAATATAAGTGGCCTGTTTGTTTTGGTTCCTTTATGCAGAATGGGAGAATATATGAAATTGTAATTCTTCTGGTGGTGTGGTTGTCTGTCAGGCCCCTCCCTTTTTGAAGGTGTCCAGTGGCCTACTGCGTAAGACTTGGGAGTAGGGCAGGGATCAGGTCGGATATGGCTATATCCGAATCCGAATAGTTTCACAATATCCGAATCCGAACCGGATTAAATCCGAAATTTAATACCCGAACCCGACCCGAACCCGATCGGATAACACTAAAAATTCAAAAAAAGTCCACAAATTATATCCGACCCCAACATACCCGAATCCGAATCCTACCCGAATAACGGATATGAAAATTGACCCGAACCCGAGGTCGGGTAGCCGACCCGATTCTCTGCCCTACTTGGGAGGTTGGGCCCAAAGGTCTTGGGTTCGAATCCCGCCATCATTGGGAAAAAGGGGATTTAAGGGAATCAATGGAATAAAAGCTAAATTATCAAAAAAAAAACCTAAGTGGTGAAAGAGTTCGTACTAATTTAGGAGTTTTATCCAACATTTCCTATTAAAAAGGAATTTTTACATGGGAAAACCTTCCACAGTTCAAACACGCCTCAATTTTAATCACTGGTGGCCTCATGCTGACAAGTTTTTTGTCATTAGGCGGCGTGGGAGATATTCACTCCTTTGCTACACAAAATTGATAGAGGTGAATTGAAGCCTCTTCCATACAAACCTGGTAGCCGAGGTCCAGTGGAAGCAGACGAGCTGCTAGCAAAGGCCGGTTATGTCCAAACACATGGCTACATATGGATTCCGCCCACCCTGTAAATGGTTTGACAAGTTATAAGATCACATTGGCAGGTATGCTGGGCAGATGTACTCAGACTGGTCCCAGAAAGTATATATAGCAAATGATCTTCCAAAATAAAAAGAATACTGCCCTTTTGTTTTTTGTCAGATCTGCGAGCTTATGATGTAATGGCAAACAGTAGCATTTGTAATGAAATTTAACATAAGGCCTTGGGAGCGTATTTCCAGATCATATGACTTGTATCAATATATATTTCTTCTGATTTTGCCTCCTTTGGATGCATGGCTTTTGGCCTATAGCACATTTTTTTTGTGGGAACAAGCTGTGCTTGAATTGTTATTCAGGCCTCAAAATATCCAGCTCGAGGCAAAATACTATTTTTATAAAGGCCGTGCCCTTTATAAACGAAAGATTGGGTACTAAACATTTCATACAATTATACTGAGGCTGTTTCTCAACTCCTATCAGTCTTTGATTCACACCTACATTAAAATAGCTGACATGTCAAAGTCAAGGAGCGGGAAAAAACTACAAAACGTTCATTTTCAATACTAGAAGATCTTGAAGCCAATAGGACAACAGCCCTATATATATATATATATATATATATATATATATATATATATATATATATATGTTTATGTACGCGTAATAAGCCAACTTCGTCACTCTTTCTCATATAAGTTGGGAATTGGGATAGATATTATAGTAAAATTATCGAAACAGCGGAGTTGTAATACTTCGTCTAAAAGGACATCGTACTGTGGAGTTGTTATGACTTGGTGAGTTTGGTTGCTGATTCAAAGAAATGTGTTTGTGTCGTATTGCACTCTGACCTTACATTGTTTGTTGCGGATACAACTATACTACAGCATAATTTGAAAGCCCGCTTAGCAGTAACTGAACTTATTTCCGACTTCCTAATTTGTCCCTTCTCTTATATCAAAACAAAATGGAATTTCTCCTCTCCTTCTCCACTGAGTACGTGATTCCGGCGTGAAGTCGGTGGTAATGAAAGGCTGCCACTGATAAACATAAACCGTACCATTCCAAATTTTTCAACCTTATTTCTACTCTACTAATAACATTGATTTTAATGAAAGACTATTTGTATTTCTAACTAAATCAAAATTTATAGTGTTGCTCAAAACAGTGGGCTATGGTTGAACACTGTTGATTTTCCTCTCCATGAACCCGCCTCTGCACGTTTTCTCTTTTGTCAAGATTTTCCATGGCTTTTGCCTAGCTGGCTTTCTGATTTTACTGACAGGTGGTTGGCTCTAGAGTCCACTCGGAGCAATATTGCTGCCTCGCTACTGCACTTGATCCAAGCATTTAACTTATGGGCCGTATAGCATTATACTTGGGCCCAAAGTGAATGAGTTAACGGTTAAATACATTATTACATATATACCCTCGGCTTCGCGCCACATGTTTACGGGCCGATGAAGTTGTAGTAGTATATATATATATTTAGTACGTACACGTAGTCTCCTCTTTCCACGAAACTAGACACGTGTGGGTTTCTCCTCTATATTCCTCTTTCATTCCTTCAATCCTTCTCCTTTTCTTCTTCCTGAATTCATCCTCCCAAATCTTCCCCCCTCTCCATTCCCAATCCACCAATATCTATATATATCCTGTCTCCACCAGGTTCGATCACTCGGTGATCGTTCCTTGAAGGTTGTTTGTTAGGGTTTCTTTTAAGAGGTATTCCAATTAATTCTTTTCCATAAAAAAAAAAAAAATATTCAATTATTATTTATTTATTTATTACTAAGCTCCGGGGAATCTCTGTGAAATTTTGGTGCTATATTTTTTTAATTTGCTATCCGAAATTGAGAGATCAAAATTTTATTTGTTTTAGGGTTTTAATTAATTAATTAATTTAATTAGAGTAGAATGACTTCAGTATTTCCACCGGATTCGTCAATGAAATTTGGCGGTGGCGGTGGTGGGGACCGTTTTCTAATGGAGGATAATCATTATCATCATCATCAAGGAGAGCCGAATGATATTATTGATTTATTGCCATCAGATCCTTTTGGTATGAATGTGGCTGCTACTTTTGGTGCAATTACTGGGTGTTGGTTTGATTATTTTCAAATCGATGCATTGAATTCTGTATGGAATAATAGTAATAATAATAATAATAAAACTGTCATGTTCCCTGTCTTTGGGGATATTGGAATGTATGAGTGTTTTAATAATAATAATGAAGATGCTGTTGGGTTTGATGGCTGGGTAGAGAAGAAAGGAGTGATACAGATACAACAAATATCCAATGGTCTGTCCCCCACGACTGGAGCTGGGGCTAGTAACATTCCTAATAAAGAAATCTTGGAGGAAGTTAGTGGAAGCTGTTCTAGTGGAGATGCACACGAAGCTTTATTTTTTGCTTTCGGTTATATGAGTGTACAGGATCTTCTTAATGTTGAAAGAGTCTGCAAGTCATTTCGTTCTGCAGTTTACGGTGACCCACTTTTGTGGAGGAATATTTGTATACATCAGCCTTTGAATGAGAGGATTGAGGATGATGGTCTTGTAAGGTTAACAGGCAGAGCTCAAGGAAACTTGCAGAGCTTGAGTCTTGTGAAATGTTCGAGAGTCACTGATGTTGGCTTGAAATGTGTGCTTCAATCCAATCCAAGACTAACAATGGTAATTATTAACACATTCATATTTATCGTTGTTCTTGCTTTCTAGCATGTACTCTTATTTGTAGTATGTTTCCTGCTTTGTTGTATGTATACGTTTAGGTATCTTGTTGCTTGCTTCTGGTTTCTGTTTGATGTGTCTTAAGCTGCCTTAATAATGACATGGTCTCAAATTGGGTGTGGTAAACGGCATGTTTTATTAGTTGCTTGGCCGTGTCTTTATTTGTTTGTGCGAATGTATACTCGTATATTAATACTCACAGATTCACACTGAGAGACACATATAGAAGAAGACCGTCTTACTTAGATTTGGATTTAGTAAGCAGGAAGAATTTGGGTAAATGCCATGATTTGTGAAATCACATTTTCCCTGTTGAAGGTAAGGTAGAAATCAAATGAGTTCTACCGATCAAACAGAAAAAAAAAATGTTTGCCTGGTTTGTTATATCAAAATTTTGTTGAACTGATATATTTGTCGCTGCTTGTTTGCTTGGTGTTTCAGTTAATGGGTATACTGTGATATAATAATGTGAAAATGCCATGATTTGTTCTGATCCTAGTATTTTGGTGTGGACCGAAATTTCTAAATAGATGTTAGATGAACAAACGAAAATTATTATGAAACGTAAAATTTAGGATTGCACCGCATATAAACAATGGCTTCCTTTTGATGAAAATCAGAATCACATGGAGACACTACATTAAATTTGAAATCAAGCACATCTATGACTCTTTAAGTAATTATGTGGAAACAACTGAACTGGCTTTTGTAGTCATCACACTTTACTGCACTTGTCTCACTCACTTCATGAGACGACTTATTACCTTTTGGTTGAATCCTTTTTCATTTTAATACATTTTGATTAATTTCTAAATTGCCAAGTAACAGATCCTATAATTCGGTGATTAGACTGACACCCGACACTTCTAGTTTCTTATTGTGAAATTTATGTAGCTCCACAGTAGCTGACAAAGATGTTACTTAATGATAAATCTGTGACAAGATTTAACATGACACAAGGTAAACTACACAAGTCAAAAACTAGAGATAATTTTTCGTGCCAATTCTTTTCTGAGTTTTACACTCAGGGATCAACATGAAATCTTGGATAATTGTTTACTGATTTCCTTTCTTTTAGCGATGTTTCAGTTTATACCGTGTTGCTTTTCTTTGTGATATATGCTTATTATTTTGTATTATGTTAATGTTAGCACATATGCTTAGTTATGCCTATATTTGAGTTTTGTATTTTTAACTTGACAATCATGGCTCACATGTATTGTTTTTTTTATGTGCAGCTAAATGTGCCAGAATGTACTAGAATTAGTATTGGGGGCATTGTGGATAGTTTAAAGGCACTCAAGTCTTCCGGGGCCCCAGGTTTAAAGCATCTAAGAATTGGTGGTCGTTATGATGTTACACATGAGCATTTTGAAGAGTTAAAAGCATTGCTCAATATAGATAATTGTGTGCGGTCAAAAGTGAGCAAGCCTCGGATCTACCATGGACACAGCTTCCCTTCTTATGATGAAGATGACCATGACATTGATGTTGAGATTTGCCCGAGGTGTGAAAACTTGAGGCTTGTATATGATTGTCCAGTAGATTGTTGTGAAGTGAGACAGTCTTCTCCTCAATCATGTCGGGCTTGCACAATCTGTATTCCACGGTGCGTCCAATGTGGACGGTGTGTCCTTTATGCTGACTATGTAGAGACTTTTTGTTTGGATATACTTTGCCTGAAGTGTTTTGAATTGCAAAAAGAGGAAAGGGGTGCATCCTCCAACCACATCAGTTTAGATCAGGTGCTTGGCTAGTTGTTGCGAATTCAGATGTCTTGCGGCAAAATGAGCATGGATTTGGATATTTCAGAACAATGTGCACGAGTAACTTTGTTTTAGACGTGACATTGTGACAAAGTCTGTGATTAGCTGTCTGCTGTGTAAACGAGGAAATGGACCGATTATGGATATATTGGGTGTAGATTGCTCAGTAGGCTGGTTGAGCTTTGAATAAGCTCATTTCCTGGAAAAAGAAAATGAAGGAAAAGAAAAAGGAAAATAAGAAAAGAATGGAAAGTAATTGATACAAAATAAATGAGATGAAATTGGAACGGGTAGTATATATCTCACTGCGTTCCTAGTGTTGATAATAACGGTTGATCTTCAATAGTAGTTAGAATCTGAATCCCTTATGAAGATCTCTTGGTAAAGTTGCAGTTCTATTATGAGAGCAGTATGTGGATTGTATTCAACAAGCTGTATTCTCGAAGAAATTGTATTTGAACTGAATGTGTTGTCTACCAATGGTAGAACTGTAGTAGCCCTCTATCTGTTGGTGAAGTAAAAAAAAATGTATGATGGGCAAGCAAGGATGTCAAGTTGCCATTTTTATCTCACGATTTTCCACGATTGAATTGTTGTAGGGTCATTGCACCCTTTTAATCTCTCATTCATTCTGATGTATGTGCATGCCTATAATATTATTATATGCAGACTTGATATAAAAAATTCACAACTTATCGATCCTGTGTGTGTTGTTATTTTTTTGATGTTGTGTTGTACCAATATAGGATGTATTTTATTAGTCTTACAAGTTAGTTTGCAATACATGGTTGTGTTGCTGAGGGACTTCAGCTTTATAAGAGCAACCGATGTTGAGGTACTTCATTTTTGGTATTGGTAACTGTATCTTGTCGTGGGGTATTGCCGTATTGGGGAATTCAGTGGGCAGCTTGCCATTTCTGCTCGAGCTTGAACTTTAAGCGACTTACTCAGTGGAACCAGTTTCGAGTAGACATATAATACGAGTAGACACTAGACAGTATGTCAGTATCCAAATAGTCCTGGATTACCCTGGGCCTGAAGTCCAATTAACTCGTTTCGGCCCATTTATGTAGTCTTACTACGTTGAGTTTATCCGACTCCCATTTTCTTCGGCATTCGGCACAAGAAAATGTTGTACTTAAAAAAAAATGAGTCCACTACTTAAGTTAGAATCAGCTCATTCTCAACAAAATAAAAAAAAAATCTGTTCATGTATTTATCCGAGAGAAGAGGAGAAATGATGATTGAACTCATCGAAAACGGTGCCCACCACCATCACCATCAGCAGCAAATGATATTAGGAGAAAGTAGTGGGTCAGATCACGAAATAAGAGCCCCGAAAAAAAGAGCAGAAACATGGGTACAAGAAGAAACAAGAAGTTTAATCAATTTCAGACGTGAAGTGGATGGACTATTTAATACATCAAAGTCTAATAAACATTTATGGGAACAAATTTCTTGTAAGATGAGAGATAAAGGTTTTGATAGGTCACCTACTATGTGTACTGATAAGTGGAGGAATTTATTGAAAGAGTTTAAAAAGGCTAGACAACAAGTAAGAGGAAGTGGGTCGGCGGCGAAGATGTCGTATTATAAAGAACTTGAGGAGTTGCTTAGGGAGAGGAGTAAGAATGCACCTTATAAGAGTTCTACCACGGCGGCGGCAGGTTCTACTAAAGTTGATGCTTATGTTCAGTTTGATAATAGTAAAGGTATGGATATCTTGAATATTAGTACTAGTTGTTTTAATGTATACTTTGCATAATGCAACTCCTAATCTTTGCAATCAATACGATTTAACCTATGAAAACGTGTTTGAGTTGACATTGTTCAAATCCCACATTTGGCTCAACACACAAACCTTTATGTTGGCCTCATTGTTATCTCTTGCACAGCGTAGAATTAAAGGACTCGGACAAATAGGAGTGTGTGGATCATGAATAATGAATAGTGAATAATTATGGAAGATCATTTTTCTTTATGTAGGCCTTGTTAGTTCTTTTCACAATATCTTTCAATTTGATAAGGTAATAGTAGTGTATCTTGCCCATATATTTTTATACATAAAATTATCCAGAGTGAGATGAAAGGCAGAAAGGGCATTACCTTTTCCTTCAAATTTCTAAATCTTGTTGTTTTTGCGTGCTTCGCCATTGGCTCTTGGCCTCTTAAATTGTCTTTAAGCGGCTTCTTCAGGGTCAGAAGATTTTAGAGTTCATTCACTATACGTTGATCTAGGCTACATGTCAAAGCAATGTGTGACACACTCAGAGATTATAGACTTTTCGTTCGAATAAGCTCATAAGATTAGACTTGAGGAAACATTAGGCTAACATCAAGAAAGTAATGTGAGGTTTGTTGGGCTTTCATTTCTATCAAATGTCCTATCAGTCAGCTATTATAACAAATTGTAATATGGATTTAAACTCACGGAAGCAACAATTTAACAAAATACACTTTAATTAAATCAAATCAAAGAAAACCTAAATATCTCTTTTTTATTATTTCTTTCTTGAAAATTCATAAACATCAACTACTAATTGAAAACCCTAATTACGAGCCCTTATTTAAACTCATTGGCAACAAAGCAAAGCCAACTAAATGGTATACCAAAAAAAAATATAAACTAACTAAATAGAGGGATGATCGCCTAAAGCGTTGGCGATTAGGACAACAAAACAAAGCCAACAAAGGTGGGAGTCAATCCCAAGACCTTGGGGCCAACCTCCTGAGGCTTGACAAGTTGTCCACTGGACACCTTTTTGACATGTGTATACTGTGATGGCTTTATAGCTAGATTCCGTCTCCTTGTCTGTGCAAGGATGCTAGTTTTTGTAAGAAAATTTTCTTCTTTCTTTTTCTTTTTTTTTTTTGATCGGCAAAACTCATTGATTTCATTGATTGATATCACAAGTGTTGCAATAGTTGTGTCTCGTAGCAAGGTGCTACTTGTCCATCGAAAAGTGACCCCCAGTTATACCATCATTACATTTTTCTGTTGGAATGGTGTATATCTTTGGCATGTTCTTCCTATATATTTATCTGTTAGTTGGATGCACCCCTATGGATAAGTTCTTATGAGGGCAGATGACTTGGCCTAGATCACCATGAACATGTAGGAGAGCAGACCAAAAAGGAAGGCTTGGAAAGTGAAGGGTGAACTGAGCAGATGAAAATGTAGTGAAGGGAGAACCTGTTAGGGTGATTGGATAGTACTGATTGTGGTCCTGTAGGGGAAATGGGGAAATGTGGATGGCTAGAGATGTCAATAAGAGGTTGGCTAGTTTGAATGGCAGTTGATAGGCAAGTTGCAAGTGCTCACTTTGCCAGCCACCTCTAATACAATTTCAGAACTTGTCTCCAGGGTGCCAGCTAATAAAGGTCAAGTTGTCTGTTTGTATAGTGTTGGTGAATGGAAAATGCTAGGTGGCCTTATGACTTACCATGTCCATTATGGACATATCTCCTCTTCTTACGATGACGATGATCGTGGCATTGTATATATGAGTGCCCAGTTGACTGTTGTCAAGTGAAACAGTCTTCTCCCCAGGTATGTTGGGATTGCACAATGTGTATTCCACGGTGTCCAATGTAGCTGGTGTGTCGATGATTTGGAATATGTGGCACTTAGTTTAAACTGTTTTGAATAAACTGTTTTGAATTGCAAAATGAGGAAAGGGATGCATTGATCAGGGGCTTGGCTAGTTGTTTCATTTTTTCTTTGGATTTAGTGTTTGACTTGTCGTGCAACAAAGCAGCTTCGGTATAGATATTGTAAGACAAAGTGCACAAGTTGCTCGGTTTTAGATGTGACATTGTGACAAAGTGCATTATTAGCTGCCTGTTGTGTAAATGAGGAAATGGATTGATTATGGAAGGATTGGTGCAGAACGCTCAGTAGGTCTAGCTGGTTGATTTTGCATAAGCTTAATTTCTAGAAAAAGGAAAAGGAAAAGAAGAAAAGATTGGAAAGTAAGTTAAGCAAAATAAATCTGAAGTTGAAACGGGCAGTTATACTCTTCGGGTAGTTTATAGTAATGTTTGGTCTTCAATAACAGTTAGCATCTGAATGCCCTATGAAGATCTCTTGGCATTATGAGAGCCTTATCTGGATTGTATTGAACAAGGTCTACCAGTGTTACGAGAAAGTGTATGTGTGAACAGAATGTGTAGTCGACTTTGGTGGAAGCCCTCTATCTGTTGGTGAAGTCCAGAAAAGACGTATGATGGGCAAGCAAGTACGATAAGTTGCCCTTTTTTTTTTTTCTCCCACGTGATTTTCCAAGATTGAATTGTTGTAGGGTCCTTGCAGCCTCAGAGAGGAGTAAAAATGCACCTTATAAGGACTCAGACAACGTCTTCTAAAGTTGATTCTTATGTTCAGTTTGATAAAAAAAGGTACGGGATTCTTTAATGTTTGTACTAGTCTTTTTGAACATTTTTTGGTAGAAGGGAAGGAAAATTATGAAAGCAAATAAAATCATATTAATCAAAATTACTTTTACGTTTAACAATGTAAGAATTTTTGTTTTGCTGCAGTGAAGATACTATCACTCTGCCAAGTGTTAGGAACTAAGGAATCAGTCACTTTGCACAATAGAGTTCCTATTCTTTACAATCATCACGGCATAACCCATGAAAGTGAAGTTCAGCCGTGTTTGAGTTGGTGTTGTTTAAATCCCAACTTTAGGACATAGGACACTGCTAAGTTAAAAAAAACTATTGCTATTCTTTAGTCACGTAATTATTTCTTAGGCTGAAGACCTTACAAAGCGCTTCCTCTCGAATAAATGATGTTAATCTATTTGTGAGGACATATTATGGAGTTGTGACTATGTTAATAGATTGTGTTCCAAGTCTTTTAGGGTTTAATAGAAACCCTAGTTTGAAATAGTACGCATAATATGTTAGTATGTGCGATAGCGATACGTATCCGACATGGAGTTTAATGAGAATGAAGTGTCCATGTCACATTTTACCTGCCAACTAAAATGCAGGAATGATGATTATCCATGTTCTAACATATGAACATCATCTGAAGTAATTTATTAAGATCCTTAAGAATTTAAGCTTTTCTATATCTTTGAATATTTGGGTCTCTACCAGCAAATCAAATAATCAAAGTTTTAAAATGGGAAACGAAATTCCATCTTACTAATGGATATCCAATCGACGAGCTCATAAGCTCTTGGTCTTGGAACTCAAGTTGATGTAGTTTTTGGTAAAAGTGAAAATATTGTATTGGGTTTTTGGGAAATAGTTAAATGATTTTTCCATAGGTCGTTACTATATTTATGGCCATTTTACCCTTGCCTGATTCTGGTATGTTAAAAGGTAAGTGTGAGTGCACTTGATGGTTTTCTTCTTCTTCTCATCCACTAGCAGACTTTGGTTTCTCACATTTTACTTTTTCCTTCCATGAAATGTTTACGGAATGTTTGTTCCTACTATTTGGATTAAATAGAATTGTACCAAATTTCTCTAATCATGTTAGAACTTCAATTAAGAAATGTGGTATGTATATATTTATTTTTACATGTGTTGATAAAAGAAACTTGTTGCATACTGTGTTCTCTATAGATTTGGGTATAATTCTGATTGCTGCTTTGTTCGTTTTTACTTACACAGGTTCTGAGGATTCCACCATTCCTTTTGGACCAGTAGAAGGTATTGTACTTCCTCTCAGCTTCAGATATTATGAAAGTATTCTACTGAGGCTTTGAATTTCAACTTAATTCAATTTCCATTCAAGCTTTTATTCTATTTGCATTTGCTGTCATGAAAGGGTGATTCTTTCTAACACTCTGCTTGGGCGAGTAATCCACCTTCGTTTTGGCTATGGGGATATAGGACTTTTTGTTATACTTTTAACTATATTATTTAACGTACATACATATAGACACACAAAACTGGACTTGAATGTGCATAACGTGTTCCTGTGTCGACCTTTTTTCCTAATTTATTTCTTTCTTCTCATGGGCCAAGTGAACTAACCGGAACAATTCAAGTAGATAAAAATCATAAAATCTGCATGGAACAAAGGGTCCATGCTCCGTTGCCCATATGGATAAGGTATGTGCTACCATATTAAAGCGTCTAGGAACATGAGTAAATTGACAAGTGGTTGAAAAAAATTTAAACAAGTATTTTCCAAAATGGTTCTTGATTTCTAGTGGGACCTCGATCTGTTGCAGCAGCTGTCATTTGTCAATAACACTTTGCAAATCATTCTCTATGATGATTTGTCTCGAGTCATTTTCTTGGCTCAGCACTAATGCAACTTCAATAGCCAAAACGTAAGACTCTCAAGACTCTTTTGGAGAGGTTACCTTATCTTTCTATAAAAATCCAAGTTGCAACTGACCTTCAATATCTTAAACCGGTACAGAACACAAGAACCAGATTTGTTGTTATATGCAGCATCACAATTTAATTTCACCACCCTAAGGGTGGAGAAATCCATTGCTAGGAATTAGGCTCTTCTTTAGTAGTCACCAAACACCATTCAGACTATTCATTTTGGAACTTTCATGTTATATCTTTTATCATAATAGGGGATGAATTAGACACGAGGAATGTGATGAATGATTCTGGAATGGCCCTTCAAAGTTAGTTTCTTTGTCTAAGCTCATTACGGTTTCCATCTGTTGAGATGTGTGTCCTAGTGCCACATGGAATGTGTGAAGCCTTGTAGTATTAGTATAGTATCTATGGGCCTCTCCACTTATCACCAATTGGTTTTGAGTAGGATGCCCACATTTACTTTGGTATCAGAGCGTGCTATTTCTCTTGCCCAAAGGGCCATATACTCCATGTCACCCATTTAAATTGTTTACGTGTTTGGTTCAATATTACGCCACACGTGAGGGGGCATGTTGAGATTTGTAAATATGTTAAATTTGTTGGGTCAAAAATACAAATTACAAATTTTAGAATAGAATTTTAGTTTGAAATTGTGACATTGGATTTAATTTATAAAAAACAAAATAATAAATATATAAATTGGTTTGTAAAATTACTTATTTATCCATATTTTAATTTTGAATTAATTAGTGGGTTAAATTTGATTATGAATAAATGAATGGGGGTACAATTGGAAATAAAATATTGGAAAATAGGTTATTTTATGTTACTTTTGTAGGTGTGCCACATGTCAAGACCCTTGTGTTTGTGGAAAAGTAGGTTGAAATCAAATTATATTTTTGCCCATATTATTAATTCAATTTTACTAATTTAATATGTTTTGGGTAATGTAATTTCAATGTTATAATGAGGATAAAATTGGGAAAACGTTATCAGATTTGGTAATTCGGGCATTTTGAGTAGGATTGTGTACGAAAATGTAAGAAATTAAAAAATGCAATTAGACATATACCATTATCTCAAGGTGTCATATAGAGGGTACAATTGGAAAAAAAATTATTGAACAAAAGTGTAATTCCATTATTGGCCTTTCTTGGTATGTTATTTACTAATTTGGTTATGCTTTAAAACACGTAATACTAATACAAAAACTTGAAAGAGGGCAAAACGGGGAAATTAAGTATGTGTTTTAAATATGACTTTGTTGAGTTACTTTTTGGACCCACTTAATCAAATAAAATTTAACAATTCGAAATACTTATGTGCCCTTTTTCCTAATAATATTTACAATGTAATTTTTTAAAAAAAAAATAGAGGGTACAATTGGAAATAAAAATCATGGAAAAAAAGAGTAATTTTGTTTTGATATGTTATTTACTGTTTTTTTAGTACGTAATATTAAAACGCAAAACGGTGAATGTATTGTGCATTGAGTTGATGTTTACTAGAGCAGTAGATTGAGTTGACGTTTATGGAATAAACAATTGTAGAAGTTACGAGAACTGCTATGTTTAGATGGTTGTTGACCGTTTGGTCGTTAAGTTGTTCTGCACAGTTTTTCTATAATGTTATTTTTATCCTCAATTTTTATCACCTAGCCCTCACAAAATATAGAAAATTGACCGTAGCATGAATGAAATAAGAGCTTTTAGGATTTAATATAAATTAAGTAACTCTTCGTTTTGGAGCTCTATTTCCCATAATACAGTTTCTCTTACTGTTTTTTTCATTATGTTTCGTAGTTTACTTCATATATAGAGATCCCTAACGACAGCTGAAAAACAACAATAAAAAAGACAAATAAAATAGGATTTGATGTAAACGTTTACGAGTTTTGTGAATACTCTGATATTTTGTTACCTGTGAGGTATTTGTTATTGACTCTAGTTTACAATTGACAAAAGTCACAAAAGTTGACAAATGAAAATCCATTTTATATTCTAAAAAGTCTATGGATTTGGTTTTCACAGTTTTCATTGTAGTGCTACATTTGAAGTAAATGATATATCCATGTGAGGTGAGATTATATATTCCATTGATTTTGAACAGAGAAAAATCGTTCCATTTGGTAAATATGCATCTCTACCAACTGCCGCTTGAACTTTAATATCAACTGTTTAGGTATTTTTGCGTGTATTTCATGTCCATGTTATATATGACAATTGTAGTAACTTAAACATTGTTATGGATTAGTCATGTGTTGCACTTACATGTTGATCGATGAGCAACATATCTAAAGTCTTTATTTCATTTTCCCAGATTCTATTCCCCCTAACTATAATCCTCCAATCTCCATCAATGACATTAATTTCGTTGATGTAATGATGTTGAAGGATAGTCATTTGTGGAGAATATTGGGGTTTACAATGTTTGCATCATTGCAAGTGGGTAGGGAATGGGGCTGAAATTGAAATTGTAGTAGTTAGGATGTATTTATATATGGAATTGGCAGCAGCAGTAGTAAATATATCAATTTCCTTCTTATATATGTATAATTGCAAGACATGCAGGGTTTGTTTTATTAGATGTGTTTGTTTTAACTTAGTTTCCTTCTTACTACTGTTGCTATTTATTCCATATATATAAATATGTCCTAACTATTACAATTTCAGCCCCATTCCCATTCCCATTCCCTACCCACATGCAATTTGAACAAACATTGCAAACCCCAATTGCCTCTACAAATGACCACCCTTCAACATCATTGCATCAACGAAATTAAGGTCACTGGTGGAGATTGGAGAATTATAGTTAAGGGGAATAGAATGTGGGAAACAACTGATTATATTATAGATGAAATAAAGAATTCAGATATGTTGCTCATCGATCAACATGTAAATGTCACATATAACTAATCTTTCAGTGCTAGCATTCATAACAATGTTTAAGTTACTGCACTTATCATATATAATAGGGACATCAAATACACGTAAAAGTACATAAACAATTGATATCAAAATTCAGCAGTTTGTAGAGATGCAGTTTTACCAAATGGAACGATTTTCTCCTTTCAAGTTTCAAAGCCAATGAAATATATAACCTCGCCTTTCATGGATATATCATCTATTTCAAATAGAGCGCTACATTAAAACTATGAAAATCAAATCCATAGACTTTCCAAAATATAGATTTTCATTTGTCAATTGTCAACGAGAGTCGATAACAAATACCTCACAGGTAACAAAATATCAAAGTATTCAGAAAACTCATCAACGCTTGCTTCAAATCCTTTTTTATTTGTTTTTCTTATTGTTGTTTTTCAGTTGTCAATGGGCGTCTATATACATGGAGCGAACTACGAAACATAATGAAAACAAAAAAACAGGAAAGAAATTGTATTAAAAGAAATATAGCTCTAAAACGAAGAGTTATTTAATTTATATTAAATCCTAAAGGCTCTTACTTTATTCATGCGTTTATAGGGGCGACGTGATAAAAGTAACATTATGGGGAAACTGTTCAGAACAACTTGATGATCAAACGTTCAATAACCATCTTAACAGAGCAGTTCTCATCATAACTTCTATAACTGTTTATTTCATAATGTCTAATCAAAACTGTTTCATAAACGTCAAACTCAATCTACTGCTCCAGCAAACGTCTCAAACACTGTTTCATAAATGTCTACTCAAATGTCATATCAAATAAAAAAAACGCACATCTGACGTCTTCACATTGTTTCCTAAACATAAAAAAAACACATCCCCCCACATGTCTATATAATATCTATCTAATAAAACAAACACATCCTCCCTACACCCACTCAAAACCCCAAAACCCCGCATGTCTCTTTCACACACTAGTAGTTGGGTTATATTTATATGCGGAATAAGCGGCAGCTGTAAGAAGGGAACTGAGTTTAAAATGTTTGAAATCAGGTGGGCTCCTACCTGGATTCCCAGAATGTGTTTTTTGGTTTCCATGTTTTTTTTGTCTGGTAGGTGGATTGTGGGGTTTTGAGTGGGTGTGGGGAGATGTGTTTGTTTTATTAGGAAGATATTATATAGACATGTGGGAGATGTGTTTTTTTAACGTTTGAGTACACGTTTATGAAATAGTGTTTGGAAGGATGTTTTCTGGAGCAGTATTTGTTTTTGTCTTTTTTCGAGCTGTTTTATTAGATTGATTTTTATGCTAGCTTAAGTATAAAATATTTTTTGTTTAGAATCACTGTTACTTGACATACAAATACACATTGTGCAAGAACACCACGTGAGAATTCCAAGTTAGATGAAAACATGGTGTGTAGTCCATGACTAGGAATAACAAGCCCACTTTTTGGTACTGGTGTTTCATTTGGAAGAGAAAAACATGTGGTGGGAATGTGGGTTCATGTTTGTGATAGGGACAGCTGAGACTGGAAAATTTTGTTAAGGCTGCTAGTGAGTCTGTAACCCCTTGTTCGAGTGGTCCTGTTCTTAGAATAACAACATCGATCAGATTTAAACAATGATGGTTGCAGATTGTTACCCCATATCATGAGTTGAAGTTTGAGAGCCAATTTGAATTGTAGATTCTGGGGGTGTGGTCCTGCACACCTACCATCCATGTGTTCGTGTGTATATGCTTTGTCTTTGGTGATGACTTAAAGATGATTTATGGGGAGAATGATATTGTCAGTGCGGAGATTATCATTGTCGGTGGTGGATCTTTTTACTCAATGGCATACGGATCCATTTTCGTAGATGGTTTATGGTTCCATTTTCTATTATGTGGGGATATGGTTGGAACGTAACCGATGACAGTTTGAGGGTTGAGCTTTGGATCTCCAGAAATGGATATCCGGATGGATCTTCATAAAAGGTCTTCTTTGCTGTTGGAGTAAAGTGTGTGGATTTTAGAAGCATTTATTTTGAGTCAAGTGGCCTACTGGTTAAGACTTGGAAGGTTGGGCTGGGCTGGGCCCAAGGTCTTAGGTTAAATTCCCATCTTCATTAGGGAAAGAGGATTTAGAAGGGATAAGGGAATAAAAGTCTTACTCTCTCTCTCTCTCTCAAAAAAAAAAAAGCATGTATATTGAGTCGTTTGTTCCGAGATGGGGGATATTGTGTATAAAGATCCTTGATGCGGGGTGTTTAGGGTTTTAGTCTTGTAAATTTTCTTTTATATTTGCTTTTTCCTTGTACTTGTAGGTTACCTTACCTTTTAGAGTCTGTTCAAGGGGGGAGCCCTCAGCCTACTTTTTATTTGAATGATAATTTTCAATTTGCCAATAATAAAAACTAAAAAGAGAGATCATTATGAACAGTCAGACCATTCCAAAATTTGTGATCCTATTTCTGGAAACTAATGGATGTTCTATGTTGTTTTTATTGTCTATCCATTCTTATAGGAAGTAGAAGTTGTGAAATTTGTAAACTTTTTGGTGTGCATGATCTTACTAATGACGAGATGATCATCATCCTCACCCCCAATGTTGCAAGGAACACACTCCTCTACAACATCCGTAATTCCAAACCTATCAAAAAAATGGAGTTATGACTATTCTTATCTTTTAGGGAAGTCTGTTTTGGTGGTTTGGTTATTATTTTGTACTTTTGTTATTTTGATTGAACACAATTGTCTAGAAGATCATTATAACATCTAAATAGCATTGGACCACATGTAATATTTAACATACAGGATTCTATGGACCTTCTGTGGTATCAGAGAAAAATATTATGCGCCTTATTCATTTGAAAAAAACTTTTTCTGAAACCCTTTGATAAGAGGAAGGTTTAAAGTTGGCGTAGACTTGTTTTGTGTGTATAAAGTTCTTAGCTTCTTGAAACTCGAAGCACGTTATCCTCTCAATGCTTGGAGTCTTGGACCTTGTTGGTTGGTGACCCTTGACAAAAATGCTTGACCAAAAAAGAGTACAGTTTATCCTTCAAGACGATTGAGAAGTCCAGTTAGCTGAATATTTTGAGTTCTGTCAGAAACTGTACTTTTGGAGTTTGCAAGATCCTTTCAAGGTGTGCTTGCAGCTTGGAGATGCTCTCTCTGTACATTATCATTGGGGTGCCATATGTCTATAAAGTTATTAAATAATCATGCATTATCCTCTCAATGCTTGGACCTTGGTGTCTGGTGGCCCTCGTCAAAACTGCTTGCCCAAGTTGAGGTCCACATTATCCCTGAGACTGCAAGAGCCATTCAGGTGTGCTTGCAGCTTGCAGATTCTCTTTCTCTTTACCTTTCTTTTACATACCTAGCAGTGAAAAAAATCTCGTGTTCATCTGTTTGCTTAACTCAGAAGGATGTGCTTTATCTAATTCATCAAGTTATGTTCTATGTTACATGGATACGCTAGATTTTTAAAATTATCCATGTCAGATACATATCCACGCACATATTGTATGTGCTATACCTCAATTTTTTAACCTTTTATCTGTGTCGGTTACGGACACAGTTATCCGTGTCAATGTAACTTGGGTTAAATTTTGTTAATCGAGTTTTAGTGATTATCTTGGAGCTTTGGACCTTGTTATGTATTTATTCTGCAATTTTTGTTGGATTTTCCTTTATGAAAATGGATTTGCAATAATTTCTTGTCTTAAGTACTTACAAACAGGTAAACTTTGATATAAGAGTAAAAGTCATTGTATACCAACCATATATATTCGGCACTTCAATGTCATCACAGTTTGATATTTTAAGATCTTGTTATCTGTATTTCACTTATGTATCACATTTGTTACAGCTGTTGGTAGGCCAACTATCAATCTGGAAAGGCGTATTCATAATGATGGTCACTCACTTGCCGTTGCAACAGCTGATGTAGTTGCAGCCAATGCACTTTCCCCATGGAATTGGCGTTCAACTTCAGGAAATGGTAAAAGTACTGTGAACTTAACACGGAAGTCTGTGATGCAAAGTTGTGTTGTTGCCCTGTTGGGTTTGTTGAGGAAAAAGCATTTATAGTAGTTTACGACGGAGAGTTTCAGTTCCAGTCTCCACAAGGCACAAACATATACTTATCTTCTGCACGATGATGTCGCTAAAGTTATATGGTATAGATACTCGAGCACATCCCGCCATGACTTAGACAAGTCGAGCATAGCTTAAACCTCACCTCATACGTTGTAAGATGTATTTGTGTCTTCTACATTAATGGAAAATTTTATAAATGAATTTAGACTTGTCGGTGATCCAGTTGTTGTTGTTTCTTTTCTGCTACTCTTTCTACATCATTTCCTGCATTTAACGTAAAAATAAGTTGACTGTCAAAAACAAAAAAAAAAAAAAAATCTCGAAATAAGCTAATTTTCCTCTTGGCAGGTGGGGAAAGGCATTCATATGGTGGAAGGGTTATTACAGTCAAGTGGGGAGATTTTACTAGAAGGATTGGCATTGATGGAACTGCAGATGCTATCAAGGAGGCAATCAAGTCTGCTTTTGGACTTAGAACTAGAAGGGCATTTTGGTTGGAGGATGAAGATGAGGTTGTGCGGAGCTTAGACAGGGACATGCCTTTGGGACCTTACATGCTTCACCTCGACGAGGGTAATTCCATCATATCTACTCTGTGTTAGAAGGGTTTCTTCTAGTTATTGATCATGACAACTTCTTTCAGGCATGACGATTAAAGTTTGCATATTTGATGACTCTGATCGCATGCCCTTTCAAACGGAAGAAAAGACGCTTTACACTGAAGATGACTTTCGTGATTTCCTTGCCCACCGTGGGTGGACTGGTCTAAGAGAGATGAATGACTTTAGAAGTGTTGATTCTCTGAATGATCTCCGTCCTGGAGCGATATACCAAGGTGTGAGATTGCTGGGAGAGTAGATATGTCCAATTTGATGGCATGTACTAAAAACATCACTAATTTGAAACTGTGTGTACATTTGAATGAGTATGATTGTATATATGAAAGATTTACTCAGTATTGCTGTATTCATGTATAATTCTGTTGTCTTTTTCCCATTTCCCCATAATTTATTGTGAACATTTTAAAATAGGATCTGTGGTGAACATACTGTTCACATCCAGCATTCCTGCCAGAATGTTTTTTTCTAACATGCAAGTTTCAGGACAGCTTAATCCAATGTGGTTCACCGTTTTCCTCTCTTTGATTCTTTCTTATATATATGATCATAATCATATTTTGTCCCCAAAGTATGGAATGAAAATAAATAATAGAGAGTACCATAGAAACGTGCATGTAAAAGAAAGTTAAATGATATAAAATATAAAAATAAAATGCAGATGCAACTCCTATATGAGTTCCATCCATTATGGAGATAACTAGAATTAAAAAATTGTTTTAGACATAAGCGGACACTAACAAGAATTATAAATATTACCATATATAGTTGAGGTAATCAGACATTATCCTCCGTTTGCTCCTTACTTGTGAAATGAGGCAGCAGTGCTTGGGCCTAGTGTATTTGTTGGCTCAAGAGTCGAGACACCCACATTTTTAATTTTGTTTCGTAAACAAATTCAAAATCTCGTTAGGGTATTTATAAGTTTTGGATTAGGCTAATTTTTTGTAGATATGATCTCCTAACTATTTTAAATATTGTCACAAATAATCAAAAAAATTAAAAATTTCCAAACTTGCCAAATGTAGTTAACAATTTACAAAATTTGGATAATTATAGACTATATATTTTTGCTATTTTTTATACTATATTTGGCAATTTTATAAATTTTTTTTTTTTTTATTATTTTTGACAATGTTTAGAATATTTAAGAAATCATATCTACTAAAAATTAGCCTAATCCAAAACTTATAAATGCCCTAACGATTTTGAGTTTGTTTACGTGTATTAAGATAAGATATGTCCCTAAAACCCCTCCCTTTTGTTTATATTTTAACATTGTTCCAGTTTGCTTACCCCAATTGATTTGATAATTCAAGAAATTGGTCCCAAAGCTCATTTTTTTTAGTGAAAATCACTCTTAAAACCAGTGATTTTTTTTTTCGCTCTAGAATGAAAACCAATTTTCGAGTGAAAAATATTTTCAAATTTTACAATTTTTGTTATTTTGATATGAACAATGATTGTTCATACCCAAATAAGTAAACGGTACCTTATACAATATATTGATATATGAACATTGATTGTTAATATTCTAATAAGTGTTCTTATTAATCATACATTATGTTGTGGTTGAACATTGATTGTTCATACCCTAAATAGGCATGAACAATTATTGTTCATAGTTCATGTTGATGTATGCAATAAGTGTTATTATTGATCATATATTATGTTGTGGTATTAATATTGTTTGTCTATACCATCAAATAGATATGAACAATCATTGTTTATTTGTTCAGTATTAATATTGTTTGTCTATACCATCAAATAGATATGAACAATCATTGTTTATTTGTTCATACTTCAATAGGTATTTTTACTGATCATATATTATGTTGAGGTATGAACCGTGATTTAGAACAATCATTGTTCATACTATATATACCGGGTCATTTCGGTTGGGCCGGGCAGTTTATTATTTCGTACCAGGAGTATACTTGATATTTCATATATCGAAGCTGTTTTTAATTTCGCGTTAAGAGTATACTTGACCTTTCATCTATCCAGTTATTCTAAGTGATTAAAAAAAAATATTTTATATAATTACTTTTTCTCCGAATTGGTCATGAGAGTCCCCCGGTTGATAATTAACACTCTAGAGTAGATTTTTCCAAGGCCCAAAATATTGCCGATATATCTCTTTAAATTGGTATACTGATATCGATATTTCCGACATATATCCCCCGAATATTGAACCCTTTTTTTCTGATATATATCAGAATTTCTGATATGAAACTTTATATCGCCGATATAATCGATATTTCCGATATAATCGATATATATCGGTTGACTTTTTGACCATTTTTAAATATAAATCCGATATTTTCAATATATTTTCGATATTTTCGATATTATATATTCGATATTTTCGATATTTTAAATAGTTTGGACTGGTCACCAAAAAAATGAATATATCCGATATATATCGGTTTTTAGATACACTGATATATTCATCGATATCGATATTTTGGGCCTTGGATTTTTCACGTTTTTATATACTAGAAACTCGAAAGATGCTTTAGTATTCAGAATCCAGCGCGTGACCCACGGACAACATCCGCTACGTATATAGGAACATCGACTCACCTCACAATTACTAATTTTTAAACCACGCTTGAAGTGCGTAAGCCAATAATTGTTGTGCAGGCGCCTGCACATGCAGTGGTGTTATACTAAAGTGGTGTAGTTGGTTTTCATTTACTATGGCACAGTAAAGGTTTTCTGCTGAGCATGGCCCAAACATTGACATTTTTCACAGTTTTTTCCTATTTTAAAGTAGTTTTAGGTTAGTAACAGTCCAGTTTACTAGATTTTGGACCGGGCATACGCCCGGGATATATTAAATATTTTGTGTGTTGAAAGGGCTTTACAAAATGTCACACAAATTTTCGAATCAGAATATATTTTTATTGAAAATAAACCGAAATACGTTAATGAGCAGCGATATTAAAATATAGCTATCTTATATTTGGGAACTAAGGGATGATAGCCTCTCCACTTTGTGATTTAGGATATTAATCTATAATTTTTAAATATAGTTATCTTAAACTCGATCTAGCTTGTATAATAGTTTTCTTAGATTTATGGTGATTTAGCGGTAAATTTTCGAATCAGAATATATTTATATTGAAAATAAACCGAAATACGTTAATGAGTAGTAATTATGGTGCGTAAGTACTTGGAAACTAAGGGATCAAATTGAGATAGACTCTTCACTTTGTGGTTTAGGATATTAATCCGTAATTTTCAAATAAAATTATCTTAAACTCAATCTAGCTTGTATACTAGTTTTATTAGATTTATGGTGATTTAGTGGTAAATCATCACCACTCGGCTTACATACTAATGTGTACAAATCACTAAAATAGATTGATTGTTTCCATATTCTCAAATAATACACTACTCCCACTTGAAAAGATTTATCACATTAACGTGCCCTACGAACGGGTGTCATTATATTAAATTATTCTAAAAAATATTAGCAACTATGCATAGCTATGAGATATTAAAATTATATTAATTACTCATTTAAATTTCTTGCACCACTCTCTATAAAAAGGAAGCATCAAACATTGATAAAACTAATCGACTTATTTTTATTGTTAGGTTTAACAATAGAAGTTTGATTGAAGTTTTGTGAGAATGCCCAATGTGTCGAAGATAATATTGAAGTTACTTGAATAACAAAGCATTCCTAATCACAATAAAAGAATTATGATAAACACTACTTAAAATTCAAAACTATATTTGTCGAGACATTTATTCCCCCTACATATAATACAAATATGTTTTAGGGTTATTAGTTCAATGCATTTGCATAAAGTTTATGATTTTCCATTAATTATTCTTTGAGGTTAGTTTAATGTAGTACGTTGCATCCATTTTCTAATTTCTCATTAATTATTCTTTTAGGTTAGTTCAATGCAATTGCATCAAGTTTCCGATTTATCGTTAATTATTATTTGAGGTTAGTTCAGTGCAATTACATCCACTTTATGATTTCCCGTTAGTTATTCATTAAGGTTAATTCAGTACAGTTGCATTCAGTTTTCGATGTTTCGTTAATTAGTATTGAGATTAGTTCATTGCATTTGCATTCAGGTTCCAATCTCCCATTAATTACTCTTTGAGGTTAGTTCAATACATCAGCATCTAGTTTCTGATTTTCCGTTAATTGTTTTTCTAGGTTAGTTCGATAGTTTACAATTTCTATACAATTTGCATACAAGTAAGAGTCTGTTTTTATAAACTCACTTTCGTTTTGGGGTCCTAATTACTCGTAATTACTCATATGAGAAGGCTAAAAAAACAGACATTTATACTTTGAGGTCATTGCGATGCAGTTACATCCGACTTTCGATTTTCAGTTAACTATTTTTTTAGGTTATTTCAATGCATTTGCATCCAATTTCTGATTTCTCGTTAGTTAATCTCTGATTTTAGTTTAATGCAGTTGCATCCAGTTTTTGGTTTACCGTTAATTATTCTTTGTGGTTAGTTCAATACAGTTTATTCCAATTTATGATTTTATGTTAATTGTTCTTTAAGATTAGTTCAATGCATTTGCATCAAGTTTTCGATTTTCCGTTAATTATTTTTTAGGGTTAGTTCAATGCAGTTACATCAAATTTATAATTTCCCGTTAATTATTTATTTAGGTTAGTTCAGTGCAATTTCATTCATTTTTCAATGTTTCGTTAATTAGTCTTTGAGATTAGTTCATTGCATTTGGATCCAATTTTCGATTTTCCGTTAATAACTCTTTAAGGTTAGATCAATACATCTGCATCTAGTTTATGATTATTTATGTTTTTAGGTTAGTTCGATGCAATTATATTCGGTTTTTGATTTCCCATTAATTATTCTTTGAGATTATTTCAATGTAATTACATTTAGTTTTCGATTTCCCACCAATTATTCTATGAGGTTAGTTCAATGCAATTACATTCGGTTTTTGATTTTCTGTTAATTATTTTTTGAGTTTAGTTCAATGCATTTGCATCTAGTTTCCGGTTTCCCATTAATTATTATATGAGATTTGTTTGATATATTTGTATACCGTTTCCGATTTCTCGTTAAATATTTTTCAAGGATTTGCATCCAATTTCTAATTTCTCGTTAGTTATTATATGACGTTAGTTTAATGCAATTGTATCCAGTTTTCGATTTCTAGTTAATTACTTTTTGAGTTTAGTTTATTGCATTTGCATAAAATTTCCAATTTTCCGTTAATTACTCTTTAAGCTCAGTTATGTATTTGAATCCAGTTTCCGATTTTTTTTAATTATCCAATGTGGTGTGTAATACCAACTTCTACTGATCCATCTGTAATGTCATTGCAAACATGACATAAAAAGTAAATTATGCTTGATTTACTATGTGGGGTCATCGAAGATTATTCAGTTCCCGATTTCCCATTAATTATTCTTTAAATTATGCATGACTCACTATGTGAAATCTTAAAAGATTATCTACGAACAGGTGTTGTTATATTAATTATACTGAAAAATATTTACAAATATGCAAAACTATTATATATTAATATTATATTAATCACTTAACCAAATTTCTTATAGCATGAAAACCTCACTCTCCATTAAAAAAAATAACTCACCTTTGGTAAACCCTTTAACTTCATTTTGTTGTTTAATAAAAGAAGTTTGATTGAAGTTTTGTGAGATTGCCTAATAATGTGAAATTTATATATATTGAAGCTACTTGAATAGCAAAGAGTTCACAATCATTTGGAAAGAGATAAGATAAACACCATTTTAAATGCAAAACTATACTTATCGAGACATTCCCACAACATATAACCCAACTATGTTTTGAGGTAAGTTTAATGCATTTGCATCCAGTTTTTGATTTTCCATTATTTATATTTTGAGGTTAGTTCAATGCAATTGCATCCAATTTCCAATTCCCGTTACTTATTTTTTGAGATTAGTTCAATGTAGTTGCATCCAGTTTCTGATTTTTTGTTAATTATTATTTTCGGTTAGTTCAATATATTTGCATCCAATTTCCAATTTCCTATTAATTGTTATTTGAGGTCAGTTCAATACATTTGCATCCAATTTTTGATTTCCGTTAATTATTATGTGAGATTAGTTTAATGCATTTGCATCCAGTTTCTGATTTCTCGTTTATTATTTGATAAAGTTGCATTTGCATCTAGTTTCCGATTTCCCGTTAATTATTGTTTGAAGTTAGTTCAATGAATTTGCATCCAATTTTCGATTTCCTATTAATTATTTCTTAAGGTTAGTTCAATGCATTTGCATCCAATTTATTTTTTGAGATTTGTTTAGTGCAATTGCATCCAGTTTCCGATTTCACCTTAATTATTTTTTAAGATTAGTTCCACGCATTTGCATCTTGTTTCAAATTTATAATTAATTTTTCTTTGAGGTGAGCTCAATACAGTTGCATCTAGTTTCCGATTTTCCGTTAATTTAATCTTTGAGGGTTAGCTCAATGCATTTGCATACAGTTTTCGATTTTATGACAATTTTTTTTTTATGTTAGTTTGATGTATTTGCATCCAAGTTTTGATTTTTCGTTAATTATTCTTTGAGGTTAGTTTAATGCAGTTGTATCCATATTCCAATTTTATATTAATTACTTTTTAAGATTAGTTTAATGCTTGCATTTACATCTAGTTTCCGATTTCCCGTTAAATATTATTTGAGGTTAGTTTGATGTATTAATTTACATCCAGTTTTCGGTTCCCCATTAATTGTTTTTTGCCGTTAGTTTCATTTAGTATTATATATTTTTGAAAATATTTGTCATTATTGCTTTGCCGTTATTCTATTATATATTTTATGATGTTATTTTTTGTGTAATTGTTTTTAACTATGTTTTGAGGCCGTGTTAATGATATATTCGAAATAAGTTGGTGCTTTATCATAGACCCTAAATTTGTATGATTTGTAATAGGGAATTAGTTTCTACAAATCATCTATTTTTTAGCAATTTTTTTTATTTGATAAAATATATAAGAATTGGAACACTAAAAGTGTTTGATTCGTAATAGGAAATAAATTACCTTTTACAAATCACATATTTTTTAGTAATTTGTTTTATTTGATCAAATATATAAGAATTGGAAATACACTCAAACACTCCAAATACTAGCCATTTGGCCCGGCCTATGGCCGGACTTGCTACATAGATAGCTAATGACTCAAAAGCCTAAAGTTCACTTGAATAAATAATATATGTATATTGATAGCTAATGATTCATTGCATACTTTGTTTGAAGGGTTTATGTTTTTATATTTTTTTTTAACGGGATTGCAAGTTCTCAAACTTTGATCTAGTAAGTGTAATGCATACATCTTTTCTGGCTGATGCATCAGCAGTAGCGAAAGACAAATCGATGTCAATTTCAAATCTAGATGAGAGTCCTACCTTAGCTTTCACAGCTGTTTGACAAAGTATTTGGACAGTTAACTTGCCGATTGTAGCATCAATCAGCACTCCACAAATAAAAATCAATATAATTACACTTCACAGTCAGAGTAGCAATTAAGACGCATTCGAAAAGGTCAAGCCAACATTGCACTTGGTGAGGTCTCGACTGGCAATATCAAATGAGACATCAATATATACCAAGCGCAAAAACAGTAAAACTGTAAAATTGTTGCCTTCACTCCAAGGCCTAAACTAAGTTACGACAAATTATGATAGAAACATGTTTTTTGACGTACCACAACTAATTTAAGTCGATTAATCATAATCTCTCAGATAGTTCAATCGATGAGAACTTAACTAAGTACTTGACAATACTATACTAAAAACAAACAATGTATATTTTATCATTAGAGCAAACAATTTAGAACCTAACAATGCAAAGATCTAAGTTTTATAACAATACTACTACTTGATTGAGTATTCAAGAAGAATACATGCCTTAAAATCATATGTTTATCTTTTTAATGATCCCACAAAAAATACGCTTATCAACTGTCATGGGGATGAGATGGGAAGATGAAGTGTTGTTTGGGTTTTGGAAAGTAAGTAAATAAATAAATAAAATAATAATAATAATCTCTGTTAGATGTTGTTTCCTTTTTTTTTTTTGCCGATTCATTGTTTCATTTTTTTTATCCTGATTCTCGTGGGTAGTTAAAATTTTATTTCTCCTATTTTCTCGTGACTAATTTTGGGTACTTAAAATTTGTCGACGTGGACAACCTCGAGGTCGGGAAAAGAACTTTAAAGACTAACTATTTGGCCCGACCTATGGCCGGACTTGCAATTTTTTAAAATTGACTTTAGGCTAACTATATTTTTCAGTTTATTATTATTATTATTATTATTATTATTATTATTTTATGATTAAGTAGAAATGGATATTATATTAAACATTAAAAAGCATGGATAATATTCTAGATATTTATATATATATATATATATAAAAGATAATATTCCAGATGATATATTGTTGAAAGAGATTATTAAAAACCAATTGTGTGTGGCTGAGAAGTGGAATGAGTAAATGAGTTGTAGGTGGAATTCATGTATCCGCAATCAGAACCTAGGGACAAATAGTATAAAGAAATTGATCATTTTTTTTGTGTATCATAATAAATTACACGATTCCTTCATAAACTAAAATACATGTCAAGTGCATAATTACATTGGCTGAGGTTACTCCAAATGGTACACTATTATGCTATTTTTATCCTAACATGAATGACATTTGGTAGGATGGGTTGGAAATTGACCGATCTTGCCTTCGCCGGTGACCTTGAGGGGATGTTATTGCCCTGCTTTCAAGTCCATACATAAAAAGATTTTGGAAGAATAACCACCATTATAATTGTAAGGTGATAAACAGGATAATCATTCAATTTCAATTTCAAAAGTCATGAAGTTCTCAAGCTATTTAATCGAATGAAGCATTTGGGTGTTTCTCCCGATAGAAAGGTTTACAATCTTTGTCATTTATGTATTAGCAAAAGGTAAGCATGTGAAAGAAGCCTTTGATTTAATGAAGACCATGGAAGAGAAGGGTTTCAAACCAAATGTTGTTACTTATAATTCACTAATCAAGCCTCTTTGTAAGGGTCATCGGGTGGAAGAAGCGAAGGTGGTCTTTGATGAGATGTTGCAAAAGGGTTTCTCCCCGACAATTAGGACTTATCATGCTTTTTTTGGCATCCTTAAAACTGGGGAAGAGGTATTTGAGCTCTTGGAAAAGATGAAAAATCTTTGGATGCCACCACATTAATGATACTTATATCATGTTGATTAGAAAGTTAAATGGGTGGGATCAGATTGAAAATGTTTTCAAGCTGTGGAGTGAGATGAGTGAGAATGGATTGAGCCCTGACCGGAGCTCATATATAGTCTTGATACATGGACTCTTTTTGAATGGAAAGTTGGAGGAGGCCTGGAAGTATTATGAAGAGATGAAGGAGAAAGGATTTTTGCGGAAGCAAAAGCGGAAGAGATGCTTCAAGCTTTTAGCCTCTGCCGAGCAAAAGCTATTTGGAACATTGGATTTCAATAATCAAACGGGTTTGGATTCCTCGAAAAAGAACCCCAAAGTTGTCTTGAACATGTCTAGCTATGAAAAGGATTTTCGAAACTACCCAAACCATAAAGGTTCTGTGGAGAAGGGTTTCTCTTTTTGGGAGAAGTAGGATCTAGTAGTATACTAAATGGGACTCCTCACCTAGCCCTTGATATTGACTTCCATAAAGGTTTTAATCCGTGTGCAAGGTATATAATAAACATCATTTTTGTTATTTATAGATGCTTTTTTCTAGATTTTTCCCATAACTTGTTATAGTTGTCATTTGCATGAACTCTCACGGCGAGTTAGGTTTCAAACAAAGAATGTTTGTTAACAAACTGGCTAATGTTGACAATGAAATAAAGATATGCACAAAGATGTAATGAGTATTAACATCAAGTCATTCTTCAACAGGTTAAAAACCTCAAGCTCTGAGCCATTTGATATCCATCTCAAAGTTTGAATTATATGTTCTCTGTAGTCAGTTACTCAGTTGTTCTTATTGCACCAAACAAAATATCAAATGTTATGTTCTCTGTGACTCAACTTTTTGAAGTGCTCTGTGTAGAGTTGGATTGTTAGGTACTGTTGGTATCAGGTTTCAGTAGTATGTAATGATCACACAGTTTCAAAGTAGTGTTAATGCATTTGAAGTTTCTATGACGTCTAGGTTATTTAAGCTATATATATGGTTAAAAAGTAAAGGGCAATGTCTCGATTCGAAAGTAATTTAAGACGCACCAAGGTTAGTGTTTTGCTTAGAAGCAGTTTCAAATCGCTATTTTGTGTAAAAGATTTACTTAAGGCAAATGGAAGCTCATTATGGATTAATGAGAAGCAACACAAAGCAATGGCCGCTGATTAAGTTAGGAAATTTGAATTTGACCCTATCGAGCATTCTTTGGTAGTATAACAGATGATGACAAACAAATTTTTATTTTTGTGACACTCTTCACAAAACAAAAATCTTGGCCCATAAATTACCAACTCGTAATTCAAGATCATGCCTGTGATCTTGTTAAAAGGATTTGCTACCTCTAGAGTAGATGGAACCTAATTAACGCCAACAAAACATAGTATTTATGAAACCACTAACCTTGAGTGTCGGATATCACGTAGAGTATTTGTGATTGTCTCCCTCGAAAGTGAAGCACTACCAACAACACTCCCGTGGAAGCTCTGCTAAAGAAGCTGCACTCAAGGAAATGAATGCATCTCGAACATCCTCTCGGGGAAGGTTGCAAGGCAAAATAGTACCATTTGGTAAATATGTAGGTACATCTTTCATGGAGTGAACAACAATATCAATATCACTATTTAAAAATGCCTCATCTATTTCTTTCGTAAAAAGTCCTTTACCACCTATATCTGTACTACAATGATAATATTAATTTCTTGAAGTTGTAAGAGAGACAATGTTCTATTTCTCGAGGGTTTTTATTTGTTTTGTAACCTAGCTGCAGTTTTAATTTAGTAACTATATAAAATAGACCGTAATATATTAAAAAATCTGAAATCAGATCGGATCGGATTTTGAAAACACATCAATTCGGTCCATTTATTTTTTCAAAAAAATCAGAATTAGGAAAATTTTTGTTTTGGAAAAAAAGTGGCACCCCTAAAGTGAAAACTCATCACCCACGTGTTCCTTCGTGCTCCACGTGATGGTTTATGAAAGTAAATTACAACGAACTGAACGAAGTTGATTTGAGTCAGATTCTCTGGAATGTTTAACGATGTGTTCATTTGGTTGCAGATATGATCCTAATGAACGTGGCCCTGAAATGACTAAACAAACATTATTGCTTCTGCTCCTCCACCAAAAGTATCTTTTGTATACCTACCGTCCTACCCTGCTATTTGCCCAAGGAAAAAGAAATGATTGACAGGCAGTTTCTCTTAGTAGGGTGGGAAAAACATAACCAAAGTGACTGTCCACCATACAACAACCGTTGAAAATGCATGGTGTGAACAAAAGCTCATACATATTAGACAATATTTAGACTTATATAGTGCGTTAACCCCGAGTAAATACAAAGGGTAAAAGGGTTAGATCACAAAATATAGAACAGAAGACTTGCTACCATAACAAATAATCCACGGTATTCTTTTTTTTGTGGAGAACGGTAGAGTCCCATATAACCGGTTTTATTCGAACATTTTGAAACACACACCGCAGGTGACATTCCGCCGTGAGTATCACTCTGGATCCTCACTTGGTCCACCAATGGAGGAAATCCTTTCGTCGGTTGATCTTTTTATGAAGTTGAAGAACTCCATAGAGCAAAGCTTCATTTTGGAGGACAACACGGAACATAAATGTCAACGAGCACAATCTGTCGCGACCCACGAACAACGAGTAGGAGTAGTGGTAGTAGCCACCGTCATTTGCACAACTACCCATCGAAATGACCCATCGAGGTTCGGGCATTTGATCATAAAAGCTCGGCTTCGATGACGCTTCTCTTGGCTTTGCTTTAAGCCAAGGACTCGAGTATTTTGTCTTTTTTTGAAAACTGATAAAAGCAAAACCGTAGTCAGCCAAAGAATTAATCAAATTAGTCATAAGCTTGAAACGCATTGCACAAATTTAACTATTGAACTATGTCGTTTCTTCTTCTGCTTATCAGATCTTGATCCTCGAGCTTCTTTGACATTATCCACTGGGAGCTTCTACTTTCCTCGAAGAGTAATTACATGAGTGCCAATCCTTGGAACTTCTATTTTCCCTAGATGGTTATCCAAATTTGAATATGTAGATACAATAGTCTCACAGAGTCACAGTCCCACAACTCAGACTCACCACTACTTTCCTCCACCAGTACTACCTCATCATCATCATTATCACACATCTCGCCATATTCTACACCTTTTTTTTAGCGGTGACTCCCCAGCTTCACCATTTTTTGACCCCTCATTTTCACAAATGATATCTGTAGGAACTTTATACTTGGCATCAAGTTCCAGTTCATCTTTAACATGGCCTTTAAGGGAAAAATTAAGTTTATCTGCAAGGCTTTCGTCCTCGGCAACAACAGAACCATTTAATTCACTATCACTTTCCGTCTCCATTCCCATCGATTATTGCTACGCAACAAAACAGTCAAACTGTTAGAGTATTTCCAATGCAAGGTTACCAACAAAGCTACCCTTGCATTTGGAAGCTTTGTTGCTATAGTTGTTTTATTTTTATTTTTTTAAAAAAAGACATAATAATGGTTTCAAAAAAAAATTGGGCAGCCTCGTTGACATTACTTCCATAAGAAAATAAAAATTTACCATATCAAATTGTTCATCTAAAAGACGCCGAACTCTCGACTTCTCCTCAACAAATGTCAAAAATATTTATAATGGCGAGAAAATAATTCAGCATTTTTGGTTATGTGTGTTTTAAAAGGACTGTCTAAAAATTTAACGCCCAAGTCTCAGCTAATCCATGTACCATGAGGAGGAACATTTTCTTTGGACAGAAAATCATGTAATGTCGTAATATTAGCTAGCTATTAAGGAATACATAAGTTTGGTTGTTTACGATCATGTTTTCAAGCTAGTTATCTCCACCAACAATTTATAATGCATTGTCAGTTTGTCACCTAGTAGCACCATGACTTGTCTAACTACCAACAGTATACCACAAATCACAAAACCCCACCAACTCGACTCTTGAAGTACTTACGTGTATAGTTGCAATCTGAACCTAGTCATCCCGATGCCTCAATAGTTTCATGTTTCACAGCTCATGACTATATACACACAAATAAAAATTTACCAATAAGAGCGGACTTGCTTAATTAGAAAATGATAACTTCATAGCAATCAAACTATTAAAGGAACAAGCAAAGGCACGTGGGGAAAATACCTCACATGCACTTGACAAACAAACAATCCTACTCAATAGTGTCATAAAAGGGTCAGTGGGGACTTACCCTTGCCATGTTGAAAGAAGGAAACCTTGTAAATGGTTTTGATACCATATCAAATTGTTCATCTAAAAGACGCCAAACTCTCGGCTTCTCCTCAACAAATTTGCTATATATCTTCTTGTAAACTATCCAAATCATGAACCAAGTCATTATCCACCGCGCCCCATTGCTTACTATCGCTTTCATTCAAATTTATCTTCTCATCCAAACTTACCACCCTCTCCTTCTTCCGGAACATTTTCCTGCACAACAAAATCCTCTTCCAAGTCCTCCACATCCGAACCAAATCGAGACATGTCACTATCATGATCAAGTAAAGCCGATACTTCCGGACCAACAACTTTCTGAACCTTCACACCAATCGCCTTTTAAACTCCATAAATCGAATTATCATTAAAATCGTCACCAATTCCTGACACATTCACTCTCGACGCATCATAAGCCTGGAAAACATAACTCAATGAATACCCAAAAACATTAAATGAAACTAAATTTGTTAATTGTAACTAAACTTTACCGGAGTGAAATTATCATTAAAATCGTCACCAATTCCTGACACATTCACTCTCGACACATCATAAGCCTAGAAAACATAACTCAATGAATACCCAAAACATTAAATGAAACTAAATTTGTTAATTGTAACCTAACTTTACGGAGCGAAAGTCGATCAAGTTTAGCTTTACTATTCTCATAATAAGCGTAATCACCACCAATTCTTGATTTCGCACCAATCATCCGGAAACCCAAGTTCCAAAATCTCTTTCCTAATAATGGCTTGAAGAGGAAGACCCACCCTTAACCCGAACCGGTTTTATTTACTTCTTTTTATATCTCATCTTCGTTTCCATCTTCATCTACATCTGCATTAGAAATATCAAGATTTTTATCGAGGCGGGGGATAAGCTGCTTTATTTCTTATTATCATCATACACATTTTGTTGTAAACCCATATCTAGTTAAACAACCTAATTTTAAAAAAAAAATAAAAACGTAAATGAAAGATAAGAGGCATCACTCTTCCTATTCACCTAAAACTCATAAAACACAATTTATTTGATTGAGTTTTCATTTCAAGTCAATAAAACTCGTCATTTGCCTCTCGCTATTGTAAACTAAAAAAGATTGGATCTAATAAGGCTTTGCAAAGAATATATCCTTACATAGAAGATCGGTCTTATTTCCGGCATTGATGATGCATTGTGGCGACTCCTTGTAACCTTGTAATATATAAAAGTCGAGATTACGATTTCGAGGAAAATAAGATTGGATGTAGTCTTACCGTGACAACTCGCAAGATAAACTTTTAAAAATAGAGAACGGATTTGAGAGAGTGATTCACAGAGGAAAAAAAGATAACTGTTGATCTTAGATTGGTGATGATTGAAGAAGCAAAGATGGTATTTAAGCCTTTGATCTGAAACACGGTATTAAAATGAAAGAGAACTTCTTGTTTTGTTTGGAGATAAGATTTAAGAACTGAGTAAGAATGGAGATAAGATTTAAGAATGAGATAAGATTTAAGAAAGAGGTTTTTATCTACTTGTCTATTTTGGGTTTTTATGTATTTTGGGCTACGAACAATTGAAATTGCAAAAAAAATGGCGTAGAATTCATTTTTTTAAGTAAAATTTGATGTGTCAGTTTGAGAGAAAAAAGGGGAGCTGACGTGGGTCACTGGGAGCATTCTCAACTACTCAGTATTAATGGTCTTAGATAATAATTATAAATACACTCAAACTCTCCAAAGAAGTTCCATGTACTTGGGATTGTAGGCTATTAAAAAAAACTATCTTTCATATTAGAGTGCCACATAGGAGAAAGAAAAAACTAACTCTCATATTAGAGTGCCACATAGGAGAGAGAAAATCCTCCATTAGAAGTCTCTACTTTAGTATATAGATAGTAGATTCGAATCTAGTGATGTGAATGTTTACCCTTTAACACTTAAAAGCAAGCATGCAGGCTTTAACTAAAAAAACAGCGCATGGTATTTGATGGTGGAATGGTTTCAATATGTCGACGAAACAAGAAAAGTCACCGCCAATAATAAAATATATATTGGGAAATAAAATAAAAGTAAAAAGGAAGTAAATCACGAAATTTAATTTTTCGACAAAATATCACGAGAAACCCGCAACCCTAGCGCCATTTCCCTATAAAATCGAACCCACTTACTACGCTCCAGTCCCAACCAGCAAACTATTTTATTTGATCTCATTCACTAAGACTAAGACCATGGGTATATCCTTGTCCTCTTATTCCTTTTCATCTACTACGCTTTTTTCTTGATCTATTGTTTTTAATTTAATTTTCTTTTCCAGGAAAGATCAAGATCGGAATCAACGGTACCAGATCTGTTAATTAGTTTGTTTGTTGAATCTGATCGGATCGGATCTTGATGATTGATTATTGTTTATAGGGTTTGGAAGGATTGGACGCTTGGTCGCTAGAGTTGCCCTGCAAAGAGATGATGTCGAACTTGTTGCTGTTAACGATCCATTCATCACCACTGATTACATGGTACTGTTATAGATTGGATTTGTTTGTTGTTATCATTATTAAGTGTTGGATCTGATCAAATGTTTAATTTTGCGCCCAAACAGACATACATGTTCAAGTATGACAGTGTTCATGGACAGTGGAAGCATCATGAACTTAAGGTTAAGGATGAGAAGACTCTTCTCTTCGGTGAGAAGCCAGTCACTGTTTTCGGCTGCAGGTATGTGATTTTATTGTTTTGGATTTGTGTTTGTTTGTAGTTGTTTAATTATTTTTATTGTTTGGGTAGGAACCCTGATGAGATTCCATGGGCTGATACTGGAGCTGAATATGTTGTTGAATCTACTGGTGTGTTTACCACCAAGGACAAAGCTGCTGCTCATTTGAAGGTTCTACCCCCTAATTTGTTCTGTGTGGTTTGTAAATGTTTATAAAAATGGGATTATTATATTATACTTCACCAAATTGAGATTTCTTATTTATACTATTTTGAAATGAAATAGTTTTAGTCACTTAATTCTAAAATGGGTGCAGTGATCTGAGTCTATTCGAATGAAGTCACAGTTCAGAGTTTACTTGGTTGGATTCTCAAGTGACTGTTCAGATTGAAATGAATTTGATTTCATTTTATTCCTAGAAGAAATTCTACTGATAGGATTGAAATGAAGTGGATTTCTTTATTTCACTCCTGGTTCTGTAGTTTTTATGTATTGACTTTCTTGTTTGCCTCTACTAATTTATATATATTGGTTTCTAAAATGTGTTGGGTTGTCAATGCACAGGGTGGTGCTAAGAAGGTTGTCATTTCTGCCCCAAGTGCAGATGCTCCCATGTTTGTTGTTGGTGTCAATGAGAATGAATACAAGTCGGACATCAACATTGTCTCCAACGCGAGTTGCACTACCAACTGTCTTGCTCCCCTTGCCAAGGTTTGTTTATATTTCAATGGTGTTAAGTTAAAGATTTTCTGAAATTCAGTATCTCTGCTGTTAAAAAATGATTTCTTTTGTTAGTGACATGTTTTATAATATGACAGGTTATCAATGATAGGTTTGGAATCGTGGAAGGTCTGATGACTACTGTCCACTCCATTACTGGTAAGTTGAGGGCACTGATGTTAGTTACCAGTTATGTGTTTCCTTTTTTTTCTTTGGGGATTGATTTGTATGTTTCTAAATGATATTCTGATTTAGCTACCCAAAAGACTGTTGATGGCCCATCAAGCAAGGACTGGAGAGGTGGAAGAGCTGCATCCTTTAACATCATCCCCAGCAGCACTGGAGCTGCCAAGGTATTTAGTTGAACTGCTCTTCCATATCCCCAAGAATGTTTTATGTTTACAATATTTGGTAATAAAACATGTTCTGTTCCTTATGGAATAGCGCTGTTTCTGTTTTTCTGTTACTTGTTACATTGTCCAGTGATGCTTTAATAATTTATAATTGTATCGTCTTCTCTGGTAATGAAGGCTGTAGGAAAAGTTTTGCCAGCACTAAATGGAAAGCTCACTGGAATGGCCTTCCGTGTTCCTACTGTTGATGTCTCGGTTGTTGATCTCACTGTAAGACTTGAGAAGAAGGCTTCCTATGATCAGATCAAAGCTGCAATCAAGTAAGGATTGTGTGTATTGTTTTTATTATCTTAATGAATGTTCAACTGCTAACTGTAATCAAGTCCCTGTGTATTCTAACTTATAAGTCTGCAATGCTCAGGGAGGAATCTGAGGGCAAGCTGAAGGGAATCTTGGGGTACACTGAAGATGATGTGGTTTCCACCGACTTCATTGGTGACAATAGGTATGAATTGTTGTTGATGTTATGTTCTGGTGTATTTTTCAAGGAATTTCTGTTCAAAATTTAAGTTTCGTTAATTTTTCCAATGGGGCATTTGCTTTGTCATGAAGTCTCCAACAAACAAACCTTTGATAAAAATATTGTTTTTAAGATGTGGCTGCATTGAATTTTTTGAATTGCTGGTCCAGCCAAGTGGCTCAGTTGTGTGCTCTGCAAATTTTCATAGTATTTCTAATACATGTGTTTTATGTTATCTTATATTTTCATTTGTTAAATCTTGATTTTTTAAAACTAAATTTCTTCTTCAAATTTTATGAAGGCGTGGGATGTGTTGAGGTGACTGTATTGAACTCTGTCCAAGAGAAACTTAATATGTTTCCTCAGTGCACTGATCTTTGTTTTTTAAAAAGTTCCTATTTTTGTTATGCCATCATTACAGTATGAAGCTTCTGAAGTATTTGGTGAAAATGTTATAGGACAAAGCATTTCAGTTCCATACTTTTTCTTTCCAGTTCTTTTTGTGGTTTTAAGTGTTTGGCCATTTCCGTTGACTCCTTTTGACATCACATGATGTCCTTTGGTTTGGTTTTGAATTACATCAGTACAGTATGAGATCCTAGATGGTCTTTAATGTACAGTATGAAGCTTCTGAAGTATTTGGTGAAAATGTTATAGGACAAAGCATTTCAGTTCCATACTTTTTCTTTCCAGTTTTTTTGTGGTTGAAGTGTTTGGCCATTTCTGTTGAGTCCTTTTGACATTGACATCACATGATGTCATTTGGTTTGGTTTTGAATTACATCAGTATGGTGTGGGATCCTAGCTGGTGTTTAATGTAGGTTATAGATGATTGATTAGTTTTTGAAACCTTGATATTTTCTATAATTTTCAGTGATGTTTTACCATATGTTGTATGACCATTTAACAAAAAATAAAGTTTTAATAAAGTTAAACTAAGTACTGTTTATACTACAATCCCTAGGAATCAGGCTTGTCATTTGTTTGAGATTAGTTTCTATAGTCTTTCATGTAGTATGCCCATTTCTAATGCCTTGTAAAATTGTTTTCAACAATAGGTCAAGCATATTTGATGCTAAAGCTGGAATCGCTTTGAATGATAACTTCGTCAAGCTTGTCTCGTGGTATGACAATGAATGGGGTTACAGGTAATGTTCTACTTCTCCTGATTTTAGTTTCTTACTTGCTCTCCCGGTAAGGCCTATTTGTAAATACGAAGTACCTTCTGTATTTTCCGACTTGAATGTCCTGCCTGTTCTATACCATGGGGGGTCTTGAGAATGGGGTTCTCGCTTTTTTCTTTCTACCCAATATCTAGAATGGTCCGTTCTTTTTTATCCTAAAAATCCTACTTAACCGTACATGTACTTGATTCTGTATGGGTGCCTGATATACTATTTTTGTTACTAGAATAATATAGTGCCCGCAATATTTTCTTTTGTTTCTGTTGCACCTAGTTTCTCTAGAATACGAAATCAGAACAAGTAGACTCCTCGTATATTTACTTTTCAGTCTATATGAAAGACTTGCATTGGTCTAGTTTTTAATCATAGTTTGATGGTCGTTTAATCATCCAGCTAACAATCACTTCAGTGCGTGCATTCAACTGATTGGCCACAAGAAGTTGCATTGGCATTGGCATTGGCATTGGCATTTTCATTATTGTTTGTTAAATATCTCATGGGGTTCTGTTTTTCTTGCAGCTCACGTGTTATCGACTTGATCGTTCATATGGCTGCCACTAAGTAAGCTTTTGGCTGGACGCCATCCTTTTCGGCATGCAGTGTTGTCTGGCTTTTTTGAGAGATGATTTGGAATAAATTCAGTTGGAACAATGTTGTCCTAGACAGTTAATAGATTCTTCTCGTTTTTGTTTTATTAATATAAATGCTATTTCCCTAAGCAAGCTGGTTCCGTTATTTTTTATTTCATGCCAGATCTTTCAGTTATATATTTCAGTTATATTTTGTATGCATTTGTTTTTTTTTACAATGCAGTGAACAATCCTTGTCAGTCTAGCCTGTTGTGGAGCCTGTGGATTGCATATTTGCATTGGGCAGAGAAATGTTAAAAGCAAAGCTTCTCGTTTTGAATTTCTTCTCACCAGAAACTGGTTTTTGGTTATACTTGTAACATATTTATTTAACAATTAACTCAGATCCTCTTTGCAAGTAATTCAGTTTAACCCATCCAACGAGGGATAGTATTGGTGTACCATTGTGCAGATTGTGCCTAAAAGTATTCAAAGTCTCTCAAGCTGGGGATGAACTCTTTGTGCTGACAAGGTTCTTTATTCCGTTGCAAATATTCCAAAGTTGCATTGCCAGACCCGTGTGATTGTTTCATTGGATTCATTGCGGAGTTATAAATGTTCTCCCTCTGACTATTTTGTTTTAGTAAATTCCAATTAACCCTAGAACATAGGAAGAATTCCAACTAAATGGCTTGAGGCAGTGAAGCCGGCCCAACTGCCCCAACCTAGGAATCTAGGATACAACTCTTTCAAGTAACATTGAAGTATTGAACTAGGTTGCTAAGAGCCAACCTATTCAGACTTCATCTCTTTTGCCGAGCTCTATCCTAAGTATGGAAGAAGCCCAAATTGCGGGTCAGTAAGTTAGATCTGGTCAATGCTTTAGTGGAGTATTTCAACACTCACAAGGGGTCTGAAGTTTGAGACCCCTCGATTAGGAGACGTTGACCAGGTGTAACATGGCAGTGTGGTTGAAGTTTCACAAAGTAAAATGGATTCGATTTGAAAGGACGAAAAAATAAAAGGACTCGTAACTATCTCGATTTCCTAATAGTTTGAAGTTTACAAAATTGCCAAAATTCAAAAGCACGACAAAACGATACTTAGCAACACATTCAACTCAAGATATTGTTAGAGAAGCTTTACTGCAGACCCTGGATGATACACACCTCCAAGTGAAAATATCAATAGGCTGAGCTTGTTTGCGGCGCACATTTGAAAACTTCTCCTTCTAGAGCAAGTAAAACGGCTAAGGCATAAAATAGGATGGAAATACTGCTACGGCTTATCGGTCATAGAATAGCAGTCTACTAGATTTCTAATTTCTTGATGGATTTTGGCAGGTGAAAATCAAGTTCAAATTTTGACTGGAAAGGCTTACAAATTTGCAGTTTAAAGAAGCACAGCCTGATTCACCTAAACAATTTCTCGGAATAATAACACCCCAAAATCAACATACCACAAAGAATGACAGAGTAGAACCCCAGCAGCACAAACAGTAACCATTGGATAACAGTTATCATAAAAAAGCAGCACAAACAATAATCATAAAAGCAGCACAAAGCCACAAACTACAATTATAAGAAATATAAGAAACGGTTTATAAGTTTCTCAACCGTAAAACAAGAAACACTAACATAAGTTTAATTTCCAATCCATGGTATTATTACTTGGGACAGATAAATCCTACATTCTTTAAGATACTAAAAACAGGCCCTGATATTAACTAGTTTAGTGATTGAAATGTTTTTTTTAAAATGTCTAGCGATTGAAATGTAAAACTATTGCTGAGACGATTCCCACTGGATGTGCAAAGACAAAGCATAATTCAACCTTCACGCCTCAGAGGAATCAAAATCCTGCAACAAACGAAAGATAACATCAGACATGTTATAGCAAAGGGATTGCATGCAAGTCAATTTCAAACTGAAACATAAAGAAATCTTCTAGCATTCACCTTTATTGCTTGCATTTGGCTCTTTTTTCTCGAGTAATCACATCATTAACTTATTTTTAGATGGTATCACTTCATTAACCAATCTCAATAGTTTTACCATTATTGTTTTTTTTTTTAAAATTATTTCCAATCATGCAAAACTTATTTCATAAAACAGCAATACTAATAGAAAGGGCCGTGGTATCCAACCCACCAAACAAAGCCTAAATTTCATCTATGTACAACCCAACATTACTAGTAGAAAGCGCCATGCTATCTTAACTCACCAAAAATGCCTAAATTTCATCCCAGTACAACTGTATCCTAAGTGTATTGCTCATACAAAAACCAAGATAATGTTCAGTCACAAGTTAGAGCAAAAGAGCCAAAGCATTCAAAATTCTTTGTTACCTTATGGCTATAATTAATGCACAAATTGGACAGTCTCTGAAGAGGGTTAAAAGTGTTCTAGAAGCCTTTGGAGTATCTAGGTACCTAACTACTTGGGACACGTATTTTGAAGTGTATGACACATGTCGAAGAACGTCGAGGGAACACAACACTATGTATGAAGTGCCCCGCGCTTCTAGATCTCAGCCTCTAGCTTCTTTTTCCCCGTCATTTTCCCTGGCGCAAGTCTTCTACCTCTCAAGAGATAAGCAAGGGATACGCTCTCAGCCGTATCTCATTTGTATCTGAACCTAGGTTAATGTTGTGTAGCAGTGACACAGATGATTGTATCCGAGAGATGACCCGATCTGGAACAGGTGACTCCACTAGCAAGGAAACAGTTTTTGTGTTATGCCCTGTATGATAATGGCATCACAATTAGGAGACGGATTATCTTATTTTTCCCTTTAATATCGGAATTCCTTCACCATTTAGGTGGTTCACATCCTGTGGTTCTAATAGAAACTAGAGAAATGCATGAAACGGGACCCTATCCTTAAACGAAAGTAGGGTAACACAAAGTAATAATTATTTCATAAATAACTATCATCATCCCAAAATAACCTGGGCTATTGGAGTGCGACACAAGAGGGCCCCAAGATATATGTATCTCCCATTTACATTTTATGAACTATACATTTGGCTCATTGTTTGGTAATGTTAACACTTTCAGAATAAGATTTATTCTTTCAGGAGACAATCCATATAATGGCGATAGTCTATCCAAAAAATAATGACTCGAACCTAACCTCATGTATGTCCATGATCATTAAGAAACTCACACGCAAAACATGCACGAGTCCTTGATCTGACAATTTTCATGTCAACTACTTAGAAAAAAGTTTAACCACAAGAGTCTGATGAGCATCCTTGGTTTCCACAGGGGTTTGTGATCACAGAACATCATTGGTAATGAATGCCGTGAAAGGCACCAATGATGTTTTACACAGTTGGATGCATAAGGCGCCCAAGAAGCAGTTTCTATATTTTGATCACTTTTTTCCAATATTATTGCACTATTTATGAAATTTTAGCCTTTACAAGGCAATTAAATGAATGTCAATAAAAACACATCCACTATACCTGCACTTCATCTATGTACAATTGTATCCTAATTACGTTGCTAAAAAGAAAGAGCAACAAAATAGTTCAGTCACAAGTAAGAGTAAAAGACCTGTATTCGCTATAAGGCTATAGCTACTACACAATTTGGATATCTCTGAAGTGGATTAAAAGTCTCCTAAAAGTGTTGGTGTCCCCGGCGTCAAGGTTCATTAATAATTAGGACATGTATTTTGAAGTGTATGACACGATGTCCAATAGCGTCATTTCCAAGTCCCAGAGCTGCTCTTATTGTTTCTCTCCTAATCTCTCTTCTTTTTCCCTTTCATTTTCCGTGACGCAAGTCTGCTACAACATCTAAAAAGATACGCGAGGGATGTGTTCGAAGCAGTATCTCTATTTGTATCCATACCCAGGTTAGTGTCGTGTCGCACTGACACGGATGACATGACACATTTGTATCCAGTGTCGTATTAGCTTGAGGTTCACATGACACGATATGGAACAGGTGACTCCACTAGCAAGGGCACGGTGGTTCTGGTGATGGCCTATTTGATAATAGCACCCCAATTAGGCGATAAGGGGTATCTTATTTTTTCCAAATTTTCCCTTTAATATTAGGATCCCTTCACCATTTTGGTGGTTCAATTGTTCAAATATTGTGTCCCTAATAGATCCTAGGAAAAAAATTGGACAGAAAAATGAATGTAAGAGATAAATGCACCATCTTTTAAATGAAAGTAGGATACCAAAAAATAATACAAATTCACAAATAATGATCATTATAACTAAATAACATGGATATATTAGAGGGGGACACAAAAGGGTCTCGATATATGTATATCTCCACTTCAACTTCCTTACAGGACACAGCAGGGTCTGCCGATAACACAATGCCCCACCATTTCTAGGAATATTGATCTACAGCACCCTTGATTTCCTCAAGGGTTTGTCCTCACAGAACATCATTGATATTGGCATGGTATCCATGGTTTTAAAAAGTATAAGAGCCTTAAGACACTAAGGCACGCCTCAGAAGCAAATGAGATTATGCCTCAATCACAATAAAAAATTAACTTTTAATTCTAATTCGAAATTGAACTATTTATATACGAATGAGTATGAAAAAATTGAAAATTGTCTTCAAGGTCCTTGGTGCCGTTTTCTGCCAAAGGCTGTCAGGAGCCCCTCAAGGCGCACATCTTAGTTCATTTTGCAAAACACTGACGTTATCAAAGGTGAGGAAGGCACTGATGAAATTACAAAAACTGCAACCAGGTGAGGTTCTTTTTTGCATTTCTTCCATGTAACCAGGTGAGGTTCTCACTCACTACTTTTATTTTTTAGTTCTTACTGTAATATTGTGCTTTTCACTACCCTCTCAATAAAGATCACTCGTCAAACAAAAAAAAAAAAAAATTATTAAAATAATAATAATAATAATTACAAGAACCGTTCTACACCTAAGGCACCCAAGAAGCCAACTTTCACAAAAAAAAAGTTAAATGTCATCAAAGGTGCCGTCAAGCCACTACTGGTGAAATTTAGTGCCTCGCGCCGGATATTGGTTTATAATATCCACCCCGGGTTTAACTGAGTCTTGTGCACATTCGAGTGTGTGAAAGTTTCTCCTCTGATGATGGGAAAAATTAAGGTGTTCTTCATCTAAACCAGTTAAAAGTTACAATACATATACAATAGTTTTAAGATTTAATTCTTCCCTAAGTGTTATATGAGCCTACTAAATTAGTTGGAAGATCCAGTGCCCTGTTGGATGACAAAGACATTTTATTGATATGAAAAAAGTACAAAACAGGATGGGTTAAGACATCCAAAATAGGATGGTAGTGAAAACCCTTGGATACTCATCCTTAGTGGATAAGACTGGCCTTGACCAACATATATCTCCACTTCCACATCCTTGTATTATCCGAACCATACACTTAACAAGAATAAGGTCCTTTTGAGTTGAAACCCAGGGACTTGCTAAAACTTGACTAGCAAATAGCAATAGTCTATCCAAAAGAAAAAAAAAATGCCACAGAACAATAATTTTATTAATCGAAACTAATGTGATAGAGGAAAAGTCTATCAAAAAAATAATTGATCGAATAAGTCATTTATGTGCATGAAGAAACTTAGGACTTAATTCTGCATGAGCCCCTGATCTGACAAATTTTATTCAATTAGTAACAAACAAGTTTTACCACAACAAAAAACAATGACTCATTATATATTTAATACCTCTTATTCAGAAACAAATATTTCTACAATACAGAAGTAGTGAGATACTATTCTTTTACTTACCTCTTACATGGGATAACCAACAAAAATGTATTACAAAGATAGAGAAATAATCAACCAATCAGTTAGTGTGGCAATTACTTTCAATAGATGTGTGATGGTCACTTTTTTTTATGAAATATTTAGAGGGTTAAGGCAGACCCACACCGGTTATGTCGAAGGACCCTCGCCCGAAGGCTTACATTGCCCAAAGGCTCATCAACCCCGGAGGGACACTAGCCCGAAGGCTTACATTGCCCGAAGGGAACCTAGCCCGAAGGCTCTTGCCGATGCGCCATTTTGAGTAGACCCAACCGCTTCCACCTTGTCCATGAAGACTTGCTTTCACTCCTTGGTTCACCTATCATAGTAGCACCCTTGTCACTAGCCCGAAGACTCACCTGGCCCAAAGGCCCATCACATAATTACACAATAAAGAAATCCCAACCAACACTTGGTGGGATTCGAACTTGCAACCTCTCCCATGAGGAGAGGGGTACACAACCAATTGAGCTAGAAGCTCGTGTGTGATGGTCATACAGGACAAGACATAGTCATCAATTGAAATGAGCCCCCACCATTTCTAGGCATATTGATCAAGAGCAACCTGGCAATTTGCTCAAGAGTTTGTGATCACAAAACATCGTAGATATTGGGATGTTATCAAAGGTGCCTATGACATTACCTGACTCGTTGGACGCCTAGTGCTTGGCTTCTTGAGGGTGACTTATAGTCTTCTCATGTCAATCTTTTTTTATTAGGGGGTCGACTAAGATGTTGCTCATCTAAACCATTTAGAATACATCTACTATGGTTTTATGCTTTGACGTCCTCCTTTAAGGTTAAATATTTAGGCGGGGGATCTAATTTAATTCTGGATGAAAAAGAGGTTTTATTGATATGCAAAGAGTATGGGGGGGGCAATATCATCTAGATAGTCTGAGATATCCAAATAGGTTGACAGTGGATACTCATCCTTTGACAGGTGAAATAAAAAAGATGCAGAAGCAAAGAGTTCCACTCAAATGAGAATCACAAACAAGAGGGTACAAAAGTTGAAAAGGTCCAACCAAATGCTCAAACCAAGGACATAACATCACAGGCTTCACAACCCTCCAATGAACCTGTAAAGGTCATTACAAATCCTTCCCTTCTTCTGTTGGCATACACATTAAAAAATCTAGCTCTTATCTAGCAACACTCCCTAGACTGGCGTCTATACCCTGGAATACGCTGCAGTTCCATGCTCTGCACATAAACCTAAATAACTGCCTTCCTTAGGAACATACCAAATCTGCTACAAGTGATACTTGGTCATCACTCATCAGGCCGTGTACCAAGCCAGAACCCGGTTCCAGATTTCTATAAGTAGAGACTGGGCAACCCAAAAGCTCTAAAGTGAATCTCTATATTCCTTGGAGAAGGAACATGCTACCAGAAGGGTAAAAGATAAATTCCTCCCTTTTCCACATTACATACAAGATCCCATCCGCCAATTTTTTAACGATTCTCTAAGATTACCTTTTCCTAAAAGAAATGGTCCCTGGACCCAGTTCTCTATTCTAAGCTACCAACCACTTTCATAGTTTTAGTAATATTTATCACAATCTAAGCTAAACTGATATACCAAAATGTCCAAAATAAACACATAAAAACAGACTATACCTTTATAACTGATACTTGACAGTGTACTAGGCCTTCATACTTGGCGGCGTCCACATTGCTATAGCTCTATAAGTAGGGACTGAGCAACCCAAAGGGTCTACAGTCAATCACTTTAATAGTTTTTGGCAATGCACTAACTAAACTACCAACCACTTAAATAGTTTTTGACAATCCAAACAATGTCTTTCCATGTCTAAGACATTAATCACACTACAATAGAGCAATTATGCTCAATAAATATGACCAAAGCAAGACATATATTCATTACAATCTAAACTAAAAGGATATGCCGAAACACCCAAAAAACACACGTATATATACAAAACAAAAAGAGAGGTCAGAGCATTTACCATCCATTATCAATGGCCAGCATTAAGTCCCAAAAGCATATCATTCCCCTTAGGAAGATAAACAACATTCCCCGATCTAGCCAACGTCGCAGCATTCTCCCTACTAGCTTCAATCCTCCTCAACTCAATCAACCCCATACCCGCAGCAAGAGTAGCATCAGAAATCAACTTAGCAGCCTCACTCTCCCCTTCCGCTCTAACAACAGCCGCCCTCTTCTCCTGCTCAGCTTTCATAACAACAAACTTAGATCTCTCCGCTTCCTGTTGGGCCACCTGTTTCTGTTCCACCGCTTTAGAAAACTCCGGTCCATAAGATAAATGCGTAATCGCCACGTCATCCAAGACGATATTAAAATCATTAGCTCGCTTAATCAAACTCTCTCTAACCAATGCACTAACATGTGGTCTCTCAGTTAACAACTGGTCAGCATTAAACTGCGCAACGACAGCTTTCAAAACCTCATTTCCTATGCTAGGTAACACCTTGTCATCGTATTCCAGCCCCAGTGTCTTAAATATGGTTGGCAAGCGTGAAACTTCGGGGCGGGATAAGACGCGAAGAGTTAAGTGGACCATTTGAAGGTCTTTGGTACCTGACATGGAAGTGAAGTGATGTGGGCGGGTGCGAATATCGAAAAGATATGGTTTTTGTAAAACAGGGATCAAGAAATGAGTTCCTTCACCAACTGTGTTTTCTAAAATGCCACGGAAACGGTCGAAGAGAACGGCTCGTTGACCGCCGTCAACTGTGTAGAGTGATGAGTTTACGGCAGCGGCTCCTATGCCTAGACCTACGGCTAAGCTGGCTGCGTTGTTGAGGAACTTAATTGCGGCTTGATTGTTAGCCATTGTTTTTTTGGGAGAGAAGGGTTTTTTTTTTTGGTATGGGGATGCGGTGGGTTTGTTGTTTTATGTTAAGGTTTTCTTTTTCTGCAAGTATTGGAATATTTGCACGTGCATTGATCGTGCGTTTTTTTTTTTTTTTTTTTTTTTGGGTGTTTTAGGAAAGGAAAATTAAGGTATTCAAGAAATTAGGCTCATGGCCCAATTTCGTTTTAAAACAAAGGACATGGTTTTCTTTTAATCGTTCACAAACTCAATTTTTACATTTAAATAGCCCACGAACCTAGAATTTGAATTAAAATCACTCCCAAAGACAAAATAAGTTGGCCCGGTTAGTGGATTACAATGACGCAATAATAATGAATGACATAGTAGAAAGTGTCCTTTCTACTCTAAAAGAGGTAGACCCTGTCTTCCAATCAAAGTCGCAATTGGCCGCCATTACCTCAAATAGTGCATCAGCTATGAACAATTACCTCAAATCAGTAAATGAGTCTTTGATATGATAATTAACCGATCGACCAAACTCTAGAACAATTGGACTATGAACAATGATTGTTCATAGTTATGAGCTATAAACATTCTTTGTTCATATCACAATTGGACTATGAACAGTGATTGTTCATAGTTCAGTAGCTATGAACACTCACTGTTCAGTGTTCATAGTCCATATTGTCTTATGAACAACCAATGTTCATAGTCATGAGCTATAGATATTCTTTGTTCATACTACAATTGGACTATGAACAATGATCATGAGCTATGAATATTCTTTGTTTATATCACAATTGGACTATGAACAATGATTGTTCATAGTTCGGTAGTGATGAACACTCTAGTAGTCATGAGCTATGAATATTTTTTGTTCATACCAAAATTGGACTATGAACAATAGTTGTTCATAGTCATGAGCTATGAACATCCATTGTTCATAGCTCTAATAGGGATGAACACGCTTTGTTCATACTCTAGTAGGAATTAACAATCATTGCTCATACTTTACAATAGGTATGAACAATGAGCTCGCATGTTTTGTATATGAACAATGATTGTTCATACTATATACACTGGCCTGGGTCAGGGGTATACTTGACCTTTCATCTACCCAACCCATTTTTTTATTTGGTATCAAGGGTATACTTGAACTTTCATCCACCCGGTCCTTCTGAGTGATTAAAAAAAAAGGTGTCCTCTACAGTTACTTTTTCAGACGATTTGTCCTTGAGAGTCGCTCGCTGTTAAGGTATTTTACTATTTTAGAAGTTGGAGTAACAATATATTACAGTATGTAGTATACTTAGAAAGTATATTGTAATCTTAGCAAGTGTATCGTAATCTTTCTCTACATATATAGATCTCCTATAATCATTCCTATAATAATGGGAGATCTTATGTATTCATAGAATCCTTCTTGTATATATATACCCCCTTGATATATCAATAAAGAATATTAGAAATATCCATTCAAACATCTTTGACATGGTATCAAGAGCCAACTCCGATTTCCTTTCCACTACTCCATTAATATAGGAATCGGAGCCTTTTTTTGTGTTTGGTTTCTTTTTCTGGTCATATAATACAATTTGTTACATTATATCAGATTGTATTTATTATCCTTCTTACTTATCATTGTTTTCAATCTATTGATCTAGTTCATTGTTTGTGTTCTATATCATAATGACCGAATTAAATTCCAATAATGATTCCCTGTTGTGCCTGCTCTTTATATGAAAGAAATGTCCTCACTAATTACTCCAGAACGACTTGGTGGTACTAATTACATCGAGTGGTCATTCAATGCACATAACAAGATCAGGGGTAGAAAACGTTGGGGCTTTATTTGTGGTACTAAGGTTGCTCCAATGGACATAAATTATGAGGAATATGAAGCTTGGGAGGACGAGAACTGTTTGGTCAAGTCTTGGCTCCTTGATGCAATGACCAGGGACATCAGGTCAATTTTTCTTCGCTTGTCTACGACCAAGGAAATCTGGGAAACTGCCAAACAAATTTACTCAGTCAGGCAAGATGCATCAAAGGGTTATTAGTTATATTGTGAGGTAATTTCTGTCCACCAAAATGGAGGTTCTGTTATTCCTTATTTTGGAAAACTACAAAAATTATGGCAGGAATTTGATGCTATTGAAGATTGCACTATGGAGTGTGCCAATGACATTAAGAAATATACCATAAAGGTTAATTCTCAGCATGTGTATGTTTTCTTGGCCGGTCTTGATTCTCATTTGGATGGGGTTCGTGGTCGTGTTCTTGCTATTAAGCCACTTCTAGACATACAGTCTGTTTATGCCATGGTTTATGCTGAGGCGAATCGTCAGGATGCCATGCTTGGTAGGACATCTAATGAAGGGACTACTATGGCGGCTCGAAAACCATTTGCTCAACTTGAGTCAAAGAAAGGTGTTCGTACATGTACTAATTGTAATGGTAATAACCATGTAGTTGATACATGCTTTAAGCTTCATGGTTATCCAGATTGGCATCCAAAGGGTAAGACGGCGTCTCCCATGTTTTCTAACTCTAAGGTAGATGGTTCAAGTTCGAAGAGTCACATAGTCACTGCTGTCGAATTTGTTGCCCAGTCAGGTATGTCTAACTCTGTTTTTAGTCTTACTGCTTTTAATAGAAATAGTGATTGGATAATTGACACGGGTGCTACTGATCATATAACTTGTGATCGCTATAAATTTAGCCATATCTCCTCTAGTTGTTCAAAATTAGTCATTACTAATGCTAATGGTGTGTCATCTCCAGTTGTTGGTGTTGGCGTTGTACCTCTGTCCCCTACTTTATCTATCCATGATGCTTTATTTATCCCATCACTAAACTGTAATCTTCTCTCTGTTAGCCAGTTAACCAAGTTTAATAATTGTGTTGCCTTGTTTTTTCCTATGCACTGTATTTTTCAAAACATCCATACCAAGGAGAGGATTGGCAGTGGTAAACAAAGTGGATGATTGTACTATCTGGAGGATGGTTTTCAACGGTTCAATCGAGGAATACTAGCTCATGTTATGAGTGACGACAAGGTTAAAAATAATAAAAGAGAGATTTGGCTATGGCATAGACGACTAGGACATCCTTCATTTGGTTATCTTAGGAGATTATTTCCATCAATATTTAATGGTTGTAGTCTTTCTGATTTTGCTTGTGAAACTTGTGTAATGGCGAAAAGCCATCGTACTATTTTCTATTCGACTAATAATAAAACTGATGCTCCTTTTTCTTTAGTTCATTCAGATGTTTGGGGTCCTGCCCCACGTCCTACACATAGTAGAATGAAATGGTTCATTACATTTGTCGATGATTGCACCCAGATGACCTGGGTATACTTTCTGAGACATAAAAGTGATGTATGTATAGTTTTTCCCCTTTTCCATAAGATGGTGCTCACACAGTTTGGCATCTCTATAAAGGTTGTTCGCTCTGATAATGGGGGTGAGTATTTCAAGAAAGAATTGACTGGATTTATGCATTCGGCTGGTATTCTCCATCAAACATCTTGTTCTTATTCACCTCAACAGAATAGGGTTGTAGAACGAAAAAACAGACACCTTTTGGAGGTCACTCTGTCTCTATTAATTGGTGGTCATGTCCCATCTCACTTATGGGGCAAAGCTTTGAACTCTGCTGTTTACTTGATTAATCGTACACCTTCTAGTGTTCTAAAATTTCAGAGACCCTTAGATGTGCTTTCTGACCACTGTACATTTTCTCCCATTGTTCATTTAGCACCTCATATCTTTGGGTGTGTAATGTATGTTCACTTACATGCACAACAACGCACCAAACTTGACTCACATGCGGTGAATTGTGTATTTGTTGGGTATGGCTCAACTCAGAAGGGTTGTAAGTGTTATCATCCATCTTCTAGGAAATTTTATGTCTCCATGGATGTCATTTTCCATGAACACGAACTTTTTTATACCACAGAGATCACTGATTCTTCATTGCAGGGGGAGAATATAAATGAAATTCAGAATCATGATGATATAATGGTCTTTGATTTATCGAGACCACGATCACCAAATGATAAAATTTCAATAGAAGAAGTCGATGCAGCCTCTCCTGAGTGCTTAGGTGAAGGATGTGAATATCAAGCCCATGATAATATATTACCTCCTATAACGGATCCACTGATCCAATCTTCTCTAGATGACCCATTAGAGGTATCGCCTAACTCTATTATCGATGATTCCAATATTCATGATGTTGTTAATATATCTAGTCTTGATTCTGATCTAGTTCAATATCATCTTCTACCTCGATCTAACCGTGGCCAACCACCAATTAAATATGAACCTGATCTTAAAGCTAAAGTGAAATATCCCATTTGCACCTATGTGTCATCTCACAAGTTGTCCAAGTCATATGCATCTTATGTATTCCAGTTATCATCTGTCTCTATTCCTAGTAAAATGCAGGAAGCTTTAGCAGATTTTAGATGGACCAAAGCTATGGCATGCAGAAGAAATGGTAGCACTGAAAAAGAATGCTACTTGGGAACTTGTAATCTTACCAAAGGGAAAGAAGACCGTGGGGGTGCAGATGGGTATTTACAGTTAAGCTCAAACAGATGGGAGTATTGAGAGATACAAAGCTCGGCTAGTTGCAAAAGGGTATACACAATCTTATGGTGTAGATTATCAAGAAACTTTTGCACCGGCTGCCAAACTCAATACTGTGAGGGTACTTTTATCCTTAGCAGCTAATAAAGATTGGCCTCTTCTTCAGTTTGATGTGAAAAATGCTTTATTGCATGGAGATCTTACTGAAGAAGTATATATGGATATGTAGGAACCGTTATGGTTGCAGTTTACAAACTGTGAAAACCATGCGCAGCGGAATAAATGTTATCACGATTTTGTTTAGAATCATACCTTTGATCAACTATGATAACTCTGAGAATCCAAACTCTATGAATCAGCAACCTCTTGATCTTTTGTTGTATTCCTATCTTTGGAATGGACGTTGTGTGGGCAACGATCTACCAACCCTTTCTTTCTCTCTTTCCTTGCCTCTATTTTTCAATCAATGAATGAATCAATTTCGGCCAAGAGAAAAGAGTTTCTTTATATAGGCTACAACAGGGACCATAAGGAGAAATTAGGGTTAGGTGTCCTGACGGGCTTGGGCTTCCCATGTTTGCCCAAAACACACGGCCTAAGTCCGTCAACAAATGACTTATTCAACTAAAGGCCATTGTTGCACTACCGCCCTAATCCCAAATTACGTGTATTACGTTTATGGGCTCCATATTATATGCTCGTTGATCTCCCCGTGTTTAAGATATCGAATGCCCGTTGATTAAGTCAAGTTACTGACAACTACATTAATCAACTTCTTATGTCCTTAAGTAGTATCACTCAACCTCATTGTCCATGTCGGATTAAATCCACCTGCATCCTCAAGGGGACATCATCAACCCGACTTCTTGCGGGTCACAGATTCCTTCTATAATCAACAACACACCTTACATACAATGTCATTATCCAATCCATCGAGTTTGTTGATTCACAAATGAATCTCACTCATTGATGATTTAAAGCAATGTACAATGCACGTAAGTGCCCGTTATTATATCCGGATAAAGAGGACAATCATCCATAATAACAAAGGTGTTTGTTCTCTTATATAGTCAGTATAAAGAGAAACAACCTCACTTGGTCCTGTTCAATACACACAAAGTGTACTAGTGTAATCCTGTAGTCAAGATAGACTAATACCATATTATACTACAACCGTACCAATGGTTTGTCCATATCCATCTAGGTTTTGAACGTTTACTTATACTTTATAAGGTACTGATGATATGATCTTCTATGTGTCGCCACACACCATATCATCTACAACATAAAGTATTAGACGCGTGCATATAACTAATAACATATATAATATGCATAACATTTGCCCATATGATTCTCATTCTAAATATAAAGAATTAGAGTTATTACAAAAGTAATGCTTTTAGTATATAACCCTATCAGGATCCTCCCCAGGTATACCAGAATACTTAGATACAACAATGGTTTGTAAACTAAAAAAGGCATATATTGTATGGGTTGAAACAGTCCCCAAGAGCTTGGTTTGGCAAGTTCACCAAGTCTATGAAGAAGTTCGGCTACAAATAGAGCAACTCAGATCACACTTTGTTTTTAAAACACAGAAGATGTAAAATCACTGCTTTGATTATCTATGTTGATGATATGGTGGTGACAGGTGATGATCATGAGGAGATTTCTAGTTTACAACAATATTTGGCTTCTGAGTTTGAAATGAAATAGCTTGGAAACCTTAAATATTTCCTTGGGATTGAGGTAGCCCGATCAAAACATGACATTTTCTTATCCCAGCAGAAATATATTCTTGATTTATTATCTGAGACAGGAATGCTCGGATGTAAGCCAATTGATACTCCCATTGAGCAGAACCACAAGTTGTTTCTGTGTTTGAATGCAACTCCAACCGATAAGGGGAGATACCAGAGGCTTGTAGGAAAACTGATCTATTTATCTCATACTAGGTGATAAGAGCCCAAAATTGTAGTTTTAACCCCTTAATAATATTACATTTAGACCAATTATATGTATAATAAATAAAGGTTAATACTGTTTACGTGCTTTTGTGTATTTCAGATATTGGAGTTAACTATGTGAAGAAATATGTCACTTTTGCAAGAGAAAAGAGCAAAAGTTGGTTGCTAAGAAGTTTTATGATTAAAACGCAAGTTTCAAGGAGAAAAAACCTTTTTAAAGCCCAGTCAAATTGAAAAGTCAAAGTCAACGCGGGTAGAAAAAGAGCAGAAAAGTTAACAGAACTTCTGTAGGCCGTATCTTTGGACTTAGACCTCAGAATTGGGCCTATTATATGTCAAAATGACCGGATCGGAAAGAGGTTTCTAATGGTTCAAGTCTTGACTAAATCAGAGTAGTAAAAGTAGATGAAAAGGGTGTTGCAGTAAATTCATGCATAGAAACCCTTTTTAGACTTAAGTAATTACATTTTGGGCTTGATTTAGTGGCCCAAAACACAGCTCCAAAGCCCATATACGAAATTGTAAACCTAACCGTTTCCTATATAAAGAGATTTAAGGCTAAACAAAACTCGGCTACTCCCCTCTTTAGTTTAGTTGTAAATTAGGGTTCTCTCTTCCTCCTTCTTTAATTTAAGTTAGGTTTAGCTAATTAGTTTAGTTTGTAGTCTCCATTAGAACTTTTTAATAAAAGCTTTAGTTTATTCCATTAAATTACTTCTTTTTTATATTATGTCTTCCTTTCATTATTTTAGTTGAATTAATCCAATAATATTAGGCTAATCCCCCCATTAGAGGGAGTGATTATGAAGTCTAATGAGAAATATATTACTTAGTAGAATTATTGGATTGTGTATGTATTTCAATGGGTTTAGTTTATTGTATGACTTCCAAAATAAGCATATAGTAAATTAAACTAGGGATTGTTATAATTAATTAGAGAGGCTTGGTTGTAATAATCCTACATGCTAGTAATAATGACTATAGAGATGTAGGTTATTGCTAGGGATGATAAAGTTTAAGACTTTAGGTTATATCATTGTGTGAAAACCTAAAGATGATATCTTTTTAAAGAATAATTATATTCTTGCTTGAAACTAATCATTAGGTGGATTGATTACTCTTCTCTATAATTTTCTCTTCCATCAAAACCCTATTTCTATTAGTTTAGTTAAATTAGATTTATTTGGATCCGTAGTATAATCGTAGAATAGAAATCTCTCAACATAATATTACTCTCACCATTGTTTCTTTATGATTTAAATTAGTTGAATTCTTTTATGTCTTGGTAGTTTAGGAGTGGAACGAATCCGTACTCTTTATATTACTTCATTATTATTTGAGAGTAGGAATATTGATCTAAGCACTTGTTTAGTTGATTGATTATTTGTGTTTACACAAATTAGTTAGTTTACATAAATTTGTGATTATCAAACGGCGCCGCTGCCATCTTAAACTCTATCAGGACAAGAATTCAATTGCTTGAATCCAAGGGGCAATTCCCCATTCTCAACCCACCCACCCTTTTAATTTTTCATTCCTGGTTCTTGCATTTTCATTATTGTTCACTGTTTTAAGCACAGGGGCACACGCCCTCCATTTTGCCTTGTTCAGAGCACGCCCGCCCTCCCTTGTGTCTGTAGATTCACAATGAAGAACACTGCAACCAAGGTATTTGTAAATTTCGAAAAATTCTGAAAATTTACGGGCATAATCTTAAGGTGTTATTGATTTACTTAAATATTTTCATATATTTACAAGTTAGTTTACCTACGGAACTAATACCATCTTTATAGTGCTACATTTTAGCTTCCAAACCGTAAGTTTCGGGAAAAACTGACAAGTAAGGTTACTTAGGCAGTTCCAAAAATTCTAAGATTTTTACAGGAGTATCTATCATAAGTCATAAGTTTGCAGTAAACATTTGAAGTGTTTTTTATTTGTTTTGACCACCTAACTAGTGGATTGTTTCCAGTGTGTTTTTGCAGTTATGCAACACTTAATTTCTGGAACAACAACCGATAAGGAGGATTTGTAGAACTCCAATTGCTCGAAATTGTTTACAGGAACACGCATGATCTATCAGGATTCTCCAATAAAATTTTGGCAATTTTTTGGCTCTGTTTTGATTAATTAACCATTCGGTTGTTTGTATTGTGTCCAAAACCTGTCTTACAAACTTTACAGGGCAGTAGAAGGACTTTCATAACTTCGATTGTTCTGAAATTGTACATGCTACTTACTGGACTTCTTAGAAAATTACTGCAAAAATTTCAAATTTTTTGGAGTGTGCACGCGCTCTAAGTAGGCTATTTCTGAAGCACGCCCACACTCTAAGTACTGGAAGTCGTGTCAAGCAAGAGCGCGCACGTGCCCTTATTAGCCTGATTCCAAGCGTGCCTGTCAGTACCCTCCACTCTCAACCACTCGTGGTAGACCATGTGTCTAGACTACAAGCAGGTCATGCATATGACCTAAGGTCAGGTCATCCAAACCAAGGCCCAAAATATCGATATCGATGAATATATCGGTGTACCCAAAAACCGATATATATCGGATATTTCGGATATATCCATTTTTTTGGTAACCAGTCCAAACTATTTAAAATATCGGAAATATAATATCGGAAATATCGGAAATATATTGGAAATATCGGATTTATATTTTAAAATGGTCAAAAAGTCAACCGATATATATCGATTATATCGGCGATATAAAGTTTCATATCGGAAATTCCGATATATATCGGAAAAAAGGGTTCAATATTCGGTGGATGTATATCGGAAATATCAATATCGGTGTACCAATTTATCGAGATATATCGGCGATATATCGGATATATCAGCGATATTTTGGGCCTTGATCCAAACGACCTAGGAAATGTAACTGCTGCAAGCTGGTCAACAACATCATTAATGACAGATCATTACTTCGTAATGGAAGGAGTAAATTAAAGCAATCATCAAGACAGCACAAAAAGGGGATCTACGCCTATAAAAGGAGGCGTCTTCTCCATTCTCAAGGGAGGCTAATATTCTCTCTATCTCCAACTCAACAACTCAAAATGAACTACGTCTGACTTGATTCTAGTTTATCAGAGAACTGGATACGTAGGCAACTCAGAGCACCGACCTGAGTTCAGTCAAACATCTCATACAAACCCTATTCTCCAAGATTGTAAGGTCATGACTAAAATGTAATGTACCTCTACATTGGCGCCGTCTGTGGATCGAAATACTTGAAAATTCATCCACTCAACTCTCTCAAACTCTCTAAAATTTTCAAGCTCACGAAGCGCGGTAATCAAAGGGAAAAGCTACCGAAATCATAGATTTGCAAGTGACAATTGGAGAGAAACAATATGCAGAATCGATGAATGGGAATTTAAATCTAACAACCAGGTCGCAACGTTCAAATAAGATAAGTACTCTTTTCAAAACTCCATTACTGCTAACTTTGAAATCATTTGTTTCTGGTCCAACAAAATAATTATGTTGCCAACAAGCTGCATCAAATAAATGTTCAGATGAGTTATTTCTTCTCAAGATCACTACGGATGGTTCACTTATGAATTCATGTGACATTTGGCTAGTTTATTTCCTTTGGTTTGAATCAGTGACAACACAGATCCAGGAATCCAGCTTACAGGTCGCTCCTTACCAAGTCAACTAAGGTGTTGGTTCAACCAATCTCAAACAGACATTTTATAGCATGCCAATCTATGGACCTATATCAATGAGGAAAAGTGTACACTAGCACACAGAGCTATATCAAAACCTTAGCCAGATCTCATGCAAAGACCTCCTCTAGGTTGTCCTCAGCCAGGTCATTCTCAGCCTGGTCGTTCTCCTCCAGGTCGTCCTCAGCCTGGTCGTCCTTGATATATGCTTGGAGAATACTACTTAGAGTTTTGAACTCTCTAAATTAATGTAAAAGCAATCAAGGTTCCTTACTCACGATCTTCATTTCGTAGAGTTTGAATAAGGATTCGAACTAACCTAAAGCTTAGAACAGCTAAAAATTAGATGTTACAATAAAGGGAAATTAAGGAGTAAGGATATAATATAAATGTTAGATTTTTCCTTCCTACACAAACATTAATAAAAACATTAACAATGAAAACATGCTCTTAATACCGAAATAGAAATTTGAAAGAGAAGTTGGAGAGTTAATCCTCCTCATGTGAAACTATCATTAGTGTTGATTTGTAAAGGTTTTGATTCTTCCTAGACTCATAGACAAGTCCCTAACGGAAAAATAGATTTGATCCCTAGCATGCATGGCTCACTAAAGAGCTCATACATGCTAGCAAGTGAAACCAAACAATGACTTATCTCTAAGCTCATTGCTTGATTCCTAACTAAACTCTACACCAACTACCATTTTGGGGTAGGATGTAGAGTTAGTTGTTCTTCCTAAACCTACCAAACCAACAACAATTGGTTTACCCTCACATGAGTTAGATTAACTCCCCAAAAGGGAAGTTAGCTCATGATCCTTAGGACAAGGATTTATGAACTAAGAAAAAACACAAAAGAGAAAGAAAGTGAGAGAGAGAGAGAAGAAAGATGAACAACCAAACTCACTTCTATTATTTTCTAGAAGAACAAGTGTTCCTCCATTAAAACTATTACAAGTTTTTTTTTCATAAAAACTAAAAACTCCCTTCTCATTTTCACTAAGGAACTAAAATAATGTCATGTGAGGAAAATAAGTCAAGGGAGTAAATGGAGTGTCCCCACATTTGTCTAATTTCTTCTCCATTTGAGAGAAATCTCATTTCCTCCCACGTGAATTATCAAACCACATTGATTCATTTTTATCTACCACATTAAAACAAAGTGACACCTTGCCTTTTTTTTCACTATTAACACCTAATCTAATTTATTACATGCAAGGTGTCAACTTTGCACCAATAATTTGTTATCTTTGTCTTGACATGCTCCATGATTGATGACTCATCCAATCTTGTGGCCCCCATATAGTAGTAGGTCCATGTGATCCGATGGCGGTCCGGTATTTTGGGCAGTGTTACAATTTTCCGCCTATGCGTAGAGTTCATCGCCCTGATTGTCTGAGCATCTCTCGTGTCGCATTCGGAGTCCTGGTTCGAGAGGTAGGAGCTTTGGAAGTTTGATGCTTCTGTGTGGATTTGGGAGAATTCGTATATACGCCGTTCCTCGTGCTTTATTTCAGGTTTAACCAATATTTCCATGTTTACTGCAAATACCTGCAAAAGTATGAAAACATATTTATTTCATGATTATTAAACACATAATTAACCAAATTTATATGTCTCAATGGGGTTTCATAATACACTTTTGGGTGCTTATCAGTCCTCATCTAGGTTGTCCTCCTCCAAGTCGTTCTTAGCCAAGTCGTCCATCAAGTACCACCTAACAGCGTGTGCGCCACTGAGATCTTTCCTAGTTGGGGTCGCACGCGTGATTCTAACAACTGTAGCCAAAGTTATACCCAAAATACCAAAACGCATCCAGCCAGGTCGTCCTCAGCCAGGTCGTCCTCAGATTAACACAACTACCATGGAAGCACAACTACAAGCTCTGGTAGATCAAGTCAAGTTCCTCCAAGAACCATTCACCACGCTCCAGCAAGAGAACCAAGCTATGTGCAAGCAAACCACTTCCAACACCAGCAATGTGACTCCAGACGCCATTGACAACAACGCGGTCACAACCCTCACTACAACCATTAATCAACGCCTTGACGATCTCACCCAATGACTGGACAAAACATGCGAAAAAGCCAGCCCTAGCCCAGATCATTCAGAAGATGCTCCAGCCATACAAGGTGTCACCATTCACCACAGAAGTTAGGGACAAGCAGCCTCCTACCGACAACCATAGTATCATCAATGTGCAATCTGACAACTCAGCATCATCTGACTCAGATCCTCCTGCATCACTCAGCTCAGGTCATCCTCCTCCAGGTTATCCATCAGATCAGCACATCATCAAGTCAAGTTATCCTCAGCTCAGGTCGTCCTCCTCCAGGTCGTCCTCAGCTAGGTCGTCCATCAGATCAGCACATCATCAAGTCAGGTCATCCTCATCTCAGGTCATCCTCAGCCAGGTCGTCCTCCTCCAGGTCATCCATCAGATCAGCGCATCATCAGCTCAGGTTGGACAAAAACAGAAAAAGTGATTTTAGAGGGGAAAACAGTGGATTTTGACCTTGAAAATGGCCACCACAAAACAAAGCTCGGTAGTGACAGCGTGCGTGCCACCGAGATCTTTTCGAATTGGGTTCACACACGTGATTCTGACAACTGTAGCCAAAGTTATGGCCAAAATACCGAAACACATACAAACTTACTCCAATTAGCTAAAGATCAGCTCATCCTCAAAACAGCTCATCCTCAAGTCAGCTCATCCTCAGATCAGCTCATCCTCAGCTCAGATCATCCTCAGCTCAGCTTATCCTTAGCTCAGGTCATCCTCAAGACCGGCCATTCTCAGCTCAACTCATCCTCAGAACAGCTCATCCTCAGCTCAGGTTGTCCTCAAGATAGGCCGAACTAGTGAGTCGCTCGAATTGCAAAATAGAAGCTCACTCCCTTGTAGTTTATTGCAAGCCAATCAAGCTGGGAGCTAGCCATAGCCATCTCCGAACTGGGACAACTTATTTCACTGGGGCTAAACAACATTAACACCCACAAAGGGCAGCTTCTACTACGAACTGGGGGCTAGTGATAAGCAAACCAGCTAAAGGTTAACGATTAATCATAGTAATGCCCCCAAAAGGCTTACTAATCAGCCAGCTCAAATGGCATCTACGACAACAATAACGCCCCCAAAAGGCTAGTTATCAACCAATCAGCTTGACGCCCTACTAAGGATCAAGTTCGAACCACGCACTACAATCGCAATCAAGGACGATCAATGGGAAACAACCATAGTGATGCCCCCAAAAAGCTAACTATCAACAAAAATGCCCCCAAAATGCGTACAATCAACTTAACATCAACGCTAGGGTTAAGCTTGATTTAACCATAGTGACGCCCTTAAAAGGCTAGCCATCAACCATAGTGAGCCCCAAAAGGCTAACTATAACAAAAAATGCCCCCAAAAGGCATACAATCAACTTAACACCAACGCCAGGGTTAAGCTTAATTCAACCATAGTGACGCCCCCAAAAGGCTAGCTATCAACCATAGTGATGCCTCCAAAAGGCTAGCTATCAACCATAGTGATGCCCCCAAAAGGCTAACTATCAACTATAGTGACGCCCTTAAAAGGCTAGCTATCAACTATAGTGATGCCCCAAAAGGCTAACTATCAACAAAAACACCCCCAAAAGGCGTGCAATTAACTTAACACCAACGCCAGGGTTAAATTTAATTTAACTGTAATTACCACTCAAAGGCTAATTATTAGTCAAAACCAATCTACGAACTACAATTTACGATCTACGCACTACGAGCTACAATCTGCGCACTACCACATCAACTCCCAACAAAGCTCTAAGCAACAAACAATATCCAGCCTACAAACACAGAAAATTCAATTTGTAGCAATCTCCATTTTCAACCAAGTAAGACACGCGGTCTCCTTTATTATCTTTCTTTACAACACTATTTTACAAACAGTGATATAAAGAAAAGGGGCTATGTCAGTACCTTCCACTCTCAACCACTCGTGGCAGACCATGTGTCCAGACTACAAGCAGGTCGTGCATATGGCCTAAGGTCAGGTCATCCAAACGACCTAGGAAACGTAACCCCTGCAAGCTGGTCAACAACATCATTAATGACAGATCATTACTTTGTAACGGAAGGAGTAAAAGCAATCATCAAGACAGCACAAAAGGGGGATCTATGCTTATAAAATGAGGCGTCTTCTCCATTATCAAGGGAGGCTGACATTCTCTCTATCTCCAACTCAACTACTCAAAATGAACTATGTCTGACTTGATTCCAGTTCATCAGAGAACTGGATACGTAGGCAACTCAGAGCATCGACCTGAGTTCAGTCAAACATCTCATACAAACCCTATTCTCCGAGATTGTAAGGTCATGACTAAAATGTAATGTACCTCTACAGTGCCCGTGCCCCTTCAAAAGGAAGCCCGATTTTCACAGGTTAGTCACCGGCTCCCGTTATTCAGTGTTTCCAACTTCTTATAATCACTGGGATTGCGTATACAAGGCGCTATTCACATGCGTAGCAAGGAGGCATTTAGGTACTTCTTCTTCCACTCCTCGTTTCTTCTGTTAGAGGAGTTTTAATTCTAGTATATCAGGTTGTTGTTTGACTGTTGTTCATATTTCGTTCATATTGGCCTTAGCCTTGCATAAGATCATGGCCCGGTACGACTAACCATCTAACGCTATCTATCATAAACGTCAATGCACATGCCTATCTAGAAATTTATAGTTAGAGTTTCATTTGCATATTAATTGTTCTTGAATATATTTTTAAAACCAATATGGCATATCAATATGTAGACCAACAATCATGTGGTTATTATGCAAACCCTTCACCATGTTCATGTTGTGGTAGTCCTTACCATTGGGCTTCTCATTGCCCATCATATCAAGAGTTTGAGCCTACTATAGGATATAATAATAATTATGAACCTCAATTTTCAAATTTTTATAGTAACCCATACAATCAAGAGTTTTCTAGTCAACCTAACCCATCACAGTACGATATCAACCAGAGTCACTCAAACGCCAATAACTATGACTATCAAACACCATACCAACCAGACCCACACCACTAAGCTTCCCCTCCGCTAACAACATTTGACAAAATAATGGCCAAAAACAAAATAATACTTTAGGACCTAGAATGGACAAGATTGATGCAAACCTCACCTACGCCAGACCCTTCCACCATGCTAGAAATCATTCACCCATCTAGTTCGTCACCTTTCTTAGACAAAATTTCCAAACAAATAACTGCCTCACAACAAACATGTAGGGAACAAATAGCCAACAATGAAAAATTGTTTAGAGAACAAAATGCCAAAACCCAAACTATGCTTTAGAATCTAGCCCAAATGATTTCCATGATCCCCTCACCTAACAAAGAACTTTCAACCTTGCTAGAGATCAACATACAAGTATAACAACCTATTCCCATAACCAAACCATTCGACCTAGTTAAGACCTACCCTGAATTTCATGAACCATTACCTTCCCATGACTCTCCCATTAACCATTATATTAACTCCACACACTACTTGGATGAGGAAATTCTTGAAGACAACTCTTTAGGACTTATGTCGGATGACCATGATGTCATTGAGGAAACTTATATTGTTTTAGAGGATGAGAGTGAGAAAATATAAATCAACAATTCTAATCTAAGGCATGAACAAGGTCATGTGTAGGAATTAAAGAAAGTAACTTCTTTATCGCAATATGAATCTCAATTTAGTTTGGCAGTTGAGGAAATAACAATGGAAGAAATATATGAATTTCTTAAAGATAAAGCCACGAACCACAACTTTATGGATTTAGCTAAGCTGGATGAAGATTTGTATGATTTCTTAAGAGCGTGTGAGGATGCACCAACTGACCACCATCCTCCTGAGTTACCACCTAAAATCTAACCATCTACCACAACTAAGCCATCCATTCACCCATCATTTTAGAGGAACCTCAAATTTGCACTTGAGCCTATTGCCTCAGAGACCCTCTATAATTTTTTCAACCCTCATGGTGAAAAGTTTTTGTCTAACACACAATCCCATGAGTACACTATTCTTGTAGTTGAGAGCCAAACTTTGATCGAGTGTAGTGAGAAACCTAGTTTGTCTTATTTTTTCTCATCTGAGCCTCATAAAAGACATCAAGATCCATACTTCATTCCTTTCTCACCTAAAATATCACTAATTCATCTTTTGGGTCATTCTAACTCTTTAAAACAGCTACAACATGATGGTTTGTATATGTTCTTTGATGGGTTGCATAAGTTTTTATTCATTTTTCTACATGATTGCTTCCAATTATACAACTTCATTCTGTTTGGGGGTACATTTAGTATCATATTTTTATGGCTAGACCCCTAACTCTTTTGACTATTAGTTTATAGTTGACCACGCATCATCCATTTTGTGCCACCCCAGTTTCTTGCTTGTTTGGGGGTGTGCACAGTCTAGGGGAATCTGATTTAAAATGACCCACATTAAGTCTAAGAGAATCTGACTTTAAACGACCCAAGTTTTTGTATAATACCACCTTTCTGGAGTATAGGCCAATCAAAAATTTTCGAACTTCAAAAAAGTTTTCCAATTTTGTTTGAGGGTGGCGTATTTTGGTATCATTTCAAAACGTTTTGCCACCCTTTGTCTGTCATGTTTACTCCAATTTAGTTAGTACATAATAGTTTAATTATGCTTCATGTTATCATATTATCTTTATAATATTTATGTTACAGGTACTGCCAATTTTTATCATGTTTCTATGGTAAATTCTTTCCTTATCTCTTTACACTTTGAGGACAAAGCGTTCGATTGTTTGGGGGTGGGATAGAAACATTTGCAAAAATTAGGTACTTTTAGGATGTAAATTACGCACTTTTCTTTACAAAATATTAAAAATCATAAATATTGTTTATACTAGGCACTTAGTGATAATGGTATTGTTCCCTTCTCCATGATGATATTAGTCTAGAAATCTCACGTAGTACTTGAATTAGAATAGTTTTTAGAAACTTAGGCTAATATGTAGGTAATAATTATTGCATCTTTCCATAAATATATTGCATGAGCATCTATGTTTGTATTGGCAGTAAGTTTCTGAAATCTTATGTTAGAGTACTTATTCTACAAATCCTGTAAGAATATAGCCTAAAAGTCTTATATGAGTGAAATATCTGAGTAATGACACAAGGGAGAAGTAAATTCCGAATAGAGAAATCACACGTCCACTTGCTTGATCACTATACCATATCCTAAACGAGAATTTAGACCCTTTTTGGATTGATATAGCAAGAAATTCAAATCTTATGAAATTATTTTCTGCTAGTCGCCCCTCTGAGCCTTTCTTTAGCCTTTCATAAACTGCAAATCCTTTACCCTTTTACAAAATAAAATAAAAATAAAAATCAGCCTACCCATTTTTTGAATGAGTCTGAGAATAGAGATGAAATAAAGAATAGAAAAAAGAAAGACCTGTGAAACAAAAAATTTGTTAGTTGCTTCAAATAAGAAAAGGAAATTTCCATCCAAAGAAAAAAAAAAAGTAAAAAGTTAGAACTCTAAAAATAGAATCAAGGAGTCAAAAGTCAAAATAAAAAGAAAAAAATGGCTAAGGATGGAAACAAAGTTGTGTGTACATATTTTAGCAAATAAATATGTGACACGTGGCATCATCTTCTTAATGCTTGGGTATGGTCTTAGTGTGGGTAGGAAGTACCAGAACACACTTTAAGTCCAGGTCCTGATTAACTCACCTCTTAGGTTCGGGAGTGAAATAAGAAGAGGAGGTTCGAAACTGGTTAGAGTAGTAGGCTCGGAGAACTGGAGGTTCGGAACCAGTTAGAGTAGTAGGCTATGAAAACTGGAGGTTCGGATCTAGTTCGAGTTGTAGGCTCGGAGAACCAACTCCTCACTAGGAACACCAAATCCGGAACTACTAAGTTTGGAACTCCAACTCCCAGTCCGAACTTGAACATGTTTCCTTGTTGTTCAAGTCAATAAAGGAGACTTATTGACTTGGGAAGCATGAGCTTCTAGAAGAGTCTGGATAAGACTTAACAAGAGATTGTTTTCTAGTTAAACACTAATTACTTAATTCACAAGTAATTATGGAAAACCTAATCTATTCTTATAAATAGAATAGTTGAACTACATTTTGAGTTTGATTCCTATTCACAGGATACGTAGACAGCCATTAAAGAACGTGGTTCAACTCACCATCTTCAACATCTCTTCTTCTTCTTGATCCAATACTTCTCATTTTTCTTTGATCATCAACAAAATATTTGTGTTTCTAATTACATATTTTGAAGACTCTATGACCTCAGACTTGTTCTTTTTGAATATCCATTTCCTTCCTTCTTAAACCATCACCTAATCCCCACAACACCTAATAAAGACCTCTAGTTTAATTAGGAATATGTTAGTGTGATAGTAAGTGGCAGATGTGTTTGATCGACTTCGGCTTCCTTGTATGTCATTGAGATTGTAAGGTAAAGTGTGCCCACTGCGCACTAGAGTGAGCGAAACTTGAGTGGAAAAATTAGAGTGTTTTTGTCTTGACATATATGTGAGGAACTACTTAAGGACGTTATTCCAAAGTTTTAGAAACGGACCTGTTATTGCATTTCATAGCATAGCTCATTATATATATGTTTATCCGTAGATGATTGATTATTATGCATGTATTAGCTTAGATTTCTAATTGATTATTCTGTATTCATTGCTAGCTAGTGAGATGTGTAAATATCTGAGAATAAATAAGGAAACATCAATTTTATTTCTTATTAGTCGTTGTAGTATAGATGAAGTTTGTGAGTACCTTCTCTAGAAAACTCTCATGAGGCTATAATGATAGGGTTATATACTAAAAGCATTACTTTTGTATTAACTCTAATTCTTTATATTTTGAATGAGAATCATATGGGCAAATGTTATGCATATTATATATGTTATTAGTTATATGCATGTGTCTAATACTTTATGTTGTAGATGATATGGTGTGGACACACAGAAGATCATATCATCAGTACCTTATAAAGTATAAGTAATCGTTCACAACCTAGATGGATTTGGACAAACCATTGGTATGGTTGTAGTATAATATGGTATTAGTCTATCTTGACTATAAGATTACACTAGTACACTTTGTGTGTATTGAACAAGACCAAGTGAGGTTGTTTATCTTTATACTGACTATATAAGAGAACAAACGCCTCTGTTATTATGGATGTTTGTCCTCCTAATCCGGATATAATAACGGGCACTTACGTGCAATGTACATTGCTTTAAATCATCAATGAGTGAGATTCATTTGTGAATCAACAAACTCGATGGATTGGGTAATGACATTGTATGTAAGGTGTGCTATTGATTATAGAAGGAATCTGTGTCCCGCAAGAAGTCAGGTTAATGATGTCCCCTTGAGGAGCTCAAAAAGATTGTCATGTAAACCCTGCAGGTGGATTTATTCTGACATGACAATGAGGTTGAGTGGTACTATTCAAGGACATAAGAAGTTGATTAATGTAGTTGTCAGTAACTTGACTTAATCAATGGACATTCGATATCTTAAACACGGGGATATCAACAAGCATATAATATAGAGCCTATAAACGACACGTAATTTGGGGTTAAGGCGATAGTGCAACAATGACCTTTAGCGGAATAAGTCATTTGTTGATGGACTTGGGCCGTGTGTTCTGGGCGAACATGGGAAGCCCAAGCCCGTCAGGAGGCCCAACCCTAATTTCTCCTCATGGTCCTTGTTGTAGCCTATAAAAAGAAACCACTTTCTCTGGCCGTTGTTTACAATTAGCTCTCAAGGTTTTTCTCAAGCAAAAACAGATCCAAAAATTCGGTTCTAAGGTTGTGAGAGAGAGAGAGAGAGGCCAAGAGAGAAAGAAGAGGTTGGAAGATCCTTGCCTACACAATGTCCACTATGTGCATAGGAATACAACAGAAGATCAATGGGTTGATTGTTGATTTCATAAAGCTTGGATTCTCAGAGATATCCTTAGCCAGATTTATAGGTATGTTTTGCAATCCAAAATCGTGAGAACCATTAATTCCGCTGCGCGTGGTTTTCACGGTTTGTAGAAATATTCATTCTGAAATAACGGTTCTTACATATAACTCATCCACTAGGGAATTCCTAGTGGTTTAAGGCCTTATTGCATATGGTCAATTCAATCGCACTCAGCGAAACAAGATTAGTTAGAACTCCATTTTTGGTCACTTATTTTAATTTATCTTATTTGCTTGAGGACAAGCAAAATGCTGTTTGGGGGTGGTTTGATAAGAGCCCAAAACTATAGTTTTAACCCCTTAATAATATTACATTTAGACCAATTATGTGTATAATAAATAAAAGTTAGTACTATTTACGTGCTTTTGTGTATTTTAGGTACTCGAGTTAAATATGTGAAGAAATATGTCACTTATGCAAGAGAAAGGAGCAAAAGTTGGTTGCTAAGAAGTTCTATGATTAAAGCCCAAGTTTCAAGGAGAAAAAGCCTTTTTAAAGCCAAGTCAAAGTTGAAAAGTCAAAGTCAACACGGGTAGAAAAAGAGCAGAAAAGTCAACAGAACTTCCGCAGGCCGTATCTTTGGACTTAGACCTCGGAATTGGGCCTATTCTATGCCAAAACGACCGGATCGGAAAGAGCTTTCTAATGGTTAAAGTTTTAACCAATTAAGAGTAGTAAAAGTGGATTCAAAGGGTGCTGCAGTAAATTCATGCAGAGAAACCCATTTTGGACTTAAATAATTATGTTTTAGGCTTGATTTAGTAGCCCAAAACACAGCTCCAAAGCCCATGTACGAAATTGTAAACCTAACCCTCTCCTATATAAAGATGTTTAAGGCTAAACAAAATTTGGCTACTCCCTTCTTTAATTTAGTTGTAAATTAGGGTTCTCTTTTTCTCTCTCTTTAGTTTAAGTTAGGTTTAGTTAATTAGTTTAGTTTGTAGCCTCCATTAGAACCTTTTAATAAAATTTTTAGTTTACTTAATTTAATTACTGCTTCTCTTTCTATTATTATGTTCATGATAGTCCCATGAATCAAATCTAAACTCCCATTAGAGGGAGTTTGAATGAAGCTTTGAGAGGACTTGATTTGTTAGTATATATTTGTTATTTAGGATTTTAAGTTTAGGTTTTTCTTGACTTAGAGATAAGAAGAGTTTAACCTAAACTAGATAATAGTAAGTTTACCATGAGAATGGGAACAAGTTTTCTCTCATGCTAATTAATTTATGACTAGAGATAGTATAAAGTAATTAGGGATCATTAAAGGTCTAGTCTTTATATTTTAACTTTGTGTGAGAATATCTAGACTAGGGTTTTCTATACAAATATATGTTAACATGTTAAGGTTTTTAAAAAGTGGATTTCAATCTCTCTCTAGATTTCTTCATATTTGATTCATCTATATTTAATTACTTTAGTTAATATTAGTATAAGATTAATTGATAGTATTATCTCGCAGTAAAAATTCACATCCATAATTATTGCTCTCACCATTATTTCCTTGTGTTTGATCAATTGGATTCTATTTAGTCTTGATAGATTAAGAGTAGAACGATTCCGTACTCTATATATTGCATAAATATATATATGTGAGAGTAGGAAATAAAATAATTGATACTGTAAGAATAGGTTAGAGAAATCTAGTTAAGAGTTTTTACATGTTATCACTAGGCCAGATATTGCGTATGCAGTTAGTGTCGTGAGTCAATTCATACATGACCCACGTAAACCTCACATGGATGCTGTAGAGCGCATATTGAGATATTTGAAATCTGCTCCAGGTAAAGGCTTACTGTTCTCGAATCATGATCACCTAAAGGTAGAAGGCTACACTGACGCTGATTGGGCAGGTTTATCCGACAACAGAAGGTCTACCTCAGGATACTTCACCTTTGTAGGTGGAAACCTTGTGACTTGGAGGAGTAAAAAATAGCCAGTAGTATCAAGATCAAGTGCTGAAGCTGAATATAGAGGTATGGCATATGGGGTATGTGAGTTGCTGTGATTGAGAAATTTGTTGAAGGACTTGGGTTTTAAACCAAAAGTGGAAATGAATCTATATTGTGATAATACGTCAGCTATAGAGATAGCTCATAATCCTGTCCAACATGATCGGACGAAGCATGTGGAGATTGATAGACATTTTATCAAAGAAAAACTTGATGCTGGAATGATTACTTTTCCATTTGTAAAGTCTAAAGACCAACTAGCAGATGTCCTTACTAAAGTAGTGGCTAGCAAGGTGTTTATTGACTATTTTGTCAAGTTGGGCATGTGTGATATCCACGCACCAACTTGAGGGAGGGTATTGGAGTAACAATATATTATAGTATGTAGTATACTTGGAAAGTATATTATAATCTTAGCAAGTGTATCGTAATCTTTCTCTAGATATATAGATCTCCTATAATCATTCCTATAATAATGGGAGATCTTATGTATTCATAGAATTCTTCTTGTATATATACCCCCTTGATATATCAATAAAGAACATAAGAAATATTCATTCAAACATCTTTGACAGAATACCTTTTTAAAATTTTTTATTTGATGGTGACGGTTGTAACTACAAGAATTACCCCCTAAGAAATTATTAGTCTCCTTGTCTTACTCTTTTCTCGTATTTTCTTTTTTTTTTCTTTTTCTCTTCTCTCCTCTTTGTCCTTATACTGTTCTTCTTTCTAACCGCTCTCTCTCATTCGTCCATCCACCCTGATCCTACGTGCATCAGCTTGCCACCTGTCCCACAACATACACACTAGTTCTCGGCAGTTAGGGTTCCGCGGCTCCTATCCGATGCACCCTGTAGTATCTTCATTACTCTGACTCCTGCCCACTCTCCACCCCTGCCATTCCCCACAGTTCTCGGTGGGTATGGTGCCGCGGCTCAGATCCGCTGCACTCGGTCTTCTCTACACTATTCTGTATATGGACCCTTCGCCACCAAAGATGTCACACCCAGATGCCCTCTCTCGGTCCTATTGGTAGTCCGTGGGGCTGAGACCTAACGATCTCAAAGCATGGTTTATCTCCATTATTTTAAGATGTTCCATCTGTTGAATGACACATGTTCCATCATTACTGTCGTGTGAGAACGGCGCATGCGCCGTACAAAATCTGACCTTTCGTTTCTCGAGGCCCACGTGTCCCATTTCCCCTGGTCTCTCTTTTTGCAATTACGCTTTTGCCCCCTGTCTTTTCAAATCCCTCCCAAACCCTTCATTTTCCTCAACACCCATAAACCCCAATTCCCCTTTTCATTTTTCATTTTTCCTCTTCCCCACCTCTTCAACTTCTACCCACTGTTCCTCTTTCTCAAGGTTTCCTCCTGCTCCATTTGCGTCTGTTGGTCCCTCCACCCCCTTGGCTACTGTTACATCTCAGGTTTGTCCTCCACCCTCTCACTCCCCTTCGTTTATTGCTATACTCCAATTTCAATACTGTTTTCACATTCTTTTCTCTCTCATAACTTGTGTTCTTCCCCCATTCTTCACCTGTCCCCTCTTAGTGTCCATTGCTACATGTCGGGATCTGATTCGGCGGATTCCTCCGCCACCAGATCCGATGGATCCGGTGCTTCTCCATCCAGATCTAGCCACTCTACCGTGGACAGGTCGGACTCTCCGACGTCTCGCTCTTCCAGTCCAGCTGCTATACCATCTACCTATGGGAGGAAGGCTTCTCTTCCTCCCCCTCCATCATACTACCGCCGCCCTAATTTAGAAGCAGTTAAAATTGCCTATGGCATCCTAGATGACGTGTTACTAGAAACGCGTGGTGGCGTTACATTTTTCCACACTTGGTAGCACCGCGGCCAGGATGTCTTGTCCCGATTGTTGGCCAGATAGCGGTCGGCTTGCGCTTCCCCTTAACTCTTCTCGATATCGAGGTATGCAACAATTTTAATATTCCGCCTTGTCAAGGCATAGGCAACTTTTGGTGAGTGATGTACGCCGCTAACCATTACAACGAAACCCACACCCCTAAAATCCAACTCCGCGACATAATCGCTGATTTTTATTTGAAAAAGAGCACTAAATTCGGAAGCGTAGGGTACCACTCCTTTTGTACACGTTCGCGGAAGAAGTCTTTTGTTCTCCGCCTTACAACTTCAGATAAGGTGTGGCACCATTATCCCTTGTATGTGTTTGGAAGTTTTATTTCCGCAGACCTCCCTTCAGAAGTTTCTTTAAGGCATCTCAATTTCCTTACCAGTGGTAAGTAAAACACTTTGGTCCCCTGATCTCTTTCGTATCCTTCTTTCTAATGTGTCTTCTTTCTGTGGCCCAGGTTGGAAACCAGACTCTCATTCTCAATTCTACGCCGGCATCTCCTCTGCAATTTTTCAAGAACTCCGGAATCTAGGGAGTAACCAGTGCGAGGTCCTCGGCATAGACCCCGACAAAGGCAACCCTCTTTTGCTTGACCCCTCTCTTAAAGATATAGGGAAATACCAAGGTCCCCTCTACCGCTTGCTGCCACCCAAAGAGCGCAAACCCAAACCCTCTCCTTCTGCCAAAAGAAGACGCCCAACTCACCGATCCTTCGGCTATACAACCAAGATCTCCCACTCCAAGGCCGCCGCCCAACGAGCCGCCGTGCAATCCCGCCCTACCCCTACAAATACCGCCCCCTCTTCCTACTCTGCGTTAGCGGATTGGGAAGACGATTTTACCCATCCCTCTTCATCTACTCCTACCGCGGACATGACTTCTAACAAACTCAAACTCTGGGACAACGACTCCGAAGGTGATGAGCCCACTGAAGCCGCGGCCAAGAGCCCACCAGCCAAAAAAGCCCGTACTGCTCCTCCACCTCCATCAGAGCCACCAACCCAAATACCGCTGCCCACAGTTACATCTCTCCGCCCTGGAAAAGAACAGTCTTCGGCAGTCCCTCCTTCACCCGGCGCTGTGGAGATATGGCACCCGCGATTTAAGGCTTGAGACCGCGATGTAAATATACGCGACTCCGCCCTTGACAATCCCGCGGTCGCTGCTTCTTTGTTTTTCAGCTCTCATCTCCCCCGAGACCAAGTATACGGCGACTCAGGCTCCTTCTCCTCTCACCGAACATCCATTTATACTGGCTGGGAAAAGGTATTCAATTTTTTTTTTTTTTTTTTTTACCTCCTCCCGAAGTCCGGACATCGGCTATGTGGTGCGCGGGCTGACCAACACTTTGGATTCTCTGGAAGTCGCAAAAGAAGAGATCAATGGCCCCAACGGGTGGAAAGCCAACCATGCCCAGTTGGAGAAGGACCACGATGATCTTCGGATCGTTGCCCTGAAGGCCCAAAAAGCTCTCCAACAAGCAGAGGACAAGCACCGCGACTACGTCGCTGGGGTCACCTCCAAAATGGAGAGCCAAAGGGAGGTGGAGAAGCTTGCTACTCAGGCCGCGGTGGACAAAGCTGTGAAGGATGCGGCTGATCGATTTCGAGACCTAGCTGAGAAGAAAATTGCTCGTGAATTGAAGAGCCAACTCGCAGAGCTTGCTGCATTTGGTCGTCTGCTGCCCGTTCCGCCTCTAGCCCCAGTCGCTGATGCTCAAACTACCTCACCCTTTATTGCTGACCCTGAGGCTGCTACCGCTGTGCTTCCTGCTGGTACTTCCAGCGCGGTCACCTCCCCCATTGATGTGGATGCTGATTCGAACACCGCGGTGGGAGGGGCCGAGGTTTCTTCCTAGCAGGGGGGGGGTTGAAGGGCCGCAGTAGCTTGTTTGAAATATATTTTTGTACCTTTGTGATTATGATGTTCACTCTCTAACAGTATATTTTGCAATATGCAATTTGCCTGTTTTTCTGGGTATGCCCAGCAGGTATTTAGTCAAATGTAGTGTGCCTTTTGTTATTACCTCCACTCAGTTTGTGAAATCATATTCTTGATTCATATGCACCAATCTAACTTTATTTTAGTCTCTTTACAAAAGTGGGATCTTTTCATTGGTGCTTATATTATCTCTTTGCAAATAATTTTTAGTTGGCTGTGAAGCCAGCTCAATTTGACCCTATGTTGATTCAAACATATAGTCCGCGAATGGCTCTTTCCCCCTGCTGTCTTTGATTGGCTGTGAAGCCTGTTGGGGCAGCTCAATTTGCCCCCAGGTTGATTTGGACTTATAGTCTGCGAAGGGCTCTCCCCCCCCCGTTGTCTTTGATCAGCTGTGAAGCCTGTTGGGGCAGTTCAATTTGCCCCCATGTTGATTTGGACTTAAAGTCTGCAAAGAGCTCATCCCCCCCGCTGTCTTCGGTCGGCTGTGAAGCCTGTTGGGGCAACTAAATTTGCCCCCATGTTGATTTGGACTTAAAGTCCGCGAAGGGATCTCCCCCCCGCCGTCTTTGATCGGCTGTGAAGCCTGTTGGGGCAGCTCAATTTGCCCCCATGTTGATTTGGACTTAAAGTCCGCTAAGGGCTCTTCCCCCACTGTTTTTGTTTTTTGGTGTGAAGGGTATTGAGGCAAATTAAATTTGCCCCATGTTGATTTGGAGTTAAAGTCCGAAGGGATCTCCCCCGCTGTCTTTGATAGGCTGTGAAGCCTGTTGGGGCAGCTCAATTTGCCCCCAGGTTGATTTGGACTTATAGTCCGCAAAGGGCTCTTCCCCCCCCCACTGTCTTTGATCGGTTGTGAAGCCTGTTGGGGCAGCTTAATTTGCCCCCAGGTTGTTGTTCTTCATTCAATATCTTATTTGTTTGGGGAATCAACACACTCCTTATATTCAAGGAACTAAAATAACCAAAAGACAATATTACAGGTTCTCTCACATAACTTTATTCATTAGCATTTCTATTTTTACTCCGCTACAAATAGAAATAAAACTAACTAGAGACTGCCTCCGCTATGGAATTTTTTCAACATTATGATATTCCATGGTTTCTCTATCATTTTTCCTATCGAAGTCTTTAACCTGTAAGTTCCCGAAGTACCCTTCTCTGTCACGACATAGGGTCCCTCCCAGTTGGGACCCAATTTACCATCATTCTCTTTCTTAGTGGCCAGTGAACACGCCGCAGTACCAAATCCCCCACCCGAAAAGTCTGCGGCTTCACTCACTTATCATACTGTCTCTGCAACTTTCGGTGATATTCCTCCAGTTGTATGCGCGCTATTTCTCTTTTTTCCTCTATGAGATTCAACTCGGTGGCCAAGATCCTCTCATTTATTCCCAATTCCACAGCTTTGGTTCTTGTCGTTTTCTCTATCATCTCCACCGGGATGACTGCTTCTACTCCATATGCCATTGCGAATGGTGATTCCTTAGTAGACGTCCGCGGTGTGGTGCGATAAGCCCATAACACGTGATTCAACTTGTCCGCCCACGCACCTTTACGATCCTCCAATTTTCTCTTTAAGTTATCCATTATAATTTTGTTCGACGCCTCGGCTTGACCATTTCCCTCAGGATTATAGGGGGCTGAGAACCCCTGCTTCACCCTAAATGCCTGAAGAAACTCTCGCACTTTTCCTCCAGTAAACTGAGTTCCATTATCCGCGATGATTGTATGGGGCAGCCCGAACCTGCAGATGATATTCTCCCATAAGAATTTCTTCACATTCTCTTCCTTAACCTGTTGCAGAGCCACACCCTCCACCCATTTGGTAAAATAATCCATAGCAGCCAACATAAACCTCCTTTTTCCGCTTGCCATTGGCAGAGGCCCAACAATATCTAGCCCCCACATGGAGAATGGCCAAGGGCTAAACACATTGTGCAAGGGCTCAGCTGGAGAATGTATGAACGGTGCAAACCTTTGGCATTTATCACATTTCTTGGCGTACTCTGTGGCGTCTCTCTTCATATGAGGCCAAAAATACCCCTGTGATATCAACCTGTAGGTAGTTGTTCGCCCTGCGGAATGACTCCCGCAATCGCCTTCATGAACCTCTGCCAAAAACTCCTGTGCCTTCCACGGCCCTATACATCTTAGTAATAGGCCGCTGAAATTTCTCCTGTATAGGTCACCCTCCAGCAATGTGTACCTCTGACTCCGCTGTTCCATTCTTCGCCTCTCCTGTTTATTCTCTATCTCTACTCCCCTCAAGAAAGCCTTTATCGGTTCCATCCAACCCTGATCCCACTCGGTGGTGAGCCAAACTCCAGCCTCATCTGATGTACTTGGGTTGCTCAACACTCTAACCTCAATCAACCGACCCTCTGATCCAGGAAGAACCGCCGCTACATAAGCCAAAGCATCGGCATGTCTATTCTCTCCGCGGCCTAGGTGGGTAAACCTTATTTTGTCGAACTTGCTTGCCCTTCGCTGTAAGGACTTCCAGGTATCTCGCCATCCGGGGGCAGCGAGCTGCAAACCCTCCATTCACCTGACAAACTACCAAATTGGAATCTGAGAACACAGATAACTCACTCACCCCTAGATCTTTGGCCAAGTCTAATCCAGCTATCACAGCTTCATATTCAGATTCATTATTTGAAGCCGCGAACCCCAGTTTCATTGATAGCTCAAGGCGATTGTTCTCAGGAGTTACTAACACGACCCCAATTCCATTCCCGGTATCCGTAGCAGAACTATCCGTGAAAACTCTCCACCCATTGTGCATATCCCAAGGATCTAAAGGGTCGCAACTGAACTCCCCCTCAGATTCCATTACCATTTCCTCTCCCCAAGTGGGATCCTCTGCTGGGAATTCAGCCAGAAACTCCGCCATGGCTTGCGCCTTTTCAGCCGTCCTGATCTAGTATGTAATCTCATAAGAACTTAGTAATACCGCCCACTTCAGGATTCTACCTAACTTCTTGGCCCTCAACGCCTGTTTGAGAGGCAAATCCGTCACTACCACCACAGAATGAGCTTCGAAGTAAGGCTTCAACTTAAGGGTTAAAAATATCAAAGCCAAAACATACTTCTCAATCCTACTGTACCGGGTTTCTGCATCCAGTAGGGTTTTACTTTGAAAGTAAACTGGCTTTTCTATCTTGTCGATCACTCTCACCAGAACTGAACTTATTGCGTACTCGCTAACTCCCAGATATAAATGCAACTTCTCGCCTTGTTCCGGTCGTGATAACAATGGTGCCTTCCCTAAGTAATCTTTCAACTCCTGGAAGGCTCCTTCACACTCCGCGGACCAATGGAAATCAGGAGTTTTCCTCAGCAAACGATATAGAGGGTGGCATTTGTCCGAAGACTTGGAAATGAATCTGTTAAGTGCCGCGACCCTACCAGCCAATCTTTGTACTTCCGTCACATTCTGCGGAGATGGCATCTCAATCAATGACCGAATCTGTTCTGGATTCACCTCTATTCCGTGGTGGGTGACTATGTCGCCCATAAACTTTCCTGAAGTTACCCCAAATGTGCATTTCTCGGGATTGAGTTTCAGCTTATGCTTGCGCAGTATGCCAAAAGTCTCATGGAGACCTTCTAAGTGTTCCTTTTCCGACATACTTTTTTCCACCATGTCGTCAATGTATATCTCGACCCCCCTTCGAATCTTGCCTTCGAACATCTTTTCTCCCAACCGCTGAAAGGTAGCACCTGCATTTTTCAGGCCGAAGGGCATCCTGGTGTAACAGTAGGTACCACCTTCTACCACGAAGGTGGTTTTCTCTTGGTCTAGCCCATACATCGCGACCTGATTGTACCCCATCGAAGCATCCATAAAGGAAAACACCTTATATCCTACCGTTCTATCCACTAACTCATCCACCTGGGGCATAGGGTAACAATCTTTTGGGCATTCCTTGTTTACATCTATGAAGTCCACACACATTCTAATCTTGCCATTTTTTTTGGTACCGCGACCACATTCGACAACCACTCCATAAACTCTACCTCCCTTATTATCCCCGCCCCCTTCAGCCGTACCACCTCTTCGCGAATACCTTCTGCGTATTTGGCTCTTATGCTCCTCATCTTTTGTCTTACTGGCTTAGTATATTCATTCATATGCAAATGATGACAGGCGTATTCTGGGTCTAAACCAGTGATATCCTCGATTACCCATGCAAATACATCAGTATTGTCCATCAAAAACTGCACCAGCTTGCATTTCCATTCTTCCGGCAAGTCAGCTCCAACCGATGTAAACTTTTCTTCCTCTCCCACCCCAAGGTTCACCACTTCCAACTCATCCATAGTTTTCGTTCCCAGCGGAGGCTCGTACACTTTTGTTTCCGCTGCCTCCTGTAATTGCTATGTTGATCCTGGTTCGTGTGACGGCCCCTCCCCTTTGGTACCGCGGACCATATTTTTTACTGTAACTTGATGGATGTTCTGTGCTGCCACTTGATCCCCCCTTATTTCATACGTTCCCCCATTAGCTGGGAAGTAGACCACCTGGTAAAATGTCGATGGGATGGCCTTCATTTCATGGATCCATTTTCTCCCTAGGATGGCATTATACTGGGAGCTAGAATCTACCACCATAAATCTGGTGAATACCGTTGTCGGGCCGGCTGTAACTGGTAACATCAATTCCTCCATGGGCTCTGTCATGCTGGCATTTAACCCATACAGATTGGTTCGAGGAGCTTTCAACTGAGCTCTACCGATATTCATCTCCTCCATGGCCCCCTTAAACAGCAAATCTACTGAACTTCCGCAGTCTATCAACACTCTCTTTACCAGATAATTACCCATCGCTATAGTAATCACTAATGCATCCTCATGCAGGGAAATTACTGACTCCAAGTCTTTTAGGGTGAACATTATGCCTTCCTCACCCTTTGCGGTTCCCTTAACTAACCGCGGTATGCTGACGACCTCGTTCACCTGTTGAAAACTCGCTATCTTTCTCACCTTTTCTCTGTGTGCATTTCTTCCCAGGGTTTTTCCACTAAAGATGACATTGATGGTACCTAGAATTCTAGCCGAAGCAGGCACTTTCTCAGCTTGGCGAACCTCTGCGACAAACTCCCTGAGCATCCCCTTTTTAATCATTCTCTCCACTAACCACTTCAAAGCATAACATTCATTCGTGGCATGATTCCTGATTTGATGATATGCACAGAATGGCTTCCCTTCTATTGCCACCGGTGTGCTCCGCGGACCCTTAAAGTATTGTTGCCCCTTAATTAGAGGCAAGATTTCCTCTAAGGGTCTGTTAAGCAGTGTCTGTTCGATTTCTCGGTATGGCTTCCTCTCTCGGATATCCCTTCTGCCGCGGTCTCCTGTCCTATTCGGACCTCGGCTCTCCCCTCTATAAGCTCCTTTCTCTCTTTCTTCCATTCTACTTTTTCCCTTCCGATCATCTCGGTCGACAACCTGCATTGCCTTTCCTGCTCTCTTTTGTTCCTTCGCGTTCCTCTGCATTATATCTTCGTAACGTATGTATTTTTCTACCTTGGGATACAAAGCATGCAACGAAGTGATTTCGATTTTGGAAACCGACTCATGAACCCTGGTTCCCGCCCTCAAGCCGTGCTGGAAGGCTATTACCGCGGTATGTTCATCCAAATTTTCCACTCTCAATGTCTCCTCCTTGAACCTGCATAGAAACTCTCTCAATGATTCAGCGGACCTTTGTTTTATGTTGAAGAGAGTCGTGATATCAACCACCCTTCTTTTCTGGTGTATGAAGTGGTCAACAAACGTGCGCTCCAGTTCTTCAAACCTTTTGATGCTCCGCGAAGCCAACCGATAATACCAATCCGAGGCTCCCCCCTTTAAACTTGCGGGGAACATCATACAGCGAAGCCTATCATAATTACCCTCCTGCCACAACGACATCTGCTGCCGGAAATGGTGCAAATGATCCGTCGGGTCTCCCTTCCCATCATACCTCTCAAACCTGGGTTGGGAGAACCTCTTAGGCACTTCCGAATTCCATATCGAATCTGCCAGTGGATTTTTGTTGAGGCTTGCAACCTCCTTATGCGTAGCACTCTGGTTTGCTTTTTCTACTGCGCGGGTTATCTCCCTATCCTTCTCAATCATAGCTTGTACTGCCTCCAATGTGATACCCACTGTTTGTTCTGCGTCCGGTGGTGGGTACTCCTCATTTTCCCCCTCCACTTCGCTGCTCTGATGATCATTCCGCTCCGTTTCACCATGTGTAATCTATCTCTTCTTTCTCAACTCATCATTCTCATTTCATAGCCTGACTATCTCCTCTTGGAGAAATCTGGTAGCGTCCGCCACCACACCAGATATTTCTTCCTCTCCTACTCTTTCTTCCTCTCTTACCCTTTCCACCTTGGTGCTCTCTATTTCCTCCACCACTTCTCTAACCATTGCTTTCTTAGGTCTTCCTACTCCTCTTTTCACTACAGTAGCCATTTTGCTTTCGGGTCCCCACAGACGGCGCCAAATGTAACTACAAGAATTACACCCTTAGAAATTACTAGTCTCCTTGTCTTACTCTTCTCTCGTCTTTTTTTTTTTTTTTTTTTCTCTTCTCTCCTCTTTGTCCTTATACTGTTCTTCTTTCTAACTGCTCTCTCTCATTCGTCCATCCACCCTGATCTTACGTGCATCAGCTTGCCACCTGTCCCACAACATACACCGCAGTTCTCGGCAGTTAGGGTTCCGCAGCTCCTATCCGATGCACCCTGTAGTATCTTCATTACTCTGACTACTGCCCACTCTCCACCCCTGCCATTCCCTGCAGTTCTCGGTGGGTATGGTGCCGCGGCTCAGATCCGCTGCACCCGGTCTTCTCTTCACTATTCTGTATACGGACCCTTCGCCACCAAAGATGTCACATGTCACGAATTTGACCCCTACAACGGTGTTAAAGTGTACCTTACTTGACTTGATCACATTACATTATGAATGTGGAAACAAACTTTCTTCCATTGCGCCAAATGGGGTCAACGTGTTATTTGGATTACTCGAATGGGTCATATATAATTCATTTGAGAAATTGATTATTCTAGCACCAAGCCCTAAACACTGGTGTTCTCAAAATGTCTCAGTATTTGTGTGAGCAAATTTCAATTGCTAAACTCTATACGAATCACTGCATAACAAACAAATTGAAAAATTAGCAGGTGCCGACTAGTAATGTCGGTAAAATTTTGGGGCGCGGTATTGGCACCCCGATAAATGGGACTAGCATCCCTTTGACAAAAAGTAAAACAATAATAGTTATTCCTTATATGTCCTTTTACACCCTATATGCCTATAGTTCTACGGCAGACAGTTGCCGCGAGATCTTATATCCTACGACAGGCAACTGCCGCGAGATCGCACAATCTACGACATTAGGTTGCCGCGAGATCGCATATCCCACGGTAGGCAGTTGCCGCGACATATTTTTTTTGTGTTTTATGTTTTTTTTCACTTCAAATTTTTCGTATTGAACACACACGACATATGGATACCTCATTTTCTTCTTTAAAGTTTTTTTATACACTCTAAGAACAACACCAAAACCATGATAAAAAAAATATCAATCGAGCCATAATTTTGCTATCTCGCAGCAAATATTTTCATATGTTATAAGAAAATTTTGTGATCAAATTAATGAAGAAGAGTTTTGATAAATAACACAAGCAAAGACTCAATTTTAGTAAACAAAATCATCTCGCGGCAACTAACTTTTTTATGGTGGCTATTAAAAAAAAGACCTCGCAGGCAACCCATATGGATCTCGGCAACCCAATGCCGTGAATTGTGTGATCCCGCGGCAGGTGCTTGCCGTTAGTGTTTTTTGTGTATTTAATGGAGGAGTGCTAGTATCGTTGAATTGGTTAAATGGGTGATAGTCCCATTTATAGGGGTGCCAATAAGTGATGATACTAGAAGTCTGGGGCTTGAACTCCGCTAGCATCAAAAAGTTACTAATCTTATATAAAATAGTAACTCACTATCAAAAAAATAAAATAAAACAGAATTACCAATAAAAAAAAAATTAAGGAATTACTGTATAACAAACTTGAGGAATTCCTGTATAACAAACGAATTGCAAAGTTTCTCTGTCATAGTATCGTACACTAATGTATTTGGGCCTTTTGGGAGATGCGGAAATATAAAAGATCGTAAAAACAATGTCCAAGCCCAAAGGTTGAATTGATCTTTATTTTACTCTCCACCGTATAAAATGCGGGTGAAACTGTGAAAGCCCAAAAAGTTTTTTACTCTCTTTCCTTTTCTGGAGCAAACAGCAGCAGAGAACACCTGGTACGAATAATAATAATATAATATTTGTTGTTTCTAATGGAGTGATCTGTTCATTCCGACTCACTTTTTGCTGTTTGAATTATTTATTATTAGTTTCAAACTTTCCAATCATTGAATACAGCCGTGTTTCTCATATTAAATTACAATAAACCCTAAAGTGGGGCTTAACGTTTACGGTTGCATATCACCCTCACCACTCGTCCGCACAGGTGCCAGTCGAGTTTTCATGTGTTTGTTTTCGTTCTACTTCTTTTTATTTTTTTAATATTATTAATCAACCAATGAAGCACTCATGTTTACATTTGTTTAATCTTGTTTTTGGCATAATCGAGTTATATTTAAGTATATAATTGTTTGGCAGCATGCATTTTGTTAGTGTGCAATTGCACGTAACTTCGTGTATATTTCAGTATCTCAGGAACATTTTTCAAAAAAATGAGGCTGTAGACCTATAGTGTGCACTTAAGTAGAGAAAATTAAATACTTGTTATAAGAAGAGAGAATGATATAGGGCACAGGGAATGTGGACAGTATCTCTTGTATTAAACTATTAATATGCCTTACACAATTCTTGTATATATGGAAACTTGTAGTCAGCAATCTGATATATTTATACTAATTTATGACACGGTGGCTTTATAGTCCCACGTAATATATCTCTGTTAGAGGTACATATGGCTTACAACCTCACACTTGAGTGAGCAAATTGGCACAGAGGAGAAACCATGCTAATCTTTCATGGATACACAGGCCGGCAGTGATGAAAACAATCATATTTAAGTTCGAACAGATTAATTATATATCAAGGTTGAACCAGCTCCTCTCTATGATAGATTTTATTGCTGGCGTGAAAATTTGGTGATTCAATGAATGCACTGAAGAAGTTGACTTGATACTAATACTGACACAGATTATATATGTTTTTTCTGCATCAAGTTGGAGCCAGGTACAACCTAGACTTATACTTTTAAGAGAAAAAATAATTCTAGAGAACACTTTTTTTAATCACTCATAAGAACCGGGTAGATGAAAGGTCAAATATACTCTTAACGTGAAATTAAAAACGGCTCGGATAAATGAAAGATTAAGTATATTCTTGGTACGAAATAATAAATGACCCGACCCAACCGAAACGACCCGATGTATATGGTATGAACAATTGTTCATACTTATTTGGGGTATGAACAATCACTGTTCATATCTCAACATGAGCTATGAACACTCATTGTTCATATGAACAATTATTGTTGATTGTTCATAATTATTTGTGATATAAACAATCATTGTTCATATCCTAACATAATGTATGATCAATGAAAACACATATTGGAGTATGAATAGTCACTGTTTATACCTTAACATGACCTATGAACAATCATATTGTTCATACCTATTTGGAGTATAAATAATCAATATTCATACCTCAACATAACGTATGATCAATAAGAACACTTATCGGGATATGAACAATTACTATTCATACTTCAATATGAGCTATGAACAATCAATGTTCATACCTCAACATAATATATGATCAGTAAGAATACCTATTGGAGTATGAACAATCATTATTTATAGTTCAACATGAGCTATGAACAATCATTATCCATACATCAATATATTGTATGAGGTACGCTCACCTATTGGAGTATGAATAGTCACTATTTATACTTCAACATGAGCTATGAACATTCATTATTGAATAATTATTGTTCATACCTATTTGGGGTATGAACAATCAATGTTCATACTTCATCATAATGTATGATCAATAAGAACACTTATTGGAGTATGAACATTAATTGTTCATACCTCAACATGAGTTATGAACAATCATTATTCATATATATTTGGGGTATGAACAATCAATATTCATATCTCAATATAATGTATGATCAGTAATTAAGAACACCTATTGGAGTATGAACAATCATTGTTTATATCTCAACATGAGCTATGAACAATCATTGTTCATACATCAATATATTGTATGAGGTACGTTCACCTATTTGGGTATGAACAATCATTGTTCATACATCAGCATAAGGTATGAACACTCATTGTTCATAGCAAAACGACAAAAAGGGTAAAATCGAAAAAAAAATTATTTCAAATCCGGAGCATTTGTCCTAAAGGGTTATTTTCACTTGAAAATTGGTTTTTCGGGTTATTTTCACCCGAAATTTGTCCTTGAAAGTGATTAAAAAAAATTGCTGGTTTTGAGAGTGATTTTCACTCAAAAATGGGCCTTGGGACCAATTTCTTGTACTTTGATAGTGTCCTACCTAAAATTTTATCCATCTTATGATTTTAACATGCTCAACTTTCTCCTAGATTTTAGCACGATCAAGTGGATACTTTTATTTTAGCTTCGTAATGAGAACCAGTACTTGCTCTAAATGCTCGAACTTGTAGAAGGAGTGTTGAGATTATTCCATCCCAATTTCTAGGTGTGTCCTGCCTATTTCTCTCCAGAGCCTCCTCTCATATTAATAGAATCAGGGAGTGACTTTCCAAAATAGATTAGGGGAAAAGGTAATTCTAGAGGACACATGTTTTTTTAATCACTGACAAGGATGGGGTAGATGAAATGTCAAGTATACCCTTGACGCAAAATTAAAAATGACTTCAATTCGGGTAGATGAAAGGTCAAGTATAACCCTGCTACGAAATAATAAACAGCCTGACCCAACCGAAACGACCCGGTGTATATAGTATGAACAATGATTGTTCATATTTATTTGGGGTATGAACAATTACTGTTCATACCTCAACATAATGTATGATCAATAAAAACACCTATTGGAGTATGAACAATCACTATTTATATCTCAACATGAGCTATGAACAATCATTGTTCATATGAACATTATTATTCATACCACCTATTTGGGGTATGAACAATCAATATTTATACCTCAATATAATGTATGATCAATAAGAACATTTATTGGAGTATTGTTCATACCTATTTGGGGTATGAACATCCACTTTTAATACCTATTTGGGGTATGAACAATCAATGTTCATACCTCAACATAATGTATGATCAATTCAATAAGAACACTTATTGGAGTATGAAGTATGAACAATCACTGTTCATACCTATTTGAGGTATGAACAATCACTATTCATACATTAACATGAGCTATGAACAATTAATGTTTATACTTCAATATAATATATGATCAGTAAGAACTCCTATTGGAGTATGAACAATAATTGTTTATACTTCAACATGAGCTATGAATAATTATTGTTCAATAATCAATATATTGTATGAGGTACGTTTACCTATTTGGGTATGAACAATTATTGTTCATACATCAGCATAAGGTATGAACACTCATTGTTCATAACATAATGACAAAAAGGGTAAAATCGAAAAATATTTATTTAAAATCCGGGCCATTTGTCCTTAAGAGTTATTTTCACTTGAAAGTTGTCTTTGAGAGTGATTAAAAAAAATTGATGGTTTTTAGAGTGATTTTCACTCGAAAATGGGCCTTTGGACTAATTTCTTGTAATAGAATTGACCCTCTACATAAGTTCAAGCTTATGGAGAAATTGACAATTTAACATGGTGTCAGAGCACATGTTTATAAGAGGTCTCGGATTATAGCCGTATAAGGTGAAAGTTTTGCACATAAATAAAAAAAAAGTGTTCACGAGGGGGAGTGTTGTGATTATTCCATCCCAATTTCTAGGTGTGCCCCGCCTATTTATCTCTCGAGCCTCCTCTCATATTAATAGAATTGACCCTTCACATAAGTTCGAGCTTATGGAAAAATTGACAATTTAACAGGAAGTTTCGCATTCGACATTGCATACAAAAGGGTCCAAGAGATGGTACTCATATTAGATGGTACTCCTATATAATAAGACAAATATGGAGTGGACTAGTTAACACTCCCAAAATGGGATCGCGGGCACACACATGCGACAACAACACTTGTTCTATATGATTTTTGATATGCTGGGTTAATAGTCAGTCCTAAAAGATTCACCCTGTATAGGATCTTTAAATATGATACGTACTGACAGTTTACTGTGAAAAACGAAATTGTGCTTGATCAGTTACATGCATATTAAGAGTAAATCCAAGTATGTCTCTAAAACGAGTCCTTGAATGCATCATTTTTTATATGTTTTGCACAAAAAATCTATTCCAGAGCTCACACTGTTGCTTCTTCTCATGAATATTTAAATTCTGATGTTTTTAAATGTATAGAAATGGCGTTCATCTGCGTTAGAGAACTGAGAACCATCCTGGTGAACAAAGATGTAGCTGTGGTGACGGGCTTAAGATCATTTTCAACCAAAGCAAGAAAGGGTTCCAAAGGTGGTACTTCCAGTAGCAACGCTCCAAAGGGATCCGTACTCAGCAAGGAGATCAAGTCGAGTACAGTCGTAGGTGGCAATACTCTCAAGGATGGATCAGACCCCGATCTTGGAAGATTCTGAGTATCCTGATTGGTTGTGGCGTTTGCTTGATAAGAAGCCACCTTTGAGTGAATTACGAAGGAAGAACATAGAAACTCTGCCGTATGAACATCTCAAACGCTTTGTTAAGCTGGATAACCGTTCAAGGATCAAGGAAAACAACTCCATCAAGGCTAAGAACTGAGCACAAATACTTCAGAGACCTTGTTCTTTTTTTATTCTTTTATGTCCTTTGTCATTCCCCTGTTTCTGTAGAAATGAGTCAAACCTTTGAAAACTGCTTGTGGAAGATTGTTACTTTTGTAGTTGCAATTTGTCAAAATAACGTTGAAGGAAGAACAGGGAGTACTTGATGTTTTGAAGAATTAGTAGATGGTATCGGCTGAATTGTAGAGATCTTATTTGCTTGTTCTCTATAATTACTGCAGTCAATTGTTATTATTATTATTTTTGCGATTTCAATTAAAAGTTTATTACTCTGCTAAATATGGAATCGCTTGGATCAAGGGAACGAGGCATTTCAAAGTATTTTCCATCATCAAGCCATCATGGTTGTTCTTCCAATGCTCATGTGGTTACTTGATGTTCTGCCTACTCTACAGGTGTTCTTTACTTTAGGCCTTTAGGGAAATGAGCGACTTGGAAAAATTTCTGAAAAAATTGACCTCAATGTTTCCTATTTGAAAACTCTGTGATGCTCTGCATCAACAACAGGGAGTAAGTTGCACGGCCAACATTGTTCCATCAGTCAATCTACACAGTACACACTGCTCTATCAACTCTTCTTACATTATTATCCCATTCTGATCGACGCCATCATTAAACATTAATCTTAGTCGAGGGACGTTCTGGCGTCCAAACCAAGTACCCAGACTGGCAGACTTGGTATTGTTCTAATATTGTTGGTCTTCCATAGTATTCTCCATGTGATCTTCCTCAGCTCATAACCCGATGACTCCGTGGTAATTCTGTAGTATTTTGTGGATCTTCATTCCTTTAGTGTGTTCTACTTTCATGCCTTTAATTAGGATATTAAAGTTTATTTCATAGCTGTGTGTCCTTGACATACTAATAGTCATAGGTTTTTCATAAAGAAAGCTAAGTTAGAGGACACTAAAAAACCAATAAAGTTGGAGAAGATCAGAAAAAAAGGAAGGAATCATGGGTGGTATCACTAGTACATAAAGGTCGATAGAACACGTTTTTAAACTGAGGTCAATTGTAATAGAGCACTCTTTTTATCAAATTTGGACCATGTTCTACCATGGTGTAGTCTTTTCCATAAGGCATTAGAACACGTTTTTAGTACCTAAGAATTGTGCTCTATTAAGACAATAAGAACACCATTTTGTAGGAAAACTGTGCTCTATTCCAACTGGTAATAAAAAATCACGGTCTACCTCCTAGACCAATACTTCACAATTTCTACTAAGAATTGTGATCTTCTTCTTCTTAAATCACAATTCTTAAATCACATTTTTTTTTCCCAAAACCCTATATATATATATAGGGATAGAGGCACATTTTTATGCGCACATTATAGCCACATTTTTCACATACAAATGAATTAAGGTCTGGTTTTTGGTGGAGATGATCTCTCCACCATGAAGATCATTCTCACAAATAATTATAATATTTGGATATGTCTAACCATGTAAAAATTAGTGTTCATTTTCGAGCTTTTTATCTAACGATTAAAATTTTTTGTGAGCATGTTCTGAGGTTAGATTTCTTTGAATGAGTTGAATTTTTGTGAGCATGTTCTCTATGGTGGGGAGATTATATCTACAAAAATTCAACCTTTAATTCAACTTTTAAGTCTACGATTTTGCTTGGATTAATTTACAATGTGGCTACAGTGAATGTGCCTCTATCCTTCCCCTATATATATTGGTAAGCCTGTTTTAAATGAGATCAATAACTCTTTGATGCTGGCGGGGTTCGAGCCCCAGACCTCTGGTATCATCAGCCAAAGGTTTTATCGACTTTGCTAGTACTAGGTTTTCCTATTTAAAAACTGAATGAAACATGCAAACAAAATTCTAAAGTCTAAACATCATCCAAATTGCAACACAGGAAAAGTATTTATTTTATTTATTGAGTAAATAGCCATTAGTTGTGACCGAGTTTACATATTGGGGAAAAAACCACATGACTAAATGAGACCATCTAGGTACTATGAAACCCAAAACAAGATCATCTGCATGAAGTCCTCTTCCTTATGCTCATCCTGCCAAAACAAATAAAAGCCTCTTTAATTAGAAGGGAATTAAAAATAAAAAAGAAGACATTGTCTAATACAAGAATAAAAAACAATAGTATCCAATAACTAGTTAAAACCACTAATTGCTCCAACAAATAGAAATTCTCACCACGTGCAATTTCTTGATCTTCATTAGCTGTCTCTGACATTTCTGCATCTACCATAAGAAATTCCATGTTTATTAGACGGGTTATGAATTCAATAATAAGATTATTATTCTAAAATAATAATATAAGAAACCACAACAACATAATGAATCTTAAATTACAAAAATGAAACAATGGGTAGGAAAAACAGGAGAAGCACAACCTCAACTATGCATAACATACTTTCCAGAAATTTATTTCCACAACATGTTGTCAACATAACCATGTATTATCTTCTTGACGGCAAAGCAACATTGAAAAGTGAATAAACCTTTGGTTGCTGATTCTCTATTCCCTGTTAACCTAGCAATTCTAATATGATTTGGAAACTGTTTTTTTTCTAGACAACAACTTCCTTTTGGCCACAATACATAAAATGCTTGCAAGTCGAAGGTAAATTTCATAGTTATGAACTTATGATACAAATGCGATTGGCATACACTCACCTTCATTACATTTTGAGAGAGAGGGTGAACCATTTCTGCAAGAATAAGGAAATCATAACAATTTTATCTTTTATCTATTTTTTTTTGCTAAAGGGTAATTGTATTAGATAGCAAAGAAAAAACAGTATACATTTTGTGAGGGCCTGGGTAGACCACTCCAACATACATTTTCGAATTTTTTTTAAGAAATAAATTTGAAATAAGTAGAGTGTTGATTCTCTACCCTATAAACAAAATTAGGTCTATTCTCCCACCATTGCTTCTCGCCTTTTGTTAGGGTTGCTCCTTTCTTTGCACACAAGTCTACTCCAAAATTTGTCTCCTTCCATGTGCTTGTTAGAACTATATATGCCTTCCCTTCAGTCCTTTCCCAATTTGCTCTAACTTTTTAGTGCACTGAGTTAGTTTGGAATGCTTTAATTGCTGCGTGGAGTCCGACTCCACCCATACTCCCATGCATCTCAATTGCCTTAGTTATACGTACCTTTAACAATAGCTCTTGATTCAGCCACATAGTTTGTATCTGAGCCTATTCCCCCAATGTAAACTCCAACAACTTCGCCTGTGTGCTTCCTGAATAGTGTTCCCCAACCTGCTGGACCAGGGTTGCCTCGAGCACAACCATTTGCATTGATTTTTAAGTATTCAGGTGATGGAGCAGTGTAGTAACACTCAAGAATCCTTGGCACTCGTCTCAGTTTGTTCCTCAGTCCCAAGGCATGAAGTGCTTCCAATTCCAGAGGGGTGTTGTCCATGGTGCGACCAGAGAAGCAACCTATCATTTAACTACACTATAAAATATCAGATCCAAGTAAAAATTATTACCAAATTTAGAAACGCTAGGCTTTACTGCCAATATTAATCCAATAAAGCAGTCGTTTGATTTAGTATCAAAATCCCATAAACTTAACTCAAGTTTTGGCTTTGCCCCTGATAAGTTTGAAACAGTAAAAGATATAACGAAGAGACAAATAGTGTATGTTATGCATATTAGACGTTGAAGTGGATATCCAAGAATGTACTCATAAGCAACTCACCATTGTGATCTAGTTTGGATTCTACAGGAACCAAGAGGGGATAAGGAACCACAATGATGTTCCCCAACTTTCTTCCTGGACAAACATTGAATTAATAAAACAAAGGCCCAACGACAACTAAAGGCATGGACTAATACATGGTCAAAGAAAAATGAGAAGAACACAATAAAACAAACACTAAGAAGGAGGCCATTTAGAATCTATAACTCTTTCAGTCAAAATAGATTCATTTAAACATTCGTTTAATAATTGCATGCTTAAGAACTCGTAGTTGTTGTAAAGGCTTTAGAAAATGAGTCTAAAATCTAAAAACCAACCTTCATGTCAAGAGTCAAGAATCTTAGAGTAAGTATTGGTATAATAATATATGAATTGACTTCTACTTTAAGATAAACTTCTAAATGCTAAAAATGGTTAGCTTAAAAATGTTTTAACTTCCATTTAGTCGCACCTACTAATTTTAGTTTTTTTAGTCTCCTTAAAAGAATAGTCTGACTTCTTTCCAACCAAGGAATCTACAATGTTTATTAATGAAGGAATCTAAGTACAAAGAACCACTAAATATATCAGACTTACAATTGTTCATAAAACAAGTCCAATGTCAAAAGTCTTTTATTATACTTTAACATTTGCCCTGCCTCTCCTGCCAGGTAAAACAGCTCTTGTATCTCCCCTTCCTTTGAACTTAGCAACTCCAATCTCTATCTAAATCCACACCCCCCCCCACTCTTCTCCCTCCCACTCTGTCCTTACTCTCGGGTTTCTAGTCTCACATTTTTTATTCGGGTCCTTTGTTTCTGTCCTACCATGAATTCAAATCAGCATCCTCTGATACTAGGGGAAACCTCTACCTCAACATCAAATGCTATAGAACTACTACAAAAAAATATGAAGAACCTCCTCACCTAAAAAAACAAGTAGTGATTGAATGTCTTAATGCTGAAGAATAGGGTGATGACAAATTGATGGTGGTTGGGAAATTGTATGGTGGCTCCAAAATTGTCTTAGATGAAATGGGGGAAGAACTCCATTGGATATGGCAAACTAGAGGTCAAATGGCTATGGAGTTCCTCACCAAAGAGCATATAAAGATCACCTAGCCTTTGAAAAAGTTGAGGAATTAAGGCATGTAACCTGTAATGGGCCTTGGCTGGTACATGACCATATCCTATCCATCATGAAATAGGTTCGGAACCAGCATGTGGAAGATTATAAATTTGATCTGGTCAATTTATGGGTTCAAATATGGGGTCTTCCAAAAGAGCTAATCAATAAAGAAAATATCAAAATCATTGGAGCATAACTGGGTCAGGTTTCGGAGGAGGATGTATCATGTCCACTTGAGTTCAGTAAATCGGTAGCAAGAGTAAGAGTTCTGCTAGATATTAAGGAAGGACTTACTAAGGATCTAACAATCATGCTTGAAATGGGTACTTCTTTCCATGTCCAGTTCAAGTATGAGAAATTGGATATCTTCTTCTACTTTTGCGGAGTGATAGGACATGATCATTCTGCTTGTCGAATCAGAGCACAGTTTCGATATGATTTGATAAAATGTGGGGGCTCAGGTAAAGATATTAAACCAAATTTTACAAGTATGATGAAGGCCAACAAATTTTTCAATGAGGTTGCATGCAAGGAGAAACAGGTAGTCATCATATCTGGACCACCAAAGCAGCTGTGGTTTGATGAAATTCTTGCTTCAGAACGAGAAGGTTTTTCCAGTCAGGAGAGATCATCGGTGACATGTGGAAGATCAGACAGGTGGCAAAACAGTAGGCCCTTAAGGACTCACCTTGAGAACAGGAATAATAGAGCCGTTGGAGATGTTGCAGGGGAGGGACAGATAATGGGCCCAGCTGGAGATACAACGGTAACAAATATGGAGATGTCTATGGAGGTGGATTCAAGACCTTACTTACTTGGGCCTGCTGAATTGAAGAATAGAGAACAAATTGGGCCCAATTCATTGGTGGAGAGTATAAGGCTAGTATCGGGTTTTGGGTCCTGTTCAGATAATAACCAACTAGCCTTGACACAAGTCTATAACAAGCCCAATAGATCTCAAGTAATGGTGAGTAAGGAGGTGGACCTACCTACCAATCCTAGCCCACACAACCGCATCCAGAGGCAGCTGGAATCCCCAAGCACAGACCACCACACACAAACACCTCATCCTATCTGCAGAAATCCTTTGGAAACCCAACCTAATTTACTCTCACCCAATGTAGACGATGAATCTCTAGGTATGGAGAATGTATCTGTAACATGTGTTGACCAATTCATGCTCTTTCAATATACAAGATTGGTTCGAAAAGATGGGAAAGCTTTTAAGCAACTGGCGGTATGAAACCCTAGAATTACTAGGAGGAATAAAGGCAAACCTACCCTCTTTAGCAAACCATACCCATAAGACCAAAGCTTTCGTCTCTCAAGTCCAGATACCAACAAAAATGCAAGATCTCATATTTGTGTCAAAGTATGGCTAATAGATCTAAGAAACAAGAGGAACTGTTGGGTAGGGTAAGAAATGCAGCCAACAGATCGAAGAGAACTAATATTATGGCTGAGGAAATGAGAAGAAAAGGTAAAGGGAAGGACCTCATTCCATGAAATGCTAATATTATATCAATTTCAAGTGAATCTGGTGAAATACATGATAACCAGGAGAGGAGGATGATCCCATATAAGCAAGAGAAAGAGGAATATGCCACGGATAAAAGTGTTTCATAGCCTCCCCCTTTGGCCATGGATGCTTCTACTATGAGAAAGTCCCAAGCTAGGAGAATGAACCCCCAAGGAAAAGGAATGGCTCTGGATTCAGAAGAAAGTGAGGAGAGTATCTAGGAACATTATGCACGATCAGATGGAAGATCTATGGACATGTCTATCTCTAGTGGCTCTATCAGCACGTCTAAAAAATGCTCCAACTCTGCAAAAGCCTCAAAAGGGTTCTCGGTGACTATCCCTACACAGTCACCTTTACCTCAATGACAATATATGCCTGGAATTGCCGGGGTATTGGTTCTATCACGTCGGTTCAACATATAAATGATCAAATGGGGGTGTTGGGAGTGAATATAGTGTGTTTGTCTGAAACTAAGGTGGATAGTAGGCGAATAATGGCTGTTAGTAAGTTATTAAAGCTGGAAGAATGTTTTTCGGTACCTGCTAAAGGTTTGAGTGGTGGTATAGCAATCATGTGGAAAGAGGATGTGGACCTGGAAATACTTGGGGCAACCAAAAACCAAGTAACAGGTAAAATCTCAAACTATCTCAATACAAGTTCTTTCTTCTTTTCTTTTGTCTGTGGGGATCCTATTCCATGCCACCGAGGTAGGATTTGGGTTGAGTTAAGGGATATTACTCCCTTGGTACCTGACCTTTGGTGTCTATTTGGAGATTTTAATGCCATTTCTTGTTTAAGTGATAAAGTGGGTGGACGTAGCACCCTGACAAAATACATGTTGGATTTTAACAGTTTGATAAATGATCTTGGGTTGGTGGATTTAGGTTTCAAGGGTTCTAAATTCACTTGGAACAATAACAGAATTTATGGGGACATGTTTTGGAGAGACTTGACCGTGCTATGGCCACCCCACAATGACTAACTTGCTTCCCACATGCATATGTTAGGACCATAGCCAATGCATCTTCTGATCATTTAGCTTTGCATATCTCTCTTAACAGACTTGAGGAAAAATGTCTAAAACCTTTTAGATTTTTTAACATGTGGTTTGATAAGTGCTCAAAAAGTGCTATTTAACCCTCGATTATGCCTCTTGTTTAGCCATCTTAGTGGACTAATAGTGTTTATAAGTTGTGTTTTAAGATTCTACAGGTGAAAAAGAGAGTTTTGTAGAATATTAGAGAAAATGGGGTAAAATGAAGCAATTCGGAGCATCAATGATCACATGGGAGGTCCGTGGACAATCATGGAGAAGGCCAAGGAATTGAAGCTATTAAATATGCGACTTGGACCTATTTTAAAGTCTATTTAGAAGCCCAAGGCCAAAGGATTCATTGCTTGGACCAAAGCCCGCAAAAGAGGATATAAGGATAGAGCAGAAGAGAGAAAATCGGCTTATGCGTCTGGGACGCATGGATCGAGCGTCCAGACGCATTGATTGCATCTGGGACGCATAGATCGAGCGTCTAGACGCATTGATTAAGTCTGGGACGCATGGATAATGTGTCCAGACGCATGAATCTTTAATCAGCCCAATTCCTTCTCAGTTTGAAGAGCGAAGTCGGACTCTGAAAGAAGTCTATTTGTATTAGGAAACAAATGACGGTTTGGAATGCTTCTAGAACTCATTGTAACCCCTATAAATAGAGGACCTAAGTGCCTCATGTAATGGGCCAATTCACTTATATTCTTGTCTCCTTAACTTGAGGCGAGAGAGATTAATAATAAAAGATCGGTTTTAACTAGTCGAAGTCTTAATAAATTAGTCTTTCTAGTCTTATGTTCTTCAACTCTTCTTCTTCTCGTTCTTAGTGTTCTTCCTTCTTTATGGAAGGCTAATCTTCTCCTTCAAGGGAGGAGATGAAGCCGATGCTTAAGGTTTAATGATTCTTCCTCCGGTTTATGGTGTTCTTCAATCAGGTTAGTTCTTTATGTTTTTAGTTATTAGTTCCATTGCCCACACCGGGGGGATGGAAGTATAGATTAAGGTTTTATTTATTACAATTGAATATCATGCTAGTTTAGGGTTTTATTTATTGCAATTGAATATTTGCTAGTAATATGCTTTTATTTATTGCAATTGAATATAATACTAGAATAGAGTTTTATTTATTGTAATTGAATATTATACTATTATTCTCTACTTTTCTTCTAATTGTGTGTAGTGTTTTAGAGTAAGGGAAGTATTCCTTGTGTTTGCCTTTTAGATGGTGATTCATTGAATAGCTACCCAAGCTCACATAAAAGGAAAGAAGATACTAGTAACATGAATATAGGAACAACCTTAAGTAGAGTTAATTGTTTAACGATGTTTCACCCAAAAGGCATTGGCACTTTCATTTCAATTGCTCGATTGTAGTCTACTTGGAGAACAACATGAAGCAAAAGGTCATTGAATCAAAAGCATTGGTGGATTTGAATCTCTTGAATCTATCTCTCTCATATTCTCTCCTTATTTCCAATTCTTAGTTTTAGTATAAGTTTAGTTAGTTTAGTTTAGTTTAGCATTAGAATCTACAATATCTATAATCATAGTTTTTAATCCCTCAAACCCCTTTCCAAATCGTTCTTCACATAACATACACTTAAAAGTGGAACGATACCCTACTCATCCTTTACTTATTGAGGGATAATTAGGTTTTGATACTTTCTTTTTTGTTCAACGCGACCATACCACATCTAACACACAAAAGAGGTATTGGTCAATGGTTACCACGGGATATAATTAATTGTAGCCCTAGAAAAGAGAGGTTGGTCAAATGGTAGCATTAAGCCGCTTTAAGTTGTTTATGTTTAACGTTTTCTTTCAAGATTAGAATTTTGGATCTTGAGGTAATTTTAGCCACATCATCCATCCTTTTGAAAAGAAAGAAGAAGCTCAGGACATCTCAAGACAAGATCTACCATCCAGGTTAGTCGAATCTTCATTCTATTTATTTTTCTTAGTATAGTTGCATCGTAGTTTAGTTTTATTGCTTTCTTAGTATAGTTGCATCATAGTTTTATTGCTTTCTAGTATAATTGCATTTAGGACCTTTTCAACAATTGAAGTTGTAAGCCAACACAGCGAAACATCAAACTCTAGTGTTTCTTGTCTGAATCTTGACAAACAGACTATCGTCTGTGGGACGTGGTACTTAAGCAATCTAAGTGATTCACCATAACCCTAGAAGAGACAACTTTAGACAACGGGCGAGATACTAGCTGTAAAGCCCAACCCAGTTGAAGGAAAGTAGTTTTGCATATTAGTATAATTTAGAATAGTTGCATATTAGTTTAATTGCATTCAAGCATAGTAGGATAGTTTTCATCATCTTCGCATAGCAAGAATACTAGATAGGATTGATATAATGGCCGCACGCAATGATGGAGGTGTTATGGACACCAATAATCCCGGCTATCACACCCATGCAAAGCACATGAGAGGAAGAAGCCGAAATTTTTTATTCGCCAATCATTGGAGACCCACCCAAAGAAGATTGTTTTTCCGAAAACGTAAGCTAACCAGTTTGAGCTTAGAGCATCAGTAATCTCAATGCTTCCAAAGTTCAATGGTTCAGACAATGTTCAGCCATATGTTCACATGAACAGATTTCTATCAGTCCTCAGAACTTTCAAGAACCAGAATATCAAAGATGAGAGTATCAAGTTGATTCTTTTTCCGCTCTCACTCGAAGGTAAAGCCTCCGAATGGTTAACTGCACAGCCGATTAATTCAATAGATAATTGGGAGAAGTTGAGAACAAAGTTTATGAACAAGTTCTACCCACCCCAGAAGACAGATGTCATGCAGCAAGCCATTAGCAATTTCAAAGGAAAAGTGGATCAAGAATATCATCAAAGCTGGGAGAAATTTAATAATCTGCTAGTCTCATGTCCACATCATGGTTATGATAAGAGCACACTTGCTCATTTTTTCTATCGAGGACTCTCGATGATGAACAAGCAGATGATACAGTCAATGCACAAAGGCAAGTTTACATCAATGGATGGAGAGGAAGCTTACAACTTTCTAGAGAATTTAGCTGAAGAAACACAACAATGGACTACTAGCAACGTGGATGTCGCTAGCATGGAGGGGGAGCCAAAGCAATTTGGTTACCAAGCACATGAACAAGCAGATCAAGAATTGAAGTCTACATTGGCCAGCATGGCCACCAGCATTGAAACTTTGAGTAAGAAATTCAATCAGTTCTCCATGAATCCCTCCAAGATCAACAAGTCTCAAGATAAATCTCTCCCAGTCATGCAAGCTAGCCAATACTGCGAAGTCTGTTCAGACACTTCTCATGCAACTCTAGAATGTCCTGGTTACTATCAACATGCATCAGTTGGAGAGTACAATGTGAACTCATTTCAGAGGCCCAACCAAGGTGGTAATAACTTTCAAGGTAATTATTGGAGACAGAATGCTGGACCCCCAGGTTCTCAAGATCAAAGTTATATTCCACAGACAAGTCAAGTTTCACAGTTGGTCCCTCAACAACAATTATACTCTTAACAAAATTCCAATACAAGTGGAGAGTTAGTGCCTGATCCTAGGAGAAATTATGCCGCACCTGCCAACCTAGAGAATGCAATTACCTTGCTATCACAGAAAAATCAGAAGTTTGAAAGTGTTCTAGAGCTTCTTCCACAGTCTCAGCTCAATCTCCAGCAATCTCAGGCAAGTCAATGTTCTAGAATGGAGTCTCTAGAGGCTAAGGTCGACCAACTCACTACTGCTTTGTCTGTAAAGACACAAGCCACTCAACCTAGCTTATTGGAACCAATATCGAAGAGTGAAAATGTATGCCACATTGGGACAACTTCTAGTACTGATCACCTCCATAATCATGTTAGCTCAGTTACTACTCTTAGATCAGGATTGAAGATAGACAACAAGGTTGACTTACCTTCTCATAATGACATTGCTACAGAGCAATTGGTCAAGATTTCAAATGAAGTTCAAAAGGAAGTGGAGGAAATCATTTCCACTCCCATTTGTCAAGACAACCAAGACAAGATATGCAAGAATGCCGAAGAGAAAGAAGAAGCGGACACATACGTCGATGTGTTTGTACCGAAGGCACCTTTTTCCTATATTTTTGCTCAAAGCAAAAGGACAAGCAATTTTCAGAGATGAAGGAGGCATTTGAGAAAGATAACATCAATATCCCCTTTCAAAGCGATCAAGCGTTGCCATCATATGCCAAATTCTTGAAGGATGCATGCAACATAAAGAGAAGTACTCATGTTCCAAAGCGGCGTTTCTAGCTAGACAAACAACATCTATTATCCATCAGCAAGCTCCAGTCAAGCTCAAAGATCCAGGAAGTCCTACAATATCATGCAAGATAGGAGAAAAATTCACGGGTAATGCTCTCTTAGACCTTGGTGCTAGTGTTAATCTCTTGCCATATCATTTGTACCAAGCGTTGGGCCTGGAGAACCTAAAGCCTACACAAGTCAAATTGAAGTTAGCTGACCGTTCTACCAAGATTCCAAGAGGCATAGTTGAGGATGTTCTTGTTCAAGTAGCCGATTTCTACTATCCAGTGGATTTCATTGTGATAGACACCCAGGAAGCCTTTGATAAAATACCAATTATTCTAGGCCGACCTTTTCTCGCTACCGCAAAAGCTTTGATAAATTGTCACAACGGTGAAATGAAGATCAACTTTGGTAAGATGTCCATGGACATAAATATCTTTCACCTGTTGCATAAGGATTGTGATGAAGCCGAAGGTGGAGAGGTGTACTTCCTTGATAGTATGATACAAGAATTAGGCCCCATTCGAGATACAATTGAAAGTGCTCAATCTACTGTAAAACCGTGATGAACCCCGAGAAACCCACCAGAGGCGTTGCTAGCTATGTTCTTAGAATCTATGCAGAAAATTCAGAATCTAAGTGAGCAGAATGGAAAATTGGCAGAGAGAGTATCATATCTTGAGAAGATGAACTCTACATTTCAAGATGAACAACATACTTCTACCCAGAAAAATCAGTTACTAGAGAATCAGCTTAAAGAAGTTTTGGAAAAACAACAGAATCTAGAAACTGAAATGAGTCTTCTGAAGCAGAAAGTGGACCATATTGATAAGAAGAATTGCACTGTTGAAGCCTCTTCTACACCATTATTGTCTGAACGAGAGAAGTATGTGAACCAGTCTACTGCCCACCCTGAGAGTAGTCAGCCAGACATCCATTATCATCACTGTGGTGGTAAAGAGCACATCAGATACTATTGTCCTGTTAGAAAGAAAGATTTTCATCAATCTTCTACACAGAGGAACCACAAGGCCTATCACACAATCATCAGACCTGAAATAGTTCAAGGTAGAGAAGCAACTTCACCAGTAATCTTTCCAGCATATCAAGGAGTATTTTTAACAACCCACAAGGTGAGACCTCCTCGTCCTCCAAACATTCGTCAGATTTGGGTAAAAAAATCTGATCTCCTCACTCCAAATTGATAATACATTACGTCTTGGGGATCTGACGTAAAAAGACCTAAAAATTCTGCATCAATGGTAATATCCTACCTTTTTCTCATCCATTTCATTTACTTCTTTATACATTGAGGTCAACGCATGCATAAGTAGGGGGAGGGTGTACTTGAGAAATGAATTTCGAAAATTAGTTTTCAAAAACTAAAATATTTTTGTTTCTATATCAGCAGCATGAGAAAAATGAATTTTAATGATGAGTCTGGGATATATATTCTATACTGCTTAGTGTTGAGTTTGATAGATAGTTGATATTATTGATTTCATTACCGCTTAGACTATTTATTATGCTCGGACATAGTTCTTATTGATAGAATTCTTTATCAAGGCATCACCATAATACTTGGTCAGTTTTGTGTACTTTTGCTAGAAGAGAGATTTAAACCCCTAGTAAACTAGAAGTAGATTTTTTAGACTTAGCCCGTGAGACTTGAGCTTTATACCCATTCTTTGGAGAGTTCTTACGAAAAAATCCGAAGTTTTAGTGACTCAACATCTTTCAGTTCTTTATGTCGTTTGTAATATAGTCTCATTATTCGTTAATTTGGTTAATCACGTGACATCAACTGGGGAGATAGCCATTAGGTCTTGTAGTCTATTCGAAATAGAGTATCATACTGATAAGTCAAGTAGTGAACCCATTCAGCCTTTATCCCACCTAGTAGGACCATCATGTTAAACCCTTTTGAGCCTTACAATAAGCCATTTTCTTTCATAAAACCTTTACCCGTCACCCAACTCCAGACAAGGAGTATAGCCAAAATCTTTATCAGCCATACCCATATGTTTCTGAGAATACGAGGGACACAAAGAGGAAGAAAGAGCACAAAAGGAAGATTACAAGGAAATACCAGAGAGATACAATAAAGACCATCATTCTGTTCTAAGTGAAAGAAGCTAGTGGAAAACAAGCATATCCAGTACTAATCAAGGATATACCACTGGAAAAAAAAAAAAAAAAAGAACAGAATGGATGGAAAAGCTAAGATAAAGGAAGAATTTTCTCTACAATACAGAATTTGAAGAAATCTTCCAAAGAAAGAAGCAAAACCCTTAGTGTTTTCAGAAACAACCTTAGAATCCTTTTTACCTTTCCTTCATAAACCAATACCCAAGCCAAGTTACAACCCATGACTTATCATTACAGTATGGTACGAAGTCTAGAATAGGTGAGAGGATGCTAAAGTGAAGGACCCGACACTTCATATGTGATTGACATTCTTTCCATGAGACTACTTTTATTCAGAAGTTTGTTTTTCAAAGTATTATGTGGGATGTTCATATGCATTATTCTTTTCCCCGTGCATGAGGTAAAATAGTAGACCATCCTCCTCGAGAGATTCTTTTCTCGAGAGTATGACCGGTGAGGATTGAAAGTCGAGATTATCTACCTATGGTAAACTAGGGGATTCCGTTTCTTGGATAGGAGAGTATAGGAGATTGACTAAGTACACACATAAGCCTTGATTGAGAATTTTGTCAATTTTTACTATCTCCCATCATAATCTATGAGTCTTTGCAGAAATGTAGTTAGCAATGGAGACTGTCTATTGGGGTAAGCACTAAGTGGGTAAGGAATTTCTCTCTCTGAAAAATACTACCATTCTTAAACATGCTATTGATTGATTTTGTGGGTATATCACCTGAAAACCCTCACGAGACTATAACTCGTCCTTTTTGGGGAACTTAAAGGTTTAAAGCCTTGTTGTATATGGTAAATGCAATCGCGATGCCTGCGAAAATGAGTTAGGATTTTATTTTTGTTATTAGGATGTGATTTTGATCACTTATCTATTTTTTATCTTATTTGCTAAGAGACTAGCAAAAGGCTAGTTGGGAGTTGTGATAAGTGCTCAAAAAGTGCTATTTAACCCTCGATTATGCCTCTTGTTTAGCCATCTTAGTGGACTAATAGTGTTTATAAGTTGTGTTTTAAGATTCTACAGAAAAAGAGAGTTTTGTAGAATATTAGAGAAAATGGGGTAAAACGGAAGCAATTGAGACATCAATGATCACATGGGAGGTCCGTGGACAATCATGGAGAAGGCCAAGGAATTGGAGCTATTAAATATGCGACTTGGACCTATTTTAAAGTCTATTTGGAAGCCCAAGGCCAAAGGATTCGTTGCTTGGACCAAAGCCCGCAAAAGAGGATAGAAAGATAGAGCAGAAGAGAGAAAATCGGCTTATGCATCTGGGACGCATGGATCGAGCGTCCAGACGCATTGATTGCGTCTGGGATGCATAGATCGAGCGTCCAGACGCATTGATTAAGTCTGGGATGCATGGATAATGCGTCCAGACGCATGAATCGACACTGTAGCCAATTCCTTCTCAGTTTTGAAGACGAAGTCGGACTCTGAAAGAAGTCTATTTGTATTAGGAAACAAATGACGGTTTGGAATGCTTCTAGAACTCATTGTAACCCCTATAAATAGAGGACCTAAGTGCCTCATGTAATGGGCCAATTCACTTATATTCTTGTCTCCAGAACTTGAGGTAGAGAGAGATTAATAATAAAAGATCGGTTTTAACTAGCTGAGTCTTAATAAATTAGTCTTTCTAGTCTTATGTTCTTCAACTCTTCTTCTTCTCGTTCTTCGTGTTCTTCCTTCTTTATGGAAGGCTAATCTTCTCCTTCAAGGGAGGAGATGAAGCCAGTGCTTAAGGTTTAATGATTCTTCTGGTTTATGGTGTTCTTCAATCAGGTTAGTTCTTTATGTTTTTAGTTATTAGTTCCATTGCCCACACCAGGGGATGGAAGTATAGATTAAGGTTTTTATTTATTACAATTGAATATCATGCTAGTTTAGGGTTTTATTTATTGCAATTGAATATTTTCTAGTAATATGCTTTTATTTATTGCAATTGAATATAATACTAGAATAGAGTTTTATTTATTGTAATTGAATATTATACTATTATTCTCTACTTTTCTTCTAATTGTGTAGTGTTTTAGAGTAAGGGAAGTATTCCTTGTGTTTGCCTTAGATGGTGATTCATTGAATAGCTGCCCAAGCTCACATAAAAGGAAAGAAGATACTAGTAACATGAATATAGGAACAACCTTAAGTAGAGTTAATTGTTTAACGATGTTTCACCCAAAAAGGCATTGGCACTCGCTCAATTGCTCGATTGTAGTCTACTTGGAGAACAACATGAAGCAAAAGGTCATTGAATCAAAAGCATTGGTGGATTTGAATCTCTTGAATCTATCTCTCTCATATTCTCTCCTTATTTCCAATTCTTAGTTTTAGTATAAGTTTAGTTAGTTTAGTTTAGTTTAGCATTAGAATCTACAATATCTATAATCATAGTTTTTAATCCCTCAAACCCCCTTTCCAGTCCTGTTCTTCACATAACATACACTTAAAAGTGGAACGATACCCTACTCATCCTTTACTTATTGAGGGATAATTAGGTTTTGATACGCTTCTCTTTTGTTCAACGACCATACCACATCTAACACACAAAAAGAGGTTGGTCATGGTTATCTGATATAACTTGTAAACCTTGCATAGATGAAGCATGGAAGTCTGCTATGCATGATATAAATGTGCTAAATAGATTGCATGCTACTAAGGAGAGTCTCTCATACTGGAATAAGAATGTTTTTGAAAATATTTTTCAGAATATAAAAAAACTCAGAAAACTGGAAAATGTCTTATCCAAGCCTTTTACTATTGCTAATCATAATAAGGCCAGAACTCTCAAAGCCAACCTCCTTGAATGGTACATGAAAGAAGAATCCTATTGGAAACAAAAATATACAAATCATTGGATAAAGGAAGGGGGGAAAAATACTAGATTTTTTCATCTTTCCACCATATATAGGAGGAGGAAAAATAGGATCGAAAGGATCAAAGTTAATGATGGTATATGGTACTCTGGGAGAGTTGATGTGGGTAAGGCTATAAATGATTACTTTTTTGACATTTTTTCATCTGATTGCCCTGAAGTAAATAGTGATATTTTGGATTTGTTTCATCCTGTTATATCTGATAGAGAAAATATCCTGTTCACTGCTATTCCATCTTATGATGATATATGGCAAGTGGTGAGGAAGTTTGGGAAGCTCAAGGCTCTTGGGCCTGATGGTTTTCAAGGTACCTTTTATCATAACTATTGGGATACTATATAGGGGACTATATTACTGCTTTTGTTTAGGAATTTTTTTCCACTGGGAAGCTGAACCCTAGTTTCAATGAAACTTATATAGCTTTGATTCCAAAAGTGTCTAATCCAGACCATATGTCCAAGTTTAGGCCTATTAGCCTATGGAACTTTAGCTACAAGATCATCTCTAAGATCATATTAATAAGATTGTGTCACCCTTCCAAGGAGCCTTTATAAAGGGGAGGAGCATAGGGGATAACATTGGTTTGGCTTGTGAGGCTTTTCATAACATAAAAGATATGGAAAAAAAAAAAAATATGGTTGGATGGCCTTAAAAATGGATATGACAAAAGCATATGATAGGGTGGAGTGGTCCTTCCTTGATGACATCTTTGAAAAATTGGGTTTTAGTGAACTTTGGAGGAATTTGATTTTATAATGCCTTACTACTGTCCTCTTTAAGGTTCTTTTGAATGGTTCCCCTCTTGAGAAGATCATCCCTGAAAGAGAGCTTAGGCAGGGAGACCCCCTATCTCCCTACTTGTTCATTTTGGTCTCTGAGGCTTTATCAAGGATGCTTGCACAAGCTGAGCATAGAGGAGAGATTCAAGGTATCAGGATCAAGAGAAACTCTCCTTCTATTACTCACCTTCTGTATGCATATGACTTGATTATTTTTTCCAGAGCTAATCGTCAGGATAACAGCCATCTTAAGGCTATCTTACAACAGTACTGTGATGCCTCTAGGCAACAAATTAACTATGACAAACCTAGCATTTTCTTTAGTAGGAATGTTAGATTTAGAGTTAAGTTTAAGCAGAAAAGATTTTTGAAAATGAAGCTATTTGACTCTAAGGATAAATATCTTGGAGTCCCTATCATGTTAACTAGAAAAAAAATTGAGGACTTTGACTATCTGGTGGATAAGGTACATGGCAAGATTAAGGGATGGAAGGTTAAGGTGCTCTCCAAGGCTGGAAGAGTAACCCTTATTCAATCTGTGGTTCAGGCTACCCCCCTTTATGCCATGTCCATCTATCTCCTCCCTGTCTCCACATGTGACAAGATAGACAAGGCCTGCAGAGATTTCTTTTGGAATAGGTCTTATAATTCTAATAGTGTCCACACCATTAGGTGGGAACACCTATGCAATCCTAAACAAGTGGGAGGTTTAGGGTTTCGAAAAGGCAGGAATATGAACATTGCTATGCTAGCAAAATTACCTTGGAAAGCTGTTACTGACATTGAGTCCATGTGGACAAAAGTGTTCACTAGCATTTGTGGCAAGAAATGGATTGGGGATGTGCTCAATCCACCTGAGAAAGCTTCCCTTTTCTGGAAAGGAGTCCACAAAGTGTTCAATATGGTAAGTGGGGGGCTTATTTGGAACATTGTGGATTGCTTAACCACTTCAATACTTCATGACCCCTGGCTTTGTAAAGATGGTAGGCCTACCACCCTTCAAGAGCTGGGAGTTGACCACCCAGACCTTGAACCTCTTCATGTGGCTGATCTTTTCATGACTAATGGGAATGGTTGGGATACTGAAACACTTAATATGCTTTTCCACCCTCTCATCAGTGAGAGAATCCAAGAGGTGGTGGTGAGACCAACTGGTGCTCAAAAAGACAAGATGAAATGGTACGGTCAGGGGATGGTAAAGGGGCTTTTACTGTGAAGACTGCCTACAAATACCTCAAACAGAGGGATTGGGAAAGGCAGTCTTCAAGTTTCAGTTCCAAAACCATCTCTAGAATTTGGAAGTCAAAGCTTCCAGCATACATTCAATTATTCCTCTAGAAATTATATAGGAGATCCCTGCCCATGGGGGATCTAATATCAGAAAGAAATATGCATGGGGACTTTGTTTGCCCTTTTTGTCTGAGCACCATGGAAACAAATGAACATCTTTTCTTTGGCTATGAGTAGACAAGAAATGTATGGTTTGCCTCACCTCTTGGGATTAGGGTACAAATTGGTAGGGCTGACACTGTCAGAACTTGGTTGGACCAATTTATGCTCTGGTGCTCCAATAAAGAAGAACCTATTAGTTACAATGGGGTGTTCTGCTATGTGATGCTTCACTGTATCTGGGAAATTAAATGAGAAATGAAGCAAAATTTGAGAACAAGCTGCCCAGTAGGGCAAAGCTACTAAGGAAATGCTCCAATGTGACAGAAAGCTGCTGCATGGCTTTCAGAGAAGATCTCCCTAACCCTAATGTTAATTTGCCGATAGCAAATACTTTAAATGATATGTTTTTAATCATTTCCAATGATAGCATATTGATTAGATATTATGTTGCCTTCCACAGGGACACTGGATGGGCAAGTGTTGGATGCATGGCTTGGAATGATGTAGGAGAGCTAGTAGGAGCTGCTGTCAGGAGATTCAAGGCTATTGAACCAGAGGAGGCAGAAATGGTAGCGACTGAAGGGGATGTCTTACTGGCTTGCTACCTGGGGAAATATGCTTTTGTGATACAAGGAGCTTGTTCAGAAGTCATTAAGACTTTTAATGGGGGTGACTACAAGTAGAAGTTCATTGCCCTATATTTTGCTGTAAAAAGACTGTTAAGTAATCTTGAGTCTGTTTTGTTTAGTTGGTTAAGTATAACTGAAAATGGGGATGCTCATCAGCTGGCTAGGTGGACTATACACCAGCTACATATGAAAGATCTTCCAAATTGTATGTTGGAAATTAACTATGTTTCGCTATGGCTTTAAGTTTTAATATGAATCAAGTTATCGAAAAAAAAACCAAGTCCATGAGCATAGTTTTCCCAGTTTCCACTACCAAGAACAAACATCTGAATCAGAAGTTAACTTTATCCTATTATGCTAAGCTCAACTGACGTGATCGAAACCAAGTTAATTCACTTTGACGCCACTCTTGATAGGTTTGATGACCTAAAATGTTTGCCAAGGTACTTTACTATAAGAAATTACTAGGAGTCATACCTAGTTCTGTAAGACAATAGAAGGTTACAGACGTAGGGAACTGAAGCACTTTTTCCAGGCACCTGACTCAAGGCAGTTACCATCCCCATGCAAAGTCTACATAAACTCGACATCTTTTGTCGTGTCAAAAAAGTTTTTGTTTGTTATCAGCAGAACAAGAACTGAATGTTAGCACTTAGCAGTATATATCATGTCTAAATAAGTTCCAAAAGTAAATGATAAAAGAGAATGAAAATTGAGAACACCTTGAATAGGCTTTCCTAGTTTCCTTGAAATAAACCTTTATCGGTTGATGGACATATTTAATAAACTTCTGGAAACAACGATTGAGCACATGAGCAATGGAAACACAATTAATATGACAAATTTCCATCTTCTTTTTCAGTACGCTGATTTATCATATGCCTTTTTCATCCAACCTTTCAACTACGAATAAAATTGAATCAAAATTACAATTCAGTTAATCGAAGCAGTCATTTACAAACTCTATCACATGCCTTTTTCATTAAATAGTCATTTAAATCGCTAGCTAGAAACACTTGAATCCCTAATCTCGTCTAGCTCTGTGATCGATCAGTGAAATGAGATTGAAGATTAGAAAAGTGAGTTGCGAGTTTGAAATTTAAAGAAGGTTGTCGCACTTAAAAAAAAAGGTTAAGCGTATTCTAGGCCGTTCGAACTAGGGACGTTTTAGGGCCATTTGTTACCTTGAGGTCTTATAACCTCTTATAAGATGTGGCCAAGTGATTTTGGACATTTTTTTGGTTTGTTTTTTGCTTCTTAAAAGAGGCATTCTACTAGAAATGTCTTATAAGAGGCTCCAATTCTATAAGTACCAAAATTAGATCTACTTCAATTCTATAAGTCTTATAACTTGAAAAATGACTCAAACACCCCCGTCCATATACCCCTAGCCTCATTTCTCTCTTCTTCCCTTTTCACTATCTTATTTTTCAAATAACTCCATTACCCTAGCCACCACCGACTACCACCACCACTGCCGCCATTGCCACCACCACCATCACCACCACCACTACCACCACCATCACCACCACCATCATTACCTCTACCACCACTACCATCGTACTATTAAGACTATCACCACCACCACTGTGCTATTAAAATCACCACCACCACCACTACCACCGTACTATTAAGACCAATATCATCACCTCCACTACCACCACCACCGTACTATTAAGACTATCACCACCACCACCACCGTGCTATTAAGACATCCACTACTTCTACTACTACTACCATCACCGTGCTATTAAAACCACTATCATCATCTCCACTATCACCACAACCATGATATTAAGACCACTACCACTACCACCGCCAATTAAGGTAGTTTCCTAAAATCGATATTCTAATTATCAAAATTGATTTGAAATCGAAAATCAAACTATACGTTTATTTCAAATTAATATATTCAAGTTAAATGTGATGTAAAGTAGGGTTATATTTGTCAAATAACCATCTATAAGATGTCATGTATTTGTTTTTTCTATTTTTAAATGTACTTATAAGAGGAACTTAAAATTAAAAACAAACCACTTTATAAGACCATCTTATAAGACCCTCTTATAACACATGGTCTTATAAGACCCTCTTATAACTTAACCCAAAAAAACAAATAGCCCTTTAGTCGGTGGTATTAGATTTAGTTCACAGTTTCAGATAGAAATTGTGCTCTATTTGTTTCAAAAACCAGGCTGGAGTTATATAGCATCAGTTTCTATATTAATAGACTACATATTTAGTGAAAAAGGGTTGGAAATTGGTGGTCTATTCTTTCCTTCCAATTTTAGGTGTGGGTTTGCTTAGGTTAATAAACTATATCTTATAAAAGTGCTAAATTTCAATATAAGGTCAGGCCAGCAAAATATATTTATCATATAGATCACCTTTCCAAATAACAAGAAATTGGTCTTAAGGCCCATTTGCGATTGAAAATCACTCACAAAACCAGTGTTTTTTTTAATCACTCTCAAGGACAATTTTCGGGTGTAAATAACCCGGAAAACCAATTTTCGAGTGAAAATAACTCGTAAGGACAAATAGCCCGGATTTGAAATAAATATTTTCCGATTTGACCATTTCAGTCGTTTTGCTATGAATAATGAGTGTTCATATCTTATGTTAATGTATGAACATTGGTTGTTCATATCCAAATAGGTTAACGTACCTCATATAATATGTTGAGGTATGAACAATGATTGTTCATAACTCATGTTGAGATATAAACAATGATTGTTCATACTCCAATATGTGTTTTTACTAATCATACATTATGTTGAGGTATGAACATTGATTGTTCATACCCTAAATAGGTATGAATAATTATTGTTCATAGCTCATGTTGAAATATGAACAATGATTGTTCATAACCCAAATAAGTATGAACAATGGTTGTTCATACTCCAATAGGTGTTCTTACTGATCATACATTACGTTGAGGTGTGAACCGTGATTGTTCATACCCCAAATAGGTATGAACAATAATTGTTCATATGAACAATGAGTGTTCATAACTCATGTTGAGGTATGAAACGTGATTGTTCATACCCCAAATGAACAGTATGAATAATGATTATTCATATCCAATAAGTCTTCTTACTGATCATACATTATATGGATGTATGAACAGTATGAACAATGAGTGTTCATAACTCATGTTGAGGTATGAAACCCCAAATAGATATGAGCAATGATTGTTCATACTCCAATAGGTGTTCTTAATAATCATACATTATATTGAGGTATGAACATTGATTGTTCATACCCCGGCCAAATAGGTATGAACAATGATTGTTCATATGAACAATGAGTGTTCATAGCTCATGTTGAGGTATGAACAGTGATTGTTCATATGCCAAATAGGTATGAATAATGACTACAATAAGTGTTCATACTGTTCATATATCACATAATGTATGATCAGTAAGAACAATGATTGTTCATATGAACACTAAGTGTTCATGTAGCTTATGTTGAGATATGAACAATGATTGTTCATACCTCAAATAGGTATGAGCAATCATTGTTCATACTTCAATAGGTGTTCTTACTAATCATATATTATATTGAGGTATGAACATTAATTGTTCATACCCCAAATAGATATGAACAATGAGTCTTCATAGTTCATATTGAGGTATGAACAATGATTGTTCATACTCCAAATAGGTATGAATAATGATTGTTCATACTCTAATAAGTATTTTTACTAATCATACATTATGTTGAGGTATGAACAGTATGAACAATGATTGTTCATATTCCAATAGGTGTTCTTACTGATCATACATAATATTGAGGTATGAACATTGATTATTCGTACCCAAAATAGGTATGAACAATCATTGTTCATATGAACAATGAGTGTTCATAGCTCATGTTAAAGTATGAACAATCAATCATACTATAATAGGTGTTCTTACCGATCTTATATTATTTTGAGGTATGTACAATATAAATTATTTATATGAACAGTGATTGTTCATAGCTCATTAAGAGGTATGAATAATGATTCTGCATATACTAAATATGTATGAATAGTGATTGTTCATACTATATACACTGGGTCGTTCAAGTTGGGCCAGGCCGTTTATTATTTCGCATTAGGGGTATACTTGACCTTTTATCTACCTGAGCTGCACATTTTTAATTTTGTGCCATTACAGCAAAGGGAAAAATAGTCCAAAAATCTAACAAACATTGTTTTGCTGCTAAGACTAAAAATGACTTGCTACCTCCATAGAGCAGTGAACTAGAGAATGCTACATAAGGTTTACATTGCCCAAAAGGGAGGGCTGAGCAAGGCAAGCAAATAAGAGCTCTTGTACTAGCTTCAGATAAACCCAACTTACTGAAGCATAGATAAGGAAGTCACCTGAATTTAGATTGAGCAATTCAAAGACATGCATCAGGCTGTGTCAATTATCTGACTCATTTCATTCATGGCTTGCTTCTTTGTAGGCTTTGTTAAATTGTTTTACTGGCTAGTTGCAACTGTAGTTAATTGGAGTTATGATTTTTTTTTTGGTTGACAGAGGAATGCATGATCTACTTACAATATCATTCTAAATGAGGAAAGGAGGATTGTGGTTGCTTCACTTCTTCCGTACGGAGCTTCTTTATGAACCCGACACAAAGCAATGCTTGAACAATAAACATGTTATGTAACTATCAGTAACCAGACTATATGCATTTGAAAACATGCATGTTATAACGGATGAACAACATTTGGCGGATGCTTTGGGAGTAGCTACTTGTTTTGTGTCATATATATCGTGTCGGGTCTTTCTTTTACATTTATTTATTGGAGATTTTTACTAGGTTTCAAATCTTTAATTACGACGTGATTTAACACACGAATGATAGAGGCATTTTTTTCTCAGTACGTATTTAGTGCAAATATACTTCCATTGTGTGTTCCTTAATGGATTCATAAACTTAAAATGGTAAGAGCGCTCTTAGTGAGAGGTTGATGGTTCAATAGGTGTTCTCAATGTGTTGTTGAGGTATGAAAAATTAATGATTGTTCATAGTCCAATAGGGGTATGAACATGATCGTTTATAGTCTAATAGGTGTTCTCACTGATCATTCCTCATGTTATTGCGGTATGAACAATGATTGTTCATAGTCCAATATGGGTATTGTAAAAGTTCGTTGTAGTCACTACTTTACAATTCTAAGGAATTGGAGAAGATAGAGGTTTAGTGTTGATTTGAGTCAACCCACGGTCTGTACGAGCTGCCTACGTATCCAGTTCTTCGGTGAACTGGAATCAAGTTTGTCGTAGTTCCTCTTGATTGGTCCTTTGAATAGGAAATGGAGATTGATCGTGGAGAAGAAATAATGCTCTTGGAGAGTGGAGAAGATGGAGAGTCGAGATGATCGATGTCCCCCTCGTGATCTTATAGTCATGATCTTTGGTCAATGCCCTTTAAATGTGGGACTTGAATGAGCTTAAATGGAGGATAAATTAGTGCATGGTTACTGTTACAGAATTGCTGTAACGGTTGTCTTTCAATCTCTGAGCGTTACAAGACCTGGCTGAGGTCTTGATATGAGCGACCTAGCTGAGGACCTGATATGAGTGTGGCTGAGGTCTTGATATGAGCGACCTGGAGAAGGTCTTTGAGACCTGACTGAGGTCTTAATATAATTCTGTGATGGGTTGTGCTAAACACGTGTATAATTTATATTGGTTGTGTATATTAGTCCCTCACATAATCCCCTCTCATTAGGTCATTCTTATTTTGTTAGACGATCTGATGAGAGAGGAATTCCACATGTGGGAAGCATGCGGGGTACATAATGATTGAAGATGCAAGTAATGCTGCCTTGACGAGTACTAGATTGTTCCTAGAAGTGTAGGTCCTCAATTAGTGAGAAAATTGTAGATTAAGAGAGTATTGGAGTTTGAGTAAACGTTCTGCACTGAGTTAATCTTAGAAGTATAGGTCCTCAACTAGTGGGAAGGTTTGTAGCTCTAGGGAGCATTGGAGCTCGTGTGAGCGTATGTCTTGGGACTGTTGGAGCTCGTGTGAGCGTAAGTCTAGGGACCATTGGAGCTCGTGTGAGCATGTTGCTCTAGTGAGCATCCTATACCGAGTTGATCCTAGAGTATAGGTCCTCAACTAGTGGGAAGATGGTAGCTTTAGGGAGCATTTGAACTTGAGTGACCGTGCTGCTCCAGTGAGTGTTTGATTTGGAGATCACAGTTGATAGCTAGCCTTGAATTAGCATGACTATAGCTAGCCCCAATTTATTTTTGAAGTTTAATTGACCTCAGTTCAAAGATGGTTGTGGCTAGCCTCCAGTTTGTAGCTTGATTGACCTGCACTAGATCGGACTAATACCAAAAAGGAATTAGAACAAAATAAATGAAAATTTCATCAATAAATTGAGCATTGAGCTCTGGGTTGTATCTGCACAGATGGCGATAGCTAGCCCCAGTTTGAAGTGTAATCGACCTGTACCAGTTTAACTACACCATGAAAAAACAGTAGTAGTCACGAATTGGCGAGATGTACCAAAAAGAAATTGGCACTGCTGGAGTACATGGATATCAACCATGGTTCTTGCATCCAAACTCGATGTAATGCGGATTGTGCATTCTCTGTTATGTATGTACCTTAACTAAGTTTTTCCAACAATGTCAAGCTCAGAAGAAACGTTTGTTAACCCTCAATGGCATGTATTCAATGCGAGCTGGTAATTGCGACTGAGCTATCGAAATTCGTCGTCCTTTTTGTTGGCAAACCTAGTCATGAGTTTAGACATGCAGTCTAATCAAATGTACCTATATAAGTCACATAGAATGTGTCCTTGTGCCTTGTTCAATGAAGACTCATTGAGGTTATAAAAATCTGTTCGAGGTCGATGGTGAGTCTCAAAAAGCAATCAGTGAAGTTCTTCACAAGTTGTAGTGCACTAGCTTTGCATTACAATATGAATATGCAATGTAAACTGTAGCATATATATTAGTTCTAGAAAAAAGATGTCAATCGAAGTTTTTCGAAATGAATCGAGTGATCATTGCATCCACTTTCGCTTGCTGACTACTATACCGATAGTTGGAGAATGCTGAAATATTGCATATATGCAAGTGTATATTTGAAACAAATTGAAAGGTGAGCTGCATACTTAATTGAAGAATATTAAGACTGTATGAACCCTAAATATCACAGCTAAACAATCTCTCTTTTTCTCTCTCTCTCTCTTTCTCACTGTTCTCTTTTTTCCTCTCTCTCTCTGGCAGCCTCTTTCTTCTCTTCCCACTCCCTTCTTTTTATATATCTCTCACCCCCTTCTAGGCTGTCCATCTGTCGCCTCATTGCATGGTTCTCCTTCCTGCCGTACATATGCCACATCGTGGTCTAGGGTTCCGCTGTACTGATCCCGTACTTCTCCTTTTCTCCATCTTATGTTGCATCCTATCCTCTGCGCCGCTGACCTAGTCCAACTTCCAGCACTATGCCACTACAAATGCTCCTTCTAAACTCCGCAGTTCTGTTAATGGAGCCAGGGTCGAGAAGTCACCTGGTTACTCTCTTTTCACTGTACACGTTTTCCTTTCCTCGATTTACGTGTGATGGGATTGCACTCATCACACGCATTTTTAGCCGCCCCTCGTACCTCGCGCTTCCACGTATCTCAATTTGGCTGGGCTGTCTACCCGACTCCTCGAATTCCCAAATGTCAATAATTACCTCTTTGCCCTTCATTTATTGAAACTCCCTTCTTCTCCCTTTTTTTCATTTTATTTTCCCCACTCCATCTTTTCTCTTCCACCGCTCCTCCATTTTTACTCTCTTTCTATATGTTTTCGGCTTGCGTGTGCTCCTTCGGTCTTCCGGCAGTTCCTTCATCTCACTGGCTCTCTACTCAAGCATAAACACTCTCTCTATGCCTCCGTCGGTACGTTTTCTAGGCCTTGCTTATTTTTGTTTGTGTTGCATATTCGAGTCTGTTCGTATCTTGCATTTGTGACTCAGCCTTTCCGATGTCGGGCTCAGAAACCGATGAGTCTTCCCATTCTCAATCCCATAGAGTGGCGTCTCCGCCTTTTATTGCCACCGCTAGGATCCCATCTACCTCAAGACGCCAACCCTCTCTGCTGCCACCTCTTTCTAGGTGCTGCAGCCCTAATTTGGATGCAATTAGGGCTGCTTATGGCATTCCAGCCAACATAACCTTAGAAGACGTGCCATCTATCACACACTATCCCCATCTGGTTCCCCGCCGTCCGGGGTATCTTGTGGTCACCATGGGCTAAATAGTCGCCGGTCTATGGCTGCCCCTCACCCTACTGGACGTCGAGGTATGCAATCATTTCAATATTCCCCCGTGTCAAGGCATAAGGAATTTTTGGAGAATCATGTATGCCGCGAACTCATATAATAAGAATGGGGACCCTAAGATTACGAGTCGCGACATCTTCTCTCAATATTTTATTAAGAAAAGTACTAAAGATGTCGGCGTGGGGTACCAGTCCTTTTGTGTACGTCCCCAAAAGCAAACCTTTCTCCTCCGCGTTACCTCTTCGGACAAAGTGTGGCATCATTACCCGTTGTACATATTAGGGCAGTTTATGTCTGCGGACCTTCCTTCTGATTTGTCTCTTAACAATCTCGCCTTCATAGCCCGCGGTGTGTATCTCGGATCTCCCCTTCTAACTTGGTATACAACCCCTGTTATTTCTAACCGCGACATCTCTCTATTTTTCAGGTTGGCAGTCAGATTCCAAGTCTGGCATTTACTCTGGCATTTCAAGCCCTATTTTTCAGCAGCTCCGTGACCTCGGCCCGTCCCAAGTCGACCGCCTGGGCATCCATCCTACTACCGCTACCCCCTTGTTACCAGTTCTTGCCTTACACGACATAGGCAGTTTCTCAGCCGCATTTTATCGCCCTCCGCCTCCCAAAGAGCGTAGACCTCGTGCATCCCCTCCTCCCAAGAAAAGGTCTCAGGCCCCCACAGTCCACCGCAAACGCCCCCAAACCTCCATGCCCTCCATCGCTTCCCTTGAATCTCCCGATCCTCCAAGCTCCTCTGCTCCCGAAGACGTCCCTTCATACCGCTCCATTTCCCAGTGGGACGACTAGTACACTTCACCCCTCTCCCCTCCTGACGACATGGACGTACACACACAAAACCTTTTTGATAGCGATTCTGATGAGGATGTTGTGAAGGAGGTTTCCCCCACCGAGATACAGACATCCGCTAACCAACCTCCATCCAAAAGGCGAAGGACTTCGACCTCCATTGAACTTGCCCCAACTACCCAGCAACCCTCCTCCTCTGAAGATCTTGCCACTGCTACTTCACCTCATCAACCTGTTGCTGCTTCTCCTCTCCCACACCGGCCTGGTAAAGACACGGTCCCCCCTGTTGCCCCGGCTTCTGAGCTAGCACCGGTGGAGGACTTCTGTTCTATTTTCACAGTGCGCAACCGCCGAGTGAATACTGCGGACTCTGCTTTGGACAATGCAGCCATAGCCTCCTCTTTTTTTCCATGCTCATCTTCCAAAGGACATAGCTTACGCCGATGGGGGCTCGTTCGATTAACATCGCACTTCCCTGTATACAAACTGGGAAAGGGTACCATTTTCTTTTTTTTTTTTTTTTTTTTTTTTTTTTTTTGTTTTTATTTTACATCACTCTTTCTCTTCAATTCTAGGTGAGCCTGGATGTCTCGTTCATGATCCGCGGTCTATATAGTGCCAAGACCAAGGTAGCCGCCTTGGAGAAAGAGCTTAATGGCCCCGGTGGCTTGAAGTCTACCTGTGCTGTCCTCCAATAAGATCTTGCAGCTGCTAATTTGGACAAAAACCGGGCCCAAGATGAACTTCGGTCCATGGAGAAAGCTCACCAAGAATACATGGACACTGTCAATGAACGCCTGAGCAACCAAAGGGTGGCGCTTCTTCAGCAACATCAGATCAGTCTTGACTCACTCAATCATCAACACCAGGATGCCATGGATGCACTCAACCAGAAGCACAAGGAGGCCTCAGACGACTTATTCAAACAACACCAGGCCGACCTGACTGTGCTCCGCGAATGTTTCAAGCTTCTGGCCGACAAGCGCGGGGCCAAGAAAATCCAAGAGGAGCACGAAAGACTCACACGGGAATGTCGTCTTCTCCTCCGGCCACCTTGGTGATAGATTCCGCCGATGTCTTGAGAGAAGCAATGCCCGACCAAGAGCCCGTTCTCAAACATCCTGTAGCCACCGAGCCATCCACCCATACGACTGTCGATCCCGAGGCCACGGAGGCCGCTGTTGAGGAGACCAATGAAGGGGTTGTCAAAAAAACTACTGATGGTGTAACCGCTGCTACCCTTATGCAGGGGCGGATCCAGCATTTCAACTCTCTCCGGGCTAAACAACGATAGCAAGAGTCTTAAACAAAAAAAAAATAATAGACACATTCCAAATAAACAATTGAAACACCAGAATTCACAAGTAGCCAAATATATATAAATTCATCAAAATATCTAATCAAGTTCGACTACAAATCTATTTAAAAAGTAAAACTACTTAAAAGGTATTTTACAGGTCTTGTGGGCGTCAAAATCATTTCTTTCCATAATTTCGATTCTAACAAGCACCAAAATTCAAATCCAAAAAAGAAAAACAGTACATCTCGACACGATGACACATTAACACATAACATACAAAATTTCATAACCAACGAACCATGTCAACATTTCAATTTTCAAACAACAATTTTCACATATCTAAAGCCTACATTCCACCAAATCAAGCAATGCAATTTAAGGACCCGACTTGTTTGCATCTCATCGATAACTGTTATTCAAGTGAAATAAACTTAGGAGTCACTGAAATGCTATTGTAATTGAATGTGGTGTAGTTCAATCCATGGCCAAAAGCAAAGATGGCATTTCCGTTGTAGAACTAACTTATATGTTCGTCCAAGATAACCCTTTGCAGTATCTGGTCCGAGTTGCATTGAAGTTATGGGGAGCTTGGTTACGTAATCTTGTAATCTTGTGGAAACCATGTGAGTGGAAGTCGGCCAGCTAAAAGAACGATGAGAGAATACATAGTAAATATGATCTATCAGTATTGTTAGACCCTAGCTAGCTAGTTATGAAATGGTCTAGATACAACAAAGTTTTATTTTCTCACCTGGGTTATATTTAGGTAGTATAGGAATTATTTTTTTTAGCAAAAGGACCCTGGGCTGAAGCCTGGTCCAGCCCTCTCCTAGGTCCGCCCCTGCCCTTAGGAGCACTGCAGAAGGGGCAATTGCTGATGATTCCACCTCCGCGATGCCCTAGAGACCTTCTTTATGTAATAGGATATTTTTGTCAACTCTTAACTTGTTGTTTGCCACCCTCTTCATTTTGCTATTACTCCCATTAATATGATGCTTGTTTTTGCCGATGTGCTTGTTGTCTCTTTATTTATTGACTCTGCCACTCCTTCGACTTGCAATATATCTCTATCTTTGGGTTTTCCATGACTCAATTAAATGTTGCTCTTGCCCTGTCACACTCTATTCGTCCGACTATTTAGCCGTGCGTAGGCAATTCTCCGTGCTCAACAAGCAAGTTGCGTCTCTTGTCTTCGGAGACTCATTAGGGGCCTTTCCTTGCCCCAGGCTTGCTTAGTACATAGTATCAGCGAAAAGACCCTTCCTTCCACTGTCCCATGTGATGATCTAACTCCATGCCCCATGTGCCCACCGTATCTCTCCTCCACGGACTCTATAGTCCCCTAAGGTGAGGGGATCCGCTCATCTTGCCACAGGCCCGACTCCGGCCTTGTGTCAGCGAAGGGTCCTCCCTTCTGCTATCTCTTACCATGCTTGGTTTCCATGCCCCAGGTGCAGTGTACGTCCCTCGTCTGCGAGTATGAGGCCACTCATTTTGCCCCAGGTTTGACTCTGACATTGTGTCCACGAAGGGCTCATCCCCTTCACGGTCTCTCTTCCTACTTGAATTACATACCCCAGGTGTAGGGTGTGTCTCTCCTCCCCGAAGGACTTATCTCACTCCGCAGCTCCTTGGTCTCAAGCCACGAGTATGGGGCCACTCATTTTGCCCCAGGTTTGACTTTGGCATTGTGTCCGCAAAGGGCTCATCCCCTTCACGGTCTCTCTTCCTGCTTGAATTCCATGCCCCAGGTGTAGGGTGTGTCTCTCCTCCGCGAAGGACTCATCTCACTCTGCGGCTCCTTGGTCTCAAGCCACGAGTATGGGGCCACTCATTTTGCCCCAGGTTCGACTCTGGCATTGTGTTCGCGAAGGGCTCATCCCCTTCACGGTGTCTCTTCCTGCTTGAATCCCATTCCCCAAGTGTTGGGTATGTCTCTCCTCTATGAAGGGAAACTCTTCTTGCCCCAAGTTCATCTCCATCCTTGTGTCAACGAAGGGCTCATCCCCTCCGTTGTCTCTCTTCACACATGGGCTCTATGCCCCATGTGTAATTAGCGCCTCTCATCCGCGAAGGGGTCGCCCCATTCCGCGGCTCTATTGCTTCTGAAAGTTGGTTGGACAACTCGTCTTGCCCCAGGTCCAATTCCGACCTTGTGTCAGCGAAGGGCTCGTCCCTTCCACCGTCTCGTTGGTATTCCATGTCCCATGTTTATTTTGGATTCCTGCCCTTACAAATGATAGTCTCTTCTCAAAAGTGCTGTCGAATTATATATTTACATACATCTATATATTCATGCCTTAGATTCCCATTACATTCAAGTATGAATTTTTTTTAACATTCTCACGTTCCACAGCTTCTCTATCAATTTGCCTTCATGTGTTCGCAATTTGTAGGTGCCAGCCCCTCCGATATCCACCACGGTATAAGGTCCTTCCCAATTTGGACCCAGCTTTCCATCTTTCTCCTTCCGGGTACTAGGTGTCACTCGACGGAGCACCAGGTGACCTACTTGGAATTGCCTCGGCTTGACCCTCTTGTTGTACTGTCTCTGCAATCTTCGATGGTACTCTTCCAACTTTATACAGGCAATGTCTCTTCTCTCCTCTGCCAGATTCATATCCGCTTCTAAAATTCTCCAGTTTGAGCCATCCTCCACGACCTTTGTCTGTGTTGTAGCTGCCATCATCTCGGAAGGGATCACGGCCTCCACCCCGTAAGTCAATGAGAATAGGGTCTCTTGGGTGGACGACCGAGGTGTGGTCTGGTAGGCCCATAGTACATGGTTCAGCTCGTCGGCCCAAGCCCCCTTCTTGTCTTCCAATTTCCTCTTAAGGTCTTGTTGGATAACTCCGCCTGTCCGTTACCCTTAGGATTGTAAGGGGCCGAGAACCCCTGTCTCACTTTATAGGCTTGTAAGAACCTGGCCACCTTCGCTCCCATAAACTGAGTCCCATTATCTTCTATGATGGCATATGGCAGCCCAAACCTGCAAATAATGTTTTCCCATAAAAACTTGATGATTTGCGTCTCCTTCACCTGCTGCAGGGGAGTGGCTTCAATCTATTTCGTGAAATAATCCGTGGCCGCGAGCATGAACCTCCGTTTGCCACTGGCCATGGGCAACGGTCTCACTATATCCATTGGCCACATAGCAAAAGGCCACGGACTTGAGACATTATGCAGGGGTTCAGCGGGGGCAAATATTAGTTGGGAAAATCTCTAACATTTGTCACATCTCTTAGCAAATTCCACGGCATCCCTTTTCATATGGGGCCAAAAATACCCTTGTGTCAGTAGCCGATGTGTCGTAGTTCTTCCCGCTAAATGGCTCCCTCAATCTCCCTCATGTAATTCTGCCAACACCTAATGGGATAGCCGCGGACCCAAGCATTTTAACAGTGGTCCATTGAAGTTTTTTCGGTACAACTCTCCTTCCAGTAGAACGTATCTCCGAGAAGTTTGTTCCCATCTCCTTCTTTCCTTCTTATCCGTCACTTCCTTTCCTGCCAAAAAGCCCTTAATTGGCTCCATCCAGCCTTCCACTTCTTCTGCGACTTGACAAATCTCTATCGTGTCCTCGGTGCTCGGTTTCTCCAACCTTCCCACTTGTATCGTTCTTTCTTCCGACCCGGGAATTGCGACTGCTACATACGCCAGGGCATCAGCATGTCTGTTCTCTCCCCGGCCTAAATGAAGGAATCGGAGTTTTGTGAATTTTGCAGATCGTTTACGCAACACATCCAAATATCTTGCCATCCTGGGGCACCGGCGGTGAGCCCCCCATTCGCTTGACACACCACTAAATTTGAATCAGAATATACTGTCAACTCCTTTACCCTAAATTTTCGACCATTTTTAATCCCGCTATCACCGCTTCGTATTCTGCTTCATTACTGGATGCCGCAAACCCTAGTTTCATGGTTTGCTCTATTCTGCCATTATCAGGTGTAACCAACACAACTCCTATGCCGCTGCATGCATTGGTAGCCGACCCATCCGCGAACACCCTCCATCCATTCCTCTTATCCCACGGGTCTAGGAGGTCTGGTTCACCATCCCTTTCTGGTTCCATGACCATTTCCTCTCCCCACGGGATCCTCTGCGGGAAACTCTGCCAGAAACTCAGCCATCGCCTGCGCCTTTTCTGCGGTTCTTACCTGGTATTGTATCTCATAAGAACTCAGCATCACTGCCCACTTCAACATTCTATTAGATTGTTCTGTCTTCAGTGCTTGTCTCAGAGGCAAATTCGTTACCACCACCACCACATGCGCTTCAAAGTAGGGTTTCAGCTTCAAGGTTGAGAAAACTAATGCCAAGGCATACCTCTCAATTCTACTGTATCGCATTTCTACATCTAGCAAGGTCTTGCTCTAAAAATATACCGGCTTCTCTACCTTGTCTACCACTCGCACTAGAACTGAGCTAACTGCATACTCCGTGGCCTCCAAGTACAAATACAACTTCTCCCCAGTCTCTGGCTGTGACAACAAAGGCGCTTTGCCCAAATATTTTTTCGATTCCTGAAATGCCTCCTCACACTCTGCGGTCCACACAAAATCCGGTGTGCTCTTTAACAATCTGTACAGCAGCCTGCATTTATTGGATGACTTGGAAATGAATCTATTTAAGGCCGCGACCTTTCCTGCTAACCGCTGTACTTCTTTCACATTCTGCGGTGATGACATCTCTATCAGGGACCTTATTTGCTCGGGGTTAGCCTCGATCCCCCTGTGAGTAATGATATAACTCAAGAACTTTCCCGTAGTCACTCCGAAAGTACACTTCTCAGGGTTCAACTTCAAGTTGTATTTCCATAGTATCCCGAAGGTCTCTCTCAAACCCTCTATATGTTCCTCTTCCGACATGCTTTTCTCCACCATGTCGTCTATATAAATCTCAATTCCCTTCTGAATCTTGCTTTCAAACATTTTCTCCCCTAACTGCTAGAATGTTGCCCCTGTATTCTTCAAACCAAACGACATCCTCGTATAGCAGTATGTACTGCCTTCCACCACAAATAATGTCTTTTCCTGATCTGGCCCATACATCGCGACCTGATTGTACCCCATCGACGCATCCATGAATGAAAATATCTTGAACCCTAACTTATCTACTCGCGGCATGGGATAACTGTCCTTCGGGCACTCGAGATTCACATCAGTAAAATCCACGCACATACACACCTTTCCATTCTTTTTTGGTACCGCGACTATGTTAGACAACCAGTCTGTGAACTTAACCTCTCGGATTATCCCCGCCCCTTTCAATCTAGTGACCTCTTCCTGGATCACCTCGGCGTATTTTGGCCTAATACTGCGCATCTTTTGCCTCACGAGTTTGGCTTCTTCTTTCATATGTAAGTGGTGACATGCGAACTCTGGGTCAAGCCCAGTAACATCCTCTATTGTCCAAGCGAAGACATCTCTATTTTTTAACAAGAACTGTAGCAACTTACCCCTCCATTCCTCTGGCAAACTGGACCCTATCGACGTGAACTTCTCCTCTTCCCCTTTCCCAATATTTACCACCTCAATCTCATCGAGCGTTTTCGGATCTGCCGATGTCTCATCCTCCCCCTCCACTGAGGTGCACTGTAATTGCTATGCCAGCCTCTTCCTAGGATTGGAAGTCTCTCCTTCTAATCCGCTGATCAACCGCTTCACGGTTCCCCGATGACTGTTCTTGGCCGTTACCTGATCACCGTAAACCTCGTACATGCCGGTAGGTGTGGGGAATCGTATTACCTGATAATACGTTGATGGGACCGCCTTCATCTCTTGAATCCACCGCCTTCCCAAGATTGCATTATAATGCGAAGTAGAATCTACCACCATGAATCAGGCAAAGACTATCATTGGTCCTGTTGTCACGGGCAATAAGAGTTCCCCCATGGGCTCTGTCATACTCCCGTTAAATCCATACAAATTAGTCCACGAAGGACGCAGCTGCTTAGGATCGACTCCCATTTCCTCCAAAGCACCTCTGAATAACAAATCCACTGCACTTCCACAATCAATCAACACCCTTTTCACCATGTAGTTTCCCATTGCTACTGTAATGACCAGCGCATCTTCATGTGGGGAGTCCACTGCCCGTAGGTCTGCGCTACTAAATACGATTCTGTCCTTTTTTGCTGCTGCCACCTCTCTGTGCCGTGGTCTATCCATTCTCTCATTAATTTACTAGATGCTCGCGGTCCGCCTTATCTTGTCTTTATGAGCGTTATGACTCAGAACCTTCCCGCTATAAATCACATTGATGGTTCCTAGTATTCTTCCCTGCGGCGGCATGCACTCCTCATTCTGGGCGTCTCTCACAAATTCTCCCATCCTCCCTTTCTCCACCATTCTTTGAACCAACCATTTTAGAGCGTAACAGTCATTCGTCTCATGATTCATTATCTGATGATATGCGCAGAAGGGCTTCTCAGGTATCTCTATTGGCATGCTTCACAATTCTTCATACCCCGACAGATTCTTTATTAAGGGCAATATCTCACTGAGTGGCTTGTTCAACGAAGTCTGTTCCATCTCGCGGTATGGCTTCCTCTCCTTGTACTCCCTTCGGATGCCTTCCCGACTTCCTTCTGCTCGCGTTCTGTATCCGCGGTATCTCCCACTTTCTTTTTCCGATGTCTCTGCTTTCCGATGTTCCCGTTCCTCCTCCAAAAACAATACGGCCTTCCTTGACCTCTTGGAATCCTTTTGCATAGAATCTTCATATCTTATATACTTTTCCACCCACGGATATAGCTCGTGTAGTGTAGCAATCTCATTCTTGGCTACGGATTGGTGCACTCCTGTCCCCGACGCAAGCCTCTCTCAAAGGCTATCACAGCCGTCCTCTCATCCAGATTTTCAACTTTCAGTTTCTCTGCCTTGAACCGACACAGAAACTCCCTAACTGATTCCACGGACCTTTGTCGCACGTTGAATAGAGCCGCGATGTCTAGCACCCGCTTCTTCTGATGTATGAAGTGGTATATGAACGCCTGCTCCAATTCCTGGAAATTTTTGATGTTCCCCGCTGGCAATCTGTAGTACCAATCCGACGCTACTCCTTTCAGGCTAGCCGGGAACATCATACACCGCAGACCATCATGCATACCGAGACTCCTGCCAGAGTGGCATCTATTGCCGAAAATGATGGATGTGATCCGCTGGATCTCCTTTGCCGTCATACCCCTCGAACCTCGGCTGGGCGAACTACTTTGGAACCTATGAAGCCCATATGTCATCTGCTAACGGGTTGCGATTCAACCCAGCCACCACTTGACTGGCCGCTCCTCTGTGCTCCTTCGTCTGCTGCCGGTTTGCCTCCTTATCATTGTTTATCATTTCTTGGACTTGCTCTATTGTCAAGCCCGCTACTCCCCGTCTTCAGATCCCTCATTTTTGGACCACTTAGCTCTTTCCCGACCTCTTCCTCCTCCTTTTCTCTCTCTCTTCTCAGCTCATCATTCTCCTCTCTCAGCCTCTCAATCTCTTCTCGCATCAGGCGTGTTTCTTCCGTTGCTCGCCCCTCTTCTCGTTCTTCCCCCTCCTCAATCACCGCTTCCGGTGTCGGTTCCTGAACCCTCACCTTCTTTGGCCTACCCGTTGCTCTCTTTGGTGCCATTTCTAAGTTGCTTTTCTCTAGGCCTCCAAGACGGCGCCAAATGTATGAACCCTAAATATTACAGCTAAACAATCTCTCTTTTTCTCTCTCTTTCTCACTGTTCTCTTTTTTCCTCTCTCTCTGGCGGCCTCTTTCTTCTCTTCCCACTCCCTTCTTTTTATATATCTCTCACCCCCTTCTAGGCTGTCCATCTGTCGCCTCATCGCATGGTTCTCCTTCCTACCGTACGTATGCCACGTCGCGGTTTAGGGTTCCGCGGTACTGATCCCGTACTTCTCCTTTTCTCCATCTTATGTTGCATCCTATCCGCCGCTGACCTAGTTCAACTTCCAGCACTATGCCACTACAAAGACTAGTATGTGAATTGATCGAGCTGATCGAATCTAGCTTTGTTGGATATGTTGGATTCAATCGAATCTAGCCCTGTAAATTGTATGCGTTGAAATCTTCGTCAAGATTGGTTGAAACAATCACGTCTGATTTTATCTTTAGTGATACAAGGTCGCATCCTTCGCCAGGTCTTGAAGTTCAAACGACCTGCAAATATATATATATATATATATATATATATATATATATATATATATATATATATATATATATATATATATATATATATAGAGCAACCTATGTCCAAACTTGATGGCAGAATAGCCTTACATATAGTTCGCGTTGGGTCACACCATTAAATAATGAAGTTGAGTCACGCTCATTTATGTAATTGAAATTATTAGTAAATGAAGCAAACCAATCACATGTTGCACCAACTGTAACGGCTATTCAGTGCGTAGAGATTGTCTTCAATTTTAAGTAAAATCTTAATGTAACGGTGCTTCATGCATGAATTCCAAGTTTAATGTAACGGTGTTGGTGTATGTTATTAGCATGAATGCCAATCTTAAGTCAAGCTGACAGCCAGCAGTAAGGGCGAAAATGAAAACCCATCTCCGACTAACAGTTCAGGAGTGAAAAGCGAATATATCTCTGCCCCAAATTCCTGGTCATTGAAATGCGAGCTCGATAAACGATAAACAGATTTGGTAGTTGACTTGCCTTTTAGAAAGCAGCAAACAAAGAGCTCATTTGCAAGCCACTCTCTTCCTAAAAGAAAAGTAACTTAAGTGCATACACCAAGAAGATTGTTAATTTGCGGCATAAGCGATCTGGTGAGGTCGGGCAATATGATATGTTGCTGCAGCTGATCATGGTTAGTGACCACTCTATCTGGAGCAATCATTCTGAGATTAAAGAGAGGAATACCCATTTGCAAGGGTAGTAAGTTTAAGCCCCCAGGCTAGTTAGTGGAGGTTCCACTTGTGATCTATTTTACATTGCATGCTGCACTTTGTCAATAACATATATGGAACACTCAAAGTCTAATATGGCTATGAAGTAAGCACGCCAATAACTAATCCAATGTTATAGAGCTGGATAGTAGAAATTGCAATCATGTTGGTATAATATAATACCCATTTTAAGATGGATTCACTGATGAAAAGAATGACTATGAGTCAAGAATTAAAGAATTTGATTGGTAACTTATCTGTACGCCATGAATTTTTGTTTCCGACTCCCTTCCCCTTCGCAAATTCAATGAAACTCCACTTTTGAGTTCGTCCATGGCTTTTTCATATTACCATGCTTCGTGGGCTTGAGAAGAACGAATGAAGAGTTTGATTTTCTTAAGTATTTCGACACGCAAATGACGCCAATGTAAATGTTCATTTTAGTCACGACCTTACAATTTTAGGGAATTGAAGAAGATAGAGGTTTAGTGTTGATTTGACTGAGCCCGCATTCTGTACGAGCTGCCTACGTATCCAGTTCTCCGGTGAACTGGAATCAAGTCTGTCGTAGCTCCTCTTGATTGGTCCTTTGAATAGGAAATGGAGATTGATCGTGGAGAAGAAATAATGCTCTTGGAGAGTGGAGAAGATGGAGAGTCGAGATGATGTCCCCCTCGTTGGTCGTTCCCTCGTGATCTTATAGTCATGACCTTTGGTCAATGCCCTTTAAATGTGGGACTTGAATGAGCTTAAATGGAGGATAAATTAGTGCATGGTTACTGTTACAGAATTGTTGCAACAGTTGTCTTTCCATCTCTGAGCGTTACAAAACCTGACTGAGGTCTTGATATGAGTGACCTAGAGGAGGTCTTTGAGACCTGGCTGAGCTCTTGATATAGTTTTGTGATGGGTTGTGCTGGACAAGTGTATAATATACATTGGTTGTGTATATTAGTCCCTCACACATGAACAATGATTGTTCAAAGTCCAATAGGTGTTCTCACCGCATGTGTTGTTGAGGTATGAACAATTAATGATTGTTCATAGTCTAATAAGGGTACGAACAATAATTGTTCATAGTCCAATAGGTGTTATCACTAATCATTCCTCATGTTGTTGCAATATAAACAATCATTGTTCATACCCATATATGGACAATAGGGGTATGAACAATAATTGTTTATAGTCCAATATGGGTATAAACATTGATTGTTCAGAGTCCAATAGTTGTTCTCACTGATCATTCCTCATGTTGTAGATGTATGAACAATCATTGTTCATATATAGTTCAATAAGGGTATATACAATGATTCTTCAGTATGAACAATAATTATTATTTATAATCCAACAGGTGTTCACACTGATTATTCCTTATGTTGTTGAGGTATCAATAATCATTGTTCATAGATAGTATTAACAAATGATCACAATGATTGTTCATAGTTCAATAGGAGTGTTCTCACTGATTATTTCTCGTGTTGTTGAAGGTATGAACAATCAATTGTTCATAGTCTAATATGTGTCTTCATTGATCATTCCTCATGTTGTTAAGGTATGAACAATCATTGTTCATAATCGATTAGGGGTATCTTATAGCAAGAAATTGGTTCCAAGGCCCAATTTTGGGGAAAATGAAGTCTAGAGGACACGGTTTTTTCCTGAGTAACTCACAAGGACAAATTTTGGGGAAAAATAACTCACGAACCCATTATTTCAAAATTAGTAACCCTCAAGGACAAAATAAATTGGCCCCGCCTTTTCACATTTTTTAAAATGCCAGTTATACCCTTTCGTGAAAATAACCCTCAAGGACAAATGACTCGGATTTAAAATAAATATTTTCCGATTTTACCCTTTATGTCATTTTACTCTGAACAATGAGTGTTCATACCTTCTGCTGGTGTATGAACAATGATTGTTCATATCCAAATAGGTGAATGTACCTTATACAATATATTGATGTATGAATATTGAATGTTCATACCCAAAGGACTATGAACATTGAATGTTCATACCAAAAGGACCAAGGAGTCAAGGACTATGAACATCGAATGTTCATACCCAAAGGACTATGAACATTGAATGTTCATTCAATGTTCATACCCAAAGGACTATGAACATCGAATGTTCATACCCAATCAATGTTCATACCCAAAGGGCTATGAACATTGAATGTTCATACCCAATTAACTATGAACATTGAATGTTCAAACCCAAGGACTATAAACATTGAACGTTCATGTATGGACATTGAATGTTCATACCCAATGACTATAAACATTGAATGTTCATCAATGTTCATACCTAAAGGACTATGAACATTGAATGTTCATACCCAATCACTGTTCATACCCAATGACTATAAACATTGAATGTTCATGTTCATACCTAATAACTGTAAAAAGATAGTCTTACTCACAAATAGAGCGATGAAACTCTAAACAAAAGTAAAACTATAAACTGTTGCTTATACTAGATTTATCAAAGATATTTGTTCTCTACTTTCGAATCTATTGACGTAGAGTTGGAATAGAAGATTCGTTCCACTCCTAGTCCTTTAGCATTCAAGTTTTCTATAATGGATGGTCTATCCAAGGTCAATGAGAGATTTACGAATGGAATTTATACTACGATGTGAATTCAAATAACAAGATACAAATAACGAATGACAGAATGCTAAGAGTTGAATCTAGATAAAGAATTAGGGAAATTTGATTCCACCTTGATTACCAACTTAATAAACTAGCATAGATTTGTTGCAAACTAATTCTTACGTAAGAACGTAAGAATTGGTCGTTCTAATCCCTAATTATACATGACATTTCTACTAATTCATAACTAGCATGTGAAGTCGTCCACCCATTCTCATGGCGAATCAATGACCTTCTAGAGTGGAATAGATTCTTACAACGATTCTATACTACACAATCAAGTTTTCATTAAGGCTTCATCAAACCCCTCTAATGGAGGTTTAGCCTTGATTAATCAAACTATCATTTCCAATTGAATTAAAACTAGACATAATATAAAGATTTAAACTTTACTAATTTAACTACTCATGAATTGAAATCCAAATTAATAACTAGGAAATGAATAACAAATAATAATTGAAAGTAGATCTAAACAAATTTAAATGACAAAATTGAATTTAACAAGAACTACTATTTTATTTATCTAATGAATGAAGAACAATGATTCAAATAATTAATCTAAAACAAGGAATGAAACTAATTAATTATTCATTGAAATTCAAAAACTAGATCTACAAGCTACTCTAATGACTACTTTCTATTCTAAGCTATATAACTATATTTTTCTTCAGAGCTAAGTCTTGTTTTTTTGTAAAGGAGGAGACCAGATCCACAATTTCGTGCATGGGCTAAGGAGCCATGTCTTGGGCAGGAAAATCGAGCCCAAACCCCAATTTCTTCAGTCCATAGAGCCCGTTTCAGCTGGCTTTGACTTCAGCAAACTTTTCGTCCACTTCTGCTCCTTTTATTTGGTCAAGGCTTAGACCAGTGGAAAGCTCTTTCCGAGCCGGTCGTTTTGACGTAAGGTAGGCCCAAATCCGAGACCTGAGTCAAAAGATATGGTCTTTGGAAGTTCTACTGACTTGTGCACTGTTTCTGCCCGTGTTGACTTTTCAGCTTTTGACTGGGCTTTATAAAGGCTTTATCTCCTTAAATCTTGGCCTTTATCACAGAACTTCTTAGCAACCATCCCTTTGCTCCTTTATATCGCCAAAGTGGCACATTTCTGCACATAATTAAGTTCCATGCCTGAAATACATAAAAACACGTAATTAACATTAACTCTTATTTATTACTCGCATAATTGGTCTAAAAGTAGCATTATTAAGGGGTTAAAACTACAGTTTTGAGCTCTTATCAAACCACCCCCAAACAGCATTTTGCTTGTCCTCAAGCAAATATGAGAAATTAGCATAAGTGACCAAAAATGGAGTTATAACTAATCTCGTTTCGCCGAGTGCGATTGCATTGACCATATGCAACAAGGCCTTAAACCACTAGGAATTCCCTAGTGGACGAGTTATAGCCTCGTGAGAGTTTTCCAGTGAAGGTACTCACAAACTTCATCTATACTACAACGACTCAGAAATAACTATTGTTTCCTTATTTATGTCTCAATTATCTATACATCTCACTAGCAATGAATACAGAATAATCAAGTTGAAACCTAAGCTAATATATGCATAATAATCTATCATCTATGAATAAACATATATACAATGAGTAATACTATGAGATGAACTAGCAGGTCCATTTCTGAAAACTCGGAATAGCGTCCTTAAGTAGGTCCTCACATAAATGTCAAGACAAAAACCACTCTGATTTTTCTGCTCAAGTTTCGCTACTCCAGTGTGCAGTGGGCACACTTTACCTTACAATCTCTATGACACACAAGGAAGCCGGAGTCGATCAAACACATTTGCCACTTACTATCACACTAACATATTTCTAATTGAGCTAGAGGTCTTTATTAGGTGTTGCGGGGATTAGGAGATGGTTTAAAGAAGGAAGAAAATGGATATTCAAAAAGGACAAGTTTGAGATAATAGAGGCTTCATATTATATAACTAGAGAAATCCTTGTTCTTTACTTTTGCTTCTACACTTTGTTTCCATCCTTAGCCATATATATATATATATATTTTATATATATATATTATATATATATATATATATATTCTATTTTTTTTGGAGTTCTTTGATTATATTTTTTTTTGGAGTTCTAACTCTTTATTTTCTTTTATTTATTTGGATGGAAACTGATAAGAGCCCAAAACTGTAGTTTTAACCCCTTAATAATCATACTGTTAGACCAATTATGTGAATAATAAGTAAGAGTTAATACTGATTACGTGTTTTATGCATTTCGGGCTTCAAAGTCCATTATGTGCGAAAATGTGCCACTTTAGCGAGATAAAGGAGCAAAAGTCAAAGAACTTCGAATGCCATATCTTTGGACTCGGACCTCGGATTGAGGCCTACCTTATGTCAAAACGACCGACTCGAAAAAGAGCTTTGCAATGGTCCAAGCCTTGACCCAATCAGAGGAGCAGAAGTGGACGAAAAGTCTGTGGAAGCCAACTGCAGCTGAAGAGGCCTTTTTTAGATCGAAGAATTGGGTTTTGGGCCGATTCTCCGCCCAAAACATGGCTCCAAGCCCATGCACGATTTTTTGGATCTGAATGTATAAAACAAAAGCTTAGCTCTTTGTTAATGGCAGTTAGGTTAGGTAGATAGTTAGACCTAGATTAGTTAGCCTCCATTAATTAGTTTTAGAACTTAGTTTAATTAGTTTCAATTCATTGTATTAGATTAAACCTTTGAATCTTGTTCTTCATTTGATTAGATCAATAAAGTAGTATTTTTTATTCAATTTCGATTTTGTCATTTCCATTTCTAGATCTAATTTCAATTCTTGTTCTTAATTCATTTTAGTCATTAATTTAGATTTCATTATTGTTTAATTAAGTAAATTTCAATGCTTTATATTATGTTTAGATTTAATTTAAATGGAAATGATTGTGGAATGATTCAAGGCTAAACCTCCATTAGAGGGGGTTGAGAAACCTTGATGAAAGCTTGATTCCAATTATCGGAGATTGTCGTAATTTCCTTTCCACTCTAGAAACGTTTAGTTCACCATGAGAATGGGTTTAATCGTTCACATGCTAATTATTAATTTGTAGAAATGCCATGTGTAATTAGGGATTAGGAAGAACCCATTGTTCTCGTGTAGCGATTCAATTCGATTACTGACGACTAATTTCGCCGCTAGTGGATTAAGTTGAGTTAAGGTGGAATCAATCCCCTCTAACTCCTTAACATCGAATCAACGTAGCATTCCCTTAGTTGTCGGATAGTCGACTAGTTGCATTCGTGGGTAGTTGCATCGTAGTCTAATTTCCCTTCGTAAAGCTCTCATTGACTTAAGACTGATTTCTTAGACTTAGAAAACAATCCATGCTAGGGAACTAGGAGTGGAACGAACTTCCTACTCCACTTAGTGCAATTCGCATCGAGAGTAGAAGCTTTGATAATTGAGATAGTAAAAGATAGTTTTAGTTTACTTACGGATTGAATTCATCGTTCATTTCGTAGGTAGACTAATCATTTTATAGTTATCAAATGGCGCCGCTGCCATCTTAGTTACACTTTAGCATTGTTTTCATAGTAGAAGTAGTCATTTTAAGTCCCATTAAACCCACCCACCCTTGTTTGTTTCATACTTGTGGTTTGCCCATTTCAGAGCGTGACAAATTCGAAAAATACGGAGCGCCACTTCAAGGAGAGAGCGACCAGCTAAGTTACTTGGAATTTCGTCTTACCAAGCGGCGCCAGCATACCATACCAAAGCGACCAGCCAAACACTGAACTTCGACTTCACACCGAAAGTGCGACCACCCTAAAAAACAAACGTAATCTGAAAATTACTCGAAAATGGCCTTCCGAGTTTAAAATTTCCGGATTTCCACGGTTTGATTCAAACTTTGATCTTTCATATTTTTCAGTGTTCTAACCTGCTCTATACACCGAACAAGCGTAAACAAGACGCTTATTCATAAGCGAAAGCAAGGACGCTTGTCGTATTCCTTTCTTCCACACCTCGCGTCTCCCCGTTAGAGGTTTATACTAATATATCGAATTGTTTGGAGTGTTGCATGTTTAGTTAAGTTCGACTTAGTCTTGCATGAGATTAAGGTCCGCCGAACAAAAACAATCGAACGTAAATACACAACAACATCAACAATCAAATCTATCTAGTATACCACCCACTACACCTCTAACTACTATTTCACACACACCACCGATATAATGGGGAAGAAAAAGAGAGACTCCTCTCTCGGACTTCTACAAAGCCTTGAGCGATAGCCCCAAATCTTGCATCGTTCTAGCAGACCCAGCGGGGGATTTCAGAATCCCTCCAAATATTTTTAATTTGTTACCCGTTTTCCATGGTTTAGACCATGAAAAACCTTATCAGCACATGCGTAGGATTGAACAAGTCCTAACAACATTCCACCATCCTACGGTTGGTACGGAACAAATTAAATTAAGGGTATTCCCTTTCACCTTAGCCGATAAGGCGGCGTCTTGGTTAACTGCCCAAGCTCCTAATTATGTGGACTCGTGGGCTAAACTTGTTCAGCTGTTTATGGAACATTTTTACCCACCCCTAAAGACGGATGAGATGCTTTCCAAGATTCATTTCTTTTCGACAAAATCCTCATGAATCATTTTCGAGGCTTGGAATCGTTTCACCGATCGCTTATAGAGTGTCCACACCATAACTTAGCGAAAAGACACATTAGTTCGTGCCTTTTTCAAAGGACTTCTACACCACCATAAAGAAGTCCTTGACATAATGAATGGGGTAGTTTCTTAAGCAAAGGAGCCTCGGAGGCTTATAAATTTTTAGGACCAAACTAAGCGAAATAATAATTGGGGGTAGTGACGATTACTCCCCGGCCCGCTAGTTCTTCTTCAACAGTTAAGGCCGCGGTATGTTTGAAATTAAACACGATTTCGAGCTTAAAACTCTAATCGAATCACTCACTAAAAGGTAGAAGCCATTTCTGTACAACAAAAGCCTATCCCCGTCATGAATGTAAATTCAAACCCATGTAGTTTCTGTTGGAGTCCCGAAAGCATCCCGACTCCCCTCGTCCTATAGCCTATGAACAGGCTTGTTCCATTAATAGTGAACCTAACGCCTTGGAGACAAAATCCCAACTCCGGTTGGAGAAATAACCAACAAGTCACACCTCAAGGGTACAATAATCAATATAGCGAACGGCTTTAACCAAGCTCCACTACGACAAGGATGCGAGTCGGGGTAATTTTAATAATTATAACAACCAAGTGCAACCTCGACAAGGTCAAGCACAAGGTCAAGGTAATTATAATAATTATAATGCTAATAGAGGTATCGTTACGGTCAATAATAATTATCAAAATCCACCTATAAATAATTCCGTGAAATAGTTCCAAATCACACCACACTGACTACTACACCCACACAACCGGATCGCCTTGACACCTTCATACAAGTGAGCCAAAAACTTTTCCAAACCATGGCTCAATCTAACCAACGGCTTCTACAATCGGTTAATAATTTAACCCAACAGTTGGCTCAAGATAAAGCCCAAACCAAAGGTGTGTTGCCAGGTCACGCAATACCTAATCCTAAAACAACAAACCACGACCTTTTTGAGGTAACCGATAATACTAGTAATGAATATGAAAATGTAGGTGAGATAAATGCCATCACCACTCTCCGTTACGGCAGAGTGGTTGATAACAAGGTAACTATGCCTATAGTTACCCCACCAAGAGTAACCCTACACCTACTATTTTACTAGATACCGCAATAGAAACCTGAAGAGCCTACCACCGTAGAGGTACCCGGTTACAACACAACCTAAGAAACAGAAAGCCACGGTTAAACATCCAGTGATACCATTGCTAAATATAGACAGAAAACTACCGTTTCCACAAAAATTAGCCATGTTAACTAGGGATACAAATTACGAGGAGATTAGGGGACGTTTTTAAGAATCTAACTATAAACCTTCCCTTCCTTGAAGCTATTAAAAAGCTACCACATCATGCTAAGTTTCTTAAGGAATTGTGTACTACTAGGCGTAAGACAAATATACCAAAAGACGCTTTTTAAACGAACAATTCCCAACCTTATCCGAAAATAATGGAATTGTTAAGTACAAGGACCACAGTCGCCCTATCAGATAATGCACCTTAGGAGATTCCTATCTGACGACCGGCGTATTAGACACGGGGGCTAGTGTTAACTTACTCCCATTTTATTTGTATAGACAAATAGGTCTAGACAAGATGCAACCCACTAAAATGACGTTGCAATTAGCTGATCGGTCTATTAAGTATCCTAAGGGTGTAGTCGAAATGTGCCGGTAAAGTTCAGGATTTCTACTATCCGGCTGATTTTGTAGTCCTCGATACGTGAAGTCGCTAACGACTCGTCCCATCATTTTAGGGCGTCCTTTCTCGCAACCGCCAATGCGCTCATTAATTGCCGTGATGGTTCAATGTCCATGTCTTTTGGCCATCTTGCTGTTGAAGTCAATGTTTTTAAAACAAGGACACAGATTACCGATTAGTCTATGGATGGAGAGGTAAGCATGATCGAGAGCTTAAGCTCGAGATTATTTCAACAACACGTTCCCGATAGTCATATGCCCAAAATTCTTTCCTTTGGAAAGTCGGACTCAAACATTTTCATCCCTACACTAGTCGATACACATATTATTGATGAGGATCGATAGATGACTTTCTCAAAGATGTAGAGGACTACCATAGTAATGTGGATATGACCAATCTAGATGAGGAATTCGATGAGTTTCTTCGAAAGTAGGTGACAATTCACCCTATCAAGAACTAACTTGCTAACATCCACCTCGATTCCCTCCTTCCACCCTTTCAAAGGAATCTCGAGTTTGCACTCGATCCTTTTGTTTCTCTTGTGCTTCATAATTTTTTAAATCCTCCTAGCAAACAGATACTTCAGAAGGACAAACTATTTGACACCTTCATTTTCAGAATTGAGACAGTCCCTACACACACAATGAATGAGTTCGGTGCTAAAACCACATCCTCATTGTTATGCGGGCTGTCTTTCTACAACTTATCCATATCCACCATATTCTCCACAACCATTCACTTTTCCACACTTATTTACTAAAACACCCACTCATTCAAAAATTAAAAAGAAGGTGCATGATAGGTTACACAATAGGGTTATCCGACTTCGTTTGGATTCCACTAGGGTCGCGTCGTCGAAAAATCTTGGTGCTTGATTGTGTTTGGATATGTTTTCTGTGATATTTATTTATGGAATGATCCACAACTATTTCGGTTGTTGATATATGATCAACTGCATGTTCATACATATGTTTTAGATAAAGTCTCGAGTATTTGACTATAAACGACTCAAATTCTGTGTTTGGTGCACTTCCTTTCACTTTAATATATTGGTGAGTGCACCATTAAGGTAACCGGCCCTCCCTATGGAGTGTGTGGCTGTAAAGTACGGATCCTAAGTCCACGGTTCACATAGTTCACGTTTTCCACTCTTGCATGTTTTCTCTCATTTTTTTTTCATCATTTTTTCTATGGTGTGAATTATGTCTTTATTGCTTATTGTTTTTCCTTCTAAAAAAAAAAAAAAAAAAAAAAAAATAAATAAATAAATAAATAAAAAAAAAAAAAAAAAAAAAAAAAAAAAAAAAAAATAAATAAACATAGTAATCTAGAAAGTCTCGAATCTGATCAGAAAAGACCCATCATAAAACAAATTTTCTAAGCTTCGTTGTAAAAATTTGTTTGGGGTGGGTGTTTAAATGTTTCCGTACTAAAATGTTTTATGTCCCATTAGAGTTGCTTAGGCCGTTTAATTGTATTACGATTCGGATTGACATAATCTATTAATTTAGAGTTCATTCGTTCGCATAACTTACGTCATGCACGCACTTCGAAGCGTTTTCCACTATCTCGTATGTCACCTGAAGTCGGAATAGAGTGTTTTATGGATCATTGGATAGGAAATTCTCTCCTGATCATTTCCATATCTCATTCGCAAAAATCGGACCGGTAACGAAGCGGGAATTTTGAATTGAAGTTCGCGAAAAAATCGAAAAAAAAAAAAAAAAAATTTCGATTTTGGGCTTGGGCCCAACCCGCGCCCAACCCGCGCCCTCGCGCCCTTACTTTCTCACGAACAGTTCATCGTTTTCATCTTCCATTCCGCCATTAACAAAGCTCCAAACCTAAACAAAATAAAAATTAAAAAGAAAATACAATAAACCCACGCCCAAAATCAAATCCTAACCCCAAATCTTCTCTAAAACTAAAACCACACCACCTCCACCAATTTAACCCAACAAAAACCACCGAAATTTACAAATTTTGGTGCTGCCGCGCCACCACTCCACCACCACCACTGTTCTTTCAGTCGGTCAAGTTAAACCACCACCACCACATCATATTTAAACCCTCACTCCATTCCAAACACTAGATGGCTCAACAACGCCGAATTATACCGGAGCAAGTTTTCACTGCCGACCACTTCGCGCCGTTTTACGGTGACGAAATGGCTAGTAGAGACTGGGGTAGTTTGTGGTACTCGACCGAAGCCTTCTACCATGAAGACTTGGTCCGACGGTTCTACAACACCAGGGAGTTGGAGGGGAGTAGGATTTTTGTGATGGTAAGGAAGAAGAGGAGGGAGTTGACTACTGGACTGTTGGCTGAGATTCTAGGCATTCCGCCTAGAATCCATCTGGATGCCACTCTACAGGAGCCCCAGTTTGACGGGGTAGAGCCTCTGATGGGCGTGACTGTCATCAATGGGAGCTACAATACAAACTCCCATTGTAATGCGCCGGGCATCCCTCGGGACCAACCAAATTTCGCTACTGACTCGGTGGATTGGTCGAATGTCCTAGGGAAGGACAAGGTCAGCGACATCGGTCCGACCTGCCTCCACGCCTTATGGGTACTCCGGGGAGCGTAAGTACGATTTCTGTATCTTGGACTTTTTCTTTGAGCATGATTAGGGGGTCGGAAAAGTCTTTGGCACCTCTTCCCGTGTTAATCACCAAGATCATCTTTGAAGATGAAAGCGACTCCGCCTCCGATAGGATTTACATTACCCCGCACCGTAACACGCGTATCTTTAGGGAGTGTGTCCAACAAGTTTGGAGGAGGGCTGAGGATAGAGAAGAAGAAGAAGAGGATGGTGGAGCTGAGAATGAAGAGGAGGCCGGGGACATCGGGATGCCTCCGGTGATGAGGAAGACTTGACTGCTTTGATCGCGATGCCTTCCGAGGTGTTGGTTCGATGCACGTAACGCATGGCTATGCTTCATAGGGGCATCGTTCACTAAACACTATCTGTCTGCAGACCTCCGGACTCGACAGCGACTATTCATCACAACTTCGAGATCCGCACCCGGAGAGGATGATGAGATGGGGAACAAAGCAGGGTCGAGATGGAGGCCCAGCCCGGTTTAGAGTGGACATGCTTGCACGCTTCCCACTTATACGGACTCGCTTCGAGGACACATCTACGAGGCATGGCGTCGTCGACGAAAGGACGACTGCTGCTGGACCTTCCGGAAGCCCGGGAGCCACCACTAGAGAGTGTGCCCCCTCGCCACAAGTGGCGAGGTGTTTAGAGAGTCTGAGGTTTGATAGTGGTTGTTGTTTTATTTATTTTTGTTGTTTTTATTGTAATGTAACTTTTATTTTCGTAATTTGAATTTTGTAGTAAAAGGTACTCCGAACGAAATTTTAATATAAGGGGTTATTTTCAGTATGTGTGGTTGTTTCATATTGATCCCACCTTCCCAACTTGTTTGGGGGTGGTTTTATCAATTCAAGCTTTATTTTTATATAACCCTACTGTTAGAATTTATTGCGGAGTCAAGGTGAAAATATGGTTGTTTAGGCATATCTATGAGTGAGAATCATTGTAGGATGAAATCTAGATTAAATAGGTACATTCAATCATAAATCAACCTAAAAGATACTGGGTTTGAATTAGAATCAAGAAAATGAGTTGTTTCCGTTTTCGGGTTTGGAAATTTTAGGATCTCCGGAAACTGCCGTAATTAGTTTTGGCAACTTTCCGACCCATTTTAGCAACTTAAAACCTATATAAACTTGATACAATCTATCCTCACAACTCACACTACACCTAAACTCCATCACGCACCTTTCACACCCGCGATTCCCGTTTTTAGTCTCCATTTTGCAAATCTGCAACTTCGGGCCTTTCGCTCTACACTTACACTTCCGACAGAAAATTTTACTCGAGGCCGCCACGCCAAGGCAAAGCGCGACTTCGCTAAAAACACTGGAATTCCAAAATACAAAGCGCGACTTCGCGCCCTAGTTAATGGCGCTTCAGCGACATCCGTGGACCGTGGACCAGAAATTTTCCGGTTTTTCGCGTAGTACCGGTTGTTTTGCAGCTGTTCCAGGCGTAGTTTTGAGATGACATCTCCTATAATAATGCCGGAACAGTCTTTTCGAAGATTTGTTCCAAAGCACTACTTACGGTGCTTGGTTTTCATGAGGTGATCATATCGTTGGCTGGGAACCTCTTATGGTAAGACCGGGCTGAACTTTATTCTCCAAAGACTTGCATCTTATTTTTATAATAACTGCATTTTCTTTGAGAGACCGGATGGAGAACAAGTGTTCTCCATCAACATTGACGATGAACCAATGGAAATTACCAGGTTCTTGCTAGCATTTGTTCTTGGACTTGCTATGCCCGCTGAGATACAAGACCCATGGTGCTATTGGGTCGATAATATGCATGTCTACACTTATGAGTCTTTGCACGAGGCTTATGGGGCAGGCATTTTCTGTATTGAGGACCAAGGGACTATAACGTTGCCCTTGGTAGCCCGTCCATGAACATAGGAACTGTTATGTTTTGGATTATGCTAAACATTTTAGGGGAATGGCGTTTTCTTATGAATGACGCCACTTGCAGCGTTTTCCTTGCTTTAGCCACGGGACGCCGGTTCTATGACCTTCCCAGAACTTTGATGTCTAGTTTAGCACGAGCCCATACCATGAGGCATAAGTACCTTCTTATGCCTGTTCTAATTTCACGTATTATGCTATGTTTCTTTCCCCTTTTTTGCACACGTTTCCGGATTGGATTAGGGTAGACACGCGGTGCGACCCACCAATAGTATTATTCGATCTTTCCGTGCAATGACTTGGCAAGGGGTGGCGGATACAACCTCACCAGGTTGCACCCTACACCCCATCGGACCAAGTGGCACTTAATAGGTTAGCAACCATAGATGATAAATGGCGTGAAGCCCGCAAATTATCATAGCATGGCGGATCGCCGAAGGAGCCTCACTTCTTTATAGAAGTAGAGGATGACGAATATGACGAATAACAGCGGGAGTGGAGGTAAATTTTAGTTTTACATTGGTGTCCGCTTATGTCCCAAGCAATTTAATTACGTTAACCCCATAATGGGTGGAACTCTTATAGAGTTAAGTAAGTTTTTATTTCCTATATTAGTATGCGTTCTAACCTTGTTTTGCAGATGTTTCCGAATTTCACGCTTCAATGGTACTTTTTCCTACCCTCTTTATTTAAATGCTTTGAGGGACGAGCATGCTTCTTGTTTGGGGGCATAGAAACACGTGTAATTAAGACATCTGCTAGGATATAAATATGTATAATATGCATTTGTTTTCTAGTTAAAATTTCAAAAATTCAAAAAATATAAATAAATAAGTTATGCTATACACTTAGGAATATTGGTATTGTTTCTTTCTCCATGCTCTTAACAATCTAGAAGTCTCCGCAATGAAGTTCGTCGTCGAATAATTGTTTAGAAACTTAGGTTAATACATAGGTAATAATCTTTACATCTATCTATAAATATATGACATGAGTATCTATGATTGTTAGCGGTAGTTTTGAAATCTAGGCTAGAGTACTTATTCTACAAATCCTGTGAGAATATAGCCTAAAAGCCTTATATGAAGCCGAAACATTTGAGAAATGACACAAGGGAGAAGTAAAATCCGGATAGAGAAATCACACGTCCACTTGCTTGATCACTAAACCATATCCTAAGCGAGAATTTAGGCCCTCTTGGATCGATATAGCCAGAAATTCAAACCTATGAATTATTTTCCGCTAGTCGCCCCACTGAGCCTTTCATTAGCCCTTCCATAAACCACAATTCCTTTACCCTATTACAAAAAAAAAAAAAAAAAAAAAAACCAACCTACCCAATTTAGAATAAGTCTGAGAATAGAATGATGAAGAAAGAAGAAGAGAAAAACCTGTGTAAACAAAAATTAGTTAATGCTTCAGAAAATAAAGAAAATAAGTTTCCATCCAAAGAAAAGAAAAAGAAAAATAGAAATAAAATAAAAACTCCAAAAATAGAATAAAAGGGAGTCAAAAGCCAAAGAAAAGAAAAAAAATATGGCTAAGGATGGAAACAAAGTGTAGAAGCAAAAGTAAATAACAAGGTTTTCTCTAGTTACATAATAGGAAGACTCTATTATCTCAGACTTGTCATTTTGAATATCCATTTCCTTCCTTCTTAAACCATCTCCTAATCCCCGTAACACCTAATAAAGACCTCTAGCTCAATTAGGAATAGGTTAGTGTGATAGTAAGTGGCAGATGTATTTGATCGACTCCGGCTTCCTGTGTGTCATTGAGATTGTAAGGTAAAGTGTGCCCACTGTACCTTTCGGAGTAAGCTTAAACTTGAGTGGAAAAATCGAGTGTTGTTCTTGACTATTATTGTGAGAACCTACTTAGGGACGCTTATTCGAAGTTCTCGAAAACAAACCTGCTAAACATTTTATAGTACTACTCATTGTGTATATGTTTATTGTAGATGATAGATTATTATGCATATATTAGCTTAGGTTTCTGACTTGGTTATTCTTATTCAATTGCTAGAGAGATGTATAGATAGTTGAGCATGAATAAGGGAACAATAGTTTTATTTTCTTAGTCGTTGTAGTATAGATGAAGTTTGTGAGTACCTTCACTGGAAAACTCTCACGAGGCTATAACTCGTCCACTAGGGAATTCCTAGTGGTTTAAGGCCTTGTTGCATATGGTCAATGCAATCGCACTCTCAAACGCTAAACGAGAGTAGTTAGAACTCCATTTTGGTCACTTATTCTAATTTCTCATCTTTGCTTGAGGACAAGCAAAATCTTTGTTTGGGGTGGTTTGATAAGAGCCCAAAACTGTAGTTTTAACCCCTTAATAATCATCTTGTTAGACCAATTATGTGAATAATAAGTAAGAGTTAATACTGATTACGTGTTTTTATGCATTTCGGGCTTCAAAGTCCATTATGTGCAGAAATGTGCCACTTTAGCGAGATAAATGAGCAAAAGTCAGCAGAACTTCCGAATGCCATATCTTTGGACTCAGACCTCGGATTGAGGCCTACCTTACGTCAAAACGACCGGCTCGAAAAGATCTTTGCAATGGTACAAGCCTTGACCCAATCAGAGGAGCAGAAGTGGACGAAAAGTCTGTGGAACCCAACTGCAGCTGAAGAGGCCTTTTTGGACTGAAAGAATTGGGTTTTGGGCCTGATTCTCTGGCCCAAAACATGGCTCCAAGCCCATGCACGATTTTTGGATCTGAATGTATAAAAACAAAAGCTTAGCTCTTTGTTAATGGCAGTTAGGTTAGGTAGATAGTTAGACCTAGATTAGTTAGCCTCCATTAATTAGTTTTAGAACTTAGTTTAATTAGTTTCAATTCATTGTATTAGATTAAACCTTTGAATCTTGTTCTTCATTTGATTAGATCAATAAAGTAGTATTTTTTTATTCAATTTCGATTTTGTCATTTCCATTTCTAGATCTAATTTCAATTCTTGTTCTTAATTCATTTTAGTCATTAATTTAGATTTCATTATTGTTTAATTAAGTAAATTTCAATGCTTTATATTATGTTTAGATTTAATTTAAATGGAAATGATTGCGGAATGATTCAAGGCTAAACCTCCATTAGAGGGGGTTGAGAAACCTTGATGAAAGCTTGATTCCAATTATCGGAGATTGTCGTAATTTCCTTTCCACTCTAGAAACGTTTAGTTCACCATGAGAATGGGTTTAATCGTTCACATGCTAATTATTAATTGGTAGAAATGCCATGTGTAATTAGGGATTAGGAAGAACCAATTGTTTCTGCGTGGCGATTCAATTCGATTACTTACGACTCATCGCTAGTGGATTAAGTTGAGTTAAGGTGGAATCAATCCCCTCTAACTCCTTAACATCGAATCAACGTAGCATTCCCTTAGTTGTCGGATAGTCGACTAGTTGCATTCGTGGGTAGTTGCATCGTTAGTCTATTCCCCTTCAGTAAAGCTCTCATTGACTTAAGACTGATTTCTTAGACTTAGAAAACAATCCATGCTAGGGAACTAGGAGTGGAACGAACTTCCTACTCCACTTAGTGCAATTCGCATCGAGAGTAGAAGCTTTGATAATTGAGATAGTAAAAGATAGTTTTAGTTTACTTACGGATTGAATTCATCGTTCATTTCGTAGGTAGACTAATCATTTTATAGTTATCAGAAACTTCCTTTTCTTATCTGAAGCGACTAACGAATTCTTGATTTCAAAGGTTTTTCTCTTTTCTATTCTTCATCTCTTTTTTCAGACTTATTCAAAGAATTGGGTAGGTTGATTTTTTTTTTTTTTTTTTTTTTTTTTTTTTTTTGTAATAGGGTAAATGATTTATGGTTTATGAAAGGCTAAAGGAAGGCTTAGAGGGGCGACTAGCGGAAAATAATTCATAGGTTTTGAATTTTTGGCTATATCGATCCAAAGAGGGCTTAAATTCTCGCTTAGGATATGGTATAGTGATCAAGCAAGTGGACGTGTGATTTCTCTATCCAGATTTTACTTCTCCCTTGTGTCATTTCTCAAATGTTCACTCATATAAGGCTTTAGGCTATATTCTCACAGGATTTGTAGAATAAGTACTCTAGCCTAGATTTTAGAAACTTACTGCCAACAATCATAGATACTCATGTAACATGTTTATAGATAGATGCAAGGATTATTACCTACATATTAGCCTAAGTTTCTAAAAACAATTTTAATGCAAAAGCTACGTGAGACTTCTAGATTATTGAGAGCATAGAGAAAGAAAACAATACCAATATTCCTAAGTGTATAACATATTTTTTTTATTTATATTTTAAAATTTTTTGAATTTTTTTAGCTAGAAAACAAGTGCATATTATACATATCTATATCCTAACAGATGCCTTAATTACACGTGTTTCTATGCCCCCCAAAAACAAGAAGCATTCTTTGTCCTCAAAATATTTTAAATAAAGAGGGTAGGAAAATACCATTAAAATGCGTGAAATTTCAGAACATCTGCAAAACAAGGTTATAACATACTAATATAGAAAAGAGAACTGATGCAACTCTATTAGAGTTCCACCCGTAATGGGGTTAATGAGAAACAAATTTGTTTGGGACATAAGCAGACACTAACTGAAACTAACACTTACCTGCACTCCCGTTTAAACATTGTCGTCCTCATCCTTAATGAAGAAATGAGGTTCCTTCGCATCCTGCCATGCCATGGTGATTTGCCAGGTTTCACGCCACTTATCGTTTATTATAGCTAACCTGTCAAGCACCACTTGGTCGGATGGGGTGTAAGGCACAACCTGATGAGGTTGTATCCTCCACCCTTGCCAAGTCATTGCACGGAACGATCGTATAATACAATTGGTGGGTCTCACAATGTCGACCCCAACCCAATCCGTGAAACGGGCACAAAAAATAGGAAAGAAACATAGCATTATACGACAAATTAAAACAGGCATAAGAAGGTACTCATGCCTCTTGGCATGGGCTCGGGCTAAACTAGACATTAAGGTCTGGGGAATATCATAGAGTGTACGCCCCAACTAAAGCAAGGAAAATATCACAAGTTTCGTCATTCACAGAAGAATAACGCCATTCCCCTCTAATGTTTAGCATAATCTAAAACATAACAGTGCCCACATTCATAGACAGGCTACCAAGGGCAACGTTATAATCCCCTTGGTCCTCTATCCTAAAGATTCCTGCCCCGTAATGCTCATGCAAATCATCATAGTTATACATGTACATATTATCTACCAAATAGGCCCATGAGTCTTGTATTTCGGCCGGCATAGCAAGTTCAAGCACAAAGGCTATCAAGAACCTGGAAATTTCCATTGGTTCATCCCCGATGGTGATGGAGAACACTTGTTCTCCATCTGGTCTATCAAAGAACTTACAATTATCATAAAAATAAGATGTAAGTGCGGAGAATAAAGTTCATCGGGGACTTACTAATAGTGGTTCCCATCCCGCTAGGACCGATCACTTCAAAACCATGCACCACGGTGTCACTTTGGAATAAGTCTTCAAAAGACTGTTCGGTATGATCTGAGGGAAAGTCATCCCCAATAAACTTGCTTTGGAATAGCTGCAAAGGATCCCGGAACAACCCTCGAAAAATTGGAAATTTTGGTGCCCACAGGGTCGAGGGGCGCGGGGCGCTCAAGGTATGCACAGGATGGGCGCTGCGGGTTGCGCCTGTTGAATTTCAATTCTAGGCACTTGGGCTAGGTGCGCTTCACTTTTAGCTGGATGGGCGCTGGTTAGCGCCCGGATGAAAAACTGGAATTCCAGGTGTTTTGGGCGCAGTGGCGCCGGTGTTTAGCGGAGAGGGCGCAGTCGCTTCGGGGGTAGAATTTCTCCGGCGAGGGGCTTAGGGTGCGGTGGCGCCCATCAAAAAGCGCTGTGAGCTCGGGGGAAGCTGATAGGCGAAGTCGCGAGGGAAAAATAAGGTAAAGTGGGAATGAAATGTGAGAGATGAATGTGAGATGTAGTTGGGGTTGTGAGTGTAGAATGAATGCAGTTTTTATAGGTTTTAAATTGCCAAACCAAATCGGAAATTTGCCAAAAAGCTTTACGGCAATTTCCGAAAATAATAAAATTTCCAAAACCGAAAACGGAAACAACTCATATTCTTGATTCTAAAACAACCCTAATATCTTTTAGGTTGAATTTAGGATAAAAACTGCCTAACTCATCGAGATTTCATCCTAACACAATATCTATTTATAGCGATGCCCATATCGGCAATATTCTCAACCTTCACTCCAAAACATTTTCTTAAAATAGATGATCATATAACGAATTATGCTAGGCTAAATAATACCACCCCCCAAACAATTCGGGAAGGTGGGATTAATGATAAAAACAACGCATAATTCAAAATTAACCAACTTATATTAAAATTGAATTCAAATAACATACGACAACCAAATTTAAATTTAATTACTGAACTAATATTTTTACATCCGTACTAAATAAAAACAAATACAATAAAACAAATCAACTCATTAGATCCCTAAACCAGTTGCTGCTAGTAGTGGAATGCACTCGAGAAGCAGATGGCCCTTGGGCTTCCAATGGGCCAGAGCCATCCGTCTTGCGGCGACGACGCTCGTGCCTCACAGACTGCTCCTTCGAAGAAGAACCCCCCTGGGGTGGGAAACGTGCAATGATGTCATCTCAGAACTGGCGTTGAGCTTCCATCTCGGCCCTCGTTTATTCCCACCGCTCATCCTCGCGCCGGGCACGAGTCTCGAAGTTATGATGCATGGTAGCTTGCCGAGTTCGGAGGTCTTCACAAATAGTATTGAGAGAATGCATGCCATGGTAAATCACAGCCATGCGTTCTGCATCCGACCTACACCTCTCCAAGGCATCGACATCAAAACATGCCATGTCATCCTTATCCTCCGAGTCAGTCTCTTCGACTACCCTTTCTTCAGGCAACCTCCAAACTCTTTGGATACACTCCGTATAAATATGATGATTTCGGTGCTCCTTCAGGCAAATCCTATCAGACCTCGGAGTCGCTCTCAAGGTTATCATGATCTTCGTTATCAAAACAGGGAGAGGTGCAATACTCTTTCCGACTCCCATAATCATGTTACGCAAAAACTCAAAAATACAGAACTCATACTTCTGCTCCTGGAGTATCCATAGAATGTGAAGGCAGTTCAGACCGATATCGCTGACTTTCTCCTTCCCTATGACATTCCTACCAATCCACTGAGCTACAACTAGCTGGTTGGTTCGGAGAGACGATTAGCAAACACAATGCGAGCTCGCATTGTAGTTCCCTTCCGCAACAGTCGCGTTCATCAAATGTTCTACAACAGTAAACTAGGAATCCTGTAATGTGGCATCGAGATGGTGTCTAGGCGGAATGCCTAAAATCTCAGCCAACAACCCAGTAGTAACCTCTCTCCTCCTCCCAGCCACCTTAACAAAAATTCGATTCCCATTCAACTCTCTCGTCCTATAAAACTCTCGGACCAAATCTTCGTGGTAAAAATCGTGCATCGAAAGTACCACAAACTACTCCAGTCTCTCCTAACCATCTCGGCCACCATAAAACGGAGCCGGTGGTCTCGCGAAAAGCGTGCTCCGGAATATCCGGCGTCTTTGAGCCATTGGAGTTTTTATAAGATGTGTGGGTTTGAATAAGGTAGGGGACTTGTGTTTTGAAACACCCTCTCAAAAAATAATGGTAGGAGGCGCGGTGGTGGTGGTGGCAGTCGAAATTTTTGAATTTTCGGTGGTTTTTGGTTGTTTAAGTTGGTGGAGGTGGTGGTGGGTGTAGTTAGGAGAAGATTTGGGGTGGGTTGTAACTTTGGGCATGGGTGTATTTAGGTTTTTTTTTTTTTTTTTAATTTTATTTAGGTTAGGTTTTTGAAGCTTTGTTGTTTGTTAATGGCGGTTTGGAGAATGAAACACGACTGTTGGTGGAAGAAGGAGATGCACATGTGCTGCACGTGCGCGCGAGGTTGGCGTAAGCCCACTTAATTTTCCGATTTTGTTTTCCGATATTTTGCGCAACTTCAAACTTAAATTGCCGCTTCGTTACCGGGCCGATTTTTGCGAATGAGGTATGGAAATGATCAGGAGAGAATTTCCAATCCAATGATCCATAAAATGCTCTAGTCTGACCATTAGTGATATGTAAGAAGATAGAAAATTCTTCAAAGTGCGTGCATGACGTAAGTTATGCGAACGAATGAAATCTAATTTCATAGATAAAGTCAACCCGAATCGGAATACGATTAAACGACCTAAACAACACAAATGGACAGTTGAACAATCCAGGATGGAAATCGGACACCCCACCCCCAAACAAATTTTTGACAACAGAGTTTAAAAATTTGTTTTTAAAAGTGGGTCTTTTAAAGTCAAATTCCCGAGACTTCCTAACTTACTATTTTTATGATTTTAACAATTTTTTATTTTTTTTATGAATAAAATTTAATATAAGAAAAATAAGAAGGCAATAAATGCATAATTCACATCATATAGGAACATGACTAAAACACCGAGAAAAGATGCAAGAGTGGAAAAGGTGAATTATGTTAACCGTGGACTTAGGATCTGGTACTTACAGCCCCCACACTCCATAGGGAGGGCCCGGTTACCTGAGTGGTGCACTTACCAATATATGGAAATGAAAGGAAGTACACCAATGAAAAAGGTCAGTCCTCATAGACAGGGTCCTATAAAAGGACTTCCTCTACATCAGGGGACAATAGCTCGACCGTTGGCCATTAACTTGAAAGGTACTATTATCCTTGGGATTTACCAAGGTGATTGCCCTGTAAGGGGTGACTTCAGTAACCAGAAAAGGACCAGACCAACGGGTTTTTAATTTCCCTGGAAAAATATGTAGACGGGAATTGTACAGTAAGACCTTTTAACCTACCACAAACTCTTTGTGCAAGATTTGCTTATCATGAACACGTTTCATGTTAGCTTATAATCCTTTGCGAGATCATAAGAGTCGCTACGGATTTCTTCAAGCTCATTCAATTGCAACTTGCGCTTGACACCCGCCTCATCAAAATTGAAGTTAAGGTTTTTTATAGCCAACATAGCACGGTGCTCCAATTCAACGGGCAAATGACAAGGTTTCCCAAATACAAGTCTAAAGGGAGACATACCTAAAGGAGTTTTGAAAGCAGTCCTATACGCCCATAAAGCATCAGATAGACGCTTCGACTAGTCTTTCCTATCAAGATTTACAGTTGTTTCTAAGATCTTTTTGATTTCCCTATTAGACACTTTTACTTGTCCGCTAGTTTGTGGATGATACGGAGTTGCTACCTTATGTGTAACTCCATACTTCTTTACTAGTGATGCAACAACTCAGTTGCAAAAATGTGTTCCTCCATCACTAATGATGGCCTTGGAAATGCCAAATCGATAGAAAATATACTCTTTTACGAAAAACACAACTGTCTTATGGTCATTGCTACGGCAAGCCATGACCTCTATCCATTTAGACACGTAGTCCACGACAACTAGAATATAAATGAAACCATGGGAAACTGGAAAGGGACCCATGAAATCAATGCCCCATACGTCAAAAATTTCTACCACCATGATTGGATTCAATGGCATCATATTACGCCGGATTCGCCCAAGTTGTTGTAACGAATGCATGCACGCCTTGCAATGCACTTGGGCATCTTTAAAGAGAGTAGGCCAATAAAACCCACATTGTAGAATTTTAGCAGCTGTTTTTATACCACTGAAATGGCCACCACACTCTTTTTCATGGCTGAATGAGAGTACCTCATTATATTCTCACTGGGGAATACAACGACGAATAATCTGATCCGCACAATACTTAAAAAGGTAGGGCTCATCCCAGTAGTATAGCTTAACTTTGGCTAAAAACTTCTTACGTTCATTTCTTGACCAGTCATAAGGAATAACATCAGACGGTAAATAATTCACAATGTCAGCATTTCCCTGGTGCAAAAAATATAGCATACAAATGCTCATCTGGAAAAGAGTCCGGTATGGAGTCAGAATCACTTTCATCGTTGTTTGTAAGTCTAGATAAGTAGTCGACAACTACATTTTTTACCCTTCATTTGTCTTTTATTTCTAATGTGAATTCTTGCAGGAGAAGAATCCATCAGATCAATCTCTGCCTAGCATCCTTCTTAGCGAGAAGGTACCTAAGGGCAGCATGGTCTGTGTAAACTAGAGTCTTAGAACCAACCAAATAAGGACGAAACTTATCTAAAGCATAAACGACAGCTAAGAATTCTTTTTTGAGTAGTTGTATAATTCCTTTGAGCATCGTTTAGAGTTTTACTAGCATAATAAATAACAGTGGATTTATTATTTAGTTTCTATCCCAAGACAGCACCAACTGCATAATCACTAGCATCACACTTGAGTTCGAAAGGTTTAGACAAATCGGGAGGCTGTATAATGGGTGCGAAAGATAAGGTAGCTTTCAAAGTTTCAAAAGCCTGTTTACAGTTAAAATTAAAATCAAAGATGACCTCCTTTAAAAGTAGATTAGTTAAGGGTCTAGCTATTTTCGAAAAATCTTTGATAAAACGCCTATAAAAACCTGCATGGCCTAGAAAGGCTCTAATATTACGAACAGTCCGTGGTATAGGTAAAGTCGCTATCTTATTTAGTTTGACCTTATCTACTTCGATGCCATCACTAGATACGATATGACCTAGTACTATGCCTTTTTTCACCATGAAGTGATATTTTTCCCAATTTAAAATGAGACTCTTCTCTTCACATTGTGTTAAAACTTTAGACAAGTTAGACAGGCATTCAGTGAAAAAAATCATCCATGAACACTTCCATGAAACGCTCTACCATGTCACTAAATATATGAAGCATACACCGCTGGAAGATATCAGGAGTATTACAAAGGCCAAAAGACATTCGTTTATAGGCGTATGTTCCAAAAGGACATGTGAAGGTAGCCTTTTCTTGGTCATCAATATCAATAATAATTTAGAAATAGCCGAAGTAGCCATCCAAAAAACAATAAAAAACATGACCAGCTAGACGTTCAAGCATCTGATCTATAAAGGGTAAAGGAAAATAATCCTTTCGTGTCATGACATTTAACCGTCTGTAATTAATACAGATCCTCCATTTCATAGGGCCATGCGTGGCAACATATTCACCCTTGGCATTACGTACCATGGTAATCCCTGATGTTTTTGGAACTACATGAATGGGACTTACCCATTCGCTATCAGAGATTGGGTATATGATACCCGCATCGAGTAACCATAGACTTCTTCCCTGACCACTTCTTTCATGGCATGGTTTAAACGACACTGAGGTTCGCGGGAAGTCTTTGCGTTATCCTCTAAATGGATACGATGAGTGCACACATTAAGGTCAATTCCCTTAATGTCGGCTAGGGACCAACCAATCGCAGAACGATGTTCCCTAATCACCCTGATCAATTGTGTCTCTTCCTCCTTAGATAACAGAGAAAATATAATTACCGGATGGCTACCATCCGGATCAAGTTGAATATACTTTAACTTAGGAGGAATAGGTTTAAGCACCGGGGTGGGAGGAATATCTATAAATGCTTCTGGAGGGTCCTCATCTTGAGTAATGAATACTTGCTTAGGCAGCAGGTCTTCAAACTGTGTATATGGAGCAACCGAAGGGACTATGATTTGTGTAGACTCGAAGATGGTGTTGACTTCCTCTATGTATGAGTCATCAACAAAATTTGAACTTCCAAAAGAAAGGAATTTATGCATATGGTTTTCTGGAAACGTGTTATTAAAGTAATCTTGAGCTAAGCTCTCGATCATGCTAACCTCTCCATCTATAGACAAATCTGGTAACTGTTTTATCAGTTTAAAAACATTTACCTCAACCAAAAGATGGCCAAAAGACAAGGACATCGACCCATCGCGGCAGTTTATAAGCGCGTTGGCAGTCGCCAAGAAGGGACGCCCTAAAATGATCGGAACAGAGTCGTTAGCGACTTCTGTATCAAGGATAACAAAATCAGCAAGATAATAGAAATCTTGGACCTTAACAAGCACATTTTCAACCACACCCTTAGGGTACTTAATTGATCGATCTACTAATTGCAACGTCATTTTAGTAGGTTGCATCTCTTGTAGACCTATTTGTTTATATAGATAATACTGGAGTAAGTTAACACTCGCCCCCAGGTCTAGTAAAGCGGTCGTCATGTGGGAATCTCCTAAGGTGCATTGTACAGTAGGACGACCAGGGTCCTTGTACTTAACGATTCCATTGTGTTTCATTAAAGTTGGAAATTATTCAATTAAAAATGCGTCTTTAGGAATATTTGTCTTACGCCTAGTAGTGCACAACTCTTTAAGAAACTTAGCATGGTGAGGTAATTTTTTTATCGCTTCAAGAAAAGGAAGGTTTATCGTTAGATTTTTGAAAACTTTCCTAATCTCATCGAAATTCATATCCTTAGTTAACATTGCTAATCTCTGTGGAAACAGTGGTTTCTCTCTATATTTAGCATAATGATCAACAGGATGTTTACCTTTGGCTTTGTTTCTTAGGTTGTGGTTTAACTGGTACCTCTACAGGGGTAGGCTCTTCAGTTTCTATTACGGTATCTAGTACAATCTGCGGTGTAGGGACAACTGGTGGGGTAACTATAGGCATAGTTACTTTGTTATCAACCACTCTCCCAGAACGGAGAGTGGAGATGACATTTAGCTCACCTACGTTTTCATTTTCCGTACTAGTATTACCATTTACCTCAAAGGCTGTGTTTGGTGTTTTCGGATTAGGTATCGCTTGTCTTGGAAACACACCTTTGGGTTGTACTTTCTCTTGAGCAAGCTGCTGTAAGGAAAGTTGGATGGCTTGTAAAATCTGTTGTTGAGATTGCATAAAGGTATCGAAACGATCCGGTTGTGGAAGAGTGTTAGCTTTAGGTTGTGTGACAAGAACTATGTCACGTTGATTATTAATGGGTGGATTTTGGTAGTTATTATTTACCGGAACGATACCTCTATTAGTATTATAATTATTATTGTTATAATTATTATAATTACCCTGGCCTTGTCCTTGTCGTGGTTAAGCTTGGTTGTTATAATTATAATTACCCTGACCTTGTCCTTGTCGTGGTGGAGCTTGGTTATAATTGTTTGCTTGCCTAACATTTTGATTATTAAACCTTGGAGGTGTTACTTGTTGATTATTTCTCCAACTGAAGTTGGGATGTTGTCTCCAATGGACGTTCGGAATAGGAAAACTATTAATCGAGCAAACATTATCTTGTTGTGACTGTTGTTGCTCATAGGCGAAAGGACAATAGGAGTCGGGATGATCTAGACTCAAACAGAAACTACATGGATTGGAGTTAACATTCATGATGGGGATAGGGTTTTGTTGAACAGAAATAGCCTCTATCTTTTTAGTTAGAGATTTGATTAAATTTTTAAGTTCCAGATCGGGTTTCATCTCAAACATACCGGCGACCTTTACTGTTGTAGAAAAACTAGCGTTGCGGGAGATATCGTCACTACCCCCCCAGTTATTATTACGCTTAGTCTGATCTTCTAAAAAATTATAAGCCTCTGAGGCTCCTTTACTTTAGAAACTACCCCCATTCATTATGTCAAGGACTTCTTTATGGTGGTGTAGAAGTCCCTTGAAAAAGGCACGAACTAACGTGTCTTTCGTGAGGTTATAATGTGGACACTCTATAAGTAAATCGGTGAAACGATTCCAAGCCTCTGAAAATGATTCATGAGGATTCTGTCGAAAGAAATGAATCTTGGAAAACATTTCATCGGTCTTCAGTGGTGGGTAAAAATGTTCCATGAATAGTTGAACAAGTTTAGCCCACGAGTCCATAGAATTTGACGCTTGGGCAGTTAACCAAGACGCCGCCTTATCGGCTAAAGTGAAGGAAAATACCCTTAGTTTAATTTGTTCAGCACCAACCGTAGGATGGTGAAATGTAGTAAGGACTTGGTCAATCCTACGCGTGTGCTGATAAGACTTTTCATGGTCTAACCCATGAAAAATGGGTAACAAATTAAATATATTTGGGGGAATTCGAAAATCCCCCACTGGGTCTGATAGAACGATGCAAGATTTAGGGCTATCGTTCAAGACTTTGTAAAAGTCCGAGAGAGGAGACTCTCTTTCTTCAGCCATAATTTCAGGTGTGGTGTGTGGTATGCTAGCTAGAGGTGTAGTAAGTGGTATACTAGAAAGACGTGTTTGTTGCCGTTGTCAGTTAATTACGTTAGGTGTTTTTCTTCGGCCTGACCTTAATCTCATGCAAGGCTAAGACCAATCTTAATGAAACACAACAACACTCCAAACAATCCTGATATGCTAGTATGAATCTCTAACAGAAGATGCGAGGTGTGGAAGAAAAGAGTACCTGAAAGCCTCCTTGCTTCACTTATGAATAACGTCTTGTTTACACGTGCTCAGTGTATATAACAAGTTAGAACACTGAAAATCTTGAAGAAATGGAAGTTTGAATCAAACCTGTGGAAATCGGGCAGTTTCCACTCAAAATAGGCCTAAAGGCATGTCGCTCGCCTCGGTCATCTTTGAGTTCATGTGTGAAGCAGCAAGTTGCTCCAAGTTCAGTCAGTCGCGTGCAAAAGTGGAATTCCAGGCGTGTGGGCGCAGGTCGCGCTCCAAATTAGCCTTGGTAGGGTGCAGGTCGTGCTCAGGCAAAAAGTGGAATTCCAGGCTTGTGGGCGCAGGGTGCGCTCCAATTTGGCTTGCCTAGGGCGCGGGTCGTGCTCCGAGTAGTTTTTCGAGGAAAATTTCAGTGCTAAAATAGACAACCACAGTGAGAATCAAACAATGGTGGGTGGGTTATGGGACTTTGAAAAACTATCAATTCTAAAGAAAACAATACTAAAGGGTACTAAGATGGCAGTGGCGCCATTTGATAACCATAAAAAGATAGTCTAACTCACAAATAGAGAGATGAAACTCTAAACAAAAGTAAAACTATAAATTGTTGCTTATACTAGACTTATCAAAGATATTTGTTTTATACTCTCGAATCTATTGACGTAGAGTTGGAATAGAAGATTCGTTCCACTCTTAGTCCTTTAGTATTCAAGTTTTCTATAATTGATGGTCTATCCAAGGTCAATGAGAGATTTACGAAGGGAATTTATACTACGATGTGAATTCAAATAACAAGATACAAATAACGGAATGACAGAATGCTAAGAGTTGAATTTAGATAAAGAATTAGGGGAATTTGATTCCACCTTGATTACCAACTTAATAAACTAGCATAGATTTGTTGTAAACCAATTCCTTACGTTCTTACGGTAAGAATTAATCGTTCTAATCCCTAATTATACATGACATTTCTACCAATTCATAACTAGCATGTGAGGTCATCCACCCATTCTCATGGCGAATCAACGACCTTCTAGAGTGGAATAAATTCTTATAACGATTCTATACTACACAATCAAGTTTTCATCAAGGCTTCATCAAACCCCTCTAATGGAGGTTTAACCTTGATTCATCATACTATCATTTCCAATTGAATTAAAACTAGACATAATATAAAGATTTGAACTTTACTAATTTAACTACTCAAGAATTGAAATCCAAATTAATAACTAGGAAATGAATAACAAACAATAATTGAAAGTAGATCTAAACAAATTTAAATGACAAAATCGAATTTAACAAGAACTACTATTTTATTTATCTAATGAATGAAGAACAATGATTCAAATAATTAATCTAAAACAAGGAATGAAACTAATTAATTATTCATTGAAATTCAAAAACTAGATCTACAAGCTATTCTAATAGCTACTTTCTATTCTAAGCTATCTAACTATATTTTTCTTCAGAGCTAAGTCTTGTTCTTTTGTAAAGGAGGAGACCAGATCCACAATTTCGTGCATGGGCTGAGGAGCCATGTTTTGGGCCAGAACATCGAGCCAAAAGCCCAATTTCTTCAGTCCACAGAGCCCGTTTTAGCTGGCTTTGACTTCAGCAGACTTTTCATCCACTTTTGCTCCTCTGATTGGGTCAAGTCTTGGACCAGTGGAAAGCTCTTTCCGAGCTGGTTGTTTTGACGTAAGGTAGGCCCAAATCCGAGGCCTGAGTCAAAAGATATGGTCTTTGGAAGTTCTGTTGACTTGTGCACTGTTTCTGCCCGTGTTGACTTTTCAGCTTTTGACTGGGCTTTATAAGGGCTTTGTCTCTTTAAATCTTGCCCTTTATCACAGAACTTCTTAGCAACCATCCCTTTGCTCCTTTATATATAAAGTGGCATATTTCTGCACATAATTGAGTTCCATGCCTGAAATACATAAAAGCACGTAATTAACATTAACTCTTATTTATTGCTCGCATAATTGGTCTAAAAGTAGTATTATTAAGGGGTTAAAACTACAGTTTTGGGCTCTTATCAATACCCAATCAATGTTCATACCCAAGGACTATAAACATTGAATGTTCATGTAAGAACATGAATGTTCATGTATGAACATGAACATTGATTAGGTATGAACATTGGATGTTCATGTTTGACATTGAATGTTCATACTCAAAAGACTATGAACATTGAATGTTCATACCCAATCAATGTTCATACCTAAGGACTATAAACATCGAATGTTCATACCCAAAAGACTATGAACATTGAATGTTCATACCCAAAGGACTATGAACATTGAATATTTATACCCAATCAATGTTCATACCCAAGGACTATAAACATTGAATGTTCATACCCAAAGGACTATGAACATTGAATGTTCATACCCAATCAATGTTCATACCCAAGGACTATAAACATTGAATGTTCATGTATTGACATTGAATGTTAATACCCAAAGACTATGAACATTCAATGTTCATACTAAATACACCGGGTCGTTTCGTTTGGGCTAGGACGTTAATTATTTTGTGTTAGGGGTATTCTTGACATTTCATCTATCTGATCCATTTTTTATTTCGTGTCAAGGGTATACTTGACATTTCTTCTACCCGGTCCTTGTGAGTTACAAAAACAAAAAAGTGTCTTTGAGAGTTACTTTTTCGGCATTTTTGTTCTTGAGAGTCACTCCCTGATCTTATAGAATACATTTTGTGCATACATATCTACAAATGCATTACTAATTAACACACTAAATTCATAACCGAGAACCATGACAAGGCAATGGAACTGCTTATGTAGCTCCAATGCAACTACATCTAGTGGTCACTCCAACAATAACGTAATTGCATCAATCCCATCTCCACTCTGGACAACTCCACCGATCAAAACTGTCCAAGAAAACAAATCATTCGCTGGCATTCTCCGTAAAACCTCAACCGCCTCCTTACACTGACCATTTCTAGCATACCTAGATATCAAAGCAGTCCAACAAATAAACAACATTCTTCGTTAAAACATACTCAAAAACCCGTCGCGCATCTTTAGTTAACCCATATTTTGAGTACATATCAACAAGAGAGGACTTCACAATATCGTCATCGTAAAACTGAGATGAAGGAAATCTTGCATGCACCTGTTTGGGCCTTGCTTCACACTATTGAAGCTTGCACAAGCTTTAACAAGAGTGGCAAAAATGTGACTATTAGGAAGTAAGTTATCCAACATGAACAAGGAAAGAGTTCGTTGTGGTAGTTAGACTGATCACACAGATCAAACTTAGACTGATTACTCACAACTTCGCAAGTCGAACCCATTGGACACTTACTCAGGATTAAAGCAAATATGTTGGACTCAGGTCAGGGTCAAATCAACACGGCAAGCGGCACGCTACTGAGTAGACTTTTCAATTTTTCAGTGTTCATAAAGTCACTTGTGTGCGAGGAATTTTCATAACCAGTGCAAATAATGATTTGGGGTCTGTCGTCTGTTTTTTGAAGGAGAAACTAATCCGGTTTGTTTTTTTATGCTTATAAGGGCAAATTTGGACTTTCCGCACCCCTGTCCTTAAGAGTGATTAAAATTTGGTTTTGGGAGTGATTATTTGGTCCGTTTTGTCCTATAGAGTCACTCTCTGTCCAAATAAATTGTGATCCTAATTATTCTTGAACTGTACTCTATCTTAATATGTAGAAATTTATCCTAATTAAGAAAACGTGGAACAACTTGCTGCAGTTTTTATTACAGATGGTTTCTTGTGATGCGTGATTAATAAAGTATCTCAGGATCTGGTGTTTCATTGGTTACGAAACCGAATAATATTGAAAATCACTCCAAAAAAAAGACGTACATATTCACTAGGATTCCGATGTCCAAGCGTTTTTAGATTTCCAGGTCGAGAAGGAATCCTTATTTGAACGATATAAGCCGTTATAAATAGTTCGTAATCTTTTTGCACAGACATTGTAATCTTTTTTTTGTTGCAGATATGGCCAATGATCTCGAGAAGAACATTGATGAAAGAACACAGAAGCAGAAGCAGATAGATGATTGGCTTCCAATAACTTCTTCCAGAAAAGCAAATTGGTGGTACTCAGCCTTTCACAATGTCACTGCTATGGTTGGAGCTGGGGTCTTAAGTCTGCCTTATGCCATGGCACAGCTCGGATGGTATGTTAACTTTGCTACAAGTTATTCGTTTTATCATTGTATGCTCAAAGATTACAACCTATGAACTCACTTGTATTAGGGTATTCTTTTCTCTCTCTCTCAATCTTTTTTCCTCTTCTTTCTGGCCTTACTTTTCTTTATATGCTCTCTTTTTTCTCTAACCTCTCTCTTCATCTGGTTCGTTCATCTTTTTCCATCTTGCCTTCTACCTCTCCACCTGCTGTCGCTAACCGTATATGGCAGTTCTCAGCAGTTAGGTTACCGCATACCTGATCCGCTGCATCATGTCTCCTCTTCCCTATTCAGCATATGTCCCCCTTGCTACATATAACATCTTATGTCATGAATACGTCCACTACAATCATCAAAACTGGTTTGTTTTAACAATTAAAGGAGACATTAAACGAAAACCAAAAGCAATTGTCGAGCGCCCAGACATACTACGAAATCTCTAGCAAAACCAAGTAAAAAATAAAAAAAGGGTTGGACGTAATTTTTTTTTTGGTTTATATAAGGAGGCATGAAAAGAAAACCAAAAGTATTGAGAATCCTTTAGTATATGCAGTAGTATCTTCTGGTACCATGCAAATATCGCATCACACGGGAAGAATCTCATCCAGGATGGTAGAAGAAGAATATTCCCACATATTTTTTTCCACTTTTTGTAGTCTGTAATATTAAAATACTCTTGTATATATTCTGGTTGTTCCAACACAGTTTTCAATCATAAAAACTATTCTTTGGTTATTTTTGTAAATTAAAAAAAAAAAAAAGATTGTCAATGGAGCAAACATACTACATTAAACATAATACCAACTCTCTATGATAAAGAAATTTAAGGAGATAAATCGTACTGCAATGGAATTTAAGGAGAAGTCGTACTGCAATGGTATGTTATTACTACAAAATCTATATCAAAAGAGAGATTTTGTGGAATTAATGTTGAATGGCAGGGAGCTAGGAGTCGGTTGGATCATTGTTACAAACCGGTGAATGGCCTTCCAGCTTCATATATCTATATAAACGTTTTAAGAGAGCTCGACAGTTCACAGTACAATGAGGACTACTACATACCTGGACTAGACCTTAACTTAATCATTGTAAGAAAAACCCATTAGTGGCTGTGATCTATTGTATCTGTACTACCAAGCTGCGACGAGACACCCATTCAGATAGATCGATGAAGGTATCAGGACTAATGGACTAATCCCAATAATTCCAAGTATCTAACTATGTGTCGTTCAAGTTGTCACCTAATTTTGTATGTATATATGAGTTTGGCCCTGTTTCACACTCAATTCTTTATTCCCATGCATGCGAAAGTAGAAACAGAGAGAATTGTAATGTCTCAGAGTTTGGAATCATGACGCAGTTGGTTTTCTATTTTGCAGGGGTCCTGGCACGGTTATACTTGTTCTTTCATGGATTATCACCCTATTCACCCTATGGCAAATGGTAGAAATGCATGAGATGGTGCCAGGAAAGCGATTTGACAGGTATCATGAGCTGGGTCAGCACGCCTTTGGTGAAAAGTATGGACTGTGGATAATCTTACCCCAACAACTTGTTGTTGATGTTGGCACCAACATAGTCTACATGGTAACAGGAGGAACATCGTTGAAAAAGTTTTACGATACAGTATACCCTCAAGGCAAAGATATCAAGCTGACTTATTGGATCATGATCTTTGCCTCTCCTCACTTTCTTATTTCTCAATTACCCAACTTCAACTCTCTCTGGCTCATATCTCTGGTCGCAGCTGTGATGTCACTGAGGTACATACTCTTCAACTTCTCGGTTCTTAGCAAACTGAATCCATAATTGTGTGTGTTAAGATGAACAGAATTGATTGCAGTTATGAGCATTTTATCTTATAATTTCACGAATCTCTACGTCTGTTTTGCCTAATTGATTAATGGTCTTTTAACCAACTGAAGAATACAGCGTGCTAGCGAACTGCTTGATACCATCTGCATCATCTGAATATACTGATTTTTAGGATAATTGGTGTAGCACATCAGATGGTGCAATGAGAATTCTGCATTGTTTATACTGTCTAGACTGACTTCAAACACTAGATGTTTTTAAAATTTTCTCCTGGTTTCATGTTGTGTAGTTACGCTACAATTTCATGGACAACTTCTGTACATAAGGGCGTTCAACCAAATGTGTCGTACGACAACAAAGCTTCAACGGAAGTTGGAGCTGTCTTTAATTTCCTCAATGCCTTGGGTCAAGTTGCTTTTGCCTTTGCAGGGCACAATGTGGTCTTGGAAATCCAGGCTCAAATCCCGTCTACACATGAGAAGCCATCCAAGAAACCCATGTGGAAGGGTGTGGTAGTTGCATACATCATTGTGGCCCTATGTTACTTCCCTGTTGCTCTAATTGGATACTGGATCTTTGGGAACAGTGTTGCTGATAACATTCTCATCTCATTAGAGAAACCTTCCTGGCTAATTGCTATTGCAAATTTTTTTGTCTTCATCCATGTTATTGGTGGCTATCAGGTGTTATTTCAGTTCTCCTTGATTGTGATACTGAACATATATCCTCTTTGATTTGTACTAGAGTATCGATCATCACTTTTTGCTAATGATTTTATTTTCATGAATGCAGGTCTATGCCATGCCAGTGTTTGACATGCTAGAAACTATGTTAGTGAAGAACATGAACTTCGCACCTGGTTTTCCTCTTCGTTTGACTGCACGAACCGTATATGTTGGTAAGAAAGACTACATCCATTAAATAACCGTGATTTGTTTGGACTTTTGCAATCTAACCTTGTGTTGGTTCGGACTGCAGCTTTGACTATGGTCATCGGCATGACCTTCCCTTTCTTCGGAGGACTTCTTGGATTCTTCGGAGGATTGGCTTTTGCCCCAACCACATTCTTTGTGAGACATAATCTTCTTTCCCGTTTCACTTATTAGAAAACGTATAAGATAATATTGCTTTCTCTACTTTCAAAACTTTACAAAACTAACTATTAGTGTCCTGTACTATTTTGCAGATTCCTTGCATCATATGGCTCAAACTCTATAAGCCAAAAAAGTATAGCTTATCTTGGTTCATCAACTGGGTAAATATGCAACATCTTCATTCTTTACTAGTATCTGCTTTAAGTTCTTTTCCATTAACTGATTCATAATCTACTGCCCCGAAATAAAATTGAACTAATAATGTAATTCGCGCTCTTGTATCTACAGATTTGCATCGTTCTTGGTGTGACATTGACGATAGTAGCACCTATTGGAGGACTGAGGCAGATCATACTAGACTCCAAGACCTACAAGTTCTACTCTTGAGCATATCTTTATGGACCGATCTTAGGATGGTCACCTTTCTAGTCTTGGTTTTAGTTTATGGATCGAGTGGAAATCACAAGCGTTCTTTCTAGTCTTTCTCTTAGATTATACAAATGTAAATATATTTTTTTTATAGAAAAACTGAAAATTAGCCATCACGACTAAGCTAGCTAACCATGGAAATCATGACGTTCATTTTATACAATAGCTTTTGAGTATTGAAAATGAGTAAGCGCTCTGGTTTGTGTTCCTTTTACCATGTTATGGTTCTTTTTGGACTTTCTTTTAGTCTGGTTGATGGTTGTATGATGTAGGAGTAATGCAGCATTAACTCTCAAACAATCTAAAATAATTGATCACTAACCGAGAATCGATAAAAGTCGATGTTTAACCAAGAGTCGATCAAATAAATTGAATACAAACAAGAAGTGACTCTCAAAATCCTACACTTAGCCTTATATAGGCGGCTTAAAACATACCCGAAAGTATGGACCGAAACAAAAGCCCAAAACTACTAAGGGTGTGCGCCCCTTTATTCCATATCATTCTCCCCGTCTTGGAGGACATTCGTCCTCAAATGTTACTAGCGCAAAAACATAAGATAAACAACAAAGCAGACAAAAGTCGTCCTCGAACTTTGCCATGATATTGACTAAGTTGCATACCTTGACGAAAATAACTCGTGGTCACAACAACGCACACAGACAAATATCTTATGAAAAGAAAGCAACGATTCTTGTCCATTAATAAATCTTCAATGTCTTTGAAGACGAATTTGCAAAACCTTCAAACAAACACACAAAACCAACACAACCCGATTTTTCCTCCATATTAGACAAACTCGGATTCACAAAACACAAAACAGACAATTCTTCATCGTTAGGATAAACATAATAAACTGGTGGTAAATCCCAGTCGATAAACTCCTTTTTATCACCAACTTGATAATACATCCTCTCGTCAACAGACTCTTCATCAAACACAAGGGTTAAATCCCAATCAACAATATGCAATTTTTCCTCAACTTCAAAATATAATTAAAAATTAAATTTTTTTCAACCACATAAACAAAGTTCAAAGTTTTAGAACTTTTTACCTTCAATGCGGCTTCCATTGCTGGTTTCTGACGCTCATAAGATTGGTCAAGCTGCCGAGTAAAGGCGGCGACCTGACGAGATAACAATGCTACGTACCTAGAAATTTCGGCCATGCACTCTTTATCATACATATCCAGTCCGTAACTGATTATGATACCAACTGATGTAGGAGTAATGCAGCATTAGCTCTCAAACAATCTAAAATAATTGATCTCTAACCAAGAATCGATAAAAGTCGATCTTTAACCAAGAGTCGATCAAATAAATTGAATATAAACAAGAAGTGATTCTCAAAACCCTACACTTAGCCTTATATAGGCGACCTAAAATATACCTGAAAATATGGATTGAAACAACAGCCCAAAACTACTAAGGGCGTGTGCCCCTTTATTCCCTATCATTATAGCTCTCTCACAGAGTTAACATTAGCCTTAAATTGCTCCACCATGAATAAATCGTAATCAAGAGGGTGTTCAAGCAGAGGAACTACTATAGTGACCAAAACTGTTGTTTTCTCTTAATTATGGTAATGTCTAATATGCCTATGATAATGTCCAATATGCCTGTGATAATGCCCAAAGTCTGTGGTAGATTTTGTTAGTTTTTGCGTCTCGTCTGTTAAATGCAGAATTTTGCTAAGTGAACCCATCCCTATCAAACCATAACTCCTATGAGGGGATTTAGGCAAGAGGACCCTCTATCCCCTTAACTCGATCTTAATCATTCTCAATGAAGCTTTGACCAAACTTTTCCATAATGCTAAACTTGACCACTATATTTTCACACACGTGCTTTAATATCTCAACAATTTTGGAAATCACACCTATAAATGTTTGTTACTGTTCAAGCATTTATCCAGTAGCCACTGGTCATCAACTAGTTAAATTTGACAAGTGGACCATGCTAAACCTATATGCCGGCCACAAGGACAAATATATAATTTTTTTTTCGATAATCCATCCTTAATATATATCATAATAAAATAGGAATACAATTAGAGTCTGAAGAACATAGTGGTAGAGTGCTCATGTCTACCATACTAGTAGCCTATCTTGTTAGATCATGAGCCTCCCCATTAAAGCAACGTCTTAGCCAACTAAAACAGGAATATACAAATTTACTAGAATTAGTAATGATGGCTTTAGCTATATTTTGTAAGGACCAACCAACACTGGACTCCTGAGCTTTCAAACTGTTGATTATATTGATGCTGTCTCCTTCAAACACAAACTTCCCACCTCCCAAATGTTTCGCCAGCTGTACTGATACTTCTACTGCCAATAGCTCACTTTTCTCAGTTGACTTGGCATTAAAACTTCTCACAACTGTTGCCAGTAGAGCTCCATCCTCTCCCCATGCCATAGCAGCTCCAGCTTCTGCCTTAGTATGTTTGTTGAAAGCAACATCAAACCTGATATTTACAAAATCTATTGGGTGAGTATGTTGGTTCCTTCCATTGCTCAGTCCATGTTTAGATTTATGACTAGAATTTATATAATGTATATTTACATTAGAAGTAGATGCATGTGAAATTACATTGTTATGAACATTCCTATTAACAGTAGAGTAACCAGAACTTAAGTTAGAGGTAGAAATCTCCCTGTCGAATGCCTTGAGTCTTCTCTACCATTGTGTGCTTGTTGCTGCCAGAATTGCCTCCTTTGCTGCTACCCCTTTATCAAATTTCTCAAGGTTCCTGTTATCCCATATAGTCTATAGGAGAGTGCAAGCATACACCCCTAAGTTTGCAATGTGATCATCCTTGTTATTGCACCACTCCATAATCTCATCCAGCCAACTTCTGGTAGTCTACCCCCCATTGACTTTAGTTCTCAACCCAAGGGGAGAGGCTACCCAAAGGGATTTGGCCCATTCACATTCAAAGAACACATGTTCCTATGTTTCCAACTCCCTATGGCAGAAAACACACCTAGTTTCCTTGTTACTGATTTTTTTCTGTATCCTCTCCCCAGTAGGGAGGATATTCATGCACATTTTCCATAAGAAAACTTGCTCTCTAGCTGCCACCTCTGCTCTCCATATCCTTTTGATGGTTTTAACTTGAAAAGTGGAGTTACAACCTCTCCACTCTTTAGATTTGAGGAGATGGAAGGCAGATTTGACATAAAACTTCCCTTTCTTCTTAGGCCACCAGAGCAGTTCATCTTTCCCTCCTTCCTGAGGTCTAATGTGAATACTTTTGATGACTCCAGCAACTATAAGATCAAACACTTCATCAATTAAGTCATTGTTCCACCCAAGGCCATCTGCCTTGATAGGATGTTTGACCTTCCAGTATGCCTGATTTCCTACTGGAGTTTGTAGGTCTTTAATCATCACATGTTTGACATTCATCCTAATCCAAGGATCATTGAAGACAGATGTGTCACTTCCATCTCCAATGTTCTAGATGGATCCTTTGTTCACAAGGTTGAGGCTCTTAGTGATTCCTGTCCAGAAGAAGGAAGCATTAGAAGGCAAATTTTGTTCCACACCAACACCCTTCCTGCCATACGCAGCCTTGAAAGTTTGATGCTAGATAGACTCTTTATCTTTCAAGGCTCTCCAACTTGTTTTGCTAGAAGAGACAAGGACAAATATATGGGTCACCTATTCTCTTGAATAAATTCATCTGCGGCACACTGGAAAGGGGGACTTTAGTTGCAAGCTGACAAAAGCTGTTACGAAAGCCTTACATACCAATTCACACAATCCATCTTCCACATTTAGGAAAGTTGTGTACTTCAAAAAAGTGAGCAATAAGGATGTGAGCAGGGACGAACCCAGTGTATTGGAAGGGTATTCACTTGAATAACCTCAAGTCTGCCAAAAAAAAAAGTACTAGTCTTAGTATTTAAGTTGGGCCCAATAGTTGATAGGTCATTTTGGGTCATGGACATTTTAACATAGGCCCATGTGTCTACAATCTACAATTTAATCCAATGTCCAATGAGTCCATTGCTCACTTGCTTTTCAATTCGTCTCTATTCAGTAGCTTGACTACGCCCTCGGCCCTCCTCAATCTTTCTTGATTATTTCTTAATCTCTATGCAGCATCATTTTGTTGCCTTTTGGAATCATCTGCTTTTTGAGGTACTTTGTAGTTAATTATTCATTTTTTTTGGAACCCAAGAAGTCATTCTTTCATTATTCAATGTTTGTTTTTTTGTTTTTTTTTTTTTTCTATTGTGGATTTGTGGTTCTTCTTGGATTTCTTTTTCTTGTGTTACTAATTTACTATGTATCATTTCGTTAAAGCCTAGAGTTTTTAACTTCTATATATAATTTCAGTGTCAAGTTGGACTTTAGTTATTTAGTTTAGTGTTGTTTTTTTTTAGTCGTAGTATCCTTATTATTTATATTGTCATTTGTCAATGTCTTTGTTACTTAGTATATAATTACTATAGTTTTGGTTTTTCTAATGATTTGAAAAAAAGAAATTGAATTCATGTTTGTATCAGTAATGATGTAAAGGAGAAGTACTTCACAAGGCTATTTGTGTCGACTGTGCCTATTGAGTCTTCTACATTCGAGATAGGCGGCTCCAGTCAGGTGCACCCTAATCTCAAAAGAACTCATGTGGAAGTTGAGCTTACTCAATCTCTTTCTACATTGAATGTTGTTGATGCCGATCAAGTGGAACCTAGTATGAAACAAGGACATGTAGATGTCGACTTAGACATTCTTTTTGTAGACCCCGACTTACGGACTCCAATTTCAGATTACTATCCTATTGCTCAAGACTCCATTCGAAGAGTGTATATACTTAGAGGTCCATGTCAGCCACATGAACATGACTTTCCCCAAATAGATGTGAGTGGTTATGCAAGACGGTTTAGGAAGGAATGGTTTGATAAGTTTGCTAATTGGTTGGAGTATAGTGTAGAAAAAAGATGCAACATTTTGTCTACATTGTTATCTCTTCCAGAATCGTGTATGAGGTGGTGATGACATGTTTATGTGTGAAGGATTTACCATGTGGAATATGAAGAAGAAGTTGCGAACCCATATCGGTAGACCGAATAGTGCTCACAACCAAGCGTATAAAAAGGGCCAAGATCTGCTTAATCAAAATCAACACATAGAAACATTCTTTTATAAGAAAACATCACAAGATCTGATAAATTACTGAATCCATTTGAATGCGGTACTTGATTGCATACGCTATCTCCCTCGACAAGGATTGGCTTTTCGGGGTCGTAATGAATCAGATAGGTCATTTAATAAGGGAAACTTTCTTGAACTTTTGAAGTTTGTGGTGGATTATAGTGAAATTATTCGTAGTGTTGTTTTGGCCAATTCTCCTAGTAATAATAAGTTGATTTCACCAATGATTTAGAAGCACCTTGTCAGTTCATGAGCAACTGAAACCGCTAATATGATACTTAGTGATCTTGGTGGTTCACTATTTTCCATTTTGATTGACGAATCTCGTGATATTTTAGTCAAGGAGCAAATGACAGCTGTGATACATTTTGTGGACATATCAGGATGTGTGGTCGAACATTTTCTTGGTATGGTGCATGTGGCTGAAACTTATGCACAATCACTTAAGGTAGCAGTGAAATTTTATTATAGCTAATCAAGAAGAAAGTTGAGAGAGAAAAGAGGACGGCTTAGTTAGGTTTCAACCCCTCCTCACACTTTTCTTATATAGGAAAATAGTATGTTCACAATATAGAAAGCCCAAAAACTCTAACACCCCCCCCCATAAAGCTGGAGCTTAGAGATCACAAATGCCCAGCTTGACACAACCTCTTTTCTCTCTCAACTTTCTTCTTGATTAGTGGTTTGTAACTTCAAAAGATTGTAAAAAGTGAGGTTTATCCTAGATTGTTTAGAGTTTGAATGGTTGGGAGTTGAAAAAAGGAAGGTAGGATCTTAGTTAGGACAAGTTTTTGGTTCTAAGTAATGAAGAACATTGAAAACTAAAGTTGTTTTGAAGATTGAAAATACATAAACTTGAAAGCAATTAAAGGGAATGATTGATTAAAGAAATAACACAAAGAAATAAGATTGATTGATTGATTGAAAATGTAAAAACAAGAACCAGATTAAATTGAAAAAACAAGAAAGTAAATGGCTTAATTGAAAAACTAGACAAGAAAATAAATCCTACATGACACTAGATTAAGTCTAGGTGCATTATCTCTCCCTAACTTTTAGATTATATACCCATACTTTTGCCTTCTACTAATTTTCCCTTTTCCATTACAATTGAGACACCTCACACTTCACTTTATGATTTTTCTTTTCCTTTTGCTTTTTGATTTCTTCTTGACCAAGATAGATTTTGGAATATGCCATATTTTGAGATAAGGGCCTCCATCTCTGGTCTTCTGAGTTGAAGACTTTGACCTTTGACTATTAACTGTTGACTTTTTTAGCACTTTTTCATAGCAACTTCTAGTCTTCATAATAAGCCTGATTAAGGCTTCTTTTGGTGCTAAGACTCGGCTTTTATGATAAGTGGTAAAAAATTATCTGAAACCTAAAAAAGACAATAAAAGCTATGAGTTATCTTTTCATTAAACGTAAGAAGGGCTGTACTGCGGTAATATAAGGATAATAAAACGCACATTTGGGAGCTGATCACCACCCCCTAATAACAACTTGCTTGTCCTCAAGCAAGGATGAAAGAAAAAACTAAGATCACAAATGAGTGATTTATTATAAGTTATACTAATCTCGTTTCACTGAGTGCAATTACATTGACCATATACAACAAGGCCTTAAACCACTAGGAATTCCCTAGTGGACGAGCTTTAAGCCTCGTGAGAGTTTTCCAGTAAAGGTACTCACAAACTTCTTATATTCAGTACAAAGGGTCTTGTTTCCTTATTTATTCTCAGAAGTCCATACATCTCATTAGCGGGGAATAAGGACAAACTCCTTTGAACTTAGAATAACATATGTATAGTAATTTAATCATCTAGAGATAAATATGCAAAACATGAGCAATGAAAAGCAAAAGCAGAGTTGTTTCTGAGACTTTTGGAGAGCGTCCTTAAGGTGGGTTCTCATAGGGGTGTGTTACAATCCTAACTCTCTGATAGATTCACTCAAGGTTCGTTCTCTCAAGTGCAATGACAACTTATATTCCTCGCATACTCAAATGATATCCAAAAGAATGGGGGTTGATTGATTATGCTTGCCACTTACTATCACACCATCCTATTCCTAATTGAGCTAGAGGTATTTTATTAGGAGTTACAGGGCTAGGGTGATGGTTTAGAAAGAAAAAAGAAGGGAAAAACAAAATTTGATAAGTATAGAAACTGGGTCTTCAAGATAGTTGTAACCAGAGAAGAACCTCGTTTTGTTCTTTTGCTTCTGAATTATGATACATTCGTTTAGCCCTTTGGCTTTGTGACTCCATATGATTTTGAATTTTTGGGAGTTATAACTTTGCTTTTGTTTATTTTTGTTTTTGATATCATCTCCTTTTTATTTTGAACTTTTGGGAGATTCGATTTTTGACTCCTTTGATTTTTTTAGAGTTTTGGTTTTTGATGGGTCTTTCCTTCTTCTCTTTCTTTTTATTTTCTTTTCGAAGCAAATAACTGTTCTGTTTTTGTACAAGGTTTTCTCTTCTCTTTTTTTGATATCCATCCAGTTCTTAACTTGTTAGCTAGGTAAGCTTTTTATTGTGTGTTGTAACGGGTTAGGAATATTTGGTAAAGAATAAAAAGGCTTTTTAGAAAATGGTGAAGGCTCAAGGCGGGAAGAAAAATATCTTTTTGGGTTTTTCACATTTATTTGGCTATATCGATCCAAAAATGGCCTAAATTCTCTCTTAAGATATGTCGTGGTGATCAAGCAAGTGGATGTGTGGTCTTTCTATCTAGAAATCCTTTGTGTCATCACTCAATAATCATTCAGATGAGGCTTTTGGCTAGATTCTCACAGGATATGGAACTTAATTGTTCTAACCTTGGCTTCAGAAACTCATAGTTATATACAAACAAATGCTGATACATGCCATTCATGAAAAGATGCAGAAACTATTATATGTATATTAGTCTAAGTACAAGGAACGAATCCTTACTCTATTGCTGTAATGAGACTTCTAAACTTTTTATTCATCATAGAAAAGGAAACAAGACTTTTTAATACTAAACAGAAAAATAATCTTAGTCTTTTTTCATTTTTTTTATTTATTTATAGAAAGGAAGAACTATACTACTGTATCTACTATATAGAAAATGCTTAGTTTTTGCAAAATGTTACTATACCACCCCCAAATAGAACTATGTTTTGTCCTCAAAATATGAAGAGATAAGAAAAGAGATTACCATAGAAATATGAGCAAAAATGGCGATGTACTTGTATTCTATTATTCATGATGAAAATACGCCACCCGCAAATAAATTTGGGGAGTGGGTTGTTTGATATAGAACGAGAAATACATGGTTTGTTATACTAGGGATAACTATTCTACTATGAAATCTTTTTGGGTTTTTGTATTTTTGAAAACATGCATGAAAGAAAAATAGAAAAATTTGGCATGATGTATCTGTTTTACTTTCTACTAATATAGTAAATTCCACAAGAAAACAAAATAAATCAAGCAGATAATATTAAACATATAATTAAAACTTATACTAAACGTCATAATAAAGAAAATAAAACAACAATAAAATATAAACTATCTATACAGATGGAGCTGCCTGATCAGAATCTGTGCATGGCTCATCGGCTCTAGTGGCAGGTGGATACCAAAACTTATGGACGCAATGGGCATAGATATGACCTGTGGTAGCGTCCCTAAACTCCACTAGGGCATCTGTGGCATCAAAATTCCAGTGCTGCATGATCATAGTGATCAGCACTGGTAAAGGGGCGGTTGACTTCTTTGGTTTGCAGGGTTGCTCAAAGATAAAGGAGACGATGTAGAAGTTATTATTCTTTTCTTGAAGAATCCATAAAATGTGAAGCATTGCCTTACCTATATCAGAAGGCTTGGCTAAGCCTAGTAGGTTGTAGGCTGTCCATTGAGATATTGCCAGCTGGTTCTTTCGTACCAAACTCTGATATGCGCAGTGAGGCTTGGGGTTTTTCACCCCCTCGAGAAGTGTCTTTACCATGATCACATCGATGGTTTTACCATATGGGGACTATTCTGTCTGCTCATAAGCCTTTAGAGGAATTCCCAGAACTCCACTCACCACCTCCTTGGTGAGCTCAAGCGAGCGACCATCCTTGACAACTGTGATGTGGTCATCCTCCCCTCTAAGCATACCATTGTAGAACGAAAGAGTGAGAGATGGAGAATAAGCTGCACCTCCTAACAAAACACAAGTTTCCCATCCTCTTCTCCTAATCTCAGCCTTGAAGTGCACTTCAAACAGATTGGAATTAAAGATGGGTTCAAAATTTTGCTCCGGCACGATTTTAAGAACTCGAGCCATTTGGAGTAGGAATTGATAAAACTGGGGTTTCTTGTTAGAATGGGGGTTGAAAATGGGGTACACTGAAAAAATTTAGAGTGGTACGGTGGTGTTTTGGGGTGAACGGGCGGTCAAGAGTTGAAGAAGGGTGGGCGCGAGTTGAATTGGGTGGCTAGGGTTTTGGAAAATTTGGGGACGATGATGAGGTTGGGTGGACGCGAGTTATATATATGAGATGGTGGCACGTGTGAGGCACGTGACTTTATAAGTTATTTTGAAATTTTGGCCCAAGCCCAAATGAAATTAGATAATTCCAATCATGTCCTTAGTGCCTTGCCAACTTCAAGAGCCAATCTGCGCTTCGTTTCGATCTTGACCCGTGTGGTACCAAAACGATCAGCATAAAAAATGCAATGTAATGTAATAGGGTACACTATTATCCAACAGTGGATGAAAAACAGATGGTTGAAAGAAACGAAAAGGAACTACAGGGAAATATGTACAGATAGCAGAAAGAAAATTTTAATTAATTTTTTTGGGTTTTGAATAAGTTTGATTGAAATTTTAAAAAGGTGGGTTATTTTAAGTCAGATTCCCAAGACTTGGAAGTTTTTGAAAACTTGAGTCAATCCCAACCTGATGGTTGGATTACTCTCCTCAGTTGTGCTCGATGAGCAGGTGGATAGCACATGAAAACCTTAAAAATTGAATTTTCACTTTGAGGTTGAAGACCAGGGCAAGTTGATGTTTGACAGTTCAAGCACCAGCCTTCTCTCATAGCTCGTCTTTTACGTGCGTATGAACTCTTACCTAAACGAGGAATGATTTTCGGTATATGTGTCCATATCTTTAGCTGCAGTTCTCTAGGAAGTGCTTGCACACGATCATTGAAACTTATCCATCTAGTCTTGCTAGGTGGAGGGTTTTTGTTTCTTACAGAAGACATTTTTGAAAAGTTTTTCAGAATAGAGAGATTGAGAAGGGGAAAATATTTAAACAAAAGGGGAAAGATTTTTAAGAAAGGAAAATTTTGTACAAATTTGAGTATTTTAACGTCAGATTCTCTAGACAAAATAGAGAGGTGGAGGCAAAAGATAGAATTAAACAGAGAATAGTATCACTTTGGGTTACTCTATTTGTTTAATTCTCGTTTGGAGATGCCTCGTCTCTTTTTCTTTTTATTTATTTATTTATTTATTTTATTTTTCAATTGGTTTTCTTAATCAAAATATATCTCTAACCATATAAAGGTTTTTACAAGAAGATAAAATTATACGCGAATCCAGTATCATTTTGGTTACTCCGGGGCGTATAACTTTCATTTTTATATCCTCTAGTTTTGAAAACTATGGATAAATGTTTTAAGAAACTCATACTCAAAAGTTGTGATTCTAGATGCTACTACTTGAAACCAAACCATAACATATAATCTTAGGCAACATTCGTGTCGGTTTTGTGGTGAACCCAATCAAGATAGACAGAGCTTCAGCTAAGCGAGTTGGGGATTTACTACGCAAGACATGAAATGTCCTAACCCAGCGAATAACTCGGTGATATAGGCGACCATTAGTAAGCAAAGCTGATCTCAAACCACCCCTAGATTGCATTGTTCTAGGGGTTGGTCTGTGTAAAATCCATTGCCCATTTAGTTTTTGTTTTTGAAAAAATCACTTAACTATTGATGTATCGAGAATCTATCATTAACAGAACAAAGAAAACAACTATTTTTAAAAAAGAAATGTAAAATAAAGAAAAGAAAACCTGTATACTCGCTCCAGAGGTTCACACTTACTCAAATGACGAATAAAAAGTATTTTATAAAGAATATGCGAGATATACTGTGGACTAAGGCACCGACACTTACAACCACACCCTCAAAGTGGAGAGATCTGGTTACCTTATTGATGTATTCATTTAAAGCAAAAGATGAAATGGAATGGGAAAGGAATACATCGGAAAATAGGAATTAATCCTCGTAGATGGGGTGATTAAGAAAGAGTTTTTATCGCTCCAGCTTCGTTCACGTCACTTGTTGCTTCGAAGGCTATGTTTGTTGTTTTAGGATTTGGAATAACTTGTCCTGGGAATACACCTTTCTGGGTTTTCTCTTGGGCTAACAAGTTCAGATATTGTTGCATGGATGCTAGAATTTGGGTTTGTTATTGCATGACAGATATCATTATCTCGGTGGGCTTATCTATTTGGACACTAGTTGTTGGTGTAATTGGAACTAAGGTCTCTTTGGTTATTGATAGGTGGGTTTTGGTTAAACTGGGATGGAACCAATGCTCTGTTCTGATTGTTATAGGTACCTTGTCATTGTTCTTGTCTGAATGTGTTTGGTGGTTTGTTGAAACCTGGAAGTGGTTGGTTTTGTGGAATGTTGGTCCATACAAAGTTTAGGTGTTGTCTCAATGGTGCATTTGGTACATTGAAAGCACATACTTCTTCTGGCTAAAGTGATGATAGGTTTGTGATCAAGGGACATGTGGCATCTATATGATTTAAGCTTAGACAGAAATTGCATGGCGATAAGAGCCCAAAACTGTAGTTTCAACCCCTTAATAGTATTATATTTAGGCCAATTATGTTTATAATAAATAAGAGTTAGTAATGTTTACGTGTTTTTGTATATTTCAGGTCTTGGAATCAATTATGTGAAGAAATACGTCACTTTTGTAAGAGAAAGGAGTCAAATTTCTTTCTAGAGAAATTATATTATTAAAGCCTAAGTTTCAAGGAGAAAAAACCTTTTTAAAGCCTAGTTAAAGCTGAAAAGTCAAAGTCAACGCGGGTAGAAAAAGAGCAGAAAAGTCAGCAAAACTTCCGCAAGCCGTATCTTTGGACTTAGACCTCAGAATTAGGCTTATTATATGTCAAAACGACTGGCTTGGAAAGATATTTCTAATGCTCCAAGTTTTTACCCAATCAAAATAGTAAAAGTGGACGAAAAGGGTGTTGCAGTAAATTCCCAAAGAGAAACCCTTTTTGACTTAAGTAATTTGGTTTTGGGGTTGATTTAGTTGCCCAAAACACAGCTCCGAAGCCCATTCACGAAATTGTAAACCTAACCCTCTTCTATATAAAGAGGATGAAGGTAAAACTCTATTTTCTCTCCTTCCCATTAGTTAGAATAATTTAGCTCTCTCTCTCTCTCCCCCCTTTCTTTAGGTTAATATAATTTAAATAATTAGTGTTTATAATTGTAGCTTCCATAAAACCTCCATTAAAATACCTTCAAGTTATTATTATTATTCAATTCAATTGCTTTTCTTTATATTATGTCTTCTTTTCATTATTTTATTCATGATAGTCCCATGAATCAAAGCTAAACCTACATTAGAGAGGGTTTGAATGAAGCATTGATGAGGACTTGATTTGTTAGTATAGAATTGTTGGTTAGAACTTCAAGTTTAGGTTTTATTGACTTAGAAATAAAAAAAGTTTAATCTAAACTAGAGAATAGTGAGTTTTGCCATGACAATAGAAAACAAGCTTTCTCTCATGCTAATTAGTTTATGATTAGAAATATTATAATTGATTAGGGATCAATAAAGGTCTAATATTTATGTTTGAACCTTGTGTTTAAATATAAAGATTAGGTTTTCTCAACAAATCTATGCTAGCATGTTAGCAATTCATCAAAGTGGATTTCAATCTCTATCTATTCTTCTCCATATTTTATTCAAGTCATGTTCAATTGCTTTAATTAAATTAGTATAAGTTAAATTAATATATTTAGTTTCGTAATATAAATTTATATCCATAAATATTGCTCTTACCACTATTTCCTTGTGTTTGATTAGTTGAATTCGTTTATGTCCAGAGAGTTAAGAGAACTATATATATTGTATGAATATATATGTGAGAGTAGGAAATAAAGAATTGATAACGTAAGAATAAATTAGAGAAATCTAGTTGTGTTTTTACGGGTTATCAAATGGTGCCGCTGCCATTTTAAACTCATTCAAGACAAGAATCCAATTGGTTGAATCCAAGGGCCAATCCCTAATTCTTTACCCACTCACCGTTTTAATTTTTCATTCTTGTTTTTCGTGTTTCGTTTCCTTTTAACTTGATATTCTTACTGTTGATTATTTTTCAGACGGTCGGTTGGAGAAAACGACTAAAGAATCATTGTCCACAAATCTGTGGGAGTCGCCTGTAAAAGTTTCACATATCACTGTGTTTAACTCAAGGGGCGCATGCCCTCCCTTTTGCCTTGTTCAGAGCGCACCCACCCTCCTTTGTGTCTGCGGAGTCACAATGAAGAACACTGCAGTAAAGGTATTTGTAAATTTTGAAAAATTCTAAACTTTATCAGGAATAATCCTTAAGGTGTTATTGATTTACTAGAATAGTTTCAGAATTTTTCTAGTTGTTTTACCTAGTAAACTAATACTGCCTTTATAGTGTTATATTTTAGCTTCCAAACCATAAGTGTTTAGAAAAACAGATGAGTAGGGTTATTTAGTTAGTTCTAAAAATTCTAAATTTTTTACGAAAAGACGCATGATCTATCAAGAGTCTCCAATAAAAGTTTGGCGATTTTTGGCTCTGTTTTGATTGGATAACCATTCAGTTGTTTATATTGTGTTTGAACTATTTCACAAATTTTGCAGGGCAGTAAAAGAACTTTCATAACTCCAATTGTTCTAAAATTTTACAGGCTACTTACTGGACATCTTAGGAAACTGTTGTAAAAATTTCAAATTTTTTGGACTACGCACGCACCCTATTATACCTATATTAGAACATGCCCGCGCCCTGACCTCTAGTAACCTAAGTTTGCATTTTTCTTCAATTTTCTTTTACGGCATGCACGCGCCCTAGTAACCTTATATTTGAGCATGCCCTTGCCCTCTGAAGTAAGTCCGATTTACAGGTCATATCTTGGTTCGAAATATTTGCTGGTTCGGTGTTCCAAGGTTCTACAAGACATTGAAATTCGTATTAAAGGCGCTATTCATAAGCGTAGCAAGGAGGCATTCAGGTTCTCCTTCTTTCACTCCTTATCTTTTATATCAAAGGAGTTTAATTCTAGTCTAATCAGGCTTGTTTGATTGCTATTATTATTCTTTCATATTAGACTTAGCCTTGCATGAGATTAAGGTCTAGTAAGAAGAAACCATCTATAATTTATTCTTATCTACCCGCTTTGACTTTGACCTTTCAGCTTTGACTAGGCTTTAAAAATATTTGTTCTCCTTGAAATTTAGGATTTAATCGTATAATTTCTCTAGCAAGCAATTTGACTTATTTCTCTTGCAAAAGTGACGTATTTCTTTACATAATTAATTCCAAGACCTGAAATACACAAAAATATATAAACATTACTAACTATTATTTATTATAAATATAATTGGCTTAAATTTAATACTATTAAGGGGTTGAAACTAAAGTTTTGGGCTCTTATCACATGGTGAGGTATTTATGTTCATGACAGGATAAGAGGTTTGGTCTTTTTATTTGGTTGTGAAGGCATCTATCTTTCTTATGAGGGTTTCGATTAAGGTTTTAATTTCTGGATCTGATTTCACCTAAAAAATACCACTAGCCTTAGATGTACTGGGTTGGGGTGTTCTAGAATTATTTATGTCGCCCCAATAGGTACTCTTTTCAGCTTGGTTTTCAAGAAAGGTTAAGGCTTCAGTTGCACCTCTATCCAAAAAATTACCATTACTCATGATGTCGAATGTTACTTTGTGTTATGGGAGAAGACTTTTGAAGAAATAGTGGACAAGAGTGGATTTTTCGAGTTTATGATGAGGACATGAATGGAGTAGGTCAGAGAATCTATCCCAAGCTTCGGAAAATGTCTCACTCGGACTCTGTTTGAAGAATTGTATCTTGCTTCTTATCTTTTCTGTTTTCTTCGGCAGAAAGTACTTCTTCATGAAGTAGAGCACAACCTTTTCCCATGTATCAAAAGAGTTGGTCTTCTATGAAAGAGGCCAAACGTGACTCTTACTAGCTAAAGTGAAAGGAAACACTCATAGCTTAACCTGATCGTCAGTGACGCCCGGATGGTGAAAAGTATTACATAATTCATGTATCCGGCGTAGATGCTAGTACGGTAACTCATGTTCTAACCCATGGAAGATGGGTAGAAGATTGAACTCGTTCAGTGAAATATGGAAATCGCTCGTGAGCAGTGTGAGTCATATACAAGATGGAGGCCTATCTTGCAACGGTGTGTAGAAGTTGGAGAGAAGCTCTTCAGCTTGCATTACTTCATCGGCCATCTTAGTAGTGGGGAACTACAAATAGGAGATTGTCTAGGACGACGTGCTCTCCTACGTGAGTAAGTCTTATTCTTGCTAATACCTATAGTGCTTGAACACAGTATCATGCACTTTTAGCAAGACCCCAAAACTATCCTAACATGCGCAAGTGGTGCAATGTATGCTCAAGAAATTGAAATTCCTTTTTGCAAGTATGGCATTTTTAAAACTTTGCTTTGGTTTATAATTTACTATGCCCTGTTTAAGGGAACAATTGGGCGCGAGACTAGGATGGCTTTACGACACATCTCAGAAGAGTAGGCAGTCACTTCACCAAGTGGTGTGCTACCATGAATCTCACTCACGATGAATCTGGGGGAGGGGAGTGAGGAAGGTAGTTAGTCCACCAGAATCTTGTAACTGATTACTCTAAATCCTTGTGGCTATATTTTTATCCTTTTCTGGAGGACCGTGACTACTTTGAGCTTTAGTTGATTGATTTTAATTAAATTTTTTTAATTTGGGGCTCCAATAATCAAGCAACGTCCAATTTACCTACATTGGGGAATGACTTCCCAATAGTTGTTATGTGGCTCGGGTTTAGCCTTATGCGCGAATGTAAATTGCAGTGCGGAAATTAAATTTCAAACAATCACGCAAGCATGCTTGAACACACAAGGTATCCTCTTACTTGGGCTTCGAGGAGGTTTATAATTTACCTCTTAAGCCGTGCTTACTCGCTGCTTGAGGAGAAAGCGACGTCGGTTGGCGCGTTATCTGAGAATCAGGCCCAACCTTTTGAGTTTACCCTGTTTTAAATTACAATAAAGGTCTACTTAAAAAAAAAACCCACAAGTTGGGTTTTTGATAATTAAACAATTTTGCCTTCAAGGGCCCAAAACTTAAAACTAAACTAATACTAAACTAACCTAATAGATTAACTAGTTAAGATTGATTATCTAGATTAACTAGAGTTAAATGGACTTAGAGTGTTGATTACCAAGTTGTTCAAAGTGTGTTAGCTATGATTCACAGCTTGCCTCACACACTTGAACTTCCCAAGGCAATGAAAACTCTAATCCCTTGGTAAGTAGACAACTTCAACCAAGTTCAACTCATGTTCATCCACAAAAATCAATCAAAAACCATTTTTCCTAATTTTTTTTTTTTTTTCGTTTTTCTTTTTATCTCTAACTATTACAAACAAGTTCCACTAGTTTATCCTACTTTATTACAAAATCCAAGCTCGGAATTCAACTTAACATTGAAAAACATCTATAAGTGGAAAAAACTGGATGGTGGTGTGCTGACATGGACGAGTGGTCGCGCACAATGGTAGGTGCAGACACGTGCGCGTCGCCCACCACCATGTTGTGTCGTCTTCTATTGACAAGTTCAACTCCTCTCCATCTGTTGATTGCTGAACCTGGTATTGCAAAAAAATAAGTCAGTGATGAAAAATAATGAAATAAATCAACGAAAATAAAAACAAGAAGTGAAAAGGATGAGAAAGATGCTTCCCTTCTTAGATGCTCAACCAAGCATTCTTGTTCCTTCAATCCATGACAGTGGTGCCATTTGAAGCTATGATAGTAGTTTGTGACTTCAAAAGATTGTAAGAAGTGAGGTTCGTCCTAGATTGTTTAAAGTTTGAATGGTTGGGAGTTGAAAAAAGGAAGGTATGATCTTAGTTAGGACAGATTTTCTATTATAAGTAATGAAGAACATTGAAAACTAAAGTTGTTTTGAAGATTGAAAAGACATAAACTTGAAAGCAATTAAAGAGAATGATTGATTGAAGAAATAACATAAAGAAATAAGATTGATTGATTGATTGATTGAAAATGTAAAAACAAGAACAAGATTGAATTGAAAAAATAAGAAAGTAAATGACTTAATTGAAAAACAAGACAAGAAAATAAATCATACATGACACTAGATTAAGTCTAGGTGCATTCTCTCTCCCTAACTTTTAGATTATATACCCCTACTTTTGCCTTTTACTGATTTGCTCATCTCCATTACAATTGAGACACCTCACACTTCACTTTATGCTTTTGATTTTCCTTTTCCTTTTTGATTTCTTCTTGACCAATATAGGTTTTGGAGAATGCCATATTTTGAGATAAGGGCTTCCATCTCTGGTCTTCTGAGTTGAGAGCTTTGACTTTTGACTTTGACTTTGACTTTTTAGCACTTTTTTATAGCAACTTCTGGTCTTCATAATAAGCGTGATTAAGACTCTTTTTGGTGTTAAGATGCAACTTTTATGAAAAGTGGTCTGAAATTCTCTGAAACCTGAAAAAGGCAATAAAAGCTATGAGTTGTCTTTTCATTATGCGTAAGAAGGGCTGTAGTGCGGTAATATAAGGGTAATAAAATGCACATTTAGGAGTTGATCAATTAGCTATAATAAAATTTCACTTGGTATCAGAACGTCAAATTAAAAATCGATCCTTTCATTTCCTTATTTTTCTTTTCATTTGTTCTGAATCTACAAGTTTGCTGGTTTGATTGGAGTTTAGGGAAACCCTAAATTTTGTTTTTTTTGTAACCCTATTCTAGGGTTTCAGTGATCGATCAGTCTTTGTGTGAAGGCTTGGCTCGAGTAGCCGAGTTATTTTGTTTTATTATTGTTGGGAGTCAATTTTGTCTTCTCAGATTTGTGGTGGATTATGATTTTTCTTGGCTAAATCTCAATTTATTCTTTAATTCTTGTTTGTTACACTGATTGATCTCTGTTTATTGGATATTTTCGGTTATTGTTATTGGTTTATCTCGGTATTGTTGAATAATGGATGATATGTCTGATACTGGTAGAAATTCATTTGTTGTTATTGGTTGTTAGAGTTCCAACTCTAACCAACCTCTTTGATATTTTCATGATGATATTGGTAAACAAATTATGTCTATTAAGTTGGATGGTAAAAATTATTTAGCGTGGTTACAAGCTGTTAGGGTTTTTCTTCATGCTAAGATGAAACAGAAGTATTTGACTGATGATCCACCTGATGAAAATTCTCATAGTGCTGAAACTTGGTGAGTGAGATGTCTATGGTAATGACCTGGTTATGGCATAGTATGGAACCTTCTATTTCTTCCACTGTTCAGTTTCTTGATACTGCAAAGAAGATATGGAACGCCATTGAGGAGATGTATTCTCAGACTTCTAATATTTCTAGAATTTATAAGATTTTTGAATGATGTTTTCTACTAAGCAGGGTGACAAACCATTGAATGAGCATTATGCTCTTTTTTGCAGGCTTTGGGAAGAGTTATTGATTTATCAACCTATAACTCCTGATGTTGATACTCAATGCAAACAGAGGGAGGATTTTCAGTGTGCATTATTTCTATTCAGCTTAAATCCTAATTATGATGTGTTTAAAGATCATATTTTAGTTAATGAGTCTTTTCTTAGTGCTGTTAATGCTTATTCTCGCCTCGAGCGAGTGTCTAATGCTTATACACCTTCTGTTTCTAAAGTTACATCTGCTGCTTTTATTTCTAATGGCCGTGGTGGCTCTGTTAGAGGTGGTCGAGGTCGTGGTGGTTGTAGTAGCACTCCTCATGGTGCACGTGGTGGTATACGTGGTGGTACACGTGGTGGACGAGGAGGTCATGGACCTCATCCAGATTGGCTTTGTGATTATTGTGGAAATATTGGTCATACTGAGCCGTTTTGTTACAAAATGAATGGTTATCCTCATTCTGTTCATCATGCTTCTAAAGAGCCAAGTTCTAATAATCCTCAATCTGTTTCTACTCAGGATGATGTACTCAGTCAGATTTTGTACAAGCTCAATCACTTCACTCCTGGTAGTTCTTCTATGGCAACTTTGACTACTTCGGGTAATTCTTCATGTGTAGCATCACCATTGATAAGAGCCCAAAACTGTAGTTTAAACCCTTTAATAGTATTTTATTTAGCCAATTATGTTATTAATAATATAGGTTTATCACTAATTACGTGCTTTTGAGTATTTCAGGCTTCAGAGTTGAATAAATGTCAATTCGTTATTAATTAGGTGCTAAAAGGAGCTAAAGTGATTGCTAGAGAAGTTCTATAAAGAAAGCCCAAGTTTAATGGAGAAAAAGCCTTTAAAAAGCCAAAGTCAAAATTGTTAAGTGAAAGTCAAACCGGATTAGAGAGCTGAAGAAAAGTCAATAGAACTTCAAAAGACTATATCTTTGGACTCAGGCCTCAGATTTGGGCTCATTTTATATCAAAATGACCGTTTCAGAAAGATCTTTTCAATGGTCTAGACCTTGACTCAATCAGAGTAGTATAAGTTGGTGAAAATGCATGCTACAGTAATATGACTAGAATTAGAAGTCTTGGATTCAACCAATTGGTTTATGGACTTGATTTATGGGTCCATAACCTAGCCTAAAAACCCATGCACGATTTTTGTGTCATTATATAAGAGAATAAAAAACCTAAACTATCTCTCCCTCCAATTAGTTAGAATAATTTAGCTATCTCTTTATCTCTCTCTCTCTCTCTCTCTAGTATAGTTAAAGTAATTAGGGTTTATAATTGTAGGTTCCATTAGAACCTTTTAACAAAAGTTTTAGTTTATTCAATTTAATTACTTCTTCTTTATATTATATCTTCCTTTCATTATTTTAGTTTAATTAATCCAATGATATTAGGCTAATCCCCCCATTAGAGGGAGTGATTATGAAGTCTAATGAGGAATAGATTGCTTAGTAGAATTATTTAATTGTGTATATATTTCAATGAGTTTAGTTTATTGTATGACTTCCAAAATAAGCATATAGTAAATTAAACTAGGGATTGTTGTAATTAAGTCGAGAGATTTGGTTATAATAATCCTACATGCTAGTAATAATGATTATAGATATATAGGTTGTTGCTAGAGATGATAAAGTTTGAGGCTTTAGGTTGAGACTTTAGGTTGGATCATTGTGTGAAAACCTAAAGATGATCTCTTTTCAATGAATAATTCTATTCTTGGGTTAAACTAATTATTAGGTGGATTGATTACTCTTCTCTATAACGTTCTCTTCCATAAAAACCCTATTTCTATTAGTTTTGTTAATTTAGATTTATTTGAATCCGTAGTATAATCGTAGAATAGAAATCTCTCAACATAATATTACTCTCACCATTGTTTCTTTGTGATTTAAATTAGTTGAATTTCTTTTATGTCTTGGTAGTTTAGGAGGAATGAATCCGTACTTTTTATATTACTTCATTATTATTTGAGAGTAGGAAAATTGATCTAAGCACATGTTTAGTTGGTTGCTTATTTGTGTTTACGCATAGATAATTAGTTTACATAAATTTGTCTTTATCAACCATTTCTTGCTTGGGTTATTGATTCTGGTGCTAGTACACATATGTCTAGTATACCATCTATCTTCTTTAATTTTGTGGCTTCTAAGTCTGTTGTTTATTTGGTTGATGGTTCTACTCGCACTATTTATGTTTTTGGCACTATTCATCCATGTCATTCTCTTTCTTTGTCTAATGGTTTGTTTGTTCCTAATTTTCCTATGAATTTACTATCCATTAGTCAACTGACCAAATCCCTCTAGTGTTCAATAACCATTACCTCTTCTGGATGTGTTTTTCAAGATCTCAAGTCAATGAGGATGATTGGTTCGGGGCATGAAAGAGATGGTTTAAATTTTCTTGATGGTGATCCACCCCCTTCTGTCCTTAGTGCTTCCGTCTCTCCTTTACAATGCCATTCTCGCTTAGGTCATCCTTCATTAGCAAAGCTTCGTAAAGTTTTGCCTCAGTTGAGTCCTATGCCTGTTTTAGAATGTGAGGCTTGTCAACTCGGCAAGCATCACCGTAGTTCTTTTCCTAGTCGAGTGGAACGTCGTAGTCTAAGTCCATTTGATTTGGTTCATACTGATATTTGGGGACCATGTATAGTTAAAAGTGTGTTTGGTTTTCTTTATTTTGTCATTTTTGTGGATGATTGTACTCGGATGACATAGATATTTTTAATGAAAGATCGTTCTGGTTTGCCCAATATTTTTACTACTTTTTATAATTAGATTTCTACTTAGTTTGGTAAGCCTATTAAAGTTTTACGTACAGATAATGCATTGGAATATGTCCAATCCTTTATGGAAAAATTTTGTGTCAACCATGGCATTATTCATCAAACTATATGTCCTCATACCTCACAACAAAAAGGTGTTACTAAATGCAAACACATACATTTATTAGATGTCGCTTGCACTCTCATGTTTCATATGGTTGTACCTAAAATCTATTGGGTTGATGTTATTCTGACTGTGACTTATCTTATTAATTGTATGCCATCGTCCGTTCATCACAATCAAACCCCTTTTTCACTTTTGCATCCTGGATTTTCTTCTTTTAATCTTCCACCGCACTCATGTTTTTGGTTGTGTTGCTTTTGTTCATAATTTCATAAGTTGTCCCTTTTGTCTTTTAAATGTATTTTTCTTAGTTATGGATAGGCACAAAAAGGGTATCAATGTCATAGTCCCGCTCTTTGTCGCTATTTCCTAAGTGCAGATGTCACATTTTTCGAGTCCAATTCCTTTTTCTCTCCCACAGGTCAGCAATTAGACCCCACCTTGATTTCTCTTGGATATGATACATTGGTTCTTCCAATAGTTCCAGTACTTCCTAATATTGATGATTTTTCCACCCTTGGTTCGTCTCCCACTAGTAGTCCTCCTTCCACTTCTTTTCCTTTATCTGATCTTGTATCTCCATCAGTCCCTATGTCCTTACATGATCCTTTACCACCACCTGATATTGTATCTCCATCTGATTCTGTATCTCCATCAAACCATGTGTCCTTACTAGATCCTTTACCACCACCTAATATTGTGTCGTCATCTGAGTTTGTTTCCATACCACCACCAATTCTATCACCATCTGGCTATAAGCCACCACCTATTTCTAAGCCAAAACGTGCTCCTAAGCCCCCACCTGCACCTAAGTCAAAATGTGCTCCTAAGCCCCCACCTGCACCTCAGTCCACACGTGTTTCTAAGCCACCACCTGCATCTCCATCACATGTTCCTACTCTATCACGTGCCCCATCACCATCTCATGCCACTGCTCCACCACTTGATTCATCTGAGGTTCCTTCTGTTTTTGCTGATGATGATCTACATGTATCCATTGCCCAACATAAAGGTTACTGTAGTTGTGCTAAATATCCTATTGCCAATTATGTTTTCTTTCATCGCATGTCTCCTACTTTTTGTTGTTTTGCATCATCTTTGTCCTCTATTTTTGTTCCTACTACATACACACAGGCCTTGGCCTCTCCTGCCTGGAAGTTAGCTATAGGTTATACTTATACATATGGTGTGGATTATATTGAGACTTTTTCTCCTACTACTCGTTTAAATTCTTATCTGTGGCTGTGACTCGTGATTGGCCTTTATATCAGTTAGATGTGAAGAATGCTTTCTTCCATGGAGACTTATAGGAGGAAGTGTATATGGATCAGCCACCTGGATATGTTGTGCAGGGTAAGTCAGGTATGGTGTGTCGATTGAGGAAAACAATTTATGGCTTGAAACAATCACCCTGGGCATGGTTTGATAAGTTCAGCTCTGTTGTGATTGGTTATGGTTTTCATCATTCTTCTTCTGATCACTCAGTGTTTATTCGTCGATCTTCTACTTGGTACTATTGTTCTTGTTATTTATGTTGATGATATTATTATTACTGGTGATGATTCTAGTGGCATTACAGATTTGAAGTTTTATTTAGCTTGACATTTTCATACAAAAGATTTAGGACTTCTTCGATATTTTCTTGGGATTGAAGCTGCTCGATCCAAGGATGGTACTTATTTGTCACAACGGAAATATGTGACATATTTGCTTTCAAAGACTGGCATGCTTGCTTCTCGACCAGTTGATACTCTTATGGATTCCATTGTGAAACTTGATAATGTACAGGGGGAGATTTTTTATGATGTTGGTCAATATAAGAGAATGGTTGGAAAGCTAATTTATCTTACTGTTATTCGTCCTGATATTACCTTTGTTGTTAGTGTGGTTAGTCGGTTCATGCATGCACCTCGCACACCTCACTGGGAGGCAGTTATTCGAGTTCTAAGGTATTTGAAGGGCGTTTAAGGTCAAGGCCTACTGTACAGACGATCACAATCTCTGTTTATTATTGGATACTTTGATGCTGACTCGGATGGCAGTTGTACTGATCATCGTTCTACATCTAGGTATTGTACATTTGTTGGTGGCAATCTTGTTACATGGTGTAGCAAGAAACAAAATGTTGTTGCCAGGTCCAGTGCTAAAGCTGAGTATAGAGCTATGGTTCATACAACTTGTGAGATGATGTGGGTTCATCCACTTCTTTCTGAGATGGGTATTGTTGTTCTTTCTCCTATGCAGATGTTTTATGATAACCAAGCTGCTATCTTTATTGCGATTAATCCGGTATTTCATGAGCGTACTAAGCATGTGGAGGTTATTCCTTAGGGACTTAGTTATGAGCAAAAGGAGAGTTATTCCTTTCGTGCGCTCTGGAGACTAGCTTGCGGATGTACTCACTAAGCCGCTACTGCGTGCTTCATTTTATTCTCTTTGTGTCAAGCTAGGCATTTGTGATATCTATGCTCCAGCTTGAGGGGGAGGGGTGTTAGAGTTCTAGTAAGCCGTCACAGAAGGGGCATGGAGCCAGCGGAAGCTGGCGAAAACATATTATATTCCTATATAAGAAAAGTGTGAGGAGGGGCTGAAACATAACTAAGTCGTCCTCTTTTCTCTCTCAACTTTCTTCTTGATTAGACTAATAGCTTAGAGAAGATTGGATCTTTGAATTGGTAGGAGGTAAGGGCCGCGCAAATGCGTACCCCCTACAATAAATTGTGACGTAGTGTTGAAAAATAGGTACTGACTATGAATAATTATAGGGCCACCTAATAATATACCTTGGGGAAGGGGTGAATGCCCCTTAGCCTTCATCAGTAGAGTTTCTCCAGGAAGGGCGAACATCAGTACTGGAAGTTGATCCTTCACAAGAAAAGTGTGAGGATGGGCTGAGACCTAACTAAGCCATCCTCTTTTCTCTCTCAACTTTCTTCTTGATTAGTTATAATAAAATGGGTTGAGTTCAACAAACATGGGTTGAGTATGACATGTTTACGCGGGTAAGGCTCTGATGGTGCTAGCAACATGAGAGGGGAGTTCAATGGCCTTAAAGTGTTCATAATAAAGGAAAACAAATTTGCATTTTACGTGCCACTGTTTTGCACACCAATTATAGTTATCCTTGGTTGGTCTTGCGAAAAATGACCATCAAGTTTCCTTGCTTTTCACCTCAGTCTCTAAGGTTGTCAATATTTCTAGAGCTTCTTGCAAGCATCGTGACATTCTTCAAGAACAAGAAGCTGCAAAAGTTGTTGAAGCTCTCAAAAGTGGTGAACTAGTAGTAACTAGTAAAGGTAAGAATCAGGAGACTAATCTTAAACCACATGGAGATACATGTTGGAGCTCACATTATGAGTCATTGATAAGCTTAATAATCTAGTTCTCCTCTGTGATTGATGTGTTACATGGTGTTATGGAAGATGGATCGAACGTAGAACAAAGGGGAGAAACATTTGCCTTATTAGCAATCTTTTAACTTCATCTTAAACTTACATTTGATGAAAAGTATACTTGGAATCACTAACAACTTGTTGAAAGCATTGCGAAGAAAATATCAAGACAGAGTTAATGCTATGACTCTTGTCAAATTAACTAAAAGTCGATTGCAAACTATGAGGGAAAATGGATGGGATGCTCTTTTTGAAGAAGTTTATGCCTTTTGTTCCAAAAATAGTGTCATAGTTCCTCATATGGAGGATAATTATGTAGCATGTGGCATATCTCGACATCGGGTTGAAGAAATGACAAATTTGCATCATTATTATGTTGAGTTGTTTACTAAAATAATGGATTGGAAGATTCGAGAGTTGGATGACCGTTTTGATGAGGTAAATGAAGTATTAGTGTAGTGGGAGTCAAAGTTGAGGTTTGCCATATATTTTTAGAGATGGATTGAAGGGAGTTTATGAAGGGGAGAAGGTAGTAGTTCTTAAAGTTCATAACTTGTTTGTTGAAGGAATGAAAGACTTGGATAAAAAGCAATGTAAAGAACTTGGTTTAATGGAAAAACATTGAGTAGAGATGCAAGAACAATGACTTGAATAACAAACATGGATTGAAAAGTGACTAACAACTTGGGATTGAAAACTTGTATTGAAGAAAAAACTTGGATTGAAAAGTGAATAACAAACTTGGATTGAAACTTTGTATTGAAGAACAAACTAGGATTGAAAAGTGAATAACAAACTTGGATTGAAACTTTGTATTGAGAAACAAACTAGGATTGAAACTTGAATAACATACCTTTTTTTTTAAAGAAGCTAGAGGTTAGGTAGACCCCAACCTTTATTAGTTATAATCTTAAGTACATTTTACCTTGTGCATCCTCCATTACAATATTAGATAGAGCACAGTCTAAATGAGGAAGAAAATAGAAAACAAAAGCCTCATGAGACTTACATAACTTAGAGAAGTAATAACCTACCCGATTTGCTTCCCTATACACATGCTTAAAATCAACTAGTTCAAACTGTTGCTTCAAAAGATCAATAGAAGCAACTATGTTGAGGCAATACCAGGGAGGTTCCTCTAATCTAGTAATTGCTCTAACATCACACTTAGAGTTAGAACATATAATGATATGCTTAGCTCCAATACTAATTGCACCCTTCATGCCTGCTTCGATGACTGACATTTGTAGATCGTGGGGTTTGGGGTTTTGAAGTTGTTCATTTTAGATCTAATGTGGGAAGAATGGTGATGGAGAAAACCCTACTTTTTTTGATACTTCTATTGTTTTTGGGATGGTTTTTGATTTATGATGATATTGAGAACTAGCTATTATTGTTTTGATGATGAAAACATGGAAATAATAGTTGTTTTAGTATGAAAAACATGAAGAAATTGATATGAAAAAGGTCACTTGGTTAGCAAGTTATACTCATTTGATTGATTCAAATGAGTATAACTAACTTTGGTTGGGTAAATGAATGATTGAGAAGATGTTTTGAAGAACTATTATTATGAAAAGCAAGATAAAACACTTTGAATGGAAGAAAACCAACTAGATTCAACAAAGCTTCAAGCTTTAAAGTAATTAAATGGAAAACAAATTAATTAAAAGTAAATAAAAACAATTAACTAATTCTTATCTCCTACTCCTACTAGAGTCTTGATATTAGTTAACTAGCTCCTTTATTTTGTGGGCAACTCTGCACTTATATATGTATAGAAATATACAAGTTTGCTGATAAGAGCCTAAAACTATATTTAGGCCAACTATGTTTATAATAAATAAGAGTTAGTAATGTTTTTGTGTTTTTGTGTATTTCAGGTCTTGGAATCAATTATGTGAAGAAATACATCACTTTTGTAAGAGAAATGAGTCAAATTGCTTGCTAGAGAAATTATCTGATTAAAACCCAAGTTTTAAGGAGAAAAAACCTTTTTAAAGCCTAGTCAAAGCTGCAAATCTTCAAAGATGGAATTGGGGAGCCTACTATGAATTAGTCTTCAAAGTGGTGATCAAAGAGGAAACTATATGGGTGGATTGGACTTGGAAGCACCACATAAAAAAACAATTCTTCTGGACTATGAAAACCCTGAAGGACTGTTCTTGGTCTTGGAGAAAATTTCTAGATGCTAGAAAAGATGCTATGAAGCTCATCAAGTATACGATCGCTAATGGTGAGAATACGCTGCTCTGGTATGATATATGGTGTGGCAATTCTCATATCTATAGGAATCTCTTACAAGACAATATAGTGTGGACTCCCCCACCAGAGTGGTCTCTATCCCTCTACTAACGCCTATACCGCTCTCAGTGCAGTTGGAAACAAAGTGAGGTGGTATAATTTTGTGTGGGGAAAATGGGTTCTGTCGAGGCATTCCTTCACATGTTGGTAGCTCTTTTCCAACACTATTCCTACCCAAGACTGTCTGGTGCAAAGAAAAGTCATTTCTCATTCTACATGCTGCTTGTGTATTAGTAGTAGAGAGCATTCTAAGCATCTTTTCTTTGAGTGTCCTTACTCCCAGCAGATCATTTCCAAGATTAAAGAGCTTCTCGGTATCTCTACTGATTCTAGAACTTCTAATCAAGAATGGTCATCCATCTTCAGGCTCTGTAAAGGGCATAAATTAGGGGAAGTTTACAAAGTTTACTTATGTGCGGAAGTGGACTCCATCTGGAAAGAGAGAAATAGGTGACACTTTTAGGGTTAAAGCAGGAACGCATTGGTGTTGTTCAACAAGCTGGCACGAGACATCAAAAACTACCTAGTAGTTCTGAAGCTTCAGGTAAAGGATTCTTTGGATGATCGAGCTTTGTGTACCAGAATAGGACTCAACTTGCAGTTCAAGTTCCCGGTGTATACTTGTTGCTCTTGGGATCCACCACTCGTAAATAGAGTTAAACTCAATACTGATGGAAGCTTAAGCAGTAATGATATTGGACATGGAGGGGCAATACGAGACAGCCAAGGTTAAGTTGTTGCGGCTTACACAGGGAATGGCGAAATACAATCAGTGCTATTCCAAGAAATTCTAGCTATAGAAGTCGGGTTAAAAAGATGCCTTCATGAGAGGCTTCTAAAAGTGGAAGTTGCGTCAGATTTGCTAAGGGCAGTAAAAACTATTAACAAGCAAGATAAGCCCCCTTGGTACTATTTGGATTTAGTCACTACCATTCAAAGTTTGAGTCTCCTATTTGAGTACATCTCCTTCAGTCATGTAGTATGAGAGACAAACAGGGCAGCAAACTATTTGGCTACTATTAGTCCATCACAGGATGCACATAATGTAATTTCTTTTTTCTTTGCACCCCCTTTGATCAGCCCCTTCATAGTATTGTGGAGGAGGATGCTTAAGGAACAAACTATGTAAGAGTTTCTTAAGCAATACAACAGGTGAAGGCCTGCCAATCCCTAACTTAACTTAAAAAAAAGAAAAAAAAAGCTGAAAAGTCAAAGTCAACGCGGGTAGAAAAAGAGTAGAAAAGCCAACAAAACTTCCACAGGTCGTATCTTTGGACTCAGACCTTCGAATTGGGCCTATTATATGTCAAAACGACCATCTCGGAAAGAGCTTTCTAATGATCTAAGCTTTGACCCAATAAGAGTAGTCAAAGTAGACGAAAAGGGTGTTGCAGTAAATTCCCATAGAGAACCCTTTTTGGACTTAAGTAATTAGGTTTTGGGATTGATTTAGTGGCAAAAAACATAGCTCCAAAGCTCATGCATGAAATTATAAACCAAACCCTCTCCTATATAAAAAGGATTAATGCAAAACTCTATTATCTCTTCTTCCCATTAGTTAGAATAATTTAACTCTCTCTCTCTCTCCTATTTCTTTAGTTTAGTATAGTTTAGTTTAATTAGGGTTTATAATTGTAGTCTCCATAAAACTTCCATTAAAATACCTTCAAGTTATTATTATTATTCAATTCAATTGCTTCTCTTTCTATTATGTCTTCTTCTCATTATTTTATTCATGATAGTCCCATGAATCAAAGCTAAACCTCCATTAAAGAGGGTTTCAATGAAGCTTTGATGAGGACTTGATTTGTTAGTATAAAATTGTTGGTTAGAACTTCAAGTTTAGGTTTTTCTTGACTTAGAGATAAGAAAAGGGGTTTAATCTAAACTAGAGAATAGTGAACTTGCCATGGGAATGGGAACAAGCTTTCTCTCATGCTAATTAGTTTATGACTAGAGATAGTATAAAGTGATTAGGGATCAGTAAATGTCTAATCTTTATGTTTGAACCTTGTGTTTGAATGTAAAGATTAGGGTTTCACAACAAACTCTATGCTAGCATGTTAAGTTAAATTCATATTTAATTAAAGTGGATTTCAATCTTTTTATATTCTTATCCATATTTTATTCAAGTCATATTCAATTATTTTGTTAAATTAGTATAAGTTAAATTCATATATTTAGTTTCGTAGTATAAATTAACATCCATAAATATTGATCTCACAATTATTTCCTTGTGTTCGATTAGTTGAATTCGTTTAAGTTTAGAGAGTTAAGAGTGGAACGATTCTGTACTCTATATATTGCATGAATATATATGTGAGAGTATATAGGAAATAAATAATTGATAATGTAAGAATAAATTAGAGAAATCTAGTGTGTGTATTTTTACGTTTATCAAATGGCACCGCTGCCATCTTAAACTCACTCAAGACAAGAATTTAATTAGTTTAATCCAAGGGGCAATCCCCCATTCTCTACCTACCCACCATTTTAATTTTTTATTCTTGTTTCTCACATTTTCATTACTGTTTAACTTGATATTCACTGTTTTAAGCACAGAGCGCCCCCGCTCCCCCTTAAGACTGCGGAATCACAGTGAAGAATACTGCAGTAAAGGTATTTTTAAATTTTAAAAAATTTGAATTTTTTTAGGTATAATCCTTAAGGTGTTATTGATTTATTGGAATGTTTTCAGAATTTTTCTAGTTTTTTTCCCTAGTAAACTAATACCATCTTATAGTGTTGCATTTCAACTTTCACACCATAAGTTTCTGGAAAAACAGACGAGTAGGGTTAGTTAGGAAGTTCCAAAAATTTTAAAATTTTACAGGAGTATCTATCATAAGTCAGGAGTTTTCAGTAAAACTTTGAAGAGTTTTTGATTTGTTTTGACCACCTAACTAGTGGATTGTTTCCAGTGTGTTTCTACAGTTTTGCAACACTTAATTTCTGGAACAACAGTCAATAAGGAGGGTTTGTAGAACTCCAATTACTCTAAAAGTTTTACAAAAATATGAATGATCTGTAAAGAGTCTTCAGTAAAAGTTTGGTGATTTTTGGTTCTGTTTTGATTTGTTAACCATTCGGTTGTTTGTATTATGTCCGAAAACTGTTTCACAAACTTTGCAGGGCAGTAGAAGAACTTTCATAACTCTGATTATTCTAAACTTTTACAGGCTACTTACTAGACATCTTAGCAAACTACTGTAAAAATTTCAAATTTTTTGGAGCATGTACACGCCCTATTATACCTATATTCGAGCGCGCCTGCACCTGACCTCTAGTAACCTAAGTTTGCATTTTTCTTTAGTTTTCTTTTACAGCGCGAACGTGCCCTAGTTACCTTATATTTGAGTGCGCCCGCACCCTCTGAAGTAAGCCCGATTTACAGGTTAGTTACAGGTCATATTTTAGTTTGAAATATTTACTGGCTCGGTGTTCCAAACTTGTACAGGACACTGAGATTCGTATTGAAGATGCTATTCATAACTAAGTTTGCGTTTTTCTTTAGTTTGCATTTTTCTTTAGTTTTCTTTTACAGCGCGCACGTGCCCTAGTTACCTTATATTTGAGTGCGCCCACACCCTCTGAAGTAAGCCCGATTTACAGGTTAGTTACAGGTCATATTTTAGTTCGAAATATTTACTGGCTCGGTGTTCCAAACTTCTACAGGACACTGAGATTCGTATTGAAGATGCTATTCATAACTAAGTTTGCGTTTTTCTTTAGTTTGCATTTTTCTTTAGTTTTCTTTTACAGCGCGCACGTGCCCTAGTTACCTTATATTTGAGTGCGCCCGTACCTTCTGAAGTAAGCCCGATTTACAGGTTAGTTACAGGTCATATTTTAGTTCAAAATATTTACTGGCTCGGTGTTCCAAGCTTCTACAGGACACTGAGATTCATATTGATGAAGACGCTATTCATAAGCATAGCAAGGAGGCATTCATGTTCTCCTTCTTTCACTCCTTGTCTCTTCTGTTAGAGGAGCTTAATTCTAGTATAATCAGGCTAGTTTGGCTACTGTTCTTGTTCTTTCATATTAGACTTAGCCTTGCATGAGATTAAGGTCTTGCAAGAAAAAACCATCTAACGTTATATATCGTAAACATCAACGCACACACCTATCTAGAATATCACACACCACACCTGCAAGAATGGCTAAAGAACTAAAGACTCCTCTATCTGATTTTTACTAAGCCTTGATCGATGGAACTAAGTCTTGGAGGTTCTAGATATCATGAATGGGGGTAGTTTTCTTAGTAAAGGAGTCTTGGAGGCTTATAAATTCTTAGAAGATCAATCTAAGAGAAACAACAATTAGGGAGGTAATGACTTTTCCCGCTCCACTCCTTCTTTTTCAATAGTTAAGACTGCCAGTATGTTTGAGGTTAAACCTGATCTTGAGCTTAGAACTCTTATCGATCCCCTCATTACAAAGTTAGATGCCATTTCTGTTCAAAAGAAACCCACTTCTGTTATGAACATAAACTCTACTTATTGTAATCTCTATTTTAGTTTTAGCATTCCGACTTCTATTGTCCTCTTGTCTATGAATAACCACCACCACAGCCAGAAAATGTATGCGCTTTTAATAACAGCCCTAACACACAATGGAGGCAAAACACTAATTATAATCCATAACAACAAGCTACACCTCCAGCTTTTAACAATAAAAATGTTAAGCCCACTACAAACTTCAACCAGTTTATTCCGCATCAAGGACAAGAAAACTTAGGTGACCAGAATAGAGGTTTAGTGCCCATGACACAGAACTATCAACATCAAGACATAACAACGCAACAAGCCTTAGTTCCAGTCACTCCTCCTAAGACCACTCCACTAGTCAAACCATCTACAGACAAAGTAGTAGTGACCTTGTTGGAAAAACAAAATCAAATTATGCAACAAAACTCCAACTTGAGATCAACATGATCAAAACGTTAACATGCTATAACAAATAATGCAAATGATGCAGTCTTTGTGCCAAAAGGTTATTAACATGTCTCCTAACCAAAATAATAACTAAACAGGCGTGCTTCCATGTTAAGCAGTGCCTAATCCTACTTCAACAAACACCGCTTTCAAAATAAATAGTATTCAATGTAATGGTAATATAACCCCAGGGGAAATGTAGGCAGTCACTACCCTTCGTTCAGGTAGAGTAGTTAATAACAAAGTCACTATGCGCGCCCGCAAACGGAAGATGAAAATGAAACCATACCGAATACTGTCATAGAAACTGAAGACCCTATAACTGTAGAAGTTCTCGCCCAACCACAAGCATAAGGTACAACCTTACTGAATACTACCATAGAAATTGATGATCCTACACTTGTAGAGGTTCCAATATGGACACCTAGATGGAAAACGGCTAAAGATAAAGCAAAGACTAATAATGCTATTGACCTTTATGCTAAATATAGAGACAAACCACCGTATCCCCAGAGACTAGTTGTATCTGAAAAGGATGAGAATTTTGATGAGATTAGGGAAGTGTTTAAAAATCTGACTATAAGCCTACATTTTCTAGATGCTATAAAAAGTCTACCTGGACACGCTAAGTTTCTAAGCCAAGAAGACGAAAACCAACATACCGAACGAAACCTTCTTAACTAAACAATATCCCTCTTTATCTGAACATAATGGAGTTGTTAAGTATAAGGACCCTGGTCATCCTATTGTACAATGCACCTTAGGCGATACCTTCATAACAACTCCTTTATTAGACCTAGGGGCGAGTGTTAACTTACTCTTTTTTTATTTGTATAAATAACTAGGTCTAACAAAACTTCAACCAACCAAAATGACTTTGCAGTTAGCCAATCGTTCTATTAAATACCCCAAGGGTGTGGTTGAAAACATTCTAGTTAAAGTTCAGGATTTTTACTACCCGGTTGATTTCATTATTCTTGACATCAAAGTTGCTCATGATTCTATTCCCATCATCTTAGGGCATCCTTTCTTGGCAACTGCCGATGCCCAAATTAATTGTCGGGATGGCTCAATGACTCTTTCCTTTGGAAATCTTTTTGTAGATGTTAACATGTTTAGACTAAAGAAAGGACAACTAGGTTTGCCTATAGAAGGAGAAGTGAATTCCATTGAAAGTTTTGTATCTCACATTAGTGTGATCGACGCTTTCGTCCCTATACTAATAGATATTCCTTTTGTGAAAAAAGACAAAGATCACAATTTTGACTCCTTAGACGAGATTGATAACTTTCTCAAAGATGCAGATGAATACTATAATTATATGGATGCGACCAAGCTAGATGTGGAATTCTATGAGTTTCTAAGAGCTTGTGATGATCCACCCTCTCAAGCACTACCTAGAGCACCGCCCGACCACTATCCACCTGAGCTAATCCCTCATAGAATCCAATCATTCTTCCCACCCTTTCCTTCTAACACTTATCCACATTCTAATTATTCTCCACAACCATTCATTTTCTCACAATCATTTACTTAGACACCCTTTTGTTTAAAAAAGAAGAGAGTACACGCTTGATTAGGTTCTTGGTCTATCAGATCTTGCTCTCATTCCACTAATTTGCATCGTAGGACGTCTTGGTGCTTGATACTGTTTGGGGTTGCATTTCATGTTAATTATTTATAGAAAGACCCACAACTTTTTTGGTTATTGATATATGGTAAGAGCATTGTACATATATATTAGATAAAGTCTCAAGTATCTGACTTTAAAAGACCCAAGTTTTTGTACAATACCACCTTTACGAGTATCATACAAAAAAAATTCAAACTTAAAAAGAGTTTTCAAATTTTGTTTGGGGGTGGCGTATTTTGGTATTTCATTTCAAATTTTTTTGCCACCCTTTGCCTGCCATGTTTACTCTAGTAGAGTTCATGTTAGTTAGTACGTAACATTTTAATTGTGTTTCATGTTATCATATCATCTTTATAATATTTATGTTACAGGTACTATAAATTTTTGCCACGTTTCTATGGTAAATTCTTTCTTTATCTCTTTACACTTTGAGGACAAAGCGTTCGATTGTTTGGGGGTGGGATAGAAACATTTGCAAAAATTAGTTTAGGATGTAAATTACACACTTTTCTTTATAAAATGTTAAAAATCATAAAAATTAGTTAGTTACATAATTTAATTGTGCTATTGAATTGTTTCATGAACCCCATTCTCCCAAATTGTTTAGGGGTGGTATATTTAATTTTAGCACATTGTACGTTCACGTATTAAAATTGCATGTATAAATATCGAAATATAGAATCCGTAGGCCTTGTTGATTTTATTAGGATGCATAATGTAATTAGGCACCTTAATTTCGTGAAATTCACTATTTCACGGAATTTCGGAAGCTAATCCGATAGGAGCCATGATAGGCGCATGTTTCATTTGTGAACGGATGGTATTATTTTATTTTTGTTAGTGTCCAATTATGTCCTAAATGCTATTTATTATTTCATGTTATCCCCATAACGGGTGGAACTCATATAGGAGTTGCGTATGTTTTTATTTCTTTATATTAGTATAGATTAACGTTCTTTTTCAGGTGCTCCCATTTACAAGCACGTTTCTATGGTACTCTCTATCCTTTATTTTCATTCCATACTTTGGGGACAAAGCATGATTCTGTTTGGGGGTTGTATAGAAACATATTGTAAATGTTTAAACACATATTAGGTTGTATAATACGTATTATTTGTCTTATAAAAATTAGAAAAATAAAATAAAAAATATAGTTTATGCTATGCACTTTGAGATAACGGTATTGTTCCCTCCTCCATGATGATATTAGTCTAGAAATCTCACATAGTACTTGAATTAGGATTTAATTTTTGAAACTTAGATTAATATATAGGTAATAGTCATTGCATCTTTTCATGAACATCTTGCATGAGCATTTATGATTGTACTTGGCAATATTTTTCTCGAGACTTAGGTTAGAGTACATAGTACATATCCTGTGAGCATCTAGCCAAAAAGCCCATATGAATTAATATTTGAATGATGACACAAGGGAGAAGTCAATTTCGAGTAGAGAAATTACACATCCACTTGCTTGATTACCATATCATATCCTAAACGAGAATTTAGGCCATTTTTGGATCGATATAGCTAGAAATTCACACCTATATGAAATTTATTATCCGTTAATCACCCCACTGAGCCTTTCATTAGCCTTTTCACAAACCACAAATCTTTTACCCAATAAAACAAAATAAAAAATAAAATCAGCCTACCTATCCGGATAAGTCTGAGAAATAGGATGAGTGAAGAAAATAGAAGAGAAAAACCTGTGTAAACAAAAATTAGTTAGTTGCTTTGAAAGAATAAAAAATATAAATAGAAAAGAAAAGAAAGCTTCCAAATGGAAAGAAAAATAAAAGTTAGAACTCCAAAAATAGAATCAAAAGGAGTAAAAAACCATACCAAAAAGGCTAAGGATGGAAACAAAGTGTAGAAGCAAAATAAGAACAAGGTTTTCCCTAGTTACATAATATGAATACCCTATTTTCTCAGATTTGTCTTTTTGAATATCCATTTCCTTCCTTCTCTAACCAACACCTACGCCCCATATCATCTAATAAAGACCTCTAGCTTAATTAGGAATAAGTTGGTGTAATAGTAAGTGGTAGATATGTTTAATCGACCTCGGCTTTCTTGGATTGTCATTGAGATTGTAAGGAAATATATGCCCACTGCACATTGGAGTTAGCAAACTTGAGTGGAAAAATCAAAGTGTTATGTGTCATGACACATTTCTTGTGAGAACCTACTTAGGCACGCTACCCAAAAATTTTTAGAAAAAGACCTGCCATTGCATTTCATAATAAAGTTGTTTATCTTAAGATAATTTGATTATTATGCACGTATTAATTTAGGAGTTAGGTTGATGATCCTTGTTTAAATGCTAGTTAGATGTATATATATCAAAGATAAATTAGGGGACAATTACATTTATTTCTTAGTCGCTGTAGTATAAATGAAGCTTGTGAGTACCTCCTCTAGGGAATTCTTGTGGTTTAAGGCTTAGTGTAGTATAAATTCTCACGAGGCAATAACTCATCCACTAGGAAATTCGTAGTGGTTTAAGGCCTTATTGCATATGGTCAATGCAATCGCACTCAGCGAAAAGAGAGTAGTTAGGAATACATTTTTGGCCACTTATTTTAATTTCACATATTTGCTTGAGGACAAGTAAAATGCTATTTGGGGGAGGTTTGATAAGAGCCTAAAACTATAGTTTCAACCCCTTAATAGTATTATATTTAGGCCAATTATGTTTATAATAAATAAGAGTTAGTAATGTTTACATATTTTTGTGTATTCCAGGTCTTGGAATCAATTATATAAAGAAATACGTCACTTTTGCAAGAGAAAGGAGTCAAATTGCTTTCTAGAGAAATTATATGATTAAAGCCCAAGTTTCAAGGAGAAAAAACTCTTTTTAAAGCTTAGTCAAAGTTGAAAAGTCAAAGTTAACGCAGGGTAGAAAAATAGCAGAAAAATCAATAGAATTTCCTCAGGTCGTATCTTTGGACTCAGACCTCGGAATTGGGCCTATTATATGTCAAAATGGTCGGATCAGATAGAACTTTCTAATGGTTTAAGCCTTGATCGAATCAGAGTAGTAAAATTTGACGAAAAGGGTGTTGTAATAAATTCCCGCAGAGAAACCCTTTTTGGACTTAAGTAATTAGGTTTTGGGCTTGATTTAGTGGCCCAAAACACAGCTCCAAAGCCCATGCACGAAATTGTAAACCTAATCCTCTCCTATATAAAGATAATTAAGGCAAAACTCTATTATCTCTCCCTCCCATTAGTTAGAATAATTGATCTCTCTCTCTCTCTCCCCTTTCTTTAGTTTAGTTTAATTAGGGTTTATAATTGTAGCCTCCATAAAACCTCTATTAAAATACCTTCAAGTTATTATTCTTATTTAATTCAATTTCTTCTCTTTCTATTATGTCTTCTTCTCATTCTTTTATTCATGATAGTCCCATGAATCAAAGCTAAACCTCCATTAGAGAGGGTTTCAAAGAAGCTTTGATGATGACTTGATTTGTTAGCATACAATTGTTGGTTAAAACTTCAAGTTTAGGTTTTTCTTGACTTAGAGATAAGAAGAGTTTAATTTAAACTAGGGAATAGTGAGTTTGCTATGAAAATGGGAACATGCTTTCTCTCATGCTAATTAGTTTATGACTAGAGATAGTATAAAGTGATTAGGGATCATTAAAGGTCTAATCTTTATGTTTGAACCTTGTGTTTGAATGTAAAGATTAAGGTTTCACAACAAATTCTATGCTAGTATGTTAAATATTAATTAAAGTAGATTTCAATCTCTTTTTATTCTTCTACATATTTTATTCAAGTCATATTCAATTGCTTTAGTTAAATTAGTATAAGTTAAATTCATATATTTAGTTTCGTAGTATAAATTAACATCCATAAATATTGTTGTCACCATTGTTTCCTTATGTTTGATTAGTTGAATTCGTTTAAGTCTAGAGAGTTAAGAGTGGAACAATTTCATACTCTATATATTGAATGAATATATATGTGTGAGTAGGAAATAAATAATTGATAATGTAAGAATAAATTAGAGAAATCTATTGTGTGTTTTTACGTTTATCATTTGCCCTCATCTAATCTTATCCAACAAACAACCTAATCTAGAAGCTTCTTGTGCCTTCTTTGAGTGGATAGGGTCATGCCTTTTTGGCCCAAGCCCATGTGTTTGGGAATTTGATTCTTTGGTCTTTTGAGATTTTAGTGCTTAGTCCTTGTCTTGCTAAGAGCTGAGTTATTGGTTCTTGAAGCCTTGGAGTGTTTCCTGAGCTTTTAAGTTTGTGGACACTTAAGTTGACTTTGAATTTGACTGTTGACTTTTTGGCACTTTTTCTCAGTTATCCCATAAGGTCCCTTTTATGCTCATTTTGGCTCTAGATCACGTTTTTTGAGGTATTTGGTCCAGAATAGGCTTGTATCCAGAAAAAACGATAAGAACATGAGTTTTGTACATTATTGATTATATAATTTGACATAATTGAAACATTATAAGAGGATAGAAATACATATTTAAGGACTGATCAACTACCCCCAAACATAATTTTCCTTGTCCTCAAACAAAGATGAGAAATAAAACAGATAGAAGAAGTCAAATATGTATTATTATACTAATATCGTTTCGCCTCGTGACTGTATTGACCGTATGCAAGAAGGCCTTAAACCATTAGGAATTCCCTAGTGGACGAGCTTTAAGCCTCGTGAAAGTTTTTCAGAGAAGGTACTCACAAACTTCCTCTATCTAGCTAATAAGAGACCAAAACTGTAGCTTTAACCCCCTAACAATAATATTTTTAGACCAATTATGCGAGTAATAAATAAGAGTTAATGCTGATTACGTGCTTTTATGTATTACAGGCATTGGAGTCAATTATTTGCAGAAATGTATCACTTTTGCGAGATAAAGGAACAAGGGTTGGTTGCTAAGAAGTTCTGTGATTAAAAGCCAAGATTCAAGGACAAAAAGCCTTTTTAAAGCCCGGTCAAAGTTGAAAAGTCAAAGTCAACGCGGGCAGAAACAGCGCACAAAAGTCAGGAGAACTTCTGAAGGCCGTATCATTGTACTCAGACCTCAGAATTGGGCCTCTCTTATGTCAAAACGACCGGCTCGGAAAACTCTTTTCAATGGTTGAAGCCTTGATCTAATCAGAGGAGCAAAAGTAGACAAAAAGTCTGCTGAAGTCAAATCTAACTGAAAAGGTCTCTGTGGACTGAAGAGATTGGGTTTTGGGCTCGATTTTCCGGCCCAAAACATGGCTCCTCAGCCCATACACGAAAAAGTGGATCTTGTCTCCTCCATTTCAACACACAAGACTTAACTCTTAAGAATCTAGTTTTTTAGGTAGCCATTAGCCAATAATTTTAGATCTAGTTTTAGACTCCATTAATTAGTTTCAATAGCTTGTTTTAGATCTAGTTTTCTTTACATTCAATTAATTAGTTAGAACAAAGTAGATTATTATTTTAGAATCATATTTAGTTTTATAATAAAGTATTAGTTTTTATTTCCATTTAGTTATTGATTTAATTCTTATTTAGAATTAGTTTGTCTTCATTGATAATTTGTATTCATGATCTTAGTGCTAATTTAGTTTCAATTCTTGTTTAATTCGATTGAAATCATTACTATTGTTGTTCAAATTATATTATAAGTTAATCATTTATATCAATAATGGGTTGTTCTATGAGTTCTTGTTTGAGAAATGAAAGCGTAATGGTTCAAGGCTAAAACCTCCATTAGAGGGGGTTGAAGAAGCCTTGATGAAGCTTGATTTTTGTTAGCGTAGAATAGTTCATGATTTTCCATTCCATTCTAGAAAACAATTAGTACACCATGAGAATGGGTTTGATTGTTTCACATGCTATTTGTTAGTTGGTAAAGATTACCATGAACAACTAGGGATTAGGAAGACCCAATTGTTATGTGAAAGCATTTCAATTAGGATTACGATGAATCTTCACTAGTTAATTAAGTCGAGTTAAGGTGGAATAAATCCCCCCTAATTCCTTATCATATAGTCAAATTTATTATTAGTTTGATTGAATTATCGTATCTTGTTAGTATAATTTCCATCGTACTCTCATTGACTTTGGATAAATTGATAATCTTAGTAAACGTTAATTCTAAAGAACTAGGAGTGGAATGAATTATCTACTACATTTAGTGCAATAGCATCGAGAGTGTAAAAAACTTTGATAATACAATCTAAATTAGTTCTAGTTTTACTTGCGTTTGAGTCTCGTTACTTATGCGTAGGTAAAACTATCATTTTATGTTTATCACTAGCACAAAGAGTCTTGTTTCCTTATTTATTCTCAGAAGTTCATACATCTCATTAGCAGGGAATGAAGACAAACTCTGTTGAACTTAGGATAACATATGTATAGTAATTTAATTATCTAGAAGTTCTTGAAGGCTAAAAAAGGGGTAACTAGAGGAAAAAATATTTTTTTAGGGTTTTAATGTTTATTTGGCTATATCGATAGAAAAAGAGCCTAAATTCTCTCCTAGGATATGGCGTGGTGATCAAACAAGTGGACGTGTGGTCTTTCTATCCGGACATCCTTTGTGTCATCACTCATTAAACTTACAGATGAGGCTTTTGGCTAGATTCTTACATGATATGGAAATTAACTGTTCTAACCTTAGTCTCAGAAACTTCCGGCTATATACAATCAAATGTTTATGCATGCCATTCATGAAAAGATGCAAAAACTATTGTACGTATATTAGTCTAAGTTTGAAGAACTAATCCTTTCCTTACTCTATTGTTGTAATGAGACTTCTAGACCATGTATTCCTCATAGAAAAAGGAAACAATACTTTTAGTACTAAACAGAAAAACTATTTTTGGTCTTTTCGAAAACATTTTAAGAAAGAAAGAAATATACTAATATACCTAATATAAGAAATGTCTAGTTTTTGCAGAATGTTGTTATACCACCCCCAAACAGAAATATGTTTTGTCCTCAAAGTATGAAGAGATAAGAAAACAAATTACCATATAGGAACATGAGCAAAAACAGCAGTACACTAGTACTCTGTTCTTTGTGATGAAAATATACCACTCCCAAACAACTTTGGAGTGTGGGTTGCTGGATATAGAACAAGAAATACATGGTTTATCTAAATAGTATGCTACATAATTATTCTACCATGAATTTTTTTGGGTTTGGTTTTTATTTTTGAAAAACTTATATAATGCAGAAATTGGAAAATTTTGGCATGATGTATTTGTATTACCTTATACTCATATACCAAATTTCGTATAAGAAAATTATGAACATGCATTCATACTACTAACATAATACTAATATAATAATAACAGGTTAAGAAATAAAAAATGCGAAATGTAAAGTATGTAAACAACTATCTATACAGGACACATGAAATATGTATGTGTGTGTGTGTGCGGGGGTTTATTTTTATTTATTTTTTACCAATATTGTTTTTCTCAATCAAAAGGTATCTCTACCCATATAGAAGTTTTCTACAAAAGAATAAAATCATACATTTATCCAGTATCATTTTGGTTATTCTGGGATGTGAGATTTTCATTTTTTATATCCTCAAGTTTTTGAAAAACTATGTAGATTTCTTGTACGAATATCATGGTGATACGGGTGACCCTTAGTAACACATAACTGATCCTCAAAATGCCCTTAGAAGAATGGAGATTGTGTACTTCTAAGGGTTGGTCTATGTGGAATCCATTTCCTGTGTTTTTGTTTCGTAGAAAATCACATAACTATTGTTGTATAGAGAAACTTCTATATAGAGAACGGAGAAAAACAATCATTTTTGAAAAAGAAGTGTAAAATAAAGAAATGAAAAAAATAATATATTCGCTTCATAGAGTAACTGATAAGAGCCCAAAACTGTAGTTTTAACCCCTTAACAATCATACTTTTAGACCAATTATGTGAGTAATAATTAAGAGTTAATACTGATTACGTGTTTTTATGCATTCCAGGTTTTAAAGTCTATTATGTGCAGAAATGTGCCACTTTAGCGAGATAAAGGAGCAAAGGTCGGTTGCTAAGGAGTTCTGTGAATAAAGGCCAAGATTCAAGGAGACAAAGCCTTTGTAGAGCCCGATCAAAAGCTGAAAAGTCAACACGGGCAGAAATAGTGCACAAGTCAGTAGAACTTCCGAAGGCCGTATCTTTGGACTCAGACCTCGGAATTGGGAGAATCTTATGTCAAAACGACCGGCGGAAGAGCTTTCCAATGGTCCAAGCCTTTGGCCCAATCAGAGGAGCAGAAGTGGATGAAACATCTGTCGAAGCCAACTGGAGCTGAAGAGCCCATTATGGACTAAAGAAATTGGGTTTTGGGCCCGATTTTCCGGCCCAAAACATGGCTCCAAGCCCATGCACGATTTTTGGATCTGAAAGTATAAAAACAAAAGCTTGACTCTTTGTTAAAGGCAGTTAGGTTAGGAAGCTAATGTTAATGGAGTTTAGGGTTAGAAAAAGATAGATCTAGATCTAGTCTTTTTACATTCATTAAATTAGTTAGTTTAGAATCATATTTAGTTTTTAGAATAAAGTATTAGTTCTTCATTTCAATTTAGATTATTGTTTAAATTCTTATTTAGATTTAGTTGTCTTAAATTCATAATTAGTTATTCACAATCTTAGTTCTAAATTAGTTTTAATTTCAGTTTAATTTAATTATGTCTTGTTGTTATTATTGTTCTTGTGTTGGGAATGGTAGTATAGAAATTTCACATCAAATCATTACTCTCACCATTATTCTTTTTGGGTTTGATTAGTTGAATTCGATTTAAGTCTAGAGAGTTAAGAGTGGACGAATCCTTACTCATTATATTGCATGATTATGTTTTGAGAGTAAGAAGAATTGATTTAAACGTAAGAATGGTAGGATTACGTATTAGTGTTGTTAACATTAATATTTAGGATTCTACTATTTTTACGGTTATCAAATGGCGCCACTGTCATCTTAATCTCGTTCTAGACAAGAATTCAATTGCTTGAATCCAAGGGGCAATCCCCCATTCTCTACCCACCCACACTTTTAATTTTTCATTCTTATTTCTTGAATTTTCGGAACTGTTCATTGTTTTAGGCATAGGGGCTGCGGATTCACAGAGAAAAACACTGCGGTGAAGGTATTTTTAAATTTTCGAAAATTATGAAAATTTTCAGACATAATATTTAATGTGCTGTTGATTTATTGGAATATTTTCAGATTTTTCAAAGTTGGTTTACCTTGTGAAATAAATATGATCTTTACAGTGCTGCATTTCAGTTTTCACACCGTATGTTCTAGAAAAACAGATGAGTAAGGTTACTTAGGGAGTTCTAAAAATTCTATAATTTTTACAGGAGTATCTATCCTAAGTTAGGAGTTTGTAGTAAAAATTTTACGAGTTTTTGATTTGTTTTGACCACCTAAATAGTAGAGTGTTTCCAGTGTGTTTCTGCAGTGTTGCAAACACTTAATATCTGGAACACCAGCCAATAAGGAGAGGTTTTAGAACTCCAATTGCTCTAACATTTTTACAGAAACAAGTAGGATCTGTCAAGAGTCTCCAGTAAACATTTGACAATTTTTGGCTTTGTTTTGATGGGTTAACCATTCAGTTGTTTGTATTGTGTCCGAAAACTGTTTCGCAAATTTTGCAGGGCAGTAGAGGGACTTTCATAGCTCTGATTGATCTGAAATTTTACAGACTACTTGATAGATGTCTTAGAAAATTACTGTAAAACTTTCAAATATTTTGGAGTACGATAAAAGGCCTTAAACTTGAAAACCCTGAAGCGCGACCTGCGCCCAAACCGAGCGCGACCGCGCCCAAAACACTGGACATTCGAAAACCCTGAGCGCACCTGCGCCCAAACAGAGGGCACCCGCGCCCTCGAAGCAAAATTCAGCGTGAACAGCCCAATTTTCACAGGTTAGTTCAAATTTCTATTTCTTCAAGTTATTCAGTGTTTCTAACCTGTTAAATACACTGAGATTGCGTATACAAGACGCTATTCAAACGCGTAGCAAGGAGGCATTCAGGTACTCCTTCTTCCACTCCTCGCCTCTTCTGTTAGAGGAGTTTTAATTCTAGTATAATCAGGCTTGTTTTTTGTAGAAATAAATACAACACGCCTATCTAGAATTTCACACACTACACTTGCATCAATGGCTAAAGAACAAGAGACTCCTCTCTCTGATTTTTATAAAGCCCTAAACGATGGCCCTAAGTCGTGCATCGTTCTTGCAGACCTAGTGGGGGATTTTCGAATCCCCCCTAATATATTTTAAACTTGTTACTGGTTTTCATGGTTTAGACCACAAGAAGCCTTACCAAAGACATCGCGTAGGATAGACCCAAGTTCTCACTACATTCCATCATCCTAGCGTAAGTCCGGATCAAGTTAAACTTAGGGTGTTTCCTTTCACCCTAGCCGACAAAGGCGGCGTCTTTGGTTAACTGCCCAAACGCCAAACTCTGTGGACTCATGGTCTCAACTTGTTCAATTGTTCATGGAACAATTTTACCTACCACTAAAGACAGATGAAATGCTTCACAAGATTCATTTCTTCACCCGAATCCTCATGAATCTTTTTGAGGCACGGAATCGTTCAATCGATCTTCTCATTGAATGCCTCATCATAATAATCTTGCGAAAGACACGCTTGTTCGTGCTTTCTTCAAGGGGCTTTCACATTATCATAAGGAGGTTCTAGATATCATGACTAGGGGTAGTTTTCTTAGTAAAGGAGCCTTGGAGGCTTATAAATTCTTAGAAGATCAATCTAAGAAGAACAACAATTGGGGAGGTAACGATTCCTCCCGCTCCTCTCCTTCTTCTCTTGAGGTTAAACATGATCCCGAGCTTAAAACTCTTATCAATGCCCTCATTAAAAAGGTAGATGCCATCTCTGTTCAACAACAACCCACTCCAGTCATGAATATTAACTCTACTCGTTGTAATGTCTGTTATAGTGTTGAGCATTCCGACTTCTATTGTCCTCTTGTCTATGCACAAACACCACCACAACCATCACACTTCAACCAGTTAACTCAACATCAAGGACAAGGGAACTTAAGTGACCAGAATAGAGGTATAGTACCCATTACCCAGAACTATCAACATCAAGACATGAACGCTCAACAAGCTTTAATTCCAATACAACCATCTACAGACAAAGTAGTAGTGAACTTGTTGGAGAAACAAAATCAAATTATGCAACAAAACTCCAACTTGATGAAAGATCGGCATGATCAAAACTCTAATATGATGAAACAAACGATGCAAATGATGCGCAGTTTTGTGCCAAAAGGTTATTGACATGTCTTCTAATCAAAATAATAACCAAACCGGCTTGTTTCCAGGTCAAGCGATTACCTAATCCTAAGTCAACAAACACCGCCGAAATAAAAAGTATTTAGTGTAATGGTAATATAAACCAAGGGACCTACATGCGATCACTACCCTTCGCTCGTTCGAGGCGAGTAGTTGATAACCAAGTGACTATGCCTAAAGATTACCCAAGAAACTAAAAATGATACCATACCAAATACTATAATAGAAACCAAGACCTTACAACTATAGAAGTACCAGTTAAACCACAACCAAAAGGGAAAACATTACAAGACCCAATAATAGAAAGTGAAGACCCTACACCTGTAGAGGTTCCAATATGGACACCTAGATGGAAAACAGATAGAGATAAAGCAAAGACTAATAAAACTTTTATCCCTTCTGCTAAAAATAGCGATAAAAGCACCATATCCCCAAAGACTAGTTGTGTTTAAAAAGGACGAGAATTTTGATGAGATTAGGGAAGTGTTTAAAAATTTGACTATAAACCTACCTTTTCTAGAAGCTATAAAAAGTCTACCGGACACGCTAAGTTTCTAAAAGAGTTGTGCACCAAGAAGAGGAAAACCAACATACCCCACGAAACATTCTTAATCAACAATATCCCTCTTTATCCTAACATAACGGAATTGTTAAGTAGAAGGACCCCGGTCGCCCCATCTATATACAATGCACCTTAGGTGATACCTTCATAACAACTGCTTTATTAGACACGGGGCGAAAGTGTTAACTTACTCCCTTTTTATTTATATAAACAACTAGGTCTAACAAAACTTCAACCAACCAAAATGACTTTGCAGTTAGCCGATCGTTCAATTAAGTATCCCAAGGGTGTAGTTGAAAATATTCTCGTTAAAGTTCAACATTTTTACTATCCAACCGACTTTGTTATTCTTGACACAGAAGTTGCTCATGATTCCATTCCCATCATCTTAGGGCGTCCTTTCTTGGCAACCGCCAAAGCCCAAATCAATTGTCGGGATGGCTCAATGACTCTTTCTTTTGGAAATCTTTCTGTAGAAGTTAACATGTTTTGACAAAAATAGGGACAACTAGGTTTGCCTGTAGAAGGAGAAGTGAAGTACATTGAGAGTTTTTTTACCTCACATTAGTGCGGCTGACACTTTAGTCCCCACACTAGTAGATACCCCTCTTATGGAAGAAGACAAGGATCACAATTTCTACTCCCTAGACGTAGATAACATCAAGGAGGATTTCCTTCGACTCTTTTGCAATCCTTCTTTGCCGCCTCACGAGTTCTCTCCTATTGACATCCATTCATCTCTTGACGCCATGACGGAAGAAGAATTTTTTGCCCTCTATCCCAGTGATTCTTCTTACCCACCTATTGAGGAATGTCTTGCATATCTCAAGGCCTCTGATGATATAGAACTAAGAACACTAGTTGAACACCATTCACCCACCTCACATCCTCATGTCACTCATTCACCTTCCATCACGAATGTTCCTCGCCCTCTACCTTTTCAAAGAACCATTGAGTTTGTACTTGACCTTGGCATTTCTCCTATGCTTCATAACTATCTAAAACCAACTGGTGAAGAAGTAACACTCAAGGACAAGCCACTTGACACTTTTTCATTTTTTCCATTTTTTCCTTCTCAAAATTATCCACATCCTATGTATCTTCCACAACCATCAATTTTCTCACGTTCATTTACTTGGCATCCTCTTCGTAGGAGGACAAAGAAGAAACTGTATGCTCGATTAGGTTTTAGATCTATAAGGTTTTGCTCTCATTCCACTAAGCTACGTCATAGGAAATCTTGGTGCTTAATTCTGTTTGATGGTGCATTCTATGTTAATTATTTGTGGAAAGACCCACAACTCTTTCGATTGTTGATATATGGTAAACTGCATTTTAATACATATATATTAGATAAAGTCTCGAGTATCTAACTATAAAAGACTCATTTTATTCTTCAGTGAACTCCATTCCAATCTTATGTTATGGGAGTGCACCATTAAGGCAACCGGACCCTCCTTTTGGAGTGAGTGGTTGTAAGTGTCGGATTCTTAGTCTACGTTTCATGTGACTCACGCATTTATCTCTTGCACTTTTTCTCGTGGATTGAGTAGTGCTTCTCTATGGAGTGAGTTTCATTTTTATTTCTTTATCGTAATTTTGTTTTGTTTTTCTAAAAATCAAACATATAAAAACTAAATAAAATAAAAACATAAACATATATTAGTAAGTCTAGGGAATCGACTTTAAAAGACCCAAGTTTTCGTCTGAATACCAACTTTCGGAGTATAGGCCAAACAAAATTTTCAAACTTAAAAAGAGTTTTCCAATTTTGTTTGGGGGTGGCGTATTTTGGTATTCATTTCAAATCATGTTGCCACCCTAAGCCTGTCATGTTTACTCCAGTAGAGTTTGTGTTAGTTAGTACGCACCGGTTTAATTGTACTTCATATTATCATATCATCTTTACAATATTTCATTCACAGAATGCGCCAATTTTTGCCACGTTTTCTATGGTAAATTCTTTCCTTATCTCTTTATACTTTGAGGACAAAGCGTTCGATTGTTTGGGGTGGGATAGAAACATTTGCAAAAATTAGACACTTTTAGGATGTAAATTACGACTTTTATTTATAAAATGTTAAAAATTATAAAAATTAGTTAGTTACATAATTTAATTGTGCTATTGAATTGTTTCATGAACCCCTTCTCCCAAATTGTTTGGGGGTGGTATAGAAACACGATGTAAATGTTAAGCACATATTAGGTTGTATATTACGTATTATTTGTCTTAAAAATAATAAAAATAAAAATAAAAATAAAAAGTTTATGCTATACACTTAGGAATATTGGTATTGTTTCTTTCTCTATGCTCTTAATAATCTAGAAGTCTCACGTAGCTTTTGTATTAGAATAGTTTTTAGAAACTTAGGTTAATATGTAGGTAATAATATTTGCATATATCTATAAATATATTACATGAGTATCTATGATTGTTTGGCAGTAAGTTTCTGAAATCTAGGCTATAATACTTATTCTACAAATCCTGTGAGAATATAGCCTAAAGCCTTATATGAGTGAAACATTTGAGAAATGACACAAGGGAGAAGTATATTCTGAATAGAGAAATCACACATCCACTTGCTTGACCACTATACCATGTCCTAAGAGAGAATTTAGGCCCTTTTTGGATCAATATAGCTAGAAATTTTGACCTAAGTATATTTTCCGCTAGTCGCCCCACTGAGCCTTTCATTAGCCCTTTCATAAACCACAAATCCTTTACCCTCTTACAAAACAAAACAAAATAAAAAAATTCAACCTACCCAATTTAGATAAGTCTGAGAATAGAATGAGGAAGAAAGAAGAAGAGAAAAACCTGTATAAACAAAAGTTAGTTAATTGCTTCAGAAAATAAAAAAAAGAAGTTTCCATCCAAAGAAAAGAAAAATAAAAATAGAAATAAAATAAAAACTCCAAAAAAATAGAATAAAAGGAGCCAAAAGCCAAAGAAAAAGAAAATAAAATATGGCTAAGGATGGAAGCAAAGTGTAGAAGCAAAAGTAAATAACAAGGTTTTCTCTAGTTACATAATATGAAGACTCTATTATCTCAGACTTGTCCTTTTTGAATATCCATTTCCTTCCTTCTTAAACCATCTCCTAATCCCCGCAACACCTAATAAAGACCTCTAGCTCAATTAGGAATAGGTTAGTGGGATAGTAAGTGGCAGATGTGTTTGATCAACTTCGGCTTCCTTGTGTGTCATTGAGATTGTAAGGTAAAGTATGCCCACCGCATTGCAATGGAGTAGCAAAAAACTTGAGTGGAAAAATCGAGTGATTTTTGTCTTGACTTTTATGTGAGAACCTACTTAAGGGCGTTATTCCAAAGTTTCAAAACGGACTGTTACTACATTTCATAGCATTACTCATTGTATATATGTTTATTAAGTAGATGATTGATTATTATGCATATATTAGCTTAGGTTTTGACATGATTATTCTATTCATTGCTAGTGAGATGTATAGATAATTGAGATATAAATAAGGAAACAATAGTTTTATTTCTTAGTCGTTGTAGTATAGATGAAGTTTGTGAGTACGTTCTCACTGAAAACTCTCACGAGAGGCTATAACTTCGTCCACTAGGGAATTCCTAGTGGTTTAAGGCCTTGTTGCATATGGTCAATGCAATCGCGACTCAAATAAACGAGTAGATAGAACTCCATTTTTGGTCACTTATTCTAATTTCTCATATTTGCTTGAGGACAAGCAAAATGCTGTTTTTAAGGGTGGTTTGATAAGAGCCCAAAACTGTAGTTTTAACCCCTTAACAATCATACTTTTTAGACCAATTATGTGAGTAATAATTAAGAGTTAATCTTGATTATGTGTTTTTATGCATTTCAGGCTTCAAAGTCTATTATGTGTAGAAATGTGCCACTTTAGCGAGATAAAGGAGCAAAGGTCGGTTGCTAAGGAGTTCTGTGAATAAAGGCCAAGATTCAAGGAGACAAAGCCTTTGTAGAGCCCGGTCAAAAGCTGAAAAGTCAACACGCAGCGTGATTGCACAAGTCAAGTCAGAACTTCCGAAGGCCGTATCTTTGGACTCAGACCTCAGAATTGGGAGAATCTTATGTCAAAACGACCGGCTCGGAAAGAGATTTCCAATGGTCCAAGCCTTGGCCCAATCAGAGGAGCAAAAGTGGAAGAAACATCTATCGAAGCTAACTGCAGCTGAAGAGCCCATTTTGGACTAAAGAAATTGGGTTTTGGGCCCGATTTTTCGGCCCAAAACATGGCTCCAAGCCCATGCACGATTTTTGGATCTGAAAGTATAAAAACAAAAGCTTGACTCTTTGTTAAAGGCAGTTAGGTTAGGAAGCTAATGTAATGGAGTTTAGGGTTAGAAAGAGATAGATCTAGATCTAGTCTTTTTACATTCATTCAATTAGTTAGTTTAGAATCATATTTAGTTTTTAGAATAAAGTATTAGTTCTTCATTTCAATTTAGATTATTGTTTAAATTCTTATTTAGATTTAGTTGTCTTAAATTCATAATTAGTTATTCACAATCTTAGTTCTAAATTAGTTTTAATTTCAGTTTAATTTAATTATGTCTTATTGTTATTATTGTTCTTGTGTTGGGAATGGTAGTATAGAAATTTCACATCAAATAATTACTCTCACCATTGTTCCTTTTGGGTTTGATTAGTTGAATTCGATTTAAGTCTAGAGAGTTAAGAGTGGACGAATCCTTACTCATTATATTGCATGATTATGTTTTGAGAGTAAGAAGAATTGATTTAAACGTAAGAACGGTAGGATTACGTATTAGTGTTGTTAACATTAATATTTAGGATTCTACTATTTTTACGGTTATCAGTAACACTAATCAAACTACAAGTAAAAAGTGCTAGATAGACTAGAATGCATGAGATATATGTGGACTAAGGTTCCGGCACTTACAACCACTCACTTTAAGAGGAGGGCCCAGTTACCTTATGGATGCACTCTTATGGAATGTATAAAAAAAACATAATATGAATCTTTTATAGTCAGATATTCAAGACTATAGCTCCAAGACTATGCATAAGATGGATGATGTATTTTTAGCTATAAACTAATATATTAAATAGTTGGAGATCAATATAGAAAAACATATTAAAGCATATACCTCCAAACAGAATGAAATGATGCATTTGGAGTGTAAGATGCATAATGGTAAGAGAAACCTTATGTAACCCATCGTGGAACTTATGCAATAACCCGTCATGTTTGAATTGTCCAAGAAAGTATGAGTATGGTAGTAGTTGTTTTTCAAAAACTCCAAGAAGTCTTCATCTAGTTTGGGTGAATCTACAAAATTGGATTCAGTGATGGTATCTTTAAGAAAATCATCGATTTCGCCTATCGTTAAGTCCACAACGACCAAGCTAGATTGGGATTCACATTCCACCATATATTTTATTTCCTCTTTTTCTGGCATTTTAATCAAAGCGGGTGATAACCCGTTAAAACTAACCTAGATTACTCTAACTTTATTCTTACGGTATCAATTATTTATTTTCTACTCTCACATATATATATTCATTCAATATATAGAGTACGGAATCGTTCCACTCTTAATCTATCTAGACTTAAATGAATTCAATTAATCAAACACAAGGAAACAATGGTGAGAATAATGAGAGTAGTGTTGTGATTTAGTTAAACTAAAACTAATTATAAATTAAACTAATTTAACTAAGCAATTAAAAGGTGAATTTAATGAATTAGAAGAACATAGAGGGGGGAAATTCCACCATGCAATTCGATTGGATATTAGTTCGTCATCGAATCGAATATTGATCCCTAGTGAATACCAAGTCCTCTCGAATCAAGGTTCCACTAGCATGAGAGTTTAACTCCACCACAAATCTTTTTGATGGTGGCTCTAAACTCTAGTTCATCATTATGAGGTTTATCTCTAAACACTAATAGTAATGAACTTGAAAATCTATTCTAAATAACAACTATTCTAACAAGCAATCATCCTCACATGACTTCTTTAACATCCTCTAATAGAGTTTTTAGCCTAGTTTCATTGGATTCATTGACAATAAAGAATAATAGGAAAACATAATTAAATTAAACTAAACTTGACTAAAATAAACTTGAAAGAAACTTGATTAAACAAATAAAACAAATAGTCTAAGAATCAACATGAATTAAAACTGAAATTACAACTAATGTAGAACTAAGATTATGAATAACTAATTATAAATTTAAGACAAACTAAATCTATGAATTCAATATTGAATTAGAAACTAAAACTTGAAATACAAACTAATTATTGATTCTAAAAACTAAATCTTGTTCTAAACACTAATTTGATGCTAATTAACTAGATCTAAAACTAACTATCGGATCTAGACTAAGTAAAGCTAATTAAAAACAAAGTAACTTAAAAGTTAAGCTTTTGCCTCTTGATATGGAGGAGACAAGATCCACAAATTCATGCATGGGCTGAGGAGCCATGTTTTAGGTTGGAAAATCAAGCCCAAAACCTCATTACTTCAGTCCACAAAGGGGTTTTCAGCTGGAAATGACTTCAACAGGCTTTTTGTCCACTTCTGCTCCTCTGATTGGGTCAAGGCTTGGACTATTGGAAAGCTCTTTCCGAGTTGGTCGTTGTTACGTAAGGTAGGCCCAATTCTGAGGTCTGAGTCCAAAGATACGGCTTTCGGAAGTTCTACTAACTTTTGTGCGCTATTTCTGCCCGCATTGACTTTGACTTTTCAGCTTTGACCGGGCTTTAAAAAGGCTTTTTCTCCTTGAATCTTGGCCTTTTATCGTAGAACTTCTTAGCAACCAACCCTTGCTCCTTTATCTCACAAAAGGGGCGTATTTCTGCACATGTTCAACTCAAATGCCTGAAATACATAAGAACACGATAACATTACTAACACTTACTTATTAATCACATAATTGGTCAAAATCGATATTGTTAAAGGGGTTAAAACTACAGTTTTGGGATCTTATCAAACCACCCCCAAACATCATTTTGCTTGTCCTCAAGCAAATATAAGAAATTAGAATAAGTGACCAAAAACGGAGTTCTAACTAATCTCGTTTCGCCGAGTGCGATTGCATTGACCATATGCAACAAGGCCTAAAACCACTAGGAATTTCCTAGTGGACGAGTTATAGCCTCATGAGAGTTTTCTAGTGAAGGTACTCACAAACTTCATCTATACTACAACGACTAAGAAATAAAACTATTGTTTCCTTATTTCTGTCTCAATTATCTATACATCTCACTAGCAATGTATACAGAATAATCAAGTCGAAACTTTTTTTTTTTTCTTTTCTGAAGCAACAAACTAATTTATGTTTACACAGGTTTTTCTCTTCTCTTTTCTTCACTCAGCCTATTTCTCAGACTTATCTAGATAGGTAGGTTGATTTTTTATTTTATTTTTTTATTTTATTTTATTTTGTTTTATTGGGTAAAGGAATTGTGGTATGTGAAAAGGCTAATGAAAGGCTTAGTGGGGTGACTAGCGGAAAATATATTTAGGTCAGAATTTCTGGCTATATCGATCCAAAAAGGGCTTAAATTCTCTCATAGGATATGGTATAGTAATTAAGCAAGTGGGCGTATAATTTCTCTATTCGGAATATACTTCTCCCTTGTGTCATTACTCAAAAATTTCACTCATCCAAGGTTTTTAGGCTTTATTCTCACTGGATTTGTAGAATAAGTACTCTAGCCAAGATTTCAGAAACTTACTGTCAAACAATCATAGATACTCATGTAATATATTTATAGAAAGATACAAATATTATTGCCTATATATTAACCTAAGTTTCTAAAAACCATTCTAATGCAAAGCTAACGTGAAATTTCTAGATTATTAAGAGCATCGAAAGAAAACAATACCAATATTACTAAGTGCATAGCATAAAACTTTTATTTTTATTTTTGAATTTTCTAATTTTTATAAGATAATTGATACGTAATATACAACCTAATATGTGCTTAAACATTTACATCGTGTTTCTATACCACCTCCAAACAATTTGGGAGAAGGGGGTTCATGAAACAATTCAATAGCACAATTAAATTATGTAACTAACTAATATTTATGATTTTTAATATTTTATAAATAAAAGTGCTTAATTTACATCCTAAAGTGTCTAATTTTTGCAAATATTTCTATCCCACCCCTAAACAATCGAACGCTTTGTCCTCAAAGTGTAAAGAGATAAGGAAAGAATTTACCATACAAACGTAGCAAAAATTGGCAGTACCTGTAACAGAAATATTGTAACAATGATATGATAATATGAAACACAATTAAACTGTTACGTACTGACTAACACAAACTCTACTGGAGTAAACATGACAGACAAAGGGTGGCAACAATATTTGAAATGAAATACCAAAATATGCCACCCCTAAACAAAATTGGAAAACTCTTTTTAAGTTTGAAAATTTTTGTTTGGCCTATAGTTCAGAAAGTTGGTATTGTACGAAAACTTGGGCCTTTTAAAGTCAAATTCCCTAGACTTAATGTGATATATATGTATTAACATGCAGTTTCCCATATATCAATAATCTAAATAATTGTGGATCTTTCCATAAATAGTTAACACAGAATGCACCATCAAACAGAATTAAGCACCAAGATTTCCTATGACATGGCTTAGTAGAATGGGAGTGAATTCTGATGGATCTAGAACCTAATCGAGCATACAATTTCTTCTTTTTCTTTGAACGAAAAGGTGTCCAAGTGAATGATCGTGAGAAAATGGATGGTTGTGGAAGATATGTAGGGTATAGATAAGTTTTAGATTGAATGAATGGAAAAAATGAGTGTGTGGTTTTAGCATAAAACTTATTGGTGGCATGGGTTGGTATTATCACACATCTAAAAATGAAGGTATCAGGTGGCTCTTTAGGTAGTTCTTGAGAGGGTGGATCATCACAGGCTCTTAGAAACTCGTCGAATTCCTCATCTAGGTTGTTCGCATCCATATAATTATGGTATTCATCTCCATCTTTGAGGAATTCATCTATCTCGTCTATTGCGAGGTTTACTCTATCTCTTGCAGTGTTGGAAGGCAGGGTGGAAAATTCTTTCACTAGTTCAGTTATGTTCAAGGAGTCAAAATTGTGATCTTTGTCTTATTCCATAAGAGGGGTATCTACTAGTGTGGGGACAAGATCGTCGGAAGCAGTAATGTGATATACAAAACTCTCAATAGACTTAACTTCACCTTTTACAGGCAACCCTAGTTGTCCTTGCTTTTGTCTAAACATATTAACTTCCACAGAAAGATTTCCAAAGGAAAGAGTCATTAAGCCATCCCGACAATTGATTTGGGCATTGGCGGTTGCCAAGAAGGGATGCCCTAAGATAATGGGAATAAAATCATGAGCAACTTCTGTGTTGAGAATAACAAAGTTAACGAGGTAGTAAAAATCTTGAACCTTACCAAGAATGTTTTCAACTACGCTTTTGGGATACTTAATAGAACGATCGGCTAACTGCAAAGTCATTTTGGTTGGTTGAAGTTTTGTTAGACCTAGTTGTTTATATAAATAAAAAGGGAATAAGTTAACACTCGCCCCCAGGTCTAATAAAATAGTTGTTATGAATGTATCACCTAAGATGCATTGTACAGTAGGACGACTAGGGTTCTTGTACTTAACAATTCCATTATGTTCAGATAAAGAGGGATATTGTTCAGTTAAGAAGGCTTCGTGGGGTATGTTGGTTTTCCTCTTCTTGGTGCACAACTCTTTTAGAAACTTAATGTGTCCAGGTAGACTTTTTATAGCATCTAGAAAAGTGTAGGTTTATAGTTAGATTTTTAAACACTTCCCTAATCTCATCAAAATTCTCATCTTTTTAAGACACGATTAGTCTCTTGGGATACGGTGGTTTATCTCTATATTTAGCATAAGGTTCAAAATTATTATTAGTCTTTGCATTATTTTTAGCCGTTTTCCATCTAGGTGTCCATATTGGAACCTCTACAGGTGTAGGGTCTTCAATTTCTATTATTGGGTCTTGTAAGGTTTTCCCTTTTGGTTGTGGTTTAACTGGTACTTCTACAGTTGTAGGGTCTTCAGTTTCTATTATAGTATTTGGTATGGTATCATTTTTAGTTTGCGGGTGATCTTTAGGCAAAGTCACTTGGTTATCAACTACTCGCCCTGAACGAAGGGTAGTGACTGCTTGTAGGTTCCCTAGGGTTATATTACCATACACTGAATACTTTTAATTTTGAAGGCGGTGTTTGTTGACTTAGAAATAGGCACTGCTTGACCTGGAAACACGCATATTTTGGTTATTATTTTGGTTAGGAGACATGTCAATAACCTTTTGGCACAAAGACTGCATCATTTGCATCGTTTGTTTCATCATATTAGAGTTTTGATCATGCTGATCTTTCATCAAGTTAGAGTTTTGTTGCATAATTTGATTTTGATTTTCTAACAAGGTTGCTACTATTACTTCTGTAGATGGTTGAACTGGAATTAAGGCTTGTTGATCGTTCATGTCTTAATGTTGATAGTTCTGGGTCATGGGCACTAAACCTCTATTCTGGTTACCTAAGTTCCCTTGTCCTTGATGTTGAGTTAACTGGTTGAAGTGTCATGCTTGTGGTGGTGGTTGTGCATAGACAAGAGGACAATAGAAGTCGGAATGCTCAAGACTAAAACAAACATTACAATGAGTAGATTTAATATTCATGACAGGAGTGGGTTGTTGTTTAACAGAGATGACATCTACCTTTTTAGTGAGGGCATCGATAAGAGTTTTAAACTCGGGATCATGTTTAACCTCAACAGAAGAAGGAGTGGAGCGGGAAGATTCGTTACCTCCCTAATTGTTGTTCCTCTTAGATTGATCTTCTAAGAATTTATAAGCCTCCAAGGCTCTTTTACTAAGAAAACTACCCCCAGTCATGATATCTAGAACCTCCTTATGATGATGTAAAAGTGCTTTGAAGAAGGCACATACAAGTTTGTCTTTCGCAAGATTATGATGCGGGCATTCAATGAGAAGATCAGTGAAACGATTCTAGGCCTCTGAAAAGGATTCATGAGGATTCTGGCGGAAGAAATTCATCTTTTAAAGCATTACATCTATCTTCAGTGGTGGATAAAACTGTTCCATGAACAATTGAACAAGATTAGCCCATGAGTTCACAGAGTTTGGCATTTAGGCAGTTAACCAATACGCCGCCTTGTCGAAATGGAAACACCCTAAGTTTAACTTGATCCAGACTTACGCTAGGATGATGGAATATAGTGAGAACTTGTTCTATCCTACGCATGTGTTGATAAGGCTTCTCATGGTCTAGCCCATGTAAAACTGGTAACAAGTTAAATATATTCGGGGGAATTCAAAATCCCCACTAGGTCTGCAAGAACGATGCACGACTTAGGGCCATCATTTAGGGCTTTATAAAAATCAGAGAGAGGAGTCTCTTGTTCTTTAGCCATTGATGCAGGTATAGTTTGTGAAATTCAAGATAGGTGTGTGGTATTTATGTCTACAAAAAACAAGCCTGATTATACTAGAATTAAACTCCTCTGACAGAAGAAACGAGGAGTGAAAGAAAAAGTACCTAAATGCCTCATTGCTACGCTTATGAATAGCGTCTTGTATACGCGAGTTTAATGTATTTAACAAGTTAGAAACACTGAATAACTTGAAGAAATGGAAATTTGGACTAACCTGTGAAAATCGGGCTGCCCAAGAAGAGGGCGCGGGTCACGCTCAAGTCTAACTCAAGTTCCAGGCGCTTCAGCGAGGGGGGCGCTCGAAGTTTGCCTTGTTAGGGTGCGGGTCGCGCTCAGGTTGAACTCGAGTTCTAGGCGCTTCAGCGCTAGGCACGCTCAGAAGTAGCCTTGTATGGGCGCGGGTCACGTTCAGGCTATTCTTGTGAAATTTTTTAGTTTCTAAACCAAACGATCACAGTTAGAACCAAACAAGGGTGGGTGGGTTGAGAATGGGGGATTGCCCCTTGGATTCAAGCAATTGAATTCTTGTCCTGAAAGAGTTTAAGATGGCAGCGACGCTGTTTGATAACCTATAAAAACTAAATTAGATTTAAATCGATAGTTTTACCTACAAATAAGTTACGAGACTCAAACGCAAGTAACAATAATACGATTGTCCATCAGCGGCACCGGGGAATTTTGGGAAATGATAATTAATGTCTAGTCTAGTTTAGAGTAATCTAGTTTAGTTTTCCCGATGGACCATTTGATAAAAGGTAAAATGATAGTTTTACCTACGAATAAGTTATGAGACTAAAATGCAAGTAAAACTAAAGCTATTTTACGCAAAAGGTTTATCAAAGTTTTCTACTATCGATGCTATCGCAATAGAGTTGGAGTAGAAGATTCATTCTACTCCTAGTTCTTTAGAATTCATTGTCTTCTAAAATTATCGGTCTATCCAAAGTTAATGAGAGTATGATGGAAATTATACTACGCTGTGAATTATACTAACAAGATACGATAATTCAAACTATGGAATTTCTAATTTGACTATATGATAAGGAATTAGGGGGGATTGATTCCATCTTAACTCGACTTAATTAACTAGCAAAGATTCGTCGTGATCCAAATTTAAATGCTTTCGCATAACAAAATGGTATTTCTAATCCCTAATTATTCATGGCAATCTCTACCAAATAATAACTAGCATGTGAGACAATCAAACCTATTATCATGGTGAACTAATTACTTTCTAGAATTGAATAGATTATCACGACGATTTCTAAGCTAACAAAATCAAGTTTTCATTAAGGCTTCCTCAAACCCCTCTAATGGAGGTTTAGCCTAGAGTCATCAAACTATCATTTCTATACAAATTTAAGCAAGAAATGATTTAAAGATTGTAAATTTACTAATTTGAACTAATCAAGAATTCAAAACTAAATTAATAACTAAGAAATGATTGATAGCTAAATGATTGAAATTAAATCTAAGTGATTTAATACTTAAAACTAGATTATGAGTAACAACTAACTTTATTGATCTAATTAAACTAAATTGAATAGAAAAACTAATACTTTATTGTAAAACTAAAATTGATTCTAAAATAATCATCTACTTTGTTCTAACTAATCTATTGAAATTGAAAAACGAATTAACTGAAAGCATAAAAATCTATATCTAAAACAAGCTATTGAAACTAATTAATGGAGTCTAAAACTAGTTCTAAAATTATTATCTAATGGCTACCTAAAAATTAGGATCTTAAGAGTTAAGTCTTGTGTCTTGAAATGGAGGAGACAAGATCCAATTTTTCGTGCATGGGCTGAGGAGCCATGTTTTGGGCTGGAAAATCGAGCCCAAAACTCAATTTCTTCAGTTCACAGAGGCCTTTTCAGCTGGATTTTGCTTCAAAGACTTTTCATCCACTTTTGCTCCTCTGATTGGGCCAATACTTGGAACATTGGAAAGCTCTTTCTGAGTCAGTCGTTTTGATATAAGGTAGGCCCAATTCTGAGGTCTGAGTCCAAAGATATGGCCTTCAGAAGTTCTGCTGACTTTTGTGCGTTGTTTCTACCCTCGTTGATTTTGACTTTTCAGCTTTGACCGGGCTTTAAAAAGGATTTTTCTCCTTGAATCTTGGTCTTTAATCACAAAACTTCTTAGCAATCAACCCTTGCTCCTTTATCTCGCAAAAGTGACACATTTCTGCACATCGACTCCAATGCCTGAAATACATAAAAACACGTAATCAGAATTAACTCTTATTTATTACTCTCATTATTGGTCTAAAAGTATTATTGTTAAGGGGTTAAAACTACAGTTTTGGGCTCTTATCAAACCACCCCCAAATAACATTTTGCTTGTCCTCAAGCTAATATGAGAAATTAGCATAATTGACCAAAAATGGAGTTCTAACTAATCTCGTTTCGCCGAGTGCGATTGCATTGACCATATGCAACAAGGCCTTAAACCACTAGGAATTCCCTAGTGGACGAGTTATAGCCTCATGAGAGTTTTCTAGTAAAGGTACTTACAAACTTCATCTATACTACAATGACTAAGAAATAAAACTATTGTTTCCTTATTTATGTCTCAATTATCTATACATCTCACTAGCAATGAATACAGAACAATCAAGTAGAAACCTAAGCTAATATATGCATAATAATCAATCATCTACGAATAAACATATATACAATGAGTAATACTATGAAATGCACTAGCAGGTCCGTTTCTAAAAACTCGGAATAACGTCCTTAAGTAGGTCTCCACATAAATGTCAAGACAAAAACCACTCTGATTTTTCCGCACAAGTTTTGCTACTCTAGTGCACAGTGGACACACTTTACCTTATAATCTCAATGACACAAAAGGAAGCCGGGGTTGAGCAAACACATTTGCCACTTACTATCATACTAACTTATTCCTAATTGAGCTCGAGGTCTTCATTAGGTGTTGCGGGGATTAGGAGATGGTTTAAGAAGGAAGGAAATGGATATTCAAAAAGGACAAGTCTGAGATAATAAAGTCTTCATAATATGTAACTAAAGAAAACCTTGTTCTTTACTTTTGCTTCTACACTTTGTTTCCATCCTTAGCCATATTTTTCTTTTTCTTTGGCTTTTAACTCCTTTGATTCTATTTTTGGAGTTCTAACTCTTTATTTTCTTTTATTTGTTTATTATTATTATTTTTTTTTTTTTATTTGGTTGGAAACTTTCTTTTCTTATTTGAAGCGACTAACAGATTCTTGATTTCAAAGGACTTTCTCTTTTCTATTCTTCATCTTTATTCTCAGACTCATTCAAAAAATAGGTAGGCTGATTTTTTTTATTTTTATTTTGTTTTGTAAAAGGTTAAAGGATTTGCTGTTTAGGAAAGGCTAAAGAAAGGCTCAGAGGGGCGACTAGCGGAAAATAATTTCATAAGGTTTGAATTTCTAGCTATATCGATCTAAAGAGGGCCTAAATTTTCGCTTAGGATATGCTAACGTGATAAAGTAAGTGGACGTGTGATTTCTCTATCCGGATTTTACTTCTCCCTTCTGTCATTCTCAAATGTTTCGCTCATATAAGGCTTTAGGCTATATTCTCACAGGATTTGTAGAATAAGTACTCTAGCCTAGATTTTAGAAACTTACTGCCAAACAATCATATATACTTATGTAATATAGTTATAGATAGATGCAGAGATTATCACGTACATATTAACCTAAGTTTCTAAAAACTATTCTCATGCAAAAGCTAACGTGAAACTTCTAGATTATTAAGAGCATAGAGAAAAAAATAGTACCAATATTTCTAAGTGTATAGCATAAACTTTTTATTTATATTTTTGAAATTTTTGAATTTTTATCTAGAAAACAAGTGCATATTGTACTATCTATATCCTAACAGATGACTTAATTACACGTGTTTCTATGCCACCCCCAAACAAGAAGCATGCTTTGTCCTCAAAGTATTGAAATAAAAAGGGTAAGAAAATACCATGGAAACGAGTGAAATTCAGAAATATATGCAAAACAAGGTTAAAACATACTAGTATAGAAAAAGAAAAACAAACGCAACTCTATAGGAGTTCCACCCATTATGGGGTTAACAAGAATTAAATTGCTTGGGACATAAGCAGACACTAACTGAAACTAAAAACTTACCTTATCTCCCACGTTTAAGCATCATCCTCATCCTCTTCAAAGAGATGAGGTTCCTTCGCGTCCTGCCATGCTATGATAACTTGCCAATCCCGTCGCCGGGTGTCATCAACTCGTGCTAACCTGTCGAGTGTTGCTAGGTCTGATGGGGTGTAAGGAGCAACCAAATGAGGTTGCACCTACCAACCCGGCCAAGTCATCACTCGAAATGAACGAACCACCCAATTGGTGGGTCTCATGACTTCAACCCTTTTCCAATCCGTGAATTGGGTACATAATTCCGGTAAACAACAGCACATGATGTGGCAAACCAAAATAGGCATAAGAAGATACTTATGCCTTATGCTTTGGGCTCTCTTAAGACTAGCCACTAATACTCGGGGAATGTCATATCGGCGACGTCCCTCAGCTAAAGCAAGGAAAACGTCACTAGCGGTACTATTCACAAAATTAAACTGCCACTCCCCTAAAATATTCATCATGATGAATAACATGGTGGTGCCTACATTCAAGGACATGCTACCAAGGGCTATGTTATATCGCCCTTGGTCCATTACATGAAACACTCCTCCCCCATAATACTCATGGAAATATGTATAGTCATAAAGGTATGCATTATCGGTCATATATCCCCATGTGTGCATAGGATCAGGCAAAGGCAATCCCGAAACTAATGCTACCAAAGACTTACTGAAGTCCATTGTCATGTTATTAATTGCAAGGGAAAATTTTTGTTCTCCATCATGGTTACAATAGAAATTAATGTTATTATAGAAAAATGCAGTAAGCTGAGGTGAATATGAGTCGTCATCACTTACCAGTAGATGCCGCTATCCTAACTACACGATCCTCTTGCAGAATGATCTTCCATAAGTCTCGCTTCCCAAGAAGTCTTCAAAAGACTGCTCAGGTATGACTGTAGGAGCTGTCATCACCAAACTATTCTCTAGAAAAGCTGCAAACGATCCTGGAACAACCAACAAAAAATTGGAATTTTTCGTGCCTACGGAGGTTAGGGCACGAGGGGAGCTCAAACTACGCCTGGGTAGGCGCAGGGTGTGCTCAGGCTATGATTGAGTTCCAAGCACTTAGGCGTAGGGCATGCTCACTTTTAGCTTGGGATGGGCACAGGGTGCGCTCTGGTATAAAATGAGTAACAGGCGGTTGAAGCGCAGGGTGCGCTCACTGAGGCGCAGGGCGCGTTCCGAGTACTCTGATTGCTGAAGTGAAGAATAAAAGAGAAAAAATTGGGAGTGAAAGGTGAGAGATGAAAGTGAGATGTAGTGTAGAATGAAGGAAGTTTATATAGGGTTTTAGTTTCTAAAACGAATCGACAAGTTGCCTAAAAGGTTTAAGGCAGTTGCCGGAAACAAAATATTTCCAAAACCTAAAACGGAAACAGTCCATATTCATTATTTTAAAACAAACCTAATATCTTTTATATTGAATTTAGAATAGTAACTTCCTAACTCATTGAAATTTCATCCTACCACAATATCTAATCATAGGCATGCCAATATCGGCAACATTCCCAACAATCATCGTAAATTACTTCTAAAATTGTGGATCATATAAAAACCATGCTAAAAGAAATAATACCACCCCCAAACAATTCGGGAAGGTGTGATTAACACAAAAATCAACGCATAATTTGAAAAGAACCACATTAAATTAAAATTCAAATTCAAATACAATTAACTATCGAATAAAAATTTAACTATTGAATTCAAAATTCACATCCGAACTAATAAAAACAATAAAAACAACATCAATCAATAAATTCCTAAACCACGCACTATTGGTTGAATATGGACCATGAGATGGAGATTGTGCTTGAGTTCCTGATAGGCCCGAGCCATCTGTCCTTCGGCGACGATGCTAGTGCCTCACAGATGCCTCCTTAGAAGAAGAACCCCCCTGGGGTGGGAAGCGTTCAAGCATTTCTTCTCGGAACTTGTGTTGTGCTTCCATCTCTGCCTTCATCTCTTCCCAACGCTCATCCTCGCGGTGGGCACGACTCTCGTAGTTATGATGTATGGTAGTCTGCCGAATCCGGAGATCTTCACAAATAGTATTAAGAGAACGCATGCCACGATGAAGCACTGACATGCGTTCTGCATCAGAAGTGCATCTCTCCAAGGCATCGACATTAAAACATGTCGTGTCCTCCTCATCATCCAACTCAGTCTCTTCCAGTACGCTCTCTCCAGGCAACCTCCAAACCTTTTGAACACAATCCGTATACGCTATGACATTCATATGCAACTTAATCATAGTACACTCAGTTTTCAGAGTTGCTTTCAAACTTATCATGATCTTTGTTATCAAAACAGGGAGAGGTGCAATACTCTTCCCAACTCCCCTAATCATATTAATCAAAAACTCAAGAATACAGAATTCATATTGCCACTCCTGGAGTATCCATAGAACGTGAAGACAGACTGATGTCACTGACCTTCTTTTTTCTAGTGACATTCCTACCAATCCATTGAGCTACAGCCAGCTGGTTGGTTCAAGAGAGTCGATCGGCGAACACAATCTTGAGCTTCGCATTGTAGTTTCCAAAAAAATCATCTCTTTCATCAAGGGCTCGATCCCACCAAATTGGAATTCCTGCAATGTGGCTTCGAGATGGCGTTTAGGCGGAATACCTAAAATCTCAGCCAACAACTCCCTAGATACTTCTCTCCTCGTCCCAACCACCTTAACAAAAATTTTATTTCCATCCAACTCCCTCTTCTTATAGAATTGTTCCACCAAATCGGAGTGGTAGAAATCATCTGTCGAATACCACAACCTATTCCAATCCCTCATAATCATCTCGTCACTGTAAAATGGTGCGAAGCGGTCGGCCGTAAAAGCTTGTTCCGGCAAAATTCTCCGTCTTTGCGCCATTGAAGTTTTGAAACGATTTGAGGGTTTAAATGCAATGTAGGGATGGAGTTTGAATCAAACTCACTTAAAGTTTGGGCGGTGGCGCGGTGGTTCGAGGTTCTTGTTTTTTTTGTTTTTTTTTGTTTTTGTTTTTTTTTTTTTTTTTTTTTTTTTCTGAATTTTTTCTGTTTTGGTGGTTGAAATTGTTGGAGATAGTGGTGGGTATGTTGTGGGGAAGGTTTGGGGTGGGGGAATCTTAATTGGCGTGGTAGTATTTAGGTTTTCGTTTTTTTTTCTCTTGTTAGGGTTTGGAGTTGTTAATGGCAGAAATAAAACAAACTCCCGATCTGTTTTGCTAAAGAAAGAGACGCACATGCCGCGTACGTGTGTGTGGTATTTGGGTCCAAGTCTAATTCGATTTCCGAAATTTTTCGATTTTTTTCGCGCAACTTCAAACTAAAATTGCCGATTCGTTATCGATCCGATTTTTGCGAATGAGATATGGAAATGATCAGAAGAGAATTTCCAATCCAATGATCTATAAAACACTCTATTCTAACTGTGGGTGACATATAAGAAGATGGAAAATGCCTCAAAGTGCGTGCGTGACGTAAGTTATGCGAACGAATGAAATCTAAATTTATAGATAATGTCAACCCGAATCAAAATACGATTAAACAGTCTAAGTAACAAAAATGGAATGTTTAGCAACAAGGACGAAGAACCAACACCCCACCCCCAAACAAATTTTTGGCAACGAAGATTAGGAAATTTGTTTTAAACGTGGGTCTTTTAAAGTCAGATTTCCGAGACTTCCTAGATTACTATTTTTATGGTTTTAATATTTTTTACTTTTTATGAATAAGATTTAATATAAGAAAAACAAAAAGCAATAAAGACATAATTCACACCATAGAGAAACATGACTCAAAAACTGAGAAAACATGCAAGAGTGGAAAACGTGAATTATGTTAAACGTAGACTTAGGATCCGGTACTTATAGCCACACACTCCATAAGGAGGGCCCGGTTACCTAAATGGTACACTAACCAATATATGGAAGTGTAAGAAAGTACACCAACTAACAAAATGAGTCGTTTATAGTCAGATACTCGAGACTTTAACAAATAACTAGATATATATATATATATATATATATATATATATATATATAATATATATATATATATATATATATATATATATATATATATATATACACCCTACAGTTTTCTATATATTAACAACCTAAAGAGTTGTGGGTCTTTCCATAAATAAATAACATGGAATGCACCCCAAACAGAATCAAGCACCAAGATTTTCTACGACGCAACTTAGTGAAATGAAAACGAAGTCTGATAGATCTAGAACGTAACTGAGAATGCACCTTCGTCTTCATCTTTGAACGAGAGGGTGTCCAAGTGAATGATCATGAGAAAATGGATATTTGTGGAAGATATGTTGGATATGGATAAGTGTTAGAAGTAAGGAATGGAATAAATGAGAATGTGGGTTTAGCACAAAACTCATTCATGGTGTAGGTAGGAACTGTCTCAATTCTGAAAATAAAGGTGTCAAGTGCTTTGCCCTTGGGAGTTATTTCCGTATTAGGAGGATTTAGAAAATCCTTAAGTACAGAAGAAGCAAGAGGGTGAAGTGCAAACTCAAGGTTCCTTTGAAAAGGTGGAGGGCAGGGAACATTGATGGAAGGTGAATGAGTAACAGGATGATATGAGGTAGGTATAGTAAATGGCGCTCACCTAATGCTCTCAGTTCTAGATCGTCAGAATCTTTTAAATATGCAAGACGTTCCTCAATAGGTGGGTTAGAAGAATCACTGGGATAGAGGGTGAAAAATTCTTCTTCTGTCATGGCGTCAAGGGATGAATGGATGTTGATAAGTGGGGACTCGCGAGGTGGCAAAGAAGAGTTGCAAAGAAGTTGAAGGAAATCTTCCTCAATTTCATCTACATCCAGGGAGTCCTTGTCATAATTAGAACTTCCAAAGGAAATGAATTGGTGCATATGATCTCAGGAAACGTGTTGTTAAAACATTCTTGAGCTAAGCTCTCTATCATGCTAACTTCTCCATCGATATTCGTATAAGAAAACTGTTTCATCATTTTAAAAACATTGACCTCAACAGAAAGATGGCCAAAAGATAAGGACATCGAACCATCGCAGTAGTTTATAAGCGCGTTTGGCAGTTGCCAAGAAAGGGCACCCTAAAATGATCGGAATAGAGTCGTTAGCGACTTCTGTATCGAGGATAATAAAATCCATAGGATAGTAGAAATCCTGAACCTTAACAAGCACGTTTTTAACTACACCCTTAGGATACTTGATAGACCGATCAGCTAATTGCAATGCCATTTTTGTAGGTTGCATCTCCTGTAGACCTATTTGTTTATATAAATAATAAGGGAGTAAGTTAACACTCACCCCCAGGTCTAATAAAGCAGTGGTCATGTGAGTATCCCCTAAGGTGCATTGTACAGTAGGACGACCAAGGTCCTTGTACTTAATGATTCCATTATGTTCTGATAAAGTTGGAAACTGTTCAGTTAAAAAGGCGACTTTAGGAATATTTGTCTTACGCCTAATAGTGCACAACTCTTTGAGAAACTTAGCATGGTGAGGTAATTTTTTAATCACTTCGAGAAAAGGTAGGTTTATTGTTAGATTTTTAAAAACTTTCCTAATCTCCTTAAAATTTGTATTCTTGTTTAACATTGCTAATCTCTGGGGAAATGGTGGTTTCTCTCTATATTTAGCGTATGAATCAACAGGATGTCTAACCTTAGCTTTCTATTTCTTAGGCTGTGGTTTAACTGGTACCTCTACAGGGGTAGGATCTTCAGTTTCTATTTTGGTATCTAGTTCAATATCCGGTGTAGGGATTACTGGTGGGATAACTATAGGCATAGTTACGGCGTTATCAACCACTCTGCCAGAACGGAGAGTGGTGATGGCATTTAGCTCACCTAGGTTTTCATTTTCAGTATTGGTATTATTGTTCACCTCAAAGGCTGTGTTTGTTGTTTTAGGATTAGGTATCGCTTGACCTGGAAACACACCTTTGGGTTGTACTTTCTCTTGTGCTAACTGCTGTAAGGAAAGTTGGATGGCTTGTAAAATCTGTTGTTGGGTTTGCATAAAGGCGTCAAAATGATCCGGTTGTGGAGGAGTGTTAACTATAGGTTGTGTGATAGGAACTATATCACGTTGATTATTAATGGGTGGATTTTCATAGTTATTATTTACCGGAACGATACCTCTATTAGCATTATAATTATTATTGTTATAATTATTATAATTCCCTTCTCCTTGTGTTTACCTCGGTGGAGCTTGGTTGTTATAATTATTATAATTATCCTGACCTTGTCCTTGACGTGGTGGAGCTTGGTTGTTATAATTAATGGGTGGATTGTAATTGTTTGCTGGCCTAACATTTTGATTATTATACCCTAGAGGTGTTACTTGTTGATTATTTCTCCAACCGAAGTTGGGATGTTATCTCCAAGGGGTGTTAGGAATATGATAACTATTAATTGAGCAAACATTATCTTGTTATGATGTTTGTTATTCATAAGCAAGAGGACAATAAGCGTCGGGATGCTCTGGACTCAAACAGAAATTACATGGATTGGAGTTGACATTCATGACGGGGATATGCTTTTGTTAAACAGAACTAGCATCTATCTTTTTAGTGAGAGATTCGATTAAATTTTTAAGCTCAGGATCAGGTTTCATCTTAAAAATACCGGTGGACTTAACTGTTGTAGAAGAACTAGCGGAGCGGGAGATATCGTCACTACCCCCCAGTTATTATTACGCTTTGTTTGATCTTCTAAAAATTTATAAGCCTCTGAGGCTCCTTTACTGAGGAAACTACCCCCATTCATTATGTCAAGGACTTCTTTATGGTGATGTAAAAGTCCTTTGAAAAGACACGAACTAACGTATCTTTCGCGAGGTTATGGTGTGGGCACTTTATAAGAAGATCGGTGAAACGATTCCAAGCCTCTAAAAATAATTCATGAGGATTCTATTGAAAGAAATGAATCTTGGAAAACATTTCATCTGTCTTCAATGGTAGGTAAAAATGTTCCATGAATAGTTGAACAAGTTTAGCCCACGAGTCCATAGAATTAGGCGCTTGGGCAGTTGACCAAGATGCCACCTTATCGGCTAAGGTGAAGGGAAATACCTATAGTTTAATTTGTTCAGCACCTACCGTAGGATGGTGGAATGTAGTAAGGACTTGGTCAATCCTACACATGTGCTGACAGGGCTTTTCGTGGTCTAACCCATGAAAAACGGGTAACAAATTAAATATATATGGGGGGATTCGAAAATCCACCACTGGTTCTGATAGAACGATGCAAGATTTAGGGCTATCGTTCAAGGCTTTGTAAAAGTCAGAGAGAGGAGACTCTCTTTCTTCATCCATTATTTTAGGTGGAGTGTGTGATTAATTAGCTAGAGGTGTATTGAGTGGTATACTAGAAAGGCGTGTTTGTTGACGTTGTCGGTTGATTACGTTAGGCGTTTTTCTTCTGCCTGACCTTAATCTCATGCAAAGCTAAGACCAATCTTAACTAAACACGACAACACTCAAAACAATCCTGGTATGCTAGTAGAAACCTCTAACAGGAGATGCGAGGAGTGGAAGAAAGAAGTACCTGAATGCCTCCTTGCTTCGCTTATGAATAGCGTCTTGTATACGCGAGCTCAGTGTGTGTAACAAGTTAGAAACACTGAATAACTTGAAGAAATGGAAGTTTGAACAAACTAGTGAAAATCGGGTTTTCCAGAAGAGGGCGCTGGTCATGCTCAGAATTAGCCTAGGTAGGGTGTGGGTCGCGCTCAGGTCCAACTCAAGTTCCAGGCGCTTTAGCGCGGGGGGTTCTTGAGTTTTGCTTTGGTAGGGTGTGGGTTGTGTGATAAACACACTCTTTATACACATTTAATTGATTTCAGTTACTTATTTTCTTAAGTCCAAGGTCCATAGTCCAAAGACCCAAGTCCAAAGTCCAACGTCTATATAGTCGTACATTTTAGTCAAGTTACCTTACTCACGTGGGTTTGGTAGGATAGGTCGAGTAAGGGATCGTCCAAACCTTAGGGCTCGGTGATAAAACATAAAAAGATAAAGTTTACCTAAGAAATGAACGATGAAACTCAAAACGTAAGTAAACTAAAGCTTATTACGAGTCTATATTTATCAAGTTTTCTACTCTCAATTCTATCGAAATAGAGTGGAGTAACAAATTCGTTCCACTCCTAGTTCTCTAGCATGGAATGATTTCATAGTTTAATCAATCGGTCTTAAGTCTAATGAGAGTTTTACGAGGGGGAATTATACTACGATGCAACTACCCACAAGATACAAACTATAATTGATTCAACTACGGAAATACTATGTTGATTCTATATTAAGGAATTAGGGGGGATTGATTCCACCTTAACTCAACTTAACTCACTAACGACGAATTGTCGTAATCCGAATTGAACTGCTACGTAGAACAATTGGTTCTTCCTAATTTCTAATTACACATGATATTTCTACCAATTCATAACTAGCATGTGAACGATTAAACCCATTCTCATGGCGAATTAATCGTTTCTAGAGTGCAATAGAAATTACGACGACTCTACGATAATCGGAATTAAGCTTTCATCAAGGCTTCTCAACCCCCTCTAATGGAGGTTTAGCCTAGAATCATTCCGCAATCATTTCCATATGAATCTAAACTAAACATAATATCAAGATTCGAAATTTACTAATCTAAATTAAACAATAATTAAAATCTAATTAACAACTAAGAAATGGTAACCAACAATAATTAAAATTGGATCTAATAGATTGAAATAACAAAAATCGAAATGACAAGAATAATAACTATTTTATTTATCTAATGAATGATATTCAATGATTCAAGAAATTAATCTAAAACAAGAAATGAAATTCTAAAACTAAGTTCTAAAACTCATTAATGGAGGCTAACTAATCTAATTCTAATCTAGGTCTAACTATCTACCATTAACAAAGAGCTAAGCTTTTGTTTTTATACTTTCAGATCTAAAAATCGTGCATGGGCTTGGAGCCATGTTTTGGGCCAGAGAATCAGGCCCAAAACCCAATTTCTTTAGTCCAAAATGGGCTATTCAGCTATAGTTGGCTTCGATAGATGTTTCGTCCACTTCTGCTCCTCTTATTGGGTCAAGGCTTGGACCATTGGAAATCTCTTTCCGATCCGGTCATTTTGACATAAGGTAGGCCCAATTCCGAGGTCTGAGTCCAAAGATATGGTCCTCGAAAGTTCTAATCGACTTTGTGTCTTTGTTTCGCCAAGGCGACTTTGACTTTTCAGCTTTGATCGGGCTTTAGAAAGACTTTGTCTTCTTGAATCTTGGCCTTTAATCACAGAACTCCTTAGCAACCAACCATTGCTCCTTTATCTCGCTAAAGTGGCACATTTCTACACATAATGGACTTTGAAACCTGAAATGCATAAAAACACGTAATCAGTAGTAACTCTTACTTATTATTCACATAATTGGTCTAAAAGTATGATTATTAAGGGGTTAAAACTACAGTTTTGGGCTCTTATCACTCGGATAGGTTCACAGCTGGAATTACAACTTTTGGTGAGTAGGATTTTTAGGTTTCTTTTTAGTTGGTTTTAATTAAATTAACGGTAATGCAAATAATGTAAATTACTACGGCGATTATATGTAGGTAAACAAAAATAGATAAACAGGGAGAGTGTTAGTCATACTCATGCGAGAATCATTTTTCAACCATTTATATTACCACATCACTACATCTCTAATTCGTCTCGTTTTAGGAGACGACGTCGAGTATTGATCCCTAGTGCATGCCCACATCTCTAGGTCGCATTTCACTAGCATAAGGAGTTTCAATAATATTTCATCTTTGGTATATTATTTCAGCTCCTGGCTCGATTTCACATCAGCTGGACGAATTGGAGAGTCATCGACACTGCAGAATCGCTACGAGACCGTTTCTAGAGCATCAGCAGTCTAACTTTGTACAGTCTCAGTCATTTTGGGACCGGATGTCAAATCTAAGCCTAATTCCTAAGTAGTGACTCTAGAATATTAAAGATTCAATCCGATTTTACACGAAGCAAAGATAACCCTCCCCACGGGGGGATTAGCTCATGGTCATAGAAGGAATAATAAAACTTGTCAGATACATTAAGTAAATAAATGCGGGACAGAATTAAACTAGAAAAGAAATGATTGTTATTAAGGGTAAAATAACTTACGATTATTTAAGTCACTGGAATGGAAATGACGAGAATGTGTAAGTACTTAAGAAATAAACTAACTAAAGCGGAAGCTAACGCATGAAAATGCTTTGAAGGGTAATAATGAAGGCGACCCCCTCATATATATATAGGTCGAGACCAAGACGGTTTAATTTGATGTTGTTTGTTTGCTAATTGAGTTGTTCAAAACTTTGAGAATCAAAGTTTTGTTTTTTACCCATTTGTTTTGTCCTTTTCCGTATTAAAGTTTAGATCTTGTAGCTCATTTCAATTCAAACCACCGGTTTGAATTGGCAATGCGGTCTTTTTTGCCGGGTGGTACCAAATTGAAACCATCCTTTGCCACCGCCTATGCCGACTTCGTCATGCCTTCGGACCGTAGAGTGGGTCCACTTAGTGTCCAAGAGTGGGGCGATTTTGGCGTTTTACGACTTTCGTCCTTGCGCTGAGTTCGTCACCCGATCGCTATGGCAGCTTCACTAGCCAACGCCGGCATCTAGATTTATCCGATTTGAGCTTCGGAAGTTTGTCGCTTCTTTATATGTAGACCCGCTCGCGACCGGTTTTGTTCTTTTGGAAACTTCGCTCTAGTCGCTTTTGTTGGGCTTCACGGGGGTTGAGTGGGAAACTTCAAATATTCCCCGTATTCCCGTGCCCGATGCATGTTTTATCCATATATTTATTTTAATTGCGGAAACCTGCAAAAGTACGAAAATATAATTATTACATGATTATTAAACACATAATCGACCAAAATGCTATGTCTCTCGGGGTTTAATATTACAGTTTTGGGTGCTTATCATCGTGCTCAATTCTAATTTGAGTTCTAGGCACTTCAGCGCGGGGGGTGCTCGAATTTAGCCTTGGTAAGGAGCGGGTCGCGCTCAAGTCCAAATTGAGTTCTAGGCACTTCAGCGCGGGGGGCTCTCGAATTTAGCCTTGTATGGGCGCTGGGCGCGCTCAGGGCTTGTTCTTTGAAAATTTTTTAGTTCTGAACCAAACAATCACTGTTAGAAACAAACAAGGGTGGGTGGGTTTAATGGGACTTTGGAAAGATTAACAATACTAATGAAAACAATTCTAAACGGAACTAAGATGGCAGCGACGCCATTTGATAAAAGGGAAAACGATAGTTTTACCTACGAATAAGTTACGAGACCCAAACACAAGTAAAACTAAAGCTATTTTCAGCTAAGGGTTTATCAAAGTTTTCTACTCTTGATGCTATCGCAATAGAGTTGGAGTAGAAGATTTGTTCCACTCCTAGTTCTTTAGAATTTAATGTTTTCTAACATTATCGGTCTATCAAAAGTTAATGAGAGTATGATGGAAATTATACTACGATGTGAATTATACTAACAAGATACGATAATTCAAACTATGGAATTTCTAATTTGACTATATGATAAGGAATTAGGGGGGATTGATTCCACCTTAACTCGACTTAATTAACTAGCGAAGATTCGTCGTGATCCCAATTTCAATGCTTTCGCATAACAAAATGGTATTTATAATCCCTAATTATTCATGGCAATCTCTACTAAATAATAACTAGCATGTGAAGCAATCAAACCCATTCTCATAGTGAACTAATTACTTTCTCGGATTGAATAGATTATCACGACAATTTCTAAGCTAACAAAATCAAGTTTTCATCAAGGCTTCCTTAAACCCCTCTAATGGAGGTTTAGCCTAGAGTCATCAAACTATCATTTCTAGACGAATTTAAGCAAGACATGATATAAAGATTGAAAATTTACTAATTTGAACTAATCAAGAATTCAAAACTAAATTAACAACTAAGAAATGATTGATAACTAAATAATTGAAATTAGATCTAAGTGATTTAATACTTAAAACTAGATTATGAGTAACTACTAACTTTATTGATCTAATAAAACTAAATTGAATAGAAAAACTAATATTTTATTGTAAAACTAAAATTGATTCTAAAATAATCATCTACTTTGTTCTAACTAATCTATTGAAATTGAAAAACTAATTAACTGAATGCATAAAAATCTAGTTCCAAAACAAGCTATTGAAACTAATTAATGGAGTCTAAAACTAGATCTAAAATTATTGGCTAATGGCTACCTAAAAACTAGAATGCTTAAGAGTTAAGTCTTGTGTCTTCAAATGGAGGAGACCAGATCCACATTTTCGTGCATAGGCTGAGGAGCCATGTTTTGGGCCGGAAAATCGAGCCCAAAACCCAATCTCTTCAGTCCACAGAGCCCTTTTCAGTTGGATTTGACTTTAGCAGATTTTTTGTCCACTATTCCTCCTCTAATTGGGTTAAGGCTTAAACCATTGGAAAACCTTTTCCGAGCCGGTCGTTTTGACATAAGATAGGTCCAATTCCAAGGTCTGAGTTAAAAGATATGGTTTTCGAAAGTTCTACTGACTTTTGTGCGCTGTTTCTACACTGCGTTGACTTTGACTTTTCAGCTTTGACCGGGCTTGCAAATGTTTTTCTCCTTGAATCTTGGCCTTTAATCACAGAAGTTTTTAGCAACCAACCCTTGCTCCTTTATCTCGCAAAAGTGACACATTTCTGCACATAATTGACTCCAATGCTTGAAATACAAAAAAACACGTAATCAATATTAACTCTTATTTATTACTCGCATAATTAGTCTAAAAGTATTATTGTTAAGGGGTTAAAACTACTCTCCAGGAGCGGCGCCATTTGATAACCCGTAAAAACTAAACTAGATTACTCTAACTTTATTCTTACGGTATCAATTATATATTTCCCACTCTCACATATATATTCATTCAATATATAGAGTACGAAATCATTCCACTCTTAATCTATCTAGACTTAAACGAATTCAATTAATCAAACACAAGGAAACAATGGTGAGAACAATGAGAGTAGTGTTGTGATTTATTTAAACTAAAACTAATTATAAATTAAACTAATTTAACTAAGCAATTAAAAGGCGAATTTAATGAATTGGAAGAACATAGAGGGGGGAAATTCCACCATGCAATTCGATTGGCTATTAGTTAGTCATCGAATCGAATATTGATCCCTAGTGAATACCAAGTCCTCTCGAATCAAGGTTCCACTAGCATGAGAGTTTAGCTCCACCACAAATCTCTTTGATGGTGGCTCTAAACTCTAGTACATCATTATGAGGTTTATCTCTAAACACTCATAATAATGAACTTGAAATTCTATTCTAAATAACAACTATTCTAATAAGCAATCATCCTCACATGGCTTCTTTAACCTCCTCTAATGGAGTTTTTAGCCTAGTTTTATTGGATTCATTGACAATAAACAATAATAGGAAGACATAATTAAATTAAACTAAACTTGATTAAAATAAACTTGAAATAAACTTGATTAAACGAATAGAACAAATAGTCTAAGAATTAACATGAATTAAAACTGAAATTACAATTAATGTTGAACTAAGATTATGAATAATTAATTATAAATTTAAGACAAACTAAATCTATGAATTCAATATTAAATTAGAAACTAAAACTTGAAATACAAACTAATTATTGATTCTAAAAACTAAATCTTGTTCTAAAAACTAATTTGATGCTAATTAACTAGATTTAAAAACTAACTATTGGATCTAGACTCCGTAAAACTAATTAAAAACTAAGTAACTTAAGAGCTAAGCTTTTGTCCCTTGTTATGGATGAGACAAGATCCACAAATTCGTGCATGGGGTGAGAAGCAATGTTTTGGGCCAGAAAATCGAGCCCAAAACTTTATTACTTCAGTCCACAAAGGGGTTTTCAACTAGAAATGGCTTCAATAGCCTTTTCATCCACTTGTGCTCCTCTGATTGGGTCAAATCTTGGACCATTGGAAAGATCTTTCCGAGCCGGTCGTTGTGACATAAGGTAGGCCCAATTCCAAGGTCTTAGTCCAAAGATACGGCCTTTGGAAGTTCTGCTGACTTTTGTGTGCTGTTTCTGCCCACGTTGACTTTGATTTTTCAGCTTTGACCAGGCTTTAAAAAGGCTTTTTCTCTTTGAATCTTGGCCTTTTATCATAGAACTTTTTAGCAACCAACTCTTTCTCCTTTATCTCGCAAAAAGGGCGCATTTCTGCATATATTCGACTCCAATGCCTGAAATACATAAAAACACGATAACAGTACTAACTCTTACTTACTAATCACATAATTGGTCAAAAACGAAATTATTAAAGATGTTAAAACTACAGTTTTGGGCTCTTATCAAACCACCCCCAAAGAGCATTTTGCTTATCCTCAAGCAAATATGAGAAATTAGAAAAAGTGACCAAAAATGGAGTTCTAACTAATCTCGCTTTGCCGAGTGTGATTGCATTAACCATATGCAACAAGGCCTTAAACCACTAGAATTCCCTAGTAGACGAGTTATAGCCTCGTGAGAGTTTTCCAGTGAAGGTACTCATAAACTTTATCTATACTACAACGACTAAGAAATAAAACTATTGTTTCTTTATTTATGTCTCAACGATCTATACATCTCACTAGTATTTAAACAAGAATGATCATTCTAAAACTTAAACTAATACATGCAGAATAATCAAATCATCTTACGATAAACGACTATACAATGAACTATGATATGAAATGCAATGGTAGGTCCGTTTTGAAACTTTTGGGTAGTGTGCCTAAGTAGGTTCTCACAAGGAATGTGTCAAAACACATAACACTCTGATTTTTCCACTCAAGTTTGCTAACTCCAGTGTGCAGTGGGCACACATTTCCTCATAATCTCAATGACAATCCAAGGAAGCTGAGGTCGATCAAACACATCTACCACTTACTATCATACCGACCTATTTCTAATTGAGCTAGAGGTCTTTATTAGGTGATATGGGGCATAGGTATTAGTTAAAGAAGGAAGGAAATGGATATTCAAACAGACAAGTCTGAGAAAATAGGGTTTTCATATTATGTAACTAGAGAAAACCTTGTTATTTTGCTTTTACACTTTGTTTCCATCCTTAGCCTTTTTATTTTGGTTTTTTGACTCTTTTTATTCTATTTTTGGAGTTTTTATTTTATTTTCTTTGGATGGAAACTTCTTTTCTTTTTCTTTTCTTTTTTTTGAAGCAATTAACTAATTTTTGTTTACACAAGTTTTTCTCTTTTCTTTTCTTCACTCATTTTATTTCTCAGACTTATCTAGATAGGTAGGTTGATTTTATTTTTTATTTTGTTTTATTGAGTAAAGGATTTGTGGTTTGTGAAAAGGCTAATGAAAGACTCAGTGGGGCGACTAGCGGATAATAAATTTCATATAGGTGTGAATTTCTGGCTATATCGATACAAAGAGGGCCTAAATTCTCGCTTAGGATATGGTGTGGTGTTCAAGCAAGTGGATGTGTGATTTTTCTACTCGGAATTTACTTCTCCCTTATGTCATTACTTAGATATTTCACTTTTATGATGCTTTTAGGCTAGATGCTCACAGGATATGTATTAAGTACTCTAACCTAGGTCTCAAAAAAATACTGCCAAGTACAATCAAAGATGCTTATGCAAGATGTTCATGAAAAGATGTAATAACTATTACCTATATTATTTTTTTATTTTTTTATATTTTTAATAATCTAGAGGTTATGGTTGACCTCAACCTGTATTAGAAGAAAAACGGGGATACATTAATTCAAGTACCTAATTCTATGTTTCAAGTACCTAACTATTACCTATATATTAATCTATGTTTCAAAAATTAAATCCTAATTCAAGTACTCCGTAAAATTTTTAGACTAATATCATCATGCAGAAGGGAACAATACTATTATTACTAAGTGCCTAGTATAAACAATATTTATGATTTTTAATTTTTTATAAAGAAAAGTGCGTAATTTACATCCTAAAAGTGCCTAATATTTGTAAATGTTTCTATCCCACCCCCAAATAATCGAACGCTTTGTCCTCAAAGTGTAAAGAGATAAGGAAAGAATTTACCATAGAAACGTGGCAAAAATTGGCAGTACCTGTAACAGAAATATTGTAAAGGTGATATGATAACATGAAGCACAATTAAACTGTTACATACTAACTAACACAAACTCTACTGGAGTAAACATGGCAGACAAAGGGTGGCAAAAAGATTTGAAATGAAATAACAAAATACGCCACCACCAAACAAAATTGGAAAACTCTTTTTAAGTTTGAAAATGTTTGTTTGGCCTATACTCTAGAAAGCTGGTATGTTACAAAAAATTATATGGGTCTTTTTAAGTCAGATTCCCTAGACTTAATGTGATATATATGTATTAGCATGCAGTTTACCATACATCAATAATCTAAATAATTGTTGATCTTTCCATAAATAATTAACATGTAATGTACCACCAAATAGAATTAAGCACCAAGATTTCCTATGGCATGGCTTAGTAGAATGAGAGTAAATTTTGTTGGATCTAGAACCTAATCAAGCATAAAGTTTCTTCTTTTTCTTTGAACAAAAATGTGTCCAAGTGAATAATCGTGAGAAAATGGATGGTTGTGGAAGATATGTAGGGTATGGATAAGTTTTAGATTGAAGGAATGGAAAAAAATGATTGCGTGGTTTTAGCATAAAATTTATTGGTGGCATGGGTTGGTATTAGCACACATCTAAAAATAAATGTATCAGGTGGCTCTTTAGGTAGTTCTTGAGATGGTGGATCATCATAGGCTCTTAGAAACTCGTTGAATTCCTTATCTAGGTTGTTCGCATCCATATAATTATGGTATTCATCTCCATCTTTGAGGAATTCATCTATCTCATCTATTATGAGGTTTACTCCATCTCTTGTAGTGTCGGAAGGATGGGTGGAAAATTCTTTTGCTAGTTCAATTATGTTCAAGGAGTCAAAATTGTGATATTTGTCTTCTTCCATAAGAGGGGTATCTACTAGCATGGGGACAAGATCGTCGAAAGCAGTAATGTGATATACAAAACTCTCAATAGACTTAATTTCACCTTCTATAGGAAAACCTAGTTGTCTCTGCTTTTGTCTAAACATGTTAACTTCCACAGAAAGATTTCCAAAAGAAAGAGTCATTGAGCCATCCCAACAATTGATTTGGGCCTTGGCGGTTGCCAAGAAAGGACGCCTTAAGATGATGGGAATAGAATCATGAGCAACTTTTGTGATGAGAATAACAAAGTCAACGGGGTAGTAAAAATCTTGAACCTTAATGAGAATGTTTTCAACTACGCCTTTGGGATACTTAATAGAACGATCGGCTAACTGTAAAGTCATTTTGGTAGGTTGAAGTTTTGTTAGACCTAGTTGTTTATATAAATAAAAATGGAGTAAGTTAACACTCGCCCCCAGGTCTAATAAAGCAGTTGTTATGAAGGTATCACCTAAGGTGCATTGTATAGTAGGACGACCAGGGTCCTTGTACTTAACAATTTTGTTATGTTCAGATAAAGAGGGATATTGTTCAGTTAAGAAGGCTTCGTGGGGTATGTTGGTTTTCCTTTTCTTGGTGCACAATTCTTTTAGAAACTTAGCATGTACAGGTAGACTTTTTATAGTATTAGAAAAGGTAGGTTTATAGTTAGATTATTAAACACTTCCCTAATCTCATCAAAATTCTTGTCTTTTTTAGACACAATTAGTCTCTCGGGATACGTGGTTTATCTCTATATTTAGCAGAAGGTTCAAAATTATTATTAGTCTTTGCATTATTTTTAGCCGTTTTCCATCTAGGTGTCCATATTGGAACCTCTACAGGTGTAGGGTCTTCAATTTCTATTATTGGGTCTTGTAAAGTTTTCCCTTTTGGTTGTGGCTTAACTGGTACTTCTTCAGTTGTAGGGTCTTCAATTTCTATTATAGTATTTGGTATGGTATCATTTTTAGTTTGTGGGGTGATCTTTAGGCATAGTCACTTGGTTATCAACTACTCGCCGTGAACGAAGGGTAGTGACTGCTTGTAGGTCCCCTGGGGTTATATTACCATTACACTGAATACTTTTTATTTCGAAAGCGGTGTTTGTTGACTTAGGATTAGGAACTGCTTGACCTGGAAACACGCTTGTTTGGCTATTATTTTGGTTAGGAGACATGTCAATAACCTTTTGGCACAAAGACTACATCATTTGCATCGTTTGTTTCATCATATTAAAGTTTTGATCATGCTGATCTTTCATCAAGTTGGTGTTTTGTTACATAATTTGATTTTGTTTTTCCAACAAGGTTACTACTACTACTTCTATAGATGGTTGAACTGGAATTAATGCTTGTTGAGCGTTCATGTCTTGATATTGATAGTTCTGGGTCATGGGCACTAAACCTCTATTCTGGTTACCTAAGTTCCCTTGTCCTTGATGTTGAGTTAACTGGTTGAAGTGTGATGGTTGTGGTGGTGGTTGTGCATAGACAAGAGGATAATAGAAGTCGGAATGCTCAAGACTAAAACAAACATTACAACGAGTAGATTTAATGTTCATGACAGGAGTGGGTTGCTGTTTAACAAAGATGGCATCTACCTTTTTAGTGAGGGCATCGATAAGAGTTTTAAGTTCAGGATCATGTTTAACCTTAATAGAAGAAGAAGTGGAGCAGGAAGATTCGTTACCTCCCCAATTATTGTTCCTCTTAGATTGATCTTCTAAGAATTTATAAGCCTCCAATGTTCCTTTACTAAGAAAACTACCCCCAGTCATGATATCTAGAACCTCCTTATGACGATGTAAAAGCCCCTTGAAGAAGGCATGGACAAGCGTGTCTTTCGCAAGATTATGATGCGTGCATTCAATGAGAAGATCAGTGAAATGATTCCAGGCCTCTGAAAAGGATTCATGAGGATTTTGGCGGAAGAAATGAATCTTTTGGAGCATTTCATCTGTCTTCAGTGGTGGGTAAAACAGTTACATGAAGGACAAGATTAGCCCATGAGTCCACAGAGTTTGGCATTTGGGCAGTTAACCAAGACGCCGCCTTGTCGGCTAGGGTGAATGGAAACACCCTAAGTTTAACTTGATCCGGACTTATGCTAGGATGATGGAATGTAGTGAGAACTTGTTCTAGTTGATAAGGCTTCTCGTGGTCTAACCCATGGAAAACCGGTAACAAGTTAAATATATTCGGGGAATTCGAAAATCCCCCACTAGGTCTGTAAGAACGATGCACGGCTTAGGGCCATCGTTTAGGGCTTTATAAAAATTAGAGAGAGGAGTCTCTTGTTCTTTAGCCATTGATGCAGGTGTAGTTTGTGAAATTCTAGATAGGCGTGTGGTATTTATGTCTACAAAAAAAAGCCTGATTATACTAGAATTAAACTCCTCTGACAGAAGAAACGAGGAGTGAAAGAAGAAGTACCTGAATGCCTCCTTACTACGCTTATGAATAGCGTCTTGTATACGCGAGTTCAGTATATTTAACAAGTTAAAACACCGAATAACTTGAAGAAATTGAAATTTGGACTAACCTGTGAAAATCGGGCTGCTAAACAAGAGGGCGTGGGTCGCGCTCAGAAATGGCCTTGGTAGGGCGCGGGTCGCTCTCAAATCCAACTCGAGTTCCAGGCTCTTCAGCGCGGGGGGCGCTCGAAGTTTGCCTTGTTAGGGCGCGGGTCGCGCTAAGGTCAAGCTCGAGTTCCAGGCGCTTCAGCGGTAGGCGCACTCAGAAGTAGCCTTGTATGGGCGCGGGTCGCGCTCAGGCTATTCTTATGAAATTATAAATGGGAAAACGATAGTTTTACCTACGAATAAGTTACGGGACTCAAACACAAGTAAAACTAAAGCTATTTTCAGCTAAGGGTTTAACAAAGTTTTCTACTCTCGATGCTATATATCGCAATAGAGTTGGAGTGGAAGATTCGTTCCACTCCTAGTTCTATAGAATTCAATGTTTTCTAAGATTATCGGTTTATCCAAAGTTAATGAGAGTAATGATGAAAATTATACTACGATGGAAATTATACTAATAAGATATGATAATTCGACTATGGAATACTAAACTGACTATATGATAAGGAATTAGGGGGGATTGATTCCACCTTAACTCGACTTAATTAACTAGTGAAGAATCGTCGTGATCCAAATTTCAATCCTTTCACATAACAAAATGGTATTTCTAATCCCTAATTATTCATGGCAATCTCTACCAAATAATAACTAGCATGTGAAGCAATCAAACCCATTCTTATGGTGAACTAATTACTTTCTAGAATTGAATAGATTATCACGATGATTTCTAAGCTAACAACATCAAGTTTTCATCAAGGCTTCCTCAAACCCCTCTAATGGAGGTTTAGCCTTGAGTCATTAAACTATCATTTCTATACGAATTTAAGCAAGAAATGATATAAAAATTGTAAATTTATTAATTTGAACTAATCAAAAATTCAAAACTAAATTAATAACTACGAAATGATTAATAACTAAATGGTCGAAATTAGATCTAATGAATAATAATGTAATGAATCCAAATGAACTAAAACAAGATTTAAAACTAATTTGGAACTATAATTATGATTTAACTAACTATGAAATGAAGACAACCTAATTTATGAATTTAAAACAACTAAAACTAAATAAGAATTTAATCAAATAAACTAAATTGAGATGAAAACTAATACTTTATTATAAAACTAAAATTAATTCTAAAATAATCATCTACTTTGTTCTAACTAATATATTGAAATTGAAAAACTAATTAACTAAATGCATAAAAAACTAGATCTAAAACAAGCTGTTGAAACTAATTAATGGAGTTTAAAACTAGATCTAAAATTATTAGCTAATGGCTCCCTAAAAACAAGAATGGAGCACGAGCGTCGTCACTGAAGGACGGATGGCTCGGGCCCATCGGGAACTCAGGCCCAATCTTCATCTCATGGTCCATCTTCAACCAATAGTGTGTGGTTTAGGGAATTTATTGATTGATGTTTTTTTTATTGTTTTTATTAGTTCGGATGTGAATTTTGAATTCAGTAGTTAAATTTGTATTCGGTAGTTAACTGTATTTGAATTTTGATTTTAATTTAATGTGGTTCTTTTCAAATTATGCGTTGATTTTTGTGTTAATCCCACATTCCCGAATTGTTTGGGGATGGTATTATTTCTTTTAGCATGGTTTTTATATGATCCACAATTTTAGAAGTAATTTTGCGATGATTGTTAGGAATGCTGCCGATATTGGCATGGCTATGATTAGATATTGTGATAGGATGAAATTTCAACGAGTTAGGAAGTTACAATTCTAAATTCATTCTAAAAGATATTAGGTTTGTTTTAGAATAATGAATATGGGTTGTTTCTGTTTTAGGTTTTGGAAATATTTTGTTTTCGGTAACTGCCTTAAACCTTTTTGGCAACTTGCCGATTCATTTTAGAAACTAAAACCCTATATAAACTTCCTTCATTCTACACTAACAACCCACACTACATCTCACTTTCATCTCTCACCTTTCACTCCCAATTTTTTCTCTTTTATTCTTCACTTCAGTACTCAGACTACTCGTAGCGTGCCTTGCGCCTCAGTAAGCGCACCCTGCGCTTGAACCGCTTGTTACTCATTTTAGACCAGAGCACACCCCACGCCCATCCTAAGCTAAAAGTGATCGAGCCCTGCACCTAAGTACCTAGAACTCGATCATAGCCTGAGCACACCCTGCGCCCTACCCAGGCATAGTTTGAGCACCCCCCGCGCCCTGACCTCTGTAGGCACGAAAAATTCCGATTTTTTGTGGGTTGTTCCAGGATTGTTTGCAGCTTTTCTAGAGAATAGTTTGGTGATGACATCTCCTACAGTTATACCTGAGCAGTCTTTCGAGGACTTGTTGGGAAGTGAGACTTATGGAGGATCGTGCAGTTAGGATGGCGGCATCTACTGGTAAGTGATGACGACTCGTATAAACCTCAGCTTACTGCATTTTTCTATAATAATATTAATTTCTATTGTAACCATAAGGGAGAACAAAAATTTTCCCTTACAATTAATGACACGACAATGGACTTCAGTAAGTCTTTGGTAGCGTTAGTTTCGGGATTGCCTTTGCCTGATCCTATGCACACGTGGGGATATATGACCGATAATGCATACCTCTATGACTATACATATTTCCTTGAGTATTATGGGGGAGGGGTGTTTTGTGTAATGGACCAATGGCGATATAACATAGCCCTTGGTAGCCTGTCCTTGAATGTAGGCACCACCATGTTATTCATCATGATGAATATTTTAGGAGAGTGGCAGTTTAATTCGGCAAATAGTACCGCTAGTGACGTTTTCCTTGCTTTAGCTGAGGGACGTCGCCGATATGACATTCCCCAAGTATTAGTGCCTAGTCTTAAGAGAGCCCAAAGCATGAGGTATAAGTATCTTCTTATGCCTGTTTTGGTTTGCCGTATCATGCACGGTTGTTTACCTGAATTCTGTATCCAGTTCACAGATTGGAAAAGGGTTGAAGTCATGAGACCCACCCATTGGGTGGTTCATTCATTTCGAGTGATGACTTGGCTGGGTTGGCAGGTCCAACCTCATTTGGTTGCTCCTTACACCCCATCAGACCTAGCAACACTCGACAGGTTAGCACGAGTTGATGACACTTTGCGACGGGCTTGGCAAGTTATCATGGCATGGTAGGACGCGAAGGAACCTCATCTCTTTGAAGAGGATGGGATGATGCTTAAATGTGGGAGATAAGATAAGTTTTTAGTTTCAGTTAGTGTCTGCTTATGTCCCAAGCAATATAATTCTTGTTAACCCCATAACGGGTGGAACTCCTATAGAGTTGCGTATATTTTTCTTTTTCTATACTAGTATGTTTTAACCTTGTTTTGCAAATATTCCTGAATTTCACGCGTTTCTATGGTATTTTTCTACCGTTTTTATTTCAATACTTTGAGGACAAAGCATGCTTCTTGTTTGGAGGTGGCATAGAAACACGTGTAATTAAATCATCAGTTAGGATATAGATAGTACAATATGCACTTGTTTTCTAGATAAAAATTCAAAAATTTAAAAAATATAAATAAAAAGTTTATGCTATACACTTAGAAATATTGGTATTGTTTTCTTTCTCTATGCTCTTAATAATTTAGAAGTTTCACGTTAGCTTTTGCATGAGAATAGTTTCGCTCATATAAGGCTTTAGGCTATATTCTCACAGGATTTGTAGAATAAGTACTCTAGCCTAGATTTCAGAAACTTATTGCCAAACAATCCTAGATACTCATGTAATATAGTTATAGATAGATGCAAAGATTATTACGTACATATTAACCTAAGTTTCTAAAAACAATTCTCATGCAAAAGCTAACGTTAGACTTCTAGATTATTAAGAGCATAGAGAAAGAAAACAATACCAATATTTCTAAGTGTATAGCATAAACTTTTTATTTATATTTTTGAATTTTTGAAATTTTCAACTAGAAAACGAGTGCATATTGTACATATCCATATTCTAACAGATGGCTTAATTACACGTATATCTATGCCACCCCCAAACAAGAAGCATGCTTTGTCCTTAAAGTATTGAAATAAAAAGGGTAGAAAAATACCATGGAAACACGTTAAATTCAGGAATATTTGCAAAACAAGGTTAAAACATACTAGTATAGAAAAAGAAAAACAGACGCAACTCTATAGGAGTTCCACCCATTATGGGGATAAGAAGAATTAAATTTCTTGGGACATAAGCAAACACTAACTGTAAAAAAAACTTACCTCCTCTCTAGCATTTAAGCGTCATCCTCATCCTCTTCAAAGAGATGAGGTTCCTTCGCGTCCTGCCATGCCATTATAACTTGCCAATCCCGTCGCCAGGTGTCATCAACTCGTGCTAACCTGTCGAATGTTGCTAGGTCTAATGGGGTGTAAGTTGCAACCAAATGAGGTTGCACCTGCCAACCCGGCCAAGTCATCACTCAAAATGAACGAACCACCCAATTGGTGGGTATCATGACTTCAACCCTTTTCCAATCCGTGAACTAGGTACAAAATTCAGGTAAACAACCGCGCATGATGCTGGCAAACCAAAATAGGCATAAGAAGATACTTATGCCTCATGCTTTGGGCTATCTTAAAACTAGGCACTAATACTCGGGGAATGTCATATCGGCGACGTCCCTCAGCTAAAGCAAGGAAAACGTCACCGGTACTATTCGCAGAATTAAACTACCACTCCCCTAAAATATTTATCATGATGAATAACATGGTGGTGCCTACATTCAAGGACAGACTACCAAGGGCTATGTTATATCGCCCTTGGTCCATTACATGAAACACCCCTCCCCCATAATACTCATGGAAATATGTATAGTCATAGAGGTATGCATTATCGGTCATATATCCCCACGTGTGCATAGGATCAGGCAAAGGAAATCTCGAAACTAACGCTACCAAAGACTTACTGAAGTCCATTGGCGTGTCATTAATTGCAATGAAAATTTTTTGTTCTCCATTATGGTTACAATAGAAATTAATATTATTATAGAAAAATGCAGTAAGCTGAGGTGAATACGAGTTGTCATCACTTACCAGTAAATGCCGCCATCATAAATATACGATCTTCTCGCGGAACAATCCTCCATAAGTCTCGCTTCCCAACAAGTCTACGAAAGACTGCTCAGGTATGACTGTAGGAGATGTCATCACCAAACTATTCTCTAGAAAAGCTGCAAACGATCCTGGAACAACCAACAAAAAATCAGAATTTTTTCGTGTGCACTGTGGAGGTCGGTATGCTGGGGCTCAAACTATGCCTGGTAGGGTCGCGAGGTCGCTTCAGGCTATGATCGAGTTCCAGGCACTTAGGTGCAGGGCGCGCTCACTTTTAGGTTTGGATGGGCGTGGGGTGCGCTCTGGTCTAAAATGAGTAACAGGCGGTTCAAGCGCAGGGCTGAAGTGAAGAATAAAAGAGAAAAAATTAGGAGTGAAAGGTGAGAGATGAAAGTGAGATATAGTGTGGGTTGTTAGTGTAGAATGAATGAAGTTTATATAGGGTTTTAGTTTCTAAAACGAATCGACAAGTTGCCAAAAAGGTTTAAGGCAGTTGCCGGAAACAAAATATTTCCAAAACCTAAAACGGAAACAATCCATATTCATTATTCTAAAACAAACCTAAAATCTTTTAGATTGAATTTAGAATTGTTACTTCCTAACTAATTGAAATTTCATCCTACCACAATATCTAATCATAGGCATGCCAATATCGACAACATTCCCAACAATCATCTCAAAATTACTTCTAAAATTTTGGATCATATAAAAACCATGCAAAAAGAAATAATACCACCCCAAACAATTCGGGACGGTGCGATTAATACAAAAATCAATGCATAATTTTAAAATAACCACATTAAATTAAAATCGAAATTCAAATACAATTAACTACCAAATACAAATTTAACTATTGAATTCAAAATTCACATCCGAACTAATAAAAACAATAAAAACAACATCAATTAATAAATTCCCTAAACCACGCACTATTGGTTGAAGATGGACCATGAGATGAAGATTGGGCCTGAGTTCCCGATGGGCCCGAGCCATCCATCCTTCGGTGACGACGCTCATGCCTCTCAGACTCACCTGAAATAGAACCACCCAGGTGTGGCATGCGTCATAGAATCTCTACTCAGAATCGACGATGTGCTTCCATCTCTGCTTTCATCTCTGTATAATGTGCATCCTGATGCTGAACGAGAGTCTCCATGTTATACTGGAGATCCGCCTGACCCTTGTCGAGCACTTTAAAACTTGTCTGAAGGTTCTTTTGTTTATTTTGAATTATAATCTGCCTATCCCGTACATCTTCACAAATTCCATAAACGCAACGCAAGCCACTATACAGCACTTACATGCGTTCTAAATCAGAAGTACACCTCTCCAAGGCATTTTCATCCAAACATGTCATATCCTCCATTTTCTCATCCAAATCAACCACCCTATCCTCCAGCAACTTCCAAGTCTTTTGGATACACTCCGTATAAATAATTTCATTTGAATGCAATTTTATCCTAATACGAACAGATTTTGTAACAGCTCTAAAAGACAGCATGATCTTAGTTATCAATACCGGAAGGGCGCATCACTATTTCCAACGCCTCTAATCATATTTAAAATAAACTCGAGGATGCAGAAATTATACCTCTTCTCCTGCAATATCCAGAGAACGTGCAGACATGTCAGACCGATGTCGTTGACTTTCTCCTTCCTGATGATGTTCTTACCAATCTACTGAGCTACAACCAGTTGGTTGGTTTGCAGAGATGACTATCGAACACAATGAGAATTCGGATTATACTGACCATCCATGACAGTGTCTTTCATCAATGCAGGAACTCCAGTATACTAGGATTCCTGCAAGGTGACTTTGAGGTGGCGTTCAGGCGTAATGCCTAAAATCTCAGCCAATAACTCTCTCGATACTTCTCTCCTAGTGCTAGCCACCTTCACAAAAATTCTCTGACTGTCTAACTCCCTCTTCTTATAGAATTGTTTGACCAAATTGGAGTGGTAGAAATCATCTGTTGAATACCACAACCTATTCCAATCCCTCCTAATCATCTCGTCACGAAAAAACGGTGTAAAGCGGGCGGCAGTAAAAGCTTGTTCCTCCAAAATTCTTCGTTTTAGCGCCATTGAAGTTTTGAGTCGATTTTTTGGCTTGAGACAATGTAGGAATGGAGTTTGAATTAAACTCACTTAAAGTTTGGGTGGTGGCGCGGTGGTTTGAGTTTTTTTTTTTCGATTTTTTTTTTCTATTTTGGTGGTTGAAATTGTTGGAGATGGTGGTGGGGATGGTTTGGGGTGGGTCTAAACTTTTGGCGTGGTTGTATTTAGGTTTTTTTTTTTTTTTTTCTTTTTCTAGGGTTGAAAAACGTTAATGGAGGAAATGGAAACAAAACTCGTGACTATTTTGTTTTGAGGAAGGGGACGCACGAGCGTGCGAGATTTGGGCCCAAGCCCAATTCGATTTCCAAAATTTTTTGATTTTTTTGCGCAACTTCAAACTAAAATTGCCGATTCGTTACCGGTCCGATTTTTGCGAATGATATATGGAAATGATCAGGAGAGAATTTCTAATCCAATGATCCATAAAACACTCTATTTTAACCATGGGTGACATATAAGAAGATAGAAAATGCCTCAAAGTGCATGCATAATGTAAGTTATGCGAACGAATGAAATCTAAATTCATAGACAATGTCAACCCGAATTGAAATACGATTAAGCGACATAAGAAACACAAGTGGAAAGTTTAGCAATCAAGGACAGAAAACCAACACCCCACCCCCAAACAAATTTTTGGCAACGAAGATTAGGAAATTTGTTTTAAACGTGGGTCTTTTAAAGTCAGATTCCCGAGACTTACTTGATTACTATTTTTATGGTTTTGATATTTTTTAATTTTTATGAATAAGATTTAATATAAGAAAAATGAAAAGCAATAAAGACATAATTCACACCATAGAGAAACATGACTCAAAAACTGAGAAAATATGCAAGAGTGGAAAATGTGAATTATGTTAAACGTGGACTTAGGATCCAGTACTTATAGCCACACACTCCATAGGGAGGGCCCGATTACCTAAATGGTGCACTAGCCATTATATGGAAGTATAAGGAAGTACACCAACCAACAAAATGAGCTGTTTATAGTCAGATACTCGAGACTTTAACAAATAACTGGATATATATATACACCCTACAATTTTCCATATATTAACAACCTAAAGAGTTGTGGGTCTTTCCATAAATAAATAACATGGAATGCACCCCCAAACAAAATCAAGCACCAAGATTTTCTACGACGCAACTTAGTGAAATGAAAGCAAAGTCTGATAGATCTAGAACGTAACCGAGCATGCACCTTCTTCTTCATCTTTAAACGAGAGGGTGTCCAAGTGAATGATCGTGAGAAAATGGATGTTTGTGAAAGATATGTTGGATATGGATAAGTGTTAGAAGTAAGGAATGGAAGAAATGAGAATGTGGGTTTAGCACAAAACTCATTCATGGTGTAGGTAGGAACAGTCTCAATTCTGAACATGAATGTGTCAAGTGCTTTGCCCTTGGGAGTTATTTCCGTATTATGAGGATTTAGAAAATCATTAAGCATAGAAGAAGCATGAGGGTGAAGCGCAAACTCAAGGTTCCTTTGAAAAGGTAGAGGGCGGGGAACATTGATGGAAGGTGAATGAGTAACAGGATGATATGAGGTAATTAAATGGCGCTCACCTAATGCTCTTAGTTCTAGATCATCAGAATCTTTTAAATATGCAAGACATTCCTCAATAGGTGGGTTAGAAGAACCATTGGAATAGAGTGTGAAAATTTTTTCTTCTGTCATGGTGTCGAGGGATAAATGGGTATTGATAAGTAGGGACTCACGAGGTGGCAATGAAGAGTTGCAAAAGAGTTGAAAGAAATCTTCCTCAATTTCATCTACGTCCCGGGAGTCCTTGTCGAAATTAGAACTTCCAAAGGAGAGGAATTTGTGCATATGATTCTCAGGAAACGTGTTGTTAAAACACTCTTGAGCTAAGCTCTCTATCATGCTAACTTCTCCATGGATATTCATATCAAAAAACTGTTTCATCATTTTAAAAATGTTAACCTCAACAGAAAGATGGCCAAAGGACAAGGACATCGAACCATCGCAGCAGTCTATAAGCGCGTTGGCAGTTGCCAATAAGGGATGCCCTAAAATGATCCGAACAGAGTCCTTAACAACTTCCGTATTGAGGATAACAAAATTAGCAGGATAGTAGAAATCCTGAACCTTAACAAGCACATTTTCGATCACACCCTTAGGGTACTTAATAGATCGATCCGCTAATTGCAACATCATTTTAGTAGGTTGCATCTCCTGTAGACCTATTTGTTTGTATAGATAATACGGGAGTAAGTTAACACTCGCCCCCAGGTCTAGTAAGTGGTCGTCGTGTGGGAATCTCCTAAGGTGCATTGTACAGTAGGATGACCAGGGTCCTTGTACTTAACGATTCCATTATATTCTGATAAAGTTGGAAACTGTTCAGTTAAAAAGGTGTCTATAGGAATATTTGTCTTACGCCTAGTAGTGCATAACTCTTTGAGAAACTTAGCATGGTGAGGTAACTTTTTAATTGCTTCGAGAAAAGGTAGGTTTATCGTTAGATTTTAAAAAACTTCCCTAATCTCCTCAAAATTTGTATCCTTGTTTAACATCGCTAATCTTTGGGGAAACGATGGTTTCTCTCTATATTTAGCGTATGGATCAACATGATGTCTAACCTTGACTTTCTGTTTCTTAGGCTGTGGTTTAATTGGTACCTCTACAGGGGTAGGATCTTCAGTTTCTATTTTAGTATCTAGTTTAATATCCGGTGTAGGGACTACTTATGCGGTAACTAAGGGCATAGTTAAGGCGTTATCAACCACTCTGCGAGAGTGGAGAGTGGTGATGACATTTAGCTCACCTACATTTCCATTTTCAGTACTAGTATTACCGTTTACCTCAAAGGCTGTGTTTGTTGTTTTAGGATTAGGTATCACTTGACCTGGAAACACACCTTTGGGTTATACTTTCTCTTGTGCTAACTGCTATAAGGGAAGTTGGATGGCTTGTAAATATGTTGTTGGGTTTGCATAAAGGCGTCGAAATGATCCGGTTGTGGAGGAGTGTTAGCTATAGGTTGTGTGATAGGAACTACGTCACGTTGATTATTAATGGGTGGATTTTGATAGTTATTATTTACCGAAACTATACCTCTATTAGCATTATAATTCCCTTGTCCTTGTCCTTGTCGTGGTGGAGCTTGGTTGTTATAATTATTATAATTACCCTGACCTTGTCCTTGACGTGGTGGAGCTTGGGATTGTAATTGTTTGTTGGCCTAATATTTTGATTATTATACCCTGGAGGTGTTACTTGTTGATTATTTCTCCAACTGAAGTTGGGATGTTGTCTCCAAGGGGCATTGGGAATAGAATAACTATTAATTGAGCAAACGTTATCTTGTTGTGATGTTTGTTGTTCATAAGCAAGAGGACAATAGGAGTCGGGATGCTCTAGACTCAAACATAAATTACATAGATTGGAGTTGACATTCATGACGGGGATAGGTTTTTGTTGAACAGAAATAGCCTCTACCTTTTTAGTGAGAGATTCGATTAAATTTTTAAGCTCAGGATCGGGTTTCATCTCAAACATACCAGCGACTTTAATTGTTGTAGAAGAACTAGCGGAGCGGGAGATATCATCACTAACCCCCAGTTATTATTATGCTTTGTTTGATATTCTAAAAATTTATAAGCCTTTGAGGCTCCTTTACTGAGGAACTACCCCCATTCATTATGTCAAGGACTTCTTTATGGTGGTGTAAAAGTCCCTTGAAAAAGGCACGAACTAACGTGTCTTTCCTGTGGTTATGATGTGGACACTCTATAAGAAGATCGGTGAAACGATTCCAAGCCTCTGAAAATGATTCATGAGGATTCTGTCGAAAGAAAAGAATCTTGGAAAGCATTTCATCTGTTTTCAATGATGGGTAAAAATGTTCCATAAATAGTTGAACAAGTTTGGCCCATGAGTCCACAGAATTAGGTGCTTGGGCAGTTAACCAAGACGCCGCCTTATTAGCTAAGGTGAAAGGAAACACCCTCAATTTAATTTGTTCAGCACCAACCGTAGGATGGTGGAATGTAGTAAGGACTTGGTCAATCCTATGCATGTGCTGATAAGGTTTTTCATGGTCTAAACCATGAAAAACGGGTAACAAATTAAATATATTTGGTGGGATTCGGAAATCCCCCACTGGGTCTGATAGAACAATGCAAGATTTTGGGCTATCGTTCAAGGCTTTGTAAAAGTTAGAGAGACGAGACTCTCTTTCTTCAACCATTATTTCAGGTGGAATGTGTGGTATATTAGCTAGAGGTGTAGTGAGTGGTATACTAGAAAGGTGTGTTTGTTGACATTGCCGGTTGATTACATTAGGCATTTTTTTTTCTGCCTGACCTTAATCTCATGCAAGGTTAATACCAATCTTAACTAAACACAACAACACTCAAAACAATCCTGATATGCTAGTATAAACCTCTAACAGAAGATGAGAGGAGTCGAAGAAAGAAGTACCTGAATGCCTCCTTGCTTCGCTTATAAATACCGTCTTGTATACGCGAGCTCAGTGTGTGTAACAAGTTAGAAACACTGAATAACTTGAACTAATGGAAATTTAACCTAACTAGTGAAAATCGGGCTTTTCTAGAAGAGGGCATGGGTCGCGTTCAGAATTAGCCTAGGTAGGGCGCGGGTCGCGCTTAGGTCCAACTCGAGTTCCAGCGCCGGTGCGAGGGGCTTCGAGTTTTTTTCTTAGGAGGGCGGGGTCGCTCAAGTCCACTCGAAGTTCTAGGCACTTCAGCGCAGGGGGCGCTCGAATTTAGCCTTAGTAGGGGGAGGGTCGCGCTCAAGTCCAATTCGAGTTCCAGGCACTTCAGCGCGGGGGGTGCTCGAATTTAGCCTTGGTAGGGCGCGAGTTGGTCTTCAGGCTTGTGCTCAGGCTTGTGCTTTGAATTTTTTTTAGTTTCTGAACAAAACAATCACTATTAGAAACAACAAGGGGTGGGTGGGTTTAATGTGACTTTGAAAAGACTAACAATACTAATGAAAATAATTCTAAACTGAACTAAGTTACGAGACTCAAACGCAAGTAAAACTAAAACTATTTTCAGCTAAGGGTTTATCAACTAGTCTAGCTCCCCGGCAGTGGCGCCATTTGATAACCCATTAAAACTCAACTAGATTACTTTAACTTTATTCTTACGGTATCAATTATTTACTTCCTACTCTCACATATATATTCATTCAATATATAGAGTACGGAATCGTTCCACTCTTAATCTATCTAGACTTAAACGAATTCAATTAATCAAACACAAAGAAACAATGGTGAGAACAATGAGAGTAGTGTTGTGATTTATTTAAACTAAAACTAATTATAAATTAAACTAATTTAATTAAGCAATTAAAAGGTGAATTTAATGAATTGGAAGAACATAAAGGGGGGAAATTCCACCATGCAATTCGATTGGCTATTAGTTAGTCATCGAATCGAATATTGATCCCTAGTGAATACCAAGTCCTCTCGAATTAAGGTTCCACTAGCATGAGAGTTTAGCTCCATCACAAATCTCTTTGATGGTGGCTCTAAACTCTAGTTCATCATTATGAGGTTTATCTCTAAACACTCATAATAATGAACTTGAAATTCTATTCTAAATAACAACTATTCTAACAAGCAATCATCCTCACATGGCTTCTTTAATCTCTTCTAATGGAGTTTTTAGCCTAGTTTCATTGGAATCATTGACAATAAACAATAATAGAAAGACATAATTAAATTAAACTAAACTTGATTAAAATAAACTTGAAATAAATTTGATTAAACAAATAGAACAAATAGTCTAAGAATCAACATGAATTAAAACTAAAATTACAACTAATGTAGAACTAAGATTATGAATAACTAATTATAAATTTAAGACAAACTAAATCTATGAATTCAATATTAAATTAGAAACTAAAACTTAAAATACAAACTAATTATTGATTCTAAAAACTAAATCTTGTTCTAAACACTAATTTGATGCTAATTAACTAGATCTAAAACTAACTATTGGATCTAGATTAAGTAAAGCTAATTAAAAACTAAGTAACTTAAGAGCTAAGCTTTTGTCTCTTGATATGGAAGAGACAAGATCAACAAATTCATACATGGGCTGAGGAGCCATGTTTTGGGCCGGAAAATCGAGCCCAAAACCACATTACTTCAGTCCACAATGGTTTAAGCTGGAAATGACTTCAATAGCCTTTTTGTCCACTTCTGCTCCTCTTATTGGGTCTAGGCTTAGATCATTGAAAAGCTCTTTCCGAGCCGGTCGTTTTGACATAAGGTAGGCCCAATTCCGAGGTCTGAGTCCAAAGATACGGCTTTCGAAAGTTCTACTAATTTTTGTGCACTCTTTCTGCCCGCGTTGACTTTGACTTTTCAGCTTTGACCGGGCTTTAAAAAGTCTCTTTGCTGGGAAGGTTTAGAAAATTATAAAGGATCTCAAAGGCAATTGGCTTAAGTGCAAATTTGAGGTTTCTTTGAAATGGTTTAGTAGTGTAGTCCTCTGAAATGGGTAGATTTTTTATGAATGGAGGATGGATTTCAAGAGGTGTTATATTAGGATGGTGATAGTTGGGTGGTGGTTCTGTATATGATCTCAAAGACTCAGAGAATTCTTCATCTAGGTTTAGTGTATCCACAAAATTATGGTTTATATCTGCAATATTAAGGATGTCACAAATTTGTTCCATCGATAAGTCTTTAACGGCCAAACTAAATTGAGATCCACTTTCCATTATATATTTTATATCCCCTTTTCCAAGTACTTCATTTTCTTTGTCCTCTAGGCCTAAATCTTCATAAATTTTCTTTATGTCATTGTCCAAGTGTGTCAAGTTACTTTCCAACATAGGTTCTAGAGTTTCTTCTGTTGGAGTGTTCTCATGCATATAGTCATTATCATAGTCAAAATCATTTATTATTTTAAGACCTAGTTCTGATTACACCACCCACTAGTGTCCAATAAGATAAACCCTTCCATTAGGACTCGGAACCTACAATTGTAATCAAAGCTTTTTACAATGTTAGCCTACCATGTGAGATGCAACCACGATGGAGAAATTGCTGCACTAAGCTTCAGGGTTTCACATTCACATCAATTTTCAGAGAAGCCAATTTCTCGGTGGATGCAATTGCAAAAGCGGGAGTTACACTTTAGAATAATGAAAGGCTAATCTATGAAGGCAGATCACCATGGTTACTACACTGGGAGTTACCTTTTCAGCAGTTTTTTAGATTCTAATTTTTTTTACAATTTAAAATCATGAACTATGTTTTTGGATACTCTGAGCTTGATCTTGGCGGGACTTCATAGTCTAGACCACACATTTTTGTAACTTTTTCCGTTTTTAATATAATTTCTACTTACCAAGCAAAAAAAAATCATCATAGAATCTGGAATTCACATGATAGTCAGGTAGATGGTAATGGTGTTTTAATTGGTCATAAATATCATGATGGGCTTTAGCAAATGGCTCTATTATAGTAACACCTTGTTCCACTTTTTGGTTGGGTTCTGGATTAGTGGGGAGAATATTAGTCTTTGATGTGGTATTGATTGAAGTGGATTGGAGAGAACACAAGGTCTTTGCTATTTGCTAAATTTGTATTGTTTGCTCGGCCATTACTTGGTAAAGTTGGTTTCTGATAGATGGTGGAGTGGGAAATGAATTTGACATGGATGGTGATGTGAATGGTAATGGATTGTTAGTGAACTCATATTCTGACTGACTAGGTGTAGGTATGAATGATGGTTAACTATTTGTGTCTGAACTCCATGAATTGTTTGCATGATTAGAAAACTCTTGCGTGTATTGGGTACTAGGGAAATTTAAAAATTGAGGTTAGTAATTGTAAGAATATTCCATAGGAGGCTCGAACTTGGTATATGATGTGCATTGAGACACCTAATGATAAAGACTACCACAACAAGAACAAGGTTCTGGGTTGGCATTGTAATTCCATGACGGTTGCAATGCATATTGATAAGCCATGGATGCTCAAACAAGGATGATGCACAAATAGTAGAAATTCATTTTTTTTATAATTTGTATATAAAATCTGTGAAAGTCTGTAGATTTTATCCTATGCCCTGTTCGAATCGGACAATTGGGTGCAAAACTAGGTTTTGGGGCAGTGCACGCTTCAAAAGAGAAGATCACTACTTAACCACGTGGGGTGCTACCAAGAATCTCACTCGCAATGAAATAAGGGAGGGCAGTGAGGAAGGTAGTTGGTCCACTGGAGTCTAGTAGTTTTCCACTCTCAATCTTTGTGCTAAGTGTTTATCCTATGAATGTGACTATATTGGCTCTGCTTGGCTGATTTTAAAATTTAGTTTAGTCAATGTAGCATTTGACATACAACGTCTGTTAACTAAAGTGGGGATTAGTCCCACTTGTTATTTTGTTATGGCTCGGGTTTAGCCTTAAGCGTGTAAAGTAAATACAATACTGAATTTTTAACATAAAGTCACGTAAGCATGTTTTTGTAAACAACCAAGTATCCTCTGACTGGGAGTTGCAAGGAGGTGAAGAAATTACCTCCCAAGTGTACGTACACATACTTGAGGATGGAGGTGACGTGGTGGGGTTTGACCGAGTGTTGGGTGTCTCGATACGTCAAACCCACCTTTTGAGCTTTACATTATTTCGGTTATAGAATTTCTAAACTAAACCTACATTTTGGGTTGAAAAGGTGGCAAAGCCAATAGGTTTACAAATTTGCCTTCGTGGGCTCAATTAATAGAAATGTAAAGCAAAAAGTTAACCAAGTTAAACTACTTAACTAAACGTGGTTTAACTATTAACTACGTGATTATAAAAATATAACAAGAAATGTCAAAGATAAAAATTTTAATTTCCAAGTTGATTTGTAATGCGCGAGCGTATTGTTCAAATGTCCCAAGTTAATAAAAAAATCCAACACTTGGTAAGTTTTAAAAACTTAAACCAAAAGACAAATACTTCCTATTTTAGCCTAAGTTTGATATTATCTTAAACCTTATCTTTAAGCTAGTTGATTTATCCTAATTTTTTAATTATCCATGATTAATAATGATAAAAGAAAAATATGATATTTCCTAAAAAAATGTAAACTTTATCCAATAATGACAATAAACTAAGCTGTTTTTATTTTCTTTTGTTTATTTCTATTTTTTTTAAAATTTTTGAATTTGAAGAACACTAAATATTGAAAATCTAACTAGTTTCAAACCATTAACATTTGAACAAATACAAGTTAAGCAGAGAGATATACTGAACAAAGCCTTTAATCTAAGCCAAGGATTTGTCTTGGTTCAGCAAGGTAGAAGGGCGGGTCACGGGCGGTCGGTGCTCCAGCCACTTTTGACCGGCTTCCTCCAGTTGGTTCACAAAGTTCTTTTTAGCTCAGAGTGAGACCTAAAATCATAAACAAAATGGATCAGTAAGATCCAATAGAAAAGTAACTAAAAAATAAGAAAAACAAGTTGAGAAATTTTAGAAAAAGAGAGAGATACTCCCCTTTTGATTCACTCTTCTCCTCATATCAGTAGATCCATGATGGCGGCGCCATTTGACATTTGTAGATCGTGGGGTTTGGGGTTTTTAAGTTTTTCATCTTAGATATAATGTGGGAAGAATGGTGATGGAGAAAACCACACTTTTTCTTGATTCTACTATTGTTTTTGGGATGGTTTTTGGTATATAATGATATTGAGAACTAGCTATTATTGTTTTGATGATGAAAACATGGAAATAAGAGTTGTTTTAGTATAAAAAATATGAAGAAATTGATATGAAAAAGGTAATTTAGTTAGCAAGTTATACTCATTTGATTGATTCAAATGAGTATAACCACCTTTGGTTGGGTGAATGAATGATTGAGAAGATGTTTTGAAGAACTATTATTATGAAAAGCAAGATAAAACACTTTGAATGGAAGAAAACCAACTAGATTCAACAAAGCTTCAAGCTTTAAAGTAATGAAAATGGAAAACAAATGAATTAAAAATGAATAAAAACAATTAGCTAATTCTTATTTCCTACTCCTACTATAGTCTAGCTATTAGTTAACTAGCTCCCTTATGTTGTGGGCATCTCTACACTTATATATGTGTAAAGGTGTACAAGTTTACCCTCATCTAATTTTATCTAACAAGCAACCTAACCTAGAAGCTTCTTGTGTCTTTTTTGAGTGGATAGGGTCAAGCCTTTTGGGCCCAAGCCCACGTCTTTAGGAATTTGATCCTTTGGTCTTCTAAAACTTTTATGCTTAGTCCTTGTCTTGCAAAAGGTTGAGTCCTTGGTCCTTGAAACCTTGGAGTGTTTCATGAGCTTTTGAGTTTTTGGACCCTTGAGTTGACTTTGACTGTTGACTTTGACCATTGACTTTTCGACACTTTTTCTCAGTTATCCCATAAGGTCCCTTTTAGGTTTGTATCCAGAAAAAATGATAAGAACATGAGTTTTTTACATTATTGATTATATAATTTGACATAATTGAAGCATTATAAGAGGATAAAAACACATATTTGGGGACCGATCAACGACTAATAATTCTTGTGTCATGACCGATCTTTTAGTTGAACTCCCTGTATAAGCTAGCTGAACTACTCCTGCTTCATCTCTGATAGCACCACCAAATCCATTGAAGCCTTCTAATACAAGCCATCAGTGTTGACTACTAACTTTCCTGGTTTAGGCTTAAACCATTTACACCAGATAGGGACATGTGGAGTGAAAGAAACTTGGATTCCAATCCTGTTAAGATAAACTCTGGCTACCACCATGTTAGGGACCTTTTTCAGGACTGTTTGCAAATATATCTTCATTTCCTTCTTCACTTTTTTACATACTTAGTCCTCAATGTGCTGTTTTTGATAGAACTTCCTCAAATTCCTTTCAACCCATATGGCATATATAGTGGCACAGACTATAACTCTAGCAATTTTAGATTCCATTGTGGCAGCTCTACTTATCCTCATGATGTTATACCATTCGACAGTTGATGTTTTAACTTGGGTGCTCACTGCTGAAGCCTAACCATCTTTTCACTCTCGGCCAAACACCTTTTGTATATGGACAATCGAAGTATAGATGTTTTGAATGCTCCCTAGAAGAGTTGCAGAAGTTACATAAAGAGTGGTTAATGATTTTCTTCTTGACCAATCTATCCTGAGTGGGTAAGTAATTAGCAAATAGTTGTCATCCAGTAAAGGAATGTTTAGGTATAACTAGCTTACCCTATTGTATGAACCCAATTCTACCCCTTAACCTCCAATGTCTCCCCCTTTTGTCTCTCCTCCCCTCTTCCCTGCCGCCTCCTCCATTTTTCCTTCCCTTTTTTCTTCCTCTTTTCTTTGCTCCCTTCTCCCCCTTTAGGTCAAAGTCCTTGGACCCTATGATCTTGGGCCCAATACCATACAAGGCACACTATTCTCTCATTTCCTTTTTTCTCTAAGTCAAAGTCATTGGGCATCTCTCATCTTTGGGCCCATCCCTTTGGCCCAATACCATACGAGACCCACTCATCTCTCTCTCTCGCTCCTCTTACCTGTGATGTTCGTGGTCATGAATGTGGCTCACACAGATGCCCCCTCTCTGGTCCGTCGATGAAGACGGCGGACCCGAGAAGACCTTAACTTGTAACGCTCCAAAATTCAAACAAATATACTTAAGACGTGACCTTTCTAGAAATTTTTTGGCAGTGTCTTCTCTGTATTTTCCACATTTTATAAATATAATAACGTGTCATAACCTGAAAATAAACATAATAACCTGTCATAACCTGAAAATTTAATAAGGATATAGCCAAACCACATATAAAGCCTCATATCTCAGTTGTAAACTCAACTACGAAAGATATACTGATTCGTAGAACTGGCTACTTAACCATCTCGACCAATGCCAAAAATGATTAGGAATAATGACACCCATAACAACAAATATTTAACTTATAGTGCCACTCACTCTCTCTTTGTAATTCCTGCATCTGCTTATTTGTAACCAATGACATCCGTAAGGGTCCAATATTAAACATATCCCCCAGATCATACCAAGCACGCTCTAGCATATGCATATGGTTGGGAAATAAAACAACAATCCACATCATAAACGTAGGGAAGCCACCCGACACCGCTGCTTCCCTTTCAGGGATCAAGCCATAGGTATTTCTTCCATCTCATACTAATACACCAGGCTACGAAACTCACAATATACTAGGTCCTATACGTATTCAACGCCACGAATAAAATTTAACAATAGCCATGCACAACCTAACACCCTAGCTATAAAAGCCATAAACAACGAGTTGTAAACTCCTGTACATACCACACCATTAGAATATGAAATGGGATGATTAATAAACCAAAATAAACAACCCATCATCTATGCTGGCTCCGTCCTTTGGGCGGCGGCGGCGGTAGGTATAGAGAGCTGTGGTACTTGCCGATGTTTTTGAGTGAAGGATCAAGGAGGAGCGGACTACCCTTGTTAGGATCCATGTTGAGAATATCACACTGACTGCTCCCTACATTGCGACGCTTGTGAAAGGTCTCTGAGGAAACACCGGCGTATGCTCAGGACCGTGAATCTGGAACCCCACCTGACACAAAGAGCCGCTGCCTTGGAGACGCTGGGGGCAGCTCAGATTGGCCCCAAGTTGAATTCAAAACTCATTGTCCATGGTGAACTCACCCCTATCGCTACCATGGGGATGTCGAGGGCAGCTTAGTTTGCCCGGGCAACTCAGCTTGCCCCCGAGTTGACTATGGAGATGTTGGGGGCAGCTCAGTTGCCCGGGCAACTCAGCTTGCCTCCAAGTTGAATTCAGACCTCATCGTCCGCTGTGGGCTCACCCCTTCCACTGCCATGGAGATGTCTAAGGCAACTTAGTTTGCCTGGGCAACTCAGCTTGCCCCCGAGTTGACTATGGAGATGTTGGGGGCAGCTCAGTTGCTCGGGCAACTCAGCTAGCCTCCAAGTTAAACTCAGACCTCATCGTCCCCAGTGGGCTCACCCCTTCCACTGCAATGGAGATGTCGAGGGCAACTCAGCATGCCCCCGAGTTGAATTCGGAACTCATCGTCCGCGGTGGGCTCACCTTTTCTGCTACCTTGGAGATGTCGAGGGCAGCTTAGTTTACCCGGGCAACTCAGCTTGCCCCCGAGTTGACTATGGAGATGTTGGGGGCCACTGGAGTTCGCCCGGGCCACTCAGCTTCCCCCAAGTTGACTATGGAGATGTTGGAGGCTGCTGAGTATGCCCGGGCCACTCAGCTTGCCTCCAAGTTGACCATGGAGATGTTGGTGGCTGCTGAGCCTACCCGGGCCACTCAGCTTGCCCCCAAGTTACTTATGGAGATGTTGGAGGCCGCTGAGTATGCCAGAGCCACTCAGCTTAACCCCAAGTTGACCATGGAGATGTTGGGGGCCAAGGCGAGTCTGCCTGGGCCGCTCAGCTTGCTCCCAAGTTGCCTATGGAGATGTTGGGTGCCGCTAAGTTTGCCCGGGCCACTCAGCTTGCCCCCAAGTTTACTATGGAGATGTAATTCAGCTCGTACTTGTCTGATCTTGAAAGCTATGTAACTGCACACTAAACAAAAGGCATAAAAGTACCATAATATATGAAGCTAAGTAATTCTCAAACCATTCTCCCACTTTTTGTCATGAAAGGAAAAGACAAAAATAAGCAAAGTCAAGAACACATCATAAAAATAAATCGAGAAACATTGAGAGGATGCGTTGTTTCGTGTTGCTTAAGCTAGGAGGCGAACAAGGCCTAAATGGTTGCAAGCTGATAGGAGACATATGAAAGTAACATAGTTTGGCTTCGAACCTTCATTCGGCAAATCGTGGTATAACAAGAGTGCCTCCCTACCAAGTCCATGAATTCTATACCCAGCTATCATAGCATTCCACGAGATGACATCACGCTTTGGCATCCTGTTAAAAACCTCCCTTGCAAAATCTATCCTACCACACTTTGAGTACATATCAATAAGTGCTTTACAAATTGAGGTATCTAATGCAAACCCACAAACAGTCAAATAGCCATGACTATTCCAAATAGGCCACAAAAGCAGATGTGACTATTCCAAAAAGAAGTTTTTCACCACTCGTAAGGACTAACCCAGAAGATAGTCAATCTAACTTCAAAAGTGGTAAAGAAATGGAATCTTTAGTGAGGTTGCCACCATAGTTAAGGTCACCAATGATGTCATCAAGGATGTCTAATGCAATTGGCAGTGCAATAGAGGTTTTGACAGGACCGCCCGCCAAACAAATGTTCAACTTCCTGTTTATCTCCAGCTCAGTCTAAAGGGACAGAGCAACAAGTAATTTAGCTAGAATAATTGATAAGAGCCCAAAACTGTAGTTTTAACCCCTTAATAATCATACTTTTAGACCAATTATGTGAATAATAAGTAAGAGTTAATACTGATTACGTGTTTTTATGCATTTCAGGCTTCAAAGTCCATTATGTGCAGAAATGTGCCACTTTAGCGAGATAAAGAAGCAATGGTTGGTTGCTAAGGAGTTCTGTGATTAAAGGCCAAGATTCAAGAAGACAAAGCCTTTCTAAAGCCCGGTCAAAGCTGAAAAGTCAAAGTCAACGCGGGCGTAAATGCGATTACACAAAGTCGTTTAACTTCCGAAGACCATATCTTTGGACTCAGACCTCAGAATTGGGCCTACCTGATGTCAAAACGACCGGCTCGGAAAGAGCTTTCCAATAGTCCAAGCCTTGACCTAATCAGAGGAGCAGAAGTGGACGAAACATCTATCGAAGCCAACTGCAGGTGAAGAGCCCATTTTGGACTAAAGAAATTGTGTTTTGGGGCCGATTCTGCCCCAAAACATGGCTCCAAGCCCATGCACGATTTTTGGATCTGAAAGTATAAAAACAAAAGCTTAGCTCTTTGTTAATGGTAGATAGTTAGACCTAGATTAGAATTAGATTAGTTAGCCTCCATTAATGAGTTTTAGAACTTAGTTTTAGAATTTCATTTCTTATTTTAGATTAATTTTTTGAATCATTGAATATCATTCATTAGATAAATAAAATAGTTATTATTCTTGTCATTTTGATTTTTGTTATTTCAATCTATTAGATCTAGTTTTAATTATTGTTGGTTACCATTTCTTAGTTGTTAATTAGATTTTAATTATTGTTTAATTTAGATTAGTATATTTCGAATCTTGATATTATGTTTAGTTTAGATTCATATGGAAATGATTGTGGAATGATTCTCGGCTAAACCTCCATTAGAGGGGGTTAAGAAGCCTTGATGAAAGCTTGATTCCGATTATCGTAGAGTTGTCGTAATTTCTATTCCACTCTAGAAACGATTAATTAAGCCATGAGAATGGGTTTAATTGTTCACATGCTAGTTATGAATTGGTAGAAATGTCATGTGTAATTAGGGATTAGGAAGAACCAATTGTTCTCGTAGAAGTGCTTAATTTGGATTTGGACTGACGATTAAATGGATTAGTGAGTTAAGTTGAGTTAAGGTAGAATCAATCCCCCTAATTCCTTATTATAGAATCAATGTAGTATTTTTAAGTAGTTGAATCAATTATAGTTTGTATCTTGTGGGTAGTTGCATCGTAGTATAATTCCCCCTCGTAAAACTCTCATTAGACTTAAGACCGATTAGTTAACTAGAAAACATCACATGCTAAAGAACTAGGAGTGGAACGAACTTCCTACTCCACTATATCTGTTCAATAGAAAGAGAGTAGAAACTTTGATAAATATAGACTCGTAATAAGTTTTAGTTTACTTACGTTTTGAGTTTCATCGTTCATTTCATAGGTAAACTATTCATTTTTTATGTTTATCAAATGGCACCGCTGCCATCTTAGTTACCTTTAGCATTGTTTTCGTAGTATAATTAGTCATTTTTAAGTCCCATTTCACCCACCCACCCTTGTTTGATTCATACTGTGGTTGTCCGTTTCAGCATTGAAAAGTTCCGCGAAAAATTACGAGCGCCATCACCAGCTAAAGCGAAAGCACCTACCAAACGCTGGAACCTTGAGCGACCAGCCCCATACCGAAGCGACCCACCGCTAAGTTATTGAACTCGAGCGCACTGCGCTTCAAAGCGAAAATTACCCGCTTTAAAGATGAAATTTGCCGGATTTCCACAGGTTTGTTTCGAACTTCGATTTTTCAAGTTTTTCAGTGTTTTAACTTGTTATATACACTGAACACGCGTAAACAAGAAGACTCTATTCATAAGCGAAAGCAAGGACCTTGTCGGTATTCCTTTCTTCCACACCTCGCATCTCCAGTTAGAGGTTTCTACTAGTATATCATAATTGTTTGGAGTGTTGCATGTTTAGTTAAGTTCGACTTAGTCTTGCATGAGATTAAGGTCTGGTTGAAGGAAAACAACTAACGTAATTACACGACAACGTCAACAAACAAGTCTATCTAGTTTCCCGCCCACTACACCTCTAGCTACTATTTCACACACACCACCTGATATTATGGCTGAAGAAAGAGAGACTCCTCTCTCTGACTTTTATAAAGCCTTGAGCGATAGCCCTAAATCTTGCATCGTTCTAGCGGACCCCAGGTTGGGGATTTCCGATCCCCCAAATATATTTAATTTGTTACCCGTTTTCATGGTTTAGACCATGAAAAACCTTATCGGCACATCGCGTAGGATTGAACAAGTCCTTATAACATTTCACCATCCTACGGTTGGTGCGGAAAAATTAAATTGAGGGTATTCCCTTTCACCTTAGGCGATAAAGGCGGCATCTTGGTTAACTGCCCAAGCGCTTAAATTCGTGGACTCGTGGGCCAAACTTGTTCAAATTGTTTATGGAACATTTTACCCACCCCTAAAGACGGATGAAATGCTTTCCAAGATTCACTTCTTTCGGCCAGAAATCCTCATGAATCATTTTCGAGGCTTGGAATCGTTTCACCGATCTCCTTATAGAGTGTCCACACCATCACCTAGCAAAAGACACGTTAGTTCGTGCCTTTTTCAAAGGACTTCTACACCACCATAAAGAAGTCCTAGACATAATGAATGGGGGTTTTCTAAGTAAAGGAGCCTCGGAGGCATATAAATTTTGGAAGATCGGACTAAAGCGTAATAATAATAATTGGGGGTAGTGACGATTACTCCCGCTCGCTAGTTCTTCTTCAACGGTTAAAGGCCAAGATGTTTGAGGTTAAATCAGATCCTGAGCTTAAAACTCTAATTGAATCCCTTACAAAAAAGGTAGAGGCCATTTCGTAAAACAAAAGCCTATCCCCTCGTCATGAATGTAAATTCAAATCCATGTAGTTTCATTGAGTCCCGAGCATCCCGACTCCCATCGTCCTATATAGCCTATGAACATTCTTGTTCCATTAATAGTGAACCTAACGCCCGCGGAGACAAAATCCCAACTCCGGTTGGAGAAATAACCAACAAGTCACACCTCAAGGGTACAATAATCAATATGTTAGGCCAACGCACGGCTTTAACCAAGCTCCACTACAACAAGGGCGAGGGGTCGGGGTAATTTTAATAATTATAACAACCAAAGCGCAACCCTCGACAAGGTCAAGCACAAGGTCAAGGTAATTATAATAATTATAATGCTAATAGAGGTATCGTTCGGTAAATAATAATTATCAAAATCCACCCATAAATAATTCACGTGAAATAGTTCCAAATACACCACCCGTGACTACTACACCCACACAACCGGATTGTCTTGACACCTTCATACAAGTGAGCCAACAACTTTTCCAAACCATGGCTCAATCTAACCAACACATTCTACAATCCGTTAATAATTTAAACCAACAATTAGCCCAAGAGAAAGCTCCACCAAAAGGCGTGTTTCCAGGCCAAGCAATACCTAACCCTAGAACAGCAAACACAGCCTTTGAGGTAAACGGTAATACTAGTATGGAAACTACAACCGTAGGTAAGCTAAATGCCATCACCACTCTCCGTTCTGGAAGAGTGGTTGATAACAAAAAGTAACTATGCCTATAGTTACCCCATCAAGATTCTCTACACCGGATATCGAGCTAGATACGAAATAGAAACCCGAAGAACTTACCAATTTGTAGAGGTACCGGTTAAACCACAACCTAAGAAACAAAGCCAAGGTTACACATCAAGTCGAGCCATACGCTAAATATAGAGCGAAACCACCGTTCCTCGAAATTAGCCATGCTAACCGGGGATACTAACTTTGAGGAGATTAGGAACGTTTTCAAAAATCTAACGATAAACCTTCTTTTTCTCGGCTATAAAAAGCTACCTAACCATGCTAAGTTTCTTAAGGAGTTGTGCACTACTAGGCGTAAGACCAACATACCTAAAGACGCTTTCTAACCTGAACAGTTCCCAACTTTATCCGAAAATAATGGAATTATTAAGTTAGTACAAGGACCACGCCCCATCCCTCTTTGTAATGCACCTTAGGAGATTCTCACACGGCGACCGCATCTACTTACTAGACCTGGGGGCTAGTGTTAACTTACTCCCATTTTATTTATATAAACAAATAGGTCTAGAGGAGATGCAACTTACTAAAATGACATTGCAATTAGCTGATTGGTCTATTAAGTATCCTAAGGGTGTGGTTGAAAACGTGCTGGTTAAAGTCCAAAATTTTTACTACCCAGCCGACTTCGTTATCCTCAACACAGAAGTCACTAACGACTCTGTACCTATCATTTTAGGGCGTCCCTTCTTGGCTACTGCCAACGTGCTCATAAACTGCCGCGATGGTTCGATGTCCTTGTCCTTTGGCCATCTTTCTGTGGAGGTAAATGTTTTCAAAACGAGGACACATTATCCCGATTCATCTACAAATGGAGAGGTTAGCATGATCGAGAGCTTAGCTCAAGATTACTTCATAAACATGTTCCCGGAGAAACAGATTAACAAATTCCTTTCCTTTGGAAATTCCGACTTTAACAATGACTCCCTGGTAGTAGACGAAATCGAAGAAGAATTCCTGCAACTCTTTTGCACCACTTCTTTACCACTTCATGAGTCCCCCTTGCCAACAACCATTCATCCCTTGATGCTATGACGGAAGATGAATTTTTCAATCTCTATCCCAGTGATCCTTTTGACCCACCTATTGAGGAATGTCTTGCATATATCAAGATTTCGATGATATGGACTTGAGAGCTCTAGCTGAGAATCATTCACCTTCCATCACCAATATTCCCCACCCTCCACCTTTTCAAAGGAACCTCGAGTTTGCACTAGATCCTTTAGTTTCTCCCGTGGGCTTCATGATTTTTAAATCCACCTAGTAAACAAATACTTCCCAAGGATAAACCACTTGACACCTTCATTTTCGGACTTGAGACAGGTCCCTAACTACACCATGAATGAGTTTTTGTGCTAAACCCACATCCTCATTTTTTCCATGTTTTCCTTTTAAAACTTATCCCAATCCACCATATCTTCCACAACCATTCACTTTTCCACACTTATTCACTAGGACACCCTCTCATTCAAAGATGAAACATAAGGTGCATGCTTTCGGTTATGTTGTAGGTCTATCCGACTTAGCTTTCATTCCACTAGGCTGCGTCGTAGGGAAATCTTGGTGCTTGATTGTGTTTGGATATATTTTCTGTGATATTTATTTATGGAATGATCCACAACTATTTCGGTTGTTGATATATGATAAACTGCATATTCATACATATGTTTAGATAAAGTCTCGAGTATCTGACTATAAATGACTCAATTTTTGTGTTTGGTGCATTTTCTTTCATTTCCATATATTGGTGAATGCACCATTCAGGTAATCGGGCCCTCCCTATGGATTGTGTGGTTGTAAGTACCGGATCCTAAGTCCACGTTTCACATAATTCACGTTTTCCACTCTTGCATGTTTTCTTGGTTTTGAGTCATGTTTCTCTATGGTGTGAATTATGTCTTTACTGCTTATTGTTTTCCTTTATATTAAACCTAATTCATAAAAAGTAAAAAAGTTTAAAGCTATAAAAATAGTAATCTAGCAAGTCTCGGGAATCTGACTTTAAAAGACCCACGTTTTAAAACAAATTTTTACAAACCTGTTTTCAAAAATTTGTTTGGGGGTGGGGTGTTGGTTTTTCCATTCTTGATCACTCAAATTCCTATTCTTACCCCCACCTCGCTCCCTTGAAGAGTAGCTAGATTTCTTCTTGTTTGTTATTTTGATGTTGTTTTTTATTATATTTAGTAGATAGGATGTTACGTTGTTAAATTCCATAGTTAATTTTGACTTTTGTATTGAAATGTTGTTTGAATATAATGTGGTTATTTTCATTGTGCGTGGTTGTTTAATGTTGATCCCACTTTCCCAAATTGTTTGGGGGTGGTATTATGTAGTCCAGCATGATTTTTATATGACCTCCTTTTTTTTTAGAAGTTATTTCGGAGTTAGGGTGAGAATATTGCCGAATAGGCATATCTATTAATAAATATCATGGTAGGATGAAATCTCGATAAAATAGGCAGGTTCTATCCTAAATTCAACCTAAAAGATATTAGGGTTGTTTTAGAATCAAGAATATGAGTTGTTTCCGTTTTCGGGTTCGGAAATTTTAGTATTTCTAGAAATTGCCGGAAAAGCTTTTTGGCAACTTTCCGATTCATTTTAGCAACTTAAAACCTATATAAACTTCATTCATTCTACACTCACAACCCACACTATACCTAACTTCCATCACTCACCTTTCACTCCCACGCTTTTTCCGTTTGTTCGCCTTAATTTTCAACCATCGAGACCTCGGGCCCGGCACCCAAGTAGAAGCGACCATACCTCTACACATTTTTTCTGAAATTTAACACCGAAAGCACCTGCCAAGTGGAAGCGCCCAAGGCCAAAACACTATAAGTTAAAAAAAAAAAAACCCCGAGGCGACTGCGTCCAAGTGGAAGCGCCAAGGCCGCCGACTTCCGTGAGACCAGAAAATTTCCAGGTTTTTATGGTTATTTCCGGGTCATTTGCAGCTGTTCCAGGCGTAGTTTTGAGATGACATCTCCTACAATAATACCGGAACAGTCTTTCGAAGATTTGTTCCAAAGCACTACTTATGGTGCTTGGTCTCGCGAGGTGATCACACACGTAGGCTGGGAACCGCTTATGGTTCTTGCTAGCATTTGTTCTTGGACTTGCCATGCCCGCTGAAATACAAGACCCATGGTGCTATTGGGTAGATAATATGTATGTCCGGGAGATAAGGTAAGTTTTTAATTCCATTTAGTGTCTGCTTATGTCCCAAGCAATTTAATTCTGTTAACCCCATAATGGGTGGAACTCTTATAGAGTTGCGTCAGTTTTTATATTAGTATGTTTTAACCTTGTTTTGCAGATGTTCTAGAATTTCACGCGTTTCCATGGTATTTTTCTACCCTCTTTATTTAAATGCTTTGAGGACAAAGCATGCTTCTTGTTTGGGGGTGGGCATAGAAACACGTGTAATTAAGGCATCTGTTAGGATATAGATATGTATAATATGAACTTGTTTTCTATTTAAAATTTCAAAAATTCAAAAATATATATAAATAAGTTATGTTATACACTTAGGAATATTGGTATTGTTTTCTTTCTCTATGCTCTTAACAATCTAGAAGTCTCACATAGCTTTTGCATTAGAATAATATTTAAAAACTTAGGTTAATATGTAGGTAATAATCTTTGCATCTATCTATAAATATATTACATGAGTATCTATGATTGTTAGCAGTAAGTTTCTGAAATCTAGGTTAGAGTACTTATTCTACAAATCCCGTGAGAATATAGCCTAAAGCCTTATAAAAGTGAAACATTTGAGAAATGACACAAGGGAGAAGTAAAATCCGGATAGAGAAATCACACGTCCACGTGGTTGATCACTAAACCATATCCTAAGCGAGAATTTAGGCACTCTTTGGATCGATATAGCCAAAAATTCAAACCTATGAATTATTTTCCACTAGTCGCCCCTCTGAGCCTTTCTTTAGCCTTTCATAAACCACAAATCCTTTACCCTGCTACAAAAACAAAACAAAATAAAAAAAAATCAACCTACCCAATTTAGAATAAGTCTGAGAATAGAATGAGGAAGAAAAAAGAAGAGAAAAACCTCGTAAAAAACAAAAATTAGTTAGTTGCTTCAAAAAATAAAGAAAAGAAGTTTCCATCCAAAGAAAAGAAAAATAAAAATAGAAATAAAATAAAAACTCCAAAAAAAAAATAGAATAAAAGGAGTCAAAAGCCAAAGAAAAAGAAAAAAAAATATGGCTAAGGATGGAAACAAAGTGTAGAAGCAAAAGTAAATAACAAGGTTTTCTCTAGTTACATAATATGAAGACTCTATTATCTCAGACTTGTCCTTTTTGAATATCCATTTCCTTCCTTCTTAAACCATCTCCTAATCCCCGAAACACCTAATAAAGACCTCTAGCTCAATTAGGAATAGGTTAGTGTGATAGTAAGTGGCGGATGTGTTTGATCGACTCCACTTCCTTGTGTGTCATTGAGATTGTAAGGTAAAGTGTGCCCATCAAGCAAGACCGGAGTAAATAAAACTTGAGTGGAAAAAAATCGAGTGTTGTATCTTGACTATTATTGTGAGAACCTACTTAAGGACGCTATTCCGAGTTTCAGAAACGGACCTGCTATTGCATTTCATAGTATTACTCATTGTATATATGTTTATTGTAGATGATTGATTATTATGCATATATTAGCTTAGGTTTTTGACTTGGTTATTCTTGTTCATAGCTAGTGAGATGTATAGATAATTTGGAGCATGAATAAGGAAACAATAGTTTTCTTTCTTAGTCGCTTGTAGAATAGATGAAGTTTGTGAGTACCTTCATCGAAAACTCTCACGAGGCTATAACTCGTCCACTAGGGAATTCCTAGTGGTTTAAGGCCTTGTTGCATATGGTCAATGCAATCGCACTCAGCGAAATGAGAATAGATAGAACTCCATTTTTGGTCACTTATGCTAATTTATCATATTTGCTTGAGGACAAGCAAAATGTTGTTTGGGGGTGGTTGATAAGAGCCCAAAACTGTAGTTTTAACCCTTTAATAATTATACTTTTAGACCAATTATGTGAATAATAAGTAAGAGTTAATACTGATTACGTGTTTTTATGCATTTCAGGCTTCAAAGTCCATTATGTGCAGAAATGTGCCACTTTAGCGAGATAAAGGAGCAATGGTTGGTTGCTAAGGAGTTCTGTAATTAAAGGCCAAGATTCAAGAAGACAAAGCCTTTCTAAAGCCCGGTCAAAGCTGAAAAGTCAAAGTCAATGCGGGCAGAAACAGCACACAAAGTCAGCAGAACTTCCGAAGACCATATCTTTGGACTCAGACCTCGGAATTAGGCCTACCTTATGTCAAAACGACCAGCTCGGAAAGAGCTTTCCAATGGTCCAAGCCTTGGCCCAATCAGAGGAGTAAAAGTGGACGAAACATCTGTCAAAGCCAACTGCAGCTGAAGAGCCCATTTTGGACTAAAGAAATTGGGTTTTGGGCCTAATTCTCTGGCCCAAAACATGGCTCCAAGCCCATGCACAATTTTTGGATCTGAAAGTATAAAAACAAAAGCTTAGCTCTTTGTTAATGGTATATAGTTAGACCTAGATTAGAATTAGATTAGTTAGCCTCCATTAATGAGTTTTAGAACTTAGTTTTAGAATTTCATTTCTTGTTTTAGATTAATTTCTTGAATCATTGAATATCATTCATTAGATAAATAAAATAGTTATTATTCTTGTCATTTCGATTTTTGTTATTTCAATCTATTAGATCTAGTTTTAATTATTGTTGGTTACCATTTCTTAGTTGTTAATTAGATTTTAATTATTGTTTAATTTAGATTAGTAAATTTCGAATCTTGATATTATGTTTAGTTTAGATTCATATGGAAATGATTGCGAATGATTCTCGGTTAAACCTCCATTAGAGGGGGGTTGAGAAGCTTTGATGAAAGCTTGATTCGATTATCGTAGAGTCGCCATAATTTCTATTCCACTCTAGAAACGATTAATTAGCCATGAGAATGGGTTTAATCGCTCACATGCTTGTTATGAATTGGTAGAAATGTCATATGTAATTAGGGATTAGGAAGAACCAATTGTTCTCATGAGCGTTCATTCAGATTACGACGATTCGTGGTTAGTGAGTTAAGTTGAGTTAAGGTGGAATCAATCCCCCCTAATTCCTTATTATAGAATCAACGTAGTATTTCCGTAGTTGAATCAATTATAGTTTGTATCTTGTGGGTAGTTGCATCCTAGTATAATTCCCCATCGTAAAACTTTCATTAGACTTAAGACCGATTAGTTAACTAGAAAACATCACATGCTAAAGAACTAGGAGTGGAACGAACTTCCTACTGCACTATATCTGTTCAATAGAAAGAGAGTAGAAACTTTGATAAATATAGACTCGTAATAAGTTTTAGTTTACTTACGTTTTGAGTTTCATCATTCATTTCATAGGTAAACTATTCATTTTTTATGTTTATCAATAATTCAGCAACAAGTAATTCAGTAGCAACATGTAGTAGCACCAGCAGCACAGACACCATCATTACGGCTGGCTATTAAAAATACGCCCTCTGCCTTACTCCTCTATCAGCCGTCAAGCCGATGAAAACAGTAGAGCAAAAGGCGGAAAAAATGACTTGCGCAACTACAACAATAATAAAGTAGTCTAATACATCCAAAGATAGGCAAAAATAATAACACCTTTTCCTTAAAAGGATTCTTCCTTATCAGTGGAACTGGAGCCATAAGCAAGAAAAGCACACTCCAGGAATCTCAAAAGGCATCGAAGCAGTGGATATGGTTTACTTTTAATCCATATCGTGCAATGAAGTTGGACCTGACGTAACTACAAGAACAGAAGCAATTATTGATTTACCACCATCATCAGAAGGAGAGCTCAGTGCAGCAGTAGAACGAGTTTAAATAGAGGTAAGGAGGGCAAATTCAGTTGATTAAGTCACTGTTGACTCTGCTATTTTTGTTGAGTCTTTTGATCCTTTTGAATCAGTAACCTTTGCAGAAGAAGCGACAGCTAGCTTGACCAGCCCCTCAACCACCCACAGTCTTAATGATACCAACACCCACCACCATAGCACAACGACCACCAGCACAGACAACAAACAAAACCAACATCACCAAAATCACAACCAACAACACAGATATCACAACCAATAACACAGACTAGTCAGCACACCTAGGCAACCATCAAACCAACACTACCAAGACCAGCAACTAAAACCAACAGCTACCAGTTCCAGGCACCCATCTCGAATCACCACCATCACCTTCCACCACTAAATCAGTTGTCTGCACCACCATCACCTTCCATCAATCAGCATAACCATCACCACTTTCTCAAATAGAAACCACCGATCAGCACCACCAAAACAACACCATCATTTTGTTATTTACCCATCGTCACCACCCACTATCATCACCATCGTCACAATCGAGTCGCAGTAGCAACACCTTTTTACCCTACCGAGGATTGTACTAATGTCAGAGTTGGAAAGACCTTTGTCGATGAACTGCGAAAACAAAGGATAAAATGACCTATAAATGCTACTAACATGCTCGTCCACACATCCACGGACTGGGCAAGAAGAACAACTATAGGAATCATCCTTATCAAAACCCCATTCTGATCTTGTTATTCTCCATTCCTTAGCTCCACTCTGTATTCCCGGCAATGAGATCGAAGTATCATCTATAGAATGGAGGTCAGCCTCAAGATTATCCACTTCATTCTTGTCACGATCTTCGAACTTAAAGATTTCTTGAGAAGTAAGACCCTTTCGACATTCTTTTGTTATGTTAGAGAGAATAGCAGATGCCACCGATTTTGTAGCAATAGTCCAGCGTGTCAAAACCTCAGGCCATTTCCTTGTATCACGTCATGATCTCCATTTTTTGCAATAGCAATTGTATAGCTCAGATTCTTTTTCCAGCCTTTTTCATATAACAACGGATTGTCATATATTGCTTCCTTCACAGGGATCAAGATGCATCCATCTGCACCATTGGAGAAGTGAAGAGAGTACTTTTAGTGTAGCAATAACAAAGAATAAGCTGATTATGAAAATATTTCATATATCTATTCTCTCTCTCACACTCTATTCTTTCTTTAAGTGGAAAAGAGTTTATTAGTTTTGAAGAGTGGGTGAAGGAGAGAGAGGGAGAAAAGATATGGGATCTGATCGGATGGTAGGGAGAGAGTGAGGAAAGTTGGATGAGAAGGAAGTGGGGTTTTGAGGTGGAAGACAGGTGATGAAGAGAGCTTCCTCCTATTTGATGCAGTAGAGAACACATAAGAGGTAATCTTCGCTCCCCACAGACGGCACCATTGTATGAACCCAATTCCTACCCCTTAACCTCCAATGTCTCCCCCCCTTTGTCTCTCTTCTCTCTCCTCCCCCTTTCCCTGCCGCCTCCTCCATCTTTCCTTCCCTTTTTTTCTTCCTTTTTTCTTTGCCCCCTTCTCCCCCTTTAGGTCAAAGTCCTTGGACCCTATGATCTTGGGCCCATCCATTGGGCCCAATACCATACAAGGCCCACTATTCTCTCCTTTCCTTTTTTCTCTAAGTCAAAGTCATTGGGCCTCTCTCATCTTTGGGCCCATCCTTTTGGCCCAATACCATATGAGACCCACTCGTCTCTCTCTCGCTCCTCTTGACTGTTATGTTCGTGGTCATGAATGTGGTTCACACACCCATACCACTCTATACCATTTAACTTTTGTTCTAATCTGCTTGAGTGCCATGTATGCTGATTTGGCATTAAATCTTCCTGAGATTGTTGGTGTCCAGATGACCTGGTCTTGTTGTAGCATTGGGTTCAGCTCAGTGTCTTTTATTTTCTTTTTCAATTCAATAACAGGCAGACTAGTAACAAGGTGGTTCCATCTCCCATCAGAAATGTGATCTCTAACTAGAGCATTCTTTGGTACCTATAAGAGTTGCATTGCTTCAGGCCATTGTAGTAATGGGGTGTCATGGCACCAAGGATCATGTTATACATATGTCTGCTCTCCTCTTGCTATCTGGTGTCTTACTAACTTCTGTGCAGCTTTTAGATGCTTTAAGACATTCCTCCAGACCCACAAGTAGCCAGCTGGAATTTTCATTATCCAGAAGTGTTGTTTTCTGACATGATGTTCAACTAACTACTTAACCAATAAAGAGTCTTAATATCTTGCAATCTTGAATATAAAGCCACAGTAGGCAGCCTTATTCCATGTCTTCGGGTCCACGATTCCTAATCCACCCTGATCTATACCAAGTCTAATGAGTGAGTGACTAGCATGATGCATTTTGGGTGTCATGTCTGGTCCTTCCCAAAGGAATCTATTACAAATCTTACCAATGTCATTCAATGTTTTTTTGGGTAAGATAAAAGTTCTAGCCGAATAAACATGAAGAGAGGATAAAACTGATTGGATCAATTGTAGCCTTCCTGCATGAGTAAATGACTTGTTCTTCTAATTTGATATCCTCTTAGAAACCATTTCTGTCAAAGGCAAACATTCTTTGATCCCCATTCTAGATGCAGTGAGTGGTAGCCCTAGATATGTAATGGGGGGCTGCACCAGCTGCACTTCCATAATATCCTCTAGTTCATTTGCTTCATGATATAGCTCATACTTCCAACAAGCAGTGTATTCTTCTATTTACTCAACTTTAGGCCAGTACACTCACTGAATTCATCAATGGTTTTCTTCATAACCCTCACTGTTGTAGCATCTCCCTTGCAGAACAACAAGATGTCATCTACAAAACATAGATGTGTGATATTTAATTTCTTGCATTTACAATGGTAAGATATTTCTTTCGCCATCACACTACGTTTCAACATACCACCAAGCACCTCCATGACTAGGACAAATAAGTATGGGGATATGGGGTCCCCTTGCCTGAGCCCTCTACAACCAACAAAGTAATCTTGAGGTGTTCTATTGACTAAGACAAAATAGTATGGTGTAGTATAATACATCTTAGTCCACTCAATGAATTTATCTGGGAATCTGAATCTTCCCATCACTTCCTCAATAGTTTTCCAACTAACTATATTATATGCTTTGGTAATATTAATCTTAATGGAACATCTTTTAGACCCGTGAGATCTATTGTAGCTTCTGACCAGTTCATGAGCCAAAAGGAGATTGTCTTGAATCGATATGCTGGGGATGAATGCAAATTATTGCATGGAAGTGATTTCAGACATGTAAGGTTTCATCCTATTAGTGAGTAGTTTTGATACACACTTATAGATAACATTGCAGCAGGCAATAGGTCTAAACTCATCTACATACTCTTGAAGGAGTGCAAAATCACAGTGAGCAGGGGAAGGTTGTCCCAACAGTCCCTTGTAGTAATCAACAATGGCTTCTGATACTTCCTCATGACCTTCTCTTCTAACACTAACAGAGTCTTGTAATGCCCATATTAGATTTCTGCCCTTTCTCTCCTTGAGTATCTTATGAAAAAACTCAGTGTATTTGTCCCCATATTTCATCCAATCACATTTGGTTCTATGTCTGAGATCCTCCCTTTCCATAATCATAAGTTGACAAAGAGTAGTGCTGGCTTCCTTTTCCCGAATGCATAAAAGTACATCCATGGTATTGCTTTGTTGGGCTTTTTATATGTTTTAAAGTTCTTTCCTTGCTGCTTTTGTCTACTTAGTTAAATATGAGCAATAGAATTTGGCCCATCCCTTGAGTTTGCTCTTCAGTAGCTTCAGCTTTTGGGTAAGAATGTACATGGGATTACCATACAATAATTCATTCCAGCAGATCAGAAACATTGCCAAGAAGTCAGGATGAAGAATCCAGAAATTACTGAACCTGAAATGAAAACTAGCAGTAACTTTATGCAAAATGGAAATGACTATTAGGGAATGATCAAAGGTACCAAGAGGTAGGAATTTAGCATAAGAGTAAGAGAATGTGGTGCTCTAGTAACTGTTGGCCATTGTACACACAAAAATATGTACCTAGGTCTATGCAATTGATTTTAGAGTCGTGACAAGTTAAGAAAGTGGGAGTTGGGTTTGTTGTTCATCTTTAATTCTTATGGTGGGAGGAATGGTTGGATGGATGGAAACAACTCTCTCTAAACTGTCTAAACTTTCTATGATGTAGTGTCACTCTACTTTGAAGAACATGAAGAATATGAAGTCAAGGAAGTAAATAAGGACTTTGATTGAATACCTTGTAAAGAATGAAAACTTGATTGAACTTGAAATAACAACAATGAAATCAAACTTGGATTGAAAGGAACTTGATGACAACAATGGAAAATACAAATAAAGTAAATAAAGAAAATAAAAAGACTTTAATGTAAATTTAGGTTTACTCTACTCCTAACAAACCAAATGGTTTGGACCCTAATACATTAGATAACTAATTCTCTACATCTCTTTGGTTTATATAGGACACCATTTACAATTATGCCCCTCCTTCTAGAAACAACCTTATGGGCTTTTGACCTAAGCCCATACAATTGAAGTATTGATTTTGGCTTTAGGTCCCTGAGTCCGTAACTTTTAGCCTTGAGTCTTTGACTTTGATAGTTGAATTGACTTTTGACTTTGACTTTCTGGCACTTTTGATCATAAGCTAGAATCTTTCCAAGCAGTGTAAATAGCCATCTTTTTTGTGCTAAAATATATGTATTAGGAATATGCTTCGTAAATGGCCAGTATCCTGCAAACGGTAGCAAAAGCTATAAGTTACCTATTCATTAAGCATAAGAAGGGCATATTTGAAGCATTGTAAAGGTAATAAAACACACATTTAGGGATTGATCAACTACCCCCAAATAGCATTTTGCTTGTCCTCAAGCAAAAGATGAGAGAAAAAACAAAGATCACAAATTTGTGATTTATTATACTAGTCTCATTTCGCGGAGTACGATTGTATTGACCATGTGCAACAAGGCTTTAAACCACTAGGACTTCCTTCGTGGATGAGCTTAAGCCTCATGAGAGTTTTTCGGAGAAGGTACTCACAAACTTCCTCTATTTAGTACAAAGGGTCTCGTTTCCTTATTTATTCCCAGAGGTTTATACATCTCATTAGTGGGGAAATAAAGAAAAGCTCCTTTGAACTTAGAATAATATATATACAGTAGTTTAATCATCTAAAGATAAACGTGCAAAACATAAGCGGTGACATGCAAAGCAGAGTCGTTTTTGAAACTTTTGGAGAGCGTCCTTAAGTTGGGTTCTCACAGGGGTGTGTTGCAATCACAACTCTCTGATAGATTCACTAAAGTTTGGTATTCTCAAGTTCAGAGGGAACTTTATATTCCTCATATACTCAAATGACGTCCAAGGAAACCGGGGTCGATTGATCACAATATCCACTTAGTATCACACCATCCTATTCCTAGTTGAGCTAGAGGTCTTTTATTAGGAATTACGGGGCTAAGGTAGCGGCTTAGAAATAAAGGGAAGGGAAGACAAACTTTGATAATTTGAGAAATTGGGTCTTCAGGATATTTGTAACAAGAGAAGAACCTCATTTTGTTTTTTTCTTTTGAAATTGTTATTCATTCTTTATCCCTTTGGCTTTGTGACTCCATATGATTTTGAATTTTGGGAGTTCTAACTTTGCTTTTGTTTCTTTTGAATTCGACTACTTTTGATTTTGAACTTTTGGGAGATTTCGATCTTTGAATATTTTTTTCTTTTTTTTTTTTTTTTTGAAGCTTCTAACTATTTTGTTTTTCTACAAGGCCTTCTCTTCTTCTCTTTTTTTTTTTTTTTATAGATCATCCAATTCTCAACTCGTCAGCTGGGTAAGTTTTTTATTATGTGTAGTAACGGTTCAGAGATTGATGGAGAAGAAATAAAAAGGCTTTTAGAAATTGGTGAAGGCTCAAGGGGGGTAACTAGAGGAAAAATTATCTTTTTGGGTTTTTAACGTTTATTTGGCTATATCAATCCAAAAGGGCATAAATTCTCTCCTAGGATATGTCATGGTGATCAAGCAAGTGGACGTGTTATCTCTCTATCCGAACATTCTTGGGTCATCACTCAATAATCATTCAGATGAGGCTTTTGGCTAGAGTCTCACAGGATATGGAACTTAACTGTTCTAACCTTGGTCTCAGAAACTCACTGTTATATACAATCAAATGTTGGTGCATGCCATTCATGAAAAGGTGCAGAAACTATGGTATGTATATTAGTTTGAGTTCGAAGAACAAATCTTTACTCTATTGCTATAATGAGACTTCTAAACCTTTTATTCATCATAGAATAAGGAAAACAAGACTTTTGGTACTAAAAAGAAAAATATTTTTAGTCTTTTCGAAATATTTTAAGAAAAAAAGAAATATAGAAATATACTAAATCTATCTAATATAAGAATACTATATAATAAATGCCTAGTTTTGGCAAATGTTACTATACCATCCCCAAACATAAATATGTTTTGTCCTCAAAGTATGAAGAAAATGAAAGAGATTACCATAAGAACATTAGCAAAAATGTTAGTAACCTGTACTCTGTTCTTTGTTATGAAAATATACCACCCCAAAACAAGTTTGGAGCGTGCTTTGATAGATATAGAACAAGAAATATATGGTTTATTGTACTAATGATTTATGTAATTATTCTACTATGATTTTTTTTATTTTTTTATTTTTGAATCCTGTTTTTCTCAAAAGGTATCTCTAACCATATAGAGGGTTTTTACAAGAAGATAAAATCATACGTTTATCCAGTATCATTTGGGTTACTCTAGGGCGTAATATTTTAATTTTTATATCCTCAAGTTTTTGAAAAACTATGTAGAGATGTTTTAAACATAACTCGTAAAAAAGTAGTGATTTCTAAGCTAAGTTTGAAAACAAACCAAAATAGGTGATCTTAGGCAACTTTAGTGTCAACTCTTATTAAACCTAATCCAATTAGACTGTGGCTTCAGTTATGTGTGTTGGGGTATTTACTATACAAGACTTAAAATGTCTCTTACGAATATCATGGTGATATGGGAAACCCTTAGTAACACATAACTAATCCTTAAACCACCCTTAGAAGTATGTAATCAAACCACCTTTAGAAGAATGGAGATTACATACTTCTAAGGGTTTGTCTATATGGAATCCATTGCCCGGTTTATTTTTGGAAAATCACATAACTAATAATGTATTGAGAAACTTTATTAAAAGCACAGGAAAAACAAGAACTTTTATGAAAGGGTGAGAGAAGGGTTTTACTCTATACTTACACTTGTGTAGGCCTAATCACAGAGTGGGTCACACCTGCATAAATAATTAATTCAACCTACCCTTCTACAAAACCATTGTGAATGCAAAATAAATTACAATAAAACAAACATATCATATACATAATTCCAATCATCTCATTGAACCAACAAGAACAATTTCAATAACCAATTTCATAACCACAATAAATCATTTATTATAGATTTAACATACATTTTGATATATCATCATAATTATTGTTTAGAGTTTCTTCAAGTGTCTCTAGAATGACATTGTCTTTTTATTTTACTTAGTTTCCCTAGCTACCATAATCGCTTCCCAACGCCGAACATGTACATCCACATGCCTCCCCTCACGTAATGAACCACTCCGTGTGTAATTACCCTAAGCGGGATATCGCATACCAGGTAACACTTACACGAACGCCATTAGGTGAGTACTGCCCTTATTCGGCATAAAATATCGCGCGTCTCGTTCTAAATTTTGCGAACGAGATAATCAAGCCACTATTCAGCTATGATTTCCCGACACATGGGTCAATTAGCATCTTATACGCCCTATACAAGGGCCAATCATATTACATACGCCCTACACAAGGGCTAATCACATGAGTTGTGGTAGCTAGGTTCTAGAATTTTCGTTACGTAATTTATTCAAATATCTTACAGTTATATCTCATATTCATTCCATACTCTATCATGTGCCAATAAAATATATTGCACTAAAACACAACGTTTGGAAATATCACTGTCCATCTTGTAACTATTTTATTCTTTCATGTGCCAAATAAAAGTATTGTACTAAACCACAATCCCTTTGGAAATATCCAGAAAGACTATAATACCTCATATAGCATCTCACAAATATATTAATGGAGCGTTTACATTTATTTCTGAAAAAATGTCGCATTTAATAGATATCATAACATATCATATCATTTAACAGAATAACAATTATAACATACCACATAATGTCACCATTGCTCCAAACATACTACATAATATTTTTATAGCATTTAAGGAATGTCATGTCACACTAAAATCATACGTACACTTTGATTTACATTACAAAGATTTCTAATTAATCCATTCAAACACCATTTAGTCATCAAACACGTCTTAACAATAAATAAATTTCCCAATTACAATATTTCCAATTTGTTACGTATATTACATGCTAATAAAATCTATAAATAATTATACTAATACGAAACCAACATTTAATACATATACTGTAATCATCTGAAAATCTTTAATTTATTTATGTCACCATTCAAACGAAACAACTAACAAAAATTGTCTGTTAGAACTCCCAATATATACAACTTAAAAATAACGGCTAATCACTAGGCATGCATTTTTTTTGTATCTCTTTTTCATTATACAACGTTAATAAGTACTATGCAGTATGCACTAATTAAATTCATGCAAATAAATGTAAAATGATATTGATATATATCATTTCATAACTAGTATACATACACTAATATTTAGCATTTTCAAGTACCAATTCATTTCAGAAATATCAATCTGCTATATTCACATTTTATTTTAATTAATTGGGTACCATAGAAAAACAACAACCAAAATAATTAGAATAGTTATTTATATGTGAGGTCTAATCCCTAATACAATTTTAATCATTTTATTTTATCTATTTTACGTTATTCAACGTTAATAAGTACTTTGCAATATTAAATTTGAATCATGCAAATAAAATGTTAACCCTTATAATTAAAACAGCAATTTCAAGACTATTAATCATACACTAATATTTAACATTTTAAGATACGCAACATATATTTCTTTGTTTTCTAATTAATTGAATGTAATATAAATAGGAATCAACAACCAAATTATTGAAATGACTAATTAGTGAGGTCTACTTACATTTTTGTTGTTGATATCAAAAGAACAATTATAAAAAAGAATCCACACCATAAAATCCATATCACCAAGTAATATAAATACCCCCTTTATTTATTATCTCTTTTTCTTAATTCCTTATTCCTTTTAATCTTTTTTTTTTTTTTTTTTTTTCTCTTTTATATATTTTTTTCTTTTTGTTTTGTTCTATAAACCATATTTTTTTATAAGGAAATAAACTTTGTTTTATTCTAAATTAAACCATATTTCTTTAACAATAAAAAAATAAACTAATACAAATTTTATAATTTTAAATTATCTTACACATTAGTTTCCTTTAACAACATAAAAAGAATATTATTCTCATTAAAAATACTTTTATTTATAATATTAACATCTTAAAAACTTTCTATTAATAATCTCTAGAAATTCTTTAATACCATATTATTTTGTTTCTCACCAAACCAAAATTTTCTAATAAATTAAATATTTCCTTTTTGTTAAATAAATATCTCTATTTTACATAAATATAGAATATTATTCTCTATTTTTGTAAAAAGGGCAATTAGAAATTGCAAGTTTTTGAAAATAAAAGGGCTCAAGTTGCCAACCATCCCATGGTTTGGCATGCCTATGGAAGACAAGACATACTAAACAACCATGAGAGACAACCGTAAGACACCTTCACTCAATACCCATTGTCCTTTGCTTTGTTTCACATCTTTTATTTATAGAGGAAAGACTACTCAGCATCAAAGGAATAGAAAAATGCTTATGTAAATCATCTCTTATTTATAGAGGAAAGAAAAATGATTATGTAAAAATAGAAAGCAGGTAAATGAAAATAAAGTTAGGAATTGTAAATAACAGGAATAGAAAAGCTATTTTAACAAAAAGAGTGTAAAATAAAGAAAAAGAAAATTATATATTTGCTCTATAGGGGTACACTACTCAAACTACGAGTAAAAGTGCTAACAAGGAATATGCAAGTATATGTGGACTCAAGGCTCTGAAACTTACAACCACACATTCCAAGTAGAGTGGCCCGGTTACCTTTATGATTTCCCAAGGAATCCATCGAGAAAACATAACATGAATATTTTATAGTCAGAGATTCAAGACTATATGTGGGGTCATTTTAAGTCAGATTCCCCAAGACTATGCATAAGAGATGGATGCTATGTTGTTAACTATATACTAATAGTCTAAACAGTTGGGGATCTTTATAGAAAAACATATGAAAGCATTTACCCCCAAACAAAATGAAATGATATATTTGGAGTGTAAGATGTAGAATAAAAAAAGAAAGCTAATGTAAATCATCATGGAACTTATGTAGTAACCCGTCATTGAATTGTCCAAGAGAGTGTCAGTGTGGTAGTAGTTGTTCTTCATGAGGCTTAGATGATGCGACATATGGCAAACTGGGTTTTTTCAACCACTTGAATAAAGGGATCATCGTATGCTCTCAAGAACTTATATTCCACCTTAGATTCTATTTCCTCTTTTTCTAGCACTTCAATCAATGCGGGACTTTTCTTAACTGGAATGATAGTCTCGAAAATTTGTATGTTGTGATAAGCACCCAAAACTGTAATATGAAACCCCATTGAGACATATAAATTTGGTTAATTATGTGTTTAATAATCATAAAATAAACATATTTTCGTACTTTTGTAGGTATTCACAGTAAACATGAAAATATTGGTTAAACCTGCGTTAAAGCACGGGGAACGACGTATATATGAATTCTTCCAAATCAGCCATGTAAAGCCCAACTAATCCGCACAGAAGCATCAAACTTCCGAAGCTCCTACCTCTTGAACCAGGACTCCGAATGCGACAAGTGAGCTGCTCAGACAATTAGGGCGATGAACTCTACGGATAGGCAGGTGAAGTTATAAAATTGCCAAAAGATCGGACCGCCACTGAACTGCACGTGGACCCACTATGCGGGCCTGCAAGATTTGATTAGTCATCAATCATGGAGCATGTCAAGACAAAAATGCCAAATTATTGGGGCAAAGTTGACACCTTACATATAATTAATTACATTAGGTGTTAATAGTGAAAAAAAGGCAAGGTGTCACTTTGTTTTAATGTGGTGGATAAAAATGAAGTAAATGTGGGTTGGTGTTTCACGTGGGAGGAAATGAGATTTCTCTCAAATGGAGAAGAAAACAAAACAAGAGGGGGGGGGGGGGGGGACAATTCATTTACTCCCTTGACTTCTTTTCCTTTACCATGTATTATTTTAGTTCCTTAGCCTTAGTTTTTATTTAGTTTTTGGTTTTGAAAAAAAAGCTTGTAATAGTTTTAATGGAGGAAACTTTGTTTTCTTCTAGTGGAAATAAAATCTAAATGCAAGTGATTTTTTATAGTTAGTTTTCTTTTTGTTCTCTCTCCCTCTTTTTACATTCTACATTAGTCATCTTTTAGCCCAATGACCATGAGCTAAACCTCCCCTTTGTGGGAGTTAATAATACTCATGTGAGGGAAAATCTTTGTTATTTGGTTTAGTAAGTTGTTTAGAAAGAACAACTAGACCTATATCCTATCCCAAAATGATAGTTGGTGTAGTGTCTAGTTAGGGATCAAAGTGATGAGCTTAGAGATAAGTCATTGCTTTGGTTCTACATGCTAGCATGTATGAGCTTAGAGATGAGTCATATATATTAGGGATCAAGTTTTCTTTTATTAGGACTTGTCTAAGAGTTCTAGGAAGATTAGATGCACTTACTAAAATCAAATAACAAAAGTTATCTTCACATGAGGAGAATTAACTCTCCACTTTTGTTTTATTAAAATTTTATCTTGTCTTAGTTGCATGTTTACATAACTTAATGTTTTAAATTTTTGTGTAGTAAAGAAACCAAGTATTTAGTATTTATACAATCATAGCTAAACTTACTCACTAGTTTCCTAAAAAAGTAAAACCAAGTTGTAAGTGGTCCTAGAATTTAGGTTGGTTCGAATCCCTACTCCAAACAATATGAACACGAAGATCGTGAGTAGGGAAAAATATCTTTGAATTCGTACTTTGGCCAAAGAAGAAATTCAAATCTCTAATATAGAAAAAAGGTGAATATCAAAATGGCCATTTTCATATTTCTAAAGGCGAAGGACACTGCTTTTTGCAAACCTGGAATTGCTCCAAGGGGAAGCCCCCACGCTCATCCTTTCATATATTTATTTTTCTTATGTTTTCTTCATTTTGTTTGAAATTTTCCGGGTTTTTTCTACTGATCCGCATACTGGTTTTGGTTGTATTGACAGGTTCCAAATACTAGGACCTGGAAACTAGGCTACAACAACCACTAAGCTTACTGTAAAACATTTGGTCTGCTGTGCACGTTTCTTTTATTTGGTGGACTTGTGGGAAGCTTGCAGGTTCCAAATTTTCAATATTTTTGCATGCTTAACATGTATGTAGTTATTATGTCGTAGTTAATGGACTATATTTTGCGTATTAGTTTAGTAATATGCATGAATCATGTGAATACGCCTGTGAATATGCGGTTAAGTGGTCATGAATTACATATTAATGTATATATACATACAAATGGTGCTGTTTTGCATGGTTATCTATATATATATATATGTATATATAGCATATGTTTAGCATATATATTACCGTATGAGTGGTTATTTACATGTTGGCATATATAACTTAGGAGTTATACATAGTAATTAGGGTGTTATTTGGTATTTTGGCCATAACTTTGGCTACGGTTCTCTGAATCACTCGTATGAGCTCAATTCGGAAAAATCTCGACGGCGCGCACGCTGTCACCACTGAGCAAAATCAACTGTTTTCCCCTCCAAAATCATCATTTTAGAAAATTGTGTTGTTTAATAAGCCGATTTTGTCATGAAAGAGGAGAACATTCCAACGAGGGTTAAAATTTGAGTTGGGTAAGTTGTTTCTAAACCCTAAGGGGTGAAGCTGCTCTCTATCTGACACTTGCAATCTCAATGAGTATTGACGAAATTGAATTATTATGCAATATAAGAGTCGTATTTTAGTCTAGGTAAAATACATCGCCTGTTTAGTTTACGTTTTCACATATTAGTATATATATGCGTATGTATAATATTTTCACATGCTACTGTATCTAAATACGTATGAGTAATTCAAATTTGCCTGTAACTGTAGATATACGTCTACGCAATACCGATTTACAAATTAGTGTACATATACGTATTACTGATGTATATTTGCCTATACATATGGAAATATTTATCGATGATACAACCATGCCTATTCGTATAGCTATACGTATGAGTATAGTATCTTCACATGCTACTGCATCTAGTATTGTATGAGTAGATCGTATTTGTATGCTTGTATTTTCACCCTTGCATAAATCTTAAAAAAAAAAGAAAAAAAAAATTAAGAATGAATCTTGCATAAATTTTAATTCCATAAATCTTAATCATATTCCAACGGTGTCTAGGAAACTTGACAGATTGAGGTTACTTAATTAGAACCGTGCTTGCACGGAAAGCCTCCCTCATATCTCTCTTGTAACTTGTCCGTTGGTTTATGCACACGTATTCCTCGCTTCACTGTTATATTAGCAGCAGCTTAGGCCTACGTTGTCCAACTCTAATACTTCAAGAGAATCATAAAACTCAAGTAATAATAAATTTCTTCTGTAAATTAGATCTAATTTTATGCTTGCATGAGATTAAGGTCTGGTTTCACTAAAAAATTTGAACATACCTATCGTCGAAAAAAATACGATAAGCAATTGCGCAAGTTCCCACCTAAAAATTGTTCTTCTTTTGTTAATTACCTTCATCAAGATCCTTCATCGCCATTACCTTCTGTCGTAATGGCCGACGATCCTCCACCAACTGAGAAGCCCCTGTTGGACTTCTATACTGCATTACAGGAAGGACCTTCTTCCTGCATCAAACTTGAGGACATTGTCGGTGATTTTCGTATCCCGCCAAATGTTTTTAGTTTGTTACCTGTGTATCATGGTTTGGATCATGAAAAACTGTACAATCATCTTCGTAGGCTTCAACAAGTGGCCACAACATTTCACCATCCAGCTGTCTCTAAGGAACAACTCTTGCTTCGTCTATTTCCATTCACTTTAGCAGAAAAAATGTCAATTTGGCTTGCAGGACAACAACCACAATCCATAGACACATGGAATAAACTTGTTCAAGCTTTCATCCTTCAATTTTACACTTAAAAGAAAACTACTAAAATGCTTCAGAAAATTCAATTATTTCGTCAAAATCCTCATGAATCCTTTATGGAAGCATGGAGTCGCTTTACTGATCTTCTTTTAGAATGTCCTCATCACCAACTAGACAAAGCCATCCTTGTTCGTTCCTTTTTTAATGGACTTTCTAATCACCAAAAAGAAACTCTTGATATAATGAACGGTGGTTGCTTCATGGACAAAGGACCTACTAAAGCATATACTTTTCTTGAAAAACAAGCGAAAAAAGGTACACACTGGGGTAACACTGAGTCGTCTAGATCAACAAAGGATACTGTAACAAAGGCTACATCTATTTTTTAGGTAAAACCCGATCCCGAATTAAAAAATTTGATAGAATCCCTAACTAAAAAAGTAGATGCCCTTGCAGTTCAAGTAAACGATCAACTCCCAAAACAAGGTCATGAACGTTGACACATCCCCATGTGTTCTTTGTCTCAGTCCTGACCATCCTAATGCTTATTGTCGCTTGTTATATGCCTCCCTTTCTCAACCTTCAGAAGAGGCATGTGCATTCAACATTCCTAATGCACCTTGGCGACAAAGATCAAATTTAAACGCGCCGAGAATAACCAACAGCTGGGGGCACCTCCAGGTTTCGCTAATCCACCTGTTCGACCAACCAACAACTTTATTTCATACCGCCAAGGAAATAATCAACAATACCAACAAAGTTAGAATTAATTTCAAAATACTTTGGATGCTAACTATCAAACCAACCGCAGCCTTGTTCCAGCCAATCCAAATCCCAACTATAATCAACAACTTCTCAGCAATAATCATGATCTAGTACCTGTTGCACAACCTGCGCCACTCATTACGGATAGGATAAGTGAGACTTTCTTAGCTTACATGAACCAACAATCTCAAATTTTAACGTCTATCCAACAATCACTTCAACAATTGGCGCAAGAAAAGTGTCAGAAAGGCGTGTTCCTGGACAAGCAGTTTCAAACCATAAGCTAGCAAACACTGCCTTTGAACTCACCAATGCACTTGGTACAAGTACTCCCAACCAAAGTGAGGTGCACGCAATCACTACTCTTCGATCTGGAAAAACTGTAGACAATCAAATACGTATGCCAGATGATCAACCAAAGGAATCTGACGGTTCATATGAATATATTACCAATAATGAACCTACGGAGGATTCACTAAATACAACAAAGTCAACATCTCAGAATTTAGGAAACAAGCAAGCGGACCCCTTTGCCAAATTCCGCCCTAAGGCATCGTTTCCTGAACGCTTGGCAAAGAATAAACCTGATGAGAATTTTGCTGAAATTCGAGACTTTTCAGAATTTGACAATCAACTTACCTTTTCTCGACGCCTTAAAGCTATTGCCAAAACATGCAAAATTTCTGAAAGATATGTGCACCACAAAAAGGAGAACTAATGTTCCTCAACAAGCATTCCTCACTGAACAGTTTCCATCCATCACCGAACACAATGGTATAGTCAAATACAAGGACCCTGGTAGACCAACGGTTCCATGCACCTTAGGTGACAAATATACGGCTACTGCGCTGCTAGACCTAGGAGCTAGTGTGAACTTACTTCCATATTACTTATTTAAACAACTAGGTCTCCATGAGCTGAAACCTACCACCATGACTCTACAGTTAGCCGATCATTCCATTAAGTATCCAAAAGGAATTGTGGAAAACATCCTTGTAAAAGTCCAAGACTCTTTCTATCCTGTAGACTTTGTTATTTTGGATATAGAAGTTGCATGTGATTCCATTCCTATCATCTTAGGACGTCCGTTCCTAGCAACTGCTAATGTTCTTATTAACTGTAGGGATGGTTCCATGACCATGTCCTTCGGAAATCTTTCGGTCAAGGTAAATGTGTTCAAGATGATGAAACAAATTCCAGAGCCTAACATTGATGATGAGGTGAACAGGGTTGATAGCATTGTGCAAAAGTATTTAACAAACACTTTTCCTGAAGATGAAGTATACCAATTTCTTTCCTTTAGCGATTCTGAATTTGAGGACGATGATTATGCACAAGAAGTAAACTAGCTATTAGAGTCAATACCATTATTTGACCCTACGACCATGATGTCCAGCGATTTGGATGAACATCAATCTGTTTACTCTATGGACGATGACTTTCCTCAAGAATCTTTAATACCCACTCCACCCGCCCCTGACTTAAAACATCTTCCTTCGAAATTAAAATACGTACATCTTGATCCAGATAGTAGTCATCCAATTATTATATCATCTCAATTGACTGATGATCAAGAATCCCGTTTAATAGATGTCATTCAACAACACCGTTCTGCTATTGGATGGTCCCTCGATGACATTAAGGGCATTGACCCTAATGTAGGCACCCATCATATACATCTTGAAGAAAATGCTAAGACGTCGCGTGAATCGCAGTGTCGTCTAAACCCAACCATGAAAGATGTGGTATGGGAGGAAGTTTTAAGATTACTCGATGCAGGTATTATTACCCTATATCCGATAGTATTTGGGTGAGTCCAGTACACGATGTTCCAAAGAAATCTGGCATTATAGTTGTGCGCAACGATAAAGATGAATGCATCTCCGCTCGTATTCCAATGAAATGGCGAATATGCATTGACTATCGCAAAGTTAATGTAGTAATTCGTAAGGATCACTTTCCACTGCCCTTCATTGATCAGATGCTTGAACGGTTAGCCGGTCATGCGTATTACTGTTTTCTAGATGGTTATTCAGGATATTTTCAGATAGTCATAGATCCTGCTGATCAAGAAAAGACTATGTTCAGCTATCCTTTTTGTACATTTGCATATAAACGAATGCCTTTCGGCCTTTGAAATGCACCTGGTACTTTCCAATGCTGTATGCTTCATATTTTCAGTGATATGGTTGAACGTTTTATGGAAGTATTCATGGACGACTTCTCAATATATAGAAATTCTTTCGATAGCTGTCTATCAAATCTTGAAAATGTCTTTACACGTTGTGAAGAGAAAAACCTTGTTCTTAATTGGGAAAAATGCCATTTCATGGTTAACAAAGGAATAGTTTTAGGACATATCATTTCAAAAGACGGAATCGAAGTTGATAAAGCTAAGATAGAAAAAATTGCTTCACTTCCTATACCAAAAATAGTTCGCGACATTCGCGTATTTTTAGGAAACGCAGGTTTCTATAGGAGATTTATTCAAGATTTCTCAAAGGTTGCTCGACCTTTAACCAATCTCTTGCTTAAAGATGCCGTTTTTTACTTCAGTTTCAATTACAAACAAGCTTTTGAGACTTTAAAATCCGCCTTAACTATCGCTCCCATAATTCAACCACCTGATTGGTCTAAACCTTTTGAATTAATGTGTGATGCGATGGTGACTATACTATTGAGCTGTACTAGGGCAACGCAGAAGATAAGCCAATTGTCATTTACTACGAAATAAAACCCTTAATGAAGCTCAACGTAACTATACAACCACTGAGAAAGAGTTTCTCGCCGTTGTATATGCCTTGGATAAGTTTCGTCCTTACCTAGTGGGTTCTTCCACAATTGTCTACATTGACCATGCGGCGCTTCGTTACCTATTAGGGAAAAAAGATGCAAAACAGAGGTTGATCCGCTGGATTCTCCTCTTGCAAGAATTTACTCTAGAAATTAGAGATAAAAAAGGTTGCAAAAATGTGGTTGCAGACCATTTATCAAGACTTGTCAGTGATATTGATACTGATACCGAACCTATCTGTGATTTCTTTCCAACTGAACACTTATATTCCATTTTTTCGTCCCCCTGGTATGATGACATAGTAAATTACTTAGTTACTGAGGGAGTCCCTTCATCTTGGTCTCGTAATGACCGAAAAAAGTTCTTATCCACTGTGAAATTTTATTTCTGGGATGATCCCTACCTCTTCAAGTATTGTTCCGACCAAATAATCCGTCGTTGCATTCCCGACTGGGAACACAATGATGTGTTATCCTTCTGCCATGAATAATCTTGTGGTGGTCATTTTAATAGTAAGAAAATAGTGGCCAAGGTTCAACAATGTGGATTTTATTGGCCAACACTGTTTAGAGATACACGTGAGCATTGCAAAGCATGCAACCGCTGCCAGTAGCTAGGACGCATTACTCAACGTAATATGATGCCCTTAAATCCCATTTTAATTGTGGAAATCTTTGATGTATGGGGCATCGACTTCATGGGTCCCTTTCCAAATTCTCATGGTTTCTTTTACATAGTGGTAGCAGTTGACTACGTGTCAAAATGGATTGAGGCATTGGCATGTCGTGCTAATGATCATAAAACTGTCGTTTTTTTCGTAAAAGAAAATATTTTCTCTCGATTTGGCGTTCCAAAAGCTATTATTAGTGATGAGGGAAAACATTTATGTAATAAAATATTTGAATCATTAGTAAAGAAATATGGAGTCACGCACAAAGTGGCAACTCCGTATCATCCTCAAACCAGTGGCCAAGTAGAAGTCTCTAATAGAGAGATCAAATCCATTTTGAAAAAAACTGTTAATCCATCTAGAAAAGACTGGTCTCTATGATTATCTGATGCCTTGTGGGCATACAGAACAGCTTTTAAGACACCTATAGGGATGTCTCCTTATTGCCTCATTTTTGGAAAACCTTGTCACCTGCCGGTTGAACTTGAGCATCGTGCTCTATGGGCCATCAAAAGCCTCAATTATAATACTAATGCGGAAGGCGCAAAAAGAAAATTGCAGTTAAATGAGCTTGAGGAAATTCGGAGTGATGCCTATGATCTCTCGAAATCTTATAAAGCCAACATGAAAAGAGTGCATGACAAACACATATTGAGAAAAGATTTCAAAGTTGGTCAAAATGTTTTGTTGTACTACTCAAGATTACACATTTTTCCAGGAAAATTAAAAACTCAATGGTCTGGTCCTTTCATTGTCTCTGCTGTCACCCCTTATGGGGCTATATCTTTGTAAAACGTAAATGATGACAGCGAATTTCAAGTAAATGGCCAACACGTTAAACATTATCATGAGTTGCGCTATTCAGATGTCAAAGAGACTCTTCTCAAAGATTCAGTCTACACAGATTAATAGATTCAATGGTGTACTTCTTCTTATGTGATATAAATAGGGAAAGTACGCCATTAGGGTAGTCAGGCCCTCTTCTATTTTCTTTTCTAAAATCCTTAGAGTGTGTGGTTGCAAGCGCCAGAACCTTAGTCCACAAAAACTCTACTTCAGAACTGAGTATAAATGTCTTCTGTTAATCGAGCAAACGTGCCTTCTGGTAAATAATAGGTACCAAAAATTTCAACTCCCTCTTTCTCTTCCCTTTTCTATTCTCTTCCTCGCAAACTTCATCTAATTATTTGGTGTAAATCTAACCCATCTCGAATAGGTAATGGTCGTAGTACTTTTGCTCGAAAGCGACGAGCGAAAAAGATGGGGTGGTGTATGAATTGTCAAACACCTTTCTGTCCAGGTCTTAATCTACTATCCGATATGAGCCGGTATAAGGTATATTATTGTTTGACACCAACTCAGCAGGATAAACTTCGTCGTCGTCCCGTTGCTCCCACAGGTTGGGATTCGTCTTGAGGATCTGACGTTAAAAGACTCACATTCGTCTTAATGATCTGACGTAAAAAGACTCAACATGTATATACTAGTTTTTTTTTATGTCTCCCTTAGCACTAAGCATGGTGCCCAAAGAGAGTCATGATATGTAACATCGGACATTTCCTAGTTCGTGCGGGCAATGGATTCCAACCAGGCCAACCCCGATCGGTTTTCTATGTGACTGTATTTCGGGGCAGTTTGAGGTTATACCATATGTACTAAGGGTAATATTATTATTAGACCATTGCACATTGGTCAGGGATGGTACCGTTCTGAACCCTAGGCCCCCAAAACATAAAGGTTAAGCCACAGTCTGGCTGGATTGGGTTCGCCCCAGAGCTGACATGAAAGTTGCCTAATTTAAGCTGTTTGTGGTGTTTTGTTTTTTTTGACTGCCGGCGTTGTCGACACATTCCTCTCGACTTGTACATTTGTATATAAAATTTTTAAATAAATAAAAAAACTTCTTAAAAAAAAAAAAAAAAATGGGGGGTTGCGATCTGTTTTTACAAGATTCAACCCCCCCAAATAAAAATAAAAAGGTTTGAATATGCCTTAGCCATACTCCATTTGGATGGAATTTTTAATGCTGATCATTTTCACATCTCATTCGTTCAATTTGGAGTTAAAACACGTTTGAAATTTCGAGACACTTCAGGACATAAGGGGAATTTCTGGAAATCATTTGGGCTTGGGCCGAAAATTAGAACCCGACCCAAATCACGAGTCAAAATCCAACGGACTGATCCCAACGATCAGATTCCCAACGGTCATATTTTCCTTTATAAATCCAACTCTCCTCTTCCACTTTCACTCATCCCTTTCTCTCACTCTTCACAAATTCTCATTTTCTTCAACATAATGAATCAACTTGAGCAATGGGAAAAGGAGCAACGCGAATGGGCTGTCACAATATTCGTGATAACTGAGTTTATCATTATTCTACTGTCGCTCATGCATAACATGCTCCAGAATATCTAGATCTATGTAACCGACATCTTTCTTTCCCTTTGTCGCTTTGTATATTACTATAGTGTGTTAAATAATTCTCCACCATTTGTACGGGTTACGTATTAAATGGAGAAGTTCCGTATTAAATATTTGTGTGTATTAGTTGTATTTTTACCTAAAAAAAAAATCAACAACTAAGAAAACCATAACAAAGAAATTACCATCTAAATATCACCAAAATAATTCTATCTCTACTCATGGTGTTCAGAGAAGATCGCGCACGCTACACGGTACGCATAACACTTGTCACACACGCAGCTCGATTATTCTATCCATATTCTATTACTGAGGTATGATCATAAATTTTGAAATTATGGGTAGGTCTATCTGCCATGTGAAACCTTCCCCCATACTTTCTATCATTTTAACATCTCATTAATTGTTTGTGGAAATCTGATATGAAATGACTTACTATGGATACCCATTGTTGTTGTTCATAAAGGTCGGTGTAACAACAACACATGAGTCACTTGTGTTTTCATATATTAATTTTGGATTTAACTAAACTTGGAATCCTCATTGGTACAGACTCATAGATTGCCTATAAATCTCTTCTTCTCAGCCATTCTCTTTCAAGCATTCTTCACTATACTTCCATCCGTAATACTTCCAAATGGATCAACCAAGAAAAATAATGCCTGAGAAAGACTACCTGAATTTTTTTGAAGATGGCCGGTTTTCTCCTTATTTTGACACTGAAATTGTACGTTGAGGCTGGACACCTCTTCTATATCATTCAACAGCTGGTTATTCCCAAGAATTGGTTATGATGTTCTACCAATTTAGCGGAACTGAAAATGGAAAATGCTATTTCAATGCCTATTGACGACGATTGGAATTGACTAGGGAAATTATCTCCTACATACTTCAAATCCCAATGAATACCCAGGAGTTCCTTTTTCCAGAGTCATCATTTGATTCCATCAAAACTTTACTAGGAGCTACCGTATCTCATGGCTAAGTCGGAAATAGACATCACGTTGTTCTTCAACGCTCTTTGAAATAGAATCAACGAGTTGTGCTCCACTGGTTGGGACACAATGTATTAGGTACATCACACCAATCAGAAGTCACAAAGTCTCAACTTCACTTACTTTGGGTTTTGCAGACTCAAAGGGATGATTTTTGTCTAATCCAACACCTCCGGAACACGATCAGCAGGAAAACAAAAAGGTCAGCACCTCTACCTACTTTAGTCACGCAGATTATGATGCGTTATCCAATAATTTCTCCAGAGACACCCCTTCAAAGAGAAAATATTAGTGTACTCCAAACAAACTACTCCATTGGTTTTTGGACTCCTGACACTCTGACAGATGAACAGAACGACCCAAGCTCAAACTCTAAACTTTACTTTGATGAAAATGCCATGCTAAACATTTTTAATCCCATGGAAAGTATTCAATTTCTTCATCACGGCATGCGGGAACTATACGCTCGTCAGAATATCATCATTACAACTCTTAAGGATTTCCAAGAACGTCAAGCAATGCATGATGTTGAACAGGAGGAAATCTTGGGAAATCATTCTCAGTCCTTGCAAAATCACACTCTCCTAATGGAGAATCAAACTACACTCTCTGCCAGCCAAGGGGACATTCAGATGCAGCTCAGACAACAAATTGAAGAACTAAACACTATGGTGCACGATATGCGTCTCCAGTAGCATCATACTAATCCATGAGTTTCTTATTAAATAAAAATGGAATAATAATACTAAGTCAATAAATAAATAATCATATATATTATTACGTTTTTTGTCGTATTATGAATTTTGTTGCTATCTTTATGTATTCTTTTGAAATGCTTACTAGAATTGTCATCATTTACGTTGTGACTAAAATAATTTTAACATGTGATTTTCAATGTCATTACAGGAGGGTCTATTTTCTTCCATACTCATTTATCCATCCACTTTGCCTTTATCATTGCCCATTTCTTTACTTCATCCACCATGGCATCTTCATCAAACATTGCATCTTCATCAAACATGACACCTCCAAAACTCATTCCTGAGCAATCCTTTCAATATATGATGGATTCCAATACTTATGGCCATCTCTTCCATGACTACATCACTAACATTAGGTGGTCTTCCCTAGTTCTTCAACCTGACCAAACTTATTCTCCAAGTTTAGCCACATACTTTTATGCTAATATGGAGGACACACCAGCATTCAATCATGCGTATGGATTCTACTTAGACGGGTTCACAATCCTAGTTGGTGACACACATCATATTTTTTTTCTGAACTACAGCTTGCCCTAACTATAGATCTTCCATATCACGAACCGACCGCATCATGGCATTACATCTATCATAATTCTTACCGTTCCTTTCAGTGGCAAGTTTTTCGCGAAACTTACGGTGATGGTCTTGAGATTAAATGAGAAGGAGATGGCCATGTACCATGGTGCGACATCACCATTCCCTTAGCAAGCATGACCATGAACATGGGGACTGCGATGTTGTTTATACTCCTGAACATCATGGGAGATTGGCATTTTTCTACTTTGAATGAGAGGCTGCTGCGTAGTATTGATCGGTAATCGGCTCAAGGTCATACATTATTTAACATCTTAGGTTGTGTTATTTACAACCTGAAATAAGCTCGCACTTTTCAGGATCAGTATATTCTTTTACCTGTAATTGCTTGTCGAATCATGAAGACACATTTTCCACAGTTTGCAGCTATTTTTCATGACTGGGTCAAGGTAGATTCTATGTGCCCATCAAACAAAATCATTCACTCATTAAAGGTTTAGGCAATGGAAACGTCCCGCTCGGTACCTTAGGCATGTTTGTTGTTACCCGAAGGATGAAAATATGAAGAAACATTTGAACAAATCCAGAGACAAAGAATGGGCAGAAATGTGGCAGATTATTATCTTTTGGCGCGATGCTAAGGAAATGCATTTCCTTATTGAGGACGACAGACCTACACATCCTGCTGGATGGTAAATTTGAGCTTGCCATTGTACATATATCTAGCTAAAAATTATGTTTCGTGTGCTATTGTCTTTCATTATTTCGTGTGCTATGTTTCGTGTGCTATTATACATTTCATTGTTCCTTTTCGTATAATATATTATGTTCTCCAACCTTTACGTTCCAAAGATCTAGCCCCTAATTTTGCTCCACGGTTCTCGGGTAATTTCTCTCTTTATTTATTGATACTTCGAAAGTACTAAGCATCATTACGTTTAGGGGTGCTTTTAACTTTAGAAGCAAAAATTAGGCAACTTGTAGCTTTGTATATAGTTTTATTTTCTGGTTAATAATTATACTTAGTGACAAAGTCTTGTTTCCTTTTCAATGATGAAAATTGTCTAGAAATCTCACATTAGTATCTGAATTAGGATTCGTTTTTAAGAAACTTAAGATAATACGTATGCAATAGTTTATACATCTTTTCATGAACATTTATGTACTGAGTATCATCGAGTGTACATAGCAGTAAGTTTCTGGAACCAACGGTTAGTTACTTAAATGATCAATCCTATGAGAATCTAACCAAAAAGGCTCGATATGTGTAATATGTGAGTAATGACATAGACGGGTAGTTTTTCCGATTAGAGAAAATCACGCGTCTACTTACTTGATCACCACCCAAACCCTAGGTGAGAATTTAGGCCTTCTTTGGATCGACATAGCTAAAAAAAAAATTCTTACCTATTACAAATTTTACCACTAGTCACTCCACTAAACCTTTCACTTTCACCAAAAATTTCTTACCCATCTATTAAACCAAATAAAAGAACCTACCTAAGTGATGAGTATGAGAAATAGGATGAAATGTGGAAAAATAAAGAGAAAGACTTGTCCCAAATAAAAGTCAGTTACTTGCTCTAGGAAAGAAAAATAGAATAATGTTCTTAAGTTAAAATAAAAAATAAAATAAAATAAAAAATCATCAATATCCAGAGGCTTAAGAACAAGGTTGGAAAACTCATTTAGAAGAAGGAAATAAAACAAGGACCTCTCTAGTATAAATATCTTAGAGACCCTATTCTCTCATACTTGTAAACTTTGATTATCCATTTCCATTTTCGTCTACACAATCACCTAAGCCCCACAATACCTAATAAAGACCTCTAGCTCATTTAGGAGTAGGAAGGTGTGATAATAAGTAGTAGACGTGATTGATCGACCTCGGCTCCTCTGACTGTCATTGAGATGTGAGGAAACGTGTGCCCACTGGACACTGGAGTTAACGAAACCTGAGTGGAAAATTTTTGAGTGAATTTGTGTTTCGACACAGACCTGTGAGAACCCATTTAGGTACGCTCTCTAAAGGATCCAGAAACGACCCTGCTAGTACATTTCAATGAAAAGTTCACTGCATGCATGATCATATGTAGATGTTTTAATTATTGAATGCATATTAACTTACGTTTCAAAGAAATCAATCCTCGTTCCCTACTAAGGAGATGTATGGATATCTGAGATTAATTTAGGAAACGAGTTTTTGTCACTAAGTCGTTGTAGTATAAATGAAGTTTGTGAGTATTTTCTCTGGTAAACTCTCACGAGGCTATAACTCATCCACTAGGGAATTCCTAGTGGTTTAAGGCCTTGTTGCATATGGTCAATGTAACCGCACTCTGCGAAACGAGAATTAGTTAGGACTACACATTTTGGCCACTTATCTGTTTTAATGTCTCTTCTTTGCTTGAGGACAAGCAAAGTGCTGTTTGGGGGTAGTGTGATAAGCACCCAAAACTGTAATATGAAACCCCATTGAGACATATACATTTGGTTAATTATGTGTTTAATAATCATGAAATAAATATATTTTTGTACTTTTGCAGGTATTCACAGTAAACATGAAAATATTGGTTAAACCTGAGTTAAAAGCACGGGGAACGACGTATATATGAATTCTTCCAAATCAGCCATGTAAAGCCCAACAAATCCGCACAGAAGCATCAAACTTTCGAAGCTCCTACCTCTTGAACCAGAACTCCGAATGCGACAAGTGAGCTGCTCAGACAATCAGGGCGATGAACTCTATGCATAGGCAGGAAGTTGTAAAATTGCCAAAAGACTGGACCGCCACTGGACTGCATGTGGACCCACTATACAGGCCCGCAAGATTTGATGAGTCATCAATCATGGAGCATGTCAAGACAAAAATGCCAAATTATTAGTACAAAGTTGACACATTGCATGTAATTAATTAGATTAGGTGTGAATAGTGAAAAAAGGCAAGGTGTCACTTTGTTTTAATGTGGTGGATAAAAATGAAATAAAGTTTGGTTGGTGTTTCACGTGGGAGGAAATGAGATTTCTCTCAAATGGAGAAGAAAACAAAACAAGGGGGGGACAATCCATTTACTCTCTTTACTTCTTTTCCTTTACCATGTATTATTTTAGTTCCTTAGCCTTAGTTTTTATTTAATTTTTGGTTTTGAAAAAAAAGCTTGTAATAGTTTTAATGGAGGAAACTTTGTTTTCTTCTAGTGGAAATAAAATCTAAATGCAAGTGAGTTTTTATAGTTAGTTTTCTTTTTGTTCTCTCTCCCTTTTTTTACATTCTACATTAGTCATCTTTTAGCCCAAGGACCATGAGCTAAACCTCCCCTTTGTGGGGAGTTAATAATACTCATGTGAGGGAAAATCTTTGTTATTTGGTTTAGTAAGTTGTTTAGGAAGAACAACTAGACTTACATCCTATCCCAAAATGATAGTTGGTGTAGTGTCTAGTTAGGGATCAAAGTGATGAGCTTAGAGATGAGTCATATATGTTAGGGATCAAATTTTTTTTTATTAGGACTTGTCTAAGAGTTCTAGGAAGATTAGATGCACTTACTAAAATCAAATAACAAAAGTTATCTTCACATGAGGAGAATTAACTCTCCACTTTTGTTTTATTAAAATTTTATCTTGTCTTAGTTGCATGTTTACATAACTTAATGTTTTAAATTTTTGTGTAGTAAAGAAACCAAGTATTTAGTATTTATACAATCATAGCTAAACTTACTCACTAGTTTCCTAAAAAAGTAAAACCAAGTTGTAAGTGGTCCTATAATTTAGGTTGGTTCGAATCCCTACTCCAAACAATATGAACACGAAGATCGTGAGTGAGGAAAAATATCTTTGAATTTGCACTTTGGCCAAAGAAGATATTTAAATCTCTAATATAGCAAAAAGGTGAATATCATGTTGGGCAAAGTCTCTTTACTGGGAATGTTTAGAAAATTATGAAGGATTTCAAAGGCAATTAGCTTAAGTGCAAGCTTGGGGTTTCTTTGAAATAGTTTAGTGGTGCAGTCCTCAAAATTTGGTGGATTTTTGATGAGTGGAGGTTGGCTTTCGAGAGGTGCTAACTCGGGGGAATGATGGTCGGGTGGTGGTTCTTCATATGATCTCGAGAACTCGAGGAATTCTTCATCTAGTTTTGGCATATCCATAAGATTGTGGTTCATATCGCCAATATTAAGAATGTCACAAATTTGTTCCATCGATAAGTCTTTAATGGCCAAACTAAAATTTGATCCACTTTCCACTATAGAATTTATATCCTCTTCTCCAGGCACTTCATTTTCTTTGTCTGCTTTATTTAGAACTTCATAAATTTTCTCAATGTCATCATCCAAGTTTGTCGAGATACTTTCCAACAAAGTATCTACAGTTTTTTTGTTGAAGTGTTCTCATGCATATAGTTATCATCATAGAATCTGGAATTCACACGATAGTCATGTGGATGGTGATGTGGTTTTAATTAGTCATAAATATCATGATCGGCTTTAGCAATTGGTTTTGTTATAGCAACACCTTGTTCCTCTTTTTGGTTGTGTTTTGGACTAGTGGGAAGAATATTAGTCTCAGATCAATCAATTGAAATGGATTGGAGAGAACAAAAGGTCTTTGCTATTTGTTGTATTTGAATTGTTTGCTCAACCATTGCTTGGTAAAGTTGGTCTATGATAGATGATGGAGTGATATGAATTTGATATGGATGGTGATGTGAATGGTAATGGGCTATGGGTGAAACCGCACTCTGACTGACCATATGGATACATGAATGATGGTTGACTATTTGTGGTGGAATTCCATGAATTTTTTGCGTGATTAGAAAACTCTGGGCTGTATTGGGTACTATAAAAATTTGAAAATTGAAGTTCGTAATCGTAAGAATATTCCATAAGAGGCTCGAACTCAGTACATGATGTGCATTGAGACGCCCAATGATACGGACCACAACAGGAACATGGTTATGGGTTTGCATTATAATTCCATGATGGTTGAGATGCATATTGATAAGACATGAATGCTCAAACAAGAATGATGCACAATCTACAGAAATTCATTTGTGACCTTGAAGTTTTTGAAAAGTTTGCATGCAATATCTATAAATTAGAAACTATGCTTTGTTTGAATTTAACAGTGAGCGCAAAACTGGGTTTTGGGAACTACACGTGTCGAGGAAGAATATCACTACTTCACTAGATGGTGTGCCACCAAGAATTTCACCCACAGTACTTCTGAGGGAGGGGAGTGAGGAAAGTGGTTGGTCCACTAGAATCTGGTAGTTTACTACTCTCTTTGTTCGTGCTAGATGTTTATCTTGATGGACATGACTAAATTGGCTCTGCTTGATTGATTTTATCTTTTTAATTTGGTCTATGTAACAAACATTTCAAGCAACATCCATTTTAAAGTGGATATTAATCCCACTTTTTGTTCTTTTAGGGATCGAGTTTAGCCTTAGCGTTAATGTAGAGACGAGACTGAAACGTAAATCACATAATCATCCAAGCATACTTAGTAATACACAAGTATCCTTTTACACTTTGTAGCAAGGAGGTTTAGAAATTACCGCCCAAGGTGTGCATACACGAACCTCTGGGTGAAGGCGACGTGGTGGGGTTGACGAAGTGTTTGGTGTCTTGTATGTCAACCCACCATTTGAGCTTCTCCTTCTGGTTACAAATTTAATCTAACTAAGACCCACAAGTTGGGTCGAAATGTTGGTAAAGCCAATAAGTTACAATTGATTGCCTTCATGGGCCTAAAACAAATTTGTCTTCATGGGCTTCAACTATGAAAGTGGTAAACATGAAAATTAACTACGTTTAACTTAATTAACTAATAACTTAATTAAACAAAATACGTAAAAGTTTGGAAAGTGTTCGTCAAAGATTGGAACTTCAACCCCAAAGTTGGGTTGTGATGTGCGCGTGTGGTACTACTCTTTCGTGCCTCGCACATCCAACCAGTCCAAGTTGGTTGAATCCACAACTCTTGGTAAGTAAACTTAAACCAAAAAACTAAACTTCTAAAACTTAGACTATTTTGTATTTATTCTAATTAATTTTTTTGTGTTTTGACTTAACTATATGATATTATCTTGATCTAATAATGCATAAACAACAATTAATGAAAATTAAAACCTAAACATGCTACTAAACTAATTCTAATATTTAACCTTGCTGATATATGATTACTAATTCAATTTAATTAATTAAAACTTTTAATTTTTAAATTGCTTTTTTAATTGATTTTTTTTTGTTTTTGAAAACTCAAAAACTTGTAAATCTATCTACTTTTTATCTACTAACAGTTGAATTAAAAAGACTATGGTAAATTAAAGTGGACTTACATATGAAGATTCCTAGCTAACGGAATCTTCATCTGACAAAAACGAGGTGCGGCGCGGGTAAACGAGGTGTGGTCGCGTGTCATTTGCGGATGCGGGGAAACGGGTTGGCGGGTGCAATTCGTGCGATGGCGAGCCGCTGATAGGCATGGCCCGGGTTTTTTTGCTCTGTTTGCGCCCTATTTTCTATAACAAGTTATGTTGATTCGTCTTATACTACAGTCGGGCTCCGTTTGCGCAGAAATATACTGGAAACATATGAAAATGAAACATCAGTAACGAAATTAAGAGAAAAAACATAAAAAAAAATTGAAATGAAGATTGAGAAGAAGGGTTCAATGAGTGTTGTTTTTCTCCATATTCTTCTTCGGATCCCATTTGAATCCATGACGGCGGCGCCATTTAACAAGTTAAGAAAGTGGGAGTTGGGTTTGTTGTTCATTTAAATTCTTTTGGTTAGAGGAATTGTTGGATGGATGGAAACAACTCTCTCTAAACTCTCTAAACTTTCTATGGTGTAGTGTAACTCTACTTTGAAGAACAAGAAGGACATGAAGTAAAGGAAGCAAATAAGGACTTTGATGGAAGAACTTGTAGAGAATGAAAACTCGATTGAACTTGAAATAACAACAATGAAATCAAACTTGGATTGAATGGAACATGAAGACAACAATGGAAAATGCAAATAAAGTACATAAAGAAAATAAAAAGACTTTAATGTAAATTTAGGTTTACTAGCTACTACTAACAAATCAAATGGTTTGGACCCTAATACATTGGATAACGAATTCTCTACATCTCTTTGGTTTATATAGGATATTATTTACAATTATGCCCCTCCTTCTAGAAACAACCTTATGGGCTTTTGACCTAAGCTCATACAATTGAAGTCTTGATTTTAGCTTTAGGTCCCTGAGTCCGTAGCTTTCAGCCTTGGGTCCTTGAGTCTTTGACTTTGACAGTTGACTTGACTTTTGACTTTGACTTTCTAGCACTTTTTTGCTCCTAAGCTAGAATCTTCCCAAGCAGCGTAAGTAGCCATTCTTTTTGTGCTAAAATGCACATATTAAGAATATGCGTCCTAAATGGCCTGTATCCTGCAAATGGTAGCAAAAGTTATAAGTTGTCTGTTCATTAAGCATAAGAAGGGCATATTTGAAGCATTGTAAAGGTAATAAATCGCATATTTGGGGACTAATCAAGTCACCACTAACTTTATTAAGGAAAAGTTGAGTAAAACCTATGTGAAGGACTAGTCCCTCGAACTAGATGATTATTGGGTTTGGGAGTCAAGGTACGATGTAGGAAGGTGTTAGGCACCCACACTCGCATGGTAAAACCAGCTTTACTTCTATTGAGGTGTAATGTTTTAAGATAGGTGAATGAAGAAAGCTTGAAATTTTATTACCATGTTGGATGATCTTTGCTAAATTATTTAAAAACTAATAATTATATGCTATAATAAGACTGAAAAATTATCCTAATATGTAATGCTAAATGAAGAAAAAAAGAAGATGTCACCTTGTTTAGAATGTTGTCTCATACTTGATTGTAGATTGATTGATTGATTGTTGATGAATGATGATGATGAACTTGATCTTGAATTGACAACTTTGATTATTGAAACAGGTGATTTGTGAAAAGAAACAACTTTTGATGAAATGGAGTTTCTACTTAGGATTGAACTAGGAGAAAAGATGGTTAAAATGAAGAACTAGAAAGAAAAAATGAAGAACACTGAAGAAAAGAAAATTACTAGACTATTAGCTCTGAATAATTGGCTGAAGATTATTAGCTAAAGATCATTAGCTCTCTGAATAACTAGCTGAAGATGTTTTTTTGTGGGTGAATGAGACCCCTATTTATAGTGTTTAGACATAGATTCCAATATGGTAATGAGTTTGATCTAATGACTGAGTATTGATTAAAAAAATCTAATGGGTTGATATCTTTCTAGATGCACCTCCTAAATCTGGCCCATGATTCAAGAGGTGGAAGGAGAGGTGCGATCTTGGCCCTTGATTTCTAGGTTTTGTAGATGGATTAGGGAAAAAAAACAAACCCTAAATGTCCTCAATATTCTCACAATCTTGAGTTTCTAAACATGGCTCCAAAATGACATATTCTTTAGAATATTCCTGATTTTAGGGATCAAATCAAATAAAATAAATAATGAAGGTTATCTAGGGTTTTGGAGGCTTGAGAATAGTCTAGAAACCTTAATGAAAAGCTCCAACACGAGCTGGGTCCACAGCCCATGAGCACACATCCAAATCCAACCAAAAAGGCCCATTTTGACCATTTTTTTAACTCTGCAAATTCCCTTTGACCGGGTCAAACTTAGGGAAACTCTTCTTCATAAAATTTTTTCACTAGTCCATTAGGAAGGACCATGAACTCTAAAAAATACCCTTTTTTTGAAATCTTACTTCAAAAATATATTGGACTGAACAACGTGTATAACTGGCTGAAATAAGATAAGGCAAGATTAGGGTTTCTGAAATCCAAAAGGAACCTAGACAAGCTTGTACTCATTTCGAAGGATTTTTCAAGAGGAATTCAAATATGAAATAATCTCATCCAAAGAAATAGTGGAAAATTCGAAATTTGGGCTCCAAAGGGTTACAAGGGCATTTTGGTCATTTTCAACTCGAAACTCAGAATGCAACGAAACTTCAACCATAGCTAGAACATGATGAGGAGAGTCTAAAGATGCTAATAGAAGATGAAAAGAAAGAAGTTTGATATAGAAATGATAACTCTAGAATGCAAATCACCTTATATGATCAAATTTAATTCAAGACAAAATCGTTAATGAATTATGCCTGGGGTGCAAAAATGGGGTGTCTACAACCATGCATCGATCAATTTTAGACCACTTTTTGGCAAAGTTGGTCCATGTGTAGAATCCCCCAGTAGCTTTAAGATCATATAGTTCAGCTTGTACAAGACAGCCAGAGAAAGGGACGGTCTCCCTAGGATGCACAACCTCTCCCCCAATTCTTTCTAAGGAGTATAATACATTATTCAAATCCCCTCCAACACACCACTCACCTTGTACTCCAATATGAATATTGCAAAGATCACTCCATAATATCAGTCTATTTACATTCGAGTTACTTGCGTATACCACAGTTAAAAAGAAAGATTTCAAAGTAGGAAGTAAATCCACTTTACAGTGAATAAACTGGTCTGCTTCCATAATTTTCAACAATGAAATTATTCCAAGATCCCATGATATCCAAACTGTCACACCCTGAATCTCGACAAAATTGAAAAAACAATTTTTGTTACTGACTCTTCGATTTTCGAGGTGTGAAAACACAACCAATTAACTGTCCAAAAACCCATCATCCGTTTAATTATTCCAATAATTTGAAACCAATACAAATTTTAAAATCAACAAAAGTCCTCTTCATTACAAAAATTTACAAATATGATTAAACAACCCCTCAATTATAATTACAACAAAAACAACTTTTATCTCGACTCTATTACACCTTATTGCAGTGAAAACCAATTAACAATATTTCTTGAAACGTTAATGCTAGCCACATGCATCAATAAACCTTCTTCAACACTAGTCCTATCAAGACTTATCGACTATGTTCATTTTATGAACACAACCGATAAACAAACATGCAAATCGGGTCAGCATTATAAACAATGCTGGTAAGAGCCCTAAAATACAAATCATAAATATACATATATGTACACAATCAATAAAGCAGTTAGTTCCTCCACCGAGGCGTCTTAACTTCCAACTAAAATTACAACACCCATACATACAATAATTTAAGGCAGGTAGTTCCTCTACTGAGGCGCTTTAGCTTCCAATCAAATAATGTCAAGGCAGTTAGTTCCTCTATCGAGCTGCCTTTCCACTACATCTAATTAATAAAATAATAAAAGTCAAAACTTGCTTTATACTTGCATTAGCGTATGCCATATCACAGAGTGGGTCATACTTGCATAAATAATTAATTCAACCCACCCTTCTGCAAGACCATTGTGAGTACACATAAATTACAATAAAACAAAAATACATCATATACACAATTACAACCATTTCATCAAACAAACGAGAACAACTCCACAACAAATTTCACAACCATAGTCAATCATTTATAATTGTCAATAACTTACACTTTGACATATTATAATAATTATTGTTTAGAGTTTCTTCAAGTCTCCCTAGAATCACGTCGTCTCTATGTTTTACTTAGTTTTCCTGGCTACCACAATCGCTACCCAACGCCGAACATGCACTTCCGCATGCCTCCCCTCACATAATGGACCACTCCGTATGTAATTACCCTAACGAGGATGTCGCATACTAGGTAATCCCCACACGAGCGCCATTATGCGAGTAATGCCACTATTCGGCATAAAATATCACACGTCTCGTTCTGAATTTGCAAACGAGATAATCAAGCGACTATTCGCCTATGATTGCCCTACACAAGGGTTAATCAACATCTCATATGCCCTACGCAAGGGCGAATCATATCACATATGTCCTACACAAGAGTTAATCACATGAGTTGTGGTAGCTAGGTTCTTGGATTTTCGTTATGTAATTTATTCAGGTATTATACATTTGTATCTCATAACCATTTCACTCTATCACGTGCCAAATAAATTATTGCACTAAGCCACAATATTTGAAAATATTACCATCCATCTCATAAACATTTTATTCTTTTACGTGCCAAATAAAATTATTGTACTAAACCATAATCCCTTCGAAAATATCTACAAAGACTATAATACCTCATATAACATCTCACAAATATAATAATAGAGAGTTTACATTTATTTCTCAAAAATATCACATTTAATAGATATCATAATATATCATATCATTTAAAAGAACAACAATTAAAACATACCACATAATGTCACAATTGCTCCAAACATACTACATAACATTTTTATAGCATTTTAGGAATGTCATATCACCCTGAAATCATACGTACAACTTTGATTCACATTACAATGATTTCTAATTAATCCATCCAAACACTATTTAAACATCAAACATGTCTCAATAATAAATAAATTTCTCATTACAACATTTCCAATTTGTTACGTATATCACATGCTAACAAAATTTATAAGTAATTATACTCATACGAAACCAACACTTAATACATATATTGTAAATTCATCCTAAAATCTTTAATTTATTCATGTCAGTATTCAAACGAAACAACCACCAAAAATTGTATGTTAGAACTCCTAATATATACAACTTAAAAATAACGGCTAATCACTAGGCATGCAATTTTTTTTTTTTTTTTATCTCTTTTTCATTATACAATGTGACTAAGTACTATGAACTAATTAAATTCATGCAAATATATGTAAAATGATATTGATATTTATCATTCATAACTAATATACATACACTAATATATTACATTCCAAGTACCAATTCATTTCATAAATATCAACCCGTTATATTTATATTTTATTTTAATTAATTGAATACTATAGAAAGACAACAACCAAAATAATTAGAATAACCATTTATAAGCGAGGTTTAATCACTAATACAATTTTAATCATTTTATTTGATTTATTTTACGTTATACAACCTTAATAAGTACTTTGCAATATTAAATTTGATTCATGCAAATAAAATGTGAACTTCAAGACTATTAATCATACACTAATATTTAACATAGCAAGATATGCAACATATATTTCTTTATTTTCTAATTAATTGAATATAATATAGATAGAAATCAACAACCAAATAGTTGAAATGACTAATTAGTGAGTTCTACTCACCTTTTTGTTGTTGCTATTGAAAGAACAATTATATAAAAGCATCCACGCCACGTAAAATCCATATCACCAAGTAATAGAAATACACCATTTATCCATTATCTCTTGTTCCTTATTCTTTTTAATCTTCTTTTGATTTCTTTTCTCTTATATATATATATATATATATATTTTTTTTTTTTGTTTTGTTCTAAGTGAAACCATATTCTTTAGATACAAAGAAATAAACTATGACAAATTCCATAATTTTAAATTATCTACATATTAGTTTCCTTAACAACTAAAAAATTTCCATTACTTTTCTTTAAATAAAAGTTAACTTTTCATAACAATAGAATTCTTACCATATTATCCCACCTTAATAAAGAAAATTTTCTTTTTACCAAATATCTCTATTAATAAATATAGAATATTATTCTCTATTAAAAGTACTCTATTTATTATATACCTTATATTAACATCTCTTTTGAAAACTTTCCAAATATGAAAAATCTCTACAAAAAACTTAAAATTCAAAACACTAAATTCCTTCAATACAAATTTCAAAAATATTCTCTTGTTTTCCTCATTTCTCTTTTTATAATAAAAGTCAAACCAAAATTTTCTAGCATATTGACAATGCATTAAATATCTAATCCAAAAATACTAAATATTGTAAAATAATATTATACAAAAAAATAGGGACTTTACAGTTATACACATCTCAAAAGAATCTCGTCCCGAGATTCATTCGGAAGTAAGGTAAGCTATACGAATAAGTAATATTAGTTATTAAATTAGAACATACTCAAGAATGTACAGAGATTAAACTTAAGCAAGATAATGTTGATATTATTATTTTTTAAATAATTCCAAAATATATGTCCTCATGTCGTAACAAAATCTATTATATATAGTTTAATTATCTACTTTAAAACAAATTATTACTTTCACTTAACACACAAGATAAATATATCATTTTTCTTTATCATGTAGTTTCTTGACACGTAGCAAACTCTACGAAAAATAATATTCTACTTAAACTAATCAATAATGTGGGGTAAGTTCATCCTTGCATAAAACATTAAGAAGTTTTTCATTATCATGCACAAAAGAAAATTAGTGTCCTAATACACTTAAAACAAAAAATCACCGATGTCATTAAAACTACAATAAAAAAATCTCAAACATATTAATTAAGCGCACTCCCGTATCATATGAGTCAAATCAAAAGGGGAACATCTAATTATAGATGCAAATAATAATATGAATCAATAACGCATAAATATTCTACAACATGATATATATATATATATATATATAAATATTCTATATATATATATATATATTTTATATATATATATATATATTTATATATATTTTATTTTTATTTATTTATTTTTTCCTTTGTGTTCAAACCATCAACAAAACGCATGAAAATACTCTTATCAAACTTTACATCAATTTCTTCTCATGAACATATCAAAATTTATTTTCTTTTACTAGTAAACTATTTTTTTTTCTTACTAAACAAACAAATCAAGTTTCTCTTATTATCATGGATGACAATCTAAGCAACGTACATACTACGTATTTCATAAGAAAATTTAAACAACTAAACATATATAATTTATAGTTTCATCCATGACAACTAATTATGATAAACCATGAGACTAAATGTGGTGAAAGAAAATATCGACACACCAACACACTTTAAGTAAACAATAATAAAATTAATTTGTAGGCAAAAGTTATAGAGAACGGATGAATTAAACTAATTATTATGCATTTGAAATCTATGGAAATATCACAGGATAGTAACAACCTCAAATAATAAAACTTTATATTTACTTTAGTCATGCTCTTACAAACTCTTTTATTTTATTATTTTATTGTATTTACAAATGTTATTTCTTTGCATTATCAAACAAAATATTAAGGAACTCTAACTCAACTTCATGCCACTATAATTCATCAACATGAGAGAAAGATAAACAATCAAACATATAATACTCTCATTTAAGCAAGAAAAAATGAATCATTTAAAACTATATAAATCATAAACATTAAAATAACCATCGAATCCTAAATCATGAATGCAACTGGATAAAAAATAATAGGTATTCTAAAAGTAATTATTCATATCCATCTATCAAAATTAAAAAGAAATACTTGACATTCATTGTTATTATTATTATTACTAATTATTTTAAACAGTGAAAATGTTCAAAAAATTAATCCCCATATACAATGACAATTAAAATAAAACTTGCTACCGTATAACATGAATTTTAAAATTTTTAATTAGGATAATATAAACCCACTTCTAATATATCACCAACAACAAGTTATATTGGCATGAACAAAGTTCAATATATTAATTAAGACCAATAAATCCAAGACATATGTTTAAAAATACTTGAACATGTAAAAATCAATGTGAAACTAATGTAACAATATTAATCAATCATATCATAATTTATAGGCACGAAACACACATATAAGATAAAATAAAAAATTTGCTTGCTGTTGAAATAAGATCATCATTATATTAAGGCATCCTCTACATAAATTCCAATATAGTTTACGACAACCAATTATCACAACTATTTTAATTAATCATTAATAACACAACATTAAGAAATCAACCTACACATGCATGTCTTATTGGTGAAACAATATTATCATCATATACACACGGTAATAGTTCATCTATATACAATAATATAAGAAAGCGTGTATACACATCTCAAAAGGAATACATATATATATTTTATTTATTTTTCTTTCTATTTCTAACTAATCACATCTAACAAATTAATCTCTTATACTTTATAACATTATTCATTCATTTAAAAGTGTACGAGTGAGACGAGATAGTTCCTCCAACATATAGGCAATTAGTTCCTCACTCAATACGCCATAAAATCATCAATTAATGCAGCCCATTCAATATAGAATAAAATATCTCCTTGTTTCTTGAATAATAATATAACATTCAAATAAAAAGTTCACAAATATGTTATCGTACTTAATCCATAATCCATGTGAAAATGAACACCAACAATAAAATAACATTATAGCAGCACACATTGGTTTGGTAAAAACCGCTAATAATTAACATATAACAAATATAACTACTCCTCATATGATAAGGAAAAAAAATAAAAAAACATTTCATATGAACTCCATAAAAGTAACTGATATAAATATATACATTACACATACAAACAAATCAAGAAAAAAATTGACTTGCTTCATTTTTTTATTTTTTTTTCTTTGTAAAAATAAAATGACTAGCGCAAATAGTTTTGAAAATAATATTTTCTAAACAATACCCATAAATAACGATCTGAGGATCACTTAGACTTACCTAAGTCTAAGCTAACCAAATGCTCTGATACCAAACTGTCACACCCCGAATTTCGACAAAATTGGAAAAACAATTTTTGTTACTGACTCTTCGATTTTCGATGTGTGAAAACACAACCAATTAACTATCCAAAAACCCATCATCCATTTAATTATTCCAATAATTTGAAACCAATACAAATTTACAAATATGATTAAACAACTCCTCAATTATAATTACGACAAAAAAAACTTTTATCTCAACTCTATTACACCTTATTACAGTGAAAACCAATCAACAATCTTTCTTGAAATGTTAATGCCAGCCACATGCATTAATAAACCTTCTTCAACACTAGTTTTGTCAAGACTTATCGACTATGTTCATTTTATGAACACACCCGATAAGTAAACATACAAATTGGGTTAGCATTATAAACAATGTTGGTAAAAGTAGCCCTAAAATACAAATCATATTTATACATATATGTACACAATCAATAAAGCAGTTAGTTCCTCCACTGAGACATCTTAACTTCCAACTAATATTACAACACCCATAGGTACAATAATTTAAGGCAGGTAGTTCCTCTACTAAGGTGTTTTAGCTTCCAATCTAATAATGTCAAGGCAGTTAGTTCCTCCATTGAGGTGCCTTTCCACTACATCTAATTAATAAAAATAATAAAAGTCAAAACTTGCTTTATACTTGCACTAGCGTATGCTGTATCACAGAGTGGGTTATACCTACATAAATAATTAGTTCAACCTACCCTTCTGCAAGACCATTGTGAGTACACATAAATTATAATAAAAAATATATCATATACAAAATTACAACCATTCCATCAAACCAACGAGAACAACTCCATAACGAATTTCACAAACATAGTCAATCATTTATAATTGTCAATAACTTACACTTTGACATATTACAGTATATGGGCAGATAGAAGTTGCACAGATCATTGTAAAGTATATTACTCAAACAGTGGGAACTACAGCTCTAATAGTCAGCGAGAGAGAGTTCTTCATGGGTTTGAAAGTTAGAAATGTGATTGATCCTGTCATGAGAGAGGTTTTGGATGCTGATATTTCTGATACATAAATCAGAGAATCCTTGTTTGAGATGGAGAATAATAAAGTGCCACGGCCAGATGGGTATAATCCTTTCTTTTTTAAATACTGGTGGGATATAGTGGGGCAGGATGTCTTGAATGCAATCAAGAATGTCTTCAAAACTTGTAAGATGCCGAGGGGAACAAATGTTACGTTTCTATGCCTAATTCTAAAGATGAGCAATCCTTCTAAGGTGGAAGATTATGAGCTTATTGCACTTTGCAATACTCTTTACAAGTGTGTTTCCAAAGTGATTACATCCCGATTGAAATTGGTTATTTCAGAGATAGTACATGAGAATCAATCTGCCTTTATCCCTGAGAGATCGATACAAGACAACATCCTTCTAGCTCATGAAATGTTGAGAGGCTACAAAAGAAGACATGGTACCCCAAGATGTTCAGTTAAAGTGGATATTAGAAAAACATATGATAGGTAAGCTGGGAATCAATCCTAGTCAAGTTGGATAAATTTCTTTTCCCACCGAAGATGAAGAGATGGATACAGATGTTTATAAGATCACAATTCTATTCTATTCTTATAAATGGCTCACCGGAAGGGTTTTTTGCTGGAAGAAGAGGTCTAAGACAGGGCGATACCATGTCCCCATATATTTTTGTTTTAATTATGGATATTTTGGGATGTGTGATCAGAGAAAGTATTGATAACAAGCTGATCCAATATCATTCTAAATGCAGGAGGAGTCTACTCACCCACCTGACCTTTGAGGATAATGTTTTGATCTTTTGCAAAGGGGAAGTTACATCTGTTGCAGCCCTCAAAGATTGCTTGCATGCTTTTAGTGATGCTATAGGACTTCAAATCAATTCCCAGAAGACTAGCATTATGACTGGGGTTATGGGGCATCAAGATTCCATAGACTTGGCTCAAATTCTAAGAATTGAGCTTGTCAGACCTCCAGTGAAATACCTAGGTCTCCCACTCTTTTCTGCTCGATTAGGTATCAAAGATTGCCAACCTCTGGTTGAAAAAGTAACTGGGAAAATCAAGGATTGGAAAGCATGTTTACTTTCTCATGTAGGCAGACTCTAGTTGATTGTACCAATTATTAGCTCTCTACACATCTATTGGGCCAGAACTTTCATTTTACCAATAACTGTTCTAGAACAAATGGAAAAGATATGTGCTACTATCCTATGGAGTGGGACTGATATTGAAAGGTGTGTGCATCAAGCAAGTATTGGTACTATCAGCAAAGCAAAGGAAGAGGGAGGATTAGGCATTATGAATATGGAAACATGGAACACAGGTGTGCAATATGGGTTATTGTTCAAGATAGTGAGTAAAGAAAATACTCTGTGGGTTGATTGGATATGGAAGACTCAGCTCAATAATAAATTCTTGTGGACCATGGCTGTACCGAAAGACTGCTCCTGGTCATTGAGAAACATTCTAAAGTGTAAAAATATGCAAAAAAGACCTTATCCTTTACTCGATATCAAATGGAAAAGACACTCTATTATGGCATGATATATGGTGTAATAGCAGCCCTCTTCTGGAAAATACACAAGCTGTTATGAATATTCAGCATCCTCTCAATGCAAAGGTTAATGAGCTAATATCAAGTGGGGATTGGAATGGAATAGTTGAAAATATTCAGTGAAATTTTCTAAGGGAGGACATCAACTCTACTACAATTGAGAGACATTTAGAGAAAAATAGAGTAATTCTGAAGCCACATTAGAGTGGGAATTTCACGTCAAGCAGCACATATGAGGCCTTGAGAAGACATGGAGGGAAAGTCAGATGGCAGAGGTTAGTTTGGGGTTGATTAGTCATTCCACGACACTCCTTTTCTTGCTGGCAATTGTTCTCCAATAGCTTGTCAACTCAGGATCAATTAGTGTATAAAAAAAATCCTTACTCATTCTTCTTGCTGTCTTTGTAACCAAAGTAGAAAGTTCTCCAACCATCTCTATTTTGAGTGTGAATATTCTCGGTAATCATTGAGGGAATCATGTCGGTGCTTGGCATCATTTCATATCGCCGTAATTCGAATTGAGAATGGTCTTCCATACTGAGAATCTGTCGGGGAGTCAGACAAGTAACTGAAATTGTCAAGGCCTATATTTGTGTTGTTGTAGACGGGATTTGGATTATGCCAAGCTCTCGGGCTGCAGTTAAAGTTTGAAATAGTTAAACAACAAAATGTAAATTGGAATTGCCTAGAACAAGATAGTGTGAAATTGAATGCTGATGGGTCTTTGTCAGACAAGGGAACGGGTCACGGTGGTGTAATTCGGGACAGTATGGGAGTCTTGTTGGCATTGTATACAGGAAGTAGAGGTGACCAATCAATTATCTGCCAAGAGATGAAAGCCATAGAGGTTGGACTTTGCATTTGTCTGGAAATGGGATTACGAAAAGTGGAAGTGGAATCTGATTATCTCTCAGCAATATAGATAATAACAAAAATAGCCAAACCGCCATGGCTATGTCAAAATGTCTTGGCACATATATTAGACATTGCTATGAAATTCTTGAGTTGTAAATTTTCACATGTTTTTAGAGAGGTCAATAGGCCTGCAGATCATCTTGTAGGACTAGAGCCTTCACATTGTAATAAACTAACGCATTATGGACCTCCCATAGGTAGATAACTTAATAATCTCATAGAGGAGGATGCATTAGGAACCAGCTATGTACGATTTGGTTAATTTATATAGGTGGGGGTCTTCCTAACCCTAGCTTATTGTTTGAAAAAAAAATTATTATTTAGAGTTTCTTCAAGTGTCCCTAGAATCACGCCGTCTCTATGTTTTACCTAGTTTTCCTGGCTACCACAATCGCTACCTAACACCGGATATGCACATCTGCATGCCTCCCCTCACATAATGAACCACACCGTACGTAATTACTCTAAGAGGGATGTCGCATACCAGGTAATCCCCACACAGACGTCATTATGTGAGTAATGCCACTATTCGGCATAAAATATCGCAAGTCTCGTTCTGATTTTGCGAACGAGATAATCAAGCCACTATTTGGCTACGATTGCCCCACACAAGGGTCAATCAACATCTCATATGCCCTAAACAAGGGCCAATCATATCATATAAGCCCTACACAATGGCTAATCACATGAGTTGTGGTAGCTAGGTTCTAGGATTTTCATTACGTAATTTATTCAGGTATCATACATTTATATCTCATAACCATTTCACTCTATCACGTGCCAAATAAATTATTGCACTAAGCCACAATATTTGAAAATATCACCATCTATCTCATAACTATTTTATTATTTCACGTGCCAAATAAAATTATTGTACTAAACCACAATCCCTTTGGAAATATCCACAAGGACTATAATACCTCATATAACATCTCACAAATATAATAATGGAGCATTTACATTTATTTCTCAAAAATATCGCATTTAATAGATATCATAACATATCATATCATTTAGGGTCAATTTGAGATACCACCCCCCCCCCCGCCCCCCAACTAACGTCTCCCATCAGTGAATTAGTTTCTACTGACCAAAACACCCCTGTGTCCATTTGAGGAGTTTGCCAACATGGATTAATTGTCCACGTAATCATATAAGCAACACCATTGATCTAACCAACGGATGTGATGATTTAACCGTTATAGAGTTTTACACGGGGGTATCTCAAATAGTTTTACATATTACAGGGGGGATTCTAACATAAAAATATATTATATACTGCAATATGGTAGTTAGAGATATGTAACTTAAGTTGTCATATGCAGAAATGGTACTGTTCAGCTCTATGTTTTAGAACAGAAGGTTTCCGAACAAAAGGTTTCCACTCAAGAAAGACTTTCTCTCTTATCTATTCACTCTCAAAATAGTCCCTTAGAGCATCTTCAATGCAATTACTTGATTTGGAGTACAAAGTGATGTCATCCACTTAAAATATGATACTAGTTGAAGTATGAAAATTTTTCTGCACCAACCCACCACACTCCAAATTATTGTTTTATAATGAAATCTATCTTATAGACACAATTCACTTATAGTAAAATGTTACGACTCCTCTTTCCTTGCCACCACCCCATATCTCATCCATATAACTTACCAATCTCTACCTTACATCTTTCTACAAATAAAAAAATAAGCTTAGTTCCACCCATTACTAATCCCAATTTTAGCACAATGATTTTTGGTGTAAATTTATCTCTTCATAAAATTGAGATGGATGAGTCAAATCAAGATCAAACACTACTTGCTCATTTCATTCAAACAAATCACACGATAATTGGGAATTTGAGGTTAATAAAAACGATAAAGGAAGGTTCCAACAGTTCCTTGGTCGGCATCGCAAAATTCGTTGTAGGCAGAGTCATATAGCTTTTCAAGCTGCTTTGATAGACCATTTTGTAGGAACTATTATGGTTTCGCCAAATGATTTACTACGAACCGCGAAACACCCACACGTAGCGGAATAAAGGGTGTCACGGTTTGGTTAGAAATTTACCTTTTAGATCAACTTCTTGATATCTTTGAGAATCCAATAGCTATGAATCTGAACCAACCTCTTGATCTTCTGTTGTATTCCTATCTTTAGATTGGACGTTGTGTGGGCAATGATCTACCAACCTCTCCTTCCTCACTTGGCCTCTATCACTCACAAAATTGGATCCAATTTTTGGATCTAATTTTCTTGAGCAAAACCTTGATTTTTCTTGTGTAGAAAACGGCCAGAGAAAGAGGTTTCCTTTATATAGGCTACAACAGGGACCATGAGGAAAAATTAGGGTTGGGCCTCCTGACGGGCTTGGGCTTCCCATGTTCGCCCAGAACACACAGCCCAAGTCCGTCAACAAATGGCTTATTCCACTAAAGGCCATTGTTGCACTACCGCCCTAATCCCAAATTATGTGTCAGCGTTTATGGGCTCCATATTATATGCTCGTTGATCTCCTCGTGTTTAAGATATCGAATGTTCGTTGATTAAGTCAACTTACTGACAACTACATTAATCAACTTCTTATGTTCTTGAGTAGTACCACTCAACCTCATTGTCATGTCAGAATAAATCCACCTGCAGGGTTTACATGACAGTCTTTTTAAGCTCCTCAAGGGAACATCATCAACCCGACTTCCTGCGGGTCACGGATTCTTTCTATAATCAATAGCACACCTTACATACAATGTCATTACCCAATCCATCGAGTTTGTTGATTCACAAATGAATCTCACTCATTGATGATTTAAAGCAATGTACAATGCACATAAGTGCCCGTTATTATATCCGAATTAAGAGGACAAGCATCCATAATAACAGAGGTGTTTGTTTTCTTATATAGTCAGTATAAAGATAAACAACCTCACTTGGTCCTATTCAATACACACAAAGTGTACTAGTGTAATCCTATAGTCAAGATATACTAATACTAGATTATACTACAACCATACCAATGGTTTGTCAAAATCCATTTAGGTTGTGAACGTTTACTTATACTTTATAAGGTACTGATGATATGATCTTTTGTGTGTTACCACACACCATATCATCTACAACATAAAGTATTAAACACATGCATATAACTAATAACATATATAATATGCATAACATTTGCCCATATGATTCTCATTCAAAATATAGAGAATTAGAGTTAATACAAAAGTAATGCTTTTAGTATATAACCCTATCACATTTGTGGGAATTGTGTGGACAAAATTAATTCAGCAATAGTTGATATGTGCTGCTCTATGTCACTTTCTTATTTTGGTGCAAGTTTGTTTCACTTATTATTTTGTTGTAAGTTATTCTCAATTAAATGTGAAATGGTTTTTTCAACTGAATGTGAAGTATTGTTTTGTTCAGGCTTTCTCTTTAAAGGACATGTTTGAAGGCATCTTATATATAGTGTCTTGAACAACCTGTTACTGGGCAGCTTATATACGATAATGTATAAGCTGTGAGCAACATTGTATAAGCTGTGCATGACACTATATAACAGAGAAAGTTTATATACGATAATATGTTTATATACGACAATGTATAAGTTGTGCACGACACTACATAACAGAGAAAGTTTATATACGACAATGTATAAGCTGTGCACGACACTATATAAGTTTGTCCACAACTGAAGCACACACTTGTAGAGAGAATCATATGTTTTTAACATATCAACACACCATCCTTGAATTAGAAATTATTCATAGTGATAGAAAAGTAATTAAATTTGGTTGTTTGCATATGTGGCAAGTTAGGGCAACTTGGGCACCTTGTATGGAGTGGCACTTGACAAAGCAAATCAGGCCTTATATTTGACCCCCAAAATAGAGTATGTGAGTTGTCAACTTGATATATGGTATAGGTTGGTGTGGAAAATTTGAGCTACCCACTCTAAACATAGGACAATAGAGTAGCAGTGAAGATGCTTTATATATTGGGTACAATTTATGAGTAGATATGACACTATAACTGTCATACTTATATGTTATGTCACTTCTTACAACATACATCTACAGACTACTCAAACCTTCTGTTCGGAAACATAGAGGTGAACAGTACCATTTCTGCATATGACAACTTAAGTTACATATCTAAAACTACCATACTGTAGTATAAAATATATTTTTATGTTAGAATCCCCCCTGTAATATGTAAAACTATTTAAGATACCCGCCTGTAAAACTCTATAACGGTTAAATCATCACATCCGTTGGTTAGATCAATGGTGCTGCTTAAATGATTACGTGGACAATTAATCCATGTTGGCAAACTACTCAAATGGACACAGGGGTATTTTGGTCAGTAGAAACTAATTCACTGACGGGAGACGTTAGTTGGGGGGGTATCTAAAAAAAACTTCTCAAACAGGTCTCTCGATTTCTGCATAACATTTTTATAGCATTTTAGGAATGTCATGTCACCTCGAAATCTTACGTACAACTTTGATTCACATTACAATAATTTCTAATTAATCCATCCTAACACCATTTAAACATCAAACACGTCTCAACAATAAATAAATTTCCCATTACAAAATTTCCAATTTGTTACGTATATCACATGCTAACAAAATCTATAAGTAATTATACTCATACAAAACCAACATTTAATACATATATTGTAATTCATCTGAAAATCTTTAATTTATTTATGTCACTATTCAAATGAAACAACCACCAAAAATTGTATGTTAGAACTCCTAATATATACAACTTAAAAATAGTGGCTAATCACTAGGCATGCATTTTTTTCCCTTTTTATCTCCTTTTCATTATACAACGTGAGTAAGTACTATGACCTAATCAAATTCATGCAAATATATGTAAAACGATATTGATATTTATCATTTCATAACTAATATATATACACTAATATTTTACATTCCAAGTACCAATTCATTTCATAAATATCAACCCGCTATATTCAAATTTTATTTTAATTAATTGAATACCATAAAAAGACAACAGCCAAAATAATTAGAATAATCATTTATAAGCGGGGTCTAATCACTAATACAATTTTAATCATTTTCTTCGATTTATTTTACGTTATTCAATCTTAATAAGTGCTTTGCAATATTAAATTTGATTCATGCAAATAAAATGTGAACCCTTATGATTACAAGAACCGTTTGAAGACTATTAATCATACACTAATATTTAATATTCCAAGATACACAACATATATTTCTTTGTTTTCTAATTAATTGAATGTAATATAGATAGAAATCAACAACCAAATAATTGAAATGACTAATTTGTGAGGTCTACTCACCTTTTTGTTGTTGTCATCGAAAGAACAATTATATAAAACAATCCACGCCACGTAAAATCCATATCACCAAGTAATAGAAATACTCCCTTTCTTCATTATCTTTTTTTTCCTTATTCCTTATTCTTTTTAATCGTCTTTTGATTTCTTTTTCCCTTTTATATATATTTTTCTTTTTCTTTTGTTCTAAGTGAAACCATATTCTTTAGATACAAAGAAATAAACTAAGACAAATTCCTAAATTTTAAATTATCTACACATTAGTTTCCTTAGCAACTAAACACTTTCCATTACTTTCCTTTGAATAAAAGTTAACTTTCCATAACAATAGAATTCTTACCATATTATCTCACCTTAATAAAGAAATTTTTCTTTTTACCAAATATCTCTATTCATAAATATAGAATATTATTCTCTATTAAAAGTACTCTATTTATTATATACCTTATATTAATATCTCTTTTGAAAAATTTCCAAATATTAAAAATCTCTACAAAAACTTAAAATTCAAAACACTAAATTCCTTTAATACAAATTTCAAAAATATTCTCTTGTTTTCCTCATTTCTCTTTTTATAATAAAAGTCAAACCATAATTTTCTAGCAGATTGACCATGCGTTAAATATCTAATCCAAAAATACTAAATTTTGTAAGATAATAATGTACAAAAAAAAATAAGGGTTTACACAAATTCTCCCACTAGAACTGCTGCTATAGTTGTTCACAAAAAGCCATGATGGACAACAGAGGTTGCTGATTCATTGGAACTTCTCAATATTCACTTTATTTTCCAACATACGAAAAAGACATAAATTTTTCTCTTTTCTAAATTTACTCAAATATCTAGCTCTATTGAGGTCATTCAGGCCCCTAACATTCCATATTGCTAACTTTGACATGACTAATGTTTGTGTTTTCCTTTCCTACCAGAACCCTTATTCTTGTCCTTCCCTTTCTTGTTGGAGTTAAGATGCGGTTGGTGACCCTTAGTCTGAGACCTTGGTTGTCACTTGCAAGAGGAGAAAAGCTGGTGTGACTTCATGTTTCAGTTTCTCATCATTAAAGAATTCCTTCTCAGGTTCTGACAGATCATCATCAATGACACTATCCTCAAGAGATGTTGCTTCATATATTACTGGTTCACCATGAAATTGAGGTTCTTCTGCAGATTCTGGGACTTCAGAGTACACTACCTGATAGGGTTATATACTAAAAACATTACTTTTGTATTAACTCTAATTCTTTATATTTTGAATGAGAATCATATAGGCAAATGTTATGCATATTATATATGTTATTAGTTATATGCATGTGTCTAATACTTTATATTGTAGATGATATGGTGTGAACACACAGAAGATCATATCATCAGTACCTTATAAAGTATAAGTAATCATTCACAACCTAGATAGATTTGGACAAACCATTGGTACGGTTGTAGTATAATCTAGTATTAGTCTATCTTGATTATAAGATTATACTAGTACACTTTGTGTGTATTGAACAGGACCAAGTGAGGTTGTTTCTCCTTATACTAACTATATAAGAGAACAAACGCCTCTGTTATTATGGATGCTTGTCCTCCTAATCCGGATATAATAACGGGCACTTATATGCATTGTACATTACTTTAATTCATCAATGAGTGAAATTCATTTGTGAATCGACAAACACGATGGATTGGATAATGACATTGGATGTAAGGTGTGTTGTTGATTATAGAAGGAATATGTGTCCCGTAAGAAGTCGGGTTGATGATGTCCCCTTGAGGAGCTCAAAAAGATTGTCATATAAACCCTGCAGGTGGATTTATTCCGACATGACAATGAGGTTGAGTGGTACTACTCAAGGACATAAGAAGTTGATTAATGTAGTTGTCAGTAACTTGACTTAATCAACGGACATTCAATATCTTAAATATGGGGAGATCAACGAGCATATAATATGGAGCCCATAAATGTTGACATGTAATTTGGGATTAGGGCGGTAGTGCAACAATGGCCTTTAGTGGAATAAGTCATTTGTTGACGGACTTGGGTCGTGTGTTCGGGGAGTACATGGGAAGCCCAAGCTCGTCAGGAGGCCCAACTCATGGTCCCTGTTGTAGCCTATAAATAGAATACTCTTTCTCTCTGGGCAAAATTCACTATTCATTGGATCTAAAAAGAGGCAAGAAAAGTAGATCTGAATTCGTTTCTGATCTTGAGAGAAAGAAGGGGATTGGTAGATCGTTGCCCACACAACGTCCAATCTGTTCTAAAGGAATACAACATAAGATCAAGAGGTTGATTGTTGATTCAGATTCATAAAGCTTGGATTCTCAGAGTTATCAAAACCGGATCTAAAAGGTATGTTTTCCAATCACAAATCGTGGACACCTATTAATTCCGCTGCGCGTTGTGTTCGCGGTTTGTAGAAATATTTGCATTCTGAATAACGGTTCCTACACTACCAACTTAGTATTGTGTGTGTTTTCTTCCTCAGTGAGTTGAAAAATCGCATATCTACCACCATTAACAACTAGAGTGCATGCCTTTCCATTTTCAATCCCTATATTGTTCTTGTCTGCTGGTTTTTGCTCCTGTATAAGGAATTAGAGCTCTCGTAGTTACCTCCTCTATTGCAAAACCATTAACACGTTCACCTTGTACATTTCTCACATAAGGTACCATAGATAGGGACGCACTAAGTATTGTCAGGTTATCCTCTGTTTGACTATTAGCTCCCAAATTTCGAGTATTGTTCATGCCAGCTTCAGCAGTACTACTGACTTGGTTAGCAGTTGTACTCGCTTCACCCCTCTCCTCCCATCAAACATTCCATCTGCTGACAATTCTAACACCACATCTGGCTGTAGAATGCCCAAACTTGTTGCACTTCTCACATGATGAAGGCTTCCATGCATATTCCACATGCACTAACAACTACCTCCCTCTCCTTCACTTTGAGCCTCACTATTGATTCATACTTGTGATTCACAGGGATCTCCACACAGACCCTTGCAAAAGACAATCTCTTTGTTTTAATAGTTGCATCATCCATGAACATAGGACCTCCTACTAAACTTGCAACATAGGATAACCCATCAAATGCCCACATTTCTTTTGGGACATCATTAAGCTTCACCCACACTGGAATTGTTGTAAGTTTGTGTCTCTGAGTATCAATACCCACACTCCATGGTTTAAGCACAAAGATCCTTCCAGCAATAAAAACCGGACCTAATTCTAGAACAATTTGTCTATCTTCTCTACTGGTAAAGTTTATATAGAAAAGTTCTTTGTCAGTTGTTATATCAAAACTCACCTTAAGTTTCCATGTTTTTGTCAGGAAATCTTTAACAAAAGGGAATGATAATCTCTTATCAAGGAAATAACCAACAAGGTAGTCTTTCCATTATTTGATTCCCTGGTTAACCAAATCATCTGGGACCAATGCAACCTCATCATTGATCAATGGTGAGACGATTTTGAGAGTGGTGAGGGAAGTTGACGCACCAGACCCATGAAAAAGAGCACTCCAAGAAGTAGGAGTAGCATTGTCAGAGTTACTAGTAGGAGTGCTAGTGGTATTCACCATAGAATTAGAGAAAAGAGTATGCTTGAAGAAAATGATCGAAACAGTCCTATCCGGGAAAGAAAGAGAACAAAGAAAGAGATAAAAAGCTCTTACCTAACAAAAATTAATACACATAGTAATATTTTGGTACACAGGATCATGAGATGAAATTGGCTTATGTTACCTGTATCAACCCCTATCTGGATTACTGAGAGGAAAAAGAAGAGGAGGAAGAAAAAGAGAGAGAGGGAAAACGAAAAGGAACCAAGACTTAGGGTCTTAATAGTAGCAATTTCTGATCATACATTTGGCGCCGTCTGTGGGGCAGAGGTAGGTCCACGACTTGAGAAGAAGGGAAATTTGCTGAACATGGCTCCAGCTAAAAGAGAAAGAGGTAGAGGAACAGGGAGAGGTTGAGGTAGAGGGAGACCGAGGAGGGAGGAGACCGTTCCAAATGAAACGACGAGTGTGGAAAACATAAAGGTGGAGGAAGAGGAGGTTGAAGATTCAGTGGTTGAGGCGACTAGGTTGCTTCAGGAGGAGGTAGCTAGGCTTAGGGAAGAGAATGATGAGTTGAGGAGAGAAAGAGAAGACACTCAGGGGGGAGCGAAAACAGCAGTACCGACGGGTAGTGAAGTGGAAGTGCAAAGTGAGGAACTTCCTCAGGCAACTGGGCGAACCATACAGGAGGCATTACCATGGAAATGGTGCAGGCGATGATCGAAAGAGACAGAGAGGCTAACCACGCAGTGGAAAAGGAGAACCAGGACGCAGCTAAAAAGGTGGTAGAAAACCTAAATTAGAATCCACTCGCTGACTCGGTCTAAAATTCTGAGGTACCCAAGAGGTTCACGCAACCACGGTTTGAAAGGTACGATGGAAAAGGAGATCCGGATGACCACTTGCATCACTTCAGGTAGTAGATGCCGCTGTGGCAAGAGGCGAAGTATGACAGACTCCGTTGCATGATGTTCCTTGCCAGTCTGAAAAGGGGAGCATCCGACTAGTATTATCGGTTGGCGTCGCGGAGTATACAAAGGTTCGAGGAATTGGAACAAGCTTTTGTGAATCACTTCATCCATCAGAAGAAGAAGGTAGTTTATGTAGCCGATCTCTTTAATGTCAAGCAGAAGTCTGCCGAGACACTCAGAAACTTCCTGTGCAGATTTAAGGAAGAGACGCTAAAGGTAGAAAATTTGGATGAGCGTACCATGGTCATAACATTCCAGCATGGGTTGAAACAGGGAACCTGGGTGCATGAATTAGTATCTAAGATCGAAGTGACCACCTTGCATGCTTTGTACCTGAAGGTAGATAAATCCATCCGGTACGAGGACATTTTATAGAGAACCAGTAAGGAACACAGGAAGGCCGACAAGTCAGTGCATGCCATGGGAGTAGAGGACTGGAGAGACGGGGAAAGAGCTGCGGCAAGAGATGGAGGTAATTACAAGGGGGAGACACATAGAGCAGAGAGAGGCTGAGACCAAGCACGAAGGGAGTACAGGGAGAGAAAGCCTTACCGCGAAATAAACTTAACTCCATTGAACAAGTCGTTGGAGGAAATCTTGCCGCTGATCAAGGGACAGTGGCACTATGAAGAACCGTAGAGCTCGCCTAAGGAGATAGAGGGAAAGCCGTTATGTGCATATCATCAGGTCAGAAATCATGCTACCAATGAGTGCTTTGCTTTACAATGGTTAGTAGAAATAATGATTGGGAGAGGACAGCTGAAGGAGCATGTCAAGGAAGTGCAGCCAATCGAAAGGGCTCCTGTCGCGGCCCGAATCTTGGGCAGGATAAATGTTATTTTCATTGGAGAAATGCTAGGAGGGAACGCCCACAGAGATAAGGTGAGGAGGACGGCCAGTCTACAGCAAGTGAATGAAGTGGTGAGTAGTCCGCGACCAGTTCTAGGAGGTGTCAAAGGGAATGATAGGATCGAGTTCACTCTAAAGGATCTATAGTCGGTAAGCGAGCCTCATGAGGATGCGCTGGTGATTACCATAGCTATGGGGAATTACATGGTGAAAAGGGTGCTGATAAACTGTGGGAGTTCAGTGGATTTGCTATTTCAGAGAGCGATGGAAGAAATGGGCAGAGAAAAGAAGCAGATGAAGCCCCCTCAGACCAACTTGTTCGGGTTCAACAGCAGCATGACTGAGCCATTAGGGGAACTAGTGCTGCCGGTGACCACGGGGCCAGTGACCACCTTCACCCGATTCCTAGTAGTGGATACTAACTCACAATATAACGCGATCCTTGGAAGGAAATGGATTCATGAGATGAAGGCGGTCCCGTCTACTTATTACAAAGTGATCCGTTTCCCGACAAACAGAGGGATATACGAGATAAGGGGAGACCAGATCGTGGCACAGAACATCCACCAGGTGACAGCAAAGGCTCTTAGCCACGCGCCTAATAAAGAGGCTCCAGAGATAGGGGACACGCTGGCATAGCAATTACAGATCGCGGCCGGAGAGAAGAGGCCGCTTGTCGGGAGCAAGACAATGGACGTGATTGAGGTCGTGAACATCGGGGTAGCAGAGGAGGAGAAGTTTGTGAACATAGGGACAAGTTTGTCAGAGGATTGGAATAGGAAATTAGTGGCCTTGTTGACTGAGAATAGCGATGTATTTGCAAGGACGATCGAGGACTTGGCGGGTTTGGATCTAGAGTTTTCATGTCACAGGTTGCATATGCGGGAGGGTGCATGCCCAGTCCAATAGAAAATGAGGAGTATGAAGCCTCAGTATGCACAGGGAATTCGAGAGGAGGTGAAGAAGTTGAAAGATGCTGGGATCATCCGCGAATGCCAGTTTACTGAATGGCTATCGAACGTAGTAGCGGTACCAAAAAAGAATGGGAAAGTGAGAATGTGCGTGGACTTCACGGACGTCAACAAGGAGTGTCCAAAGGATTGTTACCCGATACCGCGGATAGATGAGTTGGTGGACCGAACAATGGAGTATAAGTTTTTTTCATTCAAGGACGCATCCATGGGCTACAATCAGGTGGTGATGTACGACCCAGACCGGGAAAAGACAACGTTCATAGTGGAAGGAGGAACGTACTGTTACACCAGAATGCCTTTTGGACTAAAGAATGCGGGGGCAATATTTCAGCGAGTGGGGGAAAAGATGTTCGAGACTAAAATCAGAAAGAAAATGGAGATCTATATAGATGACATGGTAGAAAAGAGTATGCCTGAAGAGGAGCATTTGGAGGGCCTGAAAGAGATGTTCTCTATACTGCGGAAACACAAGATGATGTTGAACCCAGAGAAATGTACATTTGGGGTGACATCCGGAAAGTTCCTGGGGTATATAGTCACGTATTGTGGCCTAGAGGCGAACCCAGACCAGATTAGAGCCTTGTTGGAAATGCCATCTCCGTAGAATGTGAAGGAGGTTCAGAGGCTGGCTGGTAGGGTCACGACACTCAATAGGTTCATATCTAAGTCATCGGATAAGTGCCGACCCTTGTAGCTACTATTAAGGAAGACGACTGACTTCTAGTGGACTGAGGCATGTGAAAGGGCTTTTCAGGAATTGAAAGAATATTTAGGCAAAGCCCCGATCCTGTCGTGGCCAAGGCAGGGAGAGAAGCTGTATTTATACCTGGGGGTATCAGAGTGTGCAATTAGTTCAGTGTTGATAAGGATGGTGGGCAAGGAAGAGTAAAATAATGTTGGACACTGAGACGAGATATAGTAGGATTGAAAAGTATGCCTTGGCTCTGATCTTCTCTGCACTCAAGTTGAAACCTTACTTCGATGCTCATTTGGTGGTGGTGGTGACCAACTTGCCACTGAAGCAGGCACTGAAGGCAGAAAAATCAGGGAGAACGTTGAAATGGGATGTGCTGCTCAGTTCATATGACATTGAGTACCAAGCCAGGACTACGGAGAAGGCCCAGGTGATGGCGGAATTTCTGGCTGAGTTTTTGGCCAAGGACCCCACCTGGGGGGAAGAGATGATCATGGAACCAGAGGCAGACCAAAACCACGACCCCTTGGACCCTTGGGACATGCAGAATGGATGGAGAGTCTTTAAAGATGGGTCTGCTACCGACGCAGGTAATGGCATTGGGGTGGTGCTGGCCACCCCAGAGAATACTCGCCTAGAGTTGTCGATGAGATTGGGCTTCCCAGTTTCGAACAACAAGTCTGAATATGAGGCAGTGATAGGAGGTTTGGATTTGGCTAAGGACTTAGGTGTGTGTGTACTGACAGTATACTTTTGATTCGAATTTGGTAATATGTCAAGTCAATGTAGGATTTGTGGCGTGGTGCCCTAGGATGGCAAGGTATCTAAAGGTATTGCGGAGAAAGGCAGGAGAATTTGAGAAAGTCAGTTTTGCCCACCTAGGTAGGGGAGAGAATAGACACGCCGACGCCTTGGCGTATGTGGCCACCGTACTCCCGGGAACAGAAGGTAGGTCCATTGAAGTCAGGGTGCTAAGCAAACCAAGCACCGCGGAGGAAACGGGGGTGTGCCTGACTACAGAGCATGAGCAGGGGTGGATGGAACCTATCAAGGGATACCTTTTGGGGATAAAAATAGATGACAAGTGGGAAAGGAGGAGAATGGAGTAGAGTGTAGGAACCGTTATTTTCAGAATCAATATTTCTACAAACTGCGAGAACCACGCGCAGCGGAATCAATGGGTTCTCACGATTTGGATAGAGAACATACCTTTTAGATCCGGTTTAGATAACTCTAAGAATCCAAGCTTTATCAAATCCAAAATCAACCCCTTGATCTTCAGTTGTATTCCTTTAGAACAAATTGGACGTTGTGTGGGCAACGATCTACCAATCCCCTTCTTTCTCACGAAGCTAGATCCAATTTTAGATCTATCTTTCCTTGCCTTTTTTTCTAATCCAGTGAATAGTGAATAGGTTAATTTCGGCCAGAGAGAAAGAGTATTCTATTTATAGGCTACAACAGGGACCATGAGGAGAAATTAGGGTTGGGCCTCCTGACAGGCTTGGGCTTCCCATGTTCGCCCCGAACACACGGCCCAAGTCCGTCAACAAATGGCTTATTCCACTAAAAGTCATTGTTGCACTACCGCCCTAATCCCAAATTATGTGTCAGCGTTTATGGGCTCCATATTATATGCTCGTTGATCTCCCCGTGTTTAAGATATCGAATGTCCGTTGATTAAGTCAAGTTACTGACAACTACATTAATTAACTTCTTATGTCCTTGAGTAGTACCACTCAACCTCATTGTCATGTCGGAATAAATCCACCTGCAGGGTTTACATGACAATCTTTTTGAGTTCCTCAAGGGGACATCATCAACCTGACTTCTTGCAGGACACGAATTCCTTCTATAATCAACAGCACACCTTATATACAATGTCATTACCCAATCCATCGAGTTTGTTGATTAACAAATAAATCTCACTCATTGATGATTTAAAGCAATGTACAATGCATGAAAGTGCCCGTTATTATATCCAGATTAGGAGGACAACCATCCATAATAACAGAGGCGTTTGTTCTCTTATACAGTCAGTATAAAGAAAAACAACCTCACTTGATCCTGTTCAATACACACAAAGTGTACTAGTGTAATCATATAGTCAAGATAGACTAATACCATATTACACTACAACCGTACTAATGGTTTGTCCAAATCCATCTAGGTTGTGAACGATTACTTATACTTTATAAGGTACTGATGATATGATCTTTTTGTGTTCACACCATATCATCTACAACATAAAGTATTAGACACATGCATATAACTAATAACATATATAATATGCATAACATTTGCCCATATGATTCTCATTCAAAATATAAAGAATTAGAGTTAATACAAAAGTAATGCTTTTAGTATATAACCCTATCACAGAGGTCCCAGAGATACGTTCTGCTGGATTGAGAGTTATATCGATGGAGTGTCAGTGGGCTGCTCCTTAAGTGCCTGGGACCACAGAAGGTGCAAGAGGTGTTGGGTGAGGTACATGAAGTAGATTGTGGAGGCCACTTAGCTGGAAGGATAACCGCTCACCGACTGCTATCACAGGGTTACTTTTGCCCACACATGAAGAGAGATGCAATCGAGTATGCCAACAAATGCCAGAAATGCCAGATCTTTATGCCGCTAATACACGCGCCCGCAGAATCGTTGCACAAGGTCTTTATCCCATGGTCATTCTCTATGTGGGCGTTGGATGTCGTCGGACCTCTGCCTATGGCTAGCGGGAAAAGGAGGTTTATGTTAGCCATGACTGACTATTTTACTAAATGGGTTGAGGTGGTGGCTCTGCAACAAGTGAAGGAGGAACAGGTGAGAAAATTCTTGTAGGAGAATATAATATTCAGATTTAGACTACTGCACACCATCGTTGTAGACAACGGGACCCAGTTCACAGTGGGAAAAGTGAGAGCCTTCCTCTAAGCCTTCAAGGTGAAGCAAGGTTTCTCAGCCCTTTACAATCTAGAGGGGAATTGACAGGCAGAGTCTTCAAACAAAGTTATCATGGATAACCTGAAGAAAAAGCTGGAGGAACGCAAGGGGTGTTGGGCAGATGAGTTATACCATGTTCTGTGGGCTTACCACACAACACCGCGGACATCTACAAGGGAATCCCCATTCGCTATGGCCTATGGGGTAGAGGCAGTGATTGCAGTGGAAATGATGGCGTCAACGACTAGAACCAAGGCTGCGGACGCGGGGGTTAATGAGAAAGTCTTGGCTGGGGAACTGAACCTTACAGAGTAAAGGAGAGACACCGCGCACATTAGAATGGAAGAGTACCACCGGAGGTTACAGAGATAGTATAACAAGCGGGTGAAGCCGCAGAAGTTTATGGTGGGCGATGGGGTACTTCGGAGGGTGACCCCAGCCACCAGGAAGGAGACCGATGGGAAGCTGGGACCTAACTGGGAGGGACCATACACTGTGGTGGAGGCTGGAGTTTCTAGGACCTATAGGTTGCAGACGCCTCAAGGGGGTAACATTAAGCGGTCGTGGAACATCAGATTGTTGAAGGAATTTCATGAGTAACTTTGTCTTTAATGTTTTTAATTAAAGAAAATTGTATTTGATTCATTCAAGCCTTGTAATAGTATTTTGAGTTAGCTATTATTTTAATGAAAGCAATAGCAAATTTCCTCCATCTAATAAGTGTGCATCCGTTCATGTGTGAATTAGGCCAGGGGCAACGGACAAGGGGTTCCAAACTCAAAATCAACTCCTTAGACAAATTGGGGGCAAGCTGAGTGGCCCGAGCATACTTAGCGGCCCTCAACATCTCCACGATCAACTTGGGCGCAAGCTGAGTGGCCCAGGAATACTCAGTGGCCCTCAACATCTCCACGATCAACTTGGGGGCACGTTGAGTGGCTCGGGCATACTCATTGGCCCTCAACATCTCCACAATCAACTTGGGGGCATGCTGAGTGGCCCGGCATACTCAGCGGCTCTCAACATCTCCACGATCAACTTGGGGGCAAGCTGAGTGGCCCAGGCATACTCAACGGCCCTCAACATCTCCACGATCAACATGGGGCACCTTGCGAGGGGGGCGGACATACCGCCCCTCAACATCTCCACAATCAACTTGGGGGCACGCTGAAGGGCCCGGACTTACTCAACAGCCCTCAACATCTCCACGATCAACTTGGGCGCACGCTGAGTGGCCCGGGCATACTCAGTGGCCCTCAACATCTCCACGATCAACTTGGGGGAATGCTGAGTGGCCCAGGCATACTCAGCGGCCCTCAACATCTCCACGATCAACTTGGGGGCACGTTGAGTGGCCCGGGTGTACTCAGCATCCCTCAACATCTCCACGATCAACTTAGAGGCATGCTGGGGGGCCCGGGCATACTCAGCGGCCCCCAACATCGCCAAGGAAAACTTGGGGCAAACCAAACGTCCCCCAATCCTTCTGTGAGAACTTCAGAAAGGCGCTCATGACATACGTAAGTGCCAGCATGGAACAAGGTGATAAGTAAATAGGAAAGGATGGTAACACAATTACAAAAAAAATGTATTGATTGCAAGGATTTCACCAAACGAGTGTTAAACAAGCAACTGAGGCCCACCGTGGTTTGCTGGGACTACCCAAAAATCCAGACCCGAGGGTTATAACAAAAATTTAGAACATCAAAGATCAGATTTAAACTGTACAGCATGCTAAGCTGATAGGCAGAAAGAAATCCAAGTGTGCTTCATTTCAATTCGCCTGAGGCGTCCACTTGTAGGTCGCCCTCCTCCACCGCGTCAGTGGATTCATCGACGTCAATGGGAGATGTCGACACCCCAGGAGTAGCAGTGGCTTCTGTCTCAAGAGCAGGTGAGATGGCCGCGAAGTCTGTGGGAGCCAAAGCAGAAGACCGTTCAGGAAGAAGACGTCCGGCGGCAGTTAGAGTTTCCAGCAGTTGGTTCAGTTCTCGGGCAATCTTTTTGGCAGCCAGGACCTTGAAGTGTTCAGCGGCATCTTTTAACAACTGCTCCAGGTCAGCTTGAGCGGCGGCCCTATCGGCCTCCCTCTGGCTTTCCAGCTGGGGCGCGACGCCGGCCACATAGTCCTTATAGACCTATTTTGCACGCTGGAGCTCTTTGTGTTGATTAAGAGCCGAGAGATGGGGGTCATCTCTTTCCTTCTCCATTTAAGCATATCTCGCTTTCCACCCGACGACCCATGGATCTCAGCCTTCGCTGACTCAAATGCAACCAGAGTGTTTGTTAAACCGCGAATCACGTAACCCACATCCAGGCTCAGCTGAAGACGAAGGCAAAGTTAGAAAAAAGTAAGCAACAAAGAAGGAAAAGGAAAAGATGGGGAGCATACCCTTTCCCAGCTAGTGTAAATTGCAGCCCGGTGGGAGGCGAAGGAGCCAAAATCCTCATAAACTTGATCCCTTGGGAGATGCAAACTGAAGAAGAGGGACGTGGCCACTGTAGGGTTATGCAGTGCGGAGTCACGAGTGGTGACGTCGTGGTCCCTGGCCTTGAATTGAGGATGCCAAATTTCGGCAGGCCCAGCGGGCAGGGGACCAATAGGGACCGCCTCTTTACCAGTACGGCGGGAAGATGGTCATGGTGATGCTGGCCGAGAGGTAGGAGCCGGGGCAACAGGGGCAGTAGTCTTGGCCTTCTTGGTAGGAGGGTCCTTGGCCGCTGTGTTGTTAGGCGCCTCGCCCTCATAATCGCTGTCCCAAAGCTTGAGTTTGGTAACATCCATGTTGTCAGAGGTGCCTGCAGGGGGGGCAAAATCGTCTCCCTAATAAGCTATGGAAGAATAAGACCTAGGGAGTGCAGTAGGGGGCATTGAGAAAGAACCAACTGAGGGCTTACGAGTCTGAGAGGTTACAGCCTTCTGGATGAGAGCTTAGCTATGGGAGATCTTTGTGGCATACCCGAAGGATCGATGGACTGGGGCATTCGCTTTTCGTTTCTTGGTGGGAGATAGTTTGGGTTTCCTCTCTTTTGGCGGGGGCAAAAGGTATATAGGGCCGCGATATTTACCAATGTCCTTAAGGGAAGGATCTCAGAAGAGCGGACTCCCTTTATCTGGGTCAATGCCGAGGACGTTGCACTAGCTGACCCCTAGGTTGTGGAGTCTGGTGAAAATCTCAGAGGAAACACCAGTGTATATCTGGGAGTGAGAATTCGGGTTCCAACCTGAAAAGCAGATGAAAAGACAGGTCAAGGAGAATTCGGGTTCCAACCTGAAAAGCAAACGAAGCAATCGACTCCACTCACCGCGGTGGATAAAATGGGAGTGCCTCAAGGACAATTCAGGGGGAAGAGCAGTGGAAAGGAAGTTCCCAGACACGTAGAGGGGGTAGTGATGCCAAACCTTGTTGGAGGAGTTCACGCGGATAACAAACGACTTCTTCTGTGGATGCACGCAGAAGGATTGATACCCCACACTCCCAAAGTTGGTGTTTTTCTTGATAAAATAGTAGGAAGTGATGTCCTGAAGGGAAATCCGCGGGGTATTGTAATGGTTGGCAGCGTACATGATTCGCCAAAAGTTGCCGATGCCTTGACACGGCGGAATGTTAAAGTTGTTGCAGACTTCGACATCTAACAAAGACAAGGGGAAGCGGAGATTAGCCGCTATTTGCCCCATGGTTGCTACCAAACCGGTCGCGGCGGTACTATATGGGGAAAATGAGTGACCCCAGGCACATGTTCTAAGACCACGTCCTCAGGGATATCATAGGCAGCCTGTACGGCGGCTAGATTGGGTTTGTTGTAGTAAGATAGAGGGGGAGGTAGCACGGAGAATCTACCGGAGGTGGATGGGGCAGTGACCCCACAGGTCGACTCAATGGAAAGAGATTTTGGGTGGTCTGCAGAGAGGCCAGAAGATCCAAACTCCGCGGCGGAGCCGGATGATCGAGAGGTCGGGGACATAGATCTAGTAGATCCGGTAGCGGAGGAGCCACTAGACTCGGAGCCAGACATGGCACTAAAGTGGGATGAACAAGACCAGACGGGGGGTAAGAGTGAAGACGGACACCTAATGAAAGAGTGATGAATGAAAGGCAGAAGAAAAGAGATGGGCATGAAAGAACAAGAAACTAAAAAGTGACCAGCAAAATTATGCTAGAAAGAAAAGCAAACTAAGGGATACATACGCAAACCTGAACAGAGAGGGCGATCGTCTTGTGGAGCGGAAGCGAGATGCAAGGGTAGCTTCACCGAATAGGTAGGATAGAGGCATGGAGCTCACAAGGAAGGAAACGAAAGAAAAATGGTGTGATGAAAATTGAGAAGGCAGTAAACAAAATGAAAAGTGAAAAGTCGGGAAGAGGGAGGAATGCATAATAAGGGCATTGGGCGAGATTTGTTAAGTCAAGGGCAAAATGGTAAAAGGGGGGGCACATATGTGGCAGAGAGCCATTCAAGAGTAAACGCATGGCATCGCGAGAATCGAGGAGACAGGGCTAGTTGGGCATACGCCACAAGGCACGTGCCTAGGGACATGTGGCAAGGGCCCGGAGGTCAAGGCAGGGGGTAACATGATTATCAGAAAGATTTGAATGGTTGATGGGTGACAAGACAGCTTGGTAGTCTGACAGCTAGGGAGTATTGGCCCACGAATCCGTTCGGATCCGCGGACCGAGAGGGGCATTTGTATCAACCCCTTTTTGGATTACTGAGGTGGCATGTCTGCTGGCCTGAAGTAGTATAAGAAAGGGGAGGCGCGAAACACCGAATTGAGGCCACGACTCTATAAAAGTGGTCAGGCTGTATAGAAGCATGTGGGAGCAGAGTGGTCATAGTCAAAGAAGAGGCAATGTAAGGGAAAAGGAATAGGGAGTACTGGACTAGGGCCGCAGAACCCTAAAGGGACAGGTGTGTGGAGGTGGACCATAGGATAAGGAAAAGATCAAGGGATGAGAGAGAGAGGGTGGCGATATAAAAGGGAACAATAAGGAAGAAAAGAAATGAGAAGAAAAAAGAGAGGGAAAAGAAGAGAAAGAAGAAAAAAGAGAGGAAAAAGAAAAAGAGGAAGAAAAAGAGAGAGAGGGAAAAGGAAAAGGAACCAAGACTTAGGGTCTTAGTGGTAGTAATTTCTGTTCATACATTACCCCTGGTCGCCCTCTAAGAGACCCCATTACCGAAACTTTTTATATGCTCTTTTTTTAATTGAAAAGTTGTAAAGAAGAACAAAAGTAAATAAAACAATAAAAACTTGAAAATGTAAAGGACTTGAAATTAAAATCTAAATTACTCCTACATGACCATAGATTAAGTCTAAGTGCTTTCTCTTCTCTTACTTTTGGGCTTTTATACTCCTACCTTAACAATAACTGATTTGCCCTCTCCCTATACTATCAAGACACCTCACTATGTTGCTTTTTATTTTTCCTTTATGTTTTTACTTTTTCTTTTTCTCTATCTTCTTGAGCAAGTCTTCTTTTGTGACAAGGCCATCCATCTCCAGTCTTCTGAGTTAAGGACATGACTTTTAGTCCTTTCATTTTGAGTCCTTTACCTTTGACCTTTGACTTTTTCTTTGACCTTTTCAACACTTTTTTATAGTAGCTTGAGTCTTCAAAAGAAGCATTAATAAAGCTCTATTGGCGCTAAAATGCATCTTTTATGATAAGTGGTCTGAAATGGCCTGTAACCTACAAAAGGTAGTAAAAGCTATGAGTTTTCTATTTATTATACTTAAGAACGGCTGTAATGCAGTAATATAAAGGTAATAAAATACACATTTGGGAGCTGATCAGTAAACACCGAATTGCTTCTTTGTCTTTCAAGATTGAATCCTAGTCATTCATTCTCCAGTTTTGACAAGTCCAAATTAATCCGTTTTGGTGAGTTCTATCCTGCCGACTTTTGTGCAACAAGTCTTATGATGCTTGACAATGAGTTAGAAAATTATATCATTGATGTCCACACTAGCAAATATTTTTTGGAGTTGGAGGGAATTGGCGATCTTGCAAAGAAGATAGTTGATACAAAAAGGAACATTGTTTATCCATTAGTGTATTCGCTCCTTACTCTAGCTCTTATTTTACAAGTTGTAACTGTTATTGTTGAAAGAGCTTCACTATACCAGAATTTGAGAAATAGGATGCACTCTTAGGACTATTTTCCTCGTCTCCAATAAAGTATGAGCAATACTGTCTTAAATTATTTTTTGCGTGTCGAATTGGTTCATTATGTTGGCAAGAGGACTTTGCTTTCTGTCCCATATAAAGGAGGAGACAAGGTGTCCGTTAACTTTTCACAGATCGTCATAGTTGGTTTCTTCGTTCTTTCTTACAAGCCTGCCCAATATTTTCACTAAGCCCACCCAATATTTTGTTCATGCACTAAACCTAAGACTAAAAACGACAAGAGTGAAGCTTTCGTGGGATGGTGGGAGTGCTCTGATAGTTCTGGTAGTGAAGGCCTCAGTCGAAGTGCAAGAGTATTACGTCTCTCTGTCTCAAGATCGGCAAGAGCTAGAGCTGCATCTCTCTAAAGCTTTGGTAATCATGTCTCTCTCTCTCTCTCTTTCAACAAGTTTTAATTTTGTTTAATGTCATAATTTTTTAACCCCAATTTATGATGGTTTCACAATTGTCCTTTTTTTTTTTTTTTTTTTTTTTTTATAATTTGCTCAATTTCTTATGTTAGTAACATTGCCTACAATTTCTTCATTATTTAAAATGCAGAAACCAATCTCTTTGTTCTAATATTTACCATTGTTATTATTTTATTTTCTTGCTGGATTGAATTGTGTGTGGGTTTTGTAAGTATACTACCCAGTTCTTAAAACAAATGAACTCTTTTTTTTCCCCTTAAGATACGAAATGGATGAAACAAGCTTATAAGTAGAATGTTTTTTTTGGTTGCATAGATTCCAAAGTTTCAAACTTTGTTGAAGCCTCATTAGTAAGTGGGATAGTTCAATGGTAATATGCGCTAGGGTTGTATCTAGAGTTGGAAATACAAGTGATTTAAGAGCATCAATTTCCTTATTCTATCAATTTGAAGAACTAACTCCGATCCCTTGGTCTTAGATTTTGATGTGTATAGATTTGATTATATACCTGAGTAAGATTCTTGTGGAGTTGCTTAGAAACACATATGCAGTACATATATGGAGTTGTTTAGAAACACACACACACACACACACACATATATATATATGACTATGTGAGCTGAGACTCTTTTCTTAAACATTTTTATCAATTTTTTGCTCTTTAATTAAGTATTATGTTTCATTCGTCTCGTCTCATGGGGTAATTAATTTCATCACTATGTGACCATGACAAAAGAGAAGGGGGCCTTCGATTTTAAACATTGAGTATTACTTTTTGGTTTTAAATGAAATATGCTCATGTGGTTGATGTAAAATGATAATAGTACTTCGTAGGTCTTGGACGAAAGGGCTAAGAGTTAGAACTCCTAATCCTTGAATATGGTTTATGATGTAATATTGAATGTGATGTACCTCCACTTCTAAGTTTATGGGGGGGTAAAGTGTTTGCTACTATAAAATGGTGAGTAAAAAGAAAATGTAGGCCAAGTACAAGCTTTAATATATAAGTGTTGAACCATAGTGTACGTATTACTGCATGTTATGAAAAATGCATACTTGCATTTTAAAGTGTAAGTTGGTATCATATAACAATTTTGTTATGTTTCTTAATGCTTGTGAAAATGAATACTTGCTACATATGGGAAAGATGTATGAATGTTACTTACTTGTTTGTTATTGTTATTTATGAGGTGCTACTTACATTCCCTTTCCTTTTTCGGTGTGTGTGTGTGTGGGGGGGGGGGGGTTGAAATGTTAAAAGTGGAGGTGGTTATCTATTTTTCACTAGAGTGTGATGCATACCTCTGATTTGAGCATGTTTATTTTCTAGCTTATACATGTACTTTCTTTTATCAAATAAGGCAGACTTTTTCTTTAGAGTTCTTATTTCATCTTATTTGTTATTTATTAGTTTTCACTTGTTTTTTTGTAATAGAAGTAGTAGGTGGTATTCAAATACTTGTGAGCTAAATGACTTCTATTCCTCCAAGTAAGGCATGGATGAAAAAAATAAGTCCCTGTCCTAAGTATCTGGAAGGTGTTGAATCTTTTATGAAATTTTCCAAAGACCATTTAGGGAATGTAGATTGATATCTTTGTCGACGTATAAACTGTCGTAATGTTGGTGGTTGAAAAACATATAAGGTGGTCAAGGAACATTTAATTTGTGATAGTATAATGACATCCTACATTACATGGTATTGTCATGGCGAACCCATTAATGATGTTGAGCCTAACCAAGAGCGTTGTAGTGTATCTTCTAGTGGCAAGACTCATGAAGAGCAGCCACGAATGCTGGATTTGGTGAATGATGCTTTTAGGCGTGTTCTGCCTAGAGAGCCTCTATGCGTGCATGAATAAATTGGGTTCACATGGGGATACTCATGCTGAACATGGAGAAGATAATAATTCTGAAAACAATTCATGTGAGGACATAAAATCTTAAAAGTTATAGGATGATGCAACTCAACCTTTGTATCCCTCATGTGGAGTCAAGGAAACAAAATTGTCTATTATAGTTGAGCTAGTAGGCTTGAAGGCTACGCATAATTGGTCCAATAATAGTTTTGATGAGTTGCTTAAGACACTCAAAAGAGTTCTCCCTAGTGGTAACACCTTGGCAGAGAGCACAACTGATTGTTTGGAAATGATCCAGTCTTGGGGTATGAATTACATATCTATCCATGCATGCCCCAACGATTGTATGTTATATTGGAAAGATAATAAAGCTCTTAAATGTTATACTACATGTGGAGAAGGTAGGTACAAGGTTGAGTTTAATAATAAGCCCTCGCTTGTACCAAAGAAAGTACTAAGATACTTTCCTTTAACCACAAGGCTGCGTAGGCTTTACAGGTTAGCCATCTTGTTTGTGGGTAATATTCATTTATGTTGTTTCCATATGAAATAATTTGATATATGATATATGCACCATCCATTAGATTGTTCTTGTTGGAGGGGAATTGATACTGCATCACCTGAATTTGCTGATAAGCCACGTAATGTTCGCTTAGGACTTTCAACAGATGAATTTAATCCGTTTGGTAACATGAGTCTTTCTCACAGTTCTTGGCCTGTAATGATTGTTCCTTACAATCTTCCACCTTTATTTTGCATGTTAAAAGAGTTTACTATGTTATCATTGTTAATTCCTGGGAAGCACAGCCCAAGAAAAAACATTGATGTATATTTGGAATCATTCGTGGATAAGTTGAAAGATCTATGGAATAATGGATCAACTGTTTTCGACTCTCACAGAAAAACTTCTTTCACAATGAAAGTTGTTCTTTTGTGGACCATACAAGATTTCCCGGCCTATGGGTATTTATCGGGTTGTAGAACTTCTAGAAAGTATGCTTGTCCGTTCTGCGGTGAAGATATATCCTCAATTAGGCTTAAACACGAGAGTAAACAAGTTTACACGGGTCACAAGTGCTTTCTACCAGATGACCATCCCTTTATATCTTAAAAATCTCAATTTAATGGTAAAGAAGAACATGGGAAGACTCCTAAACAATTAACATGTGACAAAGTACTTGAAAAAGTTAAGAACCTTCAAAATGTGTTTGGAAAAGCAGCATCCAGGAAAAGAAAGAAGCGAGAGGACGATGATGAGACTGGATGGTCAAAGAGATCAATCCTATTTGAGTTGCCTTATTGAGAGGTACAATTTTAAAATACATTATTGTCAATTGTAGTTTAATGTCTATTGTTTAAACTATAATAAACTATAACCTTTGTGTATTTACAGAATTTGGTCATTCGTAACAATTTAGATGTGATGCATGTAGAGAAAAATGTTGCTGAAAATCTCATACGTACAATAATGGGCGGAAAAAATAAGACTAAGAAGGACAGTCTTGCAGCTCGTTTGGACTTAAAGGAGATGAATATTATGAAAACGTTGTGGCCTGTACAAAATGGGACTATAAATTTTTTACCACATGCTCTTTTCTTACTTTCAAGAAAAGAGAAAATGTTATTTTGTCAGACCTTGAAAACATTGAAGGTTCCTATATAATACAGTTCTAATTGGGCGTATAATGTAAACATGGAGGATCTTCATATTAGGTGTCCCAAATCACATGATTATCATATTGTTATTCAACAATTACTGTCGTTATTATTGATATATGCCTACAAAGAGCAAAAGCCATTGGGTGCTGCAATTAGACAATTGTCAATATCTTTTAATGTGTTTTGTTCTAAGGTTATTTGTCACAAAGAGCTTGAAATAGCTAGCCGACAGATTGTGGAAGTATTATGTGTATTGGAGAAGTACTTTCCACCTTCATTTTTTGTTTCAATGACACACCTCGTAGTGCATTTGGTGGAGGAAGCACATATTTGTGGTCCCGTTAGATTTCGTTGGATGTATCATTTTGAAAGGTAAGTGAAATGATATATAATTATTCAATTTAAGTCTTTATTTTTCAAGTGATGATTGTCATTTAAACCCTTAACTTAATGTTTTGTTTTAGGATGATGAGAACATTCAAAACCTATGTTAGGAATAAAAGGTTTCCAGAAGGGTGTATCACCGAGCAATACCTTATTGAATAATCAATTTTGTATTGCAATGAATGCATGCCAAAAGGTGGTAGTGGAAGCCACAAATGAGCAAGAAAAAATTTCTTGGATGATGGTAATGTTTGTTCTAGTGGACAACTTAGTGGTAAAAAAGGCAAGGTGTACAAACTTTCAAATATCCAGTATGAACAAGTGAGAAGATGGGTATTGGAGTGCTCTAAAGATGTTGTTAGTTGGAGAGAGTAAGTACAACATCCTGTTCATGACTTTAGACTCTTATACTTAATAATAAAGTAGCTTTTAATGCTTTTACCAGGAAGTACCATTCCTACGAACAAAACCACCCAAGTAAGAAAAGAGGACGAAAAGGAAAATCAGATGGGAAAGTGATGGATTGTATTCCTTAGCTTCGAGAACATGTTCAAATTAGTAATTAGTTAGTTTTATATTGGTTGGGGTCTTTTTATTTGTACAAAAATATTAACATATGCATTTTGACCGAACTAGTTGGAAAATGAAGAGATGTCCCCTTTGAAAAGGCTTGTTGAAGGTCTGTTATTTAAAGCTATGTCGTATAACTGATATACAGTACATGGATATCAATTTTGCACAGCCAAATGTGACAGTACCAAGACAACACAAAACAGTGGGGTTGCCATAAATGCTACGATGAGTTTTCAAGCCAATGCAAGAGATAAGAACTTGATTGATGGAGATGCGACTTATTATGGCATTATCCAACAGATTCTTAAGATGGACTATACTGAATTCAAACAAGTTGTTTTTTTATGTTATTGGGTTCGAATAGGAGATAAAGTAAATGGATGGTCAGTTGATCCAGAAACCAGGTCAACATTTGTGAATTTTAATTAGAAGGCTCATGAGCAGTTCAAAGGAAGGTGATGAGCCTTTTATTCTTGCTTCACAACCACGCCAAGTCTTTTATTGCAAAGATCCCAAAAGAGACGATTGGCATGTTATTTTAGATGCACCTAAGAAGTTGACCCAAGACGTGGACGCATATGAAAATCCTTTGGTCTTCAAGGCAAGGCTAAAAGCAGATGTTTTTAGATCGACATTAGTAGATGAGGTTGTAGAAGAAGATATTTGTGAATGATCATAGGTTGGAAGTTAGCTGAGTTTTAAAGGTGCACGGACACTAAATGCTATACGCCTTGTTGTTTTCCATTTTCTAAACCTTATTTAAGTATCCCTGAATGTCTTATAAACATTTTTTTTTCTTAATTTGAACAATGCTTTTGGAATGAATCTAGATTCACAACTTGAAGGGATGGAACATTTGATTCGATTGGGCAATCACATCTTCATGTTTTAAGTGAAACAATTTTTTGTAACTACTAATGTGTATGCATAGAATGTGTCTTGCATTTGGCGTACTTTCTTTTGTTGTGTGCATTTTGTAATTGTTAGCTACTGAAATGTAATTGATGATGGAATGTTTGAAAAGAGAGTTATGAATTAAATGAGTTGTTTTGTTATGAAAATGAGGTGTTCTATTTGTTTTGTGTAATATAGTTTTCAGCACAATGGCATCTGGACAATCTGAGGGTGGGAGTGGATCTCGACAAGCTGAGGGTGGGAGTGGATCTCGACAAACTGATGGTAGGAATGGATCTGGGCAGTCTGCGAGTAATAATGTATCTGGACAATCAGAAACTGGGAATGTTGGTATATTGTTACTTGGGTTATTTTAAGTATATATATATATATAAGAGATGCATTTAAGTATTCCTAACTTATACTTGAATTATTTTAGAACCTAGACAGAAGATTTTTGTACCATTTGATGAAGATAGAAGACCAGTTGGAGATAAATCTGCTGAATATAGTAGTCATCTTGGAGAATATAGTCGGGTGCATGCTTCAATAGCCCATCACAGATGGAAGAATATGTCAGATGATGATAAGACACTCATATGGAAGCGAATCTCTGTAAATTTGATTACAACTATATTATAGTTCAATATTATTGTTTAACTACGCTAACTAATAATTTAATGTAAATATAGGAAGAATATGATTTGTCTAAAACAACGAAATAAAAAGTCATGGCCAAGGCAAATGAATATTGGAGGAAGTACAAGAGCAACTCCCTTAGAAAGGTTTATGATAAGTATAGAACAGATGAAGAAAGGAAAAGGCATTGCCTAGGTGCTGTTAGAAAAGAAGATTGGGAAAATTTGTTGACAATGAGTCCACTGAAGTAGCAAAATCTCATCGAGTTAATGGAAAACTTTCTAGACAGGTTGCGAAAGCACAACAAAGATCCGGAAGAAAAGGTTCATCTAGAATTGCTATCAAATTGGTAATCATTATCAGATTTAATTTTTACATTTTGGTGCATTTAGGGTAGTTATGTTCCTCGAGGTACTTGTTGTACGTACATGATAGAACGCTCTTTACACACGTTTATTGGCTTTCAGCTACTTATTTGCTTAAGTCCGAGGTCCACAGTCCAAGTCCAAAGTCCAAAGTCCAACGTCCGTATAGTCGTACATTTTAGTCAAGTTACCTTACTCACGTGGGATTGGTAGGATAGGTCGAGTAAGGGATCGTCCAAACCTTAGGGCTCGGATAGGTTCACAACTGGAGTTACAACTTTAAGTGAGAAGGATTTTTAGGTTTCTTTTTAGTTGGTTTTTTAATTAAAAAAACGGTAATGCAAATAAAATAAATTACTACGGCGATTATATGTAGGTAAACAAAATGTAGAGAAACAGGGAGAGAGTTGATCATGCTCATGCAAGAATCATTTCTTAACAGTTTTTATTACCAAATCACTACATCTCTAATTCGTCTCGTTTCGGAGACGACGTCGAGTATTGATCCCTAGTGCATGCCCACATCTCTAGGTTGCATTTCAATAGAATAAGGAGTTTTAATAATACCGCATCTCTGGTATATTATTTCCGCTCCTGGCTCGATTTCACATCAGCTGGACGAATTGGAGAGTCATCGACACCGAGAGTCGCTACGACATTTTGGGTCGCTACGCGTGAGATCTGTCCCGAGCATCGGCTGATCCAACTTTGTACGCCTCTCATCATTTTGGGACCGGATGTTAATTCTATGCCTAATTCCTAAGTAGTGATTCTAGAATATTAACGAGTCAATCCGGATTTTTACACGAGCAGCATAACCCTCCCCCTGAGGGGGGGGATTAGCTCATCATCATAGAAGGAATAATAAAACTTGCTGTATACATTAAGTAAATAAATGCAGGACAGAAATTAAACTAGAAAAGAAATGACTGTTATTAAGGGTAAAATAACTTACTGTATTAAGCTGCTGAAATAAAAATGGCGGAATGTAAGTACTGAAGAAGAAGAAAAACTAAGCGTAGCTAAAGCATTAATATGCTGAAGACCTTATAATGAAGGCGAACCCCTCATATATATAGGCGGATGTCCCTTCACGTGAATTCCTAACAATTAAATCAGGTTTGTTTGTTACCTATTTGAAACGTTCAAAACTTTGAGAATCAAAGTTTTGTTTCACCTGTATTAAATTTTTGTCCTTTAGCTGATTTTATGTTTTGTTTGTTAGCTCATTTCAATTCAAACCACCTGGAAAGAGAGAAGACACGTACCTGGTTTGAATTGGTACGTGTCTTCTCTTTTTCCAGGTGGTATCAAATTTAAACCATCCTTTGCCACCTGCCTATGTTGACTCATCATGCCTTCTGGGCCCGCAGAGTGTGTCCACCTAGTGTGTCCAGTGGCGGCGCTGATTTTGGCGTTTTTACGACTTTTTGTCCTTGCGCAGAGTTTGTCGCCCGGGTCGCTATGGCAGCTTCACTAGCCAATGTCGGCACCTAGATTTATCCGATTTGAGCTTCGGAAGTTTCTTGCTTCTGTATATGTGGGCCCGTCCTGCACTGGTTCTGTTCTTTTGGAAACTTCGGCTCTAGTCAGGCTTTGTTGGGCTTCACGGGGATTGAGTGGGAATTCCAAATATTCCCGTATTCTTGTAATGTTTGGCGCTTCACTAGCCAACGTCGGCACCTAGATTTATCCGATTTGAGCTTCGAAGTTTCCTCGCTTCTTTATATGTGGGCCCTTTCTCGCGACCGGTTCTCGTTCTTTTGGGAACTTCGCTCTAGTCGCTTTGTTAGGCTTCACGGGGATTGAGTGGGAATTCCAAATATTCCCGTATTCTCGTGATTTTGGCAGCTTCACTAGCCAACGCGTCGGCATCTAGATTTATCCGATTTGAGCTTCGAAATTTGTCGCTTCTTCATATATGTGGGCCCGCTCCGCACTGGTTTTGTTCTTTTGGAAACTTCGGCTTCACGGGGTCGAGTGGGAAACTCCAAATATTCCTGTATTCCTGTACTTCGATGCATGTTTTATCACTATATTCATTTTAATTGCGGAAACCTGCAAAAGTACAAAAATATAATTATTACATGATTATTAAACACATAATCGACCAAAATGCTATGTCTCTCGGGGTTTAATATTACAGTTTTGGATGCTTATCACACCACCCCCAAATAGCACTTTGTTTGTCCTCAAGCAAAGAAGAGACATTAAAATGATAAGTGATCAAAAATGTGTTGTCCTAAGCTAAATCTCATTTCGCAGAAAAGGTTGCATTGACAGATGCAACAAGGCCTTGAACCACTAGGAATTCCCTAGTGGACGAAGTTATAGCCTCGTGATAGTTTTCCGGAGAAGATACTCACAAACTTCATTTATACTACAACGACTCAGTAACAAAGGCTTGTTTCCTTAATTAATCTCGTGTATCTAGACATCTCACTAGCAAGGGAAACAAGGATTTTATTCTTTCAAATGCAAGTTAATATACATACAATAATCAAAACATCTACGTATGAGCATGCATGCAGTGATCTAATAATAAAATGTACGAAAGGGCCGCTTCGATCCTTTGGATAGCGTCCTTAAGTAGGTTCTCACAGGTATGTGTCGAAACACAATTTCTCTTATTTTTCCACTCAAGCTTTGCTATCTCCAAGTGTCAAAGGGCACGCGTTTCCTCACATACTCAATGACAAATGAGGAGCCGAGTTTGAGAAGTCACAACTACTACTTATTATCACACTATCCTATCCCTAATTGAGCTAGAGGCCTTTATTAGGTGTTATGGGGCTTAGGTGGTAGTGTAGAAGAAAATGGAATGGAAAATTCAAAAAAAACGATAAGTATGAGAGAATAAGGTCTTCGAGATATTTATACTAGAGAATCCTTATTTTCCTTCCTGCTTTTAACATGGGTTTCCATACTTGGATTTTGCAAGCTTTTGTATTCCCTTTTGATTTGATTTTTGGCCTTTTGATTTTTGGAAACATATTTCTATTTTCTTTTTCTTTTCTTCTGAAACAGGTAACTGATTTTGATTTGTGACAAGGTTTTTCTTCATTTTTCTCAACTTCATCCTATTTCTCATACTCATCATCTAGGTAGGCTTATTTATTTGTGGTTACTAGATGGGTAATGATTTTTGGTGAAGTAGAAAGGATTAATGAAAGGTTCAAAGGGCTTACTAGCGGTAAAATTTTTTACAGTCGCAAATTTTTGGCTATATCGATCCAAAGAAGGCCTAAATTCTCGCCTAGGATTTGGGTAGTGATCAAGTAAGTAGACGTGTGAACTTCTCTATTCGGAAGAACTACTCCTCTGTGTCATTACTCATATATCATACATTTGAGGCTTTTGGTTAGATTCTTACAGGATATGGAAACTAAGTTGTCTAACCGTGGGTCCCAGAAACTTACTGCTGTGTACATTTAATGATAGTCAGTGCATGAATGCTCATGAAAAGATGTAAAAACTATTGCATACGTATTAAATTAAGTTTCTAAGGACAAGTCCTGATTCTATGCTAGGGGGAGATTTGTAAATATTTTTCATCATAGAAAGGGAAATGAGAATTTGTCACTAAATACGTTTATTTAGACATTAAGTAAACTATATACAACTATGCATGCCTAATTTTTGCAAAAGGTTCTCACCACCCCAAACAAATGGACACCGTCCCTCAAAGTGTTAAGAGGAAGAAAGAGTATACCCGAGGCTTTTGAGCAAAAATAAAGTGACATCTTCCACAGAAATTTATTGTAACACACTATATATTATACATCATAAAAGTAGAAGCACACTGTTAGAGTAGCACACTGTTAGGTCATTTATTTATTTCACATCAAAACATAAAACAAATATGTACATGCATCAACTCACATTGCCCCAACCTTGAACTGGGGGATAGTCCTTCCTTGCCTCGTCCCTGTAGAAATGTCATTCCTTCGCATCCCGCCAATCTATCATAGCTTTCCAGACTTCACTCCACTTCCTTTTCTTTGCATTGTCTAGATGAGCTATCATTTTATCATCATTAGGGAAAGAACGAACTTTCTTAAGATACCTTGCAGGGCGTGTCCATGTCCGAAATCGCAAGGAACGAATTATCTTGTTTGTTGGACACATAGAGTCGACCTTTACCCAGTCTTGAAAGGTGGCTGCAAACTCAGGGAAGTACGTCCTCACAATCCTGCATGCTATAACTGGCAGGGTGATATAGTCTTGCCAAAAAGACCGAGCCTTCTTAAGATTCTCAATTACTAGTTATGTAATGTCGAAGGTGGTACTTTGCTGGGCCAATGCATGGAATGTCTTACACGCTGCCTTTGATGCCGTGGAAAAATGCCAATCTCCCATGATATTCAGAAGAATAAATAACATGGCAGTTCCAACATTCATGGTCATAATCGCTAGTGGAATAGTGAATTCCGCCATCGCCGCCTTCGCACGCGTTCTTTGACGTGGGCAAGGCCATCGCCATAGCGGGCAGCAAAATCTTCCCTAGAGTAGTCATTAAGGTCATTCTCTATCATGTATTGGATGGGGAGATCTGGCTGAAGAGGAGGAAGGTCTAGAGCCATAGCCACTGTTGGCTCATAAAAGGCGTGTCGGGTGTTACCAATACATAGTGTAAACCCATTCAAAGGGAAACCCTGGACAGCTGGTAGATCTTCCATGTTATTATAAAAATAAGTTGCCAAACCTGGGGAGTATGTCTGCTCCGGGTGTAGAATGAGAGAGTTCCATCCAACTTGAGTGATGTAGTCTCTCGAAAAAGATGTCCATATGCCGGAGAATTTAGCAAGGAATGGAAAGATTGTTCGAATCATCTTTGAGCTTCCATTGTGTGAAAAAATGTGACCTGTTTAGACAAGGATAAACAAATATTAGAGCATGATGAGAATAATTAAGTAAAACAAATTACCATACCTAAAATTAAAAACTAGAAAGAAGATGATAAATAATATAAAATTGCAAAATTTAAATGGTTTTATTGGCCCAAGTAACGAATGCAGGATCCTTTTGTGGGAGGGATCCGCTTTATAAGATTTTCTATGCCGTTAATCCGCGGCAAATGCAACGACTGTTGCAACATTTTGCTTTCTCGTCCGTAAATCTCGCATGGTTCTCCATTATGAGAGTGTGATTTGCCAAGAATTGGTTGTGGGTGTGCAAGAATTGTGCTTGTTCCTCTTCGCTTATTGTCCGCAGATCCCCGAAATTCAAGAAGGTCCGGTGATAATAATGCTCGACGCTTGAATAATGTCATCAGTCCTTGTTGAATTAAGCCGCCCCTTCCATGGGATTAAATACGCTGCATAATGCATTTTCATGAAAGATGTTGTCGGTGGAACAATCTTCGCTGGTACCGCACCGACATGGTTCTTTGCAACGCCGGGTTCCGTAATCCGCTCCTACATACCGAAAGTGAATGGTAAGAATGTTAGCTATTCAATAGGTGTGTGAGGAGAAGTACTCAAAAACCCAATGTATCATGATAAGTGTCACAATGGTTGGTAAAGGGGCTGCCTTTTTCCCGCACGCGATCGATCGATTCCGCAGAAATTTAATAATGCAAAAATCATTGCAGTTAGTCCGCAAACTCCCGTGAGTAAATGGAGGAGTGGTTTGGTTATTTCAGAAGTCTTAGATGTGCCTAGGACTTTATGAGCTACCCATTGATCACAGATAATTGGTTCTTTTGTAAAGATCACGATAAACAATACGGTTTTTCGGTTGTATTCGCCGTGAAGGATAGTTGCAAACGCCGATGCCGGATATTATCGAAAGGTGAATCGGGGTGTACTCCTTGGTTTGTAATAGGAATTTGAAGTACCTCGAGATGATTTCCATAGTCAATTCATGCTCATGATCCGTCAAAGACGGACAAAGAATTGTCCATTTTGGAAATAACCGCTTTTATAAAATAACAAGACTAATTCTCTGGAATAAAATGTTTGCTTATGGTGTAAAAGAGGGTACCATTCTCGACGTAATATTTCAGTGTCAAAAAAAGGATGAAAAAGGCCATTTTGAAAATTTTCCATAAAATTTTGCTCAGGCACGAAACTTCGAGTGAGGGCCATTAGAGATGGAGTGGTGAAAAATTATTTTGGAAAAAGGGAAGTTAAATTTTTGAGGTGTCTATCCTTGGTATAAATAGGCACCCATCCGAAAATGTAAAAGATACGTTTCGAGGTGTCACAGGGTAGTTAGACCACGTGTATCTTCTAAGATATGCGCAAAAGTGGATGAAGTGTGGATGAGAAGAATGGGGCATGTGACAAGGAGTGCCCCTTTGTTTGTTTTTTTTTTTTTTTTAAACTAAGTAGAAGGACAAGGAAAATGTAGATATACTATCACAATAGGATGTAAGAACGTACAATGGTATGGAAACACAACATAATGATACGATGACTTAACTACAAACTTAAATATTAGATAGAATTATATGCCACATTAACAACATGACTATAATAAAACAACCGAGCATGAAAACTTGAGTAGCATATTCAAGCTGCTGCTGCTCAAACTTTTCTAGTGCATCCATGAATCTTGAACTTGGAGTGATCTAAAAACGTTTTTTAGAATAAGAAGTGTAGAGGGAAGAATAAGAAATGAGTGAATATGGAGGAAGAGTTGAACTTATTTATAGAAAGAAAATTGCCATTTTCTGACCGTTTTCTAGATGTGGTCATGACCGTTTTCTGACCGTTTTTTAGTTGTGGTTCATGACCGTTTTTTAGATGTGGTTCATGACCGTTTTCAATCGCTTTTTTTATTTTCATTATCGGTTTCTCGAACGTGTTAGTTACGTTAAAATTTGTTGTTTAAGTATGACATATGAAATATATATATATATATATATATATATATATATATATATATATATATATATATATATATATATATATAATTTATTATTAGCAATATATGTTCCTACCTATATACTATAATATTAGATATAGCTAATATAAAACTATTTAGGAACCATCTACTATTAAGCTAGAAAGTGAAAACACGTGAAATAAAATGTCCGATATAATATTATACAAGACTAGAAAAAATAAATCTAGCTACCGATGATCCTCCTCGTGTCGTTGTAGCGTAATCCTCGGGGCCGCGTATAGAAGAACCGTGAGTCCCGCGACGCCGCGGCAAAGACGAGCTCCCGTGGAGGCTAACTCTCCCCGGATATCACCAAGAGTATCCATCACTTGAGCTCGAAATCGATGCTTTGGCTCGCCATGAACATTCGCTGAAACCGGTTCTCGCGAGTAAGCATATCGTCTGAAATGCGCCATGGAGGCTCTCATTTCCTCGCTGAATTCACCCATGCCGTCATCATCACTTCGTGGGCGAAAGTGGTCATATCTGTCCTTAACTCGCCCAAGGTACGCCTCATCGATACCGGGCGAAAGTGTACATGTCTCTCGACCAATCGCTCACCGCACGTAGGGCCTCTATGGGTTGGGTGATCTTACTCATGGCAGTCTCATCAAAGTATGGAGGGTGAGAGGATCCTACGCTAGCGTGCTCGGCAGCCCTAGGTGTTGTGGGTTCCCAAGGGTCTTGTATGCATTTCTTAAACACCAAAGATATTCTCATATTGTGGTATAGGGAGTAGAGGGGTGGCGCATGTAAAGCCCAGATTAATCATGACTTGCGCGTACTAGAACGGCAAGGGGGCTGACCTAAGAGTGGCATGTGTGATAATATCAAAAAGAAAGGTAACGATGCGAAGTTACCCTTTCGCTCTTGGAGGATCCAAAGAAGGTGGAGGAAGGTCTTGTTGATGTCGGAAGGCTTCGAGGTGCCAATAACGCTCAGTCCCCAGCCATTGAAGTTATCGCTAGGTTCCGTCCGCCGCGACCGAAATACCGATACGCCGCATTTCCGCCGATGTTGTACTCTCCCTCGATAAGCGCGTGTCGAGCATTAGGTCGTAAGTCTGTGGGTACACGGATTGCTGCCGAAGTCAAGACGCGGGTCGACCAGCTGGAATGCCCGTGATCCCGGAGAGCAACACCGGTGTGACTTCGTGTCGCACACCCTCGACGGTGACCCAAAAATGGTCGCCATTAAAGCTTCCATTGTCGTAGAATTTCATCACCAAATCCTTAGAATAAAGCCCTCCATTGGCATATAACAAACTCTCCCATCCTCTAGACTGAATTTCGTGATCAAAGAATGGAGCAAACATCCCGTTTTCAAACAAATTCCCAAAAAAAATTTCAACACAAATCCGCCTGTTTCCGGCCATTGCTGGTCGTATAGAGAGGATGGGTATTGATTACTGATGAGGGGGAGAATTTGGATAATCTGACGGAAGGAAATCTTGATCGGAGCTGTGAGGGTCTCGCGCGAAACCTGGTTTTAGTGTGGGCCTGTCTCGTGCGAGACTGATTCGAGAGGGGGCAAGATCCGGTTTTTTAGGAAGACGAATCGTGGAATAGTGACGCGTGTTATCGGGTTGTTTGGGTTTAAATGGGCCGAGAAATCGATATTTTGGTTGGGCCTAAAATTTTCTCGAAGCCCAAATCAAGCCTAAAGCCTGATTTAAACCTAAAAATCTAAAAGCGTACCCACGACTCGTTTGGACTCCGAATTGGACAAATGAGATATCGAAACGATTGGCACGAAAAATTCTATCCAATTATGTGAGTCATTCTTGAAAGTCACAATTTTTTTTTTTTTTAAACTAGAAAGTGTAAAGGTTTTATTTACATACAAGGGAGATATACGTGAAAAACACTGGATGTCCAGGGGAGTCATCATCTTAAATCATAGACAACTGTCATGTCAGCTCGAGCTTAACCCAATCTAGCCGATCGCGGGCTTCACCTCTATGTATTATGGGGTTAGGGCAGATCGGTACCATCCATCGACCGCGGCGCTTACGGTCTAATAAAATTGCCCTTTTTACATACGGCTATCCTCAAACCGCCCTAAGGGACTCAAAGTAACCAATTCTAGGGTTGGTCTGGTGGAATCCATTGCCCGTTTGTGTTCCAAGTATGCAACAGCTGAGGTTTGACACGAATCCCTTGTGCAAAACTTAATGCATAGGGAAAAGGTAACAAAATAAACATATTTACAAGGTGAGTCTTTTAACGCCGATCCTCAAGACGAATCCCAACCTCGGGGAGAAACGGCGGCGAATTTAAGATTATCCTCGCAAGCAGCCGGTGTTAGACAAAAGTATACCTTAAACCGGCTAGTATCGGATAGGAAGTCCGGGCCTAGATGGTGTTTTGGCAATGCATACACCAGCCCATCCTTCACAAGCAAGACGCCGCTTACGAGCAAAAGAACTACGACCATTTCCTATTCGTGGATGAGTGAGACTTACACCAAATGATTAGCTGAAGTTCGCGAGGTAGAGAGTAGAAAAAGGGAAGAGAAGGAAGGAGGTGAAATTTTAGGTACCCATCGCTTACCGAAAAAACACGCTTGCTTGTGTTACGTAAGACATTTATACTCAGTTAAAAAAGAGTTTTCGTGGACTAAGGTTCCGCTTGCAACCACACACTTCAAAGAACTTTGGAGATCATAAGATAGAAGATGGCCCGGCTACCAAAATGGCGCACTTATAGAAACAGATCGAAAGTACGCCAAACGAAAACATCTAGTCGGTGTATATTGGATTCTAAAGAAGAGTCCGCTCAACATCCGGTGAGCGTAATTGCGGGTAATGTTTTAGGCGCTGTCCATTGACTTGAAATTCACCGTTATCTTTTTCGATTAAGCAAAGAGATTGCCCCATAATGTTTCACGGCTGACACAATGAAAGGACCTGACCATCGTGTTTTCAATTTACCAGGAAAGATGTGTAATCTGGAGTTGTACAGTAAAAATTTTTGGCTAATTTTGAAATCCTTACGCAAAATGTGCTTGTCGTGCACTCTTTTCATATTAGCTTTGTAGGATTTCGAGAGATCATAAGCATCACTCCGAATCTCCTCCAGCTCATTTAATTGCAGTTTTCACTTCTCGCCTGCCTCGATGATATTGTAATTGAGGCTTTTGATGGCCCAAAAGGCACGGTGCTCAAGTTCAACTAGCAGATGACAAGGTTTTCCAAAAACAATGTGGTAAGGAGACATCCCTATAGGTGTCTTAAATGTCGCTTCAAGATGCCCACAAGGCATCCGATAAGCCGGAGAGACCAAATTTTCTTGATGGGTTGACAGCTTTTCTCGTATAGACTTTATCTCTCTCGTTGGAGACTTCCACTTGGCCACTCGTTTGTGGGTGGTATGGAGTAGCAACCTTGTGAGTAACTCCATATTTCTTCATTAAAAACCCAAAAAATTTGTTACAAAAATGTGTACCCCCATCACTGATGATAGCTTTGGAGACACCAAAATGAGAAAAAATGTTTTCTTTACAAATCTCACGGCACAGTCTTATGGTCATTTGAGCGACATACGCGAAAGTGCCTCAATCCATTTGGACACATAGTCTACAAAATACTAAAATGTATAGAAAACCTTGAGAAATAGGGAAGGGTCCCATAAAATCAATGCCCCAAACATAAAAAATTTCCACAATCAAGATAGGATTTAGGGGCATCATATTTTGTTTGGTAATTCGACCTAGTTGTTGACAACGAATGCAAGCTACGCAATGTTCGTGTGCATCGCGAAAAAGGGTAGGCCAAGAAAACCACATTGTAACACCTTGGCCGCAGTTTTCTTTCCACTCAAATGACCTCCGCAAGATTGTTCATGGCAAAGGATAATACGTCGGTGTGTTCCCAAATGAATGCAAATGACGAATGAAGTGGGTCGAACAATACTTAAAGAGGTAGGGTTCATCCCGAAATAATATTTTACAAAGGATAAGAACTTTTTGATCATGGCGACCAAAAGGAGGGACTTCCTCAAGAACTAGGTAGTTAACGATATCCGCATACCATGGAGATGGAGATGAAAAATAGAGTACAAGTATTCGTGCTGGGAAGGAATCACCGATAGCTTCAATCACTATCGATGTCACCAACCGCCTTGATAAATGGTCGGCTACTTACATTTTCGTTCCTTTCTTGTCTTTGATTTCCAAGGTGAATTCTTGTAAAAGAAGGATCCAGCGGAACAATTGTTGTTTTCGCCCTTTTCGCGAGTAAGTACCGAATCAAGGCATGGTCAAGATATACGATGGTCGATGTTCCAACTAGGTAGGGTGAAACTTATCCAAAGCATAGACAACAGCTAGGAACTCTTTCTCGGTTGTGGTATAATTACGCTGAGCGTCGTTAAGAGTTTTACTAGCATAGTAAATGACAACGGGTTTGTCGTCACGCCGCTGGCCTAGCACGGCACCAATAGCAAAATCGCTAGCGCCACACATCGGGCCGAATGGTTGAGACCAATCGGGGGTTGAATAATAGGAGCGGTAGATAGAGCGGTTTTAGAGTATCAAAAGCTTGTTTGCAATTGAAATTGAAGTCGAATAATCGCGATCCTTAAGCGGAGATTGGTTAAGGGTCGAAAGCAACTTTAGAAAAATCCCGAATGAATCTCCCCAAAACCCAAATAAGTGGCCTAAAAGGCACGGATATCCCGAACTGCGTGGGAAGGGTAGCGAAGAAATTTTAACAATTTTAGCTTTATCAACCTCTATCCCGCCTTTTGAAACAATATGACCTAGAACAAGTCCTTTGGTAACCATGAAATGACACTTCTCCCAATTGAGTACCAGATTTTTCTTCTTCGCAACGCTGCTAATACTTTAGAAAGGTTGGATAAACAATCGTCAAAGGAATTTCCGTAAATGGAAAAGTCGCCCATGAAGACTTCCATATAACATTCCACCATATCACTAAAAATGTGAAGCATGCAAAGATTGAAAGTGCCCGGAGCATTACAAAGACCAAAAGGCATTCGCCCGTATGCAAAGGCTCCAAAGGGACATGTGAAAGTTGTCTTTTCTTGATCGGGGGATCGATGACAATTTGGAAGTATCCGAATAGCCATCAAGAAAACAAGAGTAAGCATGACCGCTAAACGCTCTAGCATCCGTCAATGAATGGGAGAGGGAAGTGATCTTTACGAAGTTCGCATTAAGTTTGCGATAGTCAATGCAAATTCTCCATTTTAAAGGAATGCGAGTGGAGATGCACTCACCCTTTTCATTTTGCACAACTTGAATGCCGGACTTTTTGGGAACAACGTGGACAGGACTAACCCAGTCACTATCTGAGATAGGGTATATGATACCCGCATCAAGTAAACGTAGAACTTCCTCTCTCACTACTTCCTTCATGGCGGGATTAAGGCGGCATTGTGGTTCTCGTGATGTCTTTGTGCCGTCATCAAGATGTATACGATGCGTGCATATGCTAGGGTCTATTCCCTTGATATCATCTAAAGACCATCCGATAGCGGAGCGGTGTTCACGAATGACATGAATCAAACGTGCCTCTTCGTCTGTAATCAAGTGAGCAGAAATTATTATAGGGTGACTACCATCGGGATCGAGATGTACGTACTTCAAATCAGGGGGTAGAGGTTTTAAATCCGGAGTTGGAGGATTGGGGATCAAGGATTCGTGAGGGATCATCTCTTCAATGGAAAAGAGCGAATCCGGTTCTTCTGAATTAGTTTGTACCGAAGCATTAGGGTCAAATAGTGGTACTGACTCTAATAATGCATGGACATCCCTTATGTATGAGTCATCGTCAAACTCCGGATTATCAAAAGAAAGAAATTGGTGTATCTCGTCTGGGGGAAAAGAGTTTGTGAAATAATCATGTTCCAGACTATCAACCAAGCTAATCTCGCCCTCCATTATAGGATCGGAAACCGCTTTCATTAATTTGAACACGCTGAGTTCGTTCGATAAAGGTTCCCGAAAGACAATGTCATTGAACCGTCCCGACAATTTATGAGAGCGTTGGCAGTTGCAAGGAAAGGACGTCCCAAGATGATAGGGATGGAGTCACAGGCTACTTCAGTATCTAGAATGACAAAATCAACTGGATAGTAAAAATCTTGGACCTTTACTATAACGTTCTCTACTATGCCTTTTGGGTACTTAATGGAGCGATCTGCGAGTTGCAGAGTCATATTGGTAGGTTTCAATTCATGAAGACCTAACTGCTTAAATAAGTAGTAAGGAAGTAGGTTAACACTGGCACCTAGGTCTAAAAGCGCAGTAGCGATATACTTGTCGCCCAACGTGTATGGTACAGTTGGTCGACCTGGGTCCTTGTACTTTACCACACCATTGGTAGTGGTAATTGAGGGAAACTGCTCAGTGAGGAACGCTTGTTGAGGTACATTCGTACGTCGTTTGGTGGTGCACATGTCCTTCAAAAACTTGGCATGCTTGGGCAAATGCTTTAGCGCATCTAGGAAAGGTAAGTTTATGGTCAAATTTTTGAAGGTTTCACGGATCTCATCAAAATGTTCGTCATGTTTGTTCTTTACCAAACGGGCAGGGAACGGAGCTTTTGGACGGAATCGCGTACAAGGATCAATGGTATCTTTTCCTAGGGACGTAGGTGTAGATTTTGATGGCACAACTTCGTCCGTTATAGGTTGCGAGGTAGGAGTTGGAAGGACGTTAGTCATGGCTTCCATCGATTCCTCATCTGGCATACGTATATTATTGTCAATGGTTCGGCCAGAACGAAGAGTGGTAATGGCATTTACCTCACCCTGGCTTGGATTACTAGGTCCTGGTGCATTGTTGAGTTTAAAGGCAGTGTTTGTAGGCTTAAGGTTTGGAACCGCTTGGCCGGGGAACACCTTTTTTGACTTTTATCCCGAGCTAACAAACCAAGAGATCTGTTGGATAGAAGCTAGGATTTGATCTCGTTGATTCATGTATGTCGAAAGTTTCACCATTTTTTATCACCGTGGATTTTACCAAGGGCGCAGGAACTAGTTCACGGTTATTATTCACGGGTTGATTTTGGTAGCCATATCCTTGGTTAGTGGGAACAAGGTTGCGGTTGTTTTGGTATCCCATATTTGCGTTGTTGGGAAAATTACTTTGCCCTTGCTGAAATTGTGGAGGATTTCCTTGACGATAGGAATTGTAGTTCGCGGGTGGTCGTATAGGAACGTTGTTGCCACCTGAAATAGCTTGTTGTTGGACAGGGGGTGCCCAAGCTAAATTCGGATGTTGTCGCCAAGGTGCATTAGGGATGTTGAAAGCACAAGCCTCTTCAGAAGGTTAGGGAGGACACTTTCGTATACCAAAGGACAATAAGAATCGGCGTGCTTTCGGGACTTAAACAAAGAGGGCATGGGGAAGCGTTGGCGGCCATGACTGTTTGGGTTTTTGTTCATTTACTTGTACCGAAAGAGCATCAACCTTTTGTTTAGGGACTCGATTAGAGTTTTAATTCGGATCGGGTTTGACCTCGAACATAGACGTAACTTTGGTAGGAGTGTCGTTAGAAGATCTAGAAGAATCGCTGTGTTTCCCCAATGGGTGCTTCGAGGCCTGTTTCTCAAGAAAAGTGTATGCTTCAAGGCGCCCTTGTCCATGAAATAACCGCCGCTCATGATATCTAATGTTTCCTTTTGATGGTCGAGAGACCATTAAAGAATGAACGGACTAATACAGCGGTGTCGAGTTGATGATGGAGACATTCGAGAAGTAGATCAGTAAATCTGCTCCACGCTTCCGAAAAGGATTCCTGGGGGTGCTGGCGAAAGAATTGAATCTTTTGAAGCATTTCTTTAGTTTTCTTCTGAGTATAGAACTTTATCATGAATGCTTGAACAAGTTTGGCCCATGTGTCAATGGATTGCGGCGCTTGTCCGGCGAGCCAAACTGAAGCTTTATCAGCTAAGGTGAAGGGAAACAACCTAAGCAAGACTTGTTCGTTGGTAACGGTCGGATGGCGAAAAGTGGTGACTACTTGTTGCATCCAACGAAGATGATTGTACGGTTTTTCATGGTCTAAACCATGGTAAACAGGTAACAAACCGAAAATGTTTGGCGGAATACGAAAATCACCTACAGCCGGTCTTTCCTGTAAGGCAGTGTAGAAATCCGAAAGGGGTTTCTCGACTGTGAGATTTTCTTCAGCCATAATTAAAGGAGATAATGGAAACGGAGATGTTTGACGAGGTTGATTTATGGAGGAGGAACTATGCCTATGAGATAACATAAACAGTTGTTTCTTGTATTTTCGACGATGATATGTAAGTTCTAATTCCTTATGTTTACCGGACCGTAGTCTCATACAAATATGAATTTTAATTTAGTGCTCATAAGGAAATCGAATAATGACCGGAGGTTTTAGAAGTTAGGAAGGAGGGAGTTGAAGCACGCCTTCCTCGAAATTTGCTAACTTTCGAGCGGGGAAGCTAGGATAACGATATGAATATTCCAAAGAGGGTTACCTGAGAGAATTGAGGGAGGTTGTTCGTGCTAGCACATTCCTTAATTAGGCAACCTCAATTTTTTTTTCAAGTTTCCTAGGCACTGATGGAATAGGATGATGTTTTATGATGGTGTATTATGCGGGGTGTTATTAAGATGATTTAGATGAAATTTTTAATTACTATGATTTTTTATTTTTTTATTTTTTTATTTTTATTTTTTTTTTTATTTTTTATTTTACTTAATTAGTGTATTATGGAGACGTGATTACGAAATATGCAATTAAAAACGATAGATGCCAAAATAGAACTAACTAATCATATACTAATTTACGCAGAAAGTCTACCCATGCAAATCTATATTACCTATACGTGCAACTATATGTAAGTTATACGTGAGCTAGGGGAATATCGAGAACGAACTCATGCAATTGAATACTGCGTACGTGAATTGATGTAAAATACACATACAAAAATATTCTAAGCAGGTGGTTTGGCGCTACGCATATATCAAAATATATTCGAATCATATTAATTGTGTTACGTGAATATGTGATGACGAACCACCTTTACATCCACAGAGTTCTCATGCCAACATACAAATATATGAGGTAAAATTGGTTATAGCAAATAATATCCTCGACAAAGTTTGAGGAGTTTAAGAGTTTGAAACCTGGCATCCTGTGATTCCTCGTATAGCGATCGACTACTCCCAAGCTTATGCTTACTAGAAAAACAGGACCAAAGAGCCTAAAAGAGTACTGAAAAGGAAAGTGGCCTGTACCTGAAAACCGGAGTGTTGATACTCCAGGTTAGTCTTGCGTGCTACTAATTCAGTCTCGTTCGAGACTCTTTTGTCTGTTCAGTACTTCAAATTCCTATGGAGTACTTAGACTGTGCTAATGAAAATAAACAACTTGGTTCACAGATATTTGTTAGTAGAAAAAGTTAGGGTAAAGAGTTAGTATTGTAATAGAAATGAAAATTAAAAAGATGAGGAGGTAAGGGAGGGGTTTTTATGGATGTATTCCAGTTATTACGTTAAGTCCATAGTCCTTCCCCGGCAGCAGCGCCATTTGATAGAACGCTCTTTACACACGTTTATTGGCTTTCAGTTACTTATTTTCTTAAGTCTGAGGTCCACAATCCAAAGTCCGAGGTCCACAGTCCAAGTCCAAAGTCCAAAGTCCAAAGTCCAACGTCCGTATAGTCGTACGTTTTAGTCAAGTTACCTTACTCACGTGGGATTGGTAGGATAGGTCGAGTAAGGGATCGTCCAAACCTTAGGGCTCGGATAGGTTCACAACTGGAGTTACAACTTTAAGTGAGAAGGATTTTTAGGTTTCTTTTTAGTTGGTTTTTAATTAAAATAACGGTAATGCAAATAAAATAAATTACTACGGCGATTATATGTAGGTAAACAAAATGTAGAGAAACAGGGAGAGAGTTAATCATGCTCATGCAAGAATCATTTCTTAACAGTTTTTATTACCAAATCACTACATCTCTAATTCGTCTCGTTTCGGAGACGACGTCGAGTATTGATCCCTAGTGCATGCCCACATCTCTAGGTCGCATTTCACTAGCATAAGGAGTTTTAATAATACCGCATCTCTGGTATATTATTTCCGGCTCCTAGCTCGATTTCACATCACCTGGACGAATTGGAGAGTCATCGACACAAAGAGAGTCACGCCAGAGACATTTTGGTCGCTAGCTACAGACGTCTATCTGGAGCATCGGCAATCCAACTTTATGCAGTCTCGATCATTTTGGGACCGGATGTTAATTGTATGCCTAATTCCTAAGTAGTGATTCTAGAATATTAACGAAGTCAATCCGATTTTACACGAGCAAAGATAACCCTCCCCACGAGGGGGATTAGCTCATCATCATAGAAGGAATAATAAAACTTGTTGTATACATTAAGTAAATAAATGCAGGACAAAAATTAAACTAGAAAAGAAATGACTGCTATTAAGGGTAAAATAACTTACTCTATTAAGCTGCTGAAATAAAAATGGCAGAATGTAAGTACTGAAGAAGAAGAAATACTAAGCGTAGCTAAAACATTAATATGCTGAAGACCTTATACTGAAGGCGAACCCCTCATATATATAGGCGGATGTCCCTTCACGTGAATTCCTAACAATTAAATCAGGTTTGTTTGTTACCTATTTGAAACGTTCAAAACTTTGAGAATCAAAGTTTTGTTTCACCTGTATTAAATTTTTGTCCTTTAGCTGATTTTATGTTTTGTTTGTTAGCTCATTTCAATTCAAACCACCTACGTGTCTTCTCTCTTGCCAGGTGGTATCAAATTTAAACCATCCTTTGCCACCTGCCTATGCTGACTCATCATGCCTTCTGGGCCCGCAGAGTGTGTCCACCTAGTGTGTCCAAGCCAAGCGTTTACCGATTTTGGCATTTTTACGACTTTTTGTCCTTGCGCAGAGTTTGTCGCCCGAGTCGCTATTGCAGCTTCACTAGCCAACGTCGGCACCTAGATTTATCCGATTTGAGCTTCGGAAGTTTCCTGCTTCTTTATATGTGGGCCCGTCCTGCACTGGTTCTGTTCTTTTGGAAACTTCGGCTCTAGTCAGGCTTTGTTAGGATTCACGGGGATTGAGTGGGAATTCCAAATATTCCTGTATTCTTGTACTTGGCAGCTTCACTAGCCAACGTCGGCACCTAAATTTATCCGATTTGAGCTTCGGAAGTTTCCTACTTCTTTATATGTGGGCCCGCTCGCGACCGTTACGTTCTTTTGGGAACTTCGGCTCTAGTCAGGCTTTGTTGGGCTTCACGGGGATTGAGTGGGAATTCCAAATATTCCCGTATTCCTGTACTTGGCAGCTTCACTAGCCAACGTCGGCATCTAGATTTATCCGATTTGAGCTTCGGAAATTTGCTGCTTCTTCATATGTGGGCCCGTTCCGCACTGGTTCTGTTCTTTTGGAAACTTCGGCTTCACGGGGTCGAGTGGGAAACTCCAAATATTCCCGTATTCCTGTACTTCGATGCATGTTTTATCACTATATTCATTTTAATTGCGGAAACCTGCAAAAGTACGAAAATATAATTATTACATGATTATTAAACACATAATCGACCAAAATGCTATGTCTCTCGGGGTTTAATATTACAGTTTTGGGTGCTTATCAGTACACTTCTACTCGTTGGTGCAGACCTCAATTTCATATCTTCAATGCGTGCACATGCATGTAATATAGTTATCTCGATGGGTGTAAGTTAGTTACTTACTGTTCACACATCCATTACTATAGTTAAAAAGAAATAACTTGACCCGATGCATCTCTTAGAACTTCACTATGTCCATCACCATTTGCACACAAGGCTCTATCCGCATTCCATTTAATAATTCCTACACTAGAAGCAACCTAGTTGTACAATGTTATGGGTTGAGACCTGAACTGCATATCTATTCCAATGGCATTGCATAAAGATCGACCTAATTTTAGCATGGTCTAGCATTTTTGAAACTTGTACATGTAAGTAAGTCTTTATGTGTTTGAATATCTTTATATATATATATAATTTTTTTTTTTTTTTTTTTTTTTTTAGAAACTAAAGAACCCTAATGTCCCTGTCATGAGAATGGATGTGCATGTAGTTTTACATACCAATAGCGACGACACTTGCCCCACACAAGAGCACAGTGACCAAGTGGTGAGACATTTTATAATAGATAACTTATTTGTCAATCATTTTGATGTTTTAGGTTATAAACAAATTCTTATTTGTTATATAGGAAAGTATAAAGGAAATTGTTGCTAGTAACCCTGCAAGCACTATGTTGGATTTGGATCATGATCCTGTTACATAAGTATTGGGGCGTGATACCAACGGTCATTTTTGTGGTTTGGGTGCTGGAGTTAGTAGAAGAGGACTTGAGGCTTCAGCTCCAGCAAAAAATCAGCTTAAAATGCAAAAGGAGATGACTTCAACTCTTATTGGGGAGGTCTAGGATTTGAAGTTGCTGTGTGGAGAATTGCAAAAGGACATAGCGATGATGAAATTTGGTCAAGGGTCGAATGCACCATTCTCCCCTTGTTCAAGTTCTTCTCAGGTAAGGTCGAATGCACCTTCCATATAAATTTTTTAGTGCAGATTTTACTCCAAAACATCTGACTTAATTGATGAAATTTATATCTACTATTTGTAGTTGAATTGGATGGGACCAGCACCCCAAGGATTTCCACCTGGTTTACACTCAGCGAGTTGTAAGTTATACTTAATGCGCCGTGAGCATGTGGCTAATAGAAGGGCAATTATTAGAGAAGAAGTTGGTGGAGAAGTTGGTGGAGAAGTTATTGAGACTTATGATGTTATCTTGGATAGTGTGCTTGTACCTCATGCTCAAAGTACAAACCGCGCAACTCTTGGAGAGGAGGAAATAGGATCAATTGTCGATTGGCCCAAAGCTCTAACTATCTTTTATCATTAGCCATTAGGGGTATGAATATCTGAATATGTAATATCTTACTACATCAGCATGTACTACTAAAAAGATTTTAGCTAATAGAAAATGCTCTTATTTTGCAGGATGTGGACTTTTTGCGAGTTGCTTCTCTTTTTGTACATCGGTGTTACTAAAGGTCATGGAAGATGCTCGTAGAAGTCTCATGTTTTTTGTATATCGGTGCTTTCGCAGGATGTGAATTCTTAGATGAACCTCTAGTATTTTGTGTATACCGATGATTTTTTTTGTATTAAGTTGATCGTATCCCCTTGTTTTGTATATTGGTTCCTAGAACATGAATTTGAAGTTACTAGCCTACTGATTGAAAGTTTGAATCTAGATCTCGTGTATGTTTAACAACGTGTGTGTTTGTATGTTCCTTTGTACCATTTTCCAAGTTTATTTTTTTTTGAGTTACTCATTTATGGATTGCGATGAACAAGCTTTGATATCTCGCCCTGTCTACCGTCAATGGAGGGAATGGAACAAATGATCTTGAGGCTCTCAAACAAGTATTGTAGTTTCTTTATGTTTTATAGATTTTTGCTTATTGGGTTTTGATTGTTGACTTATGGGATTCCTTATGTTTATTTTCAGATTGCATTTGAATGATTATGATCATTCAGGTGAGTTATCATTTCAAGTTGTACTAGTTCCCTGGGTATCAATTGTTTGAATAAATTCTTAATTTGAGAAATTAAATTTCAGGGTGAGGCAACTGAATGCACGCCTGAGCTTCATTTGAGGTACTTAATTATTTAATTACTTGATTACAATTACAATTTTCTTTTTCTCTTAGCTTATTTGATTGTTTAAGTATAGCTTTGGTTTAAATTTACACTAATCCACTAGTTTGTGCATATCATGCACATGGCATGGTGATTTTATAACTTGACGTACAGGTGAAGTTCTAAAAAGAAGTTCACCTTTGAAAGAATGTAGAGTATTATATTCAGAAGCTTTAGATAAAGAGAAAGCAAGTTTGCTTGAGGAGAAACTTAACCATCTTTCTACCATCATAGAAAGGGAAAGAAGACATCTCAACAACAAGCTTTCACAGTACAAGAAAGAGTCGAACCTTTTCGTTTCTAGAATAAGTGCAAATGTGGGTAACTGCAAACATCATATTATTCATCATTATGTTACTTATTGGATATAGCTGATTGTTTTTCTTCTAGCTTGAATGGATGGAATGCAGAGCTAGTAATGCATAAAAAGAATCAGACCTACTGAAAGAGTAGCTGGAAGATCTCAAGAAAGAGCACGACAGAGATCCAAAAGATATTTTGGATCCAGAAGATTAGCTGGAAGATCACAAGAAAGGCCATTGATTTGGATCATTTGGAAGATATTTTCTCCCAACCTACTGTTTCTAATGGTGAGCAATGGTTCTTTATAATTAAGTTTCATGTTTGGCTTTCCTTCTTATTAGCTCATGAGAGGATGCTGAGTGAATTATGATCAATGTGTTTTGCAGCTCGAGCTCGGGGCGAATTTCAACCTAAAAGCCAAACCTCATCCCAGTAAGGAAAAACATGTCACAGTACCCACAAATCTTCTCATGATGGTCAACAATGTACTTTTGAGCTTTTCATTAAGGATGAACACAAAGACATTGATGATATCAAACACTTAGATATGTTGGTTGAATTTTTGAAATTGGGTGACCCTCTATATCTTGATTCTATGAATGACAAAACCTTAAAAGGGAGCTTCAGTTCAGACGTTTCTTCTCTTAGTTTGATGAAGGACTGTGAGTTCGGATGTTATTAATTAATCGTATGTATTTACTATCTGTTAAATGAATATTGTTTTGCATCAATTAATCGTATGTTGCATGCTTATCTTATAAATCATTTGAACTTCGTGATTTTTCTTTAAAATATGTGATAATGGCTGGGAAAGTGAAGTTATGTTAGATTTGCTCTAATTTTGGGTTTCATTATGTAGAGTCTTTATAAGTTGTTCTAGGCTTTCTTTACGAGGCTTTCTTTAGTCATCATTGATGATCTTGATAGTATTGTATCATCTTCATTTGACTTCGGAGGATCTTAGACTTCCACATCCACTACTGCACTCGATGAATTTCTTATTGATATTATGGATGAGCATGGGGTAATGCAATCTTTTCTAGCCCGTTTCTTTTGAGCATTGTTTAATTTCATATATCCTACCAGCATTCTTCTTTTTGTTAAGTTTGGTTGCTCATGTAATAGTTTGCTCTATCAGATTTATCGTGTACATTGAACATGAAAATAGGCACATTGTGCGGAATCATCCTTGTTGCATTTATGGCATGTGTGTAGTCTCTTGAAAATTTTCTAAAATTCTTGAGCTCTTCAGGTGCTTCTTTTATTTATTTAGTTTCCATAATAAGCTTCATGTAAAGAGATCAAGTATGAAAATAGAAAAACGTAAACACCATGATAGATTATTACCTGTCTTGTTTCAGAATCTTTATGAAGTTTGTTCTTCACATGGAGATTTGACTTCCATGTGTAGCTTCTTGCTCCTGCTATCTCAGAGCATGGAACTATATTAAAGCATGAAATCTGTAAGCGTTCTTCACAATGTTATGAAGAGATTCTTGTGTGTACTTAAAAAATTGGTGGTTAGTTAGGGATTTCCCTCTTCTTAAATAAAATTTCAGTCTTATCAACCATGGATGGATTCTATTGACGGTGGTTTTCTTAATATGCACAGTTTAAAGGTTTCATATCTTCGCAGACTTCCAAGTTTGAACGGGTAAGTTTCTACGAACATGAGAATTATATCATCTTGAATCTTTACATTTTTTTTTCCTCAAGACCTTCATATGATAGTGTTAAATTAAAGAATGGAGTTATAATCCATTTCCTTTTAACTCGGTAATTACAAGTAATTCCTACTTGAATGGGTTTAAGGTGCACCCCGCTTTCATGACAACTCTTACATGATAGTTTGAATGGTAAATAGTCTACTAGATACTTAAACCTTGATGTTTTCAGTAGTGCCCTTTGTGTTAATTATTTGATTTTAGTATTTAATATATGAATGCTATTATTAGGTATCTGGCCATAAGTAGAGTCTTGCACAATAACTTCCAGGTTCATTCGGACGAACCGAAGTCTACTCTTGTTGGAGTCACTTTACTCTGTGTGGAGTGGCATTGCACTGATAATGCTCATGTCGTGTTGTTAGCCTCTGCTTGGGCCAGCTGCTTGTTCCATCTCTAGAAACTTCTTGAGGCTCTTTACCTTCATGAAAGGTTGTGCAACTCAATGAAAGAACAAATTGCATCAAGGAGATGAAGATAGGAATTTCAAAGCACAAATTGTTTTTTTTTCCCATTATGTTCTTATTATGCCTTGTGTACTTTAAAAGCCTAGTTATCTATTGGCAATCAACAGCTTGAAAACATTGTAAATTTTGGAAAACCAATGTATAATATATCAAATTTTGAAATGTGTTGTTTTAGTATATTGTTTGTGTAATTGATTTTATGATATGAGAATCATGTAGTATTAGTAGCGGGGTGTCGGGGAAATAATTGGTTCTACCAAAAAAATTAATTATTTTAAAAAAATTACTTTAAACAAATACGATGGGGAATACTGTCGTTACTTGATTTCCCTAAAACAATACACCACGAAAATGCGTGTCCTAAACTTAAGACGAACATTTACGACGATTAGGTACGTTCTAGATTTGAAAATATGCAGGAGCAGTACAAAGGAAATTTGCGACGGTTTTGAATGTCCTATAATTAACGACTTTAAGTGCCGCACAACCGTCGCATTTCTAATTCACTTTACCACGCATTTTCCCGTCATTAATATTAACGACAGGGATATTCGTGACTAACTCTGGGACACCATTTCCTGACGTAAATCTTGATTTAGGACGACTATTTCTGTCATTTTTGGCTTTTTCTGGTGTAGTGCTTTTTTAGCTATGCATATTATCAAAGGTCGTTTACGCAATCGAATGGGAGATATGTGGCTAAATGATTGTATGGTGGCATTCATTAAAAAAGACATTTTTGCAAAAGTCAGCGATGAAGCAATAAAATAATGCAACACTTTCAGAAAATGAAAAAGCGTCGAGGGTTGTTGTGAAAGATCATTAAGTGGTTGTGGTAGTCTTAGGAAGATGTTTTGCTTATTTTGTATATGAGAAGGATTTGCTTTGAGAAGTTGATGTATTTATGTGTTTGTATGTGTACACAAAACTTGTGTGTTTTGTAACCTTCTAATTTTGGTGTCCTTGGCCTTTTCTATCAATGAAGTTCAATTTTATGAAATTTTTCGTTACTTGGTTTTATTTATGTGTGTTTTTTCTTTAAAAAATTGAAGTAAAGAAATTTTTGGTCATTGATTTACTGACTTGAATACTATCACTGAAAGTCCTGGGTCTGTCCCTGGGTGTGAGCATATAGCGGGCACAAGAACATAGAGAGAAGTCAAGATAATTATGTTTATATGCTACATTATTTTGGACAGTCAAGAAATCCATATTGAGATGAATGAAGTTTGATAATGTGAATCCTCTTACGATTATACCATAGTTTTATTTTTCTCCTTCACTAAATTTATATGTTGATATTCAAAGAAACCACAAGAAAATATACTATGTACTCTAAAACTCTGAGTAGTAGCTCAGTAAGGAAAGGAGTTACTGATGTAGAATTTAACAATAATACCTACAAAGGAGGAGCAACAGCAGGAGTTTGTAAGGGCCGGAATGGTGAGTTACTTGGGTTGCTTATAGAAAATTTACAGTTCATAGTCCTCTTGAAGCAGAATGCATTGGCACGGAAATGGTTGGAATCCCCAAAGATAGACTAAAACTTGACATTTGACAAGGTAGTAGTCTTGGGTGACAACAAGGAGTTAAAAAGAGAAGAGGCAGGATGAAAGAATGGGAGTTTACTCAGAATAGTTACAGAAAAGCAGGAAAACAAAATAACAAACTTCTAACAACTTGTAACTGCCTAACAACCTATAACTGCTTAACTAACTATTCTTCTAGATGGTCAACAATAGTCAATAGTCTATAAGTAGGTTGGTAGCAATACTAAGAAAAGTGGAAACTGGAACCTGATGAAGAGGATATTTGAGGTTAACACTGAGTCCAAAAGCTTCAGTCATGTCTATCAACAAAAGTCAATAGTCTAGCAAGAAATTGGGCTGAAGGCCTAATTTTGTGTTAATATAGCTTTGTAGGACAATGTTTTTTTTTTAAATCACTCACAGCACCAAAATTATAGTTTTAATGGCTCACGAACCCAGCATTTGAATTAAAATCACCCCCAAGGACTAAATAAGTTGGCCCAATAAATTATTTTTCATCTTATTCCCACTTTTACCCTTCTATTTTGGTTAGATTCAGTTTAGAACATACACTGAACTGTCATAGTATACAATGTACTATGCCTTTTTTTGCACTTTGGCTACTATACAATTTCCTAGTCACATCACATTACTACATTGTACGATCAAAATATTTTCAGGTGGAGACCATGGCAAATATTCCAGCCAAAATGTGCTAACGTGGCAAAATTTGGAGCTTTTTTATTCTTGCATGGAGCCATGTCATTTATTTTTACCACACAAGCTGAATAACAAACACACCATACCCTAATCACGGGAGTCCTTTCCCACTTTAATTTGCACTTCCCTATCTTTTCCCTCTCCTTTGTTTGAGTGCCCAAAAATTGGGGATTTCATGAGAAACCCTAATTGACAAAAATTTGCTCCCTTCAAAATTAAATTGCCCAATTCACACAAACCCTAACCTATATAAAACACTAATTGACCCTCTCATCCATAGGAATTTGCTCCTGATTAAAGTAAGTAACTTTTATAAAACCGAAGTTTATGAAAACGTATTTTGTATTATTCTTTGCGCTACTTTGTGGATTTTTATTCTTAAGTTAATGTTTTTACATTGTTTTTCATCATATTGTTGTTATAAAATGAGATTGGTTTTCGGCTATTAATATTATACACTAGTGAATATTATACTATGCTAGTTCTTTGCTTTCCAATTAGTGGATTGTTAACCCCTCACCCCAATTTTCAAAAATATTAGTGATACCCCCCCTCCCCAGTTGCAAGATCCAACGGCTACTACGAGATGAAGTTTTATTTTTTCACATGATGAAACATGATCGCTGGATCTTACAAATGGGTGGGTATCACTAATATTTTTGAAAATGGGGGTGTAGGTAGGGGTAACCATACCTAACCCTTTGATTTATAATTAATGGTGGAGGAGTTGGGGTATTCCAATGTGAGTAAAATGCACTATGGTCAAGCCAGCAGTCATTATATGTTAATTTTTTTTTTATGGTACTAGTATTATGAAAATGATGCAAGAAGCTAGGGTTGGGAATATAATTAAGGTCTACATTGAACATGATGTTAAGGTGGATTCAAGTGAACAAAATGCTATGCATTATATTGAACTAGTTGAGTTAGATAATGGAAAAAATATTGAGATACAAACTAAGTTGCAGAGTGATAAGCTAGGTTTGTATTTCAGATGATAGTGAGTCAGATGAGAATGAATTTAGGTTTGAGGATTTGCCTGAATTGTCTGATAATGATAACGAGCTTATTGAAGTTCGAAAAATGATATAAGAAAGGAAAATACGAAAAAAGACTTGAAAGAATGAAATCAATTTGGGATGATGGTGATCATGAACCTGAATTGAATGCTACTGAAGTTGAGCAAGCAATGAATGGTGAGGGTGATGATGATGTTTAAGTAATTAATGCCAATATTGGTGATATAGCAGTTGATGGGCTTTATATTGATGAAGCCAACAATGTCTTTATTAGTAATGATGAAGTTGAACATAGGGATGTTAATAGTGACCATACAGATTCAAATGATTATGAAAGTCCAGATACTGATGAGGAGGATGGTATTAGAAAAACCAAGAAGTTTAGGTACCCTAGTTTTGATCCCAAGACTGATGTATTACATGTACAATTAGCACTAGGGATGGTGTTTGCATCCCCTAATCAACTCAAGGATTGTTTATGTAGATTTTGCAGTTGCTCATGAGTACTAGCTTTGGTTCAAGTTAACAACCATAGAAGAATCCTTGCAATATGTGTTGAGGGTTGTCCATTTAGACTATATGCTAGTTGGATGACAAGTAAGAGAAGCTTCCATATAAAGTCTCATATAGAGGAACATTAATGTTCAAGGATATTTGATGTCCAAATTACTAACTGTAAATGGATTGCTAGGATATATCAAGAGAATATAGTGAAGCATCCTAAAATGAAATTGAAGGATTTGAAAGAGCATATTATGCACAAGTTTAAGCTTTATGTGACATTGTGTCAGTGTAGTAGAGCTAAGCATAATGTTCTAGATGCAGTGGAAAATAGGTTGGCTGGTGTATATGTAAAGTTGTGGGACTACCAATTTGAATTAAGAAGGAGTAATCCTAGGAGTACTATTGAGATAGAATCATTTCATCCTATACCTAATGAACCTGTAATGTTCGATCAAGCGCATGTATATAGGGTTTGTTGCCCTTATAAATGCATGGAAGAGTAGTTGCAGACCGGTTATTTGGGTTGAAGGATGTTTATTGAAGGGGTAGTGCAAGGGGGAGCTACTGGCAGCCATGCATTGGTAGAGATGCAAACAATCAAATGTTCCTAATAGCATGGGCAGTTGTAGAAGTGGAAAACTCAGATAGTTGGAAATGGTTTTTGGATTTGCTGATGCAAGACTTGGGTTATAGTGAAGGTTAGGGTCTTGGGTTGACTATTATTAGTGACCAGCAAAAGGGTCTTGTACAAGTGATAAATAACTATTTACCTTTTGTTGAGCACATAAATTGTGCCAGGCATATATGTGCCAATTTCAAGAAGACATTCCTTGGTTTACATTATAAGTTTATGTTTTGGAAGGCTAGCAAATGTGGGACTCCTCAAGAGTTTGAACAAAGCATAGATGAAGTGAAAAAGTATTGTGGGGATGTATATCACCACTGTATGGTGAAGCAAAACCCAAGATAGTGGTTAAAAGCTATTTTTTAGCATGTTTCCTTGTTTGGATTATGTTGACAATAATATATGTGAGACATTTAAATCAACAATAGTGGAAGCAAGGGAAAATAACATCATAGAAATGCTTGAGGATATCAGATTGCAAGTAATGGGTAAGATGTAAAAGAAGATTGCAGCAATGGCTAACTGGAAGACTGCATTTTGTCCAATTATAATGCAAAAGTTAGAAAAAAAAATAAAGAATATCATAGGTTTTGGGTTGCACACTACAATGAAGGCAACTAATTAAGGAAGAACAAATATGAAGCATTTACTGTTGATGTAAATGCCATGTGATGTAGCTATAAAATGCGGGAAATTAATGGCATCCCATGTCCACATGCCATTTTAGTTATGTATTATCTCAACATTGATCCATTGCAGCATGTATCTAGTTGGTATAGTGTGGTTGAATACAAGAAGATATATAGTCATATGTTACAACCTTTGAATGGTCAAAACATGTCGCATAGGACAAAGATGCCTACTATGTTTGCCTCCTATAGCAAGGAAGATGCCTGGTAGACCCAAGAAGAATAAGAGGAAGGAAGAAGTAGTAGTGGGAACTGGAAGAGTTACACAAGACAAGGCTTCCCACCAACAATGTAGGAAGGGGTAGGAAAATGCATTGTTCTAGATGCAATAGTGAGGAACACAACATAAGGTTACTCAAGTCTACAGACCCACCACTTAGAAAGAAACAAGTGAGTATTTGTATTTTAGTTTTATATGTATATATGTATGTTACATGGTTTTTATTGTATTTAAATATGTTAATATAACATTAGGTAAGGAAGAAGAAAGGATAAGTGAATGTCCCAGTTGAGGATGCAACTAATGAAGGACCAACTACTGTAACAGCTGAGAATGCCAGTAATGAGAGCCCAACTGTGGGAGAGGAGAATGGTGCTATTAAGCAACCAAGAACAAGAGATAGGGGTACAAGGGGTAGAAAGGGTAGGTGTGGAGGTCAAAGAAAGAGAGGAAGAAGGGAACCAGTCCTTATAGGCTTGGGAGTATACATTAATGCTAAAGGAGAAACTTACATCAATGTGAGTCTTGTAATATATTTAATTGATTTTTCATTCATTATGTTTTGTGCATTATCTTCTTCATAGTGAATTATGTGTAAACTGGTTCAAGATTGACACCCTTGAATTCAAATGAACCATCTCCAAGTAATAAAGGGCCAAGTACTTTTGAAGATGAGAATGTAGTTAATGAGCAACCAAGTACAAGGGGTAGAGGTACAAGGGTGATCAGCTCCCAAATGTGTATTTTATTATCTTTATATTACTGCATTACAACCCTTCTTACACATAATGAAAAGATATCTCATAGCTTTTATTGCATTTTTTAGGTTACAGGGCAATTCATACCACTTACCATAAAAGTTGCGTCTTAGCATCAAAATGAGCCTTATTTGCACTTATTATGAAGACTTGAAGCTACTATGAAAAAGTGCTGAAAAAGTCAAAGTCGATGTCAAAGGTTAAAGGTCATGGACTCCAAAACAGAAAACTGAAAGTCAAGTCCTTAACTCAAAAGACTAGAGATAGATGTCCTTGATACAAAAGAAGGTTTTCTCTAAAACCTAGCTTGATCAAGAAGAAATCGAAAAGCAAAAGGAAAAAGCAAAAAAGAAAAGCATAAAGCAAACTAGGTGAGGTGTCTCAAATGTAGAGGATGAGGGTAAATCAATATTTTGTAAAAGTAGGGGTATAATAACTCAAAAGTAGGATGAGAGAATGCACCTAGACTTATTCTAGTGTCATGTAGGAGTAATGTAGGATTTTATTTTTCAAGTCATTTACATTCAAGTTCTTTACTTTTTGTTCTTCAATTCAATCAAGTTATTTCTTTCTTTGTTCTTCATTTCAATCAAGTTATTTCCTTAAAGTTGTTCTTCATTTCTTCCTCAATGTTTGTGCTTTCAATAATTCATTTAATAAGTTTTTCTAATGTTCTGCATACAACTAGAGTTAACAAAACAAGTCCTAAAAGAGACCTACCTACCTTCCTTCTAAAACTCCCAATCATTCAAGTTTCAAACAATTTATGGTGAACCCCATTCAATACAACTTTGAAATACTCAACACAATACTAACTTCAAATGGTGCCGCCGTCATGGATTAGAGGAGCATGAACTTTGGTTGAGCATCTAAGGAGGGAAGCATCACTCTCACCATTTCATTTTTTTTTCATTGTTAATTTTCGTTACTTTTCACTACTGATCTGTTTTATTCCAAATCCAGGTTCAACATTCAACCGCTAGAGAGGAGCTGAAGTTGTTGCTGGAGGACGGAGCAAGTTGGTCGGAACTAACTGGGCGACCGCCCGCCCTATTGGTGGCGCGCGACTGCCCAGCCACCTCAACACAATGGTGTCTCGTTTTTTCACAGTTCGAAGATTTTTTTATTCGTGGTTGCCACTAAGAGCGCGGATTTTGTAATAGAGTAGTATAAATCAGTGGACTTTATTGTAATAGATAGAGATAAAGAAAAAAAATTTGGTTGATTATATGGATGAACATGAGTTGAAACTTGGTTGAAGTTGTGAAACTTACCAAGAGTTAGAGTTTTCATTACCTTGGGAAGTTTAACTGTGGAGGCGAGTCATGAATCATACGCTCATGCACTTTGAATTAACTTGATAATCAACACTCTAATTATGTTTACTTCTAGTTAATCTAGATAATCTATTATATTAGTTTTAGTGTTAGTTTACTTTTATATTTTGGGCCCTTGAAGGAAAAGTTGTTTAATTATCATAAACCCAGATTGTGGGCTTTTTAAGTTGACCTTTTTTGTAACCTAAAACAGGGAATGCTCGAACTGTTAGGCCTAATTCTCATTTCACGCGCCAACCAACGTCGCCTTCTCCTCAAAGCAGCGTGTAAGCACGGCTTAGAAGGTAAATTCTAAACATCCTCGAAGCCCATGTAAGAGGATACCTTGTGTATTCAAGCATGCTTACGTGATTGTTTGAATTTTAATTTCCGCACTGCAATTTACATTCACACATAAGGCTGAACCCAAGCCATATAACAACCATTAGGAAATCATTCTCCAATGTAGATAAATCAGACGTTGCTTGATTCTTGAAGCCCTATACCAAACAAACAAATTAAAATCAATCAAACTAGAGCCTAAAGTAGTCACGCTCCTCCAGAAAAGGACAAAAATATAGCCACGAGGATTTAGAGTAATCAGTTACCAGATTCCGGAGGAGCAACTACCTTCCTCACTTCCCTCTCCCAGATTCATCATGAGTGAGATTCTTGGTAGCACACCACTTGGTGAAGTGATTACTTACTTTTCTGAGCTCTGTAGTAGATCCATCCTAGTTTCACGCATAATTGTTCATTTGAACAGGGCATAGTAATCTTTAGACCAAGCAAATATTTTCACAAATCCAAAAAAATAAATTTCTTCTTTTTGTTCATCATCATTAATTGAGCATTCATGTCTTATCAATATGTATCATAACCATCATGGAATTACAATGCAAACCCAAAACCTTGTTCTTTTTACGATAGTCCTTATCACTGGTTATCTCATTGTCCATCATATATTGAATTCGAGTCTACTACGGGAATTCCTTACGATTACAAACCTCAATTTTCAAACTTCCCGAGTACCCAATACACTCAAGAGTTTCTAGTCATGCAAACAATTCATGAAGTTCCACCACAAATAGTCAACCACCATTCATGTATCCATATGGTCAGTCAGAGTGTGGTTTCACCCAAAGCCCATTACCATTCACATCACCATTCATATCCAATTCATATTCCACTACTCCATCCATCACATACCAACTCTACCTGGAAATGGCCAAGCAAACAATACTAACTCAACAAATAACAACTACCTTATGTTTTCTCCAATTTGATTCAAAAGATGCCACATCTGAGACTAATATTCTTCCCACTAGTCTATAACGCAACCAAAAAGAGAAACAAGGTGTTACTATAACAAAGTCAATTGCTAAAGCCTATCGTGATACTCATGATCACTTTAAAACCTATCATCATCCACCTGACTATCGTGTGAATTCCAGATCTTATGATGATGACTATATGAGTGAAGTCATAATTTCACTCACATGCCTTAATGCATCATCACCCATAAATGAGAAAACTCCAGTAGAAGAAACTCAAGAGCATGTATTGGACTCGACACACTCAGAAAATGAAATGCTTGGAAAAGAGGGAATACAATCTATGGTGGAAAGTGGATTTCAATTTAGTTTGGTCATTAAAGACTTATTGATGGAACAAATTTGTGACATCCTTACTATTGCAGATGTGAACCACAATTTTGTTAAAACTCCAAAACTAGATGAAGAATTCTTTGAGTCATCGAGATCATGTGAAGAACCACCACCCAACCATCACCATCCCAAATTAACACCTTTTAAAATCCACCCATTTCTGAGGATGACACCATGAAATCATTTCAAAGAAACTTCAAATTAGCACTTAAGCCAATTGCCTTTGAGATCATTCATAATTTTCTAAACCTTTCTAGTAAAGAGACTTTGCCTAATATACAAACACAACAGTCTATTAATTCAGTAGTTGAGAAACCTTATATGTCCTATTCCATATTAATTAAGCCTCATGAAGGACATCTACTGCCAACCTCTTACTCTTTTAGACAATTCAAACATGACAGGTTATTGCATAAGTTCCATGATGGGTTACATAAACATTCTCTTATCATTTTGCATCTTACACTCCAAATGCATCATATCATTATGTTTGGGGGTATATGCTTTAATATATTTTTCTGGATTTATCCCCAACTATTTAGTATATTAGTATATAGTTAACAGCATATCATCCATCTTATGTATAGTCTTAGGGAATCTGACTTAAAATGACCCTACACATATAGTCTTGAATATCTGACTATAATAGAATTCATGTTATGTTTTCTCAATGCAATCCATAGAAGTGCATCATTAAGGTAACCGGGCCCTCCTCTTGGAGTGTGTGGCTGTAAGTGCCAGAACCTTAGTCCACGTATATCTCGCATATTCATTTTAAAACATTTTTTACTCGTCGTTTGAGTAAATGTAAACCTATGGAGCGAGTATATAATTTTTTTTTTCTTTATTTTACATTTCTTTTTCAAAACAGTTGTTTTCTCTGTTCTATTAATGCTAGATTCTCAATACATCAATAGTCATGTGATTTTTCATAAACAAAATGGGCAATGGATTCCATATAGACTAACTCTTAGAAGTACGCAATCTCCATTCATCTAAAGGCGATTTGAGGATCAGTTATATGTTATTAAGGGTCGCCCATATCATCATGCACTTTTTGTCTCAGCATAAATCACATAGATAACAATTGTCCCTTGCTCACCAACATATCATCACTTCAACCAAAAGAAGTTTGTGCTTTCAATGTACTACATGCACCATGGAGACAACACCCAAATTATACATGGAGTACTAATAATCCACAAACCCAACCACCTCTAGGGTTCATTCACCAATCACGTCAAACCACCAAATACATTCAGACAAGGACAAGGTACCTACAACATTTAGAATAGAGCATTGGTTCCATCCCATTTTAACCAGAACTACCAAAATCCACCAAAGACACCTAGTTCCGATTACACCACCCACTAGTGTCTAATGAGATAAACCCTTCCATTGCATTTTGCACTAGAAACCCCCCAACACACATAACTGAAGCCACAGTTTGACTGGATTGGGTTCAATAAAGAGTCGACATGAAAGTTGTCTGAGATCACCAATTATGGTTTGTTTTAAAAAACTAGCATTAAGAATCACGACTTTTGAGTACGAGTATCTAAAAATATCTCTCAATAATTTTCAAAACTAGAGGATATAAAAATGAAAATTATACGCCCCGGAGTAACTAAAATGATACCGAATTCACATATAATTTTATCTTCTTGTCAAACCCTCTATATGGTTAGAGATACATTTTAATTGAGAAAAACAATTACTTTGAAAAAAAAAAAAACACACACACACACACACACACACACACACACACACACACACATTTCATATCTGTCCGTTTAGATAGTTGTTTATATACTTTACGTTTCTCACATTTTATTTCTTCAATCGTAGTTAAATAATAATCATGCATCCATGTTAGATCTTCTGCATTATATATGTTTTTCAAAAAATAAATACAAAAACCCAAAAAGTTCATAGTAGATTAATTATCCCTAGTATAATAAACCATGTATTTCTCGTTCTATATCAAACAACCCGCGTGATGTAGTAGTGGTGGTGTGTATTTTAAAAAGGATTGATGTGAGGTTCACCATAAATTGTTTAGAACTTGGATGAAAGGGAGACTTGAAGGAGAAAAGGTAGGTTTCTTAGCTTTAGGACTTGTTTTGCTAACTCTAGTTGAAAAAGATTATAAAAGACTAGTTGATTGAAAGATTGATTGAAAGCACAAACATTGAAAGAACTAACTTGATTGAATGAAGAACAAACTTGAAAGATATAAATAAATTAAAAATGAAGAACAAAAAGTAAATGACTTGAAAATAAATCCTACATGACACTAGAATAAGTCTAGGTGCATTCTCTCATCCTATTTTTGAGTTCTTATACCCCTACTTTTACAAAAGATTGATTTGCCCTCTCCCATTACAAGATTGCTTTATGCTTATGCTTTTTCTTTTTACTTTTTGATTTCTTCTTTATCAAGATAGATTTTAGAGAAAGCCACATTTTGTGTCAATGACATCTATCTTTGGTCTTCTAAGTTAAGAACTTGACTTTCAACTCTCTGGTTTTGAGTCTTTGACCTTTGACCTTTGTCTTTGACTATGACTTTAACTTTTTCAGCACATTTTCATAGCAGCTTCGAGTCTTCATAATAAGCACAAATAAGGCTCCTTTTGGTGCTAAGATATAACTTTTCTGATAAGTGGTCTAAATTGCTCTGTAACCTGAAAAAGGCAGTAAAAGCTATGAGTTATCTTTTCATTATGCATAAGAAGGGTTGTAATGCAGTAATGCAAGGATAATAAAACACACATTTGGGAGTTAATCACCACCCCCAAATAGCATTATGCTTATCCTCAAGCAAAGATCAGAGAAAAAACTAAGATTACAAATGAGTGATTTATTATGAATTATATTAATTAATCTCGTTATGCGGAGTGAGATTGCATTGACCATATGCAGCAAGGCCTTAAACCACTCTCTAGTGGACAAGATTTAAGCCTCGTAAGAGTTTTTTAGTGAAGATACTCACAAACTTCTTCTATCTAGTACAAAGAGTCTTGTTTCCTTATTTATTCTCAGAAGTGTATACATCTCATTAGTGGGGAATAAAGACAATCACCTTTGAACTTAGAATAACATATGTACAATAATTTGACCATCTAAAGATAAACGTTCAAAACATGAACAATGAAATACAAAAGCAGAGTTGTTTCCAAAACTTTTGGAGAGCATCCTTAAGGTGGGTTCTCACAAGGGTGTGTTACAATCACAACTCTTTGATAGATTCACTCAAGTTTCATTCTCTCAAGTGCAGTGGGAAATTATATTCCTCACATACACTTATGAGGTCCAAAGAAAACCGGGGTCGATTGATCACACTTGCCACTTACTATCACACCATCCTATTCCTAATTGAGCTAGAGGTCTTTTATTAGGAGTTACGGGGCTAGGGTGATGGTTTAGAAAGAAAAAGGAAAGGAAATCAAACATATGATAAGTTGAGAAATTGGGTCATCAAGATACTTGTAGCTAGAGAAGAACCTTGATTTGTTCTTTGCTTCCGAATTATGATTCTTTAGCCTTTTGGCCTTGTGACTCCGTATGATTTTGAAATTTGGGAGTTCTAACTTTGCTTTTGTTTCTCATATCATCTCCTTTTAATTTTGAACTTTTGGGAGATTCAATTTTTGACTCCTTTGATTTTTTTTTTGAATTTTGGTTTTTGATAGGTCTTTCTTTTCTTTTCGAAACAACTAACTGATCTGTTGTTGTACAAGGTCTTCTCTTCTATTTTTTTGCTATCCATCCAATTCTCAACTCGTTAGCTGCATAAGCTTTTTATTGTGTGTTGTAACGGGTTAGGGATTTATGGTGAAGAATAAAAAGGCTTTTAGAAAATGGTAAAGGCTTAAGAGGGGTAACTAGAGGAAAACTATCTTTTTGGGTTTTTAACGTTTATTTGTGTCAAGCAAGTGGATATGTGGTCTTTCTATCCGGACATTCTTTGTGTCATCACTTAATAATTATTCAGATGAGGCTTTTAGCTAGATTCTCATAAGATTTGGAACTTAATTGTTATAATTGATAATGGTAGAAAAGGTTTTATTGTTCATCTTGGGTTCTTTGTTTAGAGGAGGGTTTTTGATGGATGAAACACTAAACTTTGTAACTCTTCTCTCCTAGTCTCTTTTGGCTATTTGGAATTACTCTCAATCTTAAACTTGTATTAAAATGATTAAGAAAACTAGTATTGAAATGAATAAGAAAACTTGTATTGAATTGATTAAGAACTTGGTTTACACTAAAGCTTGAAGAACATGAAAATGGAAAATAAGGAAATAACAATTTAAAATAAAAGCATTTAACCTACTCCTAATGACAAAAGATTTAGATCTAGGGTTTCTACTCCTAAAACATTGGATAAGAAATTCTATACATCTCTTTGGTTTATATAGGACACCATTTACAATTATACCCTTCCTTCTAGAAACAAACTCATGGGCTTTTGACCTAAGCCCATATACTAGAAGTCTTGAAATTGGCTTAGGTCCCTAGGTCAGTAGCTTTCAGTTTTGAGTCCTTGACTTTGATAGTTGTCTTGAATTTTGACTTTGACTTTTTGGCACTGTTGCTCCCAAGCTGGAATCTTCCCAAGCAGCGTAAATAGCCATCATTTTTGTGCCAAAATGCACATATTAGGAATATGCGTCCTAAATGGCCTATATCTTGTAAATGGTAGCAGAAGCTATAAGTTGTCTGTTCATTAAACATAAGAATGGCATATTTGAAGCATTATAAAGGTAATAAAATGCACATTTGGGGACTTATCAACTACCCCCAAACAGCATTTTACTTGTCCTCAAGCAAAAGATGAGAGAGAAAAAACTAAGATCACAAATGTGTGATTTATTATACTAGTCTCGTTTCAAAGAGTGCGATTGCATTGACCATATGCAATAAAGCCTTAAAGCACTAGGACTTCCCTAGTGGATGAGCTTAATCCTCGTGAGAGTTTTCCCGAGAAGGTACTTACAAACTTCCTCTATTTAGTACAAAGGGTCTTGTTTCCTTATTTATTCTATGAGGTTTATACATCTCATTAGTAGGGAATAAAGAAAAGCTCCTTTGAACTCAGAATAATATATATATATATATATATATATATATATATATATATATATATATATATATATATATATATATATATAGTTTTAATCATCTAAAGATAAAAGTGCAAAATATGAGCAGTGAAATGCAAAAGCAGAGTCGTTTCCGAAACTTTTGGAGAACGTCCTTAAGTTGGGTCCTCATAGGGGTGTTTTACAATCATAACTCTCTGATAGATTCACTCAAGTGTAGATGACACTTTTATTCCTTACCTACTCGAATGATGTCCAAGGAAACTGAGGTCGATTGATCACAATATCCACTTACTATCACACCATCCTATTCCTAGTTGAGCTAGAAGTCTTTTATTTAGAATTACGGGGCTAAAGTAGTGATTTAGAAATAAAGGGAAGGGAAAACAAACTCTGATAAGTTGAGAAATTGGGTATTCAAGATATTTATAACTAGAGAAGAACCTCGTTTTGTTCTTTGCTTCCGAATTTGTGATTCATTCTTTTAGCCCTTTGGCTTCGTGACTCCATATGATTTTGAATTTTTGGGAGTTCTAACTTTTCTTTTGTTTCTTTTGAATTCAAATCCTTTTGATTTTGAACTTTTGGGTGATTTCGATTTTTGAATCTTTTCTTTCTTTTCTTTTTATTTTGAAGCTTCTAACTATTCTATTTTTGTACAAGGCCTTCTCTTCTCTTTTTACATATCATTTAATTCTCAACTCGTCGGCTGGGTAAGCTTTTTATTGTGTGTGGTAACGGTTTAGGGATTGATAGCGAAGAAATAAAAAGGCTTTTAGAATTTGGTGAAGGCTCAAGGGGGGTAACTAGAGGAAAAATTATCTTTCTGGGTTTTTAACATTTATTTGGCTATATCGATCCAAAAATGGCCTAAATTCTCTCTTAAGATATGGCGTGGTGATCAAACAAGTGGACGTGTTATCTCTCTATCCGGACATCCTTGTGTCATCACTTAATAATCGTTCAGATGAGGCTTTTGGATAGATTCTCACAGGATATGGAACTTAACTATTCTAACCTTGGTCTCGAAAACTTACTGTTATGTACAATCAAATGTTAATGCATGCCATTCATGAAAAAGGTGCAAAAACTATTATATGTATATTAGTCTGAGTTTGAATAACGAATCTTTACTCTATATCTATAATGAGACTTCTAAACCTTTTATTCATCATAGAAAAAAGAAAACAAGACTTTTAGTACTAAACAGAAATATATTTTTGGTCTTTTTGAAATATTTTAAGAAAGAAAGAAATATAGAAAATCTATCTAATATAGAAATACTATATATAATAAATGCATAGTTTTTGCAAAATGTTACTATATCACCCCCAAACAAAAATATGTTTTGTCTTCAAAGTATGAAGAAAAGAAAAGAGATTACCATAGGACCATGAGAAAAAACAGCAATGACTTGTACTCTGTTCATCGTGATGAAAATATACCACCCCCCAAACAAGTTTGGAGCATGGGTTGATAGATATAGAACAAGAACTACATGGTTTATCTAAAAGATAAAAAAAAAATAACGTAATTATTCTAAAATGAAATTTTTGGCTTTTTATTTTTTATTTTTTATTATTATTTTTTTTTAATCTTGTTTTTCTCAAAAGGTATCTCTAACCATATAGAGAGTTTTTACAAGAAGATAAAATCATACGTTTATCCAGTATCATTTTGGTTACTCTAGGGCGTAAGATTTTAATTTTTATATCCTCAAGTTTTGAAAACTATGTAGAGATGTTTTAAAGATAACTCGTGCAAAAGCTTGATTTCTAATACTAAGTGTGAAAACAAAACAAGTGATCTGAAATTAGGCAACTTTCGTGTTGGCTCTTTATTGAACCCAATCCAGTCAGACTGTTGCTTCAGTTATGTGTGTGTTGGGAGATTTACTGTGCAAGATGTAATGGGAAGGTTTATCTGATTACACACTAGTGGATGGTGGAACTAGATCTCTTTGGTGGATTTTGGTAGTTCTAGTTAAAATGGGGTGGAACCAATGCTTTGTTCTGATTGTTGTAGGTATGTTGTCCTTGTCTGAATATATTTTGTGGTTTGACGAACCCTGGAGGTGCTTGGGTTTGTGGCTTTGGGTGTTGCCTCCATGGTGCATTTGGTATATTGAAAGCACATATTTCTTGATGGTATGTTGGTGCGCAAGGGAAAATTGGTATCAATGTGGGTTAATCTAAGACAGAAAGTGCACGGTGATATGGGCGATCCTTAGTAACACATAACTAATCCTCAAACCGCCCTTAGAAGAATAGAGATTGTGCACTTCTAAGAGTTGGTCTATGTAGAATCCATTGCCAGTTTTGTTTTTGGAAAATCATATAACAATTGATGTATCGAGAAACTCTATTATAAGAACGAAGAAAAACAATAACTTTTATGAAAAAGTGAGAGAAGGGTTTTTCTTTTTGGGTTTTTGGTTTTATATTCCTAAATTACTATGATTATAAAACTACTAAGAAAAATCACTATAAGGAGAGTGATCCTCCCAATAGAATGAAAAAATATTTGAAATTAAGTGATTCTAATTAAGAACCTGCGTGGGGTTTGGCTTGTCCTAGATTGTGCACTTCCTTGTTTTGCAAGAAAGCGAATCTAGTGAAGAGGACTAGCTCTATTGCTAGATACTCTAGTCTCTCCTCTCCTAATTTATAGTTAGCCCTATTTTGTAGCTATTCCAACCAGAGAAAAAGACGAACTCAAATTAATTAGAAATCACCCATAAAAGAAAAAAGTTTTTGAAATCAAGGGCTCTAGCTACTGACCATTGATAAGAGCCCAAAATTGTAGTTTTAACCTCTTAATAATATTACATATAGACCAATTATGTTTATAATAAATAAGAGTTAGTATTGTTTACGTACTTTTGTGTATTTCAGGTCTTGGAGTCAAATATGTGAAGAAATATGTCACTTTTGCAAGAGAAAGGAGCAAGAGAAAGGAGCAAAGTTTGGTTGCTAAGAAGTTCTATGGTTAAAGCCCAAGTTTCAAGAAGAAAAAGTCTTTTTAAAGCCCAGTCAAAGCTGAAAAGTCAAAGTCAACGCGGGTAGAAAAAGAGCTGAAAAGTCAATAGAACTTCCGTAGGCCGTATTTTTCAACTCAAACCTCAGAATTAGGCCTATTATATGTCAAAACGACCAGCGTGGAAAGAGCTTTCTAATGGTTTAAGCCTTGACCCAATCAAAGTAGTAAATGTAGATGAAAAGAGTGTTGCAATAAATTCCCATAGAGAAACCCTTTTTGGACTTAAGTAATTAGGTTTTGGGCTTGATTTAGTGACCCAAAACATAGCTCTAAAGCCTATGCATAAAATTGTAAACCTATCCCTATCCTATATAAAGAGGACTAAAGCAAAACTTTAACACTCTCCCTTCCCATTAGTTAGAATAATTTAGCTCTCTCTCTCCCACTTAGTTTAGTTTAATTAAGGTTTAATATTAAAGACTCCTATCTCTTAGCATTTACATTTTCTCTTTAGTCTAAACCAAGTTTATGTTTTATTAGCCTAGCCACCATTAATACAATTCAAGTTATTTTTAATCAAGTAGTATTTTAATTATGTCTTCTTCTGCTTATTATTTATTAAATGATAATTTAATGATCTATAGCTAAACCTCCATTATAGTGGTTTGATTGAAGCTTTCATGAAGACTTGATGTGTTAGTATAAAATAGTTGTATTTAAGAGTTTCAATTCTAGAGGGTAGTTCATTCACCATGAGAATGGGTTTCAACTTCCTCTCATGCTAATTATTAGTTGGTTAGAGATGCCATGAATAATTAGGGATAAAAAGACATAACCTTTATGTTGAACCTTGTGTGAAAACATAAAGATTAGGATTACAACAAACTCTATACTATCATGTTAAGGATTAACCAAGATGGATTTAAAATCTCCATAATTCCTTCTTCACATTCACATCTTATTATTTAATTGTCATAGTTCAATTTAGAATACATTAAATCGTAGTTTTCACCATATTAAGTATATTTAAAATCATTACTATCGTATTGTTTAATTGTTAATCATTAAGTGAATTAGTTATTTTCTAAGCAACTAGAAGTGGAATGAATTCTTACTCTAGTTTTATTGCATGATAATTGAGAGTAGAAAGTTGATATAAAAGAGTGAAATTATCGTTTACTTCTTCCTAGCATAATTAGTTAAGTAGGAGTAAAGCATAGTTTTCAATTATCAAATGGCGCCGCTGCCATCTTAGATGTCTTTAGAACTTAATTCTCTTAGTTTTTCAATTCTACAATAGCCCAATTCACCCACCCACCCTATTGTTCGAAAGTGTTCGCTTCTGATTGTGTGTTATGTTTCTTGAAAAAATAGGATTTTTGCTCCTGGAAGTCTACTGGAAATTTTTCGAAATTGTACTCGGAGCGCACCCGTGCCTTATTTACTCTATATATGAGCGTGCACACGCCCTTCCTTACAATAACCTAATTTCATGTTTTCTTTCTAATTTTCAGGCCCAACCCATGTTTTCTAATTTTCGTGTTTTCTAATTTCTTTCTAAAAAATTAACAGAGCGCGCACGTGCCCTTATTGCCTTATAATTGTGCATGCCAGCGCCCCCTTTGAAGAAAGCTCAATATACACAAGTTAGTTATAGGTTACTTTTTCGTTTGAAATAATTGTTGATTACAGGACACTGAGGTTCGTATTAAAGATGCTATTCATAAGCGTAGCAATTAAAGAGGCACTCAGGTTCTCCTTATTTCACTCCTCGTCTCTTCTGTCAAAGGAGTTTAAATTCTAGTATATCAGATTGTTGTTTGACTGCTATTAGTGTTCTTTCATATTGGACTTAGCCTTACATAAGATTAAGGTCTGGTAAGAGAAAACCATCTAACGTTATCTATCATAAACATTAACGCACACACCTATCTAGAATATCACACACTATACCTACATCAATGGTTGACAAACCAGAGACTCCTCCCTCTGATTTTTACAAAGCCTTAAATGATGGCCCTAAGTCATGCATCATTTTTGCAGACCCAGTGGGGGATTTTCGAATTCCCTTGAATATTTTTAATTTGTTACCCATTTTTCATGGTTCAGACCACGAAAAGCCTTATCAGCATATGCATAGGATAGAACAAGTTCTCACTGCATTCCATCATCCTAACGTAGGTTCTTAACATATTAAACTGAGGGTGTTTCCTTTCACCCTAGTTGATAAGGCGGCATCTTAGTTAACTACCCAAACGCCTAATTCCGTAGACTCATGGGCCAAACTTGTTCAATTGTTCATGGAACAGTTTTACCCGCCACTGAAGACAGATGAAATGATTCAAAAGATTCATTTCTTCCGCCAGAACCCTCATGAATCCTTTTCAAAGGCCTGGAACCGGTACACATCATAACCTTACGAAAGACACGCTTATTCGTGCCTTTTTCAAGAGGCTTTCACATCATCATAAGGAGGTTCTTGATATAATAAATGTGGGTAGTTTCCTTAGTAAAGGAGCCTTAGAGGCTTATAGGTTTTTAGAAGATCAATCCAAGCATAATAATAACTGGGGGGTAACGACATCCCCCGTTCTGCTACTTCTTTTTCTTCCACAGCCAAGGCTGCTAGTATGTTTGAGGTTAAATCTGATCCTGAGCTTAGAACTCTAATCGAATCCCTCACAAAAAAGGTAGAAGCCATTTCTGTTGAACATAAGCATACTCCAGTCATGAACATCAACTCTCTTCCATGTAATTTCTGTTTTAGTCTTGAGTATGTCGACTCCTATTATCCTCTCGTCTATGAGGAACCAACCGCACAATCGGACAATGTTTGCTCGTTAAATAGCCTTCCTATTCCTAATGCACCTTGGAGACAAAACCCCAACTTTAATTGGTGAAATAAACAACCAGTTACACCTCCGGGGTTTAATAATCTAAATGTTAAGCCAGCAAACACCTATAACCCAGCTCCACCACAACAAGGACAAGGACTAGGTAATTATAATAATTATAGTAATAATAATAATAATAATAATAATAAAGGTATCGTCCCGGTTGATAACAACTATCATAACCCACCCGTTAATAATCAACGTGAGATAGTTCCCGTCACACCACCTGTGGCCACTACACCTTCACAAACGGATCATTTCGATGCCTACATGCAAGCTCAACAACAGATTCTACAATCCATTCAAAAATCCATACAACAGTTAACCCAAGAGAAGGCCCAACCAAAAGGTGTGTTTCCAGGTCAAGCTATACCGAATCCTAAAACGCCAAACACAGCCTTTGAAGTAACCGGTAATACTAGAAACAGAAATTTAAACATAGGTGAGTTAAATGCCATCACCACTCTCCGTTCTGGCAGAGTGTTTGATAATGCCATCACTATGCCCATTGATACACCACCAGTGGTCATTAAAAATGAAAATTTACTAGATACCGATATAGAAACTGAAGATCCTACCCCTGTAGAGGTACTAGTTAAACCATAACCCAAGAAAAAAATGGCCAAGGTTAAAAATCCTATTGACCCATATGCTAAATATAGAGAGAAACCACCATTTCCCCAAAGGCTAGCCATGTTAAACAAGGATACAAATCGCTAATGACTTTGTTCCTATCATCTTAGGACGTCCCTTCTTGGCAACTGCCAATGCTCTCATAAACTGCCACAATGGTTCGATGTCCATGTCTTTTGGACACCTTTTTGTTGAGGTGAATTTTTTCAAAATGATGCAACAATTACCCGATACGACTATCAATAGAGAAGTTAGCATGATCGAGAGCTTAGATCAAGATTATTTCAAGAACATGTTTCCAGAGAATCAGATGCATCAATTCCTTTCCTTCGGAAGTTCTGACTTTGACGATGACTTCTACATAGAGAAAGTCAACACCTTTTTCGAGTCGACTCATATCTTAGATCCTTCTGTAGCTCCATCTTCTGAGTTTGAAGACCTCTTACCTAAACAAGTCTTTACTACTTAAGATGAAAACCATATGGAAGCCTTTCTACCCATTCCTCCCACCCCTGTGCTTAAACCTCTTCCTGCTAAGTTGAAATATATCCATCTTGATCTGGATGGTAGTCATCTAGTGATCATATCTTCTCAGTTGTATGTTAATGAAGAGGCACATTTGATTAGGGTGATTAGGGAACATCGTTCCGCGATCAGTTGGTCCCTAGACGACATTAAGGGGATTGACCCTAGTGTATGCAAATATCGCATACATTTGGAGGATAATGCAAAAAGTTTTAGGAAAAAAGTTGAACCCTTCCATGAAAGAGGTGATTAGGGAAGAAGTTTTACGGTTACTCGATGCGGGTATCATATATCCCATCTCCGATAGCGAATGGGTAAGCCCCATTCATGTAGTTCCTAAGAAATTTGGAGTTACCATTGTGTGTAATGTTGCTGGTGAATATGTTTCCACACGAGTTCCTATGAAATGGGGGATCTGTATTGACTACAGACGCTTAAACACCATGACACGAAAGGATCACTTTCCTTTACCTTTTATAGATCAGATGCTCGAACGTCTAGCTGGTCATGCTTATTAATTTTTTTTAGATGGCTACTCTGGCTATTTTAAGATCATTATCGATCCTGAGGACCAAGACAAGATTACCTTCACATGTCCTTTTGGAACATATGCCTATAAACAGATGCCTTTCAACCTTTGTAATGCTCCTGGTACCTTCTAGCGGTGTATGCCTCATATCTTTAGTGACATGGTGGAGAACTTTATGGAAGCTTTCATGGATAATTTTTCTATTTATGGAAACTCTTTCAGTGACTTCCTGTCTAACCTTTCTATGGTGTTGACACGGTGTGAGGAAAAGAATCTGGTTTTAAACTGGGAGAAATGTCATTTCATGGTTAAAAGAGGAATAGTTCTAGGTCATATTGTATCTAGTGACGGCATAGAAGTAGATAAGGCCAGATTAGATAAAATAGCGTCTCTACCTATACCATAGACTATCTGTGACATTAGAGCCTTTTTAGTCCATGTAGGTTTCTATAGGCATTTTATCAAGGATTTTTCAAAATTAGCTAGGCCCTTAACTAATCGACTTTTAAAAGATGCACCGATTATACAACCTCCTAATTGGTCTAAACCTTTCGAACTTATGTGTGACACTAGCAATTATGTTGTTGGTGTTGTGTTAGGACAGAAACTAGATAATAAGTCCACCATTATTTATTATGCTAGTAAGACTTTAAATGATTCTCAAAGAAATTATACTACTACAGAAAAGGAATTTTTAGCTGTGGTTTATGCTTTAGATAAGTTTGGTCCTTATTTGGTTGGTACAAAGACCTTAGTGTATACTAAACATGCAGCTCTTAGATACATTCTCGCCAAGAAGGATGCTAAACAGAGATTGATCCAATGGATCCTTCTTCTGCAAGAGTTTACCTTAGAAAATAAGGATAAAGGAGGTTTCAAAAATGTAGTTGCCGATCACTTATCTAGACTAACCAATGACAGTGATAGTGACTCTGAGTCCATACCTGATTCTTTTCCTGATGAGCACCTTTATTCTATTTTTTCTGCACCTTGGTATGCAGACATTGTGAATTTTTTAGCTTTTGATATTATTCCTGATGTTTGGTCAAAAAACGAACGTAAGAAATTTTTAGCCAGAGTTAAGTTATACTACTAGGATGAGTCCTACCTTTTAAGTACTATGCAGATCAGATTATTCATCGTTGTATTCTCTAGTGGGAATATAATGTGGTTTTATCTTTCTGCCATGACAAAGAGTGTGGTGGCCATTTTAGTGGTATGAAAATGGCAGCTAAAGTTCTTCAATGCCATTTTTATTGGCCTACCCTTTTTAAAGATGCCCAAGTACACTGCAGAACGTGTGATCGTTGCCAACAACTTGGGCGTATCACTAAACATAATATGATGCCTTTAAATCCTATTCTGGTAGTGGAAATGTTTTATGTATGGGGCATTGATTTCATGGGTCCTTTTCCTATTTCCCACAGTTTTATTTATATTCTTGTTGCCGTGGACTACATTTCCAAATGGATAGAGGCCATGGCTTGCCTTAAGTAATGACCATACGACAGTTGTGTTTTTATTTAAAGAATACATTTTCTCTCGTTTTGGCATCCCTAAAGCCATCATCAATGATGGCAGAATGCATTTTTGCGATAAAGTTATTGCTTCTTTAGTTAAAAAATATGGAGTTACCCATATGGTGGCAACTCTTTATCATCCACAAACTAGTGGCCAAGTAGAAGTCTCTAATAGGAAAATTTAAAAAATATTAGAAACGACAGTCAATCCTAATCGAAAATATTGGTCTATACATCTAACAGATGCCTTATGGGCATATCGGACAGCTTTTAAAACTCCTATAGGAATGTCTCCATTTAGACTTGTGTTTGGAAAACCTTGTTACTTGTTACTTGCCCGTTGAATTGGAGCACCGTGCGGGAATTCCTAGTGGTTTAAAGCCTTATTGCATATGGGCAATGCAATCGCACTCGGTGGAACGAGATAGTTAGAATTCCATTTTTGGTCACTTATTTTAATTTCTCATCTTCGCTTGAGGACAAGAAAAATGTTGTTTGGGGGTGGTTTGATAAGAGCCCAAAACTATAGTTTTAACCCCTTAATAATATTACATATAAACCAATTATGTTTATAATAAATAAGAGTTAGTACTGCTTATGTACTTTTGTGTATTTCAGGTCTTGGAGTCAATTATGTGAAGAAATATGTCACTTTTGCAAGAGAAATGAGCAAAGGTTGGTTGCTAAGAATTTCTATGGTTAAAGCCCAAGTTTCAAGAAGAAAAAGCCTTTTTAAAGCCCAGTCAAAGCTGAAAAGTCAAAGTCAGCACGAGTAAAAATAGAGCATAAAAGTCAATAGAATTTCCACATGTCGTATCTTTAGACTCATACCTCAGAATTGGGCCAATTATATGTCAAAACGACCGGCTCGGAAAGAGTTGATCAATTCAGAGGAGTAAAAGTGGATGAAAAGGCTATTGCAGTAATTTCCAATAGATAAACCCTTTTTTACTTAAGTAATTAGGTTTTGGGCTTGATTTAGTGGCCAAAAACATAGCTCCAAAGCCCATGCACGAAATTATAAACCTAGCCCTCTCCTATATAAATAGGATTAAAGCAAAACTCTAACACTCTCCCTTCCCATTAGTTAGAATAATTTAGCTCTCTCTCTCCCACTTAGTTTAGTTTAATTAGGGTCTAATATTAAAGACTCTCCTATCTCTTAGCTTTTACTTTTTCTCTTTAGTCTAAACCTAGTTTATGTTTTATTAGCCTAGCCACCATTAATACAATTCAAGTTATTTTTAATCAAGTAGTATTTTAATTATGTCTTCTTTTTCTTATTATTTATTCAATGATAGTTTAATGATCCATAGTGAAACCTCCATTAGAGGGGTTTGATTGAAGTTTTGATGAAGACTTGATGTGTTAGTATAAAATAGTTGTATTTGAGAGTTTCAATTCTAGAGGGTAGTTCATTCACCATGAGAATGGGTTTCAACTTCCTCTCATGCTAATTATTAGTTGGTTAGAGATGCCATGAATAATTAGGGATAAAAAGACCTAACCTTTATGTTGAACCTTGTGTAAAAACATACAGATTAGGATTGCAACAAACTCTATACTAGCATGTTAAAGATTAATCAAGATGGATTTAAAATCTCCCTAATTCCTTCTTCACATTCACATCTTATTATTTAATTGTCATTGTTCAATTTAGAATACATTAAATCATAGTTTTCACCATATTAAGTATATTTAAAATCATTACTCTCGTATTGTTTAATTGTTAATCATTAAGTGAATTAGTTATTTTCTAAGCAACTAGAAGTGGAATGAATTCTTACTCTAGTTTTATTGCATGATAATTGAGAGTAGAAAATTGATATAAAAGAGTGAAATTATCGTTTACTTCTTCCTAACATAATTAGTTAAGTAGGAGTAAAGTATAGTTTTCAATTAATAACCATCCCACGGTATGGCATGCCTATGGAAGATGAGACATGCTAAACAACCATGAGAGACAACCGTAAGACACATCCGCTCAATCCCTATCGCCCTCTGCTTTGATTCACATCTCTTCTTTATAGAGGAAAGACTACTCAGCGTCAAAGGTGAGATTGAAAGAAAAATGTTTACGTAAAAACAGAAAATAGGGAAATGAAATTAAAGACAGGAATTGTAAATGACATGAATAGAAAGGCTATTCTAAAAAGAAATGTAAAATAAAGAAAAATAAAATTGTATACTTGCTCCATAGGGGTACACTACTCAAACTACGAGTAAAAGTGCTAACAAGGAATATGCAAGTATATGTGGACTCAAGGCTCTGGCACTTACAACCACACACTAAAAGTGGAGTGGTCCGGTTAACTTAATGATGCACTCCCATGGAATGTATTGAGAAAACATAGCATGAATCTTTTATAGTCAAATATTCAAGAATATATAAGGGGTCATTTTAAGTCAGATTCCCTAAGAATATGTATATGAGATAAATGATATGTTGTTAACTATATACTAATAGTCTAAATAGTTGGGGATCTTTATAGAAAAACATATGAAAGCATTTACCCCCAAACAAAATGAAATGATATATTTGGAGTGTAAGATGCAGAATGATAAAAGAAAGCTTATGTAAACCATCATGGAACTTATGCAGTAACATGCCATTGAATTGTCCAAGAGAGTGTGAGTGTGGTAGAAGTTGTTCTTCCTGAGGCTTAGATGATGAGACATATGGCAAACTGGATTTTTCAACCACTTGAATAAAGGGATCACCGTATGCTCTCAAGAACTCATATTCCACCATAGATTCTATTTCCTATTTTTCTGGCACTTCAATCAATGCGGGGCTTGTCTTAACTGGAATGATAATCTCAAGAATTTATATGTTGGGCAAAGTCTCTTTACTGGAAATGTTTAGAAAATTTTGAAGGATTTCAAAGGCAATTGGCTTAAGTGTGAGCTTGAGGTTTCTTTGAAATGGTTTAGTGGTGTAGTCCTTAGAATTTGGTGGATTTTTTATGAATGGAGGTTGGCTTTCAAGAGGTGTTAACTCGAGGGAATGATGGTCGGGTGGTGGTTCTTCATATGATCTCGAGGACTCAGGAAACTCTTCATCTAGCTTTGGCGTTTCCACAAATTTGTGGTTCATATCAACAATATTAAGGATGTCACAAATTTGTTCCTTCGATAAGTCTTTAATGGCCAAAATAAAATTAGATCCATTTTCCACTATAGAATTTATATCCTCTTCTCCGTGCACTTGCACTTGATTTTATTCATCCTCTTTTTCATTGTCCAAGTGTGTCGAGTCATTTTCCAACACATGTTCTAGATTTTCTTTTGCCGAAGTGGTCTCATCCATGGGTGTATTAAGGCAAATAAGAGAAACTGTAAATTTAGGCATGTAATCATCATAAGAAATGGAATTCACATGATAGTCAAGTGGATAGTGATGGGGTTTTAATTAGTCATAAATATCAAGATGGGCTTTAGCAATTTGTTTTGTTATAGCAACACCTTGTTCTTCTTGTTGGTTGGTTTTTGGACTGGTGGGAAGAACATTAGTCTCAGACGTGGTATTGATTAAAATGGATTGGAGAGAACATAAGTTATTTGCTATTTGTTCTATTTGAATTGTTTGCTCGACCATTGCTTGGTAAAGTTGGTCTGTGATATATGGTGGAGTGGAATATGAATTTGAAATGGATGGTGATGTGAATGGTAATGGACTGTTAGTGAACCCATATTCTGATTAACCGGGTGGATATATGAATGATGGTTGACTATTTGTGGTGGAATTCCATGAATTGTCTACATGATTAGAAAACTCTGGGATGTATTAGGTACTAAGGAAATTTGAAAATTGAGGTTCGTAATCGTAAGAATATTCCATAGGAGGCTTGAACTCAGTATATGATGTGCATTGAGACACCTGTAGGGGGGATTTTCCGTCACTGAATAGATGACACGTGTGTGGGAAATAACCTAAGACTATAGATGTCCAGAATGAGGCGAGGACCATCGGATCAGTTATGTGAATAAGTGATCTCGTGCTTAACATGAGTGTTTAGTGGACATGTGCCAGGCACATGACTGACCGCCTTCAAACATAACAGTTACCCCAGTCATTAGGAACTGATATAGATAGTTCCTGAATAGAAGGAAACTGAAGATGGTGATCTTTGATGATAAGGAAAGAATCGTGACGACATATCTTAGGAGTTACCTTTTAGATATAATTTTCGCATACATGATGGGACATTATGATTAACAAGGAAACTTACCTCTCACAAGATATGGTCTAGATTCAGACTTCCATAAGAAAAGAAATCCTAATAGGAAGGTAGAGTCCAAAGATAGAAGGGAACTCACAAGCGGTGAGGACAGCCCTAACCCTAGGACTCTCATCACCCTTCCTATATAAACTATAGGGATTTGCTCTTAGGAACTACACAAATAGGGTTTGATTCTCCAATAGAACAAAAGAGATACGTAGGTAGCCGTCAAATTTTTAAACCCTTAACTTACCATCATCTCATCCCTTCTCTATTCAGCAAAGGATTCTAGATCACAAGGCACAGAGGAAGATCAGGGGATACTCGGAATTTCCCCTACAACACCCAATGATACAGACTACCACAACAAGAACATGGCTCTGGGTTTGCATTATAATTCCATGATGGTTGCGATGCATATTGATAAAATATGAATGCTCAAACAAGAATGATGCACAATCTGTAGAAATCATTTGTCACTTTGAAGTTTTTGAAAAGTTTGCATGCAATGTCTATAGATTAGAAACTATGCCATGTTTGAATTTAACAGTGGGAGTGAAACTAGGTTTTTGGAATTACATGCGTCGAGGGAGAAGATCACTACTTCACCTAATGGTGTGCCACCAAGAATCTCACCCATGGTATTTTTTAGGGAGGGGAGTGAGAAAGGCGGTTGGTCCACTAGAATCTGGTAGTTTACTACTCTTTTTGTTCGTGCTAGATGTTTGTCCTGATGGACATGACTAAATTGGCTTTGCTTGGTTGATTTTATCTTTTTAATTTGGTCTACGTAACAAACATTTCACGCAACGTCCGTTCTAAAGTGGGTCTTAATCACACTTTTTGTTCTTTTATGGCTCGGGTTTAGCCTTAGCGTTAAATGTAAAGACGGGATCAAATGTAAATCAAACAATCATCCAAGCATGTTTAGTAACACACAAGTATCCTCTTACACTTTGTAGCGAGGAGGTTTAGAAATTACCTCCCAAGGTGTGCGTACACGACCCTTAGAGTGAAGGCGACGTGGTGGGGTTGACGAAGTGTTTGGTGTCTTGCGTGTCAACCCACCATTCAAGCTTTTACTTACGGTTACAAATTTAATCTAACTAAGACCCACAAGTTGGGTCCAAATATTGGCAAAGCCAATAAATTACAATTGATTGCCTTCGTGGGCCTAAAACAACTTTGCCTTCATGGGCTTAAAACTATAAAAGTGGTAAACACGAAAATTTACTACGTTTAAATTAATTAACTAATAACTTAATTAAACAAAATACATAAAAGTTTGGAAAGTGTTCGTCAAAGATTGGAACTCCAACCCCTAAGTTGGGTTGTGATGTCCGCGCGTGGTACTACTCTTTAGGCCACGCACATCCAACCGGTCCAAGTTGGTTGAATCCCCAACTCTTGGTAAGTAAACTTAAACCAAAAGACTAAACTTTCAAAGCTTAAACTATTTTGTATTTAACCTAATTAATTTTTTTTGTGTTTTTTATGTAACTATATGATATTATCTTAATCTAAACATGCATAAACAACAATTAATGAAAACTAAAACCTAAACATGCTACTAAACTAATTTTAACTTTTAACCTTGCTGATGGATTATTAATTCATTTTAATTTAAAAAAAAATAATTTTTAAATTGCATTTTTAATTGAATTTTTGGTTTTTGAAAACTCAAAAACTTGTAAATCTATCTACTTTTTATCTACTAACAGTTGAACTAAACAGACTATGGTAAATTAAAGTTGACTTACATATGAAGATTCCTAGCCAACGGAATCTTCAACTGATGAAAACAAGGCACGACGCGAGTTAGGCAAGGCGCGGTCGTGTGTCATTTGCATCCGATGGGAAATGGTTTGCGGCTGCGTTTCACACGCGAGCGTGTGTGTCAGGCGCGGTGCGGGTTCTTTTTCTCTGTTTGCACTCTATTTTCTACAGCAAGTTTCGGTGGATCTTCTTGTGCTACTGTCGGTCTCCGTTTGTGCAAAAATGTACTGGAAACACACAAAAACGAAACAGCAATAACGAAAATTAGAAAAAAATCTAAAAAATTGAAATAAAGATTGAGAAGAAAGGTTCAATGATTGTTGCTCTTCTCTATCTTCCTCTTCCCATATGAATCCATGACGGCAATGCCATTTGAATAAGAGTTATTGATAGTGGTGGAAAGGGTTTTGTTGTTCATCTTAGATTCTTTGTTTAGAGGAGGGTTTTTAATGGATGAAACACTAAACTTTGTAACTCTTCTCTCCTAGTCTCTTTTGGCTATTTGGAATTACTCTCAATCTTAAACTTGTACTGAAATGATTAAGAAAACTTTTATTGAATTGATTAAGTACTTGGTTTACACTAAAGCACGAAAAACATGAAAATGGAAAATAAGGAAATAACAATTTAAAATAAAAACATTTAACCTACTCCTAATGACCAAAGATTTAGATCTAGGGTTTCTATTCCTAACAAACCAAATGGTTTGGACCCTAAAACATTGGATAAGAAATTCCTTACATCTCTTTATAAGATACCATTTACAATTATACCCTTCCTTCTAGAAACAAACTCATGGGATTCTGACCTAAGCCCATATACTAGAAGTCTTGAAATTGGCTTTAGGTCCCTAGGTTAGTAGCTTTCAGTCTTAAGTCCTTGACTTTGATAGTTGACTTTGACTTTTGACTTTGACTTTCTAGCACTATTGCTCCCAAGCTGGAATCTTCCTAAGCAGCGTAAATAGCCATCCTTTTTGTGCCAAAATGCACATATTAGGAATATGCGTCCTAAATGGCCTTTATCCTGGAAATGGTAGCAAAAGCTATAAGTTGTATGTCATTAAGCATAAGAAGGGCATATTTGAAGCATTGTAAAGGTAATAAAACGCACATTTGGGGACTGATCAGGTGGCAGGTGGATGCCATAATTTCTGGATGCAGTGGGCATAGATAGGACCTGTGCTAGCGTCCTTGACCTCTACTAGAGCATCCACCCCCAATGCTGCATGATCCAAGTGACCAGCACTGGTAGGGGGGCGGTGGACCTCTTGGGTTTGCAAAGTTTCTCCCAAACGAAGGTGACAATGTAAAAGCTGTTCTTCTGCTCCTGAAGAACCCATAGTATGTGGAGCATCACCTTACCAATATCAAAAGGCTTGGCTAAGCTTATCAAGTTGTAGGCTGTCCATTGAGATACCGTCAACTGGTTCTTTCATAACAAACTCTGAAACATGCAGTGTGACTTAGGGTTTTTCACCCCCGAGAGAAGCGTTTCTGCCATTATCACATCGATGGTCTTGTTGTCTAGGGACTGCTCCATCTGAACATAAGCCTTCAGAGGAATCCCTAGAACCTCACTCACCACCTCCTTAGTAAGCTCGAGCGTGCGACCATCCTTGACAACCATGATGCGGTCATCCTCCCCTCGCTGCATGTGGTTATAAAATGAAAAAGTGAAAGAGGGAGAATAACGCGCACCTTCCAACAAAACCAAAGACTCCCATTCTCTTCTTCTAACCTCAGCCTTGAAGTGCACTTCAAATAGATCGGAATTGAAGATGGGTTCAAAATTTTGCTACAACACAATTTTTAGAACTTGAGCCATTTAGAGTAGGAATTGATAAAATTGGGGTTTTTAGTTAGAATAGGGTTGCAAACGGAGCAGGTTGTAAAAAATTGGAGTGGTGGGTGTATAAGTAGGTGGGTGGTCTCGAGCTTAAGAGGGGCGGTTAGGGTTTGGGATGTTCGGAGATGACGATGTCGATCTGGAAATCGCGATCTATAAATAGGTTTGATGGCATGTGCCTTATAAGTTAAAACAAATTTTTGGCCCAAGCCCAAATGAAATCAGGTAATTCCGATCATGTCCTCAATGCTTGGCCAACTTCAAAAGTCGATCCGTACTTTGTTACTCATATGATCTTGACCTGTGAGGTACCAAAACGATCAACATTGAAAATGCCATGCAATGATATAGGGTACACTCACATCCAACAGTGGATGAAAAACAAACAAAGGAAATAATGGAAAAGAACTGAAGGGAAATATATACAAACAAAAGAATGAAAAATTTTAATTAATTTTTTTTGGATTTTTGAATAAGTTTGGACTGAAATATTTAAAAGGTGGGTCATTTTAAGTTAGATTCCCAAGACTTTGAAAACTTGACCCGACCAGATGGTTGGATTACTCTTTTCAGTTGTGCTCGATGCGTAGGTGGCTTGCACATGAAAAGCTTAAAAACTGAATTTTCACTATAAGGTTGAAGAATGGGGCAAGTTGGTGTTTGACAGTTCGAGCACCAACCTTCTCTCATAGCTCGTCTCTTATGTGCATATGATCTCTTACCCAAACCAAGAATGGTTTATGGTATATGTATCCATATCTTCAGCTGCAGTTCTCTAGGAAGTGCTTGAACATGATCATTGAAACTTATCCATCTAGTCTTGCTAGGTGGAGGGTGTTTCTTCATTACAAATGGCATTTTTGAAAAATTTTGCAAGTTTTTAGAAAGAGAGAGATTAAGAAGGGGGAAAAATTTTGAGAAGAAAGGAAGATTTTTTAAAAATTTGTACAAGTTTGAGTCTTTTAATGTTAGATTCTCAAGACATTTAAAGAGGTGGAGGCAAAAGATAGAATTAAACAGAGAATAGTATCAATTTGGGTTACTCTATTTATTTAAATCTCATTTGAAGACGCCTTTTTTTTTTTTAGTTGGTTTTCTCAAGCAAAAGATATCTCTAACCATATAGAGGTTTTGACAAGAAGATAAAATTATGTGTGATTCCAGTATCATTTGGTTATTCCGGGGTGTATAATTTTCATTTTTATATCCTCTAGTTTTGAAAACTATGGAGAGAGGTTTTAAGAAACTCGTACTCAAAAGCTGTGATCTAGACGCTAATATTTTTTCTAAAAACAAACCATAACAGGAAATCTTAGGCAACTTTCGTGTCGGTTCTGGGGCGAACCCAATCTAGACAAACAGAGCTTCAATTATGCGAGTTGGGGGATTTACTGCATAAGACATGGAATGTCCTGACCCGAGCGAATAGCTCAGTGATATAGGCAACCCTTAGTAAGCAAAACTGATCTCAAACTGCCCCTAGATTGCGTTGTTCTAGGGGTTGGTTTGTGTAGAATCCATTGCCCGTTTTGTATTTTGGAAAATCACATAACTATTGATGTATCAAGAATCTAGCATTAATAGAACAGAGAAAACAACTTTTATGAAAGTGTGAGAGAAGGGTTTTTCTTTTTTGCTTTTTGGGGTTTTGTTCCTAAATTACTTAAAACAATAACAGAAAAAGAGAAAACTACTAAGAAAAATCACTATGAGGAGAGTGATCCACCCAATAGAAGGAAAAGATTTTAGAAATTAGGTGACTCAACTTGTGAATCATCCCATGGTTTGGCCTCCCTAGATTTTCCACCTCTTGTTTTGCAAGTAGGCAAATCTAGTGAAGAGGACGTACTATCTCTATTTCTAGATAATCTAGTCTCTCCTCTCCTACTCTCTAGTTAGCCCCAGTTAAATCCATTCCAACTAGATTGTAAGACGAAACTCGAAACAACTAGAAATAGTCCATAGAAGGGGAAAAAAATGAATTAAAAGGGCTCCAATTGCTAACCATCCCATGGTTTGGCATGCCTATATAAGATGAAGCATGCAAAACAACCATGAAAAGCAACCGTAAGATACCTCCACTAAATCACCATCTCACCTCTGCTTTGTTTCATATATCTTCTTTATAGAGAAAACACTACTCAAGCGTCAATAGTGAAGATTGAAAGAAAGAACTTATATAAGACAGAAAACTAGCACTACAAAAAAAAAGACTTTTAGTCTCGCTTTTAATTTGAGGCTTTGTGTTGCTTTTACCATAAAGTGACACAATATGGCCTAACGTGTTACTTTATATGGGAAGTAAAAGATGATGAAGGTATGTTGTGTCACATTTCTATAATGTGACACACAAAAAAAAAATTATGTGTCTCTTCTAAAATAATCGAGACTAAATATTGATCAAAGTTTTCCCCCACTAAACAAAAGTGACACAAGAATTTTCTTTCGGCAAACAGAAAAAAACAACATAAGTGACACATGAATTTGGGCGGGTCTTGGAAGTGAAAATTTTGATTCTCGCGAAGAACTGCCTAACTTAAAACTTCTATTGGGCACAGACAATTAACAAAAGAGCCCTCACACTCTCAATCTCTTCCCTCTACACCTCATGCTCTCAATCTTTTTCCTCCCTCACCTCTCAATCTCTTCCCTCTATCGCTCATATACTCAAAATCTTCCCTTTTTCTATCTCTCACACTCACCAACTATCAGCGACAAGGTATCCATAAATTTTGTTCTTTTTTTAGGCTTTAAGTTGTGAAAACAAAACTTCTTCTTTCCTCATTAATGTTTTAACCCATCGATGTTTATGCTACAGTTTGGGGGTTTTCTGGTTCTTTCTTTTATCAACAATATTTAACCCATTAAAAGACAAGACCTTTATTAGTTTAATTTTATTGTTACCTTTTTTGTTTACACATACTGGGTTGATTTTTTTTTCTTCTTTACTTTAATTCACACTCTCTAGAAACTTTGAAGCATTATTAATCATTAATATAACATATAATCAGTTTGTGGTATAGTGTAAATTGTACGTCTGTAACTTCAGTATTGTGCTTTGATGCTTTATAACGTTAGTTGTGTTGATGCTTTATTAGTTTGTGCTAAATTTCTTGTCGAACTACATTGAATTAGTGAAATTGAATTTGAGATGGTTCATTCTTGATTGAAGTGTTGTTGTTGTTTTCCTTGGAATTTTGTTTTAATCTACGTATATAGTATATAGGTAGGACATTCTTTGTCTTTAGTTGTCGACCTTTAGTATATCTTTTTGTCCCTTTTACTATTTTCTATTTGTCCTATGTTAGATAAAGATGTTAGGTGAGTGCTTACATGTCATGGCTAAAAAGAATTATATGTTTGTGATTTTTCTGAAAATTTTGGTGTTTTAGGATTTCAAGATCTTTGTTAATTTGGAATGGACAAGTCTTGGATGTCCAAGCTTGGAAATTCAAATGAATACATTGAAGGGGTTAAAAGTCTTCTTAGTTTCAAGAAAGGAAGAAGAAAGTTATATACATTTGCCCATGCAAAGACTGTGAGAATCTCCATGAGTTAACTAAGAAGGAAGTCAGAAATCATCTTTTTAGATGTGGTATCGACAAAACTTATGTTCTGTGGAGATATCATGGGGAAAGGCATCTCACTTCTGATTTTTCAAGTGTTCATACACATAAGAACACCCATCGACCCTACAATACGGAGACCCCCCTCGATGAAACCCCCTTCGATGCTACAAACATGAAGGAAATGGTAGAGGTTGTAGATAAACAATATAAGGCTAATCATGAGAAATTTCAAGAACATCTTGAAGATGTTGAGACTCCTTTGTATGAAGGTTGTACAAAGATTACAAAGTTATCTGCTATTGTAACATTGTTTAATTTGAAAGCGAAAGGTGGTTGGACTGACACAAGTTTTACGTATTTGTTGAAAGCCTTAGGAGAGATGCTTCCAGAAGGTAATTTGATGCCTTCTAGCATGCACGCAGATAGAAAGACATTGTCAATTTATGGGATGAAATATGAAAAAATCCATGCTTGTCCCAATGATTGTATAATTTACAGGGGTGATGAGAATAAGAATAGAACTACTTGCCCAACTTGTGGAGTATTAAGATACAAGGAAAACAAAAAAGGGACCGACCAAACTAAAGGTGTTCTGGCTAAAGTTTTGTTGTACTTTCCACCTATTGCAAGATTTAAAAAGATGTTTCCGTCTGCGGAAACAGTGAAGTTATTGACATGGCATGCCAATGAGCAATTTGTGGATGAAAAACTGCATCATCCAGCAGACTCTCAAGCTTGGAAGTTGGTAGACAAGAGGTGGCCTAAGTTTAGTGCTGAATCGAGAAATCTCCACCTTGCACTTTCAGTGGATGGAGTCAACCCATATAATAATCTTAGCAGTAAGTACAATTTATGGCCTATAATGTTGGTAACTTACAACCTCCCTCCTTGGCTCTGCATGAAGAGAAAGTTCACGATGTTGACAATGCTTATATCAGGTCCAAAACAACCTAGAAAAGACATTGACGTTTACTTAGCTCTCTTAATTGATGATTTAATTACTTTATAGAATTCAGGGGGTAGAGGTTTTTTATGCCTACAAGCAGGAGTCATTTCTACTGAGAGTTGTATTGCTATGGACGATCAATGATCTTCCAGCCTATGGTAATCTTTCAGGGTGTATTGTTAAAGGCTAATTTGCTTGTCCAGTTTGTGATGAAGACATATCTTCGTATAGGTTGAAGCATTGTGGAAAAAATGTCTACACATCCACTAGAAGATTTTTATCTCGGCATCACCCATATTGGAAGAAACAAAAAGCCTTTAACGGTGAGAAGGAGTTGAGGGAGACACCTGAACGACTAAATGCTCAGCAAGTATGAAGCAAAGTTGAAGGGATCAAAGACTCGTGGGGGAAAAAGAAGTTAACACAAGAAGTCAATAAAGGTGATAATGGTGTTACGAAATGCTGGAACAAGAAATCCATCTTTTTTAATCTTCCGTATTTGGAGTACTCGCCTCTCCCACATAACTTCGACGTCATGCACATCGAGAAGAATGTATGCGACAGTGTGATTGGTACTCTGCTCAACATTCCGAATAAGACAAAGGACCACCTTAAGAGTCGTCATGACCTGCAGGAGATGGGTTTAAGGATGGAGTTGGCCCTAAAGTTTGGTGAGAAGCGAACATACTTACCTCCGGCGTGTTACACATTATCTAAAGCTGAAAAAACTAGAGTATGCAAAACCTTGCACAAGTTGAAAGTCCCCAAAGGATACTCTTCAAATTTCAAGCCTCTTGTTTCAATGCAAGATCTGAAATTGCATGGGTTGAAGTCACATGTTAATGCAGCAACTACTTCCTGTGGCAATATGATCTGTCTTGCCAAGTCATGTGAGAAATGCAATTATTATGTTGTCTTGATTCTTCAAAGATCTTTGTGCGAAAGTAGTAGATGTGAAAAGACTGCCTGAAATTCAGAATGATATTGTGATCACATTATGTTTGTTGGAAAAGTATTTCCCACCATCGTTTTTTCGATATCATGGTTCACTTACCAGTTCATCTTGTTAGAGAGGTTGAAGTCCTGTTTTCTTCCGATGGATGTATGCATTTAAGAGGTACATTGATTCCTTATCTGGTCATTGCTACTATGAATGAAACTTACGCACAATTTATCACTTAATTCTGTTGCAACTGTTTAGGTACATGAGGGTGTTAAAGAGTTATGTCCAAAACCGAACTAGACCGGAAGCTTGTATAGCTGAAAACTATATCATTGAAGAAGCAAATGAATTTATAAGTGAATTCTTACCTTGGTTAGAGTTCCTACCTCATTGGAAATTATTACTCATGATCTGGTAGAAAATGGGAAGCATCCATCATGTGGTGAACTCATTGCATCTGATAGCAAAGCCTTGTAGCAGGCACATCGCTATGTCTTGCAAAACACAAGAGTTGTTCAATCTTATATTGAGTAAGGATTATTAGTTCTTTAATTAAACAAATAATATATTGATAGCTAACAATGTGATTTCGTACTAATATATGATAGGGAGTGATAAGAGCCCAAAGTTCTAGTTTTAACCCCTTAATATTATTATATTTAGACCAATTATGCTTATAATAAATAAGAGTTAGTACTGTTTACGTGTTTTTGTGTATTTCAGGTATTGGAGTCAAATATGTGAAGAAATATGTCACTTTTGCAAGTGAAAGGAGAAAAGGATGGTTGCTAAGAAGTTCTATGTTTAAAGCCCAAGTTTCAAGGAGAAAAAGCCTTTCTAAAGCCTAGTCAAAGCTGAAAAGTCAAAGTCAACGTGGGCAGAAATAGAGCATAAAAGTCAACAAAACTTTCGCAAGACTTATCGTTCGACTCAGGCCTCAGAATTGGGCCTACTATATGTCAAAATGACCAATGCGGAAAGAGCTTTTTAATGGTCTAAGCCTTGATCCAATCAGAGGAGTAAAAGTGGACAATAAGGCTGTTGTAGTCATTTTTAGCAGAGAAACCCTTTTTAGACTTAAGTAATTAGGTTTTGGGCTTGATTTAATGGCCCAAAACATAGCTCTAAAGCCCATGCGCGAAATTGTAAACCTAACTCTCTCTTATATAAAGAGGACTAAGGCACAACTTTAACTCTCTCCCTCATTGGTTATTTAATTAATTCTAGAGAACCTATTAGATAATAAATTAGTTTTCTTCTTTAGTTTTAAACCCTAGTTATTATTTTATCAGCCTAACTACTATTAATTTAATTCAAATTATCTTTAAGAAAGTAGTTCTTCATTATGTCTTATTCTTATTCTTTTAATTATGATAGTCTAATGAATCATAGCTAAACCTCATTAGAGGAGTTTGATTAAAGTCTTGATGAAGACTTAATGTGTTACTATAGCATAGTTGTAGTAAGATATTCTACTCTATAAGGTAGTTAATTCACCATGAGAATAGGTTTCAATTGCCTCATATGCTAATTATTAGTTGGTAGAGATGCCATGAATAATTAGGGATTAAAAAGACCTAACATTTATGTGAAAACATAAAGATTAGGATTACAACAACTCCGTACTAGCATATTAATAATTAATCAAGGTGGAATCAAATCCCCCTAATCTTTTATTCTCATTCACATCTTCTCATTAAATTGCCATAGTATAATTTAGCATATCTCAAGTTGTTATTTTCACCACATTAGTATAATTAAACCATTGCTCTCATTGATATTATAAAATTGTTTAAGTTAGAGAAATTGTTACATCTAAGCAACTAGGAGTGGAACAAATTCTGACTCCTATTATTGCATGATAATTGAGAATAGAACTTTGATAACATCTAGCATAAATCCATGTGTTTACTTATTCTTTGCATAATTAGTTAAGATTAGGTAAAACAACAGTTTTTATATTTATCAAATGGTGCCGCTGCCATCTTAGTTGTGTTTAGATTAGTTTCTCTTTGTGTTTGCAATTCTACCAATATCGTATTTCACCCATCCACTCGATTGTTTGGTTTTAACTGTGGTTGTTATTTTTTCAGAAATTTTTTTTGAACAGTACCTTGAGTGCGCCCGTGCCCTCTTAACTCTATCATCTGAGCACGCCCGCCCTCTTGTTACTGTAAAATTTTTTTTTTCGAAACAGTACCTTGAGCGTTCCCGCACCCTTGTTTACTCTATACTTGAGCGCGCCCGAGCCCCTTCTGAAGAAAGCCCGATTCACAGGTTCGTCACAGGCTCTCGTTTTGTTCAAGTTATTCTTACTATTCAGTGTTCCGAACTTCTTCAATACACTGAGATCGCGTATCAAAGACGTTATTCATACGCGTAGCAAGGAGGTATTCAGGTACTCTTTCTTTCACTCCTCGTCTCTACTGTCAAAGGAGTTTTAATTCTAGTATATTAGGTTGTTGTTTGACTGCTGTTAGTTGTTTTTTCATATTGGCCTTAGCCTTGCATGAGATTAAGGTCCGGTAAGAGTAAACCATCTAATGTTATCTATCGTAAATGTCAACGCACACACTTATCTAAAATATCACACACTACACCTGCATCAATGGCTAAAGAAACAGAGACTCATCTCTCTGATTTTTACAAAGTCCTAAACGATAGCCCTAAGTCATGCATCATTCTTGCAGACCAAGTGGGGGATTTTCGAATTCCCCCGAATATATTTAATTTGTTACCGATTTTTCATGGGTTAGACCACGAGAAGCCTTATCAGCATATGCGTAGGATAGAACAAGTTCTTACCACATTTCATCATCCAACTGAAGGTTCAGAACAAATTAAACTAAAGGTTTTCCTTTCACCCTAGTCAATAAGGCGGCATCTTGGTTAACTACCCAAATGCCTAATTATGTGGACTCATGGGCCAAACTTGTTCAATTGTTCATGGAACAGTTTTACCCACCACTGAAGATAGATGAAATGCTTCAAAAGATTCATTTCTTCCACCAGAATCCTCATGAATCCTTTTTAGAAGCCTAGAATCATTTCACTGATCTTCTCATTGAATGGCCGCATCATAACCTTGCGAAAGACACGCTTGTTCGTCCCTTTTTCAAAGGCCTTTTACATCATCATAAAGAGGTTCTTGATATAATGACTGGGGGTAGTTTCCTTAGTAAAGGAGCCTCATAGGCTTATATGTTTTTAAAAGATCAATCTAAGTGAAATAATAACTGGGGGGTAATGACATCCCCCACTCCGCTAATTCTTCTTTCACAGTTAAGGTTGCTAGTATGTTTGAGGTTAAATCTGATCCCGAGCTTAGAACTTTAATCAAATCCCTCACAAAAAAGGTAGAAGCCATTTCTATTCAACATAAGCCTCCTGTCATGAACATAAACTCTCTTCCATGTAATTTCTGTTACAACCTTGAGCATACCGACTCCTATTGCCCTCTTGTCTATGAACAACTATCACAACCACCATCACAGCCAGGTAATATTTGCTCCATAAATAGCAAATCGAACGTACCTTGGAGACAAAACCCCAACTTCAGTTGGTGAAACAATCAACAAGTTACACCTCTGGGGTTTAATAATCAAAATGTTAGGCCAGCAAACAATTACAACCAAGCTCCACCAAGACAAGGACAATGACAGGGGAATTATAAAATTACAATAATTATAATAATAACAATAGAGGTATCATAGTGGTTAATAATAACTATCACAACCCACCCGTTAATAATCAACGTGAGATAGTTCTAGTCACACCACCTGTGGCTACTATACCTCCACAACCGGATCGTTCTGAAGCCTACATGCAAGCTAACCAACATATTTTATAATCCATTAATCATTCCATACAACATTTAACCCAAGAGAAAGCCCAACCAAAATGTGTGTTTCCAGGTTAAGCTATACGAAAACTTAAAACGCCAAACACAGCCTTTGAAGTAACCAATAATACTAGTAATGAAAATTTAGACGTAGGTGAGTTAAATGCCATCACCACTCTCCGTTCTGGCAAAGTGGTTGATAACGCCGTAACTATGCCCATTAATACACCACCAGTGGTCATTGAAAATGAAAAATTACTAGATACTGATATAGAAACTGAAGATCCTACTCCTGTAAAGGTACCAGTTAAACCACAACCCAAGAGGAAAGTAGCAAAAGTTAAAACTCCTATTGATCCATATGTTAAATATAGAGAGAAACCACCGTTTCCCCAGAGACTAGTCATGTTAAACAAGGATACAAATTTTGACGAGATTAAGGAAGTTTTTAAAAATCTAACGATAAATTTACTTTTTCTTGAAGCTATTAAAAAATTACCACAACATGTTAAGTTTCTAAAATAGTTGTGCACTACTAGGCTAAAACAAACATTCCAAAAGACACCTTTTTAACTTAACAGTTTCCCAGTCTATCTGAACATAATGGAATTGTTAAGTACAAGGACCCTGGTCGTCCTACTGTACAATGGCACCTTAGGGGATACCCACATGACGACTGCGCTATTAGACCTAGGGGTAAGTGTTAACTTACTCCTTTATTATCTATATAAACAAATAGGTCTACAAGAGATGCAACCAACTAAAATGATGTTGCAATTAGATGATCATTCTATTAAGTATCCTAAGGGTGTGGTTGAAAATGTGCTGGTTAAAGTTCAAGATTTTTACTACCCAGCAGACTTCGTTATCCTCGACACAGAAGTTGCTAACGACTCTGTTCCTATCATCTTAGGGCGTCCCTTCTTGGTCGCTACCAACGCGCTCATAAACTGCCGTGATGGTTCGATGTCCATGTCCTTTGGCCATATTTCTGTTGAGGTAAATGTTTTTAAAATGATACAACAGTTACCTGATACGACTATCGATGGAGAAATTAGCATGATCGAGAGCTTAGCTCAAGATTATTTCAACAACACGTTTCCTAAGAATCAGATACACCAATTCTTTTCCTTCGGAAATTCTGACTTCGACGATGACTCCCTGAATGTAGATGAAATCGATGAAGATTTCCTTCGACTCTTTTGCAACTCTTCTTTGCCACCTCACGAGTCCCCCCTATTAACATCCATTCACCTATCTCACATCCTAATGTCACTCATTCACCTTCCATCAATGTTCCACGCCCTCCACCTTTTTAAAGGAACCTTGAGTTTGCACTTGACCCTCTTGCTTCTCCTATGCTTCATGATTTTCTAAACCCTCCTAGTAAGAAAATACTACCCAAGGAGAAGCCAACCGACCTATTCATTTTTCAGATGTGTGATTATACCAACCCACGGCACCAATGAGTTTTGTGCTAAACCCACATTCTCATTTTCTCCATTCCTTTCTTCTAAAACTTATCCATATCCCACATATTTTCAACAACCATCTATTTTTTTACTATCATTCACTTGGCTACACTTTCGTTGGTGGAAAAAGAAGAAATTGCGTGCTAGGTTAGGTTCTAGATCTATCGGTATTCACTCTCATTTAGCTATGCCACGTCATAGGAAATCTTGGTGCATAATTCTGTTTGGTTTTGTCGTCCGTGTTAATTATTTATGGACAGACCCGCAACTCTTTAGATTGTTGATATATGGTAAACTATATGTCAATACATGTTTTAGATAAAGTCTCGAGTATCTGACTATAAAAGACTTATTTTATTCTTCGGTGTACTCCATTCCAATCCTATATTATGGGAGTGCACCATTAAGGTAACTGGGCCCTCCCTTTGGAGTGTGTGGCTGTAAGTACCGGATCCTAAGTCCACATTTAACATAATTCACTCTTTCCACTCTTGCATGTTTTCTCATTTTTTAGTTGTGTTTCTCTATGGAGTGAATTACGTCCTTATTACTTTATTGTTTCTTTTATATTAAACCTTATTCATAAAAAGTAAAAAAAATATTTAAATCCAATAAACATTAGTCTAGTAAGTCTCGGGAATCTGACTTTAAAAGACCCACGTTAAAACAAATTTTCTAAACCATGTTTTCAAAAATTTGTTTTGGGGTGGGGTGTTTGTCTTTTCCATTCTTGATCACTCAACTTCTTATTCTTAGCCCATCCTCATCTCGTTGCTAGTTCATTGGTTATATTATGTTTAAGAATATTTTCCTATTTTAGTAGAATTTGATTCCCAGTTGTATAGTTAAGTAGTTAATATTGGATTATGTATTTTGTGTTTATTTGAATTTCAAGTTAGTTTAAATTTTGTCCGAGCATGCTATCTATTTTTCATGAATCCCACCTTCCCGACTTGTTTGGGGGTGGTATTATTTGTTTAGCATTATATTTTACTTTATCCACCTGTATTTGGAATTTAATATTGCAAGGTTTTGAGAATATGGTTTGTGTGAGCATGTTGCTAATATGGTGTAGCTAGAATTAGCTACTCTTGATTTGTGCAACCTCCAGGATTCGAAATTTGGATGATTACTATTTTTAATTCTAGCCTAAAAGCTATAGGTTTGATTTTGGAGCCTGTTTCTAGTTTGGTTTTAGAAGCCTTTTCTTATTCCATCTCTTTCCTTATCAATTAGGGAACATTGAGGACCTTTGTTTAAGAAACTAGTGCTATATAAATACATGGGATGATCTAAACTTCACACAGCACCTCTCAAATTCACCTCTCACTTCATACCACATACAACACTCGGAGCATGCACGCCCTCTCTATTGCCTTATAACAGAGTGCGCCCGCGCCCAAGGACTTGGAATGCAGAGTCAGAGTTGAGCACGCCCACGTAGTTCTATAGGCTATTCTGAGCGCGCCCGCACCCTGACCTCAACACACCTCCAATTCTATTTTCTGAGGTTTTCCGCACTCACTTCTAGGAGTTTAGTAGTGCATTTGGTTGCTATGAAATCGATCTCCTCAGATCATACCAGAACAGTCTTTCGAAGAATTGCGAGAGCGACACCTATGGATACTGGTCCCGTGAAGTGATTGTGCAGGCAGGATGGCAACCTCTAATGGTAAGTGTTGATGAAACTTATTCTCCTGCACTTACTGTTTATTTCTATGATCATTGTAAGTTCTTTTATCGACCGGATGGGGAAAAAGTGTTCTCTGTCACCATTGATGATGTAACAATGGACTTAACCAAGTTTTTGTTGGCCCTTGCTATTGGACTGTCTATGCCTGCTGAAATCCAAAACTCATGGGGTTATATGGCTGATAATATATATATCTACAACTATGAGTACTTGCATGAGACCTATGGGGCGGGGATTTTTCGTATAGAGGACCAAGGGCAATATAATTTAACCATTGGTAGCTTGTCCCTTAACATGGGCACTATTATGTTCTTTATCATGTTGAATATCTTAGGGGAATGGCGTTTTTTCTTCTGCAAATAATGTCACTTGTGACGTCTTTCTTGCTCTAGCTGAGGGACGTATGCTCTATGACCTTCCCCAGACCTTAGTGTCTAGTTTAGAAACAGCACATAGTATGAAGCATAAGTACCTTTTTATGCCTGTTTTGGTTTGCCACATAATGTTATTTTCTTTCCTAAGTTCAATACCCATTTCACCGATTGGGTTAGGGTTGACATTGTGAGACTCACCAATTGCATTATACGCTTTTTCAATGCAATGATTTGGCCAGGGTGGAGGCTACAACCTAATTGGGTTGCCCCTTACACCCCATCCGACCAAGTGGCGCTTAATAGGTTAGCAAAGGTTGATGACAAATGGCGTGAGTCCTGGCAAATTATCATGGCTTGGCAGGATGCAAAGGAAGCTCACTTCTTTGTAGAAGAGGAGGACAATGCTTAAATGATGGATATGAGGTAAGTTTTACTTTTTGTTAGTGTATGCTTATGTCCCAAGCAATTTATAATTTTTTTGTTATTCCTATAACGGGTGGAACTCATATAGGAGTTGCGACTATTTTTCTTTACCTATATTTGTATGTTCTAAATTTGTTTTGCAGGTATTATAAAATTTTCACATGTTTCCATGGTATTTCCTATCCTTCTTATTTCTATACTTTTAGGACAAAGCATGTTTTTGTTTGGGGGTGGTTTAGAAACACGCATAATTTAAGGCACCTATTAGGATATATATATATGTATAATATGCACTTTGCTTTCTAGTAAAAAAATAATAAATATTTATACTATGCACTTAGGAATATTGGTATTGTTTCTTTCTCCATGATGATATTAGTCTAGAAGTTTCACGTTAGCTCTTAAATTAGAATATTTTTTAGAAACTTAAGTTAATATATAGGTAATAGTCATTACATCTTTCCATAAATATATTGCATGAGCATCTATGGTTGTATTGGTAGTAAGTTTCTGAAATCTAGGCTAGTATACTTATTTTACAAATCCTATGAGAATATAGCCTTAAAGCCTTATATGAGTAAAATATTTGAGTAATGACACAAGGAAGAAGTAAATTCCAAATAGAGAAATCACACGTCCACTTGCTGAATCACTATACCATATCCTAAGCGAGAATATAGGCCTTTTTTGGATCAATATAGCCAGATATTCAAACCTATATGAAATTATTTTCTGCTAGTTGCCCCTCTAAGCCTTTCTTTAGCCTTTTCATAAACCACAAACTCTTTACCCTTTTATAAAAACAAAATATAAATAGAATCAGCCTACCCTTTTTTGAATGAGTCTGAGAATAGAGATGAAATGAAGAAAAGAAAAGAGAAACACCTGTGGAAAATCAAGAATTTGTTAGTTGCTTCAAATAAGAAAATAAAATAAAGTTTCCATCAAAAGAATAAATAAATAAATAAATAAAATAAAAAGTTAGCACTCCAAAAACATAATGAAAGGAATCAAAAGCCAAAAGAAAAAGGAAAAAATGGCTAAGGATGGAAACAAAGTGTATAAGCAAAGTAAGAACAAGGTTTTCTCTAGTTACATATTTTGAAGACTCAATTATCTCAGGCTTATCCTTTTGAATATCCATTTCCTTCATTCTTATTAAACCATCACTTAATCTCCGCAACACCTAATAAAGACATCTACCTCAATTAGGAATAGGTTATGTGATAGTAAGTGGCAGATGTGTTTGATCGACTTTGGCTTCCTTGTACGTCATTGAGTTTCTAAGGTAAAGTGTACCTACTGCGCACTGGAGTGAGCAAAACTTGAGTAGAAAAATCAGAGTGTTTTTGTTTTGACATATTTGTGAGGACCTACTTAAGGACGCTATTCCAACGTTTCATAAACGAACCTGTTATTGCATTTCATAGCATAGTTCATTATATATATGTTTATCCGTAGATGATTGATTATTATGCACGTATTAGCTTAAGTTTCGAATTGATTATTATGTATTCATTATTGCTAGTGAAATGTATAGATATCTGAGAATAAATAAGGAAACAGTAATTTTATTTCTAAGTCGTTGTATTATAGATGAAGTTTGTGAGTACCTTATCTAGAAATCTCTCACGAGGCTATAACTCGTCCACTAGGGAATTCCTAGTGGTTTAAGGCCTTATTACATATAGTCAATGCAATCGCACTCGGCGAAACGAAATTAGTTAGAACTCCATTTTTGGTCACTTATTTTAATTTCTCATATTTGCTTGAGAATAAGCAAAATGTTGTTTGGGGGAAGTTTGATAAGAGCCCAAAATTGTAATTTTAACCCCTTAATAATATTACATTTAGACCAATTATGCTTATAATAAATAAGAGTTAGTATTGTTTACATGCTTTTGTGTATTTCAGGTATTGGAGTCAAATATGTAAAGAAATATATCACTTTTGTAAGAGAAAGGAGCAAAGGTTGGTTGCTAAGAAGTTCTATGTTTAAAACCCAAGTTTCAAGGAGAAAAACCTTTTTAAAGTTCAATAAAAGCTGAAAAGTCAAACTCAACGTGGGCAGAAATAGAGCATAAAAGTCAATAGAACTTGCGCAGGCCGTATCTTTGGATTCAGACCTTGGAATTGGGCCTACTATATTTCAAAACGACCGCTTGGAAAGAGCTTTCTAATGGTCTTGGACTTGATCCAATCAAAGAAGTAAAATTGGACAAAAATTCTATTTTAGTAATTTCTAATAGAGAAACCCTTTTTGGACTTAAGTAATTATGTTTTGGGCTTGATTTAATGGCCCAGAACATAGCTCTAAAGCCCATGAACGAAATTGTAAACCAAGCCATCTCCTTTATAAAGAGAACTAAGGCACAACTCTAACTCCCTCCCTCATTAGTTATTTAATTAATTCTAAAGAACATATTAGGTAATAAATTAGTTTTCTTCTTTAGTTTTAAACCCTAGTTATTGTTTTCCTAGCCTAGCCACCATTAATTCAATTCAAGTTATCTTTAATAAAGTAATTCTTCATTATGTCTTATTCTTATTCTTTTAGTTATGATAGTCTAATGAATCATAGCTAAACCTCATTAGAGGGGTTTGATTAAAGCCTTGATGAAGATTTGATATGTTAGTATAGAATAGTTGTAGTAAGATATTCCACTCTAGAAGGTAGTTAATTCACCATGAGAATGGGTTTCAATTGCCTCACATGCTAATTATTAGTTGGTAGAGATGCCATGAATAATTAGGGATTAAAAAGACCTAGCCTTTATGTGAAAACATAAAGATTAGGATTACAACAACTCTATACTAGCATATTAAGAATTAATCAAGGTGGAATCAAATCCCCCTAATCTCTTATTCTCATTCACATCTTCTCATTAAATTGTCAAAGTATAATTTAGCATATCTCAATTAGTTATTTTCACCACATTAGTATAATTAAACCATTGCTCTCATTGATATTGTAGAATTGTTTAAGTTACAGAAATTGTTACGTCAAAGTAACTAGGAGTGGAATGAATTCTGACTCCCATTATTGCATGAAAATTGAGAGTAGAACTTTGATAACATCTAGCATAAATCCATGTGTTTGCTTATTCTTTGCATAATCAGTTAAAATTAGGTAAAACAGGAGTTTTTATAATTATCAGGGAGCACATGAACTACCTAAAGGAACACAATCCCCGCAACGCCAAAAAGCCGACATGGTTACAGGAAGGGCATAATCACTCTTTTAATGATTTGCTCAAAAGAAGGGTATATACCTAAATGTCTTTTCTGTATTGTATGCCTCAAAGAAATTTGACTAACCTTCTTAAACAATATAGGTTTTACACGAACGGGGCTTGGCTAATAACAATGTGTTAGAAGTTTTGAGGTGGATTTCTAAGGGACCATTACCCCGTGTTTTGAAATATTGTACGTATGTAATTAAAGGTCAGCATTTTTGCACAAGAGAACATGATGCTTCATGAGTTAATCAAAACAGTGGAGTGAGTTTGATGGTGACAACCCCCCAAGTTTCAAGTTCAAAAGATCAAAACCCTGTATTTTCCACATGGGGTTTTACGGTGTAATTGATGAAATATGGCTACTAGACTATACTAATTTCAAGGTTTCAGTGTTCAAGTGTGATTGGGTTGACCGTAAGAATGGCATCAAGATAGATGATATGGGTTCACCTTGGTTGATCTTAATAGAGTTGGCCATAAGTCTGATTCCTTTATTTAGCATCTCAACACAAAGCCAGTTTTTTATGTAGCTGATCAACTAGATCCCGATTGGTCAGTTGTTGAAGAATCTCCTCTAAAGATGTATCATGAAGACGATGACAACCTTATTGAGGGAAACATAGAAGAAAACACTTGTGTCGAAGAATTGCCAAATATCAAATCTTTTGATGGAACTGATGAGTTTCAGTCAGCTTACATACGAGTAGATTGTGAGGAGGGGATTTGGGTTGACAACAATAAATCTTGAGTTTCATTGTTTACTAATACTCCATTATAACAAAAGCTTTGACTTTTGATTGACTAATTAATTACTTAATTATGTTATCATTTTCATATATCTGATAGTTCTACATACTCATTTTTCCATACTCGATTAGTTTTGCTGGTTTTTCATTGGTTACATATATACTCATTGTTTTGCTTGTTTTTCATTGCTTGCATACTCATTTTTATTAGTTTGCTAATGATAAGTAAGTTTAAGTCATGCTTTTCTTTTTATTATTTGTTAGAAATATCATTCTTACTAACATTATGTACTAATGTGTCTGCCTTTGTAACAATTTTCTATGGATCCAGAAAGGGATATTCAATCACCTAAGAAAAGAAAGAGGACACATAAAATGAAGAAATATGCCAATGACGTTGAGCCTAACATTAGAGGCCAAACAGTTAAACTTGATTTAAATAAGGGTTGGAATGGTGTGAAAGTTGAAGTTGAGTGATGAACACGGTGTTCCAATAAATACAAAGGTGCAAAATGACTTCGCTAGTTGGGCAGGCACTCAACTGAAAGCTAATGTTCCGCTTGTTGAATGGCCAACTTGGCCAAAAGTGGATAAGAGAATAAAAAATGATGTATGTGAAGGCTTACTAGTAATTAATGCTTAAACTTTCCTCTCTTTATAGTTTAAAATGTTTTGTGTTCTCTTACTTGTAAGTCAAAGTTTGATGACATTTTATTTGTAGGCAAGGTTTATTATAGATCCGAAATTTATGAAGGTAGCTCTAAAACAATGTGGTAAAATATGGAGGAAGTTTAAGAATTATCTGACAATGGAGTTTATTAGACCTTTCATAGACGAACCTGAAGAGCTAGTAAAAGCACCTGAAATGTATCCCGATATCAAGCAACCAGATTAGGAAAAGTTTGTGCGGATGAGGTTATCAGTAGAATTCTAGTTATATGTGTTCTACCTACTTTCTTTTTTTTCCCCAAGTGAGCTTATATATTATTATATAATCAAAAGAGGAGACTGTTTGCCGCACTCCTCTTAAACATCAAAAGAAATTGTAATCTAGGGCGAGAGGGCCTATTTTCGATGAGTTTTTTTGTTCCTCATTAGATTTAGGCAGCTTAGTTCGTGGAGTGAATCCTTATAATATGAAACCTATCTTTTTAGAATTGAATGTGGTGAGTTATTTTTCAATCCGTCGAAAATTGATTTTACGGTATACACGCTTATAAGACATTAGAACAGGACTTCTAGCGATTCACATGTAGAGCATGCATTTTATTTTATTTTTGCGTCTCAAATGATTTCATTGTAAGCTATAGCACATGAGACCATACTTGTGAGAACCGGGACCGTTGGTCTTAGGATGAGAATTAATCCACATGTTCAAGTGCCCCATCTTCAAATTTTCAGTGAGGAAAATAGTCAACAACAGCCCTTGAGCAGAAAATTTATACATGAACATGATCGAGTAAGAATCACAAAATAACCACCCAACAGTAGGGGCTACCTCTCTTAGAATAATGCTTTTTCAACTTTTTATTATTCAATTGTCTCAAAGGATGACCTGAAAAAAAAAACAATAAGGAACTTTGATTATAGAAGGAAGCAATAATATACTTACAATGGCCTTGGGAACTCCTGAACAAAGTCATCGCGTTAGGGGGGCTAGTATGTACTACATTCCAACTACATACTTCAATCTCCCTAGATGTGGATCAAGGAAACATACTCAGAAGTTTGAAGAAGAGAATAGAACACTGAAAGTAGCAGTAATAGAGTTGCTTAAACAAGCATCATCGAGTGGCTCACCACTGAATGAAACCATAATTGAGCTTCTTAGGCAAGAAGGAATGGACATGCCACGACCATCGAAAAATATGGCATCTAATAGTGCTAAGAGTGATAACGGAGAGCGCGTAATACTGACTTCTGAAGCACATAGATCATGTGGAAAACAGGTAGCAATTTTCTATTCCTTATTTGGTGTTCCCAATTTTATACGTTCCTTGATAACACTCTTTTTTCATTGACTTTAAAATAGACTGTGGTATCTTCAAAACCAAATGCAAAGAAACGGATTGTGGTAGCTCGAAACCAAAAGGCAAAGATAGTTGATAAAGGGAAAGGCATTCTCACATCTTCAACACTTAAATCTAAAGATGGAAAGGTATATGTTTGTCAATAATCCAACTTAAGTGGTAAATAACCTATGTAACTAACAAATCCCTTATAAGCTTTCATTTTCTTGTGTGTTATAGACCCAACGTTGTAAGTTAGCGTTGCAGTCTATAGATAACATTATTGCTGAAGGTAATCTTCATCCAAGGAATGGGATAGAAGAATCTCTTCACAACGTGCCTTTAGGGGAGTTAAATGTGTGTCTCTATCAATACAGCTATATGTCATGATGCTCCTCTCGCCATTCCAAATGACAATGCTGGGCTAATTTATGTTAAAGATGCTATCAATTCATTTGTAGCTTGGCCTAAGGAATTTGTTATACTCGGGGTGATGAGGTACCGTGTAGAAATAATAATATTTTTACATTCATATAGTCTTGCAATATATTGAGCGTTCTCTTACTTTATTTTATTAACTTCATCTTTAAAGGAAGAGTATGCTTCACTTGATTATGTCTGTAATAATAGTCAGTGTTCAAGTTTTCCAAAATCTGTGAAAAAACAGATGGGAAAGAATGTGGTTATAACTGTTCCAATGATTGGAACTTTGTTTGCGGATGAGACTGATGTTATAAGAGTCTCAAGGGGTGAGTTGTTAGATGTTTGTTACAAGAGAGAATTAAATGCCAGTTGCATCATCACATACATCAGATACTTGTATGCAACCTATGGCATTGATCTAGAAAAGTATGCATTCAGAAATCCAGCCGGTTTTAATCGTCATACAAAAGAAGATGATAAGAGTTGATACATCCAGTCCTTGGCAAAGGAACATGGCGACAGAGCTCTTGTAATTCCATACAACCCAGGGTAAGTGCTCTACATATTTATTTGTTAGACATTATTTGACTTCGGTACAAATAATAAAATATATTAACGTAATTTGTTTTCTCACTAGATTCGTTGTAGAGGGCATTGGGTTTTGATCGTCATTAACTTAATAGAAATGCAAGTCTATTGGTTGGATTCGTTAGGAAAGAGACCAGATCCAACTTTTAAATTTGAGTTGAACATGTAAAGTATCTCTTTCTCTTATTTTTTTTCCCATTTGTGTATATATTTTATTTTCCTTGATGATAATTTCTTGTGATTTTTAGGGCAATTAAAACATCAAACTTGTCTTGTGGAAAGAGAAGGCTAAACCCAAACCCAGATTGGGAGTATGTGACGGTAAGCATGCTATTTATGCAATGAAGATGCAAAGTTTGTTACTCTTACCATTTGTCTATATGACATTTCTATGACATTTGTCCACAGTGCTCACAACAAGGAGACGGAATTGTATGTGGTTATTATGTGATGAGTTTTATGCGACACTTTTTTGCTGATGCCGTTCAATCGCTCAAATGCAAGGTGAAAAAAATGGTTATACACAAATATATAAATATATATATTTTTTGCTCAGTAAGTAAAAGTTCTATTAAAAAAGAAAGAGAAAAACAAAAGAATGGGATGGATGTTTAATTTCCCTAAGAAACCGCCCAAATACATGCTCATAGATCACATTAGATTCTAAGATCCATTGGTATTTAGTTTGATAATGTTTGGTTCCGGTGGTCTCCAATAACATGATTTGAGTTGTGGTGCTTGCTTCAACCGTGGAGACATTACAAGAGTTAAGGAGTTGCACTTCCATGGCTGTGTTGGAGCTTGTAGCCTTACTCAAATTATTAGTACATAGAATTTGTGCCCTGACAAATTTTGTTGCAGTCCATCAGATAAGGGGTCTTATCCTCAAAATTAGTCTTGTTCCTCACCATACCTGCAACTAGACCTGAGTTCCAAACTTGCTAGCTTCAGTAAAAGGCTCCAATTCTTTGGCAATTTGATGTTTTCATTGAATCCGGCCTGTGATAGGTTGCTGAATATTGAAAATTATTGCAACATACCAAGTCCATAGATTAACAGATCGAGAAGTGACATTGCCATAGAAAATGCTTTAATGATTCATCAGTTGACTTGCATAGTCTACAAGAAGAAGCAATGTTAACACTGATTTCTGAATTCTATCATCTGTGGTAGCGCAACCATACAATAATAAATATTATGTTCCCTAGCTAGTTTTCTTACACTAATGACTACACTAACTTACTTTTTCTCGAAACTAGCTATGGAGTTGGCCAGCATATAAGGCATACAAAACCAAAGAAATAGATAAGATCCGGCCCAAGTTTATTGACTTTATCCAAGGATTTCTTCTTTTATAAAGGTATACCTAGGATTTCAATATGTATAGTTAAGAAGATTTCATAGTAAGGTTTAGTGACGATACATTTAATTTAATGTGCATTTCAGTTTTTAGGCTTAGTGACTACCTAGTTCTTCATCGGACTATCATCCATGTGAATTGATTCATGTGTTTTTGTCTGCATCATGCACTTGGGTAGGTGGAGCTTTTTAGTTGATGATTCATTTCTCACTTCATCACATATCATTTGCAATTAACATGCATAGTTTTCAGTATGTTAATGCTTGTCCAGTGTTAGTTGTAGATGGTGATAGGAATACTAGTTTTACAGTTTCCTATTTTAGTGAAGTTTCAACAGAGCTTTCGTACATGTTCAGTGTGAAGTTCATGCTAAGTCACATTGGTCACACACGTTACCCAGGTTCTTGTTCACAATGTAATGTATAATGGCTACTAGAGTTTGAGAATGTTTTTTGTGATAGGTTTAGTTTAGAGATGTAATAAGACACTAGCTATGTTTGACTATATTTCTACCAGCTTGTCAAAATATAGAATATATATAATTCCTATTTTTAGTTGTCTTGGTTATCTTCTTTGTTGGGGATGAGTTCACCTATATCAAATTAGATGTTAATAGTTCTCTTTGTGAGGGGGAGTTCTCTTTCATTTTTTAAAAATCTACTTCTACTATTTTTCATGGCAGGGGAGTTTCTAGTTTTCTCTTTCAAGTCAATTGAAGTATGACTTGTGAAAATGTTTTTTTTTATGTGACGTGCATGCTTTAAATCTGTTCAGCATCCTTCAAGTTTGTGCTTCTAGTTGTTTGGAATGTGTTTTGTTGGAGGACGACATCCCCTATGAATTTGTGCAGGTCATCATATTAGTGAATTGATTGCTCCTAGTTTGCTTGCTACTATGATTTTATGATATGTGAACTGCTAGTGTTTCATTTGATCTTTCTCTAGTGACAAAATGTTTTCTCTTTAACATGAACTACCCTTGATATTGTTGGTTAAACTCTCCTTCTTACTTGATTATATTATTGATACATAGTCAAATTGTTATTATTTTGTAGGTGAATGAATAACTTAACCGGAGATGGAATGCCTTATGCTAAGTGGATTATCTACTATTAATTAGGTTAAGTTAATTTTGGTTTGTTAGGGATTTCTAGAAATTGTTTATGATGTATAGCTTGCCTTTTTTTGGATGCTTTAGTGAAGGTTTTGGATTATGTCGTGACGCTTTTGTTAAGAATTCGAAGGTTAATGGGATCTAGGTTATGGATGGATTCAAATTAACTATGTTTTGAATAGTTTGTTTGATTTAGTGTGTGGACGAGCAAGTACGTTCCTTAATGTGAATGGTGATTAATTTCCAATTAATGAAATGGTTCTTATTGAATGTTGCCACCTATATGTTTTTGCATCTTTTGTAAGGAAAGTTTAGTGATGATAATATTGTAGATCGATTTATACTCACTCTCATTTGCAAGTGTATCCATACTGCAGCAGGTTATTAGTAATGTATATATTGCATTTTTATTTAAAAGAAAATTAATGGATGGTATCTCGCTTCTATGAAAACTGTCACAACTGATGACTACTTTGTGTGTCACTTTAGGCCCGAAAACAATTTCTTGATCAATGCTTTTGAAAAGTGACACAACAAAGTCATCTTCTAGTGGTACTTTTAAGGTATTTCTGGGTCACTTTGATAACAGAAACTAACACAACAAATGTATTTCTTGAGACGCTTTTGCGAACTTTTAGTGACGCCAGCGGATAAGATGCTTTCATAATAATCATAATAGGAACACAAACCACTTTTTAAGACACTTTAAAAGTGACTCATTAAGAGCTTTTTTTTTGTAGTGTGGGAAATAACAGAAAGCAAGAAATGTAAAGTAAATTACAGGAAAAGAAACTATTTGAAAAAGAATTTAAAATAAAGAAATAAAATATGTATACTTGCTCCATAAGGGTACACTACTCAAACTATGAGTAAAAGTGCTAACAAGGAATATGCAAGGTATACGTGGACTCAAGGCTACGATACTTACAACCACACACTCCAAGTGGAGGGTCCGGTTACCTTATTGATGTATTCCTTTTAAAGCAAAAGATTGGATGGAATAGAGAAAGAATACATCAGGGAAAAGAGGATTTAATCCGCGTAGATAGGATGATCATGAAAGAAGTTTTTGCGCTCCAGCTTCGTTCGCATCGCTTGTTGCTTCAAAAGCTGTGTTCGATGTTTTAGGGTTTGGAATAGCTTGTCCTGGGAACACACCTTTTTGGGTTTTGTCTTGGGCTAACAAGTTTAGAGATTGTTGTATGGATACTAGGATTTGAGTTTGTTGTTGCATGACAAATAACATTATTTCAGTGGGCTTATCTGTTTGGACACTAGTTGATGGTGTAATGGGAACTAGGTCTCTTTGGTTGTTGATAGGTAGGTTTTGGTAGTTCTTGTTAAACTGGGATAGAACCAATGCTCTGTTCTAATTGTTATAGGTACATTGTCCTTGTCTGAATGTATTTGGTGGTTTGTTGAAACCTAGAGGTGGTTGGGTTTGTAGAATATTCATCCATGCGAAGTTTATATGTTATCTCCATGGTGCATTTGGTATATTGAAAGCACATACTTCTTCTGGTTAAAGTGATATGATGATAGGTTTGTGATCAAGGGACAGGTGGCATCTATATGATTTAAGCTTAAACATAAATTACATGGTGAGGTATTTATGTTCATGACAGGATGAGGGGTTTGGTGTTTTTGTTTGGTTGTGAGGGCATCTATATTTCTTGTGAGAGCTTCAATTAAAGTTTTGATTGCTAGATCATATTTCATCTCAAAAATACCACTAATCTTAGACGTAATGGGTTGGGCTGTTCTGGAATTGTTTATATTGCCCCAATGGGTACTTTTTTCAGCTTGGTTTTCAAGAAAGGTTAAAGCTTCGGTTGCACCTCTATCCAAAAAATTATCATTACTCATGATGTTGATGGTTACTTTGTGTTCTTGGAGAAGACCTTTGAAGAAATATTAGACAAGAGTGGATTTTTCTAGTTTATGGTGAGGACATGAATGGAGTAGGTCATATAATCTATCCCATGCTTCGAAAAATGTCTCACTCAGACTCTGTCTGAAGAACTGTATCTTAATTTTTATCTCTTCTGTTTTCTTCGGTGGAAAGTACTTCTTCATGAACGAGAACATAACATTTCCCTTTGTACCAAAAGAATTAGGCTTCTGAGAAGGAAGCCAAGCATGACTCTTACCAGCTAGAATGAAAGTAAACACTCGTAGGTTCACTTGATCATCGGTGACGCACGGATGGTGGAAAGTATTGCATACTTTATGTATCATACGTAGATGTTCGTATGGTAACTCGTGTTCAAACCCGTGAAAGATGGGTAAAAGATTGAACACGTTTGGTGGAATATGAAAATCGCTCGTAAGCGGTGTGAGTCGTACACAAGATGGAGGCCCATCTTGCAATGGTGTGTAAAAGTTGGAGAGAGGCTCTTTAGCTTGCACTACTTCGTCCGCCATCTTAGTAGATGGAGGATGAGAAATTGGAGATTGTCTAGGACGATGTGCTCTCCTACGTGAGTAAGTTTTATTCTTGCTAATATGTGTAGTGTCTAAACACAGTATCATGCACTTTTAGCAAGAAAGCAAAGCTATCCTAACATGCACAAACGATGCAAGGTATGCTCAATCAAGCGAAATTCATTTTTGCAAGTTTGGAGTTTTGAAAACTTTGCTTGGTCTGTAATTTACTATGCCCTTTTCAAGGGAACACTTGGGCGCGAGACTAATATGGCTCTACTACATGGCTCAAAAGAGTAGGCAGTCACTTCACCAAATGGTGTGCTACCAATAATCTCACTCACAATGAATCTGGAGAAAGGGAGTGAGGAAGGTAGTTGGTCCACCGGAATCTAGTAACTGATTACTCTAAATCCTCATGGCTATATTTTTGTCCTTTTCTGGAGGAGCGTGACTACTTTGGGCTCTAGTTGATTGATTTTAATTTTAATTTTTGGTTTAGGGCTTCAAGAATCAAGCAAATTAAGTCTAATTTATCTGCATTGGGGAATGACTTCCCAATGGTTGTTATGTGGCTCGGGTTCAGCCTTATGCGTGAATGTAAATTGCAGTGCGGAAATTAAAGTTCAAACAATCACGTAAGCATACTTGAACATGGGATTCGAGGAGGTTTAGAATTTACCTCTCAAGCCATGCTTACATGTTGCTTAAGGAGAAGGCGACATTGGTTGGTGCATGATCTGAGAATCAGGCTCAACCGTTCGAACGTTCCCTATTTTAGGTTACAAAAAAGGTCCACTTAAAAAGTCCACAATCCAGATTTTTGATAATTAAACAATTTTGCCTTCAATGGCCCAAAACATAAAAGTAAACTAACACTAATACTAAGATTAATGGATTAACTAAACATGCCTTCTGTTAAACGGACTAGTCCGTTAACGGACGTGGTGTCTTGGACAGCTTATTTACTGTCTTGAACAGCCTATATAGTGTCTTGAACAACTTTTTCATTTACACTTATTACATGGTCGTGAGCAAGACACTAAATAAGATGTTCAAGACACTAAATAGCTGTGTCAAGACACTATATAACATGTCTGTAAATGGACAATCCGTTTAAGAGAATTCCTGATTAACTAAATTAGATCGATTATCTAGATTAACTAGAGCTAAACGTAATTAGAGTGTTGATTACCATGTTGATTCAAAGTGCGCAAGAGTATGATTCATGACTCGCCTTGCACACTTGAACTTCCCGAAGCAATGAAAACTCTAACTCTGGGTAAGTTGCACAACTTCAACCAAGTGTTCCACTCACATCAATCTAAATAACTAATCTAAAACTTATTTTTTCCATTTTTTTTCCTTTTTCTCTCTATCTATTACAACAATGTCCACTGATTTATACTACTATATTACAAAATCCGAGTTTCACAGTACAACTACACATCGAAAATGAATGAACTGTGAAAAAATGAGCTATCACTATGTGGAAGTGGCTAGGCGGTCGCGCTCCGGCTAGGGCGCGGTCGCCCGATCGATCCTAGCCAAGTTGCTCCGTCCTCTAGCTGCAGCTTCAGCTCCTCTCCAGCATGTGGATCTCGAACCTAGATTTGCAAAATAGTAGATCAGTAATGAAAAATAACAAAATATATTAACAAAAATTAGAAAAACAAGAAATGAAAAGGGTGAAAGTGATGTTTCCCTCCTTAGATGCTCAACCAAACATCCTTGTTCCTTCAATCCATGACGGCGGCACCATTTGATGTTATGGTAGTGGTGGTGAGTATTTCAAAAAGGATTGATGTGAGGTTCACCAAAAATTATTTAGAACTTGGATGAAAGGGAGACTTGAAGGAGATAAGGTAGGTATCTTAGCTTTAGGACTTGTTTTGCTAACTCAAGTTGAAGAACATTAGAAAAGACTAGTTGATTGAAAGATTGATTGAAAGCACAAGCATTGAAAGAAATAACTTGATTGAATGAAGAACAAACTTGAAAGAAATAGCTTGATTGAATGAAGAACAAACTTGAAAGAAATAACTAGATTGAAAATGAAGAACAAAAAGTAAATGACTTGAATGTAAAATGACTTGAAAATAAATCCTACATGACACTAGAATAAGTCTAGGTGCATTCTCTCATCCTACTTTTGAGTTCTTATACCCCTAATTTTACAAAAGACTAATTTGCCCTCTCCTATTACATTTGAAACACCTCCCCAAGTTTGCTTTTTTTTGCTTTTGCTTTTGATTTCTTCTTGATCAAGATAGGTTTTAGAGAAAACCTTCTTTTGTGTGAAGGACATTTATCTCTGGTCTTCTAAGTTAAAGACTTAACTTTCCGCTCTCTGGTTTAGAGTCTTTGACCTTTCACCTTTGACTTTGACTTTTCTAGCGCTTTTTCATAGCAACTTCGAGTATTCATAATAAGAGTAAATAAGGGTCCTTTTGGTGCTAAGATGTAGTTTTTATGATAACTGGTTTGAATTGCTCTGTAACCTAAAAAAGACAATAAAAGCTATGAGTTGTCCTTTCATTATGCGTAAGAATGGTTGTAATGCAGTAATGTAAGGGTAATAAAATGCACATTTGGGAGCTGATCACCACGCCCCAAACTTATTTAAGGGTGGCGTATTTTCATTATGAATAACTAAATACAGGTGTATCGCCGTTTTTGCTCATGTTTCTATGGTAATCTCTTTTCTTATCTCTTCATACTTTGAGGAGAAAGCATATTTCTATTTGGGGGTGGTATAGTAACATTTTGCAAAAACTAGGCATTTTCTATATTATATATAATAGTATATTTCTTCCTTTCTTAAAAAAAATTCGAAAAAGACCAAAAATATTTTTATGTTTAATACTTAAAATCTTGTTTCCTTTTTCAATGATGAATAAAAAGTTTAGAAGTCTCATTATAGCAATAGAGTTAGTTTCCGATAGTTTCTGCATCTTAGACTAATATACATATAATAGTTTCTACATCTTTCTATGAATGGCATACATAAGCATTTGATTGTATATAGCAGTGAGTTTCCAAGACCAAGATTAGAACAATTAAATTTCATATTCTATGAGAATCTAACTAAAAGCCTCATCTGAATGATTATTGAGTGATGACACAAAGGATGTCCGAATAGAATGACCACACGTCTATTTGCTTAATCATCATGCCATATCTTAGGAGAGAATTTAGGCCCTTTTTGGATCGATATAGCCAAATAAATGTTAAAACCCCAAAAAGATAGTTTTCCTCTAGTTACCCCTCTTGAGCCTTCACCATATCCTAAAAGCCTTTTTATTCTTCACCATAAATCCCTAACCCGTTACAAAACAAAATAAAAGCTTACCTAGCTGACGAGTTGAGAATTGGATGGATATCAGAAAAAGAAAAGAGAAGACCTTGTATAAAAACAAATCAGTTAGTTGCTTCGAAAAGGAAAGAAAGAGAAGAAAATAAATACCCACAAAAACCAAAACTCTAAAAAAATAATCAAAAATCAAAAAATCAAAAAATCAAAAGAGTTAAAAGAGTCAAAAATCAAATCTCCCAAAAGCTCAAAATCAAAAGGAGACGATACCAGAAACAAAAGCAAAGTTAGAACTCCCAAAATTTCAAAATCATATGGAGTCACAAAGCCAAAAGGCTAAAAGAATGAATCACAATTCGAAAGCAAAGTATAAAATGAGGTTCTTCTATAGTTACAAGTATCTTGAAGACCCAATTTCTCAACTTATCAGATTTTTTTTCCCTTCCTTTTTCCTTCTAAATCATCACCCTAGCCTTGGAACTCCTAATAAAAGACATCTAGCTCAATTAGGAATAGGATGGTGTGATAGTAAGTGGCAAGCATGATCAATCGACCCCGGTTCCTTTAGACATCATTCGTGTATGTGAGGAATATAAGTGCCCACTACACTTGAGAGAATGAAACTTGAGTGAATCTATCAGAGAGTTGTGATTGCAACACACCACTGTGAGAACCCACCTTAAGGACGCTCTCCAAAAGTTTTGGAAACGACTCTGCTTTCGCATTTCATTGCCCATGTTTTGCGCATTTATCTTTAGACAATTAAATTACTGTACATATGTTATTCTAAGTTCAAAGGAGCTTGTCCTTATTCCCCGCTAATGAGATGTATAGACTTCTGAGAATAAATAAGGAGACAAGACCCTTTGTAGTAGATAGAAGAAGTTTGTAAGTACCTTCTCCGAAAACTCTCACGAGGCTTAACGTTAGTCCACTAGGGACTTCCTAGCGGTTTAAGGCCTTGTTGTATGGTCAATGCAATTGCACTCCGGAAACAAGATTAGTATAATTAATAATAAATTACTTATTTGTGATCTTAGTTTTTCTCTCATCTTTGCTTGAGGACAAGCAAAATGCTATTTGGGGTGGTGATCGGCTCCCAAATGTGCGTTTTTTATTATCCTTATATTATCAGCATTCTGACCTTTCTTACGATAATGAAAGGACAACTAATAGCTTTTATTGCATTTTTCATGTTATAGAGCAATTCAGAATACTTATCATAAAAGTTGCGTCTTAGCATCAAAAGAAGCCTTATTTGCGCTTATTATGAAAACTCGAAGCTGCTATGAAAAAATGCTTAAAAAGTCAAAGTCAAAGGCCATGGACTCCAAACTAGAAAGCTGAAAGTCAAGTCCTTAACTCAAAAAACCATAGATAGATGTCTTTGATACAAAAGAAGGCTTTCTCTAAAACCTAGCTTGATCAAGAAGAAATCAAAAAGAAAAATGAAAAAACAAAAAGGAAAAGCATAAAGCAAACTTGGTGAGGCGTCTCAAATGTAGAGGGAGAGGGCAAATCAGTCTTATGTAGAAGTAGGGATATAAGAACTCAAAAGTAGGATGAGAGAATGCACCTAGACTTATTCTAGTATCATGTAGGAGTATGTAGGATTTTATTTTTTTCAAGTCATTTACATTCAAGTTCTTTACTTTTTGTTCTTCAATTCAATCAAGTTATTTATTTCTTTGTTCTTCATTTCAATCAAGTTATTTCCTTAAAGTTGTTCTTCATTTCTTCAAGTCATTTCTTCCTTTCAATGTTTATGCTTTCAATTCTTCATTCCATAAGTTTTTCTAATGTTTTTCATAAAACTAGAGTTAACCAAACAAGTCCTAAAAGAAACCTACCTTCCTTCCTTTTAAAACTCTCAATCATTCAAGCTCCAAATAATTTATGGTGAGCCTCATTCAATACAACTTTGAAATACTCAACACAATACCAACTTCAAAGAGCTAGGGCTGAAAGAGGAAGAGGAAGAAGTGAACCAATTATTGTTCCACTTGGTGTAAACACTGATACTACTGAAAGAGAAGCTCACATCAATGTGAGTGTTTTAGTTCAATTTTTTCAATAAATTTGTTTGAGTGCATTGTCTTATTCATTGTGCATGATTGTGTAGACTGCTCCAAGATTAGCTGTTCCACTTGCACCAAAAGTAACTGTGTCAATGGGTGATGGAGTACACATGCATACTACCTCCAACTGGAAGAAATTATTTTCATGTAAGTTCTTTAAGTTTTTTATTCATTTAAGTGTCTGTAATTTAAAATTTAGTTTAGTTTTTGACATATTGATTATGCTTTATGTCTTATATAACCACCACAAGAAAGGAGAGTTGTAGAAAGGAAGTCATCTAGTGCAGGTGATCAACTTGTAAGTAGTCAAGGGTCAAATAATACACCACTACGAACTCAATAATCAACTACTGAAAAAAGTACAATAGAAGGTGCATGAACTATATGGTAAAACTGGTCTCATTTTGGTGTTCTGTTTTTACACTATGTATTTATGTTTTAAGACTTGCTGTTGGAACAAGTGTCACTTTTTGTATGCTTATCTCAAACATGGTCATGCAAAGAACAAGTGTCATATTTTGAATGTAAGAAAACATTTTTTTTTTGTCATGGAGAATGCTTTAATGAACATTTTGAAAAAAAATTGACCAATGCTTTATAAATAGTGTTACAGAGTAAAATTTTGAACTTTATAGTTGATGATCATTAATGGTGTTTGGTATGGAATCTATAAAACCGTCCTAGAGAAAGCTATTGTTCTCTCATTTCTAAGATTTGTTTAGGTTGTTTACTATGGTTTAGATTTGAAAAACAAAATGGTGAAGGGAAAGATGATTCATGTTGAGGGAGAACCCAAAACTTTTGCAAGAGCACTTGATGCAATTTTAGAGCTTATACAAACAAAGTAGGGGAAAAGGGTGTTCATGGAGGTCGTTTATGAGAATGATGTCATTAGTCTAAAGCCTTGTGATGATTGTTGAAATATGTGTATCATTGAGTTGTTGGAGGAGGGAGAGGAAAGTCAACCTCCTAGAGAACCAACTCCATAAGTTCCACCTGGATACAAGAAGAACGTTGGAAAATCTCCAAGGTTAGCAAGAACAACAACTTCAAAGCACTAACACCATCCAAGCAAAGAAATTAAAGAGGATATCCCGGTTTTGCAAAAATTTGGAGTTTGTATGAAGTCGAAGAAGTCTAACAACTGATATCTTGGTGTATGTTTGAAGTGTGTTTTTAGGTTTATCTAGGCAGTGTCTTGTGTCTTGTTCTATGTTTTGCTTTTTGCTTGGTTGTCTTGTTCTATGTTAAATTATCAAGTCCTGATGTAGTGATGTTTAATGTTTGCTTTTGCTATGTTTAATTTCATTTTGATTGAACTTTGTAGCAGAAACTGAAACAATTCCAATACATAAACAACTAAAACAATTTCAGACACACACTAACAACTCATTACATAAATATAGTGACACTAGCAACTGAGTCATAGTTATAGAAACAACATTACAGAAACTAGTAGTGTTATAGAAACACAATGCATATCACTTATTAACCAAATAAATACTTGTAAAGCAGGAATACAACAACCAAAACCAAACAAGTTTTCTTCATCTTATAATTCTGGCATTCCAAAGTTGTCACCTTTTTCTTCAACTCCATTCTCTTGTTCTTCCTCGAGTCAACAATTAGATTCAATTTTCCTTGCAACTCCACCTTTTTCATGTTAGCTTTCCCCAAACTTTCTTTTAATCTGTCAATCTCTTTGTACAAATTAATGAACCTTTGTTTTGTTGTTTTTGGAATGTTGTCCTCCCAATCAAAGTAGCCACAGTCATGAGTTTTGAAATTTGTACAACAAACAAATATTCTTCCCAAATTGCCAATAGTCTTTGAAATTACCAAAGGAGATGGCTCTCCACAAAAGCATGAACGATTCTAATTGATAGAGGTGGAGGACATTTTGCAAGTGGTCTTGAGAGTTATTGTTTTGAAATGGAGTAGAAGAGAGGTTTTCATATTAGACCGTTGTGAGAAACAATTTCAAGTTTTCTAAAATCATCTGGAATAAGAAAGCAGGTCATGTGTGTTTTATGCACACAAATAATGCCACATGTCTAAATGGCCAAACATGTGGTATAGGGCCGTGGCCACATCAACACAAAATTACGGAAATGGTTCCAAGTATCAAAGTGCAAATATTTTGATAGTACAATGTAGTAATGTGGCTTAGAAACTGTATAGTAGCCAAAGTGCAAAAAAAGGCATAGTACATTGTAAACTATAACAATTAAGTGTAGAAAATAAAACAAAATCACGAGAGAAAAACCGAACCCTTATTCTCCGATTCTTCTCCAACCGACCAGCTTTTTAAATCAAAATAAAAAGAAAGAAAATGAAAAACCTTCTCTCGAAGTCTGTTGAGAACAAGAAGTTTATGAATTTTTTAGAGATACAAAAAGAAACAAAGATGTGAAATTATAAGGGGTTCCTTTTTTATTTTTTTTAAGAAGAATAGATAGGGCGATGGGTGCGAAAGAGATTGTGTTTCTTTTTTTGGTCATTTGCAACATTTTTTACTTTTCAATATCTAACGCCTATCAATTTGAAGCTAGAAAGCCTTTAGGCTTTCGGCTTTGCACATCAATAAGTGATGAAGAAATATGGGTTAGTTAATGGAAGAAAATTTACCTAGAATTTTTTGACTTAATCCTAGGAGTTCAGAAGATCTAAAATTATTATGAATATGCCTGCTGGTTCCTCCTCGTAGGATAAGGACTTGCCTAATTAGTACTAATGAGATTAAGAAACGAATTCTTGATTGTGATGTTACTCTTATGTATACTGAATGTGAGAATGTTAAGAAAATAGAAAGTTTGTATTATGAATGTTAGAGTCGTGAGCATAGTACCAAATGTTCAAAACTTTGTCGAATTTGAAATGCCTGAGTTTGATTATTTCAGTAGACTTGTTTCAAGCCATCCCCACAGTTCATAGTCCTGCCTCCAATAGGGGTATGAACAATGATTGTTCGGTCCAATAAGTGTTCTAACATACCTTCCTCATATTGTTGAGTTATAAACAATCATTATTCATAATCCAATAAGAGTATGAACAATAATTGTTCATAGTCTAATATTATGTGTTAAATGGTAATCTACAATTTTCGTTACCAAAAACGAGACTAACCAATGTGCCCAGTTATATTAACGCCATAAAGTGTTTTATTACATTTTTTTTTTTAATTTTAAAATGGTGCATGATTCTCTCCCTTCTCTTCTTTGTCTTTGACGCCATTAAGCCTTTTTCATTTGAAATAAGTTGTTAGAATACCTCATTCAAAGTGATCTCATTCTCAAAAAAATAAAAGTGATCTCTCTCCAACTAACTTACCATATATTTTAATGCAATTCTTCAAATCTACACATACCTGTTAACATTGTTTCTAGTTTCTACATACATATAAAGGGTAAGGTTGTTAGTTGTTACCAAAATAAAATAAAAGAAGATTGGAAAATAAACTTGGAGAAGGATATTTATGGAAAACATAGTGAACTTACGCCTCCTCGAGTTAGTCTTACCCGCTCCCCTTAGTTACTCTCGGGTTTTGGTAACAAAAATTGTAGATTATCATTTGATTGGTCCTAAAAGTTAGACCACTTGGTTTTTGGTCATAGAAATTCGAAAGTTCCACCAGTAATTTTCTGATTAGTTTTTTTTCTTTTTGATTAAGCGAAGTTTAAATATGGAGGCCCATTACTTGGGGGCTCTATAATATGCTGCAATTGGGCAACATACATCTTCAAGATTAATCAACTAAATCACAATATTTTGTTCAGCAAATCCATGTTTTGTCACACATTTCTTAGGCTCCCAAGTTTATACTGCCAGTACGGTGAAATGGTAAAGGTTCAAATTAAATCAGCTCTTTGAGAAGAAGTGCCATCAATTAACGTTGTGCCCCTAAAATTCCTATCTTGTTTCGCCCAATTGAATGTAAATAACAGATGTTGTAACTTGTAAGACCATGAAAATTTTGAGCTCTCGTCCTTATTGAATGCATGCATCTCTCAACTAGCCTACAACCTATTTGTGCAAACACTGAAACACCTCTCTGTGTCTATACTGGACGCGTGGAACCAAACACTCCCTTCCAAAAATTCCGTAGTTGAACATTTCACATATGTTTGCTTTTGCACTTAGATTGGTTGGTGTTCTTTAACAACGTAACTTGGGACAAATAGCTGAATCTCATTTCCACATTAATATTCGATCTCCTGTCAAGTTTAAAATGTTGTTTTAGAAAATTCTTAAACTCCGTTATGTCAAGTTTTTATCTAAGCCTCAGACTAGAGTATGTGGACTCTCGTCGATTTGGCTGTTAGGATTCATTCAACTTCTTTGCTAAAAACAAGGAAGTAATACATGTGAGAACTAGGAACTAGGAAGTCTTTCAACAAGATTGGAAGTCTAGATCCCGTGAGATACTTGTTTTCACAGTTTTAAGATAAATAACAAAGAGGTTGTTATTTATCAACTTCCTTGGGAGTTCACTTTATATTTAGGGGTTGTTTGTTTTTTTTTTGAATTCAGCATTCAAAGCCTCTTAAACTTAAGTTTTAAGCATTCAGAGGCTCAAAACTTGTTTGTTTTTTTAAGTAGATAGTTTAAGCATTCAGTAGTACTTTCAGCCTTCAACATTCAGCACCAAAGTTTCTCGAGAATGCTGAATTCTAATACTTGAAACGAGGAAGTCCCTTCTTGCCCTTTCTTAAAAACCCAATCTCAAGAACCCATCTACTTTCTTATCTTGACCTTTATGGCTTCAAAATAGGTTCTTCAAAATTTGATATTAACGTCACGGGTTTTTTAATTTTTTTGGGTGAATGATATCCACTTTGTTAAAAATAGAATTACATATATATTTTCTGAAAGTAAACGAAATATGAAAATAAACCGTTAAAATATATTTGTGAAAGCATATTTTAAATAAATTTATTTATCATTTCTTTTCTTCGATAATCATCTCCCCTCCTCAAATATAATATATATTTTATTTTACAAGGAATCAAGTTAGTGTTTAAAATAGATTGCATTAGTAAAATTGTCCGAATGATTTATATTCAGCCTTCAAAGCCAGGTTATTCTAACAGAAAACAAACATGTTTTTCAGAATTCAACAATCAGCATTTAGCATTCAGAGGATGGGCCATTTAGCATCCAACATTCAGCATTCAGAGGCTCAGAAAAACGAACAACCCCTTAGTGTAGTTTGTTTCGCAGTTTTTTCTATCTTTTTCGGTTAGGTTTTATTTTGTAGAAATGGATGATATAGAGAGAAGTGTTCATCCAAAAGCACAAAAGCAGAAGGAGATAGATAGTTGGCTTCCCATAACAGCTTCTAGAAAAAGCAAAATAGTGGTACTCGGCCTTCCACAATGTCACTATTATGGTTAGAGCTGTTAGGGAAAACGATACTAATCAATCCCCACTAAGATAGTTTGCACTTTGACAATCTACTACTCCAATCTAACATCTAAACTTTCACTACAACCAACAACCACAACCTAAGCTATGGAATTAACAATCACAAACAAGCAATAGCAATGTAAAATAACTTACCACAATGAGACACAAGATGTAACATGGTTCGGCTAATGATGCATACTTGCACAATAGCAAATCCTTTTATAAGTGTGGGAAGGAAGATTACAATCACTCCTCTCAAGTTTCTCCAACTCACTAGATCTATGTTCTCTCTTTACAAGCTTTTTCTCTTTGCAAGGGTTTCCTCTCAATTTTGGTTGCTCTCAAAATTGGGTTTCTATTCAAGACTTGATTACTAAAAACCTAACTTTGGTTTTTATAGTAATCTGAAATTTCGGTGTAAAAACACGATTTCAATTTTCTGGCAAAATATCGAAACTCGGTATGTAAAGGCAAGAGCGCGGGGGCGCTCTAGAATAGGCATAGGAAGGCGGGCACGCACGCCCCCTACTCGATCATATTCTAGTAACATTGTTTTGTGAAGAGCAGAAAAAAACTAGTTATCTTCTTTTTCCAGGCAAGGGCACGTGTGCCCTTTAGGCAAGGCATATACGAGCGCGCACACGCCCTTTTCTCTTCACACGAACAATACTCATTTTGCCAATCTTCCTCGTGTGAGGGATAATGTACACCAACAATCTTTCCCTCCCAAGCCATGACGGGGGATACCTCCACGCATTCCCAAATTAACAGGAGGAGTGTGCTACCATTCCGGTGGTAGCACAACAAACATCAAACTTGCCTTTCGACAAAACTTTGGTCATCATATCCGATCCGTTCTCGTTGGTATAGATCTTCTCAATTCACAATTGTTTCTCTTCGAGAGCTTCTCTAGTTCAATGATAACGCACATGTATGTGTTTGGATCTAGAATGAAAACTCGGATTCTTGCTCAAATGGATTGCGCTCTGACTGTCACACAGAACCACAAACTATTTCTGCTTTAGCCCTAGTTCATTAAAGAACCTCTTCATCCAAAGCATCTCTTTGCAACACTCAATGGCTGCAATATACTCGGCTTCTGTAGTGGAGAGGGCAACACATTTTTGCAATTTAGATTGCCAAGAAACTGCTCCCCCTACAAAAATAAATAGAAAACCGGAAGTGGACTTCATCAAGTCAACATCACCTTCCATGTCTGCATCTGTTTAGCCTTCAAGTAAGGTCTTACTCCTACCATAACACAAACATGCTTTAGAAGTGCCCTTAAGATATCTCAATATCCACTTAATACCTTCCTAATGCTCTTTACCCGGATTTGACAGAAATTGACTTACCACACCAATGGCGCAAGCAATATCCAGTTTTGCATGTACACATCATTGCATACATCAGGCTGCCCACTGCGGATGCATAATGAATCTTTTCCATTTCTTTCTTCTCATGCTCACCCTTTGGACACATATCTTTGGTTATGTAGAACTGGCCACCAAGCGGACAACTGACTGGCTTCGCTTGAATCTCTTCAAAAACTTTTCAATATAGCTTTCTTGAGAAAACCACAACTTCCCACTTTTTCTATCATGAGTGATCCGCATCCCAAGTATCTGTTTGGCTTGACCCAAATCCTTCATCTCAAAGGACTTACTCAAGTCTTTCTTCAGCTTGGATATCTTGTTGATGTTTTGGCCAACTATCAACATATCATCCACATACAACAAGAGCACTATAAAATCATTATCTGGAAATTTCTAAACAAACACACAATAGTCAGAAGTGGACTTCGTGTACCCTTGCTTCACTATAAAGGACTTAAACTTCATGTACCACTGTCTCGGTGCCTGCTTTAAACCATACAAACTCTTCATTAGCTTGCATACCAAATGCTCCTTGCCTTTGACCTCAAACTCCTCTGGCTAGTCCATGTAGACATTTTCCTCAAGATCTCTATGAAGAAAAGCTATCTTGACATCTAATTGCTCAATCTCTAGGTTCATACTTGCGGCCAAACCCAATACCACCCAGATAGAAGTCATCTTAACTACAGGAGAGAAAATTTCATCAAAGTCAATACCTTTACTTTGACCAAATCCCTTCACAACAAGGCGAGCTTTGTGCCTTGGATTTGGATTATTCTCCTCGTGCTTTGAAGATCCACTTATTCTTGAAAACTTTTCTTCCTTTCAGTTTCTCAACTAAGTCATAAGTGTGATTCTTATGCAAAGAACCCATCTCATCTTGCCTGGCCTTTAATCATTTCTCTCTTTGTCTATACCTTCAAGAGCCTCTTGATAGTACATAAGTTCTCCACCATCAAATAGTAAAACATATGTATATGGTGGATACCTGGTTGAAGCTTGTCTTTTTCTCTCGGATCTCCTCAACTCATTTTCTACTTATGGCTCAGGATTATGTACTTCTTCTTGCTCAGGTAGTGGTTCATGCACTTCATCTGCATCTTCTATCTCAATAGGTTCAATCCCATCATGAGCAATAGGATCATCATCATGAGCTTCAAACCCATGGTTCTTTGCATTCTCAATGCCTTCTGCATCTCGTTCCACAATAAGAACTTCTAGTTCTAAGTCAACAAGATCATCAATGAAAGTTTCTAGCTTCTCACCATTCTCAAAGTTTGTTATTGTTTGGTCTTCCAAGAACACAACATCTCAACTTCATATTACCTTCTTGTTGATCGGATCATAAAGTTTGTAACCAAACTTCTCATCCCCATAACCCAGAAAAATGCACTACTTGGCTTTGTCATCAAGCTTCGATCTCTCATTCTTGAGAATATGAACAAATGCTCTACACCCAAATATCCTAAAGTATCCAGAATCAACATATCTACTTAATCATACTCTCTCTGGATAATCACTATTCAAAGGCTTCGAAGGCGATAGGTTAATCACATGTACAGCTATGAGCATGCTTCTACCTAGTAACTCCTTGGTAACTGAGAGTGAGACAATATGCATTTCATCCTTCAAACGGCCCAATATACTCTCCTCTATTATCTGAACAAATACACTTCAAAAGCTTCCCTGTCTCTCTTTCAACCATGTTATGAAAAGTTTTGAACACACTTAGAGTTTCATCTTTGGTATTCATACTATATGCCCATATCTTTCTTGACGCATCATCAATGAAAGTCAAGAAGTACAAAGCTCCTCCGTGGGACTTCACTTTCATAGGACTACATAAATTTGTGTGTACTAGCTTAAGGATATTCTCCTTTCGGTGAGAGGGGAATCTTTGGAAATACACCCTGTGTTGTTTTCCAACCAAACAATGAGTGCATCTATTTAAATGTGTACTTTTTATGTTTTGTAAGAACTTTTGCTTGGCAAAACTTCCATGCCTTTCTCTCCCATATGACACAATTTCTTATGTCATAGTTCGGTGGAAGCATCTTCTTGTGATGCATTTAACTCTGCTTTACACAAACTAGCTTGTGTCTTGTAAAGCAAGCAACTCTTCTTCCCTTTGGCTACCACAAAGGAACTTTTACTTAGTTTCCATACCCCATTGCCAAACGAGCTCTGGAAACCATCATCATCTAACTTCCCAACAAAAATTAGGCTTAGCCAAATGTGAGGGACATGTCTTGCATCTTTGAGTGTCAAGGTGTAGCCGACATTGGTTTCTACATGAACATCACCAATACCTATAATCTTTGAGACTCCACTGTTACCCATCTTTACCTCACCAAATTCACCACATTTGTAGGTAGTGAAGAAACTCATGCGGTGTGTGACGATAGGATGCTCACGGTATCTATCACCTACTCTATATCCGGCATGATGAGGTACTAACCTGACACACTCGCCACAATCTGACGTAATCCCCCACTTGATCATCGTCTTCTATTGCGGTAGTATCTCGGCTTGTGTTTCCATTCCTCTTTCCCATGTCGTACGCTTGGTATAGTTGTATAGTGGTTCTGAACAGTTACAAGAAAATGGACTTTTTCCCACATTTACCCAGTATTTTTTTCCCATGGTCATAAACCTTTGCATATTCTCCCACAAATTTTTACCGTAGCAAATAGGTTTCTCCTCATTCCTTGACTTTAATACTTTTACCCACGGTTTAAATGTTTACTTGCACCGTGGGTGGAGCCACGAAGAGAAACCGTTGGTACGTTTTTTTAGGTCCTGGACGGATGTTCCCTGCATTTTGACCAAAATTTTAACACACAACAAAATAATTCCAACACACATAAATTAAGTTCCCCCACTTAGCTTCTTCCCTACCGCCACATGCCTTTTCTCCTTCCCCCACTACCAGTTATGTTTTCTCCTTCCCCCCACTGCCACTTACCTTTTCACCTTAATTTGTAATTAAGTTTCATCTTTAGACAACTGTTTAATTTTTTTTTTTTTTTAAAGTAAGGATTTTGATGGCTTTCTTTTTCTTCTATGTTTTTTTTTCTCTAATTGTGTTGTTGACGTGCAGATTTGAATATGACATTTGGGCTGATTTGAAATTTGTTTTGCAAGCCTTAACAGGTAATTGTATACCTATTAAATTAATCCACTTATTTATTTAATTTTTGTCTTCTCTTTCCCCTTCTCGCATCTCAATAAATTTTACATGAATCTTATGAACTTAAAATGGTTTTTAGGTTTTTAGGTTTTCAGATTTTCAATTTTTCATGTTGCTTCATTTTTCGATTTTCATCATTCTCATCAAGTAAGAATTTGGTAAAAATTTATCGTTTATACTTCAAAATTCAAAGTGTGGTTCTTTTTATTACTTATCTAAAGTCTATTAGTTAAAATTTCTCATTTTCAATTCAAAATTTCTAGTGATTTTCACTAGACTTCTTGCCAATTCAATGAAATTTGAGAGGGTTTGATACTTTGCGATTAAGTTTCTCTCTGTGTTGTTTATTTGTGATGATTCCCTGTAGTGTGTTGGTTGTTTTCTAAATAGCTTGTACTGCTCTTAATGTGTTTGATTGAATGAATGCATGGGTTGGGTGGCATTTGCTTCTCGCTTGGGGGAGTTAGCACATGCACCAGAGACCGTTAGTCCCCACCCACGAAGCTAAGGTCAAAGAATTAAGCCAAGTGGCAGGTTCAAGAGCTATGGCTTAATCAACTTGCTCATCCCTATATAATGATTTAGATGTGTGCGGGAAACAAGGCTTTGATGTGAGGCCGAGTGCCAGATTGAATCGAGTTGGGTGGATTGAGTGAATCCATGTTTGGTTGCCCTATAAAGTGGATGTGCAAGGGACAAGTAAGTAGCAACCATTTTTATTTCACAATCGTTACTTTTCCGCCGCTAAAGAGTGGTTGCAATTTTATTTATATCCCCTTGCATGTCTTTTGATATATGGAACAGTAAGTAGAAAAAAGATGTCTTGACTAAGTTTGATTTGCACTAAACACCTCTAAGGAAAGTTGTTTATGTGCGTATCGAAGTGATTACGGAAGGTGTTTAGGTGCAAATTCAAGGCTTCTTAACAATTAGAAGTGCATTGTGTTTATTGTACAATCTAGGACAAAAAGAATATGAGGAGATATTCACCACAAAGTATGAAATGGTAACTTTTCATTATTTTGTTCTAAGGACATATAATTAGTACAATCTGGACTTGGCATTTTTGAGCATCCTTATCTCATTTGCGACTATTAGAAATCTCAATTATCAAATAAGAAATTTCTACCTTGAAATCTCAAATCTCCACCCTTTTCTTTTCTTTTTCTTTTTTTTGCAGGCAAAATGTGAATATATTAATATAAATATAAGGTTACACGAGGAGACAAAGTCTTCAAGTTACAGGATAGGTTCCCACCATAAAGCAAAAGTAGTGAGTGTACTCTAGAGAAATCTAAAGTACAACTGAACTGGACTCTTGATTTTGGATACAAAATAAGGTCTTGGTGTTAGGACATTCATCTTTGATTATGTGGAGTTGTTTTCCTTGCCCTCGTAGATGGAGGAGAGTGCTTCTGCAACATCCATTCCGGCTTAGACTTTTTCTTTGCTATCATCTACCATGGTTCTTCACTGTCCTCAATAGTCTCATCATCCGCTAAATCAGCCAAGTTGACCGATCTCAGGAGAGAATTGCACTCATTTAATAATTTGAGCCTGTTTCCATCTCCAGAAAAAGGGATGGGTGTCTCAACAACCAAAGCTGTTGGGGTTATCACGCCAGGAGATACCTCCCTAGTTTCACTAGCTAAGAGAGTCTCCTTTCTTTCCTGAAACTGAGTCACAGCCAAGCCAGTCCCAGTCTCAGCATCTACCTCATTTTGATTTGTACCTCTAACAGACTTACCAGTCATGTAAGTTGCTTGAGCCTCTTGCAAGACTTGTTCCCCAACATTATTCTCATCGTTTACTGTAGCATTTACCTACGTATTTACAGTCTCTACATCAATAGCAGTTGGTTGTGTTGCTATTGGAGGAGTAGAAATGTAGTCACCAGTTGAGTCCTTAGTACCACTTGTTCCTACATTTTGCTTATTCTTGTTTCTCCTTCTCTTCTTGTTATGTTTCCTTGCTTCAGGAGTTGGTTCTAGAATAACAACTTCCTTTGTGGTTTCTTCCATTCTTGTGTTATTCTGGAGCACCCTACATTCTGTTACCAGATGACCCACTGACTTGTAGTGTCCACAGTACTTTGGCATTTTTACTACTTCAATATCTTGCACAAAAGAAATTTCTTCCTCCTCTTCCACCCATATCTGAGTTGGGATAGATTTAGAGATGTCAACATCAACAAGAACACTAGCATAGAAACCAAAGTCTCTTTCTAGTGTGTGTTTATCCACTCCAATTGGGTAACCGATAGTTTTACCCATTGACATCGATTTAAAGAATCCCAAGTATTGTTGGCCCAACTTAGGGAATTTAATCCAGAGAAGATCTTTGGTTTTGGTATGAACATCAAGATCAAAGTTTGGTGTCCATTTTGAGAGCCTTAGAGTTTGTTCCCCAAACCTCCACGGACCCCCTCCCCAAATTTTCCTCCAATCAGTTTCACTGGTAAGCCGAATTATAAAGAAGCCTTTTCCCAAAGGAATAATCTTCCAGTCCCCTTGAGGATTCCATTTATCTGCTGCTATTGAGCGTACTTCTTCCAGCTTGATTTTCTGCAAATCTAACCGACCCACCAAATAGTACTTGCAGTAAATTCGACCCCTTTCTACTGCTTTCTTAGGGAACTTGATAGATGACATGTTGCCTTTAATTTCTGATATAGGTAGGTCCTCGACATCCAGATGTTGAGGTTGGTCACCTCTTACTTTGTCAGCAAAAGAAACAGTTCTTCTTTGAGCTTGGTTCTCGACTTGGTTCGGAGCAGAAAGAGCTGGTCTTGCTTCTGCTAAGACTCTTTCTTCAGCTATTCTCACTCTTGCGAGCGGTGTTCTCTCAAATTCCGATATATCCATCGTTAGTGGTGGAGTTAATCCGATGCAGACGGGAAGAAACCCCCCCCCCCCAAAGGGGAGTTTCTGGCTTCTTTTTCGTACTCTTATCTATTTGACAGGATGAAATTCGCAAATAAAGGTAAAAAGTTTACCTGATTACTATTTTGCCCTTCCAATACGTCACTCATAGAATCACCTTAAAATTGCCTCCATTAAAATCCGTACAATCTCCACATTATTGATTTAAATTAAGCTTGGGAGTTTTGATGGCCAAGAAAGGATAAGTGTATTAGGTTTCTAATTAATATCTTGTTTTGGATTACTTTCATAGTAATTGGAAACCTTGTCTTTGTGTAAAAAAATTCCTACCTTTCTCTAGTACTACTTAACGATTTAATACACTTGGAAATCGTCAAATAGTGCAATCAAGAACTTGTAAGTTTTGTATATTTGATTGGGGTTTATCTAAATAAAATTTGTAAATTTTCTTATAGTTAGAGTGTTGATTTATTTCCTTTTATCTTGTTTGTTAAACTTCTTGACATGTTGTAGGGGTTTTCAAGCTTGGAAGCCTTGCATGTAAGTTTGGGTGTCCACTCCTCTTGTTTGCTTGCCAAATCTCCTTGCCATTCCTTAATTTCGATCTATGGATATTGATGTGGAGTTCTCTCTCAAATTCTTGTTGATGCATGTAATTCTTAAATTTGCTCATCATCTTGTTGGTTTTGGAGTTCTTGAATAGCTCGTTGGTTGCTCAAGGTTGAGGTAGGTGCTCTACTTCTCGTTTATTTCCATCATATTAGGAGCATGCTAAGGATTTACCTTAAGACATGATTCATGTGTTTCTTGTGCTAGACTTCACCTCATTTTATTAAGTTCTAGTGTATGTATATATAGTGCTGAATTTCATAACCATGTTTAACCCATGTTCTAACTAGTATGGTTTTTTGACGCATATTGAACTCACAAAGCTTGTTTAGATTGCTGTAAATCCATTTTCATTGCTTGTAGTAGTTTAGTTATTACTTGTAAATATGTATTCAACCATAAAACTTGGACTGCAACAAGTCTTCAAATCTGAAAATTGCAAAATTTTAGTAAAAGGTTCGGATTTTGTGATTTTTAGGATAAAAAGGGTTATACACTATTTTTGTCATAACTTTCTCGTTATGACTCTGTTTGTGGAACCATTTTCACAGTTGTCTATGTGATTTCAGTGAGCATCTTTTAGAACTACTGATATGCTTAAAGATGGTAATTTAGTTCTATCAATTGACTGTCCTTTGTTGTTGGTCGGAGTATATCGAGACTTGGTATGCTGGTTCTGAAAATGTCAAGTTTAAGGTAATAGAGAACAGATTGAATTGGTATACTGGTGATTCCTATGGTATATTAGTCTTAATCTTGTTACACATATCTTTTGTATAGGTTATTGGTTTTACTTTCCTCAAAAACACAGTTAAGGTTGTTTTAAAACTTTAAAACACCCTAGCACTAAATATAAGATTTATGGTAGCTATGAACTTGAGCACCTGCTTTTTTTTCCTGCAAGTTGTCACATGTATGTTTACTAATTATTTCTTTTTTGTAGTGGACACTAGGTTTTGATGGTCATGAATTTATTGCGGATGACTTTTAAGTGCTTGGATTCTTGTGTATAATTTTTTTCCTAAAGTGTATTAGAGTTGTAAAGAGTAACTCTAATTCTAGTTATTTCAATGGTAAATGCAACCTCATCTAGATTTAAGATTGATTAAAGGAATGAGAGCTTCTTGTTTTTGTATAATGTTTTTTATTTTATTTTATCTCTTATTCATTTATTTTTTACTTAACAGGATGCTTCTTCACGAGTATGCAACATGGTGATCTCGGCAGATTATACGTTGCAACCAACTAACTATACTTCAAGAATCTTAAGGAACCAATTATTTAACAAGATATCACAAGTGTTTAGTTATACGATTTCTAACTTGTACCTATCGTACTTTTACTTTTTCTTTATTTTTTAATCATAATTATTTCTTTCATAAGGTGATCAAACTTTGATTATTCATGGCTAAATGTTCTTAGGACGAGAATGCCAACACAGAGGAGAATGTTTTTGGCCGGTGAAGTTATAGAGATTTTCATTTTTTTTTCATTTGTATTTTTTTCATTGCAATATATTACAATGTAGAATACAGAACAATAGATGGAATAAGTTGGTTTGGAGGTTCTTTATAATATATTGGTATTTATTATAATTTGGATTTTCGATTGCTAAAGTAGAATACTATAAGGACATGCACTGAAGGTAAGGGTATAGTCAATTGGAGTGACCTAAGATGTGTGTGATACTGTGATCTGACATGTTCTTATTGTTACAAATGAATTGACTTGCATGAAGATCCTCTCGAATTGTATTATGAACTGAGGAATAACCTTGTTCATACTTGTTATTTTGTTAAGTTCTTATGCAGTTATTCCTAATTTTTGGAAGCTCTGCTAGGTGATTGGTTTTGTTAATGGCAGGAGAAACGACCCAATAATTAAAATATCAATTTTTTTTTTTTAAAAAAATAGCTTTGCCATGGTCTATAGCCGTAACCAAAACATCAAATCCCACGGATCACAACCGTAGCAAAAATTGACATTTTCCCACAGCTTAAAACCGTAGGAAAAACCGACTTTTTCCCACAGATTATCCAACGGTTTCTGTTGTGGCCATACCGACAGCAATAACTAACGCAAAGACCGTCACTATTGATAGGCTTTACCGACGGTCATGACTGTGGGCATACCATTTCCGACACACAAAAAGCCTATGGTCTGTGGACGATCCAAAACCGTGGGAAAAGCCTTTTTCCCATAGTTTTGGGATGTGGCTTAAAACCTGTTTTCTTGTAGTACACAATTATTCTTCTTATCCCTCTTCAGTGTTCTACACTTATATCTGAAGTGACCCTTGGTGGCACAATAGTAATATTGTCTCTCTGTCTTAGGAGTTCTAGTTTCACCCCTAGATTTGCTTCTGTCATCACCTCTAGAATGAGGTGGTTTTCTGCTCTTACCTCTCCCCCACTTCTCTGTGACAAAGATCTCTGAGTGAGAGGAGCTACTTCGTGAACCCCTTCTTGTATCCTCATTCAACAATGCACCGGTAACCATTTCCATTGAAACGATTTCATCCTTAGTGGCTCCTCCAAGAGAAACTGCCAAAGTCTCCCAACTGTCGGGTAGATAGTTCAATAATAACAAAACCTCAACTTCGTCACCCATATGAATTTTCATCAAATGCAATTGATTGATGGTATTATGTACATCATTAAGATGCTCAAACATTAAAGAACCTTCTTTGTACTTCGAGTTAGCAAACTTCTTAATGAGTAACACTTTGTTACCCGCAGACTTCCTCTCATAAAGGTCTTCGAGTTTCTTCCACAAGCTAAAAGCGATAGTCTCTTGGGATACATGATGGAAGACACTATTGTCAATCCACTGTCGAATGTACCCAATAGCTTTTCTGTCAAGCTTATTCCACTCAGCCGCGGCTATTGCATCTGGTTTTACTCCTCCATTCTCAATGGGTTGTGTCAAGTCCTTGCAATAAAGCAAGTCTTCCATTTCGGTTTTCCAAATAGTGTAGTTACCTTTATTTAGACTAGTCATGTGAGTGTTTATAAAATTATCCATCTTCAACAAGCTATTTCAACTCAAACCTCCTCTTATGAATTTTATCAAACAACTTTCGAGCAAGATTTGGATAACAATCTTTGTGATTAATCTAACCTGCCTCTGATACCATTTGTTAGAGAAAACGATACCAATCGATCCCAACTAAGATAGTTTGCACTCGGACAATCTACTAATCCAATCTAAAATCTAAACTTTCACTATAACCAACAACCACAACCTAAGCTATGAAATTAACTATCACAAACAAGTAATAACAATGTAAAGTAACTTACCACAATGAGACACAAGATATAACGTTAGTTGTCCGGCTAGCTAATGATGTCTACTTCAACAAGAACAAATCTTTTTATAAGTGTGGAAAGGAATATTACAATCACTCTTCTCAAGTCTCTCCAACTTACTATCTAGATCTCTTTTCTCTCTTTACAAGTTTTTTCTCTTTGCAAGAATTTCCTCCGGCCAAGTCTTACCCGGCTCCCCCTAGTTACTCTCGTTTTCGGTAACAAAAATTGTAGATTACCATTTGACTGGTCCTAAAAGTTAGACCACCTGGTTTTTGGTCATAGAAATTTAAAAGTTCCACCCATATATAATTTTCAGATTTTTTTTTTTTTTTTTTTTTTTTTTTTTTTTTTTTTTTTTTTTTTTTTTTTTTTTTCTTTTTAATTAAGGGAAGTTTAAATATAGAGGCCCATGACTTGGGGCAGTGGGCTCTATAATATGCTGCGATTGGCCGGGCAACATACATCTTCAAGATTAATCAACTATTTTGTTCAGAAATGGTAAAGGTTCAAATTAAATCAGCTCTTTGAGAAGAAGTGGCATCAATTAACGTTATGCCCCTAAAATTCCTGTCCTGTTTCGCCCAATTGAATGTAAATAACAGATGTTGTAAACTTGTAAGACCATGAATTTTTTTAGCTCTCGGCCTTATTGAATGCATGCATCTCTCTACTAGCCTACAACCTATTTGTCCAAAAATTCCGTAGTTGAACATATCATATGTTTGCTTTTGCACTTAGATTGGTTGGTGTTCTTTAACAACGTAACTTGGGACAAATAGCTGAATCTCATTTCCATATTAATATTCGATCTCCTGTCAAGTTTAAAATGTTGTTTTAGAAAATTCTTAAACTCCGTTATGTCAAGTTTTTATCTAAGCCTCAGACTAGAGTACGTGGACTCTCGTCGATTCAGCTGTTAGGATTCATTCAATTTCTTTGCTAAAAACAAGGAAGTAATACATGTGTGAACTAGGAACTAGGAAGTTTTTCAACAAGATTGGAAATCTAGATCCCGTGAAATAGTTGTTTTCACAGTTTTAAGATAAGTAACAAAGAGGTTGTTATTTATCAACTTCCTTGGGAGTTCACTTTATATTTAGTGGAGTTTGCTTCGCAGTTTTTTTCTATCTTTTTCGGTTAGGTTTTATTTTGCAGAAATGGACGATGTAGAGAGAAGTGTTCATCTAAAAGCACAAAAGCAGAAGGAGATAGATAGTTGGCTTCCCATAACAGCTTCTAGAAAAGCAAAATGGTGGTACTCGGCCTTCCACAATGTCACTGCTATGGTTGGAGCTGGGGTCTTAAGTCTTCCTTATGCCATGGCACAGCTTGGATGGTATGTTGTGAGAAAAAAAAAACGAAGTCAGATCTTTCTTTCATAGTACGTATAGTATGTATTGTATTCATCGATCAAATCACTAGTGTTGAATGATTGAAAAAATAATTAATTTTAAATTGTTTTTATTTAAAATAACAACTGTGTGAAGTATTAATCACAATGGATACGTAAATGTTGTGAGCACGATGAAAAGGCACATAAATGAGTGTCAAGGAGTCAACTTTACTAGATTATGTATAGAAGCAATCGGATCTAGTAATCATGGTTTCACGTTTTTTTTTTTTTTTTTTTTTTTGGAATTTTCAAAATTAATTAACAACAAAATCTTCTTGACAAATCTTGCCATGGAAGCAGTCCTTGCAAAGAATTTTGCACTGACATGGAACCTTTGACAAGAAACAGTAATAAGTGGGTGCTTTAAACAGCCCAAGCTAATTAAATCCTAGTGTAAGAGTTCAATGCTTCAAACTTTATATATAAATGAAGTACATGAAGTAGTTTATTTACGAAGGCCGGGCTACTGATAAAGCTGCAAACATAGCTTAAAAGTAATTGCTTTACCAATTTGCTTGATTGTGGTTGTGATTAATAAGCTAGACAAATTCGATTGTGGTCTCTGAAAACAGCACCATAGCCTACCAGGCTGTTCTAGCGCATATAATCAGGCAGCCAAATTGTTTCAAACGGTGACTGTGTGGTGTACGTCAAGAAACCTTATTGTTTTTATAGAAGCTAGCCCTGAGATGACATACTTTCTCTTTGCGTGATCTGAAAGGGTGGTAACACAATGTGTATTCTCCCCAACTCCCCCTCGGTTGGTTTTGCATCAGTGTTCCTTTCTATTTTCTAAAAATCAATTCATACTTACCTAGCCCGAAAAAAAACAAAGAAAAAAAAACAAGATCACTCCACATATGGATCGAGCTTTTCTCGTTGTTGACTGTACTCCCATTCATCTCACTATAGCCTACTAATGTTAAGATTTAACCACCTGCGTGTATAATAGTTTTTAGTATCAGTATCATTACATGGTCACATATTCTTATGCTAGAAGCATAGATAATGCTAGAATTAATAGACATTTTAAATTTTCATCATCGGTGTCGTGCTATTTTGAAGGGGTCCTGGCACGGTTGTACTTGTTCTTTCATGGATTATCACCCTATACACCCTATGGCAAATGGTGGAGATGCATGAGACGGTGCCAGGAAAGCGATTTGACAGGTATCATGAGCTGGGTCAGCATGCCTTTGGTGAAAAGTTAGGACTGTGGATCATCGTACCTCAACAGCTTATTGTTGAAGTTGGCACCGACATAGTCTACATGGTAACAGGAGGAAAATCACTGAAGAAGGTCTATGATACAGCATACCCGCAAGGCAAACATATCAAGCTGACCTACTGGATTATGATATTCGCCTGCCCTCATTTCGTCCTTGCTCAATGTCCCAACTTCGACTCCATCAAGCTTGTGTCTCTTGCGGCAGCTGTGATGTCATTGAGGTATTCTCCGACTTTAGAGTTCTAATAAGCCATTAAAGCTATGCATTAGGTATCAATAAATGGAATGTAACCATGATTAAGCAACGAGTATTATATTTTAACCTCTGGATTGTAAAAATATATACTTCATGAACCTCTGGAATCTCTATTATATATTGCTATTTTGATTTAATTATCATAACCAATTCAAAAACGTAAGGGTCAGAAGTAAGTCCTGTCTCACACTGCTAGTATAGCTACTAGAGACCATTTGTAATCATCCAAATGTTAACAGTCGAAGCAATCGAGATGATACAATCCAGTCTGTCAACTGTCGTATATACTTATCAACTTTCTTAGTGCCTACATTGTTCGATTCATACGTTAGATCAATATAATTAAGATCCTACTGATGTAACCTGTTGTGTGCTTGTTCCACAGTTACTCAACCATTGCATGGACAGCTTCTGCACACAAGGGGGTCCAACCTGATGTGCAGTACGACTACAAATCTTCAACCAAAGCAGGAACTATCTTGAATTTCTTCAATGCATTAGGTGAAGTAGCTTTTGCCTATGCGGGGCACAATGTGGTGTTGGAGATCCAAGCCCAAATCCCTTCTACACCCGAGAAACCATCCAAGAAACCCATGTGGAAGGGCGTGGTGGTTGCATATATTGTTGTGGCTTTGTGCTACTTCCCCGTTGCTATAATTGGTTACTGGATGTTTGGGAACAATGTTGAGGACAATATTCTCATCTCGCTAGAAAAACCTTCCTGGCTAATTGGTCTAGCTAACTTTTTTGTCGTCATCCATGTTATTGGAAGCTATCAGGTGATAATGTTATATCATCTATTAACCTATTTCCTCCTTTTCCTTTTCTTCTTCTCTAATTACATTTTTCCTAATGAATGTAGATCTATGCGTTGCCAGTATATGACATGATAGAAACTGTGTTGGTGAAGAAGATGAATTGCCCTCCTGGTCTACCTCTTCGACTGACTGCACGCTCTGCATATGTTGGTAATAAAGGCTACATCTATTTAAAAAATGTGAATTTCGTTTACTATAAAATATCAATTCGGGCTTATATGAATTTGTAATGTGTCGCCTGTAATTGCAGCAATAACAATGTTCCTTGCTATGACCTTCCCTTTCTTTGGAGGACTTCTTGGATTCTTCGGAGGATTTGCTTTTGCCCCAACCACATACTTTGTGAGTCAATATCTCTCTGCTGTTTCAATACTAAGACATTACTGCTTTAAGTTTTTTAAAAATTCACGTAGTACAGATATCCGGATAATAATAACTAGTGTACTAATCTGTATTTGCAGTTACCATGCATTGCGTGGCTCGTTATCAAAAAACCAAAAATATTTAGCTTATCTTGGATAACTAACTGGGTATGTTGATTTGATATTAACTTCATTTTTCTTGAAGCTATTTCGCTTCTTTCAATCTACTCACATGCTGCTTTTCTATGATGAGCTTATTGTCTAACTCAGGCTCCTGCATTTTCAGATTTGCATTATTCTTGGTGTGACGTTAACAATATTAGCACCCATTGGCGGACTAAGGGAGCTCATTCTGGACTCCAAGAGCTACAAGTTCTATTCTTGAGCATCTTAAAGACTCCATAATTCTTAGGAAGTGACGGGAAATTATAAGACACGAAAATCAGAAGGGTGCTGACAGTACCTGCTGATAGATGTGGAGATCGACAGCAATGTTTTTTTGCTTGTAGTGTTGGTAATTAGCTTTTTAGTTGTTATTTTCTTTAATGAAAACAGGTCATTAACCTTGGGACGGAAGTTTGTTTACGTCACCGTGGATATTTATCATTTTTTTTCCTTTGTTTCTTTGGACATTTGGAATGTTAACTGAATTCGGCTGGTGGCTACGCTAGAGCCTTGTTAGCAATTCGGCTGAATTATTCGTGAATCAAATTTTTAAAGGGTCATACGTTTTGTAGAGGTACATTTTAGTCACAACCTTACAATCTCGGAGAATAGGGTTTGTATAAGATGTTTGACTGAACTCAGGTCGGTATTCTGAGATGTCTACGTATCCAGTTCGGTGAACTAGAATCAAGTCAGACTTGAGTGATTTAGTTGGAGATGGAGAGAATGTGAGCCTTCCCTTGAGAATGGAGAAAATGCCTCCTTTTATAGGCGTAGATCCCCTTTTTGTGCTATCTTGATGATTATTTTTACTCCTTCCGTTATGAAGTAATGATCTGTCATTAATGATGATGTTTACTAGCTTGCAGCGGTTACATTTTCTAGGTCATTTGGACGACCTGACCTTAGGTCGTATGCACGACCTGCTTATAGTCTAGATACATGGTCTGCCACAAGTGATTGAGAGTGGAGGGTACTGATATAGCCCCCTTCTTTATATCACTGTTTGTAGAATAGTGGTGTAAAGAAAGATAATAAAGGAGATCACGTGTCTGCTGGATGTTGTTTGTTGCTTAGAGCTTTATTGAGAGTTGATGTGGTAGGTTCTACGTCGTAGTGCACAGATCATAGCTCGTAGTGCGTAGATTATAAATTGTATGTCGTAGCTCGTAGTGCGTAGATTGTAGTTCGTAGATTAGATTTGACTGATAATTAGCCTTTGAGTAGTAATTCCAGGAAGATTAATCCTATCAGAAGCCTTAAGTTGATTTGTGTTCCTTTTGGGGTTACCGTGGATTGGATTTGACTAATAAGTTGGTGTTAAGTTGATTTGCTTAACCCTGGCATTGGTGTTAAGTTGATTTGTACACCTTTTGGGGGCGCTTTTGTTGATAGCTAGCCTTTTGGGGGCATCACTATGGTTGTTTCCCATTGAGCGTTCTTGATTGTGATCTGATATCGTAGTGCGTGGTTCGAACTTGATCCTTAGCAGGGCGTCAAGCTGATTGGTTGGTAGCTAGCCTTTTAGGAGCGATATTATTGTCTTAGATGCTATTTGAGTTGGCTAATTAGTAAGCCTTTTGGGGCGTTACTATGATCGTAGATGCCAATTTGGTTGGCTGATAGTAAGCCTTTTGTGGGCATTACTATGATTGATAGTTAGCCTTGAGTTGGCGTGCTTATAGCTAGCCCCCAGTTCGTAGTAGAAGCAGCCATTTATGGGTGTTAATGTTGTTTAGCCATAGTGTTGGAGCTTGGTTGACATGTTTAGATGGCAATAACTTGTCCCAATTCGGAGATAGCTATGGCTAGCCCCTAACTTGATTGGCTTGCAATAAACTACAAGGGAGTGAGCTTCCATTTTGCAATTCGAGCGACTCACTGGTTTGTAGTATATGCGAACTGTCGAGGAGGGAATTGCGTGCTTTGAATTGTTATATCTGATTCGGGAACACTTGGATGCTTCTCGGTTTGGAATTGTTGATTCCTTGATTCGACAAAGTATTGCTTTCCTTTGATTTGTTATTTTAATTGATGATGGATATGCTAGCAACTTTTTGTGTGTGGTATAACTCCATGGCAAGCGAGCTTTTTTTAGATTGATTGATATCATCGACGCGAGCTTTGCAGTGTGTTCAGTCTCGGACAACCTGGAATATTGATGTTCGTTCAAGCTTCAGTGAACTAATGACAACCTGTGTATAAGCTGAACTAATAGTGATTGTGTTCAAGTTGAACTGATAGTTGGAATATTGGTTGCTTCTTCCAGGTTGTAGACCTGTTCTAATATGACTTGAGAATGACTTGATCTGAGGATGACCTGACCTTAGGAAGACCTAACCTGAGAAAGAGTTGATCTGATGATAAGCTAATCTGAGGATGACTTGATCTAAGAACGACCTGACTTGAGGACGACCTGAGCTGAGGACGGCCTAATTAGAGGATAAGCTTATCTGAGGATGAGCTGATCTGAGGATTACCTGACTTGAGGACGACCTAAGCTGAGAATGACCTGACTTGAGGATGACCTGAGCTGAGGATGAGTTGAGCTGAGGATGAGCTGATCTGAGGATGAACTGACTTGAGGACGATCTGAGTTGAGGATGAGCTGATCTGAGGACAACCTGGTTGAATGATGCAGGAGGATCTGAGTCAGATGATGCTAAGTTGTCAGTTTGCACATTGATGGTACTAAAGTATCATGAGTTGGCGGATCAACGCAAAGATGGCAAGTAATCGTGATCTTTAGCAAATTGGAGTAAGTTTGGATGTGTTTTGGTATTTTGGCCATAACTTTGGCTATAGTTGTCAGAATCACGGGTGAAACCCCAATTCGAAAAGATCTCGGCAGTGTGCACGCTGTCACCACCGAGCTACGCTTTGTGGTTGCCATTTTCGAGGTCAAAATCTACTGTTTTCTCTTGCAAATTCACCTTTTTCTATTTTTGTCCATCCTGAGCTGATGATGTGCTGATCTGATGGACGACCTGGCTGAGGATGACTTGGAGGAGGGCGACCTAGAGGAGGACCACCTGGCTGAGGACGACATGACTGATGATGACCTGGCTGATGGAATGCTAATGGACGACCTAGTGGAGACCTAGCAGAGGTCTTTGCATGAGATATGGCTGAGGTTTTGATATAGCTATGTGATGAGTTATGCTAGTGTGCGCTTTTCCTCATTGATATAGATCCATAGATTAACATGCTCTGAAATTTCTGTTTGAGATTGGTTGAACCAACACCTTAGTTGACCTGGTAAGGAGCGGCCTGTAAGCTGGATTCCTAGATCTGTATTGTCACCGATTCATCGTAAAGTAACGTGTGACATGGTGGTAGTTGCAGCTCTCAAGTTGGTACTAGATCGACTGCAAGTGATCTGTAAGTATGAAGTATATCTTGCAACATAGAAGTGTGCACAGATTATCCGAACTGATCCAAAGATTAAAGATTAGTATAAATGAAGGATAGTTGAATGTAGACTTATCTCTTAGAACGCTAACTTTTCGCTTACTACCATTGATAGTTGAATAGAAGAATGTTGATTGTTCTTCCCTAGTGGTTTTACCAAGTTTCGTGGGCTTGAGAAAATTGTGTGAATGCTTTTTCTCAAGAAAATGAACCAGCAGACGACGCCAATGTCACTACGTGAAAACAACATTTTTTTTACACCAAGGCCGAGCAAAAATTGACTGTTAGTACCCATCAATCAATTATTTGACGGGTTTTGTGGGAAGTGACATTAAGTACCCAACAAAAAAAAAAAAAATTGGACGGGTCAAAGAAGTCAAATTATTTTCCTCAAATTTCCAACCATTGAGTGCGAAACCTTCCCCCCAACTTCTCTCTCTTACACACCACCAGTGACATATCAATACTCAGAGACTAAATATCTCTATAGTGGCTCGTCCACCATGAATCTTTGAACTCAGACCCAATTCATTACGACAAATTTTCTCACTTTCTCCTCTTGAGCGACTTCTTCTCTACAATATATTCAAACAACTAGAGTAGCTAGAAACTTTGGTAAAAAACCTTTCTTTGTCTAAAAAAATATTCTTTTCTCATGTTTTTTGTTAACGCCCGAACTTTATAAGTTTGTGGATTTTTGCAGATGCGTTGGAGCGAGCTTTGCAATATTTTCAGTTGATTTGTATCTCTTAAAGGTTCATTTTTTTTTTATTGTTTTAAATAAATTCTTTGCATTGAGAAACACTATGTGTCTTGTTTATAAATTAGTATTGTTTAAAGTTGCGACTTTTCATTGTTCTATCATTGTCTTTGTGTAAATTATTGTTATAGAAAGTTGTGATATTTTGTTGTTCACTTCTACTACTGTCCTTTAGTTAACTACACTTCTTCTTGGTTGGTATGTTGGCTTTTCATGTGAGGGTGTTCTCTATTATTCTATAAGTCTGTATTGTTTCTCTATGGAGGATGGGTCCAATGGTAGTCGCTTTTTCGATCTTGACTAGCAGTAACACTCTCAACAGAGAGTCGAGCTTTGTGGTTTTGATATATCTACAATATAAGAATTGTAATCTCATATTCTCTTACTAGCATGCGCACAACATGTTTTATTGTAGAAAGATGCATAATTCTTTCTTTTGTGCAAATGTTTTTGAAAGCATATTAAATGGATGGTTCAAGTTTAATTAACATGTCTTCATGATATAATATTGCTTGCTTGAGTATATATATGCCAGCATAATGACACAGGTCACACTTTTTCATTAATATGCTACCTTACTTGGTCAATGATTTATTTGTTTGATAAAGATGTCTACGACACTGCCAATTAGCAAGGCATGGATGAAGGTGCCGACGTTGTCTACTGAATTTATCGAAGGTGCTCGATCATTCATTAAATTTACACAAGATAGTTTGGGAAAAGAAGTTGATTGGTATTGATGTCCTTGTGTGCAATGTCGTAACCAGAGAAGAGATCAGCTAAAGATATATTTTTCCATTTGATTGCAAAGGGTATAGTAACCACTTACACATTGTGGGTGCAACATGGAGAGCCTTTTTCTAGAAATGATGTAAATGTTGGTGTTGCTGCTAGTACCTCGACTATTGTCAATGATGAAATGATATTCCCAAGAATGGTGGACGTGGTTAATGATACGTTTGGACGTAGTCGTCCAAATGATTTAGAGGCATACCTAGATGAAGTTGATGATAATGATGATGCTCGTGATATTAATAATTCAGAAGATGATATTCAAAATAATTTACTTGAGGATAATCGATATAAAAAATTAATGGAGGATGCATTACTGCCACTGTATCCTTTGTGCGTGGTGAGGATACAATGTTGTCAGCTACAATTGAGTTGTTGGGCCGCATGAAGGCTAAACATAGGTGGTCCGAGAATAGTTTCACATATATGTTGGAATTTTTGAAGAGGATTCTACCAGAGAACAATACGGGGCCCGTGAAAACATCAAGTGCTAAAAAAATGATAAAGTCATTACGTATGAAGTGTGAGGTTATCCATGCTTGCCCAAATGATTGTATTTTGTACTGGAAGGACAATGCAAATAGAAATACGTGTCCCACTTACAGTGTAAGCAGATAGAAACCAGTCGAAAAGTCCAAGCCAAGAGCAAAACCTATTCCACAGAAGCAGCTTAGGTACTTTCCTATAACTAAAAGGCTGCAGAAAATGTATAGCGTGCCATGGCTTGCTGAAAATATGACATGGCATGCAAACTCAGTTGAAAACTCAAGTCATATGCGTCATCCAGTAGATTCTTCTTACTGGAAGTCAGTTAACTATCGGTGGCCTGATTTTGCTGGTGAGAAATGAAATGTTCGATTAGGACTAGCTACTGATGGATTTAATCCTTTTGGTAACAAGAACAGTGTTCATAGTACTTGGCCTATGATGATAGTACCCTATAACCTTCCTCCATCTTTGTGCATGCACAAAGAGTTTGTAATGCTGACACTACTCATTCCGGGTCCAAGTAGTCCAGGAGATGATATTGATGTTTACTTACAACCACAAGTTATTGAAGAGCTCAATAACTTGTGGTTGAAGGGGTTTGATACATATGATTCGTATAGTAAAAAGATGTTCAACATGAAAGCAATTTTATTGTGGACTATTAATGATTTTCCCGCATTGGGCCATCTTTCGGGGTGCAAGGCTGCTGGAAGGTATGCTTGCCCTGTTTGTAGTGAAGGTTAAAACATGGGATGAAATTTGTGCACATGGGGTGTAGAAAATTTTTAAAAGACAAAAATCATCTTTTTAGAACTCATAAATCTCAATTTAATGGAAAGGAAGAACATGGTGAGCATCCTCATCGTTTGAGTGGTTCAGTAGTGAAGCTGATAATAAGTAAAATTCCGACTGTATATGGTAAGGTGAATGGTAAGAAGAGAAAAAGGTCTACAAGAGAGGTTAAATTGACTGCTTGGTCAAAGGATTCTATCTTCTTTAGATTACCATACTGGGAGGTACTCACTTATTTTGTCCTTTTTTCTATTTAGTACTATAATTTTGTATTCCATCTTGCTTATGATAACATAAATGTCACTTGCTGCAGTTCCTTCCTATTCGTCACAATCTAGATGTGATGCATGTGGAGAAAAATGTAGCAGAAAACCTCCTTGCCTTGATCATGAATGCTCCCAAATCTAAGGATGGGATGGAAGCTCGTAAAGACCTAAAGGCTATGAAGATTAAAAAGAAACTGTGGATAGTGAACAAGAATGGAAAGTTATCCTATCATAAGGCACCTTTTTGTCTTTCCCATTCCGAGAGAGAAATTATATGTAGAACTTTGCACCAATTGAAAGTTCCAGTTGGATATAGCGGAAATTGGAAACACAATGTGAACTTGACTGATTTTCAATTGAAGAGCTTAAAGTCACATGATTATCACATTCTTTGACGACACCTATTGCCAGTGTTGTTGATGCATGCATTCAAGAAGCATAATCCATTGCGTGAAGCTATTCGACAGTTTTCATTGTTCTTCAATTTCTTGTGTTCAAAGGTTATTTGTCGCGAGGAACTTGAAAATATGGAAAAGCGTGTCGTGGACTCATTATGTGTATTTAAGAAGTACTTTCCACCTTCTTTTTTCGTGTCCATGACACACCTTGTTTTGCATTTGGCGGAGGAGGCTAAAGCTTGTGGACCAGTTAGATATCATTGGATGTACTTGTTTGAGAGGTTAGTGAAATTTTTTATACAATGATTTCTATATTTTGTTATAGTCAATATTGATTAAAGGTGACACAGGATGATGAAAACGTACAAGTGGTACGTTGGGAATCAGAAATTTCTAGAAGGTTGCATTACAGAGCAATACCTCAATGAAGAAGCAATGAGGTACTATATGGAATATATCCCATCGAGTAAAAGAGAAATTCACAACAAAGAACAAAGGGCTACTTTATGTGATAAAAGTTAGCGTGGTTACCCTATTGATAAAAAGGGAAAACACTACACACTTCCAAGTGTACAATACCAGCAAGCGTGCAAATGGGTTTTGCGAAAGTCGATTGAAAATGCTAATTGGGAAAGGTATTATTTGATATTCTCTGTTTTCAATTTTCAGTTAATAGATGCATGTGTTTTCTTTTAATAATAATAGTTGCTATGGTTAATATCACAGCAAGTACGAGACCTACCTCCAAAGCTTCAAATCCAAGGGTAAAAATCATAAGGTTAATGCATCAACAAAAAAAGAGTTGGACTACATTCCTTGGCTGAGACAACAACTTGAGAAAGAAGGGATGTCCAGGTTCAAGAGGCTTGCTGATGGTCCATCCTTTTCTGCCAAGTCATACAATTCCTTTGCAATAAATGGCTATGTGTTTTCTACATACAATTCAGAAATAAATACAACAACTCGAAACAGTGGAGTCTCAATGAAGGCATTTACCAACTTCAGGGCAAGTGCAAAGGACAAAAACTTAGTGGAAGACGAAGCCACTTATTATGGAGTCATCAAGCAGATACTTGAGTTAGATTACCATGACTTTAAGGAAATAGTTTTCTTTTGTGATTGGGTGTGTATTGAAGATAAAAGAAATGGTTGTTATGTTGATCCAGATACGAACTTGGTTTTTGTAAGTCTAGGGAGGTGGCAAAGAAACTCAAATGAAGATGACGACCCGTTCATTCTTGCTTCCGAAGCTGCTCAAGTTTTTTACTGTAAAGATCTTAGTAGAGATAGTTGGCATGTCGTCTTGCAAGCTCCTAAGAGATTGAACCATGATGTGGATGGTTATGAAGACCCCTTAGTCTTTGAAACAATGGAAAACTTAGATGGTTCAGCTGCTTTAATGGGTGACATTATGGAAAATGATGGAGTTTCATAGATATTGGAACCGAAGTTAGATTAAGGTGCATGTGACGTACTTGCACTTTTGTGTTTGTTTGACGGTTTGGTATTGATGCTTGTGCATTTCTTTTGTTCTATTTTTTGCTACCAGGAGGTGAAAAGTGCCTAGATCATGTTTTAGATATTGGTTGTTACTTAATTTTGTACAAGTCCAACTTTTTTTAATATATTTAATCTTGAATGGTATGATGTTTTCGGCTAAAATCAGTTGTTTATGGTCATTGTAGGTTAGACTTTTACTGACATACTTAGAATTTGATGATTTCATTATTTAGCTTGGAATCAAATCATGTCACAAAGCGGATCTGATCATCAAAGTGAGTATAAAGAAAATGACTCACAACCCAAAGAAAATGAGTCACAACATGAAGAAAGTGAGTCCCCATCTACAGGTGACAATATGATCATTATTTGTTTCAAAATTGTTATCGTTTCATAATTGCATCACTTGGAAATTGTATTTTCTAGTCTCATGAATTTATCTAAATGCTTAGGTCCAAAAAAACAAGTTCGATTCAATAGTAACGGGCAACCTGTTGGTGATGGTTCTGCACAATTTGTTTCTTTTATTGGTAAAATGGCTAGAATGCATTGTCCACCTACTTATGCTGATTGGCCCATTGTGCCGAATCCAATCAAGAAACACTTGTGGAAAACTATCTCAGTAAGTACGATGCACTCTCTTGTTTGAATTTATATGGATTTTTTTTAGTTGTTTGTTGTCTTTGGATGGAGTGATGTACCTTCTTCAGGAAGTACACTGATGCTATTAAGGCTATCAAGGCAATGGTATGATGCCCACAGGCCAATATAATGCTATGTGAGGTCTGTGTTCCATGAGACCAGCAAAGCCGCTGATCTCAAAAAGCCCTTGGTTTTAGGATAGCAAGGGTTGCTCAGCGTGACTGGTTTGCATTGTTAGTGTCCTCGAGTGGCCCATCAGCATTCAACACAATTTGACTCATTTAATTAATTAATACCCAGTACCCTACAATCTCAATCATTCAAGTCTCACTTTTTCATATAAAGTTTAATTTTATTTTTCTCTTTGCATTTTGGTATCATATTTAAGGATGAATATGATCTATGACCTGATCGTGAAGCTGGTATTTTGCTAAAAGCCAACATATCTTGGAAGGGTTGGAAATATAGACTTCGCAAGGCATATAATAAATTTGAAACTAATGCTGAGCGTATGGAAACCATAAACTTACCAAAGCATATAAAGAAAAAAGATTGGGAAAAGTTTATTGAAATTTGCTCGACGGAGGATGAGCAAATAAAGCGGGAAAAAGGCAAGGCATCTAGGGAACATATGAAGTTGCCACACACATCTGGTAGACATGGATGAGCTAGGATTGAAGATGACCTGGTATTTTCTATTCTTCGCTAATATCTTCTAGATTCACTGCAATACTATTTTATGCTTATTGGGTTGGTGTATTTATTTTAGAATAAGGAAAGTCCCGACAGTATTGTCACAAGAACACAACTATTTGTGGCTACACATTCAAGTAAGGATGGGTCGTGTCCTTTTCCTACAATGAAGCCGGCCTTCTCTAGTAAGATTTACATTTTAGTTTTCTTTAAACTTTACTTTATGATGAAGCAAACATTGAATTCTAGATTGGTGTGTATAACCTTCTTTTTTGTTTCTAGGATGAAATCAAGCGGCTTGTGAGCCTTGACCCCTATTGGGAAATAGAGATTTAGATAATGATGTTGTGGCAAAGGTGTGCTTGATCTATTGTTATTTAATTTTTTATTTGAATTGCCTAATGAATAGCCACTTGATACATACTGTTGAAAAGTGTCTTAAATGTCATAGCAATGGTTCAAAAAAGGATTGGGATATTGTGAGGGGTACATGCTTACATGGGATCTATCATAGCTACTTGTATTTTAGAAATCAGATTTTCTATTGCATGGAATGTCTTTGAGGATTGAGATTTATATTTTGCTAAACTAGCCAAACATATTTATATTTCCATTGCCTTCTATTCCTAGTACTAGTATTGTGAATGATTGTGTTCATTTTCTCTTTGCTTAGGTTTATGGCCATGATGGAAAGGGTCGAGTTAGAGGATTAGGTACTGGTGTCACAAAGACTATTGTACATGCCGCTGCTCCTTATAAGAAAATTGCGGAAGAAGAAAAGAGAAAGCGTGCAATCACAGATGAAAATTCCAGACTGGTGATGCAACGTCTTGATGGAGAATCGACTGTATGTAAGATCCTTGAGGAAAAAATGGCAGTTTTTGTGCATGATCATTCCGAGCTCGGAAGTTCTTCTCAGGTACTTAAATAATGTTGGAAGACAGGAAAAACTCTTGATTTGTAGTTAGGAACTTGCTTTTAACATCTCATAAATTTTCTTTGGTGCCTATTAAAATATTAATATAAATTCATCTCATGCTTCTTTGTGCTTCCTTGGCCACTATATGTTGGTTCTTAAGTTGTTCGATCTAGATGCTTGTTGTTAATGTGAAGGTTCAGTTATTGTATTATGTAGTTACAAAACTGAGAAGGCTATTTCATTACTAGATCCATATATGTTTCCATCCTAGCAGGGTACTATTCTACTCCCATGTGGTCTCTTAGAAGTGTTCCCCAGCCTGCAATGCCCAGATTTCCTCTTGAAGTTCTGAATGTGTTAACTTTGATGCATCTTTTATATAGCCAACAAGGACCAATAGCACTCCACCTGTTGACGAGCATTTGGTTGCTTAGGATCCAACTAGAGATGATGAAGGGTAGCTTCATCTTGAGGAGTTGAGTGGTTCTTTGAAACTTGTGTCCAAGTACAATAGCACCTTTAATTGTTTACATACCAATCCCATGGCCTCTAAGCATGACATGGTTGCTACTGCACAGAGCTCCATAATGAGAGGGCACTATTTTAACTACAAGCAGTAATGATGTCTGCAATACTAATAATGGGGATTTGAACCTGAAAGATAGAAGTAGTGAAGTCCAAGCAATCCTTGGCAAAGTTACATTCAAAGAGAATGTGCATATTCACCTTTTTGCTATATTAGAGATTTGAATCTCTTCTTTGGCCAAAGTGCGAATTTAAAGATATTTTTCTTTACTCACGATCTTCGTGTTCATATTGTTTGGAGTAGGGATTCGAACCAACCTAAATTCTAGGACCACTTACAACTTGGTTTTACTCTTTTAGGAAACTAATGAGTAAGTTTAGCTATGATTTTATAAATACTAAATACTTGGTTTCTTTACTACACAAAAATTTAAAACATTAAGTTACGTAAACATGCAACTAAGACAAGATAAAATTTTAATAAAACAAAAGTGGAGAGTTAATTCTCCTCATGTGAAGATAACTTTTGTTATTTGATTTTAGTAAGTGCGTCTAATCTTCCTAGAACTCTTAGACAAGTCCTAATAAAAGAAAACTTGATCCCTAACATATATGACTCATCTCTAAGCTCATACATTCTAGCATGTAGAACCAAAGCAATGACTTATCTCTAAGCTCATCACTTTGATCCCTAACTAGACACTACACCAACTATCATTTTGGGATAGGATGTAGGTCTAGTTGTTCTTCCTAAACAACTGACTAAACCAAATAACAAAGATTTTCCCTCACATGAGTATTATTAACTCCCCACAAAGGGGAGGTTTAGCTCATGGTCCTTGGGCTAAAAGATGACTAATGTAGAATGTAAAAAGAGGGGGAGAGAACAAAAAGAGAAAACTAACTATAAAAACTCACTTGCATTTAGATTTTATTTCCACTAGAAGAAAACAAAGTTTCCTCCATTAAAACTATACAAGCTTTTGTTCCAAAACCAAAACTAAAAACTATCTAAAACTAAGGAACTAAAATAATATAAGGTAAAGGAAAAGAAGTCAAGGGAGTAAATCGATTGTCCCCCCCTTGTTTTGTTTTTTTCTCCATTTGAGAGAAATCTCATTCCTCCCACGTGAAACAGCAAACCACATTTACTTCATTTTTACCCACCACATTAAAACAAAGTGACACCTTGCTTTTTTTTTCACTATTAACACCTAATCTAATTAATTACATGCAAGGTGTCAACTTTGTACCAATAATTTGGCATTTTCATCTTGACATGCTCCATGATTGATGACTCATCAAATCTTGTGGGCCTACATAGTGGGTCCACGTGCAGTCCAGTGGCGGTCCGGTCTTTTGGCAATTTTACAACTTCTCGCCTATGCGTAGAGTTCATCGCCCTTATTGTCTGAGCAGCTCACTTGTCGCATTCGGAGTCCTGGTTCAAAAGGTAAGAGCTTCGGAACTTTGATGCTTCTGTGTGGATTTGTTGGGCTTTACATGGCTGATTTGGAAGAATTCATATATACGTCGTTCCCCGAGCTTTAACACAGGTTTAACCAATATTTTCATGTTTACTGTGAATACCTGCAAAAGTACAAAAATATATTTATTGCATGATTATTAAACACATAATTAACCAAATTTATATGTCTTAATGGGGTTTCATATTGCAATTTTGGGTGCTTATCACACTACCCCCAAACAGCACTTTGCTTGTCCTCAAGCAAAGAAGAGACATTAAAACAGATAAGTGGCCAAAATGTGTAGTCCTAACTAACTCTCATTTCGCAGAGTGCGGTTGCATTGACCATATGCAACAAGGCCTTAAACCACTAGGAATTCCCTAGTGGACTAGTTATAGCCTCGTGAGAGTTTTCCAGAGAAGATACTCACAAACTTCATTTATACTACAACGACTCAGTGACAAAAACTCGTTTCCTAAATTAATCTTAGATATCCATACATCTCCTTAGCAGGGAACGAGGATTGATTTCTTTGAAACTCAAGTTAATATGCATCCAATAATTAAAACATCTACATATGATAATGCATACAGTGAACTTTGCATTGAAATGTACTAGCGGTGGTTTTTCGGATCCTTTGGAGAAATGTACCTAAATGGGTTCTCACGCGTGTATGTGTCGAAACACAATTCCACTCAAAATTTTACCACTTTCGGGTTTTGTTAACTCCGGTTAATGCGGTGGGCACACATTTCCTCACATCTCAATGACAGTCAGAGGAGCCGATGTCGATCAATCACGTCTACTACTTATCATCACACCACCCTACTCCTAATTGAGCTAGAAATCTTTATTAGGTATTGTGGGGCTTAGGTGATAGTGTACAAGAAAATGGAAATGGATAATCAAAATTTACGAGTAGGAGATAATGGGGTCTTTAAGATATTTATACTAGAGAATTCCTTGTTTTCTTTCATTCTTCTAACTGAGTTTTCCAACCTTGTTCTTAAGCCTCTGGATACTGATGATTTTTTTTTTTTTTTTATTGTTGCTTAAGAACATGATTCTATTTTTCTTTCCTGAAGCAAGTAACTGACTTTTATTTGGGACAAGTCTTTCTCTTTATTTTTCCACATTTCATCCTATTTCTCATACTCCTCACTTAGGTAGGTTCTTTTATTTGATTTAATAGATGGGTAAGGAATTTTTGGTGAAAGTGAAAGGTTTGATGAAAGGTTTAGTGGAGTGACTAGCGGTAAAATTTGTAACATATAAGAATTTTTAGCTATGTCGATCCAAAAAAGGCCTAAATTCTCGCCTAGGGTTCGGGTGGTGATCAAGTAAGTAGACGCATGATTTTCTCTAATCGGAAAAACTACTCCTCTGTGTCATCACACACAAATCACTCATGTCAAGGCTTTTGGTTAGATTCTCACAAGATTTATAGTTTAAGTAACTAACCGTTGGTTCCAGAAACTTACTGCTATGTACAATCAATGATACTTAGTGCATGAATGTTCATGAAAAGATGTATAAACTATTGCATATGTATTATCTTAAGTTTCTTAAAACAAATCCTAATTCATATACTAATGTGAGATTTCTAGACAATTTTCATCATTGAAAAGGAAACCAGACTTTGTCACTAAGTACAATTATTAACAATAAAAAAAACTATATACAGGTTAGAATATGCCTAATTTTTGCTACAGGTTTAAAAGCACCCCCAAACAGAATGATGCTTAGTCCTCGAAGTATCAATAAATAAAGAGAGAAATTACCTGAGAACCGTGAGCAAAATTAGGGCTAGATTGCTGGAATATAAAGGTTGGAGAACATAATATATTATATAGAAAGGAACAATGAAATGTATAATAGCACACGAAACATAATTTTTAGCTAGATATATGTACAATGACAAGCTCAAATTTACCATCCAGCAAGATGTGTAGGCCTAGCGTCCTCAATAAGGAAATGCATTTCCTTAGCATCGCGCCAAAAGATAATAGTCTGCCAAATTTCTGCCCCTTCTTTGTCTCCGGATTTGTTCAAATGTTTCTTCATATTTTCATCCTTCAGGTAACAATGAACATGCCTCAGGTACCGAGCGGGACGTTTCCATTGCCTAAACCTTAATGAGTGAATGATTTTGTTTGTTGGGCACATAGAATCTACCTTGACCCAGTCATGAAAAGTAGCTGCAAACTATGGGAAATGTGTCTTCATGATTCGGCAAGCAGTTACAGGTAAAAGAATATACTGATCCTGAAAAGTGTGAGCTCATTTCAGGTTGGAAATAACACAACCTAAGATGTTAAATAATGTATGACCTTAAGCCAGTGCACTGAATACTACGCAGGAAGCCTCATTGGCAGTAGAAAAATGCCAATCTCCCATGATGTTTAGGAGTACAAACAACATCACAGTCCCCATGTTCATGGTCATGCTTGCTAAGGGAATGGTGATGTCGCGCCATGGTACATGGCCGTCTCCTTCTCGTTTAATCTCAAGACCATCACTGTAAGTTTCGCGAAACACTTGCCACTGAAAGGAACGGTAAGAATTATGATAGATGTAGTGCCATGATGCGGCCGGTTCGTGATATGGAAGATCCAAAGTTAGGGCAAGCTGTTGTTCAGAAAAAATATGATGTGTGTCACCAACTAGGATTGTGAACCCGTCTAAGTAGAAGCCATGTGGATGATTGAAAGCTAGTGTGTCCTCCATATTAGCATAAAAGTATGCGACCAAACTCGGAGAATAAGTTTGGTCAGGTTGAAGAACTAGGGAAGACCACCCAATGTTAGTGATGTAGTCACGGAAGAGATGGCCATAAGTATTGGAATCTATCATAGACTGAAAGGATTGCTCAGGAATGAGTTTTGGAGGTGTCATGTTTGATGAAGATGCCATGGTGGATGAAGTAAAGAAATGGGAAATGAGAAAGGCAACTTGATGGATAAATGAGTATGGAAGAAAATAAACCCTCCTGTAATGACATTGAAAATCACATGTTAAAATTAGTTAGTCACAACGTAAATAATTCTAGCAAGCATTTCTTACAAAAGAAGACACAAAGATAATAACAAAATTAATAATACGACGAAAAACGTAATAATATATATGATTATTTATTTATTCACTTAGTATTATTATTCCATTTTTATTCAATAAGAAAATCATGGATTATTATGATGCTACTGGAGATGCATATCATGCACCACAGTGTTTAGTTCTTCAATTTGTTGTCGAAATCGATCTTGTAATGATGATATCCCGAATGTCCCCTTTAGAGAGAGTGTAGTTTGATTGTCCATTAGGAGAGCTGATTTTGCAAGGACCGAGAATGATTTTTCAAGATTTCCTCTCAAAGATCATGCATTACTTGACGTTCTTGGAATTCCTTAAGAGTTGTAATGATGATATCCCTCGACGAAATATAGTTCCCGTATGCGTGATGAAGAAATTGAATGCCTTCCATGGGATTAAAAATGTTTATCATGGCATTTTCATCAAAGAAAAGTTCGAGTTTGAGCTTAGGTCGCTTTTTTCTTGGTTGATCCATTTGGAAGTATTATGTTCATCCGTCGAGTGTCGGGACTCTAAAACCAACGGAGTAGTCCGTTTGGAGCACACTAATATTTGCTCTTTGAAGGGGTGTCTCTCGAGAAATTATTGGATAACCCCAACGATCATAATCTGCGTGACTAAAGTAGGTAGAGGTGTTGACCTTTTGTTTTCCCCGGTGATTTTCCAAATTGATCCATTGTAAACCTCTTTAATGGTGTCGACCGAGTTATACGTTCCGCAGGTGTTTGGATTAGACAAAAATCATCCCTTTGAGTCTGCAAAAACCAAAGTAAGTGAAGTTAAGACTTTGTGACTTCTAATTAGTATGAAGTACCTACCACATTGTGTCCCAACCAATGGAGCACAACTCGTTGATTCTGTTTCAAAGAACGTTGAAGAACAACGTGATGTCTATTTCCGACTTCACCATGGGATACGGTAGCTCATAGTAAAGTTTTGACGGAATCAAATGATGACTCTGGAAAAAGGAACTCCTGGGTATTCATTGGGATTTGAAGTATGTCGGAGATAATTTCCCTAGTCAATTCCAATCGTCGTCCATAGGCATTGAAATAACATTTTCCATTTTCAGTTCCGCTAAATTGGTAGAACATCATAACCAATTCTTGGGAATAACCAAATTCGTTGAATGATATAGAAGATTGAGTCCATCCTCGACGTGAATTTCGTTCAAAATAAGGAGAAAACCGCCATCTTCAAAAAATTCAGGTAGTCTTTCTCAGGCATTATTTTTCTTGGTTGATCCATTTGGAAGTATTATGGAGGGAAGTATAGTGAAGAACGCTTGAAAGAGAATGGCTGAAAAGAAAAGATTTATAGGCAATCTATGAGTCTGTACCAAACAAGATTCCAATTTTAGTTAAATCCAAAATTAATATATGAAAACACAAGTGACTCATGTGTTGTTGTGACACCGACCTTTATGAACAACAACAATGGGTATCCATAGTAACTCTTTTCATGTCAGATTTCCACAAACAATTAATGAGATGTTAAAATGATAGAAAGTATGGGGGAAGGTTACACATGGCAATTAGACCTACCCATAATTTCAGAATTTATGATCATACCTCAGTAATAGAATATGGATAGAATAATCGAGCTGCGTGTGTGACAAGTGTTATGTGTGCCGTGTAGTGTGCGCGATCTTCTCTAAACACCATGAGTAGAGATAGAATTATTTTGGTGATATTTAGATGGTAATTTCTTTGTTATGGTTTTCTTAATTGTTGATTTTTTTTTATTTTTTTTTAATAGGTAAAAGTACAACTAATACACACAAATATTTATTACGGAACTTCTCCATTTAATACGTAACCCATATAAATGGTGGAGAATTATTTAACACACCATAGTAATATACAAAGCGACAAAGGGAAAGAAAGATGTCGGTTACATAAATCTAGATATTCTGGAGCATGTTATGCATGAGCGACAGTAGAACAATAATAAACACAGTTATCACGAATATTGTTACAGCCCATTCGCGTTGCTCCTTTTTCCATCGCTCGATTAGATTCATTATGTTTAAGAAAATGAGAATTTGTGAAGAGTGAGAGAAAGGGATGAGTGAAAGTGGAAGAGGAGAGTTGGATTTATAATGGAAAATCTGACCGTTGGGCATCTGACCGTTGGGATCAGTCCGTAGGGTATTGACTCGTGATTTGGGTCGGGTTCTAATTTTCAGCTCAAGCCCAAATGATTTCCAGAAATTCCCTTTATGGCCTGAAGTGTCCCGAAATTTCAAACGTAAAATTTCGCTTCGTTTTAACTCCAAATTGAACGAATGAGATGTGAAAATGATCGGCATTAAAAATTCCATCCAATGGAGTATGGCGAAGGCATATTCAAAAAAATTTATTTTGGGTTAATTGGGGTTATTTAGGGATTGGTCCTACTTATTTAGGGGTATTTATGGTTGATCCTAAAATTATCGATTATTAGGCTTTAGTCCTACTTCTATCGATTGACCTTGAGTAATCTCTCAGTTGACCGTGGTAAAATCATTTTATAATAATATATTTTTCATTTTTTATCAAAATGGACAAACTACCCTTAGAGATTCGTTGAAATGGTCAAACAATGGACACGTGTCAAAAATCTTGAATTGAGTCCGATTGAAAGGAGTCCCGCATCTGGTTCTCTTTCCCTTGAAACATCCGCCAGAAGAAGCCATAAAAGAGAAACTCCCCGATTGATTTACCTAGAACTCATATACCCGGAGTAAGCGCCTTTGGTAGGAGAGGAAAGGCTGGAAGATGGAGATGAGTACTCATTACTTGCTTTATCCCCAGCTTCACCGACTATAGCCAATTAGAGGTCTGATCACTGATCGGACTCTCTCACTTCTACACCTCCAACTCCACCCTGATTTGGAATGGAGAGAGATGGTTAGGAAAGAATGCGCATGATTTCGGATAGTAAAGAAAAAAGATGAGGCGGGGGCTATATCTTTGGTTCAACATTATTTTCACCGGTTGTTATGTATGCAAAGGAGATGATAGCAGAACTATGCTCTGAACATCTTCTTCGACAAATGAATGGGCCATGGCGAAGTGATCAAGCATCCACAAGTCCTCCTCAATATCCAAAACGAGCTTGACTCAGTAGTGGGTCGAAACCGCATGGTCACCGAGTCAGATCTACCTCACCTCAATTACTTACGCTTCGTCATTCGCAAAACATTCTGAATGCATCCTGCTAGTCCATTCATGATCCCACATGAATCCATTCAGCCCACAAAAATCACCGGCTACCACATTCCTGCCAAGACATGTGCCCGGCTACCCTAGCAATGAAATATGTTGGTGAAGCCATTTGCTTTTAGAATCTTACTTTGGAAAAAATGGGAGTGGTGCATCATCACCCTACCCCCTCACAGGAAGAGGCCGAGACAAACAGGACAGCGAGTCGAGTTCTTTTCATTGTATGTGAGATTGATTACCTCACAGTTCGACACGTGGTGTTCCAACAATTCAATATAATGTAGCGTGTCAAGCACGCTGAAGGGTAGTTTGGCCATTTTCATAAAAACAAAAATTATATTATTATAAAATGGGTTGACCACGGTCAACTGAGATTACTCAAGGTCAATCGATAGAAGTAGGACTAAAGCCTAATAATCGATAATTTTAAGATCAATCCCTAAATACCCCTAAATAAGTAGGACCAATCCCTAAATAACCCTTTTATTTTTATTTGGGGGGGTTGAATCTTGTAAAAACATAATGCAACCCCCCATTTTTTTTTTAAGAAGTTTTTATTTTTTTACAAATTTTATATACAAATGTACAAGTCGAGAGGAACGTGTCGACAACACCGGCAGTCAAAATAAACAAAACACCACAAACAGCTTAAATCAGGCAACTTTCATGTCGGCTCTGGGGCGAACCCAATCCAGCCAAAATGTGGCTTAACTTTTATGTTTTGGGGGCCTAGGGTTCAAGACGGTACCATTCCTGACCAATGTGCAATAGTCTAATAATAATATTACCCTTAGTACATATGGTATAGCCTCAAACCGCTCCGAAATACAGTCACATAGAAAACCGATCGGGGTTGGCCTGGGTGGAATCCATAGCCCGCACAAACTAGGAAATGTCCGATGTTGCATATCACGACTCTCTTTGGGCACCATGTTTGGTGCTAAAAAAAAAAAACGAGTATATACATGTTGAGTCTTTTACGTCGATCCTCAAGATTTAATGTGAGTCTTTTAACATCAGATCCTCAAGACTAATGTGAGTCTTTTAACGTCAGATCCTCAAGACGAATGTGAGTCTTTTAACGTTAGATCCTCAAGACGAATCCCAACCTGTGGGAGCAACGGGACAACGACGAAGTTTATCCCCGGCCGAAATGGTGTCGTCGACAATAATATACCTTATACCGGCTCATATCGGATAGTAGATCAAGACCTGGACAGAAAGGTGTTTGACAATTCATACACCACCCCATCCTTTTCGCCCGTCGCTTTCGAGCAAAAGTACTACGACCATTACCTATTCGAGATGGGTGAGATATACACCAAATGATGAGTTGAAGTTCGCGAGGAAAAGAATAGAAAAGGGAAGAGAAGGATGGAGTTAAAATTTTTGGTACCCATTGTTTACCAGAAGGCATGTTTGCTCGATTAACAGAAGACATTTATACTCAGTTCTGAAGTAGAGTTTTTGTGGACTAAGGTTCCGGCACTTGCAACCACACACTCTAGGGATTTTTAGAAAAGAAATAGAAGAGGGCCCGGCTACCCTAATGGCATACTTTCCCTGTTTATATCACATGGAAAGAAGTACACCAGTGAATTTATTAGTCTGTGTAGACTGGATCTTTGAGAAGAGTCTTTTCGACATCTGGAGAGCGCAACTCATGATAATGTTTAACTCGTTGGCCATTTACTTGAAATTCGCTGTCATCATTTACATTTTTCAAAGATATAGCCTCATAAGGGGTGACATCAGAGACAATGAAAGGACCAGACCATCGAGTTTTTAATTTTCCTGGAAAAATGTGTAATCTTGAGTTGTACAACAAAACTTTTTGACCAACTTTGAAATTTTTTCTCAATATGTGTTTGTCATGCACTCTTTTCATGTTGGCTTTATAAGATTTTAAGAGATCATAGGCATCACTCCAAATTTCCTCGAGCTCATTTAACTGCAATTTTCTCTTTGCACCTACCGCATTAGTATTATTATTAAGGCATTTGATGGCCCATAGAGCATGATGCTCAAGTTCAACCGGCAGGTGACAAGGTTTTCCAAAAATGAGGCGATAAGGAGACATCCCTATAGGTGTCTTAAAAGCTATTCTGTATGCCCACAAGGCATCAGATAATCGTAGAGACCAGTCGTTTCTAGATGGATTAATAGTTTTTTCCAAAATGGATTTGATCTCTCTATTAGAGACTTCTACTTTACCACTGGTTTGAGGATGATACGGAGTTTCCACTTTGTGCGTGACTCCATATTTCTTTACTAATGATTCAAAAATTTTATTACAGAAATATTTTTCCCCATCACTAATAATAGTTTTTGGAACTCCAAATTGAGAGAAAATATTTTCTTTTACGAAAAAAACGATAGTTTTATGATCATTAGCACGACATGCCAATGCCTCAATCTATTTTGACACATAGTCAACTGCTACCAGTATCTAAAGGAAACCATGAGAATTTGGAAAGGGACCCATGAAGTCGATGCCCCATACATCAAAGATTTCCACAATTAAAATGGGATTTAAGGGCATCATATTGCGTTGAGTAATGCATCCTAGCTGCTGGCAGAGGTTGCATGCTTTGCAATGCTCATGTGCATCTCTAAACAGTGTTGGCCAATAAAATCCACATTATAGAACCTTGGCCACTGTTTTCTTACCACTAAAATGACCACCACAAGATTGTTCATGGCAGAAGGATAACACGTCATTGTGTTCCCGGTCGGCAAATGCAACGGCGGATTAGTTAGTCGGAACAATACTTGAAGAGGTAGGGATCATCCCTTAAATAAAATTTCACAGTGGATAAGAACTTTTTTCGTTCATTACGAGACCAAGATGAAGGTACTTCCTCAGTAACTAAGTAATTTACAATGTCAGCGTACCAGGGGGACGAAAAAATGGAATATAAGTGTTCATCCGAAAAGGAATCACAGATAGGTTCGCATCGATATCAATATCACTGACAAGTCTTGATAAATGGTTGGCAACCATATTTTCGCAACCTTTTTTATCTCTAATTTCTAGAGTAAATTCTTACAAGAGGAGAATCCAGCTGATCAACCTCTGTTTTGCATCTTTTTTCGCTAATAGGTAACGAAGCGCCGCATGGTCAGTGTAGACAATTGTGGAAGAATCCACTAGGTAAGGACGAAACTTATCCAAGGCATATACAACAATGAGAAACTCTTTCTCAGTGGTTGTATAGTTACGTTGAGCTGCATTAAGGGTTTTACTCGCGTAGTAAATGACAATTGGTTTATCTTCTCGGCGTTGCCCTAATACAGCTCTAATAGCATAGTCACTCGCATCACACATTAATTCAAAAGGTTTAGACCAATTAGGTGGTTGAATTATCGGAGCAGTAGTTAAGGCGGATTTTAAAGTCTCAAAAGCTTGTTTGCAATTGAAACTGAAGTAAAAAATGGCATCTTTAAGCAAGAGATTGGTTAAAGGTCGAGCAACCTTTGAGAAATCTTGAATAAATCTCTTATAGAAACCTGCGTCTCCTAAAAATGTGCAAATGTCGCGAACTATTTTTTGGTATAGGAAGTGAAGCAATTTTTTCTATCTTACCTTTGTCGACTTCGATTCCGTCTTTTGAAACGATATGTCCTAAAACTATTCCTTTTTTAACCATGAAATGGCATTTTTTCCAATTAAGAACAAGGTTTTTCTCTTCACAACGTGTAAAGACCTTTTCAAAATTTGATAGACAGCTATCGAAAGAATCTCCATATATTGAGAAGTCGTCCATGAATACTTCCATAAAACGTTCAACCATATCACTGACAATGTGAACCATGCAGTGTTGGAAAGTACCAAGTGCATTGCAAAGGTCGAAAGGCATTCGTTTATATGCAAATGTACTAAAAAGACAGGTGAACATAGTCTTTTCTTGATCAGCAGGATCTATGAATATCTGAAAATATCCTGAATAACCATCAAGAAAATAGTAATACGCATGACTGGCTAACCGTTCAAGCATCTGATCGATGAAGGGCAGTGGAAAGTGATCCTTACGAGTTATTGCATTAAGTTTGTGATAGTCAATGCATATTCGTCATTTCATTGGAATACGAGCGGAGATGCATTCATCTTTATCATTGCACACAACTGTAATGCCAGATTTCTTTGGAACAACGTGTACTAGACTCACCTAAATACTATGGGATATAGGGTAAATAATACCTGCATCGAGTAATCTTAAAACTTCCTCCCGTACCACATCTTTCATGGTTGGGTTTAGACGATGTTGCGGTTCACGCGACGTCTTAGCATTTTCTTCAAGATGCATGCGATGGGTTCATACATTAGGGTCAATGCCCTTAATGTCATCGAAGGACCATCCAATAGTAGAAGGGTGTTGTTGAATGACATCTATTAAACGGGATTCTTGATCATCAGTCAATTGAGATGATATAATAACTGGATGACTACTATCTGGATCAAGATGTACGTATTTTAATTCCGAAGGAAGAGGTTTTAAGTCAGGGGCGGGTGGAGTGGGTATTAAATATGCTTGAGAAAAGTCATCGTCCATAGAGTAAACAGATTGATGTTCATCCAAATCGCTGGACATCAAGGTCGTAGGGTCAAATAATGGTATTGACTCTAATAACTCGTTTACGTCTTATGTATAATCATCGTCCTCAAATTCAGAATCACTAAAGGAAAGAAATTGGTATACTTCATCTTCAGAAAAAGTGTTTGTTAAATACTCTTACACAATGCTATCAACCCTGTTCACCTCACCATCAATGTTAGGCTCTGGAATTTGTTTCATCATCTTGAACACATTTACCTCAACCGAAAGATTTCCAAAGGACATGGTCATGGAACCATCCCTACAGTTAATAAGAGCATTAGCAGTTGCTAGGAACGGACGTCCTAAGATGATTGGAATGGAATCACATGCAACTTCTGTATCCAAAATAACAAAATCTACAGGATAGAAAAAGTCTTGGACTTTTACAAGGACGTTTTCCACAATTCATTTTGGATACTTAATGGAACGATCGGCTAACTATAGAGTCATGGTGGTAGGTTTCAACTCATGAAGACCTAGTTGTTTAAATAAGTAATATAGAAGTAAGTTCACACTAGCTCCTAGGTCTAGTAGCGCAGTAGCTGTATATTTGTCACTTAAGGTGTATAGAACTGTTAGTCTACCAGGGTCCTTGTATTTGACTATACCATTGTGTTCGGTGATGGATGGAAACTGTTCGGTGAGGAACACTTGTTGAGGAACATTAGTTCTCCTTTTTGTGGTGCACATATCTCTCAAAAATTTTGCATATTTTGGCAATAGCTTTAAGGCATCGAGAAAAGGTAAGTTGATTGTCAAATTCTGAAAAGTCTCTCGAATTTCAGCAAAATTCTCATCAGGTTTATTCTTTGCTAAGCGTGTAGGAAACGGTGCCTTAGGGCGGAATTTGGCAAAGGGGTTCGCTTGCTTGTTTCTTAAATTCTGAGATGTTCACTTTGTTGTGTTTGGTGAATCCTCCGTAGGTTCATTATTGGAAATAGATTCATATGATCATCTGGCATATGTATTTGATTGTATACAGTTTTTTCAGATCGAATAGTAGTGATTGCGTGCACCTCACCTTGGTTGGGAGTACTTGTACCAGGTGCATTGGTGAGTTCAAAGACAGTGTTTGCTGGCTTAGGGTTTGGAACTGCTTGTCCGGGAAACACACGCCTTCGACTCTTTTCTTGCCAATTGTTGAAGTGATTGTTGGATAGATGTTAAAATTTGAGATTGTTGGTTCATGCAAACTAAGAAAGTCTCACTTGTCCTATCCGTAACGAGTGGCGTTGTTGTGCAACGTACTAGATCACGCGATTATTCTTTGAGAAGTTGTTGATTATAGTTGGGATTTGGATTGGTTGGAACAAGGTCGCGGGGTCGGTTTGATAGTTAGCATCCGCGTATTTTGAAATTGATTCTGACTTTGTTGGTATTGTTGATTGTTTCCTTGGTGGTATGGAATAAAGTTGTTGGTTGGTCGAATAGGTGGATTAGCGAAATCTGGAGGAGCGCCCAGCTGTTGGTTATTCTATCGCCAAGCGAAATTCGGATCCTGTCGCCAAGGTGCATTAGAAATGTTGAATGCACATGCCTCTTCTGATGGTTGAGAAGGGGAGGCATATAATAAGGGACAATAAGCATCAGGATGGTCAGGACTGAGACAAAGAACACATGGGGATGTGTCAATGTTCATGACCTATTTTGGGAGTTGATCCTTTACTTGAACTGCAAGGGCATCTACTTTTTTACTTAGGGATTCTATCAAATTTTTTAATTCGGGATCGGGTTTTACCTCAAAAATAGATGTAGCCTTTGTTACAGTATCCTTTGATGATCTAGGCGACTCGGTGTTACCACAAAATGTACCTTTTTTTCGCTTGTTTTTCAAGAAAAGTATATGCTTCAGTAGCTCCTTTGTCCACGAAGCAACCACCGTTCATTATATCAAGAGTTTCTTTTTGGTGATCAGAAAGTCCATTAAAGAAGGAATGAACAAGGACGGCTTTGTCTAGTTGGTGATGAAGACATTCTAAAAGAAGATCAGTAAAGCGACTCCATGCTTCCGTAAAGGATTCATGAGGATTTTGACGAAAGAATTGAATTTTCTGAAGCATTTCAGTAGTTTTCTTTTGAGTGTAAAATTGAAGCATGAAAGCTTGAACAAGTTTATTCCATGTGTCTATGGATTGTGGCTGTTGTCCTGCAAGCCAAATTGACGCTTTTTCTGCTAAAGTGAATGGAAATAGCCGAAGCAAGAGTTGTTCCTTAGAGACAGCTGGATGGTGAAATGTTGTGGCCACTTGTTGAAGCCTACGAAGATGATTGTACGGTTTTTCGTGATCCAAACCATGATACACAGGTAACAAACTAAAAATGTTTGGCGGGATACGAAAATCACCGACAATGTCCTCAAGTTTGATGCAGGAAGAAGGTCCTTCCTGTAATGCCGTATAGAAGTCCGACAGGGGCTTCTCAGTTGGTGGAGGATCGTCGGCCATTACGATAGAAGGTAATGGTGACGAAGGATCTTGATGAAGGTAAATAACAGAAGAAGAACAATTTTTAGGTGAGAACTTGCGCAATTGCTTATCGTATTTTTTTCGACGATAGGTATGTTCAAATTCTTTAGTGGAACCAGACCTTAATCTCATGCAAGCATAAAATTAGATCTAATTTACAGAAAGATTTTATTATTGCTTGAGTTTTATGATTCTCTTGAAGTATTAGAGTTGGACAACGTAGGCCTAAGCTGCTGCTAATGTAGCAGTGAAGTGAGAAATACGTGTGTATAAACCAACGGCCAGGTTACAAGAGAGATATGAGGGATGCTTTCCGTGCAAGCACGGTTCTAATTAAGTAACCTCAATCTGTCAAGTTTCCTGGACACTGTTGGAATATGATTAAGATTTATGGAATTAAAATTTATGCAAGGTCATTCTTAATTTTTTTTTTTTTTTTTTATAAGGCCCATAACCACAAATGGTTGATTTTGTGGGGGGTTTTTTTTTTTAGAGGAAAAATATAAAATTGTGGAGGGATTAGAAATGATTATGGAAGTGTTGTGACCAAATTAATTTATTTTGCCAATTTTAAGGAAAACGCAGCGGCGCCATTGATCTATCTGTAAAACAGCGGTCGGGTTTGTCATTTCGTTCGCATTTCAATAAAATTGCAAAATATTTATTTATAAACAAAAACTAATTCGATCATGTGATGTTTGTGAAAATGGATTTTGGTGAGAAAATGATGAAAATAAACTAAAATAGACTTTGGATTACGGAGATAAAAAATCCGTTTGAGCGAATCATATCTCTGTTAAAAAAGTTAGTATCGATTTTTTATCCCTAATAACGACTCTTCATCTCTGAATGAGCGTTATTAGCGCGTGGAATCAATTCAGAACCCCATCTCTGAGTGAACTTAATCGGTTCCTAATCGTTATAATTATCGAAACACCCTTCCTAATAGAGATAATCTTCACTCGGGCAGAGTTTTTACTCCGAGATCACATAAAAGAGTTAGTCTCGATTTTTGATCCCTAATAATGACTATTCATCTCTGAACAAGCGTTATTAGCGCGAGGAATCGATTCGAACCCCATCTCGAAAGTGAACTTACTCGTTCCTAAATCGTTATAATTATCGAAAACACTCTCTCTACAGATATAATCCTCACTCGGGCAGAGTTTACGCTCGAGATCACATAACTAAAGTGTTATTCTAATTAACAGAAAATAAAACTGAATTAAAAATATTTTAATTAAAAACTGGAAATTAAATTCTTCATTACACTAGGAAAGCAGTAAACTATTCTACTCCTACTGATGGAATGCTAACTATTCCACGAGAAAAACTAAAACTAGACCCTTCTATTTATAGTTGAATGGACGGTCGTGACCGAATCTCCGAAATCTAATCCAACGACTGAGATTTGATCACTATTCAACTTTTTTACTTTAAGGAATAGTAATATTTATTTGACACTATTCAACACTATTTGACACTATTCATCTTTTGACTTAATTTACAAAAAGTTAAATAATAAAAAATCTAAAATATCTATGTCGTCGTCGATGAATAGTGACGTGCTTGGCTTTTTCTCTGATTTCAAACTATACTTCCATTTTGTAGAAGCAATATACCGTTGCGTAGAGTTTTCTGCGCTGATAATTTTAACAAGTCATATGCTTCAATCAGAGTTAGGAGATGGAAGATATCGACGTTTGAAGTTTTCTCCTGACTTTCGGGCTGATTTAGGTTAGTTTGACCATGTTATTTTTATCCGAAAATCTCTTCTTTAGCTGGCTTAGGGACTCAAGTTTGAATTCTTCAATTTGTTTTATAGTTCTCTGAGTCTATGAGCTTTGCTGGCAGTTTGGAGCTTTAAATGAGCTGATACTGAAGATTTCAAGTCCAAGCTTTATTCAAATTGTTTCATGCTAAAATGCGTCACGGGTTACGTATTATTTTATCGTTGTATGTTGAATCTTGTGAAAACATGAAAATACAATTAATCTACATTTATTAAACGCATAATTAACCCAAATGTAATGTCTCTACGAAGTTTAAAACACAGTTTTGGGTACTTATCACTAATTACGAAAAAGTATGATATAAATAAGGAAACAATTTCATCTAGAGTTTCACAGAGTCTCGACTCTAACTTTTCCTAAATACTATAGCTAATTACGGGAAGAAGAAAAAAAACAATCCTATCTAGAGTTTCACAGAGTCTCCAATTTTTCTTAAACAATATAGCTAATTGCCTAATTACAAAAAAAAAAAAAAAAAAATAGGAGACAAAAAACTAAATTGTTAAAAACAATAGTTACCACCAAAAACGATTCTCCTAATAAAACCTTTTTCGATTTGATGCGTCATCCACTATAAGATTTAGACATTTATTCATACTTAAGGATTCCAAAAATCACAATTCCGGCCACAATAATTACGACATATTCCTATTAAATTTATAAATTTTCAACGCTATAATGTAATTTCCAATTTTATAAAATACACACACACACACACACACAGATTCAGTTAAAGTTGATGTTAGGCTTAAATAAATTATATACCAAACCAAAACAAATTATATGTAGAAAATTAAATTATTCAAAAAATAACATCACAAAATATATAATAGAAAATGGAAAAAAAATAAAATAAAATAATTGCAAACCAATAATGACAAATATTTTAAAATATATATAATATTGCATGAAACTAACGTCAAAGAATAATTAATGGGAAACCGAAAACTAAATACAAATGCATCGAACTAACCTCAAATAATATTTAACGGAAAATCGGAAACTGGATGCAAATGCAAGCATTAAACTAATCTTAAAAAGTAATTAATAGAAAATCAGAATATGGATACAACTGAATTAAACTAACCTCAAAGAATAATTAATAGAAAATCAAAACATGGATGCAAATACATCAAACTAACATAAAAAAATAATTGTCGGGAAATCGGAAACTTGATGCAAATGCATTAAACTAACCCTCAAAGATTAAATTAACGGGAAATCGGAAACTAGATGCAATTGCATTGAACTAACCTCAAAGAAAAATTAATTATAAATTGGAAACATTATACAAATTCATGGAACTAATCTTAAAGAATAATTAACGAAAAATTGGAAACCGAATGCAATTGCACTGAACTAATCTAAAAAAATAAACTGGATGCAAATGCATTGAACTAATTAACCTCAAGAAATAATTAACGGGAAATAGAAAACTAGATGCACATGCAACCTTATCAAATAATAAACAAGAAATCGGAAACTGGATGTAAATGCATTAAACTAATCTCAAAGAGAACAATTAATAGAAAATTAGAAATTGGATGCAAATGTATTGAATTAACCGCAAAGAATAATTAACGAGAAATTGGAAACTGGATGCAACTGTATTTAACTAACCTCAAAAAATAAATAACGGGAATCAGAAATTGGATTCAACTGCATTGAACTAACCTCAAAATATAAATAACAAAAAATAAAAAACTGGATGCAAATACATTGAACTAACCTCAAAACATAGTTGAATTATATGTTGTGGGAATGTCTTGATAAATATAGTTTTGCATTTAAAATTGTGTTTATCATATCTTTTTTCGTATAGTTGGGAACTCCTTGCTATTCAAGTAGCTTCAATATGAACTTCGCCTTATTAAGCAATCTCACAAAACTTCCATCAAATTTCTATTATTAAACAACAAAATAAAGTTGAAGGGTTTTATCAAAGGTGAGTTCTTTTTTTTTTTAATGGAGAGTGAGATTTTCATGTTATAAGAAATTTTGATGAGTGACTAATATAATATTAATATATAATAATTATGCATAGTTGCAAATATTTTTCATAATAATTAATATAACAATACAATACCCGTTCATAGATAATCTTTGAAGATTCAACATAGTGAGTCATGCATAATTTAAAGAATAATTATTACACACCACATTGGATAATTAAAAAAAAAAATTGGAAACTGGATTCAAATACATAACTGAGCTCAAAAAGTAATTAACGGGAAATCGGAAACTTTATACAAATGCAATAAACTAAACTCAAAAAGTAATTAACTAGAAATCGATCAGAATCTGAATGCAACTGCATTAAACTAACGTTAGAGAATAACTAACAGAAAATTAGAAATTTGATGCAAATCCTTGAAAAATATTTAACGAGAAATCAGAAATGGTATGCAAATGCATCAAACAAACCTCAAATAATAATTAACGGGAAACCGAAAACTGGATGCAAATGCATTGAACTAACCTAAAAAAATAATTAACAGAAAATCAAAAACAGAATGCAACTGCATTGAATTAACCTCATAGAATAATTAGTGGGAAATCGGAAACTAAATGCAAATGCATGGAAATAACCTCAAAGAATAGTTAATGGGAAATCAGAAACCAGATGTAATTGCATCGAACTAGCCTCAAAACATAAATAATTAGAAACTAGATGCAGATATATTGAACTAACCTTAAAGAGTTATTAACGTGAAATCGGAAACTGGATGCAAATGTAATGAACTAATCTCAAAGACTAATTAATGAAACATCAAAAAATGGATGAAACTACACTGAACTAATTTAAATAAATAATTAACGGGAAATTATAAATTTGATGTAACTGCATTGAACTAACATAAAAAAATAATTAACTGAAAATCGAAAACTTGATGTAAATGTATTGAATTAACCTCAAAGAACAATTAACATAAAATTGAAAATTGGATGCAACTGCATTGAACTAACCTCAAAGAATAATTAATAGAAAATCAAAAACTGGATGCAACTGCATTAAACTAAAATCAAAGATTAACTAACGGGAAATCATAAAGTTGATGCAATTGCACTGAACTAACCTCAAATAATAATTAAAATTAACGAGAAATTGGAAACTGGATGCAACTACATTGAACTAACCTCAAAGAATAATTAATGAAAAATCAGAAACTTGATATGCAAATGCATTGAACTAATAACCCTGAAACATATTTGTATTATGTGTAAGGGGAATATAATGTCTCAACAAATAATATAGTTTTGCATTTTAAGTAGTGTTTATCATAATTCATTTATTATGATTGAGAATGTTTTACTATTCAAGTAGCTTCAATAATATCTTTGCCACATTATGCATTCTTACAAAACTTCAATCAAACTTCTATTATTAAATCTAACAACAAAAAGAGTCGATGAGTTTTATCAAGGTTTAGTGCTTCATTTTTATAGAGAGTGGCGCAAGAAATTTGAATGAGTGATTAATAAAATTTTCATATCTCATAGCGCTATATAGTTGCTAATATTTTTTATAATAATTTAATATAATGGCACCCGTTCGTAGGACGGGTTTGAAAGCTAGTATTAAACATGTCAGTTCCCTCCACTCTCAACTACTCGTGGTAGACCACGTGTCCAGATTACAAATAGGTCGTGCGTACGACCTAAGGTTAGGTCGTCTAAACGACCTAGAAAACGTAACCGCTGCAAACTAGTCAACAACATCATTAATAACATATCATTATTTTGTAACGGAAGGAGTAAAACCAATCATCAAGATAGTGCAAAAGGGGGATCTACGCCTATAAAAAGAGGCGTCTTCTCCATTATCAAGGGGAGGCTCACATTCTCTCCATCTCTAACTCAATCACTCAAGATGAACTACCTCTGACTTGATTCCAGTTCATCAGAGAACTGAATACGTAGGCAGCTCAAAACACTAACCTGAGTTCAATCAAACATCTTATACAAACCCTATTCTCCGAGATTGTAAGGTCGTGAGTAAAATGTACCTCTACACACTATGTCAAAACAGGACTTTTTTGACGAGTAGAATGTACCTCTATATGATATGTAGGCATGTAGGGCAGAAAACAGGTCGGGTTTAGGTTGGATATGGCCAAACTCGAATAGTTTGATCATATCTTAACCAAACTAAAATGTTTAACCCGAACCAAATCCGATAGACCCATCGGATAAACTAAAAAAAAAAAAAAAAAAAAACCCCCAAATTTGTATTCCAACCCGACAGATCCGAACCGACCCGAATTAAAAAACGGAAAAATTGTAAATGGTCGGTCGGGTTCGGGTCCAACCAGACCCAATTCCATGCCCTAGAATGATACGGAGAATTGCAAATGGCCGAAAAGTTAATGTTTGGCATGATAACTAAATACCTCACAGTTCTACACACAGCACTGATCTGACAAACGATGCACTCAATTCTCCAATTGAAGCCTTGAAGGATATACTTGGGTCGTGGACTACATCAATTATCAAACACGAACTGGGACTTGGTTCATCAAGATCGGCCTTCTCTACCTACAGAGATTCCGTTGCCAGGGGTTGGCATAAGTAGGGAAAGTGCACTGACTAAAAGTGCTTGTCAGGGTTGCTAGAAGCTTGGAACACTATATACCCTGCTCTAGGTTCTCCTATCGGGTCTCAAAATATGATCTGGAAGCTCAACTACCATTTGACGTTATTTCCTCTCTGTGGAAGTTCACAAGATGTCGTCCCTTTAGATGATTTTCTGGCATCTCACAATTTTCAGATTTATCCTACCAGCTCGCTCTGGAATTGTGAAGAATAAGAATCTGCTTGGCATGTAATTTTCAAGTGCACTTTGCGCGAGCAATATGGTAGGACTTACAGGAACTGAACAAGGCATTCAAAATGATTTTCAATCTCATTATTTAACTCTATTGGTCAAACTCTATCAAGAACTAAATGGTGAGGAGCGAAAAACTTGATTTGGTGCAATCATATGGACCATATCTTGCTGGGAAGGAATGATGCTCGATTAAAACGAAGTGCTACTTCACCTACGTGCTACCCTAAGCGAAGCTGAGAAGTTGGCACTTGGCACATGCAACCATGGCCCAAAATATCGCCGAGATATCTGATATCTCGCCAATATATCTCGGTAAATTAGTACACCGATATCGATATTTCCGACATATATCTACCGAATATTGAACCCCTTTTTTTTCGAGATATATCGGAATTTCCGATATAAAAGTTTATATCGCCAATATAATCGATATTTCCGAGATAATCGATATATATCAATTGATTTTTTGACCAATTGTTAATAACTTAATATTGAAATTTCCGAAATATCCGAGATATATCGGCAAGATATCCGAGATATATCGGTGAGATATCCGATATTTTAGATACTTTGGACTGGTCACCAAAAAAACCGAGATATCCAATATATCCGATATATCTCGGTTTTTGGGTACACCGATATATTAACCGATATCGAAATTTTGGGCCTTGCATGCAACAACGGAGATTAAAGGTGATAACTCTACACCTACAATGGCAACAATTTTGCATGTGCTGCTGGGGTTGGATGCATTCTTAGAGATGAAAAATTATGTAGTAGTGCCTATTCCTTTTGCAACAAACAGCGGAATTCTGGGCTCTGTTACACGGACTGAAAAATTCTCTGCAAGCTCAGACCTCAAAAATTATAACACTCTAACTAAATTGAACTCAAAACCCACTACTATATATGAGCCGTGGAGGGGGATATGGAAGTGCTCTTAACTGTGGCGCTCAAATTACTAGGAACTACAGAGAACCTAATTCATGTGCAGAAAGTCTTGCTTCAGTTGCATCAAACCAAGGACCGTTCAATAGCTAAATGGCCCTGATGCTTCGTGGTTAACACCCTACCATTTCTTAGTCAAATGTTATTTGAAGATGTAATATCCATGTACAAAACTTAATATTCAGAAACAATCGTATGTAAAATTGAATAGATTAACGCCGGCCCAGATTTACTAGAACCAACCAACCCAGATTAAAACTAAAAAAAGAACTGCAAACTGAACTCAAATACGAGAAAAATCTCAAACTACTTCTGGAGAAAATTGTGAAATAAATTTTGCCTAGCTTTAACAGATATGTTGCAAAAAGAATGCAATGTCTGTAGAAAGTGGGAGGGGTTTCCGAAATGAAGAGGGTGGAAGGCAAGAAAAAAAAAAACGAGTCATCGGAATAGATTTTTGTGCATTCAGAACCGGACCTAAAAGTAAATAATGAATCAACCTCGTACAGATTCTTCAGAAGAAAACCCAACAAAGCAAATAAAAAATCCTCACGCTGCAAATCTCAGACTCATCATAGCACAGACTGAACCACCTCAAAATTTGGCAACCTTTTTTCTAATTTTTACTTGGATTAGTTTCTTTCTAACTCAGAACTATCACATAAAATAACGACTGGACATTTTTCATCCAATCTTGTTTGTCCCCTTAAAACAGGAAACGATGGGAAGGGAATAAAGAATTATGGTTCAACTAGGATGTTCTCTGGAGGAAGGATAAATAATGCTAATTGGACTTCTATGTGCTCCTATATTTTTACACTACGGTGATGGCCTTTGCGAACGGCACTGACAATAGTCATCTCAAAATCACATCACCGATACTCACTTGTCCAGTTATTCAACACCTCCAAGGCTCCAAACCGAAATCAGCTTCCTTCAATGATGCTTTGCTTGCCCGTTAGGCATAAACCTCAATAGACTGCATAAATCCCTTGGAGATGAGATTACCATTCAAGCTTCATACACTTCTAACCAAATGAGACCACAAAGTTATCCCATACTGATCTTCTAGATAGTCCTTCAGAATTCTCTTGTATGTGCCCAATGCGGCGGCAAAAACCTACCAAGTACCAGCCAACAGGTGCTTTCAATCACGAGATTTTAATTTGCCATTCAATCCTTGAATAACAATACATAGATGAGATAGCAATCGGTTAATCTATTTCTCCTTCCTCCACGTCATTCATGGGGTCAGGAACACTGGTTGATACCCCTTCTTCCTCCTCCGCTTCTTCATCATCCATTTTCATGTAAAGTCCAAGTTGTTCCAAGGGGTTACTCCCCTGTAGCTTAAAGCCACCAATCCCATCGGAGTGATCGGGGCTTATCACGATGGCCAAAGGTAAACAAGGAACTGGGGCAGACCCAAGCATTTCCAAGTCTTCCAGAAATTGGCAGTTTTCATTGATTTCAACCGTCTTTTCCATCTGCATACAGCAAGAGGATAATTTCAACGAACACTTTCAGTACAGATCTACTAAATGGAAACTGAAGTAAGAATTCTTGTTATTTACATTTTGTAAAGCCTGGCGTGCAGCTTCTCTCTCAAGCTCCCTCTTTCTTTTGGCTTCAACTGCAGCCTCTGCATCAGCCTGCCTCCGAGCATTTTCTGCAGCTTTGGCCTCTGCCTGCAACCGAGCTTTTTCTGATCTCATAAAAACACATGACTTATAATTAATCACCATTAACCCCAAGATGTCAGTAACTAAGTAAACAACCTTTAAGAAATCAAAGTTTCCATGCAACAGGTTAGAAGTCCAAACCTTCCCTTTGTTTCCTTTCAAGCTCCTCTCGCTCACGCCGCAGTTTCTCAGGATCTCCCTTTTCACCCTAACCTCAGCAGATCAAATTGTACCCGATCACATCCGGAGCAAAAAACACTAAGAAAATGGACAGGTACGAACATGGTATATTTCAATAACCAGCCCAAATTTGTAACCAACCTGATCGAGAGTCTTCTGTCGAGCTTTGAGGATAGTATCAGCAAACCGGTCTCTCAACAAAGCTGCTCGATAAAGCTTTTCTGGGGAGACTTGCCTCTCAGGTTGAGCATTTTCCTCTAAGTTGGGCAGGAAAGGCGTTAGACGATTTGCAAAAACTAAAGGATTTAGAACCTTTGGTAGACATGCTTCTTCTTCTACAGTATATGCTTACCCTCTTGTCTACTGTCTGCCTCGATAGAAATGGGCTTATGCTCGGGATTTTGCTCGAGCTGATCCAATCCACTAAGAGATTCTGCATTTATTCAAAAAATAGCAAACACATTATTCTAGGTTTAGTATTCAAGACCTTGAAGCAAGAGAAAAATAAAAAGAAGTATGATAATTAAAAATGTAGCTATAAAAAAATATACAGCCAACTCACGATTTCCATCATGTGAGCTACCATGATTGTTAGTCTGCTCGTCTGCAACAGAGTCTAAGGTTTCCTGTATTAAAAGCAGGGAACAATCAGTATGGACTCTTCAGTGTTCAAAACTAGTAGATCTGAAGAGCAAGATAAATGTAGCATGGCATAAAATTAGTTTTTATGTTTTTTTGTCCCCCCACCCGTCTTTTTTCCCCTCTAGTGCCAAAACATACAATTTGTTTTAGTATTCAAGAAAGAAATACCTTCGTTTCATTGACTGGAGATGAAGCCTTAGCACCATCTGTACCACTGCTAGAAGAATTGCCTGAGTCTGAATCTGCAGAAGGAAATTCTGGAATAAAAACCAGCAAGAAAAAAAGAACGGAAATATTTATTTATGAATAAGTATTGGTTATCTCAAGAACATATGTATACGTGTATGTGTAAGTAGAAGAGGGGTTATATATCAGCAGTTCCAAACATGAAATATGAAACCAGTCATGTCGTATATTTGTATCAGAAGCACCAAAATGAGGCGCACTGTTGTGTCTTGAGCTGAGAATCTCCCTTATTTCCACAATAAGAAAGTGAAGACCCACTTGTCAAAAATAAATAAAAGTACACATCTGGAAACCACTACATAAAAACCCCTCAACAGATAAGAAAACCAGCTTTAACACCCGTCTCTCACTTGTTACGGTTCTCTACTTCTCTCACTTTTAATGTTTCTCCAACACGTAATAATGTCCATGTGAACCCGTTGGTGACTGAAAGCAAGAGAGACGGCGGCTCTATGGAATCGCAGGTTTAAGACGTTTTTAATGAAAGAGTAATCAGAAAACTGTTTTGCTATGGTTTTGTTCCATTTCTGTTTGATGATTATCGGTCTATTTTCTTTTCAAATAACCATAATGATAACAATATTATGCAAATCTTGATTGAATTTTAACACTAATTTATATAATTTGATAAATCATAGAGTAATGCGATTCTAATATTCTAGACCGTGAAAATAATCCAATATATATATATATATATATATATATATATATATATATATATATATATATATATATATATATATATAAAAAATGCAAGGTTGACAGTAACGTGATGAACTGCCGGGTCTAATGAATTTGTATTTAAAAGAATAGGATTTGCTATTCATAAAGGACTTGCGATGCAATTTGTAGCAGCCATGTTGTCCTCTTTTATATAATTCTCGTGAGGAATCGAGGAAGTCCATCAGAAAGGACTATTTACAATTCAGTAGGCCATCTAGTCTAAATGGTATAACATTTATCAAGCACTCAACCCATGTAATTTACAACTTAAAAAGGGGTAGTTGCAACATAACAGTGTAAGAGTTCATTTATTCCCTGATTAGTAAAAATGAATCTAATGATAAGGCATGTCATCGAGATAAAAATAAAAATAAGTAGGCGTCTGTATGGTAACTAAGGCACTTCAACTAGGTTCACGGCCCTTACCCACACTCATTACATACCAGCTTACCTCTTGCTTCAGCAAGCCACTACGGTCTAGAAGTAGATGTTATGAAAGCCCACTTGTAAAGATTTTCCCTGAACTTTGATGATTTGATGGAAAATCGCGTACTTCATGATCTTTCCTTACACACCCAACATCGTCATGTTGGGTAAGTGTAACCATGCAAGGACCTACATACCCTGATATATAATCGGCCCTGTTTTTTTCATGTCCATGGGTATCTACTATTATAAATAAACCAAACAAAAGAAGGCTTCAGAATATTTTTCCTCGAGTATCAGTCATAATATTAAATATAATATGCCCAACAGTCTAACGAAGACAACACATATCTATTACAATTGCGGGTATGAATATCACTTGAACAATTATCCCTACCACAAGACTAGATTACATGTGAACTATCTGTCACTTACCTAATTATTGCAGAATAAAGTTGCAACTCAGCTATAGCAAGTAAAGTTCAGCCAAGAGACTTGATGCAAAAATAACGGTACCAATATATCTGAAGATCAAATGTTTTAGAAGTTTGATTGGCAAGGTACCGTTTTTCGATCACATAATAGATGGCCTCTTTTTTATTTTTATACTCAACTCTATTGAACCCCACACACACACACACACACACACACACACACAAACAACCTCAAACAAAACAAAACAAAAAAAAATATAAAATAAAAAGATAAACTGCATGGAAGGATCAGTGGTTTTATTTTTATAAGGAAGCTAGCTAGCAGAGGAAGAAGTTGCATAATTGTTGTTGATCTAATAGCGATGTCCAACTTTTGCACCTAAAAGGGGGATCAAAATTAGCAGAAAGACTAAAGTACAAATAGAATGAGGGAGGGATTTGCTTCGCATTTCATAGTAATTGGGAGTGTCAAGTAATATAAATGCTAACCACCCCTCGAACTTGTGTTTTACACTCTCAAGGTATGGTTCTACTTGAACAGAGAATATCTAAATGTATAGACATTCTAACCGCTACTTAAATCACAAACCAAACTAAACTGCAGAATTAATGTTCAGAGCTGAGGAGAAATAGTGAGTCGTGATTCAAATCATAAACCATGTGATTCAAATGACAAGTCATGTCAATGTCCTTTATTTTGTTCAAAAAATTATCACAAAAGAATAAGACCCACTCAGACACTTAGTGCTTAAATGGAAACTCCAATGCAAATTTACAATTTAATTTGAAATTGTGTATTCTGAATCAAATTGAAATTGTACTATCCATATGAAAATCAAATCATGTCAAACAAAATTTCATAAATCTTTTTTATTTCTTTTAAATCCTTTAGTCTCCAGTTAGGGAATCCTTGAAGCCACCAATAAGAAGAAGAGCCAAATTAGATATCTTTAAATCCTCAAAAGAAGGTTACAAGACAAAATAGTGAGTCCTGATTCAAATGGGCAAATAATGTGCTTAAAATGAATCATGTCAAAATCATTTTTGAGTTTGTCCAAAAAATAATCAACAAAGAGGAAGGGTCCACTCGTTGCTTAAATGGAAACTCAAAATAAAATGTACTACTTAATATCACATTTTGAATCACGAGTCAAATCAAAATTGTACTATCCATATGAAAAGGCAATGCTCTAAAAAGTAAGATGTAGGCCTCCTTGGCGGCTCCTAGAGAGGTATATGCTTTAGGCGGTTCTTTTTTCATATATATAGTCGCACACAAATTCCAAGAGACGAAGATATCAAACGTTACCTACCTATAAAAAAATGCATACGAGTGATCTGACCACTCATTTACCCTACTGTAGATAGAAAACATATAGTGAAAGATGAGTAGTACAGTATGGTTTTAGTCCCACACTGGGTTTTAGTACCACCTTGAGTTGGTAGGAGTCAGAGTATGTGTTCTCTCCTTAGTGAGTTGTTCTTATGCAAAAATATCCAGAGTTATTTACATCAAATATTTAGACTTTACCATGGTGGTGGAGCATAGGTTTCAAGTTTTCCGATCACCAGTGCTGACAAATTCACCATTGGTGACTATTCCTGAATAGACACAAGCACGTTCGTCGTTCATTATTTTACATGTTCTATCCTTGCTTAATCAGTAATTGGTTAATCTAAGCCTCCATATTCATTTTACTTCAATCCCTTCTTCGGTTCTGCCTACTGACTATTCCTTCAGTTCTCAGCTATCAATTTGTACAGTACCAAGTGCAATTTGTGCTTGTCCCCTCATCTGAAAGAGTAAGCACTTTCGTTGTTTTCAGGTGTTTCACCTCTGTTTTCCATACATAGCTCACTTCTTGAGAAGCATATGGTTCAACTTTTCAGGGTTTGATTCCCTTTTATGCCACAGTGGTGTCGTGCACTCTGGTGTTTCACTGAATTTTATTAACTCTTGTCAATTCCACCTTTATTTGTTGTTATCGTCATTGTATTTTATGTTGTCACTATCTATCTGCGACAAGATGCTTTTAAGGAGTCGAGTCCAGTATATGCCATTGATTCTGAAAGGGGGCGTAGGAAGTATTTGCTGCAGCAGTTATGTATCAACTATCAAGTATTATTGGATTTTTTTCTTTTCTTTTCTTTTCCTCTCATGGATGCATTGCAAGTTTAGTCAGAATTTGGGTTTCGAAGGAATTTCTCACTGCTTGCTTTTTGTTGCATATCCCAAGTACCCTTCAATATATATGAATACTCCAGCTTGCACCCACTGAATTCTCAAAGTAATCATTCACATTTCTTCATACTAAATGATTAAACCTAACTGACAGAAATTTAAATTGCATGGGAACTTCAAAGGTGTCTTTGGCCTGACTCGTGTGTGAAGTGTCAGATTCGGGAAATAGGATTAAGCCCAATTTTGAAGCAAAAAGAGTTTGCTCAGTTGTCTTCTGGCACTTGGCACACCGACACACAGACATCAAAACAAAACAGAAATTTGAAATTTGGTAGCCGTCCTTTATCTTTTTTGGTACATGTGTAGGTGCGCTACTGTGCCAAAAGCAAACTGAGACTTTGTTTGCACCAAAAATGAACATAAGACCAAAGGAATCAGCATTATTTGTTCTTGTTGGTATAGAGACAACAAAAACTAGTGCACACTAAATCACGAATTAGATGATAGTATATCATGGGATATTAATCAAAATACTACTGAATTTTTCAGATATTCGATACTAGTTTCTAAGAAAGATTTCCAACTAGACTATAAAGTTTTTCTTTTCTATTGTTTTCCTTGAAGATAAGTGGGCTTTCCATACAAAATATTGTAAACACAGTATAACATATGCAGTAGATTCAAAAGTCATCTGCCAATACATTTATGATCATAACAAGTAGTTGAAAACATGATACTGATAATTTAACTTCAAAAGCAACAAGCAAAAGTGAATTAAAAAGAACTAAGGGGAACACACACCACTAGATGAGCTTGAATCACTACTCGAGCTATTTGAACTACTGCATTTACTGCTTCCACGAGCTGTATCCTTTTCAATCTCTACTGGAGGGTAGCTTGAGATAGGAGGATCATTCCCACCAATATCTACATCCTCATCAACAGGATCATTGCCTGTCGATTTAACTGAACAAGTAAAGTCTCAAATATGCATCTATTATATATACAAAGGCTTCATGGGAGAATTCACAATACTACAAATAAAATAAGGAAAAAAGTAGCTAAATAACCTTTGCAAGGTTGCATCAACGAATTGCTGATCCCCGAGACATTCAAAACCTGAGTCAAAAGAGAAACAGAGAGCAAGTCATGTACACAATCGCAAACTTGTGGCAGATATTGAAACAGCATCCAGACACTTGGAGAAAAAGGACAAACCTCCACTTCCCCAGGCTCATTTTTTGCGCGGTTGCTTAGCTTTTCTTGCAAATAATTATCTACAAGCTTCCTTAATGTAAACAATGTATCATCACTAAGAACATCAATATCAACCTCCATCTCATCCTCACCATCAGTTTGGCCTTCACTAAAACTATGCTCTCTCAGGAAATCAATAATGTGATTAGGCAACTCTGCCAACAGAGACTCTAAATCCCTGCTCAGATTAACTTTATCCCTCTCTGTCATGATCCGCTCTGTCTTAACAGGCTCTGTCTTAACTTGATGGTCAATTAACAAATGTTTCCTCTTTTTAGATGGTGAACTCGCTATGGGAGCTTTGGATTCTCTAGTGACGGTTGATTTTGCAGGTACTTGCACAGATTCAATTGTCGGAAGTTTCTTCTGAATATTCTTCCATCTCACTTCGAAGAACTTGCTGAGGGTTTTAGCCATAATGTGAACATCATTGGTTGGAGGGTTATAAGTCATTGCATTTGAAAAAGCGAGTCTTACATCAGAAAGAAATCCCCACGGACTCGAATATTGTCCCGAAGATATCTTACTCTTCACCGTTCCCAAATCCATTGGATGTTTAATAACAGTGAAATAATCAGGAATATTTAACTTAACAACATCAACAGGAACGTTAAATACCCAACCATAATCATGTGCCATCAAACGTGACAATAGCGCCTCGCACTGTTCCATAAATTTTGAATCAGAGGTTGTTGTTGTTGGAATGACCTCCTTCACAGATTTAAACTTCCCTGAAATTCCCTGCTTCAAGTTGTGACTATTCCTACCAAATGGACCCTTTTTCTTCCCTGGCGAAGATGACACAGCAACTACATTGGAAAACTGCCCTATTATTTTCTTCTCAAGACTCTGAACCTGATCAAGCTCACTTCTCAATCTAACTTCCAACTTCCTCCTCTCCGATCTAGACATCTTAGACACTCTAAAAACCTGTACAGGTATCCCAAAACCATCACAACTATCCACATTCAAACTAATACATTTCCTTTTCGGCGGGCCAGAAGAATCTTCTGAAGCAGTATCAGCTCGACCCGAACTACCCAACCCTTCAGATTCCGCCAAATTATTATTATTATCAATTGACTGATTACGGTAATCGGATACACGGTAATCGGATACAAAACCAGATGAATATCCTTTAGAGAATCTCTGCGTCTTTCCCATCATTGCGTCCGACTGTTTTTTTGAGTATTTGCTAATAATTTGCTCTACTACAGTGCAGTCTACATGAATTGAAGGCCCCATAAGTTCAATTCTTTATGTCTGTACATATTATTAAAACCCTCAAATTTTTTTTCCCAATTTCAATTAAAATAAATAAATAGTAGATTAAATACTTAAATAAATGAAATCTTATAAGTATTAGCTAAATTAATAATAAAATGAATCAATGACTTGGGAAAAGCTCAAACCTTACTTACTCCTAACTCAAGTTCAATTAACCGGACCCAAAAAATATTGAAAAAAGAAAAGAAAAGAAAAAGATAAATCAATTTGAAACCTTATTAGATAGATAGAGACTAGAGAGAGAGAGAAAGAGAGAGCTTTAAATAAATGCTTCGTGATTCGTGAAATCCAAGATCTCAAAACTCCCTCGGCAGCAAATCTTCTCCTTCTTCTGCTATTGTTTCTTCTAAGTATGGGTCATTTTTTTTTATTATTCTTAGGTTAGCTTTGGCCTACTTAAAGGCCACGAGGTAGCCTTCCGCGCCGCTGATTGATTAATCTCAACCGTTGAATTTAAATGTACTGTTTGATCGACGGATGGGAAATTATTTGGTGTTTTGTTTTTAGCGTTGATTTTAGATCTTTGACGGGTGAGGTGATTTTGAGTTGGATTTGGAATATTGCTCGCTTTCATTGACTAATTTGAAACTTTTTTAGTGACGTAATGGAGAGTGTGGACATGTGATTTTGAAGCCTACTGATTTTTATTTTTGGGTTTGCACCACGTGCTTCATTTCTAGAATTCTAGGTCGGCCTAGTTGGCCTACCCCCATAATTGATGACCTCAATTGTGTAGTGTGCACTTGTGCGGCGTCTTTTACATGGGATTTGGATTTGGTAAATTTTAGAGCACATTAGAGATCTGGTTCAGTATATTTTGGCCCAAAAGTTTTAGGGTAAATTTCTGATTCGCCATGATAATGTCATTTTGTTCTTAATCCGGCCATTGTCAGCAACTCAGTATAAAAAGTTGCTGACATTACCCCACTAGTTGTTAGGTAAATTTCTAATTCGGCCATGATAATGTCAATATGTTCTTAATTCGGCCACAAATTGCAACTCAGCGCATTTTGTCAGCAACTTTTTGCAATGAGTTGCTGACAATGGCCGGATTAAGAACACATTGACATTATCATGCCGAATTAGGAATTTACCCCTAATTGTTGACAAAATGCGTTGAGTTGCAATTTGTGGCCGAATTGAAAACACATTGACATTATCATGGCCAAATCATGAATTTATCCAAAATTTTATGTAAGTGGTGATTACTCATAAGTCATAACTCGTAACTAGAAAGTTTTATTTGTTTCTACCTTCACTTTGAATCGTTCTATACTTCTACATTGGAAGATTGTTAGTGGTCTGATTGATTTACAATGGCCATGTTGTCAAACAGTAGATGTTCTCGTTCTACACCCGATGCTTAAGTTAATTCTTTTCAAAACTATACTGCATTTGCCTCCCTTTAGGGACAGTCTTCAGTAGGGGTGGGCAATGGGCCGGGTTGGGCTAGCCCGGCCCTAAACATTTAAAGCCCTTCAGATATTAGAGTTAAGTCGGCCCGCCCTAAAATCATATAGGGCGGTCGGGCCGGTCACAAATCTAAATCTCAAGCCACGACCACGACCCTAGTCTCTTTTTAAGGGCTTTAGGGTCGGGCTTTAGGGTCGGGCTATATATATATATATATATATATATTTTTTTACTACATCGGTTTTAAAACTCATTTATATTACAAAATGTACAATAATCTACAAACTCAAAGTCCAACCAATCTAGTAATAATCTCGTATAAGTCCAAAATTTAAAATGCACATCCACAATCTAATGAACTCAAGTACATCGAGAGTTTGAATTTGTTCTTCCTTGTACTCAAACCTCACTAAAATTACATTTAACATTGAAATACATAGACAAATAATTATATTATCATTTTAAAGGAAGAAGTAATAGATATAAAGAAGAAACATAATAATTTTGGTTAAGGGTCATGGAAGTTGTTAAACTATTTGTAATATCATAAATTATTTCTATAATAGATTCAAACAAATATAATATTACATTTCTTCTAATTTAAAAGTGATTCAAGCTTTGTATATGGAAATGAAAATATTGGCTTTTGAACAAGTGATGGAGAAAGGTTTGAGATTATAAATGTCATTTTTCTGACAAAGGGTGTTTTTTGGTTTCTATGTTACAAATGTCTGCTCTGTATTTTGCTTTAATGGTGTGGAAGGAAACCTTTAGTTTTAGACTTGGCTTGGATGTGAATAAAAATATAATTTATAAGAAATAAGTGAGAAAAGAAATTGAGAATAATAAGTTATGGACTTTGACTTGATGATCAAAGGAATAAAGTATTATTTTTATTAGGCTAGTGCTCATTGTTCTTCATGGTCGCTAAGTTGACAAGTTTTTGTTATATAAAACAAGTTATTGGAAGTACCACTTGGGTGTAAGTGATAAATTACAAAGGACAATGTTATTTTAATTGAAAATATTTAACAAAGAGTTGGACAATTATGGTATGTGTATTTATAGTGAAAGTATGAAATAGGGCCGGTTAGGGCTTGGTTAGGGTCGGGCCTATGTTTTAGAATCTTAGCCCTAGCCCCATACTAGAAAGCATTAGGCCGCCCCCCCCGCCCTAAACTCTGTGAGGGCTTTAGTTGTGAGGGCTTTATAGGGCTTAGGGTCGGGTCGGTCAGGGCCGGGTTAGGGTCGTTAGGGCCAAATTCCCACCCCTAGTCTTCAGTACAGGTTAAGAGTTTACCCAATGTTAGGCACAAAAATAAGGTCCATCTTGTAACATGCTGGACCTTAGTCTGATAAATTATTTTAAATTTGGACCGGGCTAAAACCTACTTGAATGCATTTGGGTGGTAATATTCTCTTTACATTGCCCAATATGCCCTAGCAGGCCAGCACCCACCAGTGGCCACACAACTTAATCCTTCATTCCTAGTGCGATTTTCCTCGATATACCAACTATAAGGTTTTATAAGAAATGGTTTCTACAATTAGCTGAGATGATGATCGTAGAGTATCTCTAGGTGGTAATATCATCTCTCAAATTCTTCAAATTTGCTTCCAAAACTCGGAATTTCGCGGAAATCCAACTCTATGTAGAAGCAAATTTGGTCGCATCACCTGTCTAGTCGCATCCTTGCTCGCAAATTTGGGATTTTGGATGCGGATGCGGAGCAACAGTGGTAATGTCACGTGCCATTGCAAATGTCGCCCCAAATTTTTTTTTGACTTTGACCAACACACCACACCAATGTTACTGTCACGCGTCACTCCTAATGTCGTGGGGGGGTTTTTTTTTTTTTTTTTTTTTTTTTTTTTTTTTTTGACTTTTTCAATTTGGGCGCTAGATTGGGAATGTCGCGTATTTTTTTTTTTTTTTTTTTTAACTTTTTTTCAACCTCGGCGACAGTAGTACTGGCGCGCGACATTACCAATGGTGTGCGTAGTAAACCCTACAATGAAATTTGCGGTTGATATTTGCGACCACCTAGAGTTGGTCAAAATTTGCTTCTAATTTCTCCAAATTTCGCCTTCAAATTTGAAAGAAATACTACCACCACCTATAGATGCTCTTAGATAAAAAATTTTCTCAAACTCATGCACCGATATGAATTATTGTTAAATGAATTAAATATATCTCGACTAGCTACCATTTAATCAAGAACTCCTAAATACTTAAGAAACGGAAAAAAAAACTCCTAAATCGAATTTCTGGTAACTCAAGTTTAAAAGAACTAAAAAGAATTTGTTCTTTAATTACTATTTAAGTTCCTATGAAATCAACCTTGAATTCCCAATGATTTCTCAAGTTCAAAAGAATTAAGAAGAATTAGGTCTTTAACTTAAATAAATATCAAACTAAAGATTTATTGAAGAAGAAGGACAAAAAACTTTAATAGAATTGAATTACTAAAAATGAAACTTACTTGTTCATTCTCTATTACATGACAAGTATATAATAGTGCTGACTAATCAAACAGAGTTAGTTACAAAACCAATCTAATAGAGCTGACTAGGCAGATCGATTAGTTACAACTCTATATTTAATATCTGTCCGTCTGTCCTGTATATTAAGCTTCAATCTTCAGTTACCCCAATACCCTCTCTCAAGTTGAAGGGAGAGTCACTCACCACTGATAGAAGTGAGGAATATGTGAGAGGAAGAAACCTTTTGTGAAAACATCAGTAATTTGATTTGCAGTGCACACATAGTAAATTTCCAAAAGTTTGTTTTTGACAAATTCTCAAACATAATGATAGTCTACCTCCAAATGTTTTGCCCTGGCATGATAAACTAGATTATTTGAAAGAGAGATTGCTGATATATTGTCACACCAAAGTAGTGGAGGTTTGATGAGAGGGAGATGAAGATCTTTGTGAAGAATGTAGATCCAATTGATTTCAACAGTTGTGTATGCTAAGCGTCTGTATTCGGATTCAGTACTTAATCATGCAATAGTGGTTTGTTTCTTGACACACCAAGAAATCAGATTAGAACCATGATATATGCAGCAGAAGCCAATTGTTGACCTTCAATCTGTAGGATAGCCAGCCTAATCAGCATCAGAGAAGGTTGTTATAACTTAACTCCCCTTAGTGAAATGAAAACCTTTAGTAATAGTTCCTTTGAGGTATCTAAGAATTCTTTTAATTGTTGTCATGTGATTAGAAGTAGGAGCCTGCATAAATTGACATACTTCACTGACATAGAAAGAAATGTCAGGTCGAGTCGAAGTTAAGTATTGCAAAGCACCAACAAGAGACCTGTACTCTGTAGATTCTTCCAAAGGTTCACCACTGTGAGAATCAAGTTTGATTGTGGTAGAACATGGAGCTAGTAGGATAAGCTTTAGTATCTAACATCTTAGCTTTAAGTAACAAGTCATATGTATACTTTGTCTGAGATAGAAAAAGACCACCTGAATTCCTCTTAATAACTTCCATGCCTAGGAAAAAGTGAAGAGAGCCAAGGTCCTTCATGGCAAAATTGTTGCTTAGCTACTGAATGAGAGATTTACAATAGAGAATAGAATTCTCTGTGATTAGTATATCATCAACATACACACAAATGTAAGTGATAGTATTATCCATGCATCTCACAAATAAAGAGGGGTCAGCTTTGGGAAGATAATATCCTAAAGAGAGAAGAACTTGAACCAAAGATTCATACCAAGCTTGTGGAACTTGTTTTAACGCATAGAGAGACTTTTGTAACTTACAAACATAGTTTGGTCTGTCTAAATCCATAAACCCTTGAGGTTGCACCATGTAAACATCTTCTTGGAGAGTACCATGCAAAAAGGCATTTGAAACATCTAACTGTGTAATATCCCATTGAAGCTTTAGTATTAATTGGTGGAAGTATACTTCAAAAGAGTTTAGATAGAAGTTGAAGTTTATCCTAAATTGTTTAGAGTTTGAGTGAGGGAGATAAAAGAAGAAATGTAGACTCTTTAATCTTAGAATGGTTCTAAGCTAAGGAACTTGAAATCTTTGATTGTAGATTAAAATGACTTTAAAACATGAAAGGAGATTGATTAAAACATTGAAATGAAACAAGCAAACAAGATGAAGATTGAAACAAAGAACAAGTAACAAGTTGATTGAAATAAAATAAATGAAATAACAAGTTGATTGAAATAAAGGAAATGAAATAATAAGAAATTAAAAACAAGACAAGAAAATAAACAAACCAAATGATTTGGATCCTAAGACAATAGATGAGTTCTCTCTTCTTTGCTTTTTGTTTATATACCCCTACTTTTGCCATTTACAAATTTGCCCTCATCCATTCTAAACAAGACACCTCACCCCTTTCACTTTTGCTTTTGCTTTATAGGTGCTTTCTTGACCAAGATAGGTTTAGGGATAAGTCTTTATAATTTAAGATAAGGGCCTCCATCTTTGGTCCTCTAATTTGAGTCCTTTGATTGTTGACTTGACTATTGACTTTGATCGGTTGACTTTGGCTTTTTCAGCACTTTTCCACAGCAGCTACTGATCTTCATAATAAGCGTGATTAAGGCTCATTTTGGTGTTAAGACATAGCTTTTATGGTAAGTGGTCTGAAATACTCCTTAACTTGAAAAATGCAATAAAAGCTATGAGTTGTCTTTTCGTCAAGCGTAAGAGGGACTGTAATGCAGCAATATACAAGTAATAAAACTCACATTTGGGAGCTGATCACCACCCCTAAATAGCATCTTGTTTGTCCTCAAGCAAGGATGAGAGAAAAAACTAAGATCACAAATGAGTGATTTATTATACGTTATACTAATCTCGTTTCGTAGAGTGCAATTGCATTGATCATATGCAACAAGGCCTTAAACCACTAGGAATTCCCTAGTGGATGAGCTTTAAGCCTCGTGAGAGTTTTCCAGTAAAGGTACTCACAAACTTCTTCTATTTAGTACAAAGGGCATTGTTTCCTTATTTATTCTAAGAAGTTCAAACATCTCATTTAGCGGTGAATAAGGACAAGCTCATTTGAACTCAGAATAACATATGAACAATAATTTAAGCATCTAAAGATAATTATACAAAACATGAGTAATGAAATGTAAAAGCATAGTTGTTTCTAAGGCTTTTGGAGAGCTTCCTTAAATTGGGTTCTCACAGGGGTGTATTGCAATCACAACTCTCTGATAGATTCACTCATGGCTCGTTCTCTCAAGTGCAGTGGGCACTTATATTCCTCGCATACTCAAATGATGTCCAAAGAAACCGGGATTGATTGATCACGCTTGCCACTTACTATCACACCATCATATTTTTAATCGAGCTAGAGGTCTTTTATTAGGAGTTACAGGGCTAGGGTGATGGTTTAGAAAGAAAAAGGAAGGGAAAAACAAAATTTGATAAAATGAGAAACTGGGTCTTCATGATACTTATAACCAGAGAAGAACCTCGTTTTGTTCTTTTGCTTCCGAATTGTGATACATTCTTTTAGCTCTTTGGCTTTGTGACTCCCTATGATTTTGAATTTTGGGAGTTCTAACTTTGCTTTTGATTCTTTTTGTTTTTGATATCGTCTCCTTTTGATTTTAAACTTTTGGAAGATTCGATTTTTTACTCCTTTGGATTTTTGGAGTTTTCGTTTTTGATGGGTCTTTCTTTTCTTTTATTCTCTTTCTTTACTTTTCTTTTTAAAGCAAATAATTGTTCTATTTTTGTACAAGGTCTTCTCTTCTCTTTTTCTGATAACCATCCAGTTCTCAACTCATCAGCTGGGTAAGCTTTTTATTGTATGTTGTGATGGGTTAGGAATTATTAGTAGAATAAAAAAGCTTTTAGAAAGGGTGAAGGCTTAAGAGAGGTAACTAGTGGAAAACTATCTTTTTGGGGTTTTAATGTTTATTTGGCTATATCGATCCAAAAAGGGTCTAAATTCTCTCACAAGATATGGTGTGGTGATCAAGCAAGTGGATGTGTGGTCTTTCTATCCGGACATCCTTTGTGTCATCACTCAATAATCATTCAGATAAGGCTTTTGGCTAGATTCTCACGGGATATGGAACTTAATTGTTATAACCTTGGCTTCGGAAACTCACTGCCATATACAAACAAATGCTGATGCATGCCATTCATGAAAAGATACATAAACTATTGTATGTATATTAGTCTAAGTACAAAGAACAAGTCCTTACTCTATTGCTATAATGAGACTTCTAAACTTTTTATTCATCATAGAAAAAGAAAACAAAACTTTTTAATACTAAACGGAAAAATATTTTTGGTCTTTTTCGAAAAAAAATTTAGAAAGGAAGAAATATATTATTATATATAGTTATATACTATACAGAAAATACATAGTTTTTGCAAAATGTTACTATACCAACTCTATGATAGAACTATGCTTGTCCACAAAATATGAAGATATAAGGAAATAGATTACCATAGAAACATGAGCAAAAACGACCATAGACCTGTATTCTGTTCTTCATGATGAAAATACGCCACCCCCAAATAAGTTTGGGGTGTGGGTTGTATGATATTGAACGAGAAATACAGGGTTTATTATACTAGGGAGATTTATTCTACTATAAAATCTTTTTGGGTTTTTATATTTTTGAAAATATGCATGAAAGAAAAAATGGAAAATTTTGGCATGAAGTATCTGTTTTACCTTCTACTTATAAACCAAATTCCATAAGAAAAACAAATTAAAATAAAACAAGCATATAATATTAAACATAAAGTTAAACTTATACTACGTCATACACGTGAAAAAGAAACATAAAAATAAATAGATCCAACTATACGAACACTAGGAATCCTAGTCAGAATCCGTGCGTGACTTGTCTCGACGTCTAGAAGATCATTCTCCTTGCTAACTATGAGGCCTGTCATGTCTATCACTATGCGAGAGCGCATCTTTGATGCTCTGTAGTGTTCTAGTGACACTGCATTGAAAACGTCGCTGCTCCTACTGGAAGGATTGCTACTCCTCTCTAAGGGTATCTGTTCCGCTCTGATATTCTGCTGTTCGCTATAATATTACCCTGAGTTTCCCTGAGGTGGTGGAGATATGAGTGCAAAATCCTCTGGCCTCCATGGAGGAAGTGAGTTCCATCCATGGGTTGAGTGAACTGCCGAGTGGCATCTTCAGCGAAGTAATCCACCTTCTCAATCGGGCGTGCTTGCTCAGTGGCTCTGGCTTCAGGTGGAAGCCATGACTTCTGGACATAGTGGACATAGATAGGACCTATGGTAGCGTCCTTAACCTCCACTAGGGCGTCTATCTTGGTGACCAACACTGGTAGAGGGGCAGAAGTCTTCTTCATTTTGCAGAGTTGCTCGAAGATAAAGGAGACGATGCAAAAATTGTTCTTCTGCTCCTGAAGAATCCATAAAATATGAAGCATATCGCCTTACCTATATCCGAAGGCTTGGCCGAGCTTAGCAGGTTGTATGCTGTCCACTGAGATACTGCTAGATGGTTCATTCTTAGCGAACTCTGATAAGCGCAGTGAGACTTGTGGTTTTTAACCCCCAACCCCCCCCCCTTCTTGAGAGAAGCGTCTTTACCATCATCATGTTTGGGGACTGTTTTGTCTGAACATAGACTTTTAGAGGAATCTCAAGAACACCACTCACCACCTCCTTGGTGAGCTCCAACGAGCGGCCATCCTTATCAACCGTAATGCGGTCATCCTCCCCTCTAATCATGTAATTATAAAATGAAAGAGTAAGAGAGGGAGAATATACAACACCTTCCAACAAAACCAAAGGTTCCCATCCTCTTTTTCTGATCTCAGCCCTGAAGTGCACTTCAAACAGATCGGAATACAAGAGGTCATGAAAATTTTGCTCCGGCACGATTTTGAGAATTCGAGCTATTTAGAGTAGGGATTTGAAAAATTAGGGTTTTGAGTTGGAATGGGGGTTGAAAATGGGGAAGGTTGTGAAAAAATTGTATGGTGGTGTGTTGAGGTCGTGAGTAAGAGTAGAGTAGGGTTAACGCAAGCTAGTAGAGGAAATTTTTGGGATGGAGAAAGAAAGGAAGCTAGGGTTAGCTAGGGTTGGGAAATTTTGGGATGGAGAAGAAAGGAAGGGGCGATCGCGTGGGGTTAAGGGTTTGATGGCACGTGCCTCTTTTAAGAAATTAAAATTTTGGCCCAAGTCTAAATGAATTAGGAAATTCCGATCTTGTCCTTAGTGCCTTGCCAACTTCTAGAGCCGATCCAAGCTTCGTTACTAGTCCGATCTTGACTCGTGAGATACCAAAACGATCAACATAAAAAATGCAACGTAACGGTATATGATACACTCACATCCAAAAGTAGATGAGAAACAGATGATGGAAAGAACTGTACAGGAACTGTAGAAAAATATGTACAGATAATATAAAGAAAATTTTAATTAATTTTTTTGGGTTTTGAATAAGTTGACAGAAATTTTTAAAAAGGTGGGTTGTTTAAAGTCAGATCCCCAAGACATGGAAGTTTTTGAAAACTTGAGTCAATCCCACCTAGATGGCTGGATTACTTTATTAGACCGAGTGTAATGCACTGGGGAATAACACATGTAGACTTTGTAAACAGAATTATTATGAGGTTGAAGACCGGGGCAAGTTGGTTTTTGACAATTCAAGCACTAGCTTTCTTTCTTAGCTCGTCTCTTACGTGCGTATGAACTCTTACCTAAACTAGGAATGATTTTCGGTATATGTGTTCATATCTTAAGCTGCAGTTCTCTAGAAAGTGCTTGCACACGATCATTGAAATTGATTCATCTAGTTTTGCTAGGTGGAGGGTTTTTGTTTGCTACAGAAGACATTTTTGAAAACTTTTTATGAAATGAGAGATATTAGCAGGGGAAAAGATTTAAATGAGAGGGGAAAGATTTTTAAGAAAGGAAATTTTTGAAATTTTTGGAAGTTTTTGAGTTTTTTAATGTCAGATTCTCAAGACAAAATAGAGAGGTGGAGGAAAAAGATAGAATTAAATAGAGAACATTATCACTTTGGGTTACTCTATTTGTTTAATTCTCGTTTGGAGACGCCTCGGCTTTTTTTTTTTTTTTTTTTTTCCATTCAAAATATATCTCTATCTAAATAGAGGTTTTGCCAAGAAGATAAAATTATACGTTAATCCTGTATCATTTTGGTTACTTCGGACGTATAACTTTCATTTTTTATATCTTCTGGTTTTGAAAACTATGGAGAGATGTTTTAAGAAACTCATACTCAACAGTTGTGATTCTAGATGTTACTACTTTTAAACAAATTATAACAGATAATCTTAGGCAACTTTCATGTCGGCTCTATGTCGAACCCAATCTAGACAGACAGAGCTTCAACTACACGAGTTGGGAGATTTACTGCGCAAGACATGGAATGTCCTGACCTGGATGAATAGCTCGGTGATATAGACGACCCTTAGTAAGCAAAGTTGATCTCAAACCGCCCCTAGATTGCGTAGTTCTAGGGGTTGGTCTGTGTAAAATCTATTACCCGTTTTGAAAACAATCACTAAATTATTGATGTATCGAGAATCTATCATTAATAGCACAAAGAAGCCAAACATTTTTGAAAAAGAAGTATAAAATAAAGAAAAGAAAAATTTTATACTCGCTCCACATGTTCACACTTACTCCAACGATGAGTAAAAAATGTTTTACAAAGAATATGCAAGATATACTGTGTACTAAGGCTCCAACACTTACAACCACACCCTCAAAGTGGAGAGGTCCGGTTACCTTATTGATGTATCCCCCTTAAAGCGAAAGATGGAATGGAAAGGAAAGGAATACATCATAAATGAGGATTCAATCCTCGTAGATGGGATCTTGGAGAAGGATTTCTTCGACATCCGTAGACCGTAACTTTTGAAAATGCTTGAGGCGCTGACCATTGACTTTAATTATACTGTTGTCCAAATGATTTTTTAAAGTAATAGTCCCATAAGAGGTGACTTCAGTTATATTAAAAGGACCAGTCCATCGAGTATTCAGTTTTCCTATAAACAGATGCAATCTAGAGTTATAAATTAAAGAAAAACTTTTTGACCAACTTCGAAATGTTGTCGTAAAATATGCTTGTCATGAATCCTTTTCATGTTGGTTTTGTAATCTTTTGAAAGGTCATCATAAGCATCGTTTCAAATCTCTTCGAGCTCGTTTATCTGCAGTTTACGCTTTTCACCTGCCGCATCGAGATTATAATTAAGGGTTTTTATTGCCCATAGGGCACGATGCTCTAGTTCAACTAGCAGATGACAAGGTTTTCCAAAGACAAGCCTATAGGGGGACATCCCTATAGGTGTTTTAAAAGCGGTTCTGTATGCCCATCGTTTAGACGGAGAGACCAGTCTTTCCTATTTGGATTAACTATTTTCTCCAAGATACGTTTAATCTCTCGATTAGAGACTTCAACTTGACCACTTGTTTGAGGATGGTATGGAGTTGCAACCTTGTGGGTCACTCCATATTTTTTCATGATATGCTCAAAAACTCTATTGCAAAAATGTGATCCACCATCATTGATGATGGCTTTTGGGACACCAAACCTTGATTTTTTTTTTATGAACTCGATGACTGTTTTGTTATCATTGTTACGACATGGTATGGCCTCAATCCATTTAGATACATAGTCTACGGCTACTAGGATGTAAATGAAACCATTAGAAGTTGGGAAGGGTCTCATGAAATCGATGCCCCAGATGTAAAAAATCTCCACTATGAGAATGGGATTTAAGTGCATCATGTTACGTGCAAAAATACGATCGAGATGTTGGTAACGGGCACATGCCTTGCAATGAAGAAATGCATCATGAAAGAGTGTTGACCAGTAGAATCCACATTGTACGATCTTAGCAGCAGTTTTATTGGCACTAAACTGCCCTCCACAAGCCTGCTCATGGAAGAAGGAAAGAACTGTAGATTGTTCCCATTATAGAATGTAACGTTGGATGATCTGATTTGGGCAATACTTGAAAAGATACGATTCATCCCAATGATAGTACTTTACTTGAGCAAGGAACTTCTTCCTTTGATTTCTATTCCACAATGGCGGAGTCTCTTCAGTCACCAGCTAATTCACAATATCAGCATACCAGGGTGCAGAGAGGATCGCGTAAAGGTGCTCATCAGGAAAAGAATCTAAAATTTGTTCGGAATCACCGTCACTATCATCAGTTAACCTAAACAGGTGGTCAGCCACTATGTTTTCAACTCCTTTTTTATCTTTTATCTCCAAGGTGAATTCTTGTAAGAGGAGAATCCATCGAATCAAACTCTGCTCAGCATCCTTCTTTGCGAGAAGGTACCTAAGTGTTGCATGATCAGTGTAGATTAAGGTTTTGAACCTATTAAATATGTACAAAATTTATCTAAAGCATAGACAATGGCTAAGAATTCCTTTTTAGTGGTCCTATAATTCCATTGAGCCTCATTTAGAGTTTTACTTGCATAGTAAAAAACTGTAGATCCCTTATCATGTTTTTGACCAAGAATAGTGCCAACAGCGTAGTCGCTAGCATCACACATGAGCTTAAACGGTTTAGACCAATTAGGAGGTTGGATTATAGGTGCAGTTATTAAGGTGGTTTTCAACTTTTTGAAAGTTTGCATGCATTCCGAGTTAAACTCAAAGGGTGCATCTTTTATAAGAAAGTTAGTTAAAGGTTTAGCAATTTTCGAGAAATCTTGGATGAATCTTCTATAAAATCCAATATGGCCTAGAAAGGCTCGTATGTCATGGATGTTCTGTGGAATAGGTAGAGTAGAAATTTTGTCTATTTTAGCTTTATCTACTTCTATACCATTTTTAGACATAATGTGATTTAACACTATTCTCTTTTGTACCATGAAGTGACACTTCTCCCAATTAAGGACTAGATTCTTTTCCTGACAACGCGCCAATACTTTGGATAGGTTGGATAAGCAATCGTTGAAAGAATCTTTATAGTGGGAAAAATCATCCATAAACACTTCCATGAATCTCTCCACCATATCACTAAAAATGTGTAGCATGCAGTGTTAAAATGTGGCAGGTGCATTGTAGAGACCGAAGGGCATACGTGCATATGCATATGTTCCAAAAAGGCAAGTGAAGGTAGTCTTTTCTTGATTTGATTCATCAATTAAAAACTAAAAGTACCCTAAATACCCATCCAAGAAGCAGTAATAAACATGCCCTGCTAAACATTCAAGCATCTGATCTACAAATGACAGAGGAAAATGATCTTTCCTGGTGACGGCATTCAGCTTCCGATAATCAATACAAATCCTCCATATGATAGGAACACGTGTTGGTATTAACTCTCCTTCCTCGTTACGGACAATAATAATCCCAGATTTCTTTGGCACCACATGAATAGGGCTGACCCATTCATCGTCAGATATGGGTAAATGATTTCTAGCATCCAGTAATCTCAGGATCTCTGCCCTTACTACCTTTTTCATATCTGGATTTAACCGATGCTGTGGTTCTCTAGAGGTCTTTGCATTATCTTCTAGGTGAATCCGGTGGGTGCAAATCTTTGGATCAACTCCCTTTATATTATCAAGAGACCAACCAATGGCAGAACGGTGTTTTTGAATCACTCTTATCAAGCGCTCCTCTTCCTCTTTTGACAACTGGGATGAAATGATGATGGGATGTGTACCATCTGTATCAAGATAGATATATTTTAGGTCAAGAGGGAGAGGTTTAAGAGCAGGAGTAGGTGTTGTGGGTAACAATGTCTCTACAGGATCCTGTTCTTCTATTAAAAACACCTGGGCTGGTGATGTCTCTTTCTATTTAAGTAACTCATTATCTGAAGTGCATAAGGGAATTGATTCCAAAGCTACCGAGGTATCTTCTTTATACTGATCCATATCGAACTCTGAATCTCTGAAGGATTAGAACTAATACACCTCATTTTCTGGGAAAGTCTGGTCACAGTACTCTTGCACTACACTGTTTATTATACTAACTTCATCATCCAACTTTTCTTCCATCTGCTGTTGCATCATCTTGAAAACATTAACTTCTACTGAGAGATTCCTGAAAGACATGGTCATAGATCCATTACGGTAATTTATGAGGGCGTTGGCAGTTGCCAAGAATGGGCGCCCTAGAATGATGGGTATGGCATCATGAGCAATTTCGGTGTCGAGGATGACAAAATCAACTGGGTAGTAAGAATCCTTAATCTTGACAAGCACATTTTCAACCACTCCTTTTGGGTATTTGATAGATCGGTCGGCTAGTTGCAATGTCATGGTGGTAGGTGTAAGCTCGTGAAAACCAAGTTGTTTAAAGAGGTAGTATGGAAAAAGGTTAACACTTGCTCCAAGATCGAGCAAGGCAGTTGCAGTGTACTTGTCTCTTATAGTGCAAGGGATGGTAGGACGACCAAGATCTTTGTATTTTACAATTCTGTTGGTCTCTGTAGGGATGGAAATTGTTCTGTAAGGAAGGCATCTTTTGGAATGTTACTTTTTCTTTTGTTGGTGCACATATCCTTAAGAAATTTGGCATGCTTGGGTAAATGTTTGATGGCATCAAGAAATGACAGATTTATGGTCAGGCTTTTGAATGTTTATCTGATTTCATCAAAATTTTCATCCTCCTTCAGTGTCATTAGGCAAGCTGGAAAAAGTGTCTTTGGTTTGTATTGTCTAACTGGGTTAGGTGGAATAATTGATGGTGTAGAGACTGGAACATTGCTAGGGATGTGTGGAGGTATTTGGTTTGCAATTTCCAGTTATGGTATTGGAATGGTTACCTCTATAGGGTAGGGTCTTCTGGTAAGACTACCTTGTTGTCAACAGTTTTGCCAGATCGCAACGTTGTGACTGCCTTAATCTCTTGGGTTGGAAGGTTTTGAACTTTTTATCCTGGAAATGAACTTTCATGGTTTCGCTCTTGGGCTAACAAGTTCAGAGATTGTTGCAGGGATGCTAGGATTTGGGTTTGCTGTTGCATGACTGATAACATTAATTCGGTGGGCTTATCTGTTTGGACACTAGTTGATGGTGTAACGGGAACTAGGTCTCTTTGGTTGTTGATAGGTTGGTTTTGATAGTTCTGGTTAAACTGGGATGGAACCAATGCTCTGTTCTGATTGTTATAGGTACCTTGTCCTTGTCTTCTTCATTACAAAAATTAACAAATGAAAATGCAAATAACTTTATCTCAACTGAAAATCTATATCACCTCAAAGGAAAACAAAGCCTATCTTGAAATGCGACGCTAACGCAAACCACAAGCAGCAACCAACCTTCTTCAACATGAAACCTGTCAAGACTTATCAACTATGTTCATTTAATGAACACACCCGATAAGCAAACATACAAATCAGGTCAGCATTATAAAAATGCTAGTGTGAGTAGCCCTAAAATACAACATATAATTATACATATATATACACAATCCATAAGGCCGTTAGTTCCTTCCCCGAGGTGCCTTAACTCCCAACAACTAATACGACATTCTTAACTACAATAGGTAAGGCAGGTAGTTTCTCCACTGAGGCACCTTAACTTCAACAACTAATACAACATACCATACGCATAATAAAAAGACATTTAGTTCCTCCACGAGGCGCCTTAGGTTCTAACTAAACTACTAACCAGCCAAACATATTCTATACTTACCGCATTTCATGCTCAATTACAGAGTGGGTCGTCTCTGCCCAAGTAATTAGTTTGACCCACACTTCTGCAAAACCATATACAATCATTTATCTAAAGATACATCATTAACCAACACATTACCACAATTATATTAATTAAGGCTTTCTTTGTGTGTCCCTAAAATTCACGTCGTATCTATGTCTTACCTAGTTTCACTGGCTGCCACAATCGCTTCCCAACGCCGAACATGTACATCCACATGCCTCCCCTTACATAATGAACCACTCCGTGCGTAACTACCCTGAGCGGGATGCCGCACACCAGGTAACCCTCACACGAAAGCCATTATGTAAGTATTGCCACTATTCGGCATAAAATATCGCGCATCTCATTCTATTTTGCGAACGGAATAATCAAGCCACTATTCAGCTACGATTGCCCAACACATGGGTCAATCAACATCTTATATATACACCCTACACAAGGGCCAATCTTATCACATACGCCCACACAGGGCAAATCACATGAGTTGTGGTAGTCAGGTTCTAGGATTTTTGTTACGTAATTTATTCAGGTGTCATACATTTATGACTCATAATCATTTCACTATATCACGTGCATGTCAAATACCTTATTGCACTAAGCCACAATATTTAGAAATATCTCAATTATATCTCATAACCACTTCATTCTTTCACGTGCCAATATATTATTGCACTAAGCCACAATCCCGTGGGCAAATATTTTCTCCAATACTATACTACCTCATAGTAGCATCTCACATATATAATAATGGAGTGTTTATACATTTATTTCTCCAAACTATTGCATTTAATATATATATCCCAACATATTATATAATGTCACAATATCAACGTCAAATCTTAATTAGATAATGGCAACCAAATTTATACAAGCTTCCACAGCATTTTAGCATTTGATTTGTCCATACAATTTAATATATAAAAACATAACACAATTAAACACTCAACAATCCACAATCAAAGTCCATGAATTTAAGTCTGTATATAATTTAATTCTCGTAAAAACGTATATATCTAAGTCCTATAACAATTCCCCACTTGTTATGTGCCAATATATTATAGGTTTTACACACTAACCACGTCAAATCTTAATTAGATAAAGACAAACAAAATTATATAATTTCCGACAATATTTTATTACTACATTTGTCCATATTCTTAAATATGTGAAAAACTGGAAAAACAACATTCCACAGTCAATGGTCAACGATCAATGTCAAAATCAACACGACATGGTCAAAGTCAACACATCATGGTCATTGTCAAAGTCAAACTGTCGTTTCTATGTTCAACAGGTTCATGGTCATAGCCATGGTTCATGGCTAAGGTCAAAGGTGTATGGTTCATGGGCTTATGGCTAAGGTAATGGTTTGGACCTAACTGTCTAAGCCCAAACCTTAGAACCCAAAAGTCTAAACATTAAAAGACCCAATTAGATCTATTTTAAGTTATATGGACCGGCTCCAAAACAAACTTGAAACTGGTCCAAAGAAAAGCAATTAGTTTTAGCACAAACAACTTAAAACAAAACCGGGCCCAACACTAATAAATAGAATCTGCCCAAACCCAACTAACTTAACTCCGGCCCAACTAACAAACCTAAAGGCTTTGGCCCAAGGCCCAAAGCCCAAATCGGCTACTGTTCATCTTCTCCAAGCTTCTCTTCCTCCAGCCACCAAAACCGGCCACCACAAAACCTTCACACACCACCCCAAACAAACCAACCGAAAATGAAGAGGGTGCAAACCCCCACCACTTTAACAAACACGAAATCCTCAATTTCTGGAATTCACAAACTTCACTAAAACTAGATCTGTAAACTTCTGGCCGCCATTAATGGCTTCTACAAGCTCCACTCGACAGCCCTCATGCACCCTCACTACAATCAACTATACACTAGTCTAGGTAAAAGCCTCACACTCCAATTAAACCCAAAAACAGCCCAACCACCAGCGCCATTAACGCCTCCAAGCTTTGGCAGCACCTTATGACCCATCGAAAACACCACTAACCAATCGAAACATCACCCACTCATCAATCAATACAACAAGAGGAATACACAAACAGTTTCAAATAATATACGAATAGTACCAAACCGTACACAGGACAACCGTTTGGTTTTGGCTCGCCGCCATTAACGGTTTCTCTAAGCTTCAACAGTTATATATTTTGACAAAAGCTCCACTAACATTATCTAGCCGAATAACCATAGCCGAACAAACAGAAAATGAACGGAAACATTTGACAGTAGAATTTTGTCTGTATACTAGTAAAACTCTGGATTTTATGAAATAGAAAAACTATCTACTCACCTTAATTAACAGCTCGACGAATTCCTCCTAGTCCGAATCGTCGCACTCCACCCTCCAGCAAACGAGTTTCTATCTCTGCCTCCATTTTTATTATTTTTTTATTCTCTCAAAACCCTATTCTCTAGGACAATGTGATTATATACTTGGGTTTGAAACCCAAGCCCAACACAGACTCGGCCCAAAAACCAGGCCCACGTATCTCAAATTCAATCCAGCGAATTTTAAATAAATAATTAAATTAATTAATTAATAAATAAATACGTATTTTAAATACGGGCGTTACAGAAAGGCCATTCAATTTGCTATAGTTATAGAGTAATCACTATTATTAAAAATGAAGTTGTTGAAGTATTTTTGAGGTTTTTTTTCCTTCATGACTTGAAAGTCATTGCATAAATGTGTTCATACTTGAAGTATTTTTTAGGTTTTTTTTGTCTGAACGAATTTTTTCCACTGTAATTCTTATCAAATGAACCGCTATGGGTTGTTTATATTATATCGAAGTCCATTACAAGCAATGATTATCTTTATTTGTATAGTATATATTGCCAGGTATATATATTGGTTTTTAAGATTCGGAAAACCATATATATGTACAAGCATTGCTAATTTTCCAGGTGTCCTCATCTGAGTCAAAGCTGAACTTGGAAATCTAGTGAAATTTATTTTAGAGATGGAGGATATTTCAAACTGAATAGAGATTGAGTGTTTTTTATGAAGAGTTACAATGGATTATTCTTAAGAAATCCACGTGTTTCCCAATTACATCAAACATATATGAGAAAGACTAAATTGATTTTCTGATTTTAACTTCGGTTAAGGTATGTCATAAATTATTTAGTCCATCTTTCATCAATCTTCTTTGTGCATGCCCTTCTTAAATGGCATTGCACTTGGACCATTTTTGTTGTTTTTCCTACTCGAATTGGAATTAGCTAATCCTAGACTAAGTGTTCATCTTTTGCGGGATGAAATGAGTTAAGAACTAGCTGGAACTGCCGCCAATAGCCCAATGAGCATAGTTTTGGACATAGCATATTATATATGTAGCAATATTTATAGTTTCTTATGCTAGGGATGCATGGTTTCTATGGTTATAACTGAGTTTATGTATATTTGTTGTTTTATTTAAAATAATTAATTGAACCATAGTTTAGAATAATTTAGGTTTTATGTTTTCTAGCCTTAAACTCCATTAAAACACTTCAAGTTCTTAGCTTAATACAAGTTTTTATTCTTACTATATATGTCTTCTTCTCATTCTTATTTGCATGATAGTCTAATGAAACCTCCATTAGAGGGATTTGATTGAAGCTTTGATGAGGACTTGATATATTAGTGTAGAGTAGTTGCTAAAAGAGTTTCAAACCTAAGTTTCTCTATTTAGACATAAGTAGAATTAACCTAGGCTAGAGGCTAATTAATCCGCCATAAGAATGGGTTTAAACTTCCTCTCATGTTAATTATTATATGACTAGAGATACCATAAGTAATTAGGGATAATTAAAGGCCTAACCTTTATGTTTGAACGTAAAGATTAGGGTTTGCAACAAACTCTATGCTAACATGTTAGGTATTAATCAAGGTGGATTCAAACTTCCTCTATTTTCTCTTTCTTACTCATAAGTCTATATTTAATTGCTTTAGTTTAATTTATAATAGATTCAATTCAACGTTCACTATATTAGTTCTATTTAGAAATCATTACTCTCACGCTGTTAAATTGTTTGTCACATGTTGAATTAGTTAAACATCTAAGCAATTAGGAGTGGAACGAATTCTTTACTCTAGTTATACTACATGATTAATTGAGAGTAGAACTTTGATCTAATAGTAAGAATAGTCTAGTTTGCTTCTTCTTAGTGTTATTTAGCATAAAGTAGGGTAAAACAATTGTTTTTACTATTATCAAATGGCATTGCTGCCATCTTAGTTGCCTTTAGACTTAAATTCCACTAGTTTTTCAATTTTAAACAGCCCAAATTCACCCACCCACCCTGCTATTTTTCGCATATGTTTTGCTTTATTTCAGTACATTCTTACTGGACTCATGACCTTTGTTTTTGTTTGCTTCAACAGGTTTATCAAAACAAGGTCTCAAAACAGTTCATGTACTCGCAGAGAACTTCCTAGAAAAGTTAGGAGTACTGAAGTGTGCTTTCAAAGGGCGCCCGCCCCCTAGTTAGCCTATATCCGAGCGCGCGCACGCCCTGACCTCCAGTAACCATACCTTAAGTTTTTCACACATACAGTCTATAGTTTGGCCTCTCGAGCACTCTCCAGTATTCGTTTAGGCCCAACACCTTTATGAAAAGCCCAGTCCTTACAAAACCTAGTTGTTGTTAGGTTTAAAACCGCCCAGTTTAGAATTCCAGTCCACAAAACCCACCAGAAAAACAGCCCATTTCTTTTTCCAAAAACCCAGCCATAATTTAAAGTCTAGATTGAGACCCATTAAAACGACCTAAGGCCTAGCCCATTAGGTCCTATCCAAGCCCACAGGAGAAAGCCTATTTTTCCTTTTTTTTTAGTATAGATTGCGCCCCCTAGTTACCCTATATTCGAGCACGCACGCCCTTTGAAGTAGGTCTGATCGCTCTGCCCTTTTACATGTTAGTTACAGGTCACGTCTTGGATCCAAATACTTGCTGGTTCGATGCTCCAGGATGCTATAGGACATTGAAATTCGTGCTTGAAGGCGCTAGTAAGCGTAGCAAGGAGGCATTCAAGTTATCCTTCTTTCAGTTCTCGTTTCTTTTGTCAGAGGAGTTTAATTCTAGTATAATCAAGCTTGTTTGACTGCTGCAATTGTTTCTTTTATATTTGACTTAGAATTGCATGAGATTAAGTTCTGGTAAGAAGAAACCATCTAAAGTTATATATCGTAAACGTCAATGCACATGCCTATCTAGAATTTCACACACTACACCTGCATCAATGGCTGAAGAAGCAGAGACTCCTCTCTCTAATTTTTACAAAGCCCTAAATGATGGCCCTAAGTCATGCATCGTTCTTGCAGACCCAGTGGAGGATTTTTGAATTCCCCCAAACATCTTTAATTTGTTACCGGTTTTTCATGGTTTAGACCACGAGAAACCTTATCAGCATATGCTTAGGATAGAACAAGTTCTTACTATATTCCATCATCCTAGCGTAAACTCAGAACAAATTAAACTTAGGGTGTTTCCTTTCACACTAGCCGACAAGGCAGCATCTTGGTTAACTGCCCAAATGTAAAATTCCGTGGACTCATGGGCTAAACTTGTTCAATTGTTCATGGAACAGTTTTACCCACCACTGAAGACAGATGAAATGATTAAAAAGATTCATTTTTTCCGTCAGAACCCTCATGAATCCTTTTCAGAGGCCTGAAATGGGTACACTGATCTTCTTATAGAATGTCCACATCATAACCTTGCGAAAGATAGGCTTGATCGTGCCTTTTTCAAGGGGCTTTCAGATTACCATAAAGAGGTTCTTGATATAATGAATAGGAGTAGTTTTCTTAGTAAAGGAGCCACAGAGGCTCTTAAATTCTTAGAAGATCAATTTAAGCGTAATAATAGCTATGGGGAGGGGAGTAACGATATCCCCCGCTCCGCCCCTTCTTCTTCTACATCAAAGGCTGCCAGTATGTTTGAGGTTAAACCTGATCTCGAGATTACAACGCTAATCGAATCCCTCTCCAAAAAGGTAGAAGCCCTTTCTGTTCACCAGAAGCCTATTCCTATCATGAACATCAACTCTATTCCATGTAATTTATGTTTTAGTCTTGAGCAAACCGACTCTAATTGTCCTCTTGTCTATGAACAACCACCCACACAACCAGAAAATGTATGCACTTTTAATAATATTCCTAACGCACCTTGGAGACAACATCCCAACTTTAGTTGGCGTAATAATCAACAACAAGTCACACCTCAAGGTTTTGGTAATCAAACTGTTAGGCCACCAAATAACTACAACCAATTTCCACCAAGACAAGTACAAGGGCCAGGTAATAATAATAATAATAGAGGTATCATCCCGGTTAATAATAACTATCACAACCCACCCGTTAATAATCAACGTGAGATAGTTCCTGTCACTCTACCTGTGGCCACAAAACCTTCATAACCGGATCGCTTCTGTGTGTACCCTACATCATATTTCTAGTCCAAAGTGTACTCGGACCATGGACTGGGTGTGGGACCAACGGCGGACTAGTCCAGAGGCTGTCCAAATAAATACTTTTAGATCATCCAACCTTCTAATCTGTCAAAGTTCACAACAGGTCCAGGGCCCATCTAGGTGGCCCAAGTTCATGGATCCAATCCGTTCGGATATCCTGATCTAGTAACCCAATCCGCGGAGGCGAGAAATCCTAGTGCAATTCGATAAGATCTTGCACAGGGATAGAATGAAATCTTGGGGAATGATCCTATTTTAGATAGGATCATACTAGGATTCATCAAGGAAGGCAATCTTCGAGAATCCCTTTCTTGGCCACCAAGGCAGAGATTGCTATATATATGGAGGCTTCTGCAACCTTCAGAACTACGTTATAAGAGACTTGATCCCGGATTCATCACTGGGTACGTAGGCAACCAGAACGTTGGTGCAATCTCTCTTCTTCCAAAATACCTAATCCTATCTCTTACGAGCTTTCGGAAGCACCATTACATCGGGAGTCGGGTTAACTTTTTGCCCCAACATTCTTTGGCGCTGTCTGTGGGGAAACGAACCCACGACCACGTGGTCTTCTATTGGAGCTTGATATCCTCGGCATTATTTTTCATACATCCTTGTTACCATGGCTGAACAAATCGCGATGAGCAATATAGAAGCTGCCAATCAGCATGTAGCAACTTGATAGAACATGGAGATTATTCCAGGCACCACTACAGAGGTGGGGCAGTCGAGCCGTTGTAGATTTTTTTTCTTAAAATGGAGGAAACGGACTATCTGAAGCAGTTCCACACACTCTAGAACCTCTAAGGACTCGAGGATCTAATCCCTGTGTCCCTCGCCGCAACGCGGTGCGGAGCACAAGAGCTGCTAGAATACACAACAGGGATGGTCCTGCTAAATCCGCCCGCAATGCTATTGCGCGACGCCCTGGAAGGGATAGGGGAGGCCGACATGCTAACCCACGAGCCTCCATCCTGAGCCTGTAATACCAATCGGATCCAACTCTCATCTCTCTTTTGACAAGAATAGTTACGGAAAACGAGAGTTTGAGAAATCAACTAGGTAAATGGCCCAGAGACCCTGAGGAGCACCAGTCGGTCGAGTCCCTTTTGTCTTAACGTAGCAAATGCAACCGGCCGAACTAGGACAACGTGAAGATCCTAACAATGGCCAAAACCTTATCCACAATAATGGTCGAGTTAGAGATCCAAGCCAAAGCCGGACTATCCACCCTATCGTGCCTGTCCCCACTCATTCACCGTCAAATAATGTTTGGGATTGTTTGGGCACAAATCTTCAGACACACCAGTCACAACAATCTGGAATGCCAGCAACTGCAGTGAATTCTAGTTCGGAAATGCCAACATCCGTGGAAGTGTCCGGATCAAGATATGAATCCCGGTGCACAACTCGGAATGAGAGTCCACTACCTGCTAACAAAGTAGGGAGAAGGCGGGGTAGAATCGGACGTCGGCAGCGACCGAATCCCAATTGAATCTTAGCTCGTGATGAACGGATCTGGAGAGAAGAGAATCCAGATGAAGATAGCTATGAGAATATGAATGAACAAAGGATTAAGGAATTAATTAACCAAGCCGTGACCAGGCAAACCATCCGAGACGACCCCCTCTTGGAAAGGGATGTGCGAGGTCCGAATTTTTACCCTTTGTAAATGACATCAGGGACTGTGTTCACCCTGAGGCATTCAAACAGCTCTCTCTTCCGACTTACGATGACGTGGATGGCTGTCCAAATGAGCACGTCATGAGCTACCAAGCGGCTATGACCTTGTGGGAATTTCATGAGTTGTTAATATGTCGTATTTTTCCAGCAACATTGAAAGGATACGCCCTGTCCTAGTTCAACAAGTTGACGCCGCGTTCGATTGATTCATTTACAAAGTTCAATGATATGTTCGTTGAACATTTTCTATACAATATGTAAATGAAGAATAGTCCGAGCACACTGTTCAATCTCGCTATGGAGAAGGGTGAAACAATTAATAGTTTGGTACGACGGTTTAAGAAGCTTCACACCGAAGTTCAGGATGTGAGTGATGCTTTTGCAATACAAGCATTCCATCAAGCATTGCATTTCGACAGAGATGGACTTTACAACTCTTTTACTTGAAAGTCACCCACCACCCTCTCTGATTTATTCACCTCAGTTGAACGGTACATTCGAGTAGAAGATGATAACAAATCTCGACAGAGAAAAGATGGCGCAGATCCTACTTCCAAGGACTTTAAAAAGGATAAGCTTATCAATCAAGGTAACAAGAGGAGTACTCAGAATAATACAAAGGCCCCAAATCTAGACGAAAAGGTATTCACCCCTTTGACTCTTGGCCTTGCAAACCTATACAAAAAAAATTAGAACTAAGAAAATGTTACAGCCAGCTCGACCGCTACCAGAAGATCCTATAGGTAGGCGGGATAAAAATCGAAAATGCAAATATCACAATGATATTGGGCATGAAACAGATCATTGCAGAGCTTTAAAGAAAGAAGTTCAGCGCCTCGTTGACTATGGACAGCTTACTGAGTTTGTTCAAAACAAAACTCGGTCAGCCCATATCAACTTGACTAAACACAACGTTATCGATGTATGCCACGCACATATCGATAACATCTCTCGCCATCAGTGAAAGATAGAAACTCGCTTGAAACTTCGTTATATACAAGATCATTACCAGGTCAACAGTTTCAATTTTAACCAAGGTATCAATACTGAAACCTATGAAGGCCAGGAGTTGAAGTTCACTGAGAACGATGAGAAGGGGGTTTATTACCCTCACAATGACGCTGTTGTCATTACTGCATGGATAGGAATCTTTAGGGTGCATAAAGTTCTTATTGACACAGGAAGCTCAGCTAGCGTGTTATTCACCAGGGCTTACTCCATAATGAAACTGTTAGAGGACCTGATCATAGAAGACCGTAATCCAATCATTGGATTCAATGGAGAACCAGCCCAAGCTATTGGAAAGGTTTATCTCCCTGTCACGGTTGGGCATCAATCTGTCGGGATAAATTTCCTTCTGGTAGATTGTGGTTCTTGTTATAACGCAATTTTTGGTAGGGATTGGATCCATGCAAATCTGGCTGTTGTATCCACCTTCCACCAGGCATTGATATTCCCAATGCCAACGGGAGTATGTAAGGTTTGCAGTGACCAGATGATGTCACATCAGTGTCACAATTTGGCACTATAAGATACAAGGAAATCCGAAACCCAAGGCAACACGACCTCCAGGTTGATCATGCCAAATAGCAATTACAGAAACGTTGGGCTTATCAGGTACGAGAAGTCCGATGCTTTGAAGAAGGTCCCTCGATTGATCAGTTAGAAGAAGTTCATATAGGGGGGCGAGAGCCACGAAACTACTTTCATCGCTGCCGACTTACCCCCAGTCGAAAAAAGAGCTCTAATTCACCTGTTAGGAAAGTATCAAGAAATATTTGCCTGGAATATCGACTAGATGCCTGGAATCGACACTGATGTTGCTTGCCATATGCTTGATATCAACCTGAGATTCAAACTGCTTCGACAAAGACCAAGGAAGATGGCTCCCGAGCGAAAACTGAAGGTCAATGACAAAATTGGTAAAATGCTTGGAGCAGGATTTATTAAACCCATCGAATACCCGACTTGGGTATCCAATATCGTCGTGGTTCCAAAGAAAAATGGGAAGCTCAGGGTTTGCATTGACTTCACCAACCTCAACAAAGCTTGCCCAGTGTATCCATACCCATATCTCGCATTTCAGATCTAGTCGATGCAACCTCGGGATACGAGTTTCTGTCGTTCACGGATGTTTCCTCTGCTTATAACCAGATACCTCTGCTTGAGAAGGACCAGGAGCACACGACTTTCCTCACAGACCAAGGCTTGTATTGTTTTAAAGTTATGCCATTCGGTCTGAGAAATGCAGGCACTACCTATCATAGGATGATGAATATAATGTTTGCCGATCTGATTAGGTGTATCATGGAAGTTTACATAGATGACATGGTGGTCAAATCCAAAGAAACATTCGACCGCCTTCAGCATTTACAAGAGGTTTTCGATAAGATCGTAAGATATAAACTGAAGTTGAACCCTTCGAAATGTTCTTTTGGGTTAGCATCTGGAAAGTTTTTAGGATTCCTGATGACTCGACGGGGTATTGAGGCAAACCTTGAACATATTCGGGCCATTCTCAAAATGCCACCACCATCGAATAAAAAGGAAATTTAGCGGCTCACTGGTCATTTGGCAACCCTGAATAGATTTATATCAAAATATTCAGATCGATGCAGGCCATTTTTTCAAACTTTGAAAGGTGCCTCAGTTTGGAATGAGGACTGTGATATGGTTTTCAAGGAAATTAAAACTTACTTGGTATCAACCACCGTCCTGGTCAGTCCGCAAACTGGCCAAGACATTGGCATTTATTTAGCAACTTCTGAGATCGCAGTAAGCGCGGTATTGTTCTTGGAAAATCCGAAGGAGCACCTCATATACTTCATTAGCAAAATGTTAACTAGATCAGAGAGTCAATATTCTAAAGTTGAGAAAATCGCGCTTGCCCTGGTACATGCCGCACGCAGGCTTAAGCCATATTTTCAGGGACGTATGGTTAAAGTATATACAGAATATCCCCTTCGCAAGGCACTCGGAAGAGTCGAAGAGTCTAGCCGCCTCGCTGATTGGTCTAGCTATCTAAGTGCTTACCACATCTTATATGAGTCTCACACTGCAGAAAAAGGTCATGCATTAGCTTCTCTAATGGCGGATTTCCCGATAGAAGATATCGTGGTTTCGCCCTAGTTATTCGAAGAAGAACAGCTGCAAGATTTTCCCAACCACCAATCTGACTCTGTTAAAGAGAATGTCACCAGCGGTGAGGCGTGGGTTGTCTATATAGATGGTTCAAGTAATAGCAAGGGATTCGGGATTGGTTGTGTGATAGTCGACCCAAATGATAACCGAATTGAACGGTCCGTTCGACTTTGCTTTCCTGCTTCCAACAATGAAGACGAGTATGAAACCGCAATATTTGGAATGAGAGCGGCGCTCAAAATGGGGGCAAAGACAATCAATATGGTAATGGATTCAAAGCTAGTTGCTTTTTAGTTTGGCATGTCATATCAAGCCCAAGATGAGCAAATGGCGGCTTATTTAGATGTTATACGCGATCTCACTGCAAAATTTGAGTGCATCTACATTTCGCAAAGACCAAGGAATGATGTTCGGCATGCTGATACATTAGCCTACCTTCCAGCAACAATTGATTCAATTGAACCTCATAATATCAGGGTAGAGGTCCAGTTAATGCCTAGCATTGACCTCCCATTGCCAGATATGGCTGACGTCTATGCTGCCGAATGCAGGGCATTCTCACAGATTTACGCAATCACTACGCACAGCAAAGCGCGGAACAAGCACCAAGAGCATCCCACTCAGGATTCTCGTCGCAGCCATGAGGAGGACGCTGACATCTCCCCCATGGTGGATACTGACTCTACAGTGGTGGAAAATGAGGTTGTACAGAAGGAAGACTCTGCAGCTGATTCTGACACGAATCTTGCTGACAATGCTCCTGAAATACCAGCCGATCAGTTTTTCGATATCGAGTCAATGGAACTTTTACTTCTCAATTGGCGTTGGAATCTGGTTGAATTCTTACGGATTGGAGAACTCCCTGTAGACAAGGCTTTATCTGACAAAGTCAAATGGGATGCATGGTAGTTTGTGTTGTTACCTACCCCGGAGGGGGGGGTCCTGCCTTTACAGAAAACCCATGGGTTCAGGCCCACTCCTCCAGTGCCTTACTCCTAAACAGGGACAACATATTTTAAAAGAAATTTACGAAGGCATTTGTGAAAATCATTCGGGTGGTAGGAGTCTCGCTCACAAACCTCTCACCTAAGGATACTGGTGGCCATATATGCAAAATGATGCCAAACGGTTTGTCCAGATATGTGTACCATGCTAGAAACATGCTCGGATCGTTAAGCTTCCTGCAAATGAGCTTCATCACATACTTAGCCCTTGGCCATTTGCTAAGTGGGGACTCGACATTGTGGGTCATTTACCTAAGGCCCCAGGTAATGTAAGGTTTCTCTTGGTCATAACCAATTACTTCACGAAGTGGGTTGAAGCTGTATCCTTGAGTCAGATTCAGTCTTCAGATGTCAAACGGTTCATCTGGCTCGATGTTATGTGCGATTCGGTGTCCCAACTGAGTTGGTATCAGATAACGGCCAACAGTTTGATTATACTGAGATCCATATCTTCTGCAAATCCCTGAAGATATGGCATAACTTCTCTGCACCCTACTATCCTCAAGGAAATGGACAGGTGGAAGTAACGAACCGTGTTATTTTGGACAAGTTGAAGAAAAGGCTTGAATCAGCTAAAGGAAACTGGGCAAAACAGTTACCGGGGTTGCTTTGGGCTTACAGGACAACCCCCTGTCGTTCAATAGGAATGTCACCCTTTTCATTGGCATATGGAATAGAAGCAGTACTCCAAACTGAAATAATCGCTCCAATAGCGCGCACACAAGCCATTTCCATAGAGACGAGTGTTGACATCTTGGCTCGTGACAAAGCCATGGTGGATGAGCTTAGAGATGAAGCCTTGTAGAATATCATGACTTACTAGGACTCTATGAAGCGTAGTTATCACAAGAAGTTGAGCGCATGAGCATTCAAACCAGGCGATTGGGTCTTACGTACAAGGCAAAGGAGCAACGAAGAACCTAATAGCGGGAAACTCGGAGAAAACTGGGAGGGCCCTTTTATCATTGAAAATCTCACATCCAAAGGTTCTTATTTTCTCAAGAACTTGACTGGCGATGTTCTAACCAAACCCTGGAACGCATCTCATTTGCGTTTATTTCACAAGTAAATTACTTATCACTAGTTCCACCAATAAATTTCACATACATTGTACTTTCCTTTCATTTATCATCAATAAATTTCATTTCCATTTACGTTATGTTTTAATTTCAAATTGGCCATTTAGTTTTAAACTTATTAAACCCGAGTGGCGAAGGCCATCCTGCACTTCAGTTTCGGCTTGCGTAGTGCAGGGTGCCTACGCCTGGCATCATGGTTCGACAATGAAAACCCAAGAATGATAATGTATCGTTTTTGGTTTGGTTGCGATTGTTTAGATTACATCAAGTGTGAACTTTGATGGATTAGAAGACCGGATGATCCAAAAGTGTTTATTTGGCCATCTTCTAGACTGGTCCGCCGTTGCTCCCACACCCAGTCCATGGTCTGAGTACACTTTGGACTAGAAATATGATGTAGGGTACACACAGTGCCCCCTCTTCAATAGATGAGCGAACGAAGATGAAGATGATATATTGAAGAATTAAAGTATCGAAAAAATCAAAAGGAAATAAGAAGGAACGTGTAATGAAAGTAGTTTCATGGCTCTTGCCCCCTATTTGAACTTATTCCAACTGATCGATTAAGGGACCTTCAGAGCGTCGGGCTTCTCGTACCTGATAAGCCTAATGTTTCTGTAATTGCTATTTGGCATGATTAACCTGGAGGATTGTGTTGCCCCTGACGGTTCAGGCGTTTTCCAGCCGGTGCGGGCATTTTTTCAAGCGGTTCAGGCAGTTTCCAATTGGTTCCAGCATTTTTCGTGCCAATTCAGGTGTTTCCCAGCTGGTTCAAGTGGTTTCCAACCGGTTCAGGTGGTATACAGGCCGGTTCCGACATTTTTCATGCCAATTCAAGCATTTTTCAGCCGGTTCAGGCATTTTTCATGCCAGGTTTTAGGCATTTTTTATTTTGCTGAGTCAGCAGTTTGCCAGCCGGTTTAGGCTGGGTTAGCATCTTCCATGGCCTTATTAATAAGTGCTCAAGCTTTTCAAACTTTTTCGCCCATCTCCATTAAACGTTCCTTCTTATTTCCTTTTGATTTTTTCGATACTTTATTTCTTCAACATATCATTTTCATCTTTGTTTGCTCATTTGTTGAAGAAGGGGCAATGTGTGTACCTACATCATATTTCCAGTCCAAAGTGTACTCAGACCATGGACTGGGTGTGGGACCAACGGCGGACCAGTCCAGAGGCTGTCCAAATAAACACTTTTGGATGATCCGGTCTTCTAATCCGTCAAAGTTCACAACAGGTCTAGGGCCCATCCGAGTGGCCCAAGTTCATGGATCCAATCCGTTCGGATATCCTGATATAGTAACCTGATCTGCGGAGGCGAGAAATCCTAGTGCGATCCGATAAGATCTTGCACAAGAATAGAATGAAATCTTGGGGAATGATCCTATTTTAGATAGGATCATACTAAGATTCATCAAGGAAGGCAATCTCCGAGAATCCTTTTCTTAGCTGCCAAGGCAGGAGATTGCTATATATATGGAGGCTTCTGCAGCCTCTAGAACTACGTTTTAAAATACTTGATCTCGGATTCATCACTGGGTACATAGGCAACTAGAACGTTGGTGCAGTTTCTCATCTTCCAAAATACCTAATCCTATCTATCTCTTTCGAGCTTTCAGAAACACCATTACATCAGGAGTGTCGGGTTAATGTTTTGCCCCGACAACTTCGATGCCTACATGCAAGCTCAACAAAAGATATTACAATCCATTCAACAATCTATACAACAGTTAGCCCAAGATAAAGCCTAACCAAAAGGTGTGTTTCCAAGTCAAGTTATACCTAATCCTAAAATGCCAAATACAGTCATTGAAGTAACCGGTAATCCTAGTAATGAAAATGTAAACGTAGGCGAGTTAAATGTTGTCACCACCCTCCGTTCAGGTAGAGTGGTTGATAATGACATCACTATGCCCGTTGATCCACCATAAGTGGTAATTGAAAATGAAACTTTACTAGATACTGTAATAGAAACTGAAGATACTACACCTGTAGAGGTACCAGTTAAACCACAACCAAAGAGGAAAGCGGCCAAAGATAAACATAAGGTTAATAATCCTATTGACCTATTTACTAAATATAGAGATAAATTAAACTACTATTTCCCCAGAGACTAGCAATGTTGAAAAATGATACAAATTTTGATGAGATTAGGAAAGTTTTTAAAAACCTAACTATAAACCTACCTTTTCTTAAAGCTATTAAAAAGTTACCACAACATACTAAGTTTCTAAAAGAATTATGCACTAATAGGAGGAAAACCAACATACCAAAAGAAGCCTTTTTAATTTAACAGTTTCCCTTTCTATCTGAACATAATGGAATCGTTAAGTACAAGGACCATGGTCGTCTTACTGTACAATCCACCTTGGGTGATACCTACACGACAACTGCCTTATTAGATTTGGGGGCGAGTGTAAACTTGCTCCCTTTCTACCTATATAAACAAATTGGTCTACAAGAAATGTAACCAACTAAAATGACTTTGCAGTTAGCTGACCATTCTATTAAGTATCCCAAGGGTGTCGTTGAAAACGTGCTTGTTAAAGTTCAAGATTTTTACTACCCAGCTGACTTCATTGTCCGTGACACAGAAGTCGCTAATAACTCTGTTCCAATCATCTTAGGGTGTCCCTTCTTGGCAACCGCTAACTTGCTCATTAACTGTCGTGATGGTTCGATGTCTATTTCCTTTGGACACCATTATGTGGAGGTGAATGTTTTCAAAATGATGCAACAGTTATCCGATACGATTATTGATAGAGAAGTTAGCATGATCGAGAGCTTAGCTCAAGATTATTTCAACAACACGTTTCCTGATAATCAGATGCACCAATTCCTTTTCTTTGGAAGTTCCGACTTCGACGATGACTCCTATATAGAGGAAGTCAATGCCCTTTTAGAGTCTACCGCTATCTTTGATCCTTTTATAGATAGATCTTCCGAGTTTGAAGACCTCATATCTAAACAAGTCTTTACTACTCAGGACGAAGAACCTACGGAATCCTTTCTACCCATTCCTCCCACCCCTCTGCTTAAACCTCTTCCTGCTGGGTTGAAATATATACATCTTGATCCAGATGGTAGTCATCCGGTGATCATATCTTCTCAGTTGTCTGCTGATGAAAAGGCACGTTTGATTAGGGTGATTAGGGAACATTGTTCTGCGATTGCTTGGTCCCTAGACGACATTAAGGGGATTGACCCTAGCATATGCACACATCGCATACATTTGGAGGATAATGCAAAGACTTCATGCGAACCATAACATCGATTGAATCCTGCCATGAAAGAGGTGGTCAAGGAAGAAGTCTTAAGGTTACTCAATGTAGGTATCATATATCTCATTTCCGATAGCGAATGGGTAAGCCCCATTCATGTAGTTTCTAAGAAATCGGGTGTTACCGTTGTACGTAATGCAGATGGTGAATTTGTTTCCACACGAGTTCTGATAAGCACCCAAAACTGTAATATTAAACCCCGAGAGACATAGCATTTTGGTCGATTATGTGTTTAATAATCATGTAATAATTATATTTTCATACTTTTGTAGGTTTTCACAATTAAAATAAATATAGAGATAAAACATGCATCGGCAATGCGGGGAATACGGAATATTTGAAGTTTCCCACTCAACCCCATGAATCCCAACAAAGCCCCCGACTAGAGTTTGAAGTTTCCAAAAAACAAAACCGCGTAACGGTCCACATATAAAGAAGCGAAGAAACTTTGAAGCTCAAATCGGATAAATCTAGATGCCGACGCGTTGGCTAGTGAAGCTGCCATAGCGACCGAGGCGGCTGACGAACTTCAGTATGAGGATAGAAAGTCGTAAAAATGTCAAAATCGGTGCCGCCACTGGACACACTAAGTGGACCCACTCTGCAGGTCCAGAAGGCATGACGAGTCAGCATAGGCAGATGGCAAAGGATGGTTTCAATTTGGTACTACCTGGCAAGAGAGCAGACACGTACCAATTCAAACTAGGTGGTTTGAATTGAAATGAGCTACAAGACGAAACTTTAATACGGAAAAGGACAAAACAAATGGGTAAAAAACAAAACTTTGATTCTCAAAGTTTTGAACAACTCAATTAGCAAACAAACAACATCAAATTAAACCGTCTTCAGTCTCCAGCCTATATATATGAGGGGGTCGCCTTCATTATTACCCCTTCAGCATTTTCATGCTTTAGCTTCCGCCTAGTTAGTTTATTTCTTGAGTACTTACATTATCATTTTCATTCCAATTCCAGAAATTTAAATCGCAAGTTATTTTACCCTTTAATAATGATCATTTCTTTTCTAGTTTAATTCCTGTCCCGTGCATTTATTTACTTAATGTATACAGCAAGTTTTATTATTCCTTCTATGACCATGAGCTAATCCCCCCTCGGGGAGGGTTATCTTTACTTCGTGTAAAAATCCGGGTTGACTTTTTAATATTCTAGAGTCACTACTTAGGAATTAGGCTTAGATTTGACATCCGGTCCCAAAATGACTGAGACTGCACAAAGTTGAATTTCTGATGCTCTAGAAACAGTCTCGTCTTGCGCGACCAAAAATGTCTCAATGCTCACGACTCTCTGGTGGTGTCGCGCTCTTGTTTGTCGGTGATGTGAAATCGAGCCAGAGCTGAAATAATATACCGTAGATGAGATATTATTGAAACTCCTTATGCTAGTGAAATCGACCTAGAGATGTGGGCATGCACTAGGGATCAATACTTCGGCGTCGTCTCTAAAAGTAAGCGGAGGCGAATTAGAGATGTAGTGATGTGGTAATATAAACGGTTGAAAAATGATTCTCGCATGAGTATGACTAACTCTCTCCCTGTTTCTCTATTTTTGTTTACCTACATATAATCACCGTAGTAATTTACATTATTTGCATTATCGTTAATTTAATTAAAACCAACTGAAAAGAAACCTAAAAATCCTACTCACCAAAAGTTGTAATTCCAGTTGTGAACCTATCCGAGCCCTAAGGTTTGGACGATCCCTTACTCGACCTATCCTACCAAACTCACGTGAGTAAGGTAACTTGACTAAAACATACGACTATACGGATGTTGGACTTTGGACTTTGGACTTGGGTCTTTGAACTTCGGACTTTGGACTGTGGACCTCCGACTTAAAAAAATAAGTAACTGAAATCAATAAACGTGTATAAAGAGTGTGTTTATCAAATGGCGCCGCTGCACGCCGAAGGACTCTGGACTTAACGTAATAACTGGAATACATCTATAAAAACCCCCTCCCCTACCTCCTCATCTTTTTAAATTTTCATTTCTGTTACAATACTAACAAGTTACGTAACTCTTTACCCTAACTTTTTCTACTAACAAATATCTGTGAACCAAGTTATGTTTATTTTCATTAGCACAGTCTAAGTACTCCGTAGGAATTTAAAGTACTGAACAGACAAAAGAGTCTCGGACGAGACTGAATTAGTAGCACGCGAGACTAACCTGGAGTATCAACACTCCGATTTTTTTCAGTCTGTGCCACTTTCCTTTTCATTACTCTTTTGGGCTCTCTCGGTCCTGTTTTTCTAGTAAGCATAAGCTCGAGTTAGTTAGTCGTCGATTTGTCGAGGAATCAGCGGGGGGCCGTGGTTTCAAACTCTTAAACTCCTCAAACTTTGTCGAGGATATTATTTGCTATAACCTGTTTTACCTCGTATATTTGTATGTTGGCATGAGGACTCCTTGCATGTAAAGGTGGTTCGTCATTACATATTCACGTTAACACAATATGATTCAAATATATTTTGATATATGCATAGCGTCAAACCATCTGCTTAGAATATTTTTGTATGTGTATGTTACATCAATTCACGTACACGGTATTCAATTGTGAGTTCGTTCTCGACATTCCCCTAGCTTAAGTATAACTTACATATAGTTGCACGTATAGGTAATATAGATTTGCATGGGTAGACTTTCTGCGTAAACTAGTATATGTTAGTTAGTTTCTATTTTGGCATCTATCGTTTTAATTGCATATTTCGTAATCACGTCTCCATAATACATTAATTACATAAACAAAAAAATAAAAATAAAATAAAAATAAAAAAATAAAAAATCATAGTAATTAAAAATTTCATCTAAATCATCTTGATAACACCCCGCATAATACACCATCATAAATCATCATCCTATTCCATCAGTGCCTAGGAAACTTGAAAAAAATTGAGGTTGCCTAATTAAGAAACGTGCTAGCACACGAACAACCTCCCTCAATTCTCTCATGTGACTGGGCTCTTTGGAATATTCACACGCTATCCTAGCTTCCCTGCCGAGTTAGCCCGCATTTCGGGAAGGCGTGCTTCAACTCCCTCCTTCCTAAATTCTAAAACCTCCAGTCATTATTAGTTCCTTATGAGCCTTAAATTAAAATTTATATTTGTATGAGACTCCGGTCTGGTAAACATAAGGAATTAGAACTTACATATCATCGTCGAAAATACAAGAAATAACTGTTTATGTTATCTCCTAGACATAGTCCCTCCTCCGTAAATCAACCTCGTCAAATATCTCCGTTGCCTTTATCTCCTTTAACTATGGTTGAGGAAAATCTCACAGTCGAGAAACCCTTCGGTTTCTATCTTTGCCTTTACAGAAGGACTGCTTCCTACATTAAACTCGATGCGATTGTAGGTGATTTTCGTATTCCGCCAAACATTTTCGGTTTGTTACCTATTTACCATGGTTTAGACCATGAAAAACCGTACAATCATCTTCGTCGGATGCAACAAGTAGTCACCACTTTCCGCCATCCGACCGTTACCAACGAACAAGTCTTGCTTAGGTTGTTTCCTTCACCTTAGCCGATAAAGCTTCATTTTGGCTCACCGGACTAAGCCCGCCAATCCATTGACACATGGGCCAAACTTGTTCAAGCATTCATGATAAAGCTCTATACTTTAAGAAAAACTACCGAAATGCTTCAAAAGATTCAATTCTTTTCGCCAAAGACCCCCGGAAATCCTTTTTCGAAGCGTGGAGCGATTTCTTGATCTACTTCTCGAATGTCCCCATCATCAACTCGACATCGGCCAGATAGTCCGTTCATTCTTTAATGGTCTCTCGACCATCAAAAGAAAACATTAGATATCATGAACGGCGGTTGTTTCATGGACAAGGGCGCTACTGAAGCATACACTTTTCTTGAGAAACAGGCTTCACGAAGCACCCATTGGGGAAACACTGATTCTTCTAGATCTTCTAAAGACACTCTTATCAAAGTTACGTCTATGTTCGAGGTCAAACCTGATCCGGAATTAAAAACTCTAATCGAGTCCCTAAACAAAAGGTCGATGCTCTTTTCGGTACAAGTAAATGAACAAAACCCCCAAACGGTCATGGCTGCCAACACTTCCCCATGCCCTCTTTTGCTTAAGTCCCGAAAGCACCCGATTCTTATTGTCATTTGGTATACGAAAGTGTCCTCCCAACCTTCTCAAGAGGCTTGTGCTTTCAACATCCCTAATGCACCTTGGCGACAACATCTGAATTTAGCTTGGGCACCCCTCGTCCAACAACAAGCTCCTCCGGTGGCAACAACGCGTTCTGTCGACCGCCCGCGAACTACAATTCCTATCGTCAAGGAAATCCTCCACAATTCCAGCAAGGGCAAAGTAATTTTCCCAACAACGCCAAATATAGGTACCAAAACAACCGTAACCTTGTTCCCGCTTAATCAAGGATATGGCTACCAAAATCAACCCGTGAATAATAACCGTGAACTAGTTCCCCGCTACTCCTTTGGTACAATCCACAGTAGATAAAATGGCTGAAACTTTCCTCGACATACATGAATCAACGTAATCAAATCCTAGTTTCTATCCAATGGTCTCTTCAAATTGTTAGCTCGGGATAAAAGTCAAAAGGGCGTGTTCCCTGGGCAAGCAGTTCCAAACCCTAAGCCTACAAACACTGCCTTTGAACTCAACAATGCACCAGGATCTAGTAATCCAAGCCAGGGTGAGGTAAATGCCATTACCACTCTTCGTTCTAGCCGAACCATCGACAATAATATACGTATGCTAGACGAGGAATCGACGGAAGCCACGACTGACGTCTTTCCAACTCCTACCTCGCAACCTATAACGGACGAAGTTGTACCTTCAAAATCTACACCCACGTCCCTAAGAAAAGATACCACTGATCCTTATACGCGATTCCGCCCAAAAGCTTCATTCCCTGCCCGTTTGGTAAAGAACAAACATATGAACATTTTGATGAGATCTGTGAAACCTTCAAAAATTTGACTATAAACTTACCTTTCCTAGACGCGCTAAAGCATTTGCCCAAGCATGCCAAGTTTTTGAAGGACATGTGCACCACCAAATGACGTACGAATGTACCTCAACAAGCGTTCCTCATCGGCGGTTTCCCTCGATTACCACTACCAATGGTGTGGTAAAGTACAAGACTCCGTGACCAATTAACCCAACCATGCATGCGTTGGGCGACAAGTATACCGCCATCTTGCACTTTTAGACCTAGGTGCCAGTGTTAACCTACTTCCCTACTACTTATTTAAGCAGTTAGGTCTTCATGAATTAAAACCTACCAATATGACTCTGCAACTCGCGGATCGCTCCATCAAGTACCCAAAAGGCATAGTAGAGAACGTTATAGTAAAGGTCCAAGATTTTTACTACCCAGTTGATTTTGTCATTCTAGATAATTGAAGTAGCATGTGATTCCATCCCTATCATCTTGGGGCGCCCTTTTCTTGCAACCGCCAACGCTCTCATAAATTGTCGGGATGGTTCAATGACATTGTCTTTTCGGGAACCTTTTCATCGAACTCAACATGTTCAAATTAATGAAACGGTTTCGATCCTATAATGGAGGCGAGATTAGCTTTGGTTGATAGTCCGGAACATGATTATTTCACAAACTCTTTTCCCCGGACGAGATACACCAATTTCTTTCTTTTGATAATCCGAGTTTGACGATGACTTCGTACATAAAGGATGTCCATGCATTATTAGAGTCGGTACCACTATTTGACCCTAATCTTTGCGTTGCAAACTAATTGAAGAACGAGATTAAGCTCTTTTCCATTGAAGAGATGATCCCTCACGAATCCTTGATCCCCAATCCTCCAACTGGATTTAAAACCTCTACCCTCGAAGTTGAAATGCGTGCATCTCGATCTCGATGGTAGTCACCCTATAATAATTTCTGCTCACTTGACTACCGACGAAGAGGCACGTTTGATTCATGTCATTAAGTGAACACCGCCCGCTATCGGATGGTCATTAGATGATATCAAGGGAATAGACCTTAGCATATGCACGCATCGCATACATCTCGATGACGGCACAAAGACATCGCGAGAACCACAACGCCGCCTTAATCCCGCCATGAAGGAAGTGGTGAGAGAGGAAGTTTTACGTTTACTTGATGCGGGTATCATATACACTATCTCTGATAGTGATTGGGTTAGTCCTATCCACGTTGTTCCCAAAAAGTCCGGCATTCAAGTTGTACAAAATGAAAATGGTGAGTGCATCTCCACTTGCATTCCTTTGAAATGGAGAATTTGCATTGACTATCGCAAACTTAATGCCAGAACCCGTAAAGATCACTTCCCTCTCCCATTCATTGACCAGATGCTAGATCGTTTAGCCGGTCATGCTTACTACTGTTTTCTTGATGGCTATTCCGGATACTTCCAAATTTTCATCGATCCCGCCGATCAAGAAAAGACAACTTTCATGTGTCCTTTTGGAACCTTTGCATACAGACGAATGCCTTTTGGTCTTTGTAATGCCCCAGGCACTTTCCAACGCTGCATGCTTCACATTTTTAGTGATATAGTGGAACGTTATATGGAAGTCTTCATGGACGACTTTTCCATTTATGGAAATTCCTTTGACGACTGTTTATCCAACCTTTTTAAAGTATTAACGCGTTGCGAAGAGAAAAATCTGGTACTAAATTGGAAGAAGTGTCATTTCATGGTTACCAAAGGACTTGTTTTAGGTCATATTGTTTCAAAAGACGGGATAGAGGTTGATAAAGCTAAAATTGTTAAAATTTCTTCGCTACCTTTCCCACGTCATATTAAGGATATCCGTGCCTTTTTAGGCCACGGCCCGGGTTTTCTGAGAGATTCATTCAGGATTTTTCTAAAGTTGCTCGACCCTTAACCAATCTCCTGCTTAAAGATGTAGTATTCGACTTCAATTTCAATTGCAAACAAGCTTTTGATACTCTAAAAACCGCTCTGACTACCGCTCCTATCATTCAACCCCCTGATTGGTCTCAACCATTCGAACTGATGTGTGACGCTAGCGACTTTGCTATTGGCGCCGTACTAGGCAAACGACTTGACGACAAACCCATTGTCATTTACTATGCTAGTAAAACTCTTAACGACGCTCAACATAATTATACCACAACTGAGAAAGAGTTCCTAGCTATTGTCTATGTTTTGGATAAGCTTTGCCCCTACCTAGTTGGAACATCGACCATCGTATATACTAACCATGCCGCAATTCGGTACTTACTGCGAAAAAAAGCGCAAAACAACGATTGTTCCGCTGGATCCTTCTCTTACAAGAATTCACCCTGGAAATCAAAGACAAGAAAGGAATCAAAAATATCGTAGCCGACCATTTATCAAGGCTGGTTGGTGAAATCGATAGTGATTCCGAAGCTATCGATGATTCCTTCCCAGACGAACACTTGTACTCTATTTTCTCATCTCCATGGTACGCAGATATCGTTAACTACCTAGTTACTGAGGAAGTCCCCTCCTTTTGGTCACGTCCTGATCATAAAAAAGTTCTTATCCACTGTAAAATATTATTTTTGGGATGAACCCTACCTCTTTAAGTATTGTTCCGACCAACTCATTCGCGTTAATTTGCATTCGACCGACCGAACACACCGACGTATTATCCTTTTGCCATGAACAATCTTGCGGAGGTCATTTCAGTGGAAAGAAAACTGCGGCCAAGGTGTTACAATGTGGTTTTTACTGGCCTACCCTTTTTCACGATGCACACGAACATTGCATAGCTTGCATTCGTTATGTCGCGACACCTAGGTCGAATTACCAAACGAAATATGATGCCCCTAAATCCTATCTTGATTGTGGAAATTTTTGATGTTTGGGGCATTGATTTTATGGGACCTTTCCCTATTTCTCAAGGTTTTCTATACATTTTAGTCGTTGTAGACTATGTGTCCAAATGGATTGAGGCACTCGCATGTCGCTCAAATGACCATAAGACTATCGTGAGATTTGTAAAAGAAAACATTTTCTCTCGTTTTGGTGTTCCCAAAGCTATCATCAGTGATGGGGGTACACATTTTTGTAACAAAATTTTTGGATTTTTAATGAAGAAATATGGAGTTACTCACAAGGTTGCTACTCCATACCACCCACAAACGAGTGGCCAAGTGGAAGTCTCCAATAAAGAGATAAAGTCTATTATGGAGAAAATTGTCAACCCATCAAGAAAGGACTGGTCTCTCCGCTTATCGGATGCCTTGTGGGCATACCGAACAGCATTTAAGACACCTATAGGGATGTCTCCTTACTGCATTGTTTTTGGAAAACCTTGTCATCTACCAGTTGAACTTGAGCATCGTGCCCTTTGGGCCATCAAAAGCCTTAATTACAATATCATCGAGGCAGGCGAGAAGCGAAAACTACAATTAAATGAGCTGGAGGAGATTCGGAGTGATGCTTATGATCTCTCGAAATCCTACAAAGCTAATATGAAAAGAGTGCACGACAAGCACATTTTGCGTAAAGATTTCAAAATTAGCCAAAAGTTTTCTTGTAACTCAGTTACACATCTTTCCCGGTAAATTGAAAACACTATGGTCCGGTCCTTTCATTGTGTCACCGTGAAACATTATGGGGCAATTTCTTTGCTTAATCCAAAGATAACAGATGAATTTCAAGTCAATGGACAATGCCTAAAACATTACCACAATTACGCCACCGGATGTTGAATGCGGACTTTTCTTGAAATCCAAGATACACTTTCTAGATGTTTTAGTTTGGCGTCTCAATCTTGTTTCTATAGAGGGTATGCCATTTTGGTAGCCGGGCCATCTTCTATCTTATGATCTCCAAAGTTCTTTGAAGTGTGTGGTTGCAAGCGCCGTAACCTTAGTCCACGAAAACTCTTTTTCAGAACTGAGTATAAATGTCTTCTGCAACACGAGCAAACGTACTTTTTGGTAAATGATGGGTACCTAAGATTTCACCTCCTTCCTTCTCTTCCCTTTTCTACTCTCTACCTCGCGAACTTCAGCTAATCATTTGGTGTAAGTCTCACTCATCATGAATAGGAAATGGTCGTAGTTCTTTTGCTCGTAAGCGGCGTCTTGCTGAAGGATGGGCTGGTGTATGCATTGCCAAACACCCTTCCTCGTCTAGGCCCGACTTCCTATCCGATACTAGCCAGGTTTAAGGTATACTTTTGTCGACACCAGTACGCGGGATAATCTTCGCCACCGCGCCATTTCTCCCACAGGTTGGGATTCGTCTTGAGAATCTGACGTTAAAAGACTCGATTCGTCTTAAGGATCTGACGTTAAAAGACTCGACTCGTCTTGAGGATCTGACGTTAAAAGACTTACCTTGTAGATATGTTTATATTGTTGCCTTTTCCCTTTGCATTAAGTTTTGCACATGGGATTCGTGTCCAACCTCAGATGTTGCAAACTTGGAACACAAACGGGCAATGGATTCCACCAGACCAACCCTAGAATTGGTTACTTTGAGTCCCTTGGGGCAGTTTGAGGATAGCCGTATGTAATAAGGGCAATTTTATTAGACCATAGCGCGCACGGTCCAGGATGGTACCGTCCTGCCCCTAACCCCATAATACATAGAGGTGAAGCCACGACCGGGCGGATTGGGTTCGCTCGAGCCGACATGACAGTTGTCTATGGTTATAGATGGTGACTCTTCTGGACATCCGGTGTTCTTCACGTTTATCTCCTTTGTATATAAATAAAATCTTTGTTTATAAATAAAACACCCTCCTTCTTTTCAAAAATCTTGTGACCTTTGAGGATGACTCTTACAATTGGATAGCATTTTTTGTGCCGATCATTTTGATATCTCATTCGTCCAATTCGGAGTCCAAACGAGTCGTGGGTAAGCATTTTGATTTTTTTAGGCTTAAATTGGGCTTTAGGCTTGATTTGGGCTTCGGGAAAATTTTTGGCCCAACCAAAATATCGATTTCTCGGTCCATTTAAACACAAAAAACCAGAAAACACGCATCACATTTACATCATTCTTCTTCCTAAAAAACCGGATCTTGCACCCTCTCGATATAGTCTCGCACGAGATAGGCCCACACTAAAACCAGGTCTCGCGCGAGACCCCCACATCTCCGACCAAGTTTTCCTTCCGTCAAAACATCCCAATTCTTCCCCTCATCAGTAATCAATAGCCATCCTCTCTCTAAGACCAGTAATGGCCGGAAACAGGCGGATTTGTGTGGAATTTTTTTTTGGAAATTTGTTTGAAAACGGAATGTTTGCTCCATTCTTTGATCACGAAATTCACTCTAGAGGATGGGAGAGTTTGTTATATGCCAATGGAGGGCTTTATTCCAAGGATTTGGTGATGAAATTCTACGACAATGGGAGCTTTAATGGCGACCATTTTTGGGTCACCGTCGAGGGTGTGCGCCACGAAGTCATACCTGTGTTGCTCTCCGGGATCACGGGCATTCCTCTTGTCGACCACGTACTGACTCAGCAGCAGTCCGTGTACCCACGGACTTACGACCTAATGCTCGACACGCTAATTGAGGGAGAGTACGACATCGACGAGAAATGCGCGTATCAGCGCTCGGTGCGACGAAACCAGCTGGCTGTGACTCAATGGCTAGGACTGAACGTCATTGGCACCTCGAAGCCTACGGACATCAACAAAACCTTCCTCCACCTTCTCTGAATCCTCCAGGAGCGAAAGGGTAACTTCTGCATCGTTACCTTTCTTTTTGATATTATCACACATGCTACTCTTAGGTCAGCCCCTCTTGCCATTCTAGTAACGCAAGTTATGATTAATCTGGGTTTTCTGTCCGTCATCCCACTACTCCCTATACCACAATATGAGAATATGCTTGTCTTCAAGAAATGCATACAAGACCCTTGGGAACCCACAGCACCTAAGGCTGCCGAGCACGCTAGCGTAGGATCCTCTCACCCACCCTACTTTGATGAGACTGCCATGAGTAAGATCACCCACCCCATAGAGGCCTTACGTGCTATGAACAGTGGTCTGAGAGACATGTACACTCACCAGGTATCGATGAGACGTACCTTGGGCGAGTTAAGGACAGATATGACCACTCGCCACGAGTCGATGACAGACAGCATGTGCGAATTCCAGCAGGAAATGAGAGCTTCCATGACTGCATTTCAGGACAATATGCTTACTTTCGCGAGAACCGGTTCAAATAATGTTCATGGCGAGCAAGCATCGATTCGAGCTCGGTGATGGACTCTTGGTGATATCCGGGGAGCGGTTAGCCTCCACGGGGAGCTCGTCTTGCATGACATCGCGGGACTCCCCGGTTCTTCTTCTGCTGCGGCCCAGGGATTACGCTCTGACACCTAAGGATCATCAGTAGCTAGATTTTTTTTTTCCGGTCTTGTATAATATTTATATCAGATACTTTATTTACGTGTTTGCATTTTCCAGCTTAATAGTAGATGGTTCCTAAATATTTCTATCTTGATATATTAGTTATATCTAATATTATAGTATATAGGTAGGAACATATATTGGTAATAATAAATTATATACATATATATATATATAAATATATATTTTAAATGTCATACTTAAACAACAAATTTTAACGTAAACTAACGTTTTATAAAACGTTCAGAAACCGATAATGAAAATGCATAAAAAACGGTCAGAAAACGGTCATGAACCACATCTAAAAAACGGTCAGAAAACGGTCATGAACCACATCTAAAAAACGGTCAGAAAACGGTCAGAAAATGGCAATTTTCTTTCTATAAATAAGTTCAACTCTTCCTCCATATTCACTCATTTCATATTCTTCCCTCTACACTTCTTATTCTAAAAAACGTTTTTAGATCACTCCAAGCTCAAGATTCATGGATGCACTAGAAAAGTTTGAGCAGCAGCAGATTGAATATGCTACTCAAGTCTTCATGCTCGGTTGTTTTATTATAGTCATGTTGTTAATGTTGCTCAGAAGTCTTAGACGTGCCTAGGACATTATGAGCTACCCATTGGATCACAGATAATTGGTTCTTTTGTAAAGATCGCTGATAAACAATACAATTTTTCCGGTTGTATTTGCCGTGAAGGATAGTTGCAAACATCAAACGCCGGATATTATCGAAAGGTGAATCATGAAGGTGTACTCCTTGGTTTGTAATAGGAATTTGAAGTATCTCAGAGATGATTTCCATAGTCAATTCATGTTCGCATCCGTTAGCACGGACAAAGAATTGTCCATTTTGGAAATAACCGCTTTTATAAAATAACAAGACCAATTCTCTGGAATAAAATGCTTGCTTATGGTGTAAAAGAGGGTACCATTTAGGTTTACAGTATGAATCAAACAAGGGTGGGTGGGTTTAATGGGACTTAAAAATGACTAATTATACTATGAAAACAATGCTAAAGTGAAACTAAGACGGTAGCGGCGCCATTTGATAATACATAAAACATAAAAGATAATTGTTTACCTACGAAATGAACAATGAAACTCAAAACGTAAGTAAACTATAACTTATACGAGTCTATATTTATCAATGTTTCTACTCTCAATTCTATCGAAATAGAGTGGAGTAACAAATTCGTTCCACTCCTAGTTCTCTAGCATGGAATGATTTCAATCTTAACTAATCGGTCTTAAGTCTAATGAGAGGTTTACGAGGGGAATTCAATACTACGAGGTGAATTAAATTAACAAGTTATGAATAACGAAATGCTACGGAATACTGAATGTGAATATAAATAAAGAATTAGAGGGGAATTGATTCCACCTCGAATCCAACTTAATCACATAGCATAGACTGTTGTAATCCAATTCTTACGTTCTTACAGTAAGAATTGCTCGTTCTAATCCCTAATTAACATGACATTTCTACCAATTATAACTAGCATGTGAGGTCGTCCACCCATTCTCATGGCGAAACACGACCTTCTAGAATGGAATAGACTCTATGACGATTCTACACTTATACAACTAAGCTTTCATCAAGGCTTCATCAACCCCTCTAATTGAGGTTTAGCCTTGATTCATCAAACCATCATTTCCCATATTATTATAACTAAACATCATATCAAAATTCTAACTTGACTAATTTAACTAACAATACTTCAATCTAATTTAACAACTCAGAAATGATAATCAACAAGAATTAAAACTAGATCTATAATTTGAAATTACAAAATCGAAATTGACAAAATAGCTATTTTATTTATCAAACTAATTAAGAACAATGATTCTAAGAGTTTAATCTAAAACAAGAATTTAATTGAAGATAAACTAAATTAAAAACAATTAAATCTAGATCTAGAATTATCTATATTTTTAGGTCTAATTAGCTACCATTAACAAAGAGCTAAGCTTTTGTTTTTATATGTTTCCAGATCCAAAAATCGTGGATGGGCTTGGAGCCATGTTTTGGGCCAGAGAATCAGGCCCAAAACCCAATTCTTTCAGTCCAAAAAGGCCTCTTCAGCTGCAGTTGGCTTCAACAGACTTTTTGTCCACTTTTTCTCCTCTGATTGGGTCAAGGCTTAGACCATTAGAAAGCTCTTTCCGAACCGATCGTTTTGACGTAAGGTAGGCCCAATTCCGAGGTCTGAGTGCAAAGATATGGTCTTCGGAAGTTCTGTTGACTTTGTGCACTGTTTCTGCCCGCGTGGACTTTGACTTTTCATCTTTTGACCAGGCTTTACAGAGGCTTTGTCTTCTTGAAAATTGGCCTTTAATCGCAGAACTCCTTAGCAACCGACCTTTGCTCCTTTATCTCGCTAAAGTGGCACATTTCTGCATATAATGGACTTTGAAGCCCCGAAAAGCATAAAACACGAAATCGGTATTAACTCTTAATTATTACTCACATAATTGGTCTAAAAGTATGATCAAGTTATTACAGGGTTAAAACTACAGTTTTGGGCTCTTATCAAACCACCCCCAAACAGCATTTTGCTTGTCCTCAAGCAAAGATGAGAAATTAGAATAAGTGACCAAAAATGGAGTTCTATCTACTCGTTTATTTGAAGTCGATTGCATTGACCATATGCAACAAGGCCTTAAACCACTAGGAATTCCCTAGTGGACGAGTTATAGCCTCATGAGAGTTTTCCAGTGAAGGTACTCACAAACTTCATCTATACTACAATGACTAAGAAATAAAACTATTGTTTCCTCATTCATGTCTCAACTATCTATACATCTCACTAGCAATTGAATAAGAATAACTAAGTCAAAAACCTAAACTAATATATGCATAATAATCAATCATCTATGATACAAATATATATACTATGAGTAATACTATGAAATGCCTAGCAGGTTCGTTTATGAAAACTCGGAATAGCGTCCTTAAGTAGGTCCTCACATAATTGTCAAGACAAAAACCACTCTGATTTTTCCGCTCAAGTTTCGCTACTCCAGTGTGTAGTGGGCACACTTTACCTTACAATCTCAATGACAACAAGGAAGCCGGAATCGATCAAACACATCTGCCACTTACTATCACACTAACCTATTCCTAATTGAGCTAGATGTCTTTATTAGGTGTTGCGGGGATTAGGAGATGGTTTAAGAAGGAAGGAAATGGATATTCAAAAGGACAAGTCTGAGATAGTAGAGTCTTCATATTATGTAATTTAGAGAAAACCTTGTTATTTACTTTTGCTTCTACACTTTGTTTCCATCCTGAGCCATATTATTATTTTTTTTCTTTGGCTTTTGACTCCTTTTATTCTTTTTTTTTTTTGGAGTTTTTATTTTATTTCTATTTTTATTTTTCTTTTCTTTGGATGGAAACTTCTTTTATTTATTTTCTGAAGCAATTAACTAACTTTTGTTTACACCGGTTTTTCTCTTACTTCTTTCTTCCTAATTCTATTCTCAGACTTATTCTAGATTGGGTAGGTTGATTTTTTTATTTTTGTTTTGTTTTGTTTTTGTAACAGGGTAAAGGATTTGTGGGTTATGAAAGGCTAAAGAAAGGCTCGAGAGGGGCTTAATTAGCGGAAAATAATTCATAGGTTTGAATTTCTGGCTATATCGATCCAAAGAGGGCCTAAATTCTCGCTTAGGATATGGCATAGTGATCAAGCAAGTGGGCGTGTGATTTCTCTATCCGATTTTACTTCTCCCTTGTGTCATTTCTCAAATGTTTAAACTCATATAAGGCTTTAGGCTATATTCTCACAGGATTTGTAGAATAAGTACTCTAGCCTAGATTTCAGAAACTTCTTCACTAACAAATCAAAGATAGTCATGTAATATATTTATAGATAGATGCAAAGATTATTACCTACATATTAACCTAAGTTTCTAACAATTATTCTCGATGCAAAAGCTACATTGAGACTTCTAGATTGTTAAGAGCATAGAGAAAGAAAACAATACCAATATTCCTAAGTGTATAGCATAAACTTATTTATTTATATTTTTTTAAAATTTTTTAACTTGAAAACAAATGCATGTTATACATATCTATATCCTAGCAGGATGCCTTAATTACACGCGTTTCTATGCCCCCAACAAGAAGCATGCTTTGTCCTCAAAGCATTTAAATAAAGAGGGTAGAAAAAATACCATGGAAGCGTGAAATTCGGAACATCTGCAAAACAAGGTTAGAACATACTAATATAGGGAAAATAAAAAATCTTGGCGCTAACTCTATAAGAGTTCCACCCATTATGGGGTTAACAGAACTAAATTGCTTGGGACATAAGCAGACAATAACAAAACTAAACACTTACCTTATCTCCCGCTTAAGCATTCTCCTCCTCATTAAAGAGATGAGGTTCCTTCGCATCCTGCCAGTCCATTATACCTTGCCAAGCTTGTCGCCATTTATCATCTACTAATGCTAACCTGTTAAGTGTTATTATGCCTGATGGGATGTACGGGGCGACCAAATGAGGCTGCACCTGCCATCCCGGCCAAGTCATTTTTCGCAATGAACGAACCACCCAATTGGTGGGTCTCATGACTTCAACCCTTTTCCAATCTGTGAATTGTGCACAAAATACATGTAAACAACTATGCATGATGCGGCTTACCAAAACAGGCATAAGAAGATACTTACGCCTCATGCTTTGGGCTCTCTTAAGACTAGCGACTAAAACTCGGGGAATGTCATATCGGTGACATCCCTCATTCGCGAGGAAAATGTCACCAGCGATCTTGTTTGCGAAATGAACGCCATTCCCCAAAATATTCATCGGGATGAATAACATGGTGGTGCCTACGTTTAGGGAAAGGCTACCGGTGGCAATGCTATATAAGCCCACGGTCCATTACTCGAAATACTCCTCTCCCATAATACTCATGGAAATATGTATAATCATAAAGGTATGCATTATCGGTCATATATGCCCATGTGTGAACAGGGATCGGTATTGGTAATCCACGAAACTAAAGCGACCACATTTTTATTGAATTCTAGTGTCGTGTCATCGACTCTGACGGAGGAGAATTCTTGTTCTCCATCCCGATTACAATAAAATTTAGCGTGGTCGTAGAAATAAGCGATGGTAAGTGGTGAATATGAATCGTCATCACTTACCCGTAGATGGCGCATCATCCTAATCGGGATCCCGTGGCCGGAACCAATGTCCATAGGTCTCGGTTCCCAACACGCCTTCGAAAGACTATTCGTATGACTATAGGAGAAGTCATCTCAACGACTCTTTGAACAGTTCAAAAATCCTGGAATGACCCTCGAAAAATTGGAATTTTCCGTGTTTCACGAGGCGCGGTGCGCTTCGTGGGTTTTGAAGTTACAGTGTTTGGGCACGAGTCGCTCTTCACTTGGGCGCGGTGCTTCCCCGAAAGTAAAATTTCTGGAAGTGTCACGAGTGCAGGTGCACTCTCTTGATCGGCAGCAACGCACGCTCGTAAGTCTTTGAAGCGAAGTTTAGAGGAAAAAAAGGAAAAGCTTGGAGTGAAAGGTGAGGGATGATGGTGGGGTGTAGTGTGGTTTGTTAGTGTAGAATGAAGGGGAGTTTAAATAGGTTCCGAAGCTTCCAAAAACGAATCGACAAGTTACCAAATTGTTTTAAGGCAATTTCGAAATAGAAAAATTCAAACCCGAAAACGGAAACAACCCATCTTCTTGATTTTCTAAAAATCATGGTATATTTTATCTTTGGATTTAGAATAGTAACTTCTAAACTATCCTAGATTTCATGCTACCACCACACAAAAATCATAGATATGCGGTATCGGCCAAATTCTCAACCTTTCCTCCAAGGCAACTTTTACAAAGATGATGATCATATAACGAATTATGCTCGGTATAAATATTACCATCCCCAAACAAGCTCGGGAAGGTGGGATTAATGATAAAAACAAAGCGTAACTTCGAAAATAACCAATTATATTAAAACTAAAATTTAAAACCAAACAACATAAAACAGACACATGAATATTTAATTTTAACAACTGAATTGAAATCCAACTAAAAAAAAATCAAAACAATGAAATAACAGCGAACACGAACTGCTGGTGAACCCCTAGCCATGTGATGAAGATGGACCCTGAGATGGAGATTAGTCCTGGGATGAAGAATGGCTTGAGCCATCTGTCCTTTCCGGCGGCGCCATGCCTCCTCGGACTTCGACTAAAAACAGAATCCTCCACGGGTGGCATGCGTCGTAGCATCTCTATTCGGAACAAGCGTTGTGCTTCCATCTCAGTCCTGAGTACTGCATACTGGGCTTGGTGATGCTGGTGGATAGTCTCCAAGTTAGACAAGATATCGTCCTGACCCCTTTCGAGCATTTCAAGTCTCGTCTAAAGGTTCGTTTGCTTATTTCGAACTACAATCTGTCTATCTCGGATATCTTCACAAATACCATAAACGCAATGCAAGCCAGTTTGCAACACTTGCATGCGTTCTAAATTAGAACTACAACTATCTAATGCATTGTCATCCAGACATGTCATATCCTCCCTCTCATCCTCCGACTCAACCACATTTTCTTCAGACAACGGCCAAGTCTCTTGGATGCAATCCGTATAGATACTTGCATTAGAATGCAATTTGATCTTAATAGGAGCAGATTTTGCGACAGCTCTAAAGGAGAGCATGATCTTAGTGATCAATCAATACGGAAGAGGGCAAGCTCTTTCCCCAACTCCTCTAATCACATTAAACATTAAATCGAGGATGCAGAAATTATACTTATTCATTTGCAAAATCCAGAACGAACGTCACGGACATTGCGCATCCCGATATCGCGGACTTTGTCTTTCCCCGGGGGCGTTCCTACCAATCCACCGAGCTCTGGTGCGTTAATTGGTTCTCGGGGTTGGATCGGGGGACGAATGAGATGTTGGATTGTATTCACCCTCCACGCCGATTATCTTTCATCAAAGTAAGAACTCCATCTTAATCGATTCCTGAATGGTCGTTTCTAGGTTGCTTTCAAAGCGTAATTCCTAACAGCTTCGACCAAACAACCGCCTCGTTACTTCCTTCCTCGTTCTGTTACCTTAATGAAAATCCTATCCCCTCCAATTCTCGCTTCTTATAAAACTGTTCTACCAAATCATAGTGATAGAATTCCTCGGTCGAAATACCACAAATCGCTTCAATCCCTCCTCATCATCTCCGCGTCGTAAAATGGCGCGAAGCTGTCGGCAGCAAACACGTGCTCCGGCAAAATTCTTCGTCGTAGCGCCATTGAAGTTTTTGAAACAACCAATGGTTTTGTAGACCGGGGGAGGCGAGTTTGATGAAAAACAACTAAAACAACGGTGGTGGTGGCGGGGTGGATGCGGTGGCGAGGTTGGAACTTGAATTGGTGGCTGTTTTTTGAGTTTTAAAATTATTGGGGTTGGTGGTGGTAATGGTTTGGAGAAGATTTCAATTTGATTTAAATGCTTGGCGTGGGTGTAGTTAGGTTTTCTTCTCTCTTTCTTTTTTTTTTTTTTTTTTTTTTTTTGGTGTTCAAGGTTTGTTTTAAACTTTGGTAACCGGCGGGATTGGAAAAGGAAAGAAACTGTGCGTTTTTGGGAAGGAAGGGGGCGCAGGTGCGCTGCTAGTGCGCGCGAGTTTGGCCCCAAGCCCAATTTGAATTCGGTAATTTTCCGATTTTTCGCGCAATTTCAAATTCAATTTGCCGCTTCGTTACTGGCCCGATTTTGGCGAATGAGTTATGGAAATGACCAGTAGAGAATTTCCAATCCAATGATCCATAAAACACTCAATTCTAACCATGGGTGATGTATAAGAAGGTGAAAAAACGCCTCAAAGTGCATGTGTGACGTAAGTTATGCGAACAAAGGAATTCTAAGTTTTAGATAACGTCAACCCAAATGAACTACACTACTGGGCCTAAGCAACACAAATGGAAAGTTTGAACAATCCGGATGGAAAGACCGACTGCCCACCCCCAAACAAATTTCTAAACACAAATTTTGTTCTAACGTGGGTCGTTTAAAGTCAGATTCCCAAGACTTGTTGGATTGCTATTTCTACGATTTAGAAAATTTTTTTTTTTTTTTTATTAGTTTATTATAAGAAAAATGAAAAACAATAAATACATAATTCACCCCATAGAGGAACATGACTAAAAAACCGAGAAAACATGCAAAAGTGGAAAACGTGAATTATGTTAACCGTGGACTTAGGATCCGTACTTACTGCCACACACACTCCATAGGGAGGGCCCGGTTACCTGAATGGTGCACTTACCACTATATGGAAGTGAAAGGAAGTACACCAAATGACAAAGGTCAATCCTCATAGACGGTCCTGTAAAAGGACTTCCCCATACATCGGGGGCGAAGTTAGTGAAAATGTTTTAACCGTTGACCATTAACTTGAAAGGTACTGTTGTTATTGGGATTTACCAAGGTGATTGCCCGTAAGGGGGTGACTTGATAACTTAAAATGGACCAGACCAACGGGTTTTAGTTTCCACAGGAAAATATGTAGATGGGAGTTGTAAAGCAAGACCTTTTGACCGACCACAAACTCTTTGCGCAAGATTTGCTTATCATGAACACGTTTCATGTTAGCTTTATAATCCTTCGTGAGATCGTAAGAATCGCTACAGATTTCTTCAAGCTCATTCAATTGCAACTTGCGTTTGATACCTGCCTCATCAATATTGAAGTTAAGGCTTTTTATAGCCCACAGAGCACGGTGCTCTAATTCAACGGGCAAATGACATGGTTTCCCAAATACAAGTCTAAAGGGAGACATACCTATAGGAGTTTTGAAAGCGTTATATCGCCCATAAGGCATCCGATAGACGCCTTGACCGATCTTTCCTATTAGGGTTTACAGATTGTTTCTAAAATCTTTTTGATTTCCCTATTAGAAACTTCTACTTGTCCGCTAGTTTGTGGATGATAAGGAGTTGCTACTTTGTGTGTAACTCCATACTTTTTCACTAGGGATGCAACAACTCTGTTGCAAAAATGTGTTCCACCATCACTAATGATGGCATTAGGAATGCCAAACCGACAGAAAATATATTCTTTAATAAAAAATACAACGGTCTTATGTTCATTGCTACGGCAAGCTAGGGCCTCTATCCATTTAGACACGTAGTCCACGACAACTAGAATATAAATGAAACCGTGGGAAACAGGGAAGGGACCCATGAAATCAATTCCCTAAACGTCAAAAATTTCTACTATCAAGATTGGATTTAATGGCATCATATTACGCTTCATGATTCGCCCAAGTTGTTGGCAACCAATACACGTCTTGCAATGCACTTGGGCATCCTTAAAAAGGGTAGGCCAATAAAATCCACATTGAAGAACTTTAGCGGCTGTTTTCATCCCACTAAAATGGCCACCACACTCTTTGTCATGGTAGAACGATAGAACTTCATTATATTCCCACTGGGGAATACAACGACGAATAATCTGATCCGCCTGATACTTAAAAGGTAGGGCTCATCCCAAGAGTATAACTTAACTCGGCCAAGAACTTCTTATGTTCATTTCTTGACCAATTATAAGGCATAACATCAGCAGCTAAATAATTTACAATGTCAGATACCATGGTGTTGAAAAAAATAGCATACTGATGCTCATCGGGAAGCGAGAGTCCCAGTATAGATTCGAGAATCACTATTATCGCTGTTTGTGAGTCTAGATAAGTGGTCGGCAACTACGTTTTCAACCCTTCTTTTGTCCTTTATTTCTAATGTGAACTCTTGCAGGAGAAGGATCCATTGGATTAATCTCTGCTTAGCATCATTCTTTCCAAGAAGGTACTTAAAGAGTTGCATGGTCCGTGTAAACTAAAGTTTTAGAACCAACCAAATAAGGATCTAAACTTATCTAAAGCATAAATGGACAGCTAAGAATTCTTTTTGGTAGTTGAATAATTCCGTTGAGCATCGTTTAAGGTTTTACTAGCATAATAAATAACAGTGGACTTATTATCTAGTTTTTGTCCCAAAGATCGCACCAACCTGCATAGTCACTAGCATCACACATGAGTTCGAAAGGTTTAGACCAATCGAGAGGCTGTATAATTGGTGCAGAGGTTAGGGCAGCTTTTAAAGTTTCAAAAGCCTGCTTACAGTTAAAATTAAAATCAAAGATTGCATCTTTCAAAAGCATATTAGTTAAAGGCCTAGCTATTTTCGAGAAGTCTTTAATAAAACGCCTATAAAAACCTGCATGGCCTAGAAAGGCTCTAATATCACGGACAATCCATGGTTTAGGTAGAGTCGCTATTTTATCTAGTTTGGCCTTATCTACTTCGATACCATCACTAGATACAATGTGACCTAGTACTATGCCCTTTTTCACCATGAAATGACACTTTTCCCAGTTTAAAACGAGGCTCTTTTCTTCACACCGTGTCAAAATCTTGGACAGGTTAGACAAACAGTCTGTGAAGGAGTCTCCATAGATAGAAAATTCATCCATGAAAACTTCCATAAAGCGCTCTACCATGTCACTAAATATATGAAGCATACACCGCTGGAAGGTACCAGGAGCATTACAAAGGCCAAAAGGCATTCGTTTATAGGCATACGTTCCAAATGGATATATGAAGGTAGTCTTTTCTTGGTCATCAATATCAATAATAATCTGAAAATAGCCTGAGTAGCCATCCAGAAAACAATAAAAAGCATGACTAGCTAGGCGTTCGAGCATCTGATCTATAAAAGGTAACGGAAAGTGATCCTTCCTTGTCATAGCATTTAAACGTTTGTAATCAATACAGATTCTCCATTTCATAGGACCTTGTGTGACAACATAGTCACCCTTTTCGTTACGTACCATGGTAACTCCCGATTTCTTAGGAACTACATGAATGGGGCTTACCCATTCGCTATCGAGAGATTGGTATATGATACCGCGCGATCGAGTAATCGTAAGACTTCTTCCCTAACCACCTCTTTCATGGCAGGGTTCAAGCGACGCTGAGGTTCGCGAGAAGTCTTCGCGTTATCCTCCAAATGGATACGATGAGTGCAAACATTAGGGTCAATTCTCTTAATGTCGGCTAGGGACCAACCAATCGCAGACCGATGTTCCCTAATCACCCGGATTAAATGTGTCTCTTCTTTCTTAGATAACAGAGAAGATATAATTACCGGATGACTACCATCCAGATCAAGTTGAATATATTTTAACTCCGGGGGAAGAGGTTTAAGCACTGGGGTGGAAGGAAAATCAATAGATGTTTCGTCAGGGTCCTCATTTTGCATAATGAATACTTGCTTAGGTAGCATGTCTTCATACTCAGTATATGGAGCAACCAAAGGGTCTACAATTGGTGTGGACTCAAGGATGGTGTTGACTTCCTCTAAGTAGGAGTCATTTACAAAATCTGAAGTTCTAAAAGAAAGGAATTTGTACATATTGTTTTCGAAAAATGTGTTTTAAAATAATCTTGAGCTAAGCTCTCGATCATGCTAACCTCCCCATCTATAGACGAATCTGGTAACTGTTTTATCATTTTAAAAACATTTACCTCAACAGTAAGATGGCCAAAAGATAAGGACATCTTACCATCGCGGCAATTTATAAGCGCGTTGGCAGTTGCCAAGAAGGGGCGCCCTAAGATGATCGGTGCAGAGTCGTTAGCGACTTCTGTATCGAGGATAACAAAATCCGCAGGATAGTAGAAATCCTGAACCTTAACAAGCATGTTTTCCACTACACCCTTAGGATACTTAATTGACCTGTCCACTAATTGCAACGTTATTTTTGTAGGTTGCATTTCCTGTAGACCTATTTGTTTATACAAATAATACGGGAGTAAGTTAACACTCGCCCCCAGGTCTAATAAAGCGGTCGTCGTGTGGGAATCTCCTAAGGTGCATTTTATTGTAGGATGACCAGGGTCCTTGTACTTAACAATTCCATTATTTTCGGATAAAGTTGGGAACTGTTCAGTTAGAAAGGCGTCTTTAGGTATGTTTGTCTTATGCCTAGTAGTGCACAACTCCTTAAGAAACTTAGCGTGGTTAGGTAGCTTTTTAATAGCTTCGAGAAAAGGAAGGTTTATCGTTAGATTTTTGAAAATGTTCCTAATCTCCTCAAAGTTTGTATCCCTGGTTAGCATTTCTAATTTCTAAGGGAACGGTGGTTTCGCTCTATATTTAGCGTATGGCTCAACTTGATGTGTAACCTTGGCTTTCTGTTTCTTAGTTTGTTGTTGAACTGGTACCTCTACAGTGGTAGGCTCTTCAGTTTCTATTTCGGTATCTAGTTCGATATCCGGTGTAGGGAGTACTGATGGGGTAACTATAGGCATAGTTACTTTGTTATCAACCACTCTTCCAGAGCGGAGAGTGGTGATGGCATTAAGGTCACCTACGATTGTAGTTTCCGTACTAGTATTACCGTTTACCTCAAAAGTTGTGTTTGCTGTTTTAGGGTTTGTTATCGCTTGTCCTGGAAACACGCCTTTTGGTTGGGTTTTCTCTTGGGCTAATTGTTGTATGCCCTGATTTATGGATTGTAAGATCTGTTGGTTTGATTGAGTCATTGATTGGAAAAGTTGTTGGGTAACCTGTATAAAGGCGTCGATACGATCCGGTTGTGTAGGTGTAGTAGTCACAGGTGGTGCGACTGGAACTATCTCACGTTGATTATTTATGGGTGGGTTGTGATAGTTACTATTGTTAACCGGAACGATACCTCTATTGGCATTATAACTATTATAATTACCTTGACCTTGTGTTAGACCTTGTCGTGGTTGCGCTTGGTTGCTATAATTATTATAATTTCCCTGACCTTGTCCTTGTCCTTGCCTAGGTGGAGCTTGGTTATAGTTGTTTGCTTGCCTAACATTTTGGTTATTAAACCCTAGAGGTGTAACTTGTTGATTGTTTCGCCAACTAAAGTTGGGATGTTGTCTCCATGGGGCATTAGGAATAGGATAGCTATTAATGGAGCAAACATTATCTTGCTCTAATTGTTGTTGTTCATAGGCGAGAGGACAATAGGAGTCAGGGTGCTCAGGACACTATACCAAAACAGTACATTCCTAACGGTCAGAAACTGTTACTAAAAATATTTGTAACGGTTTTTTTGCGTCACAGTTTTGGCGTTTCTAATGCGTTATTAATATTTGTAACGGTTTAAAACCGTTACATAATTATTTATTGTAGCGGTTTTTTCCGTAACTAAAAATATTTGCTAACGGTTTTATGTGCTTAATTGTGTTACTCTTTTCTAACATTAGTAACGCTTTTATAGAGTTCGTAACGCTTTTTTACCGTTACTCGTTTTTAACAACAGTAACGGTTTTATAGTATTAGTAACGCTTTTTTGTGTTACTCTTTTCCAACAACAGTAACGGTTTTAGAAAGTTAGTAACGTTTATTTATGTAATTGATTTATAGAATTTGTAACATTTTGGTAACGGTTTTGTTGCTTTGTAAGTGTTACTTATTACAAAGCTTAGTTACGGTTTTCCACCGTTACAAAACTATTTCATATGTAAAAAATAATTTCCCCAAAACCACTCTTTTTGGGGAGACTACTAACCTGCATAAAAGATGTCCCCACTTATTGGGTATTCTACAATCGTCCATAACATAAACAAAAAATCTCACAAGTACATCTAATCACATAATTTTTATTAAAATAATATCACAAAAACGTCTTTTCATAAATAAGACTTGTCACGAATGAAATATACATTGTTTTCCAAATCAATGGGAATTGTCCCTAAACTCAAGCTCTCATGTCATTTGTACAGAACTCCCACTTTCAATAGTTGCAAGCATCAGGGGATGACTTTGGGATGGTATCATCAGAAAAGTCCTTTTCATAATATACACCAATAGAAATAAATAAAAATGAGTCAGGCAGTAGAAAACAAATATGTATAGAAATATACTTATATCATTATATCTTATTCTTAAGTAGTAGCTCCTTATACTCAAACTACAAAATTCAAAAAAGAGAGTATGGTAATAGACTAGTAGCAATAGAAGCATAGTATTGAAAGTTTATGTAATGCCCCAAAACCCTATAACCTTGTCAGACACCTTGATGAAAGACATAAAAATTTCGGCAAAATCTCCTTTGTATTTTCAACATTTCTTAGACATAAATCCCGTCATAACCTGAAAATCAAATAATATACTTTCATATCTCAGACCTCGATCGTAAACCTAACTACTCAAATATATATTGATTCGTAGAACCAGCTACTTAACCATCTCGACCAATGCCAGTTAAGTCAAATAACTAATCCTCGAATCAAAAGGACACTATATACACTAGTATACTGCATTGCAGTGGGGGCATGAGCGGAGCGGGGAAGATTTTTTTTTAGGGGGTTTCAAGAATATGAAATGTCCATCTTACTTAGGTTTAAACGTTTTTTATGCTTTCATACATAGCTTGACTGGATGGGATTGGAATATCAATAAGCTACAAAGAAATCATGAACATACCTTAAGGAGTTTTCCAGCACCCATAACAAAACCGGCATCAGTGTTTCCAATTCCATTGGCGAACTAGCCAAATGCACCAGCATTGCATGTGTGTAAATCAATACCAAGCAGGACCTGCAAGCAAATTAAATAAAGTCATAAAAGGAACCACAAAAATAAAAGAAGCCTATTGGGAGAGGGAGAGAGAAAGAGAGGCACCTCCCCAAGCCTACAATGATGACATACCTTTATAATCCGGGTTAGCCTGCAATACGATTGAACAAATACTTGATAAATACCAGCAGAATATTAAATTCACTTAGCTGGAAAGATACAAGCGCTTTCATACTTAATGCATAAACATCCTTTTAATTTCTAAATGCAAAAAAGGGTAAGAACTTGGCCTATGTGGCTTGTGTGTGGGCTGTTAGTGGTCTGCAGTGGCTTTTTTGTGGCATGTCAGTAGTATCACTAGACTGTTCAATAAAAGCAGTTGTTTGGGTAGAAGCTCACTCATCTTTGTCTTCGTTCTCATCGTAATTAAATGGAAGTGGTACACACTTAAAATTTAATGTCATCTGTTGAACCGAACCTGGCTAGTAATCTGGGGTCCATCTCCATGTCCAAGTTTTACAAACATTTGCGAGAAGTGTGTCGCCCGAGTCAGTCCGACGAGGAAGACTTCTCTGTATCCTAACTCTGTTCCTTGCTTGAAACCAAATATAAATGGATAATTGACACGATAACACCTAGGTGGGAAAAAAAGAAGAATGCTTCTTTAGACAGACAACAACTTACATCTCAGATATACACACCTTTTTTAACTTCTCATTTCGGTTAGTAACACTTCTTAGAAACAAAGATGTGCTTTATGGTTTGATCCAACAAAGAATCAATGCTACAATCTGTTTCATCACGAAGAAAAAATGTGAATTACTTGAAAGCAAAAGGCGAAAAAAGTCGGTAAAACCACAGCAGAGAACGAGATGATATACTACTATAAAACAAGTATACACCTTTCCACCATTTGGGACAAGCTCTCGTAGCTCCTTAACTTCGATCTTGGATCAACCGCATCCCTCGGTCTTGGCTTTTGAACATCACTACTCCTTAACTTCGATCTTCGCCGATGGGATTTGGACCAACCGAGGAAAAGTTTGACATGGAAGGTCTTTGGTTTAATACCTAAAACTGTCATGGTCTGGCTCAATTTGGGCTCTTGAATTGTTGGAAGATTTAATGTAATTAAGAATTGTGGTTACACCATTAGCTCCAACTGACGTTGATGGAAGGTCATAACTGTTAGTATAAAAATTAGTTTCTCCAAGATCAAGACTGTTTGCTATTATCATACCAACACCACCAGCTCTTTTCACCTCCTGTGACTTGTTAAAAGGCCATCGCATCATGTAAGTTTGTCATGCAAACTACAATCTTGCCTTTCGTTTTCTCCAGCGACAAGAAACCCAGAACGCATAGCCTAAAAGAAAATTTGTTATCAGTTTGACTTATGACTTACGAGTTAAATGCCAATTGAAAATCAAGCAAGATGAATCATTACTTGGCACTAGAATTCTTGGATAGATGGGGTTAAACCACATCACCAGCATAAACTAGAGGGTACATTTTCTTCTCCAGTTTGTAGGGAGATCCTAATTGGCCCTAAAATTAATACAAACAAAATTGATAAATTCATTCAACTTTAATAATTTTTACAGACCTAAAATAAAAGACCCAAGTCCGCTTATTTGCTTGAAAGTACCGTTTAACCCCTACTCAAGTTAACTTCGAGAAATCAAGTATAAATTGGACCAAAAGTATCTCTATTTGATAGATATTAATATGATCACAGATAGTACCTCGATCTTAATGCCATTCCCCAACACAACATGTGAACTAATGATTCTCATTAATTGTACTAGCAAGAACAATCGATGACCCATGGAGCAACATTTTCCTCATGAGAACCACCGGCATGCCCACTATTTCCACCAGAACATGAAACTACAAGCTCCGGACAATTAGCTAATTAAAACTCTTAATCATCTTGGTGCGCACTAAACATTGGACAACATATTTAGGTGATGGAGAGTAAACAAGCCATTTGAGCCACAACAACTATTCGAGTAGATATGGAGTGGGGCCTTTTGGGTTTGTCCGTGAGCTCCTTCCGTAAAATGGAGGTGGATTGTGCGGTCTGCATGCTTCGCCACTAAGATCATGAGAAGGATGACCAGTGCGATTGTATTAGCTAGGGATCTATCAAAAGGTGCACTGAACACACATTTATCATAGAGCCAATGTCCTAAAAGTCTAAAACCTCAGGTTCTTCCCCCGAGAGGCTGAATTTGGGATTCATTCTCTAATATTAAACATCGAAGTATAACTCACGGTGAAAACAAATTCTAGAGTGACCGAAGTTCCCGAGGAATTTGACCATAGAGTTGATTTTCTGACAGGTCTCTACAATATAATATCATTGTTAGATTGGTTCAGAAACATTACACATGTATGTTAATGTAATAAAATAGGAAAAACTGGAGGTTCCTTACATCTCCATAACACTTCTCAGATTTCCAAACTCTGCTTAGGAATGTAACCAAATCAATCTGTTCTTGCTAAGAATTCTAGTGGATAAACATACAAGGCATTAGCTATAACTTGATTTGCTCTTCACAAACAAAGAAGTCCAAAGTCTGTTTCTATAGGCCATTTTGTCAAATTCCTTTATTATAGATCTTATGGCGTCAAGAAAAATTGTGGGTTGACATCTAGTTACACATTACACAAAGAAGCCCGGCCTCTCATTTAAAATGTAAAGAAAAGTAGAGATAAACCAACAGTGCAAAGGTGCATTTTGAACCTGAAATTTATAATTTCAACTTTGACATGTATCCTAAAGCAAATTACTTGTGCTTTGGCATGTATCCTCTACTTATTTGAGCTTCTTTTCAAACTCGGGTGTAATTGTTCGAAAGTCAGCCTCTAAACCTTTAAGTTACATCTCAACAGTTGGCAATGACAAAGTGTCTATTAATTCATCCAAGAAAGTTCGATAACAATCACAAATTTATGCTGAAATGCACTTTAGGTAATAGTTTGGCTACATAAATCCTATAACCATTCTGAAGAAATGAAATTGAACAAATATACTACTGTTTCAATGTCAATATCATGACCTATTTAAGCCAAGAATACATAAAGATTAAATATGGCGTATCCTTCTTTGATTGGTAAACAATGACTAGTATTTATGTATTAATGTATGTGGCATTTCCAGGATAACATGACACGATTAATAAGCCAAGAATCAGGTAGGATGGCATTTGTAGGATGGCGAGACATATGACCAATACATAAAAAAAGGGGTACGGCTGTTAAAAGGATAACATTCTGAACTAGGAAAAAATTGTTGAATAACAGGACTCACAAGGACGTCATGCTCTCAAGTCTTTCAAAACCAGGTGGGATACCTCCACTCAATTTGTTGCCATAGAGATTGTTGCCATTAAATCATGCTCTCTATTTGAATATTCACTTAACCAATATAGGACAAACTATTCAATTCGTAATCCAGTAAATTGGAAATGATCTCAAATGAACACTCTAAAAATATTTACGATCCACTATATTAAGAGGTAATATGATATGCTAAAAAAGAGCACCCCTACTAACCTTGCCAGCCCTTGAAAAGAATTGAAACATGTCTTTTTCATCTGCCTTCAAAGAAATCTGTCATACAAAGCTTAAACTCTGAGAATTGAGTAGAAAAAATGATAAAAATAAGCATAAACATGAATTGGAAAATAAACCAGGTACCTGATATGGAAATACAATCCTTTGATCTCGTTCTGGATCAGCCTCTGCCCTTCGGCTCTACTTCTTCCTTCTTCTCTTTATAACGTCTGCAGGAAACAGTCCAAGGCTCCACCATCCTCCCTCCTCCTTTATCCGGGCTTGGGACCGGCAGTGAAAACCAATTATATTGATTTGCACAGGCGGAGTTAAAAATGGGTTAGTACTTTCTTCAACCTGCTAAGCAAACAAGCATACATATACTGCAATCAAATTTAATAAATAGATATAGTATGAACATATTAAAGTCAATACTCATCCATACCAAAAAAAGACCATAAGTTTGTCAAGTCACTATGACATCCATATTAAATAAAAAACAAACGACATTCAAAACATAAAGTAACCAAACCATACTGAAAAATTCCACGTTCAGAAAGTTTGCATATCCCAAACAACTTATTAAGAAAACTGCATCCTTGACTCGAGCCAAATTAAAGGACCTCCTGCACTAATGCCATCCAAAAATCTAACTCCATCTTGGGGCCCATCGTAAACAAGAGCATCACCAACTAAGACTTCCTCTATGTAGACCTTTTTTCACCTGAGAACTTTTTACGCCATTGCAATCTCCAAATTGTCTCTGTCATGATATACCCTTTAGCAACCACTACACCATCCCTATCTAATAAAGATACATTTGGTGAAGAACCAAAGCGTCCCCAAGGAGGATTCAAATTTGCAAACATATTCATCAAGTTTTGTTGAGTCGAGTGACGAATAGAACTGAACTGACTTCAGTTTAAATTGTTGTTTGGTCAAGACAGTGGTTGAAAGCGATCGGTGTTCCATTGCTTTTGACAGCCTTAAGTACATCCCGACACAATTTATAGTAACAATTAGTTATACATAATGATATTGTATGCAATAAAGCACAAGTGCAAACTGCAAACTCACCTTTAACACTTCCATGACATTAACTAAGGAAGACTTCATCTCATTCATTTCCCTTCAACTCGAATTGGATGAAGAGTTTGCTTGCTTGCAATAATGCCTTTGCAATACCTGTATGCGTTGCAATTGCTTCTTAGACTTGTTGGAGCTGATTCCACGAGTTCTACTCCCTTTGTCGGGCCCAAAGACTTGAGACAACTCATCATTATCGAAGTCTACTTCCATTACACTGCACTCACCACCCACGCTTGCTTCTTTTCTTCTTTTATGAGAAGCCTCCACTTGTTCCTACAATATTAACCACCGATATGAGTAATACAATATGCAACATAGTCTATATACAATACCAACACACAGGTAAGTTCAAGCTTCAATGTTATTAAAACTTACATAATGGGCCTGAGCACTCGCTAATATAGTTCCATCACGACGCTCATGTCCTTTTTTCCAACTATCTACCCGTCCATGTTTTCTGCTAGGATCTTCTTTATCCTACAAAAAAAATCCTTAATAGTTGTTAGCATAATATGATAAGAAATTGTTAGTGCAAGAATAGACACCTACCATTTTATCCAGTTTATGGGCTTATGTGTCCCGCCCATTAGTATGTCGATATATATTCTTTTTGGCATTCTCTGCGTTTCTAGCTCTCACTTCAGCGGTACTCTCATTTCTAACAAACACAGCCCAATGATTTGGGTCCTTACCATTTGGGCATGCTGCAATAGCTTCTTCCACGCTCCCGCACTTACGCAAAATTTCTTTCCGCAGGGCATACTTTGCTGATCTGAACTTGTTTCCGTTTTCGGGTTTGGAATTTTTCTATTTCCGAAAATTGCCTTAAAACAATTTGGTAACTTGCTGATTTGTTTTGGAAGCTCAGAACCTATTTAAACTCCCTTCATTCTACACTAACAAACCACACTACACCCCCACCATCATCCCTCACCTTTCACTCCAAGCTTTTCCTTCTTTTTCCTCTAAACTTCGCCAAGATTTACGAAGCGCCAAGCTTCGAGAGAAGCGCTTACTTCATTACACTTCCAGAATTTTTACTTTCGAGGCGACCAGCGCAAGTTGAGCGTGACTCGCGCTAAACACTCTGAACTCCAAAACCCACGAGCGACCACGCGCTTCAAAGCGAAGCATCATACCCCGCTCTGTGAACACGGAAAATTCCAATTTTCTGAGGGTCATTCCAGGATTTTTGGAACTGTTCAAAGAGTCGTTGAGATGACTTCTCCTATAGTCATACCTGAATAGTCTTTCGAAGACGTGTTGGGAACCGAGACCTATGGACATTGGTTCCGACACAGGATCCTGCAGTTAGGATGGCATCATCTACTGGTAAGTGATGATGATTCATATTCACTCCAGCTTACTGCTTATTTCTACGACCACGTTAAATTCTATTGTAATCAAGATGGAGAACAAGAATTCTCCGTCGTAGTCGATGACACGACACTAGAATTCAATAAAAATGTGGTCGCTTTAGTTTCAGGATTACCAATACCTGATCCTGTTCACACACTATTTCCCGACCAATTATACTGCTTCTTCAAGTTATGGAGGTCCACAGCTGCTGAAAGGGTTGTGACAAGAGCCTCACATGAGGGGTATAATTTTTCTTCTGCTTTTTTCTTATATTCATTGTACCTCTTACCCAAATCAGGTTCTAGAACAATAGGTGGTTCAACATCTTCGGCTTGACTTCCATCGCCTCCACTGAAATCACCCACTAATTCTTCATCCATGCCATAAGCAACATCAACAAAATTCCCTATCCCTAGTCCTTCCTCACTATTTTCTTCTTCAACTCGGTTTACCATTCGATCCTTATATGGGTTCTCACCATGTAAAACCCATACACGATATGTTGATTCTATACCGTTATGAATCAAATGTTTTCTAACTATATCATATGCAAACCTTTTCCTATTTCGACATTTGTTACATGGGCAAGGACACGTGGTCGACGTTTCGTCTTTGCCACTAGTGAATAGAATAAAATCGGAAACCCCCTGCCTATACACATTCCCAAGTCTGTCATTTTCATTCATCCAATCTTTTGGAATCGGTTGAGACATTCTGCAAGTAGCACATCAAGTAAACACAAGGAACAAGTGATAAGGTCAATGTCATTTCCTACTAGCCTGGCTTTTAGCACTATCTGTTTATGAAAATTTGATGCATAACATTCTATAAATATTGAACTATCTCGGTAAACAAGCTAAACGGTGCCTACATTTTAACCATTAAATTACTAAACATGATCAGATGTACTTCAATTGGTAAACACAATTAGATACGAACTACTTGGCACTGGAAGGATTAAGTGTGGACTGATTTCAAACGCTTTACTTTGAAGGCATTATAACATATAAGCACAAAATGAAAGACAAAATAAAAGACTTCTCATTCCCCCCAACACACGTACACTCTACTCAAGATATACACCTTGCTTCATTATAGTTCATTGTAGATTTTATTCCAAAGGCTCAACCAATAGGATGCGGACTGTCAAATCACTTCAATACAAGTTTGAAAATTTTGAACTTGTTTCAAATATGAGTTTGAATTTCAAAAAGAGATACTTTGTGCTAGTCTTCAAAATAGCATCAAAGGAAGACTTTTTATGGTCTCGATGGGTGTGGACTCATAGTACCAAAAATAGGCATTTCTGGACTATGGAACCATCGAGGGACTGCTCTTGGGTATGGAGGGATATTCTTAAGCAAAGAGAGATAGCCATGAAGTACACAAGACATATGCTTGCCAACGGCAATACTACTTCTATATGGCATGATCCTTCTCTACTTCTCTACTTTATGACACTGAAGCAAGGAGCTGAGCTTACTACAACTGCCATGATGAAGCTATGGTCAGTGGTCTTATAGAGAATGGTAGCTGGAACAATCTTATACATAACTTACGAGAGAGTGATATCAAATCCAGAATACTTAATAACACTGACATTCATAACATGCTTGACAGTGACAAAGCTGTATGGATCGGACCCTTTCTCACAGTGAAATATTCATAGCCAAGTCAGCCTACAAAACCATTAAAGGTGGGAAGAGCAAGGTCGTATGGTCTAACCTTGTGTGGGGATCGTATGTGATTCCTAGACATTATTTTTGCGCCTGGAAACTACTATCAGGTATGGTAGCATGTCTACCCAAGATATAGGTTACTAGTTAACAAAGATATTGACCCAGTGTTAGAATCATTCAACCGGTGAAGGGGAGGACACTAACAGATGATTCCCTTTTATTCAGAAATTTGTCATCAATAGGACTGGTGGTATTCATTATACAGACCGTGTGTGTGTTTGCTAACATGAATATTAATCTAACAATCCACAAACTAGGAAAAATATAAATCATAACATAACTAAAATAAGTAATTACTAATTACATATAGAAGAGCAAAATCAAACCACAAAAATCGAATTTTTTAATGAATAACACAAGTAATAAAAATTGCACCTTTGGCTATAACTGTAGCCAACCAACACCCAAGTTAATTTCAATTGTGATATCACCTAGTAGTAGTGTGAAAAATTGAAAAAGAGATATGAGATGATGAAACATAGAAAACCATAGAAGAAGAAGGCGAAGGAAGTCGTTACCTAATAGCGGCAGCAGCGGCGACTGGTGCTTGACTCCAAAAACTTGTTGAACGATGAACTTGAACGAGAGAGGCGATGAAGAAGAACTAGCAGAGCGGGGGATATCATCACTACCCCCCCAATTGTTATTGCATTTAGTTTGCTCTTCTAAAAATTTGTAAGCCTCCGAGGCTCTTTTACTTAGGAAACTACCCCCATTCATTATGTCAAGGACTTCTTTATGGTGATGTTGAAGTCCTTTGAAAAAGGCACGAACTAACGTGTCTTTTGCTAGGTTATGGTGTGGACACTCTATAAGCAGATTGGTGAAACGATTCCAAGCCTCAGAAAATGATTCATGAGGATTCTGTCAAAAAAAATGAATCTTGGAAAGCATCTCATCCGTCTTTAGGGGTGGGTAAAATGTTCCATAAACAAACAACAAGTTTAGCCCACGAGTCCACAGAGTTAGGCTTGGGCGCTTAACAAGACGCTGCCTTATCGGGCTAAGGTGAAGGGAAATACCCTCAGTTTAATTTGTTCCGCACCAACCGTAGGATGATGGAATGTTGTAAGGACTTGTTCAATCCTACGCATGTGTTGGTAAGGTTTTTCATGGTCTAAACCATGGGAAACGGGTAACAAATTAAATATGTTTGGGGAATTCAAAAATCCCCCACTGGGTCTGCTAGAACGATGCAAGATTTAGGGCTATCGCTCAAGGCTTTGTAAAAGTCGGAGAGAGGAGTCTCTCTTTCTTCAGCCATTATGTCAGGTGTGGTTGGTGGGATAGTAGCTAGAGGTGTAGTGATTGGTATACTCGATAGATTTGTTTGTTGACATTGACGGTTAATTACGTTCGGTGTTTTTCTCCGACCAGACCTTAATCTCATGCAAGTCTAAGTCTAAACACGACAACACTCCAAACGATCTTGATATTTTAGTATAAACCTCTTACTGGAGATGCGAGGTATGGAAGAAAGGAATACCTGATAGCATCCTTGCTTCGCTTATGAATAACGTCTTGTTTACGCGTGTTCAGTGTAAATAACAAGTTAGAACACTGAAAAACTTAAAAAATCGAAGTTCGAAACAAACCTATAGAAATCCGAAAAAATTTAGCTTAGAGGCGCTGGGTCATTTCGCTTAGAAGCGCTGTCGCTCCGTGTAACTTCAAGTTACAGTGTTTTTAGGGTCGTCGGTCGAGATGGGGGTGGTTCCAAGGTTCGCTTTGTTTGGTAGCAGTGCGCCGCTTTGAAGCGGGATCATCTCGTGTATTTTTTGGGAACTTTTCAATGCTGAAACGGACAACCACAGTATGAATCAAACAAGGGTGGGTGGGTTTAATGGGACTTAAAAATGACTAATTATACTATGAAAACAATGCTAAAGTGAAACTAAGACGACAGCGGCGCCATTTGATAATACATAAAACATAAAAGATAATTGTTTACCTTCGAAATGAACGATGAAACTCAAAACGTAAATAAACTAAAACTTATACGAGTCTATATTTATCAATGTTTCTACAATCAATTCTATCGAAATAGAGTGGAGTAACAAATTCGTTCCACTCCTAGTTCTCTAGCATGGAATGATTTCATAGTTAACTAATCGGTCTTAAGTCTAATGAGAGGTTTATGAGGGGAATTCTATACTACGAGGTGAATTAAATTAACAAGTTACGAATAACAAAATGCTACGGAATACTGAATGTGAATCTAGATAAAGAATTAGAGAGGAATTGATTCCACCTCGAATCCAACTTAATCACCTAGCATAGACTGTTGTAATCCAATTCTTACGTTCTTACGGTAAGAATTGCTCGTTCTAATCCCTAATTAACATGGCATTTCTACCAATTATAACTGGCATGTGAGGTCATCCACCCATTCTTATGGCGAAACACGACCTTCTAGAATGGAATAGACTCTACGACGATTCTACACTTATACAACTAAGCTTTCATCAAGGCTTCATCAACCCCTCTAATGGAGGTTTAACCTTGATTCATCAAACCATCATTTCCCATATTATTATAACTAAACCTCATATCAAAATTCTAACTTGACTAATTTAACTAACAATACTTCAATCTAATTTAACAACTCAGAAATGATAATCAATAAGAATTAAAACTAGATCTATAATTTGAAATGACAAAATCGAAATTGACAAAATAGCTATTTTATTTATCAAACTAATTAAGAACAATGATTCTAAGAGTTTAATCTAAAACAAGAATTTAATTGAAGATAAACTAAATTAAAACAATTAAATCTAGATCTAGAATTATCTATATTTTTAGGTCTAATTAGCTACCATTAACAAAGAGCTAAGCTTTTGTTTTTATATGTTTCCAGATCCAAAAATCGTGCATGGGCTTGGAGCCATGTTTTGGGCCAGAGAATCAGGCCCAAAACCCAATTCTTTCAGTCCAAAAAGGCCTCTTCAGCTGCAGTTAGCTTCAATAGATTTTTCGTCCACTTCTGCTCCTCTGATTGGGTTAAGGCTTAGACCTTTGGAAAGCTCTTTCCGAGCCGGTCGTTTTGACGTAAGGTAGGCCCAATTATGAGGTATGAGTCTAAAGATATGGTCTTCGGAAGTTCTATTGACTTTGTGCACTGTTTCTGCCCGCGTGGACTTTGACTTTTCATCTTTTGACCGGGCTTTACAGAGGCTTTGTCTTCTTGAAAATTTGCCTTTAATCACAGAACTCCTTAACAACCAACCTTTGCTCCTTTATCTCGCTAAAGTGGCACATTTCTGCACATAATGGACTTTGAAGCCTGAAAAGCATAAAAATACGTAATCAGTATTAACTCTTAATTATTACTCACATAATTGGTCTAAAAGTATGACTGTTACAGGGTTAAAACTACAGTTTTGGGCTCTTATCACACGTGCCAGGAAAAAGGCAACTCCTTTACCAACCATTGTGACACTTATCATGATACATTGGGGTTTTTCTAGTACTTCTCCTCATACACCTCTTCAAACAGCTAACATTCTTACCATTCACTCAGTATGTAGGAATGGATTCTGGAACCCCGACGTTGCAAAGAACCATGTCGGTGCAGGAACCAACGAAGATTGTTCCACCGACAACATCTTTACTGAAAATGCATTATGCAACGTATTTAATCCCATGGAAGGGCTTCGCTTAATTCAACAAGGACTGATGACATTATTCAAACGTCATAACATTATTATCACCAGCCTTCTTGAATTTCAGGACCTACGGACAATAAACGAAGAGGAACAAGCACAATTCTTGCACAACCACAACCAATTCTTGGCAAATCACACTCTCATAATGGAGAACCATGTCGAGATTTACCAGACAGAAAGCAAAATGTTGCAACAGGCTGTTGCACGGATTGACGGCATAGAAAATCTTATAAACGGATCCCTCCCACAAAAGGATCCTCGTTGTTACTTAGGCCAATGAAACCATTTAAATTTTGCAATTTTATATTATATATCATTTTCTTTTTAGTTTTTAATTTTCGTATGGTAATTTGTTTTTACTTAATTATTCTCATCATACTCTAATATTTGTTTATCCTTGTCTAAACAGGTCACATTTTCTTTTCACACATCTTCTACAATGGAAGCTCCAAAGATGATTCCGAACAATATTTCCATTCATTCTTTGAATTCTCCGCATATGGACATCTTTTCAGAGACTACATCACTCAAGTTGGTTGGAACTCTCTTATTCTATACCCGGAGCAAACGTACTCCCCAGGTTTGGCAACTTATTTTTATGATCACATGGAAGATCTACCACCGTATCCGGGTTTCCCTTTGAATGGTTTTACACTACACGATTGGTAACACCCGACATGTTTTTATGAGCCAACAGTGGCTATGGCTCTAGACCTTCCTCCTCTTCAGCCAGATCTCCCCATTCAATACATGATAGAGAATGACCTTAATGACTATTCTAGGGAAGATTTTGTCGCCGGTATGGCGATGGCCTTGCCCACGTCAAAGAACGCGAAGGCGGCCGATGGCGGACTTCACTATTCCACTAGCCAAGATGACCATGAATGTTGGAACCGCCATGTTATTTATTCTTCTCAACATCATGGGGATTGGCATTTTTCCACTACATCAAAGTCGGTAAAGGCATTCCATGCATTGGCCCCAAAGAACATACCACCTTCGACATTCTGAGACTAGTAATTGAGAATCTTAAGAAGGCTCGGTCTTTTCGGCAACACTATATCACCCCTGCCAGTTACAGCATGTAGGATAGTATAATCATACTGTTAGACCAATTATGTGAATAATAAGTAAGAGTTAATACTGATTACGTGTTTTTATGCATTTCAGGCTTCAAAGTCCATTATCAAAGAAATGTGCCACTTTAGCATTTCGAGATAAAGGAGCAAATGTGTCAAGTCAAATGCCATATCTTTGGACTCAGACCTCGGATTGAGGCCTACCTTATGTCAAAACGACCGGCTCGAAAGAGCTTTGCAATGGTTCAAGCCTTGACCAAATCAGAGGAGCAGAAGTGGACGAAAAGTCTGTGGAAGCCAACTGCAGCTGAAGAGGCCTTTTTGACATTCGATTCTCTGCCCAACCCATGGCTCCAAGCCCATGCACGAATTTTGGATCTGGATGTATAAAACAAAAGCTTAGCTCTTTGTTAATGGTAGCTAGTTAGACCTAAATTAAGATATAGAATTATAGATCTAGTTTTATTAATTAAATTAAGTTTTAGTTCCATTTAAATTTTGTTTTAGATTAAATCTCAATCATTGTTCTTGATTGATTAGATAAATAAAGTAGTATTTTTATCAAGTTCGAATTTGTCATTTCCATTTTAGATCTAAATTCAATTCTTGTCATTGTTTTATTCCAGCCATTAAATTAGATTCATTATTGCTAAATTAAGTAATTCTCAATTTCTCACATTATGTTTAGTTTAGATTCAATGGTAAATGTTAGATTGATGACTCAGGCTAAACCTCCATTAGAGGGGTTGATGAAGCCTTGATGAAAACTTAGTTGTTTAGTATAGAAACGTTGTAGAATCTATTCCACTATAGAAGGTCGTGTTTCGCCATGAGAATGGGTGGGCGACCTCACATGCTAGTTAGTACTTGGTAGAAATGCCATGAACACTAGGGATTAGACTCGGAATTCTTGCCGTGAAAACGTAAGAATCGAGATACCACAATCTGTACTAGGTTGTTAAGTTGGATTCGAGGTGGAATCAATTCCCCTCTAATTCCTTATCTAGAGTCAACAATAGTATTTCCATAGCATTTGTAGTTCATTTCTAGTAATCATCTTAATTAAGTATCGTAGTATAATATTTAAGTAAAGCTCTCATTGACTTAAGAGCGACTAGTTAGACTTAGAAAACAATCCATGCTAGGGAACTAGGAGTGGAACGAACTTCAGTCCATTTAGTGCAATTCGCAAGAGTAGAAGCTTTGATAATAGACAAGATAAGTTTAGTTTACTTACGTTTGGATTCATAGTTCATTTCGTAGGTAGACTATTCATTTTATTGTTATCACATGGCGACGCCCTGCAAGGTATCTTAAGAAAGTTCGTTCTTTCCCTGATGATGATAAAATGATAGCTCATCTAGACAATGCAAAGAAGAGGAAGTGGAGTGAAGTCTGGAAAGCTATGATAGATTGGCAGGATGCAAAGGAATGACATTTCTACAGGGACAAGGCAAGGAGGGACTATCCCCCAGTTCTAGGTTGGGGCAATGTGAGTTGATGCATGTACATATTTGTTTTATGTTTTGATGTGAAATAAATAAATAACCTAACAGTGTGCTACTCTAACAGTGTGCTTCTACTTTTATGATGTATAATATATAGTGTGTTAAAATAAATTTCTGTGGAAGATGTTAGCTATATTTTTGCTCAAAACCTCTCAGGTATACTTTTTCTTCCTCTTAACACTTTGAGGACCACGATGTCCATCATTGGGGTGGTGAGAACCTTTTGCAAAAATTAGGCATGCATAGTTGTATATAGTTTACTTAATGTCTAAATAAACGTATTTAGTGACAAATTCTCGTTTCTCTTTCTATGATGAAAAATATTTAGAAATCTCACCCTAGCATCAAAATTAGGACTTGTTCTTAGAAACTTAATTTAATACGTATGCAATAGTTTTTACATCTTTTCATGAGCATTCATGCACTGACTATCATTAAATGTACACAGCAGTAAGTTTCTAGGACCCACGATTAGACAACTTAGTTTCCATATCCTGTAAGAATCTAACCAAAAGCCTAAAAATGTGTGATATATGAGTAATGACACAGAGGAGTAGTTCTTCCGAATAGAGAAGTTCACACATCTACTTACTTGATCACTACCCAAATCCTAGGCGAGAATTTAGGCCTTCTTTGGATCGATATAGCCAAAAATTCACACCTGTAAAAAAAATTTACCGCTAGTCGCCCCACTAAACCTTTCATTAATCATTTCTACTTCACCAAAAAAATCATTACCCATCTAGTAACCACAAATAAATAAGCCTACCTAGATGATGAGTATGAGAAATAGGATGAAGTCTTGAGAAAAATGAAGAGAAAAAAACCTTGTCACAAATCAAAATCAGTTACCTATTTCAGAAGAAAAAAAAAAGAAAAAAATAGAAATATGTTTCCAAAAATTAAAAGAAATGTCAAGGTTAGAATTCCCCCAAAAAAAAAAAAAAAAAAAAAATCAAAAGGGAATACAAAAGCTTGAAAAATCCAAGTATGGAAACCCATGTTAGAAGCAGGAAAGAAAATAAGGATTCTCTAGTATAAATATCTCGAAGACCTTATTCTCTCATACTTATCATTTTTGAATTTTCCATTCCATTTTCTTCTACACTACCACCTAAGCCCCATAACACCTAATAAAGACCTCTAGCTCAATTAGGAATAGGATAGTGTGATAATAAGTAGTAGTTGTGACTTCTCGACCTCGGCTCCTCTAACTGTCATTGAGTATGTGAGGAAACGTGTGCCCATTGTACACTAGAGATAGCGAAGCTTGGGTGGAAAAATAAGAGAGAAATTGTGTTTCGACACATACCTGTGAGAACCTACTTAAGGACGCTATCCAAAGGATCTAGAAACGGCCCTGCTCGTACATTTCATTATTAGATCACTGCATGCATGCTCATACGTAGATGTTTTGATTATTGTATGTATATTAACTTGAAATTCGAAAGAATTAAATCCTTGTTTCTTCTGCTAGTGAGATGTCTAGTTACCTGAGATTAATTAAGGAAACAAGCCTTTGTTACTGAGCCGTTGTAGTATAAATGAAGTTTGTGAGTATCTTCTCTGGAAAACTCTCACGAGGCTATAACTCGTCCACTAGGGAATTCCTAGTGGTTCAAGGCCTTGTTGCATACGGTCAATGCAACCGCACTCTGCGAAATGAGATTTAGCTTAGGACAACACATTTTTGATCACTTATTGTTTTAATGTCTCTTCTTTGCTTGAGGACAAGCAAAGTGTTGTTTGGGGGTGGTGTGATAAGCACCCAAAATTGTAATATTAAACCCCGAAAGACATAGCATTTTGGTCGATTATGTGTTTAATAATCATGTAATAATTATATTTTCGTACTTTTGCAGGTTTCCGCAATTAAAATAAATATAGAGATAAAACATGCATCGAAGTACGGGAATACGGGAATATTTGAAGTTTCCCACTCAACCCCCGTGAAGCCCAACAAAGCTTGACTAGAGCCGAAGTTTCCAAAAGAACAAAACCAGTGCAGAACGGGTCCACATATAAAGAAGCAGCAAACTTCCGAAGCTCAAATCGGATAAATCTAGATGCCGACGTTGGCTAGTGAAGCTGCCATAGCGACCCGGGCGACGAACTCCGCGCAAGGACAGAAAGTCGTAAAAATGCCAAAATCGGGCCGCCATCGGACACAAGTGGACCCACTCTGCTGGTCCGAAGGCATGACGAGTCAGCATAGGCAGGTGGCAAAGGATGGTTTCAATTTGGTACCACCTGGCAAGAGAGAAGACACGTACCAATTCAAACCAGGTGGTTTGAATTGAAATGAGCTACAAGACGAAACTTTAATACGTAAAAGGACAAAACAAATGGGTAAAAAACAAAACTTTGATTCTCAAAGTTTTGAATAACTTAATTAGCAAACAAACAATATCAAATTAAACCGTCTTCAATCTCCAGCTTATATATATGAGGGGGTCGCCTTCATTATTACCCCTTCAGCATTTTCATGTTTTAGCTTCCGCTTAGTTGGTTTATTTCTTCAGTACTTACATTCTGTCATTTCCATTCCAGCAGCTTAAATACTGTAACTTATTTTACCCTTAATAACAGTCATTTCTTTTCTAGTTTAATTCCTGTCCTGCATTTATTTAATTAATGTATACACAGAAGTTTTATTATTCCTTCTATGACCATGAGCTAATCCCCCGGGGGAGTTATTATTGCTTCGTGTAAAATTCGGATTGACTCTTTAATATTCTAGAGTCACTACTTAGGAATTAGGCTTAGATTTGACATCCGGTCCCAAAATGACTCGAGATCGCACAAAAGTTGGATTGCTGATGCTCCAGATAGTTAGTCTAGCGAAAAATGTCTCAAATGTCTCACGCTACTCTGCGGTGTCGACAGACTCTCAATTCATCCAAATGATGTGAAATCGAGCCAGGAGCTGAAATAATATACCAGAGATGAGATATTATTGAAACTCTTTATGCTAGTGAAATGCGACCTTGAGATGTGGGCATGCACTAGGGATCAATACTCGACGTCGTCTCCGAAAACGAGACAAATTAGAGATGTAGTGATGTGGTAATATAAACGGTTGAAAAATGATTCTCGCATGAGTATGACTAACTCTCTCCCTGTTTCTCTAGTTTTTTTTACCTACATATAATCGCCGTAGTAATTTACATTATTTGCATTACCGTTAATTTAATTAAAACCAACTAAAAAGAAACCTAAAAATCCTACTCACCAAAAGTTGTAATTCCAGTTGTGAACCTATCCGAGCCCTAAGGTTTGGACGATCCCTTACTCGACCTATCCTACCAAACCCACGTGAGTAAGGTAACTTGACTAAAACATACGACTATACGGACGTTGGACTTTGGACTGTGGACCTCGGACTTAAGAAAATAAGTAACTGAAATCAATAAACGTGTATAAAGAGTGTGTTTATCAAGTTCCTATGAAATGGAGGATCTGTATTGACTATAGATGACTAAATGCCATGACACGAAAGGATCACTTTCCTTTACCCTTTTATAGATCAGATGCATGAATGTCTAGCTGGTCATGCTTACTACTATTTTTTAGATGGCTACTCTGGCTATTTTCAGATCATTAATGCTGATGAACAAGAGAATGTCCTTCACATGTCCTAGTACTTTCCAGCGATGCATGCTTTATATCTTTAGTGACATAGTGGAGTGCTTTATGGAAGTTTTCATGAATGATTTTTCCATTTATGGACACTCTTTCAATGACTGCCTGTCTAACCTTTCAAAAGTGTCACATGGTGTGAGGAAAAAATCTCGTTTTAAACTGGAAAAATTGTCATTTTATGGTTCAAAGAGGGATAGTTCAAGGTCATATTGTGTCTAGTGACGGCATAGAAGTAGATAAAGCCAAATTAGATAAAATAGCGTCTCTACATATACCACGGACTATCTGTGACATTAGAGCATTTTTAGTAGGGTTGGAAATGGAGCGGATTCGGGTCGGATTCTCACTCAAGACTCTTTACCATATTAGGATCCATCTGGATTCGGGTCGGATTTCGGATATCTATATCCATTAAAAAACACCAAAAAATAAACTATTTTAATGATTTTCATATATAAATGTATGATTTAAATTATTTTTTAGGCATCAAAATATGAATCTTGTTAAAATGGTTCGGTTTCGGATCGGATTCTAGTTACAAACATAGAAACCATATTTGGTAAAATAGATTCTGATATGGTCGGATAAACCCGTACCATTTCCACCCTACTTTTTAGGCCATTGATAAGCACCCAAAAGTGTAGTTTAAATCCCTTAATAGTATTACATTTAGGCTAATTATATTTATAATAAATAAGAGTTAGTAATGTTTACGTGTTTTTGTGTATTTCAGGTCTTGAAGTTGTTTATGTGCTTAAAGATGTCATTTTGCATGGAAAACGAGTCAAGATGATTGCTATAAGAGTTCTATGTTTAAAGCCTAAGAATCAAGAAGAAAAGTATTTCAAGCCCAGCAAAGTCAATTCGGGTAGAAAAAGGACAAAAAACCATCATAACTTCAAAAGGGCATATCTTTGGACTCTCGGACCTCGGAATTAGGCCTACTTTATGTCAAAATGACCGGCTCAGAATACGATTTCCAATGGATATGGCCTTGCCCCAAACAGAGCTGTAAAAGTGGATGCAATAGGCACTGAAGTAATTTCCAGCATAATTAACCCTTTTAGACATAACATAATGGACTTTGGGCTCATTTGGGCTCATATTAGAGTCCCAAAGTCTAGACTCCAGGCCTATGCACAAAAATGTAACCCTAATCCTCTCCTATATAAAGAGGATTAAGGCTAAACTTTTAGTTGGCTACTCCCTCATTAGTTTAGTTTTAATTAGGTCTCTCTCTCTCTCTCTCTCTCCTTTTTAGTTTAGTATAGTTTAGTTTAGGGTTAGGGTTTGTAGCCTCCATTAAACCATCAATAAAAGCTTTAGTTTTCAATTATCTTTTACTTTTATGTCTTCTATTTATTGTTTAGTTAGTTTCAATCAAATGACACAATGTTAAAACCTCCATTAGAGGGGGTTAATGAAGCCATATGAGGATGATTGATTAATTAGAATGGTTGTTGTTTAGAAAAGTGTTTCAAGTTTGATTCTCATTATTGTTTAGAGATAAAAATCATAAGAGTTGAACTAGAGATTAGAAACCCCATCAAAGAGATTTGTAGGGGGTGCTAATCTCTCATGCTAGCTAGTGAAGCCATGATCAAAGATGACTTGGTATTCACTAGGGATCAAACAAGCAATTCGACAACTAACTAATAGTCAATCGAATTGCGTGGTGGAATTTCCCCTCTATTATCTTTCTCATAATTTAAATCACTGTTTTAGCATATTTATATACTATTTTCATAGCCTAAAATATTACTCTCATTAGTGAAATAGTTTAGTTTAGTCTAGATTCGCATTCAAGTACGTGCAAACAAGAGTGGATTGAACATAATTGATTAGCATGAGTTTAGTATTGTAGAAACATTGTTTTTACATCTAATTTAACGCTCTTATTAAATGGCGTCGCTGGCAATCTTGTTTGCTTTTGTATCACATGTTTAGAATACACTAAATTGTTCATTGTTTTCAAACCAAAACACTGTTTTTACTGTTCAAGTTTTTTCAAAATATTTTTGCTACTGTTTGAGTGCATACGAGTTAAGAAACCAACTCCCTGCAACTTCGTGACCTGACCCTAAAAGTTTGAACCTATTTTTTTAAGTCACGAGCGCACGCGCCTTCATTTTGCCTATATACAGTGCCTCGCACTCTCTCTCCTAAGTGCGACCCGTGCCCAATTTGTTCTATTTCAAGGCGCGCCCGCGCCCACACCCTACTTTAATTAGGAAAATTTAATTTTTTTGCCATTAAGTACAATATTACCTCACGAGTACAGTACAATACTCGTATGCCCAACAACTTTAGTAATTTAAAATTAATTTTTCATATTGTACGGTGTTTAGAAAACTTAAAAAATTGGGGTTCTCTAATTAAGGAAAGTGCATGCACAGACAACCTCCCTCAATTCCTAAGTGGTGTGGCCATTGGTTTGATACAAAAATACAAAAAAAATTAATCCGTGAGCGTGAGCGTGAGCGAACTCTTGAGGTCACTATTCAACACTGTCACAAAAAACCACTTCATACGTGTCACTCTCCCAAATACCCCTAAATAACCCTAAAACAACATTGTCACTATTTCACTCTATCCGTACCCCTAAATAACCTTTACTTTGTGTCTGACCGTACCCCCCCTCTTCTCTCATTTTCCCTTCTTCGCCTCCAACCTCTCCCAATCTCTCCTCCAAACTGTTCTCACAATCTAAGAGTGATTTACACAGCCTTAATCTCCCTCCTTCACTCTTCCTCTCTCTCTCCCTTTCCCTCCTTCCTTCTCAACCAAACCCAACTCTCTCTCTCCCCACCACAAACTCATCTCTCTCTCTCTCTTCTCCACCTCCGCTCACGCCCCCACTGCCTTGCAGTTATCTAGTATTAGTTAAATTAGTAAGCCCACCCACTACCAAAGCCCATTTTACAGGCCTGACATCCAGGCCCAACACGAAGCCCATAGTAAAAAGCCTGAACATCTATCTATATACATATAAAAGGTTGCGCATATTCTCTCTCCTCACCATATCGCTCTATTTTCCAACCCAAGCAATATTAGTGGTTCCTAAAAAAGAGAAGGTCCTAATAATTAGAAACACCTCTCTGCATTTGCTTAATTCTCCCTAATCTATTCTTAATTGTCTATGGCCTCCTCAAAATAAAAAAGAAATATATTCTCCCGAAAACCTATTACCCTAACCAAAAAAACCCACGAGTAAAAAAAAAAAAAAAATCCATGAGTAAGAAACAAAAAATGAGCGAGTTACCTTTACTATCTGGTAAAATCCTACACTGGATTACAGTGTGAGTTCATGATTGTTCTGTAAAGGGTTCATACAAACCGATCAAGTTAGAACCTGTCATCTCGGTGGCTTCTTGTATGGAAGCAAATAGAAACCCCCCTTCCAACTCAGGAGCACGAACTGAGTCGTGGAGTGGGCTGTTCAGAGGAAATGGAGCGTAGGAAGCAAATGTTGCTTTCAAAGAGTTCTCCCCGATCTTTGTAGATGGAGTAGCTGAATTCCCACAAGATCTGCTGGAACAAGGAATACAACAATGGGATGAATATGTGGTGGGCTATTTCCTAGGCTCCAGACTGTCTTTCCCGGTGGTTAAGGACCTCCTGGAGAAAAAGTGGAAGCTCAAAGGGTCCTTTGATATTACCACTGACAAAGAGCTGTTCTACATGAGCTTTACGAGCTCGGAAGATCGCCAAATGGTGTTAGAAGACGGGCATGTTTTCATTACTGGAAGAATGTTTGCGGTAAAGCCATGGACTGTTGAAGTGGATAACCTCAGAAATAAAGTGGCTTCGACACCGGTGTGGGTAAAGTTGATGGATGTCCCAAAGGAGATGTGGACCTTTGATGGATTGTCTTATCTAGCAAGTTTGGTAGGAGGAACACCTATGTTTATGGACGAGGCCACTGCAAAACGGAAAAGGTTATCTTTTGCGCGGTTTTGCATCGAATTCCTCGTAAATCATGAGTATAAGGAAACGATAAACGTAAAGGCTGGGAATCGAGAGGTGGTCATTCCTCTAGAATATCCATGGAAGCATGTGTCCTGTAACAAATGCAACAAATTTGGGCATACAAGTGATAAATGTATAGGCAGAACCACTAGGGTGTGGGCAAGGAAGGCAGCACAACAGAATGTGAATGTACAAAGCTCTGAACAAGCAAATGTGAGTAACTTAGGAAGCCAAGAGGAAGGAGAGATAGGAAGTACTCAAGAAGTAGAGGAAGTGGAGAAACACTTGCAGTAATGGTTGCACCTGCCATAGAGCAAGAGAATATAAGCAGTAATGTAGGAAACCAAGAAGTAGCAGATTTACAAGCACTAGGTACAGAAGTGAGTACTGCACAGCCACAAATGGGGCCACAGCAGGGTGTAAATGAGGAATTCGCACAAAGGTATGATAGTTTGGATACCTCTGGAAGAGCAGTATGCATGTACTCTGAAGCAAACCAAGGAGATGAAACTCATTCGCAAGTGTTTTCGCAAACCCCCCTACAACAAATCAGACCAGCCCATCCAGCTGATGAACTGTTCCAGGCTGAGAGAAATATTTTTGAGGAGTTAGCGGATTTGGAGGATGACGACTTATCTGATGCAGAGCCAGAATTATTTGGAGATAGAGAGTCCACGCCAGCCTCTACTAGAGTAACAATCGAGAGGTCCTCAGTACAGACTAGAGCCCAAAAGAAACAAAATATAGCTCATCAAACAAAATCTGGAAAGAAAAGCAGGGAAAAGCCCAAAGGAAGTGGGAAGAGGAAAAACCACTAAACTCTTTAAATGATTAAAGCATACAGCTGGAATGTAAGGGGTCTAAATGGCGATCTAAAGGCAAATACCGATAAACAAGTTTATTTTGGAAAATAAGATTCGATGTATGGGGATACTAGAAACAAAGGTAAAAATGGATAAGTTTAGTAGTATAGTAGAGAGAGTTTGCCCATCATGGGCAGTGGAACAGAATTATTAAAGCAATGAGTATGGTAGAATATGGTTTGCTTGGGATAGGAGTTATCTGGATGTGAACAAGGAGGTGGAAGGAGGCCAGTTCATCCATTGCAAGGTGAAACTATTGCAACATGGCTTCTCCTTTTTTGTCACCATGGTATATGCTAGTAACCATAGAAATGAAAGGTTGATTCTGTGGGAGGAATTGAAGACTCTTAGTGCTAGTATACAAGGACCATGGTGTGTAATGGGAGATTTCAACAATGTGTTGTCCTCACATGAAAGAGTTGGTGATATGGCTGTGCATCCGAGGGAGACAGTTCCGTTCGCAAACTGTTTGAATGTGGCAGGACACTTTGACCACTCTGTTTCACGATGCTTTTATACATGGAATAGTGGAGGGTATAGTGTAAGAAAATGGTCAAAAATAGACAGATGCCTAATAAATCTTTGCATGGACTTCAATAAAAAACGGGCAACAAAGGTGGAATTCCTAACGCAAGGAGTTTCAAACCATTGTCCAGTGGTAATGACTTTTCTCTCTACAGTCAGAAGTCACCCCCCTTTTCGATTTTGTAACTCTTGGATGCTCCACCAAGAGTTCGAGGAAACTTTGAAAGGCTGTTGGGACATAACGGATCATGGCAGTCCAACCTTTTATGCTAACTAGAAAACTTTGAAAGAGTTTGAAAAAGTGTTAAAAGGGTGGGCAAGAACCTTTGTCATGATACACGAAGCTAGTAACAGATACAAGAGCTGAATTGGAGTCAATACAAGTTAGAATGCAACAAAGACCACATAAGATAGTTCTCTCGGTGCCCAAGAGTATCTCATTAGAATGAAGTTGTGTGATCTGCTCGCTTCAGGAGAGGAGGTGACATACTCCGAGAACAGATATATAGATGGATGGAGTTTGGAGATAAATGCAGCAGTTTTTTCTTTAACCCTCTCAAGGAAAAGAAGAAGAGAAGTCAAATATGGGAGATCACAGACATAGAAGGAATCAGAAGAGAGGGAAAGGAACCAGTAGCTGAAGCTTTCCTGCAGTACTATAAGGACTTACTTGGGGTGACTTCTAGCGCCTCGTGTGGGACAGATTTTCTGGAAAGTTTGAATGTTGTGGAGGTAAGCAATACCTCACGCCATTTCTTAGAGTCCCCAATCAGTGAAACAGAGATAAATGAGGTTTTATTTGGTATGGAGGACGGACCTGATGGATTTAATGCTTGTTTCTTTAAGAGGTGTTGGGCTACTATTGGTGAGGACTTCATTAAAGCTATAAAGCATATATTCACGCATAAGCAGTTGACTGGAGGTATCAACTCCACTCTCCTTTGTCTTATTCCGAAAATGAAAAATGCTTTAAATGTTAGTGAGTTTAGACCTATTGCCTGCTGTAATGTTATATACAAATGTGTATCAAAGGTACTAACAAACAGGCTGAAGACATGCATTCCATCATTAATCTCAAGCTCCCAATCGGCATTCATTCCAGGGAGATCTATTCAGGACAACCTCCTACTTGCCCATGAACTTCTCAGAGGATACACAAGGAAGAAAGGGCAGAAAACATGTGCAATTAAGCTTGACATCAGGAAAGCTTATGACTCAGTCTCATGGCAATCACTTGAAGCTATTCTACAGAAATTCAGATTTCCCCTAGTGTTTATTGAATGGCTGAACATGTGTTATGCATCTCCTGTCTTCTCTGTGATGGTAAATGGGACTCTGGAAGGGTACTTTCAAGGGAGACGAGGGCTTCAACAAGGTGACCCAGTTTCACCATATATGTTTGTGCTTATTATGGAAGTTTTGAATTCGCTGCTCCAGCAAGGGCTTCAGGAAAATAAGATACAAGCCCACTCAAAATGTAAAAAACTGGCTATCTCTCACCTCTGCTTCTCTTTTGCAAATGAAACATGGAGTCTATCCTAGCAATCAAGGATAGCCTAACCTCCTTCTCTCAAGCAACGAGCCTCCAATTGAGCAATGAGAAGACCACTATCTTAACAGGGGGTATGACTGAAGAGGAAGGGGAAGTACTAGCAGCTGTAATGAACATCTCCTTAGTCTCTCCACCAGTTACATACCTAGGCCTACCCCTTACAAATCAAGATCGGGGTATAAGGACCGCTTTGCCTCTCATTGAAAAGATCACGAGTCGAATATCGAACTGGAAGAATAAAGATTTGAATAGAGCAGGCAGAGTACAGCTAGTGAAGTCTGTCCTATCCTCTTTTCAAACATACTGGGCAAAGACTTTTGTTTTGCCTAAAGCAGTTTTGGAAAAGGTGGGTAAGATATGCAACAGATTTATCTGGGCAGGACCAAACATGGCAAAAAAGATGCACCACTCGAGTCATGCAACTCTCAGGAAGGAAAAAGAACAAGGGGGACTTGGGTTGATAGACCCAAAACTATGGAATCAAGCAGCATACTATGGACTAGTCTTCAAACTGGTACAGAGGTCAGAGAACTTGTGGGTGAAATGGACATGGGAACATCACATCGAGCAAAATCATTTTTGGACAATGAAGATACCTCAGGACTGCTCCTGGGTCTGGAGAAGGATACTGAAGCACCGTGAAGTCTCATGGAAATATGTGAGGTATGTCATTGCAAATGGAAATGCAACAAGTTTCTGGCATGACCCCTGGTGCTTGAGCCCTCTCTATCTAAATCAACAAGCTAAAACACTGCTAGCTAGCACAGTCAATCTAGATGCGAGAGTAGCTGATGTAATCTCGGATGGCTGTTGGTCGAGGACTATTACAGAGTTACCTGACAGCGAAGTGAAGAAGAGGATCATGGGAACCGAGATTAATTCCTTCATAAGTTCAGATCAGGTCATTTGGACTCCGACAAGTTCTGGCAGTTTCTCAATCTCCTCAGCTTATGCAGCGCTCAAAGATGTGCGAACCAAAGTCAAGTGGTACAAGATAGTATGGGGCAAGCTTTCAGTTCCTAGACATTCCATTACAATGTGGCAATTATTCTCAGGGGCCCTTCCTACACAAAATAGACTAAAGGTAAATAAGGTGATTCAACGTTCTCGATGCTGCTTATGTGATGGCCACGAGGAGAGCTCGGCCCACTTATTCTTTGACTGCTGGTATTCGAAACTAGTGTGGAAAGGTATGAAAAAAGCAATGGGATTATCAGAACTGGTTCCAAGCTCACACGCTGAGTGGTACTAGCTCATGCGCCTCTGTAGAATAAATACAACTACAACCGAAGTTATAAGGGCGCTGATATGTGCGGCAGTTCAGGCAATATGGAATGAGAGGAACTGGAGATTGAAGAAGCAACGGTATAGAACTTCGATCTTTGTCGGTTCGAAATACCGAATAGAATGAAAATCTACTTGGGGAAGAAATTGGAGACAGTGAAAGAGGATGCATCTTGAGAGGCGTTGTTGCTGAATTTGGGTATTGGAGCTAAGTTCAAACAAAAGGAGGAGAAGTGGGTGCGATGGCAGAAATCGAGATAAGGATATCCCTACTCTTAACTCGATGGGTCTCTGCAGGGTGGGAGAGCAGGTTATAGAGGAGCTTTGAGAGATTGTAATGGAGAGGTTCGACTTGCATATAGTGGAAGTTCAACAAGATCGTCCGGTTTTATACCGTGAGCTCTGGGGGTCCGAAAAGGGCTTGAAGGTGCGAGGGAACTAAACGCATAAAAGAGTTGAAGTCCACTCGGATTCTTTGAGAGTGATCCACATTATGAACAAGACGGAGGAACCACCGTGGTACTGTAGAAACTTGGTGGCACAAATATGGGCTGCGAGAGCGAATTTTGATGAAGTAATCTTTAAGCATATTTTTAGAGAAGGAAATCAGGTGGATGATTATTTATCAAAAGTCAATAGGCCCTTGTGTAATGATATTTTGTTCTTTATTCCCCCCATGGATCAAAAACTCAATGTACTGATCAAAGGGGATAAGGAAGGAAAACTGTACTTGCGTTCTTGAGTATATAAAAGGTTGGGGCATCCGTAACCCCTAGCTATTTCAAAAAAAAATAAATAAATAAATAAAAAATGAGCGAGTACTGCAAGAAAGTGATCGAGTACTTGATAATTGCTAAAATGATTGATTCTAACTATAGTGTGTGGCTTGATTAATCTTGGAACTCGCTTGGTCAATCGTGAGAAGCACCAACCAGCTGAAGCAAGGAAGACAACACTAAGAGATCTGCAGAATGCTAACACAATGGTGGCACTCTAGATTCCTTTAAGGTCTCTGGCATGAAAAGATCTACACCTGAGTTTTTCAATGGGCCCTCCATGTCGCCAGTCTCCAAGCGGTAATAGCACAAATTGGAATTTTGTTTACATGCGGCTGAAAATCTAAACAAGAAGGAGAAAAGATCAACACTTTTGGAAACTTGGATAATAATGGTGGGTTGGTCACAATCGAGACAATTTAGCCATGGGAAACAAGAAACACCCAGGTAACAAATCCCTTTGAAGGGGCCAAAGGCCTCAGCATTCGCAGTCATTCCCGGGGCTTCTCTAAACCCCTACCCATCTGGAGGACTTTCACTTCCTATTTCTCTTAGGAAGCCGGCATGTTGATGCTTCTCCAGTAAAAGCGCTAAATCATTAAGCCAATTCTCCTGCAGTTATTCCTCTTGATTCTCAAAAGGAAGATGATCAACATTTCATGGAGCGGTTCCATCTTTTGTAGGCATTTTTGAAGAGCTACGACAATTCAAGTCGTGAAGAATACATACAGAGTAAGTTTCTTTCGATTCAGTGGACTAGATCTCACCCATTTCAAGTTATTGACTTACCTATTTTTTTCCTTTTCAATTTAAAGTGCTTCTATCTTCAACCTCTGCTGGCCGTATTAAACATGTCGTTGAATTGGAGAATAAAGCGCAATCCATCTTTTGTTGGAAGAAAGTAAGTGACATAATTTTGCATTTCTAAATTTTTTTTTCATTTAGTCCTTAGATTTCTCTTTTATTTGCTAAGGAGAAATAGAACAAACATAAATATAAAGAAAACAACATAATAGAAAAGAAAACGTGACTGGCCAATACTTGAATGTAGAATAGTTGCAAGTCAGATGAAGATTAGCAATATCAATTAGTAGATAATTGTTTCTTACGAAATTAAAATATTAGTAACACTGATGAGTGTTGTGCGTCTTCATTTGTGTGAGGATTATTTTTCAATTCAATGTGGTAGATATATGTACGTCCTAAACTCAGTACTGTATGTTTCTAATTCTAGGCTACGACATAAACTCAGTACTATATGTTTCTAAGTCTAGGCTATGACATATTGACAATGCAGCCTTGGGCTATAGTTATGCTAGCACTAATTACACTTGAATACTTTATTGTATTCCCGGTCTTGCACTTTTCACCATGGATTGTTTAGTCTCATTTCACACTACAGACAAAAAAATGAATATGTGTTTTTTTTTTTAATTTATCTTTATTGCTTAACTACGCAATATACTAGATGGTGACAATCCCAAATATATAGATTGCTTAACTACGCATTATTCCTTGGGATTTTTTTTTAAATCTTCCTAAATTTATGTACAGTCAGACCAGATGGTGATAATCCCAAATATATAGATTTAGGACTTATATTCTTGGATCTATATACGTCTACGTCACATGTGAATTCATTGTCTAACATCCTTTCTTTCAAACTATTTATGTTGAGTTTAATTCATCAATCAATGATGCTGAATTTCATATCAATCAATGATGCTGAATTTCATTGTCACTTCATGATTTTTAATTTAACGCAGCTACCTTAACTATTTTCCTAGACTTTACTGATCTTGCTCATTCAATTCGTGAATACAATAACAAACTAGCTTTGATATATTTGGTCATCGAGCATAAGTGGTCTCATTTCACGTATGCATGTTATATACTTATCTTTTATTATTTTGTCTTCAATTTCATTTAATTCTCTCATTTGGATATTAGCCTCAAGAAAAAAAATAAAAAAACCCCACCCCAATACTTTCTTAATCTTCACTGGTTACTTTGAAGTCTCTCAATCTTCAACCTGGGTTTGGCAAGGAACTCTTTCATATCAAATCAAGATGTTGAGAAACCCTGAACACAACTTCCATGATCGCGAGGTAAAATAAATCTATTTTATTATTAATATTATTTTGAAGTTGTTCTATTAGGAGTGTTGATTTTTATTTTTTGGGTTTGGTTTTGAACTTCTGATGATGAAGATTAGTTCCTCATATTAATTTGTTATATATTTCCATAAATGGAATTTGTGATCTTTGCAATCGAAGGGTTTCCAACACTAATTTTATCATGTTCAATCTTAGAAATTTTAAGCTTTTGACTTAAAAACCTAAGAAAATCAATTGGGTTCTTGTAGCTTATTCACTGTATTATCTTTCTTGAGAAGCCTATGTGTTTATAGTTATGCTAATAGAGTGACGATGATTCTGTTACATGTGAACAATGCTAGGAAATTTGTTCATTATTGTTGATTCCTATATTCCTAATTTCTTATGTTATTTGACTTATGATTATATTCATGTTGAGCTTTTAGAGTTTCGCATAACATGCGGAGATAAAATTCAAGCTCATCAAGTGTATCATATCTCTTATCAATGTAAAAACTGATACAACAAACAAAAACTGGTTTTCTAGATTTCTTTGAACACACCTCAGCAATAACAACCTGGTTTTCTGGATTTCTTGAATCAGCTAAATCAAGTGTACGTTACATGACCAGGATAAAGCTTAGAAGTAAATTTGTGAAGAAGACCTTTATGACACAAAAAAATTAGCTATCTATTTTCCAGATCAGTAGGATGAAATTGCACTCCCAGTCTCTCTTCTTTTTAGTTGGATTATTGAGCTGAAAGTGATTACACTCTGTCCAATGGAGTTGGCGAATTAAATTTTCTTTTATTAGATGTCTTCTTATTTTTTTTTTATATTCCCTTACAATTTGATGGTTTGGAATTAAAGATTTTTGCCAAATATGTTTAATGCAGAAGATTTTTGGTTTAGTAGTCTGAAGTGTTGTCGAAGATGGAAATGAATAGAGGATCTTCTAGGAAGAAATTACTCTGATCAGCTAAGTCCTAGAAACAACCAGGTGCATTGTTTTCTCTTACCTATTTTTTATGAGAAGTTGTTTTTTGTATTTGTTTGTGGACTCATGATCATGGTTAGTTAAGTGAAACAAATATGTATACTGTTCAAATGTATATGGTTTGAAGAAATGTCGATATTGCTAGAAAACAACTGCATCCATAGGTATTAAACGTGAGGTATTACTACCTATAATTTATTAATAGGCATCAGAAGACTCTTTCACATGTCAGAGTCTCTTAATTGAAGTTGCAATAACTTCTCTGTTCATAGCTACTAGTGGTAATGAAACCACAGTAGTCATGCCTTCACTTTGGAGTTCTGCCTTTGAACAACTTTGTTTATAAGATTAACTCTCACGCCTAAATTACAGTGTACTTAAGATAATTCAGTTCTCTAACTCATTTTACATTATTTTCTTCTTCTTTCATGGATCTTTGGGTCCATTCTTCAAACCTATTCTTCTACGCCATTAGAATTCCTTTTGATAGGAATACTTTGTGGTGATTGCTATTAAACCATGTTTTGACAATACACCATATGTATCACTGATAAAAACAAGCCATCTAACATGGGTTTGAATTATAAGGCTTTGTTCAACATAAAAAAAAATTTAGGAGCACAATTTATGTAAAAGTTATATTGCTATAGTTAGTATATTAATCATAGTTGACCCCTTTTATAGTGGAGATACTGATGGCCATGCTCCAGTTACATATATCATCGATGTACTCAATCAACACTTTTAAGCTTCCCATTGAGACCGCTTGGCGCACATGGTACACTAACAAAGAGGTAAAATACGCGAGTCATGGTCATATATACTTCCACTACTAATACTACTAAGATGATGTTCTGACATTGAATTTGATTGTTATGATATGATGGCCTGGCAGGTTGGAGGATACGTAGAAGCGTACAAGGGATTGATTTTTAACAACAAAACACAAGATGGATTTGGGAGTTTCCAGTGGCTTTGCCTTCGTGTAGAATATATTATTGAAGTTAAGGCCAGTTCTTAAGTGAAAAGTCTACAATTTTTTTTTAAGAATGCACATAACCCTTTGAAAGTTCAATACACAACAGGTATTACCGACCTATTACCTATTTCCATCCACCAACATGTATTATTAATTTATTATGTATTAAGGAAATTATAGAAAAGACATAGTAGGCCAAGCACTCCCTGAATTGATTATGTTTATTTTAGCGATATCAGAATTGTCGAGAAATAGTGAATATGTTGTTTCCTACTCAAGATGTTTATCTTTCGGATTTTTAAAACAGAATGTTACAAGGTTTTATATATTGATACAATATAGTTGCTCTTTTTCAGTAGACCAGTTGAATGTGTGCGCTTTCTAGAAATTAAGCAATGCAAATTTTTATTTACTAGGAGCTAGCTGTGTTTGGCCAGTCTCAGATTCCTATACGGCATTTTTATAGTGCTTCCGGTTTGGTACCATCAACTACTCACAGTTGGTGTTTAATCCTACAATAATGTTGGAAAAGAATAGATTTCCTGAATTGGGTGCCATTTTTTGCCATGTGATACTGTGTTAGGGGGCAGACATTAAAAGGATGAATGGCTGCTTGGTCACCGATCTTCAATTACTTGCACTTAAGTCGCTGCAAATACCATTACCAGGAGACACCAACCTTCACCCATATTCTCAAATGGTTATGCCACCCCATGGTAAATCTTTCCTCATTTAGTTCATGAATTACATGCCTTTTTTAGTGCCTAAATTACTTTTGGTTTTATTAGGATAGTCAAGATGCATACCCTCTTGAACAAGCATGTTCTGTCTTATGGTTGGTATATTACGTCAGTTAGTATGACTAGATCATAAGGACGTGCAACAAAAGCTACTGATTTGTTGGTTGCCCAACATCAACATTGAGTTGTTATGATTGATAAGTTCAATTTGTGTACAAATGAATTTGAACTTACTAACTACTAGCTTATTTATTTGTTTAGGCTATCGTGGATATGTGGAGGAATTTTTTTTATCATTTCTTCAAAGAAGTTGTGCTAATAGAGTGAATACCAAGAATACAAATACCAATATGCTTGATAAGCATTGTTATTAGAATGAAGGTTAGTTCCCTTAAAGGATCTTGAAGGTGATTTTTTTTCCCATAATTCTATGTATCATTTGCTCCAAACATTGCATATATCAATCATGATAGGTGTGTTGATGATATTTATACACAATATCATTTCAGGTTCCTTACCCATCATAGTAAGGTTATACGCCATGGTATAGAAATTTTTGATTTGTGATCTAAGAGCATCTCTAGGTGGTGGAAGTATCACTTGCATGTTTGAAGCTGAAATTTGAGGCAAGTATCCGCAAAATTTGACCAACTCTAGGTGGAGGCAAATATCAGTCACAAATTTGGAGTTGGGTCTACCATGCACACCATTACCACTGTCGCCTAAAGTTAAATAAAAAAAAAAACCCACGTAACATTACTACTGTCGCGCCAAAAAAAAAAACCACGCAACATTGGCAATGGCATGCGACATTGTCAATGTCATGCCGCATCCGCATCCAAAACCACAAATTTGTATCCACAGATGCGGCTAGACAAGTGATACCTCCACATTTGCCTCCACTTAGAAATGGTTTTTCGTGAAATTCCAAATGGTGGAGGCAAATATGTAGGTGATACCTCCACCTAGAGATGCTCTAACAATCCAATAATGCTGAATTTGATATAGTCACTTATTATTGCATTTATCATTGAAACATAAAGTTCTGACTAATTTAAAGATGAAATGGGCAGTTTGAAGTTGTGCCTTTGTAAGGATGTTAAGAAAAAGCTAAATGTGAGAACTACGAAGCTTCCTACTTCGGTTTAGAAAGGGAAGAAGTCAAGGGCCAGTACACAAGTTCCATAAGTATTTATATATCCTCCTAACAACAAGAAGAATAACCCATATATTAGGCATGTTCAATGCTGAATATATATAATATGTGCATGATGCTCAACCTAATTATTTTGTATGTTCAATAATGTGGGGTCATTTTATAATTATTTTCTATCCATGGTTCACAACCATATCTATTTTGAGCTCTTAACTATTTTCTCCTCAGTTGATTGATGGAATAAGTCAACAACTAATGGACTTGAGCAAGGTTGAGAAGCAAATTGCACGTGAGTTGCAAAGGATGCTCATGCATGTATTCTTCCTGCAATTGTAAATGTAAGTTTATTGTTTTATGCCAAATTATAAAGTGTATGTCATGATTTATTGGGTTGAAATTGTGCACGTTCTTACCCTCAAAAGTATGCATAGGCAATCATTCGAATTTTCTGCACGGTCAAGTAAGTTTTCCATTTTGAAGTATATTATTTGATTGGATAAATATAGTTTATTCTTAATGCATGTAACAAGTGTCTAATGGTGCTATATTTACTACTACCACAACAAAATAAATAAAAAATTGCTATATATTATTTTCTCTTATAATATTTATTTTTCCAAACGGTGCTATATTTGTTCTGTCAAGAATTTTTTCCATGCACTTGAATGAATTATTTATATCAATTAGTGTAGGTTAGTCTTTGCTTGAATATCGGTGTCAGGGCAGATTATCCCAGCATTGAGAGGTTAAACAAGCTATTTGGGTTAAATACCACCTTTAGCCGAAAAATGGGATTTAAGTGTTTAAGTAAATAGATTTGTAACTATCAAAAAAGGTATTAGGATATGGTTTTTACATATGTGATTATTGTTTTAGAACGCTTTATTGTGAGCATTAGATAATCGTTTATAGATGTGTCTATTGTTCTAAAAGGCTTTCCATTTAATAATAGTAAACAAAAAAAACTTCATGGTCACCATGGACCAACATACAGAGGACACTGGATAAGTGGTAGGGCCATATTTGCGCACAAATGCTATGCACTATATGCTTAGGTGTCAAATAGTTTGATCTTTGATAGAATTTGGTCACCATTGAATTGGTTGTGAAGTAGGAAATATTTTTTTTGTTATTTATAACATTTATTTGATATGCTCATATGGTTTTATGTAGTGGTGTCTGTGGATATTATTAGATGTTTTGTTGAATTTAAATGAGTGTTGTTTTTTACCTCTTACAACATCATGAATTATTTTTCTTCAATGTCAATGCAGCATATATAAGTTAATCGGTTTGTAGTCATTCACTTTAGGTGAGATGGATTGGGGGGTAGATCATTGTCTACATTTACTTGCCATCACTATTCTGACTCAACCTAAACCAATAATAGCTTAACATATTATTACATTGTTCAAAAGCTTTGATACAGGTCCTGTAGGTTTGCTTAGTAAGTGAGCAAAAACTTTTAATATAGAATTCGTTTGTACATCTTTGATAGGACTTGACTTTCAGTAGTTTAGACAGCAAACAATGTGTTTTCCTGGTGGTATTTGAGATAAGGTTTTCTTTTGTTTCTTCTTTTTGTAGATTAGTTATATTCGTGCTATTATGGTATGCAGTAATCAGAAAATTTTCTTAAATTGGTTTTTGGTCTTGGTACTTAGTCTTAACAAGTTCCTTTAAGTTGTCCAAAAATTACCATTTTCAATTTCATTGGATTATTCTATCCAAAAATTATCTTATGTCAAATTCATTGGATTATTCTATTTGTTTTTCCTAGAAGTAGGTTGGGATGTATATGTGTTTGGTTTATGGATATATCCTCAATATCATCCTGCAGTCTAGCTTACAAGGTAACCCAGGCCACTACCACATTTGCTATCAATTTTCCATAATTTTGTACTTCACCAGGTACAATAGATGTTGAACTTATTAAGCAAGCCTTGCTTAACCAAGTACTTTTAGTACAATGATGATTAGATAGTACCACACTACCACTTGATTGTACCAATCAAAGGTATAATAGTTTCAAATATATTGGTACTTCGTCACAATTGTATACCATTATTTTTCTTAGTTTCACGTGTATATGTATACCATGGTTTTTCTTAGTTTCACGTGTATATATTGTTTTAATTTCTTTGTTCCACACATATTCTTTTTTGTACTTTCAAACTTCTAAATGGGTAGAGTCTTACCATGTTGTCTGCTAGAAGTTAGATAAAACTTTGAATGGTTCTCAGGTACTTTTTAAAGAGCACTTTCATTGTCAGATTATCACCTCCTATAAGTCTTGGGTATGCTCACTTGAAACATATAGTTACAAGAATTATACTTAGTGTTCATATCAATCTTTCATCCTGAGAATAATATATGCTCCTCATCTTGGATGGCTAACGGAATAACCTCTAGGAACCATGGATCAGACAAGTTCACTGCTTAGTTAGTTACTTGGTTGCCAGTACCCATGCCTACATCATATATATCATAGATATCAAACCCATCAGGCATAGCCATCTACTCCACCATATCAATTCATAACTAGTATCATTGTAAGTGTTTCTCAACATGCTTACAATACTATTCTCAACATCACTCATAATGAGGTAACATTGCTTAGTTGCTTACAACATGCTTAATTGGTTTTGCTTTGTTCCATGGAAATTATTCTGAACTTCCGATTTATGTATCATTTGTTTTGCTCCTTATTGCAAAAAAATGTTTTTGTGTCTAATCAATTTCTTAAAAGTGATTTAATTTCTAAAATATTATTAAGAGCAAGTCCAAAGGAGGAATACTAAATAGAGCTACTAAAGTACTGCCACATAGGATTTTTGGCATGTTTCAGTTTGTCAGTGAGTTTTTTGTCAACAATTTATGTCCTTCACAAGAAGTACTTTATGACTAATAGGATCAGATATTTATATGACTTCTTTTTGGACAATTTCTTAAGACAGCTAACCTGGATGTTGTTTCTTCGATATAGTAATACCTCAAATCTCTTGCATTTTGCAGATCTTCTTCCTCACAATGGGTTAGAGAACGTGGAATGGGTTCCAATGCGCAGTTTATCTATGGTATGTTGCTTATTCAATCCATACCATTTTATCTGATGGAGTATCTTTTTAGGTCCTTAGCCATTAGTATGTATGTTAAATTGCGCCTGTGAAGAGTGACAGTTTTGTTACTTATAATTTGAGTTACTTTAATGATGTTGGTTTTGAAATTGGGGTATTCTAAATTTGTTGTTTTGGTCAAAGTTCTCTTACCTCATTTTGGAGCAAATTGTTGTAAATAAAAAAAGAAACACAACTTGAGGAATGATTGAAATAGTTGAAACTCAACTATAATATTTTGGCAATCATGAGGCATCAATGACACCAAGAAGATATATAACTGAAAAAAATTGGGCAAATTTTGTAGATGCACGATTGCATGAACGTGCACGCCGGTAATGTATCAAATAGATTGATGTGATCAAAATAATGCATTTTTTCAAAGCCATAAAGTTGTAATAATATATTTCGTGCTTGGAAGGTACATGTCTCCATGAATTTAATTAAGTCATTACAAGTCTCCTTGATTTTTCTTAGGTCTGAGTTCTAACAAGGATTCTTGATTTTCTTTATCAATTTGGCGAACCAAGTGTTTATGGTGCTAATGTTTTCTCAAGACTTAATGGAACCAGACAAGTATATTCCATATATAAAGTCATTCTTATTTATCGCCATATATTTGTAATACTAATTATAATCAATTGTATTAAACCACTTTTTCAACCTTCTATCACTCCTTTACTTTAGTGAAACACTTAATAAAAAAATGGGGTACGGGAGTGATGTTGAAGAGGTTTTATTCAAGGGTTCCTGATTGAGATGTTCACATCCCTCATTACCTATGCCTATGATCCCCATTTCATTTGAACACTTGCAAAGAAGGTTGCTTTTTCATTTGAGCATGGTTAACTCTATAAACACCATATGTTTGTGGACGTTGTTTAAAGCAAGATACTAACATTTGATTGTTAACATCTCGATAAAATCTACATGGTCAGTGGAATTAAAATTTGCCAATGGTTATATACAATAGACTGCGAGTTTTTAAAAATTTCATCCACCCTTTTTTTAACACAGGCCATGTGTCTTAGTGAGCACCAGAATCTGCCAATAGGTCTTTCTTTTGCCCTATTGAACGACTTCTGAGCTTTTCCATGACATCAAGTTAAAGAAAGAAGGGAACACATTAGGTTAATGTTGCAACAAGCGTTATAACTAATGTATAATGAAGAATAGCAACACACATCATTTTGTTTGGAGGAACACTTGATACAAGGTTTTTTGGAAAAAGAAGATAAAGAAACTGTAACATACTATGTAACATATTGTTCATCCTAGATAAGGTGATTTAATCCCTTGGGAACTATTAAAAGGCGCCTGTATTTTAGTTATGTGTATTCTTATTTGAGAATGAAACACTGGAATGTTAGTTATACACGAAATTCTGATTAGTGATTACCACCAATATTTGCCTTTCCATGTATGAGGATGCATGGGTGTACGTAATTCACAATGCTATTCCTTTCTTGCAGGTTACATGATAAATCCTTCAGGTTGTGTATAATAATATATTTGGAAGAGAATTCCTTCCCAAATATATGTGCGGTGTGCTACCATATATGTCTCCAAATCAAGGAGGGGTTGATGAAAGACATTCATAGTTGGCAGAAATATAGATGCATGACGCTTGAGGGTTTGCATAACAGGCCATGGATCCATGATCATAGAATAGGGTAGAAACTATTTATCTAAGTCGACTATGATTTAAATTGTTCAACGTGGCTTGGCAGGTTCCATTAGTTATACGCCTCCCCATCAAAAGCTTATCTAGAAGTACTATCATTTGGAAAAACAAACAAATGTATGAATGTATTGGAAATGATTTTATAAGTAACAATTTTCAATCCTTTTTGTTATTATTACTTAAATCTCATATATTTCCTGCTTGGTCTGCTATTTTATTGTTTCTTACTTTATTATCTCGATTCATTTTTCTCTTGCATAATTAGTTAATGCCTCATGATAATCCCGAACGTTAACAATACTACTTAGATGCATTTGAGCTTATTCTATCGAAGCAGTAACCAATATTTTACTTTGAGCTTATTCTTTCCAAACAATAACAAACTTTGTATTCGGGTTTAGCTAACAAATTTTAGTGGTAAGTATGATTATGGTGTCAGTAGAGCCTTCGTTTTGGCGCGAGTAAGGTTTACTGAATAAATATAAATGTTATGAATCAACGGGCATTACAACTCACTAGGATTTGTTTTAGGTCACCACGACTTGATCCCATGATCGACAGGTCAATAGTTACCCACACTACCAACATATCAATGGGTTACTTCATATAAAAGAAAAAAAACTCGCCAGGATTACTTAATATAAGGGTTACTGAATAATCATAATATGCATATTGTGAATCAACGGGCATCATAACTCACCAGGATTACTTCATATTTCGACAATATCTTACTTTATATTTTCATGTGCCCCATTTCCTTGGGTCGAAAGCGAAGACCTAAATTTTGTTAGTATGCATTATGGGCTAATTTTGTAAATCAAAGGTCTTTGGGCTGAGACATTATTTGAACTAAGTTTGTAAGTATGCAGTATGGGCTTAATTTAAAGTGGACTTACTTCTAATTTCAAATTCAATTGGCTTTATTTGAAGTTGAAAATTCAAATATGCAAATCTAAAAGGTATGGAATTTTATCAAATTGGGCCTTTAAATTAACTATGGGCTTTAGTTAATTGTATAAATAGGCATTGGGATTCACAAAAATAAACTACAAAGAAAAGAAAATTAAATATGTAAAATAAAAAATTATAATAAAAAATAAATAAAAAATTAAACTTCAACAAAATATGAACAGGTAAATTTCAAAAAAGTTGTAAAGTAAATATAAATTAATATTCACTTTATTTTAGAGTATCTTTATGCAAAAAATTGTTGCTTAAAAATTATTTCAGTGCACTTATTATTTGAAAGGTTAAATTGAAAAAAAAAATGGTGAATATTACAACTTCACGTAAAGTCCTCAAAAAACCAATTTTATATAATTATTTCTCCATTTTGAGCCCAATAATTTCAAAAGACAATACACGTTTATCAAATATGTTTTCTCTTATCCATCTTCTACATCACAATATTCTCTTTCTTCTGATGCATGAAATGTCTATTGTGTAAAGTTTCTAATAAAAATTATATTGATCTTTCTAAAGTTCAAATTCATATAATGTAGGATCAAACCTAACAAAAAAAAAAAAAAAAAAAAAATGGTGGCCTTTGAAATAAACTGTGTTTTCGTATAAGACTAGCAAATTAGCCCGCCTGCGGCTGGGCCTGCTACATTGATAGTTCATGATGAACTGTTTTTACTTTTATCAAACTATTAACAATTACAATACAGCATTACCTAGCGTTAGTTGCCATTAGCTGCATTACCTACCATTGGTGGTAGAGTATTGACTGACTTTCCTCCACTGAAATATAATTACATCCAAGATCTTAACAAACATGGTGAGGCAAATGAAAAGAAATTGTATATATATAGAGTTCTAGACTTATAAAAGAAGTTGCTCATAACGTAGTGATTATAAAAATATAAATCGCCTAGCTAAGCAACTTTAAAGGGGAAGAAAGCTTATATCACTAATGTTATTAACCCATAAAATATCTATACCATAGTGGTTATTGGTGGTGTTTGCCCGAGAGATGTCATTTCTAATCTATGTAGCAATGTCCTTATTAACCGCACCAAGGCCAAGTGCAATATGAAATATGAACACCTAAGTTGATGTCCTTGGGACACTTGGAGAGAACTCAAGCACACTATTCCACAGTCCGTCCACAATAGCCATTCTCCATGGGGAGCAATACCAACCCCAACCATGTATCTAAACTCTGCCTCTCCCTCAACCCATTTATGCCGCATGAAGTCATTGATCTAAATATTGGAAAAACCAACTCTAAATAAAGAGAAGAAGAAAAAGTTAATCCAAGAAGCATAATTGTGAAACATTTTTCCGTAGCCTTTTTTGGTCCATCGACTCATGACAGTGCCATGACTTCTATATATTATTTAAATGTATGTAGAATAATTTTTACAATAAATAAAAATATATGTAAAAATAGATAGGGAAAGGAGGGAGATGGTGGAAGAGGGGACAAAAGGTAAGCATTCGCTTCATTCTAGTGTTTGTTGAGCAATACCCTTCTTGCGAAAAGTTCAACAATGCCTCCAGAGTTTTGGGGTGGTGGCATCAAGAAGAAAGGATCAAGTATATGTAGCACACATAACTGGGAACCATATTAACTCCGCCAGCTACATGTAATATAGACGTGTAGATTGTTATATTGGGCCTGCAATACTTAGTAACTGTGAGACAATGATCACCTATTGTTGTGATTGCCGACTATCAAAATGGAATTTTGCAATACCAAATTTGTCAATACACCAAGAAAAAAGTAAAAAAATAAAATAAAAATAGCCAGCATACCTTCTTTTCAAACTTAGATAGAAAAAGTATTGGAAAGAAGATTAATATAATAAAAAAGAAGTTCAAATGAGTAGATTCATATACTTCTGAAAACTTGAAGTACACATCACCTAAACTTCCTCAGCCAGCATGGTGCAAATTTGCTCTTCCAAGTATGCATGTCAAGTTGACCACTTGCACTTCTTGTTCCATGATAACTATATACCTTCCAAACAGAAAAAACCCATGTGTTCAAAAATGCAAGTGCTACTTTCTTCTTGGATACACGGTGCATATCTAGCACATTGGGAAATAATTAGTTGTCATTATTTAACTCCAAGAATCCAACACTGTAAAAGGCCTTATACAAAGCACCAATGGATATACTTAGCAGAGTAGCTACATTCACTTTTCATCATAATGATAGAATTCAAGTTTAACATAATTATATTAACAGAATAAAATATAAGAAAATAAATTAAAACTTTGCTGAAAACTATCATCTCAACGTCAATAAGAAGAAAACAATTACTTAGATAAGTACATTTAAAAAATAAAAATAAAAGGATGATACGATTCCATCTTCTAATATGATGGGTGCTACTATTGAATACTAATGGAGAATTTAGAAATGATGTAGTGAAATATGGAGGACTAATTTGGTACTCCATTGTTTAAATTTACATGCCTATTGCGTTGGTTCTTTCAAGCCTTTCAGTTCTTACAACAAAACAAAGTGGGAAGATTACAAATACAAAGTGATTATATCGCGATAACAGCTAGTAAGGCTTTGATTTTTTTTTCCTCATTTGACAATATATTCATGATCCAAAAAAATTTAATCAACATCCATTCTTATAATTCAAGGGCAAGCATTGTAATACTTTTACTGAGTAAGTAAATGTGTACATGTAAAATCAGTGGAGGAGCCAGGAATTCCCATAATGTGGGACACTTGCATGAACCAAATTTTTTTTCCCCAAAACAATTAGTTAACCTTTTGTTTTTTTGGTACAATCGATTATCAAAAATCGAAGTAAGTAAGAAAACTCATTGAAAGGGTTGCCTAATAGAGAGAGACACGTTGTTTAGCATTTATTAATGGCTCAATAGTGACATGAAATATGCAAGTAATTGTAGCCATGAAAAACTTTTCTGCACATGAATATCCCACCCTCAAAAGTTCTCTAGAAGATGAGTTGATATGGCCGCCCAGATTGATTATGTCGTTTACAGTATCTGAATAATCTGTTCATTTTCATAATGTTAGTTAATGTTTTCTTGAGCTGATTACTTGGTGTTCCTTAGATTTTGCATTAAACTATGGTCTATGGGAAGCATCTTATTTGTGCAGTGATAAGGTCTTTGTATTTGTAGACAAAATCACATTTTTCTTAATCAAACATGGCTATTATGGCAAATACAGCACCAACATGATATTTGCAAGCTCATCGGCCCTACAACTACCTTGAGTAGCAACTGTGTCAGAGGACTCACACTCTTTTAAACCTATAAACAAAAGTAGTGGTGGTTATAACTATCTGGAAGAATGGACGCCAAGGGGCTATCTCATGCACCTGAGTGAGGAATCGAGACTGTATCTAGACTTAGAGCAAGAAGTGAAAATGTGAGATTCAATCCGGCCTCAGGCTAGAGATTGATAATGCAGCCATCAATTAATCATTAATTGAAAATTTGTTGTCCATATACACAGCGATGTTGTGCTGCCTGACATTAAATACACAGCAGATGATTTAGCCGATTTGTGGAAGATCAATAGTGTAAATGTATGGGATTTCAGGCATATGGTAGGAAGGGTTGTGTTCAACTTCTTTAAATAAATGAGTATTGTTCTAGCTGCTTTAACACCATATAATGACGTAACTAATATATGTCTATGCATATGTGTCCACACGGTTTCCTCAACGAATAGTAGACAATACCTTTAAAGTTCATATGAACCAAATCGATCTCCACAATCTCGAAATTTATCTCAACCCACCAGCAAGAAAATCTGAGTAATGCATTGTCACCAAGAGCTACAAAATGAAAGACAAATTGTTTGAATAAGGTTTATATTTAACGCTACATAAAAGACTATGTATTATCAAAACAACCATATATAGTGCACCAAATATATACTAAAGCTTAGTTCGATAAAAAAAAACATTAGCACCTCGCCTATTATTTATAAAAGAACTATAGGCGCCTGCTTATAAAGAAGCCATAGGCACCTCGCCTATCAAATGCCAATAAACCATAGGCGTCCACCTATATTGCATCACTCCCCCCACCAAGAGATGATTGATATGAGAATAAAACTTTGAGGTTTTACTGTCGATAAATTAACTAATTGGAGGAGTGTTATCCACCAACTCAATGAGTTGCATACATTTCACCAGAGTAATTTGCATACAGTAAGACACTAAAACAGAATTTACAATAAAACAAATAACAAACTATGGAATGCAGAACAATATCCTTACGCAACAAATAGGTTGGTGACTCAAGAAACATATATAACTCAACTACGTAAGATCTAACGTGCAACTTAGTATGTTAAAATATTAAATTATCTAACTTGCTTAGGTCCGCTGAGCTAGATATATGGATACCCACAAATATTGTCAAGTTGCATACTTTAAGCTCTTTTGGAATAAACTATTTAGTGGAAAGGACCAAACTTTAGTATCATAGATTCATAAAGCTTTGTTAAGGATATGTGATAAACTGTAAAATGAAATAGTTTTACCTACAAAATAAAGCGATGAAACTCTATACGAAAGTAAAACTACAAACTATCTTACGATGCTAAATTGCTTATCAAAGTTTCTACTCTCAATTCTATCGAGATAGAGTGGAGTAACAAATTTATTCCACTCCTAGTACTCTAGCATGGAATGTTTTCTAGTCTAATTAGTCGGTCTTAAGTCTAATGAGAGCTTTACGAAGGGTGTTATACTACGATACAATATGAAATTGATTATTTGAATTTAACTACGAATGCTATGGAAATACGATTATTTTTGAATCTAGATAAAGGATTAGAGGGGAATTGAATCCACGTCGAATCCAACTTAATAACCTAGTATAGATTCTTGTATCTCGATTCTCACGTTCTTACGGCAAGAATTCGAGTTCTAATCCCTAGTGTTCATGGCATTTCTACCGAATACTAACTAGCATGTGAGGTCGTCCACCCATTCTCATGGCGAATCACGACCTTCTAGATTGGAATAGATTCTACACTGCTTCTACACTATACCACTAAGTTTTCATCAAGGCTTCATCAACCCCTCTAATGGAGGTTTTAGCTTTGAATCATTCCGCAATCATTCCCATATGAATCTAAACTAAACATATTATCAAAGATTCGAAATTTACTAATCTAAACTAAACGATAATTAAATTCTAATTAACAACTAAGAAATAGTAACCAACAATAATTAAAACTAGATCTAATAGATTGAAATAACACAATTCGAAATTGATAAAATAACTATTTTATTTATCTAATCAATCAAGAACAATGATTCAAAGACTTAATCTAAAACAAGGATTGAAAATGGAACTAAAACTTAATTTAATTAATTAAACTAGATCTAGAATTATCTATATTGTTTTAGGTCTAACTAACTACCATTAACAAAGAGCTAAGCTTTGGTTTTTATATGTTCAGATCCAAAAATCGTGCATGGGCTTGGATCCATGTTTTGGGCCAAAGAATCAGGCCCAAAACCCAATTCTTTCAGTCCAAAAAGGCCTTTTCAACTGCAGTTGGCTTCAACAGACTTTTCGTCCACTTTTGCTCCTCTGATTGGGTTAAGGCTTAGACCATTGGAAATCTCTTTCCGAGCCGGTCGTTTTGACATAAGGTAGGCCCCATTCGAGGTCTGAGTCCAAAGATACGGCCTTTGGAAGTTCTCACTTGTGTCTTTGTTTACGCCCTGTTTACGTCGACTTTTCAGCTTTTGACCGGGCTTAGGAAGGCTTTGTCTTCTTGAATCTTGGCCTTTAATCACAGAACTACTTAGTAACCGACCTTTGCTCCTTTATCTCACTAAAGTGGCACATTTCTGCACATAATGGACTTTGAAACCTGAAATGCATAAAAACACATAATCAGTGTTAACTCTTAATTATTACTCACATAATTGGTCTAAAAGTATGACTGTTACAGGGTTAAAACTACAATTTTGGGCTCTTATCAATATGCATATAGGCAAGCACACATAGGCTAATCTAGATTCCTCCACGACAGTCCATACGTGCTAGGACAATTCTAGTGAACTGTACTTCTCCACCTTATCCTTGACATGATACCAAAGTTGCAACTTAATTACAACAATCCTTTACCTTTTCGTATACAAACAATATAAGGAAATTCTGAATTGTAGAAGTGCATATAACCGATACTTACAGTTCACGCCTTTGAAATTGGAATGCTACGACAATATGGTTCATTCTATCTCGGAAATGATTCGCAATCAAAGACCCTGGAACACACAAAAAAAAAAGGTTTATCAAGTATATAGGCTACAAAAAACTTTGGATCCTAAACTGAAAATGTATAGTTGCATATGTTAAAGTAAGTACCCTGCTGGTACATGAATCCATGTAAAAGAACATTGAAATGCAAACTAATCCACTCGTAAAAAATAAAGAAATGCAAGCTAATCTTGAAATGCAAGCCAATTCACTCATACTAATTAACAACTCTTATTATGACAAGACTGATTGACTACCCATTCCAATTGATTAACCAAAAAACCTTTGATTGTTGGTAGGTCACATGCATGTTAGTATGGGAATGCAGAAAAAATGACCTTGCATGACTATTGTGGATCCAATCATGATCTTGTAATTCATGAGCAGAGTTAGATCGTGTTTTTTTTTAATAATAGTTTAAGTGGTCTATTAAAAAATAATATGACATGAGGCATAGTATACAAAGATGTCACTTGAAAAGGAAAGGGAGTTTGCTGAAAAAATAGCGCCTAGTCGATGCCTAAGTGTGCCTACGCATAACCTTGACAGTATAGGTTTTGTGCAAATTATTACAATTGCATATACACGATAACCAAATCCAAACCTATTGCTGAAGCGAGGTGATACCCATAACCAAAACATATAACCTAAAGTAAAAGTCTTCCGAACAATCCTACTACCCACAGTCCTATTCAATGTTTAATACATAAACATATTGCTTGTTCTTCAAACTCCTATGCAGCCAGACTCCTATTAAACTTCTTTTCTCCAACATCTCCATCCACTATTCACATGTTAGTTAATAATAAAAATCAATATCTTGATGCAATGTTGCATACCAAACTAATGACTATAAGTTCAGTCTAATCACCACTTTTGTCAAGATAGGTATCAAACTATGGAGGCTAGTCCCAATCAACTATACTGTGATTCTTGTGATCTCAATCTTCTTGCATGCAATACTAATCGAAGTTTGGTGGGGAAATGAAGATAACATGGTCATGTTCAACAAATTGATATAAAGGTCCAGAACACAATCTACATTAGAAAAGCCCATTACTTGAGACTTGCAAGTTGATGGGATTCCTAGGTGCTCTACACATTATAGATTCTACCCATTATCATTTCTATTAAGTGTATGTCTTCAAGCAGGATTTCTCAACAAAGTAACTGGACAGACAATCTCCACTGAATACTAAAATTTTCGAAAATGAATCATATGGTTATGCAATTATTATTTTATTATAAATTCACAGGTCCAAATAGGAAAACTTGGTTGTACCTATGCAAGATCATCAACAAGACATTGGAGCTGTCTAGTTAGAGAAGTGACTTGTCTATGTAGCATTGGAATAACTTGTTTAGAAACATAAAACAGATTGCCCTATACTTTCAATTCTCTAACCAGCCCAAATCGACAAATACTTTCAGCTCATATGCATGAAAGAGGAAAAGAGCTGGTGCTCCAAAATTCAGAAAACTCTGTCACAGAGCCAACCATTTTACACTTAGCACCAATGAGTAGAAATGTTTTTTTTAACAAATTTCAAGAATAAGATCCTAATAATCCTAATTGAGATGGATTTTACAATTATAATTAGGGTACCTCATATATACTGGTTATGTGTGTCACTATTAGACCAACAAACTCATAAAACAATAGCTTTTAATGGAACTAAACAAAATATCTGCAGCACATAAGCAGTGTCAATATCAACTGATAATATCTTGCATCCAATGACCTCTAATATGAACCGAACATGAATCATTAATCCATGATACACACCATGAGGAAGTGAAGATATTTACCTAGCAATAAATGTTAGTGATAAATTATTCTCATTATGTGGAAGTGAAGATATTTATCCAACCATAACTATTGAAATTAGAAAGCTCTGCCACTTTGAGATAGATAGGCAAAACATGTGGCTTAGTGACCTGAGATAATGAAAGAATTGTAGCTATTCGATGATCAGTTTCTAGTACAACCCAAACAAAGTGTCCTAGAAAATTACTTGTCTAAATTTTACATATATCTAGTATAAGGGTCTAGTTCGATAAATTCGATAGCCCAAGCACAATTTAGGGCCCCAAGGATACTCTCATACTCTAGTCATGTAGGTAGCAAATTTACTACTAAAATCAACGATCCTAATCAAGCCACATGACAAATACTTAGATTAGTCTAACCTTATCGACTTATGGATTTTACCATACAAAAGTTTGGAGCCCTTGGCTGTTTGACAATCTAATGGAAAGAATATCTTCAAATCTATCATCTACATCCATTATTTGTAGAGTCAAATTACCTACGGCTCAGAATCCAAAAGGGTAGGACACTACGCACAAAAATGACACAAAAAATATTTAAAAGAAAATTACAATGCAATTCATGGATGATAACTCATAAAAGATTAGTAGCTTTCAAGACATATCAGTACTTGTAAAGAACCAATCTCTAATGGTGGCTGGCATGGCTTCTTGGGATCATTCTCAACTACTGAGTATTAATGGTCTTTGATTGGTAGTAATGGTATTAAGGGAAGGATCATTACCCTCTCTTTGAAGGGTCTCCCCAGTCCGTCAAGCCCGAAGGGTTTATATTGCCATCCAAGTCACAGAAGGAATAAACCACTCTTGAAAATCTACCCCAACCTGTTCCTAAGTATATCGTCCCATGAGTATCAATTTATCGATGATCTAAAGGATTAGCATGTATTGGTTTGTATGTCAAACTTCAAAATTATATATAAACATAGAAGAGGGGGGGTGGGTTGAGGATAGCTACCTAACAGTTGTCCATATTAAAAGCAAGTGTAGTTGCAAAGAAAATGCAAGTGTAGTTACAAAGAAATTAATTAAGCAATTCAAATCTTCACCAAACATCTAAATGGGATAATCTAGCACTATTAAGTTAAGTAAGTATTATACTTATACACTAAAAAAGTTGACATTACTGGGATAGTCAAATTCATAACTAAAACAAACGCCTTGAACTTTAGGCTCATAGATTGATGGGCAATGGGTCTCTTTAAATGATTTTCACTATGATCAACATCTTTAATCGGCAATAAGCCTATTTACTATGGTGCTAGTTTATAATGTTGGATTCATAAGGCCTTTTGTATACCATTTATCACTATTTAAGTTGTCATATAGATCATAAAGACTAATTCATGATAAGAGCATTTTAGAATCATCTTCTTCGTATATTTCTACTGGAAATATTCTTTACTATGGTGCTAGTTTATAATGTTGGATTCATAAGGCCTTTTGTATGCCATTTATCACTATTCAAGTTATCATATAGATCATAAAGACTAATTCATGATAAAAGCATTTTTATTATCTTTGAAAATGGCAACGTAATAACATTCAGCATTATAGTATGGATAGTGAATTACCTCTGAATTAAGCCCACTCCATAAACCCATCCAGTGTCTGTGTATCTTAAACCGGATGCAATCACAGTTGATAAAAGGGTGCAAAACTTCATGCATCTTGCATTCTATTAAGTCAAACAAAATCATGGTAGGAATAAGAAAGAGAAAAGACCCATCTGAACGTTTTCTCAAACACTTAAGATGCAATAGACGACACTTCCCAAACAATATAATAGAGACTGTACCCATGAAACTGAATATGTGTAGTAACTAATCATGGCATTCCCAAGGCAAATCATAAAAGTTTCGAATTGTTGTTCAGAGTATTTTTATTTTTTAAAAAAAGAATATGAGAGATTGGAAATTATATTGTCTGATTTGGTCAATTGTGTGGTATCTTGTCTTGTATCTCAGTAATAGACATGGTTGCTTCAGTGCTTTAAACAATGATTGAAACCATTTACATGAAATCCACACAATTCTAAATGCAAAGCAAAGGAGGTCACGAATCAAGAAGAGTAGAAAAATAAATTCTACATGCTGGAAATAAATAGAATTGAATTCAAAAGTTGTAAAGCTTGGGAAAATACCTTTGTAAACAGTCTTTTCAATCAAGAAAGTGATTTAATGGTGTCGGAGTGCTCGAGATGATTGGTACCATCTGAAAGATAACATATTGGCAATAGGGCAATGAAATTAAGGAACTGAATAGAGAATGGTTTGAGCCTAGTAACGAATCTATACACACATCAGTAAACTACACAAATGGAAAGAACAATGCAAACCAAAAGAGTAAAAACAAACTTATCACTAATCATTAGGAGAGGGAGAGAGAGTGAAAGCAAAGTACCTTTGAAATATACAGATCTCGGCTTCCGACTTTCTTGTATGGCCCTTAAACTTCTTAGTTCAAAGCTACATAAAACAATTATAGTTAATACTCAGAATTATAACACCCCACTAACACAATATATACACCAAGTTATCACAACCATCTGTTCATAGTTTCTACCAAAGGTTTGAATATAACAAATTTACTTATCAGGTGATGCTGCGAATCTACTTCGTTAAGTACATAGATAAGAAGCTAAGAACATATATTTGAGATAGTATACGTTAAATCTCATCGCTCCAAGACAAACCTAGCTTCCCTATATGATCACCATATGATCCATTTATTTGAAGAAAGACAGACTTAAAAATTCGGGTAAGAGTATGTATTGCAAGAAATCAAAGAACATACATTACCCACAAAACAAACTAACCAAAAAGAAACATGTAAGACTTTAAAGAAATGAAGAACAACATCAAGTTGTTAGTACTTGTGACAAAAGGGAAAAAGAAAAACGAATGAAAATCAAATATAGGAACGACATATATTAGTCTAATCAACTAAGCAATGAAGCACAAAAGTGTTCAAAGGCACCGATGCAATAAGAAGTCAAATTAAAATGCAAAATGAACATAAAATAAAGCAATTTATCACAAATACGACTCTAAGTGTACCTGAGAACTATGGTTATTTCTTGCATAGCTTCATCTACTTGGGAGTCTTTTCCACTAAATATCATCATGTCAATCTTCAAGCATCACATTCTCAAATGACTGGTCTTAAGTAAATAAACAATCACTTGTACCTGCTTAACTAAATCATATCATGTGAGCTTATCAATATGTATACACGTACACCAAGTTTAATTCAAATAAGAGACATTACGCTAGCATGTTCGGGACCTCAAATAGAAGCTCCTTTTGAATGCAATAAAATAGGCGAAACAAAACTTTGATTCTTAGCTAAAAAAAAGCACAAAGTAATAAAATGATGGTGAGATAATTTAAGTAATTTTAATAAGAATTCATTGTTTGAATACAAAGAAGAAAACAATTGATGAGATAGATAAGAAACATAAAAATACCATCGAACTTACAAAAAGATTTCTTTCACACTGAAGTCACTTAACATTGAAAGTGTGATCCATGAATCAGCATACCTTGTAGGTTTTAGGAGTTCTCCTTGATATATAGAGAGTTGAAGGAGCTAATCGGGAGAGGAGAATGTCAAAGCTACTGTTTGGGAATGTAGAGTTCAAAAACTTAAAATTAAAAGCCAATTGTAAACTGACCGGTGGTAAGCCTTGCTGATTTGCTAGTGCTCCACTTCATGGGTATACTGGGAGATGAAGCTGTAGCTTTTGGTTTTAGTTTAAGTTGTAGCTAGAGGTAGAAGATGAGGAAATAATGATATATCGGGCTATTTCTTTTTCTACCATGATACCCTAGTTTAAGCTGTGAAAGCATTGGTGAGACTGACTCTAAGAGTAATCTGTGGAGGTGTCACAACAACCTCTTGAGGTAATTGGACTTGTTGGTTCTCATGCAATTGTTTGTTAATGCCTTATATATTGTATTTGACAAAACGATAAAGACCTCACAAAATTAACGTACGACAGAAAGCAAACATTGCATATATGACAATCTAATACATACCTACTGGATGGTACCTAGATATCATAGAAATATACTAACAGACATAAACCAAGCATATAAGTGAGGTTTTATTGATTGGAATAGAAGAGGTGTTTTCGGACCAACACAATTCAATCAAACACAACAACAATTTTGTGAGTCCTCAAATTAGGGACTGCATTCTTGTGAGACCTATGCATTATGTTCTGATTATGAACTACCTTGCTCATACCTTAAGGTTTATATAAACTTCCAATTCCCCCATTCATAACTCAATCGAAATGGAGATTTTTAGTTCCTATCATAGATGAGATGAAACTAATACTGGTCATAGAATGGAAATCAAAACTCATTTTAGTGCCCAAAGATGTCATTTGTGATCTACCGTATACATACCTAGCTTAGTTACGCTGATTTGCTCATTTGTGAAGCGTCGAATACACAGAGTTAAGTTTGTTGTACTTCTCAGTTGTCACCGTGCACTTTTGTTAACCCATGAAAGGCTTTACTGAACACATACAAAATCAACAACATTCATTCCACAATGCCTCTGAAAAAACCATTAGAGCCTATCTCAACATTATATAAAGCATAACCAATCTGATATTCAGCCAGTGTGAGAGAAAGCTCCTAGGATTTAGTATCGGTATCTACATAAACATAATTTTGTGAGATATTTCACTGTTAATCCTAATCAGTAATGCCTAGGTAGAACTTCTACCACATGAGAAATTCCAAAGCAGTTATATCTAAAATCATATGTATATTTCTCCTAATTACATAAAGACTCACTACGGATCCTCAAGTGAGTCAAGGGTGCAGATACTTAAGCCTTCTCATAGTTAGTTCAAAATCCACCAAGTTAATATACCTTTGATGGCAGAGACATGTCTAACCATGTATCAAGGAAAATAAATAATCGTGTGAAGGTAATCAAGCTCAGTAGTAATCTCAAAACAAAGATTATGTCGACCTGTTTCTTTATATTAAACCATCGTCAACAATTTAATCGACAGCACCTATAAGCATTAAAAAAATAAATAATCAAAAAGAATATTAGTGAATCCATTATTCATGCATTAAAAAAGTATATATAGGATTATCTCATATTATTCATGCACATTAGTATGTACTTACTATTTTTCTAATCTTGAGTTAGTGGTGCTATCATGCTAGCTAAGTAGCAATCTTTCTAATATCAATACATCATGGTCTAAAATTCCAAATTATTTACTATTATTCTAAGCTTGAGTCAATGGTGTTATCATGCTACTAATATCAAATAACTTTTGGAGTTACCTTAGAGTTGAAACTGTTCTACAGAGCTGATAACATGTAACTTCATAACCATAAGTTTGAGTACTCCAACAATAGCAACACTGAAGTCTCTAAATAAAATTGACATGTCACCTCTATAGGTGTCTTCCACATAGTTGCTAGAATGCCTGCACCATCAATTAATAACAATGTAAAATGGTATATGTAAAAGGAAGACATGCATTACAAGTTGCGAAAGTTATGTGTAAAAGGAATCCTGTCACTAAAACTGCATAAACTTTGAAAAGATAAAAAAAATATCGTCACTCAATAATTGTAGTTAGATTGTAGTGGCTGGTTTTGCAACAAAAATCAAGATATAACCTTGTAATAAACAACCTCTAAAGTTGTATTGTGATGTGATTGAAGGCCTTAGCCTTAACTAAAGTGCCTTTCTTTGAATGGATTTGGGTTTATTGTGGTTCGAAGCATCAAGTCCAATCAATATACTCTTCCACTTGTCCTCACTTTGCTAGATATGATCTATAAGGTCCAATTTTCGAAAAAGGAAAAAATGGTAAGTGCACCAATACATCGGGGGCATTAAGTACCCCAATATTCATCGTGCTAATTATTAAGCAACCTAGAACATACATTCTCATATATCCGGGGTAGAGTACGCAATCATGAGAAAAAAAAAACAATAAATATATCAGGAGTCACATACGCATATAGAAGGATGAGGTTCAAATCACCACTTTCACTGAGTCGAGGCACGCTAACTTCAAATTCATCTTTCCCAGCTTTTGATGCATATTCTGCAAGATTTAACAGTGTTATTCTAAAAATTGGTGTCTTAATTTTTGCCCGTGGCTCTACCTGAATAATAAAGAAAAATGGATAGAGAAGCTGAATAACTTTAAAAAGAAGAAAACATCATAATGATATAAGAACCAAATTGATAGTAACCTGAGATATACATATAAAACACAATTATTAATTAAAATAGAAAGGAACACCTAATATAAACATAAAACACAATATTTCAAATAGAAACCCATGAATTACATATCAATGTTTAAAATAGCTATGACTTTGGATATAAAGTTCATGTTGGTAGAGCTCTAAAATTTCAACACATCACTCATCCCAATTTCTCAACCATTCCCTATTAGAATAAATCCTAATGGTAAATGCTTAATCAACCCAGTAGACAGTTATTTAATTGAAATCACAGTCATGAATGGTCAAACTCACACTCCAGCACATGTGTTATATCAGTGCCAGGAAGGTAAAAGCTAAAAGAAAAAGGGGTTGAGTGCATTCAAAATAATGAACATACAATACCCGAGTAAGTTGACGGCTTTCATGATTGCCACGCAAAAGAGTTATATTCACAGGATATTATTAACAGTTAAAACACCGTGGATCAACATCTTACAAAGATTCAGTAGAAAAAAGAAAAAAGAAGAAGAGGATTACTATAAATACCTTGCTTTAAGAAGTAAAATAATTGTAAAAACTTCAAGACAATTGTATCCACGATCGACAAAATCACCCTGTGACATATTGACGAAGAATTATTAATTTAATGAATGAAATAAACACGTAGAGATAGCACAATAAGAGATATACCATAAAAATGTAATTTGTGTCTGGTACATGTCGACCGGTTCTGATTTGTTGTTGAGAGAGGCGAGAGAATGAATTGACAAAGGGTTCACATATAATCCGCACAACAACGACATCAAGTAAAACAAACCTTTTGATGTATTGTTTATCAGGCTAGGTTCTTTTGTTTTTTTTTTTTTTGGTGAAAGTCTGGTTTATAGAGGTCACCAAAGGTTCACAAAACCTGCTTCTGGTCTTATTTCTGTTTCCGAGAAGCATACTGGTAGAAGCCATGTTAACCCCTGAACAATAATTCCAAATTTACCCGAATAAGAAAACTTGAAAACAAACGTGCAAAATAAAAGTGGAGAATTGGAGAAAGAGAATATTACATTGGCAAGAGACTCTAAGGAGTGAACGTCCACTTATTAGTGCGTCTTCTCATGAGATAGGAAGCGTAAATAAGAGAAGTTTACCACCCCTAAAGTCATTCATCAGCATTTCACCCAACAAAATTCTTACATGCCCTCATGGAACTTCTCCTTTAAGTTTTGAAGGTTGTAGAAAGTTCACATGGAACTTCTCCATAGAAGTCTTTGAAGGTGATGGGCAATAACTTCATATTATGCGCGCTTTTTATCTGATATCTTCACAAAAAAGTGTATCTTCCTACTAATAACCCCTTTCCAAACAAATACACAGTAATAAGCCGCTAACAATAACATATATTTGCTACTAAACTAATAGCCTTTTTTTATGGATATGTTGGCAGATTGCATAGACAACCCAATGGTACTGGCCATCTCACTAATAAGATCACTATTAGTTGTTTAAAACAGTAATCAAACATCTAGTGCCGAATTAAATTTTAGAAAAAAATTAAGAGTTATTCACTCACAGGCATGGCGGCTAGTACATGTGGGCATGGAATTTGGTCGTCTGCTTTTAGCGAAGAACATTTGCTACAGTGAATATGATTATCACTACATCCTTGCAACCTGATTAATGCAAAATGAATAACAAACTTAGCATACTAATACGCGCATAAACATTTATCCCCACTATAAAATTTGGCCAGTACTCATTATATACCTTGATTGCTCAAGCATAGTAATATTCTCTCTCATCAAATGCAACTCCTCAGTCAACCGAGTTTCGCTAACCTGCCACCAAAGAAACTCAACTAAGAAATCAACAAAAATTTAAAACCTTTTAAAATCATTAAACAACATTAGAGGGGATATATAAATAATAAATATACCATGTGCTAGCACTTCTCGCATTTTTTTTTCTATACTTTTCCAACTCTTTTGAAACATTCTTCAACTCATCTTCGATATCAAGAACACAAACCTCAGCCTCTTTAGCCCTTTCATCTGCTTCATTAGCAAATTCCATCAACGCTTCTCGATCACGATCATAAAGAAAACACTCTTTCTCCCATCTTGAACACTGGTTCAAAAGATTAGTACACTCAGTAGCCAACTTCTATCTCTCCTCTACAAATTTCTTCAATGCTAGTGCACCTTGACTCACTTCAAACTAAATAAAAAGTCAAACAAAAGAAAATTATATATAAAAAGAATTAAGTTTAATTATATAGAAAAAATAAAAATAAAGAGTTACTACTAACCCTAGCACGGTTGATTCTTTGGTCTTTTTCTTTTAATCTAGAATGTAAAAGAAAATACTAATCTTGAAGATGTTTTCTTGCTTCTTCAGAGGCACAGAGTTTTAATTTAGGTGTGTTTGTGGAAATAGGGAATCTAAGATTTGAACGTAATAGACATGATGTTGTTGAACCTTTGTTTTTGGAAGTTGATTAGACCTATCATCTAATTAGGGGTGATGAAATCTGGCGAAATGGGTAATTAACTTTCGAAAGCCATAAAACTAAACTGTCTATTAAAATTTGTTCTCTAGCAGTAACAGTCATTCGCCCATCACATAGACCACCAAAAGATAGATCGTAAGTTCGTAACACTATAGACATAACAATACCATACACTTGAGGTTGACGACGCTACTTTCGATCATTGATTAGACAACAATAATGCATGCCATCTAGCATTTTCAGGCCTCCCTCCTGCATTAACTCCAAACTCGTTGTAGACATCAATATACATAAGTAAATCATTAATTTTTCAGCACAAAGAATCGAATCAAATTCTAGCACCATGAGACTTTCTTTCAATGATGCACTTTTGAAGAAAAGCCAATGGAAAACTAAAAGTGTAAGTGGGTAACTTTTTTGTTGACCCTAACTCCAATCCATATTGGACGTGAAAGCCATTTTTAATAGTTTTGGGCACTTTACTTTTTTTTTAGGGTGGGGTTTTGAGTTTTGACGAAAGGTTTATTTCTCTTTTTCTTTTATTTCGGATTCCTACGCGAACAGTTCCCCAAACTGGGCGTGAGTTTGTTTTTTTTTTTTTTTTTTTTTTTTTTTGTGTCGAATTATTGTAAAAGCTGAGGTGTCCATCTAAGAGAAAAAAAGGGGGCTGAGGTGGCTTCCTGGGAGCATTCTCAACTACTCAGTATTAATGGTCTTTGATTTCTATAATTTGTGATTTATATTATGTGCTCTCTAATGATCTTTAACAGATTATGTTTTACATGGAGTTGGATATATTGTTTTTTATATTTGAATTTGTTACCTATAATGATATGTTAAGGTATCTCCTCTTTTACAGCTTCCCAAAAGGGCGATATAATTTGTGGCATATATATTTCACTAAATTTTTGAATCATTACAATATTTTAGAGTAAATAATTTTGGTACATAATAATTCATAAACTTAAATTATAAAATATTAACAAAAAAAAAATTACATAAAAACGGTCCCCGTTTGTTGAACGGGTACGAAAACTAGTTATTCTTAAAACGTTAGCACTAATTAGGTTAAACTTTTTACAGGACTTCACAATCCACCTCCTGTAACCGGACCAGTACTCGTATAATTGTTCAAATAACATAGACGTGCTTCAAGGCTGTTGAAGGCTCTATTTATGCGTGTAGCAAGGACGCTACAGGTAACACCTCTTCACATCCACGTTGAATCCACTGTAAGAGGATTCTATTTCTATTAATAATCAGGCTATTTTTGCATGCTCGTTAGGAATTGCCTAGTAGACTTAAAACTTTCATGAGATTAAGATCTGGTACGTATAAACCTACCATATTAGTTTCACATAGACGCAGAAATAATCGTCTATCTAGAAATACACATATCACCACACATATAACATCGACACCCACCAACACTACATCTGTAGCAATGGGTGAAGAAATAGCAGAGAGACCCCTCTCTGATTTTTATAAGGCTTTGAACGATAGACCTGAGTCCTTCATTATTCTTGCAAATAACACGGGAGATTTTATAATCCCCCCTAATATATTTAATCTGCTACCTGTTTTCCATGGCTTAGACCATGAGAATCCTTATTAACACCTACGTAGGATACAACAAATTTTTACTACATTTCATCATCCTAACGTAAGACCTGAACAAGTAAAGCTTAGGGTGTTTCCTTTCACCTTAGCTGACAAAGCAACTGCTTGGCTAACAACATCAAAGCCGAACTCTGTCGACACATGGGAAAAACTAGTTGAATTATTTATGGAACAATTCTACCCACCATAGAAGACTGGTGAGATGCTACAAAATATTCACTTCTTTCGCCAAAAGCCTCAAGAATCCTTTTCTGAGGCTTGGAATCGTTTCACTAATCTTCTAGTCGAATGTCCCAATCATAATCTTGGTAAAGACATACTAGGTCATGCCTTTTTCAAAGGCCTATCCCAACACCATAAGGAGACTTTAGATATCATGAACGGAGGTAAATCCTTAAGTAAAGGAGCCACATATGCTTATAACTTCTTAGATAATCAATCCAGGAAAAGTAACAACTGGGGAGGTAACGATTACTCCCGCTCCATCCCTTCTTCTTCTACAGCTAAGGCAGCCAGTATGTTTGAGGTTAAACAAGACCCTGAACTTAGAACTTTAATTGAATCCCTCACTCGAAAGATCGAGGCCCTCTTTGTGCATAAACAAGAAGTGATATCCACTTCAGTCATGAACATCAACTCCCTTCCATGTAATGCCTATTTTAATCCCAACCATACCGATTCCTTTTGTCCCTTACTCTACGGTTCACCTTTACCACAACCCATAGATAACTACGCTTTCACCAACCCTAACACACAATAGAGGCAGAGCACTAATTATAATCGACAACAACAACCTACACCTCCATGTTTTAATTATCAAAACGTTAGGCCTACTACAAACTTCCACCAAATTAATCAACATCTAGGACAAGGAGATTTAGGTGACCAGAATAGAAGTTTAGAGCATTTATCTCAGTACTATCAAAATCATAACATAAACACTCAACAAACCTTAATTCCATTCACTCCTCCTATGACCACTCCACCAGTTAAACCATCTACAAAGGACATAGTAGTGACCTTGTTGGAAAACCAAAACAAAATTATGTAACAAAACTCTAACTTGATGAAAGATCAGTGATATTAATTTAAGTATTATTATTCTATCAAAATAGTAATGAGAAGAGAGGAACAGTAGATATATGAGGAAAAAATAGTAGAAAAAACTCATCAAAATTATGTGATAAAAAGGGGAGTAGTTGTGTTCGCCAAACTCTAGTTGTACACTACTTGGATGCGAGTCTAGATTAGAAGTATGCTTCACTTGAGAGTCAAAACAGTAGATATGAAGTAAAAACAGTGAATTTAGATGATGAATAAAGGTATGATAAGGGGTTTAATCTGCCACACGATTCGATTGACTATTAGTTAGTATCAAATTACTTGTATTGATCCCTAGTGAAGACAAAGTCCTCTCAGATCGAGGTTTCACTAGCATGAGAGTATAAATCCACCACAAATCTCTTTGATGGTGGCTCTATACTCTAGTTCTCCGTTATGAGCTCTATCTCTAGTTACTCATAATGAAGAACTTGACATTCTTTTATGCAACACAATAAAAACTACTAGCTACTCATCCTCACATGGCTTCATAAACCTCCTCTAATGCAGGTTTAGCCGTGATTCATAGGAATCATTACATAAAAGAAATAATAAGATGACATAATGTAAAGAGAATTGAATTGAATATTAAAGGACTAAGATTTTTATTGATAGGTTCTAATGGAGGCTACAATGCTAACCCTAATAAAAGTTAAACTAATTAAAACTAAACTAAACTAATTATTAAGAGGCTAAGCTAGAAGAGAGGTGTTAAGTTTAGCCTTAACCCTCTTTATATAGGAGAGAATTAGGGTTATATTTTTGTGCATGAGCCAAAAAGGTGGAGTTTGGGCCTCTAAAGTGTGCCCAAAGTCCATTAAGTCAAGTCTAAAAAGGCCTCAGCTGCCGAAAATTACTTTCATGCCTTTTTAGTCCACTTTTACAGATCTGATTGGGGAAAGACTAGGTCCATTGGAAATCTTATTCCGAGCCAGTCGTTTTGACATTAAGTACACCCAATTCTGAACCCCGAGTCTAAAGATACATCCTATTATAGTTCTATTGATTTTTCTGTCCCTTTTCTACCCGGATTGACTTTGACTTCCTAGCTTTGACTGGGCTTGAAAAAGGCTTTTCTCTATGATTCTTGGGCTTTAAACGTAGAACTTCCTCGGCAATCATCTTGACTCATTTTCCATGCAAAAGTAGTACTTTTAGTCACCTAATCAACTTCAAGTCCTGAAATGCACAAAAACACGTAAACATTACTAACTCTCATTTATTTTAAACATAATTGGCCTAAGTAGAGTACTATTAAGAGGCTTAAACTACACTTTTGGGTGCTTATCACACCACCCCCAAACAACATTTTGCTTGTCTTCAAGCAAATATGAGAAATAAAAACAGATAAGTGGCCAAAAATGTGTTCCTAAATAATCTCATTTCGCGGAGTATGATTGTATTGACCATATGCAATAAGGCCTTAAATCCCTAGTAATTCCCTAGTGGATGAGTTATAGCCTTGTGAGAGTTTTCCAGAGAAGATACTCACAAACTTTATTTATACTATAATGACAAAGAGATAAAAAAATAAAATTTCATGGTTAATCACAGATATCTATAAATCTCTATAACAATATAATAAGAACAATGCTTTCGAAACCTAAGTTAATACACGCATAATAATCAAATCATCTAAAAATATACCTGCATGCTATGAACTATGTTATGAAATGCAATGGCAGGTCCGTTTCTGAAACTTTTGGAATAACGTCCTTAAGTAGGTCCTCACAATTTGTCAAGACAAAAATACTCTGATTTTTCCACTCAAGTTAGCTCACTCCAGTGTACAATTGGCACACGTTTCCTCATAATCTCAATGACGTCCAAAGGAGCCGAGGTCGATTAATCACATTTACCACTTACTATCACACTAAATTAATCCTAATTGAGCTAGAGGTCTTTATTAGATGATACGGGGCCGAGGTAATGGTTTAAGAAGAAATGGAATGGATATTCAAATAAAAAAGTCTAAGATAATAGGGTCATCAATTACATGTGACTAGAGAAAACCTTGTTCTTAGTTTGCTTCTACACTTAATTGGTTTCCATCCTTAGCCTTTTTATTTTGGATTTTTGACTCATTTTATTCTATTTTTGGATTTTTTGTTTTCTTTCTATTTTTTTTTTTGTTTTATTTTATTTTGTTTTATTTTTCTTTTCTGAAGCAACTAACTAATTTTGGTTTTCCACAGGTCTTTCTCTTTATTCTCTTTACTCATCCTATTCTCAGACTCATTCAAAGATGGGTAAAGGATTTATTGTTGCGAAAAGGCTAATTGAAAAGCTCGGAGGGGAGACTAGCAGATAATTATTTATAGGTATGAATTTTTAGCTATATCGATCCAAAGAGGGCCTAAATTCTCGCTTAGGATATGGTATGGTGATCAAGCAAGTGGATGTGTGATTTCTCTACTCATATTATATGTCTCATTTGTGTCATCACTCAGATTCTCACTTATATGAGGCTTTTAGGTTAGAATCTCACAAAATATGTAAAATTACGTATTCTAACCTAGGTCTCAGAAAAATACTACCAAGTACACTCATTCATGCTCATGCAAGATGTTAATGAAAAGATACAATGACTATTACCTACGTATTAACCTAATTTTCTAAAAACTACACTCAATTCTATTGCTACTTGAGATTTCTAGACTAATATTATCATGGAAAAAGAAATAATAACATTATCCTAAGTGCATAATATAAACTATTTTTATGCTTTTTCTATTTTTTAAACGACAAATAATATGTAATATACAACCTAATATGTGCTTAAACATTTACAACGTGTTTCTATACCACCCCCAAACAGAATCATGCTTTGTCCCCAAAGTATGGAATGAAAATAAAAGATAGAGGGTACCATAGAAACGTGCTTGGAAATGGGAGTACTTATAAAAGAAAGTTAAACGATACAAATATAAATAATAAAATGCAGACGCAACTCCTATATGAGTTCCATCCATTATGGATATAAAAGAAAATAAAATTCGCTTGGGACATAAGCGGACACTAACACAAAATTAAAAATGTTACCATATATACTTGTTTCTAATCATGCATTCTCCTCCGTTTACTCGTCACTTGTGAAATGAGGCTCCTTTAAGTCTTGCATATCTATGACTACTGTCTATGCCTTCATCTTGTTTTCATCTACCCTGGCCAACCTATATAGTGGAATTTGGTAGGACGGGGTGCATGGGGCTATTAGGTGAGGTTGTAGGCGCCAGCCAGGGCAAACCATAGCACGTAAAGAACGGACTATAGCATTGGTTGTGCGCATTGTATCAACCTTAACCCAATCAGTGAAACATGTATAGAATTCCGGGAAAAAGAAGGTCATTATATGTGTGACTGTGACTAGCATAAGAATGTACTGATGCCTTACAGTCTGTGCTCTTGCAAGATCATCCACTATGGTTTTGGATATGTCATAATACCAACCCCTTCGGCTAAAGCAAAGAAGGCGTTGCATGCGCAGGAATCAGCATATTTAAAGTGTCAATCTCCTAGGACATTAAGCTTAAGGAAAAGCATAGCAAGGCCCGTATTGAGGGCCATGCTTCCTAAGGATACATCATGTTGGGCTTGGTGTTCTACTCAAAATATACCAACACCATATGTCTCACGGAAGTTTACCCAATCATAATTGTTGTCATTATCAACTATATAATCAATATGGGTGTGTTGGGCAGCAGTTGGAATTCCTAATGAAAAAGAAATTAAGTACTTAGTCAATTCAAAGGGTTCGTTATCTAACATGACTCTGAAGGCTCTTTCTCCATGGGAGAGGTCAAAGAAGGTAACATGCTTATAAAAATATTTAGTAAGTGCAGGAGAATAAGTTTGATCATGTCTTACCAGTAGGGTCTCCCATTTGTGCTCTAATATCATATCATCAAAGTATGCACCATACTTCTCGTTCAGATAAAGATCCTCAAAAGACGGATCCGGTATAATTTTTGGAATAAACATAGCAAACAAGTAATGAATTGAAGTACTGGAAGTTAGAAAAGTGGAACCTGGAAATCCAACCTGCTGTGTGGCGGTGAGGGTGCGCGCGCACTTGGAATAACCCTTGGGTGGGCGGTGCGCGAAGTAATAATGCTGATACCAAATTAATACGAGTGCAGTGCATGCAAAGTTTGGTCTTGTGTGAGGCGCATGCACGCTCTAAGATGCAGCGATGTGTTTAGGGTTTTCAGTTAAGAAACTACATGCTTAGAGATTATTTTTTATATTGTTTGGTTGCTAAGTCTAAGGCCGGATTTTTGCTAAAATAAAAGATGTGAAAAAACATATTTTAAGAATAGTTTCCTACACAAGAATTCTATTTCAGTTTTTGGAATTTCTATATATGATTAGCTTATGAAATTCCCTGAAATTTTGACATTCCTTGAAATTTAAGGTTCTTAATTACATTATGGATCCCAATTGATTTTAACAAGGCCCATGGGTTGCATAAATATATAATAGGTTTCTATATTAGATTAACTTATGAAATTCCTTGAAACTTTGAAATTCCTTGAAATATCAGGTATCTAATTACATTGTGGTCCCAATTAATTTAACAAGGCCCAAGGGTTCATATATTTTGGACTAAAACTTATATAAATGTGATTTAAGGCATTCAATTTCATACGTTCACATATATTAAAATATACCACCCCAAACAATTTGAGAGGGGGGTTCATGACATTGATCAATTTAATTACCTAAACATGATGAATTTCAATAGAAAAACTATATGGTGAAGAATATGTGATTAATCATTCATTAAATTTAACAATACGTGCATAGATAAATAATCACATAAACAAATAAATAATAACTACTTAACTAAAAATGAAATTAACAATTAATTAAACTAAAGTACATAAATTACAATAAGTAAGGAAATTAAATAGTTATTACAAAACAGAAATAAATCAAGTTCATCACAACAAATGTAAAATAAATAAGCTATCCCTGGGAAGAAGAAGGTCCTGAACCGTCAAATGGACGACGATGACGACACTCACATCTAGAATCAGAAGAAGAAGGCGAACCTCCTAGCTGGGGCAAACGCCTCAAGACTTCGGCATGGAAAGCTGCATGCGCCTCTTCCATATTCTCTATAGAATTAAGCATGTCAGCGTGGTTGTCGGCTATGGTTCAAATGTTATGCTCTAGGTTGCGGTGATCACATTGAATGGAACCCTGACGCCTCTGTATCGATTCCCAAAGCGTAGTTAGGTTTTGCTGATGATCATAAAGAGTACACATCCCGCTATGGAGTAATGAAAAATGTGCAAAATCAGAAAGTGGTGTTTCGCGGTTGAGTCGGATCATACATAATTCAACACTCGATGAACCATCAATTGGGGCCGATCCATAGCATTCTCAGCAAAACAAACAGGATATTCATCTTCATCCTCATCCTGATCTATACCATCAGCTCTCTTTTCAGGCAATGTCCAATTCCTTTGGACACAGTCACTATACGCCTTTGCGTTTGAGTGAAGCTTAATATGAGTCCTAGGTAACTCAGGCATGCAACCCCAAGATAACATAATCTTAATAACTAAAATAGGTAGGGGTGCAGTGCTCAGGCCTACAGCCATAAGCTCTTCACATATAAAATCAATGAGGCAAAATCCATACCTCCCGTTCTGCAGAACCCAAAGAACGTGTAGGAACGACAAGCTGATGTCACTCGACTTCAAAGTGCTACAGAGGTTCTTTCCTAGTCACTGCGTCACAGCCAGTTGGTTAATCGAGGTGACTGCTGCTTGGCACAGTGAGAATGATCATTGTATCGACCCTCAAGCAGCGTCTCTAGCATCAACTGATGCACTCCATCAAACTGGAATCTCTGTAAGGTTAAGGTGAACTGTTTCACTTGTAATCCCAATGATGGTAGCAAGCAAATCGTGAGTCACATCTATGTGAACTCCGTCCAAATCCACAAACATCCTCCCTGAAGGAAGTATCCTCTTATTCCGATAAAACTACAACACCAAATCCTCATGGTAATACTCCTCAGTAGAGTACCACATTCTATCCCACCCTCCAGCATGCATCTCTGTACCATATAATGGCTGGAATATCTCCGCGTTAAATGCGAATTCCGGTATGATTTTGACTGGTCAGGCCATTGTATGGTTGAATTTTGAATACAGGTAAGGGATTAAATAGGGGATGATTAGGGGAAGGTGCTGTAAATATTTGGAGAAGGTGTGTTTCAATGTGGGCGCGATGTGCACTTGGATTTAGATTTTGATAGGCGCGGTGCTCCCTGGGATCGATTTAGGTTAGGTTTAATTTTGTTTGAGAAGATGAAGTGAATGGGTGGTGTTGGATTATAAATGGGATGGTCGGTGGGGTGTAAATATCTTGGGTTGGGTGGAAAAATGAATTTTGGCCCAAGCCCAAATATGTTTTTTTGAAATACCCATCCTGTCCTGTTGCTTCGTAAACTTAAAACTAAGATTTCAAATTCGTTAGCGGTCCGATTTTTGCGAATGAGCTATGAAAATGATCAGCATGAAAAATGTTATCTAATGATCTAGGAAAAACTCAAATCTAACCGTGGGTAACATGAAATGGTGGAAGTTATGAGGGCAAAGGAAATCTAGATGACTAGATTGTGACACACAAATCTATACTACTTAAAACAACATAAACAAATATAGGAAGTTGAGATAACAAAGTGGGGTGATTACCCACCCCCAAACAAAATTTTATAATAGGATGAAATTTTTTTGTTGTGGTGAAAAAGAAGGTATTTTAAAGTCATATACCCTAGACTTTCTAATCTATCTAATATTTATGGGTTTTATATTTTCTAATTTTTATGAAATTTAATTTTGAAAAATACAATAATAAAACAAGTAAAAATTTAATTCACTCCATAGAGAAACATTACTCAAAAGAAATGAGAAAAAGTTCAAGAAAAAAACACGTGAATTACATGAACGTGGGCTAAGGATCCGGCACTTACAACCACACACTCCGAAACGAGGGTCTGGTTACCTTAATGGAGTACTCCCAAAATATGGAATTAATATAGGAAGTACACCAAACATAGAGGTTAGTCCTCATAAACAGGGTCTTGTAGAAGGGTTTCATCTATAGCGGGCGAACGTAATTCGTGTAAATGTTTTAAGTGTTAGCCATTTACTTGAAAGGTAATGTTGTCCTTGGGATTTACCAAGGTAATTACCCCTTGAGGAGTGACATCAGTAACCAGAAAAGGTTCGGACCAATGTCTTTTTAATTTACCAAGAAAAATATACAAACGTGAGTTATATAGCAAAACCTTTTGACCAAGGTCAAACTTTTTACGCAAAATATGTTTATCATGAATACGTTTCATGTTATTTTTATAATCCTTCTCTAAATCGTAAGAATCGCTATGAATTTCTTCAAGCTCATTTAATTGTAATTTGCACTTGACACCAACGGCGTTAATATTGAAATTAAGACTTTTAATAGCCCACGGCACGGTATTCCAACTCAACAGGCAAGTGACAAGGTTTACAAAAAACTAAGCGATAAGGGGACATACCAATAGGTGTTTTAAAAGCTGTTCTATATGCCCATAAAGCATCTATTAGGCGTCTAGACCAATCTTTCCTATCAGGATTAACTGTCGTTTATAAAATATTTTTAATTTCTCTATTGGACACCTCTACTTGACCACTAGTTTGAAGATGATACGAAGTCGCCACCTTATGGGTAACTCTATCTTTCTTGACTAAAGCTTCAATAACTCTATTACAAAAATGTTTTCCTCCATCACTAATGATTGCCTTAGGTACGCCAAAACGTGAGAAGATATACTCCTTCATAAACAATACTACAAATTTATGATAATTATTATGACAAGCAATGACTTCAATCCATTTAGAAACGTAGTCTACAACTACAAGAATATAAATGAAACCATGCAAAACAGGAAACGGACCCATGAAATCAATACCCCAGACATCAAAAATCTCTACTATAAGAATGGGATTTAAGGGCATCATATTACGTTGAGTAATATGCCCAAGTTGTTGACATCTAATACACGCTTTCTAGTGTGCATGGGCAACTTGAAATAGGGTCAGCAAAATAAAAACCGCATTGAAGAACCTTGGCGGCAGTTTTCTTTCCACTAAAATGACCCCCGCATGATTGTCCATGGCAGAAGGATAAGACTCAATTGTGCTTCCATTGGGGAATACAATGACAAATTATCTGATCCGCACAATATTTAAAAAGGTAAGGTTCATCCCAGTAGTAAATTTTAACTTTGGCCAAAAATCTCTTGCGTTCATTCCTGGTCCATATATCAAGAATGATCTCAAACACTAAAAAATTAACAATGTCTACATACGAAGTGATAAAAGTAAAACGATAGTTTTACTCACGAATAAATGATGAAAGTTAAATGCAAGTAAAACTAAAACTAAACTTTACGTGTGATGTTTATCAAAGTTTTTCTACTCTCAAATGCTATCGAAATAGACTTGGAGTAAAAGATTTGTTCTACTCCTAGTTCTTTAGTATATATTGGCGTTTTCTAAGGTTATCAGTCTATCCAAAGTTAATGAGAGTAATGTGGGAATTATGCTACAATGTCAATTCAAATACTAAACAAGATATGAATAATGAAATGACGGAAATACTAAGATTTGAATCTAGATAAAGAATTAGGGGGGGATTGAATCTACCTTGAATCCAACTTAATAAACTATCATAGATTGTTGTAATCCAATTCTTACGTTCTTATGATAAGAATTAGTCGTTCTAATCCCTAATCATTCATGGCAATCTCTACCAACTAATGACTAGCATGTGAGGAAGTTCAACCCATTCTCATGGCAAATCAACTACCTTCTAGAGTGGAATAGACAATTACAACTATTTCTACACTACACAAACAAGTTTTCATCAAGGCTTCATCAAACCCCTCTAATGGAGGTTTAGCCTTGATTCATCAAACTTTCATTTTCATTGAAATTAAACAATACATAATATAAAGATGATAAATTTACGATCTTTATCTAATCATGCAAGATTTAATTGAACTAATAATGATAAATAACTAAATATATGAATTGAAACTACAATGATTTAATAAAAATGAAACTAGATTATGAAGAACTAATTAACTTTATTGATCTAATGAATAGCAATAACAATAATTCAATAACTGAATTTAAAACAAGATAGTAAAACTAATTAATTAATGGAGTCTAAATCTAGATCTAAAAGTTATGCTCTAATGGCCACTTAATTTTCTACTTGCTTAAGAGTTAAGTCTTCTGTGTTGAAAAGGAGGAGATAAGATCCACATTTTTTAGCATGGGCTGAGAAGCCATGTTTTGGGCCGGAAAATCAAGCCCAAAACCCAATTTCTTTAGTCTATAAAGGCCTTTTCAGTTGGATTTTTCTTCAATAGATGTTTCGTCCACTTCTGCTCCTCTGATTGGGTCAATGTTTGGACCATTAGAAAGCCCTTTCCGATCCGATTGTTATGACATAAGGTAGGCCCAATTCCTAGGTCTGAGTCCAAAGATACGGCCTTCGGAAGTTCTACTAACTTTTGTGCACTGTTTCTGCCCGCGTTGACTTTGACTTTTCAGCTTTGACCGAGTTTTAAAAAGGCTTTTTCTCCTTGAATCTTAGCCTTTAATCACAGAACTTCTTAGCAACCAACTCTTCCTCCTTTATCTTGCCAAAGTGACACATTTCTACACATAATTGACTCCAATGCCTAAAATACATAAAAGCACGTAAACAACATTAACTCTTATTTATTACTCGCATAATTGGTCTAAAAGTATTATTGTTAGGGGGTTTAAACTACAGTTTTGGGCTCTTATCAAACCACCCCTAAACAGCATTTTGCTTATCCTCAAGCAAATATGAGAAATTAGAATAAGTGACAAAAAATAGAGTTCTAACTACTCTCGTTTTGCCAAGTGCGATTGCATTGACCATATGCGACAAAGCCTTAAACCATTAGGAATTCCCTAGCGGACGAGTTATAGCCTCATGAGAGTTTTCCAGTGAAGGTACTCACAAACTTCATCTATACTACAACGACTAAGAAATAAAACTATTGTTTCGTTATTTATTTCTCAATTATCTATACATCTCACTAGCAATGAATACAGAATAATGAAGTCGAAACCTAAACTAATATATGCATAATAATCAATCATCTACGAATAAACATATATACAATGAGTACTACTATGAAATGCACTAGCAGGTCCGTTTATGAAAACTCGGAATAGCGTCCTTAAGTAGGTCCTCACATAAATGTCAAGATAAAAATACTCTAATTTTTCCGCTCAAGTTTCGCTACTCCAGTGTGTAGTGGGCACACTCTACCTTATAATCTCAATGACACACAAGAAAGCCGGAGTCGATCAAATACATCTGCCACTTACTATCACACTAACCTATTCCTAATTGAGCTAGAGGTCTTTATTAGGTGTTGTGGGGATTAGGAGATGGTTTAAGAAAGAAGAAAATGTATATTCAAAATGGACAAGTCTGAGATAATAAAGTCTTCATATTATGTAACTAGAGAAAACATTGTTCTTTACTTTTGCTTCTACACTTTGTTTCCATCCTTAGCCATATTTTTTTTCTTTTTCTTTGGCTTTTGACTCCTTTGATTCTATTTTTTTAGAGTTCTAACTCTTTATTTTCTTTTATTTATTTATTATTATTTTTTATTTGGATGGAAACTTTCTTTTCTTATCTGAAGCGACTAACAAATTCTTGATTTCAAAGGTCTTTCTATTTTATATTCTTCATTTCTATTCTCAGACTCATTCAAAGAATGGGTAGGCTGATTTTTTTTTTTTTTTTTTTTTTTTTTTTTTGTAACAGGATAAAGGATTTGCAGTTTATGAAAGGCTAAAGAAAGGCTCATAGAAGCGACTAGGGGAAAATAATTCATAAGTTTGAATTTCTGGCTATATCGATCCAAAAAGGGCCTAAATTCTCGCTTAGGATATGGTATAATGATCAAGCAAGTGGACATGTGATTTCTCTATCCGGATTTTACTTCTCCCTTGTGTCATTTCTCAAACATTTCAATCATATAAGGCTTTAGGCTATATTCTCACAGGATTTGTAGAATAAGTACTCTAGCCTAGATTTCATAAACTTACTACCAAACAATCATAGATACTCATGTAATATATTTATAGATAAATGCAAAGATTATTACCTACATATTAACCTAAGTTCCTAAAAATTATTCTAATGCAAAAGCTATGTGAGACTCCTAGATTATTTAGAGCATAGAGAAAGAAAACAATACCAATATTCCTAAGTGTATAGCATAATTTTTTATTTATATTTTTGAAAATTTTGAATTTTTACTAGAAAACAAGTGCAGATTGTACATATCTATATCCTAACAGATGCCTTAATTACACATATTTCTATGCCCCTCCCCCCCCCCCCAAACAAGAAGCATGCTTTGTCTTTAAAGTATTTAAATAAAAAGGGTAGAGAAATACCATAGAAACGTGTGAAATTCTGGAACGTCTGCAAAACAAGGTTAAAACATACTAATATAGAAAAAGAAAAATAGACACAACTCTATATGAGTTCCACCCATTATGGGGTTAACAAGAATCAAATTGCTTGGGACATAAGCAGACACAAACTGAACTAAAAACTTACCTTAACTCCCATTTTAACGTCATCCTCATCCTCTTTAATAAAGAAATGAGGTTCCTTCGCATCCTACCACGCCATGATGATTTGCCAGGCTTCACACCACTTATCATCTATTATAGCTAACATGTCAAGTGCCACTTGGTCGAATGGGGTGTAAAGTGCAACCTGATGAGGTTGTATCCTCCACCCTTGCCAAGTCATTGCACGGAAAGATCGAATAATATAATTGGTGGGTCTCACAATATCAACCCCAACCCAATCCGTGAAGCGGGCACAAAAAACTAGGGAAGAAACATAGCATAATACGGCAAATTAAAATAGGCATAAGAAGGTACTTATGCCTCTTGCTATGGGCTCGGGCTAAACTAGACATTAGGGTCTGAGGAATATCATAGAGTGTACGTCCCCCAGCTAAAGCAAGGAAAATATCACAAGTTTCATCATTCACAGAAAAATAATGCCATTCCCCTCTAATGTTTAGCATGATCCAAAACATAACAGTGCCCATGTTCATAGACAGGCTACCAAGGGCGACATTATAATCCCCTTGGTCCTCTATCCTAAAGATTCCTGCTCCGTAATTCTCATGCAAATCCTCATAGTTATACATGTACATATTATCTACCAAATAGGCCCATGAGTCTTGTATTTCAGCGGGCATAACAAGTCCAAGAACAAAGGCTAGCAAGAACCTGGAAATTTCCATCGGTTCATCCCCGATGGTGATAGAGAACACTTGTTCTCCATCTGGTCTATCAAAGAACTTATAATTATCATAAAAATAAGATGTAAGTGTGGGAGAATAAAGTTCATCAGGTCTTACCATTAGCGGTTCCCAGCCTACGTGTATGATAACCTTGCGAAACCAAGCACCATAAGCGTCACTTTGGAACAAGTCTTCAAAAGATTGTTCCGGTATGATATGAGGGGATTTCATCACAACACTACTCTCCAGAACAACTGCAAATGATCCTGGAACAATCCACAAAAAAATTAGAATTTTTCGTGCCCACAGGGGTCAGAGCGCGGGGTGCGCTCAAACTATGCATGGGTAGGGCGCAGGGTGCACTCTGGCTATGATTGAGTTCCAGGCACTTAGGCGTAGGGCGCGCTCACTTTTCACTTGAGATGGGCGCAGGTTGCACTCAAGTGAATTTCGAGTTCCAGGCACTTAGGCGCGGGTCGCGCTCGAATTTGGTCTTGTGAAGGCGCGGCATGCGCTCAGGTCTAAATTGAGGAACAGGCGGTTTAGGCATAGGTGGCGCTCAACTGAGGTGCAGGCACACTCCATGCAGCTAAAGTGCCAAATTGAAAAAGAAAAAGGGGAAACTTGGGAGTGCAAGGTGAGAGATGAAAGTGAGATGTAGTGTGGGTTATGAGTGTAGAATGAAGGAAGTTTATATAGGTTGTGAGCTTCCAAAATGAAGTTTATACAAATGCTCATCAGGAAAAGAGTCCGATATGGACTCATAATTACTATCATTATCATTTCTAAGTCTAGATAAGTGGTCGGCAACAATGTTTTCGACCCCTCTTTTGTCCTTTATTTATAATGTGAACTCCTGCAGGAGAAGAATCCATCATATTAATCTCTGCTTAGCATCCTTCTTTGTGAGAAGGTACCTAAGGGCTGCATGGTCCGTGTAAACTAGAGTCTTAGAACCAACCAAATAAGGACGAAACTTATCTAAAGCATAAACAACAGCTAAGAATTTTTTTTCAGTAGTTGTATAATTTCTTTGAGCATCATTTAGAGTTTTACTAGCATAATAAATAACAGTGGACTTATTATCTAATTTTTGTCCCAAGACAGCACCAACATCATAATAACTAGCATCACACATGAGTTCGAAAGGTTTAGACCAATCGGGAGGCTGTATAATGGGTGCAGAGGTTAAGGCGGCTTTTAAAGTTTCAAAAGCCTGTTTACAGATAAAATGAAAATAAAAAATGGCATCCTTTAAAAGTAAATTGGTTAAAGGCCTAGCTATTTTTGAAAAATCTTTGATAAAGCGCCTATAAAAACCAGCATGGCCTAGAAAGGCTCTAATATCACGGACAATCCATGGTATCGGTAGAGTTGCTATCTTATCTAGTTTGGCCTTATCTACTTCGATGCCATCACTAGATACAATGTGCCTTAGCACTATTCCCTTTTTCACCATGAAATAACATTTTTCCCAATTCAAAACCAGACTCTTCTCTTCACACCGTGTCAAAACCTTGGAGATGTTAGACAGGCAGTCAGTGAAAGGGTCTTCATAGATAGAAAAATTATCCATGAACACTTCCATGAAGCGTTCTACCATGTCACTAAATATATGAAGCATACACCGCTGGAAGGTACCAGGAGCATTACAAAGGCCAAAAGGCATTCGTTTATAGGCGTATGTTCTAAAAGAACATGTGAAGGTAGTCTTTTCTTGGTCATCAATATCAATAATAATTTGAAAATAGCCAGAGTATCCATCCAAAAAATAGTAAAAATCATGACCAGCTAAACGTTCTAGCAACTGATCTATAAAGGGCAAAGGAAAATGATCCTTTCGTGTCATGGCATTTAAACGTCTGTAATTGATATAGATTCTCCATTTCATAAGACCATGTGTTACAACATATTCACCCTTGGCATTACGTACCATGGTAATCCCTGATTTCTTAGGAACCACATGAATGGGACTTACCCATTTGCTATCAGAGATTGGGTATATGATGCCAGCATTGAGTAACCGTAAGACTTCTTCCCTGACCACCTCTTTCATGGCAAGGTTCAAGAGACGCTGAGGTTCACAAGAAATCTTTGCGTTATCCTCCAAATGGATGCGATGAGTGCAAATATTAGGGTCAATTCCCTTAATGTCGGCTAGAGACCAACCAATCGCAGAACGATGTTCCCTAATCACCCTAATCAAATGCACCTCTTCATCCTTAGATAATAAAGAAGATATTATTACCGGGTGACTACCATCCGGATCAAGTTGAATATATTTTAACTCGGACAAAAGAGGTTTAAGCACCGGGGTGGTGGGAATGTCGATAAATGCTTCTGGAGGGTCCTCATCTTGAGTAATGAATATTTGCTTAGGTAGCAGGTCTTCAAACTCAGTAGATGGAGCAATAGGAGGGTCGATGATTGGTGTAGACTCAAAGATGGTGTTGACTTCCTCTGAGTAGGAGTCATCGACGAAATCTGAACTTCCAAAAGAAAGGAATTTATGCATATGGTTTTCTGGAAATGTGTTGTTAAAATAATCTTGAGCTAAGCTCTCGATCATGCTAACCTCCCCATCTACAGACGAATCTGGTAATTGTTTCATCATTTTAAAAACATTTACCTCAACAGAAAGATGGCCAAAAGACAAGGACATCGAACCATCGTGGCAGTTTATGAGCGCGTTGGCAGTAGCCAAGAAAGGACGCCCTTAAATGATCGGAACAAAGTCATTAGCGACTTCTGTATCGAGAATAACAAAATTAGCAGGATAGTACAAATCCTAAACCTTAACAAGCATGTTTTCAACCACCCCCTTAGGATACTTAATAGACAGATCTGCTAATTGCAATGTCATTTTAGTAGGTTGCATCTCATGTAGACCTATTTGTTTGTATAGATAATACGGGAGTAAGTTAACATTCGCCCCCAGGTCTAATAAAGCGGTGTTCGTGTGGGAATCTCCTAAGGTGCATTGTACAGTAGGACGACCAGGGTCCTTGTACTTAACGATTCTATTATGTTCTGATAAAGTTGGAAATTGTTCAGTTAGGAAGGCATCTTTAGGAATGTTTGTCTTACGCCTAGTAGTGCACAACTCTTTAAGAAACTTAGCGTGGTGAGGTAACTTTTTAATTGCTTCAAGAAAAGGAAGGTTTATTGTTAGATTTTTGAAAACTTCCCTAATCACATCGTAATTTGTATCCTTGTTCAACATAGCTAATCTCTGGGGAAACGGTGGTTTCTCTCTATATTTAGCGTATGGATCAACTGGATGTCTAACCTTGGCTTTCTGTTTCTTAGGTTATGGTTTAACTAGTACCTCTATAGGTGTAGGATCTTCAGTTTCTACGTCAGTATCTAGTACAATAGCTGGTGTAGGGACCACTGGTGGGGTAACTATAGTCATAGTTACGTTGTTATCAACCACTCTGCCAGAACGGAAAGTGGTGATAGCATTTAGCTTACCTACGTTTTCATTGTCCGTACTAGTATTACCGTTTACCTCAAAGGCTGTGTTTGTTGTTTTAGGATTAGGTATCGCTTGACCTAGAAACACACCTTTGGGTTGTGCCTTCTCTTGTGCTATTTGTTGTAAGGAAACTTGGATAGCTTGTAAAATCTGTTATTGGGTTTGTATAAATGCGTCAAAACGATCCGGTTGTGGAGGAGTGTTAGCTATAGGTTGTATGACAGGAACCATGTCACGTTGATTATTAATGGGTAGATTTTGATAGTTATTATTTACCAGAACGATACCTCTATTAGCATTATAATTATTATTGTTATAATTATTATAATTACCCAGACCTTGTGCTTGACCTTGTCCTTGTCGTGGTTGAGCTTGGTTGTTATAATTATTATAATTACCCTGACCTTGTCCTTGACGTGGTGGTGCTTGGTTGTTATAATTAATGGGTGGATTGTAATTGTTTGCTGGCCTAACATTTTGATTATTATACCCTGGAGGTGTTATTGTTGATTATTTCTCCAACTGAAGTTGGGATGTTGTCTCCAAGGGGCGTTAGGAATAGGATAATTATTTATTGAGCAAACGTTATCTTGTTGTGATGTTTGTTGTTCATAAGCGAGAAGACAATAGGAGTCGGGATGCTCTGGACTCAAACAGAAATTACATGGATTGGTGTTGACATTCTTGACGGGACTAGGCTTTTGTTGAACAGAAATAGCCTCTACCTTTTTAGTGAGAGATTCGATTAAATTTTTAAGTTCAGGATCGGGTTTCATCTCAAACATACCGGCGGCCTTAACTGTTGTAGAAGAACTAGCAAAATGGGAGATATCGCCACTACCCCCACTTATTAATACACTTTGTTTGATCTTCTAAAAATTTATAAGCCTCTGAGGCTCCTTTATTGAGGAAACTACCCCCATTCATTATGTCAAGCACCTCTTTGTGGTGGTGTAACAACCCCTTGAAAAAGGCACGAACTAACGTGTCTTTCACAAGGTTATGGTGTGGACATTCTATAAGAAGATCGGTGAAACGATTCCAAGCCTCTGAAAAAGATTCATGAGGATTCTGTCGAAAGAAATTAATCTTGGAAAGCATTTCATCGGTCTTCAGTGGTGGGTAAAAATGTTCCATAAATAGTTGAACAAGTTTGGCCCACGAGTCCACAAAATTAGGCGCTTGGGCAGTTAACCAAGACGTCGCCTTATCGGCTAAAGTGAAAGGAAACACCCTCAGTTTAATTTGTTCTACACCAACCGTAGGATGGTGGAATGTAGTAAGGACTTGGTCAATCCTACGTATGTACTGATAAGGTTTTTCATGGTCTAACCCATGCAAAACGGGTAACAAATTAAATATATTTTGGGGGATTCGGAAATCCCCCACTGGGTCTGATAGAACGATGCAAGATTTTAGGCTATCGTTCAAGGCTTTGTAAAAGTCAGAGAGAGGAGACTCTCTTTCTTCAGCCATTATTTTAGGTAGAGTATGTGATATATTAGCTAGAGGTGTAGTGAGTGGTATACTAGAAAGGCGTGTTTGTTGACGTTGCCGGTTTATTACGTTAGGCGTTTTTCTTCTGCCTGACCTTAATCTCATGCAAGGCTAAGACCAATCTTAACTAAACACGACAACACTCAAAACAATCCTGATATGCTAGTATAAACTTCTAACAGGAGATGCGAGGTGTGGAAGAAAGAAGTACCTAAATGCCTCCTTGCTTCGCTTATGAATAGCATTTTGTATACACGTGCTCAGTGTGTATAACGAGTTAGAACACTAAATAACTTGAAGAAAAGGAAGTTTGAACTAACCTGTGGAAATCGGGCGGTTTAGAGTAGAGGGCGCAGGGTGCGCTCAGAATCAGCCCAGGTAAGGCGTGGGTCGCGCTCAGGTCCAACTCGAGCTCCAGGCGCTTCAGCGCAGGAGGCACTCAAGTTTTGCTTTGGCAAGGTGCGGTCGCGCTCAGGTAAAACTCAAGTTCCAAGTGCTTGAGCATAGGGGGCGCTCGAGGTTTTGCCTTTGTAAGGCGCGGGTCACGCTCAGGTAAAACTCAAGTTCCAGGCGCTTAAGCGCGGGGGCCGCCCGAGTTTTGCCTTAGTAGGGCGCGGGTCGCGCTCTGTGTATTCCTGCGAGGAAAAATTCAGTTCTTAAACAAACAACCACAGTTAGAATCAAACAAGGGCGGGTGGGTTATGGGACTTTGGAAGACTAACAATACTAAAGAAAATAATACTAACGGGAACTAAGATGGCAGTGACGCCATTTGATAAAAGTAAAACGATAGTTTTACTCATGAATAAATGATGAAACTTAAACGCAAATAAAACTAAAACTAAACTTTACGTGTGATGTTTATCAAAGTTTTTCTACTCTCGAATGCTATCGAAATAGACTTGGACTAAAAGATTTGTTCCACTCCTAGTTCTTTAGTATTGGTGTTTTCTAAGGTTATCGGTCTATCCAAAGTTAATGAGAGTAATGTGAGAATTATACTACGATGTCAATTCAAATACTAAATAAGATACGAATAACAAAATGACGGAAATACTAAGGTTTGAATCTAGATAAAGAATTAGGGGGGATTGAATCCACCTTGAATCCAACTTAATAAACTAGCATAGATTGTTGTAATCCAATTCTTACGTTCTTACGATAAGAATTGGTCGTTCTAATCCCTAATCATTCATGGCAATCTCTACCAACTAATAACTAGCATGTGAGGAAGTTCAACCCATTCTCATGGCGAATCAACTACCTTCTAGAGCGGAATAGACTATTACAACTATTTCTACACTACACAATCAAGTTTTCATCAAGGCTTCATCAAACCCCTCTAATGGAGGTTTAGCCTTGATTCATCAAACTTTCATTTCTCATTGAAATTAAACAAGACATAATATAAAGATGATAAATTTACGATCTTTATCTAATCATGCAAGATTTAATTGAACTAATAATGATAAATAACTAAATCTATGAATTGAAACTACAATGATTTAATGAAAATGAAACTAGATTATGAAGAACTAATTAACTTTATTGATCTAATGAATAGCAATAACAATAATTCAATAACTGAATTTAAAACAAGATAGTAAAACTAATTAATTAATGGAGGCTAAATCTAGATCTAAAAACTATACTTTAATGGCTACCTAATTTTCTACTTGCTTAAGAGTTAAGTCTTCTGTGTTGAAAAGGAGGAGCCAAGATCCACATTTTCGTGCATGGACTGAGGAGCCATGTTTTGGGCCAGAAAATCTAACCCAAAACCCAATTTCTTCAGTCCATAGAAGCCTTTTCAGCTATATTTTGCTTTAACAAACGTTTTGTCCACTTCTGCTCCTCTGATTGGGTCAAAATTTAGACCATTAGAAAGCTCTTTCCGATCCGGTCATTTTGACATAAGTTAAGTCCAATTCCGAGGTCTGAGTCCAAAGATACAGCCTTCAGAAGTTCTGTTAACTTTTGTGTGTTGTTTCTGCCCACGTTGACTTTAACTTTTCAGCTTTGACCGGGCTTTAAAAAGGTTTTTTCTCCTTGAATCTTAGCTTTTAATCACAGAACTTCTTAGCAACTAACCCTTGCTCCTTTATCTCACCAAAGTGACACATTTCTACACATAATTGACTCCAATTCCTGAAATACATAAAAACACGTAATCAGCATTAACTCTTATTTATTACTCACATAATTGGTCTAAAAGTATTATTGTTAGGGGGTTTAAACTACAGTTTTGGGCTCTTATCACCAAGGTGCAGAAAAAATTGAATAAAGATGCTCATTCGAAAAAGAGTTAGATATCGATTCGGAATTCCTGTAATCCTCATTAGCTAACCTAGATAAGTGATCTGCAACTACATTTTCAGCTCTTTTTTTTATCCTTAATTTCTAAGGTAAATTCAGTTTGGAGAAGAATCCAATGGATCAATCTCTGCTCAGCATCCTTCTTCGAGAGAAGGTATCTAAGCGCGGCATAGTCTGTATAGACGATGGTCGTGGAACCAACTAAGTAGGGATGGAACTTATCTAAGGCATAGACAATGGCTAGAAATTCTGTTTAAGTAGTAGTGTAATTACATTGAGCATCATTTAAGGTTTTACTAGCATAAAAAATTACAATAAACTTATTATCTAACTTCTGTCCTAGCACAGCAGCACCAACATAATCAGTAGCATCACACATAAGTTGAAAAGGTTTAGACCAATCTGGTGGTTGTATGATAGGTGTAGAGGTTAAAGCGGCTTTCAATGTTTCAAAAGCCTGTTTGCAGTCATGATTAAAATAAAAAATGGCATCTTTTAATAGCAGTTGTGTTAACGGGTTAGCTATTTTTGAAAAATCTTTTATGAAATGTCTGTAGAAAGCTGCATAGCCTAGAAAGGCTCTAATGACACGGACAGTCCGTGGTATAGGCAAAGAAGTTATCTTATCAATTTTACCTTTATCCACTTCTATTCCATTTTTAGAAACAATATGACCTAAAACTATATGGCCGACTGTGCGTTCAAGCATTTGGTCGACAAAGGGTAAAAGAAAGTGATCCTTACATGTCATAGCATTAAGCTTCCTATAATCAATACAAATCCGCCACGTTATAGGAATTCGGGTGGAAACTAACTCTCCATCGGCATTACGAATGACTGTAACACTAAATTTCTTAAGGACTACATGAACTAGGCTCACCCATTCACTATCTAAAATGGGGTATATAATGCCAGCATCAAGTAATCTCAAAACTTCCACTCTAACTACCTCTTTCATGGTAGGGTTCAAACAACGTTGTGGCTCACGGGAGGTTTTCGCATTATCCTCCAAATGTATGCGATGTTTGCATACGCTAGGGTCAATACCCTTAATGTCATCTAAAGACCAACCAATCGCAAATCGATGTTCACGAATAACCCTAATCAAATTTGCCTCTTCAATAGCAGATAACTGAGATGATATAATAATCAAATAAGGGCCATCTGGATCAAGATGAATGTATTTTAACTCAGAGGGAAGAGGTTTAAGCTCAGGGGTGGGAAGAGTGGGAATGAGGGATTCAGGAGGGTTTTCCTCCTCTAAAATGCAGATTTGTTCAGGAATTAGTTCTTCAAACTCAGGAGTTAGATCATGGATAGGAGTAGATTCTAAGAGGTCATGTACTTCTTAGATTTAAGAATCCTCAGTACTGCCAAAAGAAAGAAATTGGTGCATCTAATTATCTGGAAAAGTTTTGTTAAAATAATCTTGAGTGAGGCTCTCTATCATGCTAATTTCACCATCTATAGCCGTGTCTAGTGTCCGTTACATCATTTTAAAAATATTTACCTCAACAACAAGATTTCCAAAAGAAATGGACATCGAACCATCACGGTAATTAATGAGGGCATTGGCAGTTGCCAAGAAAGGACACCCTAAGATGATAGGAACAGAGTCATGGGCGACTTCTATGTCTAGAATGGCAAAATCGGCTGATAATAGAAGTTTTGTACTTTAATAAGAATATTTTCAACTACGCCCTTAGGATACATAATCGAATGATCAGCTAACTGTAAAGTCATTTTAGTCTATTTTAGAACGTGTATACCTAGTTGTTTATAAAGGTAAAATGGGAGTAAGTTAACACTCGCCCATAGATCTAGAAGAGCAGTTATTGTGAGAGTATCGCCTAAGGTGCATTATACAGTAGGACGACTAGGGTCCTTGTACTTAACGATTCTGTTGTGCTCAGATAAAGAGGAAAATTATTCGGTTAAGAAGGCTTCTTTAGGTATGTTTGTTTTCCTCTTTGTGGTGCATAAATCTTTAAGAAACTTAGCGTGTGTTGGAGAATATTTTATGGCTCAGAGGAAAGGTAGGTTTATAGTTAAATTTTAAAAAACTTCCCTAATCTCGTCAAAATTATTATCCTTCTTTAGCATAGCTAGTCTCTGGGGAAATGGTGATTTTTCTCTATATTTAGCATACGGGTCAATATGAGTATTGCCCTTTTCTTTAACTATTGTCGGTTTCCCCTTAGGTTGAGGTTTAACTGGTACTTCTACCGTGGTAGGATATTCAGTTTCAACTATGGTATCTAGTAAGTTTTCTTTATCTTGCTGTGGGGAATCCTCAGGCATTATGACTTTGTTGTCAACTATTTTCCCTGAACGGAGAGTAGTTACGGCCTTTAGTTCTCCTTGTAATATATTGTCATTACTAGAGGTTGTATTTGTTCATTTTGGATTAGGTACAGGTTGACCTAGAAACACACCTTTTTGTTATGGTTTTTCTTGGGCTAATTGTTGGATTGCTAGTAATATCTATTATTAAGCTTGCATATATGCATTGAATATATCAGTTTGGGAAGGTTGAGTTGCGACGGGTTGTGTAACAGGGACTATCTCACGTTGATTATTAACGGGTGGATTTTGATAGTTGTTATTTACCGAGACTAAACTTCTATTATTATTATTATAGTTACCTTGCCCTTGTCCTTGCCTTTGTTGATATTGATTATAGTTGTTGGTGGACCTAACGTTTTGATTATTAAAACCTGGAGGTGCTCCTTGATGTTGATTACTACGCCAACTAAAATTAGGATTTTGTCTCCAAGGTACGTTAGGTATATAATTAAAAGCACAAACATCTTCTAGCTTTGATTGTGGTTGTTGTTCATAGGCAAGAGGACAATAATAATCGGAATGCTCAAGACTATAACAGAAATTACAGCGAAGAGAGTTTATGTTCATGACGGGAGTTGGTTTCTCTTCTTGTTTTTTAACAAAAAGGGCATCTACCTTACGAGTGAGTGATTCAATTAAAGTTTTAAGTTCAAGATCTTGTTTAATCTCAAACATACTAGCTGCCTTAGCTGTGGAAGAAGGAATGTACTAGGAGTAATCGTTACCTCCTCATTTGTTACTTTTCTTTGATTGATTATCTAGAAAGTTATAAGCATTTGTGCCTCCTTTACCTAGGAAATTACCTCCATTCATGATATCTAAAGTTTCTTTATGATGTTGGGATAGGCCTTTAAAGAAGGCATGAACTAGTGTGTCTTTACCCAAATTATGATGTGGACATTCTACTAGAAGATCAGTGAAATGATTCCAAGCCTCAGAAAAGGATTCTTGAGGCTTTTGGCCAAAGAAATGAATATTTTGTAGCATCTCATAAGTCATCTGTGGCGTGTAAAATTGTTCCATAAATAATTCTACTAGTTTTTCCCATGTATCGACAGAGTTCGGCTTTTGTGCTGTTTGCCAAGCAACCGCTTTGTCAGCTAGGGTGAATGGAAACACCCTAAGCTTTATTTGTTCAGGTCATACGTTAGGATAATGAAATGTAGTAAGAACTTGTTGTATCCTACGTAAGTGTTGATAAGGCTTCTCATGGTCTAACCCATAGAAAACAGGTAGCAGATTAAATATATTGGAGGGGATTCTAAAATCTCCCGTAGTATCTGCAAGAATTATGCAGGACTCAGGTCCATCGTTTAAAGCTTTATAGAAATCAGAGAGAGATCTCTCTACTATTTCCTCACCCATTGCTACAAATGTTGTGTTGGTGGGTATAGGTGGTGTGTGTGTGGTGATTGGTAAATTTCTAGATAGGCGTTGATTTTTGTGTCTATGATAAACTAATATGGCAGGTTTATACATACCAAATCTTAATCACAAGCAAGTTTTAAGTCTAATAGGCAAGTCCTAACGAGCATGCAAAAATAGCCTGATTAGTACTAGAAATATAATCCTCTTACAGTAATTCGATGATGTATAAAGGTGTTACCTGGAGCGTCCTTGCTACGCGTATAAATAGCATCTTCAACAGCCTTGAAACACGTCTACGTTACTTGAACAATTATACGAGTACTGGTTCTGGTACACGGTGTGGATTGTGAAGTCCTGTAAAAAGATTAACCTTAATAATTTTTAAATTTTTAGGAAAAGGCTTTTTACTATGGGCTTCGTGTTGGGTCTTGATGTTAGGCCTTTGAAACGAGCTTGGTAGTGGGTGGGTTTACTAATTAACTACGATTAATTAATTTTTTTTGTATTTTTGAATCAAATCAATGGCCAGGTCACTTAGGAATTTGAGGGAGGTTATCCGTGCGTGCACGTTCCTTAATTAGAGAACCCCAAATTCTGTCAGTTTTCTAGACACCGTTTAGAATGAAGAAAAATAATTTTTGAAATTTTGTAATATTTAGCATACGAGTACTGTATTGTACTCTTGAGATAATTTTGGAAATAATATAAAAAAAATTAAGTTACTGTATTTAACCTAGGGTGCATGCGCACTTAGCAACAAGGTAATTTGGGCATGGGCCGCGCTTGATATGTCAAAGGCGGGTCACGCTCAGTGTAGGCAATTTTAGGGCGCATGCGCGCTCATGTATGAAAACTACAATTTCAAATTTTTAGGGTCAGGTCACGGGAGGGCAGGGAGTTGGCTGAGGAACTTGTATGCTCTCAAACAGTAGCAGAAAAATTCAAAAAAACTACGAATAGTGTTTTAGTGTATGTTTTGTGAATAGTGAAAATAATGTTTTCTAAACTAAATACATGTAATGTAAACTAACTAGATGGCAAGAGATGCCATTGATAATAATTTAATCTTTTTTATTATTTATCATCAAAATAGTAATAAGAAGGGAGGAACATTAGATATATGAGGAAAAAATAGTAGATAAAACTCATCAAAATCATATGATAAAGAGGAGAGTAGTCGTGTACGCCAATCTCTAGTTGTACACTACGTGGATGAGAGTCTAGATTAGAAGTATGCTTTATTAATGAGAGTCAAAATAGTAGATATGAAGTAAAAACGGTGAATTTAGATGATGAATAAAGGTATTAGAAAGGGTTTAATCCCACGCGATTCAATTGACTATTAGTTAGTATCGAATCACTTGTATTAATCCCTAGTGAAGACCAAGTCCTCTCAGATCGAGGTTTCACTAGCATGAGAGTATAGCTCCACCACAAATCTCTTTGGTGGTGGCTCTATACTCTAGTTCTCCGTTATGAGCTCTATCTCTAGTTACTCATAACAAAGACCTTGACGTTCTTTTATGCAACACAATACAAACTACTAGTTACTCATCCTCACATGGTTTCATAAACCTCCTCTAATGGAGGTTTAGCCGTGATTCATAAGAATCATTACATAAAACCAATAATAATAAGACATAATGTAAAGAGAATTGAATTGAATATTAAAGAACTAAGTTTTTTATTGATAGGTTCTAATTAAGGCTACAATGCTAACCCTGATAAAAGTAAAACTAATTAAAACTAAACTAAACTAATTATTAAGAGGCTAAGCTAGAAGAGGAGTGTTAAGTTTAGCCTTAACCCTCTTTATATAGGAGAGGGTTAGGGTTACATTTTCGTGCATGGGTCAAAAAGGGAACTTTGGGCCTCTAAAGTGAGTCCAAAGTCCATTAGGTCAAATCTAAAAAGGCCTCAGCTACTAGAAATTACTTTCGTACTCATTTCGTCCACTTTTATAGCTCTGATTGGGAGAAGACTGGGTCCATTGGAAAGCCTATTCTGAGCCAGTCGTTTTGACATAAAGTATGCCCAATTACAAGGCCTAAGTCCAAAGATACAGCCTGTTGAAGTTCTATTGACTTTTTTATCCCTTTTCTACCCAGATTGACTTTGACTTCCCAGCTTTGACTGGGCTTGAAAAAAGCTTTTCTCCATGATTCTTGGGCTTTAAATGTAGAACTTCCTCGGCAACCATCTTGACTCATTTTCCATGCAAAAGTGGTGCTTTTAGTCACCTAATCAACTTCAAGTCCTGAAATGCACAAAAACGCATAAACATTACTAACTCTCATTTATTATAAATATAATTGGCCTAAATAGAGTACTATTAAGGAGTTTAAACTACACTTTTAGGTGCTTATCAATCAGCATGATCAAAATACTAACATGCTACAACAAACGATGCAAATGATGTAGTATTTGTGCCAAAAGGTTATTGACATGTCTCCTAACCAAAATAATAACCAAACATGCATGTTTCCAGGTCAATCTATGCCTAACTCTAAGTTAACAAACACTGCCTTCGAAGTAAATAGTATTCAGTGTAATGGTAATATAAACCAAGGGGATCTACAGGCCGTCACTTCCCTTCGTTCTGGGAGAGTAGTTGATAACAAAGTGACTATGCTTGAAGATTGCCTACAAACGGAAGATGAAAATGAAACCATACCAAATACTATCATAGAAACTAAAGACCCTACAATTGTAGAAGCACCAGTTAAACCACAACCAAAATGGAATCTACCAAAATATAAAATAATGGCTCATAAATATGTTCACCCTCATGCTAAAGATAAAGACAATGTTAATAATATTGTTGACCCTTATGCTAAGTATAGAGAAAAACTATTGTTTCCCCAGAGACTAGTTATGTCTAAAAAGGACGAGAATTTTGATGAGATTAGGGAAGTGTTTAAAAATTTGACTATAAACCTATTTTTTCTAGATGCTATAAAAAGTTTACCTGGACACGCTAAGTTTCTGAACGAGTTGTGCACCACGAAGAGGAAAACTAACATACCTAAAGAAGCCTTTTTAACTAAACAATATCTCTCTTTATCTGAACATAACATAATCATTAAGTATAAGGGCCCTCGTCATCCTACTATACAATGCACCTTAGGAGATTACTTCATAACAACTGCATTATTAGACCTGGGGGTGAGTGTTAACTTACTCCCTTTTTATTTATATAAACAGTTAGGTCTCCATGAACTTAAACCGACCAAAATGACTTTGCAGTTAGCCGATCGTTCTATTAAGTATCCCAAAGGTGTAGTTGAAAACATTCTCGTTAAAGTTCAGGATTTTTACTACCCAACCGACTTCGTTATTCTTGACATCGAAGTTGCTCATGATTCTATTCCCATCATCTTAGGGCGTCCTTTCCTGGCAACCACCAATGCCCAAATCAATTGTCGGGATGGATCAATGACTCTTTCCTTTGGAAATCTGTCTGTGGTGGTTAACATGTTTAGACTCAAGCATGGACAACTAGGTTTTCTTGTAGAAGGAGAAGTGAAGTCCATTAAGAGTTTTGTATCTCATATTAGTGCAGGCAATGCTTTCATCCCCACCTTAGTCAATGCACATCTTCTGGAAGAAAACAAAGCTCACAGTTTCTACTCCTTGAACATAACTGAAATAGAGGAGCATTTTCCACCCTGCCTTCCGACCCTATGGGAGATGGAGTCAATCTCACAATGGACGAGATAGATGAATTCCTCAAAGATGCAAATGACTACCATAATTATGTGGATGCGAACAACCTAGATAAGGAATTCAACGAGTTTCTAAAAGCCTATGATGATCCGCCCTCTCAAGAACTTTCTAGAGCACCACCCAACCATCATCCACCTAAGCTAATCCCTTATAAAATCTAATCATTTATCTCCACCTCGATTCCCTCCCTCCACCTTTTCAAAGGAACCTTGAGTTTGCACATAACCTTCTTGCTTCTCCTATGCTTCATGATTTTATAAAGGGGAATGGGGTATTTAGGTTTTGGTCCTAATTATAGTAGTGATATTAGGCTTTGATGCATTTATAGTTGGAAATTAGACTTTAGTCCAACTTTTAGTAGTCAAACTCGTTGACTGTCTTGTATTTTGCTTAAAACCTAGAATACCCTTACACGTGCGTCTCACATGTTTGATTAATTTTAGGACCAAAGCCTAATATCACTACTATAAATAGCACCAAAGCCTAAATACCCCTAATTTTATACAAAAATTCTCCTCGGTTTAAGCCTTTATGAAAAACTTTGCATTGGGCATGTTTTTAGGCCCAACCTATTACAAAGCTTATAATTTTCTGAGAGTGAGAGAACTGAGATGTGCTGGTGGAGTCTTTGAGTTAAAACTAAACGAGTGAGAAGTATAAGAAAAGAATGTGCCGTAGAAAGCTATTAGTTTGAGCACAAGGTGTTTAAAGAAAAGTCTCAATGACAAGTGGTAAATCCTTAAGTGTGGGTTGATCACAAGGTGTTTGAAGAAAGTTTACAATGATAGGTAAAAGGAAATGTAAAAAAGAAATGTTCTTCTACTAAAGGACCCATAGACAGGCTTAGCTCTTTGCCCGAGGAAACTCATATTCTCTTTTTTTCCCTATGCAAGATGTTGTTAGAACCTACATTCTTTCTCAGCAATTGTTCTTCTCTTTCTCAGTTGGAGTTTAATCAACTTGAGTTCATAAGTGTGCAAGTTTTCAAGAACTTTGTTGATTGTTTTCTTATTACTCACGGTAGGTTTGAAATAAGAAGCTTCAAACTTGTAATGGATGATTATGTTAATAAAGACGTGATTAATGATGTTTATGTCAATGCATGGATATACTTTGCTATAAAGCACAATGTCCGCGTGTTGGAACTTTCTTATCCCTGGGAAGAGCTTCCTGATTGTGTCTTTAAGTGTCATACATTGAAGGAATTGCGTTTCGAATACGTAGACTTTCATTTACCTAACACGGTTTCTCTTCCCAGTCTCAAAATTTTGAAGCTCACCGCAAATGCTATTTATGGTGAAAAGTTAATTGGAAATCTCTTTTCGAGCTATCACGTGCTAGAAGATTTGATCATCCGTTCTTGCAACTAGCATGATTTTAATACCATTATATGTTCTCCTCGAAACCTTAAGGTGTTGGAGTTGCTGGAAAAAGAAAATGGTAATGATACCAGTGATATCCGCATTTGCTCCCCAAATCTAAAAAAGCTAAAGTATTTTGGACCCACACTACTGATCAGCTCCCAAATATGCGTTTTATTACCAGTATATTGCTGCATTACAGTCCCTTTTACGCTTAATGAAAAGACAACTCATAACTTTTATTGTCTTTTTCAAATTAAGGAGTATTTCATACCACTTATCATAAAAGCTGCGTTTTAGCACCAAAAGGAGCCTTAATCACACTTATTATGAAGACCAGTAGTTGCTATGGAAAAGTGCTGAAAAAGTCAAAGTCAATGGTCAAAGTCAAAAGTCAAAGCCCTCAAATCAGAAAACCAGAGATGGAAGCCCTTATCTCAAAATATGATAACTTTCTCCCTAAACCTACCTTGGTCAAGAAGAAAACAAAAAGCAAAAGCAAAAGTGAAGTGTGAGATGTCTAGTTTGTACTAGAGAAGGGCAAATCTGTAAAGGCAAAAGTAGGGGTATATAAGCTAAAAACAAGGGAGAGAGAAACCATCCATTGTCTTAGGATCCAAACAATTTGGTTTGTTTAATTTATTGTCTAGTTTTTCAATTCATGTTTTTTATTTCTTGTTGTTTTATTTCTTTTTTATCATTTGTTATTTACTTGTTCTTATTTCAATCAAACTTGTTTTTTACTTGTTCTTGTTTTCAATCTTCAATCTTGTTTACTTGTTCTTGTTTCAAGTTTTAATCAATCTTTACTTCCATGTTTTCAAGTCATTTCAATACAACAACCAATGCTTTCAATGTTTTCATTAGTTTAGAACCATTCTAATCTATACAAGAATCTACCTTTCTTTTTCACATCTCCCTCACTCAAGCTTTAAACAATTTAGGGTGAACCTCACTCTTAAACAAACTTTTTGAAGTATACTCACTACAATCTAAAGCTTCAACTACCCCATATAGATGAGGAGATTTAATTCCGCTTTGGTCACTCTGGATTTTGAGTCGTATAGATGAGGAGCTAAAGTATTTATAGGAGTTTCAACTTTGTTGTACTTATCAGAATTAATCCCTTTTGTCTGTCTGAAATTAGGGGTATTTAGGCTTTGGTCCTATTTATAGTAGCGATATTAAGCTTTGGTCCTAAAATTAATCAAACATGTGAGACGCACGTGTAAGGGCATTCTAGGTATTAAGCAAAATACAAGACAGTCAACGACTTTGACTACCAAAAGTTGTACTAAAGTCTAATTTCCAACTATAAATGTATCAAAGCCTAATATCGCTACTATAAATAAGACCAAAACCTAAATACCCCATAATATATAATCCCGTTTAATTGGATTTAAGACTTTAAGAGGGCTTAGAATCTTCAAGTCCTAAATCCTAAAGTAATCTGAAGTTTGAGTGAAGTACGATAACTACTCTTTGCCCTACCCAAGTCCTAATTGTGTACATGCATTTAGTAACCGCTCTGTGTTGTGAGTTCTTTATTCTCGAGGTTACTCAATGGACGGTACAACTATAATAAGTCACAAGTTTTTCTAATAGAAAGTAAAACGAAAAGTAGAAATATACTTGGGGTGCTAGTATTCTATAGAGATATGCACACACTAACATATATCAAATATACACAACTAGCATTCTGCTCTTTGATATATCAAAGATCTACTGCACGTCCAGTACTAGAGAGTAGTGTAGATTTCCCTTTAATATTGAAAAGGTTGAAATTCTGCTTCTGTAATGATGACAGTAAGTCCTGAAACCGATAATTTAAACTTGCTTGTAATGCCTAGGGTGAAAATTCATTTGGCCTTTCAAACACTTTGATGGCGGATGTAGCTGCAAGATTAATCTAAAAGCGGGATGAGGAAAGTTAATAATAAAGACAGAATGAACTGCTTCCGTGGCAAATAACGAAATGTGAGCTGATTCTTACTGATTGAGTAGCGGCTTTAACGAATGAGTTTGCAAGTGGCAAAATACAAAACCTATGGGAAAAAATTGATATTTTTGGAGTAACGAAAATTGAACTTATTAAGATAAACCCAAAAAAGATAGGAACATTACATTCCTCTAGCATCAGATAAAGCTTCTTCAGAAGGGTCTTTCCATTCATCAATCCTACATCAATATCAATCTTATCATTAAGTACGAAAACAAAAGTAATAATTAACAATGAATGGAATAGAGAGAGTTACTTACACCCAACTGTAGCGACGATCGAAAACAAGGCATTTAGATGATTTTCCTCTTTTTTTCTCAACATCGTTTTGCTCCATGCTTTGCTCCTAGTGTCCTACTACTTATTTTGGGGCTAAAACTGGTGATGAATTCTTTATCATTGGGCCTCTAATAATTCTGGCCTGGGGACCCGTCAGTCAATTGGGCCTGTGATAATTACCCAGTGCTTCTAAGAAGGACTAAAGCAAATGAAGTTGTGTAGTTGGGCCCATAAAAAAAAGTTTGGAAAACGTCTCTAGATGTATATATACTAGCTATAACCCGTGGCTACGCCACTCTTGCCTCAAAGACTTCCTTTGAAACATTTGTGGGATATTTTTTCTAACTAAACTCAATTTTGACTTATTTAAATGACCAAAGCATAGACTTAACTTGCACTCACAAATACTAATTTAGCTCCTCGCTTCCCAATTATATAAATGTTTTACTTCCATATGATCGACTGTGGATGTATTTATTTGATATTTAAGATATGGTTTTGTTTGTAGTTTAATTGTCTTGGAGCTTAGTTGGGTGTGCCTGTTAACTGGGTTTGAGGAAAATTGTGGATGGCATTAGTAGACTTGGTAATTGTGGTTAGTTTAATTGTCTTAGAATCTAGTAGAGTTTCAATCCGGAAGGACTGTTTTGGTTTAACCTGTTTTTAGTAGTATATACTAAATAGGACTATCAAAGTATTTTTTAGCACAAATCCCGAGGAAATCAGAATTTAACCCGTGGCTACGCCACTCAAGTCATAATTAAATGAATACATGTAAATTTAACTTTTACAGTAGAATTACCATATTTTTTTTCTTTGACATTTAAATTAAACTTGTTAGTGTCATTATGATACCCTTAACTGAATATCCCTTCACTACAAGAAACAGGGTCATTGGCGACAAAAAATACTGTCCCTGAAAATTGCCAAAACGTCGCCAATTGTATTTTGCGACGGTTTTTGAAGTGTCGTGTCAGCGTCGCTAATGCTATAGTCGGCAATGATATGGGCTTATGATTTTTCAACGTCGCCAAATATCATATATTCACCAACGATTTCTAGTGTCGTCATTTACCTAATTTCGTCGCTAATTCTTTTCCGCATTCTAAATGCAATAACGTAGCAAAAGATGGGGTTTTTGCGACATATTCAAAATCGTTGGTAATGAGGATTACTAGCTACATTTTTATCGTTGATAAAAGTTTAAATTTTTTGAAATTTTTTGCGTTATTAGCGACGTTTTAATCATCACTTAAGTCCAATTTTTTTTTTTTTTTAAAAAGTAGTATTAGTGACATTTTTAGTGTCCCTAGAGATAATAGTAATTTGAAACTTTGTTCATATAAACGATGTTTTTATTGTCGTTAAAGATTTAAAATATTTGAATTTTATGTGTTTTTAGCAACGTTTCCATCGTCGACAAAGCTAAAACGAATTTAAAAAATTGGTATCATAAGCAACGTTCTAATCGCCGCTAGAGTCCAAAAAAGTCTATTAGTTGTGTTTATGTTCCGACACTACATGCGCTACTATCACTAATATCATTGTTAATTGTGCCCCATTTGCACAAATTATTTTTCACATGTCCCCTCCCCCCAAACTATCATTTAACAAATAAACCGAAAAACAAAAACCATAAAATCAAATATCTAATAATATGTAATAAACAACAAATTTTCAATAAATAAAATTGGGTCAAATCACTCCGTTATAAACAAATGAGTTGCATATTTTTTTTTCTAAACTCTTCTTAATAATAAAGGTATTAACTTAACAAAAACAATTCTAAACATCCAAGTAGCTTGCAAATGAAATTGTCTTTACTAAAAAGCAAAAACAAAGTGACATAAACTAGCATATAGATTCATCTAAGGCCTCTTGCAATTCCAAACCGCCATTTCTTCACAACACTCCTCTTTTGATGTACGATTATCTGCACACGAAAATGTTATCTATTAGACCTTTTGCATTATAGAGCATAATAACATGAGCAAGCAATATACAAACAACTGAAATCATAAACAATACTAACACAAGGTTCTTCATCCTGTTCGTTTAAGCAAATAAATTAAAGTTGTGATTATGACTAAAGAATCCCAAGTTTAATTGAACTGTCCAAAAATGAATGTGGGTGCGTACGTATAATATATGTCACCGTAAGCTAGTGGCATATACCTGCTACTGCCAATTCATTTGAGATGTTCACTGCATGTCCACTCTTTACAGCATAATACTCGCAAACTTATACACCAATCTAAAAGTTAATGACAAGAACGATTCATCGATGTGAAAATTAGCACAGGAATACAAGTTTAGGCCGCAGTGTTTATTCATTTTATTGTAGTATTTGTAGTGAACAGCATGTTAGGTGTGTAAACCGTAGCAAATCTGTAAAGTCCAACATCGGGGAGGCTCTCACCCCATAGCTGAGGCCTTTGGAGTAAAAATAGTTGATGATGCCCAACTGCAGTTGGGGCACTAGTGGTTAAGGTCGGGTCAATATCGGGCTAGGGTCAGAGAATAGAGGGTACCTTGTGTTACTGTCCTTGACCTTGCTGAGATAAAAGAACATGAATTGAATTCTCATAGTTTAGATGAAGAAAAATATCTTGTTAACTGAAGAAAAATATCTCTCATAAATTAATTAATAGGAACCGACAAAATAAAAAGTAAGTACGAAAAGTTGTGAAATCACACAATATGAGTAAATATATTAGAGCTCGTAGATTTGAATAATGAGATTACCCGTATACAATATTTGCAGAAGTAGGTTTCAAACTTTTAATTGAGTTTCCTTTCTTTCTCCATAAGGTCATGTAGAATGTTGGGGTCAAAGCATGTAGCAAAACAGACTTGCCAAGGGAATAAATGAAACTGAAATATTAGAACTAAAGTTAATAAAAAATGAATTGTCCACTAAAAGCCGTAAGCAGGTACCCACATGATTATTAGCGTAAAAGTTACCTTGTTATTTCTTGCCCTCACGTAAACATGTGATAAAACATCCGCATGTCGGCTAGCACCGCAAGAATCGCACCATCATCGGAGTTTCTTCCTCTCCCCTAACACTTCTTGCCACTAAAACAGTTGGTTTTTCATAAGACTTATTCTCGAACAAATGAGTAGTTCATCAACAACTACAACATATCCAACTCTGCTTCAAATGGGCTGATGACCTACCAACCGTTTAAGTCCAAAAAGGTTGCATTAGAACATAATTTTTATTTCTTTCAAAAATTAAATTTAAATCTCTGAGATATGGCTGTGTTTGATTCAAATAATAAAGATTACTAGAAACTGAAGGGTAATTTTGTAAAGATAGGTAACAATATCATGGATGGAATTAAAGAGAAAGAGACCAAACGAATAGTCACATTCTAAACACAAGGAAAGCAACACTATTTTTAAGAAGGATATTCATTTTCCTTAAATTGATTGGAGAAGGTGGGTAATTGTCTCTTCTTCCCTCTCCTTCTCTTGTCGTCTCTCATTTACCAGAAATCTTAGTTCACTAAACCAAATACAGCCGTAGACCTATCATGAGACTGCATACTAAACCAGTTCTTAATTTATCAGTGACAGATCAAGTAGAGAATAAGTATATAAAGTACCTTCCGAGATTAGCCGTCTTCCTCAGTACAGGGTCAAACCGATTAACAAGTGACGGCAGGGGATGCCAATCGATCCAAAGACGAATAATTTCTTCAGTGAAAATATTTACCTGCACGAAGCGCTTTTGAGTTAAGGAATTCAAGCCAGCTACAAAGGAGAACATACAAGACCTGAATATAAATAGAACATACATCATATCCGATTGATCGACACCAAGCAATGATCCAAAATACTCAGCAGAGCGTTAGAGAACTTATCATAGTGCTCAGCCTAGCTTGCAAGAGCAAGTCGTGTCCTGTCAAGGACTGATTTTGCATATAGTGCCCAGTGATCATCTCCACTCTTAGACATGTTAAGGGCATGAATCCATCCATTCAAAAATAAAAGGAGTACCAAAAAGAAGTCAAAATAGTCAAAATTTTAAAAAGAAAACAAAGATGAAAAGAATAATTTTGCAAATCACCACGAATACATCATGTAAGAGCAACTGTACGCTCAAAGATTCAAAAGTTCCGCATAAAACTTAAACAAAAATAAGAGACTTGTAAGGTAAATAACTCAAAAAAGGAAATGTGTGAGGTGGTGTACAGATTATTCCAAGGCAGGAACAGATCCTTCAGAAGTGGATCCAAGTTCATTACAACTATTGGCCCCTTCCTACTGTTTCCTTTGTTTCTTTAACTTATCCGACTTATAGGAACAGCCCATCTCCTAATTTATGCTTAGATTTAATGGGTTCATAACATTCAACCAAGAATTGCACAAAAGTCTAAGTGATTGGTAGAGCAATGTGTTAGCATCCCTTATGTCTAGGCTTGAAGAGTTACCTCCTGATGCAGAATAAAGATAAGAGAGTGTAGTGCTCGAGCAAGGAAGGTATTTTCCTTTTAATTATGATTGGAACTCTTTCCAAATGGTGACTGTTTCAAATCTAAATTTAAGTGTTAAGTGTCTTATTGTTGCCATGGTTTTCACTTAATCTCGACGCATTTGTATCGTGTTATACAGAGTTACCGATCTCATTTAAAACAGGCTTGCCAATCAAAAAAAAAAATGTGTTATACAGAGGTCTTTAGAAAAAATTATAAACCGAGTGTCACTTAATCTCACCATAAAGCAATTGCTTCTGTTGCAAATTATACGACATTTGGTTGTTATTAGTTAATTTTACCACTCTATTTACCAAAACTTAATAAATTCGTAGCTCTGAATCTCTTGCATCTTTAGAAAACACTGGAGGCATTTGTCGTTTAAGCTACATAAATTATGCCTTCAACATAACACAAAATTTTTCTGAAGAGTAAACAAGAAACTAATAGATTCACCAAGCGAATACCTTTAAGCATTAGAGTGATCCTCATTATTGTCAAACGAAAGTGCAAGATTTTCAAGAACTAGAGTGATAAAATACATAATTTTCTACAAGAGAATTAAACAGATTAGGTAAACGTTTGAGTGTAAAGTCAAAACCAATTGCTTGATTTATAGACCACAATGTAAATAAAAATCTAAAGAAACAGAAAAAAAAAATGATCAACATAAAGGGAAGAAAAAAATAAAGTGTATTTAAATGGAGAGTGTACCTTCTACTGAAACGGTTCTCCGATCCGATGGGGGAGGGTTGTTCACATTGGTTGAGGTGATTTAATAACTGGTGGTGGAGGCGAGAAGAATGGTGGTTCAGTGGGAGAGAGAGCGCGTGACTACTGAGTAGTAGCTAGGTTTTTTTCTTTTTTTCTTTTTCTCTCTTTTTTCCTTTTCTTTATAATTGGATGGGCGCGAGATAACCAAAAAATTTGAGCCTGAAATTTTTCGAAACAAAAATTTTGACTCGCTGAAATCACAAATTCATCGTCGCCATTTATGGTTCTTAATTTCTATTTATGCCAAACCATTGGCTACAATGAAAAATGCCGCCAAAAGAGTAAGTTCTAGCTACGCTTTTTTTTCAACGTCGCCATATATGGATTCTTAATTTCTATTTATGCCAAACCATTGGCTACGATGAAAAATGCCGCCAAAAGAGTAAGTTCTAGCTACGCTTTTTTTTCAACGTCGGATACTCTATCATCACCGATGCTTAAATACGTCGTCATTGGTAAAATGTTTTCCAATAGTCCTTTCGTCGCCAAATAACTTTTTATGATTTTCTAAAATTTTCAAAATTTTTGAACAAGGCTTTCAGCAACATAAAAAGCGAAGCCAAAAGTTTATCATCAAAGGGTCCGACACTAGAGAAATTGCGACGTTACAAACGTTGTTAAAGATGATCATTAGCCACGTTTTTTTATTGTCACTAAAAGTTTTGTCGCTAAAAAGCCTATTTGTTGTAGTGCTTAGAAAATCATCTTAGCCGAGTATATGTTTTGAGAACAATTTGTTCATCCAGAAGCGGAGTGTACGTAGACAACTTTAACTGTTCATTCCTTGTGTAATCCATATTCAATTTATACACGTTTCTCAAACGGTAGGAGAAGCTATATGGGTATTAAACAATGAAACAATTATACAATTTAAGGGAGGGGTTCTAGGGACATATCTTATCTTAACACGTAAACAGACTCAAAATCGTTAGGGCATTTATAAGTTTTGGATTAGGCTAATTTTTTGTAGATATGATTTCCTAACTATTCTATGTATTGTCACAAATAATCAAAAAAATCAAAAATTTCTAAACTTGCCAAATATAGTATCAAAAATGGTGAAAATAAACGGTCTACAATTAGCCAAATTTTGTAAATTGTTAACTACATTTGACAAGTTTAGATTTTTTTTTTTTTTTTTTATTATTTGTGACAATGTTTAGAATAGTTATGAGATCATATCTACAAAAAATTAGCCTAATCCAAAACTTATAAATGCCCTAACAATTTTGAGTTTGTTTACATGTTAAGATAAAATATGCCCCTAGAACCCCTCCCATAATTTAATATGTGAAATAAGTACACCGATTTGCGTGAAGAAAAGGGGATTTAAAGGTTTTTTGAGGTTTTTGTCTATTTTAGAGTATTAGGTAAATAGGACTCTTCAAGCAGACACTTTAGTATTAGATAAATAGGTTTTGGAGGTTTTTGTCTATTTTAGAGTATTAGGTAAATAAGACTCTTCAAGCAAACTTTTTAGTATTAGGTAAATAGGACTCTTCAAGGATTAGCACAGATCCCGAGAAAATCAGGACCACCACTTAAGCCCTTATAACTTTACTTAAAAACTGAGCTATTTTGTATTATAGATGATTTAATTTGTGAACATCTGACGGGGATGTAGACTCATAAGTTGATATTATCAGTTTCTGATACATTAGCCTCATAAGTTGATCTTATCAGTTTCTGATACATCGCAGTGTCCTAGGCCCCACTGCAAGAATATGAGGACCCCGACCAAGTCCTCGTGTCACCCTTTTTTATTTTTGGTAGTAAGGTTTGTTGTTGTATCAGCTAGAGGAGGAAAAGATCCTTCAGCAATCAGTGGTCGTCTTAGTACATGCAGTATGCGCGTGCTCTGTTAAATAAGAAATTTTTTTCACTAGGTATCACAATAAATCTGAAAAATAACAATTCATTAGTAAAAAATTAATATAACTAGCCTAGTGTAGCAAATTGAACCAGCCTTAGAACGACATCAATATATGTGTGGGTCGTATTCATGACCTAGGAGGTTAGTGGTGACAATTGGACCGGATGCGGTATAGTACGGCGGAACAGGTTGCATGGGATTATATCCGCGGTATCATAACTGCTTTGGAACTGCTGCAAGACGTGGAGAGAGAGAGCGGAATCATAACTGCAAGATAACTGCCGCGATACGTGGAGAGAGGGGAGACAATGGATGGAAGGAGATCGACGAACCAGAAGAGGAGGGAAGTTAGAAAGAAAAAAGAACATAAAAAGGAGAAGAGGTAAAAAAAAAATGAGGGGAGAAAAAAGAAAAGAGAGAGAGAGAGAGAGCGATAATACAAGTGAGTTTATAGGTTGTAATAGTTGAGTATACATTTGGCGCCGTCTGTGGGTATCTCGAAATAAAATAGCCACCGTAACAAAAAAGGGGGTAGGAAAACCTAGGAAAGAAACTGTTCGAGAGATAGTGGAAGAGGTTGTGAGCGAAGAAAAGGAGGGGGTCGGAGAGGAAGAGATAGCTAATGTGGCGGCAGATGCCACCAGACTTCTTCAAGAAGAAATAGTTAGGTTGAGGAACGAGAATGTGGAGTTGAGAAAGGAAAGGGAGACCACACAGGAGGAAATGGAGCGTGGGGATCATCGAGGCAGTGAGGTGGAAGGGGAAAATGAAGAGTACCATAACAAGGGTGAAGTTCCAGTAGAAGGGCATCACGCTGGAGGTAGTACAGGCGATGATTGAGAAGGATAGAGAAGTGAACCGTGCGGCTGAGAAAGTAAACCAAAGTGCCGCTCAAAAGGAAGTTGCTAACCTCAATAAGAATCCACTAGCAGATTTGATATGGAATTCAGAGGTGCCTAAGAGATTCAGTCAACCAAGATTTGAAAGGTATGATGGGAAGGGCGACCCAACAGATCATCTACATCACTTTAGGCAGCAGATACTGTTATGGCAGGAAAGTAAGTATGATGGACTGCGCTGCATGATGTTCCCTGCCAGCCTTAAGGGGGGAGCCTCGGATTGGTATTACCGGTTGTCTTCACAAAGCATCAGTAAATTTGAAGAGCTGGAGCGCGCCTTTGTGGATCATTACATCCACCAGAAAAGGAGGGTTGTGAATATCACAGCCCTATTCAACATTAAGCAGAGGTCTGCGGAATCGTTAAGGGAATTTCTATGTAGATTCAAAGAAGAGACCCTGAGAGTGGAGAATTTGGATGAACATACAGCGGTCATTGCTTTTTATCACGGCTTGAGGCAGGGAACTAGAGTCCACGAGTCAGTGTCTAAAATAGAAATCACCACTTTGCATGCTCTATACCCAAAGATAGAAAAATATATTTGGTACGAGGACATAATGCAAAGAAATGCGAGGGAACAAAAGAAATCCGGGAAGGCAGTACAGGCTGTGGATAGGGATGATCGAAAAGATAAAGGTAGGAGAGAAGAAAGAGAGGGGGGATCCTACCGAGGGGAGAATCGTGGACCTGAAAGAACTGGGGATCGGGGTAGGAGAGATATTCGCGAAATGAAGCCATACCGCGAGATAGAACAGCCTCCTCTTAACCGGCCATTAGAGGAAATCTTGCCATTGATCAAGGGGTTGCAGCATTATGAAAGACCGCGGAATAATCCTGGAGAGATAGAGGGGAAACCATTTTGTGCCTATCATAAGATTAGGAACCATGCCACAAATGAGTGTTATGCTTTGAAGTGGCTGGTGGAAAGAATGATTGAGAAGGGGATGCTCAGAGAATTTGTCATGGAGGTTCGTCATGCTGAGAGAGTGCAGGCTCCTACCAGGATCTTAGGAACTATAAATGTCATTTACAGTGGAGAGACACTTGGAAAAAATGCACACCAAGACAAGATAAGAAAGACGGTGAGCTTACAGCAGGTAATTGAGGTGGCGAGCGCACCACGGTTAGTTGTGGGAACTGCGATGGGTGAGGGGAACATAATGTTCACCCCAAAAGACTTGGAATCAGTGGTTTCTCCGCATAAGGATGCTTTGGTGATTACCATAGCAATAAGTAATTATCTAGTGAAGCGGGTGTTGATAGACTACGAAAGTTCGGTGGATCTGTTATTTAAAGGTGCCATGGAAGAGATGAACATCGATAAAGATCAGTTAAAGGCTCCTCAGACTAATTTGTATGGCTTTAATGGTAGCATGACAGAGCCCATGGGAGAGTTAACACTACCAATAACAGCAGGTCCGACGACATTATTCACCAGGTTTATGGTGGTGGATACTGGGTCCCAATATAATGCCATTCTAGGGAGAAGATGGATCCATGAAATGAAGGCTATTCCATCGACATATTACCAGATGATTCACTTCCCCATGAAGGGGGGGATGTATGAAATAAGGGGGGATCAAGTGGCCGCGCAGAACATACATCAGGTGACGGTAAAATATATGGTCTGCAGAACAGGAGGGAGAAGTTGACACACGAGCAAGGAGCATCATAGCAATTACAGGAGGCAGATTCGACTGAAAGGTACGAACCTCCTCTGGGACCGAAAACTTTGGATGAGCTGGAGGTTGTGAACCTGGGAGTAGGAGAGGAAGAGAAGTTTACATCGGTTGGGTCAAACTTGCCGGAGGAATGGAAAATCAAGCTAGTACAATTGTTAACAGAGAATTCGGATATATTTGCATGGGAAATTGAAGATATCACAGGGATAGACCCAGAGTTTGCTTGTCATCACTTGCATATGAAGGAAGACGCGAAGCTGGTAAGACAAAAGATGAGAAGCATAAGACCCAAATACGCGGAGGGGATTCGTGAGAAGATTATACGGTTGAAAGGTGCGGGGATAATCTGGGATGTGGAATGCACGGAATGGCTGTCCAATGTGGTCGCGGTTCCAAAAAAGAACAGGAAGGTCATAATGTGTGTAGACTTCACCGATGTGAATAAAGAGTGTCCAAAATACTGTTATCCTATGCCGCGAGTGGATGAGTTAGTAGACAGAACTGCTGGTTTCAAGGTATTCTCTTTCATGGATGCGTCCATGGGATATAATCAGGTCGCAATGTTCGGCCTAGATCAGGAAAAAACAACTTTCGTGGTGGAAGGATGTACTTGCTGTTATACAAGAATGCCTTTTGATTTAAAGAATGCGAGGGCTACATTTCAGCGTTTAGGGGAAAAAATGTTTGAAGACAAGATTAGGAAGGGTATGGAGATATATATTGATGATATGGTGGAAAAAAGCATGTCAGAAGAAGAACATTTGAGGGGACTCCAAGAAACTTTTCACATACTGCGGAGGCATAACCTGAAACTCAATCCCGAGAAATGCACCTTCAGGGTAACTTCTGGAAAGTTCTTGGGTAACATAGTTACTTACCGCGGAATAGAGGCGAATCCTGAGCAGATTAGATCATTGGTAGAGATGTCGTCCCCTCAGAATGTGAAAGAGGTGCAGTGGTTGGTAGGACGAGTAGCGGCATTGAACAAATTTATTTCTAAATCATCAGACAAATGCAGACCGCTGTATCGTTTGTTGAGGAAAACGCCAAATTTCCAATGGACTGCTGAATGTGAAGAAGTCTTTCAGGAGTTGAATGTTTATATAGGACAATCACCTTTACTGTCGCGACCGGAACAAGGAGAGAAATTGTATCTATATTTGGGGGTTTCAGAGTATGCGATAAATTCAGTCCTCATGCGAATTGTAGAAAAAGTAGAAAAGCAGTGTACTTTCAGAGTAAAACTATGCTAGATGTGAAGACGCGATATAGTAGGATCGAGAAGTATGCATTGGCTTTGATATTTTCTACGTTAAAGTTGAATCTCATTCAGTGGTGGTGATAACAAATCTGCCCCTCAAGCAAGCGTTGAAGGCAGAAAAGTCAGGCAGAATGCTAAAATGGGCGGTGATGCTTAGTTGTTACGAAATCCATTATCAGATCAGAACGGCAGAAAAGGCGCAAGCCATGGCAGAGTTCCTGACAGAGTTCCCGGCCAAGGATCCAACTTGGGGAGAGGAAATGGTCATGGAACAGGAAGGGGAACTTAAACGTGATCCCTTGGATCCTTGGGATTTGCGGAATGGATGGAGGGTATTCGCGGATGGATCTGCTATAGATATGGGGAGTGGAATTGGCATTGTTCTGGTGACTCCGGAGAACATGAGGCTGGAGTTGTCAATGAAACTGGGATTTACAGCTTCTAATAATGAGTAAGAATATGAAGCAGTGATAGCAGGTTTGGATTTGGCACAAGATCTGGGAGTAAGCGAATTATCAGTGTACTCGGACTCTAACTTGGTTATTTGTGAGATGAATGGGGGGTTTGTGGCGCGCTGCCCAAGGATGGCGCAATATCTGGAGGCCCTACAAAGAAAAGTAAGCAAGTTCAAAAAGATTTAGTTCACCCATTTAGGCCGCGGTGAAAATAGACACGCTAATGCCTTAGCATATGTGGCTGTGGTGTTTTTAGGAATAGAAGGTCGGTCGATTGAAGTGAGGGTGTTGAACAAACCGAGTACATCATAAGAGGAAGGTGTATGGCTTACAGTTGAGAAGGAAACAGGTTGGATGACACCTATAAAAACTTTCCTGATGGGAGTGGAGATAGAGAATAAACAGGAGAGACAAAGGATGGAGCAAGTAAGTCAAAGATACGTTCTATTAGATGGGGATCTGTACAGGAAAAGTTTTAGCGGACCACTGTTAAGGTGTATAGGGCCTCAGCAGGTGCAAGAAGTCCTAGTCGAGGTACATGAGGGTGATTGCGGAAGTCACTCCGCTGGGCGAACAACTACCTACAGATTGATATCTCAGGGGTATTTTTGGCCCCACATGAAGAGAGATGCGACAGAGTATGCCACAACATGTGAAAAATGCCAGAGATTTGCACAACTCATACATTCTCCAGCTGAGCCGCTGCATAATGTGTTTAGTCCATGGCCATTCACCATGTGTGCATTGGATATAGTTGGGCCCTTGCCCATGGCCAGCAGCAAAAGAAGATTTATGCTGGCTGCTACTGATTATTTTACCAAGTGGGTGGAGGGAGTGGCATTACAACAAGTCAAAGAAGAGAATGTGAAAAAGTTCCTTTGGGAGAACATCATATGTAGATTCGGATTGTCATACACTATCATCGCGGATAATGGAACACAATTTACTGGGGGGAAGGTGCGCAAATTCCTTCAAGCCTACAAGGTGAAACAAGGGTTCTCGGCACCAAACAATCCAGAGGGAAATGGGCAAGCAGAATCATCAAACAAAATCATCATGGACAATCTAAAGAGAAAGTTGGAGGACAGGAAAGGAGCTTGGGCCGACGAATTGAATCATGTTTTATGGGCTTATCGTACCACACCGCGAACCTCCACAAACGAATCACCATTCACTATGGCATATGGGGTAGAGGCAGTTATACCTGTGGAAATGATAGAGCAAACGACAAGAATCAGAGTTGTGGAAATGGGGCTAAATGAGAAGATATTAGCCATTGAGTTGAATGTCATTGAGGAAAAAAGGGATATAGCTCGCATGCGATTGGAGGAGTACCATTGGAAGTTAGAAAGACAGTATGATAGACGAGTAAAGCCACGAACATTCATGGTTGGGGATTTGGTACTGCAAAGAGTTACCCCAGCCACCAAGAAAGAGAATGACGGCAAACTGGGACCAAACAGGGAAGGACCATATGTCGTCACAGAGAAAGGAACTTCAGGAACATACAAGATTAAGACGTCAGCAGGGGAAGCAATTGAGAAACCATGGAACATCAGAATGTTGAAGAAATTCCATGAAAGAGGCAATGTTTAAATTTCCAGTGGGATAAGAAAAGCCTTTATGTATATTGAATGATAAGAAAATGTATTATGTTTCTAATTCTAAGTTAATGAAATAAAGACGCAAGGTGGAGGAGCCCTTCGCGGAATAAACGTTCGAATCAAACTGGGGGCAAATTGAGATGCCCCCATCTGGCTTCACAGCTGATCAAAGACATCGGGGGGAAGAGCCCTTCGCGGACTAAACGTTCGAATCAAACTGGGGGGCAAATTGAGCTACCCCCATTTGGCTTCATAGCTGATCAAAGACAACGGGAGGGGAGGAGCCCTTCACGGACTAAACATCCGAATCAAACTAGGGGCAAATTGAGTTGCCCCCATCTGGCTTCACAGCTTATCAAAGACAGCGGGGGGGAGGAGCCCTTTGCGGACTAAACGTCCGAATCAACTTGGGGGCAACCCTGAATAGCTTCACAGCTAACTAAAGAGAACGAGGGGATTAATCCCTTCGCAAGTGGTAGATCCAAAGCAACTTGGGGGCAACCCTAGCTAGCTTCACAGCTAACTAAAGTCTGCAGGGGAAATGGGTGCAAACAACTTGGGTGAAAATCAAGATAGCCCCTTTGAAGATTATGAAAAGGATATTCAAATTAAAGTTTTTGATAGATTAAATGGCTTCAATGCATAACGAATTGAAAGAATGGTGAAATCTAAAATTATGACAGGCGGTAAATTAAAGTGCAAATGGAAGATAATGCAAGTTTGATTGGCACCTACTACACAAATGTAGTGGTTCGACGAAGTATTTGTCCAAACACATTCAAAAGATAGTTGTTCAACAAAAAATTACAAGTCAGAAAGAAAAGATGCAAAGAAAGAAAGCCAGCATATGTTACTGCTGAGGTTTAATATTCACTTCTTCTTGAGGGAGATTTGCCTCCTCACCAACAATGGTGTTGTTGTCTTCGTCCAATTCCACTAGAGAGGTGTCAACACTAGTAATGGAAGTAGTCACATCAGCGGTAGTAGTCTCAGTAGTCTCAGGATGCGCGGTCGATGGTACCAAAGATGGTGCATCTGCAACTGGAGGCGGCGGTGGAAGAAGACGGCCAGCTGCAGTAAGCTGATCAAGTTGTTGTTGCAATACAGGAGCAATCTTCTTCGCAACTAGACTTCGAAATCGTTCCACAGCTTCTTTCAAAGCCTTGTTTAAAGCAGCTTGAGGGGCAAGTTTCTCGGTCTCTTTGAGGCTTTCCAGTTTTGAATTGACCCCCGCTACGTAGTCGCGGTGCTTGTCCTCGGCCACGTGGAGCTCCTTGTGGGCCTTGAGTGCCACGATCCGTGAATCGTCCCTTTCCTTCTCCAGCTTAGCATACTTTGCTTTCCAGCCATCAGGGCCATGAATCTTCTGCTTCGCAGCCTCCAGATTCTCCACAGTGCTGGTTAGGCCGCGCAGAACATAGCCAATATCTAGACTCAGCTGCAGAGACATATTGGGTATCAAAGGTAGTAAAACGGATAATGAGAAAGTAACATTAATAACACGCACCTTTTCCCAGCCAGTGTAGATGGAGGCCCTATGGGAAGCGACAGTGCCATAATCTCCATAAGATTGATCCCGAGGGAGATGAGAGCTGAAAAACAAAGATGCTGCGACAGCTGGATTTTCCAAAGCTGAGTCACGAGTGGTAACATCGCGATCCCTGGCCTTGAATTTGGGATACCAAACTTCGACTAGGCCTGATGTTAAGGGACCAGCTGGAAGTGGATCCTGTCTATGGCGGCGCGAGGGGGCAGCAGACCGCGAAGGATCAATGCGGGTACTAGTGGGGGGATGAGAAGTAGAAGTAGTTTTGGCCTTTTTCATTGGAGGACTCTTATCTGAAACTTCAACAGGCGCATTGACATCAGAGTCGCTGTCCCAAAGCTTGTATTTGTTCAGATCCATAGCAGTAGCAGAAGGGGGAGAGGAAGTATGGGCAAAATCGTCTTCCCACTCAGCCACACGAGAGTACGAAGGAGGAAGGGGGTCGTGATGAGTAGTTTTTTTAGCAAAATGGCGACGTCATGGGCAACAGCTCGTGAATGAGAAATTTTGGTGGTATACTTGAAGGACTTGTGAGCTGGACGTTTTCTTTTTTGAGGTGGGGAAGGTTTTGGCTTTCTTTCTTTGGGGGGCAGCAGGCGATAGAGGGGGCCTTGGTATTTGCCAATGTCTTTTAGAGAAGGGTTAAGTAAAAGAGGATTGGCTTTTTCCGGATCAATGCCGAGGACTTCACACTGTGCACTCCCCAATTCATGAAGGGATTGGAAAATTTCTGAAGAAACGACGTTGTATATTTGTGATCGCGAATCGGGTCTCCAACCTATATCACAAAAGATTTTTTTTTTTTTTTTTTTTACAAATTAGAAACAAGTGGGACAGAAATACTGTGACTCAAAATGGCTTACTTACCACTTGTAAGGAAATGGAGATGCCTCGGAGAAACTTCCGAAGAGAGGTCCGCAGATAAAAAAACTCCCAGACACATACAACGGATGGTGGTGCCACACCTTGTCAGAAGTGGTGATGTGAAGAATAAAATACTTCTTTTGTGGACGAGTGCAGAAGGATTGGTATCCCACACTCCCAAGTTTAGTGCTTTTCTTTATATAGAATTGTGCAAGGATATCGCGAAGTTGGATTTTGGGGGAGTGGGTCTCATTGTAATAGTTGGCGGCATACATAACACGCCAGAAGTTACCTATGCCTTGGCATGGTGGAATGTTGAAATGGTTACAGACCTCGACGTCAAGAAGAGTTAAGGGAAAACGCAAACCAACCGCTATATGTCCTACAGTAGCGACGAGATAACCGGGGCGCAGTGTTACCAAGTGAGAAAAGTGGGTGACACCAGACACGTGTTCAGAATAACGTCATTAGGTATGCCATAAGTGGCTTTAACGGCATCCAAGTTGGGTCTGCGGTAGTAGGACGGTGGGGGAGGCAGAGAAGGTTTCCTCCCAGAAGTAGATGGAACAGCGACTGGATCAGTGGAGTCAGAAGCTGGGGATTCAGATCGTTCCATGGAGGGATGGCTAGATCTAGGGGTAGAGGATTCAGATCTGTCATATTTGGTGGCGGAGGTAGCCTCCGATTCCGATCTAGACATAATGGAACCAGTGATAAGAGGGGAGTTTCACACAAAGAGGTATTGCAATTCTAGAAAAGAAGAAAGTGATGAAGCAGCACCCCAAAAGCGAATAAAACAAATAACGAGAGGAAAGGAAAATAAATAAGAAGGGGGAAGACAAACCTACGATAAGAGGAAGTCAAGACAACGGCAGTCGTAGAACATGAACAGTGCTGGAGAGATCTACCGGAGGGAAGAACAGTGGGAAGAAGTTGGAAATGGTTGAAAGGAAAGAAGTTGAAAAGAATAGTGAGGGTTTGGGGTTTTGGGGTTTTGAGAGAAGAGGGAGGTTTGAGCGGGATTTGAAGGGGCAGGGGCAAAAAGGGATTAGCCAACAAAAGAACCAAGAAAAGTGTGACACGTGGAATCTCGATTTTCGAAGAGGCAGAGTATGCTGCGAGTGCACCGTATTTCCATGTGGCAATAAAGAGGAAGCACGTGGAACACGTGCTGGGAAAGAAAAGATATGGGGACAGAGTGGCAGTGTCGAAAAAGAGAGGTATACTATGAAAGGTGTATGAGATGAGAAATGTTAGTTCTCGACCCCATAGTTGTTCAAAGACCATCAATAAGACCGAGAGAGGGCATCTGTGTGGGTCGTATTCATGACCTAGGAGGTTAGTGGTGACAATTGGACCGGATGCGGTATAGTACGGGGGAACAGGTTGCATGGGATCATATCCATGGTATCCTAACTACTTTGGAACTGCTGCGAGACATGGAGAGAGAGAGAGCGGAATCATAACTGCAAGATAACTGCCGCGATACGTGGAGAGAGTGCAGACAATGGATGGAAGGAGATCGATGAACCAGAAGAGGAGGGGAGTTAGAAAGAAAAAAGAACATAAAAAGGAGAAGAGGTAAAAAAAATGAGGGGAGAAAAAAGAAAAAAAGAGAGAGAAAGAGAGAGACCGATAATACAAGTGAGTTTATAGGTTGTAATAGTTGAGTATACAATATATATTACATAAAAAAAATATAACACTGCACAATGAATTAAATTACATTGGTAAAGTAGAGTAATTAAGTTAGAGTTATTATATAATTACAACTATGAGCAAAATTGCCCGTGCAAAGTTAAATTAATATTGCTTTGGAAGGAATGTTAAAAAATTTAAGGGTAGGTTTTGAAAATGATGATTTAGAATAAAACATATGAACTTTTCTTGATCTACTGATAAAAAATATAATATATGCTAATCAGCTTAATGTTACCATGGACGAAAAAAACAAAAAAAAACTGACATCCAACTGCATCTGTAATTTCGCATAGCTTGCCATACTTTTCTACAGACCATATGAACCTAATTCAATAAAATTCACCCTGACTTCACACTTTAATACAGGTAGTAAAAGAAGTCATTCTCTATATAAATGTAGTCCAATAGTCCACCATTCCAACACTATATCAGAACATGTTAAGACCTGACCCTTTTTATAATTAAAAATTGTTCTAAAGCATGTCATGAAATGTGACACATTTATCGTGGTATTGGAAGTTTAGATAATCACTTTACATATGGCCGAAGGATCTATAAATGCAAAACAAACTTATCGTCTTCTAAGGTTCTCAAAAGCATCCAAGTACTAGGAATAAGCTTCAACAAATCACTCCCGGCAGTTGTTCTTCCTTCTTGGGTTAATATGAGGCCCATTGGTCGTCATACATCAACGATTGGTTCACCACCATGTTCACACTACATTGACAGAATTTTTCCTACCACAAACTCTCTTGAACACTCGTCGCAGCCTTGACAATCCCTGAGAAGCCTTAGTCCTATCAATGAACTCTGACAATAACTTTTATTATAGGAAGAACGCTCATGAGTTCTCAACTTAGCGATTACAGATAGCGCTTGCTCATCATTAATAGAAACTAGAGATTCATGCTTCCCCTCTAGTTAATTGTTCATATCTTACTCTAATAACCCTCCGCAATGACAAAACTCAGGAAGAGAAACCCCTTAAAACGATTAAAAGCCAACAGTTGAGCATGTGCAATTTTAAGTTCCATTCTATCACCGCGACCACATGGCTTAAAGGCTAATGATTTGATATTTTGAAATGATTTGATAGATAATTTTGTCACGCTCGAAACATGTCGCACTATAGGAGTTGCATATACCAAATTGTGTCCTTGCATCTTCCCAGGTCCTGGGCATTACATGTCAGATCTTAACTATGCAGGGGAGGACCAACATATAGCCCCCCCCAAATTTCGTTTAAAAAAAAAGTATATATACTAGTATATTAACTTTCAATTAGTTGTGTACCCCTCTACTCATGGGAGAGGTTGCAAGTTCGAATCCCACCAAGTGTTGGTTAGAATTTCTTTCTTGTATAATTATGTGATGGGCCTTTGGGCCAAATGAGCCTTCGTGCTAGAGACAAGATGCTGCTACGATGGGTGGATCAAGGAGTGAAAGCAAGTCTTCATAGACAAGGTGGAGGCGGTTGGGTCTACTAAAAACTGGCACATCAGCGAGAGCCTTCGGGCAATGTAAGCCTTCGGGCTAGGGTCTTTCAATGTAACCGGTGTGGGGGCGCGAGCCTTCGGACTAGGGTCTTTCAATGTAACCGGTGTGGGTCTGCCTTAACCCTCTAAATATTTCAAAAAAAAAACCTTTCCCAAGTCCTGGGCATTACATGTCAGATTTTAACTATGCAGGGGCAGACCAACATGAGGGCTAACAGGGGCTCCCAAATTTCTTTTAAAAAAAAAGTATATATACTAGTATATTAACTTTCCCAGGTCCTGGGCAATACATGTCAAATCTTAACTATGCAGGGACGGACCAACATGAGGGCTAATAGGGAAGGAGGGAAGTTAGAAAGAAAAAAGAACATAAAAAGGAGAAGAGATAAAAAAAAAATGAAGGGAGAAAAAAGAAAAAAGAGAGAGAGACCGATAATACAAGTGAGTTTATAGGTTATAATAGTTGAGTATACAATATATATTACATAAAAAAAAATATTATAACACTACACAATGAATTAAATTACATTGGTAAAGTAGAATAATTAAGTTAGAGTTATTATATAATTACAACTATGAGCAAAATTGCCCGTGCAAAGTTAAATTAATATTGCTTTTGAAGGAATGTTAAAAAAATTAAGGGTAGGTTTTGAAAATGATGATTTAGAATAAAACACATGAACTTTTCTTGATCTACTGATAAAAAATATAATATATGCTAATCAGCTTAATGTTACCATGGATGAAAAAAACAAAAAAAAACTGACATCCAACTGCATCTGTAATTTCGCATAGCTTGCCATACTTTTCTACAGACCATATGAACCTAATTCAACAAAATTCACCCTGACTTCACACTTTAATACAGGTAGTAAAAGAAGTCATTCTCTATATAAATGTAGTTCAATAGTCCACCATTCCAACACTATATCAGAACATGTTAAGACCTGACCCTTTTTATAATTAAAAATTGTTCTAAAGCATGTCATGAAATGTGACACATTTATCGTGGTATTGGAAGTTTAGAGAATCACTTTACATATGGCCGAAGGATCTATAAATGCAAAACAAACTTATCGTCTTCTAAGGTTCTCAAAAGCATCCAAGTACTAGGAATAAGCTTCAACAAATCACTCCCAGCAGTTATTCTTCCTTCTTGGGTTAATATGAGACCCATTGGTCGTGATACATCAACAATTGGTTCACCACCATCTTCACACTACATTGACAAAAATTTTCCTACCACAAACTCTCTTGAACACTCGTCGCAGCCTTGACAATCCCTGAGAAGCCTTAGTCCTATCAATGAACTCTGACAATAACTTTTATTATAGGAAGAACGTTCATGAGTTCTCAACTTAGCGATTACAGATAGCGTTTGCTCATCATTAATAGAAACTAGAGATTCATGCTTCCCCTCTAGTTAATTGTTCATATCTTACTCTAATAACCCTCCGCAAGGACAAAACTCAGGAAGAGAGGTTAAAAGCCAACAGTTGAGCATGTGCAATTTTAACTTCCATTCTATCACCGCGACCACATGGCTTAAAGGCTAATGATTTTATATTTCGAAATGATTTGATAGATAATTTTGTCACGCTCGAAACATGTCGCACTATAGGAGTTGCATATACCAAATTGTGTCTTTGCATCTTCCCAGGTCCTGGGGATTACATGTCAGATTTTAACTATGCAGGGGCGGACCAACATATAGCCCCCCAAATTTCTTTTAAAAAAAAAGTATATATACTAGTATATTAACTTTCAATTGGTTGTGTACCCCTCTACTCATGGGAGAGGTTGCAAGTTCGAATCCCACCAAGTTTTGGTTGGAATTTCTTTCTTGTGTAATTATGTGATGGGTCTTTGGGCCAAATGAGCCTTCGTGCTAGAGACAAGATGCTGCTATGATGGGTGGATCAAGGAGTGAAAGCAAGTCTTCATGGACAAGGTGGAGGCGGTTGGGTCTACTAAAAACTGGCACATCAGCGAGAGCCTTCGGGCAATGTAAGCCTTCGGGCTAGGGTATTTCAATGTAACCGGTGTGGGTCTGCCTTAACCCTCTAAATATTTCAAAAAAAAAAACTTTCCCATTTCTTGGGCATTAAATGTCAGATCTTAACTATGCAGGGGCGGACCAACATGAGGGCTAACACCCCCCCCATTTCTTTTAAAAAAAAAGTATATATACTAGTATATTAACTTTCCCAGGTCCTGGGCATTACATGTCAGATCTTAACTATGCAGGGGCGGACCAACATGAGGGCTAACAGGGGCTATTCCTTCCCCCCCTCCCCCAATTTCTTTGATTTAAATTTAACACCAACTCCACACTATTAATCATTTTATTCATTGATTGTCGAAAGAGCTTAGAGGTTAGTTCAATTATGAGTTTTATTATTAGTAGGGGTTAAATTTATATTCTTATGACTTTGTTGAATAGAAAAAAAAAATTGATTTGTGGGGCTATGGATAACTTTACAACATCATAACACTACTGTCTACTACACGTCTACACCATCACACCAAACATGTAGTTATTTATACTTGTATGATTTCGTGTTTGTTTATTACATTAGAACTCGAACTCGAAAAATAAATTGAAAAAAACAAATGATTTTATGTAAGTCAATCCCTTTTCTTTGAAGTGTATGTATTCATATATATAACCAATTTATTAATAATGATCTACTATCTTAGATTACCATGTTGCAACACTAAGCGCCAAAGAAAACAAAAACTCTATTATCGTTTTTTAAGCGTAAAGCTGCTACATCGGAAAGTGATGAAACTCTTATGCCTAATCTTGATACTTCAAGAGTTGATGGCAATGAGCAACGTCCTTCCAAAGTCCAAAGGGTTGTGATAGAAGAAAGTGAACCTTCTCTTCAAGTCCAACCGGCCATGATCAATGAAGTTGAGCATTCCCCTCAAGTCCAAAGTGTTGTGCTTCAAGAAGTTGATGTGACTTCTTCAGTTTAACAAGATCCGGGTTTACGTGTTCCAATTTTTGAATACCCGGTTGATCAAGAAGAAGTGGTTAGAATATATTATCTCTCCAAGGGGCATACACAACCTCGTCTACAGGAAAAACAATATCCAAGCACTAAGTTTGGAAAGCAAGGTCGTCGGTTCAAGTATAATTGGTTCTCACAATTTCCTTGGTTAGAGTACTCAATAAAGAAGGATAAAGCTTATTGTTTTTCTCATTTCATTTTTGAAACAAATCCGTCGAAATGTCCAGAATTTTCTATTGAAGGTTTTACCAACTAGAAGAAGGTTAATGATGGAAAGAAGTGTGCTTTCTTGCAACATGAAGGAGGTCCATGCTCACTACATAGGTCAGCCACCTTGTCTTGTGAGAATTTTATGAATTCTTCTCGACACATTGATAATATGTTTAAAACATAATGTCAAGAAAAGCTTGCTAATAATTGTTTGCTAGTCAAACCTATTGTTCAATGTATTCAATTGCTTGCGCTATGAGGGATTTCTTTTAGAGGTCATGACGAGTCAATCAAATCAAAGAATAGTGGGAATTTCAAGGAAGTGTTAAAGTTTGCCACGATGTTGAATGAAAAAGTTGCAAAATTAATAGGTGGGCTCAGAGAAATGCCAAATATACCTCACCTAAAATTCAAAAGGAACTTTTGAATATATATGCTGAAAAAGTGAGAAAGAGGATTCGTGAAGAAGTTGGTGACGCAAAATTTTGTATCATTGTCGATGAAGCACAAGATAGTTCAAGCAAAGAACAAATGGCAATTGTCATAAGATTTGTTGATAGTGGTGGTTTTGTTAGAGAGCGGTTTTTGGGCATTGTCGGCGTGAAAAATACTTGTGCATTGACTTTGAAAGAAGCTATATCCAATGTTCTTGCTCGTCATAATTTGCTTGTTCCAAATATGAGAGGTCAGGGGTATGATGGTGCTAGCAATATGTGTGGTCAATGGAATGGATTGCAAGCATTGTTTCTTAAGGAGTGTCCATATGTATACTATGTGCATTGCTTTGCACATCGTCTACAACTTGCCTTAGTTGCGGCTTCTAAAGATGTGTCGGATGTTTGGTTGTTTTTCTCAAAGTTGGCTTCTATAGTTAATCTTCATGTTTCGCCAAAGCGTAAAGCTGAGTTACAGGAGGCTTGACAAATTGAGATTGATAAGTTGGTAGCTAGTGGTGAAATCATTAGTGGAAGAGGAGCTAATCAAGTGTCTACCTTGCAACGAGCTGGAGATACTCGATGGGGTTTTCATTTTGAATCGGTTAGTAGCTTGATAGAGTTGTTTGGTGCAACTTGTACAGTTCTTGAAAATGTCATGGAGAATGGGTCAAGTAACTCTATGCGTGGGGAAGCTAAAGGTGCTTTAATTGCAATGAGAAACTTTGAATTTGTCTTTCTCTTGCATTTATTACACAAGATAATGAGAATCGCTAATTTATTGTGTCAAGTTTTGCAAGAAAAGTCTCAAGACATCTTAAATGCTATCAGTTTAGTCTCGAGTACAAAAGCACTTCTTCAAGAACTAAGAGAATCAAGTTGGGACACTTTCCTTAGAGATGTGATTTCATTTTGGGAAAGATATGACATTGTTATGCTTGATATGGGTGCTCGTTACATGGCGGGTACAGGTCGTTCTTGTCAGCAGAGAGATTACATTATAGTTGAGCATCATTACCACTTTGATATTTTTAATGCTATAATAGATTACCAGTTACTGGAGTTAAAGAATAGATTTCTGGATGAAGCAATGGAGCTTCTTTCTCTTAGCTCAGCTTTGGATCCAAGTGGTGCTTTTAAGTCCTTTGATATTGATGATATTTGCAAGCTCGCCGATTGTTTTTATTGTGAAGACTTTACTAAGCAGGAGATATATATTTTGAGAAGCCAACTACAACATTACAAGATTGATGTGGTTAATCATGCTATTTTTTAGAAAATGTCTACAATCTCCGAGTTATGTCAAGGATTAGCTGAAACAAAAAAATCAAAACACTATTTTTTGATTGATAGATTGATTCGTCTTATCTTGACACTTCCTGTTTCCACGGCAACTACAGAACGAGCATTTTCAGCTATGAAAATCGTCAAAATACGGCTTCGTAACAAGATAGGGGATATGTTTCTTGCCGATTGTATGACTGTCTATATTGAACGAGAGTTTGCTGAAGAAGTCGATTTGGATGGGATAGTAGATGAATTTATTAAGAAACCATGTAAGGCCAAATTTCGCTAGTGCGATACTTTGTACTTTGTTTAAATGTCTTTGTTATAGTTGTCTAGGTTTGTGGTGACAACACTCACTCTTTTGTCCAATTTGAGTATTATAATAAAAATGACGACTCTTTTGTCCATTTTGAGTATTATAATGAAAAAGACGACTCTTTTGTTTACAATGTTAGTTAATTATGATCTCAAATATATATTCGTGTAGTTTCGTTTGACACAACTCACACAAGGAGTGGATGGAATGGTTTGATTTGATTGGTTCTCTTAAGAAAAAAAAAATCATAGAGGTGAACTTCAAACTAGCCCCCTTATATTACATCTTGGTTCCTCCCCTGTAACTATGAGTAGGCTTCGTTTGGCATGTAGGAGCAGACCATCCCTAGTTCTGCTCATCTATACATCTCATTCAAAGCGTTATTAACATCTTCAACCCATGAAAAAGTAGCATCTCCACAATAAGCTAAAGCTATTAGAAATCTGTCCTTTTTACACTTCAATGCCTATTTTGATGAATATGGAGAACTAATGATATGTCTAGGACACCACGGAATTAGCCTAAACTAAATCAGAAACCAAAAAAATCACCTTCTCTGCCAGTGAAATATAATGGTGTAACTAGATGCATGTCCCTTTAGAAGTTTTAGCCTTCAAGGCACCAACATATAGAGTTTGTTTTTCTAAATGTTTCACTTGAATAACTCTAACATGCACACCTTCAGCAATTTGAACCTCCGAGAAAAAAAAGTGTCTGCTCCCAAAACCCCAACAAATGTAGTAACTCCATTGCTATCACCCGTTACCTCACTGTATATAAGACATCAATCTATAACTTGAGTTCCATCAATGATTTTGGCTAGTGAATTTGAATGTAGAGTATCAAAAGGCACATTCAACACAACCTCTTAGTATTGCAAAGAAGCATTTTGATTCCCATTAAGAACAGAACTCTGAATTGTTTCAGTAGTCATGTCAATGTCAGTATTATTGTCATGTTGTTTTGCATGATCTTGAAAATTCTACTCTTCCCAGCTACAGGTAAAGCACCTCATAAGAAGAAACAAATGTATAGGAAAAGTATTTGATAGTAATTGATTCCTTTTACCTTGCTTAGACCTTCATCCGTATCAACAAATTTGGAGGGTATTCCCCTAGCTCCCCTAGGAAATTCAACCAGAATCATCTTAGAAGCTGATAAATAATATAAGTTTTATACAAACGGTGAAATTTGTTACCATAATTGAAATCTTATTGGGACTATCTCCTATGCAAAGGAACCACTATTTTGAGTAGCAATGCCATGCTCAAAGCTCTGAGCATAATCATCCTGTAGGACTCACATACATAAATGCAATTCAAAAAAGTAATAATCCACATCAACCAAACAGAAGAACTACACAAAAATGAACAACTTAAATCAAATAAGTTGTCTGATGATAATGCTATTGAAAGAAAGATACCAATAATAAGGAACATCGCTAAGGTATACACACAAAGCAAGCACAATTCAATATGAGATTTATGGTGCTCTACAAAGCAAGCAATTGTAACCCTTTTTATGCTACCTAATTATTAACATAGCATAGAAGTAAAAGAAGATCTGCTCTACATTATGACAACAAATTTCAAATTACAAATCCAGGAAAGAAAGTTCAATTAAGCTAAGCTAAAATAGTACTTAAGTAATTGACAAATAATGCTTCACTTCACCTGAATGAAATCAACACCAGGAAAACTCTAAAGGAAGTAATGTGTAATCTTCATACGCAAAGGAGTTTCACCACTTCAAACTTGTTTCAAAGTCCCCAAATCACACCTCTCTAGAGCCTTTCTACTTATCAAAGCCATCAATAATGGCGGAAGAGTTGGCAAGTGTGTGACACTATGCCGATTGATAGCTCTAACCATCTCATTTCCATTAAAATTCCTCATAACCACAACATTAGAACACAAAGACCTTTATTGTATACTATTCAATATTATGTGATTAATTCTATTTTGTTATTGACTCGTGCGACAGTCTGACGATGCAAAGTAACCGGACAAAAAAAAACCATTCAATAGTTATTATTTAAAAAAAAGTCGTTCAATAAATTATTTTAAATAAAACAACAAATATGCCTAAACTTAATTATAACCATAGAAACCATGCATCCCTAGCATAAGAAACTATAAGTATTGCTACATATATAATCTGTTATGTCCAAAACTATGCTTATTGGGCTATTGGCGGCAGTTCCTGTTTTTAACTCATTTATTTCATCCCACAAATAGATGAACACTTAGTCTAGGATTAGCTAATTCCAATTCGAGTAGGAAAAACAACAAAAATGGTCCAAGTATAATGCCATTTATGAAGGGCATGCACAAAGAAGATTGATGAAAGATGAACTAAATAATTTAGGACATACCTTAACCGAAGTTAAAATCAAAAAATTAATTTAGTCTTTCTCATATTTGTTTGTTGTAATTGGGAAACACGTGGGTTTCTCAAGAATTATCCATTGTAACTCTTCATCAAAAACACTCAATCTCTATTCAATCTGCAATATCCTCCATCTCTTACATAAATTTCACTGGATCTCCAAGTTCGGCTTTGACCCAGATGAGGACACCTAGAAAATTAGCAATGCTTGTACATATATATATGGTTTTTCGAATCTTGAAAACCAATATACCTAGCAATATACAATGCACAAATAAAGATAATCACTACTTGTAATGGACCTCGATATAATATAAACAAGCCATAGCGGTTCATTTGATAAGAATTATAGTGGAAAAAATTCAGACAAAAAAAAACCTAAAAAATACTTCAAGTATGAACACATTTATGCAATGATTTTCAAGTCATGAAGGAAAAAAGCCTAAAAAATACTTCCACAACTTCATTTTTAATAATATTGATTACTTTATAACTATAGCAAATTGAATGGTCTTTTCCTTCACGAAAACAGTGGTAAATGCATAAGAGCAGCCCTTCTAGATAAATAAATAAAAAATGCAAGTCTGTTAAGAATTTTTCTATCCCACTCCTCGCTAAATGGATTACTAAAAAGAAACCATTCTAGTGGCCAAGCAAATTAGTTCAATCAAATTCCAACGTCAGTACAATAGTGGATGCATACTGCAGTAACTCTCAAATTGTTTATTTTTTGTAACACTGAACTATATGAAACACCTTGAACAAACTGGATTCAATCAAGATTCATGTCTACAACAAATCTCATCTAGCCGAGTATCATATTATAGGTGTATGCATAACATGGAAAAAACTTGACTAACACACGACAAAAAGCACTAACAAACATAGCAATGCTTCATTTCATTGGGCATGGTCAACAAAAAATGAGATGTGGTCTCTCACATAAAAACTACCTGAGCTGGTGTTGAACCTGTGATGGAGATGAGCTGCCTAAATTCCAACGTCACTACAATAGTGAGCAACTAAAAAAAACCCCTCGTGGCAATATTGAACTACATGAAACACCTTGAACAAACTGGATTCAAGATTCGCATATATAACAAATCTCATCTCGCCGAGTAACATACTATAGTAACATATTGTAGGTGTATGCATAACATATTAATAATGCAATATAATAAAGTTTATCAATTAAAATTATTAATAATAGAGTTTAACAGTATAGCCAAGGAGGGATACCCAATGAAATATGTAATATAGTAGGTGTTGTTAAACTATCGCATCGTCAGTAGCAGGCAACCTCTACTTCCTTTGAACAACTTGCTTTGGAACATTGATATCAATAGCAACAACAACTTCCAACTATATAATAACTTCAGCAACAATTGATCATGCCATTAAAGTGAGATTTGTAGTTCTGAAATTTTAAACACCACTACATTCAATTATGATTAATATCAACAGTACTAATAATTAAAAAAACAAATATAATTCTCCTAGAATCAGTAGCTAACTTTAAAATATATACTTCATGCAATGCTTACTATGGAGACCAAAAGAAAACCCTAAAGAAAGATTAGTCAGTGTTGTCTAGGCAACGTTATAGGCACGACTAAGGAAATGTGTACTGAGGGCTGACAGTGACATGAAAATATTAAACTAATGACACCACAAAGTAAATTCCTAGGATAGAAATTATTTATGATACTAAAATTCCTAGGATGATGGTGAATGCCTATGCTATTAAGCTATTGACACCTTGCCACATAAAGATCAAGAAAACTGTTGAACACACACATGAACAGACATACTAACAAAAAGTTTACCTATTGCATATGCTAGTTCCTTTTAGAAATAGTCTGTAGAAAAAGAATCAAGGAAAAAGAGAGTTGACAATGGGTACTGATTCTCAAAGCGTTTTCACGTGGCATAAGAATTGCTCTTTTGAAACTTTAAGAAAACCAAGTCTAGGCAACTTTTTCAAATATATCCTTAGTTGAATTATAATGTACATACTAAATTGCAAGAGTTTGACTTTTGGGAGCCTTTAAGTTAGCAACACACCTTTATATAACAAAAATCAATGGAACATGACAAATATCAAATCACTAACACACCTTTATTCCATGCATACATTAAGTGCGAACCATCTTCGAGAGTGAGAGAAATTCAAATGATGAAAAGGATGGGGTTTGCGAAAGGGGAAGAGGTTGTCGTTGGAGAAATCATTGGCGGCCTCATTTAAATGGAAGTGACTCATTGAGAGAGGATTGGAGGAAGATAGAAAAAGCAATAGGTTAATTTACTTTGATAAAGCTTAAATTTCTTATTAGTGGTGAAGAAGGCGAAGTGATGCTTTGGGCAAACACATTTCGCAAAAATGCATTATAAGCTTTCGAGCAAATTCTGCAAGAGGGGAGTCAAGCTAGTAACCATTGGATGAAAACTTGTGATGCAGTGTATAATCCCCCAGAGCCAAGTAATATGACCACTTGAGAGTAAAGTATCACGTCATGTTGATCCTGACTACAAAAAACAAAAAACTAACTATCGACGAATCCATTACCAATTCTATGAAAAAAGAAGAGATGAAGTAGAGGCAGGGTGATCCCATATCACCATATCTCTTTGTGGAAGTTCTCTCAGGCCTTATTAATCAAGCTCTCATCTTTGGACAGATTAAGCCACACTCAAAATGCAGGAAAATGGGTATCTCCCATTTGTTCTTTGCTGATGATGCCCATTATTATTTTGCAAAGGTGAGATGGACTCTATTCTGCCAATCAAATATATACTCTTGCTTTTCTCTCAAGCCACAGGGTTAAATATCAACTCAGCTAAATCCACCCTTCTAGCTGGTTGTACATCTAAAGAAGCTGGTATGGACTTAGCTAATGCCATGGATATTTCCCTCATCTCCCCTCCTATTTCTTATCTTGGTCTCCCTCTGACCTCATCAAGACTAGGAATAAAGGATTGTCTTCCTTTGGTGGAAAGATTGACTTCCAGGATCTCCAACTAGAAAAATATTTGTTTGTCAAGAGCAGGCAGGTTAGAACTCATTTAATATGTTCTCTCCTCCCTTCCAAGTCTACTGGTCAAAAACCTTTGTTTTGCCAAAAAAGATTCTAGACAAGGTTTCCAAGATATGCAATCGTTTTCTATGGTCTGGACCTAATATGACAAACAAAATGCATCATGCCAGCCATGAAGTATTAAGATACTCTAACGAACAGGGTGGACTAGGAATGACAGATGCAAGAACATGGAATAGGGCTGCTTATTGTGGGATGGTTTTCAAAATTGCAATGAAAGAAGATTCTTTGTGGGTCAATTGGACTTCTAGATAGCATATTAAGAAGAATTACTTCCATCTAGACTATGAAAACTCCTTTTAGTTACTCTTAGGTTTGGAGAGAAATTCTCAAATACAAAACAATTGCCATAAAATTTATGAAATATATCATTGCTGATGGAGCAAACACCCTTTTCTGGCATGACCCATGGTGCTCTAATACTCCTCTTCATTTGGGAGAATCCGGATGCAAGGAGCCTCATCAATATCAATGAGGATGCAAAGGTAAGTGATATCCTTGTTCATGGAGTCTGGACCTCTCTAATTACTTCTCTCCCTGATGGTGACATTAAAAGATGAGGTTTTGTGATCACCTAGTAGCTCAGCCAGATTTACAGTGAAGTCAGCTTATGCAGTTCTTAAGAAAGTCAAAGCAAATTAAAGGTAAACTGGTATAGAGTTGTCTGGGGTAGGCTCTCGATCCCAAAATACTCTTTCACTCTATGGCAACTTCTTTCTAACTGCCTCCCCACTCAAGATAGACTGATCCAGAAGAAGGTCCTCCATCATTCTAAATGCATTTTTTGTAACAATTCTTCTGAACACTCCAACCACTTATTTTTTGACTGCCTATACTCCAAAAAAGTTTGGGAAGGTGTAAAAAATAATATTGGAATAGGGGGCCATATCAGAGACTCTACTCCTAAATGGTACAATATTTGTAGGCTCTGTAGACAAATGAATACTTGTGTTGATATCTATAAAGCCTTTGTTGGAGCCACAGTGCACGAGATTTGGTGTGAGAGAAACAAAAGGAAAAAGAACCATCTTAATCGCACTCCTCAGCAGTTAATCTCAAAGATCATGAGCAACATGAAGATTTATCTTCAGAAGACCTTGACAAATGTTAAGAACTTCACAGGCCTTCAGGCTCTGACATCTAGACTGGGACTTGAACTTAACTTCACAGTTCAGGAACAACTAGGGTGTACATGGTCTGCTCTAAAGGATGATAACTACATGCTCAACACAGATGGCTCTGTCCAAGATGGAGGTAATGGTTATGGAGGTATGATCAAAGATGCATTAGGTAATATTCTTTTGGCTTATACAGCCAACTCAACTAAGACCTCGGTTATCTATCAGGAACTACAAGCTATTGCAGAAGGCCTAAACAATCTATAGGAAGTCGGATTACAAATCTGGAAGTCCACTCAAACTCATTAGGAGCTATCAATATCCTCAATGGCTTAGAACGGTGTCCTTGGTACTGCTCCAATTTGGTAGCTTTGATTGTAACTCTCAAAAGTTCTTTTTTTATTTGTAACTTTAAACACATCTTTAGAGAGGGTAATCAGGCAGCTGATTACCTTTTAAAGTTGTACAGATCATAGGTGATCATTATCTCTCTTTTCTCCCTCCTCTGGATCTCAAGTTAAATTCTAGGGTTAATTAGACTAAACCCCCCATTTTATATACCTGTTTAGACTAAACCCCCTATTGTATAATGCCTTGGACATAAACCCCCATTCTGTTTTCTCCTCGTCACACCAATGTTGGTATTTCACCTACTACCCTAACTACCCTTATTGTATAATATTTTATTGTAGGCTAAGACAAAAAAGTTGAGGAAAAGAAAAAGAAAAAGAAAATAGAACCTCACTAGTCGGCTTCTTTATTGGAAGCTCTTAGTTCTCACCATTTTTTGTCTCCATTGCATCATCTTGGCATATATCTTTGTCAATTTCCTCTTTTCAAGGTATGTTATTCATTCTTCAAAAATATTCTCACATTTTCTCTTCGTTCAAGTTAGGATTTTTCATGTTTTAACAAAATTTATATTTTTAACCCTCTTTGTTAACTGCGTTACTAGTTTTACATTTTTTTCACATTTTATTTTGTCTTTGTAATGAGATATGGGTGATGAATATGATCATAGAGAGTTTAGGTGTCACTATGATGGTGTTTGGAAACAAAATGCAATGAGAGTTTACACCTAGAACCAGACCAATCAGTAACACTCTTCATAGGCCAATAAATCCTGAAACTTATGAAGACTTGAGTTCTGTTATGGGAAGAGACAATACAAGTGAAAGAGCACCAAGTGGAAGAGCTAGGAGAGGGGCGAAAAGAGGAGGTCGATCAGGTGGAGCAAGGGGAGGTAAAGGAGGTATACCGTAACATGCAACTATGTCATTTAGTGAGTCTCAACCACCTCTACCACTTAGTCAATCACAACCAGCACCGGCCGGCCTCCACCCAGCAGTTCCAGTAGAGGAAGAAAAGGAGGTAGAGCATGCAGAGCAAGTAGTGCTAGAGGCAGAAGAGGAGGTCCAACTAGCACCATGATAAACTGTAAAACAATAGTTTTACTTACTATTACCTAGTTATGCTATGAATAAGTAAAACTAAATGCTATTTTACGCTATATTATCAAAGATTCTACTCTCGGTTATCATTAAATATGTGGAGTAGAGAATTCGTTCCACTCCTAGTTTGTTTAGACATGTGATTTCGCTAGTTTAATCGATTCTAACAAAAACGAATGAGAGTAATGGATTTAATTATACTAATACAGTGATTGTAATTATCATAACTAGATTATACTAACGCCAATTTAATACTAAGATGTGAATATGGAGAAGGGATTAGGGGGATTTTATTCCACTTAGATAAATTCCTAATATGCTAGCATAGATTATTGCAATCTTAACCAATAAAGATTAAGCAATTGATCCATAATTATTCATGGCAATCTCTACCAACTAATAATTAGCATGTGAAGAAGTTCAACCCATTCTCCTGGCGAATCAACTAACCTACTAGAGTGAAACTCTTAAATGCAATAATTCTAACTAACACATCAAGTTTTCATTAAATCTTCATCAAACCCCTCTAATGGAGGTTTAAGCTAGAAGTCATTAGACTATTATTAATATATAAATAAGAAGAAGACATAATGAATAACAATAACTTGGATATTATTAATCTAATGGAATAATGAAGAACAAACAACTAACTTAAAACTAATGAAAGAGCTATATGAACTAAAACCTAGGTTTAAATCTAAGTACATGAATTAATAACTTAGTTCCTAGGTGATTAGTAAGAGTTTGGCCTTAGTCCTCTTTATATAGGAGAAGACTAGGTTTACAATTTCGTGCATGGGCTTTGGAGCCATGTTTTGGGCCCTTAAATCAAGCCCAAAACCTAATTACTTAAGTCCAAAAAGGGTTTTTCTGCTGGAAATTACTGCAACAGCTTTTTCATCCACTTTTGATCCTCTAATTGGGTCAAGACCTGGACTATTAGAAAGCTCTTTAATACGTGCATAATAATCAATTATCTACGGATAATAAACTATGCTATGAAATGCAATAACATGTTTGTTTCTAAAACTTTGGAATAGCGTCCTTAAGTAGGTCCTCACATATATGTCAAGATAAAAACACTCTGATTTTTCCACTCAAGTTTCGCTCACTCCAGTGTGCAATGGGCACACTTTACCTTACAATCTCAATGACACACAAGGAAGCCAAAGTCGATCAAACACATCTACCACTTACTATCACACTAACATATTCCTAATTGAGCTAGAGGTCTTTATTAGGTGTTGCGGGGATTATGAGATAATTTAAGAAGGAAGGAAATGGATATTTAAAAAAGGACAAGTCTGAGATAATAGAGTCTTCATATTATATAACTAGAGAAAACCTTGTTCTTACTTTACTTCTACACTTTGTTTCCATCCTTAGCCTTTTTCTTTTTCTTTTTCTTTTGGCTTTTGACTCCTTTGATTCTGTTTTTGGAGTTCTAACTTTTTATTTTATTTTTCTTTTCTTTAGATGGAAACTTTCTTTTCTTATTTGAAACAACTAACAATTCTTGGTTTCACAGGTCTTTCTCTTTTCTATTCTTCATTTCATCTCTATTCTCATACTCATTCAAAAATGGGTAGGCTGATTTTTATTTTTATTTTGTTTTGTAAAAGGGTAAAGGATTTGCAGTTTATGAAAGGCTAAAGAAAGGCTCAGAGGGGCGACTAGTGGAAAATAATTTCATAAGGTTTGAATTTCTAGTTATATCGATCCAAAAATGGCCTAAATTCTCGCTTAGGATATGGTATAGTGATCAAGCAAGTGGACGTGTGATTTCTCTATTCGAAATTTACTTCTCCCTTTTGTCATTTCTCAAATATTTCACTCATATAAGGCTTTAGGCTATATTCTCACAAGATTTGTAGAATAAGTACTCTAGCCTAGATTTCAGAAACTTACTGCAAATACAAACATAGATGCTCATGTAATATATTTATGGAAAGATGTAATGATTATTACCTACATATTAACCTAAATTTCTAAAAACTATTCTAATTTAAAAGCTAACACGAAACTTCTAGACTATTATCATCATGGAGAAAGAAACAATACCAGTATTCCTAAGTGTATAACATAAAATTTTTATTTACATTTTTGAATTTTTGAATTTTTTTACTAGAAAACAAGTGCATATTAACATATATATATATATCCTAATAGGTGCCTTTAATTATGTGTGTTTCTATGCCACACCCAAACAAGAACATGCTTTATCCTCAAAGTATTAAAATAAGAAGGGTAGGAAATACTATGGAAACGTGTGAAAATTGAAGAACACCTGCAAAACAAATTTAGAACATACTAATATAGATAAACAAAAACAGACGCAACTCTATATGAGTTCCACCCGTTATGGGGTTAACAAGAATTAAATTGCTTGGGATATAAGCAGACACGAACAAAAAGTAAAACTTACCTCATATCCATCATTTAAACATTGTCCTCCTCATCTATATAGAAGCGAGGTTCTTTTATGTCCTGCCATGCCATGATAACTTGCCAAGCCTTTCTCCATGTATCATCAACCCGTGCTAACCTGTCAAGCGTTACTCTGTCTGATGGGGTGTAAGGAGCAACCCAAGGAGGTTGTACCCTCCATCCCGGCCAAGTCATAACATAAAACAAACGAACAACAGAATTGATGGGTCTCATAATTTCAACCCCAACCCAATCCGTGTAGCGGGTACAGAAATTAGGAAAAAAGAAACGCATGATGCGGCAAACCAAAACAGGCATAAGAAGGTACTTATGCCTCATATTATGAGCTCTTGCTAGACTAGCCACTAAAACCTGGGGAATGTCATATAAGAAACGTCCCTCAGCTAAAGCAAGGAAAACGTCATCAGTGGCATTACTCGCAAAAGAAAACCGCCACTACCCTAAGATATTCATCATGATAAAGAACATGGTAGTGCCTACGTTCAGGGACAGGCTACCAAGAGCTATGTTATATTACCCTTGGTCCTATACATGAAAAACCCCTGCCCCATAAGTCTCATGAAAATACTCATAGTTATAAAGGTATACATTATCAGACAGATAGCCCCATGAGTTTTTAGGAACAGGCATAGGCATTCTCACAGCAAAGGCAACCTAAAACTTGGTAAAATACATTGTCGTATCATTAACTATGATAGAGAACACTTGTTCTCCATCTGGTTGATAAAAGAACTTAGAATTATTATAGAAATATTCAGTAAGTTTAGGTGAATACGAGTCAACAGGACTTACCAGTAGATTCTGCCATCTTGACTGCACGATCCTTTCACGGAACCATCCTCCATAGGTCTCGCTCCCAAGCAAATCTTTGAAGGACTGCTCCGATATAATCTGAGGAGACTTCATATCACACAAACACACTCTAGAACTGCTAGAAACAACCTCGAAAGAACCCATAAAAAAATCAGAACTGGAAGTGGCTGCGGAGGTTAAGGCACGGGTGCGCTCAAGATTGCATGTGTGAGGGCGCGGACGCGCTCTTGCTTGACGAGAGGTCCAGTGTTTTGAAGGCGACCACGCTCAAACTTTAGGCACAAAAGGGGGTGTGCGCGCTTCGTGTATATGAAGTACTATGAAGTGAAAATCAAAGGTAAAGTGAGAGGTGCAAAGTGAGAGGTGTGATGTTAAGTTGAGAGTGAACCCTGTATATATAGAGGACTAGTTTCTAAGTTCCACAAGTTTCCCAACTAGTTAAGGCAACATGATGGAAAAAGACATTTCTAACTCCAAAATAGAAACAGACAAGAGGCATACTCCAAAACCAAACCAATAGCTTTTTGGCTGGAATTAAAATAGCAATCATCTAATTACGACTCCTTGAAGTTGCACCAAACAACACTAGCTAATTCTAGCGACACCAATTTAGCAGCATACTCACATAAACGCATCATTATCAAGCAAGCAATAATATTTCGACCAAAAATACGTGGATATGATTAGAGGCATTGCTAAATAAATAAATTCACCCCCAAACAAGTTGGAAGGGTGGGATTCACTACACAAAACATAGCATATGCTGGAATTTAAAACAATTTCAAATTTAAAATAACAAATACAAAATTCAAAAATTAACTACTTAACTAAACAATTCAAAAACAAAATCTACTAAAAACAGGGAAAATATTCTTAACACAACAATAATACAATAAAACTAGCCACGGGACGAGGATGGGCCAGAGTCATCCGTCCTGCGTCGATGATGCTCATGCCTTACAGAGTCATCAAAAGAAGAACCCTCATGAGGTGGCAAGCGTCGTAGAACTTCTACTTGGAATTTGCATTGTTGTTCCATAAATACATTCATGGCTTCCCAACGCTCATCCTCACGCTAGACGAGAGCCGCCATGTTAGCTTGGAGATCCCGATGACTATCACTGATCTTCTCAAAATTCTCATGAATGGTAACCTGCCTAGTCCGAGTATTAAGAGAACACATGCCACGATGCAATAAGGAGGCACGGGCTTCATCCGTAGTAGCCTTTTCCCAAACTCCGGCATCAAAACACGACATCTCGCCCTCATCCTCCTCATCCGATTCCGTCTCAACACCCCTATCCTTAGGCAACCGCCACTCCCTCTGAATACATTTCTTATAAATACATGCATTTTCATGCAACTTTAACATAATCCTATCAGTTTTGGAACACATCCCCAATGCAGCATGATCTTAGTAATCAATGTAGGTAAAGGGGCGGTATATACACCTACTGCTCTAATCTCAGTTATCAAAAAGTCGAGGATACAAAACTCATACCTCTTCTCCTACAGGACCCAGAGAATGTGCATACACGTCGAGTTGATGTCACTTACTTTAGTGGTGCCAATGATATTCCGACCAACCGACTGAGCTACAGCTAGCTGGTTGGTTCGCAGAGACGATTGTCGAACACAATGCGATTTCGAATTGTAAATTCCCTCCAAAATAGCCTCCTTCATCAAAGCCTCTATTCCACCCCACTGAGATTCCTGCATTGTGAGTATGAGGTCTCTTTCCTCAATGCCAAAAATCACAGACAACACAGCTGTATTCAATTCCCTCTTCCTACCATCCACTTTCACAAAAACCCAACGACCCTCAACCTCCCTCTTCTTATAAAAATTCAACACCAAATCGGTGTGATAAAAATCTTCCATCGAATACCACAAAAAGTGCCACTTCCTACGAATCATCTCGGTATCATAAAAGGTTGTGAACTGTTGAACTTCAAATATTTGTTCTGGAAGAATCTTGGGTTGAAATGGAGCCATTGAGTTGGATTTCAAAAATTGGGATTAACACAAGGAGGGTTTAGGGAAAGGATCACTCGATCGAGAATTGAGTATGGGTTGTGTGGAGGTTAGGGCGCGACACGAGGGCGTATGCGCTTAAGTTGTTCTTGTTTGGATTGTTCGTGAGTTTTTGTTTGATGGAGGCATGGAGAAGAAAGAAGAAAATGCGTTGGGGTTTCACGTGACTGCGTAGAGTTTAATTTGTTGGGCCCAAGCCCAAAATAATACATAAAATACCCATCCTATCCTATGCCTCGTATAACTTAAAACTGAGATACCCAATTCGTTAACGGTCTGATTTTTTCGAATGAGTTATGAAAACACTCAGCAAAGAGAGTACAATCCAATGATCTGTAAAAAAAAACTCAAATATAACCGTGGCTGACATATAAGAAAATGGAAAACGCCTCAAAGTCCGTGCATAACATAAGTTATGTGAGCAAAAGGAATCTAAATTCATAAATATAGTCAACTCGAATCAAAATACGACTAAACAACATAAATAACAAGAATAGGAAGTTGAGTGATCAAGAATGGAAATACCAAACACCCCACCCCCAAACAAATTTTGAAAATAGGGTTTAGAAAATTTGTTTAAACGCATGGGTCTTTTAAAGTCAGATTCTCGAGATTTGCTGGATTACAATTTTTATGGTTTTAACATTTTTTTTTTTTAATAAGTTTAATATAAAGGAAAACAATAAAGTAATAAAAACATAAAGCACTCCATAGAGAAACATGACTCAAAAACCGAACAAACATGCAAGAGCGGAAAGCATGAATTATATTAATCGTGGACTTAGGATCCGGTACTTACAGCCACACATTCTAAAGGAAGGGCCCTGTTACCTTAATGGTGCACTACCAAAATATAAGATTGGAATGGAGTACACCGAAGAATAAAATGAGTCTTTTAGAGTCAAATACTCAAAACTTTATCTAATATATATATATATATATATATATATATATATATATATATATATATATATATATATATATATATATATATATATATATCATACAGTTTACCATATATCAACAACCGAAATAGTTGTGGATCTTGCCATAAATAATTATCACAGAAAACACACCCAAACACAATCAAGTACCATGATTTCCCATGACGTGGCCTAGCGGAATTAGAGTGAATACTGATGTTTCTAGAACCTAACCTAGCATGCAAAGTCTTCTTGTTTTTCCAACGAAAGGGTGGCCAAGTGAATGATTGTGAGAAAATGGATGGGTGTGGAAGATATGGTGGATATGGATGAATTTTAGAAGTAAGAAATGGAAGAAATGAGAGTGTGGGTTTATCACAAAATTCATTGGTGGAGTTGGTTGGTATAATCACACAATTGAAAATGAAAGTATCATGTGGCTCTTTAGGTAGTATTTTCTTACTAGGAGAGTTTAGAAAATCATGAAGCACAGGAGAAACAAGAGGGTCAAGTGCAAACTCAAGGGTCCTTTGAAAAGGGGGAAGGCGGGGAATCGAGGCGGTTGGAGCGCAAGATAGTTCTTGAAATGGTGGATCATCACAGTCTCTAAGAAACTCATCGAGCTTGGTCGCATCCATATGATTATGGTATACCTCTGCATCTTTAAGAAAGTCATCAATCTCGTCCAAGGAGTCAAAATTGTGATTTTCATCCTCGGACATAAAAGGGGTATCTACAAGTTTAGGGACAAAAATGTCGGAGTCGGAACTTCCGAAGGAAAGGAATTTGGGCATCTGATTATCAGGAAACGTGTTATCAAAATAATCTTGAGCTAAGCTCTCGATCATGTTAACCTCTCCATCAATAATCATATCTGGGAACTGTTGCATCGTTTTGAAAACATTTACCTTAACAGAAAGATGGCCAAAGGACAAGGACATCGAGCCATCGCGGCAGTTTATGAGCGCGTTGGTAGTTGCCAAGAAAAGACGCCCTAAAATAATAGGAACAGAGTCATAAGCGACTTCTGTGTTGATGATAACAAAGTCAGCTAGGTAGTAAAAAATTTGAACTTTAACCAGCACATTTTCAACCACACCCTTAGGATACTTAATAGAACGATCAGCTAATTGCAACATCATTTTAGTTAGTTGCATCTCGTTTAAACCTATTTGTTTATATAAATAATAAGGTAGTAAGTTAACACTCTCCCCAAGGTCTAATAACGCAGTCATCGTGTGGGTATCCCCCAAGGTGCATTGTATAGTAAGACGACCAAGGTCCTTATTCTTAATGATTCCATTATGTTCAGTTATAGTTGGAAATTGTTCAATTAAAAAGGCGTCTTTTGGTATATTGGTCTTCCACCTAGTAGTGCACAACTCTTTTAGAAACTTAACATGTTGTAGTAACTTTTTAATAGCGTCAAGAAAAGGTAGGTTTATCATTAGATTTTTAAAAATTTCCTAATCTCATCAAAGTTTGTATCCTTGTGTAACATGGCTAGTCTATGGTTAAATAGTGGGTTCTCTCTATATTTAGCATATGGATCAATAGGAGTTTTGACCTTGGCCGCTTTCCTCTTGGGTTGAGATTTAACTGGTACCTCTACAGGAGTAGGATCGTCAGTTACTACATCCGTATCTAGTAAATTATCAGGTGCAATGACCACTGGTGGGGTAACAACAGGCATAGTTATGGCGTTATCTACTACCCTGCCAGAACGAAGAGTGGTGATAGCATTTAACTCACCTACGTTTAAATGTTCATTACTAGGATTATTGGTTACTTCAAATACTATGTTTGGCATTTTAGGATTAGGTATGGCTTGACCTGGAAACACACATTTTGGTTGGGCTTTCTCTTAGGCTAACTGCTAGATGGAATGATTAATGGATTGTAAAAGTTATTGGTTAGAATGATTAATTGATTGTAAAATCTGTTGGTTAGCCTACATGTAAGCTTCGAAACGATTCGGTTGTGAAGGTGTAGTGGCCATAGGTGGTGTGACTGGAACTATCTCACGTTGATTATTAACGGGTGGGTTGCAATACTTATTATTAACCAGATCGATACCTCTATTAGCATTATAATTATTATAATTACCTTGTCCTTGTCCTTGTCCTTGTCCTTGTCTCGGTGGAGCTTGGTTGTAATTGGTCGTTGGCCTGACATTTTGATTATTAAACCCTGGAGGTGTAACTTGTTGATTATTTCTCCAACTAAAGTTAGGATGTTGTCTCCAAGGTGTGTTAGGTTCGCTATTAATGGAACAAACATTGTTCGGTTGAGTGGATGGTTGTTCATAGACTACAGGACAATAGGAGTCGGGGTGCTTAGGGCTCAAACAGAAATTACATGGAATAGAGTTGACATTCATGACAGGAGTAGGCTTATGTTGGATAGAAATAGCTTCTATCTTTTTAGTGAGAGATTCGATTAAAGTTTTAAGCTCAGGATCAGATTTAACCTTAAACATACTGGCAGCCTTAACTGTGGAAGAAGAATTAGCGAAGCGGGAGATGTCATTGCCCCCCAGTTATTATAACGCTTAGATTGATCCTCCAAAAACTTATAAGCCTTTGAGGCTCCTTTACTAAGGAAACTACCCCCATTCATTATGTAAAGAACCTTTTTATGGTGATGTAAAATCCCTTTGAAAAAGGCACGAACAAGCGTGTCTTTCGTAAGGTTATGATGTGGACACTCGATGAGAAGATCAGTGAAATGATTCCAGGCCTTTGAAAAGGATTCATGATGCTTCTGGTGGAATAAATGAATCTTATATATCATTTCATCTATCTTCAATGGTGGGTAAAACTATTCCATAAATAATTGAACAAGTTTGGCCCATAAATCCACATAATTTGGCGCTTGGGCAGTTAACCAAGATGTTGCTTTATCAGCTAGGGTGAAAGGAAACACCCTCAATTTAATTTGTTCCGAACCTACATACAATAAGATGATGAAATGTGGTAAGAACTTGTTCTATCCTACGCATATGCTGATAAGGCTTCTCATGGTCTAACCCATGAAAAACTGGTAACAAATTAAATATATTTGGGGGGATTCGAAAATCCCCCACTGGGTCTGCAAGAATGATGCAAGACTTAGGGTTATCGTTAAGGGATTTATAAAAGTCAGATAGAGGAGTCTCTGTTTCGTCAGCCATTGTTGCAGGTGTAGTGTGTGGTATTCTAGATAGGCGTGTGCGTTGACATTTGCGATAAATACCAGAAGATGGTTTACTAGTACCGGACCTGAATCTCATGAAAGGCTAAGGCCAATAAAAAACAAACCACTAACAATAGTCAAACAACCTTGATATGCTAGAATTAAAAACACCTCTGATAGAAGAGGCAAGAAGTGGAAGGAGTACTTGAATGCCTCCTTGCTATGCGTTTGAATAGCATCTTGTATACGCAATCTCAGTGTATTCAAGAAGTTGGAAACAATGAATAACTTGAACGAAGAGAGTTGGAAACTAACCTGTGAAAAATCGGGCTAATTCATAAATGGGCGCGAGCACACTTGGAAACAGGCGTAGAAGGGCGCGGGCGCACTCTTACTTGAACCGATTTCCAGCATTTTCAGGGCATGCGTGCTCTCAAAATAGCGTACCTATGGCGCGGGCGCGCTCAAGGCAGAATTTCAAAAAAAATTATTCCTGAACCAAACAAGGGTGGGTGGGTTTAATGGGGTTCTGGTAGGGACAAAAATACTAAACAAAATGAATCTAAACAAAACTAAGATGGCAGCGGCGCCATTTGATAAGATGTAAAATAATAGTTTTATTTACTCTTAACTAGTTATGCTATGAATAAGTAAAACTAAATGTTATTTTACGCTATATGATCAAAGATTCTACTCTTGGTTATCGTTAAATATGTAGAGTAGAGAATTCGTTCCACTCCTAGTTTGTTTAGACATGTGATTTTGCTAGTTTAATCGATTCTAACAAAAACGAATAAGAGTAATGGATTTAATTATACTAATACGGTGATTGTAATTATCATAACTAGATTATACTAACAGCAATTTAATACTAAGATGTGAATATGGAGAAGGGATTAGGGGGATTTTATTCCACTTAGATAAATTCCTAATATGCTAGCATAGATTATTGCAATCTTAACCAATAAAGATTAAGCAATTGATCCCTAATTATTCATGGCAATCTCTACCAACTAATAATTAGCTTGTGAGGAAGTTCAACCCATTCTCATGGCGAATCAACTAACCTACTAGAGTGAAATTCTTAAATGCAATAATTCTAACTAACACATCAAATCTTCATTAAAGCTTCATCAAACCCCTCTAATGGAGGTTTAGCTAGAAGTCATTAGACTATTATTAATATATAAATAAGAAGAAGACATAATGAATAACAATAACTTGGATATTATTAATCTAATAGAATAATGAATAACAAACAACTAACTTAAAACTAATGGAAGAGCTATATGAACTAAAACCTAGGTTTAAATCTAAGTACATGAATTAATAACTAAGTTCCTAGGTGATTAGTAAGAGTTTGGCCTTAGTCCTCTTTATATAGGAGAGGGCTAGGTTTACAATTTCGTGCATGGGCTTGAGCCATGTTTTGGGCCCTTAAATCAAGCCCAAAACCTAATTACTTAAGTCCAAAAAGGGTTTCTCTGCTGGAAATTACTACGACAGCCTTTTTGTCTAATTTTTCTCCTCTGATTGGGTCAAGACCTGGACTATTGGAAAGCTCTTTCCGAGGCGATCGTTTTGACATATAATAGGCCCAATTCTGAGGTCTGAGTCCAAAGATACGGCTTGCAAAAGTTCTATTGACTTTTCTGCTCTATTTCTGCCCGCGTTGACTTTGACTTTTCAGCTTTGACCGGCTTTAAAAAGGCTTTTTCTCCTTGAATATTGGCCTTTAATCATAGAACTTCTTAGCAACCAACCTTTGCTCCTTTATCTCACAAAAGTGACATATTTCTTCACATATTGGTCTCTAATACCTAAAATACACAAAAGCACGCAAACAGTACTAACTCTTATTTATTATACACATAATTGGTCTAAATGTAATATTATTAAAGGTTTAAAACTACACCTTTGGGCTCTTATCACACCACCAACTCAGAACCATGCAATACCTAGTTTTAGTACAAGGCCTATATTGAACATACCTCCTATACCACCTATGCAACCACCACAACAGAGGAAGAGAACAACTTCTGTGCCTCTTGAACCACATATGAGAAGATACTACAGGCAAGGAGAAAGCTCAAATTCAATACCAGGACCAGGGTCTTCTTAAAGTTCATGTGTTTTTGTACTATTGGTTTCATGGAGTTGTTTATGCATTTTTTGTGCTTTTTTAGTTATTATCTTTAGTAGCTTTGGTTTGGATCAAAAGTTCACGGTTTTGGTGCTATGTGCTTATGATTATCAGTTAATTTTTTGGTTTGTATTTTGTATTGCAACCATGTGTGAGAGATGGTTTTATTCAGTTAAATGAATATTGAATATGTGCATTTATGTGATTGTGTGTTGCTATGCATTAATGACCTACGTTTGTTTGGTATATATTACTAGATTTATATAGAAAGGGGAGTCTAAAACATAATGGAGGTTGCCAAATTTATATAACGTTTGGGAAGGTGGACTAGTCAAAAGTATATAACGAATCTCTGTAAAGGCAGTTAGGGTATTAGGTGAAATACCAATATTGGTGTGACGTGGAGAAAACATAATGGGGGTTTATGTCTAAGGAATTATACAATAGGGGGTTTAGTCTAAACAGGTATATAAAATGGGGGATTTAGTCTAATTAACCCTAAATTCTATTGTTGAAGAGGACATGAGTGGAACAATGTATTTTAGAGGTTCATGATATACAGGTTGAGGTATGTCATAACCTCTGATAAGCACCCAAAATTGTAATATTAAACCCTGTAGAGACATAGCAATTCGGTTAATTATATGTTTAATAAACATGAAATAATTAGATTTTCTTACTTTTGCAGGTTTTCGCAGTTAATGTGAAAATAATGGTTAAACATGCATTATAGCACAGGAATAGTGTATATAGCTGAAGTCTTCCTAATCAGACCATGTGAAGCTCAATAAAGCCGAATTAAAGCCCAGGGACTCAAACAGGACAGAATCAAGTCAGAACGGGATTACGTGCAGAAAAGCATCTAACTTCCAAAGCTCATATCTCTTGAACCTGGACTCCGATTTCGATAAGTAAGCTGCCCAGACAATCAGTACAACAAGCTCTACCTCAGGCCAGATTTTGCTGAAATTGAGTTGCAGACCACCACTGGACGCAGCACGTGAACCCACTATGCAGGCCCACAAGAAGGGATGAGGCATCAATCATGGAGCAAGTCAAGAAAAAAGTGCTAAATTATTGGCACAAATTGACACCTTGCATGTATTTACTATCTTGACTAGACTTTTTGTGTCAAATAGTATTTAATTTTGGCTTTGTTTGATTTGGAGATAAGATGGAATTAAATGTGAGTAATGGTGGGAGGTGATTTACGTGGGAGAATCAGAGAAAGCTTTTGAAATGGGCTGATTTTGTATTCACTCCCATTCATTCTCATTCATGCATGTTTTTCATTTCTTTGCTATAGTTAAGTTCTTGTAATATCTTTAATGGTGGAAACTTGAGTTCTAAAATAAAAATCAGCACTTTCTTTAGGTAAATCAGCACTTCCTATTCTTCTTCTTCTTCCTTTCTTAATTTATCATAGCATAAATTGCATATCATATCAATCCCATGATCATGAGCAAAAACCCTCCAAGATGGAGGGTTAATGATGCTCATGTGAGGATCAGGCTACGTATTCTTAGATTACAGAACTACTACTTAGAAACTTAGGACTCATTTGACTTCCTACCTAAAAATGGTAGTGATCGGCCAAATTCAAGGCCTGGAGCTCGAGATGAACTCACATGCGCCACCCAGGTGACACTGGGACTAGTCGCGCGCGCAAGCTCCTAGAGAATTCAAACTTTTCTATTTTACAGGTTGATGTAAGATGAAGCCACGAGTTGAGATGATATTTCAGAGATGAAATATCAGTTCAACTCCTCATGCTAGTAAGATGGACTCAGAGATGAGTACATCTTGCAATGGATTAGAGATAGTAGTAATCTGTTTTATAAAAAAACACGTTGTTAGACCTTGTATGAGTAGGATTAAACCTCTACCTTTCTCTCTCTCTAGTTTTCCAATAAAAGTTTCATAATTTACCGTGCCTTGCATGTTACGTTATTGTAGGCAGTAAAAATATAAAGTTCAAAAATTCAAACATCCTTCTCACATGGTTCTCTAAGGTGTTAAAATTTTAGTTGTGACATCATCCTAGTCTTACCGTTGGAACAAAAACCCTTACTCTAACAATACAAACGAAAACACGTGAGTAAGGAAATATTGAATCTTGGTACGTTTCTAGTTCATTTGAATAGCATACACATTTAAACCATGCATAAAAGTGCTAACATCAACCTCTAATCTTTTTTTTTTTAAGACGAAGTAGGAATCAAATTCTTGCTTCATTAATGTGCACTCAAATGAAGCCAACATCTACCTACTTCACATTCAAAAAAAAATAACCACTGCTAGAATAGAATATAAACGGAAAAAAACATAAGAAATTCGTATTCTACCCAATTACTTTCAGCGAATACCTGATGGTTCAAGAGCTTGGCAATGTGTCAACTTTGTCTCACCCAATGCTTATTTGAATTGTGATTCACTAATAACAAAAGTAGAAACATCTTGGATTCACCACCCATGTTAACTTAGTGAAGTCTTCTCTCTGTCGTGTAACTTAATGTGGATGGAATTAGTTTCTTGTGTAAAGAAGAGTTTGAGTGTAAAGAAAACTAAAGACCCACTTGAATAAGTAAATCACAGATTGTCCATGTGTCTAGCTCCACAATCAACAAAACAAACATAATCAATCAATACGTACTATCATTGGCATCTAAGCAGTAATACATACTCCTTTAAATGCATTTGTACTTAAAACCAGAAATTTTGGTCATTCACAAATATGTCACTATCAAGCTAGGTTGTATTCACGTCATGTTGAATCCATGAACACTACGTACTCTTTTTTTTCTACAATTTGTTGTGAACACTACATATAAAGACGGGGTTTATGAATAACAAAGATGTGAGCCATGACTACTACATGCTAAGACCGCGTTTCGAGTCCATCATGCAATAGCATGCCCTTGAAATATAACACCTTGGCCTCTATACAATCAAGACAACCAATATATTAGCAGGTAAAAGAATTGTGTGGCCGGTTTCAAACTATCTTGAACTGGACGTTCAGTTTTCTCTATATATACATATAGATTGCAAAGTCGAAGAAGTCGATGCTTCGTTCCTAGCTGCATTTATTGCCGCAGAAAGACAATTAGTACCGGCCTAATGTTGCTAGATAAAGGTTCAAGTCAAGTTGAGCATTGTTACCCAGAATAGAAAAGAATCAAGTTATTGTTGGACCACAAATGGATACAGATCCATACACTTGCATTTTATGAAAGTGTATCACGCGCTGCGGGTAGAACCAGTAAGATGAAGGTCGATACTTTGATAGATCAATATATCATTTACCAATTACTAATGATCTTTTTTTAGTGTAGACCGATATGTTGAAGGTTGATCAAATTCTCAATCCATTGCAGGTCGCTCAGATTGTAAAGTGGAGGCTCGTTCTAGCTCCCCAATTACCCGCATTACATCGAGTTTGGATACAAGAACTATGGTTGATATACATGTACTCCAATAGTACCAATTTCTTTTTGGTACATCTCGCCAATTTGTGACTACTACTGTTTTTTCATGGTGTAGCTAAACTGTTACAGGTCGATTATTACACTCCGAACTGGGTTAGCTATAGCCATCTGCGCACATACAACCCAGCCTTTTGAGCTCGATGCTCGATTTATCTTCGAAATTACTATTTAGTTTGTTCTAATTCCCTTTTGGCGTTAGTTCGATCTAGTGTTGGTCAATCAAGCTCCAAACTGGGGGCTAGCCACAACCATCTCCGAACTGGGGCTAATTATTGCCATCTAAACATGTCAATCAAGCTACAAAGCTGGGGCTAACTACAGTCACGCTAATTCAAGGCTAACTATCAACCATATCATAGTAACGCCCCCGCAGGGCTAGCTCTGAACAAATCAGCTTGATCCCCTGCTAAGGACCAAATTCGATTCAACTATAGTCATGCCAATTCAAGGCTAGCTATAAACTGCGATCTCCAAATCATAACCCTTGCTTGAGCTACAATCTTCTCACTAATTGAAGACCTATACTTCTAAGATCAATTCAGTGCAGAAACTCGAACCAGATGCTATCATGAGCTGCTCTCTTGAGCTACAATCTTCTCACTAATTGAAGACCAATACTTATAGGATCAATTCAGTGCAAAAATCATAACACCTCTTGAGTTGCTCTCTTGAGCTACAATCTTCTCACTAATTGAGGACCTATACTTCTAGGATTAATTCAATGCAGAAATCAAAACGCTCTCTTAAGCTACAATCCCTCACTAGTTAAGGACTTATACTTTTAGGATCAATTCAATGTAGAAATTAGAATGCTCCCTTGAGCTACAATCTCCTCACTAATTGAGGACCTATACTTCTAGAATCAATTCAGTACTTGTCAAAGCAGCATCACTTGCATCTTCAGTCATTACCCAACGACCTAATGAAAGGGGGGCTATGTGAGGGACTTAATATACACAGCTAATGTATATTATACACGTGTCTAGCACAACTTATCACATAATTATAACGGCCAAGACCTCAGCTAGGTTGATTATACCAAGACCTAAGCCAGGTCACTCATATCAAGACCTCAACCAGGTCGCTTATACGCAGACATCAGCCAAGTCTTGTAATGCTCAAAGATGAAAAGGCAGTTGTTACAACAATTCGGTAATAGTAGCCATGCACTTTATTGCATCCACATTTAAGCTCATTCAAGAGCCACATTAAAAGTTATTGACCAAAGGTCATGGGCTATAAATCATGAGGGAACTACCAATCAAAGGAGGAGGAGAGACATCATCTCTATTCTCCATCTTCTCCACTCTCCAAGAGCATTACTTCTTCTCTACGATCAATCTTCATTTCCTATTCAAAGTACCAATCAAGAGGAACTAAGTCTGACTTTATTCAACTTGCCCCCCAAGAACTTGATATGTAGGCAGCTCGTACAAAATGCAAGCTCAGTCAAATCAACATGAAACACTCATCTTCCCCAATTATCCAGAGCTATAAATTCGTAACTAAAATGCACATTTACATAGATAGAGATGAAGTTGTGAAACAGAGTCGTGAGTCGGACACTACTTTACGTTCCAAAAAATAGGTTTTCCTTCTTCTCCGTCCAAATGTATGTTTCTCTTCTTTCACCATCGCCATTTCCAACCAATGCCCACTACATTTATAGCCTTGAGCCTTCTCTACGGAAGTACTATATATATAGTGTCCCTTTTCTCTCAAACCCAATCTAAAGGATGAAAGGGAAAATAATCTTCAAAAAATTCAGGAAATCTATTGATGACACCCTACAAATTCCACTAAACTCCTTACTTATTCACAATCACTTCACCAAACCAACAAAGATTATGATAAACCCATAGCAAGATTAAGCCAATCTAAAGACACGTTCTCATGCAATTATTTATTTTTTACCCAAAGTGGAATTCAAGGATGACAGATCTTAAGAATTTCTTTTCTCTCAGTCAGAAGTTGAAAGGAAAAAAGTTCAATAGTATCCTCTTTATATATTGCTTTGATACCCATTTTTATGATGATACATTAATACCCAAATCTTAATTTGAAATATATGTCATTCAAGTGAGAAATCCATCCATATTGGTTACCAATTATGTTTCAACAATAATCTGCTTCAACACAACGAGAGCAATATGATGAAATATGCACTAAGAAATATATGGGAATTGATGGTTGGGAGAGATCAAATTGAACCAAGATATGGGGCTGCCTATGTACCCAAGATATGTTCTCTAGGGATCAAGTTTCAACGTAGTTCCTTGTTGTGAGAGAGAATGTTTTTTTTATGAATTGGTAGAGAATGTAAAGTCCGTGGAGGACTTGCCTTGTTGAATGATTAAAGATTTGATTTCTTATAGATTTGTCTTTATCGATATAATTGAATAATGAAACTGGACATATTAAAGAAACAAACCAATTATTGGATGGGCTAGGGTTAAGCACGTGAGCTTAACTACTGGACTAGGCCTAGTATTGGGCTGGATTCGTGGGCTTAATGAGCCACAAAGTGGGGGTCTATACACTCATCTCAACGTCTACATCAATGTAAAAAGCTCGACAGTGAGCTCAACTCGAAGCCGAGACTTATGATCATGGGTATTGTTAGATACAAAGTGCTCGAGTTTAAATTATTTTAAAGCTTTTGTTCATTTATTTTCAACCTTAAAGTGCATTTAGTATTCAAGTATTGACTTTGTCACAGGCTTCACTAATGAAAAAATGTTAGCCATCAGCATTGGCGCTAGAGTCTATGGATCATAAAGTCATGCCAAACTCTAGGAAAAGTAGAGAAACCGCGAGTCATGCTCTTAGTAAGTTTGTTCTGATCTCCCATTTTAGAAGTTTCAAGAAATCTGTTACGACCTAATATCTCTTGGCCTTTTTCCTTTTCTTCCTCTGCTCCTCCTCCCTAGGTCCCTTTTTTATAATAGTAAAATTGATAGTTTTACTATTGAATAAAGCGATAAAACTCTAAACGCAAGTAAAACTAAAACTCGACTATACTCATGATTATCAAAGATTTCTACTCTCGATACTATTAAAGTAGAGTTGGAATAGAAGATTCGTTCCACTCCTAGTTCTTTAGCACTCAAGTTTCCTACGACCATCAATCCTACCAAAGTCAATGAGAGAATTACAAATTATACTACGAAATGCTACGAAATACTAAGGTTTGAATCTATAATATAAATTAGGGGGGGAATTGAATCCACCCTGAATCTAACTTAAGAACTAGCATAGATTGTTGCAATCCAATTCTTATGTTCTTACAGTAAGAATTGGTCGTTCTAATCCCTAATTATACATGGCATCTCTACCAATTCATAACTAGCATGTGAGGAAGTCCACCCATTCTCATGGTGAATCAACTCCCTTCTAGAGTGGAATAGACTCTTACAACGATTCTACACTACACAATCAAGTTTTCATCAAGGCTTCATTAAACCCCTCTAATGGAGGTTTAGCCTTGATTCATCAAACTATCATTTCCAATTGAATTAAAACTAGACATCATATAAAGATTCTAACTTTACTAAATTCAACTAAACAATAATTGAAATCTAAATTAACAACTAAGAATTCATTGAATAACAAGAATTGAAATTAGATCTAAACAATTTTAAATAACAAAATCGAATTTAACAAGAACTAACTATTTTATTTATCTAATCAATGATAAACAATTATTCAAATACTTAATCTAAAACAAGGAATGAAACTAATTAATGGAATGTAAACTAATTAATTAACTAATTCAAAACTCAAAAACTAGATCTAGAAGCTATTCTTTAATGGCTACTTTCTAACCTAAGCTAATTGATTTTTAATAGCTAAGTCTTGTGTGTGGAAATGGAGGAGACCAGATCCACATTTTCGTGCATGGGCTGAGGGTCTATGTTTTGGGTTGGAAAATCGAGCCCAAAGCCCAATTTCTTCAGTCCACAGAGACCTTTTCAGCACGATTTGACTTAAACAGGCTTTTCGTCCACTTTTGCTCCTCTAATTGGGTCAAGGTTTGGACCATTAGAAAGCTCTTTCCGAGTCGGTTGTTTTGACATAAGGTACGCCCAATTCCGAGGCCTAAGTCCAAATATACGATCTTTGGAAGTTCTACTGACTTTTATGTGTTGTTTCTTCCCGTCTTGGCCTTTCATCCCAGAACTTCTTAGCAACCAACCCTTTGCTCATTTATATTGCCAAAGTGGCACATTTCTGCACATAATTGACTTCAATACCTAAAATACATAAAAGCACGTAATTAGCATTAACTCTTATTTATTACTCGCATAATTGGTCTAAAAGTATTATTGTTAAGGGGTTAAAACTACAGTTTTGGGCTCTTATCAAACCACCCCCAAACAGCATTTTGCTTGTCCTCAAGCAAATATGAGAAATTAGCATAAGTGACCAAAAATGGAGTTCTAACTAATCTCGTTTCGCCGAGTGCGATTGCATTGACCAAATGCAACAAGGCCTTAAACCACTAGGAATTTCCTAGTGGACGAGTTATAGCCTCGTGAGAGTTTTCCAGTGAAGGTACTCACAAACTTCATCTATACTACAATGACTCAAAAATAAAACTATTGTTTCCTTATCTATGTCTCAATTATCTATACATCTCACTAGCAATGAATACATAATAATCAAGTGGAAACCTAAGCTAATATATGCATAATAATCAATCATCTACGAATAAACATATATACAATGAGTAATACTATGAGATGAACTAGCAGGTCCGTTTCTGAAAACTCGGAATAGCATCCTTAAGTAGGTTCTCACATAAATGTCAAGACAAAAACCACTCTGATTTTTCCGCTCAAGTTTCGCTACTCCAGTGTGCAGTGGGCACACTTTACCTTACAATCTCAATGACACACAAGGAAGCCGGTGTCGATCAAACACACCTGCCACTTACTATCACACTAACCTATTCCTAATTGAGCTATAGGTCTTTATTAGGTGTTGCGGGGATTAGGAGATGGTTCAAGAATGAAGGAAATGGATATTCAAAGAGGACAAATCTGAGATAATAGAGTCTTCATATTATGTAACTAGAGAAAACCTTATACTTTACTTTTGCTTCTACACTTTGTTTCCATCCTTAGCCATATTTTCTTTTTCTTTTTCTTTGGCTTTTGACTCCTTGATTCTATTTTTGGAGTTCTAACTCTTTATTTCCTTTTATTTTTTTATTTGGATGGAAACTTACTTTTTTTTTTTTTTAAGCGACTAATGAATTCTTGATTTCAAAGGTTCTTCTATTTTCTATTCTTCATCTCTATTCTCAGACTTATTCAAAGAATTGGGTAGATTGATTTTTTATTTTGTTTTGTTTTGTAATTGGGTAAAGGATTTGTGGTTTTTGAAAGGCTCAAGAAAGGCTCAGAGGGGTGACTAGCGGAAAATAATTCATAGGTTTGAATTTCTGGCTATATCGATCCAAAGAGGGCCTAAATTCTCGCTTAGGATATCGTATAGTAATCAAGCAAGCGGACGTGTGATTTCTCTATCCGGATTTTACTTCTGCCTTGTGTCATTTCTCAAATGATCACTCATATAAGGCTTTAGGCTATATTCTCACAGGATTTGTAGACTAAGTACTCTAGCCTAGATTTCATAAACTTACTGCTAACAATCATAGATACTCATGTAACATATTTATAGATAGATGCAAGGATTATTACTTACATATTAGTCTAAGTTTCTAAAAGCTATTCTAATGCAAAAGCTACGTGAGACTTCTAGATTATTGAGAGCATAGAGAAAGAAAACAATACCAATATTCCTAAGTGTATAGCATACTTTTTATTTATATTTTTTAAAAATTTTGAATTTTTTAACTAGAAAACAAGTGCATATTATACATATCTATATCCTAACAGATGCCTTAATTACACGTGTTTCTATGCCCCCCCCCCCCCCAAACAAGAAGCATGATTTGTCCTCAAAGTATTTAAATAACTAGGGTAGAGAAATACCATTGAAACGCATGAAATTCTGGAGCATCTGCAAAATAAGGTTAAACATACTAATATAGAAAGGAAAAACTGACGCAACTCTATAAGAGTTCCACCCATTATGGGGTTAATGAGAAATAAATTGCTTGGGAAATAAGCAGACACTAACTGAAATAAAAACTAACCTTAACTCCTGTTTAAGCATTTCCCTCATTTCTATCTCCAAAGAGAGGAGGTTCCTTTGCATCCTGCCATGCCATGATAACTTGCCAAGCCTGCCGCCGTGTGTCGTCAACTTGTGCTAACCTGTCTAGTGTTACTATGTCTGATGGGGTGTAAGGAGCAACCAAATAAGGTTGCACCTGCCATCCCGGCCAAGTCATTACTCGAAATGAGCGAACCACCCAATTGGTGGGTCTCATGACTTCAACCCTTTTCCAATCCGTGAACTGGATATAGAATTCAGGTAGACAACTGAGCATGATGCGGCAAACCAAAATAGCCCATAAGAAGATACTTATGTCGCATGCTTTGGGCTCTTTTAAGACTAGCCACTAATACTCGGGGAATGTCATATCGGCGACGTCCCTCAGCTAAAGCAAGGAAAACGTCACCAGTGGTACTATTAGCAGAGGTAAACTGCCAATTCCCTAAAATATTCATCAGGATGAATAACATAGTGGTGCCTACATTTAGGGACAGACTACCAAGGGCTATGTTGTAACGCCCTTGGTCCATTATACGAAATACCCCTCCCCTATAATACTCATGAAAATATGTATAGTCATAGAGGTATGCATTATCGGTCATATATCCCCACGTGTGAATAGGATCAGGTATTAGTATTCCCGAAACTAATGTTACCACATACTTATTGAATTCTAGGGGTGTGTCATTAACCGTGACGGAGAATTCTTGTTCTCTATCCTGGTTACAATAGAACTTAACATTATTGTAAAAATATTCAGTAAGCTTAGGTGAATACGAGTCATCCTCACTTACCAGAAGATGCCTCCATCCGAACTGTATGATTCTCTCGCGGAACCAATGTCCACAAGACTCGCTCCCCAACAAGTGTTCGAAAGACTGCTCCGGTATTACTATAAGAGAAGTCATCACAAAACTACTCTCTAGAAACAGCTACAACGATCCTGGAACAACCCACAAAATATTAGAATTTTTCTTGGCCACGGGGTTCTGGGCGGGGGGTGCGCTCCACCTATGCCTGGATAGGGCACGGGTTGTGCTTTGGTGATTTTCGAGTTCCAAGCACTTGAGCAGTAGCACTCCATCAAGCACGCACGCTCGAAATTGCGATAGTGCTAAAATGGATAAGAAGATGGGAATCGTGGGAGTGAAAGGTGAGAGATGAAAGTGAGGTGTAGTGTAGGTTGTGAGTGTAGAATGAATGAAGTTTTTATAGGTTTTAAGTTGCTAAAATGAATCGAAAAGTTACCTAAAAGTTTTTAGGTAATTGCCGAAAACAAAAAATTTCCAAACCCGAAAATGGAAACAACTCATATTCTCTATTCCAAAACAAACCTAATATCTTTTAGGTTGAATTTAGGATAGAAACTACCTAATTCATCGAGATTTCATCCTATCACATTATCTATTCATAGTGAGTCCCATATCGGCAATATTCTCAACCCTCACTCCAACACAAATTCTAAATCGGAGGATCATATCAAAAATCATGCTAGAATACATAATACCACCCCCAAAAAATTCAGGAAAGTGGGATTATTGATAAAAATAATGCACAATTTAAAAAAAAAATAAAAAAAAAAACGGATTATATTAAAATGGAAATTTGAACAACATTTAACAACCAAATTCAAAATTAAATACGGAATTCATAAATTAACATCTGAACTAAAATAAAAAGCAAATACAAATCAACATCAACTCATAATATTCCTAAATCACTCGCTGCTGGTAGTGGAAGGGACATGGGAAGGTGATGTCTCCTGAGCTCCTGATGGGCCAGATCCATCCGTCTTGCGGCGAAGACGCTCGTGCCTCACCAACTGCTCCTCAAAAGAAGCACCCCCCTGGGGTGGAAAGCGTGCAAGCATATCGTCTCGGAACTTGCACTGAGCTTCCATCTCGGCCCTCATCTGTTCCCACCGCTCATCCTCACACTGGGAACGAGTCTCGAAGTTATGTGTATGGTAGCCTGCCGAGTTCGGAGGTCTTCACAAATAGTATTGAGAGAACGCATGCCACGATGAATCACAGCCATGCATTCTGCATCCAACCTACACCTCTCCAAGGTATCGGCATCAAAACATGTCGTGTTCTCCTCATCCTCCGAGTCATCCTCCTCGACTACCCTCTCTTCAGGCAACCTCCAAACTCTCTGGATATACTCCGTATAAATATGAAGATTTTAGTGCTCTTTCAGGCAAATCCTATCAGAAGTCGGAGTCACTCTCAAAGTCATCATGATCTTGGTTATCAAAATAGGGAGAGGTGCAATACTCTTCCCAACTCCCCTAATCATGTTACCCAAAAACTCCAAAATACAGATTTCATACTTCTGCTCTTGGAGTATCCATAGAATGTGAAGGCAGTTCAGACCGATGTCACTGACTTTCTCCTTTCCTATGACATTCCTACCAATCCACTGAGCTACAACCAGCTGGTTGGTTCTGAGAGACGACTGGCGAACACAATGCGAGCTCACATTGTACTTCCCTTCTGAAATAGTCACATTCATCAAAGGCTCGACCCCAGTAAATTGGGAATCCTGTAGTGTGACATCGAGATGGCGTCTAGGCGGAATGCCTAAAATCTCAGCTAACAACCCAGTAGATACTTCTCTCCTCCGCCCAGCCACCTTAACAAAAATCCTATTTCCATCTAACTCCCTCATCCTGTAAGACTGTCGGACCAAATCTTCATGGTAAAAATCCTCTGCCGAGTACCACAAACCACTCCAATCTCACCTAACCATTTTGTCACCGTAAAACGGCGCGAAGTGGTTAGCAGTAAACGCGTGCTCCGGCAAAATCTGACATCTTTGAGCCATTTTAAGATTTGGGACGATGTGGGGGTTTAACTTAAATGTGGGGATGGAGTTTGAGACAACCTCACTAACCAAACAGCGGTGGTGGCGCAGCAGTTCAATTTCCACAATTTTTGTTGTTTTTTTTTTTTTTTTTTTTCCTAATGTTTGGTGGTGGGAATTGGTGGGGGAATGATTTGGAGAAGATTTGGGTTGGATTTAATTGATGGACGTGGGTGTAATTAGATTTCTTTGTTTTTTTTTTTTTAGGTTAGGTTTGGAAGTTTAAACTTTGTTAATGGCGGTTTTAAGGTGAAATCGCGACTGTTGGGTTGAAGGAAAGGGACACACGTGCGCACGATATTGGACCCAAGCCCAATTTGATTTTGTCGTTTTTTCGCGCAACTTCAAATTAAAATTGCCACTTTGTTTCCGGTCCGATTTTTGCGAATAAGCTATGGAAATGATCAAGAGAGAATTTCCAATCCAATGATCCATAAAACACCCTATTCCGAATGTGGATGACATATAAGAAGATGGAAAACACCTCGAAGTGCGTGCATGACGTAAGTTATGCGAACGAATGAACTCTAAGTTCATAGATGAAGTCAACCTGAATCGAAATACAATTAAACGGCCTACGCAACACAAATGGAAAGTTGAATAATCCAGTACATAAACGAACACCCCACCCCCAAACAAATTTTTGGCAACGAAGTTTAGAAAATTTGTTTTAAAAGTGGGTCTTTTAAAGTCAAATTCCCGAGACTTCCTAAATTACTATTTTTATGATTTTAACAATTTTTATTTTTTTATGAATAAGATTTAATATAAGAAAAATGATAGAGCAATAAATGCATAATTCACACCATAGAAGAACATGACTCAAAATCCGAGAAAACATGCAAGAGTGGAAAACGTGAATTATGTTTAACGTGGACTTAGGATCCGGTACTTACAGCCAGACACTCCATAAGGAGGGATCAGTTATCTGAATGGTGCACTTACCAATATATGGAAATAAAAGGAAGTACACCAATGAAAAAGGTCAGTCCTCATAGACAGGGTCCTATAAAAGGACTTCCTCTACATTAGGGGACAATAGCTCATGAAAATGTTTCAACCGTTGGCCATTGACTTGAAAGGTACTGTTGTCCTTGGGATTTACCAAGGTGATTGCCCCATGAGGGGTGACTTCAATAACCAGAAAAGGAACAGACCAACGGGTTTTTAATTTCCCTGGAAAAATATGTAGACGGGAGTTGTAAAGCAAGACTTTTTGACCTACCACAAACTCTTTGCACAAGATTTGTTTATCATGAACACGTTTCATGTTAGCTTTATAATCCTTCACGAGATCATAAGAATCGCTATGGGTTTCTTCAAGCTCATTCAATTGCAACTTGCGCTTGACAACCGCCTCATCGACATTAAAGTTAAGACTTTTTATAGCCCACATAGCACGGTGCTCCAATTCAACGAGAAAATGACAAGGTTTCCCAAATACAAGTCTAAAGGGAGACATACCTATAGGAGTTTTGAAAGCCGTCCTATATGCCCATAAGGCATCAGATAGACACTTTGACCAGTCTTTCCTATCAAGATTTACAGTTGTTTCTAATATCTTTTTGATTTCCCTATTAGAAACTTCTACTTGTCCGCTAGTTTGTGGATGATCCGGAGTTGCGACTTTATGTGTAACTCCATACTTTTTCACTAGAGATGCAACAACTCTGTTGCAAAAATGTGTTCCACCATCACTAATGATGGGTTTAGGAATGCCAAACCGACATAAAATATATTCCTTAAGAAAAAACACAACTGTCTTATGGTCATTGCTACGGCAAGCTATGGCCTCTATCCATTTAGACACGTAGTCCACGGCGACTAAAATATAAATGAAACCGTGGGAAACTGGCAAGGGACCCATGAAATCAATGCCCCATACGTCAAAAATTTCTACCACCAATATTGGATTCAATGGCATCATATTACGCTTTGTGATTCGCCCAAGTTGTTGGCAACGAATGCATATCTTGCAATGCACTTGGGCATCTTTAAAGAGAGTAGGCCAATAAAACCCAGATTGAAGAATTTTAGCAGCTGTTTTTATACCACTAAAATGGCCACCACACTCTTTGTCATGGCAGAATGAGAGAACCTCATTATATTCCCATTGGGGAATACAACGACGAATAATCTGATCCACACAATACTTGAAAAGGTAGGGCTCATCCCAGTAGTATAGCTTAACTCTGGCCAAGAACTTCTTACGTTCATTTCTTGACCGGCCAATCATAAAAAATAACATCAAACGCTAAGTAATTCACAATGTCAGCATACCATGGTGTAGAAAAAATAGCATACAAATGCTCATCCGGAAAAGAGTCTAGTATGGAGTCAGAATCACTATCATCATCGTTTGTAAGTCTAGATAAGTGGTCGGCAACTACGTTTTCAACCCCTCATTTGTCCTTTATTTCTAATGTGAATTCTTGCAGGAGAAGAATCCATCGGATCAATCTCTGCTTAGCATCCTTCATAGCGAGAAGGTACCTAAGGGCTGCATGGTCCATGTAAACTAGAGTCTTAGAACCAACCAAATAAGGACGAAACTTATCTAAAGCATAAAGGACAGCTAAAAATTCTTTTTCAGTAGTTGTATAATTCATTTAAGCATCATTTAGAGTTTTACTAGCATAATAAATAACGGTGGATTTATTATCTAGTTTCTGTTCCAAGACAGCACCAACTGCATAATCACTAGCATCACACATAAGTTTGAAAGGTTTAGACCAATTGGGAGGCTGTATAATGGGTGCAAAAGTTAAGGCGGCTTTTAAAGTTTCAAAAGCCTATTTACAGTTAAAATTAAAATCAAAGATGGCATCCTTTAAAAGCAGATTAGTTAAGGGTCTAGCTATTTTCGAAAAATCTTTGATAAAACGCATATAAAAACCTGCATGGCCTAGAAAGGCTCTAATATCACGGACAGTCCGTGGTATAGGTAGAGTCGCTATCTTATCTAGTTTGGCCTTATCTACTTCGATGCCATCACTAGATACGATGTGACCTAGTACTATGCCTTTTTTCACCATGAAGTGACATTTTTTCCCAATTTAAAACGAGACTCTTCTCTTCACATCGTGTTAAAATTTTAGACAGGTTAGACAAGCATTCAGTGAAAGAGTCTCCATAGATAGAAAAATCATCCATGAATACTTCCATGAAACGCTCTACCATGTCACTAAATATATGAAGCATACACCGCTAGAAGGTACCAGGAGCATTACAAAGGCCAAAAGGCATTCGTTTATAGGCGTATGTTCCAAAAAGACATGTGAAGGTAGTCTTTTCTTGGTCATCAATATCAATAATAATTTGGGAATAGCCAGAGTAGCCATCTAAAAAACAATAAAAAGCATGACCAGCTAGATGTTCAAGCATCTGATCTATAAAGGGTAAAGGAAAATGATCCTTTCATGTCATGGCATTTAAACGTCTGTAATCAATACAGATCCTCTATTTCATAGGGCCATGCGTGGCAACATATTCACCCTTGGCATTACATACCATGGTAATCCCTGATTTCTTTGGAACTACATGAATGGGACTTACCCATTCGCTATTAGAGATTGGGTATATGATACCCTCATCGAGTAACCGTAAGACCTCTTCCCTGACCACTTCTTTCATGGCAGGGTTTAAACGACTGAGGGGTTCGCAGGAAGTCTTTGTGTTATCCTCTAAATGGATACGATGAGTGCACACATTAGGGTCAATTCCCTTAATGTCGGCTAGGGACCAACCAATCGCAGAACGATGTTCCCTAATCACCCTGATCAACCGTGTCTCTTCCTCCTTAGATAACAGAGAAGATATAATTACCGGATGACTACCATCCGGATCAAGTTGAATATACTTTAACTCAGGAGGAAGAGGTTTAAGCACCGGGGTGGAACGAATATTGATAAATGCTTCTGGAGGGTCCTCATCTTGAGTAATAAATACTTGCTTAGGCCATAGGTCTTCAAACTCTGTATATGGAGCAACCGAAGGGTCTAAGATTTGTGTAGACTCGAAGATGGTGTTGACTTCCTCTATGTAGGATTCATCGACAAAATCTAAACTTCCAAAAGAAAGGAATTTATACATATGGTTTTCTGGGAACGTGTTATTAAAGTAATCTTGAGCTAAGCTCTCGATCATGCTAACCTCTCCATCTATAGACGATTCTGGTAACTGTTTCATCATTTTAAAAACATTTACCTCAACCGAAAGATGGCTAAAAGACAAGGACATCGACCCATCGCGACAGTTTATAAGCGTGTTGGTAGTCGCCAAGAAGGGACGCCCTAAGATGATCGGAAGAGAGTCGTTAGCGACTTCTGTATCGAGGATAACAAAATCAGCAGGATAGTAGAAATCCTGGACCTTAACAAGCACATTTTCAACCACACCCTTAGGGTAATTAATAGATCGATCCGCTAATTGTAACATCATTTTAGTAGGTTGCATCTCTTGTAGATCTATTTGTTTGTATAGATAATACAGGAGTAAGTTAACACTCGCCCCCAGGTCTAGTAAAGCGGTCGTTGTGTGGGAATCTCCTAAGGTGCATTGTACAGTAGGACGACCAGGGTCCTTGTACTTAACGATTCCATTGTGTTCTGTTAAAGTTGAAAACTGTTCAGTTAAAAAGGCGTCTTTAGGAATATTTGTCCTACGCCTTTTAGTGCACAACTCTTTGAGAAACTTAGCATGGTGAGGTAATTTTTTAATTACGTCCAGAAAAGGTAAGTTTATCGTTAGATTTTTAAAAACTTTCCTAATCTCGTCGAAGTTTGTATCCCTGTTTAACATAGCTAATTTCTGGGGAAACGGTGGTTTCTCTCTATATTTAGCGTATGGATCAACTGGATGTCTAACCTTTGCTTTATGTTTCTTAGGTTGTGGTTTAACTGGTACCTCTACAGGGGTAGGCTCTTCAATTTCGATTACGGTATCTAGTACAATCTCCGGTGTAGGGACAACTGGTAGGGTAACTATAGGCATAGTTACTTTGTTATCAACCACTCTCCCAGAACGGAGAGTAGAGATGGCATTTAGCCCACCTACGTTTTCATTTTCTGTACTAGTATTACCATTTACCTCAAAGGCTGTGTTTGTTGTTTTAGGATTAGCTATCGCTTGTCCTGGAAACACACCTTTGGGTTGCACTTTCTCTTGAGCTAATTGCTATAAGGAAAGTTGGATGGCTTGTAAAATCTGTTGTTGAGATTGCATAAAGGTATTGAAATGATCCGGTTGTGGAAAAGTGTTAGCTATAGGTTGTATGACAAGAACTATGTCATGTTGATTATTAATGGGTGGATTTTGATAGTTCTTATTTACCGGAACGATACCTCTATTAGTATTATAATTATTATTGTTATAATTATTATAATTACCCTGACCTTGTCCTTGTCGTGGTGGAGCTTGGTTATAATTGTTTACTTGCCTAACATTTTGATTATTAAACCCTGGAGGTGTTACTTGTTGATTATTTCTCCAACTGAAGTTAGGATGTTGTCTCCAAGAGGCGTTAGGAATAGGAAAACTATTAATCGAGCAAACATTATCTTGTTATTACTGTTGTGGTTCATAGGCGAGAGGACAATAGGAGTCGGGATGTTCTGGACTCAAACAAAAATTACATGGATTGGAGTTGACATTTATGATGGGGATAGGCGTTTGTTGAACAGAAATAGCCTCTACCTTTTTAGTTAGAGATTCGATTAAATTTTTAAATTCCGGATCGGGTTTCATGTCAAACATACCGGCAGCTTTAACTGTTATAGAAAAACTAGCGGAACGGGAGAAATCGTCACTACCCCCCCCCCCCCCCCCAATTATTATTACGCTTAGTTTGATCTTCTAAAAATTTATAAGCCTCTGAGGCTCCCTTACTTAGGAAACTACCCCCATTCATTATGTCAAACACTTCTTTGTGGTGGTGTAACAATCCCTTGAAAAAGGCACGAACTAGCATGTCTTTCATGAGGTTATGGTGTGGACACTCTATAAGTAGATTGGTGAAATGATTCTAAGCCTCTGAAAATGATTCATTAGGATTCTGTCGAAAGAAATGAATCTTGGAAAGCATTTCATCATTCTTCAGTGGTGGGTAAAAATGTTCCATAAATAGTTGAACAAGTTTAGCCCACAAGTCCACAGAATTTGGCGCTTGGGCAGTTAACCAAGACGTCGCCTTATCGGCTAAAGTGAAGGGAAATACCCACTCAATTCTTCTTCAGTAACTTTCTTCAAACAGTAACAGCAATTCTAAAGTGAAGGGAAAAAAAATAGGCGCTCTCTAGCAAGCTCCACTCAATTCTTCTTCAGTAACTTTCTTCAAACAGTAGAGCAAAAATATATATATATATATATATATATATGTGTGTGTGTGTGTGTGTGTGTGTGTGTGTGTGTGTGCTCTCTAGCAAGCTCCAGTCAATTCTTCTTCGGTAACCTTCTTCAAACATTGGAGATAATAGGTACTCTCTTTGTTCTTTTTTAATTATAGTGGTTCTTGAGTCATAGATAATTTTTAATGCTTAAGTACTATTGACATGATTTGTTAAGTGTTGAATTGGTTGGATTAGAAGTCTCATATATACTCCATTGTTAATGCTTAAGTACTGAAGGAAATAGGCTCCTGAAAAGTTCAAACTCTTTTCCACTTTTAATGTTAATCTATATTTTAGCGTGTCAATGTGTAACCTTATGTTGTTATATCAAGCGGTCAGGGAGAAAACAGTTTTGGGATGATCCTATGGTGATAAATAAATTTCTTTTAAGAATCATACTTATTCTAAAAAACTCACCAAAATAAAACCCCTATTTTTCCCCTCTTCACGACAAGAAAAAACCTCACCTTCCTCTTCTCGTCCAAAAAAAAATGTGCTCTCTAGCAAGCTCCTGGTTCAATTCTTCTTCATTAACCATCTTCAAACAGTGGAGATAATAGGTACCCTCTTTGTTCTTTTTTAATTATAATGGTCCTGAATCATAGATAATTTTTAATGCTTAAGTACTGTTAACATGATTTGTTAAGTGCTGAATTGGTTGGATTAGTTTTCTAGAAGTCCCATATATACTATATTGGAAAATCATCTTGGTGAATATGGCATATTTGGGATGTCTAAGAGTATTAATGAATCTGTTATTAAATATTTGGATTGGAGAGGAAAAATTTGCATGCATAGACACTTTGATTCCCTTTCAAATCCTAAGGTGTGTGCATACTAATCGGTTAATTGTTTTGATAGCAGTAGATATTTATGGGAATGAATTGATAACATGCTTCCACTTCAATTGTCTCTTTTAATTTTCTCTTTGTTTAATCCCATAGAATTGAAGTAATTGGAGTTTAAAGTTTGGTTAGTTGTTATTTCAATGTTTTTGACTTAATAAAGTGGACTAGAGAATTAGATTATGGTGTTTACTCAACATGTAGCATGTTGATAATACATACTATAATAGAGGTGTTTCAGTGTCTTTGCTTTAGGAACTTTAAAACAGTGTTAGACATGTTAGTACTTCAAGCCAACACATGTATATGACTATGTACATTAATATGTCATAGTGCTCAATCATTTCATATTTACTCTCCCATTAGTCTTTACTCAACGAAGTGCATGTTGATAATACGTACTATAATAGAGGTGTTGATAATAAAGCAATACTTAAAAACATCATATGGTTCATGTAATAGCATTTTAGTAAGTTAGGAAAGAACCATTTGAATAATTCTTTCTCATTCTTCAGGCTATAGTTTGCATTATGCTTAGTCTCAAAAATTTCTTAGTCCCATACTATATTACTTCAATTTACAAAAGGTTTTTTATGAACTGCCTCATAGAACATATTTGCCTGAGCATGACACGACTTGTAGAATTGTATTTGTGACATTTAAGTCTTTGTTAGTGTGAGTCCTCATCGTACACATTGTTGTCCCAATAGTCAAACTATTGTTTTCATTCATGGACATTGACACGTAAAGTTTTTTCCAAGTCATTTGTTGTTGATGTTACTGATTTTGGATGGAAGATCATGATTATCAATGTAGTTGTTTTTCGGCCTAATGATATACTACTTTTAAATTCATGTACAAGTTAGGAACATTTTAATTTAGGAATATAAGCATTTAACGCTTTGCATGATGCTGATTACAAGATTTATAAGTGGCTAATAGCTAGGGCGAAGGCAAGTGCAAGTATTGGGTGCTTCATAAAAGTTGATGAGATTTCCAAATATTTTGTTGCCACAAGTTAAATTTATACTACTACTGAACTTCCTTGACATGCTATAGTGAATAAATTATGTAGTAAGACTTAAGAGACTTGAGATGCGGCGCTTTAGAGGGAAACCTAGAAGTTATGGTAGGTTTATATTGTAATATTAGTTTTGGTTGTTTAGCGTAGGCTTTCCTATGTATTATTATAACTCTCTGCTTCAATGATCTAACTCAAGAAAAAGATCTCTACAATATCATTATCAAAAGAACCAAGGGAAAAATAAAAAGTATGATACTTGCATAGTCAATGATTTTGTTGTCTTTAGTGAAGAAATGACACTCCATGTGTAGTCAAAGAAATTTGGTTTTAGAAATTTAATTAATTTGTAGTTGTTCTCATACATATATATGCTAAACCAAAATGATTTTTTTATGGGATATTTAATTAAGGCCTTCAAGGTATCATAAGGACAAATAGGTTAAATTTAAATGTAAAAAAAAAATAGTTGGAAAAGTTAGTGCATAATACTAAATTTACATGTGTCATAATGACTTGAGTGGCGTAGCCACGGGTCAAATTCTAGTATATATATATATATATATATATATATATATATATATATATATATCAGCCCGGCTCCTAAAAGGACCTTAAATAAGAACCAAGTCTAAAACACCCACAACTTCACCTACAAAATGATTTAAACCCTAATCTTTTGTGCATATGATCTACTAACCATAAAGAACATCTCTACAAAAATTCAACTCGTTTGATATCCTCTAAATTGTTTTCCACTTTTGAATATATATATAAAGGTCTAGAAATGTCTAGTTTTTGCATTCATCTTTTGCCAGTGTTAAAAATTGTCAAACGAGTTGAATTTTTGTAGAGATGTTCTTTATAGTTAGCAGATCATATCTTACAAAAAGATTAGGGTTTAAATCATTTTGTAGGTGAAGTTGTGGGTGTTTTAGATTTGGTACTTATTTAAGGTCCTTTTAGAAGCCGGGCTGTATATATATATATATCAAGCACGTGCACTTATATAAATATTATCATGTACAGATTTATTAGTTAATACATACAGTGTATTAATTAATTCATAGTATATGTGCATGTAGTCGTTGACATTGATTATTATTAATATTTATAATACATATGTTCAATATAATGTTACAAAACATGCATTTAATAACATACATTCACTATTATGCTACCTCTATATATTTAGTAAACTTTTATCCCTAAAAAAAAACTATATATATATATATATATATATATATATATATATATATATATATATATATATATATATATATATTAATGTTTGGGTTTGCATTTATTTCGTGTAATATAATACTAAACTTTATATATCAAAATCATACTAATCGGTTTTGATTTGGGTTCTAACGGGTTCGGATCTTTATCGGTTCTGTTATTGAAGACCCAGAACCTAAAAAATATATATATATTATAATGTTTGGGTTTGAATTTATATAGTATAATATAATACTAAATTTTATATATCAAAATCATACTAATCGGTTCCGATTTCGGTTTTAACGGGTTCGGATCTTTATCGGTTCCATTCTTAAATACCCACTTTTAATGGGTCTAACATTTTAAGACGGAGAAACACTATAAATGATGCCAGTTGGAGTCGGGTAATTAGATATCCATGCACACCCTAATCAATATCAATGGGTTCACAAAATAAAAAGTTTAAAATAAGCCTTTTTTTTTTTTTTTTTTCATTCCGTTTTTTCTGCTCATTTGTTGAGACAACTGAAAAAAATGGTGTTTTCTTGTTCCAGGATCGTTTTTCTCTGTTTTTAATCATTTGGTTTAGACAATACTTCTCGGTGATCCTTAATCATCACTTTTGTTTCCTCTATCTCCATCCATAGTCTAACACAATCACACTATTCGTGAAGCTTCCTTTTTTTCTTGAAAGTTCCACGCACCCATCTTTCATAGCTTGCAAGTTCCATCTTCTCTTTTTTGTTTTTTTTCGATAATTACCCATCTTCTCTTTTCTTGCTAGAACCGTTCCGCCAATATCATTCCAGCATTTCATGTAGACTCTAAAATTTTAAAAGAGAACTCTTGGCAGAAAAATCCATCATTTGAATTACCATTTGTTTGTCCTATGCTCACTCTTATCCAGGATGACAAAAAGTTGAATGCTCACGCTTACATGGCAACAAATTTTAATGTAATAAATTTGGGTCCAATTCAAATTTGATTGATTCTTTATCTAATTCCACATTTTAACTTTCTTGTTTGGTTTCACACACTTTAGACCATAGTGCCATAGTGGTAGGGTTTGAGCCGAGCTGTTCGTGTATGACTCGAGCTCAACTCGATTCAAACTCGTCTGCACAAAAATATAAATTATGTACGAATTTAATTTAAAACTCATTCTAAATGACGAGTGACTCAAACTCGAGTTTGAATAGTTAGAGAGCTACTCATTTTATAAGTCCATACATATGTAATATTTTAATGTTTTCTACACTATTTTTTGAATATGAGCTCCATTTTGAGTTCAAACAAACATAACTGAGCATGAACTCCAACCGAATTTAATGTTTTATACACTTTTTTCTTTTCTGAATATGAGCTCGAGTTAGAGTTCAAACACGTAAAACTAAATATGAACTCAAACCTGAGTTCAAACTCACAGTGCAAAATGAGTCAAACTGAGTGGAGCTCAAACTATTTGTACAACGGGACAGGTCGAGTTTGAGCCCTATCAGTGCAAAACTCAAATTACAACCTGAAAATTTGAAAAAACATAAAAATAAAATTGAGCTTAAGCAATAATACACAGATAATTGAGCTTACGTCAAAATCCCATGCTCGTCATGTGACTACACTGTAGAATAGTAAATTGCACGCCAGTCAGACAGACACGGTACAGAATCGAATAAAAATCCGCACGATTTAACACATAAAAATTAGTGGTGGACATTTACAATCTCTAGGTATCGGTGATGGTATGGTTATTTAGTTTATCGACCCAAGCTAAGTGCAGCTTGAACGTCCAACCTCCATGCAAGATCTCCACCAGCCATTCTCCACACATCACAAGGTACTATCATCGACTTCTTTCCATTTTTCGCCTTGTACTGCAACCTCACACGGCACACAAACGCCCAGCACATCGATGGAAATCTCTCTTTCATCACCAACCACACCATCTCATGATCATGGCCCACCATCATCTTATACGCTTGATTTGTCCACAAGACACTATTACAACCATTAGATAGAAACCCAGGACACGTGTCGTTCTCTAAATCGATTGTCCTCTTAGCTGGGTCGTGATTCCATACTCCTTCCATACTTTCCACAATTACAAGCGAGCCTACTGATCTCACCCCATGCTGCATCACAACCGTCTGATCTGATAAAACATTTTTTGATGCTCTGGTAGCGGTTAGATCATTGAGATCTGACCTTGATGGCCTCACTGGTGTGCCTTTATTACCTGGGCTCTCAGGTAACAAAGATAATGTTAATGTTACCATTTCTCTGGCTGATGGATCTGACCCACTTCTATTTTTTCCTTCCAAGATTTCCCTTCTCTTGGTACTTGACTTTTTGTGTTGTTGTTGTTGTTGTTGTTGTTGTGTTGTTGTTGAGTTTGACGTACCTTCGCTTTGATCTTCGTTTGGCGACGACAACATAATCGTTGTTTCCTGGACAAAAAACAGACCCACTATGAACAACAGGTTTAGGTGCAATAGGTCGGAATCTTACCATTATCCGATCCAAATTTGGACTACCATACTCACACCTTTGGGTGCAGCACCCTCTTCTCTCACCACCACCCATCTAACTCTCTCTCTCTCTCTCTAGCAAAAATGTTAACTGGGAGTGTGTATTTAACAAGGTAGGGTGGGCTGAAGTGAGTACGAGCACTATGACCTATGATTTTAAGTGGGGTCCATTTTCGGTCTTCTTTGATCTGATTGGTGGAATGCAAAGTAGTGTTTCTTGGTTGCGCCAAAAGTAGAGGGTGCAAGGGATGAAAGGGAACGTACAGGAAAATATAGAGAGATAATTGAGGGGCAGATGGACCAGTGGTTCTTCATATATGAGGTTACTATAATGAGCTCTACTATAATTGGTTGGCAATGTGATAATGATACGTGGATGGTCAGATGAGTTATGAGTATATTGATATAGATACGTGGGGGCTGGGAAAATGATAGGTTAGTGGTCGCCAAGTTTGTGGAACACATAAATGGGATCATGCTTTAACTCCGAATTGGGTAAAGAAAGTGACTAGTCACCTCGAATACTGGGTATAGTCCATTGGTCATGGTTCATTGGTTCTACCCTTGTGCGTTGAGCATCAACCTAGGTCAGTAGGTCACACTGTCCACAGACTCACAGCCTTAGTGCTGCCTAAATGCACATCCAAAATATCTGCAAGAGTGCCATTGGTCAACAAAAAATCAAAAATATTGTAACTATGCCCCAAGATGCCTAAATTGTTCATTTAAAATAAAACAGGTACCAAATCTACCACGCAATTACTCATATACGGCCATACGGGTGCCAGTGTAATTATGTACACTTGTTAACAGTCCTGCGGCTAGCCACTTAGTCCGTTAGCCATGCAATAAGGTCATCCAGTTAGCTCAGCACAAAGCTGTTTTGAACAGTTATAAGCATGGGAAATAATGAAACTTTATATACAGCGAGTTTGGTTAAGCTTGACAGTCAAAATCTAAAAAGACACTCAAAACGGTTCTGTGCAACGATACTATTTATGTGCCAAACTCCTCTGCCAGTGTTGGTCTATTTTAAGGGTCTTTTGAGATGGAAAGAGCACCTACTCACCTAGTACATAACCCTTTTTCTTTTGCGCTTTTCTTCGTGGTAATATTTACTGTATGGGACCAGTAAGGCAGTAACAGTGTAAAACTTTATACCACGTATCCCGAGTTAACAGCAAGTTAACTCCCTTCTTTTTTATCTTTTTTCCATTTAAACACAAGAATCCTCGCGAAGCTCTAGTAAGGAAATACTGAAATAGTCAAAAAAAGTGATTTAAATATTAGAAGCCTCCTTGTTCTAAATTTTTTTTTTTTTGGCTTTGTTTTGCTTATTTGAAGAGTATGAGATTGTGGGTACCTTTTGTAAGAAGAGATACTAGAGGCTAGAAAAGGAAGAAGAAGAGATTGGTTGATGGGTCTATTTGTTGATTCCTCTTTGGACTTTTCTTTTTACTTTTTTTTTTGTTGTCAAAGACTTGATTTTTCTCTCAGAAGATAAGTCTGTATAATTGAGATCAATAAGAAAGAAAAATTAACTTCCTGTTAACTCAGGACATGTGGTATAAATTTGACATGATTATTGGGTTCCCATAATCCAATCCAGTCATCTTTTTTCATTTTATAAATATATCATAACGTCGAAATTGTAACGAGTTTCATGTCTTTCTTAAACGAAAAAGCTGAAGACACCTAAAGTTTTAAGGTACAACATGAAGTTTAAGAACAATATTGGGCTATTGGCTGAGGAACGTTTAATGTTTATAAATGCCAGAGATTCTTAAATTAGATATACACGCAGAGCCAGTCCACTCTCATCTGATGAAAACCGCACCTATAAGAGGTAAGTTTAATGTCATGTGTTTTGGTAGACGAAGGAAAACCTTTTTGGCTTTATTGGGTCAGGAATCATTCCCTATGTTGCATCATTCTATTGGAACACTTGGTTGGATCATCACACTTATGTATGACGCAACAAAGGTAGCGCCACATTGCATCACGAATTCACGATGTACTTGAATCAGTTGTCACGGACTTTCTGAGTGGTCCTAAAGTTGCTAAATTCATAAAACAGTGTGGCTTTAATTCATGCGTGGAGGCCTTAAGAGTTAAGCCGCATACCTGGTTATTAGTTGAGTTCTCTTCCACGTTGATATCGTCATTGCTTACAAGTTACAAGTTACAATAATAGCATCATAAGGTCATATCGAGACTGAAGAATTTATTCCTTAAAGACCACGTACCATCATGGCCCAAAATATCGCCGATATATCCGATATCTCGCCGATATATCTCGGTAAATTGGTACACCGATATCGATATTTTCGATATATATCCACCGAATATTGAACCCCTTTTTTTCCGAGATGTATCGAAATTTCCAATATGAAACTTTATATCGCCGATATAATCGATATTTCCGATATAATCGATATATATCAGTTGACTTTTTTACTATTTTTAAATATAAATCTGATATTTTCGATATATTTCTGATATTTCCGATATTATATGTCTGATATATCCGATATTTTAAATAGTTTGAACTGGTCACCAAAAAACCGGATATATCCGATATATCTCGGTTTTTTGATACACCGATATATTAACCGATATCGAAATTTTGGGCCTTGCGTACCATCATTGTGTAAGGTTCCCAGAAGCAGCAAGACTTTTTATTTACTGATTATTATTGATATAAGGACACTGCACCAGATCTGTTGAAAAAAGACATGATAGATGTGTTGTTTTTTTAAAAAAAAACACTTTTGGGTGTCGTATGGTGACCCGTTTTTTTTTGCAGTCGTTTTTTTTCTACGACACTTGACATGTGTCGTTTTTAATTTTTTAATTTTTTTTTTAAAAAAAGGCCGAATCAGGACCAAAAAAGTCCCTAGCCCAATATCTACTGAATCATTGCCAAAAGAAGCCCACCCAGTACAGATTAATTGGATCCATTCTTACCTGGCCCAAAATCTCTTTAGAAACACAGCCATACCCAAATATAACCATTCTCAAAATAACCAGAGCCCAAACTACATAACCAAACACCATAATTCAAAGTCAACTAGCTACTTCTCCAATTCAAAAAATTATCCATAATTAACCAACGGCCTCGTATGAATTGACTCAAGCCCTGCTAGACCAGGAGCAGCTGCATATGCTGAAGCTGTCAGAGACACAACTTCCCATTCATTTCCTCTCGTGGGAGTTTCCTGTGTATCCTTATCTTCTTCCATGTTTCAAATCTAGTGTTTCCCTACACATGATTCAAACCTTAAATAAGCTCATTTGCACCAAACAAGTCAACAACGCAAATATCTGAACTTAAAATAGAAATAACCCAAACAAGGACTGTGTTTAAAAGCAAATAAAGATGTGCTCAATGCTAAACTTAATTTTCCATGCCACTAGATCTGTGAAACAACTAATTATATGACCAACTCATCCGTCCACAGCTAGAAAGCTCTCCTAAACAAACTTTAATATCTTAGAACAACAAATTTTGGACATGCACATATTCAAACCCTTCAGGTAGACACATATCAATTATTATCAACAGACAACAATCTCACAACATAAACTCAAATTTATAATATTAAATAATCTGATCAAACTATTAAAAAACCTAAATCATCGATTAATTATGCTAAACAATTTCCATTTAAACACGCATATACTGGATCTAAAATCGATAAAAAATCGATATTTTCTACGGTTATTATTATTTCATGTAAAAGGATGTGTAAGTTTCGATCGAATTATTACCGAAAAAATATCATACCAAAAAGCTCAAGATCTTTGTCGAAATAGATCACATAAAACCAAATTCAAACCATAGTGAATTAGTTATTCCTCCCCGATCGTGGTCATCATCTCCTCTAAGATTAGCAAAATCCACTTAAACTTGTTGGAAGGTAGATGGGCTCCTGTAGCATTATTGCAAACAATATTCATTACGTACTAAAAAATATTCATTACCGCACAAGCTATAGTTACTCAATCTTGTGTTCATACAAGATATCATAATATCGGTTCTGCATGACGTGTGAAGGGGGAATCAAAAAATTGTTAACAGAAAAATAGAGGATGGAGGAGAGAGTTTAGTGAGAGATCAGTAAGAATTGAACATGTAAGTAAAGCAAGTTTTGCATGTCTCATTTATATCTTAGTAGTTTTTTATGCTTCAAAAGAACAGTTAAGACTATAGTAGTTTCATAAAAATGAGTTACCTACTCCCAGCTGCAACCCCTGCATGTTGAGGTCTCTTTCTAGTGACCCTACATAGATGTGCTCCAAATAAATCAGCAGTTCTCTCTTCAGCAAATAAGATTGATTCTCTTAAATGCGAATCTGGTCCTTCTAAAAGCCACTTAGAACAGTTTTTTTCTCAGACATGATATCGCCTTTTCTCATTTCGTCAATGAACCTCAAATCCCTTTCACAAATCTCAGGAGGAACAGATGCAGCACACATGTCAACAAAGCTGCATGGAAACAAAATGAAAACGGAAATAAAATTATCATAGCTATATATGTATATGTCAAAATGATAGGAGCATGTCAATTATCATAGCTATACATTAAACAGGAAGTATCCTTATTATGTAAAAATGATAGGAACAATGATAAAACAGGAAGTATCTTTATTATGTAAAAATGATATAAAAATGGGATATAAATGAAACAGTAATATAAATATGATAGCTATATATATAGGTAAAATTATCCATAATTATACATGTCAATTATCAAAGAAGAGATGAGTACCAACAAAAAGATTTAATGGTATCAAACTTAGTGTGGTGCATACCGTTTCGATATTGTCCTCCTTTAGCTTGGGACGCTGACAAGATGCTCTTAACATGGCAGTCACCTGCTTCTCATTCAACATTTTAAAATATCTCTGCCCCTCGACAATCTTGCAAATCTAGATTTGAAATAAAATAATACATGAACCTTGATAAAAGTACAAGCATCCCAAACATAAAGGACTTGAGTAAAAAGAAAGGACCTCCATAGGCAACTATGCTGGCTTTGAATCACTTCCTGCTTGAAGGCCTCGCCAATGACCATACCTCAACTGGTAGATCCACAAAGATTCTATCCTATACAATATACTCTACATGTCAAGTGACATCCACAAATTATCCTAGATCACCAAGTGACATGTATCATATGATGCACCTTAAAATTAGCCACCAATTACTGATTAACCATTTACTGCATGTTAAACCCAACTGCTGCAACACCTTGACCTCCACCACCCCTATTGCATATTCTCCCTTGACCAACCAGTAGCACAATCGTTTATGGTCGAGTAATGAGAGTACTGCCAGATACTTCTTCTTATCTACCTCGTCTTATTAAAAATGGTTCAATCATGTTTCTAATATAGGTCACTTCGTTGCTTGTAACAAAGTCCCACATACATCATTTTCCTGTGCATCCAAGAGACATGCAATTTTTAAACGATATCTAAATGTATATAATTCATGATTTCAACACCATGCCACCAACGTTTATAGCATTTACAAACAGAAGTAAATTTAGATAAAGGAACTAATATAAAGGGATAACAGTATCAAGCACAATATCAATGAGCACAGGTAAACACAATATCTGTATCTAACTCTTCTTAATTCTTCCATCAAGCACACAGATTCAATGAAACTAGCATATTCAATGAAACTTACATACAAAAAATTATTAAAGTATACCTCTATCATCTGAAGGTCTGCCATATCCTAAATAAAACAAAAAAAAAATCACTTAGATACCACACAATGATATAGGACTAAAGAAAAAGTGAGATAGAACACTCTGCCAACCTGTACTCCATTAGATAAGTCACAATAGTCGCAAAACGTAAGGACATGGAACAAATTGGATTAACTCGGACCCATTTCATAAAATCATTACCCTGTTGCCAAATTGGAACAGGAAATCTTAATTTTCCGTTGAATTGCGTAGACAACTTTTAAACAAACAAATGAACTAACATCCTAATTCAAGCTCTTATCCCTATAACTATGACATGTATAAAACCAATAAGACAAAAACAGCTTGAGGTATAACTATGACATGTATAAAACATATCCAAAATAAACATTTAACATTTATACAAAAATTTAGGGCTATGATAGCATGGTTTGTTTACTTACTGATGATATTAAAACAATGATCAAACAGCTGAAAGTGAACAATCTGTAATGATTAAGAAGTGATCGATATCAATCAAAACATCAATTGAAGTGATCGAAATTAAAACTGAAATCATTTATTTGGGATCGAAATGAAAAGATCAATTTAAGTGATCAAAATTACCTGAAGAGAGATGATATGTGATTGAGAAGAGAGTGATTTGAGAGCGATTTGAGATTCGAGAATGATTTGCAATTCGAGAGCGATTTGAGAGCGAGGGTTTTCTTATTTTTGTGAAGAGAACGAATAAGTGAAAAGTGATTTTTTTTTTTTTTTTTTGTCCTCTCCTATTTTTTATCTATGGGTTCTGATCCGACGCCTCACAGGGACTTCAACGACACACGTGGTGCGTGCTCATAACAGACTAAAGAAGGGCGTCGGTATTCTTGTCTTTTTTTCGAATATCTGGTGTAGTGGGAATTGAAGCAAACTTATTAGTTTGCCATATATATATATATATATATATATAATATATATATTAAGAAACTATTAAGAAACTATTGCTGCATTGATTTGGAGCTTTTGTTTGTAGCTCGAGCCAAGGCGTGGTAGTCATTTTGGAGCTTAGTGTTTCTCAAGAGCCACCCTAGTAACGTGATTCATTGATCTTAATATATATATATATATAAGAAACAACCCAAATTTTCTTTTAAATAAGTTGGAAAATTTTCAAGTAAGAAGAAGATAATTGGGGGAAAAGAGAAATTTGGATTGTTTGTTTTTTGAGATTTTAAAACACAAACTTGTAAAACAATTAAAATTTTAAGAGGGAGAGAGATGTGAAAGAGTTCAACTTCAGCATTAGAGTTGAATCATCTATTTAAAAAGATGTAACATTTGTAAGCCTTTACATTTATTTTGATTTATAGACAAACCAAACTAAATGTGCAACTTTTAATCGCTAGAAGAGACTTTCTATCTCTATATTATACTCAATTAGTATGAAGAAAAAAAATGAGATATCTTTTTCTAAATGATCTTCTTAATTCTTAGTTTCTTCTCCACATTAGTTATTTTGGATCTTAACCTAGAGAAAGAACTTGTGAAAACTTTACACAAGAGTTACTTTCATTAAAATGGAGTTTTCTCCTCCAATCGGTTTTATTAAACCCTCCATAAAAAGAGAAGTTAGCCTATTGTCATTAGAACTACTCTTACACTAAGAATTAAAGACATGAAAACTAGATAAGATAAAAACTAAAAAAGTTTGTATTAACGAAGGCTAAAAAAAATGCTAGTAAATGAACTAATGAAAATAAAATAGAGGATTGCTAGCGTCCTGCCCTCTTCAGGAGTAGGACCATCCTAACCCAAATACAAACAAGCCAAATGACCTGTTGACCTCTTAGATAAGTCACCACTTCAAACCATCAAAAAGAACATTAGATCAGTGAGTTAACTCCATCTTCTCCAAGTCCAACAGAAAACAACATTACTCCAGTGCTACCCTTACATCATCAACCTTAAGACCGACTGCAGAAGCATTGGGGGAATCTCAAATTCTATTTATTCAATATCCTTGGTTCACAATTAGTTCACTTTTAATTCCTCAATTCAAATAACCCCCTAACCTACCAACCACCCCCAACCCTCTTCTACCCATTCTCCACCACCTCAACCCTGCTACAGATTCTCCGGCCGCCAGAATCCAATCAAGCCAAAGTCCCAAGTTTATTAATCCCCTTTAAACAAATGAAGAATTACTAAAACTTAATAAGTTAATAGTTTAAAAAAAATGAAGAATTACCACTTCCACCATAGAATAATTTTACTTCGGCAACATAACCCCCTCTCTAAATTTCAGATCCAACTATGATGGTGGCATTGATAGTAGACATTGGTGGTGGTGTGTAGAGAGGATGAAGAAAAATTAAGAAGAGAAATCAAAAGAAAAAGGGAAATAAATAGACAACACCAAATAATTATAATAAGAAGATGAGAATAGTGGAAGTGGTGGTGCTCGACGGTTGACGGCGGCAGGTGGTGGTGGTGCTTGACAGAATTTGTAGTTGAGGACTGAGTAAAACTCACTAAATTTTTTGCAAAGTAACTAGTCACTCTTAGCTTGTCTTTTATTTGGGTAGGATGGTCCTACCCCTTAAAAGAGGTAGGACGCTAGCAATTCTCAATAAAATATGATTGGATTTGGAGGCTATCCTACTTTTATATGTTTCACATGTGTGGGTTAATTAATGTGCCAAAAATATCACTAGAGTCTATTACATTATACATACAAACCCAAAATATGTTAAAAGATAACGTGTTTTACTATAGCACCATTATTGTCTATTTTTATGTGCAAACGTACTTTATATCACTAGAAAGATCTTCTCGAGCTGATCGTTTTGACATCTAATAGGCCTTAATCTGAGGTTTAAGTCAAACGTTATATTTATTTGAATTTTTGTTGACTTTTAAGCATTTTTGTTATCTAGGTTTATTTATGTTTTACTTCTTTGACTTGGGTTTTTTCTTCTTGAATCTTCTATTAATCAACTTAGTTTCATTTTCATTCAAATTTAACTTATTTTTACACATATTCAATTTAAAATTATGAAATATATAAAAATAAATAAACAGTAATTCATTCACATTATTATAAACATAATTGACTTAAATGAAATATTTGTAAAGAGTTTAAACAACAATTTTATCTGTTTATTATAAATCACTGACTAGAATAGCAAGACTGTTTGTGCAAGATTGTTTCGGACCACAAGATTATTTAAACCACTAGATTGTTTATTATAAGTACTTTCAATTCCATAGTTTGTGCAAGACCGTTTCGGACACAGTAGAATAGCAACAGTCGATGAGAACAATCTTGCTTATGTCATTGTAAATTGGCTGGATCCATAACGGAATCAATTGCTGAAGAGTGCGAGTAAAGGTCTCATCAACACACCTATCAAGGTCATACCTTTCAATAATGTCTCAGCCACAATAAGTATGATCATGTCGAGGTCCACACTCCACAAATATAAGATTTTGGATAAGGGTTGATTGGAGTGCAGTAGCAGTGGATGGAACAGTTATATCGAAAAGGGGGGAGGTACCATCGTAGCAGACGAAGTGAAATGTTAGGATCGAACGCTTAATACAGTGTAAAGACAGAAAACTCTCTCACTAGTTTCTTCAGGTGGGTGAGGATGTTTATTTATACTCGAATGCAATTAGTTATACAAAATATTGAATTGACATAAACTAACAGATATCAAGACACTTATCTCCATAACAACTCTCATCAAAATAATTGATGCAGGTTGAACAGGTCAATGACATATCCGTGGGAGAAATTATCTTGACTGTGTCTGACAAGTTTGCCCAAATGTGAAGTCTCGAAGCCATAGTGGTAAAGTCTCGAAACCATAGTGCCGGGCTGGTCATCGAGCTACTCCTGTTTAGGAGTAGGTGCTCAAGTTCGGCTAGTGTATTTCTCGAGTCGAGCTCAAATTTTGTTCTAATTTTATTTCGTGTTCAAACTCGACTCATTCGAATAGCTCAATGAGTCTAGATTCCTATTCTTCTAGACTACAAATTTGAATTCAATCATAGGTTCTAGAGTTTGATTTGAGTTGTATTATATATAAATTCGAAATAATTGAGCACAAATAAATTTTAAATTTTATCTCAAGACCAAAATAATTTGCTAAATTTATATAAATAAAATACTAAAATGTAATTACAATTCACTAATACCACAATAACCACTATCAAACAACCATTTCAAAGTGTGCACATTATAAATACAATCAATAGTAATTATAATCCAACACACTAACATAAATAATTGTCCCAAATAAGCGTTAATTATGTAAAGTGCGAACTGTGAGTAGCTTGCGAGCGTCTCGAGTTCGAGCTCTAATTTTAAAATATGCTCAGACTCGACTCATATTATTGAATGAGCGAGTTTGAGTCGAGCTTTCGATAAACTGAGCTCGAGTTACTCACGAACAACTTGATGACTAGCCCTACATAGTGAGCATAAATCCATCCATCTTGTAGCAGTACACTATTGAAATTGCGTGTTGCCCATAAGATAAAAGAGAACCAAAAAACACAAATCCCATTGCTTGACCAGTTCTACAAAGAACTATCCAGTATTCATCAAAAAAACCCTTCATAAATGACATTCCAACTTTGTAATTTTAACGCCTGACCATACAACAGCTCAACAATAGAGTGAGGTACTCGTAGCAGCTAACCAGAAATAGACCATGCCCAAGCAATATTATCATGGCTCTCATTGCCTCAAGAAAAGTTCTTATTTCGTTCATCTCCAAAAGCAAAAACATTGAGCGTCATGAACAAGACAAGACTCGAAACTGCAATCAACAAAATAGATGGCAATAACTTTATGTACCAAATTCTGGTAATGAAATCGAACATGATAGATTTGTGTATGAAAAATAAGAATATGTATATATATGTATATATATATATATATATATATCCCCGACTCTTAAAAGGACTTTAAATAAAGACCAAATCTAAAACAACCACAACTTCACCTACAAAATGATTTAAAACATAATCTTTTGTGCATATGATCTACTAACCATAAAGAACATCTCTACAAAAATTCAACTCGTTTGATATCCTCTAACTTAGATAAAAATTGTTGTCCATTTTTGAAAAATATCTAACGGTCCAGAAATATCTAGTTTTTGCAATCATCTTTTACCAATGTTAAAAATTGTCAAACGAGTTGAATTTTTGTAAAGATGTTCTTTATGGTTAGTAGATCATATGTACAAAAGATTAGGTTTTAAATCATTTTGTAGGTGAAGTTGTAGTTATTTTATATTTGGTCCTTATTTAATGTCCTTTTAGGAGCCCCTTTCATTTTGTATTAGTTGTTTCTTATTCAAAAGTTGTACTTAAGCAGTACACTGATGCATATTTATGAAATTGGATGGATCATTTTACAGTGAAATATTATCATTATAAACTCCTGGTTGTGCAGCAAGTTACGAGAAATGACTTTAAATAACGGCAGTTTGTACATCGTGAATTCATGGATGGTGAAGAAAATATGCACAATCACCAATAAACAAGAACAAAAGGCCAAAGAAAAGCACAAGTGACGACAACTAACAGAGTACTCAATAATCGAGAAATGTGACTGCAACATGTGAAACCAAAACCTATCCATTGGAACGAACCCTCTTTATTCTCCCCAACACTCTTGCTATGTAGAATACAAGAAAGTCTGTTGAGAACACCCCACAATTGATAAATCCAAGTATTCCCAGATCATGAGAAAACCAAGGAGAATACCCCATAATACCGCAATTACTTCACGGGAGGGATTCTAGGGACTTATGGATCAATTACAGTATTATTTGCACAGGTTGTTCAAACTAAGCCGAGGCTTCAATTTATCATCAATGAGAGGAAATAAATAGTGTAATAGCATGCAACTTACTCTTTGCCTTTTCCAAGTCCCATGCATAGTTTGATCATGCCAAAAGAAGCTACCTAAAACCCTTCGAGTTTGAAGAAAACCAAAAGCTATGCAGCAATTAATATAAATGAAAAGATAAAATAAACAGGAGATCGTACCTTTCTGCAAATACTGCAGAGTAGTAACTGTAGAAGATCTTTTATCATTGGGCTTTCTTCTGATCAATATTTACTTATTTGCCGCCTTTAATAAACCGTTGACAAATTGAAGGGAGCTTATTATTACTGAATTTGAAGTTGTAGTTGACAAGCCCTTCCCAAACTCATAGAAACACATCATGGGATAGAGGAGTACAATCAGTAAAGTTGGTCGAGTAGGACCATGATAAAAAAAGATGCATGGTTTATAATGATATACTAATAGTGGAGAAGAATAGATTAGATTCAAAATTGAATATCACGTAGAACCTAATTTAATCTCAAGAAGAAAATTTGCAGCCTAAAATTTCAACCCAGGCACATGCATCATTCAATTGCAAAACAATACTATGATATTGATCCAAAAAACAATACTTGGCCCACATTAGTTGTAAAGGAAAAACAATACTATGAAATTGTTTCTAGTATTCCAATTGAACCTAACCATAATTGCGTCAACTGGTTGCAGAGTATTACTGACACGTACATTGTTGCTCATTAAGATGCATGGTGATTTTCATAACTAAATATTTGGCAGTGCTGTGTGTTGAAACAAATCTATTTACCAAGTCAATAAAAAAAAAACAGGAAAGAAATAGTGATGAGAATACTGTAAAAGCTGAAAGTTAAATTTCATGGGCTGCAATTCGATTCAACACAAAGTATGAGGTTTTGATGATTTTTGGTGGATATCATCAATACATAGATCATCTCCACACATATCAAGTTATTCTGAAATTTCTAACCTTACCAAATGTGGTCTTCAAATAACAATGAAGATGAATGGACAATGGGTATTTTCCAACAACTTTTGATGGGGGTCAAAAGTTTCAATTCGGCTTATTTCTTGTGGAGATTTTCAATAAAGCTGAGAGATTATCCTCACGAAAAAATTAGACGAAATCAAATATTTCTAAGTGTGTCAACGACGGTAAACTTGTATGTGTCAAACTTCCAAATGTCCCTACATCCCCACCCTAATTTTACTTACAAGCTCTAGCTAGTACGGACCCTTATTTTTGGAACAATGATTTTAAGACTCGACTGATTCAAGTTTGAACCGGCTGCTTTGACCCGGAGTTGGAACTACCAGGGTCAATACTTTCAGGTTGAACAGGTTCAACATAGAACCGGTCAAGATTCAGGTTTAAATCCCCACATTCAATATACCCCACATCCATACTAATACTTCCAACATAACTAGGTAACTAGGTTATGAATTCATGAAATATGGATTCAAAATAAAAATAGAAAACTACTACAACTTTGGGGGTTTTCTAAACTAATATCTCCATACAATTTTCCATGAGATACTCAAGTTTTTAGATCAATAACTAATAAAAACCAATATCCCCACTCTAATTTCTAATTTTTCCCAAAACCACAACATGGATTTTAAACAAACCCATAAGAAAATTTTGAATTTAAGAAATTAAATATGGGAGACACTCACTAAAGCAAGAATTAGCTAGCAAGCTCTAAAAACCAAAAACGATTCTTCAAGCTCCAAATAGTTCCTGAAATTCTTCTTCTATTTCAATTGATCTTCAATTTCATTTTTCAATTTAGCTACCCACATTTATAATTACAAGGTTTCACTAAAAGTAACTCTTTAATCATCTCGAAGTAACATTTCCTCTCAATTTTTCTTTCTCTTTCTAAATGAGCTATATTGGAAGAAAATGGAGAAAGGGGAATGTCTTCTGAAAATTTCATGTTCTCACTTCTATTCTTTTAACAAAATAGTCATCGTCAAAAAATTATATCTAGTTAAGTCCCCAAAAAATTTAGCATATAATCTCTAAAAACTGCCCTTCTTCGGAAACACTTCCTGGAAATAGCCCTCCCTAAAAAACAGTCCTTATAATAGCATTTTAAACGAGGTTTCATGTGAGACTGTCCTTGGCGAAAACCTAACACCTCCATACTACCATGTTGTCATCTGTGTTGCATGGATACGGGACGGAGTGTCTGGTTTGGACATGGGTACGACGATTTGGACACGGCGAGATCTGAGAATTAGGGTCTGTTTTGCTTGTGTCCGGGTGTCCGTACCAGTGTCCGCAGGACACGGGTACGCGATACAGAGGAAATTAGGGCGTACCCATGCAACAGAGGTTGTCATCCAAAAAGCGCATTAAATGTCATACTAATCGCGACATCATCAAATATCAAACCACAAATCTTTTTAAATATATATACTAGTTCAAAAATTAAAAATAAAATGCTAAAGAAAAAGTTGGGCCAAAGAAATCTTGTCCCGAGATCCGTAATGGAATGAAAATAACTCGGGATGCATACAACCGATCAATGATGGAAGATTTGTCCCCACCCTTTGTGTTTCCCGTATCAGTTTGTTCATACCCTTTTAAGGTACATTCGCAAATCCAACACGAATTTCAGCGTCCCAATTGTCATGGAAGAAGAGCAAGAAAGAAGAAGAATAGCTATGTAATACTAATTTTTATTTGTCACTACAGTCTCATGTTCTCTCCCTCCCTCTCTCTCGTAATAATCTACTTCCTACTCCATTGACTAGTGGCGGCTTAGCTTAGCTTTATTTGAGTTTTGTTTTGTTTCAGCGGAGAAGAAGAAGATGGTTTAATTTTTAGGGTTTTAAAAAGTTTATAAAACAATAGCTGCAGCTTTTTAGCATATCTAAACATTTTTAGATGGAAGGTTTTTGCTCTAAACTCTAGTCAAGGCCCAAAGCCAGAGTGTGAATTGTTTTAAAAAGGAAAACATACATACTTTTAGCCCACATTCCCAATTCCCAACCATTTTCATGAATATTTTAGTTTCCAAAATCCTTACAAGTTCCAACTAAAGAACAATTAATATAGAAATTAGAAACTGGAGTCAACAAAATCTATTATTCCCTCCAAAATTTTTATAAATCCCTCCAAAATTCCCAAACTTTATTCTCTACATCTCTTTTTATCTACGTTATTCCTCTTCCTCACTTTATTAGTATTATACAACCAACCATTAAAAATCACCATCAGAATTCACAAAGATCTCATTTGGAAAATAAAGATCAAGAGAAGAACAAGATTTATCCTTCTTAGGAGGAAGACAATATTCAGGGTGCAACTCAAAAAGATACCGAAGTTCCGAACTTGGTGGATGACGCAACAGATGAAGAAGATTCTACTCCTAATACTAGTGGTAAATGCTCCAAAAGCACCACTACTAGTGAAGCAAGCTAAAAGTAAGACAACAAAAAGAAGCATTTGCTAGATGAAGTGATTCATTCTGCGACTCAACCAAAATCAAGCAGGGTAACAAAGAAATGGTCCTATAAATTTTACGAAAAGAGCTTTTCCAGTTCGTACACATACACAGTTATTCATTATCATTTTTTAGGTTGTCCACCAGGAAAGAATGCTGAAATTGCACGCTGCACAGTGTTGCTCACAAATAGGGCTGAATATGAAAGGGTGCAACAGAAAGTATATGAGGCAGAAAAAAAACAAAGGTGTCTTCATAATTGAAATCGTTTACACTTACCAAGCCACAACAACTGTTATGGGGGAGTCCGCTTGAAAATGCTTTCGCAAAGATGGACATAGATCAAGTTTATTTGATGATACTAAGGTGATTATGTGCTAATGGAATTCCATTCATTGTATTGAGAAGTCCTCAATTTCATGAGATGGTTACAGCTATAAACAAGGGACCTCAAGTTACAAGGCTCTTTCTTATGAGAAAGCAAGAACTTCTTTGTCGAATGAGTGCAAAAGAAATGTTGAAAATGATATGGCTAATGTTAAAGCCACTTGGTTTTCTCACGGGGTGTCCATTGTTTCGGACGGATGGACGAATGTCAAACACGTCAAATACCCGTTGATCAACATCATAGTGGTGAATAGTAGTGGAGCAATGTTTTTGTATGCTGATGTTTTAAGGGGTTAGAAAAAACAGGACCAGTTATTGGAAGATACTTGTTGAAGTCAATTGAAGAGGTTGGGCCGCCAAACTTGTTACAAGTTGTCACGGACAAAGCAGCCAGTTGCAAGCTTGCTTGTAAGGAGGTGGTAAAGGTACATAAACATATATTTTGGTTGCCTTGTGTCGTACAAACTCTAAATCTTATGTTTAAAGATTTAGCCGAACAAATTTGTTGGTTCACAAACACTAGCAAAAGAGGAAAACTTATTGTTAAGTATTTTGTGAACCACACTCATGCTTTGGCCATGTTTAGAACTCAATCTATATTGGAGTTGCTAAAAGTGGCAAAGACGAGATTCACCTCGCATAATATTTTGTTGAAGAAACTTACTGATTGTAGAGTAAACATACACATACCACATGCTCTGAGTCGCCTACCAACATACACATACCACAAACCATAAAAGGGAAAACTGTTACTCAACATTCACTTATGAATGCATAAAATATAAATACAGTTTGAAATAGTTGTTTAGGATGAGAAACATTTTTTCTTGGGAAAATATTATTGATTGTTTACTGCAAGTGTAAATTCTAGAAACAAAGAAATAAGGGAGTAGCAAACCTGCAAAGCCATCACTTGCTCCTTGAAATCTTGGAGCCAAATCTAGAGTTTCTCAAACAGTTAGCTCAGCAATATTGATTATCTGTTTGGCTTATGTATGCCGACGTCCATTGTACTCAATAACAAGCATATGCAGATTGTATCTACAAGGAAAAAATAATAATCAATTAACACCCAACACCAAATGAAATAGATTCTAAACTCAATCATTTATTACATTCATAGAATTTACTATCTATGAGAAGATATTAATGACGACCTCGCTTGTTATGTTGCAAACTTTAATGTGTTTGAACCACATAATATCCTGTGTACAATTAATTTTTGATCAAATAATATATCTTAAAAACAAAAAACAAAAAACAACCTAGCACTGAAATGTTCTAGTCACTGAAAACGCAAATGAACGAAAATTCGAGACTGTATCCTTTCCACGTTAGTGACTAAGTACTAGTCAAGTAGTCAAGACTGACTGGTTCCACAGGTTCAATAGGGTAAGTAGGGCCTTTGAACCTGCGTTTGCTACATGCATCCAATACTTCAGGCCAGATGTTAAAGAAATACCATGCAAACAAGGACGCCCAACCAAAGCATCACTGCAGATCAATTCAAGCACGCCACCATCAAGCCATATCAAAAGGTAGAAGAGATTCTAGACAGAAGTATCACTCAAGCACATGATAATTACCATGAAAGTTGAACTTTTAGCATTTGAGTTTATTATTGCCTTTTACTTTCACTTACTGCTTGCAAGCTTATGAGCCCCAAGCGCCCCACATGATCTGAGTCGCCTATGCATGTCCAACTTCACTTACAACATTCACTTTTGCAACTAATCAACCATATGTCTAAATTCTAGACAAAACTGACCAATCTTGCAAGTTATTAACCGTATATTGAAACACTAATAATGAGAAGTGGCAGAACTACATACAATAAAATATGGTGCAATGTACATAAACATTTTTTATTTACTTATTTAATTTCTTGCTTGGTATCGCTTAGAACAATATTGCAACTAGGCAAAAGTTTCTTCCATGGGATAGCAAGATTGATGTCCAAGGAGAAAATAAAAAATTATCTTCCTCACGGTAAGGATTCACAGATATCTAGGATCCATGTGCACAAAATATAATCTGTGTTCTAGTAGACACTAGACAGCTAAATGCTCCCACCAAGCTTAAGCAGGAAAAAACCCCCACCCCCAAGAAAAAGGTCCAAACACACATACAAACAACCACCTTTTAATCACATGCAGATTAAAAAGCTTCATGATATCAGTCGTTGCTAGTGCCAACTCTGCCACAACCAGAGCCTCCTGCTGAGATTCTATCCCTCTAAGCTTAAAGTCTCACGTGTTCTATAATAGAAATAATCTCAAATCACCTTATTCTCATAGACGCATCCCACACTTAACAAACAATACACTATATTCTAGCATACTGAGAATCTATATTCTATATTCTAGCATATTGAGAATCTAACAATAATATAAGCTAATCGGAATAAAATGGTCAGAGCACTTCGGATGGTACAAATATATGCATGTTATAGATATTGAAAAATGTGTTCATCAACAAATAAGTGAAATTTATAAGGAAATTTATTATGTCTTGAAAGATTTAAAGTTTGGAACTAAAGAGTGGGCATGGGCACCTTAAGCATTTAAAGCAAATAAGATACCTTCAACAGTAAATTGCACTGTTCTATTGTGCACTCCATGAAATAAGGGTAAAATGTCAGTTCAATTTGGTGAATTTGTTAAACCATAGAGGAATATCCCCCAGTGATAATCCCCACCCAGCTTGGAGGTCTTCTAAAAAATAAAGTTGGAGGAAGCTTGGATTATATAGCTGTACAGTCGGTCAATCATTTACTGTTTGGTCGTATTTTCATGAGGTATCTGAGTAACATTGGATAAGTCCTGGTCGGGTGGTGGATCTCTTTTCTCAATGTCCAGGTTCATTTTCATCCAGAGGCCAATGTATTTGGAATATGCAATCAGAAAGCCAAAAAAATAAATCGCAACATTTTTGCACAATTATAAGTAGGCTAACCTTTACGTGCCCATCAAGGTTGCCTTCGCAGCAAATTCATCCTAGCAAGAAAGTGGATGTTGGGTTGTTTCTTCGTTATACAAAGCAAACCCGAGTAATTGAGAGAGATGGGAGAGGAGAAGCAGTCGAGAGGAGTTTTTTTTGGGTGATTTAGCTTTAGGTCCCCCAATAATAATAAGGGTATTTGCCGTTTGATTGGATCCAAAGTGTTTCATTTCTTAGCTTTAGGTCCCCTACCGTTAGTTGACCGTTGTTGACCAGGTTTCACTATCCATTGTTGTCTGTCTGGCATCGTGCATTTTCATAATGGCCAAACTACCCCTCGCATGCAAATCTCGTGCCCACACAAAAAAACTCAAAATCCAAATTGAAATTTACTCGACACGTGTCGACATCCTGGCTCCCCGATGCAACGGTTGCTGTAAGATAATAAGAGCTCGACTAAAATAAGCGGGGAAGTTGACAATCAATCTCATACTCCCCCTCTTATTCACTCTGTCAGTTTTCGTTATCTCACCTCTCTTATTCACCTGTCTCTCTTATTCTCTCATCTCTATCATTCTCTCATCTTTGTCACTTCATTAAAGTTGATGGAGCTTGGTGGAGGTTAGAGCTTGGTTGTAGGATTGTGGTCTTTGGAGCTTTTGCTACAGGTATAGTTTTTTTTTCTTGAATTTATGTTTTTGAATGAAGTCATCATTGAATGTTTATGTTATGTATTTAAGGTTTAATATTTAGATTTTTATTTGTTTAATAATAGTTAGGGTTTAATAATGGTTTAAATACAGAAATATGCAACGTATTTAGGTCCTATTAACACTTGTATCAACATAGAATTTTTTTTCACAAATGTATCAATGTACTATGCCTGATTTCACAAAAATAGCAATCCGTTAGTTAAGTGATGATGTGTCTATTTTTTTTTCAATTTCGTTTTTTGCATTTTCCACTTGGCATACCATCTCAGTAGTGCCCAAAACCTACCCATATAACCCGTTTTCATCATCTATTTTACCCATTTTCGAACCCATTTCCCTCTATTTATCTCAAATTAGGGTTCAAAATCAAATTTGTACAAATAAAACAAAATAAAACCAAAAATGGGTGAAGAAGATGGTTTTCATCATCAGATTAGTACTGTTTTAGTTTCTTGAGTGAAGAAGATGGTGAAACGGGTCGATTTTGACCCATTTCAGATCTTGTTGACATGGGGTTTAGAATATGGATGGGAATTTTGTTGGTTTGATTTGGTTTTGAGCCATTTCAGATCTTGTTTGGTTTGATTATGATTGTTTTAGAGTATGATATGGTCTATATGTAAATGGGTTTGAAAATGGGTGAAATAGATGATGAAAATGGGTTATATGGGTAAGTTTCGGGCCCTGCTGAGGTGGTATGCCGAGTGAAAAATACAAAAAAACGAAATTGAAAAAAAATGGACACATCATCACTTAACTGGCGGATCCTAACGGATTGCTATTTTTGTGAAATCGGGCATAGTACATTGATACGTTTGTGAAAAAAAAATCTATGTTGATACAAGTGTTAATAGGACCTAAGTACGTTGCATATTTATGTATTTAAACCTTTAATAATTAGATTATGATTTGTTTCATGGGCACTGTGGAATTAGAAATTAGGGGTTTTTTTTTTTTTTTCTTTTGCAACTGTTTTACCAATTACAAATTGGGGATTTATTGTTTCCATGTGCAATTGATGAAATATTTTATGATTTATGAATTAACAAGTTAGGGATTTTGACTTCAGTGGGTCCAATTGTTAATAAAGTCAATTAATTACTTTGATCATATGGGCCATTGTTTATTGGATTTATGTGATGTACTTTAATTATACTCATACTTTAAGTGTTGAATATGATGTATCACTCATATGTGGCTTTGTTTGTTTGGTTTATGTGATATACAGTCATGTAGTGGGGTAAAAGAACTTTTGTAGTTCATTTGGGATGAGGTCAATCATGGTTTCATAACTGTGCATGACCATAGTGGTGGTAGGAGGAGAAATTTAACATTAGATGGAGATGAGTTGATGTATATAGATTTTATTAAGGATATTGAGGGTTTTATGCCTAAAGGGAAGAAAGTGTCATCTGTGACTTGTATCTTGGCAGGATTTTTGTGCCCACTTGGGACTGACAAACAACTCATGCATATGTGGGAAAACATCATGTTAGAAAATGACTACAAATATCATTTGTTTGTAGCTTATGATGATGTTGTGGGCCTAACTCAAAACTGGGAGAGAACCCAAGTGTGAGGGGGGTAAACCAAAGAAAATATGAGCCCTTCTTTAGGTCAATTTTGGGTGTTCAGTACAAGTCCAATATACCTACTAAGTCCACTTTTAATGTACATGTTGACTCCAAATCCAATGTACCTGTTGAGCCCATATCCAATAAACATGATAACCCCAATCCAATTGTCCAATCTACTGCAGAGAGTTGTGTCAGCCCATTCAAAGTCATTAAAATAGACCCTGATCATTCAACACATAAAGCTATCAACCCTAAATCTAAAAGAGTTTTAGTGGAGGTAGATGGTGTCCAAAAGGTGCTGTTGTGTAGGAAACCAAGAGTTATTAGTGTTGATTCTGATGGTGAAGCAGAGCCAAATTGGGAAGCTAGTGCTGGTTTGAATGATGAGGCTTCTCAAAAATTGAAAGAAGTTGTAGACCATGTGTTGACTGATTGGGCTGATGTTATTGCTACTACACAAGTTTTTGATGAAGGAGCTGATGTGGGAGCTAGATTTGATGTGGGAGACATAGGAAGTTCTGGTGATGAAGCTGATAAGGTTTTTTTGTACGGGTGATTGGTTTGGTCTTACAGTTGATACCAATGCAGGTGTTATTGCTACTACACAAGTTTTTGATGAAGGAGCTGATGTGGGAGCTAGATTTGATGTGGGAGACATAGGAAGTTCTGGTGATGAAGCTGATAAGGTTTTTTTGTATGGGTGATTGGTTTGGTCCTACAGTTGATACCAATGCAGGGTACAATAGTTATGATTCATCTGATGAAGAAGATGAGGATTTTAACCCTGAAGAAAATGTCATGGATGAGGACTCTGAAGGTTTTGTAACTGGTTTGGTTGATGAGGAGAAGCACTTGAATGAAATTGATGAGGGAGACCCTATTGACAGTTTGGGAAAAATAGGTTCAAATTTGTTTGAAAATGAGCAAAATGAAGATGGAGTTAATATTCCCATAGTTGGGCAACTGGTGAAAGGAATGGAGTGGGGAACCATGGAAGAGTGTAGGAAGTTCTTCAAAGCATATGGAATTCAGAATAGATTCAGTTTTAAGCATAAGAAAATTAACAAAAGGAGGTACAAAATCTGGTGTTGTAATAAAGGAACAATGGGAGAGGAGTGTCAGTTTGGTATGCTTGGTGTAGTGCTACACATGATCACCACACTATGCAGATGAGGAAGTTCAATGACACTCACACTTGTGAAGCTGACAAAGATGATAAGTATAGGTAGGCTAGAGCTCCTTGGGTTGTTGATGAGCTGGAAGAATATGTTAGAGATCATCTAAACAGTAAGCCTGTTGATATCTCCAATGAGATTTTTCATAGATATGGGGTAAAGATTTCATACCTCACTGCTTGGAAATCAAAGGTGAGGCTGTTAGAGAGAATTAATGACAATTATGAGCATAGCTACAGCATTGTGAAGGAGTTAAAAAGACAAATTTTGAAAAGAAATGAAGGGAGTAGAGTGAAATGTGTTAGGGACAAAAAATTTCAATTCAAATGATTTTTCCCTGCTTATAAAGCTTCAGTAGATGGTTTTGTTAATGGGTGTAGGCCTATTGTTGGTTTAGATGGTGCTTTTCTGAAGGATAAATATGGTGGTTGTGTTTTAAGTGTTATGGGGTTAGATGCAATGAATGGATTGTTTCCACTTGCAATCTATGTGTGTAGGGGTGAGAACACAAAATCTTGGTGCATGATGTTAGGAATGCTTCAATAATACCTTAAGAAGCACCCAGAACAACTCACTTCCATATCTGACAGACAAAAAGGACTTGTTCATGTTGTGGGGACTAGATTTCCAGATGGCAACCAATGGTATAAGTTGTTTGTGTATTCACTAATTTATCTAATTTCCCTAATTCCTTTATATATTTAGATGTTTGTTTGTGTTTTTGATAGGTTTTGTTTTAGACATATGTACAAAAAATTTAAGAAGGAATTTAAGGGTGACCACTTGATGCAAAGTTGGGGGGTAGGGGGGGGGGGGGGGGAGCATGAGCAATTCATGGAGGCATTGGCAAGTGTTGAGAAGGATGTTGTGGACTGGTTAGAGAGAGAGCCTAGGATAACTTGGGCAAGGTCACATTTTGACCTTATTTCCAAGTGTGATGCAGTTACTAACAACTTTAGTGAATCATTCAATGCATAGATATTGAAAATTAGAGACAAGCCACTGTTACAATTTATAGATAAGTATACCAAAACTGTGATGTCTCTTATACATGAGAGAAGGGTACTTTCTAAGGATATGAAAGAGGGTGACCTTGTAACATCTGTTGCAAAGGTCACTACCAAGCTAGAGATAAAGCATAATAGATATAAGGTTGATGGCTTTGATACCAACAAATATTGTGCTACCAATCCAAAATCTAGGAAACATTTTGTAGTTGATTTAATTGCCAAGACATGCTCTTGTATGGTATGGCAGTTGGGTGGCATACCATGTGTTCATGCTATTGCAGTCATTAGACCTCTAAGGCCAAGTAGAGAATCTTGGAGCAAGTAAGTACAAGTTTAATACTTAAGTCTATACAATGTATTATAAATATGTAATTAACTCATTTCATATATATGTTTGGGTTTATAGATGGTGTAGCCCTTACTTTCATGTTGAGGCATTCAAAGCCACTTATGCTGGTAGTATCTATCCCTTTGGTAATGAGGAAGACTGGGGAATTGAAAGGTTAGTTCTGTTGTGTTATGTTTTATTGGATTATATTTTAATATGACACTTATGTGATCATGTTTTTTTTTGTTACAGTTAAGTTATGAAGATCAATATCTACCACCACTTGTTGAAAGAAAAGCTGGGAGACCAAAAAAACAAAGAATCAGAGATGAAGATGAGGAAAGAGCTAGTAGCACAAGAAAATGCAAATTGTGTAAGCCAGGACATAATCAGAGGACTTGCCCTGAGAGACCTAACAAGCAGTGCAAGAAGAGGAAAAGGAAATCAAAATCAAAATCAAAAGATACAGGTACTATTTATTTTAGTCATGTTTAATAAATTTTTAATTTCATTATCTTAATTATCTTAATTGCTGTATTGTAGGGGATGTAGCTGAAAATGAAGGTCAAGCAGCTCAAGGCCAAGTGCCACCTCAAGCACCTGAAGGCCAAGTGCCAACTATAAGTGGTACTAAAGGTAGTAGAGGTAGAAGGGGTGGTACAGTTAGATCAGCAGAAGTCAGTGAAAGTCAAGTTTCCCAACAAGTCAATGCAAGTCAAGCATCTGAAGAACCATTGAATGAGAGTCAAGCATCTGCAAGACCACCTACAAGGGGTAGTAAAGGTACTAGAAGCTTTAGAGGTGGTCAAAGCAAAGGACGTATGTATAGCTATTTTGAGAATCCAACTTCATATACACATTAGCCTGCTTTAAGAGCCACAAATGAGTCTTCTGTAACTGGTCAAAGTCAGGTATGAACTTCCCTTCCCAATACATTCGTACTAGAGGCACTAGAGGTGGTCAAAGCAGAGGACGTATGTATAGCTATTTTGAGAATCCAACTTCATATACACATCAGCCTACTTCAAGAGCCACAAATGAGTCTTCTATAACTGGTCAAAGTCAAGTATGAACTTCCCTTCCCAATACAAAATGTATTGGGAGACAATTTGGCATATCACAATTTACCTTTTCAAGAAATTGAAATCTTCATACCTTCAACAATACTATAAAAGGATCTCCTTGGGTTCTCTCTCTCACACACACAATCTCAAATGTAGAAGAATAGAGGTAAAGGTAGGGAGCAAGTGAACAAGGGTGAGAATTCTAGAAGGGGTGAGGAATATCCAGATCATCTAATGTCTTGTGTGAGATTTGGATATAATAATATGGCTCGGGAAGAAGTGATGGTTGCTAGAGCCTATGTTGATGAGCATGGTGATGAAGTTTCACATGATGAAGTACTTACTCATGTGATGAAATGGAGAGATGCAAGAGATGCTACTTTGGTGGCTAGGGGACTTCCTACTGCATATCCAGAAGAAATTGAGGAGAAATAGCTTATGCAGGAGTGTTTGGAATTTGAACAAGCTAGGTTAGCTAGGGAGAGAAGCCAATGTTCAACTCAACCTAGACTGGTGGTGCAAGCTTTGATGTGTCCTCAGAGCTATGAAGATTTCAAGAATTCAATGAAGAAGATGATGTTGGTCTTTATTTCTTGGGTTTTCTGTGGTTCTTTATGTATCTGTCTTTATTTATCTTGCTAAGTTTTTGTAAATTAATGTCATTATTGTGTTTGTTTCAACAGTGAACCTGTGACAGATTTAAGAATGCTGCTTTTGCTTATAGGATGTCAGAAATCACAGTGTGATGCTGGGTGCTATGGTTTTGTGTTGAAGTTGTTCTGAGATGGGTGAAGTTGAAGTTGAAGTTGTCAAGTTGAAGTTGTCAATGTTTATGTTTTGGGTTTTTGTGTTGAAGTTGTCAGAAATCAGCTTGTGCTATGAGCTGGGTGCTATATATGTTGGATGTCAGTCAGATGTCATTTTGTGTTTTCCCTTTTGTTTACCCTTTTGTGTTGGGTTTCTTTTGTATTTTATGGTATGTAGTTAACAATGGGAATGACTAGGGCCCGAATGACTATGTAGGTATGACTCTGATTTGGGAATGAATATGTTATTTTGGTCAAGTTGTTTATTGTTGCACAAGTTGTTTATTACTACTCCGTAACATTTTATTGATCACTAGATAACTGACATTCTGACATTAGAGAACTAAACTCCATACATAGCAACTCAGTTGCTCTTTATACAAGAATTAGGGACATGACAACCCTTGCATAACTTACAACCTTCACAGAGCTCATCTTCTTCCTTACACAGGTTACACACTTCTGAGTCAACCTTTTTGTCAAAGTAAATCCATTCCACTCCACTACAACCTTCCCTAGAACACTTGAGGTACTTGAACTGCAAAGTGCCTTCTTTCATATGACATAGTACCACTCTCATAAATCCACAACACCAAGAACGAAGGCAGTGCATGCCAAGATATAGACATGTTGAAGCATAGTGACCTTCGTCATAGCAAAGTTGACAAACCTATTAATCAATGAAAGAACAACAAATGGTCAAAACCAAATCAAATCTGGAAAACAAAAACAACTATGATTGAAAACCCTTGAAAATATTAGCATATAGTCTTTCCATATACACATTAGTTTTGCTTCAAGTCCTTCTACCGCCATTAATGAACATAATATGGAAACTTCAAAAACAAGAACACCTTTGGTGCAGCAACAATAAGAGCTTCACTTCCACCCATGTTGATGCTCAAAAGGAAGAAATTTAACAAAACTTGTGTGTTTAAATGGAGAAATTGAGTACATTCTTATAGAACTAGCTTATGACCGTTGGGGATGGGGTGCTCAACAACTATCTTACATCAACTGTTGGATCAGGGAGCCAGGATATCAACACGTGTCGAGTAAATTTCAATTTGGATTTTGAGTTTTTTTGTGTGGGCACAAGATTTGCATGCGAGGGGTAGTTTGGCCATTATGAAAATGCACGACGCCAGACAGACAACAATGGATGGTGAAACCTGGTCAACAACGATCAACTAACGGTAGGGGGACCTAAAGCTAAGAAATGAAACACTTTGGATCTAACGCAAATACTCCTATTATTGGGGGGACCTAAAGCTAAATCACCTTTTTTTTTAGGACATTGGATCTTACAAGTCCAATGGGCCAAAAATATTTCAGTTCATTTCATTGTGGAAAACCCAACCCAGTCATTCAATTTGGAAAATTGAATTATGTTTGTGACTCAGCTAGCACAGAGAGTAACATACACTTTTTGCTATTCCTATGATAAGAAAGTGGACATCTGCCAAGAGAATCCAAATAAGTTATGCTTTTAAGGGTGTGTTTGTTTAGTGGCAAATGGGGGTGGCAAATAAAATTTTCCCACTAGATGCACAATTTGCCAGTGTTTGGCTGCATTTAAGGGTAATGGCAAACACTATTTGCTATTTGCCGGCAAATGAAATTTTCCCACTAGAAGTGGGAAAATAGAATCAAGCTCCCCCCCTAAACTCTTTTGCCACTCCTTATTTTCCCACTAGGGCAATAATAATTTGCCACCATCTCTTCTCTCTCTCTTTCACAGCCACAACACTTCTATCTGCTCTCCATCTCTCAAGCCCTAGCTCGATCTCAAAAGGTAATCTCTCGCTCTCCTCTCATCTCTTTCTCTTCATCTGCTCTCCTCTCTCACGTTTTTTTTGTTTGTTTGTAACTTTCATAAATTGAAGAAGGTTGAAGAAATTGCATCAGGTACAAATTCGATTGCTTAGATATGTTGGTTTTTTTAGAACTATGATAGCATGCCTATGTATATTACCCCTCAAAAAAGCATAGCTATGTAGCTATTTTAATATGATTAGCAGTTCAGCACTGATCCATTTGGTTTTTTCAATACTTTGATAGAGAGGTTTTAAATATTGAGTTGACCTATGGATCATGGGATGTCAGGCTTTAACGTGTTTTAGGTAATTCTGGGTCCATATAGTGCACACAACACATATAACAGTTCGCCAGCCGTAGAACTCCCTATAACTTTCCTTCCTGCCAGTAGTTCTTTGTATTTACGTTCATTAATTCTGTCATTTTTAGTTTCTACATCGAAGACTCGAATGGATTTGTAGTTTGTACTGTTGTCTTAGATCATTGGTCATTTGTTGTGTGAATCATTGTAGAGTTGTGGTAGTGAATGTCAGCAAAGTTTTGATTGAATATACAAGTTCTTTAATTCGACTCTTAGTTACGCCCGACCCTGTCAGTTGTTTGATCGCCACTTCAAACTTCAAAGTCTATTTGGAAATTAAAACTTAAGCAAATGTGTATCGGGAAAAAATTTACTTTAGCAATTCGAAATTGAGGCTTGTAAAAACTCAGTTTAGGCAATGTTTAGTAAGAAAATCTTTTTTCAGATTAAGAAAAAAACCACAACTTCCATGGATTGCATTCTTATGAGTATTAGGCACTTGAATTTGGAAAGCAAAGGGTAATCTTGAGTAGTAATAGGATTTAATTCGATTCGAGGGACAATAGTAATGGGATTTTATTAGGCACTAAACAAACACACCCTATGTTTATAAATCTTGCAATTAATTATGTTGCTTTAGATATGTTGGTTTTTATTCGATTTTAAGGCTCGATAGTTGATACCACAACTTCCATGGATTGCATTCGATTTTATGAACTGTTTTGGTAAATTATGAACTTGGGTATTTGTATTCGATTTTATTCGTTTTTTCTATTTACATCTGTTTTGGGTATTTGTATTTACATCTGTTATGAACTTGGTCATGTCTCTCGTGACATTATGTATGATACCAATAGTCAACCACCATAAAGGCTTATGTTTGTTAAGTCTCTATATCTTTGTTTTAATATAAAAATTAGATTTTTAGTTCAATTATGCTTGAAATTTACTAGATATTAAGAGCACAAATGCCTTGAATACTAGATTTGTTTTAGAGGGTTTTATGTGTCATTCACCGCATAAATGCCTCGAATATTATTTGTTTCAAACTAGGTATGGCAAGTGGTGGTGTTAATCCAATGCGTGGTAATTCCCGAGTTACATGGAATGCCAATATGGAAGCGATCTTGATTGAGGTGTTGTTGGAGGAGGCTTCTAGTGGGAGAAGGAACAATTGTATTGCCATTAATGGGTGGACGACAGCGAGCTTGAATCGAATTGCTAATGAAATAAATCGACGACTAAATATGACTCTTGTATCTGACAATGTCCGATCAAAGTTAAAAATAATGAAGAAAGATGGGACACTTGACCAAGCAGGGTTGTGAGGCTTTGGTCTATCTTGGGGTGGTCATGTTTTGAAAATAAAACTTGTTTGTATTTGGGAGTGCTAATTTATTTTAGATATTACTATCTTGGGTGCAGTTGATGGTAATGTGTTATGAACTTATGAACTTATGAACTCTGTCTCTTGTGTTTTGGGACTGTGTTCGTTATGAACTCGTTACTTCTGTCTCTTTTGAAAATATTTTGAATTTGTTTGTGTGTGCTAGTGGAGGTGCTGAGTATGCTGAAATTAATATGTCTTTAATTGTTAATAATCATGCCAAATATTTTCATAGATCATATTGTGAAATCTATATAACTTTAAGAATGATAACTGTAAAATGATTAGTTTACCTACGAAATGAACTACGAATCCACAACGTAAGTAAACTAAACTTAACTACTTTTACGTGTCTATATCAAAGCTTCTACTCTCCCAATGCGAATTGCACTAAATGGAGTACGAAGTTCGTTCCACTCCTAGTTCCCTAGCACTACGATGAAACTAAAATGAGTCTACGTTGAATTTAACTACGAATACTATGGAAATATGCTTGGTTTTGAATCTAGATAAAGGATTAGAGGGGAATTGAATCCACCTCGAATCCAACTTAATAACCTAGTATAGATTCTTGTATCTCGATTCTCACGCTCTTACGGCAAGAAATTCGAAGTTCTAATCCCTAGTGTTCATGGCATTTCTACCGAGTACTAACTAGCATGTGAAATCGCCCACCCATTCTCATGGCTTAAACACGACTTTCTAGAGTGGAATAGAATCTACAAACAATTCTACACTAACAATTAAGTTTTCATCAAGGCTTCATCAACCCCTCTAATGGAGGTTTTAGCCTTGATTCATTAAACTAACATTTCCCATTGAATCTAAACTAAACATAATATAAAGATTCTAACTTTATGAAATTTAACTAATCTAAATTAAACAATAACAAAAATCTAATTAACAACTAAGCATTGAATAACAAGTAGTAAATGAAATTAGATCTAACAATTGTAATTGACAAATCGAAATTGAATCAAGAACAACTATTTTATTATCTAATTCAAGGGATAACAATCATTCAATACTAAATTTAAAACAAGAATAAAACTAATTACTTTAATATAAAAACTAGATCTAGAACTAAGGTTTAATGGAGGCTAACTAATCTAATTTATTTTCTAACCTAACTATCTACCATTAACAATGAACTAAGCTTTTGTTTTTTATACATCCAGATCCAAAAATCGTGCATGGGCTTGGAGCCATGGGTTGGGCTGCAGAGAATCGCCCAAAACCCAATTCTTTTCAAATTCAAAAGGCCTCTTCAGCTGCAGTTGACTTCCACAGACTTTTCGTCCACTTCTGCTCCTCTGATTGGGTCAAGGCTTGACCATTACAAAGCTCTTTCCGAGCCGGTCGTTTTGACATAAGGTATGCCCAATTCGAGGTCTGAGTCCAAAGATACGGCTTTCGAAGTTCTCACGACTTTTGCCCTCAGATCTCGCTAAAGTGGTACATTTCTGCACATAATGGACTTTGAAGCCCGAAATGCATAAAAACGCGTAATCGTGTTAACTCTTACTTATTATTCACATAATTGGTCTAACAAGATGATTATTAAGGGGTTAAAACTACAGTTTTGGGCTCTTATCAAACCACCCCCAAACAAAGATTTTGCTTGTCCTCAAGCAAATATGAGAAATTAGAATAAGTGACCAAAAATGGAGTTCTAACTACTCTCGTTTCACTGAGTGCGATTGCATTGACCATATGCAACAAGGCCTTTAAACCACTAGAATTCCCTAGTGGACGAAGTTATAGCCTCGTGAGAGTTTTCCAAAGGAAGGTACTCACAAACTTCATCTATACTACAACGACTAAGAAAATAAAACTATTGTTTCCTTTATTCATGCTCAACTATCTATACATCTCTAGCAATTACACAAGAATAACCACCAAAACCCTAAGTTAATATATGCATAATAATCAATCATCTACAATAAACATATATACAATGAGTAATACTATGAAATGTAATAGCAGTGTCCGTTTCTGAAAACTTCTGAATAAATGGCCCCAAGTAGGTCCTCACATAAAATGTCAAGACAAAACCACTCTGATTTTTCCACTCAAGTTTCACACTCCAAAGCAGCAGTGGGCACACTTTACCTTACAATCTCAATGACAACAAGGAAGTTCGGTCGATCAAACACATCCGCCACTTACTATCACACTAACCTATTCCTAATCGAGCTAGAGGTCTTTATTAGGTGTTATGGGGATTAGGAGATGGTTTAAGAAGGAAGGAAATGGATATTCTAGAGGACAAGTCCGAGATAATAGAGTCTTCATATTATGTAACTAGAGAAAACCTTGTTATTTACTTTTGCTTCTACACTTTGTTTCCATCCTTAGCCATATTTTTTTTTTTTTCTTTGGCCTTTGACTCCCTTTTATTCTATTTTTTTGAGTTTTTTTTTATTTTTTTTTTTTTTTTTTTTTTTTTTTTTTTTTTTTTTTTTTCTCTTTGGATGGAAACTTCTTTTTCTTTTATTTTCTCAAGCAACTAACTAATTTTTGTTTACACGTGTTTTTCTCTTCTTCTTCTTCCTCATTCTATTCTCGGACTTATTCTAAATCGGGTAGGTTGATTTTTTTTTTTGTTTTGTTTTTGTAACAGGTAAAGGAATTGTGGTTTATGGAAGGCTAAAGAAAGGCTCGGAGAGGGGCTTAATTAGCGGAAAATAATTCATAGGTTTGAATTTCTCGCTATATCGATCCAAAGAGGGCCTAAATTCTCGCTTAGGATATGGTTTAGGGATCAAGCAAGTGGACGGTGATTTCTCTATCCAGATTTTACTTCTCCCTTGTGTCATTTCTCAAATGTTTCCTCATATAAGGCTTTTAGGCTATATTCTCACAGGATTTGTAGAATAAGTACTCTAGCCTAGATTTCAAAACTTATCGCTAACAATCATAGATACTCATGTAATAAATTTATAGATAGATGCAAAGATTATTACCTACATATTAACCTAAGTTTCTAACAATTATTCTCGATGCAAATGCCTACGTTGAGACTTCTAGATTGTTAAGAGCATGGAGAAAGAAAACAATACCAATATTCCTAAGTGTATAGCATACTTTTTTATTTATATTTTTGAATTTTTGAAATTTTAACTAGAAAACAAGTGCACATTATACATATCTATATCCTAACAGATGTCTTAATTACACGTGTTTCTATGCCCCCAAACAAGAAGCATGCTTTGTCCTCAAAGCATTTAAATAAAAAGGGTAGAAAAATACCATGGAAATGCGGAAATTCGGAACATCTGCAAAACAAGGTTAGAATATACTAATATAGGAAATAATAAAAAAGCCGACGAACTCTATAAGAGTTCCACCCATTATGGGGTTAATGCGTAATTAAATTGCTTGGGACATAAGCGCACACTAACGTAAACTAAAACTTACCTCCACTCTCGACATGCATATTATCTACCCAATAGCATCATGGGTCTTGTATTTCAGCCGGGCATGGCAAGTCCAAGAACAATTGCTAGCAAGACCCATAAGCGTTCCTAGCCTACGTGTGTGATCACCTCAAAACCAAGCACCATAAGTAGTGCTTTGGAACAAATCTTTGAAAGACTGTTCCGGTATTATTATAGGAGATGTCATCTCAACATTACGCCTCGAATAGCTATGAATGATCCGAAACTACCCGTGAAAAACGGAATTTTTCGTCCACGAAGTCGTATGCCGAGTCGCTCTGAAATTTTAGAATTTTAGTTTTTAGCGCCGGTCGCTTTAACTTGCTAGCGCCGCTTCTAGGTCCAGAGATGAGGGCGGTCGCTACCAGCTTGAAATGGCGCCGGCCTCGAGCAAAATTCAGAACAAAATATATACAGAAGAGTGAAAGCCCCTCCCCAGGATGAAGAAAGCCCGAGTCACTGAAAATTGAAAATTGAGACGAAAACGGGAGTGAAAGGTGAGTGATGGAAGTTAGGTGTAGTGTAGGTTGTGAGTGTAGAATGAATGAAGTTTATATAAAATCATGCCGAATAGATAACACCACCCCCAAACAGTTTGGGAAGGTGGGATCAACATTAACTAATCACGATAATGAAAATAACGACATTATATTCATATTGTCATTCAAACAACATTTCACTACAAAAGTCAAAATGAACTACGGAATTTTAACAACGTAATATCCTATCTACTAAAAATAATAAAAGACAACATCAAAACAACATACAAGGAGAAATCTAGCTACTCTTCAAGGGAGCGAGGTGGGGTAAGAATAGGAATTTAAGTGATCAAGAATGGAAAAACTAAACACTTATTTCCCCAAACAAATTTTTGAAAACAGTTTGTAAAAATTTGTTTTAAAACGGGGGTCTTTTAACGTCAGATTCCCGAGACTTGCTAGATTACTATTTTTATATATCTTTAAACTTTTTTACTTTTTATGAATTAGGTTTAATATAAAGGAAAACAATAAGCAGTAAAGACATAATTCACACCATAGAGAAACATGACTCAACAACCGAGAAAACATGCAAGAGTGGAAAACGGAATTATGTGAACGTGGACTTAGGATCCGGTACTTACAGCCACACACCCATAGGGAGGGCCCGTTACCTGAATGGTGCACTCAATAATATATTGAAATGAAAGGAAGTGCACCAAACACACAAAAATTGAGTCGCTTTATAGTCGATACTCGAGACTTTATCTAAACATATGTATGAACATGCAGTTTATCATATATCAACAACCTAAATAGTTGTGGATCATTCCATAAATAAATATCACAAAGAAACATATCCAAACACAATCAAGCACCAAGATTTCCTAGGACACAGCCTAGTGGAATGAAAGCTGCCGGATAGACCTATAACATAACCGAAAGCATACACCTTTGGTTTCATCTTTGAACGAGAGGGTGTCCTAGTGAATAAATGTGGAAAAGTGAATGGTTGTGGAAGATATCGTGGATTGGGATAAGTTTTAGAGAAAAGCATGGAAAAATGAGGATGTGGGTTTAGCACAAAACTCATTCATGGTGTAGTTAGGGACCGCCTCAAGTCCCGAAAATGAAAGTGTCAAGTGGTTTATCCTTGGGAAGTATTTGTTTACTAGGTGGATTTAAAAAATCATGAAGCACGGGAGAAACTAAAGGATCGAAAGTGCAAACTCGAGGTTCCTTTGAAAAGGTGGAGGGTGGGGAATATTGGTGATGGAAGGTGAATGATTCTCAGCTAAGCGCCTCAAGTCCATATCATCGAAATCTTGATATATGCAAGACATTCCTCAATAGGTGGGTCAAAAGGATCACCGATAAAGATTGAAAAATTCATCTTCCGGCCATAGCATCAAGGGATGAATGGTTGTTGGCAAGGGGACTCGCTGTGGTAAAGAAGTGGTGCAAAAGAGTTGCGGAATTCTTCTTCGATTTCGCCTACTACCGTGGAGTCATTGTTAAAGTCGGAATTTCCGGCGAAAGGAATTTGTTAAAATTTGCTTTCTCCGAAACATGTTTTTGAAGTAATCTTGAGCTAAGCTCTCGATCATGCTAACCTCTCCATTTGTAGGTGAATCGATATCGTGGTCCTCGCTTTGAAAACATTTACCTCAACGTAAAAGATGGCCAAAGGACAAGGACATCGAACCATCGCGGCAGCTTTATGAGCCGCTGGCAGAGCCAAGAAGGGACGCCCTAAAATGATAGGTACAGAGTCGTTAGTGACTTCGTGGTCGAGGATAACGGTCGGCCGGTAGTAAAAATTTTGACTTTAACCAAAGACGCTTTCAACCACACCCTTAGGATACTTAATAGACCGGGTCACCTAATTGCAACGCCATTTTAGTAGGTTGCATCTCCTCTAGACCTATTTGTTTATACAAATAAAATGGGAGTAAGTTAACACTAGCCCCCGTGTCTAATAAATAAGGGTCGTCGTGTGAGAGAATCTCCTAAGGTGCATTGTAAAGAGAGATCTACCAGTGGTCCTTGTACTTAACAATTCCATTATTTTCGATAAATTGGGAATTGTTCTCATAAAAGGCGCCTTTTGGTATATTGGTCTTACGCCTAGTAGTACACAACTCCTTAAGAAACTTAGCATGGTGTGGTAGTTTTTAATAGCTTCGAGAAAGGGAAGGTTTATAGTTAGATTTTTGAAAACGCTCCTAATCTCCTCATAATTTGTATCCCTAGTTAACATGGCTAATTTTTGGGGAAACGGTGTTTTCTCTCTATAATTAGCATATGAATCAACAGGATGTTTAACCTTGGCTTTTTGTTTCTTAGGTTGTGGTTTAACCGGGTACCTCTACGGTTGTAGGCTCTTCAGCTTTCTATTTCGCATCTAGTTCGATATCCGTTGTAGGAGTATCATGGGGTAACTATAGGCATAGTTACTTTGTTATCAACCACTCTTCCGTAATCCGGAGAGGTGGTGATGGCATTTAGCTCACCTACGCTTGTAGTTTCCGCATTCAGTATTACCGCTACCTCAAAAGGCGTGGTTTGCGCTCTAGGGGTTGGGTATCGCTTGGCCCGAAACACGCCTTTTGGTTGGGCTTTCTCTTGGGCTAACCGTTGGTTTAAATTATTAACGATTGTAGAATGTGTTGGTTAGATTGAGCCATGGTTTGGAAAAGTTGTTGGCTCACTTGTATGAAGGTGTCAAGACGATCCGGGTTGTGTGGGTGTAATAGTCACGGTGGTGTGGACTGAACTATGTCGCTGATTATTTATAGGCGGATTGTGATAGTTATTATTTACCTAACGATACCTTTATTAGCATTATAATTATTATAACTATATTGACCTTTGTGCTTGACCTTGTCGAGGTTGTGGCTTGGTTGTTATAATTATTATAATTACCCCCGACTCGCCCTTGTCCCCGAGGAGCTTGGTTATAACCGTGTGTTGGCCTAACATGTTGATTATTGTACCACGAAGGTGTGACTTGTTGGTTATTTCTCCAACCGGTTGGGATTTTGTCTCCAAGGGCGCTTAGGTTCACTATTAATGGAACAAGAATGTTCATAGGCTATAGGACAAAGGGAGTCGATGCTCGTGACTCCAAATGTAAACTACATGGATTTGAATTTACATTCATGACGGGGATAGGCTTTTGTTGTACGTAAAATGGCCTCAACCTTTTAGTTAGAGATTCGATTAAATTTTTAAGTTCTAGATCGGGTTTAACCTCAAACATACCGGTAGCCTTAATCGTAAAGAAGAACTAGCGAGCGGGAGTAATCGCTACTACCCCCAGTTGTTATTTCGCTTAGTTTGATCCTCTAAAATTTGTAAGCCCTCATTGGCTCCTTTACTTAGGAAACTACCCCCATTCATTATGTCAAGGACTTCTTTATGGTGGTGTAGAAGTCCTTTGAAAAGGCACAACTAACGTGTCTTTTAGCTAAGTTATGGTGTGGACACTCTATAAGCGATCGGTGAAACGATTCCAAGCCTCGTAAAATGATTCATGAGGATTTTGTCGGAAGAAATGAATCTTGGAAAGCATTTCATCCGCCTTTAAAGTGGGTAAAAATGTTCCATAAACAAATAAACAAGTTTGGCCCACGAAGTCCATAAATTAGGGCGCCAGGCGCTTAACCAAGACGCCGCCTTTATCGGCTAAGGTGAAGGGAATACCCTTAGTTTAATCTGCTCCGCACCAACCGTAGGATGGTGGAATGTTGTAAGGACTTGTTCAATCCTACGATGTGTTGGTAAGGTTTTTCATGGTCTAGACCATGGAAAACGGGTAACAATTAAATATGTTTGGGGAATTCAAAAATCCCGTTGGTCCGCTAGAACGATGCAAGATTTAGGGCTATCGCCAAAGCTTTATAAAAAAGTCGAGAGAGAGTCTCTCTTTCTTCACCATAATATCGGGTGTAGTGTGTGAAATTCTAGATAGGCGTGTTGTATTTATTTCTACCAAAAACAAGCCCGATTATACTAGAATTAAAACTCCTCCGACGTAAGATGCGAGGAGTGGAAGAAGGAGTACTGAATGCCTCCTTGCTACGCGTTTGAATAGCGCCTTGTTTACGCGTGTTCAGTGTATATAAGAGATTAGAACACCGAAAACTTGACAACTCGAAGTTCGAATCAAACCTCGTGGAAATCCGAAATTTCAGCTAAAGGCTGGCGCCTTATCTTGGCAGCGGGCGCTTCAAGGCAAAGTCGAAGCTCCATAAAGATAGCTGGTCGGCTCTCTTTTTGGCGCTGGGCGCGGCCTTTCGATGTATAAGTTTGAAAGTCCAGTAAAGATAGCTGGTCGCGCCTCTTTTTGCTGGCCGCTTATATAAGTATAAGAAAGTCCAAGAAGATAGCTGGTCGCTCTCTTTGTGGCCGAAGCCAAGGCTTTTTCGCGAATTTTTCCAAAATTTTCCAAACGGCAAACCACAAAGATGAATCAAACAAGGGTGGGTGGGTGAAATGGGACTTAAAAATTACTAATTCTATTATGAAAACAATGCTAAAGTGCAACTAAGACGGCAGCCGGCCATTTGATAATCAGAAATGATTAGTTTACCTACTTAAATGAACTACGAATCCACAACGTAAGTAAACTAAACTTAACTACTTTTACGTGTCTATATCAAAGCTTCTACTCTCCCAATGCGAATTGCACTAAATGGAGTACGAAGTTCGTTCCACTCCTAGTTCCCTAGCATGGATTGTTTTCTAAGTCTAACTAGTCGCTCTTAAGTCAATGAGAGCTTTACTGAAGGGTGTTATACTCACGATGAAACTAAAATGAGTCTACGTTGAATTTAACTACTTAATACTATGGAAATATACTTGGTTTTGAATCTAGATAAAGGATTAGAGGGGAATTGAATCCACCTCGAATCCAACTTAATAACCTAGTATAGATTCTTGTATCTCGATTCTCACGCTTCTTCGGCAAGAAATTCGAAGTTCTAATCCCTAGTGTTCATGGCATTTCTACCGAAAGTACTAACTAGCATGTGAAATCGCCCACCCATTCTCATGGCTTAAACACGACTTTCTAGAGTGGAATAGAATCTACAAACAATTCTACACTAACAATTAAGTTTTCATCAAGGCTTCATCAACCCCTCTAATGGAGGTTTTAGCCTTGATTCATTAAACTAACATTTCCCATTGAATCTAAACTAAACATAATATAAAGATTCTAACTTTATGAAATTTAACTAATCTAAATTAAACAATAACAAAAAAAATCTAATTAACAACTAAGCATTGAATAACAAGTAGTAAATGAAATTAGATCTAACAATTGTAATTGACAAATCGAAATTGAATCAAGAACAACTATTTTATTATCTAATTCAAGGGATAACAATCATTCAATACTAAATTTAAAACAAGAATAAAACTAATTACTTTAATATAAAAACTAGATCTAGAACTAAGGTTTAATGGAGGCTAACTAATCTAATTTATTTTCTAACCTAACTATCTACCATTAACAATGAACTAAGCTTTTGTTTTTTATACATCCAGATCCAAAAATCGTGCATGGGCTTGGAGCCATGGGTTGGGCCGAGAATCGCCCCCAAAACCCATTCTTTTCAAATTCAAAAGGCCTCTTCAGCTGCAGTTGACTTCCACAGACTTTTCGTCCACTTCTGCTCCTCTGATTGGGTCAAGGCTTGGACCATTACAAAGCTCTTTCCGAGCCGGTCGTTTTGACATAAGGTATGCCCAATTCGAGGTCTGAGTCCAAAGATACGGCTTCGGAAGTTCTCACGACTTTTGCTCCTCAGATCTCGCTAAAGTGGTACATTTTTCACATATAATGGACTTTGAAGCCCGAAATGCATAAAAACGCGTAATCGGTGTTAACTCTTACTTATTATTCACATAATTGGTCTAACAGTATGATTATTAAGGGGTTAAAACTACAGTTTTGGGCTCTTATCAAAGAACGTTGATATATGATTTTGTATATGTGGATATTGGACACTCAATTAATAATTTGTATACCTTATTAATTTTTTATTTTTTGAGGTATTGTAGAATAATGATCGAACGTGAGCGTAGGTTAGTGGCATTTCTAATTATAATTATGGGTGCCCATATGATGATGACATGGTGGTATAGGAGAAGGTATATGGGGAGGTATAAGCCTAGGCGTAGGGCTCCACCAACTCTTACTAGAGCTCCTCGTACGAATTATGATCAAGTGCGGAGAATTGTTTTGCATAAGATGTATACAACCACTGACCGATTCTGCCATGATCAGTTGAGGATGAGACGGTCAGTGTTTTGTTGATTGTGCAATCGTTTGCGTGGTCATGGCCTAGCCGATAGCAGACATGTTACGGTGGAAGAGCAAGTGGCCCTATTTCTCAACACGGTTGGGCATGATATGCGCAATCGGAATGAAACATTTCAATTCTTCCGCTCGAGAAACAAAGATAATCCGCTATTTCCATGTTGTGTTGGCTACAATCCTTCGCCTATTCGTAGAGAGTTAGTAAGAAATGCTACGGCGAGAACTCTCCTCGAAAAAGTGTTCCAACACACATCATTGGCATTGCTATTTTAAGGTGAGTCAACTTTTGGAAAATTTGTTAGGATCATTTTGATTACAAGGTTTGATAGTTTAGTCAATCTTAATCAAGTTTTTTTATGTTAGGATGCGGTGGGTGCGGTTGATGGTACACACTTTCAAATTAATTTACCATTGGCGCAACAGGCTAGGTATCGTAATAGGAAAGGTCAAGTCACCCAAAATGTGTTGGTAGCTTGCACATTTGACATGAGATTCACATACGTGCTTTGCGGGGGGGAGGGATCCTACCATGATGGAAGGTTATTAAGAGTACGTTGTCTCGTCCGGGCCATAAACTTACTATTCCAAATGGTAAGTACTATCTTCTTGGATCTTTGGGTTAAGCTTTAGTGCCAAGGTTTCTCACGCCTTCTTGTGGTGTCGCGGTATCATCTTAGAGAGATAGGTGAAGTTCAACCTGAAAAATCATAAAGAACAATATAATTTTCACCATTCGTCCTTGCGAACTGTTGTTGAAAGGACAATCAGTATCTTGAAGAAGCGATTTGCTTATCTAAGGCATCCAGCTTTCCACGACCCCACGACACACACAAAGGTAATCGTTGCATGTTGTGCATTGCATAATTTTTTGCGAGAAGAATATCCTAGCAGTACTTTAAGTGATGAGGAGGAAGAGGATGACAACACTCTTAATGATCCAAATATGAATATTGATATGCAACCAGCCACTAGGTGGACTAATTTTAGGGATGAGTTGTCAATTGCAATGCGGCCTGGGAAGAAAACGATGTGGAGTAATCGTGGTTAAGATTGTGTAATAAACATTATGATTTTAGTAGGGTGTTTTTGTAATAGACATTATGACTTTATTATGGTGTTCTTGTTTTGTTGGATAATGGTTTAACTACTTATAATATTTTATTGTCTCGGCCTTCTTCTACGGCTTTGTACTTTTATTAATATGTAATATTGTTTATTGGTTATGTTTGTTTGCTATGTTTATCGTTGGTTCATTGCTTCAAACTAGGTATGGTAGGTGGTGTGAGTACTCCTTTAAATGGTGTTGACAATAGAAAACAGAAGAGATCAACCCAAATTAGATGGTTTCCCAACATGGAAACCATTTTGGTAAAGGTATTGTAAGAGGAGTTAGCTAATGGGGGCAGGAGGGCTGATAATGGGTGGAGGAAAGAAAGCTTGAAGCGTACTGCTGATGAAATCAATTCTCGACTTGGCATGAATCGTGTATCTGACAATGTAAGATCAAGGTTGAAAACAATAAAGGCTGCTTGGTTAGTTTCCAAACATGCAGTCGATGCTAGTGGGTTTGGTTTAGCTTTCAACAAAGAAACCAAGAGAATTGATGCGGATGATAATGCATGGGAGAGTTACATAAAGGTAATAAAATATTTTATATATATTTTCTTTGTAAATTTTTGGGGTGTCATATTGATTGATATATTGTAGGATATAGGCTCATCCTGGGGCAAGTAGTTTTAAGCAGAAGATGTTTCCTTTCTATGATGAATGTTGTATTCTTTTTGGGAATGACCATGCAACTAGAGAAGGGGGTAATACTGGGTTCGATGATATGGAAACAGATTCGAGAGGTTAGCTGATTTTGAAGTAAATAGAGTTGATTTTTGTGCATCTAACTTGTTATGAAATTAACTTTTTGTTTCTATAACTTGTTTAGATAATATTGAGGAAACCCAAGGAGGTGGGGTGATGCACCCGGTTCCGAGAGCCGAAGGCGATGGTGCTTTGCTACTTCTCAAACCGAGAGTGCTTTCGAATACCACTACACTTACCGCCAAGAAATCTAGGTAGTCTCGGTTCTTTGAGGATATACCCGAACCCCCTTCGTTTAAGGTGTTCACTGATGCGGTAGTTGAATTAGCCAAGGCCTTGAAACCACCAGAACCTGTACCAGTAGTAGTTGCCCCAAAGCTAATAGAATTGTTGAAGGATGCTTTGCATTCTCTTTTGGATATGAATCTGGAACTTTACCTAAGGTCACTTGACTTGCTGGCAGTTGATTTGCCACTAATGGAGGTCTTCTTGGGCCTTGAAGAGGATATCAAGGCTGCTTGGCTGTTTAGGAAGCTACACTAGGGGTGATAATTTGGCCCTCCGACCCTCAACCCGGCCCGACCCGACCCTCAAAAATGCGCGTCAAAACCCTCAAAAGTTGGCCCTCACAGATTTGAGGGCGGCCGTCCCGCCTCATGCTTGTTAGAGGGCTGGCTAGGTCTAGGTTCGAGCATAGGCCCGCCCAAGATTTGGCCCTTCCAGGCCCTCACTTGGCCCTCAGTTTTTTTTTTTTTTTTTCGATAAGATATATTTTATTTTTTTACATTATATATGTAGGGTACCACAATTATCTCTATTTGAACTAAATATTTTCACTACAAATGATGTTTAATAATAGTAGTTTACCACATATCATATGGGGTATTTTGTAATTTGAGTAAAAGAGGTCAAATATAAAACGAAAAGTGAACTATGATTATTTTGTGTAAACCCAAAATAGGAGTGATAATTTATGTATTATAATATATATTTATGTATTATACTATAATTATCTAAATTGTATAAAAAAATCATTAAATTTGTTTTCAATAGGGAATAAATTATAACATAATATAATATATGCACTTTTGTAATTGATTTAATGATATGTATATAAGTCATACATAAAGCAAATCCAACCTAACAACATAGTTAAGTATGAAAAATGTAGATGTTTTAAGAATATCATCTCTTCCACCATCTCTATCTATTTTTTTTCTAAAAATATAAGAATTAGTTTTGTATACTTATATACATATCATTAAATCAATTTAAAAAAAAATCACAAAAAAAATAGTAAATTAGTGAAGTATAATTAGACCGGGCCCAACCCGGCCCTCATTTGGCCCTAAAAAATGAGGGTCGAGGGGCGGGTTAAGGGCTTGAGTTTTCATGCTTGACCCTACTCGACCCGACCCTCAATATCAAATAGGGGCGGGCTGACCCGGCCCTCAATCATGAGGGCTTTTATGGTTTGAGGGGCGGGCTAGCCCGGCCCGGCCCTCAATCATGAGGGCTTTTATGGTTTGAGGGGCGGGCTAGCCCGGCCTGGCCCTTTTATCACCCCTAAGCTACACTAAGCAGGTCTCTGAGCAGAAGATGTTTCTAAGGTTTTACGTTGGCAAGTTGCAACTTTAATAAGTTTTTATTTATGTCCTACATGCATCTATTTGATTTGTAAGACCAAGTGTGAGTTTAGCTGGATATTTTGTATTGAGGTACAAGTGTTGGATTATTGGATTTAATTCTCCTTACTGTTAGTGGTATGATTATATATGACATCTGTTTTGGCACTTTCTCTTATTTTGCGGCTTTACATTTTTGGGCTTTGTTTCTAGTTCTTGTTTTCAACAACTACTTTATTTCATTTGTCAGTTTAGTTGTTGTCAATTGCTACTGGTGCTGGCGGTGGTGGGTTGAGTGTGTTGTGTATGCAGAGTGCTGAGTGCTGATTCTAGATGAGTGCTGAGTGTGCAGAGTGATGAGTATGTTGTGTGTGCTGAGTGTGTAGAGTGTGCTGAGATTGTGTTAAGTGTAGAGAGTGTCTTTGTGTGTCTTTGAGCCGAAAGTGTGCCGTGTCGAAAGTCTCTTGAGTGTCAGAGTGTGCGAGAGTGTGTCTTTGAAAAGCGAGAGAGTTTGTTGTGTGTGTGCAGAGTGTGGTGAGTGCAGAGAGTGTGTTGTGTGTGTGCAGAGTGTACTGAGTGCAGAGAGTATGTTGTGAGTGCTGAGTTAGATGAGTGTTGAGTGTCCAGAGTGCAGAGTGCTGAAGTTAGATGAGTGCTAAGTGCAGAGAGTGTGTTGAGTGTTGAGAGTGTTATGAGTGCAGAGAGTGTGCTGAGTCAGGAGTTATTTGATCCATGAGATAACTCCTACAGTTAGGACAGAACCAGTTTGAAACAGAACTTTGGACCTTGTTACTGTTGGTTTCATTATCAGGTAGGGTTTTTGAGACTTGGCTATTAAAGTTGTTGGAGAGAAGTGATGTCATTGAAGTGGAAGAGTGAGAGAAGTGGAGTTTTTTTCTTCTTGTTTTCTTTTATAGCCAAACAAAGGAATCATTCTCTTGGGCACAGAGGGCGAATAGGTAGGCTTGTTCTTTACCTTATCGAATATGTTATTGCAAATTCTTCTCTATTGGACTGATCTCTAGCAAGATTTTTCTTCATATCTAGAATGCGACTGAAAGGTTTATCATTGCTACATTGTTACGTTGGGTTGAATTAATAATGCATATGTTGTGACTTTCTGGGAGATGCTAGTCCGGTATGACTAGTAACTAGTTTAGCAGTTAAACTCATTTTGATTCTTTCTTCTTTCATTCAATCAACACATCACACGTACTTGACATCTTTATTTTCTCATGTTCCCATTTTTCAGACTAATTATTCGAGATTGAATAAGACTTATTTTGACTCAAAGGAAAATGCACTTTTGTTGGTCTTACTTCTTGGCTCCTGGCATCAATATTTCTTGAATGCACCAATACACATCGCATCTTTCTTCTTGAGACTTTTGAAGTTTTCAATAGAGATGGGGTAATGATTATCGAAAAAAAAAGAGTAGAGATGGGGTAATTAATGTTGAATCTCGTACATCTTGAGACAGAGACCATGCATTTATATGATATGTGTACAGAAATCACAAGAACTAGTATCAGATACATAATATTATCCAAGAAGTACAGAAACTTGACTCAAATGTGTTTACGAGGTTGCTGGCCAAACCCACATTCTTTTACCTTCTTTTTTGCAGCTTGTGCTTCCTTTTTGTCACGGCAACAAGGGCAAATGGTTCATACACAGTTTTTTAAATTGTGTTTTGAGTATGACCCTTATGCATTGACAACGTTAGTTGATATGTATGCAAAATGGTTCATACACAGTTTTTTAAATTGGGTTTTGAGTATGACCCTTATCCATGAGAACTAGTCTTGGCACTAGCAGCTTGATCCACAGACACACTCAAAGATCACTCGGTCATTTGGTTCCAAATCTTGTCCATTCCGAAATTGAGTTACCCAACCATCCAAGCTGACAGAAGTAATTTAATTTATGATAGAAGTAATTTTCTGACAGAGTTAGCTCCTCCACTGTCTTCTCTATTTCTATGGATGCGGACACAGCTTCCTCTGATATCATATTTAGCATATATAGCAAGTGACCACTTATATCATATTTAGCATATTTAGCAAGTGACCACTAATATAATATATAGTTGTGTTTGTTTATTTTATGCATGTGGCCTGTATTATTTTATATATATAATTGTTTTCTATGGCCTTTTGTATGTTGTAAAAATAATTGTATGTTCTATGGCCATTTTCTAATATGATGACAGGAATGGGAAAACCTGTGTGTTACGTAGTACTCAAGGGAAAGAGTCGCGGAGTGTACACAAATTGGGATGACTGTAAAGCCCAGGTGAATGGTCATAGTAACGCAGATTACTATGGATGTAAGTCCGTAGAAGAAGCTGAACATAGATTGGTCACTCACCTTCAACGTAAGAGGTCTTCGGAATCCATTATTCGTAGGTGCACACAACCTCCCCAAGTGCTAGCTTCTCACGTTCCACATGCACCTCACATAGAAGTTCCATATGCACCCATCGAAGAGACCAATTTGACAAATTCACAACCACCCCAAGTGCTAGCTTTTCACGTTCCGCATGTACCTCACATAGAAGTTCCATATGCACCTCACATAGAAAATATGAGAGGTCATGTAACTGAGCAACGCGACGATTGGGTCTACGTCCGCTACTTGGTCATGGTGTTTTTAGTTATTTTAATTGCTATAATGATCAAATTACTATTCGTCCTATAGTTGTACTAATCTGATATGTCTGTGGAGTCTTCTAATTAAATTTATGTTTATGTGGTTGTAATGACATTTGGACCAAGTTTGTTTTACTAATTATCCTAATGCACTTTCTTAACTTGTCATTGTTTTAAGTATATTAACTAAATTTGTATGCTTATTAATTAGATATAGCAATGCGATGGACAACTAAGATGGACAATGTTCTTATCGATATATTCCATAACGAGCTATTTCTAGGTCATAAGAATGAGAACGGATTTCTTCCAATATCAAAAGAGCATGCAAGAGAAACACTCCAAAACACATTTACATTTGGTATCGACTTGACTATTAGTCATGTAACGAAGACCTTACGATGGATAGCACGCGATATTGCTAGTGTAACAATGCAACAGGGGTTTGAATGGAGTTATGAAGAACAGAAGATCATAGCTAGCAACGAGGTTTGGGATCAAGCCATAACACGTGATCCGAGTATGGGAAAGTATAGAAATAAAATTTATCCAAGGCACAATGACATTTTATATGTGTTTGGATAACAATGGTTGTTAAGGGGTATTGCACTTTGACTTTATTTTATAGTTGTTTCAAAGACACTATTACTATTAATGTTGAGTTGTATTGTTTTTAATTATCTTTATTTTGTATTTTATTTTTAGTTTTTTTTTAGACTATTGAGTTTGAAAACAAAAAAAAATATATTTCCAAAAAGTTGAAAAATTATTTGTCATGGGAAAAAAACCATGTAAACAAACACTGGCAAAACTGGCAAATCCCATATTTTCCCACTAGAAATTTTTGCAAACAAACACTAGCAAACTGAAATTTTCCCACTACAAATTAGCCTGGCAAAACTCTAGTGGGAAAATGCTGGCAAATCTAATATTTTTCCACTAGAGATTTGCCACTAAACAAACACATCTTTAAAGAATTCCATGTCTTGGAAAGTATACCTTGATGCGAAGTAACAAACGGTCCGGCCCAACCGAACTATGCGCAATCACTATTCATGCTTCAACATGAGATATGAACACTCATTATTCATACTTCAACATAGTGTATGATCAACATAATGTATGATTAGTAAGAACACATATTTGGAGTATGAACAATCACTATTCATACATCAACGTTGTTCATACCTCAAACATGAGCTTTGAACAATTAATGTTCGTATGAACATTAATTGTTCATACCTATTTGGAGTCATTGTTCATACCTCAACATGAATTATAAACAATCATTGTTCGTACTTCAACATGAGTTATATATGCACTGTAGTAGCCATATTCAGGGATGTATCACATAAGTACAGGGCCAAGAGATACGGCCCAGACCGTAGTGTGTATTGGGCCCAGAAAATGGGCCCAAGACCAAACTATGCCCTAGGAGTAACCCTAAAAGAGGGATATAAAAAGGAGGAGAGGGGATAATAGAAAAAGGGGGCTGAGAATGGAGGCAGAGTGGGGTGAGGAGTGAGAGGTGAACTACGACGGCTTGATCCCGAAAGGGTACGTAGGCAACCTAATTGGTGCAGCCGATCTAAAAGAGAGCGAGAGTATGAGTAAATGAGGAGGTCGCGGTATTGTGGTGCGACAAATGGCGCCGTCTGTGGGGACGATTAGTAAAATAGCTGCTCATCCAGAGACTCGAAGATCGTTACACCCACCAGCTTAACAAGGAAAAATCAATTTGTACTGTAACCAAAACCAAAACAGGGAAGATGGATACCAAAACACAAAATGGCGGCAATGCACAGTTTTCACTTCCTCAAATCTTATTCCTGTTCTCCAATCACTCCATCTTCTTTATCCCCAAAATACCCCTATTATTTCCCTCAAATTCCTCTTCGAAATTCTCATCATCCAACAAATCAACCAATTCTCCGGATTCGAAAGAAAGTTCAAAGATCAATAGTAGGAGACTTACTTGATTACCTCAACGAAGTCTTGACTCATTTTCACGCCATCATGAAGCAAAACGCCAATTAATAGCTGCGGGGTTTCATTTGTTAAAGGAGAATGATGCCTGGGATTTAAAGCCCGGTGGGTGATACTTTTTTACTAGGAATATGTCTTCTTTGGTTGCTTTTGCCATTGGACAAAAGTACAATGTGGGTAGTGGTTTTCATGTGATTGCTGCACACACAGATAGTTCGTGTTTGAAATTGAAACTGAAATTCTGCGAAGTCGAACTCCTGACCTTGGTCAGCCTCTCGCGTGTTATTTTTACAACTCTACCAAAGTCTGCGTCGTTGAAATCTGGATATCATATGGTGAATGTACAGACTTATGGAGGTGGTTTCTGGCATACATGGTTTGATAGGGATTTAAGCGTTGCGGGGCGGTTATTTTGAAAGCTAGTGATGGGTCGCTTTATTCACAAGCTTGTCAAAGTGAAAAGACCTCTACTACGCGTACCTACATTGGCAATTCATCTTGATCGGTTTTGTCGATGAACCGGGTTGCAGCGTTGATGAGATCAATGAAATGTCGAGTTGAATGTTTGTGACACTTTCATTGCCGCCTTTGGAGGGTTAATGATGAATTTATATTTTTTGGAAGGCTAGATAATCTCCAAAAGCTCTTGTTGGTTCATGGAATTTCCTCGGAGACTTGGCAAGTGAACATGCTATTCGGATGGTTGCTTTGTTTGACAATGAAGAGGTGGGGTCGATTCAAGATAAAGGAGCAGGTGTGCCCTACAAGGTTTCAGCCATGAGAAGAATAGTTGATTGCTTGTCTCGTGAGTATGTGCGTGAGAATGCCTTTGAGCGTGCAATTAATTCAATCAATCGATCGCTTATGTCGCCGAAGTTGGCTTCTACCTTTGTTTACGCCTATTCGAGTTGGAGCTTGGATCCGATGATATATTATTAAAAAAGATTTAGTGTTCAAAGATACATTAGTAATTATACAAGGGGCTTTAATCGGATCTATGATATTGGGATTAAAAGGGTGTGTCGATCGTTGGCTTCAACTATGGTCCTTTCACTACTTCCCTGCTCCTCGTTACTACCTTGGGCTTAGCTTGGAAGTTGGAACCATATACTCTGAATAATGAAGAAAGATCATGTTCTAGCATTTCTTAGTATCATCACTTGCGCATGTGAGTGTTCTATCCGCCGAGGCAACAAAGAGTGGTTCTAGTAGTCCCGAAAGTGGGATCAAATGTTTGCCTTCTCCAAGGATTGTATACAGTCTTCAGGGGTAGAAATATTTTTTAATAAGGAGGATTTCTTGGGTCGAAGTTTGGTATGATTTGAGCAAGGTGCCGAAATGGAATGAGCAAAGATACATGGGAGGTGTTTGATCCCCGTGACCGCTTGTCGGATGCTTAGTGTTTGACAATTGGAGAACAATGAGGATGGAATGTGGTGAAATTTACTTATGTGGCAATGGGGATAATTATCTAAGCTTATTGATTCAAAAGATGGTGATGAAGATAATGAGTTGGTTGAGGTTTTGTGACAAATGAGAATAATGAGGTTTCTATTGAAATTTGGGCCTTGTGAGTCATTCTACTACACCGGGGAGTTAAGAGTTGGTGGTGTCTCTGACATTAGTACAATCCTCGGTGGGGTAAAAAGGTGTTGCTGTTGCAACTCGATTGTGACGATGGTGACAATGGTGGGTGGTGACGATGGGTAAAATATGAAATGATGGTGTTGTTTTGGTGGTACTGATCGGTGGTTCCGGTTTGAGAAAGTGGTGACAGTTGTGCTGATCGATGGAAGGTGCTAGCGGTGATTAGAGATGGGTGCCTGGAACTAGTGGCTGTTGGTTTTAATTGTTGGTCTTGGTAGTGTTGGTTTGATGGATGCCTGGGCGTGTTGACTAGTCTGTGTTATTGGTGGTGATATCTGTGCTGTTGATTGTGATTTCGGTGATGTTGGTTTTGTTTGTTGTCACGGTAGTGGTGGGTGTTGGTATTAGCGCTAAGTTATCTAGGTGTCCGCGGACCCGGATGGGTAACATGGCCAACCATTGTGTCTATATTCTCGTAACTGCTCTCGATCAACTGTAGGGCGACGGCGTAGTTATTTGTATGTATTGGAGATGGAACCTTGGCTTCCACATAAAGTCTGGAGAAATCATAGTTGTGTTTCACAGCCAAAGTAAGTGCATGTGGAATGTTTGGCGAAATGCGCGTAAAGATGTTTGTTCTGTGTACATGTGAAAAAGGGAATCCTTCATGGAGGTTGCATAGATATAAGAAGGAAGTTGCATGCAATGAATAACTCGAAAATCCAGAGGGAACAAAGAGATCTAGAGTTTGGGACCGAGATCAACCGAGATTGGAGCCGTCCGGATACAAATGGTAAGACGATTACGTAAGAGATGCAGAGATACATATGGCGGGTTACTGAGAAAGAGAAAGATTTGCGTACCGCGGAACGAGTGGAGATTGAGCTGATATTTACTAGATGATGGTTGGTCTATTCTTATGTGGGAAGAGATAGAGATGAGCTGCCTTTAAGCCGTTAGGGGATGAGCCCTCCGCGAACCCTCGTCCGAATCAAACATGGGGGCAAGCCGAAGTTGCCCCTCATCGACTCCACTCCCGAAAGCGAGAGACAACGGGATGAGCCCCCGCAGATGACATCCGAATCAAACATGGGGGCAAGCCGATTCCCTCACCGCATCCACTCCCGAAAGGCAGATAGCGGGGATGAGCCCTCCGCGACAACCCGAAAGCAAACCCGAGTGGGATGAGCCTCCGCGGATCGAGATGCTAGAGATACATGGGGCAATGAGAGAGCCCTAACCGGGCGATAACCCGTCGAGCCCGTGGAGTTGAGCCTCCCGCGGATCGAGAGATGCTAGAGATACATGGGGCAATGAGAGAGCCTAACCGGGCGACAACCCGGTCGAGCCCGTGGAGTGGGATGAGCCTCCGCGGATCGAGATGCTAGAGATACATGGGGCAATGAGAGAGCCCTAACCGGGCGATAACCCGCCGAACCCGGTGGAGTTGAGCCCTCCGCTCGAGATGCTTAGAGATACATGGGGCAATGAGAGAGTTTAACCGGGCGACAACCCGGTCGAGCCCGGTGGAATGAGCCCTCCGCGGATCGTAGATGCTAGAGATACATGGGGCAATGGGAGAGCCCTAACCGGCGCATAACAACCTCGAGACCGCTGAGCGGGATGAGCCCTCCGCGTGATAGAGATGTTAGAGATACATGGGGCAAGGAGAGAGATGACCCAACCGGCGATATCCCTGTCCGAAGTGGGATGAGCCCTCCGCCGATCGAGATTTTAGAGATACATGGGGCAAATCTTGAGCTCATGGAGTTGGGATGAGCCCTTCACGGAAAGGCAAGAGAAAGAGGCAGGTCAAAGAGTAGCCCCGAAGCCTTTCAAGTTACAAAGAGATACGCGGACATGAGATCCGAATCAAACATGGGGCAAGCCGGGTTGGCCCTCATCGCTTCTTTCCGTGACAGACATCTTCCGCAGTTTCGGAGTTCCAAACTGCAATTGAAGGGACGACGTCCTTTGAAACGGGATATCGAGGTCCATGAGTAAGGGCAAAGGGATGAGCCCTTTGGCGGATACAATATTGAAGTTCTGAAAGGGTGAGACACTTCCACATAGTAGTAAGTTATGTGGAGGAGAGTTTATGGCCGACAAGACACTCGATGCGGTAGTGAATTTTGTAGATGAGTGGATAGGCAAGGGGAGACACTTCGCTAGCATGAGAATGGAGTTGAAGAGTGAGAGTGAAGGGGATGAGACCTTCGTGGATACGCTGGAGTTCTATGAATGAGAACCGATAAAGTGAGACACTTCACGCATATACAAGTAGCCGAAAGCACGCGGATATATGAGATGTCCCGAGGAGAAGAAGGCTACGCATGATCCGCGGACAATGTGGATATCTATTCGAAAAGAGACAAGGAAGTTGAGGACTTCTCCGGTCCGCCGTCATCGCCGCCAACCCGGAAGGGGCAATTTGTAGTAGCCATATTCGGGGATGTATCACATAAGTACAAAAGATCCCTGCATCACCGTAGTTATTGGGCCCCCAGAAAATGGGCCCAAGACCAAACTATGCCCTAGGAGTAACCCTAAAAGAGGGATATAAAAAGGAGGGAGAGGGATAGAAAAAAGGGCTGAGAATGGAGGCACATAGTGAGGGAAGAGGTGAACTACGGCGCTTGATCCCGAAAGGGTACGTGAGGCAACCTAATTGGTGCAGCCGATCTAAAAAGAGAGAGATTAAATAAATGAGGAGGTCGCGGTATTGTGGTGCGACATGCACAATCACTGTTCATACATCAACATAATGTATAATTAGTAAGAATACCTATTGGAGTACAAACAATCATTATTCATACAACAACATAGTGTATGAGATATGTTCACATATTTGAGTATGAACAATTGCCAAATTTCTTTTTTTTTTATAAACATAACACAGAGAGATGAAACTGGTATTTAAAAAAAAAAAATTATGTTTTATTTCTATAATAATAATGATGGGTAAAACTGGTATTTTAAAAAAGGTGAAAAGTCAGGTCAACTTATTTTGTCCTAGAGGGTTGCTAAAATTGAAATTGTGAGTTCATGGGTTATTTAATGCATGAATTTGTCCATGTGAGTTACTAAAAAAAAAATTGTGTCCTCCAGAGTTACTTTTTCCCAAAAGTGGTCATCTACCCTTTCGACTATTTTCTTGAAAAAAAAAACCCCACTAGCCACCCAAAAATACCCACAAATAAAATTGAACGAATTGGTAACCGATAAAAAAGAAATGAAATATTATATATTTTCCTAATCTCTTCGTGCTGTCTCACTATTCTCTCTATAGATATAGATAATAGAAAAGAAATATTACACCGCCCTCAAAGCCACCGCTATGCGATTTGGTAACTGAAAAATAATGAAACGTTGTATATTTCCTCATCTCTGCGTGCTCTCTTCCACTATTTTCCTCTATAGATATTAGAAAAAGAATTATTACACCGCCCTCATACCCACTGGCTATGCTGTTTATCTAGTAATCATGACCTTTAATAGGATTTCTTCTACTTGGTAGCACGGACTTTTTTAGCATGTTGTGATTGGCCATGTAAGCAAATAATTACACCTATTCAAATTAGTAATGTAACATTACTGCTGTGAAAGTGTCAAGAAGCGCCATGATCAAAAGTGTTTAAACACCAGATGGTTATAAACATAGTACAAAATATCCCAATATATCCCAATATTTGGGGATATCTATCCATATTTCAGAAAAAGATATATAAATATCACGATATGTTCAGAGATATATACGACTGCAAATATCGGTGATATTTCAACAGTATTTGTGATATTTTATAATATTTGGAGATATTTTACGATATTTGGAGATATTTTGTGTATATAATAATTTTATTTAATATTTACTATTATATTTCAAATAAATATAAATAATGTATCATGATATACCAAGAAATATCCACAATATCCACGATATTTTTCGATATTTTGGATATATCCACGATATTTGCATGTGAAACAATATTAAATATCCCCAAAGAGGAGGATATATCTACGATACATATCCAGAAATTGAATATCGATAAATACCCATATCTTGATATTTTGTACTATGGTTATAAATAACCCGAACAAAGTTCCTGATTAACCGAACATAATAGATAGAAACTAAAATAAAAAATATTAATTCTAGGCGGAAGCATCTCATGCAAGACTTGTGGCTTTTCAACTATTTAGTAGAACGTGTCCCAAATTCTCCACATGCACGGTCAGATTTCCCTGCAACAAATTCCACTGAATCAGAAACTAAAGCGATCAGAAGTATACTTCAAAATCATCAAAGACAGAAAATTTTAAGCACTTCGAAGCATAGTATACTAGTGATTATCAAAGTTGGGAAATAATAGAATTACTACACAGCGACAGTATTACTAGTGGTTAAATGAAAAAAAAAACCAACACCACAATAGAACCCTCCACTTCTTCTAAAAAAGATCCTTTTCTGGAGAGGAGCAAGAAAGGAGAATGCAGAAGACTAAAAAGGGTTACTAGAGTCGAGTAGTTTTGATTTAATCCGTCGGTGGACCTTTAATTGAATCAAATGGCCTTTGATCTCTTAGAATTATTGGAGACTTTAACTGTATTTCTATTATAAAGAAGAAAGGAGCAGACCACCTAACCAACTCGCAGTAAAGAATTTCATCACAACGCTATGAACACTACCCTAGTAGAAGTTCAAAATACGAGCTACTTTTCTACTGATGAAAAAAATTCAAACAATGGTATTTGAATTAAACCATGAAAGCTCACCAGGGCTTGATGGATTTATGGGGTATTATTTCCGTATTGCTGGAGTCATAGTACAAAATATCTCGATATATCGCGATATTTGAGGATATCTATCTAGATTTCAGAGAAAGATATATAAATATCACGATATGTTCAAAGATATATACGACTGCAAATATCGGTGATATTTCGATGATATTTACGATATTTAGAGATATTTTGTGATATTTGGAGATAATTGGCGATATTTTGTGTATATAACAATTTTATTTAATATTTACCATTATATTTCAAATAAATATAAATAATGTATCATGATATATCAAGAAATATCCACAATATCCACGATATTTGTCGATACTTTAGATATATCCATGATATTTGCATGTGAAACAATGACAAATATCCCCAAATAAGGAGATATATCCACGATACATATCCAGAAATTGAATATCGATAAATACCTATATCCTGATATTTTGTACTATGGCTGGAATATTATAAGTATTGATGTATGTTTTTTCATATCAGTCTTACTTTATCAAATCTTAATGTACCTACTTTTAACTCCAACTTTGAATCAAGGACCAAAATATCGCCGATATATCCTATATATCGCCGATATATATATCGGTATTTTGGTACACCAACATTGATATTTTTGATATATATCCACCGAATATAGAATTTTTTTTTCCGATATATATCAGAATTTCCGATATAAAACTTTATATCGCCGATATAATCAATATATCTGATATTTACGATATGTATCGGTTGACTTTTTGACCATTTTTTAATATAAATCCGATATTTCCAGTATATTTCCGATATTATATTTTCGATATTTTAAATAGTTTGGACTGGTCACCAAAAAAATAAATATATCCGATATATATCGGTTTTTGAGTACACCGATATATTCATCGATATCGATATTTTGGGCTTTGCTTTGAATCACTTTCCCCAAAGAAAAAAAATACTCTCATAATTCTGGTAATAAAACAATGAGCCCAACCATAGTACAAAATATCCCGATATATCGCGATATTTGGGGATATCTATCCAGATTTCAGAGAAAGATATATAAATATCACGATATGTACAGAGATATATACGACTGCAAATATCGGTGATATTTCGATGATATTTGTGATATTTGTAATATTTAATGATATTTGCGATATTTGGTGATATTTTATGTATATAATAATTTTATTTAATATTTACCATTATATTTCAAATAAATATAAATAATGTATCATGATATATCAAGAAATATCCACGATATTTGTCGATATTTTGAATATATCCACGATATTTGCATGTGGAACAATGTCAAATATCCCCAAAGAGGAGGATATATCCACGATACATATCCAAAAATTGAATATCGATAAATACCTATATCCTGATATTTTGTACTATGAGCCCAGCTATCCTGGGATATCCTCATAGGGATGAGCTACTGGTGCAGTTAGATTTGCTAGTATCCTGAGACTTCATTAACTGACCAAAACAGATGGTAAAGTGACGAAAATGTACATGCTTGAGTGCTCGTCTTCTTCCCAAGTTAACCTCTCTCTAATTCTCTTTAACATCAATCAAAATTGCTAGTGTAAGATCTACTCATCCACACCGCACATACTTCGAATATTACCAAGTTAGACTGTAGAATTAAAATATATGTTCCATTAATTTGAAGAAATTAATCACTGCTAGAGTCCTAGATCCGTGTTGATCTAGTTCCATATCTGCTTTCTCTTCTTCCAAATGAGAGCAAGTGACCAACCACTCAACTAACCAAACCAATCATATGTTACCTATAGCTTCATTGCACTTCCCAATTTTGATTTATCTCTCTCTAATTTTGATTGATGTTCACATGGTCATTCACGTTGATACTTACTACTCTAGCCTAAAGTTCTTAATACTTAATAAAAAGCTTCCTTAGGATTCCATAACCTATGCAAATCATTGTTTTGTTTTAATAAGAATTGGAAAAACAAAAAACCCAAACCTGGGATAGCCAGGCTCTAAAACAATTATTAAAAAGCAATCTCATAAGTTATCACACGGATGAAAACACACAAAAGAATCAATCAAGCTAAAGATAAATATCTGGGCAGTTAAATCGCTACTCGGTGGAGAGTAGGTCTACTCGGTCGGAGATTAATCGGGATTACTCGGACGATTTTTAAACCGCTACTCGGTGGAAGAGCGAGTAGGTCTACTCGGTTGGAGATTAATCGGGATTACTCGGGTGATTTTTTAAAACACTATATTTCTTTACAAATACATGTTACATATAAATTAACATTGAAATACCAATATGATAACTGGTAATTGACCACTAAAATTTATATAAAATTTTGTGAATTTGTGTAGCCAATATGGGATGAAGCAGAAGAAGGGTCAAATGAATTCTATAATAGCAGCAGTTTTAGAAACAAAGAAACGGAGCATAGACTGCTACAAGTCTACAACTATCAAAGTATCCAGTTAGATATTTGTAAATTGTAGGCTTGTAAGTTGTAACTTCAAACAACTTATCAGAGTATCAGTTATATATACAACTACAACTTATTGATATTGAAGTTGTAAGTTGCTACAAGTCTACAACTATCAGAGTATCAGTTATATATACACAATAGAGCCTCACAACCGTTTAGCATATCTGACAACCAAATCCAATGAAGCAGAATATAGCAAAAGTGCACGCCATAAAACAAATTAGCAGAATATATACCACTATCAGATAAAAAATGCTTAAAAGCACTTGAGCAATTCTCCGTAGTACTAGTAGAGTAGTAGAGTAAATTACTAATAGAGTAATAGTTCAAACTTCAAACAAAGATAATATGTTAACAACAAAAACTCAAAATGCCAGCAAAAACGTCCATGACTAATGACTACTAATCATCTCCAACTTCAATATCAATATCGTCATCACTTCCATTGACATCATCATCATCTTAATTTCCTTCACCTTGCTCTCCACCTCCTGTGTGGGCCTCAAAGTCCACCTCATCTTCTTCATCATCGGCTTCGTCACGAATTGTAACCGAGTTTCTGTTTCTATTCCTTGTACTTGGCCCCACATCAATATCGGCTCCCCTCGCTGCTCGAACCTGCTTCCAAGTAAGGTCATCACCTTCCACAACAAAGTCTTCAAACTGCGTCTCGCTCGGTATGATACAATCATCATTTTTATCAATTTCCTTCAAAAGAATATGATCACTATCACTGTCGGCCAATCTTTCTTTGAATCGCTTCTCTAGCATTCGATTGTATTGAATATAAACAAGATCATTCAATTTTGATTGAAGAAGGCAATTCCTCTTCTTTGAATATAACTGAAATTGAAATGAGAGAGGAAAGAAAGAAAACATATTAAAAATAATTACATAGTGATAGAGATAACCACTATATAACTAAAGTAGTTTTGGACACTCTAATGTACTTACATTATCAAAGGCACTCCAGTTGCGTTCACATGGTGATGCACTACATGTTTGCGATAAAACTTTAACTGCAAATTTTGCGAGGCTAGGAGCATCACTCCCATATTGCAACCACCATTCGTCTATATTTAACATGTTATGATGAATTGATGATGTTAAAGTCAATACTTGAAAAGATACAATAAAAAAACTACTAAATAAAATTATTATGTCAAATGAAAACTTATGAGGTTGCATAGTTGCTCTTCGACTTATGGCGGACTTTATTCCAAATGTCCCTTCTGCATCTCTATAAAATTTCAGTTCATCCATTGCAGCATCCAACTCGGACTCGGGTATAAGCACCGCCATATAGCTTTAAAAAGACCCGTCTTAACTACATTGTTTATCTCCATAAGAGCTTTAGTTTCCTTGAAATAGATTGATGGATTTAGATAAAACCCGGCTTCATACCAAAATGTTTGGAGTTAGTACTTAATATATACCTCAAGGCTCAAGCTGACATCCATGTAAAAAAACTTTAGAAGTTGTTACCTGCATGCAATGGACGATGGAGTTGATATTCCCACCTCTTATCAATAATGGTCTTCACCTTCGTCCATGTCCTTATGTCCAACCCTAAGTTCTTTTCAATTTGCCCCTCTGCCCTCTTCATAGCCTCATATAAATAGCCCATACATGGCTTCTCTTCTCTATCCACTATTCTCAAAACATCCACCAATGGGGCCATCACTTGACAAGAGTAATAAACATTATCCCAGAAAGACTCTTTTGCAACTATTCTTTCAACTCTCTTTCCATCGGATTTTTTTGCAAAATCACTATTTCTCCAATATTCAGAAACAAACAACACCTACACGTGGTGCCTATTCTCCCACATACTCCGCAATATGTAAAATTGAGTAACAAACCTAGTCACGCAAGATCTGTGTAACTCTCTACCTCCGGTCAACTTCCGCAACCAAACTAACACTCTCCCATGGTTATAGAGATAAACCACCACTACTTTAGCTTCAGATAATGCAGACTTTATTTTGGGCAATACGGTCTTCTCTCCACTCCCAAAATCTTGAAGCATCAAATTAATGCAATGCGCTGCACAAGGAGTCCAAAACATCGAGCCATGCTCTTCTTCAAACATTGCTCCCGCCAATTTATAGTTTGATCCATTGTCGGTCACAAACTATTGAAAAAAGAAATACATCATTAAATTGATAAATGGATTTTTAGTAACTTGTTTTGTACAATGTACACAACTAGTCAACTACACACAAATGTCTAAGTAGCTTACCGAAACAATGTTCTCAGCCCCGACTTCGACAATCACTTCATTAATTATTCTCACAATATAGATTGTTTCCTTAACTTCTTCTGATGCATCAATTGACTTCAAGAAAATTGTGCCTTTCGGACAACTCACCATAAAATTGATCAAACATCTATCATCGGTCCAAAAGTCAGACATAAGTGAACATCCATATAGCTGCCAGTGTGGTCTAAAAGAATTAACAAATTCTTGTCTCCGCATACACCTCCTTCAGCAAAGTCACCCGCAAATTATGATAGCTAGGCGGGGGCATAGCTATAAGAGAATAATAATAATAATATAAGCACAATATTTCAAAATAACTAAGTATTTTTAAATTCTAAATAAGTTACCTCTTCCATATTCTCCAATAGCATGAATCATTTTTGTGAAGTTTGGTGGGCGTACTGCATTGAAAGGTAATCCAACTTCGTATGCCCACTTTGTTATACAGAGCCATGCTTTTTTCTTCAAAACTTGCTTCTGAGGGTTGTTTTTATCCAAAGTAGATTGCTTCATATTGTCAGTTGTCAATAATTGATCAAGAGGACCTCTAACATTATCAATGGCTTTTCTTCTACCAATGGAAATACTTTGGTTTCTATTACCACCACCACTACAAATATCTTGTTCTTCTACTACATCATCATCTTCATCTTGTCTCTAAAGAAGGTCATGTACTCTAGCCTTATCAAGCTTCTTCTTTTTTACTTCCCGTAATATTGTATTGACTTTATGTTGAATCTTTATGGTCACCTTTAGACATGATGTCACATTTCCTTTCTTATGAACTAGATGTTCCTTCAACCGATTTATCCCTCCAGAAATCCTTTTATCACACAATGTATACCAAACAAATTTTTTGTTATTTGGGTCCCTACACTCACCCCATTCCCATGCCATATCATTCAACTTCCTCTTCATTGAGGTGGTTGTGGCAGCACTCGCAACGGGCTCATTCGAAGCTCTCGAAGACGACATCTCTAAATTTCAGAAAAAAAAAATCAAATGAATAAATCAGTTAACATATCACAGACTCACAGTAGATACTCGAAGCTCTATTTTTGTTCAAATATCACAGACTCACAGTGGTCAAACACTCGAAGCTCTATTTTTGTTCGACGCTCTCTGATTTCATTTTTAATTAATCTGACTGAGCCAAATTATGACCACAGCAGCACAGCTGCAATTAGAAACAATCTAGCTCTATATCTAAACACAGTCCAACCCATTTTCATAATTCATAACTAAACTTGGCATCAACCGTCCAACAGCTCTATATCTCTCTCCGTGATTTTTTATTTATTACAAGTGCATCAACAATTTCTTATTACAAGAAAAGGGACATGATGAGAACTTGAGAAGTGAGGGGAAGTGAAGAGAGAACTTGAGAAGTGAGGAGAAGAAAAGGGACGTGATGACTGATGAGAACTTGAGAAGTGAGGAGGAGAAGTGAGAAGTGAGGAGTGAGAGAAGAAGAAGAAAAAAAAAATGGAGAAGAAGAACTGTGCTAGCTTACCTGGAGAAGACGACGAACTGCTAAAGTTTTTGATTTCGCGATATTTCATTTTTTTGTTTTGATTTTGATTTCTCACTATTAACTCACCCGGGCCCGATTACTTAAAAAATGAAATATCGGCCGATTTCTCATCCCCGATCACTCATGGGGAGTAATAGGCTGACCGGATCGGCTAGGCACCGAGTAGGGAGTACTCGGCGATTTTATAGCACAGATAAAGACTCTAATAATCTTAAGCAATTCATAACTTACCTAATCTAGAAGCCTCAGCTACTGCCAAATCAACAATTTTTCCTTCTGTTTTCTTCACCCAAGAGTCAACCATATCACGCAAAATGTTAAAATTTTCCTCAGCAGTTATCTTCTTGCCTTTCTTTCCTTTTTTTTTTTTTTGATAGATTTTATCATGCATTTCTCGGCATATGTACAAATAGCGGTAACATCTTCCACCGGGCAAACAAGAATATCAAATGCTTTCTTGACGTTCTTATAAACCACTATCCCCTCCTTATAAGACCAATCTTCACACTTGAGAATTTTCTTCAAAAACGCATGGAGTGTTGTTAGCAAAGTAAAATTATACTGAGCAATGATTAATGTATAACAACTTGGATCTCTTTTACATAATTGTACTAATATCTCCTTGCGCTTTGCTAACAACTCCTCATCATCAAGCTCAAAATAAGTCAGTCGTGGGAAATAGTCATCACCTTTCATAAAAAAAAACTCAAAATTATAAAAAATTACCACTACTAAATGAAACCAACAGAAGTCATCAAGAGACGATATCACATAAAACTGGAACATAGAAAGGTTCAAGTAGAGTGTAGACGTGTCCAACTAGTTATTGCATTAAGAAGTACTAGATTAAGAAGAAAATCCTACTAAGACTGCTAGATCGGAAAGGATATCCAACGGAAACTTTTGGTTTATCCAATATTAACAAAAACCAACAATATCAGTTTCGACTTTAGAGGAATGCTTATATATTATCAACTTCCAAATGGTTCTCGAAAAGTAATACCCATTAGATATTGGTTGAGTTTGAGATGTTTCTTGAAACCCAAAATGATATATGAGCTATATCGTGGTAACTTGATACTGGTAATTAAATTTTATATTACATGATTATATTGTATAATCTCACAACTACACGGCTGACATTTAATCTAGTTCGGTTTGATTACAATTGGCTTGAACACATTTTGGTTTTTTCTTAAAAGGTTTTGAATCAAATTGGATACAAGTATTCTGGACTGATCCACTGGCAGCCTATAACAACAAACTACAGAAAAAAGCTCCATTTTATTTTCAACATGAAGAATGCAACAAACATATGCTCATGCAGATTCACAAACGCATTACACAGCGCACATTTTATTACTAAAAAACCTCCATATAATAGGCCCGGTGTCATAAAGCCATGAGGCACTGTCAATCACCCAGTATATCACTAGGTTAAAAGATCCAAAGAATCACCCAAAGATATCATCGCATGTTCATTATACCAATGAAGTGAAAATTATAACTGCATTATTCTTTCTTTCTTTTCTTTTGGAAATGTACATGTTGAAAGAAATTTCCGGATTGCGTTATATAGGTGCAGGCATGATCATGCAACATTTCACATTCGCATTGAAAAACAAGATCCATTTGGCAATGAAAACACAAACTTTAACCCATGCAAGACACTTTAAAGGGGAGATAAATAAAAATAAAATTGGTGTCCAAATGGACACTACACACATTACACGTTGATGCGGACAAAAAATATTTTTCACAAGAAGTATATAAAGTATATTGTAGTAACAAAGGTAGGTCACAATTCAATATGAATTAATCAACTAGAACGAGAAAGAACACAAGAATAAAGAATTTACTTACCAGGAAAAAAATTCATAAGTCCAGGGAAGAAAAATGCATAATCTGGAAATCCATCATCCCATTCGGGGAGGTCATACGCAACACGTGCTATAATACACAAGAAAAAGAAGCAATTGTGTATACATTGGAAAAATTGAAGATATAAGAAAACAAAAGACATAAAATATAGAACAAGTAGAAATTTGAGTACCTGAGGAAGAATCCGAATCACCTAGATATGGAAATAAAAAATAATAAAAATAAAGTCGATGGAATTAACGAATAAAAGTGATTACTTGAGGAAGAAAAGAAGTGATTACTTGAGGAGGAAGTAAAGTAGTCAAGACTTGAGGAAGAAATAGCAAAAGACGGATCATCTCGATTATCTGGATCTGGACATGGTGAGAGAAAAAATATAAATATAAATATAAATAAATAAAAGGAAATGGACTTTTGGTGGAAAAGAAAATAAATAAACCTATGTGATAAATTTGGTCCACGATCTCCCTCAAGTGATCATCATCATGAATTTCCACTGCGATCATCTTTAATTTCCTTCTTTTCTTTCCTACTTATTCTAGGGTTTAATCAACAAACATCTTATGGATAACCGCTGTTAAATGTCTTGGGCTGGATTTTAAAATTGTTGGGCTTTAATTAGTAGAAGCCCAAATAATAGTTGTTTTTTTTAGAAGCACATGATATCTATCACGTCTCTGATTTCTCTATAGTCTATATCTATATACCAAAAAAAAAAACCCCAAAGCTTGATGGTGCCGTTGAGATTGATTTTATTAAGAGCACATAAAATTGTTTTGTAACACCCCTATTTTTAATAATGTCCAATATTGTTTATTTGAGTGATTATAATATATTTTTTATTATGCCATAAATTAACAATTGAATTGGAACCAACTTTGAATGCAAAAAAAGGGAGAATAGTTTGTTTATTTTGAAAATGGCTTAAAAAAGCAAGTTTTTAAGTTTTAAAATAATGGGTAGAGATTTGATTAAAAAAAAAAAGTTTTGAAAACATTAATTGTGTAGAGATTTTATAAGTAAGAAAATATTCTTTTCTGAGGAAACAATTTCTTTATTAAGGTGAGGTATTATGGGAGAGAATGGAGGTGAAGATTTTTGTATAAAGAAATAAATGGTAGAAAAGTTGTAAAGATGGAAAGTTACATCATTCAAGGGAAAGCGAAGAGAAAGTTTGTTTGTTTAAAGATATGTAGATAATTTATTTCTATAGTTACTTCTTGTATTTTATTTTGGGGTTTTTAGGTTTTGCCCCCGATTATTTAGGCATATTTAGGTTTTGGCCCATTTTTTTTTTCATTTATTATTAGGATTTGGCCCTTCTGATTCAAAAGAAACCAAAAACCAAACCGGGTTGGGTTTAAATTTTACGTAATAGCAAAATTGCCCTTAAATTCATTAATTAGTTTTTAGGTTTTGCCCCCTACTATTTTAGCATGATTAGGTTTTCATAACCTCTTTATAAATTTCAAACTAACATATTAACAAATCAACATTTTTCCAATCATCATACTAACAAATAAACATCTTTCAACAAATCAACATTTTTCCAATCACAACATACTAACAAATAAACATCTTTCAACACATAAAATTATAAAGGGTCGAATTTAATTAAAAAATGTGTCAAACTCATACATATCTTCAAAGAAAGTTCAAATTCCTTAATGGGGTGGGTGGTAATTTGTAACCATATGAGGAAGAAAGACATGTCATGGGTTCTTTCATTTTCTTGAAGTATTGATCTTTTTCATTGCCTTCTACTATATTGTTATATTAAAATTTGAAGATTTGAAGAGAATTTGAAGAACCCATTTGAAGAAATATGGTGTTTTAGAGTTTTTGCAAATAGATCATTAAGAAAATTAAAGTGATTTGCAAATAAAGATAAAACACCCAATTATATAGTGGTATTAATTGTAAATGTTGAGTTTGTTATATTAGTTGGAGTTTATCATTAATTTGCTTCAAAAGTAGTGGGTTGAGATCAAATTGGGGAGAAAAGTATGTAATTTACCTTTTTACCACTAAAACTAAGGACAATTTTGCCATTAAGTAATTTCAAGACAACTCCGGTTCGGTTCTAGTTCATTTTTGGACCAAAAGGGCCAAACCCTAATAAATGAAACAAAAAGGGACCAAAACCTAAATATACTTAAATAATCGGGGGGAAAACCTAAAAACCCCTTTTATTTTTGTTAAATCTTAGAATGTTAAGGAAGAAGAAGAAAAAAAAATATGGAGTAGCAATTAACAAAATTTAATAGTGAAAATAATTAAAGAAGTAGAGAAGAAGAAATAAGAAATAAGGTTCGTCGCTACTTTGTGTTTCTTTGAAGTTTATGTATGGACTATTTTTATTGTTTGGTGTTGCTTGGATTCTACGTGGAGTGGCTTTCTCTTTCTATTATTTTTCTTTCGCGTAAACAAAATGTGAGTGGACCTCACTAATTAAATACAAGAAACAAAGATGCGCGATTTAATTTATATATTGGTATTTGGAATGCTAAATATTAGTTTGTGTATAGTTGTTATGAAATTGATGGTGGAGATTAATCCCATTTTACATTTAGTTGCATGAAGTCTATAACCCTTAATATCATTGTATAATATAAAATAGAGAATAATAAAAGAAAAATGTGTATGTATTAATAATTAGCCGATATTTTTAAGTTGTATTAGATATTATATTGAAGCTCTAAAAGACATTTTCACTGGTTGTTTTATTTTAATGATGAAATGAATAAATGATAGATATTCAAATTTATTACAATATATGTATTAAGTGTTTGTTGGTTTCGTATGTGTAATGATATTTATTTTGTTAGCATGTGATATACGTAAAAATGTTGAAATATTATATACTACACCAGAATTGTGGAATTAGGACGACCTATTGAGACAAGTATTCCTGTCTTAATTTTAAGACGAGCTTTTGAGTCCCAAACATAAGGAAACCCGTCGCGCGTCCTTAGCCCAAAAAATAGACGACAACTTCTTTTGTCCTTAATCGAGGACGGGCAAAAGTGTATTTAATTTTCTTTGAAGCCGTCGCCACTCAATTGAACCCTAGTTGCCTCAAAACTAAATTTTTGGCTTCTTCGTCCGTCCAGCCTCCAGAAACCCTCTTGCTAATTTTTTTTCCTAAAACTTCTTCGACCCATCAATGATTTATCCATCGACAAAAGTATTCAATCCACACCAGCCGTAGTCTTCCTCCTTATCTATTCCTCTCTTGGATCAGTGTACTTCATCTCCTTCCTATAAGGCTTCAAGGTACGATTTTTCTTTCCTTTTGATTGGAGACTCTCTATTTACTAGTTAATAGCATTTGGATTGATTTTTCCTTTTTAATTTTTGTTTGTTTGTGGGTTAGGGTTCAAAAAATTGGTTGACCAGGGCTGAGAAATTGATTTTCGTGTTGGGGCTGACCTGAAAATCCTTGAATGTGTTGGCGATTTAAAAAATTTCTTTTCCTCCGTTCCGTTTAAGTCCTGCATTGTTTAAGATTAAGATGAACACATCGAAGATGACGGAGACACCGAAAGTGTTGAATATAATAGTGATTGATGTTGACAATAAGAAAATAAGAATGACTCCTTTCGGTATACCAGGTCTGTCTTGCAGAGTAGTTTGCAACTCATGGGTTGCAAAGCCCGTCACACTTTCAAGGTATTATTACATTACTCCTTCCCCCATTTCTTCGTTTCTATATATATATATATGGTAAATCATATTCTCTTCTTTACATATTAGTCAGAGAGTCTTTGACGTCTTGAGAAGAGATCATTCTCGCATTTTTTATAAAGAAAAACTTGACAAATCTTCTCCAGAAGATAACAGTATAACTTTTGAGTTGTACAAAAGACGCACAACTGTTGTTGTTAGAAGAGAGCTCTTTTTGGATGTTGTTTTATGACGCTCTCTCGATATAAGTATGTCGGTCAGTCCAAATGAGGGCTGATTTGGTTTTTTGGCATGCGTGGTATATCATTAACTTTATGCAGAAAATTCCAAGGTTAGCTAAACCCTCATTTTGTGTTTTGGTCCATTACAAGTTTTAAGAATTCAAATACTTATTAAGTAATAGGATGTGATTCAATTGATGAAATTATGCGATTTGTGCTGGATTTCTCAAGGTCTCTTTTTTAATAATTCTCATTTCATTCCATTTAGGGGTGAACAGTTTGATATTTGTGTGCATTTTGGAAAGTATGTATAATTAACTTTACAAGCATGGGGGGATGATTAAGATATATGTGGCTACTGCTAGTGTTTAAAAGATGGAATAATGACTAATCCATGTCTAGATTGTTGAATTGTGCTACTTCTATATTTGTACTTCAACTGCCATGTGTGCTTGGTTGTATATCTCTAGAATATTTTACCTGTACATGCTGATCTGTGTTACTTAGTTTCACACAGCAGGGAATTTCATTTCATTAGTACTTTGTATGTTGGCTGGCTTTTGCTTGGTCTTGGCGTTGGATTCTCAAATCAGGTGTTGGATTGTTTCTTAGATATTTGTATGCTGTTGTGTTTTATTCTCGACCTTAAATTTTATTGTTTCATTTCATTTGGGATCTTGATATTTGTAGAATTTTTTTAGGTGCTGGTTTTTTGTTTGTTTGTTTCCATTTCCCATTAGTGTAATACTCTTCATTATTACTTTATTTAATTTTGTTCTTTTGTCCTTTCTTTTAATTTTCAGTTTTACATCGGGGTTTCCAATGCTAAAATAAGTTTACAAAATATTACATCTTAATACTAAGGATACTAAGGATACATCTTAATTTTAAGTTTAAAATCGGTTCATTGATACCAAGGATTTGCTTAATAAGACGTTGTACAACATGATATGCTCCTAGAAGCACCTTTTTTTATTATATTTTATTTTACTATACTTTTTCGGTTGAGTATCCCGAGATCATACGTCTCAAATTATTGTAATAGTTAGTGGGTGAGAGTTCAGATTGGGCTCATACTCGGAGAAGTTGATATTGATACTCATGTCCATTGACCTTGTCAGCTTACCAACGTATGCACGTAAATGGTGTTGCCCTGGTACATCTTATAACACTTTAAAGAGCGCATCCTTTCGAACCCCAACACATACTTTATGGAGTTGTTTGTTTTTCACTCTGCACTGGTGATAGATTATCGTTTAGTTAGATTGTTTTCATTTTTATATTCTTAGTCCGGTGTTTTAAGGAATATGAAGAGGATTATATCCGTGTCCTACTAGAGGGTAAGTTTACCACCTCTGGCCTCTCCATGCACACCGCTTCAAGTACCCATTATTGCCTAGGAAGAATAACTAGAGATATTAAGAAGTGATGGCACTATCAATTTTCTCTTTCTTTTTTAGCTCTATGTCAAAACAGACTTTCAAAGCTAGGCTGCGTTGTCTGATCTGTTAGGCCAAATTACAAAATCGGATAGTAATGATCATCTTCTATAAAACATAGAAAACATAGAAAGTTCTTATTTTGCATTTCGGAAACAAAGTTCTTGAGATTATAAAGTAATATTTGTGCCCACGATTTACCTTTTTTTGTCCTTACTCAGTTTTGGTTTGTTTTCAAAGAAATATTGTAGAAACTACCAGTTGTTAATATTGCATGGCGATATGATATATCCGGGTGCTTGGTTAATATTGACCGGGGTTCTTATTTCCAAGAAGGGGCCGGTGAAGATGGAAATGAGTGTAGAGAGCTTACAGAGGTCAATTGAAACCTTGGGTGACTGGATCGGAAGGGAAGTAAATACAAGCAAGACCCGTGTCTTCTATCGCATATATTCTCCTGTTCATTTCAGGTCTGTTGTTAAGTAGCTTATCCAGACAATCATATCCACCCTCTTCGGTGATTCTCATTCACATTTGGTTTTTCTGTCTCTTCGTTGCATATTACCAAAACTCCATGTTTGAATCGATCTAATAAGTCCCAATGATCTAATAATATGCACCGAGGTGGTGATTGGAATCTTGGAGGGACTGTCACTTGGAGACACCGCCCGAAAGTTAGAGTTAAAGTCCGGGTTCTATCGGGTACATGGACGATCGTAAAATTAGTTAGTGATTCACTATCGAGCACTTAAGTAAGATACACATGACGAAATGGATGTTTTGAATGTGACTGAGATGACAATGTGGAGGAAAGATGGCCATGCATCATTGTATTATCAGGGTCCTAAGATTGGCCCTGTGCCTCTTCAAAGGCAGGATTGTATTATCATTATCATTACCTGTTCTAGCATGTCTTATCATTTCTGAATTCCTTCAAAACAAAGTTTTCTCTGTTATGAGTAAAAAACCATTAGTTATTTTACGAGGTAAAGAAGTTATAAACAAACTATTTACCATCTTGTTAGTAACTGTTGTATGTGATTACTACAATTATCCACTGTGGGAGGTAGGCTTGTCATTTCAAGTGATGGTGTTTGGGATGCTTTATCGTCAGAGGCGGCTATGAACTGCTACCGAGGGATGTCACCCGTTGTTGAAACTTCTCAAATTGTCCATGTACGCTATAATCCCAATTGAAATTTCTATTTTGCTGATGATAATGCAGTTTTTGATGGGTATATATATATGTGTGTCTATATATATTACTTTTAAAATTTTATTTGACACCCCACTTCTTACATCTCCAGGAGGTTGTACAATTCGAAGGACTTCGAGATGACACAACTTGCATTGTCATCGATATATTACCCCCAAAGGAGCTAACACCTCCGGTGCCACCGCTAAAGAAGCATGGAAAGGGTGTGTTCAAGAATATGTTCCGCAAAAAGCTATCTAAACTGTCGCTTGTGGATAAGGATTACTCTGAGCCGGACGTGGTGGAGGAAATATATGAGGAATCTGCTATGCTGTGAAGCAAAGAAAGAAGCCATGGAGGGGAAAAGACCATCACGTGGTAATGATACTTTTTTTTCCCTCTTTTACTCTATCAGTTCAAAACTGTGATAACAATGCCCCTATCATTCTGAATAATTGGTTTATTTTTTTCATTTTCATATGGTATTTGGTTATCTAATGGGCAAAATCCCTAGTAAGAGGGTGGTAATTCGTTTCCACATTTGGTATTTCTCCTATCTACCTTGATTTTTGGCAATCCATTTCCAAAAGGTGAGCACATGACTAGTGAGGCATAGTACTGTCACGCCCATATATGATATTTTAGTTTGAAAGCTTTATTAGGTTATAAAGTAGAAACAAAAGTAGTTGGTATGAGGTGATTACTTTGTTCCATAGTCCGGATATCTCAAGAAGAAGAGGTCTTGTTTTCTGGCTTTTGATTGTTTTTGAGCATCACAGGTCCGTATGGTCACTGATAAATTGACAAATAAGCCAAGAGGATATGCTTTCATCGAGTACGCGCATACATGGGATATGAAATGTGTGTAAACAATATGCTTTTAAACCTTCCGTTTTGTTTTCCTATCACTGACGCTAGAGTCAATTTAAGTGAAATCGTATTGATTTGATTATAGTTATGTGAGGATATTTGTGACATTGATTAGGTACTTTTTTGTACACATCTCGCTCTGTTTATAGAAAATGAAGGTTCGAGTTTTAATTATCCAAGCAATATCTAAGGTAATGTTTCTAATTTTTTTGAATTGGGGTTTAGTTAATTTGTGCTTATCTTGTTTCTGTGCATGTTAGAATTTCAGCATATGATTGTTTGATTTTAGTTATTTGTGAAATAAGACTTGTTTGAATGTTATGATTTTGATGTTTAAAGACCGTTATCTAGACTATGAGTAAACAATAATTAGGGAAATTAATATGGAAGGCAAGCACATAAATTAATAAGGGACTGATTGTTCTAACCGATCAAATTAAAGTCATTTTTCGTATCTCGATATATTCGAATTTAGATTTATCAAGGGGCTAGTCTATTTATTATTTTATAAGGTTATGATGCACGTTAAGGTGTACGAAGAAGACCATTTTACTTCATGCTTAGAATTGTCTAAGAATATGTATTCTAGCTTTTCGTTGCTTCAAATGTGATGAACTCGGCAGGTGCCCTTAGATAACATTTTTTGTTCATTAAATATATCATATTTTTAGATCCTTGAATCAAGTTATATCTTATTAAAAGAACTTTTGTCGTTGCAGGTTCTTTATATGCTACACAAGGGCTTATTGAGAATATGGTGCAAGTAATGGAAAGCTAAATACTAGTTTGTTATGAAGTTTAGTTAACAACTTTTTGAGTTTTTATTTTTTATTTTTTATATTTGTTTATTTAAATTGTTGATTGAATAAGCCACTTAGCAACTAATGCTATTTATAAAATGGAGTTAAACTATGTTTTTTAAATTTGGTATGTGACCAATTCCCTAGTTTGTATGTGAACTATTGTGAAATGAGAGTGGGGATCTCCCTACTTAATCAACTAGTGTAGCAGATTCTGCGTGTCATTTGGCTGCGCGCGATTTTTTTTTTAAAATACTTTTTCTGAAATACGACGGTTTTGTTTGTCTTTGACCTTGCGACGACCTTGCGACGGTTACATAAGTCGTTTTCTAATTCCATTTACGACGGTCCTTACCCGTCGCAAATATTAACGACAGGGAGATTAGCGACGGGACTTGGGACACTAAAAACCGTCGCAAATTGGAAAAAACGACGGACTTTGACCGTCGCAAATCACAAATTCTGGTGTAGTGTATAATGAGAAATGTATTAAGTGTTAAGACATGTATTTGGTGTTTAAAAAAATGTTTGGAATGGATTAAAAATTATTTAGACACAAATCGAAGTATATAAATATTTTTTATATAACATGACATTTTTGAAATGCTATAAAGTTAGTGTGCAACATTTTATGGAGTAATTCTGACACTCTCATGTACGTTGGAATTTGTGTTAAATGATACAATCTGTTATACATACTTTCTGACCGCTTATGTTGTTTTTGAGAATGATGTAATTAAATGGTATGATATGATATGTGACGTAGCATTCTGTGGTCAGTTACGCATTCATTATATGCAGCATTTTTTGAGAAATAAGAACATAAGTAAATGTTCATTTATTATATTTGAGAGATGCCACTAAGAGGTATTGTAGCCTTTGTGGATATTTCAAAAGGAATTGTGGTTTAGTACAATAATTTTATTTGGCACGTGAAAGAATAAAAATGGTTATGAGATGGATGGTAATATTTCTAAACATTGTATTTTAGTGTAATATATTTTATTGGTGCGTGATAGAGTGTGAAATGGTTATGAGATATAATTACAAGATATTTAAAAATTTATGTAATGAAAATCCTAGTTTCTAGCTACCACAACTCATTTGATTATATGATTAACCCTTGTAAAGAGAATGTGATTTCGTTTCAAGGGAACTTGGAGCCCTTGTAGCCAAATGATGGTATTGTTTATCTCGCCGTCAATTCAGTACAAGACGCGCGATATTTTATGCCTAAGAGAGGCTTACTCACATAGTTTTGGCGTCCATGTGGGGGTTACCTTGTATGCAACATTCCGCATAGGATAACTATGACGGTGTGGTTCCATTATGTGAGTGAGGCATGCGGATGTTTATGTTCGGCACGATAGAGGGGAGCGATTGTGGTAGATAAGAAACTAACTAGGTAAAACATAGAGACGACGTAATTCTGGGGACACTTGAAGAAACTTTAAACAATAATTATGATGATATGTCAAAGTGTACATTAAATTTATAATAAATGATTGATTATGGTTGTGAAATTTGTCATGGAGATTGTTCTATTTGGTTTGATGGAATGATTGGAAATTATGTTTATGATATACTTTGTTTTATTGTATTTTATTTCTAGTCACAATTGTTTTGCAGATCGAAGGGTGGGTTAAGGTAATTATTTTGCAAGAAATGACCCACTCTGTGATTAGACCTATGTAAGTGCAAGTGTATAGTAAGTTTAATTTTTGTTCTTTTTATTATATGATATATATTTAATTAGAAGCTAAGGCACCTCGGTAGAGGAACTAAATGCCTTGATATTAGGGGTGACAATTTTGTACACGACACACTAACCCGACACGAAATTAGCGGATTTGGGTTGGGAAAAAGAGATTTTGGGTCATTTAAGGGTTGACTCGCCGAACCCGTCAAATAAATGGGTTGGGTTAGGGTCACACATGTTAACCCGAGTAACCCGTTAGTAGACTCGATTAGTTCTCGGGTCTAATGGGTCGGGTCATCAACTCTGTATAACCTGTTTTAAGATAAGTTTCACTATTTTTTAAAATCTCATTATCCCAACAACCTAAAATAAACGACTAAAATGAGAAAGATTAGCCGTTATATTGATTTATTCAATAAACATATGTTTCGTTATTCAATTTTCATTAATATGTAATTAAATTATGGATGGTTTTTGAGAATTAATACATATTTTTTTATATTTTTTTTTGATAAATAAAATTGTGAAATACTAAATATTTTGCATACAAGGTTGTCTATGAATCCGATTCGAAACTGATATGAAATTGATCCGCAGGGTTAGTGGGTCACCCGTTATAGGCGGGTTGGGTTTGGGTTTGACAAACTCGACACAATTAGTAATTGGGTTGGGTTTGGGTTTGCTCTCCTAACACGTGACCCGAATATGACACGACACGAACCCGGCCCTACATGACCCATTGCCACCCCTACTTGATATTATTAGATTAAAAGCTAAGGCGCTTCAATGGAAGAACTACCTGCATAACTATTGAACATATGGATGTTGTATTATTAGTTGGAAGTTAAAGCGCCTCGGTGGAGGAACTATATGCCTTATTGATTATGTATATGTATGTACAAGTTTTGTTTGTATTTTAAGACTACTCATACCAGCATTGTTTATAATGCTGACCTTATTTGCATGTTTGCTTATCGGGTATGTTCATAAAATGAACATAGTCAATAAGTCTTGACAAGATTAGTGTTGAAGAAGGTTGATTGTTGCACGTGGTTTACTTTAGTGTTTCAATAATAGTTTTTTAGTTGAGGCAAATGTTGTATTTTAATGTAATTATATTTTGAAGAGTTATTCAAGGAAGTGTGTATCATAATCATATTTGTAAGGAAGAGAACTTTGTTTTAATTTTAAAAATGTTATTGGTTTCAAATTGTTTGAATTATTAAACGATGACAGGTTTTTGGAAATTGGTTGTTTTCACACCTCCAAAATCGAAGAGTCGGGAACAAATATTGTTTTCTAGCTTTGTGACAAGTTTTCTCTATTTTCTTCTCCACACGAGCTTTCTCTTTTCTTCTTCAATCAATAACTATGGCGCCTAATGTAAGTTGTATTTGTTTATTTACGTTACGTACTGCTTTTTGTTTTATGTTGACATAGTGATTTGGGGGTTTTGTGTTTGTTCCATTGATTCATTGTTTGGTGTTGTAATTAGCTTAGTAACATTGAAACACTTGCTTGCAACTTCCCTAGAGGTTTCTCTTTCAAGACTCCCAGATCCCCATCGAGACGTCAGTTGCACTATGTTCTCTTTCTTTCTTTTTCAATACAATTTATTCTTTTTATTTTCTCTTAGTAATTTTTAGTTCCTGAAATTCACTACTACTAAAGATGAGCTTTTATTTGAAATCGACATAAAAAATTTGAAATTTCAAGCAATAATCATATGTGATTAACAATGTTAATTTTGTAGTGTTGGCATCATTAAGTTTTGTTATATGGCTAGATATGTTTATCTTCCCACCAACTCTATCTCAATACTTGTTGGGTTAATGAGTTAATAAGTGACCTCTTTGAGATTTTCTATTCTAGTTAATAAGAAATCGAAGGTATTTTAAGAGTTCATAAAATTAGTATGTAATGAAATCTAAAGGTGCCTTTAATTGTACTTACCATGATTCTCTAACTAAAAGCTTTAAGAATTTTAAGTAACTATATGCCAGACTTAATGAAGATGTTATAAATACGTTGAACTATTATTACCATTATTTTACTTTGATAATCACCCTGATAATGTGTATATACTGAAATGTCAAACCTGAGTGATGCATTGCTTAATAGTTGACATTATGAGGTGACATTAGCTCTTGGGTTTGGTAGTTGTTTAGTAGTTTCTCTTTTGGCTTTCCTTTTTGCTTTGAGATTGATGCATTGCTTGATTGGGGATGGGAATGTCAAACCTTAAACCTGATCATTAAATGGGCTGTTAGATGTGTTTGTGGGCAATGCACTGTTAAAGCACGTTGATTGAAGCAGATTCTAAATATTTAGCTCAAGGAGAAATCTCATTATCATTGGTTCTTAAACCTGCAACTTACGTGTTTTGATAAGAGGCAAAATGAATATAACTCAATCTATGCATGCAATTCAACACACCTAAACTAAACTATTCTACCTTACTTCTAATGAAAGTTTTTGTACCTATCACTCTCTAAAACATCATTGTAATATGGAGTAAAAGTTATTGAACACTCCTTGATATGGTGAAAGATAACACTCAAGTCATTAAAAAAAAAAGAAAGGGGATGAGAGTGGGATTTTAATTAAAGGATTGGTTATACTACAAAAACAAATAAACTAAGATATATGAAGATGGATAAGGTAATGGAGAGAGGAACTCCACCACCTGTGATTACTTCATTAATAAACTAATCTAGACTTGTTTGCAATACAAAGGCTCACACTATGACCAATTACCATACTTTACAACCCAATCATAGAACTTATTACCTTTGTATGATTTGCTTCAACCTACCAATTGCTTTACAACCCAATAAGAAGAATTAAACCATTAACATGTTTGCTCAATACCAATTGTTTTATAGCCTAATATTGAAAAAATTAATCCCCTAAATTCAATTCTCTATCTCTATGTCAATTGAATATAGACATGTAGAACTATTAAGCCTTCTATCTCTATATAGACTTAACAATTCATAGGTTACCATTTTACTTTCTATCTCTATATGAGTATGAGAAAAATCTTAATAAAGTAAGCAAACAACTCTAAATTACTCTACTAATTCAGTCCTCATGGGGCTTCATTCAACTCCCCATTAGGGGGTGATTAGCTCATAATATAAATTGAATTAAAACTAATAATTATTTTCTGAATATATATATATATATTATAAGAAGGTCCCAAATGAGGCAGAAAGCCTAAAAAAAAAAAACTAAAAACGATGGGCCTTATAGGCCCACTTTTACTGATTTTGGATCTGTATGAAATTTCAACCAAAAGTTCTCCATCAAATATTGTCTTGTGATATATCATAGGGCAGAGCTCGTCGTGCAGATCATTTTGATAGGTCACACGCCTCAAATGGACTTACGGTTCAAAAGATAAGCAATTCGAAAGTTTTGCCTCTCTTTTTCACATGTAAAGACCAGTTTGACTTTGGTTTGACCCGCATTTGACCAGGCTTTTAAGGTTTGACTTTGACCTTCTCTTGGACTCTGTGTTATCAAAAATTACAACCTATAAACTTACAGATCTCTCTTTCTCTCACTCTTTTTCTTTCTCACCCCTTCTCTTCTCCTTTCTTCTCTCCCTTTATCACCTTCTTCTTTCCTTTTTCCTAACCGCCTCTTGTCATCTGTCCATCTCTCTTTAATCTAGCATCCTCTGTTCCCCCACATGTCGCAGCGGTTTTGTAGCGGTTAGGGTTCCGCAAACCTGATCCACTGCAGCAGGTCTCCTCCTTAAATTGCCTCTGGCCCACTTACCACTTATAATCTCCTATGTCAGGAATACGGCCTCTACAGATGCCCCTCTCGGCCTCATAGACGTCGCGTGAACCCCTTGGTGATCCGCGAATAGACAATGGGACCAAGAACCCCCTTATTAACTTCTCTTCCTTTCGCGATACGCCTTTTTTGATTGGTTATGTCACCTTCCCGTTCTTTATTGGCACGTGCTCCATCATTGCTTCCACGTGCCTTAGGCGCACGCACATACGGCCTGGCTTTTCGAACTTCGATGCCCCACATGTCTTATTTCCCATGGTCCCTTTTTTGGTGATTACTCTTTTGCCCCTACCGCTTAGACTCCCGCTTAAACCCCTCTCTCCACTCCCAATCCCACACTTTAGCTTTACCTCTTTCCATCTTCTTCTAGCCTCTTCAACTTCTTCTTGCTGTTCTTCACCTTTGTGCGATTTCCAAGCTCCGTTCGGGTTTCTTTTGAACTACCTCGTTGGCTTTTGCTGCCTTGCATTTCAGGTTTGTCTCCTCCCTTTCTATTCCCTTCTCTCGTTATCTTGTTTTGTTCGTTTGTGTCGCTGTTCCACTCTTTGCCCTTCGTAGCTGGTTCCTCCATTGTTGCTTTCGATTTCCTCCCTTTATTTTAATCTAATATGTCAGAATCTGATTCGGCGAATACCTCGGCCACTAGATCCGACGGGTCGGAGTCCAGATCTAGTAGACATACTGCGAACAGATTTGAATCCTCGAATTCTGACTCTTCCCGCTCTGCCGCTGAACCCTCTACCTCAGGAAGGAAGACTGCTCTTCCTCCCCCACCGTCATATCACTGTAGACCCAATATAGATGCGATCAAAGTTGTCTATGGCATTCCTGCTGACTTGGTCCTTGAGCATGTGCCCGGTGTCACCCATTTTCCACATTTGGTAAAGCCGTGGCTTGGTTGTCTCGTCGCTACTGTAGGTCAGATAATGGCAAGCCTGCATTTTCCTTTAACTCTATTAGATGTCGAGGTATGCAACCACTTCAATATTCCGCCATGCCAAGGTATTGGTAACTTTTGGCATGTCATGTATGCTGCAAACCATTATAATAAAACCCAGTCCCCTAAGATCCAACTCTGCGACATAATTGCTCATTTTTACATAAAGAAGAGTACCAAGTTCAGTAGCGTAGGGTACCAATCCTTCTGTACTCGTCCACAGAAGAAGTCTTTTGTCCTCCACATCACCACATCTGACAAAGTGTGGCATTACTATCTATTATATGTGTCCGGGGTTTTATTTCCGCGGACCTTCTATCAGAAGTTTCTCTAAGGCATCTCAGTTTCCTTAAAAGTGGTACGTACTGCCTTTTGCTTCACAGTACTCCTTTTTTACGTTTCTAACTTGTCTTCAATGCCAGTGTTTCATCCGCAATTTTTCAACACCTCCGCGACTTGGGAAGTGCTCAGTGCGAACTTCTCGGCATTGACCCAGAAAAAGGTAACCCTCTTTTACTTGATCCATCCTTGAAAAGCATCGGCGACTACCACGGTCCCCTCTATCGCTTGCCGCCTCCAAAAGAAAGAAAACCCAAATCTTCCCCACTCCCTAAAAGAAAGCCCCACAAATCCTTCAAATACACCACTAAGATTTACCACTCCAAAGCCGTTGCCCAAAGAGCCACCACCGCTCAATCCCGTTCCTCTACTCCCCATACCGCCCCCTTTTCGTTTTCTGTGTTAGCTGACTGGGAAGACGATATTGTTCCTCCTCTTTCTACTAAGTTTGTCGCTGCTATGGCAACAAATAATCTCAAATTGTAGGATAGCGACTCCGATGGTGACGAGGCTGTAGAAGTGGTGGCCAAGAGTCTGCCCGTGAAAAAGGCCAGGACTACACCTCTTGGCGTCTCTGACCCCCCTGCTGCACCGCCATGGTCACTAGCTCCAGGGTGGCGTCATGGGAAGGAACCCACTGCCTCGGGCTCCCTGCCTTTTGATAAAGTTAAAGTCTAGCAACCTAGATTTAAGGCTAGAGATAGCGATATAACTATCCGCGACTCAGCCTTGGACAACCCAGCTATTGTAGCGTCTCTATTTTTTAACTCACACCTTCCCAAGGATCAAGCATATGGCGATTCTGGCTCTTTCGCCTCTCACAGGTCGGCTTTCTATACCGGTTGGGAAAAGGTAGGTTCCTCTTTTTTTTTTCTCCAAAATCCGCTACATTCGTTGCTAAGGAATATTGTTTTTTAGCTGAGCCTGGACATTGGGTATGTGGTGCGCGGCTTGACTAGTGCATTGGACTCTCTGGAGGTCGCAAAGCAGGAGATTAATGGTCCTGATGGCTAGAAAACAAAGTATACCAAGCTAGAGAAGGATCGAGACGATCTGCGCATCGTGGCAGTGAAGGCTCAGAAAGCGCTCCAACAAGCTGAGGATAAGCACCGCGATTATGTATCGGGGGTCGCTTCCAAAATGGAGAGTCAAAGGGAAACGGACAAGCTTTCCACTCAGGCTGCTGTGGACAAAGCTTTGAAGGATGCCGCTGACCGCTTTCGAGTCCTAGCTGAGAAGAAGATTGGTTGTGCACTGAAGCAACAGCTTGAAGAGCTCACTGCTGCTGGTTGCCTTCTTCCCCTGCCCCCTCCAGTAATTCTGCCTCAAGTCATTGATACTCAAACGTTGGCGCCATCCGTTTATGCTATGCCTGTGCTACCCATATTCACTAACAGCGCGGTCACTTCCCCCATTGCCGAGGATGATGATATTACAATTGTGGGGGATGTTACTGAGGTCTCTTCATAGAAGGATGTGTCTGAAGGTCAGCCGATGGGGGAGTATGAGCATGTCCCTGAAGATCAGAATGTTGAATGAACTTTGTAATTTTGTTCTTTGCACCTGATATACTTTGACTATTACTCATTTTGCGTTATGTATATAAATTTTGCCTGGATTTCTGGGTAAGCCCAGCAGGTTACAACTCATGGTCCTTTGAACTTCAAATTTTACCATATTTCCCCCCATTTTGCAATTGAAAGCTTAATTCACTTAGTAGTGCAAAACGTCCTATATCTTTTTACTTCATTTTATCCATCTTTGGGTGGCTGTGAAGCCATGCTGGGATAGCTCAGTCTGCCCCAAGTTTGATTCGGACAAAAGTCCGCCAAGGGCTCATCCTCCCCGTTGTCCTTGGATGCCTGTGAAGCTTGTGGGGCAGCTCAGTTTGCCCCCAGTTTGATTCGGACAAAATTCCGCGAAGGGCTCATCGCCCCCGCGGTCTTTGGATGGATGTGAAGCCTATGGGGCATATCAGTTTGCCCCAGTTTGTTTCGGAGTATAGTCCGCGAAGGGCTCATCCCCCCCGCTGTCCTTGGATGGCTGTGAAGCCTGTGGGGCATCTCAATTTGCCCCCAGTTTGATTCGGATCTCAGTCCGCGAAGGGCTCATCCCCCCCGCTGTCCTTGGGTGACTGTGAAGCTTGTGGGGCAGCTCAGTTTGCCCCAGTTCGATTAAGACTACAGTCCGCGAAGGGCTCATTCCCCCCGCTGTCTTTGGCTGGCTGTGAAGCCTGTGGGGCAGCTTCGTTTAATTTGATTTGACTACACTCCGCCAGCGGGCTTATCCCCCCCGCTGTCTTTGGATGGCTGTGAAGCCTGTGGGGCATCTCAGTTTGCCCTAGTTTGATTCGGACTATAGTCCGCAAAAGGCTCATCCCCCTATCTTTGGATGGCTGTGAAGCCTATGGGACCGCTCTGTTTGCCCTAGTTTGATTTGGACCAGCGTCTCAGTTTACCCCCAAGCCAGTTGTGTTCCTTTGTTCATATTCATAAGACATATGGAAGAAGTGCGCTTTATTATATGATAAGTAAACAAAATTAACAATCCTCATCTCATACATGGAATTTTTTTAACATTCTAATGTTCCAAGGTTTCTCGATCTTCACCCCAGCTGAAGTTTGCAATCGATAAGTTCCAAACGTACCCTTTTCCATCACCACATAGGGTCCTTGGGCCACAGTTTACCCTCATTCTCAATTCTCGTGGCTGGTGTAATGCGTCGCAGAACCAACTCTCCAACTTCGAAGGTGCCCGGCTTCACTCTCTTGTCATATTGCTGCTGTAACCTCCGATGATATTCCTCCAAGCGTATGCGGGCTATTTCTTTTTTTTTCTTCTATTAGGTTCAGCTCACTGGCTAATATCCTCTCATTCTTTCCCATTTCGACCACTTTAGTTCTGGTCGTAGATACTATCATTTCCACTGGTATGACTGCCTCTATCCCATACACCATTGCGAACGGTGACTCATTAGTCGAGGTTCGCGGAGTGGTACGGTATGCCCAGAAAACGTGATTCAGTTCGTCAGCCCATGCCCCTTTCCGCTCCTCCATTTTTCTCTTTATATTATCCATTATGATTTTGTTTGAAGATTCTGCTTGCCCATTTCCTTCTGGATTATATGGTGCTGAGAACCACTATTTCACTTTAAATGCTTGTAGGAACTCTCGCACTTTTCTCCCAGTAAATTGGGTTCCATTATCCGCGATGATTGTGTGTGGTAACCCGAACCTACATATGATGTTCTCCCAAAGAAACTTCTTCACATTTTCTTCCTTAACTTGTTGCAACGCTACTCCCTCTACCCACTTGGTGAAATAATCAGTAGCGGCCAACATGAACCTTCTTTTGCCACTTGCCATGGGCAGCGACCCAACTATATGCAATGCCCACATGGCGAATGGCCAAGGACTGAACACGTTATGTAACGGCTCCGCTGGTGAATGTATGAGCGGTGCAAATCTCTGGCATTTCTCACATTTCTTGGCATACACCATGGCATCTCTCTTCATATATGGCCAAAAGTACCCCTGTGATATCAATCTGTGGGTACGCCCCGCCGAATGACTGCCGCAATCCCCTTCGTGTATCTTAGCCAAAACTTCTTGTATCTGCGACGGCCCTATGCATTTCAACACGGTCCATTGAAGTTCCTTTTATACAAATCCCCTTCGAGCAATGTGTATCTTTGACTCGTTTTTTCCATTCTTCGTCTCTCGTGTATGTCTTCTATTTCTATTCCCTTCAGGAATGTTTTAATGGGTGTCATCCATCCTTGATCTTTCTCGGTCGTAAGCCAAACGCCTTCCTCCTCTGAAGTACTTGGTCTACTTAACACCCTCACTTCAATTGATCGACCCTCTGTTCCAGGAAGTACTGTGGCCACATAAGCCAATGCATCGGTATGTCTGTTTTCACCGCGGCCAAGATGTGCAAACCTGATCTTGTCAAACTTGCTTGCTTTTCTTTGTAGGACTTCTAGGTACTTCGCCATCCTTGGGCAACGGGCCATAAATCCTCCATTCATCTGACAAATTACTAAGTTTGAATCCGAGTAAACAGACAATTCACTCACCCCCAGATCTTTAGCAAGATCCAAACCTACTATCACTGCCTCATATTCAGACTCGTTATTAGAAGTTGCGAATCCCAATTTCACCGACAACTCTAGCCGATTGTTCTCCGGCGTCACCAGTACGACTCCAATCCCATTCCCTGTATCTGTCGCGGATCCATCCGCAAAAACTCTCCATCCATTCTGCGGGTCCCAAGGATCCAAAGGATCGTGGCTCAGCTCCCCTTCCTGTTCCATGACCATTTCCTCTCCCCAAGTTGGGTCCTCAGCTGGAAATTCTACCAAAAACTCTGCCATGGCTTATGCCTTTTCTACAGTTCGAATCTGGTATTGAATCTCATAGCAATTGAGCATCACCGCCCACTTTAGCATTCTGCCTGATTTGTCTGCTTTCAACGCTTGTTTTAATGGCAAATTAGTTATTACCACCACTGAATGGGACTCGAAGTAGGGCTTCAAGTTTAAGGCCGAAAATATCAAGGCCAAAGCATACTTTTTTCTATTCTCACAGACGGGTTTCGCGTCCCAAAGATGGTTTTACTCTGGAAGTAAACTGGCCTTTCTACCTTTTCCACCACCCGTACTAATACTAAACTCACTGCGTACTCTGAAACTCCCAGATACAAAAATAGCTTCTCCCCCTATTCCAACTGTGATAACAAAGGTGCTTTTCCCAAATAACTCTTCAACTCCTGAAAGACCTCTTCACACTCCGCTGTCCATTGGAAATCTGGAGTTTTTCTCAACAAACGATACAGCGGTCGGCATTTATCCGATGATTTTGAAATAAATCGGTTCAATGCCGCGACCCTTCCAGCTAGCCGTTGCACTTCTTTCACGTTCTAAGGGGACTGCATATCTATTAGTGATCTAATCTGTTCAGGATTCGCTTCTATTCCGCAATATGTTACTATGTATCCCAAGAATTTTCCAGAAGTTACCCCAAAGGTGCATTTCTCGGGGTTGAGCTTCAGTTTATACCTCCGCAGTATGTGGAAAGTCTCCTGGAGTCCCTCTAAGTGCTCTTGTTCTGACATGCTTTTTTCCACCATATTGTCTATATAAATTTCCATCCCCTTCCGAATCTTACTCTCAAACATTTTTTCTCCTAACCGCTGAAATGTGGCCCCAGCATTCTTTAACCCAAATGGCATCCTCGTATAGTAGTAGGTACCACCTTCCACCACGAAGGTGGTCTTCTCCTGATCTGGCTCATACATCGTGACCTGATTGTATCCCATGGACGCGTCCATAAATGAAAATATCTTGAACCCTGCCGTTCTGTCTACCAGCTCATCTACCCGGGCATTGGGTAACAATCTTTAGGACATTCTCTGTTGACGTCCGTAAAGTCAACACACATCCTAACCTTGCCATTCTTCTTTGGTACCGCGACCACATTTGACAACCATTCCGTGAACTCAACATCTCTAATTATCCCGGCCCCTTTCAATCTTGTAACTTCTTCGCGAATATCTTCAGCGTAGTTCGGCCTCACGCTTCTCATTTTCTGTCTTACTAGCTTAGCATTTTCATTCATATGGAGACGATGACAGGCAAACTCTGGATCTAACCCCGTAATATCCTCAATCACCCATGCAAATATATCCTTATTCTCTGACAAAAACTGTACTAGCTTATCTTTCCATATGTCTGGCAACTCAGACCCCACTGAAGTAAATTTTTCATCGTCTCCTACCCCCAGGTTCACTATCTCAATCTCATCTAAAGTTTTCGGTCTAGGTGGAGCCTCGTATATTGCCGTTAAAGCAGCTTCCTGTAATTGCTATATATGCCGCTCTAGGCTCATGATCCCCTCTTTACTCCCCCTTTATTCCTCGGATCATATTCTTTACTGTCACCTGGGGGATATTCTGCGTGGCCACTTGATCCCCTCTTATCTTATACATCCCTCCATTTGTGGGGAACTATATTACCTGGTAATATGTCAATGGAATTGCCCTCATCTCATGAATCCATCGCCTCCCTAGTATTGCATTGTACTGGGAGTTTGTGTTCACTACCATGAACCTGGTGAATACAGTCGTCGGACTAGCAGTCACTGGTAAAACTAGTTCCCCCATGGGCTCGGTCATACTGCCGTTGAACCCGAACAAATTCGTTTGTAGTGCTTTCATCTGGTCTCTATCGATGTTCATATACTCCATGGCTCCTTTGAATAGCAGATCCACCGAACTTCCACAGTCTATCAACACCCTCTTTACCATATAGTTTCCCATTGCTATAGTGATAACCAATGCATCTTCATGCAGTGAAATTACAGACTCCAGGTCCTTTGGGGTGAACATTATGGTTTCATTGTTCTTCACGGTTCCACTGACTAACTGCGGTATGCTTACCACTTCATTGACCTGCCGTAGACTTGCTGTCTTTCTGATCTTTTCGCGGTGTACATTCCTCCCAAGTGTTTCCCCGCTAAAAATAACGTTGATAGTACCTAAGATTCTTGCAGGTGTCGGCAACCTCTCAGCTTGCCGCACCTCAGTGACGAATTCTCTGAGCATTCCCTTTTCAATCATCCTCTCCACCAACCACTTCAATGCATAGCATTCATTTGTTGCGTGGTTCTGGATCTGATGATATGTGCAAAATGGTTTCCCTTCTATCTCTCCTGACGTGTTCCGCGGACCTTTATAGTACTGCAGCCCTTTAATTAGCGGCAAGATCTCCTCTAGAGGCCTGTTAAACGGAGTTTGCTCTATCTCGCGGTACGGTTTCCTTTCCCGAATGTCCCTCCTACCACGATCACCAGTTCTCTCTAGTCCCCGGCTCTGCCCTCTGTATGAAATCTTTTCTCTTTCCTCTCTTCTACTCTTATCCCTCCGGTTATCTTTGTCCACAGCCTGTATTATCTTCCCCGATCTCTTCTGTTCCTTTGCGTTTCTCTGCATTATGTCCTCATATCGTATGTATTTTTCTACCTTCGGGTACAGAGCGTGCAAAGTGGTGATTTCAATCTTGGAAACCGACTCATGGACTCTCGTTCCTTGCCTCAACCCATGTTGGAAGACTATGACCGCTATATGTTTATCCAAATTTTCCACTCTCAGTGTCTCTTCTTTGAATCTACACAAAAACTCCCTCAATGATTCCGCAAACCTCTGCTTGATATTGAACAGAGCCACGATATCGACCACCCTCCGCTTCTGGTGTATGAAGTGATCGACAAAGGCGCGCTCTAACTCTTCAAATCTGCTAATGCTCCTCGATGCTAACCTGTAATACCAGTCTGAGGCTCCTCCCTTAAGACTTGTTGGGAACATCATGCATCGGAGTCCATCATACTTGCCTTCCTGCCATAACGGCATCTGTTGCCGGAAGTGATGCAGATGATCTGTCAGGTCTCCTTTCCCATCATACCTTTCAAACCGTGGTTGGCTGAACCTCTTAGGCACTTCAGAATTCCAAATCGAATATGCCAATGGATTCTTATTGAGACTCACAACCTCTTTCTGCGCTGCACTCTGGTTCACTTTCTCTGCTCCCCGATTTGCTTCCCTATCTTTCTCAATCATCGCCTGTACAACCTCCAGCGTGATGCCTGCTGTTTGTTCCACGCCCACGGGTGGAAATTCTTCATTCTCTCCCTCCATTTCACTGCCTTGCAGATCCCTCCGCTCTATTTCGGCCTGGGTGGCCTCCCTTTCTTTCCTCTGCCCATCATTCTCATTACATAACCTGACTATCTCCTCTTGAAGGAGTCTGGTGGCATCCGCCACTACCTCCGCTGTCTCTTTTTCCCCTACTCCTTTTATCTCTACACTCGCTACTTCTTCTTCCGTTTCTTAAACCACATCTTTCCTAGGTCTTCCTACTGCTCTTTTTGCTATGGTGGCCATTTTCGCTAGTCCCCACAGACGGCGCCAAATGTGTTATCAAAAATTACAACCTATAAACTTACAGATCTCTCTTTCTCTCACTCTTCTTCTTTCTCACCCCTTCTCTTCCCCTTTCTTCTCTCCCTTTATCACGTTCTTCTTTCCTTTTTCCTAACCGCCTCTTGTCATCCGTCCATCTCTCTTTAATCTAGCGTCCTCTGTTCCCCCACATGTCGCAGCGGTTTTGTAGTGGTTAGGGTTCCGCAAACCTGATCCACTGCAGCAGGTCTCCTCCTTCTTAAATTGCCTTTGGCCCACTTACCACCTATAATCTCCTATGTCAGGAATACAGCCTCTACAGACTCTTTTGCTCCTAGGCTTGGCCTACACCATATTCTTTGCTAAAATTCCGATTTTTGCTGTAATTTCACGAAATGAATGATGAAACCTACAAGCAAAGAAATAGTGTTTATTCACAATAATGTTACACCGACCCACTTATTTGACCTACTATTTGAACCTACTGATGTGTCAAAAGTCATAATCATTAATTTACATAGAGATACGTGTACATGTGTATTGCAATGCAAACCAACGTTATCCAAATAGTGAATCGCAATAGTAGGTCTAAAAAGTAGGTTCATGTAGCACTACTCGTTTATTCATGATATTTACTAACATTATTGGCTTAAATGATATATTATTAAAGGGCTAAATATACATTTTTTGGGCGCTTATCATGTTTGCATTTCACATCTTACTTTTTCCTATTTTACGTGTTTCATATTTTATAAGTAATACTAGGGTTAAGACCAGAGTTGAGTTCATTTTGGAATCTATCGAAGTATTTGATGACAATGACAAGGTTGATGTCCAATTAGTATTTGCATATCCATATTGTTCTTTGAAAATGGTTATTGTGTTGCTGCAATTTTCAAGATAGAAATGACAATATCCAGTTGGTATAGAAATGACAATATCTAGTTGTGTTGATATAGCTTCCTTTGAAGATGTGGAAATAGTAAGCAACTGATGCGGTGTTATGATTTAGCACATAAGCATCAACTTAGAATTTTTTTTTCAGCATGGCTTTAAGGAACTAGGTAGTGGAGATGAATCCAATTTGTAAAACGACAATGATGAAGGAATTGAAGAAGTCAAAATCAAATAAGTTTGGCAAAAAGGTTAGATCACATGTTTATTTTATGTTTATTATGTTTGTTAATTTCAATATTCTGAGGGACTAATATACATAACCAAAGTATATTATACATGTGTCCAACACAACTCACCACATAACTATATCAAGACCTGCCAGGTTGCTCATATCAAGACCCGCCAGGTCATTCACGTTAAAACCTCTACCAGATCACACATGTCACGACCTGCTGTCAGGTCGCTCAGCCAGACCTCGTAACGCTCAGAGATGGAAATGCAGACGTTACAGTAGTTCTATAATAGCAGCCATGCACTTTATTGCATCCGCATTTAAGCTCATTCAAGAGCCAAATTGACCAAAGCTCACAGGCTATAAATGACGAGGGAACTACCAAAGTAAAGGAGGAGAATTCGATGCTTCTTCTCCACTCTCCATCTTCTCCATGTGAGATGCTCCATCTCTAAAAATGTATCTTCACAAACTACAACTGACTTGATTGTGGTAGAGAACTGGATACGTAGGCCATTCGATCATTCGAACTCAGTCATAACATCATTATTCCCCAATCATCTAGATTCGTAAAGTTGTGACTAAAACGCACATTTACATTGGCGCCGTCTGCAGGTCAAATATCTTGGAAATTCATCTACTTTACTCAATCAATCTTTCTAAAGATTTTAATTTCTAAGCCCACAAAGCGTGTAATCGAAGCAAAAATCTACCACAGTTTATAAGGGTGTAGTGTCAATCGAAGCGACAATTCGATTGAAATAATCTGTCAAATTGAGGAATGGCAACCAGTTCGCTGATAACTGATAAGAGCCCAAAACTGCAATATCGCTTTTGACCAATTATGTGATTAATAAGTAAGAGTTAGTATTGTTATCGTGTTCTTATGTATTTCAGGCATTGGAGTCAAATATATGTAGAAATGCGCCCCTTTTGACAGATAAAGGAACAAGGGTTGGTTGCTATCTATGATAAAAGGCCAAGATTCAAAGAGAAAAAACCTTTTTAAATCCCGGTCAAAGCTGAAAAGTCAAAGTCAACGCGGGCAGAAAACAAAAAGACAAAAAGTCGCTTTTTTTGAGGTCGTATCTTTGGACTCAGACCTCGGAATTCGGCCTACCTTATGTCAAAACGACCGGCTTGGAAAGAGATTTCTAATGGTCCAAGCCTTGACCCAATCAGAGGAGCAAAAGTGTACGAAAAGAGCTGTTGAAGTCATTTCCAACTGAAAAGCCTTTGTGGACTGAAGTACTGAGGTTTTGGACTCGATTTTTCGGCCCAAAACATGGCTCCTCAGCCTATGCACAAAATTGTGGATCTTGTCTCCTCCATATGAAGAGACAAAGACTTAGCTCTTAAGCAACTTAGTTTTTACTTAGTAAAATTAGTTTTTAGTTAGTTTTTTAATTAGTGAATGATCTAAGAACTTAGTTTTTGATCTAGTTTTTTTACATTCAGTTAATTAGTTTTAGAACAAAGAATGAGTTTTATTTTAGAATTAGATTTAGTTTTATAATAAAGAATTAGTTTTTCATTTCAATTTAATTTTTTGATTCAATTCTTGTTTAGCTTTAGTTTGTCCTAAATTCATAATTAGTTTGTCTTACTTTCATTTCTTAAATTCAGTTTTAATTTCAGTTGAATTCTTAGACTATTGTTAAACTAGATTTATAAAGCTTAATCATTTATTCAATAATGATTAGTTCTATTTGTTCTTGTTTTAGAAATGATAGTATAATGATTCAAGGTTAAAACCTCCATTAGAGGGGTTTGAGGAAACCTTGATGAAACTTGATTGTTGTTAGCGTAGAATTGTTTGTAATAATCTATTCCATTCAAGAAAGTAATTAGTTCACCATGAGAATGGGTTTGATTGCTTTACACACTAGTTGTTAGTTGGTAGAGATTGCCATGAACAATTAGGGATTAAAAAGACCCAATTGCTATGCGAAATCATTTCAATTCGGATTACGACAATTCCTTGCTAATTGATTAATTCGAATTAAGGTGGAATCAAATCCCCCTAATTCCTCCTCATATTGTCAATTTAGTATTAAATTGCTTTCATTTCATTTATCGCATCTTGATTAGTTGAATTACCATCGTAGTTAATTTCAATTCCATTACTCTCACGACTTTGTTAGCTTACACAAACTAGGAAACGTTACACCTAAACAAACTAGGAGTGGAACGAATTCTCTACTCCAACTATATTGAACGATAACGAGAGTAGAAAACTTTGATAGTAAAGCAAGATAACAGTTTTAGTTTTACTTACCTTGTCGTAATTGTATTCGTAGGTAAAACTATCATTTTTACTTTTATCAAATGGCGCCGCTGCTATCAAAGTTAAGTTTTTATCATATGAAGAGACAAAGACATAGCTCTTAAGCTACTTAGTTTTTACTTAGTAAAATTAGTTTTTAGTTAGTTTTTTAATTAGTGAATTATCCAAGAACTTAGTTTTAGATCTAGTTTTTTTACATTCAATTAATTAGTTTTAGAACAAGGAATGAGTTTTATTTTAGAATCAGATTTAGTTTTATAATAAAGAATTAGTTTTTCATTTCAATTTAGTTTTATGATTCAATTCTTGTTTAGCTTTAGTTTGTCCTAAATTCATAATTAGTTTGTCTTACTTTCATTTCTTAAATTTAGTTTTAATTTCAGTTAAATTCTTAGACTATTGTTAAATTATATTTATAAAGTTTAATCATTTATTCAATAATAAGTTGTTCTATTTTTTCTTATTTTAGAAATGGTAGTATAATAATTCAAGGCTAAAACCTCCATTAGAGGGGTTTGAGGAAGCCTTGATGAAACTTGATTGTTGTTAGTGTAGAATTGTTTGTAATAATATATTCCATTCAAGAAAGTAATTAGTTCACCTTGAGAATGAGTTTGATTATTGCTTCACATGATAGTTGTTAGTTGGTAGAGATTACCATGAATAATTAGGGATTAGAAAGACCCAATTGCTATGCAAAAACATTTTAATTCGGATTACGACAATTCATCGCTAATTGATTAAGTCGAATTAAGGTGGAATCAAATCCCCCTAATTCCTCCTCATATTATAAATTTAGTATTAAATTTATGTCATTTCATTTATCCCATCTTGATTAGTTGAATTACCGTCGTAGTTAATTTCAATTCCATTACTCTCACGACTTTGTTAGTTTACACGAACTAGGAAATGTTACACCTAAACAAACTAGGAGTGGAACGAATTCTCTACTCCAACTATATTGAACGATAACGAGAGTAGAAACCTTTGATAGTAAAGCAAGAAAATAGATTTAGTTTTACTTACCTTGTCGTAATTGTATTTGTAGGTAAAACTATAATTTTTACTTTTATCCAATGGTGCCGCTACCATCTTAGTTCTGTTTAGAATTGTTTTCATTAGTATTGTTAGTCTTCCCAAAGTCCCATTAAACCCACCCACCCTTATTTGGTTCTAATAGTGATTGTTTGGTTCAGAAACTAAAAAAAAAAAAAAAAAAAAAAAAAAAAAAAAAAAAAAAAAAAAAAAAAAAAAAAAAAAAAAAAAAAAAAGAAGCCCAGCCCTCGAAGTTCAAGCATCCAAGGCAGTTTCGAGCTGCTGGAACTGCTTCTCGAAGTTTGACAAGGAGCGACTTGCCTCTATCTAGGGTTACTTGTGAGCTGACCCCTCTTCCTCAACAGCCCAATTTTCACCAGTTAGTACAAACTTCCATTTCTTCAAGTTATTCAGTGTTTCTAACTTGTTAAATACACTGAGCTCGCGTATACAAAACGATATTCATAAGCGAAGCAAGGAAGCATTCAGGTACTTTTTTCTTCCACTCCTTGAATCTTCTGTCATAGGAGTTCTTATACTAGCATATCAAGGTTGTTTTGACTGTTGTCGTGTTTCTTTAATTTTGGACTTAGCCTTGCATGAGATTAAGGTCAGGTAGAGAAAAAACGATTAACGTAATCTATCGTGAATGTCAACACACAAATCTATCTAGTATACCACACACTACACCTGAAATAATGGCTGAAGAAAAAGAGTCTCCTCTCTCTGACTTTTACAAAGCCTTGAACGATAGCCCAAAATCTTGCATCGTTCTTGCAGACCAAGTGGGGGATTTCCGAATCCCCCCAAATATATTTAATTTGTTACTTGTTTTTCATGGGTTAGGATTGAAAACCTTATCAACATATGCGTAGGATTGAACAAGTCCTTACCACATTCCATCATCCTACGGTTGGTGCGAAACAAATTAAACTGAGGGTGTTTCCTTTCATCCTAGCCGACAAGGCGGCATCTTGGTTAACTGCCCAAGCGCCTAATTTTGTGGATTCATGGGCCAAACTTGTTCAACTATTTATGGAACATTTTTACCCACCACTGAAGACAAATGAAATGCTTTCCAAGATTCATTTTTTTTTACAGAATCCTCATGAATCCTTTTCAGAGGCTTGGAATCGTTTCACTAACATGCTTATAGAATGTCCACATCATAACCTTGCGAAAGACACATTAGTTCGTGCCTTTTTCAAGGGACTTTTACACCAGCATAAAAAGGTCCTAGATATAATGAATGGGGGTAGTTTCCTCAGAGTCTTATAAGTTTTTAGAAGATCAAACAAAGCGTAATAATAAATAGGGTAGTGACGATATCCCCCATTCTGCTAGTTCTTCTTCAACAGTTAATGCTGCCGGTGTGTTTGAGATTAAACCCGATCCTGAGCTTAAAATTTTAATCGAATCTCTCACTAGAAAGGTAAAAGCTATTTCTGTTCAACAAAAGCATGTCCCCGTTATGAATGTCAACTCTAATCCATGTAATTTCTGTTTGAGTCCTGAGCATCCCGACTCCTACTGTCCTCTCGCCTACGAGCATCAAACATCACAAATAGATAATGTTTGCTCCATTAATAGCTATCATATTCTTAACGCCCCTTGGAGACAACATCCCAACTTCAGTTGGAGAAATAATCAACAAGTTACACCTCCAGGGTATAATAATCAAAATGGTAGGCCAGCAAACAATTACAACCAAGCTCCACCACGACAAGGACAAGGACAAGGTCAGGAGAATTATAATAATTATAATGCTAATAGAGGTATCATTCCGGTTAATCATAACTATCACAACCCACCTGTTAATAATTAACGTGACATAGTTCCTGTCACACAACTTATAGCAAACACTCCTCCACAACCGGATCGTTTTGACACCTTTATGCAAACCCAACTACAGATTTTACAATCCATCCAACTTTCCTTGCAGCAGTTAACCCAAGAGAAAGTTCAACCCAAAGGTGTGTTTCCAGGTCAAGCGATACCTAACCCTAAAACAACAAGCACAACCTTTGAGGTAAACGGTAATACTAGTAATGAAAATGGAAACGTAGGTGAGCTCAAGGCTATCACCACTCTCCGTTCTGGCAGAGTGGTTGATAACGCCTGTAGTTACCCCACCAGTCGTCCCTACACCGGATATTGTACTAGATACTGAAGTAATAACTGAAGATCCTACCCCAGTAGAGGTACCAGTTAAACCACAACCTAAGAAACAAAAAGCCAAGGTTAGACATCCTGTTGATCCATACGCTAAATATAGAGAGAAACCACCGTTTCCCCAGAGATTAGCCATGTTAACCAAGGATACGAATTTCGATGAGATTAGGGAGGTTTTCAAAAATCTAATGATAAACCTACCCTTTCTGGAAGCAATTAAAAAGTTACCTCACCATGCTAAGTTTCTTAAAGAGTTATGCACTACTAGGTGTAAAACAAATATTTCTAAAGATGCCTTTTTAACCGAACAATTTCCAACCTTATCCGAACATAATGGAATCGTTAAGTACAAGGACCCTGGTTTTCCTACTGTACAATGCACCTTAGGAGATTCCCACACGACGACCGCGCTATTAGACCTGGGGGCAAGTGTTAACTTACTTCCATATTATTTATATAAACAAATAGGTCTATAGGAGATGCAACCTACTAAAATGACGTTGTAATTAGCGGATCGGTCTATTAAGTATCCTAAGGGTGTGGTTGAAAACGTGCTTGTTAAGGTTCAGGATTTCTACTATCCTGCTGATTTTGTTATCCTCGATACAAAAGTCGCTAACGACTCTATTCCGATCATCTTAAGGTGTCCCTTCTTGGCAACTGCCAACGCACTTATAAATTGCCGCAATGGTTTGATGTCCATGTCTTTTGGCCATCTTTCTGTTGAGGTCAATGTTTTTAAAATGATGAAACAGTTACCAGATTCGTTTGTAGATGGGGAGGTTAGCATGATTGAGAGTTTAGCTCAAGACTATTTTAATAACACGTTTCCAAAAACCGATGCATAAATTCCTTTCCTTTGGAAGTCCAGATTTTGAGGATGACTCCTATGTAGAGGAAGTCAATGCCCTCTTCGAGTTTACACCTACCATAGACCCTTCTGTTGCTCCATCTACTAAGTTTGAAGACCTGCTACCTAAACAAGTCTTCACTACTCAAGATGAGGAACCACCAGAAGCCTTTATCGACATTCCCACCACCCCGGTGCTTAAACCTCTTCCTTTTGAGTTGAAGTATATTCAACTTGATTCGGATGGTAGTCATCCGGTAATTATATCTTCTTTGTTGTCTGTGGATGAAGAGGCACAGTTGATTAGGGTAATTAGGGAACATCGTTCAGCGATTGGTTGGTCCCTAGACAACATTAAGGGGATTGACCCTAATATTTGCACTCATCATATCCATTTGGAGGAAATGCAAAGACTTTTCGCGAACCTCAGCGTCGCTTGAACCCTGCCATGAAAGAGGTGGTTAGGAAAGAAGTCTTATGTTTACTTGATGCATGTATCATATATCCAATCTCCGATAGCGAATGGGTAAGTCCCATTTATGTAGTTCCTAAGAAATTGGGGTTACCATGGTACTTAATACTAAGGGGGAATATGTTTCCACACATGTCCCTATAAAATGGAGGATCTGTATTGATTACAGACATTTAAATGCCATGACATGAAAGGATCATTTTCCTTTACCATTTATAGATCAGATTCTCGAATGTCTAGCTGGTCATACTTTATATTTTTTTTGGATGGCTACTTTGGCTATTTTCAAATTATTATTGATATTGATGACCAAGAAAAGACTACCTTCATATGTCCTTTTGGAACGTATGTCTATAAACGAATGCCTTTTGGCCTTTGTAATGCTCCTGGTACCTTTTAGCGGTGTATGCTTCACATATTTAGTGACATGGTAGAGCGCTTCATGGAAGTTTTTTCTATCTATGGAGACTCTTTCACTGACTGCATGTCTAACCTGTCTAAGGTTTTGACACGATGTGAAGAGAAGAGTCTGGGTTTAAATTGGGAAAAATGTCATTTCATGGTGAAAAAGGGAATAGTGCTAGGTCACATTGTATCTAATGATGGCATCGAAGTAGATAAGGCCAAACTAGATAAGATAGCGTCTCTACCTATACCACGGACTGTCTATGATATTAGAGCCTTTCTAGGCCATACAGGGTTTTATAGGCGTTTTATCAAAGATTTTTCAAAAATAGCTAGGCCTTTAACTAATTTGCTCTTAAAGGATGCCATTTTTTATTTCAATTACAATTGTAAATAGGCTTTTGAAACTTTAAAAGCCGCTTTAACATCTGCACCCATTTTACAGCCTCCCGATTGGTCTAAACCTTTCGAACTCATGTGCGATGCTAGTGACTATGCTGTTGGTGTTGTGTTAGGTCAGAAACTAGATAATAAGTCCACTGTCATTTATTATGCTAGTAAAACTTTAAACGATGCTCAAAGGAACTATACAACTACGGAAAAAGAATTCTTAGCTGTCGTTTATGCTTTAGATAAGTTTCGTCCTTATTTGGTTGGTACTAAGACTTTAGTTTACACGAACCATGCAACCATTAGGTACCTTCTCGCAAAGAAGGATGCTAAGCATAGATTAATCCGATGGATTCTTCTCCTGCAAGAGTTCACATTAGAAATAAAGGACAAATGAGGGGTCAAAAAATGTAGTTGTCGACCACTTATCTAGACTAACAAATGACGATGATAGTGATTCTGAGTCCATACCTGACTCCTTTCCTGATGATCATCAGTATACTATTTTTTCTGCACCATGGTATGCTGACATTGTTAATTATTTAGTGTTTGATATTCTTCTTAATGTTTGGTCAAGAAATGAACATAAGAAGTTCTTGGCCAGAGTTAAGCTATACTACTGGGTTGAGCCCTACCTTTTTAAGTATTGTGCAGATCAGATTATTCGTCGTTGTATTCCCCAGTGGGAATATAATGAGGTTTTATCGTTCTGCCATGACAAAGAGTGTGGTGGACATTTTAGTGGTATGAAAACAGCAGCTAAAATTCTTTAATTTGGGTTTTATTGGCCTACCCTTTTTAAAGATGCCCAAGTGTATTGCAAGACATGTGTTCGTTGCCAACAACTTGGGCAAATCACTAAGCGTAATTGAAGCCATTAAATCCAATCATTGTGGTAGAAATTTTTGATGTATGGGGCATTGATTTCATGGGTCCTTTTCGTGTTTTCCATAGTTTTATATATATTCTGGTTGTCGTGGACTACGTGTCTAAATGGATAGAGGTCATGGCTTGCCGTAACAATGACCATAAGACAGTTGTGTTTTTTTGTTAAGGAATACATTTTCTGTCGGTTTGGCATTCCTAAAGCCATCATTAGTGATGGTGGAACACATTTTTGCAACAAAGTTGTTGCGTCTCTAGTTAAAATGTATGGAGTTACACATAAGGTGGCAACTCCTTATCATCCACAAACTAGCGGCCAAGTAGAAGTTTCTAATAGGAAAATCAAAAAAATCTTAGAAACAACTGTAAATCTTGATAGGAAAGATTGGTCTAAGCATCTAACTAATGTCTTATGGGCGTATGCTTTTAAAACTCCTATAGGTATGTCTCCCTTCAGACTTGTATTTGGGAAACATTGTCATTTGCCCGTTGAATTGGAGCACCGTGTTATATGGGCTATAAAAAGCCTTAACTTCAATTTTGATGAGGCGGGTGTCAAGCGCAAGTTGCAATTGAATGAGCTTGAAGAAATCCGTAGCGATTCTTATGATCTCATAAAGGATTATAAAGCTAACATGAAATGTGTTCATGATAAGCAAATCTTGCGCAAAGAGTTTATGGTTGGTCAAAAGGTCTTGCTTTATAACTCCCATTTGCATATTTTTCTCAGGAAATTAAAAACCCATTGGTCTGGTCCTTTTCTGGTTACTGAAGTCACCCCTTACGGGGCAATCACCTTGGTAAATCCCAAGGACAACAGTACCTTTCAATTCAATGGCCAATGGTTAAAACATTTTTACGAGTTAATGTCCCCTGATGTGGAGGAAGTCTTTTTACAGGACCTTGTCTATGAGGACTAACCTTTGTTGTTTGGTGTACTTCCTTTCACTTCCATATATTGGTGAGTGCACTATTCAGGTAACCGGGCCCTCCCTATGGAGTGTGTGGCTATAAGTACCGGATCCTAAGTCTACATTTAACATAATTCACGCTTTCCACTCTTGTATGTTTTCTCGGTTTTTGAGTCATGTTTCTCTATGGAGTGATTTACGTCTTTATTACTTTATCGTTTTCCCTTCTATTAAACATAATTCATATATATATATTAAAACCATAAAAATAGTAATTTAGGAAGTCTTTGGAATCTGACTTTAAAAGACCCACATTTAAAACAAATTTTCTAAACTCTGTTCTATAAAATTTGTTTGGGGGTGGGATGTTGGCCTTTCCATCCTTGATTGCTTAACTTTCCCTTTTTGGTTGCTTATGCCGTTTAATCATATTTTGATTCGGGTTGACATTATCTATGAATTTAGATTTCATTTGTTCGCATAACTTATGTCATTCACGCACTTCGAGATATTTTACACCTTTTTATATGTCAACCACGTTTAGAATAAAGGATTTATGGATCATTGGAAATCCTCTGTTGATCGTTTTCATAACTCATTCGCAAAAATCGAACTAGTAACGAATCGGAAATTTTAGTTTGAAGTTTGCACGCATAAGGATAAAATGGAAATTTTCGAAATTGATTGGGCTTGGGCCCAAATCTCGCACGCATGTGCCACACACGTGCGTCTCCTTCCTCTAACGCAAAAACAGATCGTGAGTTTCTCCAATTCCGCCATTAACATCAACCAAACCCTAAAATTAAAAAAAAAAAAAAAAAAAAAAAAAAAAAAAAAAGAGAAATCCAAATACCACCACGCCAAAAAGGTTTCCCCCATTCCAAATCTTCTCCACATCATCTCTACCACCATTCTCAACAGTTTAAACCACCGAAAATATATTAAAAAAAAACCCAACAAATTCCAAACACCACCGTGCCCACTCCAAAATTTTGAGTAAGCTTGATTCAAACTCATTCCCCACATTGTACTCAAGCCCACAAATCGACTCCAAACTTCAATGGCTCAAAAACGACGAATTTTGCTGGAACAAGCTTTTAAAGCTAACCACTTTGCGCTATTTTACAGTAATGAAATAATTCAACGGAATTGGAAAGGTTTGTGGTATTCGGAGAATCACTTCTACCACTCCGATTTGGTGTCGCAATTTTATAAGAAGAAGGAGTTGGAGGGTCCGAATTTTTTTGTGAAGGTGACTGGGAAGAGGAAAGAAGATTCTAGAGAGTTGTTGGCTTATATTTTAGGCATTACGCCATAATCCTATCTCGAAGCCACCTTGCAGGAATCCCAATATGCTGGAGTTCCTGCATTGATGAGAGACACTGTCATGAAGGGACAGTACAATCCGAATTCACATTGTGTCCGACAGTCATCTCTGCGACCCAACCAGCTGGCTGTAGCTCAGTGGATTGGTAAGAACGTCATTGGGAAGGAGAAAGTCAGTGACATCGGTTTGAACTGTCTGCACGTTCTCTGGATATTGCAGGAGAAGAGGTATAAATTCTGCATCCTTGATTTTATATTAAATATGATTAGAGGAGTTGGAAAATGTATTGCACCCTTCCCTGTATTGATCACTAAGATCATGATGTCTTTTGGGGCTGTTACAAAATCTGATTGTATTATGTTAAAGTTGTATTCAAATGCAACTATTTATACGGAGTGTATCCAGAAGACTTGGAGGTTGTCGAAAGATAGGGTAGTTGATTCAGATGATGAGGAGGAGGATACGACATGTTTTGAATCCAATGCCTTGGAGAGGTGTATTTCTGATGTAGAATGCATGTCAGTGCTGCATCGTGGCTTGCATTCCCTTAATAATATTTGTGAAGACTTACGGACTAGGTAGGTTAGAATTCAACGTAACTAAAAGAACCTTCAGACAAATTTTGAATTGCTCAACGATGGTCAAATGGATCTCCAGGCTAACATGGAGACTATCGTCAAGCGTGAGGATGAGTGTTGGGTAGAGATGAAGGCATTTATGGAGGCACAACGCCGGTTCCAAGTGGAAATTCTAGAATGCATGCCACCCATGGGGGGTTCTTCCTCAGAGGAGTCTGTGAGGCATGAGCGTCGTCGCCGAAGGACGGATGGCTCGGGCCTATCTTCATCTCAGGGCCCATCTTCATCTCGTGGCTAGTGGTTTAGGAAATTTGTTGTTTTGATGTTGTTTTTATTGTTTTTAGTAGATTGGATGTTAAGTTGTTAAATTCAGTAGTTAAATTTGAATTTTGTAGTTAATTGTTATTTGAATTTCTATTTTAATTTAAAATGGGTTTTGTCTAAGCATGCGATGAGTTTTGCGTAAATCCTACCTTCCCGAATTGTTTGGGGGTGGTATTATTATTTTTAGCATTGCTTTTATCTGATACACCATTTTAGAAGTAATTTTGCAATGAGTTGGTTGAGAATGTTGCCAATATTGGTATAGCTAGGATTAGATATTGTGGTAGGATGAAATTTCAATGAGTTAGGAAGTTGCTATTCTAAATTCAATGTAAAAGATATTAGGTTTGTTTTGGAATAATGAATCTGGGTTGTTTTCGTTTTAGGTTTTGGAAATATTTTATTTTTGACAATTGCCTTAAAATTTTTGGGCAACTTATTAATTCGTTTTAGAAACTAAAACCCTATATATACTTGATTCATTATACACTCACAACCCACACATCTCACTAGCATCTCTTACCTTGAACCTCTAAATTTTTCCTTTTGTTTTTCACTTCATCCTGCTCAGAGCACACGGAGCGCGCCCCGTGCCCTACATAGGCTACTTCTGAGCGCGCCTAGTGCTAAAATGCCTAGAACTTGAGATTAGAAAGGAGCGCGACCCGCGCCCTTCAAAGGCCATTTCGGAGCGCACCCCGCGCCCTACCCTCGTAGCCACTGAATTATTTTTTTGTGAGTTGTTCCAGGGGTTTTTGCAGCACTTAAAGAGAGTAGTTATTGTGATGACATCTCCTACAGTCATATATGAGCAGTCTTTCGAAGACTTGTTGGGAAGCGAGACCTATGGAGGTTGGTTCCGCAACAGGATCTTGCAGTTAGGATGGCGGCATCTACTGGTAAGTGATGACAACTCGTATTCACCTCAGCTTACTGCATATTTCTATAATAATGTTAATTTCTTTTGTCAACCTGATGGAGAACAAAAATTCTCCGTCATAATTAATGACACGACAATGGAATTCAACAAAGCTTTGGTAACGTTAGTTTAGGGATTGTCTTTGCCTAATCCTACAAACACGTGGGGATATATGACTGATAATGCATACCTCTATGACTATGCGTATTTCCACAAGTATTATGGGGGAAGGGTGTTTCGTGTAATGGACCAAGGGCGATATAACATAGCCCTTGGTAGCCTGTCCCTGAATGTAGGCACCACCATGTTATTCATCCCGATGAATATTTTAGGGGAGTGGCAGTTTACTTTTGCAAATAGTACCGTTGGTGACGTTTTCCTTGCTTTAGCTGAGGGACGTCGCCTATATGACATTCCCAGAGTTTTAGTGGCTAGTCTAAAGAGAGCCCATAGCATGAGGCATAAGTATCTTCTTATGCTTATTTTGGTTTTGCCGCATCATGCGTAGTTGTTTACCTAAATTCTGTACCCAGTTCATGGATTAGGTTAGGGTTGAAATCATGAGACCCACCAATTGCATGGTTCATTCTTTTCGAGTTATGACTTGGCCGGGATGGCAGGTGCAACCTCATTTGGTTGCTCCTTACACCCCATCAGACCAAGTAACACTTTACAGGTTAGCACGGGTTGATAATACACGGCGAAGGGCTTGGCAAGTTATCATAGCATGGCAGGACGCAAAAGAACCTTGGTCCTATGAAGAGGAGAGTGATGACACTTAAATGCTAGATAAGTGGTAAGCTTTTATTTTAGTTAGTGTCTGCTTACGTCCCTAGCAATTTACTTCTTATAACCCCATAACGGGTGGAACTCATATAGAGTTGCGTCTATTTTTCTTTATCTATATTAGTATGTTTTAACTTTGTTTTGCAGATGCTCTAAATTTTGACGCATTTCAATGGTAACTCATATCCTCCTTAATTCTTTACTTTGAGGACAAAGCATGCTTCTTGTTTGGGGGTAGCATAGAAACACGCGTAAATTAAGACACCTATTAGGATATAGATATGTACAATATGCACTTGTTTTCTAGTAAAAAGTTCAAAAATTCAAAAAAAAAAAATAAAATATAAAAAAATAAAAAGTTATGCTATACACTTAGGAATATTGGTATTGTTTTCTTTCTCTATGCTTTTAATAATCTAGAAGTCTCACGTTAGCTTTTGCATTAGAATAGTTTTTAGAAACTTAGGTTAATATGTAGGTAATAATCTTTGCATCTTCTATAAATATATTACATGAGTATCTATGATTGTTTGGCAGTAAGTTTCTTAAATCTAGGTTAGAGTACTTATTTTACAAATCCTGTGAGAATATATCCTAAAGCCTTATATGAGTGAAATATTTGAGAAATGTCTCAAGGGAAAGTTAATTCCAGATAGAGAAATCACACGTCCACTTGCTTGATCACTATACCATATCCTAAGCGAGAATTTAGGTCCTCTTTGGATCGATATAGCCAAAAATTCAAACCTATGAATTATTTTCCGCTAGTTGCCCCTCTGAGCCTTTCTTTAGCCTTTTATAAACCACAATTCCTTTACCCTTTTACAAAAACAAAACAAAATAAAAAATCAACCTACCCATTTTAGAACGAGTCTGAGAATAGGATGAGTAAAGAAAAGAGAAGAGAAAAACATGTGTAAAAAAAAATTAGTTAGTTGCTTCCGAAAAGAAAAAGAAAAGAAGTTTCCATCCAAAGAAAAGAAAAATAAAAATAGAAACAAAATAAAAACTCCAAAAATAGAATAAAAAGAGTCAAAAAGCCAAAATAAAAAGGCTAAGGATGGAAACAAAGTGTAGAAGCAAAAGAACAAAGGTTTCTCTAGTTACGTAATATGAAGACCCTATTATCTCAGACTTGTTCTTTTTTAATATCCATTTTCTTCATTCTTAAACCATCTTCTAATCCCCGTAACACCTAATAAAGACATCTAGCTCAATTAGGAATAGGTTAGTGTGATAGTAAGTGGCAGATGTGTTTGATCGACTTCAGCTTCCTTGTGTGTCATTAAGTTTGTAAGGTAAAGTGTGCCCACTGCACACTGGAGTAGCGAAACTTGAGAGGAAAAATCAGAGTATTTTTGTCTTGACTTTTATGTGAGGACCTACTTAAGAACGTTATTCCAAAGTTTCAGAAATGGACCTGTTAGTGCAGTTCATAGTATTACTCATTGTATATATGTTTATTCGTAGATGATTGATTATTATGCATATATTAGCATAGGTTTCGACTTGATTATTCTGTATTCATTGCTAGTGAGATGTATAGATAATTGAGACATAAATAAGGAAACAATAGTTTTATTTCTTAGTCGTTGTAGTATAGATGAAGTTTGTGAGTACCTTGACTGGAAAACTCTCACGAGGCTATAACTCGTCCACTAAGGAATTCCTAGTGGTTTAAGGCCTTGTTGCATATGGTCAATGCAATCGCACTCGGCGAAACGAGACTAGTTAGAATTCCATTTTTGGTTACTTATTCTAATTTCTCATATTTGCTTGAGGACAAACAAAATGCTGTTTGGGGGTGGTTTGAAAAGAGCCCAAAACTGTAGTTTTAATCCCTTTAACAAAATCGCTTTTGACCAATTATGTGATTAATAAGTAAGAGTTAGTACTATTATCGTATTCTTATGTATTTTATGCATTGGAGTCAAATATGTGCAGAAATGCGCCCCTTTTGCGAGATAAAGAAGCAAGGGTTGGTTGTTAAGAAGTTCTTTGATAAAAGGCCAAGATTCAAGGAGAAAAAGCCTTTCTAAAGCCCGGTCAAAATGGAAAATTCAAAGTCAACGAGGGCAGAAACAGCGAGCAAAAGTCAGTAGAACTTCTGAAGGCCGTATCTTAGGACTCAGACCTCAGAATTTGGCCTACCTTATGTCAAAACGACCAGTTTGGAAAGAGCTTTCCAATGGTCCAAGCCTTGACCCAATCAAAGGAGAAAAAGTGGACAAAAAGGGTTGTTGAAGTCGTTTCCAGCTGAAAAGCCTTTGTGAACTGAAGTACTGAGGTTTTGGGCTCGATTTTTCGGCCCAAAACATGGCTCCTCAACCCATGCACGAAATTGTGGATCTTGTCTCCTCCATATGAAGAGACAAAGACTTAGCTATTAAGCTGCTTAGTTTTTACTTAGTAAAATTAGTTTTTAGTTAGTTTTTTAATTAGTGAATGATCCAAGAACTTAGTTTTAGATCTAGTTTTTTTTACATTCAGTTAATTAGTTTTAGAACAAGGAATGAGTTTTATTTTAGAATCAGATTTAGTTTTATAATAAAGAATTAGTTTTTCATTTCAATTTAGTTTTATGATTTAATTCTTGTTTAGCTTTAGTTTGTCCTAAATTCATAATTAGTTTGTCTTACTTTCATTTCTTAAATTCAGTTTTAATTTCAGTTGAATTCTTAGACTATTGTTAAATTAGATTTATAAAGTTTAATCATTTATTCAATAATGAAATGTTCTATTTGTTCTTATTTTAGAAATGATAGTATAATGATTCAAGACTAAAACCTCCATTAAAAGGGTTTGAGGAAGCTTTGATGAAACTTGATTGTTGTTAGAGTAGAATTATTTGTAATAATCTATTCCATTCAAGAAAGTAATTAGTTCACCATAAGAATGGGTTTGATTACTTCACATGCCAGTTGTTAGTTGGTAAGAGATTACCATGAACAATTAGGGATTAGAAAGACCCAATTGCTATGCGAAAGCATTTCAATTTGGATTACGACAATTCCTCGCTAATTGATTAAGTCGAATTAAGGTGAAATCAAATCCCCCTAATTCCTCCTCATATTGTCAATTTAGTATTAAATTGATGTCATTTCATTTATCTCATCTTGATTAGTTGAATTACCATCGTAGTTAATTTCAATTCCATTACTCTAACGACTTTGTTAGCTTACACGAACTAGGAAACGTTACACCTAAACAAACTAGGAGTGGAACGAATTCTATACTCCAACTATATTGAACGATAACGAGAGTAGAAAACTTTGATAGTAAAGCAAGAAAGTAGTTTTAGTTTTACTTACCTTGTCGTAATTGTATTCGTAGGTAAAACTATCGTTTTTACTTTTGTCAATAACCAATCAGATAAGTACTCCTTTCAAAACTCCTTTACGATTAATTTTGGAATAATAATGAAGTAATATATAAAGAGTATGGAATTGTTCCGCTCCTCAACTACCAAGACATAAATATAATACAATTAAGCAAACACAAGAAAACAATGGTGATAGCAATAATTATGGATGTGAATTTATACTACGAGATAATACTATCAATTAATCTTATACTAATATTAACTAAAGTAATTAAATATAGATGAATCAAATACGAAGAAAGCTAGAGAGAGATTGAAATTCACTTTTTAATTTCTTAACATGCTAGCATAGATTTGTATAGAAAACCCTAGTCTAGATATTCTCACACAAGGTTAAAATCTAAAGACTAGACCTTTAATAATCCCTAATTACTTTATACTATCTCTACTCATAAACTAATTAGCATGAGAGAAAGATTGTTCCCATTCTCACTATTCTCTAGTTTAGGTTAAACTCTTCTTATCTCTAAGTCAAGAAAAACCTAAACTTAAAATCCTAAGCAACAAATCTATAATAACAAATCAAATCCTCTCAAAGCTTCATTCAAACTCCCTTTAATGGGAATTTAGCTATAAATCATGGGACTATCATGGACATAATAATAGAAAGAATAAGACATAATGAAGAACTACTTTATTAAAGAATAACTTGAATTGAATTAACTAAAGCTTTTATTAAAAGGTTCTAATGGAGACTACAAACTAAACTAATTAACTAAACCTAACTTAAACTAAATAGGGAAAGACAGAAAACCCTAATTTAAAACTAAACTAAAGAGGGGAGTAGCCAAATTTTGTTTTAGCCTTAACCCTCTTTATATAGGAGAGAGTTAAGTTATAATTTCGTGCATCTGCTTTGGAGCCATGTTTTGGGCCATGAAATCAAGCCCAAAACCTAATTACATATGTCTAAAAGGGGTTTCTCTACGCAAAATTACTTCAATACCCTTTTTATCTACTTTAACTACTCTAATTGGGTCAAGGCTTAGACCATTAGAAAGCGCTTTCCGATCCGATCGTTTTGACATATAATTGGCTCAATTTCAAGGTCTGAGTCCAAAGATACAGCCTGCGGAAGTTCTGTTGACGTTTCTGCTCTTTTTCTACCAGCGTTGACTTTGACTTTTCAGTTTTGACTAGGCTTTAAAAAGGCTTTTTCTCCTTGAAACTTGGGTTTTAACCATAGAACTTCTTAGCAACCAACCTTTGCTCCTTTCTCTTGCAAAAGTGACATATTTCTTCACATATTTGACTCCAAGACCTGAAATACACAAAAGTACGTAAACAGTACTAACTCTTATTTATTGTACACATAATTGGTCTAAAAGTAATATTATTAAGGGGTTAAAACTACAGTTTTGGGCTCTTATCAAACCACCCCCAAACAACATTTTGCTTGTCCTCAAGCAAATATTAGAAATTAATATAAGTGACAAAAAATGGAGTTCTAACTAATCTCTTTTCGCCGAGTGCGATTGCATTGACCATATGCAATAAGGCCTTAAACCACTAGAAATTCCCTAGTGGATGAGTTATAACCTCATGAGAGTTTTTCAGCGAAAGTACTCACAATCTTCATTTATACTACAACGACTAATAAATAAAATTACTGTTTACTACTTTATTCTCAGACATCTATACATCTCACTAGCAATGAATACAGAATAATCAAGTCAAAATCTAAGCTAATACGTGTATAATAATAAATCATTTATGGATAAACATATATATAATGGACTATGCTATGAACTGCAATAACAGGTCCATTTATGAAATTTTGGAATAGCGTCTTTAAGTAGGTCCTCACATATATGTCAAGACAAAAACACTCTGATTTTTCCACTCAAGCTTCGCTCACTCCAGTGCGCAGTGGGCACACTTTACCTTACAACCTCAATGACACACAAGAAAGCCGAAGTCGATCAAACACATCTGCCACTTACTATCACACTAACCTATTCCGAATTGAGCTAGAGGTCTTTATTAGGTGTTGCGGGGATTAGGTGATGGTTTAAGAATGAAGAAAATGGATATTCAAAAAGGACAAATCTGAGATGATAGAGTCTTCATATTATGTAACTAGAGAAAACCTTATTCTTACTTTGCTTCTACACTTTGTTTCCATCCTCAGCTATTTTTTTCTTTTTCTTTTTGCTTTTGACTCCTTTAATTCTATTTTTGGAGTTCTAATTTTTTATTTTTCTTATATTTTTTTTCTTTTCTTTGGATGGAAACTTCCTTTTCTTATTTGAAGCAACTAACAAATTCTTGGTTTCACAGGTCTTTCTCTTTTATATTCTTCATTTCATCTTTATTCTCAGACTCATTCAAAGATAAGTAGGCTAACTTTTATTTTTATTTTGTTTTGTAAAAGGTTAAAGGATTTGCGGTTTATGAAAGGCTAAAGAAAGGCTCAGAGGGGCAACTAGCGGAAAATAATTTCATATAGGTTTGAATTTCTGGCTATATCGATTCAAAGAGGGCCTAAATCTCGCTTAGGATATGGTATATTGATCAAGCAAGTGGACGTGTAATTTTTCTATTCGGAATTTACTTCTCTCTTGTGTCATTTCCTAAATATTTCACTCATATAAGGCTTTAGGTTATATTCTCACAGGATTTGTAGAACAAGTACTCTAGCCTAGATTTCAGAAACTTATTGCCAATACAAACATAGATGCTCATGCAAGATATTTATGGAAAGATGCAATGATTATTACCTACATATTAACCTAAGTTTCTAAAAACTATTCTAATTCAAGTACTACGTGAAATTTCTAGACTAATATTATCATGGAGAAGGAAACAATACCATTATCACTATGTGCCTAGTATAAACAATATTTATGATTTTTAATATTTTGTAAAGAAAAGTGCGTAATTTACATCCTAAAAGTACCTTATTTTTTAAAATGTTTCTATCTTACCCCCATACAATCGAACGCTTTGTCCTTAAAGTGTAAAGAGATAAGAAAAGAATTTACCATAGAAACGTAGCAAAAATTGGCAATACCTGTAACAAAAATATTATAAAGATGATATGATAACATGAAACACAATTAAACTGTTACGTGAGTCACATAAAACGTGCAGGAAAGTGTAGGAGATGAATGCGTGAGTCACATAAAACGTGGACTAAGGATCCGACACTTACAACCAATCACTCCAAAAGGAGGGTCCGGTTATCTTAATGGTGCACTCCCATAACATAAGATTGGAATGGAGTACATCGAAGAACAAAATGAGTCTTTTATAGTCAGATACTCAAGACTTTATCTAATATATATGTACTAAAATGCAGTTTACCATATATCAATAACCGAAAAAGTTGTGGGTCTTTCCATAAATAATTAACATGGAATGTACCACCAAACAAAATCAAACACCAAGACTTTCTATGATGCAACTTAGTTGAATGAAAGGGTGTCCAAGTGAATGATCGTGAGAAAATGAATGGTTGTGGAAAATACTTGGAATGTAAATAAGTGTTAGAAGAAAAGAGTGGGAAGAATGATTGGATTTTATGAGGGATTAGCTCAGGTGGATAGTGGTCGGGTGGTGTTCTAAGTAGTTTTTAAGAGGGTGGATCATCACAGGCTCTTAGAAACTCATAGAATTCCTCATCTAGCTTGGTCGCATCCACATAATTATGGTATTCATCTGCATCTTTGAAAAAGTCATCAATCTCGTCCAAAGAGTCGAAATTGTGATATTTGTCTTCTTCCATAAGAGGGGTATCTACTAGTGTGGGGACGAAAGTGTCGGCCACACTAATATGAGATACAAAACTGTCAATGGACTTCACTTTTCTTTCTACAGGCAAACCTAGTTGTCTCTGTTTTTGTCTAAACATGTTAACTTCCATAGAAATATTTCCAAAAGAAAGAGTCATTGAGCCATCCCGGCAATTGATTTGGGCATTGGCAGTTGCCAAGAAAGGACACCCTAAGATGATGGGAATAGAATCATGAGTAGCTTTTGTGTCGAGAATAACGAAGTCAACGGGGTAGTAAAAATCCTGAACTTTAACGAGAATGTTTTCAACTACGCCTTTGGGATACTTAATAGAACGATCGGCTAACTGCAAAGTCATTTTGGTTGGTTGAAGTTTTGTTAGACCTAGTTGTTTATATAAATAAAAAGGGAGTAAGTTAACACTCGCCCCCAGGTCTAATAAAGCAGTTGTTATGAAGGTATCACCTAAGGTGCATTGTACAGTAGGACGACTAGGGTCCTTGTACTTAACAATTCTGTTATGTTCAAATAAAGAGGGATATTGTTCAGTTAAGAAGGCTTCATGGGGTATGTTAGTTTTCCTCTTCTTGTTGCATAACTCTTTTAGAAACTTAGCGTGTCCAGGTAGACTTTTTATAGTATCTAGAAATGGTAGGTTTATAGTTAGATTTTTAAACACTTTCTTAATCTCATCAAAATTCTCATCCTTTTTAGACACAATTAGTCTCTCGATATGGTGGTTTATCTCTATATTTATCAGAAGGTTCAAAAGTATTATTAGTCTTTGCTTTATCTTTATCCGTTTTCCTTCTAAGTGTCCATATTGGAACCTCTACATGTGTAGGATCATCAATTTCTATGGTGGTATTTAATAAGGTTGTACCTCTTGGTTGTGGTTGGACTGGAACTTCTATAGTTGTAGGGTCTTCAGTTTCTATGACAGTATTCGGGCGATCTATAAGCATAGTCACTTTGCTATCAACTACTTTCCCTGAACGAAAGGTGGTGATTGCCTGTAGGTCGATCCCCTGGGATTATATTACCATTACATTGAATACTGTTTATTTGGAAGGCGGTGTTTGTTGACTTAATATTAGGCACTGCTTGACCTGGAAACACGCCTGTTTGGTTATTATTTTCGTTAGGAGACATGTCAATAACCTTTTGGCACAAAGACTGCATCATTTGCATCATTTGTTTCATCATATTAGAGTTTTGATTATGCTGATCTTTCATCAAGTTGGAGTTTTGTTGCATAATTTTATTTTGTTTTTCCAACAAGGTCACTATTACTTTTCCGTAGATGGTTGGACTGGAATTAAGGCTTGTTGAGCGTTCATGTCATGATATTGATAGTTTTGGGTCATGGGCACTAAACCTCTATTCTGGTCACCTAAGTTTCCTTGTCCTTGATGTGGCTTAACTGGTTGAAGTTTGATGGTTGTGGTGGTGGTTGTGCATAGACAAGAGGACAATAGAAATTGGAATGCTCAAGACTAAAACAGACATTACAACGAGTAGAGTTAATGTTCATGACTGGAGAGGGTTGTTATTGAACAGAGAGGGCATCTACCTTTTTAGTGAGGGCATCGATAAGAGTTTTAAGCTCGAGATCAGGTGTAACCTCAAAAGAAGAAGGAGTGGAGTGGAAGAGTCATTACCTCCCAATTGTTATTTCTCTTAGATTAATCTTCTAAGAATTTATAAGCCTCCAAGGCTCCTTTACTAAGAAAACTACCCCCAGTCATGATATCTAGAACCTCCTTATGATAATGTGAAAGCCTCTTGAAAAAGGCACGAACAAGCGTGTCTTTCACAAGGTTATGATGTGGACACTCTATGAGAAGATCAGTGAAACGATTCCAGGCCTCTGAAAATGATTCATGAGGATTCTGGCGGAAGAAATGAATCTTGTAAAGCAATTTATCTGTCTTCAGCGGTGGGTAAAACTGTTCCATAAACAATTAAACAAGTTTGGCCCATGAGTCCACAGAATTAGGCGCTTGGGCAGTTAACCAAGATGTCGCCTTGTCGGCTAGGGTGAATGGAAACACCCTAAGCTTAACTTGATCCGGACTTACGCTAGGATGATGGAATGTAGTGAGAACTTGTTCTATCCTACCCATGTGTTGATAAGGTTTGTCGTGGTCTAAACCATGGAAAACCGGTAACAAGTTAAATATATTTGGGGAAATTCAAAAATCCCCCACTAGGTTTGCAAGAACGATGCACAACTTAGGGCCATCGTTTAGTGCTTTATAAAAATCAGAGAGATGAGTCTCTAGATCTTTAGCCATTGATGCAGGTGTAGTGTGTGAAATTCTAGATAGGCGTGTGGTATTGCGTTTACAAAAAACAAGCCTGATTATACTGGAATTGAAACTCCTCTAACATAAAAAAACTAGGAGTGGAAGAAGGAGTACCTGAATGCCTCCTTGCTACGCATATGAATAACGTCTTGTATACGCAATCCCAGTGTATTTAAGAAGATGGAAATACTGAATATATATAAAAATATGAACAAAATGAGAGCCGGTGACTCACCTAGGAAAATTGGGCTTCCTTCAGAAGGGGCGCGGGAGCGCTTGGAAACAGGCTTAATAGGGCACATGCACGCTCTTGCCTGACACGATGTCCAGTACATTGAGAGCGGGCGCACTCAAATGATAGGGTTAATAGGGCGCGGGGGTGTGCTCCAAAAAATTTGAAACTTTTACAATATTTTGCTAAGATGTCTAGTAAGTCGCCTATAAAATTTCAGATCAATCGGAGTTATAAAAGTCCTTCTACTGCCCTGCAAAGTTTGTGAAATAGTTTTCAGACACAACACAAACAACTGAATGGTTAACCAATCAAAACAGAGCCAAATATCGCCAAAATTTTACTGTAGACTTTTGACAGATCATGGGGGTTCCTATAAAACGTTTAGAGCAATTGGAGGTCTACAAAACCTCCTTATCGGCTGTTGTTCTAGAAATTAAGTGTTGCAAAATTGCAGAAACACACAGAAAACAATCAACTAGTTAGATGGTCAAAACAAATAAAAAACTCTTCAAACTTTTATTGTAAACTCCTGACTTATTATAGATACTCCTATAAAAATCTTAGAATTTTTGGAACTGCCTAAGTAACCTTACTAGTCAGTTTTTTGCGAAACTTACAGTTTGAAAGCTGAAATACAACATTGTAAAGATAGTAATAGTTCACTAGGTAAAACAACTAGGAAAAATCTGAAAATATTCCAGTAAATCAACAACACCATAAATATTATGCCTAAAATTGTCAAAGTTTTTGAAAATTTAGAAATACTTTTACTGCAGTGTTCTTCACTATGAATCCGCAGACACAAGGGAGGGTAGGCACGCTCTGAAAAAGGCAAAATGGAGGGAGGGCTCCCTTGTGCCTAAAACAGTGGACAATAATGAAAATGCAAGAAATAGGAATGAAAAATTAAAAAGGTGGGTGGATTGAGAATGGGAGATTGCCCCTTGGATTCAAGCAATTGAATTATTGTCCTGAAAGAGTTTAAGATGGCAGCGGCGCCATTTGATAAAGACAAATTTATGGTAACTAACTATCTATGCGTAAACACAAATAATCAATCAACTAAATAAGTGTTTAGATCAATATTCTTACTCTCAAATAATAATGAAGTAATATATAAAGAGTACGGAATTGTTTCACTCCTAAACTACCAAAACATAAATATAATACAATTAATCAAACACACGAAAACAATGGTGAGAGCAATAATTATGGATGTGAATTTATACTATGAGATAATACTATCAATTGATCTTATACTAATATTAACTAAAGTAATTAAATATAGATGAATCAAATACGAAGAAAGCTAGATAGAGATTGAAAACCACTTTTTAATTTCTTAACATGCTAGCATAGATTTGTATAGAAAATCTTAGTCTAGATATTCTCACACAAGGTTAAAATATAAAGACTAGACCTTTAATGATCCCTAATTACTTTATACTATCTCTAGTCATAAACTAATTAGCATGAGAGAAAGCTTGTTCCCATTCTCACTATTCTCTAGTTTAGGTTAAACTCTTCTTATCTCTAAGTCAAGAAAAACCTAAACTTAAAACCCTAAGCAACAAATCTATAATAACAAATCAAGTCCTCTTAAAGCTTCATTCAAACTCCCTTTAATGGGAATTTAGCTATGAATCATGGGACTATCATAGACATAATAATATAAAGAATAAGACATAATGAAGAACTACTTTATTAAATAATAACTTGCATGAATTAAATTAACTAAAACTTTTATTAAAAGGTTCTAATAGAGACTACAAACTAAACTAATTAACTAAACCTAACTTAAACTAAAGAGAGAGAGAGAGAAAGAGAGAAAAAACCTTAATCTACTATCTATATATTAAAGCAGAAACCTCTAACGGAAGATTTTCTCTCTCCTATATGGCACTCTAATATTAGAGTTAGTTTTTTTTTCTCTCGTATGTGGCACTCTAATATGAAAGATAGTATTTTCTAATAGCCTACAATTCCACGAACATGGAACCTCTTTGAAGAGTTTGAATGTATTTCTAATTCTTATATTTGGAGAGTTTGAGTGTATTTCCAATTCTTATATTTGGAGAGTTTGAGTGTATTTCCAATTCTTATATATTTGATCAAATAAAAAAAATTGCTAAAAAATAGGTGGTTTGTAAAAGGTAATTTCCTATTACGAATCAAACACTTTTAGTGTTCCAATTCTTATATATTTTATCAAATAAAAAAAATTGCTAAAAAATAGGCGATTTGTAGAAACTAATTCCCTATTACAAATCATACATTTTTTTTTCTTGGTAAGTTTGAATTCATTAAAACTGTAACAAAAATACAAAAGGAGATGGTGTATAGGGTGGGCAACATGCTACCCCCCTTATTTATTTCTCTACAAGTCATGGCTATATCATACCCTATTACAAACTTATACAAATCTGAAAAATATTTGAATGGGAGCTTCCCACTTGTGCAGCCAGGTTGGTCTACCAACAGTGATACACTCCTCATTCTCAGTCAAAGATACACCCTGTTTGGCAAGCAAGTCTGCCATGAAGTTTCATTCCCTCCAGATGGTTATAATCCTCCACCTTTGAAGTCCCTCTGTGCATGTTATCCATCTAGGTTGTAGCATCCAAGGAACATCCCCAGTTGCAAAAGCCCGCGCTGCTACCTCAAAGTCAGTTTCAATCCACAGGTTTTTCCAACCTTGTTTCAGGGTTGTCTCCACACCCATGATGATAGCCATGCACTCTGCTCTATAATTATCCCCAAGCCCAATGTTCATGCTTAGAGTAAGCAGGAATTGACCCATGCTTCCTCTGAAAGCGATACCAATCCCAGATGGCCCAGGATTCCCTATTGATGCCCCATCAGTGTTAAGTTTCACAATGTCTAGCTCTGGTGGAATCCACATACATTGTTTAACTTGCGATGCTTTTCTCAACCGAGTACCAACATTCCAGTACTGAAGGATCGCAATTTCAGGAGGGTTGTTGTAACAGTGGCCCTTTGACAGCTTACCTGTGATTCTCAGCTGCAATTGAACAAACGATTTGCAGTTATTTCGATTTGTAGTTACTTGTGTACCAACATTTTAGTGTTTATGATAAAGCACCGACTTATTTTGATTATATCCTTAACACGGCCTCAAAACATAGTTAAAAATAATTATACAAAAAATAATATCACAAAATTTATAATAGAAAATGAAAAAAAAATAACCGCAAAGCAATAATGACAAATATTTTAAAAAATATATAATACTAAATGAAACTAACGTCAAAAAACAATTAATGAGGAACTGAAAACTGGATGCAAATGCATCGAACTAACCACAAGTAATATTTAATGGGAAATCGGAAACTGGATGCAAATGCAAGCATTAAACTAATCTTAAAAAGTAATTAATAGAAAATTGAAATATGAATACAACTGCATTAAACTAACCTCAAATAATAATTAACGGAAAATCAAAACTTGGATGCAAATATACATCAAACTAACATAAAATAATAATTGTCGGAAAATCAGAAACTGGATGCAAATGCATTGAGCTAACCCTCAAAGATTAAATTAACGGAAAATCGGAAACTAGATGCAACTGCATTGAACTAACCTCAAAGAAAAATTAATTATAAATTGGAAACATGATTCAAATGCGTAGAACTAATCTTAAAAAATAATTAACGGGAAATCGGAAACCGGATGCAACTGAACTGAACTAATATCAAAAAATAAACTGGATGCAAATGCATTGAACTAACCTCAAGAAATAATTAACGGGAAATCGGAAACTATATGCAAATTCATTGAACTAACCTCAAACAATAATTAACAGGAAATCAAAAACTAGATGCAAATGCAACTTTATCAAATAATAAACGAGAAATCAGAAACTGGATGCAAATGCATTAAACTAATCTCACAGAATAATTAACGGGAAATCAGAAACTGGATGTAAATGTATTAAACTGACCTCAAAGAATAATTAACAGAAAATTGGAAATTGGATGCAAATGTATTGAACTAATCGAAAAGAATAATTAACGAGAAATCAGAAACTGGATGTAACTGCATTGAACTGATCTCAAAAAATAAATAACGGGAATTTAAATTGGATGCAACTACATTGAACTAACCTCAAAATATAAATAACGGAAAATCATAAACTGGATGCAAATGGATTGAACTAACCTCAAAACATAGTTGGATTATATGTTGTGAAAATATCTTGATAAGTATAGTTTAGCATTTAAAATGGTGTTTATCTGATCTCTTTCCGTATGATTAGGAACTCCTTGTTATTCAAGTAGCTTCAATATATATGAAGTTCACCTTATTAGGCAATCTCACAAAACTTCAACCAAACTTCTATTATTAAACAACAAAATGAAGTTGAAGGGTTTTATCAAATGTGAGTTCTTTTTTTTTAATGGAGAGTGAGGTTTTCACGTTATAAGAAATTTGGTTGAGTGATCAATATAATATTAATATATAATAGTTCTGCATATTTGCAAATATTTTTCAGAATAATTAATATAACAACACCCGTTCGTAGATAATCTTTGAAGATTCCACATAGTGAGTTATACATAATTTAAAGAATAATTAATGAGAAATCGGGAACTGGATAATCTTTGATGATCCCACATAGTAAATCAAACATAATTTACTTTTTATGTCATGTTTACAAGGACACTATAGGTGGATCAGTAGAAGTTGGTATTACACACCCCATTGGATAATTAAAAGAAAATCGAAAACTGGATTCAAATACATAACTAAACTCAAAAAGTAATTAATGGAAAATCAGAAACTTTATGCAAATGCAATAAACTAAACTAAAAAAGTAATTAACTAAAAATCGGAAACTGGGTGCAATTGCATTAAACTAACGTCAGATAATAACTAACGGAAAATTAGAAATTGGATGCAAATCCTTGAAAAATATTTAATGGGAAATCGGAAACAATATGCAAATACATCAAACAAACCTCAGATAATAATTAATAGAAAATTGGAAACTGTATGCAAATGCATTGAACTAAACTCAAAAAATAATTAACATAAAATCAAAAACCAAATGCAACTGTATTGAACTAACCTCATAGAATAATTTGTGGGAAATCGGAAACTAAATGCAAATGCATTGAAATAATCTCAAAGAATAATTAACGGGAAATCAGAAACCGGATATAATTGCATCGAACTACCCTCAAAGCATAAATAATCATAAACTAGATGCAGACGTATTGAACTAACCTTAAAGAGTTATTAACGGGAAATTGGAAACTGGATCCAAATGCAATGAACTAATCTCAAAAACTAATTAACGAAACATTGAAAAATGGATGAAACTGCACTGAACTAACCTAAATGAATAATTAACGGAAATTATAAATTTGATGTAACTACATTGAACTAACCTCAAAAAATAATTAACGGGAAATTGGAAACTTGATGCAAATGCATTGAACTAACCTAAAAGAACAATTAACATAAAATTGAAAATTAGATGCAATTGCATTGAACTAAGCTCAAAAAATAATTAACGAAAAACCAAAAACTAGATGCAACTGCATTAAACTAAAATCAGAGATTAACTAAGGGGAAATCAAAAATTGATGCAAATACATTGAAATAACCTAAAAAAATAGTTAACTAGAAATTGAAAGTCGGATATAACTATATCACACTAACCTCAAAACATAAATGTCTGCTTTTTTAGCCTTCTCACATGAGTAATTACGAGTAATTAGGAACCCAAAATGAAAGTGAGTTTATAAAAATAGACTCTTACATGTATACAAACTGTATAGAAATTGTAAACTATCGAACTAACCTAGAAAAACAATTAACGGGAAATCAGAAACTGGATGAAGATGTATTGAACTAACCTCAAAGAGTAATTAACAGGATATTGGAACCTGAATGCAAATGCAATGAACTAATCTCAAACACTAATTAACGAAACATCGAAAACTAGATACAACTGTATTGAATTAACCTTAATGAATAACTAACAAAAAATCATAAAGTGGATGCAATTGCACTAACTAACCTCAAATAATAATTAATGGAAAATCCAAAACTTGATGCAATTGCATTGACTAACCTCAAAGAATAATTAATAAGAATTTGAAAATTGGATGCAACGTACTACATTAAATTAACCTCAAAGAATACTTAATGGAAAATCAAAAACTTGATGCAAATATATTTAACTAATAACCCTAAAACATATTTGGATTATATGTAGGGGGAATAAATGTCTCGACAAATATAGTTTTGCATTTTAAGTAGTGTTTATCATAATTCTTTTACTGTGATTGGGAATGTCTTGTTATTCAAGTAGCTTCAATATTATCTTCGCCACATTGGGCATTCTCACAAAACTTCAATCAAACTTCTATTATTAAACCTAACAATAAAAAAAATTCATGAGTTTTATCAAGGTTTGATGCTTCCTTTTTATAAAGAGTGGTGCAAGAAATTTAAATGAATAATTAATATAATTTTCATAGCTCATAGCTATGCATAGTTGCTAATATTTTTTAGAATAATTTAATATAACGGCACCCGTTCGTAGGACACGTTCATGTGATAAATCTTTTTCAAGTAGGAGTAGTGTAGTCTTTGAGGATATAGAAACAATCAATCTGTTTTAGTGATTTGTACACATTAGTACGTAAGTTGAGCGGTGATGATTTACCGCTAAATCACCATAAATCTAATAAAACTATTATACAAACTAGATCGAGTTTAAGATAATTCCATTTGAAAATTACGGAGTAATATCTTAAACCACAAAGTGAAGATGCTATCTCAATTTGATCCCTTAGTTTCCAAGTACTTATGCACCATAATCGCGGCTCATTAACGTATTTCGGTTTATTTTCAATAAAAATATATTCTGATTCGAAAATTTGCCACTAAATCACCATAAATCTAAGAAAACTATTATACAAACTAGATCAAGTTTAAGATAATTCTATTTGAAAATTACGGATTAATATCCTAAACCACAAAATAAAGAGGCTATCTCAATTTGATCCCTTAGTTTCCAAGTACTTATGCACCATAATCGCTGCTCATTAACATATTTCGGTTTATTTTCAATAAAAAAATATTATAATTCAAAAATTTGTGTGAGACATTTTGTAAAGCCTTTTCAGCACACAAAATATTTAATAGATCCCAGGCGTATGCCCGGGTCCAAAATCTAGTTTAAAACTAAACTAAAAAGGGGAGTAGCTAACTTTTGTTTTAGCCTTAACCCTCTTTATATAGGAGAGGGTTAGATTACAATTTATTGCATAAGCTTTGGAGTTTGGAGCCATGTTTTGGGCCATGAAATCAAGCCCAAAACCTAATTACATATCTCCAAAAAGGGTTTCTCTATGTAAAATTACTTCAATACCCTTTTTGTCTACTTTTACTACTCTGATTAGGTGAAGGCTTAGACCAATAGAAAGCTCTTTCCGAGCCGATCGTTTTGACATATAATAAGCCCAATTCCAAGGTTTAAGTCCAAAGATATGGTCTGTGGAAGTTTTGTTGACTTTTATGCTCTTTTTCTACCCGCGTTGACTTTGACTTTTCAGTTTTAACTAGGCTGTAAAAAAGTTTTTTTCCTTGAAACTTGGGCTTTAACCATAGAACTTCTTAGCAACCAACCTTTGCTCCTTTCTCTTGCAAAAGTGACATATTTCTTCACATATTTGACTCCAAGACCTGAAATACACAAAAACACGTAAACAGTACTAACTCTTATTTATTATATACATAATTGGTCTAAATGTAATATTATTAAGGGGTTAAAACTACAATTTTGGGCTCTTATCAACAACTACTAATGACCTGTCTATTATAGATGGATCTTCTGCAGGTCGGCTATACTATGAACACACAGGGGTTGCATTAGTTGTGCAGGTCTCTTACACTAAGAACTGCAGGCTATCAACAGCCACACCCATGGACATTTAATTCAACTCAGTTTTGATTCAAACTTAATCCTCCATACAAATCGGTACTGCTAATTACTTTTCATACAACACCCTCCTTGGCCTATACTTAGAACTGGTGAAGCAGATATACATAAATGAACTGATGAAATCAGGTGTTACATCTAGAAATTTTCATATGAGTTGGCTAGAATCTCTATAACCTTTCCCACCAAAAAGAGCAACCTTTACTAGGTCGTGTACATATCGACCTCCAAATGTTCAAGGGTTCGATTAAAATATCGACCTTGATTATACTGCTAATTTTTATATCTACAGCTCTTCAACAGGTCGATTACACTCCAAACTGGGGGCAAGCCACAACCATCTCTGGACTGGGGCTTATTATTGCCATCTAAGCATGTTCAATTCGGTTATTATTCGAGCTCAACGCTCTATACATCTCCATAATTACCACCGTTAGTTTGTACTAACCTTTTGATGCTAGCTCGTATTTTTTACAGGTCAACCAATCTCTAAAACTGAGACTAGCTAAAGTCACGCCAATCCAAGGCTAACTATCAACCATAGTAACTCCCCTACAAGGATAGTTATCAACCAGTCATCTTGATGCCCTGCTAAGGACCAAGTTCGATTCAACTACAGTCACTCTAATTCAAGGTAAGCTATATATCAATTGTGATCTCCAAATCAAAATTCTCACTCGAGCTTCAATGCTACATAGCTCAAACACTTCTCACAAGTTGAGGACCTACACTTCTAGGATTAACTTAGTGTAGAATGCTCGACGTGCAACTCGCTCTCTAAGAGCGAAATGCTCACTCGAGCTCAAAGACTACATAGCTCGAACACTTCTCACAAGTTAAGGACTTACACTTCTAGGATTAACTTAGTGCAAAATGCTTACTTAAGCACGAAGGGTCCCTCGACCTATGCTCACTAGAGCAGAACGCTTACATAAGCGATAAAAGGTCCCTCCCCTCACTCAAGCAGAATGCTTCCATAAGCGCTAAAAGGTTCCTTGACCTATTGGAGCAAAACACTTACATAAGCGATAAATAAAGGTCCCTTGACCTATGCTCACTGGAGCAGAACGCTTACATAAGCGCTAAATGGTCCTTTGACCTATGCTCACTCGAGCACTATGGGTCCCTAGACCTATGCTCACACGAGCTCCAACACGCCCTAGAGCAGAACGCTCACTTGAGCTCCAATGCTCTCTAGAGCTACAATTTTCTCACTAATGGAGGACTTGCACTTCTAATATCAATTCAATACTTGTGAAAGCAACATTACTTGCATCTTCAATCATTACATAACCCATGTGCTTCCCACGTGTGGAGTTAATCTCTCATCAGATCGTCTTACAAAATTGGAACGACCTAATGAGAGGGGGTTATGTGAGGGACTAATATACACAACCAATGTATATTATACATGTGTCCATCACAACTCACCACATAACTATATCAAGACCTGCTAGGTCACTCATATCAAGACCCGCCAGGTCATTCACGTTAAGACCTCTGCTAGGTCGTGCATGTCACGAGCTGCTGCCAGGTCGCTCATATCAGGTCACTCAGCCAGGTCTCGTAATGCTCAGAGATGGAAATGCAGACGTTACAGCAGTTCTATAACAGTAGTCATGCACTTTATTACATCCGCATTTAAGCTCATTCAAGAGCCAAATTGACCAAAGGTCACGGGCTATAAATGACGAGAGAACGACCAAAGTAAAGGAGGAGAATTCGATGCTTCTTCTCCACTCTCCATCTTCTCCATGTGAGATGCTCCATCTCCAAAAATCTATCTTCACAAACTATGACTGACTTGATTCTAGTTCTCCAGAGAACTGGATATGTAGGCAGTTCGATCATTCGAACTCAGTCACAACCTCATCTTCCCCAATCATCTAGATTCGTAAAGTCGTGACTAAAACGCACATTTACAAATATCTTATTATATGTTTACTGTTTCAATTTATATATAAATTGTTAAGTTTTATAATGAACTGAAACCAATACTTCTGACAATTGTGGATCGAGTCTTGCTCAACTAGAACTATAACCTTCAGTGAAAGCTCATGAATTATTTGTAGTACTGAATTTAAAGCTCCACAACTCTTTTTCATAACACAATGCAATTGTAGGATGCTATTGACCAACAAGAACTTCACCCTCAATGAGCTTGAAGTCCTTTGGCAAGGTATGGAGTAATTCACAAGCTAGTTTTACCATATCATCCCCAGATAAATGGTCAAATAGAAGTTTCGAATAGAGAAATCAAGAGTATTCTGGAGCGAAGACAGTTAATCCATCAAGGAAAGACTGGTCTCTTAGACTCCAAGATGCATTATGGGCATACCGAACAATATTCAAAACACTTATTGGAATGTCACTCTATCATTTGGTATATGGAAAGACGTGTCATCTATCTATTAAGTTAGAACACAAAGCTTATTGGGCTGTGAAGGCAATGAATTTCAGCCTAGATCAAGCATGACATAGGACGAATCTTCAAATCAGTGAATTAGAATTAAAGGAATTAAGGAGTGATGCTTATGATAAGTCAAAGATATACAAGGATAAGACTAAATCATTACATGATAAGAGAATTCAAAAAAAAAAAAAAAAAACCTGGACAGAAGGTTCTGGTCTATAACTTTCTTCTAGAACGTTTCCCTAGAAAGTTGAGATCTAGATGGACGAGACCATTCATAGTGAGACATGTGACACCTTTTGGAGCACCCGAAGAGGAGGACCCGTTTCAAAGTCACTAAAGCCTTTTCTGGAGTTGCCTACTAGAGGCGTGGAAGCAATTTTACTCAAGGGTTCGGTTTACCAGACCACTGTTGAAGCGGAGAATTGGAGTAATTAAGTTACCTAAACATCTTAAAGATTATATTATATGTCTTGTTGAACCTGTTACTCTGTCTAAGCTAGTTTAAATTTCTTCCATAAGGAAGCCAATCGTTGTAAGCTTGACTCCTTAGGATCTCATTAATATAATCGCCACCGATAACCGATCTCACAGATTTTATAACATCATCTTTAGATAAGAAGAGTTGCAAGCACCAGAGTCAAAGTCTTATAACTCTAGTAGATCAAGTATAAAATGTCTACAAGCAAACGTTTTGTTGAGATAACAGTTTTGAGATGGATACATAAGCGTTCACCACCTATTAGTTTGTGGTATTTACTCTCCATTGAACTTCAATGGAAGTTCATTTCTATCTCTCGTGTAGGGTTAGGTAAAAGTTCCTTCACGTGTAAAAAGAGAGTGCATAAGCTAGGTTGGTATAAGAATTGTCATTTTGAAACTTGCCCTGGATTACAGCCATTAAGAGACAATTGTTGGTATAAGTTTTACTTTTGTCAATCACCTGCAGAGAGAGATCTGAAGAATTTCTACAAAGTGAAGCCTAGTGGATGGGAATAGTCTTGAGGATCTGACTATAAAATACTCAAAAGTCTTGAGAATCTAACATCAAAAAACTCGTTTTTACATCTTAAGGATCGGATCTGATGTAAAATGACCCAACTCTTAATCATTCTTTTGAAGAACATTCGCTTTCATCCATTCTAGTCACCTCATTTTGTGTCTCACATATTTCAAATTATTTCATCACCTTGAAATTTTGTGTCAAAAAATTCAATTTTTTTTAAATACCTTGAAATTTTGATTTGGAAACATGTTTTATGGTCGGATAGTTTTCAAAATGAATTTCAAAATTCTACTTCAGCCAATTTTTTTTTTTTTTTTTTTTTGTAATGATATCTTAAGTCTTGAGTAAATATTTCATCAAAATCCAAGTATATATTTTTACAAAAATGTAATTTTTGTCTTTTCATAATAGGGTTTGTGGTAAAATTAAGATTAGGAAATTTCCTTTTTTCTTTAGTTTATATTTTTATAGGTTTCTACACTCTAAAAACTTTCTATAAATCATCTACATTGCTATTTTGTTTGTTCAAAAATTCAAAAACCAGTAAAATAGATGTTTTTATAAAACTATTTGAGAAACTGCTAAATTGTCATGCGTCTTGGATGCATGGATATTAGTTTATATATACATGGTGTTTTGCTCTTCACAATTCATTCCATATTGTGTGAGAAGGAGAACCCAATTTAGCATACATGTATCAAGTCCAAACCAATGGTTGTGATACTTCTTTTCGCGCCATCTTTTCCAAACCATCATTCGCGGAGTTCTTCATGAGGAAATTTGCAAATAGGAGATGGAGCAAGCTTTTATGTGTTGGAGGAGAATTTATGCCCGCTTTCGTGAATTAGTTCTATAGTTGTAACTATAGAACTAGTAAAATCGGGAATTTTGAGGATTATGTGCGAGGTATAACTAGTAAAATTGATTGTTCTTTGATCATCATGTTCATTTGTTCCGAGCTATTATAATTTTGTAAAAATTGGAGTAATATTTTCTTTTTTACTGGTATACATAGTCTTACTTAATTATTCAAAATATATTGTTTTACCCTTTTAAATAATGATATTGAGCTAACTGGTAATGTCTTGGTTTTGAAATTTGAAACTTGTTGTATTGTTCTATGCTAGATAGATGTACAAACCCTCCTTTTGCAGCCATTAATTAAGCAACTTGGTTGAACCTTCATTTCATAGCATTGTTGCTTCCAGCAACACAACATACAAAATCACTATTGGAGGCCTATTGACTACTAAAGTTTTCTACATTGTGTACACAAACTTTGTATGTATACTAATCCAATTGTTTACTTATGCCAAGAGTAGATTTCTTTACTAACTCAATTAATTTTATGTAATCAATCTTTATTAGGGTAGAAACCTTTTCATTCTTAGTCAAGGAATAGCTTCTGCATTATTCATTGCTAACGTAACAAAAATGGTAGTTTCTTGAAGTCAGCCATGTTCATCCTTTCTTGGTTATAAACGTTTTAGCTTACTGCTATGAGAACCATGATATTCACATAGACATTAATAATGTTTTGATGATGTTAGAAGAACTTTCAATTAATGTAGTTTATTTTCAATAATTAAGAGTTTTTTCAATGCATATTGTTTTAGCTTTTGTGCAAAGTATTGAGATACTCGATTTGTATATTTCGTTTCTTTGTTGTTGATATTATATCACTATTAATTTTTCTGCATGTATCATCCATTCATGAAGTTTAAAAGAGAGGGAAGAATATGAAGAAAATGTACGTGGCAGTCAAGCTATAACAAGCTTAGGCTTTAGAATTACAAAGTTCTTTTGTGAACACCAAATCTTTGTCTTTTCCTTTTTGCCACTGAAGAAGACTCAAGTTCATTTCTTCTTCTTGGGTATGCTCACTTCATTTTTCTCCGTTTCTATTCTCTTAGACTTTTACATTTGAAATCCTGGACTTCACATTTTTTTTTTTTTTCTTTTTTGGTTTTTTTTCCCTCTTTTTTTGCCACTTTGGAATCATACTATATTTTACGCATGTATTTTGTGCTAGAGACACCATTAACAATGTTGCAAGGCACGGTATGTGGGGCCAAAGCAACCATTGATAGTGTCCTAGGCAACCTCAACTTTCTCATAAGTTCTAAGTTATATCCTATGATAATCGCCTTGTCTAGCTGCACGCAATCTTTGCAAAAAAAAAACTACATCTATCTCTGCTCCTAGCCTCCTAGGCACTAAGCTTCAAAAGGTCTTTCTCACTCACCTTTTTATATAAACCTGTCATTAATGCACCATCAGGACCCTTACATATAGTTGCAGCTATTTTGTTGCAATTTTACCTGTCATAAGCACCCCTAGAAAAAATTTCAAACCAATCATGAAGATGATATGTCCATATATATTTACTGCAACACTAATATCTATTTACTGCAACCCTTTAAATTTTTGTTTGGAGTTGTAATAGACTTATAAGTGTTTTGGGAGTAGCCTAGTAGCAACTTGGGAGTCTCAAGACCTGGGTCAATTGGCTCTCAAGTATGTTACAATGGGGCTAATTGTTTCCCAGTTTTTAATCAATCTCCACCAAGTCACTAACTAACTGTTTTTGTTTAAGCATGTCTCTTAATCAGATTCGTGCATAATCTAACACAACGTTCATTTCTAAAGTTCTAAAAGTGGCACGCGGGTTTTTATTGTGCTGCAAAAATTTTGTGGGTAGTGCAGTAGCCATTTTTTTTCCACTGTACATAAAATTTGATTAGCAATTCATAAAGTAACACTTATATATCTTGAAAATATGAATATCACTGAGTTCATTCAAATTATTGTTTCTGATATTGTTCAAAGACACTCCACGCTAAAGGAAATGACGTACAAAACCTCAAAATTTGGAACTTCAAAACTTCATTCAAATTATTGTTTATGATATTTTCGATAGAGCTTTTAAAAATTAACGGCACAAACAATTTCAACTGAATACCTCCTAATCAATTTCGGCAATTATTGTTCAACAATTATTTCTTCTTTTTCAACATTGTAAACATCTATTTTTATCATAGGGATTAACATGACATTACGCCAAGTGTTTACGACTTAGCTTTAATTTAGATGAAGAAAGGAGATGGTTTTGGTTGGTGTAAATGACTGCTCTTCATGAGTAAGAAGATGCTTACGTATCCAGCACAATGTAAGTGAGAATGGAATCAAGCCAACGTAGTTCTGGGGTTGGCTTTTATAGGTGTTATGAACAAGCAGTTGGTAGGATACGTGTAGTGGCATGGACATGTGTGCTGCTAGGTTGAGCGACATGTTCTCACTAGCTGCACGTGAGTGGTGTAATGTTCAAGAGATCTTCTCTCAAGAACAGTGAAGTTTATGATGATGATGATGCTTGTGAGATGAAATTAGTCTAGTTTATTGCTTAACAATGGTGGTTTATAGATCACTTTTTTGTTGCATCTGTTAGAGGAAAAAATCATCTCTCTCCCTCTTCTGATCATCCTTTTTATATCTTCTTCCAGCGGTGGTCTTTCCAATTGTCTATTTTCCCTTCCAGCGGTGGTATTTCCTTCCTTTCTCATTCCAGCGGTGATCTTTCCTTCCTTTCTTCTTCTAGTGGTGATCTTTCCTTCCTTTTCTCCTTTCAGCGGTAGTCCTTGTCCAATTATGTTTTTATTTCCTTTCTCCTTCTAGCGGTAGTCCTTGTCCAATTATGTCTTTCTTTCCTTTCTCCTTCCAACAGTGATCTTTCCTTCCTTTTCTCCTTTCAGTGGTAGTCCTTGTCCAATTATGTCTTTCTTCCCGCGTATCTCTGTAACAATGAACTTAAAAGCGTATCATGTCGATATCTCGAGTTAGCCACAAAATTCGGGCTGAAATATTGGTTTGATGATATTTGCCCACGACATCACCCCCTCTTGAAACTTTCAAATTTCAACCTTGAAATTTTGAATGTTTCGAGAAACAACCGTGAAAAACAAAAATTAATTTGAAATACAAAGATTTTAAAATTCAAATTACCAGGCGGTTACTACTAGAAATGAAAAGTCACATCCAACATTGACTATAAAAGTTTGTATTTTACCTTCTCTCTCTTCACTTATTTGCAAACTCCAACATCCAAAACCCCACCACCATTAACAAATCTAAAAAAGCTTCGATTTGGAGTTACTCACTGTCCTCTTCGATAGATTTTCCTACAAACTTGACAGGTTAGTTAAAAATAGCCTTTTAACATGTGCATTTACTATTATAATTTGTTTTTCCCTCAATCTGTTCATCACGGATATCGCGTCTGGTAAACTAAAAAAAGACGGCTAGGGTTAAGGTTAGAGACCGGAGCTTTTTGCAAATTTCGAAATAACGATAATTTTGAAATCATATGTCTTTATCTTTTTCAATATGGCTAGGACAAAAGATTGTGTTAACTTTAGGCGAACTGTCACGAAATGATCCTGGCTTCGAAGTCAAGAACGCATGCCCACTTCGAACACCGTCACTGCCACCTCGAAATTTTGACATGTGCGTAATAAACAACATAATATATAATTGCACTTAGTATAGTGATAGTAATGTCGATAGAGGATATGATTCTAATAAAAAAAATTATTGTTCCTAGTGATACCGACATGTCAAGTGAAAGTACCGAGTCTGAAGCTAGAGTCAGATCATCTTCTTCAACCTCGACGTCACAAAGAAATGTTCCATTTGCACCAAACTGGAAACCAACATATGTTGCTGATGGCCTACCATGCCATCCCTTTGAAACCATAACTTCTTAATCTGAACGGGAGATAACAGAAGACACCAGTGTCTGGAGTCGAGGTCTAAATCCCCATTTCCCAAAAAGACCCAACTTAGACTTGGTTAGGGCTGCGTACCAGATACCAGATAATGTCACTCTTTGACCCTATGCTGGAGCTAGGAAAGGAACCAGATACCAAAGTGGTGATGCCTAGTCAATCATCATTACTATTGGGCAACTAGTTGCTGGTCTACGACTCCCTTTTACTGACCTCGACCAAGAGGTGTTGAACCATTTGAGTATCTCTCCAGGCCAAGGCATGGGCAATTTATGGAGGTTGATGTATATCTGCAACCAGTGCAATGCCTATCTTGATCCCGACATGCGGAGATCCCATAAAATCAGACTTTCTAATATTCTTAACCATTACACTTTTGTGGAACGTACTTCAAAACCCAAGAAAGGTCCATCGAAGCCTAGTGGCTATTTTTACCCCAAGAAACGAAGTAACCGACAAGGTATCATAAGAATGAATCGAGATAGCGACAGCAAATGGCCTCTTTATCCTCTTATCATCTTTGGTCAATGGGAGTCATCCAGACCTATCGTCGTTCCTACATTGGTGCACCATGTGTTTAATCATAGAGGTACGTTGCCCATTATGACTATCTTGGCAAAAAAATTCCGACATTCTATCTCAAACATTTTATCTGATTGGCCTATATTTGTGCCATTATTTCAGTGTTCAGAACTGATACTTCGAAAAGTCGTGGGGATTCTACTAGAGTAGCGGAACTCCTGAAAGGAAGTGACAAAGACATAACTGCCAGAACTGGTGCTGACAAATATGGCAATCCGATCCCAAATGTCGCTCTTGAAGATGTCAATAACTATCTTGCTCCTCTCTATACTTTAAAAGGGCACGTGTTTAAAACAGATAAAACTCGAGATCAAGATCCCTCACCTTCCCCAACTATCCAAGGTTCATTACAGCCTTGTTCTTCTAAAAAGAAATTTAAAAAACTTTTTTCTTCCTCTGAATTACCTCGTAACACTCCTCAATGCTATTTTGATTATATAACTAATGGCTTTGTTATGACTGCATATCTTTTTTACAAAATTAAGCAAGAAGTTCCAAACTTCTATAATTATCCACTTTTGCAAGATGTTTTTTATCACAACTACTTACTTTACACAGATATGGCATCTCGACCTCTTCGTACGAAAAATCCTACAACTGGCAGTTTTTTGGGTCCAGAAAATCGACCAGAGGTAGCTCATCCCAGGCTCCCATTCCATCTAAAGACCAGCCTACCGATACTAATCTGTATCAGAAGAAGAGGAAACAACCTTCGACCACCAAACCGTTGGATACTCCTGAGGTGTCCAAGATGGCGAAGATTACCACCTCTTCAGCACCTATCTCGGTGCTCGTTAGACCTCCAACTGCTCCTTCAACTGTTCATGCCCATGCTCCATCTAAATCTCATTCCCCCTCCTCTGCTATTGCAAAATTTGTCCCTAAACTACCATTGTCTAATGGTGATACTATTTCTATCTCTGCTTCTATTTTTGCCGAGAACCCGCTACCTAGACTCGGTGAAGCACTTTTCGTGGACACTATCCTTCCTCGAGATAAAATAGCAATGTCTTGCCTGACATCTTGTGATCGCTTTAGTATCATGTGTATTTCATTTGAGAAGGTGTATGTTTATGTCTTTTCCTCTTATTTCTTTGAATTTCTTATCGCTTACCTTCATATATCCTTTTCTGAAATTTTAAACTCAGATGAAAGTTGCTGCTGTGAGCCAATTCGAGGCCGACATGGAAAGGTTCAGTCATTTCAAGAAAGAAAATGAACAACTCTTTAAAGAGAAAGAAAATCTCCAAAAAGCCCTTGATGAAGAAAAGAAGAATCATGCTCTCACGATTACCAAACTTGGCTCTTCAGAAGCATCTCGAAAAGAGGTTATTAATGATTTGAAATTTTTTACAGAGGAGAATACTAAGTTGGCGAGCCAAATGAAACCTCGTATGAAAAAATGCAAACTCAATGTGATCAAGAAAAAACATAACTTATGACTCGACGATATAAGCAAGAAAAAAGAGAACTCGCAGCCCAGATAACCCAGGCTAATGTTGAGCTAGCTGAAGCTGATGAACAAATGGATTATTATGTCACCACCATGAGAAGTTTCAGGCCTTATCTTCCTCCACATCTTATTAAACAGTATAGCCTTGATGCTGGTGATGAGAACACGACTACTTCCGAGGCTGCCATCAAGACTGACAAAGAGGCGGTCGATACTAGTAAAGAAACTATTGAGGCTGACAAGGATGTTTGTGATGCGGAAGTGGAGGAGATTAATCCTGCTGATCCCCAACCTCCCAACCTTGACACCTTACTATTTGATCCCGCCTGTTTGGAGGGGATAGATGCGCCAGCTAAAAGCTAATATTTTTCTCATTATGACTTGTGATAATTTGTAATATTGATACAATGGCTTGATTTGCTTTGAAATCGCTACTTAAAATTTTGCTGGAATATGACAGACAATCTTTTGCTTATTTTATTCTTTATCCCATTGTATGTATCCAATATCTCCTGGTACTTAGACTAACACAAAAATTCAATATTATCCTATTTAAAAAGTAGAAAACAAATGATATTTAGCAATTTTTTAACAGAAAATCTTGAGTTTCGACACTACTCCACTTAAAAGTAGTATTAATTGATACTTAACAATATTTGAAATAAAGTCTTGAGTTCTGGTACTACACTTAAAAGTAGTATCAATTGATACTTAGCAATATTTGAAAATAACATCTTGAGTTTCGATACTACTCCACTTAAAAGTAGTATCAATTGATACTCAGTAATATTTGAAGATAACATCTTGAGTTTCGATACTACTCCACTTAAAAGTAGTATCAATTGATACTCATCAATATTTGAAAATAACATCTTGAGTTTCGATACTACTCCATTTAAAAGTAGTATCAATTGATACTTAGCAATATTTGAAAATAACATCTTGAGTTTCGATACTACTCCACTTAAAAGTAGTATCAATTGATACTCAACAATATTTGAAAATAATATCTTGAGTTTCAATACTACTCAATTTAAAAGTAGTATCAATTGATACTCAGCAATATTTGAAAATAACATCTTGAGTTTTGATACTACTCCATTTAAAAGTAGTATCAATTGAGACTTATCAATATTTGAAGATAACATCTTGAGTTTCGATACTACTCCATTTAAAAGTAGTATCAACTAGTACTTAGCAATATTTGAAAGTAAAATCTTGAGTTTCGATACTACTCCACTTAAAAGTAGTATCAATTGATACTTAGCTTTGATATTAAGGAAAATTTTACAGACATAGAATTTTCATATTGCTGCCCATACTTGGGATTTCTTTGACCTGACCTTGACATTGCTGCCAAAGATAGGATTTTCTTTGGCATTGCATCGAGATAGTTGTTTGACCTAATATCCTACACTGATGTAGCTCCCAGGATTTCTTGATGTGATACCTACATTTCTGCAGATACCCAAATTTGTTTGACCCGATATCGACATTGTTGCCAATATCTGGATTTGTTTACCCGATATTGACATTGCTACCAATACCTGGATTTCTTGACCCGATATCGACATTACTACTAATACCTGGATTTGCTTGACTCGATATCAATATTGCTGCCAATACCTGGATTTCTTAACCTGATATCGACATTGTTGCCAATACTTGGATTTCTTGACTCGATATCGACATTGTTGCCAATACCTGGATTTCTTGACCCCATATCAACATTGCTGCCAATACATGGATTTCTTGACCATATTGAAATTGCTGCCAATACCTGGATTTCTTGACCTGATATTGACATTGTTGCCAATATGTGGATTTGCTTGACCCGATATCGACATTGCTGCCAATACCTGAATTTCTTGACCCGATATTGACATTGCTGCCAATACTTGGATTTGTTTGACCCAATATCGACATTGCTGCCAATACCTGGATTTTCTTGACCCGATATCGACATTGGTGCCAATACCTGGATTTACTTGACCCAATATCGACATTGCTGCCAATACCTAGATTTGTTGATCTGGTGTCGAGATGACTCATGATATTGATATGAATATTGCAAATTGAATAACTTTGAATAATTGAATAACTTTGAAAATTCATCATGATAATTGAAGTATTCTTTATTGATAAAATGCTTTCGAATTGCTTACATTTTGAGGCTTTGCTAATACTCCACCTTCTGCAGTTTTCAAGTAATATGCCCCATTAACCCCTACTTTATGAATGATGTAAGGCCCTTCCCAGCTTGCTCCTAATTTGCCTACCCCTTTCTCTTTAGTTGCTTGAGTGACCATTTTCAAGACCAAATTGCCTTCCTAAAAGCGCCTTTCTCTTACTTTCTTGTTGAAAGTTTTTCTAAGTTGTCGATGGTAAAAGTCGAGCTTTAATCTGGTTTGATCTCTTTTTTCCTCGAGACTGAAGACTTCTGCTGCCATTATTTGATCATTTTGGTCATTCATTAATACTTTGGTTCTGGATGTCGATACCACCATCTCTGATGGAGTTACTGCTTCCATGCCATATGCTAATGTGAAAGGCGATTCACCTATGGCAGTTCAAGGTGTTATTCTGTAAGCCCAGAGAATACTATTCAGTTTATCGACCCACAGACTTTTCTTATCTACTAACTTTTTCTTGATGTTATCCATGATTGTTTTATTCGTTGCCTCAGCTTGCCCATTGGCTTGAGCATAATATGGTGCAGATGTGAAATGCTTCACCTTGTATGATTCCAAGAAAGCTTTTACTTTTCCTCCCTTGAACTGTGGGCCGTTATCCGATATGATAGCATAAGGCAATCCGTATCGGCATATTACTCTTTCGAAAAGAAAATTTATCACATCTTTCTCTTTTATGTGTTGCAGTGCGATGGCTTCCACCCATTTGGTGAAATAGTCTATGACAGCGAGCATGAATAGTCTTTTACCTCTTCCGGATGCTAAAGGACCGACAATTTCCATTCCCCACAGGGCAAAAGGCCACGGATTCGATACGCAGTGTAACTCTTCAGCTGGAACATGTATAGCCTTTTCGTGTATTTGGCATTGAACACACATTTTAGCATATCGAAGACAATCCCTTCGCATTTGCGGCCAGAAATAACCCTGTCTCGTTATCTTGTTTGCTAGTGATCTTCCAACTGAGTGATTTCCACATTCTCCTTCATGAAGTTCAGCAATGATTAAATGCGCGTTAGTAGATGATAAACATTTTAGATGCGGGCCTCTTGGATTTTTCTGATATAACTCATTATCGAGCAAAACACATCTCTGAGCGCTTGATTTAATCCTTTTTACTTCATTTTTATCCTCAGGCAATTTACCCTTGGATAAATATGATATATATGCTTCCGTCCATGACGCCCCCAGCATGTCTATTTCCATAACCTCTGATTCATCGATATCGATGTTTGGCCTCTGTTGAACGTCGATGTGCAAGTTGTGACCCTCAGTGTTTTCCAACATTGTTGCAACATATGCCAGGGCATCGGCATGCCTGTTTTCATTTCTATTTAGGTGTTGAAGCCTTATTTTATTAAAGTCCCTCAGCTTGGCTTTTACAAAACTCAAAAAAATTCACCGTATTTTCACATTTTGCTGAATATCCTCCATTGATTTGGCTAACTACCAGCTCTGAGTCAATGAAGATTGACAAATCTTTCACTTTGAGAGATTTAGCCATCTCCAATCCCGTAATTAAAGCTTCATACTCTGCCTCGTTGTTAGATGCATGGAATCCTAATGTCACTACTGTTTCGAGCCTTTGATTTTCGGGTGTGACCAACACAATCCCAATGCCACAGCCCTTACTCCCTGATGATCCATCCACAAATAGTCTCCAACCATTTGTTCCTGCCCATGGATCATCTTCATCAATAATATCTTCGGGCTCCTGTAGTGTTGAGAATTCCTCCTCTTTGATGCTCCAACTAGCATCTTCACATGGGAAATCGACCAAGAAATCAACCAGGGCCTGACTTTTCTCCGATACTCTGTTGTGGTAATCGATAGCAAATTCATTTATGAGTACTGACCATTTGGCCATTCTTCCTGATTTAGCCGTTTTTGCCAGAGTTTGCTTTAATGGGAGATTCGTCATAACTATCACCGAGCGTGATTGAAAATATGGCTTCAATCTTTGGGTAGAAAATAAAAGCGCTAAAGCATACTTTTCCAGTGTTGAATACCGTGTCTCCACCTCGAGCATTATTTCGCTTTGAAAATACACTAGTCTTTCAATACCATTTTCAACTTTCACCAAGACCGAACTTATAGCAAATTCCGATAAAGCTAAATAGAGAAGCAAACTTTCTCCCCTATCTGGTTTTGTAAGTGTTGGCATTTCTTGCAGATATTTCTTTAACTCAGAAAATGCTTCTTCACATTCTTCATTCCAATAGAATTTAGTATTCTTTTTAAGCAACTTGAAAAGAGGCTTACATCGATTAGAAGTACGAGAAATGAATCTGTTGAGAGCAGCTATTCTTCCAGTTAGCCTTTGTATCTGCTTTCTAGTTGTTAGTGATAGCATCTGCTAAAGTGCTCGTATTTGATCTAGATTAGCATCGATATCTCGCTTGGTAACAATGTATCCCAAGAATTTTCCAAAACTGACACCAAAAGTACACTTTTCTGGGTTAAGCTTCATGTTAAACTCCCTCAATATCTGAAACATGGTATCAAGATCTTTAACATGGTCTTCAGCTTTCATGGATTTTATAACCATATCGTCAATATACACCTCGATGATTCGCTTGATGAGCTTTTTAAACATTTTCTCCACTAGCCTTTGATAAGTGGTTCCTGCATTTTTCAACCCAAAATGGCATTCTAATGAAACAATTATACCTCCATTTATGACGAACACCATTTTGAGCTGATCTAGAATAGCCATAAGAATCTGGAAATATCCTGAATATCCATCGTAGAGGCTAATTAATTCGAACCCGCTATCCGATCTACCAACTCATCTATTCTTGGCATTGGATAGTGATCTTTGGGACACTTCTTATTTACATTGGTAAAGTCAACACAGATTCTCACTTTACCATCATTTTTGGGTACTACAACTATATTCACAACCCATTCAAAGTGTTCCATCTCCTTAATTATGCCATTGTCCAACATTTTTTGTATTTCGGCTTGCACCGCTTCTTCGTACATCGGTCTAACTTTCCGATGCTTTTGATGGATAGGAGTTGCATTTTCTTCCATATTCAGCTTATGTGCACAAATAGCTGGGTCGATACCGGTGAGATCAGACATCGACCACGCAAAAACATCCTGATTTTCTTTCAAAAACACCATCAACTCATCTCGAATATCTAAAGACATTTATGTACCAATGAATGTATGACGATCGTGCTCTCCAGTGCTAATATTAACCTTTTCAACCATCTCAATTGTTTTTCTTTCCCATGGTTTTTCATTTTGTTTTAGCTCTTGTGTGAACTTTACCTGCTCATGTATTTGCAACCTATCGGTATCGGCAGGTAGAGTTTGATGTAATTGCTAGCTAGAGCTTTCCAAGAAGCCCCCAGTGTCTTCGCTTTTTTCTTTCATCATACCTTTAACAGTTACAAAATTACATTTCTCAGACTTTGATTGTTCTCCCCTGATTTCGTGTAATCCGTATGCTGTTGGGAATCGGATCACTTAATATAACATACTAGGTACGACACGCATGTCGTGTATCCACTTCTTTCCCAAGATTGCATTGTGATCAGAATGGTGCTTCATGATTACAAACTTTGTCATCTCATTGAGACCTATTTGAGGTTCAAATATTCAAAACCCACGCAATTTGATCTTCGGTATCATACCACGAAATTCGCTTACTAACAATAGTCATGAGGCAACATCCATTAAAACCATACAAGCTGAACTATGGTGCTTTTAGATGAGTCTCATTGAGACCTTCATGCATGTATCTTTCTTATTTTGTCTCAAATAACTTTCTTCTTTGGTATCTCCCTTTTGGCCTGTTTGATATTCATGGGTTAACTACCATTATGTTTGGTTCCTATTTTTTGAGCCCCCAATATCTTTGGTTGGCCCAACCACATATCATACCCATTGGAAATTGGATTTCAATCTACATCATACTAACAATGCGTTGTCATGAGGCAACATTACTTTTAATAAATCATCCCCCACCACCACCACCACCAACGAACATAATCACTCTTACTTAAACTAAAAGAAAAAGTGCATATCTCAAAGCAAAACCCATCGTTTTCATCACACAAAATGGGGATAGGCATCTCTCTACGATATTGACCTCCAATTTTGAAGATACTTCCCACTTCATTTTTCGCGATTTCAAATATCTTTTTATTATTTTGTCTCAAAAAATAAAATTTTCTTCTTTGGTTATTAATTTGGTATCTCCCATTGTATTGGGTTTTCTATTTGAAGTTTTTCATAAATCAAACAACTTGTGTTATTGATCATCTCGGGACATGAACCACGAAATTGATACTCCAAATTTGGCTTTACCTACTACAAAGATAAGTTGTTACCGCCAAATTATTGATTATCCAAGTGGTTTTTCATGTATGGTAAATTTGGCTGGTCCACCTACTTCACCACTTCCCCCCACCACACCTTCTCTCCAAATTGTTTCGAAACTTGCCGTCTTTCATCAATCTATCAATTTCTTTCAACAACTGCAAACATCTATTTGTTTCATGATTCTCAACTTTATGAAATTGGCAATAAGGCTTGCCCTTTATTTCCCTGAGAGGATGCTTTGGCCCTATTAAAAAATCTTCTTTCGCCACCCTCCTTAAAATGTCTTCAGACGTGGTATTGATGGCGGTGAAATTTTTGGGATCCAGCTATTCTTTTAATGTTTTTTCATACCTCCTTCTTTGTTGCGGTTGATCATCCCAACTTGTATAATTCTCCCAAACAGGTCTTTTGTCGTGGTTTTTCATGTATGGTAACGATCTCGAGGATTCTCGACTCTCATGTCGATCTCCATTATCTCTTTCTTTCTTTCTTGACTCCGATACTTGCAACACACTTTGCACCATGGCTGCTTATACGCTTCTTCCACTTGAATATCTCTGTCCGCTTTGTCATACTCCTCCTTAGACTTTTTTAACTTTCTTGCACAAGAGATACTTATGCATATCGGATCCCGATCACACCTGTTTGGAAAGCCATGACATACCGCCATTTCGAGTCGTCAAGCCTTTCCATCGGATTGAGTTTCGCCCTTGAATCGGTAGAAAAATCTTTCAATGATTCCTTCTTTCCTTGCTTTACTTGAAATAAAACCGATACCTGCTTCGGTTTTACCCTTTGATGACCATAATTCATGAGAAATTTTTCCTCAATCTCTCGAAAACAAGAAACAGTCCCTTCAGGTATCGTACAGAACCATTTCAGTGTTTTTCCTTTTAAACTTGAAAAGAAAAGCGACATAGCATCGAATCCCAATATTCAGTTTCATGATATATCGAGAACTGGTGTCGATAGTTGAAAAGATGGTCCATTGGGTCTGTAGTTAGGGCATGAAATCGGGTCGGGTAGACTCGAATCTGACCCGACTCTATTACCGAATACATCGGGTTTGGGTCGATTTTCATATCCGTTTATGTATTCGGGTCGGATTCGGGTTCGGGTATGTCAGGTTCGGATTCAAATATAATTTTTGGGTTTTTTTTTTTAATTTTTAGTGTTATCCGATCGGGTTCGGTCAGGTTCGGATATTAAATTTCAGATATAATCGGGTTCGGGTTCGGATACTGTGAAATTATTTGGATTCGGATTCGGATATAGCCATATCCGACCCGAACCCGACCCAATCCCTGCCCTATCTGTAGTCCCATCATATTGAGTAAATTTGGGAGTTTTGAATTTTGGGGTAATAATACCCTCTCTATCTCCTTTATCTCCTTTTTCAGAGGGTTTCGACCTACGTCATCCACTGATTTTCAAACCGATGCTGACACTTTTTCCAGCAGTTGATCCCCGAATTGTCTCTACATCATCTCTTGCACTATTTCTTTCGTGATCGGTTCTTGTTTTACTTCTTCCTCTTGTACCCCCGCGGTGTCGTTTTTCCCACTAACTGGACCTCGTCAAGATGGTTTTTTCTCACTACCGGGGTGCCGAACTCGACTCAGCCCCATCTTTTTTGTATAATTCTTCCATAGCACGTCTTTCGTTCTCTTCCCTTACTACTTTGTTTTCTGCCATCAGAACCTTGTTTTGCTTTTCCAGCTCTTTTAATTTCCTTGCCAACACTTGCAAAGAAACATCTTCCTCCTGTCCTCCTACTTCCTCCAATAATCTGCTCCCTGAACGTCTTGTGGCTACTTGAGAAGTACTTCCCTCGTTTGCTGCCACGCTTTGGAGGCATGAATACTCCCCTGATCTCCCAGAAAATTACTTGAACACAAGCGATTACTCTTTACCACAAAAAACTACAAAACGGATTCGATCTTCAAAGAAAAAAGAAATTAAAGAGATCACTTTTCTTGTCTTTGATTCACAGACGGCGTCAATATAATGTTCAAGAGATCTTCTCTCAATAACACAGAAGTTTATGATGTTTTTGAGATGAAATCAGTCTAGTTTATTGCTTAACAATGGTGGTTTATAGATCACTTTTTTGTTGCATCTGTTAGAGGAAAAAATCATCTCTCCCTCTTCTGATCATCCTCTTTATATCTTCTTCCAGTGGTCTTTCCAATTGTCTATTTTCCCCTTCCTTTCTTCTTCCGGAGAAAAGGTAATTCAAATTATCTCCGTATTTTTCTAAACGGACTGGTTCATAAAATGGACCGGAGGCCTGCTATATCAAGGGCTTATTCCTTGTACAGGTTTTGGCCTACCAAACAGGAAGTTGAGGGGTAATACCGTTTTTTTTTTACACCCGATTTGTCTTAGACCCTCTGTCCTCCGTTCTCAAATCTCAATTGATAAAAAAACATATAGGGTGAGACCTAAAATAGCCGAATTCACTTCTACCTGACCCTTCAAACCGGGAAGAGAAAAGGACGAAATTAAGGGAGAGCGAAAAGAGAAGGTATGGTGACAACGAGGGCTTCCAAACGAAAACTTAAAGAGGTAGAGGGAACGGAAAAGGTAGAAAATAAAAGAAAGCTACGCAGTGGATCTAAAGGTAAGGTCGGCTTTGTCTATGAAAATTAAATTAATTTCTACAATATATGGTGACTAGTCTTAAATATTAAAAATACATGAAAGTTGTTTCTTTTGACACCTTGCAGTGGTCCACATTTAGTTTCATAGTCAGCAAAAAATTACTATACATTTGATTTCATAGTCAGACGAATCTCACTATTTTAAATGGGTAATTTGTAGTACGATTCATGAACACATAAGTTATTTACTTGCATACTCTGATGGGGTAAAAAAAAAAATCTTGACCGAAGAGCACTATATATTTTTATGAATGAAATAGTGTTAATTGCTGAGTTTTATGGTTTTGCACTACCAAGATGAAATCTTAAGAGTTGTGTTTTATGAATTGTCTCATTGTTGTTGATGATCCTGTTTTTATAAATGAGTTCTATAATTTGACTTACCATAGTTTCCACTGATATACACAAGGACAAAGGAGGGCAAGATGGAAACGAGGGCTTCCAATCGAAAGCAAGAGAGTGGTACCAGAAAGAGAGCAAAAAATAAGGAGAAGATGGAAAATAGTACGACATTCAAACAAAAGCAAGAGAGAGAAAAAGGGAGGGAAGAGGGTCAAATGAAAAAAAAATTGGACAAGGAAAAGGATAATGAGGAAACAGAGGAGGAGAAGAGAGCGTGGCAGATGCTAGAAAAAAGAATCAAGCGTTCTACTGCATCTAGAGGTTAGCTTCATCTAGGAAAGCTATGTTTCTTTGATAGAATCCAAATTTTTTTGTCGTTCTACTACAATGCTTCATCTAGGAAACCGTTCGTTTTTTTAGAAAACCATGTTTCAACATATAGTTCTAATTTTGTGCAACAAAACTTTGCTGTTACATGATATTATGATACCATATTCTCTCTTTTGTCCTCTAATTATCAAGTTGGTTTGATAGCTACCTTCCTTCTTGCTGAACTTCTTTTGGTCCCAGTCAAAACTTAAAACAGTAGAGAGATTTAATTATGTTTATGAACTTTCTGATTGTTCATGATCTTATTTTTTAATTAAGTTCTAATTTGACTCTATAGTTTCAACTGATATACACAGTTTAGGATTTTGTTTTTTGCTACCAAGTAGTTGTGTAATTTCACTGCATCTGTTTTTTTGACATTGCTCGTTAATATCTATATTGAAAAGGATAAGTTTAACTGGAGATGACAAATATTACACCTTAAGCAGATGAAGCGAGCAGCCAAGCACTATATTTGTTTGAGATATTTAGAATTCAAAGCTATCTGCTATTGTATTTTTTGTAATTAAAACTTGGAAGAGATTTTTATTTTATAATTGCTTACTATGTTATGCTGTGTTCTTGAAACTTGAAGAAGTTGATTTGTTATGAGTCTGGAATTCCATTACAGATGTCATAGTATAATAGAAGTCCAAGTCCTTTTTTTCTTAACAATCTTGTAGTATAATTGAAGTTGAAGTCCTTTTTTCTGTTAATTTTCTTATTTAGACAAAAAGAGGAGAAGTGCAAAGGAAGAAGCAAAGAAGATAGAGGAAGCAGAGACAGAGAAAAAGAACCTGAAATTGTTTATTGTGAAATTGATAGAAGATTCTGTGGGACAAACAAATGACCTTGGTTGTGCTTGGGCTGCTCTGGCTGGAGGTTCTTATGATCGTGGTATGTTCATACATTCCTTCCCCCCTCCTCTTTCATCGTGTTATCTGCACTAGTTATTATTATTTGACCTGAACCTGCATAGATACTTATTCTTATTTAGACTGAACCTGTATAGACTCGAGTCTTTACATTTCTCAGTGTGTAGCAGTCCTTTTGTTTATTGTTTTAAAGTCTCTTTCTTGAATGGAGCTCACAGGTTGATAAGGTTTACACGTATCTTGACTACATGTTTGGTTATCATATAGCAGCCGTGCACTAGTTCAAAATAATCGTAGTTTTTTAAAACTTTATCTCCAAGTGTCTCAAGTCTGTATCAAAGTAAAAAAGTACGCTATCATTGTGGAAGTGGTGGCCCTTTTTTCCGGAGTTTCCAAATTTTCCAAAAATTGATATGATATTTTCCCGATTTTGAATTTTGGAAGTAGTTTCCAGATTTTTTTTTTTGGAATAAACTTTGTTTTCCGAATTTCATCAGGCAGGATACCGATAATAGTTTTAATTTGAAGGTTGTTTTGTGTTTGGAATTGTTAACTTGTTTGGACTTTCTAGTGTTGTTCCCTGAAATGCTAGTCATATTATTGGATTGGAAATTGTTGGTAATTATTCAGTTCAGGTGGTGATTAATATTGCTGTCTTACTTTCTAGCAATTGCTACAATTTGTCTCCTTGGGTATTTCTGTAGGGTTAGAAATGATTTGCCAGCTGCAGGCAATGTTAACAGGTTGTCATGGTGATATAGTGCACTTGCACTTCAGGCACACAGTGTTATTATGGCAATGGGTTTTAGTATAATCAGTTGCCGTAATTAGGTTTGTTAAATAGCATAGGAGGATCTCTTGAGATTATTTAACTCAAATTTTGGGTTATTTTAATGGTTTGTTGTAATCGACCGAAGGTTTCACCACCTCAATAGGAATTCTAAAATAACAATTAGAAGCAATCCTAATTCAACTTCGAGTCACCTAAGATTGTTTGAGAGCATTGAACCCGGTTACGATGGAAGAAACTTAAGACTTTGATTTAACTGTTTGAAGTTTAGACCACAACAATTTGCTTCCAATGTTAAAATTATTTTTAAGCTAAAGTGTGCCAAAGGGGCGCCATTGAGCTTTATGGCTCAGGTCATTTCTAGTAATCAACTAAGAATGATGGAATAGACTGGGTTTTTTGCCTTTAAATTCTAGTTATGTTTTTCTTTTGTTTTGTTAGTTTTCCATGCCTTTATGGCTCAGGTCATTTCTAGTAGTAATCAACTAAGAATGATGGTAATAGAATGGGTTTTTTAACTTTAAGTTCTAGTTATGTTTTTCTTTTGTTTTGTTAGTTCTCCATACTGAAATAGGACATGATAATTTTTGCGCTGAGGGTCATATAGTGTTTGGCATTACAATGCTATTGTATCATTATCTCAATTCGCTACCTAGAAACCATAGGATATATTGTTTGATTGATGTACTGTGCTCCAGATGCTAGACTTAACATTGGTTTTGTAGTATGCTAGAAACCATAGGCATTATTTTTATTTTATTTTTCTGTTAATTTATTTACCATTGTAAAATGTTTAAATTCAGAGAACAATGCACGAACTGCGCGATACTCTTCGAACTCCTGTTCTATGTCATCAATTTCAATGATTCTTTTTGTTTTGTAATTTTCTGTCAAGTACATTGTATACTGCCCTAACTTTACTTTTTGTATGTAGAATTCAAGGAAAGGATGAAACAAGCTATACGAAGTTTGTGCCTTGAAAATCCTGAATCTTATAGTTTCATAGCTAGTGATAATATTATGGGAGAGTTACTTTGGCTTGCCGCGATATTCAGGCGTATTTTGTTGGTACAAAAATGGGATTCTGAGATTGTTGACCTGGTTCATACAGCTGCTCACAGGGCCACAGATCGACTTGTTTATGAGGTTAAGGAAATTAGCAAGATACTTGATTTGGCTAGCGGCATTCACAGTGAAACCTGGAATGATTCTTCTCAGGTTTGGAATGATGAATCTCGAGGCAGAGTCGAAGAGTTGATTAGGTACATAGATTGGTGGATGGTCAATTCTGGATCTTTGAAAGAGAGCCTAGACTCCTGGTTAAAAAATTCTGAGGGAGAAATCTTTGAATCTTGCAAGGTTGTTTAACCCTAAAGAGTTGAAAGGAATCTGGTTAGGTACTTGTAATCTGTTTTTATGTTCATCTTATCCCCAAATAGCATCTGGTTGGTTTTATGTACAGTAAAAAAGAAGATGTTGATACTTGGTAGGCGTTTTGAGGTTTTGGAAGGTATTTTGAGGTTTTGGGAGTCGTAGTTAATGGGGCCCACTACCAAATTTTTGTGTCAAAGGATGTCTTACATTGTGATGTGAATTCAATCGAAGCTTTCATTTTCGATGGATGAAATTTCCGTCCCATTTCTATACCAAAAATTATTAAAAAAATTTGCCCCATTTGGAAATTAATTCAATGGGCAGTATTGCTTATATCGTACATTGCTTATACAAGTTACAATAGCATAGGTAATATCGAGACAGCGAAGAATAATTTCTTAAAGACCACCATCATTGTGTAGGGTGCCCCAGAAGCGGTAAGACTTTTTATTTATTGATGTTTTGGTAAAGCCCACCTCATTGTTGTGAGCATCTTTAACCTCTTAAATACAAACATTAAATTTTTGAAAATTTGGTAAAAACCATGTTTAATAGTGAGACCTTTTGAATACCAAACCAAAAAAACATCAAATCAAATACCAAATCGGCTCTAATATAGTGTTTGTTTTGGTGTTGTATCAAATGTACATTCCATGCTCACTCTTTGATGTTTTTACTAAAGTTGTTTGGTGTTTATTTTGTTTGGTCAAAAAATTTGGTTTTTAAGGTCTCACCATTAAAGATGTTCTAAATTGAAGCAAACTTATCAGCAAATAGTTTGCCATATATGAATAAACTATTGCTGCATTGATTTGGAGCCTTTGTTTATAACCCGAGCCGAAGCTTGATAGTCATTTTGAAGCGTAGTGCTTCTCAAGAGCCACCCTAACAAAGTAACAAGTAACAAGAAACGTCACTCAGTACTTTCAATTCCACAGCTTGAGCAAGACTGTTTCGGACAGAGAAGAATAGCAACCAGTCGATGAGAACAATCTTGCTTATGTCATTGTAAATCGGCTGGATCCATAATGGAATCAATTGCTGAAGAGTACATACCTTTCAAGGTCATAGTCTTTCAATAAGTATGATCTTGTCGAGGTCCACAAATATGAGATTATGAATAAGAGTTGATTGGAGTGCAGTAGCAGTGGAAGGAACAGCTATATCAAAAAGGGTGGAGGTACCGGAACTTGAAGTCGAGTTTCAGGCCATTGTAGCAGACGAAGTGAAATGTGAAAATGTTAGGATCGAACGCTTGATACCGTGTAAAGACAGAAAACTCTGGCCACTAGTTTCTTCAGGTGGGAGAGGATGTTTATTTATACTCGAATGCAATTAGTTATACAAAATATTGAATTAACATAAATTAACAGATATCAAGACATTTATCACCATAACAACTCTCATCAAAAAAATTGATACAGGTTGAACAAGTCAATTACATATCCGTGGGAGAAATTATCTTGACTACAAGTTTGTCCAAATGTGAAGTCTCGAAGCCATAGTGAGCCCAAATCCATCCATCTTGTAGCAGTACACTCTACTGAAATTGCGGCGTTGCCCATAAGATAAAAGAGACAACCAAAAAACACAAACCCCGTGGCTTGACCAGTTCTGCAAAGAACTATCCAGTATTCATCAAAAAACCCTTCATAAATCACATTCCAACTTTGTAATTTTAACGCCTGAGCATACAACAGCTCGTAGCAGCTAACCAGGAATAGACCATGCCCAAGCAATATGAAACAAATTATCCCTTTGTTTGTAAAAGACTGCAAGTCGGATATCATTCAAACAAGATTGCACTTTACAGATGAGATAAATGGAAACCTTAGTATCTTTTCTGCCTTTTGTTTTTTTCATACTGGTGCATATGATGTTTGAATGGATTTCCTAAGCTTCCTTTCATGATATGCCGACTTACTGTCTTGTACAAACAAAGGGATAATTTGCTTCATCCTGCTAGGACATGGTCTATTTCCTACTTATATGCAGCATGTGTTCTGGACTTCTGGTAAATCATTGATCCTATCATGGTTCTCATTGCGTCAAGAAAAGTTCTTATTTCATTCATCTCCAAAAGCAAAACAGTTGAGCGTCATGAACAAGACAAGACTCGAAACTGCAATCAACAAAATAGATAGCAGTAACTTTATGTACCAAATTCTGATAACGAAATCGATCATGATAGATTTTTGGACGAAAAATACGAATATGTAGACAGCATCTTATATTTCTATTGAACCTTTCATTTTGTATTAGTTGTTTATTACTCAAAAGTAGTACTTAAGCATTGTACTGATGCATATTTATGAAATTGGACAGATAAATTTGAGACCGGTTCCTCTATAACTGGGTCTCTGATCTTGATCTCTACCACACACACACATCTCGTATCTCGGCGCACACACACAAGTATCGAGGCACACACACATCTCGGATTTGGATCAACGGCGAGATAACACGGTTACAGAGATGATCTCTGTACCTGGTTGTAGAGATCTTGAGTCCGATAAATTTACATTGAACTATGATCATCATTAACTCCTGGTTGTGCACCAAGTTACGACTTACGAGGAATGACTTTAAATAACGCAGTTTGTACATCGTGAATTCATGGATGGAGAAGAATATATGCACAATCACCAATAAACAAGAACAAAAGACCAAAGAAAAGCACAATTGACGACAATTAACAGAGTATTCAATAATGAAGAAATGTGACTGCAACATGTGAAACCAAAAGCTATCCACTAGACCGAACCCTCTCTATTCTCCTTAAGAGTATCTCTAGGTGGTAGTATAACATGTATTTTTCTTCATATTTGAAGAAAAAATTCGGAATTTCCCGGAATTCCATCTCTAGGTGGCCTTATTCATGGTCGCATAACCTGTCTATTCGCATTTTTGTTCGCAAATTTGGAGGTTTGGATGCGGATGCGGAGCGACAATAGTAATATCGCGCGCCAGTACTAATGTCGCCCCACTTTTTTGACTTTGACCACAACTACGGCGCACCACTACCACTGTCGCGCGACACTACTACTGGCGCGCACCACTCCTAATGTCGCGTGCTCCAACGGAAAAAAAAACGGGCAAAAAACGGTAGGATTTCTACATCCATATATCTACACTCATCTCCTTCTTCATTTTCACACACAACACTCTCAATGTCACAACCAAAACAAGGAAGGGCTCCAAGTTGGACAAATGAAGAAAATATTGCTCTTACTAAAGCGCGGATTAAGATTGGAGAAGATCCTATAGTAGGGAATGATCAATCGGGTCAAGTTTATTGGGAACGAATTATGGCTAGGATGAATGAAATTCAAGGTTTTGACCGTAACCGTAAGTAGAAGGGAGTCTCACAACGTTGGTCGATTATTTTACCGTTCTTCAACAAATATCATGTTATACTAAGAAAGCTTGAAGAACAACCTCCAAGTGGGTGGGGATGTGAAGACATTGTAAGATTCGTTTATACTTCGTTTTATATACTACTTGATATTGATTTTTTTTTTTTAATAAACGTAGCTTTCAGACGCAGCAACAACTTATGCGGCTACTACTGGAAAACCATAGATATGGCAAGATTGTTATAATCTAGTCAAAAATACGCCAAAGTAGCAAAGAACTCAGTTATACAACGAAACGCTTGCTCCAAGACCAAAGAAGAAAGCAAGATCCGAAGATGTTGAAGGTTTCGATTCTTCACTCTCAACCCCAACCCCTTCAACGCCTTACTCTACCCCCTTCACCTTCATCAGACTTTCGAATACGATCCTAGCAAAGATCAAAGGTTTTTGAAGAGGTCAGTCGGTAGGAAGCAGAGCAAAGAAATTGAGAAGAACAAGAAAGTTGTTTCTACTATCGAGGGTAATGTTGCATCCACTGCTAAAAATATGGATGAATTTCTTGAAGCTTTTAAAGAAAGTTGAAGAAATAAAGAAGAGATTCAAAATGAGCAATTTCAAAGTATGATGAAATTGAAGCAAGAGAAGACACAAAAAAAGTTATTTTTGAAGCAAGAAAAACTCCGTGTTAGAGAGAAGGAAAATGAGACTAGGTTGTTGGCAATATCACTCGACAATGTCAATCCTCGTTTGCGAAGGGTTTTAGAGCTAAAACAAGATGCAATTGTAGCTAAATATGGGGGAAAAAAAGCTGGAGCAAGTAGTACAAATGATGCTTCCAACGACGAAGAAGCCAATGATGAAGAAAATGATGACTGGCTTGATAACTAGAGTAACTCTAGTAGTATGTAATAAAGGTGATATGTAATAGTTGTCTTTTATTTATTTATTTTTATTTTATGTTTTTGCAATCATGTATTAGTTGTCGTTCTATTAATAAAAATTGCAATTCATTTGCTAAATCAAAAGAAGTAAATTCTAAATCACACAACATAATAATAACCACAACATATCACACAACATAATAATAATCACACAACATATCAAAATGATCAAATGAACAATTTTAAATCACACAACATAATAATAATCGTCATACAACAACCTCCTAGACCGTCCTACATACGCCTCCTCTGCCGTGAACTCCTCCTCGACTGTCTTTGTGCTGAACTCTCCGTCTGGCCATGCTGTGATGAACTCACCCTTGTGTGATCAATCCGAGCACAGAAACATCAATCAATCATGTTGCAAATCGTCATAATCCACATGAGCCTGGGAAAAAAGTCTCTCTCTCTCAACACTATAGGCGAATACCGAGGAGCACAAGCCATCATTTACACGAATGCTTGTCTCATATCTCATGCGTAGGTCATCCTAAAATAATTATTCATTAATAATTTATGAAATTTTCATAATAAACAAAAATAATAAACCAAAACCAATAAAAATAATTACCATAGATAGATGTCCAAGGTCAAACTCTAACTGTACGAAGTGTCATCAATAGAAGAAATGGGCTGGTAAATCATCTGGCCACTCGGATCGCTCAAACTGAAAACCCAAGGCCACTTTGACTGAGGGGGATCTGGCACTGGAACAAATGTGTGTATAGGTCCAGGCTAAAACGCCGGTTTCAGACAAATGGGCCAATCTGAATTCACATCCGACACCCAAATTGCTAACCGTGATGAATGTTGCCCTCATGCGACCCTACGGTGGGGGAGCAAATGACCAATAGACACCCTAAACCGAATACGGTAGTATCTTTCATAAGTCTGCAATGTAACTAGGTCGGGAAGCCCGGTGAGCCAAGTCCAATGCACGCTACTCTCAATGACTTGCTCTAAAGTCATGTCCTTAGCCTCTGATACATGGGTAGGCGGATCAGGGGGGATACCAAAGTATGGTGTGAGTTGTCTGTAACATCTATCCCCTAAATACCACTCCATATCACTCCCACAAGTGAATACCATCCTCCTATGAGAAATGAACAATGCATATCTACAGTCATTCGCCCCGATGTGCACGGATGTCCCTCCAAGGCCCAAACAATAGAAGCCTGTGTTGCTAAGCTCGATCTGGGTTCGGACAAAAGTTATGTTATGACTGATGTCACTGGTCAGACGAGCTCGACGAGGTCCGTGCCAAGCCCTGAGCCTCGGCCTCTCATCAGTATACTCTGTGAGAATAGGATTTGCAGCATGGAAATACTCATAAAACCATACCTCTAAGAGAATGACAAACCCTCCCATCTGGGGACTACTGACAACACCAGTCTGCCGAGAAGCCCTATCTAAACAACGCAACAAATGACCGTATATGGCTCCACCAAAATCAATACCGCCCAACTCATGCAAGTGCTCAAAGTTTGCTAGATATCCCAAATTAATCGTGGAATGACCAGAAGGAAAAAAGAAGACACCCATCAAATACATACAGAAAGCTCTTACATACTCATCAACATGTGCTTGACCATCATCAGAATCAAGTGACAAATAATCTATCAAAAACTGCAATCCTGAATCAGTAGTCAACCGTGTAATGTATGCAGCCTTGATACCATAAATCCTAACACCAGCACTGTCATATGACTCCTCGGTCAGACAAGGGAAGAAAGTCATCATTTGGGCACAACTCTGGAATTCAGTGCTACATCTCAACAGAATACCTAATCTTATACTCAAACCAGATATCATGCAAAAATCTAATAGAGTGAAGCCCAACTCTCCCTGAGGGAAGTGAAAAGTATGTGTACTATCCTACCATCTCTCAACTAAACCATTGATAACTCCCTGAATGTCAGTCTTATTGTAAGGGATGTCAACTAGATGAGCAAAGGGAGTCGCTAAAATTGCATCTCTAACATGGTCAAGTGCACCGACTTTCTTAATATCATCCCACCACGTCTTAAAGCGCATCGGGAGTGCACCAACCCGATACATAACACATCTCCGATGTACGAAAATGAAACTAAAATTAAAATAAATAAAAATAAAAATGTACGTATTGAACTACTAAAATTAACTACTACTACTACTAATTTATGAAATTAAAATACATTCATGTTGTTCAAGAACAACTCTTGAGACATGCCTATCATGAAACCTCTTAGACACCGGCCTAAGATGGCTGAAATCAATAGCCTCCGCAGGAAATTCAAAATCGACTTGCTGATATTGAAGCAGCAATGGATCATCAGCCTCAGCTCCCTAATTTCCAGCTCCAGAAGTGGTTGGTTCATCATCTAGATCACCAATGGGATTGTTCCAAACGTATGCACTATTACCACTGTTTTCTTCTTCCTCACCGTCACCACTCCATCGTGTTTAGTTATTATAGACGTATTCGCCGTCGAAACTCATTTTTTTCCTAGAACTAGAGTGACTTAAGTTGAAAAAAAAGTTGTGAAATGACAAAAGTCCGACTGTCGCGCGACATAATATTAAACATAGCATGCGACATTAGTATTGGCGCGCGCCAGTACCACTGTCGCGCAGGGTGGGCCCGTCGAGTGAATTTGCTCGCGAAATTTGCAACTAGCTAGAGTTGGTCGAAATTTGCAACCAACTTCTTCAAAAAATTTCTTCAAATATGAAGAGTATGCTACCACCACCTAGAGATGCTCTAATGCTCTTGCCACGGTGGAATACAGGAAAGTCCATTGAGAACACCCCCCCAATTGATAAATCCAAGTATTCCCAGATCATGAGAAAACCTCGTAAAACCACAGTTACTTCACGGGAGGTATTCTAGGGACTATTGGATATTTGACACATGCAAACTCAAAATCGTTGAGAAACTTAGAAGTCTAGGTTTCAATGATTTTTGGTGGATATCGTTAATGCATAGATCATCTCCACACAAATCAAGTTACTCTAAAATTTCTAACCTTACCAAATGTGGTCTCCAAATAACAATGAAGATGAATGGTTCATGCAATATAGTTCTAAACCAATATGGAAACAAGGAACTCAGTATAAACATGACAACTAAGCTAAATAAAATGTTCTCTTAAATGGATCAAACTGTGAAGTGTGAACCCATGGAGCAATCTATACGAACTAAAATCTCTGTATCGATCCATAATGACGTGGTTGTTGAACCATGGTTTAGATAAGCTCATGGGTGCGCACACATTAGGCGTCACCCTGCAATGTGACACCCGACTTTTTTCCTTTCGCATTTTATTTTCAAATAATTTTTGAACTAGTATATATATTAGAAAATTTATATGGTTTGATGATGTCGGTATTAGAATGTCATTTAATTTGTTTTTGAATGTCAACCTGGTATGGAGGTGTTTGGATGTCCCCAAGGAGAGAGCACGAAACCACATTTAAAATGCTATTACAAGGACTGTTTTCGACGAAAGACTGTTTCCAGGAATATTTATGAAAATGACACTTTTTAGGGACAATTTGAAATAATTTTATAGTAGGAACTGGTTTTGTTAAAAAACAAGTGGTAACATAAAATTTCCAGACAACATTCTCTTTTCCCTATTTTCCTCCGATAGAGCTAACCTAAAAAAGAGAAAAAGAAAAATTGAGAGGGAATGTTATTTTGAGATGATTATATAGTATGTTTTTTTTGGTGAAAACTTGTAATTAGAAGTGTGGGTAGCTAAATTGGAAGACGAAATTTAAGAACATTGAGATAAAAGAAGAAGAATTGAAAGAACTATTAGGAACTTGAATAATTGCCTTTGGTTTTTTAAGCTTGGTAGATAATTCTTGCTTTGGTGAGTGTCTCTCATGTGTAGGGTTTCGGAAAAAGTTTCAAATTAACAAAATAATTTCTCATGGGTAGCCTTGTTAAAATCCCACATTAAGGTTTTAGGAAAAGTTAGAAATTGGAGTAGAGATTTTGATTTTTTATTAATTAAGGGTCTAAAGACGAGAGCATCACCTAGAATATTTTTTGGAGATATAAGTTTAGAAATCCCCCAAATTTGCATTCTATTTCTTTTTTATTTAAAAGTATTGGACTTGGTGTAATCTTAGTTTTCCTTTGATAGTTTGAATTTGTATTTTCATGAATTCATAACCATGGGATGTTGTTGTATTGGATTTAAGGATTATTGAATATAATTTCAAAAAACTACATTCAATATACCCCACATCCATACTAATCCTTCCAACATGGCTAGGTTATGAATTCATGAAAATATGAACTCAAACTCATTAAAAGAAAACTAAGATTGGACAAATTACACTACATTCTCCACTTTCAAATAAAAGAAAAAACTACTGCAACTTTGAGGGTTTTCTACACTTATATCTCCATACAATTTTCCACAAGTTACTTGAGTCTTTAGACCAATAACTAATAAAAAATACCAATATCTCCACTCTAAGTTCTAACTTTTTTCCAAAACCCTAAGATTTTAAACAAGCCCATAAGAAAATTTACAATTAATTTCAAATTTAAAAAATTAAATATGGGAGACACTCACAAAAGCAGGAATTAGCTAGCAAGCTTTAAAAACCAAAGACAATTCTTCAAGCTCTGAATAGTTCCAACAATTCTTCTTCTTCTATCTCAATTGATCTTCAATTCCTTTTTTCAATTTAGCTACCCACACTTCTAATTACAAATTTTCACTAAAAGTTACTCTTCAGTCATCTCGAATTAACATTCCCTCTCAATTTTTCTTTTTCTCTTTCTTAGGTTAGCAATATTTTTTTTTAGAAAAAAGAAAAGGGGGATCTTTTATAGAAAATTTTATGTTCTCACTTCTATTTTTTTAACAAAACAATCATTGTTCCGGTTCTTCACAACTAGCTGAGCTTCTAGTACTTAGATCACTACTTGTTATTCAGAAAATTATTTCAAGAAAAAGTTTGCAAATAGTCTCTAAAAATTATCTTTCTCCGGAAACACTTTCTGGAAATAGTCCTTCCCCAAAAACAGTCCTTGTAATAGCATTTTAAACGTGGTTTCATGTGCGAATGTCCTTGGCGACAACCATAGTGACAAAAATCGGAAAATTGGAAAAACAACGCAGTAATTCGTGTAAATTCACAGTAAGTAGAGTCCAGGGATCTAACCGGCGAATATTGTCACAGCCCGATTTTCTAAACAATTAAAAATAATGAATATTTGAAATATAAATATCTCAAACATCACTATGTTCAATTGTCTAAAAACCCAGGCTATGACGGGATGGATACAACACATGTCAAAACCTAAAACCCACATCACAACCGGATCAACTTAACAACAAAAATCTCCAAATTCCTCAACTATCACTTTATTAAAAACTTTCTTCCATCCCAATACAAACATAAACAAACTTTAAGAATAACAATTTCCAACATCGTATTCTCATGTCATATAAAATGTAACCTACGTTATTACATCATTCCAAAAGATCGGACCTAATAAACTAAACTCCCATACCGCTTCCAAAGAAAAATCCAAATCACACGCCATGTTCCACTCGCTTTCCACTGGGAACACACCCACGCTGCCAAAAACAAAGTAAACATGGGTCAAAAAATTGAATTTGCTTGGTATGAGTAGACTAACCACATATAAACATTATCATACTTTAATTATTCAAACAATCACTTTATATTATCCCATAACTTAATCATTCACAAAATGGAAGACAATTAGTTTCCGTCATTTTAACCGCATAATTTCTTTCCAAGCAAGACTTCCATTATATTAACTCATTCAAATAACTCGCTTTAATATCTAAATCATTTAATTAAAACTTACCGATATCCATCGCTATATAAGGGTAGGATCAAGGCCCCCAAGACAAAATGTTATTAAGTCCTACCCTCCTACAAAAGAAAGTTAGAACTTCTATATAACCTTTGTAAATATTATATTAGGCATTCAAAAGAAAACCCAAACACTCACATAATCAAATTAATACCACTAACCCCGCAAGGCTTAATACCTTAGTTCCTCTCTAGGGCATCCCAAACAATCTGGTCATTCATGACACATTCAATGAATACCGGGTCATTCATGGCACATTCAATGAATACCCCTATATAACGCTAACGGGCCATTTATGGCACATTCAATAAATGCTCACCTAACATATGACATCAACAGTCATAAAACTCGATTCCAAAACTTTAGGCATGGAGAGTTCTAAAAGAGTCGCGTAAATTTATTTACGCATTATTGAACTTTATTTTATATATCATTTCAGAGAACGAATGAGTATCTTGATTCCTGTATTTTCGATTTACGCTGTTATTAATTTCGGGGATGTCTTAGTGTCATAACGTTGCATATCATAAAATAATCGCAAAAATCACATAGTAGTTAATACACATACACGATATATATAGAGGTCTTAGCCTAAAGTCAAGTATGCTAATAGCCCTAGACCTATCTTAATAACCCAAATCATAATCCGAGTTAAAAGGTCAAATTGGGTCAACTGGTCAAAGTCAACCCTGGTCAAAGTCAATCCTGATCAAAGTCAAAGTCAACCATCATGGTCGAAGTCAAATTGTCGTTTCCATGTTCAACAGGTTCGGGGTCATAGCCATGGTTCATGGCTAAGGTCAAAATGCATGGCTCATGGGCTCATGACGAAGGTAATGGTGCGAACCCAACTGGCCAAGCCCAAACCTTAGAACCCGAAAGTCTAAAACCAACTTATTTATTCCACCTGACCCAATTGGATCTATATTAAGTCCTATGGACTGGCCCTAAGCAATATTAGAAACCGCCCAAAACACAACCGAAGTTCGCCCCGAAAATTTAACCAAACCGCCCAACAAAACAATCTAAGTTCGCCCAAAGACTTAAAAAGAAAATGGACCAAACCAACTAAACAAGTTAGGCCCCAACCAAAACTAAAACGTTTCGCCCAACTAACCAACCCAAAGCCCAACAATCTAAACCGCCCAAGCCCAAACCGACTACGCTTCTTCTCCACCAATTCTCTTCCTCCACCCACCCAAAACCGACCACCACACTCCTCCACACGACCACCCCTTTCAAGCCCACGGTTTTGAACCCCTTACAAACCCATACAACTTTAACAAAACCACAAATTCTAATATCAAGAATCAACCTCTTCCTCAAACTAGATCTACAATTTCGGACCGCCATTAATGGCTTTTCCAAGCTCTTATGTACCCACCCAAGTCTAACATTTAATCCGACATCACTACCCAACCTCAAACCAACAAAAAATCCAAAACACAACTCATCGCCTCACTAATGGCGTTCGGCGCCATTAACGCTTCTCAAGCTCCAACAAAGACACTCCAAATTTCCATCTCGACGTCCCCAACATCAAACCACAATACAACAGTTTAACATCACAAGATAAAACCATAGTTTAAACAAATTAAAGGATTTTGTTCCCCTTTTGTTTCTTTCTCTAGCGACGCCATTAGCGCCTGTTCAAAGCTTGAACAGAGCTTCGACTGCCCAAGCCGCAATAGTTCAACAAAGAGTATTGACACCAATATCAATGTCGACAGTATATAGACACAGTATCCCAGTTCGACAGTTTAACCAATTTTTTTAACAAAGTTTCGACAGTTTATATCAAATCCGAGTTTCACTAGAGTTTTAACAACTCGACAACACGACGTCGAATAAAAACAATCTAATGAACAGTATACAAAACAGAAATATTTGATAGTATACACCGATATATGAAAACTATACATCTGGTGAAATAGCAAAATAGCTACTCACCTTTAGCGCGCTCCGACTATCAACCAGCTACCAGGAAAAACTTCCTTTCCTTCCTTCAGTAAAACTCCCATTTTTTTTCTAAAACCCTCGCTGTGTTTTTTTTTCCCCAAAAACTCTACGTGAGAAAACTCCCCGAAAAACAAGAACAGCCCTTATCTATTAGTTACGGGACTCTTATCCTTAACTGATAGTTATCATATATTATTTTATATATTATTCATTATTATTATTATTATGAAAATAAGAGAACTAAAACACGGGGTGTTATAAATATATTCTTTGAGTACGTTGGATTTCAGAAAAATTTGCGAAAAAATGGTCAAAAAGTTGGTTCGATTCGAATTTTGAGGTGAAACACTCCAAAAAGCAAATACTTAGCTTTAGTGTTATACATTTCTTAGTTATTTTTATTGTTGGATAACTATTGAGTGTTGAGTCTCTTTTTATGAGAAAGAATCTTTCCAATCTATCGTAAATGAGAATAGTAGCCTACAGTAGTATCTACAATTCACTTTACTTACTTTAAGGCCAAGTCCAATGGTTTTGTGCGCTATCCCACTATAGCACAATAGCATAGGGATGGTATTAGTGGGATGGTGTAAGTCGCACCTAATGGTTTCTAAACCATCTGCCGATGCCAAAGGCATGAAGAAAATATTCGAATTTCTAGTCGCCTCTCCCAATGGCCTGTAGCCCAAATCAAACAAGTATTACCAAACACCACTCCTAATGGCATGCAAACAGTTTCTACCTGCCATTTGTAATGGCGTGCCAACAAAATATATTCTGCCTGCCTTACAGAGTGACATGAAGACCATACGCCATTCCGTTAAAACTTGCGCTATGTATACGTAAATTAATAGTGTTAATAGGTTGGTATTTTGACGCACCATTGGATCACAATTTTCGCCATATTTGGTGGGATGGCACACCATTGGACTTAGCCTAAACAATTCTATCCACACTTTTTCATCTCTTTTCTGAAGTCAAATTAGTCCAAAAGACTCCATTTTCATTTGAGATACGGTCTCTCTTTCTCAAAGTACTTCATGCTGTTTATTTAATTAATATTTTAGCAATTTTGTCTATTATATGTGTGGCTAGATTTTTACTGAGTTTTGATATTTCACGGAATGAGAGAGAAATTTAAAATTTGGGAGCAAAGTCTAGTGTAAGTATATTTTTCTTAAAATCACATTACTGATATTTTTTTACGAAACTTTCACGTAAAAATTCTGCAAAAAATCCAAACTTCCCGAATACCCCTCTGCAATTTATTGCTGAATCCAAATTTTGTCATTATGGCGACAACCTAACACCTCCATACTACCATATTGACATCCAAAAAGCACATTAAATATCATACTAATCGCGACATCATCAAACCATAGAACTTTTTAAACATACATACTAGTTCAAAAATTAAAAATAAAATGCGAAAGAAAAAGTTAGACCAAAGAAATCTCGTCCCGAGATTCGAGATTCGTAGCAGAATGAAAATAACTCGGGATGCATACAACCGATCAATGATTGCAAATTTGCCCCCTTGTGTTTCCCATATCAGTTTGTTCATACCCTTTTAAGGTACGTTCGCAAATCCAAAAACTAATTTAAGTGTCCCTATTGTCATGGAAAAAGAGCAAGGAGAGCAAAAACAATAGTAGAGAATAGAAAGAATAAAGAATATCCATGTAATACTAACCTCTCTCTCTCTACTAGTGGCGGCTTAGCTTTGTTTGAGTTTTGTTTTGCTTCAGCGAGAAAAAGATGGTTTAATTTTCAGGGTTTTAAAATGTTTATAAAACAATAGGTGCATCCCAACTTTTTAGCAGATCTAAACATCTTTAGATGAAAGGTTATTACTCTAAACTCTAGTCAAGGCCCAAAGCCAGGAAAAAAAACAGGTGTGTGAATTGTTTAACAAACGAAAACATACATACTTTTAGCCCACAATCCCAATTCCCAACCATTCCATGAATATATATTTTCCAAATACCTACAAGTTCCAACAAAAGAACAATTAATATAGTTATTAGAAAGCTGGAATCCGCAAAATCTATTATTCCCTCCAAAAAAATTATACATCCCTCCAAAATTCCCAAACTTTATTCTCTACATCTCTTTTTATCTACGTTATTCCTCTTCTTCACTTCATTAGTATTATATAACCCACCATTAAAAATCACAGTCAAAACTCACAAAGATGGCATTTGGAAAATAAAGAACAAGATTTATCCTTCTTAGAGCAAGTCCAATGGAGGGCTGCTAAAACCTTGCCAAATAGGATTTTTACCTTGCCGGCCAAATACGGCAGGCCAAAACCTTGAATTTTATTCCAATTGCCTTTTTTTGTTTTAAGTGCTAAATAGATACGGACGGCACATTTTCTATCATCCGTCCATTAGTTTGCAACTTAAGTCGAATTGTTTTTGGACAGACAGCATAATTTCTACTATCTGTCGAAATTTAACACACGGACGACAAAAATTGTGTCATCCGTCTCCCGAAACTTAATTATGGCACAAATTTGGCTTGGTTTATCACACCAGCCAAATTTAAGACCCTTTTAGCACCCCCATTGGAATGGTCATTTGGTGTTTGGGGTGTTATATGGCCTTTAGCAGCCCCATATAGCACCCCATTGGACTTGCTCTTAGAGGAAGACAATATTCATGGTGCAACTCAAATTCACAACTTGGTGGATGACGCAACGGATGAAGAAGATTTTACTCCTAATACTAGTCGTAAACGCTCCAAAAGCACCGCTACTAGTGAAGCACGCTAAAAGCAAGACAACAAAAGGAAGCTTTTGCTCGATGAAGTGATTCATTCTGCGACTCAACCAAAATCAAGTAAGGTAACAAAGAAATGGTCTGGTAAATTTTGCAAAAAGAGCTTTTCCAGTTCGTACACATGTACTCACGGTCATTTTTAAGGTTGTTCACCAGGAAAGAAAACTGAAATTGCACGCTGCGCAGTGTTGCTCACAAATAGGGCTGAATATGAAAGGGTGAGACAAAATGATGCAGAGCATTAGTTTGTCTGTCAAGTGTTATACGTGTGCACCCCTTAGCTGAGTCCAAGCCCATGGGTCGTGAGCCCACTAGTTTAAGTTATTCTATTTTAGTTGTTGACACATGTCGTGTTCCTATTGGTTTATAATTTTTAGGATTAGTATAAATAATGGGCTTGTAATTAGGGTTCAGGGAGAGTTGTGTTATTGAGAATATTTCAGAGAGAAATAAAGATTTGTTTTAGTTTTAGTTGTTTTGTTTAATTCAAGAGTAAATTTGATAAACTGAAGCTTTCGCCAGTTTAATCTACATCATTTGGTATCGGAGCACGAATCGTTCCTGAGTAAAATCCAATTTTCCTTTTTTCTTATTCGTTTTAATTTTTCGTGTTATTGTTCATCGGTACTGTTCACGAAACACTGTTCATCGAACACTATTCACATATTACTGTTCACCCGAAATTAAATTTCAATATTTTGCTTCTTTTCTCATCAGAGATTCAATTTTTCTTCTTTCAAGGTAAAAAAAACCGATTATCTTTACTTCTAAAGATTAAAGTTTCAATCTTTACAGAGCTATGTCGATAGATCTAACTGGCATGACATAATCAGAGTTAAATCAATTTGATGAAGACGACTGGGATGTAGGATGGGGTACTGGCGCTGAAATTGACTGGGATGCGCCTAATCCCAATCTAGGTGAGCCTTTGTGGGAAGCACCAAGTACTGAGGACACCGTGTTAAGAACAGCGTTGATTTCAACTGTTCAAGCAAATCCATCAGCTCAGAGTTCCCCGAAACAACATCCACAAGACCCAGTAATGTCAGCAACACACTTCTCCTTAGTTGCAACACCAGCAATGATCATTAGGGAGGGTGATAAGGAGACATGGAAGCGCCATTCTATTTTCAGAACCAAATGTATCAGCAAAAGTAAGTTGTGTACTGTTGTTATTGATGGTGGTTCTACTGATAACCTAGTTTCCCAAGATAGGGTCGATAAACTAGGACTACATACCACTAAACATCCTAAACCATTTTCTATCCAATGGTTTAAAAAGGGAGATCCAGTGGAAGTCAATCATCAATGTTTAGTTCCACTGACTATAGAACCTTACGAAGATACAGTAATGTGCACTGTTGTTCCAATGGACGTTTGTCAACTCCTATTAGGGCGTCCTTGGCAGTTTGATCACGGGAGTATTCATGATGGCACCAAGAACACTTACTCATTCTTGCATAACGGCAGGAAATTAATCTTGGAACCGCTCAAACCACCAGATATAGAAACCACTATGTGTACGACATTCTTGGCTGAAGCACGGGAATCTGATATGTTTTTCTCTCTTACATCACATGAGAAAAATAAGCATGATAAAAAAAACCAGAAATCGAGATAGCAAGCCCTGTTCAAGCCGTACCAAGCCCTACAGTGGACAGCCATGATGCATCCACTTTTATGCCCATTATGGCTTATTCTACTTCTTCTACTGAGGATTTATTTGTTGGTAAGGGCTGTAATATGGAGTTAAACTATGTTGATTGGGATTCCCCTCCTATTTTTTATGTTTGTCTAGAGGAGGAACATGATAGTTTTTTAGATACTCCACTAATATTTGATGAATACGGAGCAGATGAATCTGAATTTTGTGTCACTACTCCCTCTTTGTCTGGGAATATTTTTGTTGAGTATGCCGATCCGGTTTGGGAGGATTTTGATATTATACAAGGCTCTTTAAATCTGTGTATCTAAAGTTACAATTGGAGGTATGCGTATTTGTTGTTTTGGGATGTGGTAGTATTCTCATAGAGCAGAGAAATCATGATGGTGATTTTGCAAACTTGCATACATTATGGTGCATTCTTATTCTTGTGAGTAATTATCTGGGCAAAATTCGAGGTCGAATTCATTTGAACAGCAGAAAGGGCATCAGCTATAGCGAATTTCATCAGTCAATTGCATATACAAACTCGAGACGAGTTCTTTTTAGACTGGGGAGAATGATGCAGTGCATTAGTTCGTCTGTCAAGTGTTATACATGTGCACCCCTTAGCTGAGTCCAAGCCCATGGGTCACTAGTATAAGTTATTCTATTTTAGTTGTTGACACATGTCGTGTTCCTATTGGTTTATAGTTTTTAGGATTAGTATAAATAATAGGCTTGTAATTAGGGTTCAGGGAGAGTTGTGTTATTGAGAATATTTCAGAGAGAAATAAATATTTGTTTTAGTTTTAGTTGTTTTGTTTAATTCAAGAGTAGATTTGATAAATTAAAACTTCCGCCAGTTTAATCTACATCACAAAAAGTATACGAGGCAGAAAAAAACAGGTGCGTCTTCATAATTGAAATCGTCTACACTTACCAAGCCACAACAACCATTATCATGGAGTCCGCTTGAAAATGGTTTCGCAAAGATGGACATAGATCAAATTGATTTGATGATACTAAGGGGATTATGTGCTAATGGAATTCCATTTATTGTATTGAGAAATCCTCAATCTCATGAGATGGTTACAGCTATAAACAAGGGACCTCAGGTTACAAGGCTCTTTCTTATGGGAAAATAAGAACTTCTTTGTCGAATGACTGCAAAAGAAATGTTGAAAATTGATATGGCTAATGTTAAAGCCACTTGGTTTTCTCACGGGGTGTCCATTGTTTCGTACGGATGGACGAATGTCAAACACAATCAGTTGATCAACATCATAGTAGTGAATAGTCATGGAGCAATGTTTTTGTATGCTGATGTTTTATGGGAGTAGAAATGATGCACTAGTGTGCATGTATATATGAACGTGACGCCGAAGATTCACGAACTGGGCTTGTGAGCCATTATGTTGTCGTGCGCGACAATTGGACTTGAAACCCACAAATTTGAGTAGGGAGATGACAAGTTATCGCTTGTAACCTTGCAAATAATCAATAACAAGAACACACAAAGAGAAAAAATTCTCACACAAACACAAAGTTTATTAATCAACAACCAAGTATGGACAATGGCCTACAACTCAATATATAACTAAAGAAACCAATGAATTTGGAAACTAGCTTTCTAATTCAATTTAGAAACTAAAATAACTAATTTTTGGAATAAAAAATAAACCTAAAAATAGCCTATGCTAAAAACACCAAATTAGCAATCAAACATGCTTCTAAAAATCCCTAATATGGACTAAAACCAAGGGTTTAGAACCCTATAATACAACAAGAAAAAACAGGAACAGTTATTCGAAGAAACTTGTTGAAGCCAATTGAAGAGGTTGGGCCATCAAACTTGTTACAAGCTGTCACGAACAAAGCAACCAGTTGCAAGCTTGCTGGTAAGGAGGTGAAGAATGTACATAAACATATATTTTGGTTGCCTTGTGTCATACATACTCTAAATCTTATTTTTAAGGATTTGGCGAAACAATTTTATTGGTTCACAAACACTTACAAAAGAGGAAAACTTATTGTTAAAGTATTTTGTGAACCACACTCATGCTTTGGCCATGTTTAGAACTCAAGCTATATTGGAGTTACTAAAAGTGGCAAAGACGAGATTCGCCTCACATAATATTTTGTTGAAGAAACTTACTAATTGTAGAGTAGAGAGACTCTTGTTACCTACAGTTACCAATGCATACTTCAAACACATACACATATTGAGTCAGCTACTGTTGTGAATAAATGACTGCGGAAATAACCATTACCCATAACAAACGGATTAATCCAACACAAGGATCGATCATTCTCAATAGACAAGACTTCAACACCCTCCAAGCAATATCCCAACACCTCTCAATATCAAATAACAAGCATATAAAGTAAAACAATTAATGTAAAAGAAGAACAAACCACAAGACGAGATATATCGTGGTTCGGCAATTTGCCTACGTCCACACTGCGAGTTCCAAGCTTTACTAGATGTTCGGAGTAACATATTACAAGTCTCTCAATTCAATCACAAAGAATGAACACTCAACTCACAAAGAATTGTCTCTTATAATCTCTCTCTTTCTTGGTTTTGAAAAAGTTAGGTTTCTACAGAAAAAACATATATTTATACTATTTCAAAAAACTTCCGAAATAAGTCAAATTCGTCTTTGAATATCTGGTGGGCGACCGACCAGCCTCGGCAAGGCAAAAGTCGAAGCGGTGGTTATTTGAAGAGCTGGAGTTAGACCAAGACATGATAGCGACCAGCGCCTTGTCCAAAAAAAAAATGGAGCGAGGGTGCTCCAAGCCTAAATAGAGAAAAACTTCGCTTTTTTCTACATTCTCCCACCTCGGTGAGATTTTAACACATAAAACCGAGCGAACACATCCAAAGAAGGAAGACTAGCGAAATAACTACCCCGGCGGCCATGCCCACAAAGGGCTCTTTCAAACATGTAGGATTTGGAGCAAGTTCAAACAGTGTTGGAACTTAACTCCGGTGACAATTTTCATCAGCATATCAGCAGGATTGTCATGGGTGTCCACTTTCTCAAGTGTTACATCACCATCCTCAACGACATCCCGTATAAAGTGATAACGGACATCAATATGCTTGGTCCGAGCATGATGAACCTGGTTCTTCGCCAAATGAATAGCACTTTGACTATCATAATACAAAGTAACACTGTTCTACTCAATACCCATATCATCTAGAAGACCTCGAAGCTATAGTGCCTCTTTCACTGCCTTTGCCACTGCCATATATTCTGCCTCAGTAGTAAATAGAGCAACTGTAGCCTGTAGCATAGACCTCCAACTAACCGGTGCACCATGCATCATAAACACATAATATGTAGTCGATCGTCGTCTATCTAGATCACCTGCATAATCATAATCCACAAACCCACTGACATAACAAGTGCCTCCACCATAAGCTAATCTCATATCCAAGGTACCATTCAAGTACCTTAGTACCCATTTCACTGCCTCCCAATGCTGCTTCCCCGGATTTGCTATATACCTGCTTACAACACTAACTGCTTGTGAAATATCTGGGCGTGTGCACACCATAGCATACATCAAACTGCCCACGGCACTTGCATAAGGAACATTTGCCATATGCTTTTGTTCTTCCACCAAACTAGGAGAGAATTTAGCTGAAAGCCTAAAATGCCCAGCTAAAGGTGTAGAAACCGACTTTGCATTCTCCATACCAAATCGAGAAATTACTTTTTGAAAGTATTTCTTCTGAGAGACAACTATTCGTCGCTTCTTCCTATCTCTGTCAATCTCCATGCCCAGTATCTTCTTGACTCCACCTAAGTCTTTCATCTCAAACTCAGAGCTAAGTTGAGATTTCAACTTGTCTATCTCCACCATGCTTTTGGAAGCAATAAGCATGTCATCCACATAAAGCAGGAGATAGGTGAAGTCATTACCACAAAGTCTTCTAAAGTAGACACAACAGTCATACTTACTTCGGGTGTACTCATGTTGCATCATGAACGTGTCAAAGCGCTTGTACCATTGCTTGGGCAATTGCTTTAACCCATACAGTGACCGATTCAATTTGCATACATGATCTTATTTCTCAGCAACGACAAACCCTTCAGGTTGTCTCATATAGATCTCTTCCTCCAAGTCCCCATGCAAGAAAGTAGTTTTCACATCAAGTTGCTCTAACTCCAAGTCGAAGTGAGCAGTAAACTCAATAACACACGAATGGAAGTATGTTTGACCATTGGGGAAAATACCTCATTGTAGTCGACTCCTTCCTTTTGTGAGAAACCCTTTGCTACTACTCTTGCCTTGTACCGAATACTGTCGGACTCAGGAAGGACCTCTTTCTTTCTGAACACCCATTTACTGCTGATAGTCCTTTTGCCCTTTGGCAATAAAACTAGGTCCCATGTGTGATTTTTATCAAGAGACTCCATCTCTTCTTGCATAGCAACCAACCAATCTCTGTAATGAGCATCTCTAACAACCAACCAATCTCTCTAACAGCTTCCTTTTGTGAGAAACCCTTTGCTACTACTCTTGCCTTGTACCCAGTACTGTCGGACTCAGGAAGGACCTCTTTCTTTCTAAACACCCATTTACTGCCGATAGTCCTTTTGCCCTTTGGCAATAAAACTAGGTCCCATGTGTGATTTTTATCAAGACATCGCATCTCTTCTTGCATAGCAAACCAACCAATCTCTCAGAATGAGCATCTCTAACAGCTTCCTTGAAAAACTATCTAGCTCATCATCTTCGATATTCAAAGTCATATGCCACTAAATCCACGACCATAGTGTTTCACGGCTTCGCGTGCCCATACTTGTGCACTTCTTTAACTTGTCTCTTTGGCCTGTGGTCACCAATACAAGTTCATGGATGCTCTTGCTCTTCTTCTTCCTTTATTGTGGTGGTTCCATGATTTGGTACCTCATCATGAACCAACCAATCATCTCGGCAGATCGCATAACTCAAGCTCGGTGGCTTGAACTTCTATAGACTCACCATTCTGCCCAGCTCTTTCCGGCTTACTGAAAGATAACACGGAAGTCTCATCAAACGTAACATCTCTGCTGACCAGGAACTTGTGGTCTTCTAGACACCACAATCTGTATCCCTTTACCCCATTTGTTAAGCCTAAGAATATGGCTTTCATAGCTCTAGGATCTAGCTTGTTCTCCCTCACATGGTAGTAAGCAGTCGATCTAAACACTCGCAAAATACTATAATCAGTTAGGTTACCTAACCACACCTCATAAGGTGTCTTGCAATCTATAGCTGGAACTGGTGATCTATTATACACGTAACACGTCATGGACATTGCATCTGCCCAATACTCTTTGCCTAGACTAGCATTAGACAACAAACATCTCGCTCTTTCAAGCAAGGTTCTATTCATCCTCTCTGCCATTCCATTCTACTGAAGCGTGCCCCTGACTGTCCAGTGTCTGGCAATTCCCCGTTGCACACAAAATGCTTGAAAAGGCCCATAGGTATACTCAGTACCATTGTCAGACCTGTAGTGTCTTTATCTTTCTATCTGTGCGATTCTCAACCCTTGCCTTCCACTTCTTAAATGTCTCAAACATTTCATCTTTCGTTTTCATCATATACACCCACACATAGCGGGTATGATTATCAATGAATGAGACATAATAACGGTTACCTCCTTTAGAAACCACTATGGAGGGTCCCCAAACATCTGTATGCACATAGTCAAAGATGCCTGTTGTCGTGTGCTTGCTTGACTTTAACTTGACTCTGCACTGCTTCCCATAGACGCAATGCTCACAGAAACCCATACTTGGCTTCTTCAAGTCCTTCAAGAACCTTCGCTTGCACAACTCAGACAAACCTTTTTCACTCATATGCCCTAGTCGCATATGCGACATCTTAGTGCACTCAGAATCATCACTACATGCACCTACTGCTTCATCGCCTATCACCGTACTACCCATCAAAGTATACAAGGTTCTATGTCTTTGACCCTTCATAACAATTAAAGAGTCACTGACAATCTTTAGGACTCCACCTTCGCCCACAAACTTGTGGCTTTTGGAATCCAAAGTACCAAGAGAAATAAGATTTTTCTTTATCTCAGGAACATGCCTCACATCAGTTAAAATCCTCACTATACCATCATGCATCTTAACCCGTATAGTTCTAATTCCTACCATCTTACAAGCAACGTCATTACCCATCAAAACGGAACCACCATTAATGCTCTTATAAGAAGTAAACCACTTTCTATTCGGGCATATATGGTAGGAACATACAGAATCAAGAATCCACCTTTCGGCCATATAGTCTTGTGTGGACACACAGAGACTCAACTCGTCCCCTTCAAAGCTTGAAGCATAACTTGCCTCAATTTTTTCCTTACCTTTCTTCTTACCATCTCTCTTGTTCTCTTTCTTCGGGTGAAGACAATTACTTGCGTAATGTCCCTTTTCATCGCAATTGTAGCACTTCACATGTGTCAAAAGCACTTCACATGTGTCAAAGGCTTCTTTGACTTGGACCTAGACTTCTCATTGCTTGTAGAAGCCTTTTCATACGACCTTCCTCTTGCCACTAGCCCCTGACCTACATCAATGTTATTCTCTACACGTGTCTTCTTCATCAACTCATAAGAAAGAAGTGCACTCTGAACTTCGTCAAGATCAGCGTCTTCTCTGTTCATAAATATAGTCATTAGATGCTCATAGCTTTCTGGCAAGGAGAATATGAAACATGCCGCTTGATCCTCATCATCCATCTTCATACCAACATTCAAATAATCCGCTAGGCACCGACGGAACTCACTAACGTGCTCTTGCATCGTTGAACCATCCATCATCATGTACCGATAAAGACGCTTCTTAAGGTACATCTTGTTCGTCATGCTCTTGGTCATATACATAGACTCTAGTTTGAGCCAAATACCGGCAGCGGTATTTTCTCCCATCACACTATACATTACCTCATTAGCAAGACATAACCGGATTGATGAACAAGCCTGAAGATCGAACTCTTCCCAATCATCATTACTCATACTCGCCGCCTTAGATTTAATCCTCTTTAAAGCCTTGTGCAAACCTTGTTGGATGAGAATGTCCTTTACTTGGACTTGCCAAATCCCAAAGTTATTCTTCCCATTAAACTTCTCTACTTCAAACCTTGCATTTGACATCTTGAGAGCCATCTTTCAAGTTACACACAATAACCCAAAAAACAATTTCACTTCGGAATTTAATCGAATACCTTGTTTATACAAATTTCAAGCACTAAACTCAAGATTCTAGGTCGTAAACCTAAGCTCTGATACCAATTATTGTGAATAAATAACTACGGAAACAACGTTACCCACAACAAACAGATCAATCCAACACTAGGATCGATCATTCTCAATAGACAAGACTTCAACACCCTCCAAGCAATATCTCAACACTTCTCAATATCAAATAACAAGCATATAAAGTAAAACAATTAATGTAAAAGAAGAATAAACCACAAGACGAGATATATCGTTGAGTTCGACGAATTTGCCTACGCCCACATCAAGAAGTTCCAAACTTTACTAGATGTTTGGAGTAACAGATTACAAGTCTCTCAATTCACTCACAAAGAATGAACACTCAACTCACAAAGAATTGCTCTCTTATAATCTATCTTTTTTTATTTTGGAAAAGTTAGGTTTCTACAGAAAAAACCTATATTTATACTATTTCAGAAAACTTCCGAAATAAGTCAAATTCGTCTGAAATACGGTGGGGCGCGACCCGCGCTCTTAGCAAGGCAAAGTCGAACACAGGTTGCGCTCAAGCCTAAATAGAGAAAACTTCGTCTTTTTCTCTACAGCTACCCACCCCTCCCTCTCCCAACATACACATACCACAAACCATAAAAGGGAAAACTGTTACTCAACATTCACTTATGAATACACAAAATATAAATACAGATTGAAATAGTTGTTTAGGATGAGAAACATATTTTCTTGGGATAATATTATAGATTGTTTACTACAAGTACAACAAAGAAATATGAGTGTAGTAAACCTGCAAAGCCATCACTTGCTCCTTGAAATCTTGGAGCCAAATCTAGAGTTTCTCAAACAGTTAGCTCAGCAATATGATTATTTGTTTGGCTTATGTATGCTGATGTCCATTGTACACGATAACAAGCATATGCAGATTGTATCTACGAGGAAAAAATAATAATCAATTGACACCCAACACCAAATGAAATAGATTCTAAACTCAAATCATATATTACATTCATAGAATTTACTACCCATGAGAAGATACTAACAACAATCTCGCTTGCTATGTTGCAAACTTTAGTGTGTTTGAACCACATAATATCCTTTGTACGATTATTTTTTTATCAAATAATATATCTTAAAAACAAAAAACAAACTAGCACTGAAATGTTGTAGTCACTGAAAACGCAAATGGACGAAAAGTCGAGACCATATCCTTTCCATGTTAGTGACTAAGTACTAGTCAAGTAGTCAAGATTGACCGGTTCCACAAGTTCAATAGGGTAAGTAGGACCTTTGAACCCACGTCCGCTACATACGTCCAATACTTCATGGGTGCTGTATTGGGCGCCACTAAAATTAGATCGGGCAGCCTCCTCGGTGAAGCCCAAACAACAAAGCCCAAGACACCTCCCCAAATTGCAAACCGGAAAAACCTATTCCTTCGGTCATCTCTCTCGCGCAAAACCCTTCGACAAATTATCGCAAAACCCTAACCAAAAAAATCCAAAATCCGAATTGAAGCAATCCAATCGCGAAATTGAAACAATCCAATTAAACCCTTCGACGATCCAATTGAAACAATCCATAAACAATCCAATTGAAAAAGTTTAGTTCCATAAACAATAGCAAAATTGAACCCGAAAGGTTTGTAGAAAGGGTGCTTGCTTTACTTTGAGAAATAAGTAGAAAGAAGCGGAAAGGGGTGCTCACGTTTTTTGGCTCCAGCTGCTCGCCTACACGCAGAAACCACGATCGTCGAACACCCCGACCAGCAAGTCTCTCCTGCACCATCTGGAATGGATTGAGAAAAGTACGGTGACGTTTCAAACAATCCATGGATTCAGCTATTGTAATTAATTCAGGTTAGTTCTTCTTAATTTTAATTTGATGAGTTATGGGAATGTGATGTTTGTCTTGTTCACCTTTATATAGTCTGAGAAAATGAGCGCTAGTTTAACCATTGCAGGTGGGAGAAGTCACATGGTCTTCTTATCAAAGGAGGGCTTACCTACAGTGCAATAAAGGAATTTGTGTCAAATGCAACAATTGCTTTTAGGGAGGACATAGTCGAGCTTTTTGAATACTTGGAGGTAGAAATTCTCAACCTTTTTTTTTCCTATCCTTTGTTTGAGCAATGAGCATTTGCTTGGAAATTTTAGGTTTTTACCTCTAAACAGAGTAGCAGACTATAAACGATAAACAATAAAACTATTGGTAGTGGTCTGGCATTTTTTATTGGTAGAGAATATTGTTTCGTCTGCCATTTTTTATTTCTAGTGTGGATTTATACTTCTGTTTAGATTTCCATCCAATTTGTTGGTCTTCAGGTCTTGATCTTCGTACACTTTGAGTTGGTAGACAAGCACTTCATGTCTATCTCCTTTTGTCAAATTCTATTGACTTTATTGACAAGTTATAGCAACATTAGCTCGGTATATTTCTTTTTTTTTTAGGGGTCCCCTCAATCCAATTTGATGAGTGCCCGATCATTTCTTTGAACCTTATAAACAAAAAAAACTTGGTTATGCCATCAGTTAAGAAGAGGACAAAAAGGATGAATTGCATACAATTCAACTAAAAATGATCTTGTACTTGTTCTCTAGTTTATACAACATTTGTAGAGCACAGAGTTTCTTTTGCGTCCTTCAATAATGGCATATAAACTATCGGGGTTTCTTTACAAACAAAATAATCATAAAGGAACCGAAAGGTATACCAATGTTGCATCATCAACAGCTTCTTCCTCTCTAGGATAAGTAGCATCTTCTTTGCTAGAGCTTCCATTGTCAATCTCACCCTATAAGACACAGTTGCAACAGCAGAAAAGAGAAGTAGAATTTTCAAAAAAGGAATTATAACTAACCTCAATAGATTTAGGACAACAGAAACCCTCCAAAGATAAATAACCTTCCACCTGACGTGAAGCAGCCCCGAATGGCCTTAGACAGGGAACCCATGCCCATGGAGGAAACACAGGATAAATTACTTTCAATTTCTCACAGAGTGCTCTTGCACTGATGTTAAAGTCATTTGGTGAGAGTGTACCATCCCAACTAGAAGAGAAACCCATGTTTATTTGATATGTAATAACTTGAGCTAACTTAAAACAAGAAAAAAGTATATCAATATATAATAGTCATCATCACTTACAGATTATTGCTTGTTCAAAAGCTTATGAAAACGACAAATAAATGTTAAAAATCATTAATTTAGAGAAAACTTACATGATGAAAGAAGTCGATCATTTTTGTAATTTTTAAGGAAAAAAAATTTGGACCATTTCTCGATTTGTGCATGTCATCCTTGCGCATGGGCAAGGATGACACGCACATGTGTAAGTAATGAGAGTATTGAATGAGAAATCAAGTGTAGCATTTGAAAGTATTGAATGAGAGATCAAGAAACTTTCTTGGTGAATACCAGGGCCAGGGTGCGTCATGGGTTCCCAACGACTTTAGGGCAGGTCTTGGACATAGCTCAGTTGGAGCTTGACTACTTGGATCTGTTGGGGTAGCGAGGTTTCGTAAGACAAAGTTCTAGCGTTTCACGCTATGCATATTGGCTTGGTCTTTGTGCCATCAATATATTGCTTGTCTGAACTCCTTATATAGGTGGAAAACTATATTTCCACTATAAACTTAAAGGGAACACTGGAAATTCTTCTCTAGAGACTAAGTATAGAAACTAGTCTTGGTCACATCCGTGACACCGTAGCTCAAATGACTGAAAAATTCATTGCTTTGAGTTCAACAGACTCTAGACTGCCTAAAGTATTCAAATTGCACCAAATTTGCCTCTTGAAGGCTTTTTTTTTTACCTTATAATTTCTCGAGGAATCATCATAGAACCATGTGATTGAGGAGTAATCAATTGAGCTTCCCTTTATAGCTGGAGGTTCATATCTCCATACCAAAATTTCCACATCCCACAACCAAAACATTCTTTCCAAAAAACTCTTCACCGTTTTTATACGAACTTGTATGTAGAACTGGACCTTCAAAGTCATTCATTCCTTCAATCGCTAGAACCACAGCCTCTGAGTTCTCTCCAGTTGCTACAACTAACCACCGACTAAGGTAACTAATCTCCTCCAATCCCACAGTTTTCACTCTCCATGATCCAAGAGTGTGATCATAGGCAACACTTTCTACTGTTTGGTTGAACTGTGGCTCTAAACCGAATTTACTCACATAAGCATCTAAATAGTCCACAAAGTGCTCTTTAGTTGGGTAAGTAGGGGACTTCACGGGAATAGCATGAGGGGTAGCTCACATAATTTTTCTAAGGTGAAGATGTAGACGATCATAAGCCTTGCTTCTTCCACAATGAAGCTATATAGTTAGCCCTCTCTACAATCACACTAGGAACTCCTCTTTCTTTAAAGGCGCAGCCTTACTCACGCAAGACGATAGGCTAGCACCAACAATGATTGGACCTTGCACCAAAACACACCTTCCATTTTTCTTCATGGTCTCATCAAAAGGATCATGAACTCTTTTGCTTTCCACTTCTCTCAAGCAATCCACGAATAGCATGAGAAGAACAGTTGTCAACTAACTACTTAAGTAACTGTCTAGTTGGTCGTGGGTGCTATTATAAAAGGAGAGAATCCCTATGAGTAGAGCACGCTTAAGGCCGAACTCATTCCTTTCTACCGTTTCAAGGACAGAGCCAAAGTTCAAGAGAAACTTCAACCGTAAGCTAAGCGAGATGGTTTCGATTGAGATGGTTTTATCAACTTGGAAATAAATGTATAGATATTTGGATGAAGGAAGAGTTGGAGGAGAGTTGCTTTGCGAACAGAAGGATCAAAGAATGAAGTGAAACTATAGAAAGGGAAGGGTAGTGTGATATGATATAATACCCACCAAAAAAATGATGTGATAAATATAAATTTGTTGAGTATATATATATGTATAGACACTTCAACTATATTATATAAATGGTATTAACCAATGATTACCTCCCATATATTAAACCAACCAATAAAATAACGTCACTATATCTGTCAGAAGAGCGTGGGCACATCAATGGATGGAGATAGGATTATTAATATGCTAAACAAATTGGCTAATATGGATAATGACCATATCCTACATATATATTTGTGATTTTACAACTTTTGTTGTAAGAACTATGCTAGGTTGCAGCACGACTCCGAGTATAATTTCAATGCCATTACCGACATCTATCACTCATTTAGTCAAGTCAATTAACAGAATAAATAGAAGACCTGGCATTGAAATGACACGAGGAGTCATATTGCTGCAACTCTTTGATGTAGATGGTCTGATCCCTTGTTGTAATCTTGAACTACATTTGTGCGAACAGAATTTTCCTCAGTTCATATTCCCCATGACATCTTGGAACAAGTAACTACCATGAAGAAGTGCTAGCTACTAGTAACATGACTTGGACTGCATTTAATTTGCATAAGCTAAAGACTTGAAGCTACTTTTGTTAGAGATTATTTTACATTCTATAAAGTTCTCCATTTTAGTAATAATACGCTTAGAGAAATACTAGCGATGCTACCCCTCTAAGGGGTAGCATGGTTAGAGGGGTAGCATGGTGATACCCCCAAACATGTGATTTAGGGCCCCATTTGAAAATTAAAAATTAGTTGCTTTACATCTTGTTGCTAAACTTTTATAGTACTCATCTTTCATACCTAGTATTTTCCTTTAGGGCCTGATGTTATAAGAGAATATACTTTTACCATTTTATGATTAGTGTTTCTGTACATTCTGTTACTCACCTTTCATACTGCTTATGTTCTTGAGTCTTGACTAATGAGTAATGACCTTGATCACATGCAGCTTTTACGAGTACTTGCTTAAGGTCTGGATACATGGGAACAAAACTAAAGTGGTAAAGCATTATAGGTGAGAAGCTCTTTCTTTGGTTATCAAACTTACTGAATGTACAATCAAGGTGGTTTTTTTGGGTGGTTTCCCCTATGCTTGATGAGGGACAGAATCAAGTTCATTTTGTTGTAGAGAGAGTCCAATTATTTTGTTGTAATACTTTATGTACATAAATGACGGTTCATACAGAAACAGTCTTGTATATATATACATTTTCACTGTCGTGTAAAAATTATGTTATATGTACATATGGTTGTTAGAAGGATATCATTATTGATTTCCAGGTTATGACAGTTTAAGTATACGAAACGTTGACCAAACAAAGGAAACTCTGCCCAAAATTCGATAGAATTTGGATAGCGTAACGGCTCATTCTATTTCTTCATATATACTTGGAGTTATCATAGCACGCTTATAAGTATATTAGTTTTACGACTGGGATGATCTCTCTTTTCTAGTGTTTTTCTTTGTACATTATTTCTTTAAATATGGTTTACTAATACTTGTTTTATTTTTCTTTGTAGCGATGGGTCCTCGATCAAAGAATGTGAAGAATGTAGCGAAAACTACATTCAAGGGTGTGAAGAAATTGTTTGGTGGCGGTTCCTCTAGTGGTGACGCAGTTGGAAGAAAGAGACAAAGGGCAGAGGGCTTAACGACATCAGCGCGTAGAGGAGACCATTTGGAAAAAGAGGTTCCTGAGGTTGATTCATCGAGTGAAGATAGTGTAGGTTTAGATGTAAATATAGACAAAGGGAAGAGTATAGTGGAAGAGGAGAGTGAGGATGATGATGTGGAAGAATATGTGGTAGAAGACGTACCACCAGTGGAAGAAGCACCTCCGGTATTGGATTTCGTAAGAAAATCCAATGATGATTTGGAGTTTCAAAGAGGTGTGTATGGGGGTGGCCCGTATGAGTCAGAGTTGTTGTATAACCATATAGTGCATGTCGCTCGCGACGTTTGGGAGAGAAGGGTAATATATTTTGTTTTTCTTGGGTACTTTGATTTTCTTTTACGTGGCTATATTGTTTTTGCTCATATATATCTAATGTGTGCTCGGTTGTTTCAGGAGGATCGCGGAGCGTTAAAGTGTGTTTCGCACTTAGCGAAGTTATCCCAATGGGATTTCAAGAATGAATGTGAAAGGTCTCGGAGATTTGCCGTGCAGTTGAGAAGGACTGGGTTGTTTGATCTCGTGGAAAGTTATCACAAGCATATGGATCCACCATTGATCTCTGCGTTTGTGAAGAGATGGCATCCGGAGACCAACACTTTCCATATGCCAGTTGGGGAGATGACTGTGACTTTGGACGATGTTGTCCAAATCTGTGGAGTCAGAGTTAGAGGAAGAGCGGTGCAAGGGGACAGTGAGCTAAACTTACAACAATCGATAAATCTCCTACATCTTGGTCTGGGGCTCCATATTGATTTGATTAGGGCGGAGATGGAATCTAGCAGGTTCACTTCAAAAGTAAGGCTAGAATTCATCCGGAAGTATTTTGCGAACAAGATTCATGATAGCCCTATATGTGACACTGCTGGGAAGGTGGTGGAGAAGGCCTCGAGTTTCCAAGAAGTTCAACAGACTGTTAGAGCTTTTATCCTGTTTTTCTTTGGATGTGCCGTTTTTACTGACAAGTCTGGGACTAGAGTGCCTATATGTTATCTGAGGCCGTTATTGAAATTCAGTGTGATAGAGGAGTATGCATGGGGTGCAACAATTTTGGCGTTTTTATATAGAGGTCTTGGGGCTGCCACATGTGTGAAGGTGAAAAAGGTTATAGGCTATATGACTCTTCTACAGGTAAAACTCGAGTATTTTAAAGTTTATTTTTTTTAATGTTAATTTTATTACTCTATCAATATGTTAACTATTTGTGTATATCTAGGCGTGGATCTATGAGTATTTTCCGGTATTTATAACAGTCCCAAACTTCAACTATACCTCGTCTCAGCTACATGCTCATAGACACATCCCAATCGCTCCACACTATTACGATACAACGTATGCATTGCAGTTTTATCGAGCGATAATTGATTATTTGAATGAGTTCAATGTAAGTATTAAGTTCAATGTATGTAAGTATTTAAGTTTGTTTATATTGTTTATATTTTTTTTTTAGTAATTGATCATTGGAGTTGTTAATGACACATTTGATTTTGTTTCAGGTTGTTTGACATCCCTACAAAAATGTCAAAGATACAAACCCGATCGATAACATTGCATTTTTTGAGGGATTGCTATGCTTTTTCAACATTGTCGAGCTTTACGCTGTCGCAAGGGTGGTGCGTCAGTTGGGTCACGTGCAGTTTGTACCTAAAGATCCTCCAATACCAAATTGGAGAACAAGAACTGTGGCAGGACGCGGATATGAGGTGAACTGGACCAATATTGGGCCACTTTACTGGGAGTCGTGGCAGAATCATGTGATCCAACCCTGCAACTAAGGACCTATCCATAGGAGTGTCATCAAAACTACATGACTTGGTATGTGAGAAATTCTCATGTAGTTTTAGTGAACCCTGAGCTTCTTCCTATTCATCCCTCCCTGGAGACACTGCCTAACTGTTCACCGATTGTAAGTATTGTGATTTTTAATTGAGTTTCTCTAACTTTGATTTTTTGCATTCGATTGGTAACTTATCTTGATTTCCCTTTTTTCGACAGAACGACGTCATCGATAAAACCATTCGTTTGCTAGAGAGAGGTCTGCAATTGGCTGGGAATGATATGCCAGAGGAAGCAAGGTCCTCCTTCTAACAGGCGTACAACTTGACTAGGTGCAAGTATATTGGTGGGAGCTATAGTTCATGATTTGTTTCAATTTAGGGTTTGTAACTTTGTAATTTGTTTAATGGATGGATTATTTGAAACTTTGTTAACTTTGTTTCAGTTTTAGTTTGATGGATGTAATTTGTTTCAGTTTACGGTTTGTAACTTTGTTAACTTCGAATGGATAGATATTATGTTTGAATGAATGTTTGATGTTTGAATGGATGAATGATGTTTAATGTTTGAATGGAATTTGATGAATATGAATGAATGAATTTGATGAATGGGTGTTTGATATTTGATGTTTGAATGGAATTAAGTGGAATTTGATGAATATGAAAGTGTTGTAAAAACGAAATGAACTTTGAAAAAAAAAAAAAAATCCAAACGACCCAGCTGCATCGTTAGGCATAAAGGCCAAACGACCTCTTCAGATCATTTTCCCTTTATACCAAACGACTTCGGCAGATCGTTCTCCTTTAATCCCAAACGACCCAGCCACATCGTTTAGGATTAAAGTCAAACGACATGGTCAAAGGCCAAACGGCATGGCCACATCGTTTGGTCTAAAGGCCAAATGACTCCGCCAGATCGTTTGGCTTTTATACCAAACGACATGGTCACATCGTTTGGTATAAAGGCCAAACGACTTGTCCATGTCGTTTTCTTTTAATCCCAAACGATGTGGCTAAGTCGTTTGGGATTAAAACCAAACGACTTGACCGCGTAGTTTCGATCATTATTGACAACATACGAACATTATTTCAAATCACTCGATTGCCGTCCGAATCAACTAGTCAATCACTCGATTGTCATCCGAATCAACTTAGTCGATCACTCAATTTCCAAATCACTCGATTGCCGTCTGAATCAACTTAGTCGATCACTCGATTTCCAAATCAAATCAAATAAAATCCCTAACATTATTTCCAAATAACATAAAAATCAAATCAAATTACACTTGTTCCAAATTACATCAAAATATCAAATTACATCAAAATATCACTTAGTCGATCGCTCGATTTCCAAATCACTCGATTGTCGTCCGAATCACCTTAGTTGATCACTCGATTTCCAAATCAAATCAAATAAAAACCCTAACATAACAAATAACATAAAAATCAAATCAAATTACACTTGTTCCAAATTACATCAAAATATCAAATTACATCAAAATATCATATCGACAACATACAAACAACTTAATCGATAACATGTACTGTTGGGTCTTCAACGGGCTCGTTTTTCCATATTAAATTGGAAATGTTCAATGCCATAAATTGCAATTGCCTTGCTGTCAAGGCCAATTCCAACTTTTAGCAATATCATATCGAGCTCTAAGCCATTGGCGCATTACTAGAGAAACCGAACAATCTTCAACAAGTTCAACATTGACAAAATGATTTCCACCAACATATGCACTACCCAACACTTGGGTCACTCTCTCAGGATTTGCTTGGGTTCTCAACACCATGAGAAGGAAGCACTGACGAACTCCTAAATGCTAAAGGATAACATTAAATCTTGAAGCAAATAAGTATCCAGCAAAGGACATGCTCATCCACTTATTTAAGGGTGCGTAACCTTCTTCATATAGGATTTCCTTCATCGAATAAAAAACCTCACTTTGATTGTACAAAGTACAATAAAGGGAGAGATTGTCAGTAAACTCTTCGTACAACTCCTTTCTCATCTGTGGCCATTCTTCTTGACAACCTCCTAATGCAATGCAAAAAGCTCTATAACCGCAGTTACCATCGCCAACAGGGTCATGGACTCTAACAATGTATTTATGCATTTCTTCAGGAATATCCAACCCGTAATCCTTAGGACCCCTCGTCTTTCCAAAGTCTAACCCATCTCTCACATTTCATGGTGTGGCTGTTTTTGGAGAAGGCTTATTTATTGGTGTGGTGTGGATATTTTGGGTTGGTATTTTTAGAGAAGACTTCTTTCTTGGTGTGGTGTGGGTGTTTTGGGTGGGCGTGGTGTTTGGCTGTGACGAGACCCACTCATTATGGTCACGTTGAGAATGTTCAAAATGAGATGGATCTCGCTTTGAAAAGTTATCATCTCCAGTTGGAAGCTTTCTGCTACAGCTACCTCTCGGCCAGCCTTTGATTTTTGCTTCCTCACGAGACGGTACTAGCCATATACTTTCTAGTACAGCAATCTCCATAAGCTTCCTAATCATAACCATATGTTCTTCTTCAGAAACCATTGCAAATCTATTCATGAACAAGTCCATCGAAGGTGTAACATCGGGACCAACACCCACTGACACATTGGGAGAAGCAGACAATGTTTTCCAAAAAGGGTCGATAGCAGTCAAAGGGATGGACTACTCTTGCTCTTCAAACTCAATTAATTCATGAGCACATGGCAGTCCATGGCTCGTGCGCAAATAACACCAACACTTTATCTCTCCATCTTTAACACACTTTACGCGGGTATCTATTTTTTCAAATAGCAAGTCCAAACACTTGCATGAGACAAGGCCTCTGAGTTCACGAAACAAAGGAATCCGGTGGTGGTGCTGAGTTACAATCATACTTCTCTCGAAGGTAGCTCTAATCTCGGACATCTCGATCTCTAGAATCGGATAGATTAAGCTAAACATACTCAAAAAATCATGACAGTTTGCATTTTCTAGTACACGTTTCACCTGAGCATGAAACCCTTCAACTCTATTGGTCGTTGTACTCCCAAAGTGAATGTGTTGGTCAGTCCAACAACATACGAATCGATCTATGTGAGGAAACCAAGTCTCTCGCAAATAACTAACAAAATTGGAGTACTCAACCCTGTAATATTTTTCCAAAGCATCTCATCTACGCTGGAAAATAACCTGTCTTCGATTTGACTACGATTGTTCCACGAACTGGCCTTCTACAAGTTCTGTAGTTGGAAAAATATCGTAACATTTTGAAATGACGCACGTAGCGATATACCATCTACATAGATGTTTGTGTGCGTTAGGAAAAACTTTGTCAGCGGCACTCATCAGGGCCAAGTCCCTGTCAGACACGATCACAAATGGACTTATGTCACCAAGCAAGCCACTAAAATAATGCAGAGCCCACTTATAGTCGACTGTTGTTTCAGACTGAAATAGCACCTGACAATAAAAGACTTCCACGTTGAAATCACCCCAACAAACTGTACGAAAGACCACCGATACCTGTTAGTTTTGTAGGTAGCGTCTAACATGAAAACTGTTGGAAAAGTCCGAACCAACTTAACACCTTCTGGATGGGCCCATAACAACCCCGTTATCTCATCGGTATTCTCATTCTGTCTCAACTCCTCAAAATAATGCTCTTTTGCTAACAACTCACGCAATCTCTGCAATTGTGTGAGACCGTTCATATCCAATTTCCTCACCTTCTGCCTTGCAGTGTAGACTTGAGATATACTAGATATGTTATCATGATACCTACTCTTGATAAAATCCAAAATTTGTTTAGGCTTTATTCCACACTTACTCATCTCTGACAAGTATTCGAACTCAGGAACGGTCAGACGAGTAGCAAATGCATGTCCTTCAAGGGTCTTCGCCAATATATGGTTGTGAATACCATTTCTAACTTCTATTTTCCAACTATCGACAGTGCCACGTTGGAAAACACCTTTTAACTTAAATGGACATCCCGATTTCTTGGTTCCCGACTTTCTTTTATTAGCCCTCTCTTCGCCTTCCTTCTTGTATGACCGATACACACCCGAGCACTCGCAAGCCAAATTCAATCTTGCTACTCGATTTCCCTTGGCACACTCTGACTTTTCAATGACCACAACAACATTAACTTGTCTTCCTCTAGCGGTTGCCCAACCGATTGTCTCGCTACGTGTATGAAAGACCTAAACACATAAAAAACAACTATTATTAATACACTAATAAAATTACATTTAGAAAAATTTTAAAAAAAAAAAATCAATACCTACTCAATCATACCTCTTCCGTAGTAAAAATTTCTATTGTATCACTTAAAATCGATTGACAATCCACATCATTCGAGTTTGCAGAGGATCGGTTTCCGGATAGCGGCAAAGAAATATACATATAGAAGAATAAAACAAGAGTCTCAAACAATTTGCATTTAGTTTCAAAGTCACAAAAAAAAATTAATTTTTAACTAAATTTAGTCCAAACGACCCAGCCATGTAATTTCATAGAGGGTCCAAACGACCCGACCATGTAATTCTATAGTGTCCCCAAACAACTCGGCCATGTCGTTCTATAGTGTTCCCAAACGACCCGGCTATGTAGTTTTATAGTGTCACCAAACGACCCGGCCATATCGTTCTATAGTGTTCTCAAACTACACCGCCATGTCGTTCTATAGTGTTCCCAAACGACCCAACCATGTCGTTTGGGCTCGGGTTTTGCATTCATTCAAATATTTTGCATCCATTCATTCATTCAATCAATCAAGTGTTTTGTATTCATTTTAATCAAGTCTTACCTCATTATTTAGGTTTGCACTTTGTCGACGACGATTTCTCGACATCTCATTTGCTCGACTTGTCGCATCTTCAAATTCTTCACCTTGACTTTCAACATTTTGTTCCACTTCTTCACTTTCAACATATCTTCTTTTTTGTTGCTCTTCTCTAATTTGTTGTTGTACCTCAAACATTACCTCAAATGCTTTTTCTTCATCTTCATGTTCCATTTAGAGAAACTTAAGTATTCTAATATGTAGAAAAACTTGAGTATTCTATGTAAACCCTAAACTGAGTGAATGAGTATTCTATATATATTTGAAATATATTTGTAAACCCTAAACTCTAAACCCCTCAAACTAGTTTATTATTCACAATTGAATAAAAAAAAATAGAAAATAACAAGTTTAGATGTAAAACAAATTATTATTTTAGATTTAGATAATTGAGTGAAATATGTTTGAAATTAAAATTTTTTTATGTCGGTACGAAATTTGTAAACCCTAAACCCAAACCCCAAACCCCCAAACTAGTTTATGATTCAAAATTTGAAAAAGAAAATAATAAATAATAAGTTTATAAATAAAACAAATTATTATTTTGAATAATTAAGTAAAATATGTTAATACGAAATTTGTAAACAACTCTAAACCCTAAACCCTAAACTCCAAACCCCCAACCTAGTTTATGATTCACAATTTTAAAAATAAAATAAAAAATAACAAGTTTAGATATAAAACAAATTATTATTTCAAATAATTAAGTGAAATATGTTGGTACGAAATTTCTTAACCCTGAACCCTGAACTCCAAACCCCAAACTAGTTTATAATTCACAATTGAAAAAATAATAATACTAACAAGTTTAAATATAAAACAAATTATTATTTTAGATTTTAACATGTTTGATTACATGTTTTAACTTGGTTATAAAGATACTATGTCATAACAGATAAAGAGTGCAGAGTGCATGTAGTTGTGTTGGTGTAATTGTGTTGTTTCTAACCCAATTTTTTAAATTGGATTTCAATTTTTCTAATTCAATTGGAATCGTTTGAGTGTACACTCAAACTACGTGACCATATCATTTAAGTGTATACTCAAACTACATGACCATATCGTTTGAGTGTATACCATGACCAAGTTTTGAGTGTATCAAACTCAAATATCGTTTGACATACTCAAACCATATGTCGTTTGAGTGTTACTCAAACAAACCACGTAGTTTGCCATATCGTTTTCAACTATATACTCAAACTACGTGGTCACGCCGTTGACCAATGTGGTTTGAGTTTGAGTTGAGTTACACTCAAACTACATGACCATATCGTTTGAGTGTATACTCAAACTACATGGCCAAGTTGTTTGAGTGTACACTCAAACTACGCGGCCATATCGTTTGAGTATGTACAATTAAACGACGTGGCCATATCGTTTGTGTGTATACTCAAACGACTTGGTCAAGTTGTTTGAGTGTACACTCAAACTACGTGACCACGTCGTTTGAGTGTAAACAGAAACGACCCAGAGGGTTTGTTTTGGCGATACCGGTTGAATTGGTTGCTGGGCTTGGGCTTTGATGGCAAACTTGTAAAAAAAAAATTTGAGGGGTTGCCCAATCCAATTTGATGAGTGCCCGATGATATCACCTACTTCATGCCAGATGTTAAAGAAGTACCATGCAGACAAGGACGCCCAACCAAAGCACCACTATTGAACAATTCAAGCTTTTTTTTGCTAAATGAGCTGAGTATATATATTGATATTAAGATAAATTACAGGTATCTGACTGTCAGAGACACTCAGTTATCAAATTTAAAATAAATTGACTCAAGAGCCTCCCATTTATACAACCATGGGGGTTTCCCTTCATACAATTCCATAACACCTGCAGTAAGACTGCAAAATTTGATTCTCGAAGCATGTTCCATCTATTCTTGAATTCCCAAGGCACACTCCCAGTAGCAAAATCATAGACAGCAGCTTCAAAATCAGATTCAATCCAAATATCCATAAAACCATTTTCTATAGCAATCTCAACACTTTCTATGATAGCATAGCATTATGCTCTATAATTAGTAGCTACGCCCAACCCTTTAGTGTAAGTTATAAGAAATGCGCCCTCATTGTTCCTAAAGGTAGAACCCCAACCAGCTGGACCTGGGTTCCCCATATACTTAGAATGTCCTTATCTGTATGTCTCATGTACTTCTTCGTTAAGTGCCCTGCACAAGAAACTTGCCTTCTGACATATCTCTCACAGAACTGGAGATTGAGGTTGTTGCCTTCAAAAAACACCATATTCCTATGCAACCACTAACTCACGACTCCCCCAACAATAGCAGCTTGCCATAAGTCCTTGATCAAAGGACTTTGATTCTGCACGTGTCAATGCACCCTGCAGTTTCTGAAAATATCTAACTCCGAACTTGCTTGCGACCCACCTTCACAACTGTTTTGCAACTGGACATTCCCATAACAAATGCTGTAGATTTTCAGAACTTCCTTTGCAAACACAACATCTGGTAGCGAGGGTCACTCCTATCCTCTGGACTCTCTCCTGTGTAACTGCACAATTACTCGTTAACTTCCATGTTTGTACCAGAAGTCTTGGGATGAATACAGCTCTTCCACACTAACTTGTGCCATTTTAACTTGTCCTTCTTTTTCCTTATCAATTCAAAGGCCGAACCTGTTGAGAAGTCCCCTTTATGATCTGGACACCACACCATTGTGTCTTCCCCTTCAACTATTGGTTTGTTCATGACTTCCGTGCAAGTCCCATGCTCGTGCAGCAGCTCTTTGAAATTATCAGGAGGTCTCCACTAGCCATTCACTAAAAAATGACTGACTTCAGCAGTGCATTTTTAAGTACAGCATCATATAAGTTTAACACTTGCTTAAGTGAAAAATTACCCAACCAATTATCCCTCCATAGGTCGATACAGTTGCCATTACCCACCACCCACTGGGAGTTAGGCTTTATCTCTTTCAGTGTCCATTTTATACCCCTCCATATGGATGAAGGTTTATAAAATTTAATCATATCTCCCCTTTTGTTGAAAAACTTGCTTCTCATAAAGTTAGAGAATTCATCTTTCCCTGTGAGCACCTGCCAAGCCAATTTCCTGAGCATGCTCTGGTTCGCTTCTCTCATTCTCCTCAGGCCAAGACCACCTTCATTTAGTGGCTTACAACAGTTTTCCCAGCTAACAATGACTCTTACTACAAGTTGTCTCCAGACCACAAGTTGTTTCTCATAAGTGTTTCCGCCTCTTGTATGATCCCTTTTGGCCATTTGTAAATAGCCATATTGTCGATGGGGATACTACATAACACTGATTTGATAAAGTAGCTCGACCTTGAAACAAAAGCAACTTCCCTAACCAGCTTGTAAGCTTCTTCTTGATCTTGTCTAATACGCAGTTCATGAATCACAACAACTTTGGTTACCCTCCCTTGCACAATAGGAACTCCCAAATAAGTCTCTGGAAAGCTACCTACTTTAATTGCCAATTCTTGCTGAATCACATATCTTCTAACCACTGTAATAGCCCCAGGAAAAATAGCTTGCTTTTGTCTTGACTAACACATTGCCCAGAAGACATCTCATACTTCTCAAAGAACTCCTTGATATACCTTATACCCCTTATATCTCCTTTTGCAAAGACAAAAATGTCATCTGCAAATAATAAGTGATCAGACCCCAAAGTCTTCTTTACTTTAACCATTGGCTTGGTATATCCATTGTCCTTTAGATAATTTAACCCTCTGCTTAAAACATCCTCAGCTAGAGCAAACAACAATGGGGAAAAAGGATCTCCCTGTCTCAACCCCCTACCAGTTTAAAAATATCCACATGGACCTCCATTAATTAGTACCAAGAGTTTAGTAGAGTACTGACAATAGTCATAACCCAGTTTATCCAATGCTAAGAGAAGCCAAACTTCCCCATAACCATCCGCAAGAAATCCCAATTTAAAGCGTCATATGCTCGCGAGATGTCTATCTTAATAGCCACATTACCGCCATATATTTTCTACTTAAGCTCATTTGCCATCTCTGAAGCACACCCTATGTTAGATTGTATACATCTACCATGCAGCTTGTTCCTTTTACACCAGCTTGTCAATGATCACATTGAGCCTGATTTGCATCACTTTAGACAGAATTTTCTTGAGAGAGTTCCCCATGCAAATTGGTCTGAATCTAGAAATCCTAGTTGCACCTTTGTCCTTTGGGATTAAAGTGATGAAATGAAAATTAAGTCCAGAAGGTAACTCTCCCTCCACAAAGAAAGATCTCACTGCTCTAACAACATCCGCTTTATTATGCTCCAACAATGTTAGTAAGAAAACCCTTGGAACCCATCTGGTCCAGGAGAACTTCCTTGACTCATTGCAAACACAGCATGCTCAATTTCCACAGAATAAGTAATCGCAGTCAACAACACATTATCGTACTCAGTTACCAAGCTAAGCATCAGGTCCACAAGTGTATCATCAACATGTCCTTCCTTATACTGAAATCTTTTGTCAAAAAAATCCACTATATACTTCTTAATATCCTCTTGTTCCACTACTATTTGATCCTCTTCAGTGTGTACCTCACATAATAGAGATGCACTTTGCCTGATCTTATATAGGCATTGGAAGTATGCTCAATTCCTCTCTCCTTCACCATACCATGTTGCTTTACATTTTTGCTGCATCATAAACTCCTATCCATCAAAACCTCACTGAGTTGAACCTCTTTCTGCATAACTTCTTGCTCCCAGTCTTCATTATCCTCCGCATTTTTTGCTAGTTGTTCCTGTGCTTCAGTTAAGTCTCTCTATCCTTTACTTATGTTATTGTCCGCCATTCCCAAACACCTCAAAGTTCCACTTCTTTAGGTCTTGTTTAAGTCTTTTAAGCTTTGATTCACCACATAGAGCGGTGCACCCCATAAGTATTGGTTCCAACTGTTTTTGACTAACTCCATGAATCCTTCATGCCTTAACCAACATTTATTGAATCTAAAAGGAATGTTTGGTGGCTTAGGTACCTTGACTCAACCACCAGCAATAGGTGAATGATCAGACCCCAACCTACACCCCATTTTGTAACTCCAACCTGAGAACTTGTCTTCCCAAGCACTATTAAAGAAGCATCTGTCTAGTTTACCATAGATTCTATTCCTCCCTTGCTGATTATTACACCAGGTTTTGTCAGGTCCCAAATAATGGCTCTCAATCATTTCACAATTATTGATCACCTCCAGGAAATCATTCATAGCACTTCTAGCAGGAGGTCTGCCTCCCTTCTTTTTTTCATACCGCAAAACAATGTTAAAGTCTCCCTGCAGTAGCCATGGTGCCTGTGAATTGATGACCCTTAGATCATTCCATAACCCCCTTCTATTGACAACACTACAACTAGCATGAACAAAAGTCATAATAGCACCATCACTCAACAGTAATATGCTGGCTAGAGCTGAAGTGCTGAACAGACATCTCACTTGAATCCCAATTCTATAGAAGACCCACAGATTTCCAAAATGAGACTCAGAGTCATTATGAATAATATGATGAGAGAAATTATTTAACCCCAAAGAACTGATATTTTTGTGCTTAGGTTTCACCATAGGCTCAGCCAGGAATAAAATGTCAGGCTTTTTAACAGCAACAAGTTCCTTTATTCTGTCTAAAGCAATTAACTTCTTAGTCCTGTTGATATTCCAAAAGAGTGTCCTCATAAGTTCAGGGAGAATAGCAATCTCTTACGGCCTTGGTCTTTAAAGACACAATCCCTTTCTTTGTCTGCTTTCTTTTCTGAGTTTTTGGTGGCGACTTATCCTGTCGAGGAACACTCACGCACCCTTGAGTAGGAGATCTACCAGTAAGTCTCACTGCCTCTCACTACACCCTCTTGAGTAGGAGTGGAGACCTGGCCTGTTTCATCATCTTCTTGTCTTACCAAATCAGTTTCTAATTCTGGAGATTCTGGAACACTCTCCTCTCCTTCACGCACATCAAAAACATTGTTTGTAACCAAAGCTTGCCAAACCGGAGACATAAGGGAGCAGCTAGTATCCATAGTATCCAACACCACATCCCCAACAGAACCCTCCTCTTCCTGTTCATGTCCTCCTTCTATCGTCATGACTGGATCTTCTTGAACCTCATTCTCTACCAATTCCATGTAGCATCTTCAAAAACAGCGGGACATCCTCTTCAGGAGTGGCATGAGCCTCTTCAACATTCTGAACAGTATTATTTTGTTTGGCAATCCCTTCACCCTCAGATACTGCTTCAACAGTAACTATTGGATTTCGATTTCCAACATCTATCTGCTTTCTTCTCCATTCCTTTTTCGATTCCTTGACAGGCCCTCAGGCATGTTAACCTTAGCAACTGGTTCCTTAGCCTGCTCCTTATTCAACATTTCTTTTTTCTTTTTCAAAATCCTTCTTCAAGAATTTACAGTCACAATGTGGCCTACAGTTTTGCAATTGTTACAAAACTTAGGCAACTTACCAACAGAAACATCTTGCCAAAATTCAATATCAGTGTTCTCCACTTCCACCAAAATTTTGTCAGGAATTGTTTGGGTCATATCAACATCCACTAGTACGCTAGCGTAGTATCCCATGTCTCTATCTAGTGTGTTCCTGTCCACATGAATAGTTCTTCCCGTGGACATAAGCACATCGACTTCCCAATACGCTTTACTAAGCCCTGGAAACTTAATCCAAACAGAGGACATTGTATTCTTATACTTTTCCACAAAAATTTGTCCATTTTGAGAATCGAAGGGGCTGACCCCCAAACCAAATTTTCTCATATTCATCCTGATTTTCAAGATTAAAAACCAAGAAGCCCTTCCCCAAGGGTGAAATTTTAATGATGTGAGTAAAATGGTCAAATTTTAAAGTTAACTTTAAAATTTGACATATCAGTTGCCATTTTCCTCACATCAGTGATGTTAAGTCCTTTGAAATCTAAGCGCGCTACCAAGGCAAACTTATAGAATTCAATACCTTTATCAACGGATCTGGCAGATATCTTAATCGAAGGTGTTTCACCTCTCATTCCTGGTGTGGGTAGATCGGAAATATCAACAGTTCTTGACCTCCTATCACGAGCTTTGTCTGCATAAGCTTCTTTCCCAGCTTGCTGCCTCACTACCACTGTGTTTGCAGTTGAAGTTCCAGTTGTATTTAAACTCGAGTTTGTCTTCTCCACCAGTAAAGGAGCTTCCTTTCCAACGCCGTTTTGAGTCTGTTGTGTACCAACGACCTGACTAGGAGCAGGAGGTTGCTCAAACTCAGATATATCCATGGAGTCAGAGCAAAAAGAACTCGAAAAATGGAGTACGAAATCCAACTTGAAGTGTTTAAATCCAACAGAACAATTCAAGCATGCCACCATCAAGCCATATCAAAAGGTAGAAGAGATTCTAGTAGACAGAAGTATCACTCAAGCACATGGTAATTGTCATGAAAGCTTAAATTTTAGCATTTGAGTTTATTGTTGCCTTTTACTTTCACTTACTGCTTGCAAGCTTATGAGCCCCAAGCGCCCCACATGATCTGAGTCGCCTATGCATGTCCAACTTCACTTACAACATTCACTTTTGCAACTAATCAACCATATGTCTAAATTCTAGACAAAACTGACCAATCTTGCAAGTTATTAACCGTATATTGAAACACTAATAATGAGAAGTGGCAGAACTACATACAATAAAATATGGTGCAATGTACATAAACATTTTTTATTTACTTGTTTAATTTCTTGCTTGGTATCGCTTAGAACAATATTGCAACTAGGCAAAAGTTTCTTCCCTGGGATAGCAAGATTGATGTCCAAGGAGAAAATAAAAAATTATCTTCCTCACGGTAAGGATTCACAGATATCTAGGATCCATGTGCACAAAATATAATCTGTATTCTAGTAGACACTAGACAGCTAAATGCTCCCACCCAGCTTAAGCAGGAAAAAACCCCCACCCCCAAGAAAAAGGTCCAAACACACATACAAACAACCACCTTTTAATCACATGCAGATTAAAAAGCTTCATGATATCAGTTGTTGCTAGTGCCAACTCTGCCACAACCAGAGCCTCCTGCTGAGATTCTATCCCTCTAAGCTTAAAGTCTCACGTGTTCTATAATAGAAATAATCTCAAATCACCTTATTCTCATAGACGCATCCCACACTTAACAAACAATACGCTATATTCTAGCATACTGAGAATCTATATTCTATATTCTAGCATATTGAGAATCTAACAATAATAGGAATCCAAATAAGTTAATCGGAATAAAATGGTCAGAGCACTTCGGATAGTACAAATATATGCATGTTATAGATATTGAAAAATGTGTTCATCAACAAATAAGTGAAATTTATAAGGAAATTTATTATGTCTTGAAAGATTTAAAGTTTGGAACTAAAGAGTGGGCATGGGCACCTTAAGCATTTAAAGCAAAGAAGATACCTTCAACAGTAAATTGCACTGTTCTATTGTGCACTCCATGAAATAAGGGTAAAATGTCAGTTCAATTTGGTGAATTTGTTAAACCATAGAGGAATATTCCCCAGTGATAATCCCCACCCAGCTTGGAGGTCTTCTAGAAAATAAAGTTGGAGGAAGCTTGGATTATATAGCTGTACAGTCGGTCAACCATTTACTGTTTTGTTGTCCCTTCTCTTGGCATGTTTGGTTGTATTTTCATGAGGTATCTGAGTTACATTGGATAAGTCCTGGTCGGGTGGCGGATCTCTTTTCTCAATGTCCAGGTTCATTTTCATCCAGAGGCCAATGTATTTGGAATATGGTTCCATTTACAATCATGTGGGGCATATGGTTGGACCGTAATAGATGACAGTTTGAGGGTAGAGCTATGGATATCAGAAGGTCATCCTGACCACAAAATGCCTTATTTGCTATTGGAGTAAAGTGTTTGTGAATTTTAGAAACATCTATTTTAAGACTTTTGTTGCAAGATGGGGAGATATTATTTTAAGAGATGGTGGGGTTGTTAGGGTTTCAGTTTTTGATGATGTTCTTGTGATTATTATTTTAATTTTTTCCTTTTCTTCTTGTACTCGTACATTATCTCAACCCACATTCAAATGGGAACTGATTTCTAGTTGAGTAGTAGGATTTGCATATTTTTTAGGGCTCCACCAACTTACATATTCAATTGACTTCTCTGTTCTCATTACTTTATTCTATTGTCTGTGTCGATGCCTGTGGTTGGTAGTCAATAAATTTGCTTACTAGGCACCAATGTGTCTATAGGATTTGAACCAATGATAACACTATCAACTGCACAACCATAACGGGTGACTGGGTGTGGAGAGAGATGCTCAGAGAGTCACTTTCTGTCATCTTAATTTCCAGTAGTTTAAAGAACAACATACTTAGCATACATGTTTAGAAGCTATCTAGCTCCGATGGTTTCAGAAAGAAAAAAAAAAATCGCAACATAACTATGTTAATTTAGATTGCAGTTGAGTAGACTTAATCTCAAATCATATCCCAATAGATCTAATCTAACAACTAATAATAATACTACGACAAAGTATAATTCACCTTTTTCCAGCAAAGGAGAGGTGGGGCATCTAAATTTCACGGTAAGCAAGAATGACCCATTAGAACTTTCATAATGGAGTGGCTTAATATAGTTTTGAACTCATATTACAAAGTTGATATGCAAAAAATTCACCAGTCCTTGAAGACTGTATAAGGGGTTAAGCTAATGAGTCAACATTTTTGCACAATTATAAGTAAGCTAACCTTTACGTGCCCACCAAGCTTGCCTTCATGTTTTTTTAGCAGCAGGGGTAGTACCAGAAATTGGAGGGTCCATAAGCAAATTCATCCTAGCAAGACAGTAGATGTGTATAAGAAGAGTAGCAAATGTTTTATATGAGCATAAAATAAGCATAAATACTACAGAATTCCCACGATAAATAACATAAAATTTCCCATTACGAATCAAGAATGAAGACCCACCTTTCATTTTCCTTTTGGATGGAAAAGGATATTAGGAAGACAATAAGAGAACGCTCTTGCTTTGGCTCTCAGTAAAGCACAAATAGAGCAAATGAATATATAATAGGCTGGGATTTACAGTAGGCCCAAACTAACTTGAAGACGCTGGCCTAGTTTGAAAAGTGAAAAGGAGGCAATTAGTCTCCTACTCTCCCTGTGTCATCAGTCATCATTTCACTAACAGTTGACAGACCCAAATAACGCTTAAGCATGAAACACAGTCAAATAATGGTACTTTGACCAGGCATTCTCTGTAAATCTTTCTCCTTCACGGCGACTCGAACTTTTAACATATTTTCCCATTTCCCATCTTCACCATACATGTTTGATAACAACAAGTAATAGCCTGCATGCTCAGGATCTAGCCTCAATAAATTCTTGGCTGCAATCTCTCCCATCTTGATGTTGTTGTGAATCCTACAAGCACCAAGCAAGGCTCCCCAAACATGGGGTCCTGATGGAACCGCCATCTGATCAATCAAATGCATGGCCTCATCCAATTTCCCTGTTCGGCCGAGAAGATCAACCATGATACTGTAATGCTCCAAAGTAGGTTCAATGTGGAAGTCACGCACCATCCTATTAAATATTTCAATCCCCTCGTCTACCAAACCAGTATGACTACAAGCAGATAAGACTGAGAGGAAGGTAATATTATTAGGTTTAACTGCTGAGCTCTCCGTCAGTCGATTGAAAACTCCAATGGCTTCTTGACCAAGGCCATGAATTCCATAACCAGCGATCATTGCACTCCAAACAACGATATCTCTTTTGTTCATCCCCTCAAACACCTTTACTGAGTTATCTAAACTACCAGACTTTGAATACAAGTCTATCAACGCAGCTCCAACATAAACTTTGTCATCAAATCCACTACTAATTAAGTACGCATGGAGACAAAGTGCTTGCTGAAGAACCCCAAGTTTTGAACAAGCCATGAGAACTTTGACCATTGTAACAGCATCAGGACGACAACCATTCAACAACATTCTACTGAAAAGCTGCAATGACTCGTTTGGTAGCCCATTCTGAGCATACCCACTTATCAAAACAGACCACAAGACAACATCCTTCTGAGGTGTTCTTTTGAAGAGATATACTGCTTCCTCAAGGCACGAGCACTTCACGTACATGTCAATAAGAGCTGTAGAAACCGACTTTTCTATTTCAAAGGCTTTTCGCCTAGCCAATTCATGGATCCTCCTACCTTCACTAATATTGCAAGCAACAGCACATGCCTGTAAAGCACTGACTACAGTGACTGAATTGAATTCTACTCTCTTCTCAACCATCTCGTTGAAAAGACCCAATGCTTCAGTAGTCTTCCCGTTCTGAGTATAGCAACCAATCATAGAGCTCCATGAAATAATATCTTTTTCATCCATCAGGCCAAACAACTTTCTCGCATTATCAACTGAACCCGTCTTCGCGTACATATTCAACAAGGAATTAACCAAAGACAAACCAGTATTAAATCCCATCCTAATCACAAACCCATGAACAGATTTTCCAGTCAAAAGAAACCCCAATTGCACACAAGCAGTAAGGGCGCTAACAAGCGTCACTGGATCAGGAACAACACCATGTTTCAGAACCATTTTAGAAAAAAATGACAATGCTTCTTCAGCATTACCATTCTGTTGATACCCAGTAACCATAGAAGTCCACAAAACAACATCAGGTTCACAAAACTCTTGAAAAACTCGTAAAGCATCACCCATCTCTCCACACTTGGAATACAACTCTATTAAAGCTGAACCCACAAACATATCAGACCCAATCTTCTTCTCACTCTTCTTAACAAACCCATGAATCGTCCTTCCCATTTCAAGCTCCAACAAACCCGCACAAGCTTTAACAACAATGGGTATAGTAAAATTATCAGGCATTTCAGTTGTAGTAGAAATAGAACAAACCATGTTTTGAAAAAGACGAATGGTCTCTTCCCATTTTCTTTCTTTGTTGTAACTTCGAAGTGTTGCATTCCATAAGTATACACTTCGCTGAGGAGTTTGTTCAAATATTTTACGCACATGATGTATAGATGAGTGTTTTGAGTATAAAGAGACTAACTTGGTAGCAAAGAAACTGTCATGGGTATGTCCATTTTTTAGGATTTGAGTGTGTACTTGTGAAACAGTTCTTCCATCTTTACAGGCTTCTACAAGGTTTATGAGTAGTTGTCTGTTTTTCATACATAAAATGGAGTGGGCGGTGGGTTAATATAGGTTTCAACAATCCTTCAAGACTGTAAAAGTGGTTGAGCTTTTTGGACAATTGTAAGTAGGCTAACCTTTACGTGCCCATCAATCAAGATTGCAGGGTGGTACCAGAACCCCATAAGCAAATTCATTCTAGCAAGAAAGTAGATAAATGTTTTATATAGGAACATAAATATTCCATTACGAATCAAGAATGAAGACCCACCTGTGTGTTTTTCCCTCTTTTAGGAAGACAAAAAGAGAACGTTTTTGCTTTGACTCTCGGTAAATGAATTTACAACGGGCCGGGCTGGGCTTTACATTAGATACACAGTTGTATATTATTCCAAGCTAAAATAAGCTATGTTTGGTTTGATTATTGAGACTATAGCTTATCAATCTAACCAAAACCATATCTATCTTCTTCTTTTTTGGTTACAAAACCAGCACATATATATACTAGTATACATCATAACAGTGGGGGTGAGCGAAGCCCCTGGTATGCTATGGTTATTCAACAAAGTTACTCATTGAACCACATTGGATTGATGACAAACTCCCCCAATATCCAGAAGCAATAACTCTATTGCCTACCCATCAATGGATCAAAGAGACATTGGATTGGATGTTATGATAAACTCCCCTCAATATCCAAAAGCAGTAACTCTATTTCCTACCCCATCAATGGATCAATAGGAGCAGCCCCTGAACACACTATCAGTCTCACCTAGTAGATGGTACCTTGATTTTAACAGATATGATGAAAAAAAAAAGAGGTTTCAGATGAAATTGTAACTGGACAGAAAAGACCTCGTCAACTTTATTAAGAAATTTACTACAATCTCCATTAATGTGGTCCAATAGAATCTAACAACTTCATTATACAGGACCAATAGAATCTATAAACAACTTCAACATATCTACACACTGAGTCAGTGCATTACCAAACTACAAAAAAGAGCACGAGTGCATGCATTATTATTCAAATATTCATATGAATAATGCCCCATAACTGAGCTCGAACACAATTTAAAGTTTTTGGCCTGGGCACACCACTAAACGAACCTACATTCATTTTCACTAGTAACAGTACCAAATATGAATAATGCCCCATAACTGAGCTCGAACACAATTTAAAGTTTCTGGCCTGGGCACACCACTAAGCGCACCTACATTCGTTTTCACTAGTAACAGTGCCAAATATCCACCTTTCCAATAGAGACTAATAGCATCAGCTTGGTGGTGTTATCCATTGAAACAAGATATTAAAAAACCATTCTACAATAGGATTATCATAGAAGCAATCACCCAATTACAAGCAACATAAGTAGATTGTTCCAATTGCCTATCAAATGGAACCCAAGTTCAACACACAAAAGTTCCAAACCAAAACAAAGGAACATAATTGCAGCTTTTGGTTCCATCTACTTAGCCACTTAGACGAAATTAAACAATGAATGAACATAGAAATCAATCTTAATTGATCATAGTGATGAGAGAGAAAAATACCTAATTGCACTTTCATTCGTTCTTCCTTAAATTCAGAGCGAAAAAATTCATAGACTAAGCAGTTTCTTTGTTGATGGGGTATCGAGAGAGAGATGGGAGAGGGCGGGAGAGAAATTTTGAGCAGAGATAAGAATCGTAGCAGAGATAAGAGAGGAGAGGAGACGAGGGGCATCGAGAGAGAGAGAGATGAGGGGGGGCGAGGGAAAATGAGGACAGACATAAACCAACCAAAAGCCTTTTTGGGCCACGTACCCCCCACCCGGCCCTAGATCGTTCGCTCTACTCACTTGACTAGTATACTGCTACGCAGTGGGGGTGAGGGCGTGAGCGGAGAGGGAGAGTGGAGAGGGAGGAGTAGAGAGGGAGAGATTGAGAGGGCGTGGAGAGGAGAGGGAGAGAGACAAAGAGATGAGGAATGAGGACAGACAGACATAAACCAATCAATTTACAATTTGGGCCACATTCCCCTCCCTCGGCACAGAACGTTCGCTCCGCTCACGTGATTATAGAACTAGATAACTGCAAATAGTGGGGGCGTGAGTGGAGGTGGAGAAGACAGAGGGAGAGATGAGTTTGTGGTGGAGAGAGAGAGAGTTGGATTTGGTTGAGAAAGAAGGAGGGAGATTGAGAATGCGTGGAGAGGGAGAGGGATGAAGAGAATAGAAGAGATGAGGACAGACAGACAGAAACTAACCAAACACTTTTTTGTCTGCGTACCCCTTTTCTACTAAGAACGTTCGCTCCGCTCACTTGATTAAAGGAGTACATTAAAAGTCAGAGCAACATTTTGGTAGAGTATTTATGTCAGAAGAGCTATAAGCCCATTTAGCTAGATCATGAGCCTCACCATTAAAATATATTCTTAACCATCTAAAACATGAAAAATTAAATAATATTAGCAGTTTTGATAATTGCTTTTGTAATGTTTTGTAAAGACTAAGCAATACTAGACTCCTGGGAGCTCAAACTGTTGATAACGTTGATGTTGTCCCCCTCAAAAAGAAATTTTCCTCCTCTTAAGTGTTGTGCCAGCTTCACAGCTACCTCGGTTGCAAGAAGTTCACTCTCCTCTACTGAATTTGCTATGAATCTCCTCACTGCAGCAGCAAGTAAAGCTCATTCTTCATTCCAAGTCATAGCAACAGCAACTCCTGATAGAGATCTCTTATTGAAAGCAGTGTCAAACCTAACATTTATAGAATCTGGCATGTGAGCGATGTTACTTATATGATAATGCAAAGTAGATATATTATTGTTACTAGTTACTAGTAAATGTTGAAGCATGTGGGTTATGGTTTGAATTTATATTCCTACGTGTAGTGTTAACAGAAGACGTTGGGTTTAGATTCTCCCTGTCAAAAGCTTTGAGTCTTCTTTCCCATTGAATCATTGTAGCTATTAGTATAGACCCCCTATCCGTTGCTCCCCTATCAAACTTCTCCAAATTCCTATTATCCCACATGGTTTGCAGTAGGATGCATGCATACACACCCAAATTTGCTATGTCAGGGACCTTGTTTTCACACCATTTCATGATCTCATCCACCCATCTTATAATTGACCATCTTATAATGGTGAAGCAAACCACAAAGCTTTTACCCAATCAGATTCAAAAAATATGTGTTCCACATTTTCTTTTTTCCTTAAGCAAAAACCACACATAGTATCATTGTTCCTAATCCTCTTCTGTATCTTCTCTCCAGTTGGCAATATGTCCATATATAATTTCTACATGAAAACTTATTCCCTAGCTGCAAGACGAGCTCTCCAAATCCTTCTAATAGTTTTTGCTTGAAAAGTAGAGTCACATCCTTCCCAATCTTTTGCTTTGAGCATATGAAAAGCAGATTTGACAGATAATTTTCCTTTAGTACCAGGCCACTAGGTTAACTCATCCTCCCCTCCATCATGTGATCTAATGTGTGTTCCTTTAGGGGTGCAAACGGATAGGTTCGGATGCGGATATGTCTATATCCGAATCCGAAAATTTATACCGATCCGATGGATATTAAAAAAATTATCCGAATCCGATTTCGGATATCCGAAATGGATATCGGATAATATCCGATCCGAAAATTAAAATTAATTAAAATTTTATTTGTTTTGAATAATTCATTTTACCACTATAAAAACTAGTATAAATATATATATTTCTCATTTATTATTATTATTTTGTTATTATAGTTTTATATTATTAGTTTATAATTTTATATAATATTTTATATAATAAAAAATGAATAAATTAATTATATATAATAACTATTAATTTTTTAAATCGGATCGGATATTATCGGATGCGGATATGGCAGTATCCGAATCCGTATCCGAAACCAGTTCAAACATAAAAAAAATATCTGAATCCGAATCCGAATCTGAAATTTTTGGATAATATCCGATTTTTCGAATACGAATTTGAATCGGATTCGAATATTTGGATATCCACTTACACCCCTAGTTCCCCTTGATAAGCCCTGCTACTATAGGATCAAAAACTTCATCAATAAGTTGATCATTCCATGCTGATCTTTCCTTATTCATGAGATTTTTCACTTTCCAGTATTTATGAATCCCCACTGGTGGGTGCACATCCTTTATAACTATAGGATGATCATGGAACATAAGCCAAGGATCATTGAACAAAGAGGTGCGAGCACCATCCCGATGGTCCAGATAGACCTTTTATGCACCAGATCAAAACTTTTATTGACCCTCTCCAGAAGTAAGAGGCATTAGGTGGTAACTTTTGTTCTGTCCCCATACCTTTTTTTCCATAAGCCGCATAAAAAGTTTTAAACCAGATTGAATTCTCATCCTTTAAAGCTCTCCAACTCTGTTTAGCCAACAGAGCTTTGTTCATATCAAAAAATTTCCTAAAACCTAGTCCTCTAAGGACTTAGGCTTGCAAAGTTTATCACACTCAATAGTGTGGATACTCTTAGATTCATCATGCCCATGCCACCAAAATTCCCTACACACTTTATCCATATTGTCACAAACAGATACAGGAAAGGAATACGAGGTCATGGCATAAAGGGGTGTAGCTTGAGCTACAGCTTGGATCAAAATTGTTCTACCAGCTTGGGATAAGAGCCTGGCTCTCTAACCTTTTATCTTATTATGTACAATATCCACCAAATAATCAAAATCAGCTTTCTTACTATCAGTGAGTAAAATAGGTACCCCTAGGTACTTATCTTCAGTTGAAAATTCTCTCATGTTTCAGTATTTTATCAAAATTTTCTTGTGTTTAGCATGCACATTCCTACTAAATAGATACTAGATTTATCAAAATTTATCTTTTGGCTAGAGGCCAGACAATGCTCATGCAGAATATCTTTAAGAACACCTGCTTCAGTTAAAGAAGCTTTAGTGAAAAACAGTAAATCATCAACATATAGTAAATGAGCAATGGGAGAAACATACTTCCTAATTTTAATACCATGTATAGCATGATCATTTTCAGCTTTATTAATCATGCGCGAGAGAGCTTCAGAAATAAGAATAAAAAGATAAGGAGATAAAGAATCCCCTTTGAGAGAAGAACTGTTCCAAATGAGAGCCATTAAAGAGCACTTTAAAATAAACAAAAGATAAACATTGATTAATAAAAGTTCTCCATTTTTAATAGAAACCAAGCTTTTCAAAAATATTATTTAGAAAATATCACTCTACTCTATCATATAAGTCTTAGCCATATCAAGTTTTAAAGTTATCTAGCCTTCCTTCTTCTTATACATGTTCTTCATGTTGTGAAACACTTCACTAGCAAGGCCTATGTTATTCCCTATATTTCTACTCTTAACAAAAGCTCCTTGAAAAGGGGACACTATCTTATGAATATGACACTTTAATCTATTAGCTACAAGTTTTGAAATAATTTTATAAACAAAATTGCAAAGACTGATGGGTCTAAATTTTGAAACATGTTCAAGAGAGGAACTTTTAGGAATTAAAGAAACAAAAGTTTCATTGAACTTGGGGTTTAAGACACCATTATAGAAAACATCTTGGACACAATCAATAATCGCTGGTCCTACCATATCCCAAGTAGTTTGGAAGAAAACCCCTAGAAGCCATAGGTCCAGGGGCTTTAAGGGAGCCCATTTTTTTTACCACCAACCAGATATCATCACCAGAAGGAATTTTAACAAACATATCATTTTCAATATCAGTAATACATGGAATAAAAAGATAGTCTATATCAGCATTATTCACAGGCATATTAGATTTACATAAGTCTTGAAAGAAAGAGTTTATGTTCTTACCAATCATGTCCCTACCTTCTAGCCAGTTGTCATTATCATCCTTCAACTTATCGATACAACTTTTCCTTCTTCTATAGATAGTAAAAGTATGAAAAAACTTGGTATTCCTACCTTGTTCTTTCAGCCAAAGAGCCCCCGATTTTTGGGGCCAAAGGTCTTCTTCCTTATCAAGCCAGTCATTAAGTTGACTTTTAAGATCTCTAATCTCTTCACATATGACCTCAGATAGAGTATTTTTCATAAGCTCCTCAAGCCAATTTTGAATCTTTCTAATATTGGAAAAGACATTCCCAAAAACATATTTATTCCATTTTTAAAGTTTTATTCTAGTTTTTGTAAGTTTAGTTAAAACATTGCAGTCCAATTTATTATGATTAGCAGCATTCCATGATTCCTCAATAGTAGGAATACAAGAAGAATCTTTAAACCATATGTTAAAAAATCTAAATGGTCTATACACTTTACCACTGTTACCTTTCAAGTTGATGTTCAAAACTAAATGATCAGATGTAGCACAAACAACAAATTTCACAGAAACATGTGGAAACAATTCAAGCCAAGTTAGGGTAACCATAACTCTATCTAATTTTTCCATAATATGACCTTTAAATCTATGATTGTTAGACCAGGTAAATTTAGGCCTAGAGCAACCTAAATCATTCAAGCCAAAATCATTAATAAAGGCATTGAAATCAAGCATGCATTTAGTAACAATAAATCTACCACCAATTTTTTCATGCAAAGATGTTATGACATTGAAATCCTCCAGAAGAACCCAAGGCCCAGGGATTTTGGGTGCCAAATCCCTAAGCTCATTCTAGACTCTAAGTCTATTACTTGAAACAGGTTCACCATCCACTAAGGTAAAGCACCAAGAATGTAAATCAGGATAGCTTGTGATGTTACCTGTCACATGATTTTGTGTTTCTCCCAAGATATCCAGTTGCACTCCGTCCTTCCAAAAGATTGCTAAGCCACCACTAGCCCCAACAGCTGGTAAACAGAACTTGCCCTTATAATTAATATTATTACCTAATTTTTCTATCCTCTTCTCCTTTGCCTTAGTTCCCAAAAGACATATTATATCTGGTTGATGTTGCCGGATAAGGTCCTTTAGATTATGAACAACTGTGGATGTTCCTATTCCACGACAATTCCATGTTATCATTGAGAGAGAGTCAGCTGTTAGGGAACAACCACCGAAGTGTTCAAAATAAATATCTGGTTCGCCGACAAGTAACTACTCAAGTCATTGAAGACAGGTGATCAAATCAAATAAAGCTTTCAAGTCTCCATGTCCACAACCAACAATAAAACCTCATATATTTAGAGCCCAGCTCAAAAAGAGTCTGCTTAGGTAGAGATGCTTTTCCCTCAGGGCAGGGCTAGCATAAAAGGGAGCAGTGGACTCTGTCACTCCGATAGTCCTAAAGGGGAGTAGGCTCCGCGGTGTTCCGATTTTTTTAGACAAAATCAAAGAGCACCTAGTTTGGATTTCCGATTTTTCCTACAGGATTGAGGAATCAAATTTGTAATGGCATATAGAAGAGCATCAACCAAGACCAGAAATGTTTTTATCCTGACTGGAAGATGAGACTTGGTGGTGCTAGACCCCCGTTGGGAGAGAAGCTCAAGAGAGCTAGTGGTGGTGGTAGAGTTAGACATAGAGAGAGAGAGATCTTCGGTGATCAGATACGGTCGTGGTGTTGCGTTGCCGGATCACAAGGCAATGAGAGAAACTGTTGGGAGTTGATTAGAAAGCAGGGAGGACTTGGGGAGAGAGATGTAGAAGTGCCACTAGGGCGGTGGTGCTCCAATGAGCACCGAAGATGGTGATAGGACACCTTAAGGTGGAGCTCTAATGAGCGCCGAAATAGAGCACAACGGCTCTAATTTGGACCGTTGAGGTATGTGTAGTTGGAGACTAAAGTCACCTAAAAAATCGCCTATGACACCACGGGAGCAAAGTCAGCAAAGCCTATGACGTCACGGGACCAAAACCATATCTATCTAGACGCGATGATGAAATAAAAAAATCTACACGACATGACGATCACGTACTCCTGGTTTACTTGATTTGGGTGTATGTAGTCCACTTATGGACATTCCATAACAACATATGGGAAATGGAACACACATTATGGTAATTAGGTTGCATACTTGCATTTTTTTTAAGTATAACTAAGTTTTAAGAAAAATCAACATAAAATTTTCATCATGAAGTCTCAACTTTACCGAATTGAGATGACAGTAAAAAGACAATACATAAAATAAGAGCTTTTACTATCATTACAATTACTGGTTTACTACGGTATGGACACATACTATTTACTAACTCCATTTGCTTATTGATCAACTACCACTAATATGTGTAAATTCAACAATACTTTTAATTATATATATGCCTTTATTATTATTTTTTATTTGTTCGCACCATGCTGTTTAATCCGTTTATATGTTTAGATGAAGATGAAATCGTCGATTTTTTATTTTATCATCTTTTTTTCAAGAAAGTGTTAAAGATGAAACACTTTGTTTGTTTTTATGGTTGCACATTGCTTGCTGCAAAGTTCATAGATTATGTTATGGTATTAAATTTTTGTGCTAAATCCTACCATAATTGTCTTTTTAACGAGTAGTCCCAGATTATATATGTGATTTCTACCACACGGGAAACCATTGAAGATATCTATCCATAGAGAAAATGAAAAGATTGGCAGGGACCGGACCTTTCCCATTCTTATCAAAAAATTCAAACCAACCACAACTTCGACTTAATTAGAACAAAATATATTACCATATATTGTGATTGGGTAAACTTTGTTTGATTGATAATCTATATATTGATTTATATGCTCACTGTATATAGGGCTATATCGGATTGATGTGGACTGTTGTTCTTTTTTTTTTTGGGTTGTATTGATATATAGAATAATGATATTTTTATAAACGAATCTAGAAACTCATGTTTCAACATAAAGTGCGCGGCTTATTTCTAACTTTTGTTTGACCAAACCACACAACTACATGATACTATGATACCATATCCACTATGTTCATTAATTATCCATGTTGTATGGTTTTGAAGCTAGCTTATTTCTTGATTATTTGTTTTGTACTTAGTTAAAAATGTAAGGATTAAGAGTTGTCTTATGAATATGGTCTCATTGTTGTTCATGACTATGTTTTTATAAATGAGTCTTATAATATGACTTCGTATTGTTATGATTGATATACACTAGAACAAAATTCTCTAACAATTGACTCTTTTTCTTAAATATTAGGGGAACAATCATCATTTTCAGAGACAATTATTTTATTATATGATTTGGAGGTTATAAGATTTAGAGTGTTTGAAGTTAGAGTTGATCTTGAATATATTTGGGAGTATGCTGGTATCAAGTATCATGTTAGTCATGGAGGGAAACAAAATCTTTTGTGACCACAAACAAATGAGGGAAAGATGGAAACGAGGGCTTCCAAGTGAAAGCGAGAGAGAAAGCAAGAGAGTGTGGTATCAGAAAGAGAGCTAAAAGTGAAGAGAACATGGAAAAAAAATAAAGAAAGTGAAAAAGGGAGCTAAGAGGGTCGAAGGGAAATAAAATTGAGCAAGGAAAAGGATACTGAGGAAACAGAGAAGATAAAAAGTGTGTGAAAGATGTTTGAAAATAAAATAAAACTTTGTAAAGGTATGCGACTTGCCTTAATTATCTTGATAGTTAAGAATAACATAAAAAAAAAAAAAAAAAAGCAAAATTTTAAATGGTTGTTTGTTTCTCGAGTCTTCCTTTCTCATCCTGTTCTTTAGACATTTTGCACTGGACACATTTAGGTTCATTATTAGTCAGCAAAGTCAATCTTGGTTGGCTTCAACAGTTCTAGATGGGATGATATTGCAATTAGAAAAACATTTCAACCTTATTATCTTGGTTCTCCTATTCCAGTTGCTACTTTAGATCTGTACAATTGGATTTCTAGACATTTGTGGGTGCCTTGCGGTAATAGCCTAAAGAATTTAGCAGAACACTTACATACAAAGAAACCAGCTCATTGTAGTCTGGGTGATGTGAAGTCGACAATGGAAGTGTTTAAGAAATTTTGTGTGGAAATGAAGTTCCATAATATAGAGTTGGAGTTGTTAAGAAATCTTAAAATATTTGAAGGCACAAATTTTTTCAATTCACTATTTTTTGTGGAATCTTAAATAGCTTTCATAACATTTTTTTTTAACACATATAGTTGGACTAATAAAAAGAAAAATAAGCCTAAAGGTACATAACTTAATTTTGAATTAGTTTTTATCCCATTTTTATGATGTACATCATCTTTTTCCTTGATTACCAACTATAAGTTACGTACTATCTGTGAGTTTTGATGCTATAACATTTTGTTGTTTTGTATAACATGTTATTTGCACCATGATTTTGCAATTGAAGATTAAAGATGTGTAATCGGAATGAAAGGGTTTTTCTTATACTTGGTTGGAGTTTTTCATGCTGGTTGTCTACAACAAGGTAGTTCCTATTTGGTTATTTCTTTATCTTGTTAGGGATTTGTAGTAATCTTTTCTCGTCCACAATAATATTTTTATCTAAGAATAAATATGTGTCACAAATTATTAGATAATGACATACATCTTGATACGTACATTTTTTTTCAATGATGATCCCTTTTACTTCTATCTTTAAAGTGTTGTTGTATATATACATATGAGTATCCAATGAATTGTAAAATAGTCCAGGCCAAGCTTGAATCACTATGTGATAATATCAGCCCAATCCATTGTGATTCGAAGGAAAGTCGTCAAGTTTTCAGGCAATGTTGTTAAGATGTTCAACTGATTCAATTGATAAAGTAAATTAACATTTTCTCCACGCATGCTGCATCATTAGTTGTGCAGCCATGACTTTGAAACGATGATTGTTCTTTTCGAATTTTGGAGATGAGTTGATCGATCATAAAGATGAGTTGTTGGGAATGTGATTTACTAGAAATCAACTCACGTACGTGATGACGCCAAATGTAAATGCAAAATTGATTCTATAAAATAATAAACTAGATAGTACACCAAAACATTAGTTTGCTAAATAAGAAGTGTAGAAAATTAAAATTTGAGAAGACAATGATTCTACATGGTTCAACATACTTTGATCCTACATCTACAAAGAAAAGAAAATAAGATATTGTTGTATACCCCACAAAGATGAGTGGAAGTTTGTCTCCTGCATCGACAAGTGCCCTCATATGATGGGAGGATAAACATACACACTTAGAGCATTCCCAATGCAAGTCAATATTTTCCCCCTCTTATCACCTCCACGTATGCAGTATTTCCCCCTCTTATCACCATTTTGGTGAAAAGCAAGGTGAAGCTGCCCAATGCAAAGGTGAAAAATAATCTCGGACGGGATGTTGGATTCCGTTTGGAGGCTTTTTGATCAAGACGGAATGCAACATTCCGTCTAGTATTTTATAACGAAACGGAATGTAACATCCCGTCTGGGCTTTTATAATGAGACGGAATATAACATCCCATCTGGTGAGTCAAATATAACAGACGCGAAACAGCCCATTTTCACTTTCTTCCAGCACCTCCATTGCGATTTTCTTGCCGCCATTGCCATTTTTTTTTTTTTTTTTTTAATTTCTTCAATTCCTAATGACTTCTCCACCCCCCAATGATTCCCCACCAATCTCACCACATGAAGAGCGTAGTAGATGGTTTTGAAGTTATAAAATATATAAAAAAAAATGGCAAAAAGGATCGTCGTCAAGAACGCAAAATGTGGGCGAGGAGGATGAAATTGAACTTGGGTTTAATTTTCACCGTGTTGTGAAATCGAGGAACACCCATCATTAACGTCAACATCGGTCCAACACGTAGCAAATAGAATGGCGGAGTCTCAAGTAAGTTTTAGATTTTTTTTTATGTTAATTATTATTATTTATGTTAGTTTATATCAAGTTTGTTGTTGTGTAATTAGTTTGAATTTGTTGCATTGTGTTAAAAAAAATTGAGTTGAAATTATATCGTATTGAATAGTTTGTTGTATTGCGTGTAATATGAATGTAGAAAGTACACATATGGAAAGTGCGTTGTGCACTTTCAAATGATGTGTCATGGTGGCATTGTTTGAAATAAAAAACGGATCCTAATTTTGTCACGGTTACTAACATTATAGCCGCCACACCATTTGGGAATTTTTTAAATTAAAATTCGGGACAAAATGATCAAGCATTGTTGTTTAGGATAGTTGAGCGGTGGTGGAAATCTACCTACACATTCCATTTCCCATGGGGTGAGCTTGGGATTACCCCTCTTGATTTCACAATGCTCGCGGGTATCCCAATTGGTTATGGAGATGTCATTCCTTTTTATGAAAATTTGGAGGTTTTTACTACAGCAATGAGTTTTTTTGAAAGTTTTGATTTGGTAGAAGATGATGAGAAAGACGAGTTCTTGAGATTATCGGCTGAGCAGTTTAAGAGAGGAGCTATAAATATGAGTTGGTTTACTTCGAGATACTTGAATAGGCTAAAGGAGAAGCCGAAAGACTACCATATTGGTGATGAGTCGATCCAAGAATATGTATGTGTCTTCCTCTTCTACTTTATCGCTGCGGTATTATTCAGATACTCTATAGTTTTTTACATATCGGGTGGGGCCGCTGTCTCAAACGTAGAGAGGATGTGAGATTATAATTGGGGTCAATCCATCTTGGCGTACCTCTACTGCTGGCTAGACCTCGCAGTTGAAACGAAAGTCACTAAAGGCAATTTGTGCGGCTTTGTTTGGATTATATCGGTAAATCTTATTTATTAAGTTATTGTTTCATTTCATTTATTTATCTAGTTATTAATGTTGACATTTTCGTTATTATATATATATATAATTTTATCTATTGATTTAGTATTGCTGGTACGAACATTTTTCGTGTAATGCATCCTGTGTTGAAGAGGTTGGAAGAGAATGAGACTCATGACCTGATTCCACGTATTCAAGCATGGGGGCTTCATCTTAGGCAGAGGGGGTATGGGGATCTACCGCATAATATTTATAACACTCGTCAACAGATTGAGCTTTTAGGAGCTACCCGAATTGAGTGGCAATCCTAGGCCGAGTCCTTCATGCATATTTCAGACCCCTTATGCGGATATTCCAGATGTTCTAGAGAACACTGAGTACCGTAGGCTATCCTATATGTGTCATAGAGCAAGGTTTCTTTCTCAGTGGCGAGTGATACTTGTAGGGTCAGTAATTGCATGGTACCTTGGGGACAGATGTTGGCGTCAAGTATCTGGAGAGATTGTTATACCTTACCCACCACCCATAGATATGATAGCCTCTAATATTCTTCCTGTAACTCTTGCACACTATAGAGAAAACCCAAATGATTGGCCAGACGCAACAACTGGGTTACTTCCAAAGCATTGAGGTCTGACATTCATTTCCCAGAAAGGAGTGGAGTTGCCATAGTCACAGCCTAGGGTGTTTCATGATATTGAGATGCTGCAAAGAACTTCACAGATATTTGATGAGTCTAACCTTTGGCACTGGGGCATGATTAATTCTCAGGGGGAAGAGATGAGCATACTTATTCCACCAGCAAATGCCGCATTGGTCACAGATTTGTCAGAACAGTTTGAGCAGTTAGCCATGGTTAGTATGATTTAAATTTATTCATGATTTGTTATTATTATTCACTACATGTAACATGCATTTGTTTTGTTAAACAGGAGGAAGTAAGGTCGGAGCTTCTTAACTACAGCTCTCTCAGTTATGCCATGCATGCTTCGTTCATGGAGTCCTCTCGTTAAAGTTTTGAGTACTTACAACAAGAGCGAAATCGAACTTTGCAGATTCAGAGACGTGTGCAAGAGTTGGAGAATGCTAGAAGTGCCACACTTCAGCCAGAGAAGTGACAACGACGTAGGGGGGAGAGCTCTTCGACCGAGCCTTCTCGTAGGGGGAGGAGGTCTCAGTAGATATTTTCTTCTAGTTTGTAATAAGTGTGTGCCATTACTTGTAATATGGTGATTGGGATTGTCGTTTGTAACGACTTCTTTATTAGCAGGTTTATATTGATGAGTTTTAGATATGAATATATCAATAAAACAAAGGAGGTTATGGCAAAAAAAATTCAGGAATTATAAGTTAGTTTTTTTACAGAGTTTTTGTGTTAGACTTGGGTGTTTTTCAGGATTGTTGTTTGTCTTATTTATTATTTCCAAAGTATATTAGCAGATTTTGGATATGAATATGTCAATAAAACAAATGAGGTTATGGAAAAAAAAATTCAAAAATTATAAGTTAGTAGGTTTCCAAAGTATATTGTATAATTTTTTCAGGAATTATAAGTTGGATTTCACTAATTTTTCAGGCTTGGTTCTGACAGAAATTATTTTAGGAATTATAAATTGTATTTTCACTCATTTCCTATGTCTTGGTTCTGACAGGATTTTTTTTAGGAATTTCACTCATTTTTTCAGGTTTGGTTCTGACAGGTTTTGACAGGAATACTGTATGATGTAGACCGAGATGGAATGTAACATCCCATCTGGCAATTTAAATCGAGACAAAATGTAACATCTCGTCTGGTTAATAGGTTTCTTGATTCCATACATTGGAATTATTGATGGTGGACCATACATACACATTATTGAGGGTACGTGTGTAATCACAATGATACATTTGGATAGAATGTGAATGTGTTGTCACTTGAAAAGTGAACAAAAATTTGATAAGATGTGTTGTCAATTGGAGAGTGGACCAAAATCTAACTATCACATGTGACCTTATCACATATAACCTTACCTTTCATATTTCGTTTTACTCTTCTTTCTTTTAGATGAAACAAACAAATAGCCATCTTCTTCCCCACAACCAAGTTAAAAATTGAAAAAATGTCTAGAAAAGATAGAATTGCATTCAACTAAAGTATATGGGGAGGATCTAGTAGTAATAGTTCATCTTCTGGTTTTACCGGGTCATCTTATGGTACTTCCGCTGAAGATGACTACATGGAAAAAATAAGAGATGAGCATAATGATATGATGAGGTGAAGGAGGAGGAGGAGGTTGCAGTTATTATCCACTGCTGGGGCATTAATGACCCAAGCAGCCATTGAAGATGTGGATACAGACAAACGCAATGGATCTGTGATAGGCATAACATATACGTTTAGAGATGGTGGTGATTTACATAAACAACAGATACTAAGGGATTACTTCACAACACCTTGTAGGTGGCCTCCTCATAAGTTTAGGCGAAGGTACATGATGAGTCGAGAGCTTTTTACGTATATGTTGAAAACTGTTGCAGCATTCGACGACTACTTCCAAGACAAGGTTGATGGATTGGGTCGGCAAGCAACTTCTGGGTTGCAAAAGGGATTAGATGTAGTTGAACAATTAGCAACTGCTTGTTCGTCTGATTCAACAGATCAGTATTTTCAAATTGGAGATTCCACAGCAGCTGTATCTATGAAGCGTTAGTGCAAGGCAATAATCACGGCATTTGAGGAAGAGTACTTGAGATTACCAACTGATGCAGACACGGCAAGGATATTAGCTGAAAATGCGGCAAGGGGTTTCCGAGGAATGTTTGGATCAATCGACTGTATACATTGGGTGTGGAAGAATTGTCCAACTGGATCGGCTGGACAACATGTAGGGTACAAGAAGGAACTAACTTTGGTACTTGAAGCCGTTGCAGACAAACACTATTGGATCTGGCATTGCTTCTTTGGCTTACCAGGTTCGCATAATGACATTAACGTGCTTCATCATTCTCATGTTTTTGAATCATTAGAGCAATGTGAGACTCCTGATGTTACTTTTAATGTGAATGGTAATGTCTACGATATGGGATATTATCTTGCTGATGGTATTTACCCAAAATGGGATTTGTTCAATCTATTCGTTATCCAAGAAATAAGCATGAAAAGATCTTTAGTTAACGTCAAGAAGCTGCAAGAAAAGATATTGAAAGGACGTTTGGAGTTTTGCTGGCAAGATGACATATTGTTAAGGCTTCTGCGCGTTGTCATAGTATTGTTGTTCTTGGAGACATAATGAAGGCATGCATTATAATGCATAATATGATTGTTGAGAATGAACGTGCAAGTGGAGTGTTGAGTTGGAAAGGTCAGAGGAAATAAACAATACATATGTTTTTTCAGAAAGATGATGGTTATCATTTTGTCTATCAGATGATTCAAGTAAGAAATAAAATCATAAATGAAGTTACACATACTAATCTTCAAAAGAACTTAGTTGAGCATATTTTTAATTGGACTGGTATTGAAGAAACAACAATACCAATTTATGATCCAAATTGGTCGGATCCAGAGGAAGGAGAAGGAGGGGAAAATTAAAATGGAAATGAAAGTGTATTTCCTATGTATTTCCTAATGTGAACTATGAAGTTCCAAAGTATTTCCTATATATTTCCTAATGTGAACTATGAAGTTTTAAAATATTTCCTATATAATTCCAAAAGTGAGCTATGAAGTTCTTATGTGTTTAATGAGCTGTGTTTTAATGAACTATATTACAATGCATTTTAATTTTATTGGTAACTGTATTTCTATGAAAATAATTATATTAGAAAGAACATACATAGTGCATTAATTAAAAAAAAAAACAGTGAAATTAAAATACATAGTTCAATAATTAAAAATACATTGAAATTAAAATGCATAGTGCATTAATTAAAAAGACAGTGAAATTAAAATACATAGTGCATTAATTAAAAAGACAATGAAATTAAAATACATAGTGCATTAATTAAAAAGACAATGAAATTAAAATACATAGTGCATTAATTAAAATAAAATACTATATATTACATAAGCTTAGTTAGAGTTAGAACCACCTCTAGCCCTTGTCCATTCAGTACGTATTTCAGCTTGTTGTTGCTCGATTATAAAAGCGGTATCAGGATGGAGGACACTTGTATCGGTCGCTAAAATCTTAGCTTCATATTGCATCTTTTGAAGCCGATTTTTTTCCAATTGAACCCGATTTTTTTCCATTTGAATCTGGTTTTTTCTTCTCTTGTCATTACAGTTCTTTGACCATATGCAAGCTCCCTTTCCCTAAGTTCTAATCACTTTTGTGTTTCATTTGCATCCTTTACAAATGTATCATCCAAACATGTAAAATAATCCTCCAACATACCAACTGATTTTTCTTGATTCCTCTTGGACTTGGTTTTCTTCGATCCAAGAGGACGTTCTATTTCTTGGTGAGAACCCTCCAATTCAACTCCACCAACACTTGATGAATTAGAAGTTGAATCTTTACCATCACTTTTGCGACATTTTTCCTTTGTGGGGCGGCTTGACCGTGTCTCAAAAACGTTACTCCACTTTGGATTATCCTTGAGTATAACATAACAATAATCAAGTGAAAAAGACGATATTTCTTGTTGTTGGTACGTCATCCTTGCCTCGGACAACTAAAAAATAAAATGGTGGTAATTAGACTAATATAATCACTAAGACTAAGATAATTAGACTAAGACTAAGATAATCAATAATTGACAAATTGACGAAGTTGTAATTACCCGACTTTGTATTGTTGTACCACTTGTATGTCGAGCCTCCACCGCATTCACAATTACAACAAATTTGTTCATCATTTTCGAAATATATTTATATTTACCACTAATTGAATCGGAAGACCTATCCGACCCACATGTTTGATTGAACTCGTTTGTTATATGATTCCAAAATCATTTTGCATTTTGGAAAGCATCAACAATAGAGTCTTCATTAATTTTTATCCAAGCAAGACGGAGCTTGATCTTCGGACATGCTAAAGTGAGTATTTGTTTTTGCATGAGTGTTACCACTTGCTTGAGTTGCTTGAGATGCTTGAGATGCCATTTGATATATATATATTTTTGAAGAATTGATTTTGAAGAAGAAGAAATATGATTGTTGGAAGTGTGAGTTGTAATGGAATAAATGTTGTATATATACAAATTTTTTAATTTTTGACTGTTTTTGACCGTTCTGACTTTCTGACCGTTGGTGAACTAGCCGTTAGGACTCCGGACGGGATGTTCGATTCCGTCTGAAAAAAAAGAAATATAGCGAGACGGGACGTTGGATTCCGTCTGTTGAGTTTTGTAATTCAACATCCCGTCCGAAGTTCACAAGTCAGCCACTATCTCAGTTGAAGGTACCTTGGTAATGACTTGGGAAAATAGTCACTCTCGTTTTCACCTCTGCATTGAGTACTGGATTTGAACAAAAAAGAGGTGAAAATTTTCACATTCCATTCTTTTTCACCTGCATTGGGAATGCTCTTACATTCTTTAGGATCTCTACACTATAATATAGTTTCAGCATAATATATTTTACATTAATTTATCAGAAATTGGAAAAGAAAAATGAAAATAGTGAAAATACCATTATCTCGCAGCATCAGAGAAAACAGAAAAAGAAAAGAAAAAAGAACGAAAGCCTGTGGTGAAGGGAACCCAAACAAGTACTAGATCTCGACTTGTATTTTCTCTCTCATCCCAACGAACGTGGGCATTAACATTAACATAGAACTTCTGGTCTTAATAAGTAAGTAAGTTAAAGTACAAAAAACTGTCCCAACAAAAAACACTTATTAGGGTTTCTTCCACTGGATCACGATTCTCTCTCTCTACCGATCTATTATTTTCTCTCTTCACTCAATTTAGATCCACTCCCCCTCTTTTTTTTTTTAATTTTTTTTTAATCTTTATCACGTGATTAGCATGTGAGCACCTTCTGTCTTCAACATTTTATTTGAGATCATTAAATTCCACGAACACAACTCAACTCAACTCAACTGATCCTCGAGTTTAAACTCCCTTAATTGTGGTGGCGTGTGTTTTACGTTTAGTTAGTTAGTTGGTTAGTTAGTTAGTTAGTTGAATTAAGTGGCAATGAGACATTAGTATTGTATTTGGCTAACATTTTAAGAGTGAGTGTTTTTTTGGGTGAGCAAATGATGCCGCCGTCTCCGGCATTCAGGGAGAATAATAGAAAAGAGAATCATAGGCGGGGACGTAGTCTTGAAAGTGGACTACTCATTAGAGACAAAGATGATGATCTTACTTTGTTTAACGAGATGCAAACTAGAGAACGGGACAATTTTTTGCTTCATTCCACGGATGATCTTGATGACGCGTTATGTAAGTATACCCAACTTATTATGTCCTTAATTTTTGGAATTGGTGATTTTTCTTATTTGAATTATATGTTTTGCAGCAACGAAATTGAGATACTTTTCAGATTTTAAGCTTGGGATTTCTATTCCGGTTAGAGGAGAGAGCAGTGAACTACTTAATGTGGACGGTGATAAGAATGATTATGACTGGTGGGTACCAATTCTACACTTATGGTATCTTACATTTAATATCTAAATTGTTGTTGACTATTTATTGTTATGCTTAGTGTAATTGCGGTGTAAAGATACTGTTGTAGTTTATGGATATTTATGTTTAGCCTTGTTGTATTTATACTAAAAATACCCGGGCCTCCGGTTTAAATATTTAGAGTAGGAAGAAAATGAGATACACAAAATTTTCGTCTCATGTAATGTAAGTTTAATTATGAAGTGGTCAAAGATTTAATCCTCAAATATAATTCTTATTTCATTTCTTGTACTATCAAAGTGTATTCACAGCCTATTCCTGTACGAGAAGAATCAGATATAAGTACAGGTGTCAATTAACTGTGAAATTAAGATATTTGTCTGTTATCAGGTTGCTTTTGGTCACAGCCCTTTTTTTTTGTCCCAATCAATTAAAGATATGTATTTATCAATTAAGGAAGGTTTCACCCGATTGTGATGTCCCTACCATAGCAAGATGCTAAGACCATCTCCAACCGTTTCCCTCACAATACCCTGCATCTGCATTATCTAGTAAGCAGTGGGTATTAATGGCGGGATGCAATGTCAACCTCCATCAGAGGAATGCATGGGATGCCAGTTGCAATTGTGTCCTAGACCCTACTTCTTACTTTGTTGCTACATTATGGGGCTTTACATATCTGGACGCCAATAAGGATGGCATCTGAACTGTGTGGGGTTCCCGTTGGGGTGGCTCCTGAGACCACTGCATATCTGCAAACTTCACCGTATGAGAAATATGGCATGTGTTTTGCAGATGTGGGAATGCGTTTGTTGGGCATGGTAGGAGGTGAATTTCACTATATTCTTTTGTAATAAGGACGGTTGGAGTTGGTCTAAGCGACTTAAGCATATACCTATCACTTAAATTTTCAATCTCGCACCCCCACCCAATTGTTGCACTCAAACACAACCTTGTACATCCGAACAGCAAACCTATATTGATTAAATTGTATGATGTCGGTATACATATTTTCAAAAAACAATTCCCACCAGAGTCAAATCAGTTTGGCTGTGGTCTTAATCTTCGTTTCCATCTCCATCTTCATTTAGAGATTCCCTATCATCATTTCTGTCTCTAGATAATCATAAGCAAAGACTAGAGGAACTTATAGGAACAATCCTGTTGTAGTTCGACCACTCTATTATATACTGTTTGTACATCAATGGTAGATGAATATATTGGCATCTGAGTAACCTTGACTCAGATGCGTGTCTTGGTGTCTGACACAGCATCCCGAAGCACTTTGAACAGGGGGACACAACTATGTTAATACTTGGTGTTTAGACGAGCTGAGCCCAACTCCTATTATCTACTTTAAATGCGGTATCTGTACCAAATTAATTCAAATTACGGAGTCAAATTGATGATACCTACATAATGTTGGAATATAGCTGATTAATTATAAATATGAATAAGATGCATATTTATAAAAAAAAAGTATTAATGTTTTTTACGTTGGGTTTTATCACCTTAATTAACTGTTTGTGATACTAATACGAGGGTATATGCTATTGGACTGAAGGTTATTGACTCCTCCAGACACCCCACTTTTTGCTTCATTGGATGATGAGTTTCCATCGATAAATCTTTCCCACAGGGGAAGGCCTCGAAGTCAGCCCATTCCTATCACAAGATCAACCACTGTAAGTCATAGACCGGCACTTCTTTGTTTCTTATTTTACGTGCTGTTGATCAACATGGTTCTCAACAGTTTATCTTAAATTAAAAAAAAACGATTGAGAGATGTCTTTGATGGCAAATGATTTTTGTTAACTGCTTATTCTTCTTCAGTTTAGTATCAATCGTTTACTTTATTTTTGCCTTGACTTTTTCTTTTAATGTATTGCAGACAACGAAAAGTAACAGGACCAGTAGGACTAGTGCAAGCCCTCATAGACTAAGCCCATCCCCTCGATCTGGCAGTAGTACATTCCAATCAAGAGGAAGGACACTATCAGCTCCTCACTCCAGTTCAACTCCTATCTTACGACCCAGCACACCATCGCGTAGTCCATCTAGATCTACTACACCAAATAAACCCTCAACGCCTGCTCTGAGGTCTTCTACACCCACCCCCCGTAGGATGAGCACAGGGTCTAGCATCACTGTGGCTTCTTCAGGAAGAACAGGAACATCCCCTGTAAAACCAAGTAGGGGAAATTCAGCTTCACCAAAATTGCATGCCTGGCAATCAAATATGCCAGGTTTTTCTTCAGAGGCACCTCCAAACCTTCGTACTTCTTTGGCAGATCGTCCAGCATCATATGTAAGGGGATCCTCACCGGCGTCCAGGAATGGGAGGGGTTTGTCACCAGCATCCAGCAATGGTAGAGGGTTGTCACCAGTATCCAGTAGTGCGAGGGGTTTATCACCGGCATCCAGAAATGGGAAGGACTCATCCTCTAAAAGGCAGTCAATGTCACCCACTGCATCTAGAAGTGCCAGTTCGTCATGTAGTCATGATCGGGACCAATTTAGCTCCCAGAGTAAAGGGTCTGTGGCATCATCTGGCGATGATGATATTGATTCTTTGCAGTCATTCAGTGTGAGTGTTTCAGACCACTCAGCTGTAAAAAAAGTTGGAACGTATCCAAGTAGCAGACCACAGACATTCTCCAAGAAGCAGCCCAGAGTACTGTCAAGTTCTGCTCCAAAAAGATCCTTTGATTCTGCATTACGACAAATGGTATGCACTTGTTCTCTTGCTGTGACTCGTATTGAAATGATTGTGCAATTTAGATAAATTGGTCAGGTGTTTAGCACTAGAACCTGATTGTCTAATTCAGAAATTTAGATAAATTGGTCAGTTTGCACGATCTCTGTTTGGATGACTTGTATTAAATCCTGGATGCTCTAAACTCACTTTATACACCTCTTTCCAAGCTAGCAGTAGAATTTATGGAGGCTCAGAGGGTATCAGTTAGTATCAGTGATTACAAACTGATGATGGCAAATATTGGCACTAGACCGTGTCTCACTTTTTCTGTTCACTTGTTTTGGTTTCTAATGGGTTAATATCGTCAAAAAGCAGCACGTGGGAAAAAGAGAGAAGATATATTATAATCAATGTGTCTTTAACAGTCTATTTTTGTTTCCAATCTAATTATCTTTTTCGAAGTTTTGCTTAATCTGTACATAATTTTAGTCATCACGATAATGGGGCAGGATAACTAGCCATCCCAAGTAGATACTAGACACCCCGACTCAAAGGTGAACTTACACAAGGAGCTAAGGGCTCATCTTTGGTGGATATGTTCTCCCCATTGTGGAGATCATATCCACCAAAATCAGCTCATTTGAGTATGTCTAACCTAATAAAAAGTGTTGTAAAACTGAAAAGTTATGGACCTTCAGATAAATCATTAAATTTGACCACAACTTTTGACACGGTTACACATAATCAAATGAGCTTATTTTTTATCCATATAATCTTGTGTAAGCCACTTTTGAGTTGGGGTGTCTACTTGGGAATTGGGATGGCTAGGTATCCTGCCCCCACGGTATAAACGGAATAAACTCAATAAAGCGTGACAATAGAACTCAATCATATACCTATCGCTTAATATAGATACAAAATTCTACATGAATTTCATCCTGAATGGTGACAGGTTGACATGAATGGTATTCTGCCTTTGTCAATGTAGGATCGAAGGAGTCCTCAAAATATGTTCAGACCGCTTTTGTCGAGTGTCCCAAGCACTACGTTCTATGCTGGAAAAGGAAGCTCTTCTCATCGTCCTTTGGTCTCTAGAAACTCCTCGGTCACAACAAGCAGTAATGCAAGTTCTGAACAAGGTGCAAGTTTTGCACCTGATACTGAGGGTAGTGATCATGACCAAGAGCACAGAGAAACAGAATGGGGGAAGGCACCTTATCCTGATTCTCAAGATGAGGTATTTATCTTTGATAAGGTGGATGATGAAACTGTTGGGAATGTACATGATGAGAAGCTTGACGTAGCTCCTGGTGAGTCCGAAAGTGCTAAAAGTGAAGTCAAGACAGGTGAATTCAGAAACTTCAGCCAAGACATTGCTTCTGTGGCTGTTATTTCTGAATCTGCTTCTGCCCAGGATGAGCTGTTAGAAGCTGGTGCTCAGGAAAACACAATGACCTGTTTAAAATGTGGCAGGAAGTTCAAAGTCATCGAGCCCATAGAAGAAGAGTACAGCGATATTTGCCCATTATGCATTGAGAAAGGTGGATGCTTTAATCTCTCCACTACCGAGACCTCAGTAGTCCTTCAGGGCCCCACAGTGCACTCTGAGTTAACTGTGAAAGAAACTGAATCTTTTGACGAATTCAATCCTGAGAAGTCAGTGCCTGAGCTGCCAGAATTTACTAGTAAAACTGAAGCCATGCTTTTCCGGGATGAAACAAATGATGGGAAAGGTAAGAGTTGCTTGTCTGACAGTTCCATAGAGAAGTCTATGGAGGAAGGGGAAAAGTATTTTGTCGATCAGCAGCTTTTGAGCCAAATGGAAGTTGGTTCAAATCAGTCTACAAGTGACTCTGTAGATCAGCAATTGCAGCATTTAAATGCCTATCCTAGCTCGAAGGTTGATGTTTCTCAAGGTGTGGGTATTTCTCTACTGCTAAAGAAGTCAAGTAGTAGCAAGTGGCCTGTTGTTCAAGGACGGACATTTACTGCAAGCAGTACACCTTTGGATGAGCTCTCTTATGCCAGAGACAGCTTAAATAGTATTAGGAGCTCTATAGGCCATGGAAGTGCTTCAACGTCATCATCTGTTGATCTAAGCTCGTCTAGACAAACAGATGGCCGTGTTCAACGACAATACAGCTTGCGGAAAGCTGAAGTTGAGAGTTCCAGGCACGCAACAAACATAAAATCTCTAAGTTGTGGATCATCGTTCTCTGGGATTTCAAATCACACGCATCATGGTATGGGATTTGATATGAGCACAAGTGAAGAAAACTTTGATGTTTCTGCTGGAAAGATGGAATTCGAGGCCTTAGAAGAAACAATAGCAGATCAAGAAAAGGTTAGAGATGCAGAATCAGACTCTTTTATGAGGGCAGTCATTCCTGAAGAAGATAAATTTGATCGTACTGAGAGTTCTGGAATGATGGATGCTTCTGGTTTGGATGTTTTAAGCCGAACCCCAAGCATTCAGTTAGCCACATCTTTAAGTGAGGATGACTGTATTTCATCTAGTAATGCTGAGGAGTTTGCCAATAAAGCTAGTCTCTCCGAAATGGAAATATCATCTATAAATCAAGAAACTTTTTCTATAGAGGGAAACACTGTGTTAAACGATGGCATCTCTGGAGTTGAACTCGTCGAAGATTATACCCATGACTCCTCGGTTATGGTATCAGGGAACGTAAGAATGGATCCAGAGTGTACCCCTGGTTCACAAAATGAGTCTCTAAGTTCAAAGATCATTGTGGATGAACTTCAAGAGCTTTCTGTTTCTACGAGTCCAGAGAACGACGTACTGGCCTCAGAATCTTGCATCAAAGCGCTTGCTGATGACATACTCGGTATGTGTTCTCCTGCGTAGTAATTTTTCACTGATCTATAGATAGCGTTACTTTAGTTGTTTCTCCATCACTTTCAAACAAACTACATATGCTAGGATCAGCTGCACATGGGAATGTTTCCCAGGGAAACCACTTTTTAATAGACATGCGATTTGAGCATGCAAGGAAATTTCCTCCACTCTCAAAATGCAGGGAGGGCATGAGGAAACTTTTATCAGCTTTACAAATTCTTAAAGCTCTTGAAGGTGGGGAAATGTTTCCTTGTATGTCTCTATCTCATGAAGTTTTCTACTAAAAGGTGTGGTTCTCGGGTAAAAGTAAAATTCCCATGTGCAATCAAATACACCCTTAGACTAGATCCTGTTCAGATATGATGTTACCATTCTTTTAATTAGTTGAAACAGTTATATTTTGAAAAGTTAACACTTACAGATGTGGGACATTTTATTCGGAACAATCTCATCTAGCCTAGTTTTCACTCTAACGTTGGAGGCACCAAAATGTGATGGGAGGCCAGTTGCTTTTAACTTTAGTTTATCTTGTAGTTGGTATACCGTATTTTCTCCAATTCTTGTTGTTGATTAGTTTAGGTATAAGTTAGTTATTGTTTAGCCTAATTTGATAATTTGGTGTCTGGTACACTGACAGTGTACTTTCTCCAGGCTAATACTTACTGCCAGACATTTATTTTAATGGTGTTTTCATATACCTGTCCATTAAGTACACAACTTTACTACTGAAAGGTAGTATTTCTGCTTCAACCGCAGTCAATGGGGTAGGAGAAGTCAGCCAACTGAAAGGGGGTATTTCTGCTTTTTTGAATCGAGATGCTTTCTGGTTCAAAGACTCATGGGGAGGCTAAAGTCTATGGGGTAGGAGAACTGGATAAGTTGGGGGGATATTGGTAATGTTATGGGGTTTGAAGTGGAAAATTTTATGTCGATTTACTGGGGTAGGGGGCAAAAAGCACGTCAAATGATATATTGGATAAGGTGCTTGAGAAGGTGGAGTTAGTAAGGTTGAGTGTCCTTAATGCCTTTTTTACCAATTTCCCAACTATTTTATTACCTCTTTACAATTAATGATAGAGTGATTGACCAACTAAGAATGGTGTTTATAAGGTTTGTGTGGGGCAGTAGTGAGGATAAGAGGAAGGTTCATTGGGTTGGATGGAAGAGGCTTTGTCATAGTAAGGAAGAAGGGGGTCTTGGGTGTAAGTGTTTATTTGCCATGGGGGAAGCATTGCGAGCAAAATGATTGTGGAGATATGGAGAGGAATAAAATCATCTTTGGAGGAGGGTAATAGCGGATAAAAATGGGAAAATGTATATTGAGATAAATATGGGAAAGGGGGTAGTGGATGGAAACCGAATCAACCTCAGGGGTGTTATGGTATTACAGTATGGAGGAGCATCATGAATGGGTGGGAATTTTTAAAGGGTTTATTCTACTTCTGGCAGAGAATAGTTCCATAGCACAAATGGCTTGGAGAGAGACCACTTTGTGAGCATTATGCTATTATCAATGATCTTATGGAAAACAAAATTGCTAAGGTAGGAGATTATGCTAGAAGAGGCGTGAATGGGATGGAATGGGACCTTGAGTAGGAGTCTAAACGATTGGGAGGATGGGTTCTTGCCAAGAATCATTCGAGAAGAGTGTTGAAACCACAAGGTTATAACAGATTTTCTGATGCCCAAAACACCCCTCATGTGTCTATCATGTGTTTCGTGACAACGAAAGATTGTGGAGGCAATTTTATTGGCGCCAAACTCATTTATTCAGTTAGGATTAAGCAAAAGAAGAGAGCTCATCATCTTCAGTTGGAGAACTCATCGTCTTCGTTATCAAAGTATGTTTCTTTGCTAGGTTATGGCTGTGTGTTTCCTCAGAGTTAGACACCTGGCAGTGGACCCGTATACACCAATATTCATAAATTTAGTATTTGGCCCTTCCTGTAATTCATTTTTTTTTGGTTTTGGGCCCCTTACTATAACTTTAGTTGGAAATTTTGATTCTTCCAAAGTAGTCATTGTCTATGACTCTATGGGTAGCAGTTTCAAACTTCAACGAAGATGCTAGTATGACATTTCGACGAATATGAAGAGGAATTAGCCATTGAAGATGAGTGATGAGATGGGGTTTTGAGGCGGTTGAAGTTGATACCCAACAGCTTAGCCATAGGATGCCCAACAGCTCTATTACAAGATGGATGCACGTGTCCATCTCATTACTTAACTATCTTGAACCAGTTTGAGCAAAACACGTGAAGGGTATTTTGGGCATCAGAAGAAACTAATTGTCAAAACTCAATTCAATTAGTGATCAACAAAGTCAACTGACAGTCATGGGGACAAAATCTAAACAGCAATCTTAGGAGGGCCAAAGCCTACTTACCACATTTTTAGAAGGGCCAAAATCTAAAAACCCAATCTATAATTATTTTTGTCTACGGGATCACTGGAGTGTCCTTTTTGTATTTTTGATTAATGTTTGTAGAAGCTGCACATCTAGGTCATTGATGTGCTGACTGCTGGGTAATGTGGGATTATTTTGTTGACAGATAAAAACGTATATGATCTATGTCGCAAATATCATATGTTTCTACTTTTCTAGTTACAACTCACCACTCCTACATTCATGGAGTGAATTGGTCTCCAATAGTTGAACATGTTTACCTTTGGTTTTCATCTCTTCACAAGAGGGGGACTCCTGCTTCTTAACATAGATATCTATACTGGCTTAGGATCTCCATATACTTTAGTAATGGCTCAGGCCTCAGGAAAACCTATAAGCCAATTCATACAATCTCAATGTGACCTCTAAATCATCATATATTAACACTTTCTTTGTTCTTTACAGAGGAATCAACTGTAACTATTGAGGGACATGGAAGACACAAGTCCAGAAGCCTAACCTTGGAAGAAGCTACTGATACCATCCTCTTCTGCAGCTCTATCATTCAAAATCTAGCTTACCAGGCTGCAACCATTGGGATGGAAAAGGAACCACTGGTTCCCTTGGAGGGGTCCCGACCAACAGTTACTGTCTTGGGGAAATCCAGTCCGGACAGGAAGGATCCACGTGGTAGGAACAGTAATAAACGCACTCCAAAATCAAATAAGTCTAGACCGAAGCAAGTGGAAACAGAGGTAAGAACTGCCTCTCCAAAGACCGAAATAAAAGACCATGCATCTATTGAGCATGGTTTGGAGCTTCCAAAACGTGTCGACAGTGCAAAGCCTCTTAAGCCCGAAGCCAAATGCAATTGCACGGTGATGTAAAAATTATGTATCAATCTACAGGTTGTTCATTATCTTATCTCTACATGACTTGCTTGCTGCATCCGGGTTTGCCGAGTGTTTGTATTTAAGATCTTTCACATTTTGTGGGCATGTCATAGATAGCCCTAATAGTTTGTGCTTGTCCCAATTTATTTGTAAGAGCAAACAAGTTGTGTAAGTTACATAATCATGTAAAGTGTTATTATTCTTTTGGTAATCTCACCATAGAATTCAGAGGTTTTTGCTATCACGCAGTATTTTTTCAGTTCTTCCTGTTCCCAGTCAGTCCTACACAACTTGAAGGTGTATATTGAGAGAGCCAGTATCCAGTGATTTTTGTTGTACATTATTTTCTTTCTTTTAATTTTTAGCTTCTGTCTGGTTTTGGAATGTAGGATCTGGATTTTGGACAAGGGCTGTTGCAATTTAATTTGTGATTCTTTTGGTGTTGAGTATTTTGATCATTATACGCTCGTTTATCAAATCTTTATACTAAATATTCTAAATGAAGCAAATGGGTAATCAGATCATCAGAAATAAGAGGAGATAAAATTGGCTTATTTATAGTCCCGGGATGAGCAGATCGAAACTGAGGAATCTTGAAGGAATATACGATTTCTAGTTTAAAAAAGTTTGAACAAGACTTGAGAGCTGGAGAGAGACAAGAGAAATGAGCGGGTATATTCAAGCACAGCGGGGAATATTGTTGTAGATCGGATCATACGTAATACTATATTTATTATATAATAATAACAAACAGAAAAAACAGAACTAGTCTCCCGCTCACGTTCTTCAGAGAGAGAGAGAGAGATGGACGGTCAGGATGTTTCTTCTTCTTCTTCGTCGAATTATTCAATATTGACAAACTATCCTCTCATCTCTGCTCTTGTTGCATTTACTCTCGCTCAATCCGCTAAACTCATCACCACTTGGTATTTTTAAGTCTCATTCTCACTTTCTTATTCTTGATATCATCATTTCAATAGGCTTCGACAGAACATGTGCTACGAATAAATGGGATGAAATCTCGTGCTAATTTGCTAGATATTTTCTACCTTAGAAGGCTTTAGCCTTTTTGGAACAAGGCAAAGTAAGGTTGTCTCATAGAGAGCAGTCTTGACGGTCTTCTCCAAAACAGGGACAGTTATTCTAGAAGAAATAAGAAATAAGGATTATGAAAGTAAGCGTTGCATCGATCATTCAACCAATCACAGTCAGTCCTCTGATTTGTTTTTTGTTTTTCTAGATCTTGATTCGCTATCCCCTCTTTCTTGGTGAAGGTGGGGAATGCATCCAAATACTGTATTAAGGTTATTTGACTATCCATAGTATATCAGTTTATAAAAAGTACGGATAGTCAATCAAGTTACCGTATAAATTAGGGATTTGTACTATTTTTCAGATTATTTAGCTTCTTACTATATTTAAGGTGTTTTCAATTCCAAATTTATGCTTCTGCTTAAGTTAGCTGTTTGCAAATAGTTTTGGTTTCTTGTTTAGCAAGCATATGAAGGTCATAAATGATTTGAGAAAAAGGTTTTTTTTTTTTTTTTTTTTTTTTTGAAGAGGTAAGGATATCTTGGACCTTTTTTCCAAGTTAATATTCTTGTGCATTTTTGGGTATTAGTTTTTTTGTTCTGGTGTTTTTTAGCATGCAAGTAGGGTTTTTCAGTTTATTTTGTTTCTCCTAAGAGTTATAAAATTTGATAGATTCGCAGGTATACCGAAAACCGTTGGGATGTTAAACAACTTGTTGGATCTGGTGGGATGCCATCATCTCATTCTGCCACTGTTACCGCTCTCGCCTTCGCCATTGGACTTCGAGATGGTTTTGGAGGATCACTGTTTGCTACTGCTATGATCTTAGCATGTGTCGTAAGCTCCTTTTTATCTACAACGATAATGTCATGAATTGTTTTCTTAGATGTTTGTCTCCTCTTTGATTTCTCCTCTTCATGTTTTTCTATCGAAGTATACCAACTGAAACAATAAATTTAACTTGGTTTGTTAACTTACTATTGTTGATATCTCTTCTTCCGAATTCCTCTGGTTCGACTGATTGTTGAAGCATATACTATTTAGATCCTTGAATTTCTCTTGTTCTGGCAGCACTGGCCAGTGTAACCTGAAGATATCACAATTTACTCCATTGTCAGGCATTAAACTTTAGGAGCATCCAAACTAAAACCAATGAATGCGAGTGGAAATGCTCAATAACCTTTATCCCATGCTGCTGCAAGGCTCTAAACATCCCATATGGGACCATAGTACAAAATATCCCGATATATCGCGATATTCGGAGATATTTATCTAGATTTCAGAAAAAGATATATAAATATTACGATATGTTCAGAAATATATACGACTGTAAATATCAGTGATATTTCGATGATATTTGCGATATTTGTGATATTTGGGAATATTTAGAGATATTTTGTGTATATAACAATTTTATTTAATATTTACTATTATATTTCAAATAAATATAAATAATGTATGATGATATATCAAGAAATATTTACAATATCTATGATATTTATCGATATTTTAGATATATCCACGATATTTGCATTGAAACAATATCAAATATCTCCAAAGAAGGAGATATATCCACGATAATATCGATAAATACTTATATCTTGATATTTTGTACTATGCATGGGACTATACGAAACATCTCAACTTGAGTCTAATATGTGGACAACACACTCAGGTGACGTGGAGTAAACTGTCTCTTTGGGCTAAATACAATAGCCTGTTTTGATACCATATTACACTTTAGGAGCATCCATTCAAAACCAATTGGTGGGACTAGTCGAAATATCTCAACATCTGGGTTTAAGCATTTCCTTAACTATAGCTGTATTGACATATTTCTCTATTTCATCTTCTATCTTTCTCTATTTCCTTTAACTTTTTCTTAAAGAAGATAAATGTTTAAAGTTCACTCAGAGAATATACCCAGAACCTATCCTTATAGGCACAAGCAATTAGCAATTATAGCAACTATATAATTACATAGTTTTTAACCTGTACATGATTGACCATATATGTGTGACACATTAATCGTTTTTCTTTTATTAAAAAAGAAAAAGAAAAATTAGCAGCACATTGTTATACTAGCAATGTCCCATGCCTGATCAGAAATGGTGTCTTTGACATCCCCTATGCGGTTGAACTTCCAGAAAGTTGTGATGAAAACTTCCATTATGAAAAAGCTTCGAAGTATCCTAATTTCTCTCCCGCTTATAATTGTCTATAATCATTTCCAGATAGAATGAGGTTGTATAGTTGTTTACAGATCGAATTGTACAATTGTAGAGTAAGTAAAATTGTACTTTTGCCCGATATATTTGCAAGATATTCTAAATATATAATCTCATTCGTCCTTTGTCCCACCGCAGGATGAAATCTCAGCCCACACTCAGCTGATTAATTCCTTGAGATACCTACCTAATATTTTGTTATAGTGATTACTCTATATAGAGTGATCCACATGGACATTGATGCGTATACATATACATGTAGTTAGTGTTATGAGTATGTAACTATAAGACGCACAGACACACACAATTAAGACATTGTTCATGGACTAAGACAAAATAACAAATGGCATAGGAGTTCCATTACATGTTCTCTCCTTATTTAGGAGAGCGAGTCCTATGTAATTCTTTTACCTTGCTTTTATCAATATTATTTGGAATTCTAATTTCTTCATCCTGATAAAATATTTACATTCGATGATAATGTGATATATATGTGTTGCTACTTTTGTCCGCAACTGTTTCAACTGTTTGGAATTTGGATTCATGGGTCATTCGGGTAGTTGAAGAGTTTAACTGGCCAAGTTCTCTTCCTTTCTGATAATGGCAAATTGCAGTTTATTGCATCATTTCTCCTATTTTTCTCATGTCTGTCAGATAGTGGCTATCCTCCTTCCAAGACACTGGTTGTTTTCATATATTTAGAGTTGTTATGAGAAAGAAAGCCTCTTTTTTGTGCTTGCCCATTTTTATGCACTCTAAACATGTTTCTTACTGTGAAAGATGTACCTGCTTAGTGCTTACTTTGTGAAATAAGGAAGTATGTACGCAAATCTTATTTCACAATATGGTTAACTTTAGTCGTCTCCAGCCTTTTCATTATGATCATTACAAAATTTAGCGAGAAGAAAGAACAGAAAAATTGACGTTTATGGTTATATCTTTGGCAGGTTATGTATGATGCATCTGGTGTTAGATTACATGCAGGGCGCCAAGCAGAGGTACATATTCTCTCTATATAGAGTGATGTTTTTAGTTCCAGTCTCTTATTCTTTATAATCTTGAACTTTTATAACGTTCCTAGTTCCTACCTCATGGATAACTTATAAACTTAACTCCTTCAGTGTCTATCAAAAGCGCAATACAATGTTTGCAAACCTAGCAAAATACCATTTCAGGGAAAAATATCATTACCCTTGAAAAATCAAAATCTCTAAAATAATTCTACACCTTGAGAGACATTGATGACTAAATACCGGTTTATGCGAATTTGAAAGTCCAGCAGATATCGCACTATTTTGCAACATTTTGTTCTATAGTTTTAATTAATTGGACAGTGATGCATTGGACTGTTCTGTAGTGCGGTATTATTCTGGAAAGCTGCTGTAACTATTAGTTTGTTTTCACTGTTTTGCAGATACTGAATCAAATAGTTTATGAGCTTCCAACAGAACATCCCCTGGCTGACACCAGGCCACTGCGCGAACTTCTTGGCCATACTCCTCCGCAGGTTGTTTGAATGTCTAGAAGAACATAATTTTTGAATGAGTATATGTCAATTTCATCATTAGGAGCAGTTAAATGACAACAATTGTAAAATGATTGGCTAGATGAGAAAGGAGTTTGTTCACTAAGTCTCTGACTTCAGGATTGTTATGATATTTGCAAGTACCATTAAATGCACAGAAAAGTCAATGCTTGATCTTGATTTCACAATTCATTGCAGGTTGTTGCTGGTTGTTTGCTGGGATTTGTCACTGCAATTATAGCTCATTTGATCGACAGAGCTAGTAGCCAAGCTTGATGCTCATGTACATGCCATTTAGTAGCATCTTCAATCCTTGATTACAGTTGCTTCACAGGACAGGAAAGTTGCTCCCTAACTATTTGACTGCCAATTAAAATTTGTAAATCAAACACACGTTTTCTATCACTCGATCTTTTCACAATTTATACTTTGTTTGCTTTTGTTTCGTAGATTGCTCTACCTCACAGTCTACTGGATGTTAGTAAACAGTTGGTGTTAGAATAATAACTGTCAATTTCCATCATTCTTTTCAAACTAGAATTGGGCTCATAAGTAATGTGGTATTCATCAACCATGCAGGGTTTACTTGAGACAATAAAATTTTCTCAGTTTTTGTAAACTTCTACCGGCATTTATTATACTAGTATACTGCATTGCAGTGGGGCGTGAGCGTAGTATATCATTAATTTGGCTCTGATTTTCTATATATATTTTATTTATTTATTTATTTCCACGACTTGATTAAATTTTTGATAAATTAAGAAAAATAAATTATATCATTGTCTAGTTTATTGAAGTGTAACAATATTGATTGAATATTTTTGCTACGGTAATTTTATTGCGTACTTGAAACCAACAGTCATGTATTAACATGTGTAACACTTTAGCACGTACACAAAATTATCTATCAATAATTATGTTTGCAATAAATGTGAAGAAGTAGACCATTATCCCAACAATGAAATAAGCTAGTATTTGTGGAAATTTCCCCTGCTAAGTAGTCCTGCCTTACAATGGGCACCCCTATAGAGCCCTTTTATGTTTGGAGTTAAGTCACATAATATCCTATTAACATGCATTTAATTTTAAAACAATATTACATTCTCCAAATGGATAAGAATGAAATTTTAGGCAAAATCTTCTCTATATTTTCAACATTAAATCACAGAACCTATCATTCCAAAGAACACATGTTTTTGTCTTTCGTTATTTGAAGAACCAAAAATATATATATATACAACACCATCAGAAAACTAAAGTAATATTTTGAAGGTTTTAAAACACTATACATATAAGAAATTACACAGTTATTTACTTTAGAAGCAAATATTATATTCTCAACGTAGAAAATTCACAACACATATTTTACGAATGAAAATTTCGACAGAGTCTCCTTTGTATTTTCAATATTAAATCATAAAAAACCTGTCATATCTAGAAATCATTAAACCTGTCATATGACCAGAAGAACAGAAATAACAACATCGAACCAAAATAACAACATCCCAAAGGTTCTAAAATATTATACATATAACAAGTTGCACAGTTATTTACTTTACAAACTGCTCAACTCAACTCAAAAGACACAGAAAGGAGGGTTAGCAAAAGTCCAAACAACTATAACATAAAAGGTAGTAGCTGAAGTGACAAAATCCATCTGCAGCAACCATCAAAAAATGTCCTCCTATATATTACTTGTGGAAGAACCTACATAAATCCAAACAACAAAATTAAGCATGATAACGACATTAGATATTCATTTATGAGAAATATAAAACATCTTGATGAAGTGAATTTGCAAACAATATAAATATAAATAAAGATAGAAAGATGAATACTACATACCGAGATAAAAATAATAAATTAACATTTCAAAGGTCAGATTTTCCGATAACATCAAATGGTTGAAGCATATGCAACAAACGATTCTCCTCTTGCAATCGGCCTCTAAGGCCAACACATTTTCCAATCTTTTGAAGTCTCTCCAAAGAGAACATAGGGCTAAATGCTAGATCACACAACTTTCTTGTCTGCGAGACAAAGCAACAAAAGTCAAACCGGTATCCCTTTCACCAATATCTACCACACTCGATCAAGAGTGAGGCCTTAACTCTTGTGAATTGTTATCGCCCAACATAGTACAAGGGGAACCTGAATGCGCTGGCATGAAGCATTACCTGACTTCCAATTTGATGTCTGTGGAGTAATAGGTATTGTATTAGAATCTGGACGGAACCTAGCACTACGATAGTGGTCGAAGTCAACCATAACAGCAAGAGGTATATCTTCTGGTGATTTGCAACCATTTCCGTAAACAATATCTACAACAGTGCCCATTGCACCATTAACCAGTCCATTTGTGGTGGCAATGTTTGAACGAAGCATAACACGTGCACCAAGTGATAGACACAGAACTTTCTCCAAGCTTTTTGCATCATCTGACGAAGCCTTGGTAGCAGTCTCACAATTATTTACTGATACAATTCGAGCAACTGGTTTACCAAGCTCAAGCAGTCGGGTGAGATTGTAATCATGTGCAGGCTGTTTGGTAGGAAAAAGACGCAAAGCATCTTTGAAGGTGTTAACCTCATCCATATTGAGCGAGGAAATATCCCGAGTTAGAAATAATTGCCAATCAATTTGAAGTTCCATTATCGAAGTCCCAATCTGAATGATGCTTGAGCATCCCCTGCTTGTCGAAATATATGTGATAACCGAACACATTTATCGAAACTAGAATATACAATTCCGCCATGTTGTTTTTGAATAGACCCACCTTGTACATATAATGCACTGTCACATACAGGAGGTAATTGACGCATATCACCAACGAGAATAATAGATACATCACCAAATGGCTCGTTCTTTGAGAAAATATCTCGACAACGCCGGTCTATATTTGCAAGCATACTTCTTCCGACCATGCTGTACTCATCGATAATGATAAGTTTGGTGTCTTTAAAGTCTTCTTGCATACGTCGACATTGATCACCTTCAATCTTTTTGGAAGTTTCTTTCACACCTTTCTGTTCCACAGTGAAAGAGAGTTCATGATGGATGGTTGCACCTCCAATATTAAAAGCGGCAACTCCAGTAGGAGCCATGACACGTACTGCTTTGTTTGTTCCGAAAATTGCAGTAATTGAATACACAATTGCATTTATGAGTGTGGACTTGCCTGTGCCTGCTCCCCCACAAACAATGAACCGAATACATGCTCCAGCTTGTAGTGCTCTAACAACCATATCATGAGCCAGTCTTTGTTCATTAGATAAATCATGATCTGGTACAACGGTTTGAGGTTCATGATTTAGTTCATTGCCACCACGCAGAGCATGAACAAATTTTCTATCAATTTCTATATTTGGATATCGATGTAAACCTTCAGCCCAATTGTGTGAAATATCGAAGTCTCTCCTTCCTAATTCCACAGTTTCCCCAAGGACAAACATGGGCCCCATTGCTGCTGCCATCATCCACTCATCCCTAAGTAAGTCTTCAGTACCAAGCTCTACCTCAATACCATCTTCAAGCTCTTCATCTATCGGTTTTGGAAGAATAATCCTATGAGTGATTTTGAAACCCAAGTCATAGTATCTTTCAGACCACAAGGAAAATTCTCCCTGAGCTTCTTCGAGAGTTCGATAATGGTGATGAATTAAGACTTGTTGACGACAAAATGATTCCCATTTTTCAGTATTTGGTAGGATGTCACCGCTAGCTCGAACCAAACGCCGCGATCGGCCCACTCTAGAAGTGTGCCAAACCTGCTGTCTCTTTGCCATATTCAGGAGGGAAGTATTTTCATAGCAAGAAGGTCGTTGCAGATATCTTCCTACAAAGGTTGGATCTGTTCCAACAATTTCATCATCATAGGCCACTCTTCGACGACGTACAATTGATGCTACCATGCTCTTTTCACTAACATTTAAGAGTACAAACTTTCTGGATGATCGGGTTAATGGGTACCCCATTAGCAAGTGACATACTTCCTGGGCAGAAATATCTCTTTCAGAGACACTTTTCATAAGTAGCCGCTTGAAAGCAGATCTTGCATTTTGACAGGGTCGATGAAAATCTTCAACAATATCTTGAAAAGTATCTCCAAACTTTTTGAAGTCGGTTCAGATTTAGCGTATTTAGCAATGTAATTGACAAACAGTTAGACCGAAAGAATGACAGCGACCAATCAATGTTTGCACGCCAGTTCGCAAAATCTTCGATTGTGGGAACACACTAGTTCATCATTCGGCAGCCGAGGAAACGATACATGTTATTGTTGGAAGGCTCTTCTACAATCTTCGATCGACCAATTACATCAAATGGGTATCTAAAGCGACATACCATTTGTTTGGTTGTTTTGTGTAAGCGCAAAACAATGACTCCCACATATAGAGTGTCGCGATGACCCAATTGACCAACGAAACATAGTCATCTTCGTCTCAGTATCAAGTTGTAAATCGAGTGGCAAAGTCGTGCACAAGGATGGTCTTTGCAGATTTCTAGACATCTTTGGGGTTCCGGGTTCACAAAGGCAAACAAGCCTATCAAAATATTCAATGACATTAGATCTATCGATAGCACTTGTAGCAATCTTAGTAACATCCGGAGCATCCGCTAGCCAAAGAAATCCATGAACATGACCACTACCACGATTTTGCCACTCAAACCGGTACCAATGATCAACCACGAGAACTTCACTTTCGTAAGTAATCCCGAAGAAGAATTCCACTCTTGCTTGAAAGAACCAAGCGACAACATTTGGGTTATCATTAATTAATTTTGTGCGTCCCCTTCTTTTATCTAAAGGAGACATCCTTTCAAGATCATTAGAAGGATCTAAAATACGAAACAGTTCTGGCCATTGCATGTCAGCAGCGCTGAGTGTGAAGAAAATGGTTGGTGCACCTAACTGTTTAACCATGGCAGTCAACTCTTTCAATCTTGTATACCAATAAGACCGGGTACCACGAATGTTGTTAGCAAAGTAAGAGACACGATTAGCTAATTGCTTGTCCCCGGACGAAACCATATTTCGAATTTCCTCAATTGACAACTCAGCATCCCCTGGATTCTTCCTCACAAAAACATCGCCTAAAGAAAGTGCCTGCCACCTTGAAAGAGAGTTCCAAGCAAAGTAGCGGAACCTCGTATCTCTAGCAAAACGCCCATCATGATATTTCATAAAAAACTGGAAGTACGGCAATGGATTAACTTTGCGCTGGCGAGCTTGACGTAGATCAGCATCACCGTAAGGAAACAAAGTTGGAAATGCCATAGCAATATACCCTGGGGTTGAAAACTCATCAATGATGTGAGTTGTTAAAGGCATATGAACATTAGTTTGATCTACACTTGGTACCATAAATGCCCTCTGGAGACGTGCTTGTTGATTGGGATCTGCCGCAATAGAAATAGTTCCAACAGCATGAAACTCATCAATGTGCAAATCCTGGTTATCCAAATGAGGTGGCCCGTCATCGTCATCGGCTTCCCTAGGTACGGCAGAAACATCCTCGTCGATATCTTCCACAAGTCGGGACATATGTGGTAGGTCATTAGGTTGTCCATCTACAGGTAGTCCTTCGATAGTTCCATCGTCAATAATTATATCATTATAGTACCGATGATAAGTTTTCAACCAAACCAAGGCTGTGCGTACAAATTCTCGCCGAACACAAAATTCCTTGCTTGCATGTGGCCCCCTTCTATTAACGACAAGAATTGCAGACAAATCAGCGGGGCTTCAATGGAAGAACAAATTGGCAATCGATTGACATCTTGGGAAAAATTGATCACATTACCATCGTACTTGTATTGTTGACCCCTAACACGATACACGATTATCATGGGGTGCACCCCGGCAATGAGAATTCTTTCTAAATCGACAAATGAGACAGTTCTAGAGGTACAATGCCCGATCCATTGAATTGTTAACACCTAACATGCCACGTCGGTGTTGGCCCGTTATCCAACTTGCAAGAGGTACAAATACCATCAATTATTGTTATAAGCGAGGTTAACATATTCCTAGAAAATATACAAAGAAAAGCAAATACCTGCAAAAATCTTTAGATCGGGAAATTTTCTTTTGCATAGAGGACAACTGACCCATGAAATATCATTGCATGATTTTCTAAATACTTGTGCGTTGGAGAGTGGTATGTAGTCGTCTATAGTAGGTGGCATATCAGGGTTTTCACGGATATTGTCTTCACACACCATCAGTTGAACACCAGGAAGTCTTTGATGAACAACGTTTTGTGAAATAACTCTTTGACGAGCAATAACAACTCTTTGACGGGCAATTGTTTGACGTGCAACTCTTAAGCCAACAACTCTGCTTTCTGGTAAAGGCGTTTTGAACAACCCTTTCAACAGGGTTTTGCCTTACAAATGCTGATCTTCTATGAGTTTGTCTGGAATTTCGTACTTCGTCCATGTGCAATGCACGAGCGAAAGCTTTACGAGCAGTGTCTAGGCGACGATTAGCATCTCGGTGCTTGTAGGTTTCGCCAATGCGTGCAAGTTTTCTTCTAGCACTATTAATTGACTGGGTCGATGCATGCTGCTCACTTGTCTGTTTTGCACGGGCTCTTTTCTTTTTTGCAGTATTTTTAGCCCTTTTTTGCTCCACCCGTTGCCTTGTGTGTTGCTCCACCCGTTGCCTTGTGTGGGAAATGCTGTTATGATTGGAACCCCAACTTCTTTGCAAAGAATTATGTCTAGAAGGTTCAGCATGAAACGGTGTCAGGCAAATATTATCAACTGGGCCTGCAACCCTTGGATTACGGAGCCACTGAATGAGGGGACAATTATCTGCTAAATCAAAATCAGATACACTATCTAGTTGCAAAGATTTATCTGCTTGACTTCCTACCCTATCATAACCTCTTGAAGTCTCTGTTGGATCTGGTAGATTGTCAACCCTTTGCATATGGGGTAGATTTTCTGGTAAATCAGATATAGTCTCCCTTGGCAAAGAATTTTGTGCAGGATTTCCAAGCATACGAACCCATTCCATGAGCGGGCAATTTTCATCTAGATCATCGACCCTCTCCCTTGCTGAAGAGATTTCTGCATAATTTCTAACCATGTGATTACTTATAGAGGATTCTGGCTGATCAGGTATCCTATGAGTATGCATTGAACTCTCAGGTTGAGATGCCACTGCCGTCATAATCCGAGAAGAAGTATGTCTGGAACGTATTGTACGTCTTCTAGTAGTTGGATATGCAATTTCTGGTAGGCAGTCTAATCTCCCGATGCATGTTGAAAGTTGGGCGAAAGAGTTACGGGGCCGACGATTATGAAGACGCGGCCGAGTAGTAGTTGGTAGGGGAGTATGTCGATTCCGACGACTATAAAATCTACCAAAGAACCTATCAATTTGGTGCAGTGTTACTGGAAAACCTTCCTCAGCTGCATCCATTGTGCATTAAAACACTGAGAGTGGAAAAGGAGGGACGAGAGGGAAGCCTTCTTATGTCGTGTCAATTGAAATCCCTACATGGGCATTAAATAGTTGAAAGTTTTGTTTAGGAATTATGTTTCTTTTCTCTAACAAGAAGTTAAGGCAGGAAAAGTTGAGTAAACGGATAAAAACTATAAAGTTGAACTACTTCAAACTTATTATTTCAACCGTGGTTGTTATAAATGTGAAAAACTTGCAATATATATGAAACATAAATATGACCACTTACTTTGTTATATCTAAATGAAATAATGAAATTTGGACCATTATTACCCACCTATTAAATGCACCCAAAGTAACTAATGTATTAGGATATATTTAGAATATTAAGCGCAAGAGAATTGCATGAATATTAACGAGGAATGCACGATTTATATAAGACCGTCTCCACCAATTGCATTACCATGTAAATAGTAGTTTCAAACTGAAAACAATTTAAAACAAGAGTAAAGCAAATGCGAATGAATACATACCAATTTCTTTGACAAAAATATCTCCAAGAAACAGAAAGACTTAGAACCAAAAAATACCCAAAAGAACTGAGCCTGCAAGGACAAAACAAATAGTGGTTAGCTTTGGAAATATATTGTAATGAAAACGGGTAGTTAGAGGCCACGAAAATATTTGTTGCAGGATTAGGAATACCACAAATCTGAATGAAAACATACCGCTTCCTTTTAAAAAAAAATCCACAATAACATAACGACCTAGAGCCAAAAAACTGCAGCTGTAAAGACAGAAGAAAATGGTTAGCTCCATGAATATAGATATTTAATCAAGTTAATCTATATAACGATTAGGTTGCTTTTATTTGTTGAATTGTTTGAAAATGATAGAGTAAAGTTGTATCTTAATTCTTGTTATTCCTTTTGGATAATATTTCTAACAAATTTAAAGTAAAAATACATTTCAAAATTTAAAATTGGACTTATATGCAGTTGACATAAACAAACAAAAATTCTGAATCATGATTTAAACATATAGAGATTTGGTTTATGCATCTAATAAGGCTTGGTTCCACATCTTCAAACCTCCCCAGAAGTGTAAACGCTAATAGATCTTTAGTTGGTGATGTGGTTGGGGCTTTCGACACCGACACCAGTGGTGTAACCCACTAGCCGTAAGCCTACTTGCATCCCTTCTATTGGGTTATTGGGACATGACATGGTAGAACATGCATGAATGATATATATAAAGAAATATACAGGGAAAATAGCGCAAAGGAAGTACACATAATAAATGTGTCGTTATAGGACAGAAGCATACAACTATTCATATTTGGCAAGAGTAAAAGATAACACCAAATACGCCAAATATTGCACAGCGAGATGATAATCTGAATGGAAGCCATATCTGGGGAAGGGGGAGTTAGCTCTCACGCTTGAAGACATTGTAGGCATGAATATAAAACATGGAGAGGTAATGTTGCATAGGAAAATTATTCAAAACTAAGAAACTGCAAAAGAGAATAAAAGGAAAAAAATAATACATTTTAAAAATAATTCTAAGAACATCTCATCTAAGAAAACTACATTATACGTTAAGAAATTTTCAAAGTATAGCATGCCTAAAAAGTTGACTGAAGGAACTAAGGCAAACTAATGTCTTTTCCCAAAACAATGTGAAAATAACAAAATTACACTGGACATCAGCACCATCCATAGCTATACACAAGGAGATTATACTCGGACCGTGACTCAATTGTTGTCATGAATACAACCTCCCAGCAGCAAAATCACCTTATGAAATAGCACATCTAATCATATGAAAATTTACCTGAAATAATTGCCAAGTATTTTATGGTGCTCGCTCCACTTGAGAAAGAGCAACTCGAGTTTTTTTTCTTCTACCTTGGCAGCTATCCCCGAGGTCGGAGAGTCTGCAGTAAACATAAGAGGAATTAGGCTATGATGGAGATCAACTGCTAGGTAAATTATTTGGAAGGTCTGTTTCCTTTATTTCAGCCATAGTACAAAAGTAAAGAAGTCAAGAGGTATATCTTGGTAAAAAGTCTCCAATCAAGTTTCATAAATAAGTAAAGAAGGAAGTACACACCAAATTCCTCCTTCGATTTTCTGAAATATTTTCACGCTCTTGTTGACTTAACTTGTCGCTTTCTTCTCGCGCCCTTTGTTCAGCCTACATAGAAAGTTTGATATTTTGATTACTACATGAAAAACCATGCTTTCATATATGAGATTTATAAGCATATTCAAGAAATGCTGCATTAAGGATTCAACATGATACAATACCGACAAATCCCGGATTGTTTTGAAAAAGTTTAAGGGCCAGTTGGGATGAGAAAGCAATGAGTAGCTTCTTTACTACTTAATTCAAGATATTAATACCATTTTGAAAACATAAATGTTTTGGTACAGGTTGGGACACGTCCAAGCTAGGAAGTCAAATCTAATAAGCAATGGCAAATCATTACGGTTTCTCCTCTACAAAAAGAACCACCTCGAAATGAAATGAACCTTCAGGCAGCAGTGCAGCACAGCCGGCACAATGACTCTCATCGTCCAAGTACGATGTGATTTTAAAACATGCTAAAAACTGAGCTGCAAAAATAAGAAAAACAAGATAAAAGGAAAATAGACTACCTAAAGAAGGACCATCTCTTGAGCATGCTTTCAAGAACAACCAACAAAGACATCATACGGTCCCCTCTGGTAGCACAGTTGTAGATGAATTTTCATTGTCGGCTATGTATGCAACAAAATAAACTCCATTAATTTTTTTGAAAAGTTTAAACAAGTTAAAAAGTAATAAAAAAGAATTCATAAATTGATATTTTTTTCCCTAACATGCTTCTAAACACATACTACAAAGGCATGAGATGAACCCCCAGGCTGCCCGATTCATGATGGTTCTTCATACTGAATAGTATTGACTGTTTCATCCCAGTAGATGTGCAAGAAAACATGCTAAAGGAGACAAACTCAGTGTAAAAACTCAATTGATTTCAAAAAAAACAGTGACACACAAAATCACGTAAAAAAACAAACATGAATTTTAAGAAAAGCTGTTTTTCGAAAATGATCGATTGCCCTCAAATGAGCTTCCAGTTTTTCAAGAATTTAATGAGTAGTGTCCAAAACACCTTTTCGCTGGATAAGAGATTTCTTGCTTGCGACAACAACAGCCTAGAGAACAATAAATGTGAGAGAAAACCCAATTTTTTATTTTTGCTATTAACAAGACGAGGAAGAAAGTGAAATTAGGAAAGCAATTGCATACAAAAATTAGAAATAAAGTCTACCCTGCTTTCTAACACAAATTCACCTTCAATTTCTTTCAAGTTATTTTCGCAAGCAAGGTGTTCAATTTCTTTCAAGTTATTTTCGCAAGAAGGTGTTGTTCCACTCATCGACGAGAGAGTTCGCGCAAGGTTGTTCCACTATTGACGAGAGTAAGAGATTAGTCCGTGATGAGAATGAGAGAGAAGAGTTGAGGGAGAAGTTGAGAGATTTGGGAGAGGTTGGGAGAGAACGCAGGAGGAGATTGGGAGGCTTTAAGTGATTTTGGGGTGCGGTCGGAAAAAGGAGAGGGTGACATGTAGCAAGTGGTTTTTTGAGAGACTTTAGAAAAGCGACCTCAAGAGTTCGCTACGCTCACGGACTATTGTAGAGAAAAAGAGGAAGTTTTCTCTATTTAGGCTTGAGCGCACCCTGCGCTCTTTTTTGCCTGGACAAGGGTGTGGGTCGCGCTCATGTCTTGGTCGAACTCCGTGCTCTTTCAACAAGACCTTGCCTTGACTTTGCCTTTTGAGATTCTGGTCGTTTTTAGCACGAATTTGACTTATTTCGGAAGTTTTCTAAAATAGTATAAATATAGGTTTTTTCTGTAGAAACCTAACTTTTTCAAAACCAAGAAAGAGAGAGATTATAAGTGAACAATTCTTTGTGAGTTGAGTGTTCATTCTTTGTGAGTGAATTGAGAGACTTGTAATATGTTACTCCGGACATCTAGTAAAGCTTGGAACTCATAGTGTGGACGTAGGCAAATTGCCGAACCACGATATATCTCATCTTGTGATTTGTTCTTTTTTTACATTAATTGTTTTACTTTGTATGCTTGTTATTTGATATTGAGAAGTGTTGGGATATTACTTGGAGAGTGTTGAAGTCTTGTCTATTGAGAAAGATCTATCCTTGTGTAGGATTGATCTATTTGTTGTGGGTAATATTGTTTCCGCAGTTATTTATTCATAATAATTGGTATCAGAGCATAGGTATACGACCTAGGATTTTGAGTTTAGTGCTCGAAATTTGGGTAGACAAGGTGTTCGATTAAATTCCGAAGTGAAATTATTTTTTGGGTTATTGTGTATAACCTGAAAGATGGCTTTCAAGATGTCAAACACAAGGTTTGAAGTAGAGAAGTTTAATGAGAAAAATAACTTTGGGATTTGGCAAGTCCAAGTAAGGGACATCCTCATCCAACAAGGTTTGCACAAGGCTTTAAAGGGGATTAAATCTGAGGCGGCGAGTATGAGTAATGATGATTGGGAAGAGTTCGATCTTCAGGCTTGTTCATTAATCCGGTTATGTCTTGCTAATGAGATCATGTATAGTGTGATGGGAGAAAATACCGCTGCCGGTATTTGGCTCAAATAAGAGTCTATATATATGACCAAGAGCATGACGAACAAAATGTACCTTAAGAAGCGTCTTTATCGGTACATGATGGTGGATGGTTCAACGATGCAAGAGCACGTTAGTGAGTTCCGTCGGCACTTAGCGGATTATTTGAATGTGGGCATGAAGATGGATGATGAGGATCAAGCGACATGTTTAATATTCTCCTTGCCAGAAAACTATGAGCATCTAATGACTACATTTATGAATAGAGAAGACGTTGATCTTAACGAAGTTCAGAGTGTTCTTCTTTCTTATGAGTTGATGAAGAAGACACGTGTAGAGAATAGCATTGATGCAGGTCAGGGGCTAGTGGCAAGAGGAATGTCGTATGAAAAGGCTTCTACAAGCAATGAGAAGTCTAGGTCCAAGTCAAAGAAGCCTTTGACACATGTGTAGTGCTATAATTGCGATGAAAAGGGATATTACGCAAGTAATTGTCCTCACCCGAAGAAAGAGAACAAGAGAGATGGTAAGAAGAAAGGGAAGGCAAAAATTGAGGCAAGTTATGCTTCATGCACTGAAGGGGACGAGTTGAGTCTCTGTGTGTCCACACAAGACTATATGGCCGAAAGGTGGATTCTTGATTCCAGATGTTCCTACCATATGTGCCCGAATAGAAATTGGTTTACTTCTTATGAGAGCATTGATGGTGGTTCCGTTTTGATGGGTAATGACGTTGCTTGTAAGACGGTAGGAATTGGAACTATACGGATCAAGATGCATGATGGTGTAGTGAGGACTTTAACTGATGTAAGGCATGTTCCTGAGCTAAAGAAAAACCTTATTTCTCTTGGTACCTTGGATTCTAAAGGCCACAAGTTTATGGGCGAAGGTGGAGTCCTAAAGATTGTCAGTGGCTCTTTAACTGTTATGAAGGGTCAAAGACATGGAACCTTGTATACTTTGATGGGTAGTACGGTGATAAATGATGTAGCAGTGGTTACATGTAGTGATGATTCTGAATGCATAAGATGTGGCATATGCGACTAAGGCATATGAGTGAAAATGGTTTGTTTGAGTTGTGCAAGCGAGGGTTCTTGAAGGACTTGAAGAAGCCAAGTATGGGGTTCTGTGAGCATTGCGTCTATGGGAAATAGTGCAGAGTCAAGTTCAAGTTAAGCAAGCACACGACAACAAACATCCTTGACTATGTCCATACAGATGTTTGGGGACCCTCCAGAGTGGCTTCTAAAGGAGGTAACCGTTATTATGTATTATTCATTGATGATCATACCCGCTATGTGTGGGTGTATATGATGAAAACGAAAGATGAAGTGTTTGAGACATTGAATAAATGGAAGACAAGGGTTGAGAATTGCACAGATAGGAAGGTAAAGACACTACGGTCTGACAATGGTACTGAGTATACCTATGGGCCTTTCCAAGAGTTTTGTGTGCAATAAGGAATTGCCGCATTAATCGACAGATTAGGGCACGCCCGATAATGGAATGGCGAGAGGATGAATAGAACCTTGCTTGAAAGAGCGAGATGTTTGTTGTCTAATGCCGTCCTAGGCAAAAGAGTATTGGGCAATCACGGTTATCCATGACGTGTTACCAGATAATAGGTCACCAGTTCCAGCCTATAGATTGCAAGACACCTTATGAGGTGTGGTCGTAACCCACCGGATTATAGTACTTTCTGAAGTGTTTGGATCGACCGCTTACTACCATGTGAGGGAGAGCAAGCTAGATCCTAGAGCTAAGAAAGCCATATTCTTAGGCTTCACAAATGGGGTAAAGGGATATAGATTGTGGTGTCTAGAAGACCACAAGTTCCTGGTCAGCAGAGATGTTACGTTTGATGAGACTTCCGTGTTATCTTCGATGGCTTTCCGGAAAGAGTCGGGCGAATGGTGAGACTATAGAAGTTCAAGCCACTGAGCTTGAGTTGTCTGATGCAGCAGATGACTGGTTGGTTCATGATGAGGTACCAAATCATGGAACCACACAACAACAGGAAGAAGAGTAAGAGCATCCGCAACTTGTATTGGCTGACCCTAGGTCAAAGAAACAAGTTAAAGAAGTGCACAAGTATGGGCACGAGAAGTCGGTGAAGCACTATGGTCAGGTGGATTTAGTGGCATATGCACTGAATATCGAAGATGATGAGCCAGATAGTTTCAAGGAAGCTGTTAGAGATGCTTATTACAGAGATTGGTTGGTTGCTATGCAAGAAGAGATGGAGCCTTTTGATAAAAATCACACATGGGACCTAGTTTTATTGCTAAAGGGCAAAAAGACTATCGGCAGTAAATGGGTGTTCAGAAAGAAAAGGTCCTTCCTGAGTCCGACAGTATTGGGTACAAGGCAAGAGTAGTAGCAAAGAGTTTCTCACAGAAGGAAGGAGTCGACTACAATGAGGTATTTTTCCTGGTGGTCAAACATACTTCCATTCGTGTGTTATTAAGTTTAGTTGCTCACTTCGACTTGGAGTTAGAGCAACTTGATGTGAAAACTGCTTTTTTGCATGGGGACTTGGAGGAAAAGATCTATATGAGACAACCTGAAGGGTTTGTTGTTGCTGAGAAAGAAGATCATGTATGCAAATTGAATCGGTCACTGTATGGGTTAAAGCAATCGCCCAGGCAATGGTACAAGCGCTTTGACACATTTATGATGCAACATGAGTATATCGGAAGTAAGTATGACTGTTGTGTTTACTTTCGTAGACTTCGTAGTAATGACTTCATCTATCTCCTGCTTTATGTGGATGACATGCTTATCGCTTCCAAAAGCATGGTGGAGATAGACAAGTTGAAATCTCAACTTAGCTCTGAGTTTGAGATGAAAGACTTAGGTGGAGCCAAGAAGATACTGGGCATGGAGATTGAGAGAGATAGGAAGAAGCGATGGATAGTTGTATCTCAGAAGAAATACCTTCAGAAAGTAATTTCTCGATTTGGTATGGAGAATGCAAAGTCGGTTTCCACACTTTTAACTGGGCATTTTAGGCTTTCAGCTAAATTCTCTCCTAGTTCGGTGGAGGAACAAAAGCATATGGCTAATGTTCCTTATGCAAGTGCTGTGGGCAGTTTGTTGTATGCTATGGTGTGCACACGCCCAGACATTTCACAGGCAGTTAGTGTTGTAAGCAGGTATATGGCAAATCCTGGGAAGTAGTATTGGGAGGCAGTGAAATGGGTACTAAGGTACTTGAAGGGCAGTTAGTCATCTATGAATGTAATATAATAAAACTTCCCCCCTCTAGACATGGTACTTCTGAATTCACCCAAATCCGTATGAATAAGAGTTAGTAATCCAGTTTTATCTCTAGAAACAGATTCTTCGGGGTTTCTTTTGTGGCTTTAGTCTCAAGACATATCTCACATTTATCATTAGAAAAATCCAAATATCGGACAATAAACCACATGCTTTCATCCTTTTCATATCTTGAACATTCACATGTCCTAGTCTACCATGCCATATTTTAAAAGAGTCAAGCAAGTAAAGCGTAAAACATTCATTCTTATTAATAATAATGTTGTCAAGTACATTCAACATGAAAAGACCACTGTTATTACAATAACCTTTACCAACAAAACCCTCATTCTTTGTCAAAACGAACTTGTCACTCTCAAAAGTCACCTTGGCCTTGACTTTTTTTCCAAGAAGGACCGTAAAATCAGATTCCTAATTTAATCTCGGAACATGAAGAACATTACTAAGTGAAAGGGTTTTCCCCGGTTAACTTCGAAGAATCTTGCCCTGTTCCCTCAACGAGAACGGACCTAGAGTCACCCATATAGACCTTTTCATCTTTCACTAGTATGTAGTCTGAGAAGGCTTCAACATCACCATAGACGTGGCTGGTGGCACCAGAATCTAGTACCCAGTTCTTCTTCCTAGTGGCCATGAACACTTGTGACACCACAACAACAATAATATCATCTCCCTCAACTATATTAGCATTGGGAGGATCATTAGTGTCTTTCTTGTGCCTGCATTGAAAAGCCCTATGTCCAAGTTTACCACAAACATAACAATTTCCATTGCCAGTACCACTCCTTTTAAAAGAAGTGCCTCTAACCTTGAAATTCTTATTTTTGTTGTACTTCTGCTTTTTAGAGGTTTTGTTAGATTTGCTGGGATTACCTTCAATGATATTGGATTTAGAATGGAATTCCTTAGATAACACCTCATTCCGAGTCTTGTTCTTTTCCTCTATGTGAATGTGAATGATCACATCCTCAAGAGTCATCTGCTTTCGCTTATGCTTCATACTATTTTTATAGTGTTTCCAAGACTCGGGGAGTTTCTCAATCAAACATCCAGCAACAAAGGTTTCGGGTAAATTAATACCCTCAGTTTTCAAATCATTAATTAGCACATGAAAATCATGGATTTGAGTCGTTACATCTCTATCCTCTCTCATATGGAACTTTAGAAAATTCCCAATAGCATATTTCTGAGTACCAGCATCCTCTATTATGTATTTTTTGTTCAAACTCTCCCATATATCATGTGCATTCTTATTTGAATAATAAATATCAAAATTTCATTGGACAAGGTACTTAAAATAGCATGACAACATACCTTATTCCCATTGAGCCAAGCAGCTTGATTTCTTTCGAAATCATTAGAATCCTCCACGGGTGCTGTATCAGTGAGATACTTTGCATAGTTGAGTACATTTAGGGCTGTGAATACCCTTTCTTTCCATCGCTTGAAGTGTGAACCGTTGAAGGATTCAATCTTTGACACATTGGGTAAGTTGCGAGCATTCAGTAGAGGTGCAACACCTCTCATAGTCGAAGTAACTTCCATGACTCCAGAATTGGTTTCTTTGATCGGCGTGGTGTCAACAGGTGTAGACATCTTGTTCTTTCTTTAAGATTGTTGTATGCAGATAAAAGAAAACAATAGAAGACAAGGACAGAATAACAGGTAATAACCAAGGCGCGGATTAGGCTGTCATTAAGGAAAGATTTCGCCCCTTCCAATGGTGCAGAAAGGCAACAGTGGCGTCTTCCTCACAGGATTCAATGGTTAACAAAGACTGACTTTTGCACTAGAACATTACCCTCTAGAACAACAATATAACTCTCTCTCGGGCGGGGAAGAAGAAGAGAAGAAGAATATGGCAGGTAATGGTTTCTGTTTCTCTGAGATGGGTTTCTTATGAATTGTATCAGGTATGGACGTACAGCCCCTTTGTATTTATAGGTGTAGGTCGGTCACAACAATCCACAGTCCAACTCGCACAAGGACATGGTCGGTCAAGAGACCAAGCTAGGACTCTGAAAACCGATCTCACAGCAAAATAAAAACAGTTTAGGCTTTTGGTCAAGAGACCAAGCTAGGACTCTGAAAACCGATCTCACAGCAAAATAAAAATTGTTTAGGCTATTGGTAAGCCACTACCCACTAGATAGCAAGCCCGAGCCCGACGCTACTTGGTGCGGGTGCGCGTGGCTTTGGGTGAGTCTTCCCTCCTAACACAAAAGCATTTGTACCCTAAGGGGGCACCCTTATGGTAGAGGAATTCCTCATATACCTCACTTGCTAGTGGTGATTCACCAATGTGGGACTAAACACAATGCACTAAAGTGGAGAGAACACACATAGTTCATCTCCTCCACTTTGCACACACACAAGTATTTTGAAATACTCTTGGAGATTCCAACAAGAACCACGAAAGCCTGGGAAACTTGGCTTTTATCTGAAAAATATCTTACTAGTTCATTACTTCATTTCGTATTTTATAACATATGGGAGAGACAAGGTTGAGACCATCTGCCTTGGAAACATGTATAATTGCCAACAACTAGGATAATGTAAGCATTTTCTTGTTTCCTAACCGTCAATAGCCTGTGTATTGAGTTTTGGCACTCACAGAGACTGAGAGTGGCATCCACTCTTATATTGAGACAGCATAGAGCATCTAATGAGCCTTAAGGTCCTTTCATTAAAATTAAAAACAGTACACATTCCATTTGAAACCTATCCATCAATAGAGTACATCCATAGATTATTATTAGTAGTACTTAAAGGAAACATAGAAGTGATCAAAGATGGTCAAACACGAGAATGACAAGAACGGAAGATGAGCCTGAACACTAGCGAAGATAATTAGACTTGAACATGACGAACTTGTTCAGAGTTTAGAGGTTCCTTTGGGGTGATGGAGAACAATGTGGTTATAGGCATCAAAGGTCAGAAAATCATCAAGTGTGGGTGCTGTGCATTGGCGAGTGAAAATCTTGCACGCCTGCTTATACATTCCTCGCTTGAACCGTTCTGGACCAACCTGTCTCTCAATCCTTGCCATCTCTTCTTCAACCACCCTCCCAAAGAGCTCCCGATTTACGTGTACCCCAAGCCCATCTCCATCCAAATCTACCCCATACTTCAACCACTGCCAGTTTTGAACTCTGCTAATTTCTGCAGTAGCAGCGTCCTCCATGAGGTTGTAAAGAGGCACTGAACCAGTTCCAGTGAGCCATGCAGCCAAGTACTGAATTCCAACCCTGGTGTTTAACCGAAGACCTTCCATGGTTCGGACTCCTCTAGGCCTCTCTAAGAGGTCTTCTTCAGTCAGGTTAGCTGCATCTTCTCGCTTCATTTTCTCTATCAGGTTAGGTGTGTTGCCCATGTTGGTCATAAAGATTTCCATTATGGCAGGAATGAGACCAGGGTGGGATGCCCATGTTCCATCATGTCCTGCACGCACCTCTCGCAGCTTGTCTTTCCTTACCAGGTCTAGTGCCGCTTCATTTGCCTTTGGATCATCCCTGATGGGAATCTGAGCTGCCTGTTCAAGAGCAAGTAGATGGAAATCTGTTAGGAAAACCGTTCCTCTATGCATGTGTAAGAATGAACGGCACATGCACGTACATAGTGCAAGCTACCCTGTAAAAGCTACAATAGAATTGTAAGCACAACATCCCATGTTATGTGGTGATCATGTTCAGGAATTTGATGAAGAACATACCATGCCTCCCATAGCGTGAACACCACGTCTATGGCATGTGCGAATGAGGAGGTCAGAGTAGCTTCTCATGAAATGCTGACCCATGCCAACCAGAAAACGATCAGGGAGCAAGCGGTCTGGGTGTCCCTGGAAAGTCTTCACGTAGCTGAAAATGTAGTCCCACCTTCCACAGTTCAACCCAACTGAATGATCTCGCAGCTCATAGAGAATCTCATCCATTTGGAAGACAGCTGGTAGAGTTTCAATCAGAACAGTAGCTCTTATACTTCCTCTCTCTATTCCAGTCATCTTCTCAGCTCTCTCAAATACAGAGTTCCATATTTTAGCTTCCCTGCCAACAAAATGTAGACACTGTTATGCTTTGGAAGGGCAGAGAATGTTGCAGTATAGCAGGTATTTGCTTACCTTGAGTGCTCCATTTTGGGAAGATAGAAGAAAGGGCCGAAACCAGCACCTTGTGTGCGGCGAAAGTTTGCAAAGTTATGATAGAAATAGAGTCCAAAGTCGACAAGGCAACCAGCTGCAGGCTCTCCGTCGATGAAAATGTGAGCCTCAGGTAAGTGCCACCCTCGAGGACGAACAAAAAGCTTGGCAGTCTGATTATTGAGCTTGTAAACACGGTTTCTGGCAGTGTCATTGAAGCTTATAGTCCCTTCTACTGCATCCTTCAAGTTAACTTGACCTCTCATAAGGTTCTCCCAGGTTGGAGAGAGTGCATCTTCGAAGTCAGCCTACAAAAACACAGTTAAACGTCCAGTCTCTTTGTCATTTACCTAGTAGGATTGAAGGAACTGAGAATGTATTTCTTTGCTGTTACTTCTAAATCGGTCTCAACTCTCAACATTCTCAAGTGAAATTCTTACCTAGTACGTACTTTAGTGTGTTTCTTCGATTTGTCTCTTACTTACTGCATAAATAGTACCATTTTTGTGTGATCTAATCTATAAGTATACGAAAGTATGTTAGTATAAGATCCTTGAAGCGTACTAATCATAGTTTATGAGGAATGTGGCAACCTGATTTGTCAGTTGCATACATGCCACCTCACGAAACGATACATTTTGATCTGATATATCAAATGCATTGTTAGTTTCTTAGGAACTGTATCTCTAAAGTATTGTTAGTATCTTAGGAACTGTATCTCCAAAGTATATGTCGTTTTAGTGAGCTGCTGTATGCAACAATTCATAAATAAGTTATTTAAAAAAAAAAAAAAACAATTCATAAATATTTGTATTCGTAATTGGAGAACAAAATTAGGGATGTAAATGGGCCGAGTTTGGCCCCAGTTGTGTTAAAGTTTCATTAGCCAAGCCCGATCCGACCAAGAATAAACATTTAAACAGGCAGGCCCATTAATGGCCTTAGCCAAACTTACGGCCTTCGGCCGTGCCATTAATTGACCAAATTTTGGGCTTGGCGAAGGCGGGGTTCAATATTAATCATGTGTCTCACCATGAACACTTTAGCTCCAGAATTGAGTGCATTGATGATCATCTTGCGCTCCACTGGTCCAGTAATCTCCACCTTCCTATCAGCCACAGCAGGTGGAACTGAAGCACATACCCAATCCCCATCTCTTACATACCTTGTTGCAAGATCAAAACACGGTAGTGCTCCCTCATTGTACCTCCTCTTGGCCTCCTTCCTACATTCCATAGCATACTTGATGTGATTCCGGAACTCACGTTGCAAGTCAGCCACAAATTGCAAAGCATCTTTAGTAAGGATCTTTGAGAATTCTTCGTTGTATCGGCCTCTAATGTCGACTCCATCAGGAACATTGTAAGCACCTCCACCAATCTTTTGCAATGCATCATAACCATGATAACCAAGTCCCATCATCTTCTTTGTTCTTGTTTCTTTACAAATGAAACAGTGGCGTTTGAAGTTCAAAGTGTTAAAGTAGTGAAATATATGAACGAGTGTTGTAGTTAAGTGGAATAGTGGATTAGGTACCAACATCGCTATGGTCTATATTTACAGGCTGCATGGCTTTATGTGCGTCAGAAGATGAGGCCGGGCCTTGAGAAATGGGATGAGGATAAATGGACTACTTGTCTTGATCTTTGTGCCGACGTTGGGAAGTGCAGTTTGTTTGGAGTGGCCGTGTGGGTAGATAGATGGTGGACGCCTGGCAAGTGGCATCACCACCCTTTCTTTTTTCGATAATAAAGGCATCACCTCCCTGTAAATGCTTATCATCGATTTTTATGGAGGCATGCCTATCATCATTCATCATGCATCAAATAATTTCCTTGACGAACAGCAAATGGGCTTTAGTATGGATAACAAGGAAAATGGGTATGAACCAATACCCAATATCCCAAATGGCACACCCTATCAAGTCCGCACAAGCTGTGGTTTTTTTTTTCGATAATTCAAGCTGTGGCTCATAGTTGGTGAAATATCCTCTTTTATAAAGTCGGCACAAGCTTATTTTGGTTTGGTGTTTTTTACAATAACTAGGCGTTGCCTGTGCCCGGAGATGAACAGTCCACCACTTGAGGCCCATACCCTTTAAGCCTTTTCCTAGAGGCCCATACCAATAGCCTTTGTTGAGTTGTAAGTCTAATCCAGTGTCACTAGCAGTTTTTAGCTAACCATCACACTATTTGAGCTTACTTAAAAGTGCCATGTCACAATTTGACTTGTGAAATGTTAGTCGCTGGATGGGGCCTTGTGGCCCTGTACTGACCATTTTTATTAGATAGATACTTTAGCCACATTCTAGCCACATTGTAAACGGTTTCAAGTAAAATTGTAGACTTAAAAGTTGAATTAAGAGCTGAATTTTGTAGATATTATCTCCCAACCATGGACAACATGCTCACAAAAATTCAGGTTATTCAAAGAAATCTAACTTTAGAACATGCTCACAAAAGTTTTAGAGCGTTAGATGAAAAATTCAAAAATGAACACTAATTTTTACATGTTAAGACATATCCAAATATTATAATTTTTGTAAGAATGATTTTCATAGTGGGGGAAGAATTTGGAATTGATCGAATTTGGTAGTTTCTAAATTCATATTAGAAGCAGAAGCACCGAGATCCAATACCACAGGGTTTTGGTTTCCAGCCGCACACCATATTGGTAACATTGTTCCCAAATATGGCTTGGTTTCCTATTTCATATGGGATACCAATTTGACACCCGACCATGACCTTTATAAATACCATTGCTATTGTGTAGTTTAAGACAAGCTCAAGTTTGGATGCTCAAAGTTTGTAAGCTAGAAACACTTCAACTTTAGTTTAATTGGTGAGATTTGTAAGCTTCGTTTGTCAGAGATAATTAGTGAAATCTTCAGGATTTGTTTGGGAGTAATTGTACTATATTTGTTTATCTCTTGATTAGTAAAGTTTTCCTCTTTTGTTTGGTGGATTAGGCTAACGCTAAACCACGTAAATCTCGTCTCCACTTCTATTGGTGTTTCAACCCCCACCTACGTGGCAAACGTCCATTAGTAGGGGTTTCCACTTTATTCGTTTAATCGACAAGGCTAATTAATGCTCAATTTACAATATCATGGATCAATGTACATACCCAATATCTAACTTTTGTGTATAGGGCTAAACCCTAGCCACATGCATGGCTTGCCACTTACGTACATTAATTTATGTCCAGATCCGTTTCTTAACAAAGAGATAATCATCAACTAAGAGTCAAACTCCATTACAATTACTTGAGCTACAAGAAATCTCTATTCTACACATATAAATACCAAACTATTTTTCATAAAGAACTACATTCTTGAGACTTGATCCCATCTAATATTTGGGTACGTAGGTAACCGAAAGGTACAATCTCATCATTCCCTCGATCACCATCACTTTTCTACGTTATTCATCTCTTTTGTCACCACTTAGTATTTTGATTATATTTGGCCGAAACATAATTGGCGCCGTCTGCGGTTCTTATTCAAAACCCTCGATCATGTTCTATAATAGTTCAAGATACACTTACTGACGAACAACCCAAACATGATGTTCAAGGTCAATCTGGCAACAACGGAAAAAAAAAAATCTCTTACTCCTCTTCAACCCCATAATCCACGCGACACTACTACTGTTCCACCAATGTGTGAAATTGTTCAGCACGAAGATATTGCCTCTAAAAATTCTCCACAATCTGATACTAATAATATAAGTCAAATGTCTCGAGACTGAAGCACTTCTTTAATAGTTCAAGTGTGTACGGAAACAAAACAATTACTACAAGCGTTGTCTGAAAACGAACCATTCCTTTCGAAGATGATGTGAAATCTATCACACCACAACATAACACACCCTAATGACATTGTAGAGTGTGGAATTGTTTACGTGTTGAGAATGAGATTTTCGTTTTTCACAACGTACGGTCATCCATGAGTTCTCAAAAATGGTGTTGTATCTGTCATACCACAATGTAACACACGCCAACAACATAGTTCCGTGTGGGATCGTTTACGTGGTGATGATTATATTCTCACTGTTTGCAATGGTTACCTGATAAGAACCCAAAAATATAATATAAAACCCCGTAGAGACATAGCATTTTGGTTAATTATGTGTTTAATAATCATGAAATAATTGTATTTTCGTGCTTTTACAAGTTTGAGCAATCAACGTAAAAATGAGGATAAAGCCAGTATTTAAACACGGAATAGTGTGTCTACGTGAAACATTCCGATTTAGCCCATGCAAAGCTCAATGAAGCATGACTAAAGCCCGGGGACTCAAACAAGACGGTTCCAGGTTAGAACAGGATCAATGTGCCGGAAAACATCAAATTTCTGAAGCCTATATCTTTTGAACATGGATTACAAAACTGGTAAGTGAACCATCGGAACGATCAGTGTGACAAACTCTATCTAATGCTAGATTTTGTAGAAATTGACTTTCGGACCCACCACTAGACAAAGCACGGGCCCACTATGTAGACCCATAGAATTTGGTGATCAAGCTTCTGCACAAGTCAAGCACCTTGGCACAAAAGTCTTGATAGGTGGCAAAAATTAATTAGGACTCACAAAGTCTTGATTAGTTGGATGGTGGGAGTTAAAATTAAATGTGCAAAAGTCTTGTTTGAAGAAAAATCAATTTGAAGCATTAAATGAGATGAATGTCATTCACTTGGGTGGAGAAGAAATTAAGCAATCTCTTTTGCTTAAAAGGGAGGCTTAAGAAGCAAGAAAAGTTTCTTCTCTAGTTTTAGTTTTTGGTTTTTAACTTTGCAGTTTGTAGTTTTTCCTTTACTCCATAGTTAGTTCATTTTCTTCCGAGTTTCCATTTTTAGTTTGTAAGCAAAAAAATTAAGTGCTAGCTTGATACAAAGCATTTTAATAAAATCTTTTCTTGTAAAATTAGGATTTCTCTATCTTATTTCAATTCTTATTCTAACTCTTTATTTTTAAAATTAGAAACATGAGCTAAAACTCTCCCTAGGTGGAGGGTTAATGACGCTCATGTGAAGATCAAACTCCGATTTAGGAGTCCTGGATCATGGCTTAGGACTTAGGTTGTATTTAACATCCTGTAACAAAATGACAGTGATCATCCAAAAGTGGAGCCTGTACCTCTAGATAAGATCGCATGTGAGACCCAAGTGACACTAAGGCTAGTCGCGCGCGGGACCCTTTGGTGAATCTAGGCTCTCAAATTTGAGCGGCTGGTGTAGAATAGAACCAGGGGTTGAATGGATAGTTCAGAGATGAATATTAGTTCAATCCTTCATGCTAACAAGATGAGCTTAGAGATAAGTTCGTGTTGTTAGGGATCGACGTCTCAATGTGTTTTGGGTTTGTCTATTAACTAACCCAAAACAGGTTAGAGACAACATGAATTAGGCTTCTTAAGTATGGAAATGATTTAACATGAGTCGAATCAACTTTCCACCTTTCTTTCTATATATCTTTTCCGTGTTAAGAAAATCAGCTTATGTAAGTTTTAGTAATTGGAACTCTAAGTAACGCCATAGTGTAATTCGAGTAATCTCTGAAAAAATCCTTCTCACAAGTTCCCTAAGTAGTAAATCTAGTGAAGTAATTAAAAGTACAACAAGGGTTCTAGAATTTTGATAATCAGTGTTTTAGGTTTGTTCTTTTGAGTCCAAAGTCCGTAAAACATATGACTAGTCAAGTTACCTTACTCCACGTGGGTTGGTAGCATAGATCGAGTAAGGGATCATCCAAAACTTAGGACTAGGCAAAATTCACAACTGAATTACAGCTTCAAGGGAATTAGTGAGTAGGATTTTAGGTTATTTCTTAGGTTGCTCAATTAAAACTTAGAATGCAAGTTAACGTAAAATTACAAAGATTGATTTCTTAGTAAACTAGATAGAGAGAGAGAGATACAGGGAGAAGGTTAATCATAATCATGCAAGGTCAGTTACAAATTTTTAGAGTACCTTATCACTACAGCTCTAATCCTTCTCGAGTTCATAGACAAACTTGAAACGGCGTCGAGTATCGATCCCTAGTAAGATGTACTCATCTCATGAGGAGTTGAATTAACATTCTATCTTTGGAATATCACTTCAACTCCTGGTTTAATTATATACCAGCTGGGCAAACCAGAGGGCTAACGGCTACCATAGGGTCTTGCACGAGACTGGTCTGGAGTATCAACACTCCAAACTTGGTCAGACTCAGTCATTTTAGGATCGGATGTATAATAAAAACCTATTTTCCTAAGTAGTGATTATGGACTACTAAAATGCACCCTGATCCTCACATGAGCATCATTAACCCTCCCCTTGGGAGGGTTTTAGCTCATGGTCCTTGGATGGATTGATTTCTTTGATGTATAAAAGGAAAAAGTGAAAAAAAGTAAAGGAAGAACTAGAAATTTAACTTGAAAAAAATAGATTTTATTTGAAGTTCAAGACTTCCTGTACCAACCTAATATAAAAGCTTCAAAGAAAGGAAAATACTATGCATGAAATGTAAACACAAAATGGAATGGAAGAAGATCCCCCTCCTTTATCCGACATCCCAAAATATATATCCCCCTCTCTCACGTGAAGCCTTCCCACATTTATTATAAGTTTGTCTTTTCCTCTTTCAAAACATCCAAACTTTTTTTTTTACAAAGTTTGTCCTTTTCTTTTCAAAACATCCAAACTTTCTAATCAACAATCTAATCATGCATTTAATTTCTTATCTAGTCTTTTCTTGCAAGGTGTCACAAAAATGTCCATAACTTGCCACTTGTTTATACATGATGACTCATCATTTCTTGTGGGCCTGCAGAGTGGGTCCACGTGCTGTGTCCAATGGTGGCCTGGATTTTGGCATTTTAAAACTTTCTGTCTTTGCGTAGAGCTCGTTGCCCTAGTCGTTCTGGTAGTTCATTTGCTGAAATTGGAGTCCAGGTTTGAAAGATGTGAGCTTCGGAAGTTTGCTGCTTCTTTACACGTGGTCCTGTTCTGCACTGGTTTTGTCCCTTTAGAATCTTCGGCTCTAGTCAAGCTTTGTTGGGCTTCACTGGGGTTGAGTGGGAAGACTTCATGTATGCACAGTATTCCCGTACTTTGATGGAGGTTTTATCATCATATTCACGTTAACTGCAAAAACCTGCAAAAGTACGAAAATATAATTATTTCATAATTATTAAATACATAATTAACCAAAATGCTATGTCTTTATGGAGTTTAGTATTACAGTTTTGGGTGCTTATCATATTTAGGCGTGGAACGGTTCCCTTACTCGAAGTGTATTCCAACGTGCACATGAGTTATGTAATTTATTGATTTGTGTCTTAGCGTGTATATAATTTAAACTTGTATACACATGAAAGAAGTGAACATTACCCATGAGTTCGTTCAAGACAATAAATACAGACTTCACAATGGTTACTTTTCACGAATCTCAGCAAAGCATATCCAATTCATATTTGTCTATTGTCGTTTGATAGTGACGATGGTCGTCTCATATTCTTTATTAGCAAGATTCTTATATCAGCTGAATCAAGATATTCTTGTATTGAGAAAATTGCATTAGCCTTGGTTCATGCTGCTATACGTCTTAAGCCTTATTTTTAGGGGCGAGTTGTCAAAGTATATACTGAATATTTGTTCCGCACGATTTTCCACAATACTCAAGAATCGAGTCTCCTTGCAAAATGAAAAAAATTACCTTAATGCTTATAACATTGTCTTTGAAACTCGAACAGTTGAAAAAGGAAGCTTTTGCTTCGCTAATGGCCGATTTTTCTATTGCTGATATTCCAATATCATACACATTACTTAATGAAGAAAATGTCGACACCAAAATGCATTACCTCCTAGGGGCGATGACTTGTAATATTTATCACATTTATCAGTTAATTATTAGATTATGTATCCGTTAATTGCTAGATTATTTAAATCGATAGTCCACAGAATAAGTCTGGTCCAATCTTGGTTGTGTCATTTGGAAGCTGAATGGAAAAAAAAAATTGAGAAGTCAGTACGTTTAGGTTTTGGCGCTTTAAATAATATAGCCGAGTTCAAAGCTGTCATTTGTGGTATACGCACAGTTCTTCAACTGGGGGCGACTAAGTTACGATTAATTATTCTAAGTTAGTCATTGGCCACTTTGAATGATAATATGCGGCTCGTGATGATAGAATGATAATTATTTGGACTTAATTCAATGAATTGCATGAAATTTTGCATCTATCAATATTGTGCAGATCCGCATTATGATATAAGGCATCCTGTTTTATCGCATACTTATCCGTGGAAATCAAGCTGTCGCTGCCAAGACAACACTAGATCAACAACTTATGTTGTCAAATGATTCCAAAGAGCTTGGCACTAATAATGTCTCGGTATCTACCATGGCTACTGACGATGATCATGCAACTGACAATGCTCCAGAATTCCTGATGACCAAAAAATTCTATCACAAAGGCACAAGTCTCAATCATCTCCATCGTTGTTTGAGAAGAACGAACGATTTACTAAGCCTCAAAGAAATTCATTCGGGACTATGTGAGCACCACTCCCGGGGGCGAAGTCTCGCTCACAAAGCAATGACCCAATGGTATTGGTGGTCATATATGCAAAAGGATGTTAAACGTTTGTCCGAGAAGTGTGTCCCTTGTCAAAAACATGATAATATGGGTCAAACTTCCCGCAATGAAGCATCATCCAATCCATAACCCTTGGTCATTTGTGAAATGGGGTCTTGACATTGTTGGTTTATTTTCGACAGCCCCTTGGCAGTGTTTGTTTCTTGCTTGTCACAACATATTATTTTACTAAGTGAGCGGAAGCCCAGATCTATGATTTAGAAGTTAAAAATTTCTTATGGCATGAGATTATTTGTAGTTTTAGTTTTCCAACATCGTTGACTTCCAATAATGGCAAATAATACGACGTGGAAGAAATTTGACAATTTTGTTTTGACTTTAATATTACTCACAATTTTTCGTCACCATACCATCCTTAAAAAATCGACAAGCTGAACGAAAAAACAGACAAAAAATTGTTAGTCTATTTCCAGTTCAGTAATTTCTTTTCCATTATTATCTTTCCATTTTTCAAGATTTGGTGATCAATAAAGAAGTATTTCTTTCACTTAAGTTCTAATGGTATAATTTTGTTTCCATCACAACATTATTATCGATAAGACAAAATCTGACTAAATTACCATGTTTAGCTTAGTCAGTCTAAGTTTGAACATTTTTACGCTCACTTAGTACGTTACTATTTATTATGACAAATCTGACTAAGTTACCACATTTAGCTTTATCAGTCTAAGTTTGAACACTTTTACGCTCGTTTACTACGTTACTACCGCTACAACAAAATCTGACTAAATTACCATGTTTAGCCGAGTCAGTCTAAGTTTGAACGCTTTTACGCTCACTTAGTATGTTAAGTTACTATTTATTACGACAAATCTTACTAAGTTATCACGTTTAGCTTCATCAGTCTAAGTTTGAACACTTTTAAGCTCACTTAGTACGTTACTACCGCTACGACAAAATTTGACTAAGTTACCATGTTTAGCTTTGTCAGTCTAAGTTTAAACACTTTTACGCTCGCCTAGTATGTTCCTATCGTTACGACAAAATTTGATTAAGTTACCACAATTAGCTTCGTCAGTCTAAGTTTGAATGCTTTTACGCTCGCTTAGTACGTTACTATCGCTATGACAAAATCTGACTAAGTTACCACGTTTACTTTCGTCAGTCTAAGTTTGAACGTTTTTACGCTCGCTTAGTACGTTAGTATCGCTACGACAAAATTTGTCTAAGTTACCACGTTTAGTTTCGTCAGTCTAAGTTTGAACGCTTTTACGCTCGCTTAGTACGTTACTATCACTATGACAAAATCTGACTCAGTTACCACGTTTATCTTTGTCAGTCTAAGTTTGAATGTTTTTACGCTCGCTTAGTACATTACTATCGCTATAACAAAATCTTTGCCAAGTTCAATTAGCATTGGGGGCATTTTTCTCTATATGGGGGCGTCTTGTTCTATTCCATTTCAACTACATAAATCAACAACAATGTCAATTTTCTGAAGGTATGTTTTCTGACACAACAACAATATTCAATAGCAAACCCATACTTTATTTTTATTTTCTATCAAAAGAATTTTTAGCTATGTAGTATTACATTCACATAATCACATAATCATTGGTTTGGGAAAATCCAATGGTTCCTTAGCAGTTTTCGCATATACAACTCAAACAAATATTTGTAATTCATCTTTTCATGTTCTAGTTCATCTCCCGTTTATGTTAAAGTCTCTGTCAGTTGTCTTATGGACAATTCACAATGTGCCATTTGCACGTGATCTTCGCTGAGCCGCTCATTTAAATCTTTCATCCGTCTATTATTTTTCTCTACCACTTTTTGTGTACTAGACTGATTACATTCGAAAGCCAATTTTAACTGCTTAGCTCGTAACAATTTTTTGTGCCACCTATTTTAGTTCTCACTCACACTCTCTCAATTAACTATATTGCATCCTCATATAAATTAGTTTGAAATTATTTAAATGAGATCAGTAACTCTTTGATGCTGGCGGGTTCGATCCCCAGACCTCTAGTATCATCACCCAAAGGTTTTACCGACTTTGCTAGTCGGCACCTGCAAAATTATTTAGTTTACATTGATTCACACATATTTATCATATTTACCGATATTACATTTTCACATATAATTATTCGTTTAAATTCACACAACCCCTAGTTATTCATTCCTCTTATTCTTTTCTCATTACTTTTCCTCATTGATTTTCTTTTATCTTCTTTGCCATATGAACTTTGTTCACATGCCAAAGAGGGGGCGGTGTTTCGTCCCCCACCTACGTGGCAAACGTCCATTGGTAGGGGTCTCCACTTTATTCGTTTAATCGACAAGGCTAAGACTTAATTTACAATATCATGGATCAGTGTACATGTCCACTAACTCATCTGTCTAGGGCTTAACCCTAGCCACATGGCTTGCTACTTACGTACATTAATTTATGTCCAGATCCGTTTCTTAACAAAGAGATAATCATCAACTAAGAGTCAAACTCCATTACAATATAATTACTTGAGCTACAAGAAATCTCTATTCTATATATATAAATACCAAACTATTTTTCATAAATAACTACGTTTTTGAGACTTGATCCTATCTAATATTTGGGTACGTAGGCAACCGAAAGGTACAGTCTCATCATTCTCTCGATCACCATCACTTTTATACGTTATTCATCTCTTTTGTCACCACTTAGTGTTTTAATCAGATTTGGTCGAAACAATTGGTTATTTGCTTTGTGATAAAACTAATTAAAAACAGTACTCTACTACTATTAATGCTAAGAACACACTAATATGTAATCCTACTGTTTTTAGTGTTTATATCAATTTCATATACTCTCAACACATAATCATGCAATATACGAGTAAGGATTCGTTCCACTCTTAATAATTCAAGAACATATGCGAATTGAAACTAATTAATTCTAAGGGAAGAACATGAGAGTAATGATTTATTCTAATATATTAAGGGTGTTGAATTTAAATTAACCTAATAAGCAATCAATAAAAATATGTGAATCAAATAGAGAAGGTTAGAGAAATATTGAAATCCACTTTTCGATTCATTAATATGCTAGCAGAAATTTGTTGAGAAAAATCTAGTCTTTATATTATCACAATTGCTTGAATATAAACCCTAGATTTTTAATGATCCCTAATCACCTTATACTATCATTAGTCATAAACTAATTAGCATGAGAGAAAGTTTGTTTTACATTCTCATGGCAAAACTCATAATTCTCTAGTTTAAATTAAACTCTCATTATTTCTAAGTCAAGAAAAACCTAAACTTGAAGTTCTAACCAACAATTCTATACTAACAAATCAAGTCATCTTAAAGCTTCATTCAAACTCCCTCTAATGGGAGTTTAGCTTTGATTCATTGGACTATCACAAACAATAAAATAATAACAAGACATAATGTAAAGAAGAAATTGAATTGAATAATAACTTGAAGGTATTTTAATGGAGAGGAGGCTACAAATGAAAACTTAAATTATATTAAACTATTAGGGGAGAGTTATTGTTTTTGCCCTAATCCTCTTTATAATAGAGGTTAAGGTTACAATTTCGTGCATGGGCTAGGGAGCTGTGTTTTGGGCCATTAAATCAAGCCCAAAACCCAAATACTAAAATCTAAAATGGTCCAAACTGTTAGAATTTACTGCTTTGCCCTTTTTGTCCACTTTTACTACTCTGATTGGGTCGAGGTATAGACCATTAGAAAGCTATTTATGAGCCGTTCATGTTGATATAAAATAGGCCCAATTATGAGTTCTAAGTCTAAAGATACTGCTTGTTGAAGTTCTGTTATTTTTCTTCCCGAGTTGACTTTGACTTTTTAGTTTTTTTTTTTTTTTTTTTTTTTAGAATAAGCTAGGGTTAGGCAGACCCCCACCTGCATAGATTACACAAATCATACATAGTTGGTTCCTAATGCATCCTCCTCTATGAGATTATTAAGTTCTCTACCTATGGGAGGTCCATAATGCATTAGTTCATTACAATGTGAAGGATCTAGTCTTGCAAGATGATCTGCAGTCTATTGGCCTCTCTAAAAACATGTGAAAATTCACAACTCAGAAATTTCAGAGCAATGTCTAATATATGTGCCAACACATTTTGATATAGCCATGGTGGTTTCATTATTTTTGTTATTATCTGTATTGCTAAGAGAGAATCATATTCCACTTCCACTTTTTGTAATCCCATTTCTAGACAAATGCAAAGTCCAACCTCTATGGCTTTCATCTCTTGGTAGATAATTGATTGCTCACCTCCACTTCTTGTATACGCTGCCAACAAGACTCCCTTACTGTCCTGAATTACACCATCGTGACCCGTTCCCTTGTTTAACAAAAACCCATCAGCATTTAATTTCACACTATCTTGTTATCGACAATTCCAATTTACATTTTGCTGTTTAACTATTTCAAACTTTACCTGCAGCCCGAGAGCTTGGCATACTCTACTCGCTTATGTCGAATCTTCCATTAAAGAGATCTTGAGTTGTACATACGCCTTCATTTTTCTGAGAATTCTTTTCAAAACCACTGCTGCTGGTTGCACATTGTTCTTGAACCTTCGGGCAGTTCTTTCTTTCCAAATCTCGTCTACAACAGCACAAATATAGGCCTTGACAATTTCAGTTACTTGGCTGACTCCCTGGCAGATTCTCTCTCCTTGGAACTTGGTCTTTAACTATAAAACTTCTTTAGCAATCATCTTAGCTCTTTTTCCATGTAAAAGTGGCGTCTTTATACACATATTCAACTCCAAGACCTGTAATACACAAAACCAAGTAGATAGTGATAAACTCACATTATTGTAAACATAATTGGCCTAAATGGACTACTATTAAGGAGTTTAAACTACAGTTTTGGGTGCTTATCACTTTGCATTGGTAAGTATTTTGATTAATTTGTTTTTGCTGATTCCATCACCACATTCAATCTTCTTTGTCCAATTATTACGCTTTCGCATTCGTTTTTGTAACAAATTGTTATTGGAGTCAAGGTTCTTCCTAGGGCTTCTTTTGTTGTTGGAATTCCTTAAAAGGGTTTCGTTAGTTTATTGATTGTTTTGTGGTGTATGATAGTTTGAGAGAGTATGGCGACGGATCCTCCATCGGGTACTACTTCTACGTCTAAGGAGAAACCATTTCCTACGACTTTGAATATTAACCATGCAATGATTGATGTGGAGAAATTCGATGGATCTAACAATTTTAGTATGTGGCGTTGTGAAGTTATAGATGCACTATGCCAACAAGACTTGGATGATGTGTTAGACAAAAAGCCATCGGATATAGAGGAGAGTGTTTGGGTTAGGCAAAAATAGGCGAGACCTTAAAGTGATTAAAATCTGGAATGTTCCTTGTAAGCGCAATGATGCTCCAATGATCAAAGAATGCAAGGTGACTCCCTCCACCTGGTTATATGAAAGCAAATTGTGATGGAGCGGCAAAATGTAATCCTGGTCTTTCGGGGATAGGTGCAACCTTAAGAGATGATAGCGGCGACTTTAGACTTGTCATGTGGAAAAAATTGGAGTAAATACCAATTACTTGGCTGAAGTGCTTGCAATATTGGAAGCTTTGGAATAGCATGGGAGCTTGGATGGATAAATCTCTTAATCGAGACTCTTCAGTCGTGATTAAGGCTTTTGGTGTCTTTGGTGGCTAACACCTGGAGAGAAACTAATTTCAATTGTGTCCTTGCTTAACACCAACAAAGCGATCACCTTGCCGCAAAAGTTGTTGTCTCATGAGACCTATCTTTATGAGGGTAGACATGCTTGGATGCTCAAGTGGGAATCTCCACACTTAGCATACTTTAGGTTTGTGAACTAGAGGTAGTGCACATGATTGGTAATGGTATGGAGGATCTATCTAGTAGGGAAGTCATATCTATTACAATGATGCAATCCCCTCTATATATGTTTTATTGTTTTTTGATTTTCTCTTTCCATGTTCTACTTCTCCGACCATGTAACTTTTCATTTTTACTTTAATAAAATTTCAAGCTCACTTAGTGAAAGAAAAAAAAATCTTTGACTTTTTCAAAAAAACGTAAAAAGTCTTCGAATTGACTTGTTACCAATTTTTTAAACGAATAAACAATAAAAACGGTAAAAGTCTCCAAATTCCCAATTTTTAGCGTTTATTTATTTATTTATTTTAAATGATGGATAGCTTTCTAAAAATGTATTTTTATTTTTTATATTCTAAATTGTAAATATTTATAGGATATTGTAAGGAATAACAAGACTTTACAATATTTAATGTATTGAATGAAGAAATGGCCCCTTCTCTCATGGCGGCTCGCTCTCTCTCTCTTAGGGTTTCAAATTTGAAACCTAAACCCCAGAAAATCCAACTGGCTTTACAGAGATATATCTTCAATTTTCTGGTATGTGGTTTGGTAAGTATGAGTTCGGGGGTCTGGTAAGAGGAGTTTCGGGATCTCTCTTGGGTTTCCCTCATATTCCTTGCCACTTATAATTGTTTTTGCCCCTCTGTTTTGTCTTTGCTCCTTCTCTTGGCGGTTTGTTCGGTGTAACTCTAGTAGTCCGATGCTCATGCTTGGGCGAAGAAAGTGTGGTATCTCAATTCGAACAAGACAAGGTCGACTGGTTGTGAAGTTTGGTCTACTCATGGTTACTCTGGAGGTTTCACTGTGTTGTGGTTTGGATCGGGTGTGTGAGCTTGGGACGACAAAGATGTGCTGGATAAAGCTCGGAACTTGACTCAAAGATACGACTGGTTGGAACTCTGGAGGTGACCGTTGGCAGGAGATGTCCTTTACAACCTTCTCGGACAGGTTTGTTTTGGATTGGGATCGAGAGTTAGCTTCTTGGCTGCTGAAATTTGGTTTCTATGGTGGGCTGGGGGCTCTGTCGGGAGGTGGGGAAAATGACATTGAATGGAGGGGCTGGTTGGTTGTTTGGTGGCGCTGGGAAAGAGCTGCTGCCATAGTTGGTGTTAGTTGTTTGCTGGCGGGTAGAGAAGATGGTGGTGGGTTGTCTCGATCCAGATCCACTTCTCAGGCGGGTTGTATTGGTTGGGCTCGGGTTGTTTGGATACTGGCTGTTGTCCCATGCCCGATAGTTGGGCCGGTTTATTAGCTGATATCTAGAGCGTAGACTTGAGCCTGGCTAAGGGTATTTTCACCAGCTTTTGGTCTCATATGTTTGAACCTAGTTTGAGCTCTGCCTAACGGGGTTTCAACGTAGTTAGTACCAACATGGTTGCTTAATTGCACCAAGATGTTAAATTTTCCACAGTTCACTTGCATATCCTCATGATTTGTTGTACAGAACATTGTAAATGAGGATGCGAGTGGTACTATACATGTAAGGATGTATTATATTAATACAGGTGGGGGGCCCTGCCTAACCCTAGCTTAATTTTAAAAAAAAAACAAGACTTTACATGTATATTTGCAAATTTTGAATTTGACATATGCTCAAAGTAACCCTGACATGCATGGTGCACAATCACATACTGCTTAATATTTGATGTTTCAATTATTTATGGCTTTCCCGATTTTTTCCAAAATTTTATCGAATTTTATGTTTTCATTCTTGCCGAAATAATGCCAAATTCCGAATTTGTGACTATGCTTGCAGGCCACCTCAACTTTTGAAAAAAAAAATAGAAGTAGTAGTAGTTGAAAGCAATGAAAAATTGACTAAAGCGTACTAATGATGCATTAGTATGATGACTACAAGTGCCTAATGCATTTGTTTTTGGGTCATGGTATTTACTTTATGGGATTGGCACCCATTTGGCAAAAGGGTACATGAATAAGGTTATTTCCTATATGTTTTTTATACCCCACATGCTCGATAGTTTCATGACAGTGAGTTGCCGCGAGATCTCACATTCCATGGCATCGAGTTGTCGTGAGATCCACAATTCACAACATCGGATTGCCGCGAGATCCCACATGCATTCCATAGCAGCAGAGGATTTTTTTTTCACTTCAAATTTTGAACACGCATGATATACGGATATCTCATCTTCTTTTTTAGAGCTTCTTCATACCCTCCAAGAACAATACCAAACCCATGAAAAAAAAAATGTACAATCGAGGCATAGTCTTGCTATCTTGCGGTAATTTTTTTCATACGCTCTAAGAAAAAATTGTGATCAAGTTGATGAAGAAGAGTTTTGGTAATTAATACAAGCCAAAACTCCATTTTGGTGAACATAACCATCTCACGGCAACTGACTTTTTTTGTGGTGGCTATAAAAAAAAAATTTAAAACAAAAAAGAACTCACGGCAACAACCTTTTATGGATTTGCCATCTCGCGGCAACTCCTTGTTATGTGCTTTACCTTTTCACGACAACTTCTTGCCGTGGATAATTTTTCATATGATTAATGGAGGGGTGGCAATATCTTAGAATTGGTCAAAAGGGGTGTCAATCCCATAAAATGGGGTGTAAATACCGCAACCCAGTAGTAATTACCCACAAAAGCCCCCACAGTACGTTTGTCTCTCTTTGTAATGAACCCCCATTATTTTGGGGGCACAATTTGTCTCGCTTTGTAATGAACCCCCGTGATTTGGCAACTCACACTTAACTACCCATTCCATCCCATATCTGTTTAGCCAACATCCGTATTTGCATTATTAGTGGCTAGTCTACCCGTTTTCTTCTCTTCGCCCCTTTTGTAATTTCTTTTTCTATAACTCCTTTCTCCTCAAAACCAATTACATATCAAAACAGGTTTATTGACACAATTGAAACCAATTATTCAAATAGAGAAAAGAGATCACAAAATTGGAAATATTAATATTAGCTTCTTGATTTGTATCAAACAAATAAAGTATTGAAGGGGTACCACACACCTTTGAAATGAGCCATCACCTTCTCAAGAGTCAAACCCAAAGACCATCCAAAAGACCCCACCATCACCAACGACCATTGTTGAATCTGTTTTGAAGAAATTTATTCCTTTAATTTCTTAGTTCATTTGTTAATGTTAATGTTAATGTTTATGTGTATTGTTTTATGATGGATCCTAAAATTATCTTGGATATCACATAAGTTTGGATTTTATCAATAAAGAGAGTTGGTGTTGGTGGGTATTGGATTTCTTTTGAATCAGGTTGACTATAATTGATTTGGTTTGGTATTGATTTTGGTTTATGTGGTGGGGAACTCATTAGTGCAAACATTTACCACTAGCATTTTCTTAAATTGAACCAATCTTCAAGCTAAAATTTGGTATTTGGAGAAATAACAAAACCAATTTCATCATCAGTGTGCTGACATTTACAAAAAACCTCTCAAATTTTATTGATGACATGTGAACATGGTGAGTTGTAGTGGTGGGATGGTGGAAAAATAATGAGTATGTCAACTCTGTTAGTTTAGTTAAGCCATGCTGGAAGAGGAATAAATTAGAAAAAATAGGGAAGAGAAGAAAACGGGTAGAATAGCTAGCCAATAATGTAAATATGGGTGTTGGCGAAATAGATTTGAGGCGGAATAGGCAATTAAGTGTGAGTTGCCAAATAATAGGTGGTTCATTACAAGGTGAGACAAACTATGGGGGGGGGGGGGGGGTTAATTATTTATTTAAAAAACCCAAAAAAATAGTTGTAGTTGTATTTCTTAAATATGTTATTGATTGGGGATGATGTTAAAGTGATATATGTAACTGGGGATGATGTACTGTGATGTAAGAAAACTAGAGATATTATATTTCGTCTTTTAATCAATGTGACATCACTTAGAACCCTAGTCGACAATCTTATGAAAATGCTGTAAATAAATGACAGTAACAGAAATCCTTTTTGAAAGAATTAAATCGAAGTTTCTAGAGAAAGTTTACCATCAAAAGTAATTCACATAACATTTCAATTGTTGTGTTTTTATGAATCAATCGCCACTTTTTAAGTGATGTCAATGCTCCGGCCTAAAACCTAAATCCTTTCTAACGTCGATGTTAAATCGCTAAAGATTACATCATTAAGAAAGTGATTTCTATTCTTATGTACAAGAATATAAAGATGATAAAAAAGAGTAGACAATGTAATGTTATAAAGAAAATGGCAAACTTAAATCTGGGTTGGCAACAACAAGTTTGGAATGAATATGTGCATCCTTAATTTGCAGGTACTGCTTGGAAACTTTGTCGGACATGTGTTTAATGCAGTGCAAGAGAAAGCTTACTTAATGCAGTGCTTAAACTATTGTATCATAGTTGCTTACTTTCTCTCCAAATAAAGTATGTATGGTGTGGCATATATGATGATACTGGAAAAATGGGGATTACAAGCGAGATGTATTGCCCCACCTATGTGGCAAACATTAAGTGGTAGGGGTCTCCTCTTTATTCATTTAATCGATAGGGCCAAGGCCCAATTTACAATATCATGGATCAATGTACTGGCTCATTAACTCATGTGTCTAGGGCTGAACCCTAGCCACATGGCTTGCTACTTATATACGTACATTAATTTATGTCTAAATTTATTTCTTATCAAAGAGATAATTATCAGTTAAGAGTCATATTTAATTACAATTATTTGAGCTACAAGATATCTCCACTCTACACATATAAAATACCAAACTATTTTTCATAAAAAACTACGTTCTTAAGGCTTGATCCCATCGATAATTTGAGTACATAGACAACCGAAATATACAATCTCATCATTCTCTCAATCACCATCACTTTTCTCACTACTTTTCTACAGAATTCATCTTTTTCATCACCACTTAATATTTTGATCATATTTGGTCGAAACACGAGACATTTAAGAGCTCATAAAATCAGAAACTATAAGTGCTACCCGCTTGACCTCGATATCATTAAGATTAACACAGACGGTGGGTCTAAAGGAAATCCCAGTGAAGCTAATTATGGTGCAATCTTTAGAAATTCGAACTGCAAATTCCTACAAGTTTTGTGCAGAAAACTTGGTGTTCGTTAAACTTGTTATATAGTTGAAGTCATGGGTATTCTTTTGAATATTGAGGAGGCGGTAAGCAAGGGGTGGAATAAAATATGGGTGGAATCAGATTCTACAACAGCAGTCATGGCCTTTGGAGAGGATTAACTTCCCTGGTTCTTAAAACAAAGGTGGAAGCAAGAGAGTCCAAAGAAGTTTGTCTTTCACTGTCAGATTACAAGCATATGGTGGGAAGCAAATTTTGCAGCTGACTTAGCTGCAAATCATGCACTATATCACTTAACTGCACTGATCAAGTATTGTATGAGGGAAGGCCCTACTAGCTTACTAGATGGGAATCTTCGTCGACGACTTATTATAGATTCGATTAAAGGTGGCTAGGGGCTGTACAAACCCAAACCAACTTCTACAATGTAATTTGTACATCCATTTCCCATATTAATACAATTTTGCTAACTTAGAAATAAAAAATTTAAAGAAAATGATCGACAACATATTTACTTACCTTTGAACATTAACACATATGTACCATGCAAATGTCGCCTTTCAAGCTTGTATATATGAAAATTAGTAGTAAAAAAGAAATTAAGTATTTTGCTAAATTGACTATTTATTTGAAATTGTATCGATAAATAGTTTTTAATAAACAACATAAACACCATTTTCCCGCTCAGCAAACATCAAATAAATAAAAACGAAATATAATATCTCTAGTTTTCTTACATCACAATACATCATCCCCAATTACATATATCACTTTACTATTATAACTAATAACATATATTTAAGAAATAAATACAATATAATGTTAAAGAAAATGACAACATATTTACTTACCTTTGAACATTAGCATGTATGTATCAGGCAAATGTCATCTTCCAAGCTTGTATATATGAAAATTAGTAGTAAAATCAAAATTAAGTATTTTGCTAATTTGAATTTTTATTTGAAAATGTATCGATAAATAATTTTTAATAGACAACACACTGTTGTTATAAGCAAATTCGTTTTAGTAAATATATATATAAGTTGTAATAAGCAATAATAATTTTCCTGCTGTTGTCTCCGAAGTGTTTGGTTGTCTGGGAATTGATTTGACTGACATCACACAACCTAGTGGGGATGAAGATGTTAGAATTTGGAAGCCAGAGTCTGATGGGATCTTCTCAGTACAGTCAGCTTATGAAACAATCAGGAGAAAAAAGAATAAAATACTATAGAATCGGAAGATCTAGACAACCCACATTCACCCCAGAACTGCCTGCATAGCTTAGAAGCTCATACAAAAAGTCGAGTCAACTGATGATCGCGTGAAAAGGTTGGGGTAAAGCTGGCTTCTAGATGCCATTTTTGTCATAAAGAAGAAGAATCCGTATGGCACCTTCTATGGGATTGCACCAAAGTTCAAGAAGTTTGGGCTTGGGTAGCACATATGTTCGAATTAACCCTCTCAGAGTTTAATTTCATGGCCCACTGAATGCGACAGAAAACAAGAGCCCCATCATTCAAGACCTGTGGAATGCAGCAATAGTACACATCATGGTTCAAGTATGGAAGACTAGAAACAAAGAGCATTTCAAGGACATCCCCATTCACATGGGCAACATGAAGCGAGAGATTCTAAGGGGCATGAAAGTCTTGGGTTTGCTCTTGCATGGAAGGAAGTGAAATGACATGATAGAGTTTCAAATTCTAAAAAGGTTCATGTACAAGCGAAGAGTGCTCCAGCTCAAACAATACAAGAGGTACATTGGGTGGCTCCTCAGGGGAAAGTCATAAAGTGCAACACGGATGGTTTTGCCCAAGGAATTCCATGTAGGGGGGGGCCGGATTGTTTGCAGAAACAAAGACTTAGCAGTAGTGGGCGTTCTTGCAGCAGGAATATGACATGTTAACAATTTTGAGGCAGAATGCATTGCCATTGTATTGGCAGTTGAGAAAGGTGGGGAAATGAATTAGAATATCATTTGGATTGAGGCCGACTCAGAAGCTACTGTTAACGCCTTCAATAGCGATGCTGTACCATGGGTGTTTAGAGCAAGATGGAAGTGAGCGATTACACTTTTACAGCACTGGAAACTAATCCATACTTGGAGAGAATGCAATTTCAGTGCGGATGCAGTGGCTAGAAAGGGATCCACACTATTGTAGGGAACTTCGATTTGGAGCACATGTAGACCAGATTATGTAACTATGATAGAAGCCCTTTCAGGACTTTCTATAGATTTAAATGAGCGAAAGTGTATCATGTTTTGTCTCTGACATTCTTTTTAACAAAATTTCCTTATTTGTGTGCAAAAAAAAAGTAATAAGCATTAATATTAAATTCATTAAGTGGATATTTAGAAAAAGAAAAGTCGAGTAGTGATCATCATAAACAACTTATTCTCATCCGCGCATTGTACTTATAAAGTTATACTTAACAATATTTCCCCTAGTCCGCCAAATAAGAATGAGTAGCCTAACAAATCGTCTCTATGATTACGACAGTCTCTCATACTTGGGTTCTATTACGTAATATGATTCATCTAGAAATTTCATTTGTCTGATATAACATCCACGGTGAAGATCGCCATAAGGGAAATGTCCACTTCCCATTTGTGGACTAGCTCCATTCGAGAGCACTTGTCCTTCCCATGCAACTTGTGAAACACCTCTTGCTAAAAGTGGCAACAAGTTCTTTGGACAATATATATATAGTTTGGTTTTGTCGACCACCAATTACCTGTTATATTATATTATAATTTTTACTTAATGGCCCTATGACATTAATCTTGACAAAATTTTATGATTTCGACAAAAGAATTAATGGGTTTTTAGACATCAGTAGAAATATACATAACACATCCTTATGAAGTTTGTAAATATAGTTGTAAGTCTTCAAAGTTGTGTTGAATATTGAGGTTCATCCTAGATTGTTTAGAGTTAAGAGATGGGAGTTTTAGGGAAGAAGGTAGACTCTTAGTTTAGGACTTGTCTAGTTTAGTTATGAATGAAAAAATATTGAAAAGAAAGTTGTTGAAGATTGAAATGACTCAAAACATTGAAAGCAAAAGATTGAATAAAAGAACAACAAGGAAATATTAATTGATTGAAATAACAAAGTGAAATAACAAGATTAAAAATGCAAGAAATGAAGAACAATAAAGTAAAACATGAATTGAAAAACAAGACTAGAAAGTAAAGCAAACCAAATGGTTTGGATCCTAATACAATGGATAAATTCTCTCTCCTTTGCTTTTTGATTATATACCCATACTTTTATCATTTACAGATTTTCCCTCATATATTCTAAACTAGACATATCACCCCTTTCACTTTTGCTTTTCCTTTTGCTTTTACTTTTGCTTTATAGGTGCCTTCTTGACCAAGGTAGGTTTAGGGATAAATCTCCATAATTTGAAATAAGGCCTCCATCTTTGGTCTTCTAATTTAAGTCTTTTGACTATTGACTATTGACTCTTGACCGGTTGATTTTGACTTTTTAAGTACTTTTTCACAGCAGCTACTGATCTTCATAATAAGCGTGATTAAGGCTCCTTTTGGTGTTAAGACGTAGCTTTTATGATAAGTGGTATGAAATACTCCTTAACCTGAAAAAGGTAATAAAAACTATGAGTTGTCTTTTCGTTAAGCATAAGAGGGACTGTAATGCAGCAATATACGGGTAATAAAATACATATTTGAGAGATGATCACCACCCCCAAATAACATCTTGCTTGTCCTCAAACAAGGATGAGAGAAAAAACTAAAATCACAATTGTGTGATTTATTATCAATTAAACATCTCGTTTCGCAGAGTGCAATTGTATTGACCATATGCAATAAAGCCTTAAACCACTAGGAATTCCTTAGTGGACGAGCTTTAAGCCTCATGAGAGTTTTCTAGTGAAGGTACTCACAAACTTCTTCTATTTAGTACAAAGGGTCTTGTTTCCTTATTTATTCTCAGAAGTTCATACATCTCATTAGCGGTGAATAACAACAAGTTCCTTTGAACTTAGAATAACATATGTACAGTAATTTAAGCATTTAAAGATAATTGTACAAAACATGAGCAATAAAATGCAAAAGTAGAGTTGTTTCTGAAGATTTTGGAGAGCTTCCTTAAGTTAGGTTCTCACAGGGGTGTGTTGCAATCACAACTCTCTAATAGATTAACTCAAGGTTCGTTCTCTCAAGTGTAGCGGGCACTTATATTCCTCGCATACTCAAATGACGTCCAAAGGAACCGGGGTCGATTAATCATGCTTGCCACTTACTATCATACCATCCTATTCCTAATCGAGCTAGAGGTCTTTTATTAGGAATTACAGGGCTAGGGTGATGGTTTAGAAAGAAAAAGGAAGGGGAAAACAAAATCAGATAAGATGAGAAACTAGGTCCTCAAGATACTTGTAACCAGAGAAGAACCTCGTTTTGTTCTTTTGTTTCCTGATTGTGATACATTCTTTTAGCTCTTTGGTTTTGTGACTCCATATGATTTTGAATTTTGGGAGTTCTAACTTTGCTTTGGTTTCTTTTTGCTTTTGATATTGTCTCCTTTTGATTTTGAACTTTTGGGAGATTCGATTTTTATTTTATTTTTTGACTCCTTTGGATTTTTGGAGTTTTGGTTTTGGATGGGTCTTTCTTTTCTTTTCTTTTTGAAGCAAATAACTGTTCTATTTTTGTATAAGGTTTTCTCTTCTCTTTTTCTGACATCCATCCAGTTCTCAACTCATCAGCTGGGTAAGCTTTTTATTGTGTGCTGTAATGGGTTAGGAATTATTGGTGAAAAATAAAAAGGCTTTTAGAAAGGGTGAAGACTCAAAAGGGGTAACTAGAGGAAAATTATTTTTGGGTTTTAACATTTAATTGGCTATATCGATCCAAAAAGGGCCTAAATTCCCTCATAGGATATGGCGTGGTGATCAAGCAAGTGGGCGTGTGGTCTTTCTATCCGGACATCCTTTATGTCATCACTCAATAATCATTTAGATGAGGCTTTTGGCTAGATTCTCACAGGATATGGAACTTAATTGTTCTAACCTTGGCTTCAAAAACTCACTGCTATATACAAACAAATGCTGATGCATGCCATTCATGAAAAGGTGCATAAACTACTATACATATATTAGTTTAAGTATGAAGAACAAGTCTTTACTCTATTGCTAGAATGAGATTTCTAAACTTTTTATTCATCATAGAAAAAGGAAATAAGACTTTTTAATACTAAATGAAAAAATATTTTTGGTCTTTTTTGGAGAATTTTTTTTTAGAAAGGAAGAAATATACTATACTATATACTATGTAGAAAATGCATAGTTTTTGCAAAATATTACTATACCACCCCAAAGAAAAATATGCTTTGTTCTCAAAGTATGAAGAGATAAAGAAAGAGGTTACCATAGAAACATAAACAAAAACAGCGATACCTCTGTATTATGTTCATCATGCTGAAAATATACCACCTGCAAATAGGTTTGGGGCATGGGTTGTTTGATATAGAACGAGAAATACATGGTTTATTATACTAAGGATAATTATTCTATTATGAAAATCTTTTTGGGTTTTTGTATTTTTGAAAACTTATGCAAATGCAGAAAAAAATGGAAAGATAAAAATGTAAAATTTTGGCATGATGTATCTGTATTACCTTCTACTCATATACCAAATTCCTTAAAAGAAATGAAACAAGCAGATAATAATATATATAATCTAACTTATACTACGTCATACATGTGAAAAGAAAAATACAACAAAATATATCCAACTATACGGACACTAGGGAGATTTCCTAGTTAGAGTCCCTGCGTGACTTGTCGCAGCGTCTAGAAGATCCTTCTCCTTGATGGCGGGTCCTAGCATGTCTATCACTACGTGGAAGCACATTTCGAATGCTCTGCAGTGTTCTAGTGACACTGTGCTGGAAGCGTCTCTGCTCCTGCTGGAAAGACTGCTGCTCCTCCTTGATGTTCTGCTAAGCTGCCATGATATCTTGTTGTGTGCGCCTGAGCTAGCTGTCTTACTGAGCCAAAATCCTTTGGCCTCCATGGAGGAAGTGAATTCCATCCATGGGCTGGGTGAGCACTTGGGTGGCACCTTCAGCGAAGTAGTCCACTCGCTCTGTAGGTTGCGCTTGCTCAGCTGCTCTAGCGGCAGGGGGATACCAAAACTTCTGGATGCAGTGGGCAATAGATGGGACCTAAGGTAGCTTCCCTGACCTCCACTAAGGCGTCCGGTACTTCAAAGCCCTAGTGCTGCATGATCTTTGTGACCAGCACTGGTAAAGGGGCTGTCAACTTCTTGGTTTTGCAGAGTTGCTTGAAAAGGAAGGAAACTATGCAAAAACCATTCTTCTACTCTTGAAGAATCCATAAAAGATGGAGCATTGCCTTACCTATATCCGAAGGTTTGGCTGAGCCTAGTAGGTTGTAGGTTGTCTACTGAGATACTGCTAGTTGGTTCCTTCTTAGTGAACTCTGAAACGCACAGTGAGACTTGGGGTTTTTCACCCCCTCGAGAAGAGTCTTAGCCATGAGCACGTCGACTGTCTTGTTATCTGGGAGTTGTTCTTTCTGAACATAAGCTTTCAGAGGAATCCCCTAAACAACACTCACCACCTATTTGGTGAGCTCCAACATTTTTCCATCCTTAACAACCTCGACGTGTTCATTCTCCCCTCTAACCATGAAACTATATAACGAAAGCGTAAGAGAAGAAGAATAAACCACTTCTTCCATCACAACCAAGGGTTCCCATCCTTTTCTCCTTATCTCTGCCCTGAAGTGCACTTCAAACAGATTGGAATAGAAGAGGTCTTGAAAATTTTTACTTTGGCATGATTTTTAGAACTCGAGCCATTTTAGAGTAGGAATTGATTAAATTGGTGTTGTGATTTGGAATGGGGGTTGAAAATGGAGCAGGATGTGAAAAAATTGGGTGGTGGTGTGTTGAGGTTAGGGTAGGGAATCGGGTCGGGTAGACCCAAATCCGACCCGACCCGATTATCGAATACATCGGGTTCGGGTCGATTTTTATATCCGTTTATGTATTCGGGTCGAATTCGGATTCGGGTATGTCGGGTTCGGGTTCAGATTCGGATATAATTTTTGGGCTTTTTTTGAATTTTTATTGTTATCCAATCGGGTTAGTCGGGTTGGTTAGGTTCGGGTCGGGTTTGGATATTAAATTTCGGATATAATCGGGTTCGTGTTCGGATACTGTGAAATTATTCAGATTTGGATTCGGATATAGCCATATCCGATCCGAACCCGACCCGATCCCTGCCCTAGTTGAGGTGAGGTCGCGGTCACGAGTCGAGCGCGAGCTGATGTGGGCGGCTAGGGTTAGGGATTTGTAGTCGAGTAGATGACTGTGGGCCATCGTGAGTTATATATATGGGTTGATGGCCCATGCAAGGCACATGCCTTTTTTAAGAAACTCAAAATTTTGGCCCAAGCCCATATGAATTAAGGAAATTCTGATCCTGTCCTTAGTGCCTTGCCAACTTTAGGAGTTGATCCGCGCTTCGTTACTCGTCCGATCTTGACTCGTGAGATATCAAAACGATCAGCATTAAAAATGCCACGCAACGGTATAAGGTACACTCACATCCAACGGTGAAAAAAGAACATATAAAGGAAGGAACTGTACAAGAACTATAATGAAATATCTACAGATAATGGAAAGAAAATTTTAATTAATTTTTTTGGGTTATGAATAAGTTTGATAGAAATTTTAAAAGGTGGGTTGTTTAAAGTCAGATCCCCAAGACTTGAAAGTTTTTGAAACTCGTGTCAATCCCAACCAGACGGCTGAATTACTCTCTTAGACCGAGCGTAATGCACTGGGGGATAACACATATAGATTTTGTAAATAGAATTATTATGAGGTTGAAGACCGGGGCAAGTTGGTGTTTGACAGTTCAAGAACCACCCTTCTCTCTTAGCTCATCTCTTACGTGCGTATGAACTTTTACCTAAACTAGGAATAATTTTCAGTATATGTGTCCATATCTTAAGCTATAGTTCTCTAAGAAGTGCTTGCACACGATCATTGAAACTGATCCATCTAGTCTTGCTAGGTGGAAGGTTTTTCTTTGTTACAGAAGATATTTTTGAAAAGTTTTTCAGAAACGAGAGAGATTTAGAAGGGAAAAAGATTTAAATGAGAGGGAAATATTTTTAAGAAACAAAGTTTTTTAAAATTTTTTTTAGAAATTTGTGAGTCTTTTAACGTCAGATTCTTGAGACAAAATAGAGAGGTGGAGGCAGAAAGATAGAATTAAACAGATAATAATATCACTTTGGGTTACTCTATTTGTTTACTTCTCGTTTGGAGACGCCCATCTTTTTTTTTTTTTTTTTTGGGTTTGTATTCTCATTCAAAATTTATCTCTATCCATATAGAGATTTTGCCAAGAAGGTAAAATTATACGTTAACCCAGTATCATTTTGGTTACTCCGGACGTATAATTTTCATTTTTTATATCTTCTGGTTTTGAAAACTATAGAGAGATATTTTAAGAAACTCGTACTCAAAAGCTATGATTCTAGATGTTACTACTTTAAAACAATCATAACAGATAATCTTAGGCAACTTTCATGTCGGCTCTGTGGTGAACCCAATTTAGATAGACAGAGCTACCGCTACGCGAGTTGGGGGATTTACTACGCAAAACATGGAATGTCCTGACCTGGCAAATAACTCGGTGATATAGGTGACCCTTAGTAAGCAAAGCTGATATCAAACTGCCCCTAGATTGCAAAGTTCTAGGGGTTGGTTTGTGTAAAATCCATTGCTCGTTTTGAAAAATCACTTAACTATTGATGTATCGAGAATTTATCATTAATAGCACAAAGAAATCAAACATTTTTGAGAAAAAAAGTGTAAAATAAAGAAAAGAAAAATTGTATACTCGCTCCACAGGTTCACACTTACTCCAACGACGAGTAAAAAGTGTTTTACAAAGAATATGTGAGATATACTGTAGACTAAGGCTCCGACACTTACAACCACACCCTCCACATGGAAAGGTCCGGTTACCTTATTGATATATCCCCTTTTAAAGCAAAAGATAGAATGGAATGGGAAAGGAATACATCGGGGAAAAGAGGATTTAATCCTCATGGATGGGATGATTAAGAAAGAGTTTTTAGCACTCTAGCTTCATTCACGTCACTTGTTGCTTCAAAGGTTGTGTTTGTTGCTTTAGAGTTTGGAATAACTTGACCTGGGAACACACCTTTTTGGTTTTTGTCTTGGGCTAACAAGTTTAGAGACTGTTGTATGGATGCTAGGATTTGGGTTTGCTGTTGCATGGCATATAACATTATTTTGGTGGGCTTACCTGTTTGGATGCTAGTTGATGGTGTGACTGGAACTAGGACTCTTTGGTTGTTGATAGGTGGGTTTTGATAGTTCTGATTAAACTGGGATGGAACCAATGCTCTATTTTGATTGCTATAGGTACCTTGCCCTTGTCCTTGTCTGAATGCATTTGATGGTTTGTTGAAACCTGGTGGTGTTTGGTTTTGAGGAATGTTGGTCCCTGTAAAGTTTGGATGTTGTCTCCATGGTGCATTTGGTAGATTGAAAGCACATACTTCTTCTGGCTAAAGTGATGATGGGTTTGTGATCAAGGGATAGGTGGCATCTATATGATTTAGGCTTAAACAGAAATTGCATGGTAAGGTATTTACGTTCATAATAGAATGAGAGGTTTGGTCTTTTTGGTTGGTTGTGAGGGCTATATCTTTCTTGTGAGGGCTTCTATTAGGGTTTGATTTCTGGATCTGATTTCACCTAAAAAATACTACTAGCCTTGGTTGTACTGGGTTGGGCTGTTCTGGAATTGTTTATGTCACCCCAATGGTTACTCTTTTTAGCTTGGTTTTCAGGAAAGGTTAAAGCTTCGGTTGCACCTCTATCTAAAAAATTACCATTACTCATGATGTCAAGGGTTACTTTATGTTCTGGGAGAAAGCCTTTGAAAAAAACATTGGACAAGAGTGGATTTTTCTAGTTTATGGTGAGGATATGAATGGAGTAGGTCAGAGAATCTATCTCATGCTTCGGAAAATGTCTCACTTGGACTCTGTCTAAAAAATTGTATCTTGCTTCTTATCTCTTATATTTTCTTTGGCAGAAAGTACTTCTTCATGAAAGAGAACACAACCTTTTCCCATGTATCGAAAGAGTCGACCTTTCTATGAGAGAAACCAAGCGTGACTCTTACCAGCTAGAGTGAAAGGAAACACTCGTAGCCTAACCTGATCGTCGGTGACGCCCGGATGATGAAATGTATTACATATTTCATATATCCGGCATAGATGCTCATACGGTAACTCGTGTTCTAACCCGTGGAAGATGGGTAGAAGATTGAACACGTTCGGTGGAATCCCAAAATTGCTCGTAAGCGGTGTGAGTCGTATTTAAAATGGAGGTCCATCTTACAACGGTGTATAGAAGTTGGAGAGAGGCTCTTCAGCTTGTACTACTTTGTCAGCCATCTTAAGAGATGGAGGACTAGAAATAGGAGATTGTCTAGGTCGACGAACTCTCCTACGTGAGTAAGTTTTATTCTTGCTAATACTAGAAGTGCTTGAATGCTTAGCAAGACCCCAAAACTATCCTAACATGCGCAAACGGTGCAATGTATGCTCAAGAAATCAAAATTCGTTTTTGCAAGTATGGAGTTTTGAAAACTTTGCTTTTGGTATATATTTTACTATGCCCTGTTCAGAGGAACAGTTAGGCGTGAGACTAGGATGGCTTTACACACGTCGAGGGAGAAGATCGCTACTTCACCAGATGGTGTGCCACCAAAAACTCACCCACGGTATTTTTGAGGGAGGGGAGTGAGGAAAGTGGCTGGTCCACTGGAATCTAGTAGTTTAGTACTCTCTTTGTTCCTGCTAGATGTTTGTCCTAATGGACGTGACTAAATTGGCTCTGCTTGGTTGATTTTATATTTTTAATTTGGTATATGTAACAAATATTTCACGCAACGTCCGTTCTAAATAGGGTCTTAACCCCATTTTTTGTTCTTTTAGGGCTTGAGTTTAGCCTTAGCGTTAAATGTAAAGACGAGACTGAAATATAAATCACACAATCATCCAAGCATGCTTAGTAACACACAAGTATCCTCTTACACTTTGTAGCAAGGAGGTTTAGAAATTACTACCCAAGGTGTGCGTACACGACCCTTGGGGTGAAGGCAACGTCGGTTGGCGCTTGATCTGAGAATCAAGCCCAACCTTTCGAGCTTTACCCTGCTTTAAGTTACAAATAAGGTCCACTTAAAAAGTCCACAAGTTGGGTTTTTGACAATTTATACAACTTTGCCTTCAAAGGCCCAAACTTAAAACTAAACTAATACTATACTAATCTAATTAACTAGTTTTAGATTAATCTCTTAGATTAACTAGAGTCAAATGGACTTAAAGTGTTGATTACCAAGTTGATCCATAGTGTCTGAGCTATGATTCTCTCCTTGCCTCACACACTTGGACTTCCCAAGACAATTAAAACTCTAACCCCTTGGTAAGTGTATAACTTAAACCAAGTTTAACTCATGTTCATCACAAGAAATCAATCAAAAACCACTTTGCCTAATTTTTTTTGTTTTTCTTTTTATCTCTAACTATTACAAACAAGTTCCACTGATTTATCCTACTATATTACACAATCTAGGCTCGGTGTACCATTGTTCATCACAAACCAACCACGCAGCCAAAAAACTAGACCTACGTCACTGGAGGTGATTGGGCGGTCGCCCGTGCGGATGCCTGTTGACTCCTGCCAAAGTCGATCGTCTTTCGGCTACTTCTTCAGCTCCTTTTCAGGTTCTTGGTTCCGCACCCTGATTTGTAAAAAAATAGATCAGTAACGAAATAACACCAAAATAAAATGACAAAAAAAAAAAAAAAGAAATGAAAGGGTGAGAATGGTGCTTCCTTCTTAGATTTTAAACAAGCTCTTCTCCTCTTTCAATCCCTGATGGTGGTGCCATTTGAAGTTTGTAAATATGGTAGTAAGTCTTCAAAGTTGTATTGAATATTGAGGTTCATCCTAGATTGTTTAGAGTTGAGAGATGGGAGTTTTAGGGAAAAAGGTAAACTTTTAGTTTAGGACTTGTCTAGTTTAGTTGTGAATGAAAAAAACATTGAAAAGCAAGTTGTTGAAGATTGAAATGACTCAAAACATTGAAAGCAAAGGATTAAATAAAAGATTGAAACAAGAACAACAAGGAAATATTGATTGATTGAAATAACAAAGTGAAATAACAAGATTAAAAATATAAGAAATAAAGAACAATAAAGTAAAACTTGAATTGAAAAACAAGACTAGAAAGTAAAGTAAACCAAATGGTTTGGATCCTAATACAATGGATGAGTTCTCTCTCTTTTGCTTTTTTATTACATACCCCTACTTTTGCCATTTACAGATTTGCCCTCATCCATTCTAAACTAGACACATCACCCCTTTCACTTTTGCTTTTGCTTTTGCTTTTAGGGTGCCTTCTTGACCAAGGTAGGCTTAGGGATAAGTCTTCATAATTTGAAATAAGGCCTCCATCTTTGGTCTTTTGATTTGAGTCCTTTGACTGTTGACTTTGACCGGTTGACTTTGAATTTTTTAGCACTTCTCCACAGTAGCTATTGATCTTCATAATAAGCGTGATTAAGGCTCCTTTTGGTGCTAAGACTCAACTTTTATGATAAGTGATATGAAATACTCCTTAATTTGAAAAAGACAGTAAAAGTTATGAATTGTATTTTCGTTAAACGTAAGAGGGACTGTAATGCAGCAATATACGAGTAATAAACCCCCACCCCCAAATCCTGGAATAATATATCAAGATTTTAGTACAAGCGAGCTATTGCTTTTTAGATTGTTGAAGTTTCAGATATATGACATATAATGTATCTTTTGTTTATGTAGTTAAGTTAGCACTTGATTGTGTATAGTAGTTTTGTGGCAAGTTCTAGTTTATCTTTCTTCTACTATTTCATTTTGAAATACTTCTTCTCCAATCTTAAAATAATCTCATCAGCTAAAAGTTTTGAAGTTAATCTTGGAAACAAACAGACCTGTATCAAGTATAATAAGGAGCCAGACATATTATATGGGGGAGTGGGGACCAATGAGGTATAACATTGGAATGGAACTAGAATTGAAGTCATATAATACTCATATATATATATCATACCAATTATGTTGCACGGATGCGGACACTGCAAAGGATATGAAAATTAATGAATAATTATTGTAATTTTATTTTATACAAATTAAACATTAGAAACTAATTTAAATGTACCATAAATTTTAAATTCAAAACTATTTAAGATAAACAACCACAAAATTAAGTTAAATATTTCTTAATCAAACATTACAATCGTGTCATAAGTCGTAAGATAACAAGAATTGAAAAAAATTGAGTTTTTAACATTATTTTTGCTTTATTTTTCTAGTTTGAATCAAATATCCACGTCCTGACCACGTCCAATTTAGTTAAATGCGCCTTGACTATGTTGACCGAGTCGGACACGCGTCTATGCCCCATTCAATTGATGCGTCATTTAAAGTTGATAACCCTAGTTTGGCACCTTTATAATTACACTTAACTATTCATGACCTGCATGTATAAGGCCATACCTACACAAGAAGACTTCACAAAAGAAAAATTCGGTTAAAAATGTAAAATGGGTCGGGCCTTTTACATTTGCTTTGAAAATATTTGTCAAGGAAACACATGTACGGCTGTAGTGCAGAATAGTTGGGCAATTGACATGTTTGGGGAATCAAAGTAAACTACTATAATTTTCTTTATAAATTTCAATTGTTCTCATGATAAATTCGATCTTTAAACAAGTATTTTTTTGTGTTTTTTACTATTTTCCAATGTTCTAAAAGTTGGTCTAGGCAGCCGCCTAGGCGACTCGCCGGGCCTATAATCGGTGGACAAGTCGGTTGACCGAGTAGGTGGTCCAGGCGGGCTAATCGGTATAGTCGGGTCCGCATTTATTTTTCAAAAAAAGATGGTTCAATGAAATAAAAGCCCAAGATGGCCCAATAGGGCTTATAAAATTAAACCCAGTATGCTTAAGAGATCAAACTTCCAAGTCTTCCAACTTCGTTCAGTAGCAGTAGCTGCTCCCACCATAAGGCAGTGGCGGAGCCAGGGGGCTCAGGGTACACCCTATCGCACCCTCAACTTTCTAAAAAAAAAAAAAAATAGTTATCACTTTGCTTAACTTAATGAGTCTCAACTTATTTGAACCTAAAAACAAAAGGCGCAAACTTACTCAATACCAAAAAGAAAAGAAAAGTATAGCTAAACAATCACTCGAACCAAAAAGCCCACCCATTATGGAAAAAACACAAAACCCCAACAAAGAAACCCCTCACGCCATTTATCAAAAGAAAAAACCGCCCTCATCTTCACATACTCCATTTCTCCTCACTTTTCTATTTATTCTATGAAAATTTAAAAGTCTTCTACTCTTCTACCCAAACAAACAGCCACCGGTTTTGTGGTGGCTTGGTAACTAGGTAAGCCTTACATTATTTATTTATTTTTTATTTTTTTTTAAATATTTTTGTACTGATTCATAAACCATATTATTTAGTTTTTGTATGTTTGTGATTTTTTTTCTTTTATTTTGTGAATATCATTGGTGGTTTATTTTAATTAGTGCAATTTCAATTCGGTTGATTGGTGGTTTATTTTAATTGTTTAAACAACTATGTTAAAGTATTTGGTCAAAGAAAAAATTGTTGCCCTCTCAACCAACTAGTAAAGCAGATAATGTTGCTAGTGTTGAAGTAGGATCCTCCACAAAGTGAAGTCACCAAGAAACTGAGGATGGTGGTGTTGAACAACCTACGTCAAAATGGGTTCAACGTGAAAATCGTGATAACACTTGACTTGCCTAGTATTTCGGGAGGCTCTGGATTGAGGAACAAGATTTCAGATTATCATAAAGAACTGTCTGTGCAATCGGATGTCGGATGAATAGTTGAATGATTGTTTAGTAACATACATTGGAAATGAAGTTTTTTATAGCATTGACACTGAATTGATCTTGCAACGCTTCTAGAAGATGAAGAAGGATGACAAAAAAGAAGGTTGCCGATGACAATTGTAAACAGGTATTTGTTTAATTTGGATGATTTTTTTTTTCTTTTTTTCTAATGCATTTATTGCAACCGTTTTATATGATTTTTGATGTTCGAAGTATGCCTGTGATGAGAATTATTATATATTGAATTATTATATATATATATATATATATATATATATATATATATATATATATATGAAGAAGGATGACAAAAAATAGAAGGTTGCAACACTTCTAGAAGATGAAGAAGGATGACAAAAAAGAAGGTTGCCGATGAGAACTGTAAACAGGTATTTGTTTAATTTGGATGGTTTTTTCTTTTTTTCTAATGCATTTATTGCAATCGTTTTATATGATTTTTTGATGTTCGAAGTATGCCTATTTTGTGATCGGGTTTGAATTATTAGTTATATATATACATACATACATGCATACATACATACAGTAATTCTCTAAAAAGTAGCTACTTAAGTTAACTTAAAATAAATACGTAGGTAAAACTTCACCTATGAAATGAATTTAACCCCAATGTTTTGTGGATATGATATACTTACTGTAAAGATCATCTCCATAAAATTTCAGCTCATTTGGAAACCTCCAACATTAGCAAAAAAGTATTGCAAAAACTCAACATTTCTAGACAGTTAGATTTTTTTTTAAAGATGAAAACAATTTTTATCTATGTTAGAGGTTTCCAAATGAGTTGAAATTTTGTGGGGATAATCTTTATGGTGAGTGTTTGACAACCACAAAAATTAGCTTTGAATTCATTTTATAGGTGAAGTTTTACTTACGTACTTATTTTAAGTTAACTTATTTTAAGTTAAATATAATATATATATTTTATATATATATATATATATATATATATATATTGGCCATACTCGTCAACATACTATACATACATACTATCTTGACATACCCAGCCAACCATCATATCAAACAAAATCTAATGTCCGGATGTGCTTCTAATAACCAAACAAATAATTTAAAAAAAGGCAAAATTGACAATTTCTTTTCACAAATGAAAACCCTTTTCACATTCCTTATTCACATGGCTTCTTCTTCTCTCTTTTTTTCTCCACCAAAGAAAATACACCAAAGAGAAACACGAGTCGTATCGTTATCCCTCACTGAACTTCTCTCTCTCAAATTTTTGTTCGGTTTAGATAGCATTAGTTCTCTCTCACTCAATCTTTTTCATTCACGTTTTTTTTGTTGGACCGAGATCGCTCTATTGGAGGAGATGAAGATTAGATTTGAGGCTCTCTTTGTCGAAGATTAAAAAAAACTAGGATTGTCGAATTCGAAAATCATCCATTCCGACCAATTTGCTTCTGTTCTATGGAAAAATCCCATTGAAGGATGGCCAAATTTTCGACTTTTTTTTTGTAACTGTGTTTTTGTGAAAGATGATTTTAGTTAACATCAATTGTAAAAGTTACATTTTTGTGAAGTAAATTTTTGTGAAGAATTTTACCATTGTTTATGTCATTATTGACAGGGGTGTTCACGGTTACGTTCGGTCCGGTTTATAATAAAAACTTGGCCCGAACCGAATTGATCGGTTCTATAAAATAGCAACCGAAACCGAACTGATCGACAAGTCACTAAAACCGATTAAAAACCAAATCGAAATTCGGTTCGGTTCGGTTATAACTTTCGGTTTTTGGACTTTGACAACAACTTTTTACAATTAGTCAGCGACCCACCGATAGACCCACAAGATGGAGCCATCCAGAGCACCTATTGAGGCCCATGCCTCAGCTACTTTATTTGTAACTTCCTTTTAGCGTTATTTTTGGCTTTTTTAAACAATATGGGACTAAAACAGTTTGTTGTTCCAACTTGTCATTATCACTTTCTCTTCTTCACCAAATTGCAACCCACCAATTTCTAACCCAACACCCATTTCTTTCTTTCTTTTAATACACCATTGTTTTTCCCAATCTCACATAACTTCTACTGTTTCTTTTTTCCATTACATCTAATTCCAATCACATAGTCCATTCTCATCACTTTGGTTGGTAATGTTAATAGTTTGTCAAGTTTTTGAGTTTTGGTATAGTTCCATTCAATTCAATTTTATGAACATGAGATGACTTAAAAGTTAATTGCTCAATCCATGCTCTAATCTAACGCGTTTCATCTGAAATAGTAACTATGAAGTTTTCTCCTTCACTTTCCATTTCTAACCAAGTTTTAATGGTTGATGAGTTGGAATCATAGTTTTGTGAAGTGGGTCATTGTTAGAATTTGAGAAGTTTGTTTTAAATACTTCTAAAACTTTTAGAATTCTTAGTGTCTTCATTTTGGATTTATTTTATAAATCAAAATGCTTTTGAAACTAGAGAGAGGAGGGATGCAGGAGGTGCAAGGTGAAAGAGAGAGTGTGAGAGAGTTTCTTGAAAGTGAAACTCTTACCGTTTTACTTTAGTCCCATATTCAACGATATGCCCATCAAAAAATATTGGCCCATGTATATGTAGCTGTTTCTTAGGTAAAAGTTATGAGTTGGGTGTCTAAGTTGCCAAATTGACTAAGTTTAGAAGTCAACATTTATGGGCAGTCAAAAAGAGAAAAATTTAATAATGTGAAATAAGATTAATCTCGGTTCGGTTCGGTTTATAACGGTTAACCGAGGTATGAAACCGAAAACCGCACAAAAATAGTCGGTTCTTAGTATTGAGAACCGAAAACCGAACCGGTTATATTAGAAACCGAAAAAACCGGCCGGTTCAGTTCGGTTCGGTTCGGTTTTTTGGTTTTCGGTTATTTGTGGACAGCCCTAATTATTGATGCATTTTGGGATTTATCCATTAAAAATATGAGGAAAATATGTTTGATGAAATGTTCCATCCACATTTTCGTCATTTTTGCTGGTTGTTTCTTTAGAATGGAGCTGGATGACATTTCCGTAATATCCCCTTTTGAAATATTTTAGGTTGTGCTAGCAGGATGTGAAACAGAAATGTTTGGCACCAAAGGAATAGCACCCCCCTTTGAAATATTCTAGGTTGTGCTAGCAGGATGTGAAACAGAAATGTTTGGCACCAAAGGAATAGTACGTACCACATTCATAAGCAGTTCATTTGATGTTAAGAACATGTATAGAAGAGGCAACTTTTTGGTGCTTTCGAAAAGAGGACTAGTGTTGTCAGTGCCTCAAGAAAACAAATCAAATCCAAACAAATATCTAAAGATTCTCAAGTACACCCAAGTAAAATCATTAGAAAGATGATAGACTATATACAAAGATAGATATCAGAAGTTCAAGACTCACATGAAGCAAGGAGTTATATCAAATTGGTGTTCAGGACCGTTCAAAGCTCATCCTTCTAATTAACTAGGCTATAGGACATAATGAAATCACTAGAGACAGTAATGGTACTATTCCAATGGCTTGTATTGGAAGTGGGAAACCGGATTTAGTAATCTTTCAAGAATAAAAAGCTATGGAGGTAGGACTACTCGAGAGATGTTTGGATCTTAATTTACTTAGAGCCAGAGTTGAGGTAGCATCATATCCGATGAGAGTTGTACAAGAGATATTTGTCTACCACATTGTTTGCCAAAATTTCAAACTCCAAAATCCATTAACAAAATGTGTCAGAGTTATTTGTACATTAGTGAGGAACAATTACCACATTTTGTCTGCCAAAATTACGAATTCCATTAACAGCTACCACATTGTTTCCTAATAACAAAGGAATAGAAAAAAAGATTGAATGATTCAGCACCTAAAATAATAGAAAAATCAATAAATCAATAGCAATAGTTCTTTGAAGGCATAAGTCATTTCTTATTGCTTGACATCCTCTCCATGCAAAAAAACATTCACCACACTCCTATCAAAGTTCAGCACACCCGCTATCAAATTTCAACATCTCTTCCCCACTCCTAATTAACCGCGTTGCTCACTAGAAGTAGCCTGCAAGTAAAAGACATGTTAAAATTGGAAAAAAAAAAAAATATAAGTATGCAAAATTAAATTTACTATAATACACATTCTTACATTTTTAATCTTCTTTGGACAATTTCTTGAGTCGTGTTTTGCAATCTTTTGGCATGATTTATAGAACCTCCCATTATTTTCTTCTTGGGCTATCTCCCTGTTAGACTTTATTATCTTATTTCTCCCTTTTGTTTGAGAAATATTTGGGTTCAAAATTAAAACCTGTGAATCAAAGGTTAATTAAGGGGTTAATTAAACTTTAAAATAAATTTAATCGTGGTAAAGCAAGTGATAAGAAAATACCTCTGCTATATCAACTTTGCGCTTCTCATTAGTTAAATTAAAACCACATTCTTTAGTAGCTCCTTCTTTAGTAACTGTTTCAGTGAGAGTTTCCTTGCACTTGGCAACTCCGATTGATAGTTCACTCATTTTCTCTATGAAAAATGCGTAACTCTCAACATTAGTTGCTGCATCATATGCCAATTGAGTAGAAACTTTAATGCAATGGAAAACTCTTAAAGCCTCCTGGTTTCCATGACCGTTCACTAATCCACCATCAAACACAACTCTGTAAGTGTTTGCCTTTTGCGTCCACCTCTTTAAAATAGAGTGAGCTGGAATCTCTTCGACGTCATACCGTAGAAAAATCTTCAGAAGATGAGCGCAAGGTGTACCCATAAACTTGAAATACTTACATTCACACTCAGCCTCCAGGGTTGTTCTATCAAAACTCACTTTCCAAACATTAGTATTCTGAGGCTTTCGTGATTTCAAGAAATAAGTTCCAGTTCTGTTTCTATCAATCTCCTCTTCAACAATTTTGTAGTTGTTTCTTGCCTTTTCCATCTGAGACTTAAATTTATTAAAAACATTTATTGTGTACACTTTGCCAGCATGCTTCAAAAGGAATTCATTTCTACCCACATTGCGACATTTATGTTCAGTGTTGTAATCAAAGTCTCTTTCATGCTTGGCAATCAGTTCCAAACTTCTTTCGTTACCATAGACAAACTGCATGAGAGTAGTCGTCGAACTAACAAAATTATCATAATAAGAGTTCATTGATTCACTCCGTCCAGTTGTGTTCATTCCAGCAAAGAAGGTGTCTAAGTGATAAACCTGAACCCAATTTCTTCTTAACTCATACATTTCCTTCAACCAACTATGCTCCACCAAATCGTACTTTGACATTAGTACAGGCCACTTGCTTTTAAAAGCATCTATCCTATAGGATTTAAGAATGGAGCTTAACTCTGTAGCAAAGGTGTTGTTTTTATGGTAGACATGCCCCAACTTCTCTGAAAATTTATTAGAAACATGCCAAAAACAATGGCGATGTTGTGTAGGAGGGAATACCTTAGCAATCGCTGCAGTCATCGCCTTGTCTTGATCAGTGAGAATCGAAGTTGGAGGGCGACCACCCATAGCTGCAAGTAATGTTTGAAATAACCACACAAATGTTTCCTTAGTCTCATCAAGCAATAATACACAACCAAATTGAATGGACTACAAATGGTGGTTGACACCAGTAAAAGGGGCAAAAGGCATTTTATAAATATTAGTTCGGTAAGTTGTATCAAAAGATACAACGTCTCCAAAGTACTCGTACTGCACCCGAGACCATCCTTTTATCCAAAAAAAATTAACTGCGGTGCCATTAGGATCCAGTTGAACAGCGTAGTAGAATTGAGGATTTTCTGCGCTCTTTTGCTTAAAGTAATCAAGTACAGCCGTTGCATCATTTTCTTTTGGTTTCTTTCTTGTGGCAGAATAATTTTGACACATCTTTGAAGTAAGCCCAATTGCATCCCCAGAGAAAACTGATGCAACTTTTCCCACTGGTAAACCCTCATTATCAAAAATCTCTATAAGATTCTTTGTTGCTTCTGGCATAGATTTATTCGCTCTCATTGAACCCTTTTGTAAGGAGAAACCAAGCCATGGCTATGGCTATTTTCAACCAATGTTACTCTGTATATATTCTCCAATTTTTTCTTTCCCAATCTCATTTTTGCTTTACAGTCACACCTAATAGTCGTCGAAGTGTTTATTGATGTTCCTGACACTCCACTAGACACATCTTCTTTCTTGTTATGGATCCCCTCAGGTGAACAAACCAAGAGACAACTAGAAGGTATGTCCACATGTGATTGTCTTTTATCTGCACTTTTAACACGTGTCTCAAATCCTTGTTGTCGACCGTTCTCTTTGTAGTAATTCTTTGCTTCCTCGAAATTGTTAAACGACATCCCTACATACGGTGCTTCTAACAATTGTATTTCCTCGTTTGTGGCTTTAATTGGAGAAGAATCCACTTGTACTGAGTCGGGAACATTGGAGGTTCCATTTCAAAGTCATTTCTAGTACAAAAAAAATGAACTATTAATTAATTAACTAGAGAAATGTAGAATACAAACAATTTATAGAGTACAATATTTAATGAACTTTTCACAAATGCAAAAGCACATATACATGTGCATTAATGGAGAACGATATCAACTGGAGTTGTTTTTGCTATTGCATGCATCTTTATCTTCCACCAAAATTTTGTATTGAATAGCTAGCATAAAATATTTCAGATTAATTAATGGAGACAATTGATATAAATGATGGTAATTAGGACCTCATAGTGCCTTGTGAAGACCTTTTTTTTTCATTACTACAGGCGCGTATACAATCCTACTGGAAATGGAACTCACCTCATTTTTCAGACTAATAGTTGCTACACGATCCTCCTGTATTCAAGGTGCCCAACCAGGAGGTTAACCCTTGTCACTCTTAGGCATGCATACATAAAAGAATTATCAAATATATACTTGGGTTACCAAACACGTTCATTAACTAGTTAATAATAGTTACCAAAAAATCAAACTAGTTAATAATAGTTATGTGATCGTTGGACATATATGGGATTAAACATTGATTTCAAGTGTTTATAATCACTAAAAATTGATACCAAATGTTTAATTAATAAAGATAAACTCAAGATAAAAAACACTAAATTGTACCTAAAATTTTGTTCTTTTGCACACCAGTTCAAGCAAGAGCTTCGAGTGAGAGAGAACTAATGTCATCTCAACCGAACAAAAACTACCACTACCACTACCACTACCACTACTACTACTACTACTACTACCACTACTACCACTACTACTACTACTACAAATTATTGATGAAGAAGATGACGAGGTGGTGTTGAGGAAGAGGCCACATACTCTAGGGCCCATGGATAAGTTTGCATCGGCTATCATTCCTGATTCCTCAATTGATGCAAGGAAAAAGATGTGCCAACGAAATATTAATGATGCACTTTGGAAGGAAAGAACTCATAGCGTGCATCAATATTTGTCTCGATGGGTGTATGAAACCGATATTGCTTTTCATGCTACTGACAATGATAGCTTCCAAAAATTTGCTTAAGCGGTTGGTCAATTTGGCTTGGGTTACCCACCTCCAAGCCAATACCAATTGAGGGAGCTGGAAGAATATGATCAAACCAAAAGTTCACTCAAGAAGCAAAAAGAAAAATGGGCTACTAGTGGGTGTTCTATTATGATGGACGCGTGGTCCGATCGAAAAAGAAGGAGCATCATGAATTTATGTGTCAATTTCAAGCTAGGCACAACTTTCCTTTCTTCTAAGGAAGTTTTGAAGGAGTCACACACTGGAGAATTTAATTTTCTTATGTTGATAATTGTATTGAAGAAATTGGGGCAGAAAATGTAGTTCAAGTTGTGACCGACAATGCTTCGAACAATATGGCTGCGACAATTTTACTGAGGAACAAGAGACCACACTTGTTTTGGAGTTCATGTGCCACTCACACATTGAACCTTATGCTTGAAGGGATTGGAAAGCTACCAAGGTCCAAATAAGTGATTGATAAGGCAAAATCATTCACTATATTCATTTATTCACATCATAAACCATTGTTGATGATGAGAAAAGCTACAAAAAAAAAAGAGACATAGTGAGGCCGCGAGAGTTACTAGATTTGCAACTTCCTTCCTGACTTTGCAAAGTTTGATGGATAAAAAAGAGAAGTTGAAAACTATGTTTACTAGTGATGAATGGGGGGAGTGCAAATGGTCCAAGACTGCAAAGGAGAAAACGGAGCGCATACTCCACCGTGTTGAGTATGGCTTTTTGGAATGGGGTAACACTATGCTTGAAAGTGTTTGCTCCTTTAGTGAAAGTGCTTCGTGTTGCTGATGGAGATAAGCCATCTATGGGATTTTTACATGGTGAACTAAAGCAAGCATAAAAATACAAAGAGGCATTCAAAAATGTTGCGGCTAACTATAATCCAGTCATAGATATTATCGAAGAAAAAGGCCTTAGCTTGGTCGGCTCGACAATCCATTACATTTGGCTGCCTACCTTTTGAATCCTTACTACTACTTCAAAGATCAAGGTATAAGAAAGGATCCAATTTTCATGAACAAGATTTTTATTTGTATAGAGGAGCATTTCTTCCATGGTGACTTTGATATGCAAATAAAGGTAACAAATGTTGAGTTGTTGGCGTATAAGAAAAAAGAAGGTGTGTTTGGTAGACCGTTGGTCGCGGTGGGATGTGCCAAGAATGATGATAAGTATGATCCAGGTAAGATATTCATTACTTAGTTACTCATTTCCATTCCGCTTGATATTATTTCATACTAAGTAGTACACTAACAGTATTTATGTTTGTGTTTATCACCTTATCTATTGATTAGTTGGATGGTGGTCTAACTATGGCAATCATACCCCGAACTTGCAAAGAATGGCTTCAAGGATCCTCTCACTGACTACAAGTTCATTAGGATGTGAGAGAAATTGGAGCGATTTTGAGGGAAAGTACTAACCAGAAAGTTTGTAGTAAATGGTTATATAAATAAAACTAAGAGAGTCAGAGTACTAACAATATTTTAACATCAATTTTTTTTTATGTAGATACATACAAAGAAAAGGAATAGACTAGATACAACAAGGTTGGAACATCTAGTCTATGTCCAATATAATGCAAAGCTCATCGACAAGAATAGGAAAGAAAAAGAAGAAGAGGTAGATGTATTACTTGCTAGTGAAGCTAGTAAGTGACACTGGTGTGGCTTTTAGAGTTAATGAGAATGGAATGAAATATGGATGATGGATGTCATTGGTCTAAACCACACTAGATCAAAACATAATTATCCCTTAATAAGTAAATGATGAGTAGGATATCATTATACTTCTAAGTTGCAATAATTATGAAGGACGAGACTAGAAAGGGGTTTAAAGGATTAAAAATGATGGTTGTAGAGATTGTGAATTAAACTAATGCTAAGCTAAACTAAACTAAACTAAACTAAACTATTGAGAATAAAAGAATATATGAGAGGGAATTCAAGATTTGTGACCTTTTGTTTCATGGTTGTTCTCACAAGTAGACTATAATTAGGCAATCAAACGAGTGTTGATGCCTTCTTGGATGAAATATCATTAACAATTATTTCTACTTAAAGTTGTTCATCTATTTATGCTACTAGTATCTTTTTTCCTTTTATGTAAGCTCGGGTAGCCATTCAATGTATTACCGAGAGCAACATCAAAGAGTACTTTTCAATTAGGCAGCCATTCAATGAATCACCATTTAAGGCAAACACAAAGAATACTTCTCTTGGGCAGCCACTCCCTAAGCTACCCCTTCTAAGGTAAGACAAAATATACTTCCTTAACTATAAATAACTACACTACTAGAAGAAAAGTAAATAACACTAGCATAATATTAAATTGCAAAACATAAACCTTATTCTATACTACTTCCATCCCCTGGTGTGGGTAATTAGACTAATAACTAATAACATAAAGAATGTACTCACCTGATTGGAGAACACCATGAACCAAAAGAATCACCGACTTTATTTCCTCCCTTGAAGGAGAAGATTAGCCTTTTATGAAGAAGGAAGAACACGAATAAGAAGGAAAAAAAAGAACATAAAACTAGGGAAATTAATTTATTAAAACTTGGCTAGTGAAAACCGAATATTTTATTATTAACCTCTCTTTCCCTCAAGTTTTGGAAACAAGAAGAATGAATGTGAATTGACAATTACAACTAACATTGAGGTGCTCCTTATATAGGGGTTACAATAAGCTCTAGAAACATCTAAAACATGGGCTTTTGGGTATAATTTCCTATTACATATTGACCTTCTTCCGATTCCAACTTTTGTTTCTTAAAATATTGAAGAGGTGTAACTGTAGGTCGTCTTCATGCATCTGGACACATGGGCTAGTGTAATTCCATGCGTCTCGGATGCATGAGTTTGTTTTTCTTTTTTTTTTGCTCCATCTTTTGCTCTTTCTTTGCTGGTTTTAGTCTAAGTAAAAGGACCATTTTCCTTGGGCTTCCAAATAAGCTTTAAAATAGGTCCAAGTCCTATCTTTTCATAGCTTTAGAATCTTAAACCTTCTCCATAATTATCCATGAGCTCCCATGTGATATTTAATGCTCCAAATTGCTCCTTTTTGCCCCTTTAACTCTAATATTTTGCAAAACACTCTTTTTCACCTGTAAAGTCATAAAACATAACTTACAAACATGATTAGTTCACTAAGAGGGCCAAATAAGATGTATAATTAAGAGGAGTTTATGACTATTTAGTACCACATACTTTCACTTTTTTTCCTAAATGATACCTGTACTTTTTTTCTTGCCTATTCGTACCACGAACTCTCAATTTGTTTCAATTTAGTACCTCAGTCTCTTTTCCGTCCAATTCCATTCAATTTCACTAACGCCGTTAGCGAGCTCACATGAACAATTTTTTTTTTTTTTTTTTGTAATAATCTTTAATCAATCTTAAAAATTTACGTGAACAGTTTTTTTTTTATAATAATCTTTAATCAATCTTAAAAATTTATGTGAACATTTTTTTTTTTTTTTTTTTTTTTGTGTAATAATCTTTAATCAATCTTATAAATTTATGTGACCAATTTTTTTTTTTTTTTTTTTAATAATCTTTAATCAATCTTAAAAATTTTACGTGAACAATGTTTTTTTTGAAGTGGAAATTCTATTAATAATGATAACGAGTTTTACAAATAATTAGGACAAGCGTGCAATAGGTTGCGCCGCAAGTCCTTTCTAAATGGCAAATCCTATCCTCCTAAAAACAAACTCGTTAGAACCAACTGTCATTACGTTGCAGTCCATAACTTTCTGAAATATCTTAAGGAGCTCAATAGATTGTTGTGCCAAGAAACAGAAAGTGTCAAAACTGAAAGGAATGAAACAATACTGGTTAGCTCTATAAGCCTCCTCGTGTTTCTCAATTTTCCTTGCCGTTGCTCTATTAGCTGCTTTTCCCACCTCAAAGACTCCATTCCCAAGCCCTACCAATGGAGATGCTCCAGTTACATCAACACACGCATGCCACCCCTCAGACCAACTGTAGATCAATACATCCGCAGGCCGAAGTGTCGATCTCCCCTCATTCGGATCAGTGAGAAAATTCACAGGCGCCTCCTTCTTTACTTGTACCCCAGCCCTCCAAAATGCATCACATAAAATATCTCTGACATGATCATGTCGATATTTGAAACCTGAAAAATGTCTACAATGTACTGCATGGTCCTCGAAAGCATCTAGTTTACTCTTTTTACAAACAGGGCATAGACCACCATCAGAGTATAAAGGAATCATGAGACGGTACCGGAGAATAGAATGATACTCTACCGGTGACATACGCTGTCCAAGTCCCTCCATCGGAATAGCAAGTAGAAAATTCTTTGCATGTTTTGACTGCAAGCATCCAATGACTGCTTTCTGACGAGCATATAACCCAAACTCCCTCTCAAGACCAGCAACAATCTTACCATAAAATGTTTCTGCAAAAACTTTTTATGGGTTAGAGGGGACGGTAGCATTCACAGCCATAGAACTGAGGTCAAAATCGGGTAGACAGAGACTCAATGCACTGCTAGCAACATCAAGAATCTCATCCAAAGGTATTGGGCTACAACTCCTAAGAATGTGGTTCTGAAGCTCAGAAGTCTGACAACGGGAGACCACAAAAGCAAAAGTAGAGAAATCAGTGACACAATAAACACCTAACCCACTAAGACGTAATGGGAGTGTTGATAAACGCCACTGCAAATTACCGAAGTTAGGACCATCAGAAACCACAATACCCTGGAGAACACTGCAGAGATGCCGATTGATAAGAGCCCAAAATTGTAGTTTTAACCCCTTAATAATACTACTTTTAGACCAATTATGCGAATAATAAATAAGAGTTAATTCTAATTATGTGCTTTTATGTATTTCAGGCATGAAACTCAATTATGTGTAGAAATGTGCCACTTTGGCAATATAAAGGAGCAAAGGGTTGGTTGCTAAGAAGTTCTGTGATAAAGGCCAAGATTTAAGGAGACAAAGCCTTTATAAACCCTGGTCAAAAGATGAAAAGTCAACACGGGCAGAAACAGTGCACAAGTCAACAGAACGTCCGAAGACCATATCTTTGGACTCAGGCCTCGGATTTGGGGCTACTTTACGTCAAAACGACCGGCTCGGAAAGATCTTTCCAATGGTCCAAGTCTTGACCCAATCAGAAGAGCAAAAGTGGATGTAAAGTCTGCTGAAGTCAAAACCAGCTGAAACGGGATCTGTGGACTGAAGAAATTGGGCTTTGGGCTCGATTTTCCGGCCCAAAACATGGCTCCTCAGCCCATGCATGAAATTGTGGATCTAGTCTCCTCCTTTACATAAAACAAGACTTAGCTCTTAAGAAAGGGGTAGTTAGATAGCTTAGAATAGAAAGTAGCCATTAGAATAGCTTGTAGATCTAGTTTTTGAATTTTAATTAGTAATTAATTAGTTTCATTCCTTGTTTTAGATTAATTATTTGAATCATTGTTCTTCATTCATTAGATAAATAAAATAGTAGTTCTTGTTAATTTCGATTTTGTCATTTAAATTTGTTTAGATCTAATTTCAATTATTGTTTGTTATTCATTTCCTAGTTATTAATTTGGATTTCAATTCTTGAATAGTTAAATTAGTAAAGTTCAAATCTTTATATTTTGTCTAGTTTTAATTTAATTGGAAATGATAGTTTGATGAATCAAGGCTAAACCTCCATTAGAGGGGTTTGGTGAAGCTTTGGTGAAAACTTGATTGTGTAGCGTATAATCGTTGGAAGAGTCTATTCCACTCTAGAAGGAAGTTGATTCGCCAAGAGAATGGGTGGACTTCCTCACATGATAGTTATAAATTGGTAGAAATGGCATGTATAATTAGGGATTAGAACGACCACTTCTTACCGTGAGAACGTAAGAATTGGATTACAACCATTTATGCTAGTCTCTTAAATTGGCTTCGAGGTGGATTCAATTCCCCCCTAATTCTTATTCTAGATTCAAACATTAGTATTCCGTAGCATTTCGTAGTCGAGTTATTCATATCTTGTTAGTTAAATTTGCATCGTAGTATAATTCATAATTCTCTCATTGACTTTGGTAGGATTGATAGTCGTAGGAAACTTGAATGCTAAAGAACTAGGAGTGGAACGAATCTTCTATTCCATCTCTACTTCAATAGATTCGAGAGTAGAAAACAAATATTTTGATAAGTCTAGTATAAGTTAAGTTTATAGTTTTACTTTTGTTTAGAGTTTCATCACTTTATTCATTAGTAAAACTATCTTTTTTACGATTATCAAATGGAGCCGTTGCCATCTTAGTTGCCTTTAGCATTGTTTTCTTTAGAATTGTTAATTTTCCAAAGTCCCATAACCCACCCACCCTTGTTTGATTCTCACTGTGGTTGTCTATTTCAAGATCAAATTTTCCTCGAAAAATTACTTTCGAGTGCGACCTCACCTGGGCAAGCCAAATTGAGCGCACCCTAGCCCACGCCTGAATTCCACTTTTGCCCCGAGCGACTGTGCCCTTCACACTGGAACTCCAGCTTGACTGAAAGTGGCTCTGCTTCAGCTTAGGCCTATTCTCGAAGCGACACCGCCCTCTGCTGAAACTGCCCAATTTCCACAGATTTGATTCAAACTTCCATTTCTTCAAGATTTTCAGTGTTCTAACTTGTTATATACACTGATCACACGTAAACAAGATGATATTCATAAGCGAAGCAAGGAGGCCTTCAGGTACTCTTTTCTTCCACACCTCGCATCTTCTGTTAGAGGTTCATACTAGCATATCAGGATTGTTTGGAGTGTTGTTGTGTTTCATTAAGATTGGTCTTAGCCTTGCATGAGATTAAGGTCAGGCCGAAGAAAAACGCCTAACGTAATTAACCGACAACGGCAACAAACACGTCTTTCTAGTATACCACTCACTACACCTCTAGCTAGCATACCACACACCACACCTGAAATAATGGCTGAAAAAAGAGAGTCTCCTCTCTCTGACTTTTACAAAGCCTTGAACGATAGCCCTAAATCTTGCATCATTCTATCAGACCAAGTGGGGGATTTCCGAATCCCCCCAAATATATTTAATTTGTTACCCGTTTTTCATGGGTTAGACCATGAACAAACTTATCGGCACATGCGTAAGATTGACCAAGTCCTTACTACATTCCACCATCCTACGGTAGGTGCTGAACAAATTAAATTGAGGGTATTTCCTTTCACCTTAGCCGATAAAGGCGGCGTCTTGGTTAATCGCCTAAAGCGCCCTATTCGTGGATTCGTGGGCTAAACTTGTTCAACTATTCATGGAACAGTTTTACCCACCACTGAAGACCGATGAAATGCTTTCCAAGATTCATTTCTTTCGACAAAATCCTCATGAATCATTTTCAGAGGCTTGCAATCATTTCACCGATCTACTTATAGAGTGTCCACATCATAACCTCGCGAAAGACACGTTAGTTCGTGCCTTTTTCAAGGGACTTCTACACCACCATAAAGAAGTCCTTGACATAATGAATGGGGGTAGTTTCTTAAGTAAAGGAGCCTCAGAGGCTTATAAATTTTTAGAAGATCAAACTAAGCATAATAATAACTGGGGTAGTGATGATATCTCCCATTCCGCTAGTTCTTTACAACAGTTAAAGCCGCCGGTATGTTTGAGATGAAACCCGATCTGGAACTAAAAATTTTAATCAAATCTCTAACTAAAAAGGTAGAGGCTATTTCTGTTCAACAAATGTCGATCCCCGTCATGAATGTCAACACCAATCCATGTAATTTCTGTTTGAGTCCAGAGCATCCCGACTCTTATTATCCTTTTGCCTATGAACAACAATAGTCACAACAAGATAATGTTTGCTCGATTGATAATTTTCCTATTCCTAACGCCCATTGGAGACAACATCCCAACTTCAGTTGGAGAAATAATAAAAAAGGAACACCTCCAGGGTTTAATAATCAAATGTTAGGCAAGCAAACAATTATAACCAAGCTCCACCACGACATGGACAAGGTCAGGGTAATTATAATAATTATAACAACCAAGCGCAACCATGACAAGGTCAAACACAAGGTCAGGGTAATTATAATAATTATAATAATAATAATTATAATGCTAATAGAGATACCGTTCCGGTAAATAATAACTATCAAAATCCACCCATTAATAATCAACGTGCCATAGTTCCTATCACACAACCTATAGCTAACACTCTTCCACAACCGGATCATTTCGGTACCTTTATGCAATCTCAACAACAGATTTTACAAGCCATACAACTTTCCTTACAGTAGTTAGCTCAAGAGAAAGTGCAACCCAAAGGGGTGTTTCCAGGACAAGCGATAGCTAATCCTAAAACAACAAACACAGCCTTTGAGGTAAATGGTAATACTAGTACGGAAAATGAAAACGTAGGTGAGCTAAATGCCATCTCCACTCTCCGTTTTGGGAGAGTGGTTGATAACAAAGTAACTATGCCTATAGTTACCCCACCAGTTGTCCCTACACCGGAGATTGTACTAGATATCGTAATAGAAACTGAAGAGCTTACGCCTGTAGAGGTACCAGTTAAACCACAACCTAAGAAACAGAAAGCAAAGGTTAGACATCCAGTTGATCCATATGCTAAATATAAAGAGAAACTATCGTTTCCCTAGAAATTAACTATGTCAAATAGGGATACAAACTTTGACGAGGTTAGGGAAGTTTTTAAAAATCTAACGATAAACTTACCTTTTCTTGACGCAATTAAAAAATTACCTCACCATGCTAAGTTTCTCAAAGAGTTGTGCACTAAAAGGCGTAAGACAAATATTCCTAAAGACGCCTTTTTAACTGAACAATTTCCAACTTTAACGGAACACAATGGAATCGCTAAGTACAACGACCCTGGTCGTCCTACTGTATAATGCACCTTAGGAGATTCCCATACGACGACCGCTTTACTAGACCTGGGGGCGAGTGTTAACTTACTCCCGTATTATCTATACAAACAAATAGGTCTACAAGAGATGCAAGCTACTAAAATGACGTTGTAATTAGCAGATCAATCAATTAAGTACCCTAAGGGTGTGGTTGAAAATGTGCGTGTTAAGGTCCAGGATTTCTACTATCCTACTGATTTTGTTATCCTCGATACAGATATTGCTAACGACTCTGTTCCGATCATTTTAGGGCGTCCCTTCTTGGCGACTGCCAACGCGCTTATAAACTGCCGCGATGGGTCGATGTCCTTGTCTTTTGGCCATCTTTTGGTTGAGGTAAATGTTTTAAACCGATGAAATAGTTACCAGATTCGCCTAGATGGATGGAGGTTAGCATGATAGAGAGCTTAGCTCAAGATTACTTTAATAACGGCGAAAACCATATGCATAAATTCCTTTCTTTTTGGTTCAGATTTTGTCGATGACTCCTACATAGAGGAAGTCAACACCATCTTTGAGTCTACACAAATCGTAGACCCTGGTTGATAAGTTTGAAGACCTGCCGCCTAAGCAAGTATTCATTACTCAAGATGAGGACCCTCCGTAGCATTTATCGATATTCCTCCCACCCTCGATCTTAAACCACTTCCTCCTGAGTTAAAATATATTCAACTTGATTCGGATGGTAGTCATCTGGTAATTATATCTTCTCTGTTATCTAAGGCGGAAGAGACACGGTTGATCAGGGTGATTAGGGAGCATCGTTCTGCGATTGGTTGATCCCTAACCGACATTAAGAGAATTGACCCTAATGTGTGCACTCATCGTATCCATTTAGAGGATAACACAAAGACTTCTTGCAAACCTTAGCGTCGTTTAAACCCTGCCATGAAAGAAGTGGTCAGGGAAGAGGTCTTACGGTTTCTCGATGCGGGTATCATATACCCAATCTCGATAGCGAATGGGTAAGTCCCATTCATGTAGTTCCAAAAGAAATCGGGGATTACCATGGTATGTAACGCCAAGGGTGAATATGTTGCCACGCATGGTCCTATGAAATGGAGGATCCAGATTGATTACGGATGTTTAAATGCCATGACACGAAAAGGATCATTTTCGTTTACCCTTTATAGATCGATGCTTGAACGCGTTTAGTCGGTCATACTTTTATTATTTTTGGATGGCTACTCGGCTATTTCCAAATTATTATTGATATTGATGACCAAGAAAAGACTACCTTCACATGTCCTTTTGGAACATACGCCTATAAACGAATGCCTTTTGGCCTTTGTAATGCTCTTGGTACCTTCCAACCGTGTATGCTTCATATATTTAGTGACATGGTAGAGCGTTTCATGGAAGTGTTCATGGATGATTTTTCTATCTATGGAGACTCTTTCACTGAATGCTTGTCTAACCTGTCTAAAGTTTTAACGCGATGTGAAGAGAAGAGTCTCATTTTAAATTGGGAAAAATGTCACTTCAGGGTAAAAAAAGGCATAGTACTAGGTCATATCGTATCTAGTGATGGCATCAAAGTAGATAAGGCCAAACTAGATAAGATAGCGACTCTACCTATACCACAGACTGTCCATCATATTATAGCCTTTCTAGGCCTGCAGGTTTCTATAGGCATTTTATCAAAGATTTTTCGAAAATAGCTAGACCCTTAACTAATCTGCTTTTAAAGGAGGCCACCTTTGATTTTAATTTTAACTGTAAACAGGCTTTTGAAACTTTAAAAGCCACCTTAACTTCTGCACCCATTATACAGCCTCCCGATTGGTCTAAACCTTTCGAACTTATGTGTGATGCTAGTGATTATGCAGTTAGTGCTGTCTTGGGATAGAAACTAGATAATAAATCCACCGTTATTTATTATGCTAGTAAACTCTAAACGATGCTCAAAGGAATTATACAACTACTGAAAAAAAATTCTTAGCTATCGTTTATGCTTTAGATAAGTTTCGTCCTTATTTGGTTGGTTCTAAGACTCTAGTTTACACGGACCATGCAGCCCTTAGGTACCTTCTCGCAAAGAAGGATGTTAAGCAGAGATTGATCCGATGGATTCTTCTCCTGCAAGAATTCACATTAGAAATAAAGGACAAACGAGGGGTCGAAAATGTAGTTGCCGACCACTTATCTAGACTTACAAACGACGATGATAGCGATTCTGACTCCATACCGGACTCTTTTCCGAAAGAGCATCTATATGCTATATTTTCTACACCATGGTATGCTGATATCGTGAATTATTTAGCGTCTGATGTTATTCCTTATGACTGGTCAAGAAATGAATGTAAGAAGTTTTTGGCCAGAGTTAAGCTATACTATTGGGATGAGCCCTACCTTTTTAAGTATTGTCGCGGATCAGATTATTCGTCGTTGTATTCCCCAGTGGGAATATAATGAGGTACTTTTATTCTACCATGAAAAAGAGTGTGGTGGCCATTTCAATGGTATGAAAACATCTGCTAAAATTCTACAAAGTTGGTTTTATTGGCCTACTCTCTTTAAAGATGCCCAAGTGCATTGCAAGGCGTGCATTCATTGCCAACAACTTGGTCGAATCATGAAGTGTAATATGATGCTATTTAATCCAATCATGGTGGTAGAAATTTTTGACGTATGGGGCATTGATTTCATGGGTCCCTTTCCAGTTTCCCACGATTTCATTTATATTCTAGTTGCCGTGGACTACGTGTCTAAATGGATAGAGGCCATGGCTTGCCGTAGCAATGACCATAAGACAGTTGTGTTTTTAGTAAAAGAGTATATTTTTTGTCGATTTGGCATTCCCATGGCCATCATTAGTGATGGAGGAACACATTTTTGCAACATAGTTGTTGCATCACTAGTAAAGAAGTATGGAGTTACACATAAGGTAGAAACTCTGTATCATCCACAAACTAGCGGACAAGTAGAAGTTTCTAATAGGGAAATAAAAAGATCTTAGAAACAATCAGAAATCCCGATAGAAAAGACTCGGTCGGTTGCGTCTATCCGATGCCTTATGGGCATATAGGACTGCTTTCAAAACTCCTATAGGTATGTCTCCCTTTAGACTTGTATTTGGGAAACCTTGTCATTTGCCCGTTGAATTGGAGCACCGTGCTATGTAGGCTATAAAAAACCTTAACTTCAATTTTGATGAGGCGGGTGTCCAGCGCAAGTTGCAATTGAATGAGCTTGAAGAAATCATAGCGACTCTTATGATCTCGCAAAGGATTATAAAGCTAACATGAAATGTGTTCATGATAAGCAAATCTTGCGCAAAGAGTTTGTGGTAGGTCAAAAGGTCTTACTGTACAATTCTCGTCTACATATTTTTCCAGGGAAATTAAAAACCCGTTGGTCTGGTCCTTTTCTGGTTACTGAAATCACCCCTTACTGGGCAATCACCTTGGTAAATCCCAAGGATAATAGTACCTTTCAAGTTAATGGCCAACGGTTAAAACATTTTCATGAGCTATTGTCCCCTGATGTAGAGGAAGTCCTATTACAGGACCCTATCTATGATGACGGACCTTTTTCATTGGTGTACTTCTTTTCATTTCCATATATTGGTAAGTGCACCACTTAGGTAACTGGGCCCTCTCTATGGAGTGTGTGGCTGTAAGTTTCGGATCCTAAGTCTACGGTTAATATAACTCACTTTTTCCACTCTTGCATGTTTTCTCGGTTTTTGAGTCATGTTCCTCTATGGTGTGAATTATGCATTTATTGCCTTCTTGTTTTTGTTATATTAAATTTTATTCATAAAAAAATAAAAAATTGTTAAAATCACAAACATAGAAATTTAAGAAGTCTCGAGAATCTGACTTTAAAATAACCACTTTTAAAAAAACAAATTTTCTAAACTCTATTGTCAAAAATTTGTTTGGGGGTGGGGTGTCCAGTTTCCGTTATGGATTGTTCAACTGTCCATTTGTATTTTTAGGCCGTTTAATCATATTCTGATCCGGGTTGACATTATCTATGAAATTAGATTTCATTCGTTTGCATAACTTACGTTATGCACGCACTTCGAGACATTTCCCATCTTCTTACATGTCACCAACGGTCGGACTAGAGCGTTTTATAGATAATTGAATTGGAAATTCTCTCCTGATCATTTTCATACCTCATTCACAAAAATCGGCCCGGTAACGAAGCGGCAATTTAAGTTTGAAGTTGCGCGAAATATTGAAAAACAAAATCGGAAAATCAAGTGGGCTTGGGCCCAACCTCGCGAGCACGTGCAGTGCACGTGCGTCTCATTCTTCCACCAACAGTCGCGTTTCATTCTCCAAACCGCCATTAACAAACAACAAAGCTTAAAAACCTAACTTAAATAAAAAAAAAAAAGAAACCTAAATACACCCACGCCCAAAGTTAAAACCCACCCCAAATCTTCTCCTAACTACACCCACCACCACCTCCACCAATTTAAACAACCAAAACCCACTGAAAATTCAAGAATTTCGAACTGCCACCACCACCACCGCGCCTCCTGCCATTATTTTTAGTTAGGGTGTTTCAAAACAAGTCTCCCTACCTTATTCAAACCCATAAATCTTATAAAAACTCCAATGGCTCAAAGACGTCGGATATTGTTGGAGCACGCTTTTACTGCCGACCACTTCGCGCCGTTTTACGGTGACGAGATGGTTAGGAGAGACTGGAGTGGTTTGTGGTACTCGATAGACAATTTTTACCACGAAGATTTGGTCCGAGAGTTTTATAGGACGAGGGAGTTAAATGGGAATCAAATTTTTGTTAAGGTGGCTGGGAGGAGGAGGGAGGCTACTATTGGGTTGTTGGCTGAGATTTTAGGCATTCCACCTAGACACCATCTCGATGCCACATTACAGGATTCCCAGTTTACTGCTATAGAACCTTTGATGAATGCGACTGTTGTGGAAGGGAACTACAATGCGAGCTCGCATTGTGTTCGCCAGTCGTCTCTCAGAACCAACCAGCTGGCTGTAACTCAGTGGATTGGTAGGAATGTCATAGGGAAGGAGAAAATCAGCGATATCGGTTTGAACTGCCTTCACGTTCTATGAATACTCCAGGAGCAGAAGTATGAGTTCTGTATTTTGGAGTTTTTGCGTAACATGATTAGGGGAGTTGGAAAGAGTATTGCACCTCTCCCTGTTTTGCTAACAAAGATCATGATGACCTTGAGAGGGACTCCGAGGTCTGATAGGATTTGCCTGAAGGAGCACCGAAATCATCATATTTATACGGAGTGTATCCAGAGAATTTGGAGGTTGCCTGAAGAGAGAGTAGTCGAGGAGACTGACTCGGAGGATGATGATGTCACGGCATGTTTTGATGATGATGCCTTGGAGAGGTGTAGGTCGGATGCAGAATGCATGGCTGTGATTCACCGTGGCATGCGTTCTCTCAATACTATTTGTGAAGACCTCCGAACTCGGCAGGCTACCATGCATCATAACTTCGAGACTTGTGCCCGGCGCGAGGATGAGCGGTGGGAACAAACGAGGGCCGAGATGGAAGCTCAGCGCCAGTTCCAAGACGACATGCTTACACGCTTCCCACCCTAGGGGGGTTCTTCTTCGGAGGAGCAGTCTGTGAGGTACGAGCATCATAACCGCAAGATGGATGGCTCTGGCCCATCGGAAGCCCAAGAGCCATCTCCTTCTTGAGCGCATTCTACTACTAGCAGCGAGTGGTTTAGGGATCTAATGAGTTGATTTGTTTTATTGTATTTGTTTTTATTTAGTACGGATGTAAAAATATTAGTTCAGTAATTAATTTGAATTTGGTTGTTATATGTTATTTGAATTCAATTTTAATATAAGTTGGTTAATTTCGAATTATGTGTTGTTTTTATCATTAATCCCATCTTCCCGAATTGTTTGGGGGTGGTATTATTTAGCCTAGCATAATTCGTTATATGATCATCTATTATAAGAAGTTGTTTTGGAGTGAGGGTTGAGAATATTGCCGATATGGGCATCGCTATAAATAGATATTGTGGTAGGATGAAATCTCGATGAGTTAGGCAGTTTCTATCCTAAATTAAACCTAAAAGATATTAGGGTTGTTTTAGAATCAAGAATATGAGTTGTTTCCGTTTTCGGTTTTGGAAATTTTATTATTTCCGGAAATTGCCTTAAAGCTTTTTGGCAAATTCTCGATTCGGTTTAGTAATTTAAAACCTATAAAAACTGTATTCATTCTACACTCACAACCCCAACTACATCTCACATTCATCTCTCACGTTTTATTCCCACTTTACCTTATTTTTCCTTTGCACTTCGGCCTAACAGCTCCCCGAGCGCACCTGCGCCCTAGTGGAGCGCTACCTGGTCCCTAAGCATTGTCAGAGAAATTCTATCCTGAACGCGACCTGCGCCCTCTCTAGCCCAAACCTGAGCGCCACCTGCGCCCAAGTGCTTGGAACTCAAAATTCAATAGAGCGCAACCCGCACCCATCCCAGGCATACCTTGAGCGCACCATGCGCCCTGACCCCTGTGGGCACCAAAAATTTCCAGTTTTTCGAGGGTTGTTCCAGGATAGTTGCAGCTGTTCTAGCGAGTAGTTTTGTAATGACTTCTCCTATAGTAATACCGAGCAGTCTTTCGAACACTTGTTGGGGAGCGAGTCTTATGGACATTGGTTCCGCGAGAGGATCATGCAGTACGGATGGAGGCATCTTCTGGTAAGTGAAGACGACTAGTATTCACCTAAGCTTACTAAATTTTTTTACAATAATGTTAAGTTCTATTGTAACCAGGATGGAGAACAAGAATTCTCCGTCACGGTTGATGACACACCCTTAGAATTCAATAAGTATGTGGTAGCATTAGTTTCGGGAATACCAATACCTGATCCTATTCACATGTGGGGATATATGACCGATAATTCATACCTCTATGACTATACATATTTCCATGAGTATTATGGGGGAGGGGTATTTTGTATAATGGACCAAGGGCGTTACAACATAGCCCTTGGTAGTCCGTCCCTAAATGTAGGCACCACCATGTTATTCATCCTGATGAATATTCTAGGGGAGTGGCAGTTTACTTCTGCAAATAGTACCGCTTGTGACGTTTTCCTTGCTTTAGTTGAGGGACGTCACCGATATGACATTCCCCGAGTATTAGTGGCTAGTCTTAAGAGAGCCCAAAGCATGCGACATAAGTATCTTTTTATGCCTGTTTTGGTTTGCCGCATCATGCTCAGTTGTCTACCTGAATTATGTACCCAGTTCACGGATTGAAAAGGGTTGAAGTCATGAGACCCACCAATTGGGTGGTTTGCTCATTTCGAGTAATGACTTGGTCGGGATGGCAGGTGCAACCTCATTTGGTTGCTCCTTACACCCCATCAGACATAGTAACACTAGACAGGTTAGCACAAGTTGACGACACACGGTGGCAGGCTTGGGAAGTTATCATGGCATGACATAATGTGAAGGAACCTCATCTTTTGAAAAGGGAAATGAGGAGGACAATGTTTAAACGGGAGTGCAGGTAAGTGTTAATTTCAGTTAGTGTCCGCTTATGTCCCAAGCAATCTATTTCTCATTAACCCCATAATGGGTGGAACTCTTATAGAGTTGCGTCAGTTTTCTTTTCTATATTAGTATGTTATAACCTTGTTTTACAGATGTTCTAGAATTTAACGCGTTTCAATGGTATTTTCCTACCCTCTTTATTTAAAATACTTTGAGGACAAAGCATGCTTCTTGTTTGGGGGCATAGAAACACGTGTAATTCAGGCATCTGTTAGGATATAGATATGTATAATATGCACTTGTTTTCTAGCTAAAAAATTCAAAATTTTTAAAAATATAAATAAAAAGTATGCTATATACTTAGGAATATTGGTATTGTTTTCTTTCTCTATGCTCTCAATAATCTAGAAGTCTCACGTAGCTTTTGCATTAGAATAATTTTTAGAAACTTAGGCTAATATGTAGGTAATAATCCTTACATCTATCTATAAATATGTTACGTGAGTATCTATGATTGTTGGCAGTAAGTTTATGAAATCTAGGCTAGAGTACTTATTCTACAAATCCTGTGAGAATATAGCCTAAAGCCTTATATGAGTGAACATTTGAGAAATGACAAAAGGGAGAAGTAAAATCCGGATAGAGAAATCACACATCCACTTGCTTGATTACTATACCATATCCTAAGTGACAAGCTTCTTTTTGTGTATGTAGATGGTGTATGGTCGTTGAACAAAACAGAAGCGTATCAAAACCTAATTATCCCTCAATAAGTAAAGGATAAGTAGGATATCGTTCCACTTTTAAGTGTATGTTATGTGAAGGACAGGACTGGAAAGGGGGTTTAAGGGATTAAAAACTATGATTGTAGAGATTTTAGATTCTAATGCTAAACTAAACTAAACTAACTAAACTATTGAGAATTTATAAGAGAGGGAATTCAAGAGATTAGAATCCACCAATACTTTTAATCTATGACCTTCTGCTTCATGGTTGTTCTTACAAGTAGACTACAATTAGGCAATCGAGCGAGTGCTGATGCCCTCTTGGACGAAACATCATTAGTAATTAACTCTACTTAAGGTTGTTTCTATGTTTATGCTATTAATATCTTATTTCCTTTTATGTAAGCTCGGGCAGCCATTCAATGTATTACCATGAGCAACATCAAGGAGTACTTCCTAATAGGGCGGCCATTCAATGAATCATCACTTAAGGCAAACACAAAGAATACTTCCCCTAGGCTGCCACTCCCTGAGCTACCCCTTCTAAGGTAACACAATGAATACTTTCCTAACTCTATAGAATTATACTACTAGAAGAAAAGTAAGAACACTAGCATGATATTAATATTGCAAAACATAAACCCTATTCTATACTTCCATCCCCTGGTGTGGGCAATGGAACTAATAACTAAAAACATAAAGAACTACCCCCGAAGAACACCATGAACCGTAAGAATCATTAAACCTTAAGCACTGGCTTCATCTCCTCCCTTGAAGGAGAAGATTAGCCTTCCATAAAGAAGGAAGAACACGAAGAACGAGAAGAAAAAGAGTCGAAGAACATAAGACTAGAAAGACTAATTTATTAAGACTCAGCTAGTTAAAACCGATCTTTTATTATTAATCTCTCTCTGCCTCAAGTTCTGGAGACAAGAATATAAGTGAATTGGCAAATTACATGAGGCACTTAGGTCCTCTATTTATAGTGGTTACAATGAGCTCTAGAGGCATTCCAAACCGTTATTTGTTTCCTAATACAAATAGACTTCTTTCAGAGTCCAACTTCGTCTCCAAAACTGAGAAGAAATTGGTTACAGTGTCGATTCATGTGTCTGGATGCACTATTCATGTGTCTCAGACGCAAGCAATGCGTCTGGACGCTCGATCCATGTGTCCCAGATGCGTTAGCCGATTTTGTCTCTTTTGCTCTATCTTTCTATCCTCTTTTGTGGGCTTTGATCCAAGCAACGAGTCCTTTGGCTTTGGGTTTCCAAATAGGCTTTAAAATAGGTCCAAGTCACATCTTTAATAGCTCCAATTCTTTGGCCTTCTCCATGATTGTCCATGGGCTTCCCATGTGATCCTTAATGCTCCGAATTGCTCTGTTTTACCACATTTTCTCTAATATTCCACAAAACTCTCTCTTTGATCTGTAGAATCATAAAACATAACTTACAAACACTATTAGTCCACTAAGATGGCTAAACAAGAGGCATAATCGAGGGTTAAATAGCACTTTTTGAGCACTTATCACAACTCCCAACTAGCCTTTTGCTAGTCTCTTTGCAAATATGATAAAAAAAATAGATAAGTGATCAAAATCACATCCTTATAACAAAAATAAAATCCTAACTCATTTTCGTAGGCATCGCGATTGCATTTACCATATGCAACAAGGCTTTAAACCTTTAAGTTCCCCAAAAAGGACGAGTTATAGTCTCGTGAGGGTTTTCAGGTGATATACCCACAAAATCAATCAATAGCATGTTCAAGAATGATAGTATTTTTCAGAGAGAGAAATTCCTTACCCACTTAGTGCTTACTCCAATAGACGATCTCTATTGCTAACTACATTGCTACAAAGACTCAAAGATTATGATGGGAGATAGTAAAAATTGACAAAATTCTCAATCAAGGCTTATGTGTGTACTTAGTCAATCTCCTATACTCTCCTATCCAAGAAACGGAATCCCTAGTTTACCTTTAGACAGATAATCTCGACTTTCAATCCTCACCGGTCATACTCTCAGAAAAGAATCTCTCAGAAGATGGTCTACTATTTTACATCATGTATGTGGGGAAAAGAATAATGAATACAAACATCCCATATACTACCTTGAAAAATGGACTTCTGGGTGAAATTAGTCTCATGGAAAGAATGTTAATCACATACGAAGTGTCGGGTCCTTCACTTTAACATTCTCTCACCTATTCTAGACTTCGTACCATACTGTAATGATAAGTCATAGGTTGTAACTTGACTTAGGTATTGGTTTATGAAGGAAAGGTAAAAATGATTCAAATGTTGTTTCTGAAAAACACTAAGGGTTTTGCTTCATTCTTTGGAAGATTTCTTCAAATTCTGTATTGCAGAGAAAATTCTTCCTTTGTCTTAGCTTTTCCATCCATTCCGTTCAACTTTTTTTTTTTTTTTTTTTAGCTCAGTAGTATATCCTTGATTAGTACTGGATATGCTTGTTTTCCACTAGCTTCTTTCACTTAGAACAGAATGATGGTCTTATTGTATCTCTCTAATATTTCCTTGTAATATTCCTTTTGTGCTCTTTCTTCTTCCTTGTTTCCCTCGTATTCTCAAAAACATATGGGTATGGCTAATAAATGTTTTTGGCTATACTCCTTGTCTGGAGTTGGGTAAAGGGTAAAGGGTTTTATGAAAGAAAATGACTTATTGTAAGGCTCAAAAGGGTTTAACATGATGGTCCTACTAGGTGGGATAAAGGCTGAATGGGTTCACTACTTGACTTATCAGTATGATACTCTGTTTCGAATAGACTACAAGACCTAATGGCTATCTCCCCAGTTGATGTCACTTTGTGATTAACCAAATCAACAAATAATGAGACTATATTACAACGACATAAAGAACTGAAAGATGTTGAGTCACTAAGACTCAGATTTTTCGTAAGAACTCTCTAAAGAATGGGTATAAAGCTTAAGTCTCACGAGCTAAGTCTAAATATTCTACTTCCAGTTTACTAGGGGTTTAAATCTCTCTTTTAGCAAAAGTACACAAATCTGACCAAGTATTATGGTGGTGCCTTGATAAAGAATTCTATTTACAAGAACTATGTCCGAGCATAATAAATAGTCTAAGCGGTATTGAAATCAATAATATCAACTATCTATCAAACTCAACACTAAGCAGTATAGAAGATATATCCCAAACTCATCATTAAAATTCATTTTTCTCATGCTACTGATATAGAAACAAAAATATTTTTGTTTTTGAAAACTAATTTTTGAAATTCATTTCTCAAGTACACCCTCCCCCTACTTATGTATGCATTGACCTCAATGTATAAAGAAGTAAATGAAATTGATGAGAAAAAGGTAGGATATTACCATTGATGCCGAATATCAGAATTAGTTCAAGAAACAAATTTTTAGGTCTTTTTACGTCAGATCCCCAAGACATAATGTAAGTTTTTTAAAGTCAGATTCTTAAGACTTTTGAGTCTTTTATAGTAAGATCCTCAAGACTAGTATTCCCACCTCAAAACTGATCTCTTAACAACATGCTTACTTCCTGTAGACATTTTATACTCGGTCTACTAGAGTTATGAGACTTTGACTCCGGCGTTTGCAACTCCTCTCAGTAAAGGATAAAGTTATGAAAATCTGAAGGCCCGACTATCGGTGGCACTTATACTAATGAGATCCTAAGGAGTCAAGCTTACGACGCTTGGCTTCCTCATGCAAAAAACTTAAACTAGACAGAGTAACAGGTTCAACAAGACATAGAATGTAATCTTTAAGGTGTGTAGGTAACTTACCCCAATTTTCTGCTTCAACAGTGGTCTAATAAACCGGATCCTTGAGAAAAACGGCCTCTACGTCTCCAGTAGGTAACTCCATAAAAGGCTTCAGTCGATGAGCGTTGGCTTTGAAACGAGTCCTTCTTTTTATGTCTTCTACTTCAATAGCTCCAAAAGGTGTGACATGTCTTACTACAAACGGTCCGGCCCATCTAGATCTCAACTTTCCAGGGGAAAATTTCTAGACGAGAGTTGTAGACGAACCTTACGTCGGTGTTCAAATTCTCTTCAGAATTCTTCTTCTGTCATGTAATGCTTTAGTCTTATCCTTGTAAATCCTTGACTTATCATAAGCATCACTTCTCAATTCCTCTAATTCAATCGATCAAGCTTCCTCCTTTCTCTGCTTTGATCTAGGCTAAAATTCATCTCTTTCACTACCCAGTAGGCTTTATGTTCTAACTCAACAGGTAGATGACACGCCTTTCCATATACCAAGTGATAGGGTGACATCCTTATGGGTGTTTTGAATGTTGTTCTGTATGCCCATAGTGCATCTTGGAGTCTAATAGACCGAGTCTTTCCTAGAAGGATTAACCTGTCTTCTCGAATACTCTTGATTTCCCTATTCGAAACTTCTGCTTGACCATTAGTCTGAGGATGATATGGTAAAGCTAGCTTGTGAATTACTCCATACTTTGCCATAAGATTCCCAAATACACGATTACAGAAGTGAGAACCGTTATCACTAATGATGGCTCTCGGTGTTCCAAATCTTGGTAGAATGTTCTTCTTCAGAAAGTCCACGACGACTTTATGATCGGCGGTCTTTGTAGGAACTGCTTCAATCCACTTTGAAACATAGTCCACAGGCAGTAGAATGTAGGTGTGACCAAAAGAAGGCGGAAATGGTCCCATGAAATCTATACCCCATACATCAAAGATTTTTGAGATAAGGATCGGTTGTTGAGGCCACTCAAACCTTTTCGAGGTCTTACCCAAGAATTGGCATCTCAGACATGCTTTGCAATAAACATTTGCATCTTTAAAAAGAGTAGGCCAATAGAATCCATCTTGTAATACCTTATCTGCAGTATGTTGTGGGCCAAAGTGTCCTCCGCAAGGCTGATCGTGACAGAATGATAAAATGGATTCCTATTCCGATTCTGGGATGCATCTTCAAATAATCTGATCCGAACACTTCTTGAATAAGTATGGATCATCCTAAAAATAATATTTGGCCTTTGAGTAGAATAAATCTTTTTCTTGCTTGCTCCAATGCAATGGTACCTTGTCGGTCACAAGATAATTTGCGATGTGGCCATACCATGGTACTTCTGATATACTGAATAATTGTTCATCAGGAAAAGTCTCACAGATTTGTAAGTTGTCTTCCGCATTCTCCACTAGCAATCTAGAAAGGTAATCAACAACGACATTCTCTGTTCCTTTCTTATCACGTATCTCCAAATCAAATTCTTGTAAAAGTAGTATCTATCGGATCAACCTAGGCTTGGCATCCTGCTTAGCGAGTAAATGATGCAAGAAAGCATGGTCAGTATAGACAATCACCTTTGAACCTATTAGATATTGTCGGAATTTGTCAAGAGAATAGACGACACCTAAGAGTTCCTTCTCAGTGGTAGAATAATTAATCTAAGCTTCACTTAGAGTCTTGCTAGCATAATAGATTACGTGACACACTTTCTTTCTTGTCTCTTTTGTCCTAGAATGGCTCCTATAACATAATCGGATGCATCACACATTATCTCAAATGGTCGGCTCGGTCGAGAACACGAAATGATTGGTGCTGAAGTAAGTGCTTCCTTTAACTTCATAAAAGCTTCGACACATGAGGTATCAAAATCAAAGACAATATCTTTCCCTAACAGATGTGACAACGATCTTGCAATTCTGCTGAAGTCCTTGATAAATAGACGGTAGAATCCTGCGTGACCTAGGAAGGCACGGATATCTTTGACAGTTCTCAGTTTGGGTAGATCCTTTATAATATCAATCTTCGCTCGATCTACTAGAATTCCTTCCTTTGAAACTTGATGACCCAACACTATCCCTTCCTTTACTATGAAGTGACACTTTTCCCAGTTCAGAACTAAGTTTGTATTGCAATAACGTTTAAAGACTAAGGAAAGATGGTGTAGGGAATCCTCAAAAGATGATCCAAAAACTGAAAAATCATCCATAAAAACTTCCATGTATTTCTCCACCATGTCGTCAAAAATACTCATCATGCATCGCTGAAAAGTGGCCGGTGCATTGCATAGACCAAAAGGCATAATGACGGTAGGCTTAATGTTCGAATGGACATGTGAATGTGGTCTTCTCTTGGTCTTCAGGGTGAATATGGATTTGAAAATATCCTGAGTAACCATCAAGAAAGCAGTAGTAAGCTTGTCCAGCTAATCTTTCTAACATCTGATCGATGAATGACAATGGAAAATGGTCTTTCCTTGATGCACTATTCAGCTTCCTGTAATCGATGCAAACTCTCCATCCAGTCTGAATCCTGATTTGAATCAACTCATTATTCTCGTTCTCGATCACTGTGGTTCCGGACTTCTTCGGCACAACTTGAACTGGACTAACCCATTGACTATCAGAAATAGGGTAGATAATGCCGGCGTCAAGGAGTTTGACGACCTTTTCTCGAACTACTTCCTTCATCTTTAGATTAAGCCTCCTCTGTGGTTGCTTAGAAGTCTTGGAATTCTCTTCCAAATGAATCCTATGTTGAACTATCATTGGGCTGATCCCCTTGATATCGTCACTTGTCCAACCTATAGCTGACTTGTGTTCCTTTAAAAGTGCTACTAACTTGGATTCCTGCTCCTCAGTCAAATCTGATGCAATGACTACTGGGTAGGTTCCCAAATCTCCCAAGAAAACATACTTGAGTGTAGACGGCAAAGGCTTCAATTCTAGCTTAGGCGGCTCCTTCTTAAGCTCTTTAGATGGTCCATCAGGCATAAGCGATTCAAACTTTTCTCTGAACTTGCTATCATCCATGATAGGTGATGAATCCAAAATCGCATTGATTGCCTCGACACTAAGTTCCTCACAGTCTGAGTCTGTCAGAGCTTTCAACAACTCGTCAACAGGATATGAATGAGTCAGATAATCTTGTGCTAACGCTTCAATCATGTATACCTCGTTCACAGCACACATCTCCTGTGGTTGCTGTAACATATGGAAAACATTGGTCTCGACTCTCATATTACCAAAGGATAACGTCATATTACCCTTTCGACAGTTGATGAGTGCATTTGCAGTGGCCAAGAATGGTCTGCCTAGAATGATTGGTATCTACCTACCAGATGTAGGTTCTGTGTCTAGTACTATGAAATCAATCGGATAATAGAAATCTTCGATCTTGACTATGACGTCTTCAATGAGTCATCTAGGTATCTTCAATGATCTATCTGCCAACTATAAAGTAACATCAGTCGGTTTAAGATCCTTTAAGCCTAATTTCTCGTAGACAAAATATGGTAGAAGATTCACACTGTCATCCAAATCTAATAAAGCTTGCTCCTCCAAAGAATAGTTGGACTTCCAAGATCTTTTAGTTTCACAACCGCTAGATTCTGTAGGTACGATGAACATCTTTGAGCGATAAAAGATTCTTTCGGAATGTTGGTCTTCTTCTTCACTAGATCTTTCACGAACTTGGCATACGAGGGAACTTGCTTGATGGCAGTCAGAAATGGGATGTTAATATGCAAATTCTGAAATACATCGCAAATCTCCTTGTACTGGTCATCCTTCCTGGTATTCACTAGTTTCGAAGGAAACGGTGCTGGCGGATTCTTCAATATCGGTTCTCTTCATTCCATTTCGGTTGGCTTGGTAACAGATAGTGGAATGACAGGTGGAGTTACTCGTGATGGCTTTTTCTTACTTACGTCCATAGTAGTTCCTTCAACTTCTTTTGCAATAGTTTCTTCAACAGGTGGCACAACACTAGATATATCTAGAATGTTAGAACTGGGTGGGATGGTGGGGACATAAGTTACCTTAGGCTTCGTAAAATATTTTCCTGGTTCATAGACAATCTTGTTATCAACTTTCTTGCCTGACCTCAGAGTGGTGACAACATTAACTTGGTCATTCGACTGAGTAATCTCCAGGTTATCCACCTGCAGGACACCTCTTCCTTTCGAATTTGGCTCTGGCTGGCTTGGTAATGCTCCTTTCGATCTTTTCATCAAGGCGGTAGCGATTTGCCCTATCTGGCCTTGAATGACACTAAAGTTACTCTCCAACTTCTGGGTTCTTTGATTTGTCTGTTTCAGCTCATTGACAATGGTGGTGATAGCTTCTTCCAGATGTGGAATAACTGCTTTGCTCGACTGAGGCGTAGGGGCAATATATCCACTCATTAGATCTGGTACTAACTCTCTGTTTGTGTTGGCTTGGTATTCTTTGGTTCGGTATGACCGTTGATTTCTGTATGGTTCTTTGGCGGTTTTGAACCGATCATCGGGTTATTCGAACCGATTTGATGATTTTGGAATCCTGGAGGAGAATTCCTCTGATTTGTATTTTGTGGCTTCCAATAATTCTGCCCTTGATTGAACTGGTTATTTCTTCCTAAAGAGTTGATACTACATGCCTCTGCATTAGTATCCAGATAGTACGAACACTCTTCAGTGGTGTGGCCTTCATCAGAACATAGCTCACAAATGGCATAACAAGGCTTGGTTGGCTGAGGTTTAACTTGGAAATTGTTTGCTTTTGGAGGATTCATAGAGAATTGATCAAACTTCTTATTCAGAGTTTCAAGTCCTGTTGATAGGCTTGCCATAATTGATATCATCGCTTGATTTGGGTCTTCTTGAATTTGGTTGCCAAATTGCTTCGGCACCCCCTCCACTCTAGCTACGTCCTCGTTGATAGTACTCCATTGTTGAAAGTGTCTTCACTAAATTCTCGAAAAGTTGTAGGCTTCCTCTCCATCCAATGATGTAAACTTACCTTGATGCATTGATCAGATCATCCGCTTGTTCATAGTAGAAAGTCCTTGAAAGAAAAATGAGTCAAGATGCTTTTATCATAACCATGATGTGGACATGAGACTAGCAGATTATTGAATTTCTCCCACTTTTGATGATATTCTTCACCACCTTCCCTTTGAAATTGCCGATGGCTTGTTGCATGGCATCGCCTTTTTCGGGTGGGTAGAACTTGTTCATAAACTTTGTTCTCAACTTCTCCCAGTTATTGATTGAATTGATCGGCTGTGCAGTTAACCATTCAGATGCTTTACCTTCGAGTGAGAGTGGAAAAAGAATTAACTTGATACTCTCATCCCTGATATTCTGGTTCTTGAAAGTTCTGAGGACTGATAGAAATTTGTTCATGTGAACATAAGGCTGAACATTGTCTAAACCATTGAACTTTGAATGCATAGAGATTACTGATGCTCTAAGTTCAAACTGGTTAGCTTCTGTCTCTGGAAAAACAATACTACTTGGTGGGTCTCCAATGATTGGTGAATTGAAATCACTCAACTTCTTCCTCTGTTGTGCTTGCATGGGTGGGATAGCTTCAGGATTATTGGTGTCCAAAACACCTCCATCATTGCGTGCGGCCATTATATCAATCTTGTCTAGTATTCTTGTGAGTCGGTTGTTAAACCTTGTCCACTGTTGTGTTCTTACTGGACGATGATATGGACGACGGGGAATACACTAGAAAATGTTATGCGAAAATAACGAAAAACTATCCTACTATGCTTGAATAGTATGCAATTATTCTAAGCTATACTAAAATGTAAAACTACTTTCCTTCAACTGGGTTGGGCTTTGCAACTAGTATCTCGCCATTGTCTAAAGTCGCTCTTTCTAGGGTTATGGTGAATCACTTGGATTGCTTAAGTACCAGTGCCCACAGACGATAATCTGTTTGTCAAGATTCAGACAAGAAACACTAGAGTTTGATGTTTCGCTATGTTGGCTTACAACTTCAATTGTTGAAAAGGTCTTAAATACAATTATACTAGAAAGCAATAAAACTAAACTACAATGCAACTATACTAAGAATGAAATAAAAAGAATGAAGATTCGACTAACCTGGATGGTAGATCTTGTGTTCGAGATGTCCTTCAAGCTTCTCTCTTTCTCAAAAGGATGGATGATGCGGCTAAAATTACCTCAAGATCCAAACTTCTAATCTTGAAAGAAAATGTTAAACATAAACAACTTAAAACGGCAGCGGCGCCATTTGACAAGCTTCTTTTTGTGTATGTAGATGGTGTATGATAGTTAAACAAAACAGAAGCATATCAAAACCTAATTATCCCTCAATAAGTAAAGGATGAGTAGGATATTGTTCCACTTTTAAGTGTATGTTATGTGAAGGACAAGACTGGAAAGGGGTTTAAGGGATTAAAACTATGATTGTAGAGATTTTAGATTCTAATGCTAAACTAAACTAAATTAACTAAACTATTGAGAATTTATAAGAGAGGGAATTCAAGAGATTACAATCCACCAATACTTTTAATCTATGACCTTCTGCTTCATGGTTGTTCTTACAAATAGACTACAATTAGGCAATCGAGCGAGTGCCGATGCCCTCTTGGACGAAACATCGTTAACAATTAACTCTACTTAAGGTTGTTCCTATGTTTATGATATTAATATCTTATTTCCTTTTATGTAAGCTCGGGCAGCCATTCAATGTATTACCAAGAACAACATCAAGGAGTACTTCCTAATAGGGTGGCCATTCAATGAATCACCACTTAAGGCAAACACAATGAATATTTCCCCTAGGCAGCCACTCCCTGAGCTACCCCTTCTAAGGCAACACAAAGAATACTTCCCTAACTCTAAAGAATTATACTACTAGAAGAAAAGTAAAGAACACTAGCATGATATTAATATTGCAAAACATAAACCCTACTCTATACTTCCATCCCCTGGTGTGGGCAATGGAACTAATAACTAAAAACATAAAGAAATAACCTGATTGAAGAACACCATGAATGTCACGCCCCGAGACCCCAGCACACATCCCAAGGACGATGAGTGAATCTCGAGGCCGACACTATCACAATTCTACCGAAATTTCGGCAGAGTTTCCTTTGTTTAATCGACATTCGTAAACCCTAAAACCTGTCACAAACCTGTCATAAACCCGGACATTTCATAATACCCTTCCAACAACCATATATATACAAAATCTTCACCCTATACACCACTTGTGATGCCCATATACATATCCCAAAATGTTTATGATGAACTACACTCTAATACATCAAATAAATACATCAAAATGAGCGAGCTCTATATATATACAACCAAAATGACTAGACTATCTCTATACAACCAAAAAGTATGAACTTGACTCTGTCCTCGTCAAAGCATAAGGAAATCCCCCAAATCACCATAACCGCCATCACTAGGGTTAGGAAAACCTCCTCCGCAACTGGCTCGTCTGAAATGTTAAGTAGGATGAGCAAACAACTATGCCCAGTAGAAACGCACATAGCCAATAAATAGTTACTTATAGAAAACATTTAAAACATGCAGGGTTTCCATAAAAGTATTCAAATATCGTGACTATATATATACATCACTAACTAGCAGAAATCATCTCGACATGCTTCATTGATATACAAAATATAGTTTTTCACAATCATCATACAACTATTGTGGCCGCTGCATCCTATTAGAATGGTGAGGGTACGACTGGTACTCAGCCCCAGTCACAGGCAATCTCGATTAAGTACTTTCCAGTGTGGACCATGCACTGTTGTTTTCCTGATTTTACCGGCAGGGAGCTGAAATGCCGTCGTTGTGTTCGTACACACAAAATCCCCAAAGCTTTTAGGGCTCAGGTGGGCCCTGTGACCACGACCCCCATACGGGCTGTCACCTAACTTACGGTGGTCAACCGCTCGACGACCGCGCAGACTCGCCAGATCTTGATCTTGACACATCCAGGAGTAGACTAAACTCTCACTCCTCGCGTCTAAACCTCATCGAGGTAGCATGTAACCCCACACAAGCTAATCACCATACAAATATGGACACGCACTAGCATGGTTATCTAGAAAAGTAGAAAAGGAATTCTCGGACTACATCCAAAGTTGATGCATCCCTTTAAAGGTGGCCCACCACCTCGAAGGTGTACACCACAGTTGGAATCCTAGAGCGAACTGCCGTCTCTGGAATTGCGACAACAGTTCCTTCTTTATAGGAATTCACAATTCCTTTTCTAAATCCCCTCGTGATAAGCATAGTAATATCTATATATATACTTGTATTACCGATTGTTTTCAAATACTCTAGTTACATATTTAGTTTTTCTTTTAAAACTGTTGATTCTCAGAGGTGAGTTCCTGGATTTCCCACTATCGAGTAAAAACAACCTATAACTCCCAAACGGGCCAGTCATAGTAAATAACAACCGATGATTCCCAAACGGCGAATCATCGTAAATAACACAACCATCCCAGGAACAATCCAGAACCTCCCACCTAGTTACAAACACCCGGGTAATCCTCACCCGCATACAAAATCCATCTCTCTGTCTCCTTACTGAGACAAGAGACGCGAACCCTTCCCAAAACCAGTTTTTCTCTTTTAACAAAGAAAACAAATCTCCGCTACCCTGATTTTACCAAAAAAAACCATTTCACACGAAAACTATCTATATATACAGTTTATATCGAGGAAATACAGTGCAAAACATGAATATCATATATACATGCATGCACTACTAAAAAAAGGGCTTATAAGCTCAGCTAAAAGGTGAGATATTAGAGTTTTTATCTCGGTTTTCTAGAAAAAAACAACCGAGATAAAATCCACTGAGGTAATATAGTTCTATAAAACCGAGATAATAAGCTACTAAATTATCCCAGAAGTCTGACATCTTATCTAAATATATTATCTCGGTTTTCTAAATAAAACCGATATTATATAGAATAAAACCGAGATAAATTGTTGATTGAAACCAATTAATATAGAAGAAAACTTAGATGCTTTTTTATTGAAACCGAGATAATATCAAAAAATAACCGTGATAAATTCTTTTGGAAAAGGGAGATTCTTGGACAACCTTTTATCTCACCCTTTGTCATTTTTTGTTGGTATTGCTCATGACAATTAACCAGCAAATAAAAACCTGTCCCAAACCACTACATTTTCTTTCATATTCATAAACATCAACACCAATTAACAAAAACAACCCAACATAAGTAAATTCTTTGAAGAACTTATTTCATTAAGATAAGAAAGAACAATGTCGAACATGAACTTAACTTTCAAAGAGTACTAGTGATCAATCAATTATATATAGAAACTCAAATATTGTATCAACTACTATTCTTCGAACTATAATAAGACATTTTTTTAACCTTTCTCTATATATTCAGGAAATGAGACAGATGGTTCCTGTTGAATTTCCTCATTACAGATGGTTCCTGCTGAATTTCCTACTCAAAAAAAAAAATTGAGAATCCACAAGTCCTAAAGTATTCACGTCGATCATCAACTATGAAAAATTAGAGGCTCCAAGACTCTCTTCGTCAACTTAGTAAGTGGAGACAAATATCCAAGATGATCCTGATCCATAAGAGAAACATCATTTCTAACAAACCTCATAATGTGCTAACTTCTGAAAAAATAACCAATGTTTAGTTCCATCACTGTACAACGGACTTATGCTAGAGGACTCTTCAGTCAATCTTTCCTTTGAAAATATATCTGACAGGAAATCCCGAGGGAATCGGTTATTGATGTCAATAAGAATATCTCCATGCTTGGCAACCGAGGACTCAACTTGAGGTGCATCTTTAGTGGAGGCCCCTACCTGAACAGAATTATTTGATTGCTCAAGGATATAATTACTATGTGTGTCACTGGAAGCTATCTCACCCCAATAAAGTTCTAGTATGATAGATGCAGGGTCCTCACATTGCTTAGAAGTTACTTCTAAGCAATAAAACCACACAATAAGAGAGAATATAAACAAAATAAGAAGGGCAAAAAAAGTAAGGATTGAACAAGCAGAAAAATGTTGCAGCAGTGACCTATCTTTTTCATATTTATCTCTTTTCCAAATGGTACATATAAAAGAATCAGAGGGGGTGGACAACCCAACTTTACAAAAGAAGATAGAAAAATGTGAAGTAAAAATGGAAGCATATATTAAAAAGCTGCAAATCCACTCATAACACTACTAGTTATCGTCATTATACAATATACAAAGGAATGAGGTCATGTAAATGTTAATCCTTGGTGCACACTCAAAACCACAAGACAAATGTCATCAGACATTTGTAACCAAGGCTCTATCATAGAAAGTATATAAAATGAGATAAAAAAAAAATACCTTCAAGACAAATGTCACTGCACTGACCACACTACACTACATCCATTACTAGCTGATTTTAAAGTCGACATGAAACGCTTATTGGGAGCAAAATTCTCCTCGAACCCCACATTGTAGAACAATTTAAAGCTTTCATTGCAAACTTCCTTTTCATTGAGTTCCTTTCTAAACCATAAGCAAGAGAATCATCGTGATTTGTCCCAGATAACACAAAATTTATCCGCTCAATAGCAAAAAAAGAGTCCCACGAAGATCCCCAAAATGTGTTGACCAACCCTTGTACCTAAAACATTGCCAATATTATATAGACAGGAGATACAAAGAACCAATTAGATAACCTGAAAAATCCAAAATGACTTATAGCAAATGTAAGTGTGAATGTGTATCCAATAAAAGAAGCCACTGTTCCAGCAGAAAACTCACCCTGCGAAAATATTCTTTTAGTATTTTTGGTAAAAGAAGTACATGGCTATTTAACATCAAAGTCTTATGGGAGCAAAACAAGCCAACCAAAACAATATAAAATTACTTAATGGAACTAGTAAGATCTTCTTCATATAAAATACATTTTTCTATTAGTATTTTTGGTAAAAGAAGTACATGGCTATTTAACATCAAAGTCTTATGCGAGCAAAACAAGGCAACCAAAACAATATGAAAGTACTTAATGGAACTAGTAAGATCTTCTTTGTATAAAATACATTTTTTTTATTAAGCATTAATTACTCTTACGAAGCTTTGACTGGCCGTTGCATATTTCCTATATCAAAGAATACGACTACCAAAGTCTGACACGTTGTCCATTTGAACATTGAGAATCATATCCAAATAAACATACTCCAAAAAGAGGTCACAAATACGTGGAAATGCTTACTGCTTTCACTTTGCTTCCGCCGAGACAGTATAAAGTCAACAACGAAACATAAACTACAATTCTAGTCACAGCTTCATTTGCAGATCTGAAAATTCCAAGCTTTGTGTCACTCGACTGGTAGGCCAAAATCTGCCAAGTTTAAACGAGCCCATCAAAGGTTTCAGTACTTTTGGTCTATAGAATGATAGCATGACTAAAACTCTAGTATTTCGGTAGAGCAATCATATTCCCTCGACAAGAAGGCAACATGTCCACAGTTCCATATGACAATGTAAATTACCCGATTACGAATGTTGACATTTAAGGCTTTTCACCACCAAAGGATCTAACCCGAAAAGCGAGAACAAGTACGAAAAGCCAATCCACATATTACAGTTTATCCTTGATAAAGTACATTGAATTGGCTACTCAAGATCCACTCACTCAAGCGGAGTATTTTGGACACTTACCGCATGCGGATGGCTGAAAATGTTTCACTCGCCTGTCCGATATAGACGCTTGGGCCATTCCATGAGCTTTGAAGACAGTGCACGAGTGACCGCTTGTATATGGCTTGTGATTTTAATTCACGGTTAGTCAACGGTTGTAAGAAAACCTTGATAATGTAAAAGAAAGAGGTAAGAGACAATCCCAAAAACAGAGAGTAAATCTTACCAAAAACAAATTTGAGCGGCATGGAAAGAGTTTGGAAGTCGCTAAGTTACATTGACAGGGACACGTGGTGTCCGTATCCGATACGGATACGAAGTGTCTGGCATGACAAAATATCAAAAATTGAGGTATATCACATACAATATGTGTCCGTCTGTGTCGGACACGTGGATACATATCAAACACAGATTACTATTGAAATATGGTGTGTCCATGTAACATAATTGGAACACATTTGAGTGGCATTAAAGGAGATTTGGGTAGTTGAGAATAATGAGCTAAGCTGTACATTGGGATCTCAGTTTCCATATATGATTGCTGCATCCCTTGCTTTCCTAAATTTAAGTAGTGAAAAATCCTAAGCTGAGAAGTCGGCATACTGATACCCTAAATTTTCATACCTGGATACATCGCTATAACCATCACCGAATACTTTAGGATGCTTTCTGGACATCTTTACCTTCCATATCCACTTGTAAGCAGAATAAGTTACTTTAACTTACATTCGTATACGAGCATCTTTTATTTAGCTTCTTATTTTACTTTGGAGTCGTGATATATTGTCGAGTATAAAATGATGACTTTCTATCACTTGCAATACAGATAACGAGTATGCAACTGTAAGGAAAAATAAGGAAAAAGGTCCTAGTATATGAGGATATAACAGTTATTCGCATCAACGTATACACCAAAAATAAACAAATTATTTCATAGAGAAACATTACCTGCAAAAATTGAAATGGAGATCATCAATACTCCCGAATCGGGTAAGTTAGGGGAATAGAACAAACGGTATGCTTATTGTTCCTACAACCTGCAACAATACTGTCAATGCGTCAATTACTAAACAAAAACAAAAATGAGAGAGTCACTGCTACAACCCAATAAATATAACACATAAATTAATGCACTAAAGATGACATATCAGAATCCAATCCAATAAAAAGCCAACAATTTTTTGATTTGAATAGTTTTTATCAACATTTAAGGAAAGGACATGTATATAATATGGTACAACACGAGTGAGGTTTGTGCTAAAACCCCACTCATGTACATCTTCACTATGTTCCCTGACCGGCCTAGAAGTCATTATAGGCATAAATTAATTCTTAAGGACAGTTAATTGTCGATCTACATCAAAGTGGAAAGGACATACGAACTATACATTCACTTGGTGAAAACTGAAAACCTTGTAGACAAATCTCGTGCCGATATACAGGCACTAAACATACATACTTATGTACATGACGCATGATCAATAGACTTGTGTGAATTTAATTCACATTTTTTACAAAAATCAGCAGGGCATCAAGTCCAAATAAGTCTTCCTAATAACAAAATAAAAACAACCACTACATCAAAAGTACCAGTGAAACATTGGTGAATATAGCTTAATACCAAGACAGTTGGAAAGGAACATAGAATATTGAAGAAACTAGAAAGCAAAAACTAACCTTTGAATAGAGATGGGTTGATGGTAAACATTAGTGTCTTTGTGAGAACAAAATGAAGAAACTCCATCCAAGAACACTTCTCTCCGACTCAACTGTCTAGGGAGCTGCTGGATATGTAAAAAAGAGTTGCAAGCTAACAATTGCATTTTCAGTATAATTCAAAAGGTGTAATGAAAATGTTTCAATGAGTGATTAGAAGAAACAGAACATTATCCCATGAAGAGACCATACCTCTTTTCTTTTTCGATATATATCGGTAGAGGTTACTTGTTAGTTGTTAAGTGAAGCGAAGTGAATTATTAGAGAAAGGAGAGTACCCTCGATCGCCGGGCGCCTTCGAAAGGGCAAGCTTGATAAGGGCATTGAGGTCGAGGCGATAAGTTGATTTCAGCTATTTTTTATTCATCATGAGAGACTTCTTTCAAGTTCGTTCTGAATCTAGCCAAACCGCAGTAGCACCAGTAGCTTTGGCAACATGAGGAGATTTGGGCACCTGAGGTTAATGACTTTGTTTGCATTGTGGACAATGCCTACGGCAGAGCATAGATACTTGCAATGGAGAAGCTAATTCTGGGAAAGCTTGAATAGAGTCAATCAATTTACAGTTAAATTCCACACAAATTAAATAACTTTAATCTAATTTTTGAAATTTGTTGTTGATGGAAAATTTAATTTTACCAAATTGGAATTCTATGAAGCATTTCAACAAACATATAACTTGCATCAGATAGGTGTTAGAACATTTTTATTTCTAAGAAAACCGATTTTTGTTCTTTTTAGCTAGCTGATGAAAACCATCGATTTCTGAAAACAAATGGTGGTTATGATTTATCATTTGCAATCACACGTAAAAAAACTGTTAAGCAGTGAATTTATGACTCTATTTTAAAGAGATTAATGCAAGAAAAAGGGGATTTCTTAGAAGATCAATACAATCATTTTTCAAGCTAAATACAAAATTCAATGTACACAAAAATTGAAACTTTTCCATTGTATAATTGTTAACCTAGAAACATGTTACAAACACAAAAAAGTGAAGGAAAGCTTACTTGGGAACATATACAATGATCAGAGCGGTGTAGCCTCAACGAGATATAATGGTGGTTGATAACGATTATCTGAACCCGTCTTCACTCTTCATCCCCGAGAACGAATAAGTTGAAGAGGAGAGGAGAGTTTTTTCATTTTCAGTTTAGGATTGAAGAGAGATGGAGGGGGTTTCTGTTTTCGTCAAGGGGGGATTTTAGTTTGTTCGTGTCGTGGGAGACTCGAAAAGAAATGTCTCTAGAGTCTAGATCGTGGTTCGATATGATTTAGCCTATGCAAGATTTAAACACTATTATCTCGGTTTATTCCGATATTTGAAAGCTTAACTATCTCGGATGGAAGATATAGTGTGGTAACAAAATTTACATTAAATCGGCTATGTATGGACCGATTTAATTGATAAATTTCTCATCTCGGTTACCAGTTAACCATGATAATACATTAACTTGATTTGCCAAAAACACACTAAAAATAGTAGTTACCTCGGTTTCAAGAAAAACCGAGATGAAGCGAAATTTAAAACCGAGATAAAAAACCCTTTTTTTAGTAGTGATGGTTGATACGCAACTATCTATTTCCTATTTAAACAATTCAAATCATGCATGAAAATAAGTAGACCATATATTGGTATGTAGGTTCCTACCTTAGCAAGCTCCGTTCTCCTCAAGCCCACTTAAGTAAATCCAGCCCGCTTAACCGAATCAACTCGAATTCACTCCTATAACAGCATATACATATACGTCGATTATTAGAATTGATCAAACAACGAGGAATTCTTATCTAGTGCAAGCCGAGAAGAAATCTCAACGTTAAGAATTTGGTTTTGGATAAATTTTCGTCTAACTACCGTTAACAGAGCTACAGGCCATTTTTGGCACTGTTACTCTGACGGTCTCTACAGCTATTTCGGGCCATGGCAGGCCCTCATATCGACGCCAATCCTATCACATCCCCATTCCAAGTCCAAATTTCAACTACAACCAATCCCACGCCCTTCGATTCATATTAAATCTAACAATAATATCGGGGGTGTTCTTTATCCCTCACTCATTACTCATTCAAGTCTTAAACAGTTATAAATCGACATAAATCTCTTGAAATTCACATTAACAGTTATAAATCAACATGAATCTCTCGAAATTGGAGTGAATAACTCAAAAATTCTTACCAAGTCGGCAAAAATCGTTCCTTGCTTTCTCCTCCACCAAAATCGCTCCACTCTATCTCCCACCAACACTCTCTTCGACATTACAAACACCCCTATTCAATTAATTCCATCCATACACCCCTATTAAATCTAAATCAAGTTTACACTATCGATTGGAGAGGAATTAACTCACCTGTCGCCGCGATTTTGCTTCGGTATGCTCGAATTTCAAGGAAATTTCGAATTCTCCCACTTCAGTTTAGTGTTTCTAGGTTGGAGTGTGAAGAATTGAGGGTTTGATCGATAGGAATTGAGAGAATTTAGGTTTCTCTCTCCTAGGGTTTTTAAAAGGGGTGCGAAAATTGGGGAAGAAGAAGAGAATTTGGTTTCGCGATTTTGGTTTGGCCGATTTCTTTTGTTTTTCCTGTTTCGCGATTTTCGTTATATTTGGGCCTATATATTTAGGCCCAAGACCAATATATTCCAATTTAAGCTTAAGGTCCTAATTAACTTCTAACCCCCACTAATTCGACTTAGCATCTTGATTATTTTCCGGCCCATCCCGCTAAATTTAATCTTCTATATTCTATCTCACCGTAGGCTATAACAATAACCCACTCATGCGTGTAAAGGCTTTAACTTCGTGCCGGCTTTCGCCGACGCAGAAACCGCTTAACCGCCATTTTGGTCAAATTTTAGATATAAGATTTGCTCATCTAACGGGCTTAGAGTCGGAGTTAAGTTTCCTTAAGTTACGTACGTTTGAAATATAAACCCGACGACCAATTTACATAAACGACCCTAGATTTAATATGAAATTTACAAAAATACCCTTAATAATAATTCAAGACTTTACATCCTACCCTCCTTAAAAGAAAATTTCGTCCTCGAAATTAAATCATACCTTATTTCTCGAACAATTCTGGATATTGTTGCCTCACATCGGCTTCTTTCTTCCATGTTGCTTCCTCTACATTGTGATTTCTCCACAACACCTTTACCAACGGAATGACCTTTGACCGCAATCTCTTTTCTCTCGCATCTAGAATCTGAACTGGCCCTTCCGGATAGGTAATGTCTTCTTCCAACTCCAACGATTCCAAATCGACAACATGTAGTGGATCCGGCTCATACTTGCGTAGCATCGAGATATGGAACACGTTATGGACACGTGATAGCCTTTCTGGTAGCTCGAGCTTATAAGCTAGCTTAGAGATCTTCTGAATAATCAAGAATGGTCCCACATATCTAGGTGCAAGTTTCCCGTTCATCCCGAACCTCTGAATTCCCTTATTCGGAGATACTTCCAAGAATACCCTATCACCTTCATAAAATTCCAAGGGACGTCTACGCCTATCTGCATAGCTTTTCTGACGACTCTGGGCTGTGAGCAACCGATTCCGTATCACTCTAATATTCTCGGTGGTGTCACTAACCATCTCTGGCCCCAACATAATACTATCTCCGGTTTCAGTCCAGCAGAGAGGTGTTCTGCAAGGTCTGCCATACAATGCTTCAAACGGTGCCATACCAATACTAGATTGGTAACTGTTGTTGTAAGCAAACTCGGCCAACGCCAAATGAGTCTTCCAACTACCCCCAAAATCAAGCACGCAAGCCGGAAGCATATCCTCTATGATTTGAATGACTCTTTCCGATTGCCCATCGGTTCTGGGATGAAATCTTTGATCTTGAATTTCAGTTTGGTCCCCAATTCCTTTGAAGACTTCTCCAAAATGAACCGTAAATTGAGTACCTCTATCTGAAATTATCGATAATGGTGCTCCATGCAACCTCAGTACATCTGACATGTAGATTCTACTTAGCTTTTCAGCAGAGTAAGTAGTCTTAACAGGTATGAAATGGGCGGACTTGGTCGACCTATCAACAATGACCCATATAGAATCCATTCCCTCATCGGTCCTCGATAACCCGGATACAAAATCCATGGTTATATTCTCCCACTTCCATTCCGAATCTCCAGAGGTTTAAAGAAGACCCGGTGGTCTATGGTGTTCAACTTTCACTGTTGGCATGTGGCACACTTCTTAACATATTCCGCAATGTGCCGCTTCATGCCCGGCCACCAAAACTGACGACGCAGATCTCTGTACATTTTGGTACCACCAGGATGAATGGTATACTTCGATCTATGTGCCTCCTTCAAGATATTATTCCACAAAGAGTGATCAAAAGGTACCCAAATTCTTCCTCTGAATCTGATGCTTTCGTCTCTGGATTTTTCCCAATCAACATCCTCAGCATTATTCACATATCCTCGGTACCTAGGTCCATCCTTCGATGTATTCTGGGCATTCACAATCTCCTGGACTAAGGTGTTTTCTGCCGTCACTGTCATCTGTGCTAAATAACAGCACTTCTGAGGATCTCCACTTCCATTCCCCGTGATTTCAAAACCATAAGAAGCAGCAGACTCCAGCAATTGCCACTCCTTCATCATCATCTAAGCACAAACATGTTCTCGCTTTCTACTCAATGCATCAGCAACTAGATTTGCTTTACCCGGATGGTATTGCAATGAGAATGTATAGTCCTCCATATACTCAACCCATCTCCTCTGCCTCATATTCAAATCTTTCTGCGAGAACAAGTACTTGAGACTCTTGTGATCAGAGAATATTTCAAACTTCTCACCATACACATAATGCCTCCATATCTTTAGAGCATGAATAATCACCGCTAACTCCAAGTCATGAGTAGGATAATTCTTCTCATGGGCATTCAATTGTCTAGACGCATACGCTATCACTTGGCCTTCTTGCATTAGGACACATCCTAACCCGGTGTTAGAGACATCAGTATAAATCACATAACTCTTCTTCGGATCTGGAATAGTCAAAACTGGCGCTGTTACCAATCGCGTCTTTAGCTCTTGGAAAGCTTTTTCGCATGCCTCCGTCCATTCAAACTTCACATCCTTCTGTGTCAATCTAGTTAAGGACGATGCTATGCTAGAGAATCCTTCCACAAAACGACGATAATAACCTGCCAATCCCAAGAAACTTCTGATTTCCGTCGCTAACGTCGGTCTCGGCCAATTATTCATTGCCTCTATCTTTGAACGATCAACTGTTATTCCATTCTCCGATACAACATGCCCTAAAAACTTCATCTCATTCAACCAGAACTCACACTTTCTAAACTTGGCATAAAGCTGATGATCAACTAAGGTTTGGAGAACAATCCTCAAGTGTTCCTTATGTTTAGCCCTAGTCTTGGAATAAATCAAGATGTCATCTATGAATACGATAACAAATTGATCTAAGTATTTCCACATCACTCGGTGCATGAGATCCATAAATGCAGCTGGAGCATTGGTCAATCAAATGGCAACACCAAAACTCAAAATGCCCTAGCCGTGTTGGAAAGTCGTCTTTCGTATATCTTCTTCTCCGAATTCTCATCCGATGGTAACTTTTGTTACGAGATCTATCTTCGAGAAATACTTGGCACCATGGATCAAATAAGTCATTGATCCTAGGCAACGGATATTTGTTCTTGATAGTCACATTATTAAGCTTCCGATAATCCACACATAGCCGAAAAGACCCATCTTTCTTCTTCACAAATAACACCGGTGCTCCCCGAGGTGGTAGCTTTCCTTATAAACCCCAATCTTTTCAATTCATCTAATTGGGACTTGAGTTCTCTCATTTCGAGAGGAGCCATTCGATAAGGAATCATCGAAATAGGCGGCGTTCGGCATTAGATCTATTACAAAAAATCTATCTCACGCCAGTGGAGGCAATCCCGGCAATGCATCCGGGAACAACGCATAAACTCACTAACTATAGGAACAAGCTCGAGAAGATTCAACCCGTCGCCCTCGAGACTAAGACCGACTAACAATTCAGATCTATCATACTTGAAGTCAGACTTGGCCTTCACCACTTTCGAGATACCGTATTTCTAATCCCTCAAACACAACCTCGGTTGTCCGTTACTCTAAAGCGTCAACTTGTTTTGGCAAAACAATCTACATGGGCATGATACTTCCCTAACAAATCCATCCCTACAATGATATCGAAATCTTTTAGGTCCATCACCGTTAGATTGACTATCACCTCCCTATCACCTATCTTTACCACCTGATGGTGACAAACTTCAAAGAACATAATTTTTCTTTCCTAGAGGAGTGGATAAAATAAGCTTCCTCCCGTATTAACTACTTCCAACCCAAGAATTTCCACCATATTTTTAGAAATAAAGGAATGAGTAGCACTTTTCGTTATCAAACAAGACATGCACCTTATGAGTAAACAAACATATCATACCTTCCACCACTTGATCGGTGGCGTGATATCTCTGCCCCATAGCATTATATACCGTGGCTTCCTCTTGACTCGATGCAGGGATCCACAACTTTTCCCTCGGCACTAGATAATACACCTTGCCCCGTGGTCTCTGTTCCACCCCTGAATTGGACTTGGGACAAAACCGCCGATATGCCCAAAAGCAACTATAGCAAACCACACTCTCTCCCCTCGACCGTGTACTCGGGTATTATAGATTGAAATCTAGCTCTCTGACCCTGAGGCCTCAAATTCTGCATTGGTGCTCTGGTATGAGAAGGAGCAGGTACCCTCGGTGGCCTCTGTGATCCACTCATCGGTCTCGCAACTGGTAGACTCTGTGCTGGCCTAACCACCTTCAAACCCCTATGTACAGCTGGTGCCCTCCACTGTGGTGCCTACTGGATGACTGGCCTATACATCAGTTGCGACCCTGAACCACTACCTTGGTAAACCTGCCTCTTTCCCGTTATCCGCCTACCCCGAAAATGCCGACCGCTCTTGCCTTTCCACCCTTTTGCCTCTCAGAAGCAATAACGATCATCCACTCTTTCAATACCTTGAGCCCTTCTCACAGCCTCGGCATAAGAATTGATCCGGAAGGACCGACATCTTGCTCTGCATATATACGATTTCAGCCCGTCAATGAATTTCCTCGCCTTAGCTTTTTCCGTGGAAATCAACTCCTTCCCCGTGATCGTGAAAGAACGATTGAATTTCTCTTCATACCGCCCCAATCGTCATGTTTCCTTGTTCTAACTTGAGGAATTCCATTCGCTTCTTAGCTCTCGCCGCCTCGGTAACATACCTCAAAAGGAAGAGTTCCTCAAACTTAGCCCAACTCATAGGAAACATCTCCACGTCCTTAACACTGATCCACCAGTGTTTGGCTTCACCTCTAAGCATGAAGGCAGCTAAAGTAACCAGTTCCACATCAGTACACATCATGGAGTCCAGCATACTAGACATGTCTAACAACCAGTCTTCGGCTACTTTAACCTCAGAAGACCCCACAAATTCAGGTGGACGTAGCCTGATGAAATTTGCAAGCAGAAACCCCGATTGACTTTGCACTGGTGGTCTGAACTCCTCAACTCTCACTACGGTTGGCGATGCTACCTCTGGTGTTACGCCAGGTGGAATAACAGCGGATGTTAGAAGAGGTTGGGGCTCGTTCCGACTAGCCCTCAAACTTTCGATCTCAGCTCTCATCTCATTTTGTGCTTGAGCCATTTGATTCATCATAGCGAGGAGCCTATCCATTCGGTCATCCCGACCACGATCCGTAGTATCATCACCACTAGTACTTTTCGGATCCATGGTAACTATTCTGCACATACACAAAGAGCCAACTCAGTGTATGATAAATTAGAGAGAGAGTTCTCAAAATTATGCAAGAGGCGCAGGTCGCGCCTTATGGAACTCACATGCACAGAATGAGCGCGAGTAGAATTTCAAGAGATGATGCTTGGTGTGCTCTACAGGGCGGATCGCTACCGCGACCCTCGAAATGAAAATTCACTCCGACCTTATGGTGTCCGATTCATCAAATTTTCCGACACGTGTCCGCGCTCCCCGCTGTGACAAGATAACTACCCGTGCGACGTCTCGACATTGCTAAGCTAGTATTAACGCTTAATGGAACGTAAATACTACTTAGGGTTTTATCAGGTTCCGACTAAAACTTATGAAACACGTCGCGATTGAGTCCCCCACTAAAGCTCCCAGACGGATCTAATAGTGGACGCCTCGATACCATCGTTAAATCGCCGAGACCCCAGCACACATCCCAAGGATGATGAGTGAATCTCGAGGCCGACACCATCACAATTCTACCGAAATTTCGGCAGAGTTTCCTTTGTTTAATCGACATTCGTAAACCCTAAAACCTGTCACAAACCTGTCATAAACCTGGACATTTCATAATACCCTTCCAACAACCATATATATACAAAATCTTCACCCTATACACCACTGTGATGCCCATATACATATCCCAAAATGTTTATGATGAACTACACTCTAATACATCAAATAAATACATCAAAATGAGCGGAGCTCTATATATATACAACCAAAATGACTAGACTATCTCTATACAACCAAAAGTATGAACTTGACTCTGTCCTCGTCAAGCATAAGGAAATCCCCCCAAATCACCATAACCGTCATCACTAGGGTTAGGGAAAGCCTCCTCCGCAACTGGCTCGTCTGAAATGTTAAGTAGGATGAGCAAACAACTATGCCCAGTAGAAACGCACATAGCCAATAAATAGTTACTTATAGAAAACATTTAAAACATGCAGGGTTTCCATAAAAGTATTCAAATATCGTGACTATATATATACATCACTAACTAGCAGAAATCATCTCGACATGCTTCATTGATATACAAAATATAGTTTTTCACAATCATCATACAAAATATAGCCCCAGTCACAGGCAATCTCGATTAAGTACTTTCCAGTGTGGACCATGCACTGTTGTTTTCCTGATTTTACCGGCAGGGAGCTGAAATGCCGTCGTTGTGTTCATACACACAAAATCCCCAAAGCTTTTAGGGCTCAAGGCTGGCCCCTGTGACCACGACCCCCATACGGTACGTCACCTAACTTACGGTGGTCAACCGTTCGACGACCGCAGACGCCAGATCCTCACACATCCGGGGAGTAGACTAAACTCTCACTCTCCGGCCTAAACCTCATCGAGGTAGCATGTAACCCCACACAAGCTAATCACCATACAGCGTGACACGTACAAGCATGGTTATCTAGAAAAGTAGAAAAGGAATTCCAGGACTACATCCAGTGATGCATCCCTTTAAAGGTGGCCTACCACCTCGAAAGGTGTACACCACAGTTGGAATCTTAGAGCGAACAGCCGTCTCCGGAATTGCGACAATAGTTCCTTCTTTATAGGAATTCACAATTCCTTTTCTAAATCCCCTCGTGATAAGCATAGTAATATCTATATATATACTTGTATTACCGATTGTTTTCAAATACTCTAGTTACATATTTAGTTTTTCTTTTAAAACTGTTGATTCTGTAGGTGTGAGTTCCTGGATTTCCCACTATCGAGTAAAAACAACCTATGACTCCCAAACGGGCCAGTCATAGTAAATAACAACCGATGATTCCCAAACGGCGAATCATCGTAAATAATACAACCATCCCGGGAACAATCCAGAACCTCCCACCTAGTTACAAACACCCGGGTAATCCTCACCCGCATACAAAATCCATCTCTCTGTCTCCTTACTGAGACAAGAGACGCGAACCCTTCCCAAAACCAGTTTTTCTCTTTTAACAAAGAAAACAAATCTCCGCTACCCTCGATTTTACAAAAAAAACCATTTCACACGAAAGCTATCTATATATACAGTTTATATCGAGGAAATACAGTGCAAAACATGAATATCATATATACATGCATGGTTGATACGCAACTATCTATTTCCTATTTAAACAATTCAAATCATGCATGAAAATAAGCAGACCATATATTGGTATGTAGGTTCCTACCTTAGCAAGCTCCGTTCTCCTCAAGCCCACTTAAGTAAATCCAGCCCGCTTAACCGAATCAACTCGAATTCACTCCTATAACAGCATATACATATACGTCGATTATTAGAATTCTTATCTAGTGCAAGCCGAGAAGAAATCTCAACGTTAAGAATTGGGTTTTGGATAAATTTTCGTCTAACTACCGTTAACAGAGCTACAGGCCATTTTTGGCACTGTTACTCTGACGGTCTCTACGGCTATTTCGGGCCATGGCAGGCCCTCATATCGACGCCAATCCTATCACATCCCCATTCAAAGTCCAAATTTCAACTACAACCAATCCCACGCCCTTCGATTCATATTAAATCTAACAATAATATCGGGGGTGTTCTTTATCCCTCACTCATTACTCATTCAAGTCTTAAACAGTTATAAATCGACATAAATCTCTCAAAATTCACATTAACAGTTATAAATCAACATGAATCTCTCGAAATTGGAGGAATAACTCAAAATTCTTACCAAGTCGGCAAAAATCGTTCCTTGCTTTCTCCTCCACCAAAATCGCTCCACTCTATCTCCACCAACAAACATCATGACATTACAAACACCCTATTCAATTAATTCCATCCATACACCCCTATTAAATCTAAATCAAGTTTACACTATCGATTGGAGGAATTAACTCACTGTCGCCCAGCGATTTTGCTTTGGTATGCTTTCGAATTTCAAGGAGATTTCGATTCTCCCACTTCCGGTTTAGTGTTTCTAGGTTGGAGTGTGAAGAATTGAGGGTTGGATCGATGGGAATTGAGAGAATTTAGGTTTCTCTCTCCTAGGGTTTTTAAAAAGGGTGCGAAAATTGGGGAAGAAGAAGAGAATTTGGTTTCGCGATTTTGGTTTGGCCGATTTCTTTTGTTTTTCCTGTTTTGCGATTTACGTTATATTTGGGCCGATATATTTAGGCCCAAGCCCAATATATTCCAATTTAAGCTTAAGGTCCTAATTAACTTCTAACCCCCACTAATTTGACTTAGCGTCTTGATTATTTTTCGGCCCATCCCGCTAAATTTAATCTTCTATATTCTATCTCACCGCAGGCTATAACAATAACCCACTCATGCGTGTAAAAGTTTGTTAACTTCGTGCCCAGACGCGCAGAAAACCACTAACCGCCAGTTTTGGTCAAATTTTCGTATAAGATTTGCTCATCTAACGGGCTTAGGAGTCGGAGTTAAGTTTCCTTAAGTTACGTACGTTTGAAATATAAACCCGACGACCAATTTACATAAACGACCCTAGATTTAATATGAAATTTACAAAAATACCCTTAATAATAATTCAAGACTTTACAATGAACTAGAAGAATCATTAAACCTTAAGCACTGGCTTCATCTCCTCCCTTGAAGGAGAAGATTAACCTTCCATAAAGAAGGAAGAACACGAAGAATGAGAAGAAGAAGAGTCGAAGAACATAAGACTAGAAAGACTAATTTATTAAGACTCAGCTAGTTAAAACCGATCTTTTATTATTAATCTCTCTCTACCTCAAGTTCTGGAGACAAGAATATAAGTGAATTGGCAAACTACATGAGGCACTTAGATCCTATATTTATAGAGGTTACAATGAGCTCTAAAGGCATTCCAAACCGTCATTTGTTTCCTAATACAAATAGACTTCTTTCAGAGTTCAACTTCGTCTCCAAAACTAAGAAGGAATTGGCTACAAGTAATGATTCATGCGTGCGGGCCTATTCATATTCATCGTCTCAGATGCAAGCAATGCGTCTGGACGCTCGATCCATATGTCCCAAACGCGTTAGCCGATTTTGTCTTTTCTGCTCTATCCTTCTATCCTTTTTTGCGGGCTTTTGTCCAAGCAACGAATCCTTTGGTCTTGGGCTTCCAAATTGGCTTTAAAATAGGTCCAAGTCGCATATTTAATAGCTCCAATTCCTTGGCCTTCTCCATGATTATCCACGGGCTTCCCATGTGATCCTTAATGCTCTAAATTGCTCCGTTTTACCCCATTTTATCTAATATTCTACAAAACTCTCTCTTTGACCTGTATAATCATAAAACATAACTTACAAACACTATTAGTCTACTAAGATGACTAAACAAGAGGCATAATCGAGGGTTAAATAACACTTTTTGAGCACTTATCACTAAGTGAGAATTTAGGCCCTCTTTGGATTGATATAGCTAGAAATTCAAACCTATGAATTATTTTCCCCTAGTCGCCCCTCTGAGCCTTTCTTTAGCCTTTCATAAACCACAAATCCTTTACCCTGTTACAAATCAAAACAAAATAAAAAAAATAAAAATCAACCTACCCAATTCTTTGAATAAGTCTGAGAATAGAGATGAAGAATAGAAAAGAGAAGAACCTTTGAAATCAAGAATTCGTTAGTCGCTTCAGATAAGAAAAGGAAGTTTCCATCCAAATAAAAAAAATAAATAAATAAAAGAAAATAAAGAGTTAGAACTCCAAAAATAAAAAATAAAAATCAAAGGAGTCAAAAGCCAAAGAAAAAAGAAAAATATGGCTAAGGATGGAAACAAAGTGTAAAAGCAAAAGTAAAGAACAAGGGTTTCTCTAGTTACATAATATGAAGCCTCTATTATCTCAGACTTGTCCTTTTTGAATATCCATTCCTTCCTTCTTAAAACCATTTCCTAATCTCCGCAACACCTAATAAAGACCTCTAACTCAATTAGGAATAGGTTAGTGTGATAGTAAGTGGTAGATGTGTTTGATCGACTCCGGCTTCCTTGTGTGTCATAGAGATTGTAAGGTAAAGTGTGCCCACTGCACACTGGAGTAGCAAAACTTGAGCGGAAAAATCAGAGTGGTTTTTGTCTTGACATTTATGTAAGGACCTACTTAAGGACGTTATTCCGAGTTTCCAGAAACGGACCTGCTAGTTTATCTCATAGTATTACTCATTGTATATATATTTATTCGTAGATGATAGATTATTATGCATATATTAGCTTAGGTTTCGACTTGATTATTCTGTATTCATTGCTAGTAGATGTATAGATAATTGAGACATAGATAAAGAAACAATAGTTATTTAAAGTCATTGTAGTATAGATGAAGTTTGTGAGTACCTTCACCGGAAAACTCTCGAGGAGGTTATAACTTCGTCCACTAGGGGAATTCCTAGTGGTTTAAGGCCTTGTTGCATATGGTCAATGCAATCGCACTCGGCAAAACGAGATTAGTTAGAACTCCATTTTTGGTCACTTAATTATGCTAATTTCTCATATTTGCTTAAGGACAAGCATAATGATGTTTGGGGGTGATTTGGTAAGAGCCCAAAACTGTAGTTTTAACCCCTTAATAATACTACTTTTAGACCAATTATGCGAGTAATAAATAAGAGTTAATGCTAATTACGTGCTTTTATGTATTTCAGGCATGGAACTCAATTATGTGCAGAAATGTGCCACTTTGGCGATATAAAGGAGCAAAGGGTTGGTTGCTAAGAAGTTCTATGATAAAGGCCAAGATTCAAGGAGACAAAGCCTTTATAAACCCCGGTCAAAAGCTGAAAAGTCAACACGAGCAGAAATAGTGCACAAGTCAGCAGAACTTCTGAAGACCATATCTTTAGACTCAAGCCTCGGATTTGGGCCTACCTTATGTCAAATCGACCAGTTCGGAAAGTGCTTTCCAATGGTCCAAGCTTTGACCCAATCAGAGGAGCAAAAGTGGACGAAAAGTCTGTTGAAGTCAAAGCCAGCTGAAACGGGCTCTGTGGACTGAAGAAATTGGGCTTTGGGCTCGATTTTCCGACCCAAAACATGGCTCCTCAGCCCATGCACGAAATCGTGGATCTGGTCTCCTCCTTAACATAAAACAAGACTTAGCTATTAAGAAAGGGGTAGTTAGATAGCTTAGAATAGAAAGTAGCCATTAGAATAACTTGTAGATCTAGTTTTTGAATTTCAATTAGTAATTAATTAGTTTCATTCCTTGTTTTAGATTAATTATTTGAATCATTGTTCTTCATTCATTAGATAAATAAAATAGTAGTTCTTGTTAATTTCGATTTTGTCATTTAAATTTGTTTAGATCGAATTTCAATTATTGTTTGTTATTAATTTCCTAGTTATTAATTTGGATTTCAATTCTTGAGTAGTTAAATTAGTAAAGTTCAAATCTTTATATTATGTCTAGTTTTAATTCAATTGGAAATGATAGTTTGATGAATCAAGGCTAAACCTCCGTTAGAGGGGTTTGGTGAAGCCTTGATGAAAACTTGATTGTGTAGCGTAGAATCGTTGTAAGAGTCTATTCCACTCTAGAAGGAAGTTTATTCACCATGAGAATGGGTGGACTTCCTCACATGCTAGTTATGAATTGGTAGAAATGCTATGTATAATTAGGGATTAGAACGACCACTTCTTACCATGAGAACGTAAGAATTAGATTACAACCATCTATGCTAGTCTCTTAAGTTGGATTCGAGGTGGATTCAATTCCCCCCTAATTCTTATTCTAGATTCAAACCTTAGTATTCCGTAGTATTTCGTAGTCGAGTTATTCATATCTTGTTAGTTAAATTTGCATCGTAGTATAATTCATAATTCTCTCATTGACTTTGGTAGGATTGATAGTCGTAGGAAACTTGAATGCTAAAGAACTAGGAGTGGAACAAATATTCTAAACTTGAATACGACGTGGATCCAGTGATGTCCAAAATATCTCAGTTTTAGCCACATTAAGAACCATCCCGTAAGAAGGTCCTTCTTCTTGAATCATACCCAAGACTGTCGCTACCTGTTCTGTGTCTCCGATCAGAGTCCCATCATCTAGGTACCAAGCCTGTAGCAATAACTGACAACTGGACTGGATCTGTAGAATCAGGGGATGCAACACCAGTGCAAAGAGAAAGGGACCCAAGGGGTCGCCTTGTTGTACCCTAGTAGTAGACCATATGTAGCCATCACCCAAATATAACCTCGCAGGTTGACAATACAAGTACTCGACCCAAGGGGCAATAGCTGGCCAACAGATATGAACCTCTCTCAACATGGTAGTCCGATCAACCATGTTAAAAATATTCTGAAAATCTACAAGCAGCATCGAAAGAGAGGTACTGTCACTATTAGCATACACTATACGATTAGCATGCAGAATCGCTTCTACTCCACCAGAAACACCAACCCCATACTGAAAATCCTGTAAGTATCTTACCACATCTTTGGAAACTCCTTTCATTGCAATCTTGGAGACCAGACGACGCCAAACCATGCCCACAACTATAGGACGAATACTATTATCCGGCTTAAGAAGTGGAGTAAGCGGAGCGCTCGCAATGAATTCCGCTAACGGCTGTGGACATCGTCCCTGTAACCAAAGATTCACTACAGGGGTCAATGTATCTAGCAAATCAGACGTTATAGCTGCTGTAGCACCACTCATGGCATCCAACAAATGCTGAGCTCGAAGACCATCACGACTACAAGAAGTACCTTTCAGAAACGACCTAATACATGACAATAGGGCTCAAAAAAAAAAAAAACACTGTTCACGTAAAATTTTAAGATTGATTAAAGATTATTACAAAAAAAACACACACACGCTGTTCACGTGAGCTCGCTAACGTCGTTAGCAAAATCGTTAGTGAAATTGGACGGAAAAGAGACTGAGGTACTAAATTGAAACAAATTGAGAGTTTGTGGTACGAATAGGTGGGAAAAAAAGTACAGGTACCATTTAGGAAAAAAAGTGAAAGTACGTGATAATAAATAGTCATAAACTCTAATTAAGAGTTAAAATATACTTTTTGAGCACTTATCAGTAAGGCACAAAGATGGATTGTTTAGGGTGGGGATGATGAAGAAGTTGAGATCGGTTCGGTACTTACATGTGGTATGGTTGGAGAATCATCGAGAGGGATAATGTTTTAGAAATCTTGAAGTTAGAGAACTTCATAAAGAAGATTTTGTGTCGGATGAGGAAAGCGAGGATGAGAGAGATGAGGAGTACGAGTTTGAATTTGATAGAGAGAGAGTGGTAGAAAGATACGGAGAGGAAAAATTGTAGACCTAGTGGAGTAGTTCCTAAGTCATATTTTTATTTAAATAAATAAATATTAATTAAAAACCGCCTAGCGCCTAAGCCTTTTAGGCAGTCCGGCCAGAAACTACCTAGAAGGCCTAGGCGTTAGGCGCTCTCTCACTACCTGACTACCACCTAGCGTTTTTTTTAGAACATTGTTATTTTCTATGCACTTCGATACAGTGCACTATCTAATTGTTTCCAGGTGGCAACAATGGCCCAAATTCCATTCAAAATGTGCTAATGTGGCCCAGTCTAGTCATGCCTTCTGCTGGCGTGGAAACATGTCATTTTTTTATTGCCACACAAGCTAAATATACAACACATGAGAAGCACGTGATTTATTTCCCTCTCTATCCTTGTTTTCCCTCTCTTTTCTACCATCGTCCAAAAATTTGGGGAATACATCAGAAACCCTAAATGGCCAAAATCTATCATATTCCTAAAAAACTGAACTTCCCAATTCTAAAAACTCTAACTTTCTTAAAAAAAAAAACCTAACGTGGCTATTTCGCAACAATAACATGAATGAGAATAATTAACACATAGGTGGAAGACATTTTTTATTTGATCTTGAGAGTTAAATTAGGGTTCATGTGAACAACATATTTAATATGGAGAAGAAGATATTGAGTTAGACTTTAGACCGTTGTAGGCAATTTCAATTTGAGTAGGCCTGGTCACGTGCTTCCTGCATGTGGAATCAAGAACACATTCTCGCGCATCTCACATGTATTGTTAGTGCCACGTGTTGAAAAGGACAGACACACGGCCTATTACGGTGGCCACATCAACATTGGATAACCAGAATTTTCTCAAAGTACCAAAGTGAAAACAATTGGATAGTACAATGTATCAAAGTGCATATAAAATAATCTAGTACCTAAAGTGCAAAACTGGGCATAATACATTGTATACTATGCCTATATTAAGTGAAAGTTTTAATAACTCACACATTATTGATTTATTTTCCCACACTTCATTATATACTGCATCCAAATCCAAAGGGGAATAATGTACCCTTACAATAAAAATTCAAATAAACCAAACAAATTACACTTAAAGCAGCCTTTGGACAAATTAGTTGAGGCGAGCTAGAAATGACTTGATGAGCATTCTGTTCACCATGCACCGACCCCACCCCATTCACTTGATTATCATAAAGGCTGTAAGTACAAATTGCCCCACAACTACAACTCACTCTGCTCTCTCAAACGAGTGAGCGAGTCTATGACTTATCTCTGGCCGGTTAACCATCTTTCTTAAAGCCACAATTAAGCTAAACTTCCAAAGCCTCACAACTTCAGAGTTCCAAATGGATATGCACATAATCTTGTCAACTGGACCTATGCATAATCTTCTCAATTGATCTCCAAAACGTTCTTCAACTAACAAACATTTAGTGTCAAAGAAAAGTGGATGCATTGGCAATAGCTAAAACTACCCCTTGCATAGACAATGGTACATTGCAGTGTAGCTAAAGATGCCAAAGCAGAGCTGCTCAAAGGAGTTAATTCACTCCAAAAGAGAGCTGAAAAGCTCAAAGGAGATAATAGACAAGAAGATATGACACAAACTACACACCACCAACAGTGCATAACTAGAAGCGTCTGCCAAATTGAATATCCCAAAACAGCACTACTAGGCACTCTAAAACAAACATAAATATAATGAGCAACAAAATTAATCTGTAATTGCCTAGGGGGCGGTGTCATCATTCACTTCTATTTCCATGGCGGAATGTAGCATGACATTCAATGAAAGAGGTTAAACAGTCGTAATATGGCCAATCACTCCAAGATTTAGTTAGGAACTTAGGACGACCAAGCTATTGGTAGATTTGTGTATCAAAACCCTTCAAAGGTTCACACCTATTGAGAGTAAACACCAAATCCACAACCTACAATAAACAAAGTAGTACAACAAAACACAAAATTTCACGAAAGTTTTATGAATTTTTTTCGTTTTCGGTGGACATCGAAACTTTCACTGAATAAGTGAACACTGCGTTAATAATTTAATAGTCATGTTTTATATTTCAATATTTCCCAAAAATTCACGAAAATTTTGTAAATGTTTCTTTTATGTGCTCCTAGAAACATTCATAAAACCGGGGTGTTGTAAATTTTATGGAATTTTTTATGGGCTAGCCCAATTTAGCATCTGTAAGTACCCTCAGTTCTCAAACCAATCACTATAGCACACGTGTCCACACACCTGGTCGTATCTTCACAGCTCGTATATCTCTAGGTCGTACTACGCCACTAGGACGTAACCACGACCCAAACTCAGGTCATGCCAAATATCAAATACAGCCATATACATGGAAACAAATGATCTACCGCGATCTTGAAGCTCAGTCAACACACCAATGAAGGAGGCATTTACTTTGTAACAACAGAAGTAATGACGAATCATCAAAAGAGCACAATATATGGATCTACACTTGATAACGGTCTGAAGCAAATAAGGAAAGTCAGATCAAACATTTATAAATAAAGAGAGATGAACTACGTAAGGCTTGATTCAAGTTCACCCAAGAAACTTGATACATAGGCAACTCTTATCCCAAGCAAGAGTGTAGCCATTCCCCATCAACCTCAATATCAGGTCATAAGTAGAAATCCACACATCTACATTGGCGCCATCTGCTGGTTCGTTTCCTTGAGAAAAAGTATTCATATCATTTTCTCAAGCCCACGAAAGTAGGCAAAACTACCATGGAAGGACAACTCAAAGCTTTAGCAGATCAAATGAAGACTTTCCAAGATTCTTTTACAGCCCTTCAACAAGAGAATCAAACTCTTCGCGAACAAACAACATCCAACACTAATAACATGGATCATGACGCCATTGATAACAACGGAGTCACAACACTTGCAACCACCACAAATCAACACCTTGACGATTTCACCTAGCGGTTAAACAAGTCAACCGAAAAAGCCAGCGCAGCCCATATCATTCAGAAGATGCTCCAGTCATACAAAGCGTCACCATTCACCACTGAAGTCAGGGACAAACAACCTCCCACTAATTTTATCCAGCCAAAGTTCTTGATGTACGACTACAGTTTGTATCCAGGCCAGCACATAGCTCGTTTCAGCCAAATCCTAGCACTTTATAGCGCTCCAGACTTTGACTACCTAAAATGCAAACTCTTTCCAACTAGCTTAAAGGACGGAGCATTAGACTTGTTCTACACGCTAACTCCTAATTCAATCCACAACTTTGACAAGCTGGTCAAGACATTCGCAGCAGAGTTCGTCCACAACAGGAAGAAACAAGAAACCTAGACTCGTTGTTCCAGCTGAAGCAAGTACACGACAAGACTATTAACGCTTTCTTAAGATGTTTCAAAAAGGAATTGCTATCAATGGAGCCATGCCTCAAGGACAGCTTTGCAACATCGACATTCACCAACGCCCTCCTAGACGACTCTGAACTAGTAGGATTGCTCATGCGCAATAAGCCAGAATGCCTAGATGACCTGTACCACAGAGTCGACAAGTACATGAAGTACGAAAAATAGATGGCCCAGCGCAAAGGCAAAGAAGTCTTCGCAGTAAGCGATAAACGGGGACCTAAAAGAAAGCAAGCAGTATTCAGGCAACAACAAGGGCACCAACTCCCAGAAGCTATCGTACACCAAAAGAGAATTCTCCAACTTCTCTAGGATGCCAAACCATATCCTGAAGAAGATATGTATAACACCTTACTTTAAATCAAATATTAACAAGGTGATAGCAATACCAGGACGTCCATACTGCCACTTCCACAAACTCTACCACCATGACACCGATGAATGTTGGAGCCTCAAGCACTACCTCCAAGACTTAGTCGAAGAGGGAAAGCTGAAAGAGTTCCTACCAGAAAGTGACCTCAGGCATAAACTTAATGCCAACCGCAACAGAAGCAGGAGCCATAATCATGAACGACCTGCACGCAGAAAAAGCCAAAGCAGAAGCAGAATAGCCTGACGATCTAAATCTCAAGGTCAGTCGAGGCACAACAGGCGACGACACTCCTCCAATCATGAGAAGGAAAAGGTAATCCACAAAATTACAAACACCTCTAGCAACGAGACCTCCGATCGTGAAAAGCGCAGGCGCGTAAGAGCATTGCAAGAAATTTACCACCTATCCCACAAAGCTAAAGTGATCACTCCTGCCAGCTCTCAAACTACAACCGCAATATCATTCACCAAAGAAGATCTCGACAAGGTGTGCCTACCCCATAATGATGCTCTGGTAGTGCACATTAAGATCAACAGATGGACAGTCAAGCGGGTCCTAATCGATCCAGGCAACTCCTGTAACATCCTCTTCTACCAAACATATAAGGATATGCACCTACTAGACTCGGTAATGATAGAGTCAAATGCACCACTCTACGGATTCAATGGAGATCGCAGAGATGCCATTGGAGACGTCATCCTACCAGTTTCTATTGGAGAAAAAAAAAGACATGGTTAAGACCTCAACACGCTTCAGTGTGATAGATGTCAAGTCATCATACACTGCCATCTTAGGCCGCAGGTGGATTCACAAGATCCAAGCAGTTCCATTAACCTTACACTAAGTCCTGTGGTTCTCCGGACCTCGAGGTATCACGGAGCTCAGAAGCAACCAACTAGAAGCTCATCGATGCAATCAAGTAAGCATAACAGCCAAAGCCAAAACTCAGGTCGTCAAGACAAACGACATCCCAAAGCTGCAAGATCCTCAAGCTTCTAGCCCTCTAGCATCAATAACAGACAAGCTCAAGGGAAAGGAAGCACAAGTCGAACCAGGAGAAAAAGTCAATTTGGGCACAGATGATGACCCAAAATTTGTTTATGTAGGGGCTGATTTAGACCCCAAGCTAAAGGAACAACTTGTTAATTTTTTATCTCTCAATAAAGATGTGTTTGCTTGGTCGTATATTGATATGCTAGAAATCGACCCTCGTGTAAACGCCACAAATTAAATATAAATCCAACCAAAAAGCCAATCAAACAACGACTTAGGAAATTAGCACTCTGATATATTGGAAATAAAGATTTCTATTCTATGAATAATTATTTATGCTAAGAATAAGAAAGCTAATTATGTAGTTTAATCAAAGTTTTTACTCTCAATTATCATGTAATACATAGAGTAAAGATTTCGTTCCACTCCTAGTTGTTTAGAACGTAACATATTCACTAACTTAAATAATTCTACAATATCAATGAGAGCAGTGGTTTAATCATACTAATATGATGAAAATAACTAATTAAGATATTCTAAATTATACTATGGCAATTAAATCTTAAGATGTGAATGAGAAGAAAAGATTAAGGGATTTGATTCCACCTTGATTAATTCTTAATATACTAGTATAGAGTTGTTGCAACCTTAATCTTTATGTTTTCACATAAAGATTATGTCTTTTTATACCTAATTATTCATGACATCTCTACTAACTAATAATTAGCATGTGAGGTAATTGAAACTCATTCTCATGGTGAATTAACTACCCTCTAGATTGGAATATCTTACTATAACTATTCTATATTAACACATCAAGTCTTCATCAAAGCTTTAATCAAACCCCTCTATTGGAGGTTTAACTAAGATTCATTAGATTATCATAATTAAAAGAATAAGAATAAGACATCATAAAAACAATAATAATAACTTGGCTTTTATTAATGGTGGCTAGGCTAGAAAATAATAATTAGGTTTAGACTAAATAAGAAAACTAATTTATTATCTAATGGGAGAAAGTCTAAGAGTGAGTCTACCTAGTTTTCCCCTAGTCCTCTTTATATAAGAGAGGTTAGGTTTACATTTTTTATGCATGGGCTTTGGAGCCATGTTTTGGGCCACTAAATCAAGCCCAAAACCTAATTACATAATTAGTCCAAAAAGGGTTTATCTACTGGAAATTATTGCAACAGCCTTTTCATCCACTTTTGCTCCTTTTATTGGAATAAGGCCTAGACCATTAGAAAGCTCTTTTCGAGCCGGTCGTTTTGAGATATATTAGGCCCAATGCTGAAGTATGAGTCCAAAGAACGGCCTACGGAAGTTCTGTTGACTTTTATGCTTTATTTCTACCCGCGTTGACTTTGAATTTTCAGTTTTGCTTGGGCTTTAAAATGATTTTTTCTCCTTGAAACTTAGGCTTTAACCATATAACTTCTTAGCAACCAACCTTTGCTCCTTTATCTTGCAAAAGTGATATATTTCTTCATATATTTAACTCCTTTATCTGAAATACACAAACGTAAATAAACAGTACTAACTTTTATTTATTATAAACATAATTGGTCTAAATATAATAGTATTAAGGGGTTAAAACTACAGTTTTTGGCTCTTATCAAATCACCCCCAAATAGCATTTTGCTTGTCTTCAAGCAAATATGAGAAATTAAAATAAGTGACCAAAAATAGAGTTCTAACTAATCTCGTTTCACCGAGTGCGATTGCATTGACCATATGTAATAAGACATTAAACCACTAGGAATTCCCTAGTGGACGAGTTATAGCCTCGTGAGAGTTTTCCAGAGAAGGTACTCACAATCTTCATCTATACTTCAACGACTAAGAAATAAAATTAATGTTTTCTTATTTATTCTCATATATCTATACATCTCACTAGCAATGAATACAAAATAATCAATTCAAAACCTAAGCTAATACATGCATAATAATCAATCATCTACATATATATATATATATATATATATATATATATATATATATCATGAACTATGCTATGAAATGCAATAACAGGTTCGTTTATGAAACTTTTGAATAACGTCCTTAAGTAGGTCCTTACGAATATGTCAAGACAAAAACATTATGATTTTTCCACTCAAGTTTCACTCACTCCAGTGTGCAGTGGGCACACTTTTTCTTATAAACTCAATGACGTACAAGGAAGCCAAAGTCGATCAAACACATCTGCCACTTACTATCGCACTAATATATTCCTAATTGAGCTAGAGGTCTTTATTAGGTGTTGCGGGAATTAGATGATGGTTTTAAGAAGGAAGGAAATGGATATTCAAAAGGACAAGTCTGAGATAATAGGATTTTCAAAATATGTAACTAGAGAAAACCTTATTCTTACTTTGGTTCTACACTTTGTTTCCATTCTTAGCCATATTTTTCTTTTTCTTTTGGCTTTTGACTCCCTTGATTATGTTTTTAGAGTTCTAACTTTTTATTTTATTTATTAATTTTTTCTTTTCTTTGGATGGGAACTTTCTTTTCTTTTCTTATTTGAAGCAACTAACAAATTGTTGGTGTTCCATATGCCTTTCTCTTTTCTTTTCTTCATTTCATCCTACTTCTCAAACTCATTCAAAAATGGGTAGGCTAATTTTATTTTTATTTTGTTTTCATAAAAGGGTAAAGGATTTGTGGTTTATGAAAATGCTAAAGAAAGGCTCAGAAAGGCGACTAGCGGAAAATAATTTCATATATGTTTGAATTCTGGTTATATCGATCCAAAAAGGGCTTAAATTCTCGCTTAGGATATGGTATAGTGATTAAGGAAGTGGACGTGTGATTTCTCTATTCGGAATTTACTTCTCCCTTGTGTCATTACTCATATATTTTACTCATATAAGGCTTTTAGGTTATATTCTCATAGGATTTGTAGAATAAATACTCTGGCCTAGATTTCAGAAACTTACCGCCAATACAAACATAGATGCTCATGCAATATATTTATGGAAAGATGGTATGACTATTACCTATATATTAACCTAAGTTTCTAAAAACTATTCTAATTTAAGAGCTAACGTGAAACTTTTAGACTACTATCATCACAGAAAAAGAAACAATACCAATATTCCTAAGTGCATAGTGTATATATATATATATATATATACGTCCCTCTCTTAAACGTAGGTACTTAAGATAATAACTAACGGAGTAAACGTCACAACATATCTCACGAGATTTAGTCAATCCTAAAACTAAAAAACCCCACTCGTATCTCTCTCTCTCAACCAAAGGAACATAAAAAAATAATGAAAAAGAAAATAAACTCTCATTGTTCTCTCTCACTTCTTCTGTTCACCCGTGTTTTTTTTTCTCTCTCTCTCTCTCTCTCCGTCTTTTGTTAATAGCTTCCATAGAAAGCTCAATCTATTCTAATATGGCAGCCTATTTTTTTTTTTGAAGTTAATTGAAGCAACGATGAAACTTGAAAGTAGAGGTAAGGGTATGGATATGGTGACTTCGATTTCATATTTCTGAAACTTATTTCTTGTATCAAATTTTGTTGTTAGTAATTTTATTTTGTAGTTAAATTGTTTTTGGGGCATATGGCGTCTTGAATTTCAATATCAAGAGTGATGGGTATGTCAATAGGCTTGATCTAGTGAAGCTGAAGTTGAATTTGGTTTTATGTTTTATTGTTGGGGTTTCAATGGTAATTGGCTTGAGGGAGTACTGGTCTGTCAAGCACCAATGCATCTAAGATCGGAGTACTTAATTTCTATAGGAAAAGAACGTCCCCTGATTGTCTTGCTCTTGTACTATAGCTAATTAGTATTAACTACACTGCCTAGTCTGGTTTGCAGACAAACATAAACATAATATCTCTTGTGTTGCTCTATTTTCTGCTATTAGAATACGGAACAGGACAAAAAAAAAACATAAAAGTTTAAGTGACAAGATTGGCTTAAGTTTTCAAAGTACAAAAGACAAGTGACTTACCGATTTGGTTATGACCCGAAGAAGAGAAGTTGCAAAAGCTTAGCAGTAGTCAAATAATACACTTTGAGAATTGAGATGTTGAGCAGCCTACATTGTTTACTAGTTTTTATAAAGTACCGATAAACACATTCACAAGGATTGGATCTTTAGCTCAAATGGTAGAGCACTTTTCATGGTGGTTTGAATCCACCAAAATCCTATATTGTTCATATGTATGTTAGTAGATTTTCGAGATAAATGGATGTGTAAAACTCCTTTTTTCATGATTGCTCGCTGCTGTGTTTGATTTGTGATCATGGACATCACAATAAATCTTGCTTTTAGCAAATGGTTCCACTAATCTGTAGGATATGTGAGGAGTTTGTACCAACTTCTCATTTGGAATCTCATTCGGAATCTCATTCTTATGTATGTGCGTACGCGGATAAGTGTGATCTGAAAATTTTGGACATGAATCCCGCCTCTCAAAACTTGCTGATGTACTAGAACAAATCATAGACTCATTTAGCGTGTCTCATCTTGCATCATGTAGCAACCCGATATTTTAAGAATTCCAAAATGCTTTTCATCTAGAATTTTAAGGTACTTTTGGAACACTAGCATTCATCGAATATATTCAAAGTCAACAATTTGTACTCAACATCTACGACACACTTATCATGCATTATGTGTCACTTGACCTTTTAAATGAGATGGAAGCAGGACTAGATTTGTGGTTAACAATCAATGAGCGCACTATTACATACCCACTTAGACAGACAGACAACCATAATGGTCGACCCGGATACACCATGATACAAAGTACAGTACAAAAATTAGGAAGAAATTCATTTAAAAAGATCTGGTTCTGCATACAAACAACATAGTGCAACTCTTTGCCTTACATTCAAAATGATACCTGTATGCCAAGCAATGACATCAACTGAGATAAAAACTCAGGATGCCCTGGCCAAGCCGCCCCAGTCACCAAATTTCCATCAGTAAAACAACGATGTATTGGATCTGGCTCTAACCATGTTGCCCCAGGCAATACCACATTGAGTTTCACAACAGGGTATGCAGTGCATTGCCTTCCCTTAAGAACACCCCCTGCAGACAAAATATGTTGCCTGTGGCAGATGGATGCAACTGGCTTTCCTTCCTCCATGAAGTGCTTTACAACGCAAGTACTTTCTCATCTAATGCAAGGTACTCTGAAGCTCGGCCCCCAGGGATCACCAGGGCGTCATAAGTCCAAGGGTCTACTCTTCAAAACTTGCTGTCACGGTGAAATCATGGCCCGACTTCTCACTATAAGTTTGGTCACCTTCAAAATCGTGAATAGCAGTTGGACAGGTATCTCCAGGAACCTTTTTTGGGCAGACCGCATCAACTTGACATTCAAGAGCTTGAAGAGATTGAAACGGAACCATTATTTCATAATCTTCCATATAGTCCCCACAAATGAACAACATCTTCCTATCGGAGCCAGTTATGGTGCCCCCTAGCGCCTTCACAAAAAGTCGGATAAACTCAGGATGGCCTTCATATGTTGCTGCAGTACCAAGATTATTGTAGAGAAAAAAGACGTTTTTCTCTTTCTAGTGTTCAGGGCCCGCCCTCGCTCTATGTATGCCTGGACAAGGCGCGCGGCGCGCTCCACCGTTTTCAGCACGAAATTCACTGTTTCGGAAGTTTTTTGAAACAATATAAATATAAGTTTTTTCTATAGAAACCTAACTTAACCAAAACCAAGAAAGAGAGAGATTATAAGAGAGCAATTCTCTATGAGTTGAGTGTTCATTCTTTTGTGAGTGAATTGAGAGACTTGTAACTGTTATTCCGCATCTAGTAAAGCTTGGAACTTGCGGTGTGGACGAGGGCAAATTCGTCGAACCACGATATATCTCGCTTGTGGTTTATTCTTCCTTTACATTAATTGTTTTACTTTAGATACTTGTTTATTTGATATCGGTAAGTGTTAGGATTACTTTGGAGGTGTTGAAGTCTTGTCTAGTGAGAAGGATCGATCTTTGTGTAGGATTGATCTATTTGTTGTGGGTAACATTGTTTCTGCATTGTCCTATTCACAACAATTGGTATCATAGCGTAGGTTTACGACCTAGGATTTTGAGTTTTTGGTAAAGAACTATAGTGCTCGAAATTTGTGTAGACAAGGTGTTCAATTAAATTCCTAAGTGAAATTGTTTTTTGGGTTATTGTGTGTAACTTTAAAGATGGCTCCCAAGATGTCAAATGTTAAGTTTGAAGTAGAGAAGTTTAATATGGGAATAATAATTTTGGGATTTGGAGAGTCCAAGTTAGGAACATCCTCATCCAACAAGGTTTGCACAATACTTTAAAGGGGATTAATTCAAAGGTTGCGAGTATGAGTAATGATGATTGGGAAGAGTTCGATCTTCAGGCTTGTTCATCAATCCGGTTATATCTTGCTAATGAGGTCATGTATAGTGTGATGGGAGAAAATACCGTTACTGGTATTTGGCTCAAACTAGAGTTTATGCATATGACCAAGAGCATGATGAACAAGATGTACCTTAAGAAGTGTCTTTATCGGTACATGATGATCGATGGTTTAACGATGCAAGAGCACGTTAGTGAGTTCCATCGTCGTCTAGCGGATTATTTGAATGTTGGCATGAAGATGGATGATGAGGATCAAGCGGCATGTTTAATATTCTCTTTGCCGGCCAGAAAGCTATGAGCATCTAATGACTACATTTCTAAATAGAAAAGACATTGATCTTGATGAAGTTCAGAGTGCACTTCTTTCTTATGAGTTGATGAAGAAGACACGTGTAGAGAATATCATTGATGCAGGTTAAGGGCTAGTGGCAAGAGTAAGGTTGCATGAAAGGGCTTCTACAAGCAATGAGAAGTCTAGGTCCAAGTCAAAGAAGCCTTTGACACATGTGAAGTGCTTACAATTCACGATGAAAAGGGACATTACACAAGTAATTGTCCTCACCCGCAGAAAGAGAACAAGAGAGATGGTAAGAAGAAAGGTAAGGCAAAAATTGAGGCAAGTTATCCTTCAGGCTTTGAAGGGGACGAGTTAAGTCTCTGTGTGTCCACACAAGACTATATGGCCGAAAGGTGAATTCTTGATTCCGGATGTTCCTACCGTATGTGCCCGAATAGAAAGTGGTTTACTTCTTATGAAAGCATTGATGGTGGTTCCGTTTTGATGGGTAATAACGTTGCTTGTAAGACGGTAGAAATTGGAACTATTATGGGTCAAGATGCATGATGGTATAGTGAGGACTTTAACCGATGTGAGACATGTTCCTGAGCTAAAGAAAAACCTTATTTCTCTTGGTACCTTGGATTCCAAAGGCCACAAGTTTGTGGGAGAAGGTGGAGTCCTAAAGATTGTCAGTGGCTCTTTAGTTGTTATGAAGGGTCAAAGACATGGAACCTTGTATACTTTGATAGGTAGTAATGTGGATAGGCGATGTATCGCTGGTTGCATGTAGTGATGATTCCGAAAGTGCACTAAGATGTGGCATATGCAACTAGGGCATATGAGTGAAAACAGTTTTGTCCGAGTTGTGGCAAGCTTGAGGGTTATTGAAGGACTTGAAGAAGCCAAGTATGGGGTTACGAGCATTGCATTTATGGAAAATAGTGCAGAGTCAAGTTCAAGTCAAGCAAGCACATGACAACATGCATCCTTGACTATGTGCATACGGATGTTTGGGGACCCTCCAGAGTGGCTTCTAAAGGAGGTAACCACTACTATGTCTCATTTATTGATTATCATACCCGCAATGTGTGGGTGTATATGATGAAAATGAAAGATGAAGTGTTTGAGACATTTAAAAAGTGGAAGGCAAGGGTTGAGAATCGCACAGATAGTAAGGTAAAAACACTACGATCTGACAATGGTACTGAGTATACCTATGGGCCTTTCCAAGAGTTTTGTGCGCAACAGGGAATTGCCAGACACTAGATAGTCAGGGGCCGCCTGAGCAGAATGGAATGGCAGAGAGGATGAATATAACATTGCTTGAAAGAGTGAGATGTTTGTTGTCTAATGCCAGTCTAGGCAAAGAGTATTGGGCAGATGTAGTATCCATGGCGTGTTACCTGTATAGTAGGTCACCGGTTCCAGTTATAGATTGCAAGACACCTTATAAGGTGTGGTCATGTAACCCAGGTGATTATAGTATTTTGCGAGTGTTTGGATTAACTGCTTACCACCATATGAGGGAAAGCAAGATAGATCCTATAGCTAAGAAAGCCATATTCTTAGGCTTTGCAAATGGGATAAAGGGATACAGATTGTGGTTTCTAGAAGACCACAAGTTCCTAGTCAGCAGAGATGTTATCTTTGATGAGACTTTCATGTTATCTTCAAAAGTTTCCAGGAAGGAGTCAAAAATGCGAATGGTGAGTCTATAAAATTTCAAGCCACTGAGCTTGAGTTGTCTGATGCAGCAGATGACTGGTTGGTTCATGATAAGGTACATACCAAATCATGGAACTACACAACAATAGGAAGAAGAGCATGAACATCCGCAACTTGTAGTGGCTGACCCTAGGCCAAAGAGACAAGTTAAAGAAGTGTACAAGTATGGGCACGAGAAGCCGGTGAAACACTATGGTCAGGTGGATTTAGTGGCATATGCACTGAATATCAAAGATAATGAGCCAGATAGCTTCAAATAAGCTGTTAGAGATGTTCATTATAGAGATTGGTTGGTTGCTATACAAGAAGAGATAGAGTCTCTTGATAAAAATCACACATGGGACCTAGTTTTATTGCCAAAGGGCAAAAGGACTATCGGCAGTAAATGGGTGTTCAGAAAAAAAAAAAAGGTCCTTCCTGAGTCCGACAGTACTGGGTACAAGGCAAGAGTAGTAGCAAATGGTTTTTCACAAAAGGAAGGAGTCGACTATAATGAGGTATTTTTCCCAGTGGTCAAACATACTTCCATTCGTGTGTTATTGAGTTTAGTTGCTCACTTCGACTTGGAGTTAGAGCAACTTGATGTGAAAACTACTTTCTTGCATGGGGACTTGGAGGAAGAGATCTATATGAGACAACCCGGGGTTTGTTGTTCTTGAGAAAGAAGATCATGTATGTAAATTGAATCGGTCAATTGTATGGGTCAAAAGCAATCGCCCGCAATGGTACAAGTACTTTGACACATTCATGATGCAACATGAGTACACCCAATGTAAAGTATGATCATTGTGTTTACTTTTCGTGACTTATTGGTAATGACTTCATCTATCTCCCCGCTTTATGTGGATGACATGCTCATTGCTTCCAAAAGCATGGTGGAGATAGACAATTTGAAATCTCAACTTAGCTCGAGTTTGAGATGAAAGACTTAGGTGGAGCCAAGAAGATCTTGGGCATGGAGATTGACAGAGATAGGAAGAAGCGGCGGATAGTTGTATCTCGGAAGAAATACCTTCGAAAGTAATTTCTCGATTTGGTATGGAGAATGCAAAGTCGGTTTCTACCCTTTGGTCGGGCATTTTAGGCTTTATTAAGTTCTCTCCTAGTTCGGTGGAGGAACAAAAGAATATGGCTAATGTTCCTTATGCAAGTGTTGTGGGCGTTTGATGTATGCTATGGTGTGCACACCGCACATTTCACAAAGCGCTTAGTGTTGTAAGCGGTATATGGCAAATCTTAGGAAGCAAAGATTGGGAAGTAGTGAAATGGGTATTGAGGTACTTTGAAGGGTACCTTTGGATGTGGGATTAGTTTATAGTGGAGGCACTTGTTATGTCAGTTGGTATGTGGATTCAGATTATGTAGGTGATCTAGATAGACGACGATCGACTACTGGTTATGTATTTATGATGTATGGTGCACCGGTTAGTTGGAGGTCTATGCTACTGGCTACAGTTACTCTATCTACTACTGAGGCATAGTATATGGCAGTGGCAGAGGTAGTGAAAGAGGCATTATGGCTTTGAGGTCTTCTGGATGATATGGGTATTGAGTAGAACAGTGTTGCTTTGTATTGTGATAGTCAGAGTGTTATTCATTTGTCGAAAAACTAGGTTCATCATGCTAAGACCAAGCATATTGATGTCCGTTATCACTTTATACGGGATGTCGTTGAGGATGGTGATGTAGCACTTGAGAAAGTGGATACCCATGACAATCCTGCTAATATGTTGACAAAGATTGTCACTGGAGTTAAGTTCCAACACTGTTTGGACTTGCTCTAAATCCTACATGCTTGAAAGAGCCCTTTGTGGGCATGGCCCTTCTTCGGGCGGTTGGCCGATCGCAAGTTTTGGATGGATGTGTTATTGCTGGATGTGTTTGGCTCGGTTTTATGTGTTAAAACCTTACCGAGGTAGAGAATGTAGAGAAAAAAGACGTTTTTCTCTTTCTAGTGTTGAGGGCGCGCCCGCGCTCTATGTATTCCTGGACAAGGTGCATGGCGCGCTCATGCCTTTGGCAACCTCCAAAGACTTTAGGCGCCGACCAATTGTGCGACCGAACCGATTTTGCCTAGTCGGCGCCCCGCGACCCACCGTTTTCAAGATCGAAATTCAAGATGTTTGAAGTTTTTGAAACAGTATAAATATAGGTTTTTTCTGTAGAAACCTAACTTAACCAAAACCAAGAAAGAGAGAGATGATAAGAGAGCAATTCCGCGAAGTTGAAAGTATTCATTCTTTGTGAGTTGAGTATTCATTCTTTGTGAGTGAATTGAGAGAGTAATTCTGTGTGAGTTGAGTATTCATTTTTTGTGAGTGAATTGAGAGACTTGTAATCTGTTACTCCGGACATCTAGTAAAACTTGAACTCACAATGTGGACGAGGGCAAATTGCGAACCACGATATATCTCGTCTTGTGGTTTGCTCTTCCTTTACATTAATTGTTTTACTTTAGATACTTGTTTATTTGATATTGAGAAGTGTTGGGATTACTTTGGAGAGTGTTGAAGTCTTATCTAGTGAGAATGATTGATCTTTGTGTAGAATTGATCTATTTGTTGTAGGTAACGTTGTTTCCGCATTGTTCTATTGACAACAATTACCATCTGTTACACAAACTGACATGGTCACTGGTTCAACCCAACCCAATGAGCACCTGCAGCTACAAGTGCAGGCTTCACTGGGGGGTATGCTGTACACATTCGAGCTTTCACCACGCCCGCAGCTGCCAAGATTAATTGGCCATGGCAAATAGAAGCAATTGGCTTTACAGAATCACTGAGCTTGGGAACTAATTGTATGACAGATTTATTCATGGAAAGATATTCAGGGGCATGTCCACCAGGTAATAACCAATCCATCAAATTTGCTTGCTTCAATATCATCGAAAGTCGCATTGAGTGTGAAATTGTGGCCTCGTGATTCAGAATAGGTCTGATGGCCAGAAAGTTGATGAACAGCAATGCGACATATATCCCCAGCTTTTTTCCCAGGATAAACCGCGTCAACGGATATTCCGTAAGTTTGCAATGCTTGAAAAGGAACCATTACTTCATAGTCTTCCATGTAATCTCCGCATAGTAACAGAACATTTTTTTTTACCCATCTTCTCATAACACAAAGAATAAATTAAACTTATTACCAAAACACTATGTAGTAATAATTAATTATGTATTTTAGCATAGTACCTACTTAATAACTATAAAATTATGGAACTACAAAACTTAATTAATTCCAACAGTAACGTACAAATACTAAAGTTTGTCTTTTGGTAGTAAAGGCTTCAATTTCAAAGCCACGTACTTGCTCAAGAACAAATAAATGGATCAAACTCTAAATTAGAGTGATGCCAAACTTTATAGTGTCATCCGAATATTGAACAGTCAGAACCACCCCCCCCAATCCACAACACAAACACTTCAACTCCAAACCAGCACTCCCTTCAAAACAAAATAGTTAAAACTAACGGAATGTTAAACTAAAACAAGTCATACAACAAATAGAAATACACTACATTCCATCATATTTTCATTTTTTGAGATAGACTATAGGCAAAATATTCTAGTGCCACTTCAATATAATATTGTTAATGAGGCATAAGTAGTAACTCATACCTTTAAACAGCAAAAAACAACTTTCTCCTATAAAAAGTAATGGTGAGAGATATGAATGTTTTTTTTTCCCGTTGGAAGAGAGAGAAACGAGGGAGAAAGAGAAAGAGATATACGAGCGGGGTTTTTTAGTTTTAAGATTGACTAAATCTCGTAGGATATCTTGTGAGGTTTACTCTGTTAGTTATTATCTTAAGTACCTATTTTAAGAGAGGAAATATATATAAACTAGCTTGTAGGCCCGTGCATACGCACCGGTTCTTTCGAAAATATTTAGATTTTTTTTTAAAATTGGGACTACCGTTTTAGTCGCTAACCCATTTTAATTTTTTTAACAAATTGTTTTAATGAAGTTTTAAAAACCCATTTTTTTTAATTGGGAGAGAGATTATGTTTTAATAGGAGAATAATTTCCATTTTAATTAGATATGCTAGATTTTTCCTTTTCAATAGGTGAGGAATTTCCATTTTAATAGGAGAATGATTTCCGCTTTAATTAGAAGTGCTAGAATTTGTTTTAATAGGAGAGGAATTCCCGTTATAGTAGGGGAGCAATTCCCATTGTAAAAAAGGATTCCCGTTTTTCAAATAGGAGAGAAATTCCCATTTTAATAGGAGATGACCTGAAATTTTAATAGAGCTCGAAAAATACCTCTTGTGGGAGCTTTAATATTAAGAGGTTAGTTATTTCCTTTTATTTCCCTATTTTTATTGCATGGGTTTCTAAGTTTCTTTTGCACGTGAGATTCATTTTTTTTTTGTCAAGTCCGTTTAAGGACGTCCTTTAGAGAGACGGGATGTATATATATATATATACTAATATGTGCCTTAAATTACGTGTGTTTCTATGCCACCCCAAAACAAAAACATGCTTTGTCCTCAAAGTATAGAAATAAGAAGGATAGAAAATACCATAGAAACGCGTGAAAATTTTAGAGCACTTGAAAAATAAATTTAGAACATACTAATATAGGTAAAGAAAAAAGACGAACTCTATATGAGTTTCACCCATTATGGGAATAACAAAAAAATTAAATTGTTTGGGACATAAGTAGACACTAACAAAAAAGTAAAACTTACCCCATATCCAAATAAGCGTTTAAGCGTCCTCCTCTTTTATAAAGAAGTGAGGTTCCTTTGCATCCCCGCCAAGCCATGATAATTTGTCGCCTCATGCCACTACAACATAAATGACATTTCCCATCACTTAAAAAGTGATGTCAAAAGTATAAGACATCACTTTTGAGTGTGATGTGAATGGTGGCGACGTGAAAAATTAGGGTTTTCCATATCACTTTTATAACGATGTCCATAAGTGATGTTACTTCACATCACTTTTTAATTGATGTCCACAAGTGATGTTATAACTTTGCATCACTTTTTAATCGATGTCCACAAGTGATGTTATAACGTTTAACATCACTTTTTAAGTGAAATCAATAAGGCCAATTAACATCACTTAGGAAGTGACGTTTCATTACGATTCCAAATTACTTGTAAAGTGATGTAAAATAACTCTATAAATCACTTTAAAAGTGATGTCCCATTTATCAAAGTAATAAAAATAAAATAAAAAAACAAAATTGCCAATATCATCCCAATATAATACCATTTTCCAGGTCATTTATCATCAAATAAAGATGAAATGCATCTTAAAATCACATTCATCACACAAATATCATCTCCAATTACAAATATTACACTATATACAAAAAATTATAACATGCCAACATATACCAACAAAATCTAATCTGCAGTACTGAAATGAGCCAAAGAGAACCACAATCACCCAACCAAGAACCTATCACAGCCTGGCTTGATGCAATCAATTTAATCCAAGAACCTATCACAGCCTAACAAATCACTCTGTTTTCTTTTTTCTGCAGTATGAAACATTATACTAGAAAATCAATGCACATTTTATAAAAGGAAAATAAATAGATGGAACATCCGCGTAATATAGTACACGAATGACAAAGGAAGTTCTCTACGAAGACAATTAGTTGTGTTCAAGATCGGTTCCATACATTGCCAAAATGTATTGGGAATAACTTGTATATTAGAACTTAAAATGAAGGAGACAAAACTCTAAGGACAATATAAACAAGAAACCATGTGTGTTCAATGTTCATTCACTTAATAGAATATATACCAATTCAGTACAACATTGCTCCTGATCCTTGGGCTTTGCTAATATCCACAACTTTTCGATCCTGTAACGAGTTCCACCAATACCACCCCAAAGGAATAGACATTAGCTTTTTCTGTGATTTGACTACTTTGAGTGTATTCTGGTGCCAAGTACCTAGGTAGATGGAGAAGAGATTAATCAGTTTTTCAACACTTACTGAAGAGCCAGAGTATACACTATAACATAATTTTGAAATGAAAAACAATCTAGCTCACCCGAATGTTCCAATAACTCTCGTCTCCACCCCTATTTCTCCATCAGGCTGCCATCTAGCCAGGCCAAAGTCTCCAACCTGTGAAAATGGGAATGTTGTATGAGATCCAATTCGATTTCAATATTATAAAATTACAATTTTTTAAGAAGAAGAAAAAAATGAAATCATACATTTCTTCTTACATAGTTTGAATTTTATTCCCTATCCCCATAAATAAACCCAAGACCTTAGGGCCAACTTCCTAAGGCTTGACCCGTAGAGCACTGGACTTCATGCATGTAGATACATAAGTGAGTAGGCATGTGAAAACTAGAGTGACTCAATGTCTGTTGGACTAAATGAGTTGGTACTTGAGTAACAAACAAAGTAAAGAACAAAGGATTTGGGCTCTTTACAACAATTGACCAGATGACTCAAACTAAAATATACCCCTCACACTTTTAACTTAAACCTGAAAGTCATAAAATTACTAACAAGATGACTCATATGAACTGTGGTTCAATGGAAGTAGGCAATGTGACAAAGATAAGACCTGATTTAACTTTAGACTAGGGCGTGAAAACATTAACAGATTAACTAGCTAGTTTTATAATGAACATCATTATATGCTTGGTCTGAGTTAAATGCCATCAAGATGGCTCATGGAATTCAAATACTGCATGCAAATTACCCGAATCACAACCAAAACTAAACTCACGTACATGGTCCGATTCTAAGAATAGATAAAAGTAAAGAGCAAGAATAGGAGTAAAACAATGACCCATTTATCCCTACATTAAAGTATATTAAAGACCATGTGATCTTGATCATTGTGGATGATCAAGTTTGTTTGTTGGGGCACATATTATAATTTGTGAACTCAATGATAAGACATCCAAGTATAATATTTTTCATAATGGCCTCTATATATTCATATATCTGATCAATAATTCATTTAAAAGTACATACAAGATATAAGATTCTATAACTTGATTATACCTTTGCAAGATTTCACCTCCACCTATTTTGGATCACTATATTAACTGAATGACGCCACATGCATGCATACTAAATTAACTTACATCGACACATGCATTAACTTCAAACATACAAGTCTAGCTAAATATCCAAATCCTAAAGCCTAAACTATATAATTTTGGGACCCTATAATTTTAAGATATAAAGGTGGATCAGTTACTTTCCAATTAAGTACATAATCAAAATTTATGCCTTGATCTGTTATGGTGTAGTGCAATCTCATTCTATTATCCAAAGATATGTATAAACTAGTACCAATATTGCTTGAAGAGTACCATAAGCAGTGTTCATCAGTTCAGTAGTTATATTCATATCAAGTCATCAGAAATCTTGTGATAGTTTTCAGCAGACTCATCAGAGATGTTGATTCTTACTCACTCATCAGACTCAATCACTATCTATCTTGTAAGGACAACATGGATTGGGCATCAAACAAAGAACCGAAACCAATCAAATGGGTATTCTTAAGCAATGAATGCAACAAAAGATGATAATTTTGCAGTTATAGTTACATTCAAAATATAGATATAAACAAAATTATATATTTACTTTTATTCTATTTTCAATTAGACAAAAGGACTGTTAATTTCAAATAAAATGAAGCAGTACCATGTAAATTCAAGCAAGTAAGCAAATAAAAAATTCACCTTTGAAGCAAGAAAAACCGAATTATACTAGTATTGACCCTAGTTTCGCAATGGATTTCCTACCAAAAATAGACAATTCGAAAGTGAGAGATGAGTGATAGTTGAAGAACGAAAACCCTAGAAAATGAAGAGGATGGTGAATGGACACTTACTAAATTGAGTGACAGTGAGAGAGAGTCAGAGAAGATTGAATAGTGGCATCAAGAGAGAAGATTGAGTAGCAACAGACAAGAAGTGTTTTCCGGTGTAAGAAGATTGAGCATGCGACAGAAGTAAAGGAAACCCAAGTTTAGAGGAAGAGAGTGTTAAGTTTTCTGGTTTGAGAAAATAATAGATGTGCGCAATTTTTTGTTCTTTTCCTTCTCACGAAATTTCGAAGTGTTTTTGATTTTTTAAATTTGCAACCTTTTTCACATGGTTTGGTCCAATTATAAAGTGTTTCAAAATAATTTTAGAAATTCTTTTGAATTAATGTAACACTTAGCGGCATTCTTAATGGTTATAAAGCGTAGGCGGCTTACCAACGGCAAAAAAGTGTTACAAAGCCAAATAGGTGTGTGTTACAAATATTCTATTATGGTGTAGTGGTAGCAAGTTCAAGCTCAGCATAACTAAACCACCTTGGAGGTTTCCCAAATACAGGAGTCTTGTGCTAACATATTGAATACAATGGGGGCGGTCCAGGAGGTGCGCTTCTGGATAATGACACTGCTTCTCTGACATTACCACCAAACTCAACATCCTGCCTATAGTTGAGTCTTCCAAGTCCTTCACGGTCAAGTTTTGAGAATTTCTCCACCAAAACTTTGGCTGTGGAAGAATGAATGTTCTTGAGCCTTTGCGAGCTTTCATCAAAACTTTTTAACGATGAGTGGCTTGAACTAAGAATTTCGGCCATCCATGGTTGAAAACTTAGACCAGTTGAAGGTGGACTTAGATCTTCACTATCCGTGCTTGAGCAACTATCATCCAGATTACTGCATTCTTTTGAAGCTAATGAATCTTCTTTTTTTACGTCTCTACTTATTTACGGGATGAAAAATGAAAAAATGTCTTGTCTCCGATTTCAGAAACAAAAATCAATGTGAATGCGGTAGTGAAAACCCGACTTTGCATTTGCTTCTAAGATTGTTTGAAGGACTCCCTTTGCAAAAGCAATCAAATAAAATGCTAGAACAAATCCAAGTAATACAATAACTATGGAAACAAAATATGGAACTTGTATGAGAGGCTTCTCCGGTTTAGATATATCTTTAGCAGGAAGAGTGCCCTTCTGGTTGTCGTGATGATCAATCTCTGATTTTAGTTCAATGAAAGACTGTTAGGGTTTTGGAAAATAAAACACTGAAGATCATCCCTAAAATCCCCAAAATTTAGAAGTGAGAGCGAGTTCCATTCTTAATTTTCATATGTATTAGGTCTTATAAATATATGGGTCGAACCTTGCTTATGGGGTTTAAGCCATTTGGGTATTGGTCGCGGTTTTTTATTTTTTATTTTTCATTTAAGGGCGGCTAGTCTACAAACCACTGCGCACCATATTTCATTTCTATTTAACCTAATTTTTTAGATGGTCTTTTTCTAACTAATTAACTTAATTAAGATGTATATTAATAATAAGACTTTTGGAAGTCACATTATAAGTGATTTTGAAAACTTGGCAAAGTCACTTTTAAAGTGATGTTGAATACATAGATATTACATCACTTTATAAGTGACACGGTGAGTGACAACACATTTAGAGAGCGATGTTGAATACATAGATATTATATCACTTTATAAGTGACACAGCGAGTGATGTAAAAAAGTGTTACTACATCACTACATCACTAATTAAAATGATGTTGTACAACTCTACTACATCAGCTTCTAAAATAAGTGATGTTAAAAAAAAATTGTGATAATTATTACATCACATGCTGAGAAAAGTGATGTCATAGTTTTCTTATGATATCACTTCACTGAAAGTGATGTAAAGTTAGCGATGTCATATGTCATATTTGTTGTAGTGCGCCATTTATCATTAACCCGTGCTAACCTGTTAAGCATTACTCGGTCTGATGGGGTGTAAGGAGCAACCCAATGAGGTTGTAGCCTCCACCCCGACCAATTCATAGCACGAAAATAGCGTATAATGGAATTGGTGGGTCGCATAATGTCAACCCCAACCCAATTCGTATAGCGGGTATAGAAATCAGGAAAGAAACATACCATGATGCGGCAAACCAAGACAGGCATAAGAAGGTACTTATGCTTCATACTATGGGCTTGTGCTAAACTGGACACTAAGGTCTGGGGAATGTCATATAGCATATGTTCCTCAGCTAAAGCAAGGAAGACGTCACCAGCGGCGTTAGTCGCAGGAGAAAACCGCCATTCTCCTAAGATATTCAGCATGATAAAGAACATGATAGTGCTTACGTTAAGGGACATGCTACCAAGGGCTACATTAAGTTTCCTTTGGTCCTTTACACGAAAAATCCCACCCCATAAGTCTCTTGGAAATACCTATAGTTGTAGAGGTATATATTATCAGACATATAGCCTCATGAGTTTTGGTGAGTAGGCATAGCCATTCCAATAGCAAATGCTACCAAAAACTTGTTGAAATCCATTGTTATATCATCAATGGTGATAGAGAACACTTGTTCCCCATCTGGTCGATAAAATAACGTATAATTTTCATAGAAATAAGCAGTAAGTTTAGGAGAATAAGAGTCATCGGCACTTACCAATAGAGTTTGCCATCTTGACTTCACAATCCTGTCGTGGAACCAGTATCCATAGGTGTCACTCTCGAGCAATTCTTCAAAGGACTGCTCCGGTATGATTTGAGGAGATTTCATAGCAAACAAATACACTACCGAACTCCTGGAAATGAGTGCAGAAAACCCCAGGAAAAAAAAAAAAACTAGGTATGTTGAGGTCAAGGCACGGACGCACTCAGAATGTCCTATGGAAGTGGGCGTGCGTGCTCAATTCTGACTTCTGTGATCCAGGACTTTGAGCGCAGACGCGCTCTATTATAAAGCAAAAGAGAGGGCGTGGGCGCTCCGAGTACTGTCTATGGTATGAAGTGAGAGGTGAAATTGAGAGGTGCAGTGTGAAGTCCAGAGCAAACCATGTATTTATATAACCCAAGTTTCTTAATCTAAGTTCCCCAAGTTGCCCAAATTGTTAAGGCAAGATGACGGAAAAAGAAAAATTTCTAAATCCAAAATAGAAATAGACTAGATGCAGAGTCCAAAATCAAACCGATAGCTTTTCAGCTGGAATTAAAAATAGCAATCATCCAGTTTCTAATCCTTAAGGTTGCACAAACTAAGGGTAGCTAATTCTAGCGACACTCTATCGGCATTATGCGCATACAAACGATAGTTACCAAGCATGGCAATAATGGTTTCGAATGGAAAATGTGGATATGATAACAACATTGCTAAACATATAATGCCACCCCCAAACAAGTCGGAAGGGTAGGATCCATAAAAAAAACATAGCATAAGCCCGAAAATTAAACCAACTTTAAACTTAAATAATAATCAAACATAGAATTCGATATTAACTACTTAACTACAACCGAAATAAAAAAAAAATACTAAACATGAAACTATTCTTAAAAACAACAATACAACTAAAAACAAAAAACTAGCCACGAATTGAGGAAGGGCCGAGTCATCCGTCTCCGCGTCGGCCGACGACGCCATGCCTTCCAGAGTCGCTATAGCGAGAAAACTATCATGAGGTGGCGGTGTCATAGAACTTCTACTTGAAACGCAATCGTTGCTCCATAAAAACATCCATGGCTTCCCAACGCTGCATTATTACTCCGGACGAGAGTCTCCACATTAGCCTGGAAGTTTGCTTGGCTATGGATAATAGTACCTTGCCTAGTCTGAATAGCCTCACAAAGGTCACACAGAGAACGTTGGCATGTACGAATCGTCTCATACTCATTATGGAGAGTTCACAGGCCATGATGAAGTAATGAGGCGCGGCCTATATCCGTAGTAGCCCTTTCCAAAGCGTCTGCATCAAAACATGTTGTGTCTTCCTCATCTTCCTCATCCGATACCATTTCAGCACCCAAAACTTCAAGCAAATGCCAATCCTTCTGAATACATTCCCGATAAATTCGTGCATTTTCATGCAACTTCAACTTAACCCTACTAGTCTTGAACACATCCCCAAAGATAACATAACCTTCATAATCAGAGGTTCAAATTCTCTCTTCAGAATTCGCGTCGTAATGCTTTAGTCTTATCCTTATGGAAATCCTTGACTTATCATAAGCATCACTTCTCAATTCCTCTAATTCACCGATCCGGCTTCCTCCTTTCTCCCCGCTTGATCTAGGCTAAAATTCATCTCTTTCACTACCCGGTAGGTTTTATGTTCTAACTCAACAGTAGATGACATCGCCTTTCCATATACCAAGTGATAGGGTGACATCCCTATGGGTGTTTTGAATGCGCTCAGATGCCCATAGTGCATCTTGGAGTCTAATAGACCAGTCTTTCCTAGAAGGATTAACTGTCTTCTCCAGAATACTCTTGATTTCCCTATTCGAAACTTCTGCTTGACCATTAGTCTGAGGATGATATGGTAAAGCTAGCTTGTGAATTACTCCATACTTTGCCATAAGATTCCCAAATACATGATTACAGAAGTGAGAACCGTTATCACTGATGATGGCTCTCGGTGTTCCAAATCTTGGTAGAATGTTCTTCTTCAGAAAGTCCACGACGACTTTATGATCGGCGGTTTTTGTAGGAACTGCTTCAATCCACTTTGAAACATAGTCCACAGCCAGTAGAATGTAGGTGTGACCAAAAGAAGGCGGAAATGGTCCCATGAAATCTATACCCCATACATCAAAGATTTTTGAGATAAGGATCGGTTGTTGAGGCCACTCAAACCTTTTCGAGGTCTTACCCAAGAATTGGCATCTCAGACATGCTTTGCAATAAACATTTGCATCTTTAAAAAGAGTAGGCCAATAGAATCCATCTTGTAATACCTTATCTGCGGTATGTTGTGGGCCAAAGTGTCCTCCGCAAAGCCGATCATCGGATGTAATGATAAAATGGATTCCTATTCGACGGGATGCATCTTCAAATAACTGATCCCAACACTTCTTGAATAAGTATGGATCATCCCAAAAATAATATTTGGCCTTTGAGTAGAATAAATCTTTTTCTTGCTTGTCTAATGCAATGGTACCTTTGTCGGTCACAAGATAATTTCGCGATGTGGCCATACCATGGTACCATATCTTGAATAATTGTTCATCGTGAAAAAGTCTCACAGATTTGTAAGTTGTCTTCCGCATTCTCCACTAGCAATCTAGAAAGGTAATCAATAACGACATTCTCTGTTCCTTTCTTATCACGTATCTCCAAATCAAATTCTTGTAAAAGTAGTATCTATCGGATCAACCTAGGCTTGGCATCCTGCTTAGCAAGTAAATGATGCAAGAAAGCATGGTCAGTATAGACAATCACCTTTGAACCTATTAGATATTGTCGGAATTTGTCAAGAGAATAGACGACACCTAAGAGTTCCTTCTCAGTGGTAGAATAATTAATCTAAGCTTCACTTAGAGTCTTGCTAGCATAATAGATTACGTACGACACTTTCTTGTCTCTTTGTCCTAGAATGGCTCCTATAACATAATCAGATGCATCACACATTATCCCTAAATGGCTGGCTCCGGTCGAGCAATTTAATGATTGAAAATTTGAAGTAAGTGCTTCCTTTAACTTCATAAAAGCTTCACACATGAGGTATCAAAATCAAAGACAATATCTTTCCCTAATGATGTGACAACGATCTTGCAATTCACAATAAGTCCTTGATAAATAGGCGGTAGAATCCCGGCGCGGACCTAGGAAGGCACGGATATCTTTGACAGTTCTCGCGGTTTGGGTAGATCCTTTATAATATCAATCTTCTCGATCTACTAGAATTCCTTCCTTTGAAACTTGATGACCCAACACTATCCCTTCCTTTACTATGAAGTGACACTTTTCCGGGCTCGTAACTAAGTTTGTATCGCAATAACGCTTAAAGACTAAGGAAAGATGGTGTAGGGAATCCTCAAAAGATGATCCAAAACTGAAAAATCATCCATAAAAACTTCCGCGGTATTTCTCCACCATGTCGTCAAAAAAATACTCATCATGCATCGCTGAAAAGTGGCGTGCATTGCATAGACCAAAAACTGATAATGACGTAGGCTTAACGTTCAATGAACATGTGAATGTGGTCTTCTCTCGGTCTTCGTGGTGAATATGGATTTGAAAATATCCCGAGTAACCATCAAGAAAGCAAGAGTAAAGTTTGTCCGCTAATCTTTCTAACATCCGATCGATGAATGACAATGGAAAATGGTCTTTCCTTGATGCACTATTCAGCTTCAGAATCGATGCAAACTCTCCATCCAAATCAATCGATTTGAATCAACTCATTATTCTCGTTCTCGATCACCGTGGTTTCGACTTCTTCGCAATAACTTGAACCGACTAACCCATCGACTATCGAATAGGGTAGATAATGTCAAGGCCAAGGAGTTCGACGACCTTTTCTCGAACTACTTCCTTCATCTTTAGATTAAGCCTCCTCCGCGGGTTGCTTAGAAGTCTTGGAATTTCTTCCAAATGAATCCTATGTTGAACTATCATAGGGCTGATCCCCTTGATATCGTCACTTGTCCAACCTATAGCTGACTTGTGTTCCTTTAAAAGTGCTACTAACTTGGATTCCCGCCCTCACCAAACTGATACAATGACTACCGGGTAGGTTCCCAAATCTCCCAAGAAAACATACTTGGAGTGTAGACGGCAAAAGGCTTCAATTCTAGCTTAAAGCGCTCCTTCTTAAGCTCTTTAGATGGTCCATCGCATAAGCGATTCAAACTTTTCTCTCGAACTTGCTATCATCCATGATAGGTGATGAATCCAAAATCGCATTGATTTCCTCGACACTAAGTTCCTCACCGATGTCCGCCAGAGCTTTCAACAACTCGCCAACGGGATATGAATGAAGTTAGATAATCTGCGGCTAACGCTTCAATCATGTATACCTCGCCACGCCATTATTACACATCTCCCGTGGTTCTTTGTAACATATGGAAAACATTGGTCTCGACTCTCATATTACCAAAGGATAACGTCATATTACCGTTTCGATAGTTGATGAGTGCATTTGCAGTGGCCAAGAATGGTCTGCCTAGAATGATTGGTATCTACCTACCGATGTAGGTTCCGTTGTCTAGTACTATGAAATCAACCGGATAATAGAAATCTTCGATCTTGACTATGACGTCTTTAATGAGTCATCTAGGTATCTTCAATGATCTATCTGCCAACTGTAAAGTAACATCAGCCGGTTTAAGATCCTTCAAGCCTAATTTCGTGAGACAAAATATGGTAGAAGATTCACTGGCATCCAAATCTAATAAAGCTTGCTCCTCCAAAGAATCTCCAATTCTGCATGTAATGAGTTGGACTTCAAGATCTTTTAGTTTCACAACCGCTAGATTCTCAGAGGGTAATGCGATGAACATCTTTGAGCGATAAAAGATTCTTTTGGAATGTTGGTCTTCTTCTTCACTAGATCTTTCACGAACTTGGCATACGAGGGAACTTGCTTGATGGCAGTTAGAAATGGGATATTAATATGCAAATTCTGAAATACATCATAAAATCTCCTTTGATCGGTCATCCTTCCTGGTATTCACTAGTTTCGAAGGAAACGGTGCTGGCAGATTCTTCAATATCGGTTCTCTTCATTCCATTTCGGTTGGCTTGGTAACAGATAGTGGAATGACAGGTGGAGTTACTCGTGATGGCTTTTTCTTACTTACGTCCATAGTAGTTCCTTCAACTTCTTTTGCAATAGTTTCTTCAACAGGTGGCACAACACTAGATATATCTAGAATGTTAGAACTGGGTGGGATGGTGGGGACATAAGTTACCTTAGGCTCCGTAAAATCTTTTCCTGGTTCATAGACAATCTTGTTATCAACTTTCTTGCCCGACCAGGAGTGGTGGTGAAGATTAACTTGGTCATTCGACCGAGTAATCTCCAGGTTATCCACCTGCAGGACACCTCTTCCTTTCGAATTTGGCTCTGACCGGCTGGCTTGGTAATGCTCCTTTCGATCTTTTCATCAAGGCGGTAGCGATTTGCCCTATCTGGCCTTGAATGACACTAAAGTTACTCTCCAACTTACGGGTTCTTTGATTTGTGCGTTTTAAGATTGACAATGGTGGTGATAGCTTCTTCCGGATGTGGAATAACCGCTTTGCTTTCTTTCGAAGCGTAGGGGCAATATATCCACTCATTAGATCTGGTACTAACTCTCTGTTTGTGTTGGCTTGGTATTGCTGGTTCCGTATGACCGTTGATTTTTCGTATGGTTTCTTTGGCGGTTTGGAACCGAGCATCGGGTTATTCGAACTGATTTGATCGATTTTGGAATCCCGGAGGAGAATTCCTCGATTTGTATTTTGTGGCTTCCAATAATTCTGCCTTGATTGAACCGGGTTATTTCTTCCTAAAGAGTTGATACTACATGCCTCTGCATTAGTATCCGTGATAGTACTTAACACTCTTGATTGGTGTGGCCTTCAATGGAACATAGCTCACAAATGGCATAACAAGGCTTGGTTGGTCATGAGGTTTAACTTGGAAATTGTTTGCTTTTGGAGGATTCATAGAGAATTGATCAAACTTCTTGTTCAGAGTTTCAAGTCCCGTTGATAGGCTTGCCATAATTGATATCATCGCTTTGATTTGGGTCTTCTTGAATTTGGTTGCCAAATTGTTTCGCACCCTCCACTCTAGCTACGCCCTCGTTGATAGTACTCCCATTGAAAGTGTCTTCAGCTAAATTTCGAGAAAGTTGTAGGCTTCCTCTCCATCCAATGATGTAAACTTACCTTGATGCATTGGATCATCATGCTTGTTCATAGTAGAAAGTCCTTGAAAGAAAAATGAGTCAAGATGCTTTTATCATAACCATGATGTGGACATGAGACTAGCAGATTATTGAATTTCTCGGCTTTGATGATATTCTTCACCACCTTCCCTTTGAAATTGCGATGGCTTGTTGCATGGCATCCGCTCTTCAAGGGGGGTAGAACTTGTTCATAAACTTTGTTCTCAACTTCTCCCGGTTATTGATTGAATTGATCGGTCATGCGGTTAACCATTCGGATGCTTTACCTTCGGTGAGAGTGGAAAAGAATTAACTTGATACTCTCATCCCCGATATTCTCGGTTCTTGAAAGTTCTCGAGGATGATAGAAATTTGTTCATGTGAACATAAGGCTGAACATTGTCTAAACCATTGAACTTTGAAAGCATAGAGATTCGATGCTCTAAGTTCAAACCGGTAGCTTCATCTCTGGAAAAACAATACTACTTTGGTGGGTCTCCAATGATTGGTGAATTGAAATCACTCGCCTTCTTCCCTCTGTTGTGCTTGCATGGGTGGGATAGCTTTCAGATTATTGGTGTCCAAAACACCTCCATCATTAAATGTGGCCATTATATCAATCTTGTCTAATATTCTTGTGAGTCGGTTGTTAAACCTTGTCCTTTGTTTGTTCTTACCGGACGATGATATGGACGACGGGAATACACTAGAAAATGCTATGCGAAAATAACGAAAAACTATCCTACTATGCTTGAATAGTATGCAATTATTCTAAGCTATACTAAAATGTAAAACTACTTTCCTTCAACTGGGTTGGGCTTTGCAACTAGTATCTCGCCCGTTGTCTAAAGCTGTCTCTTCTAGGGTTATGGTGAATCACTTGGATTGCTTAAGTACCAGTGCCCACAGACGATAATCCGTTTGTCAAGATTCAGACAAGAAACACTAGAGTTTGATGTTTCTCTATGTTGGCTTACAACTTCAATTGTTGAAAAGGTCTTAAATACAATTATACTAGAAAGCAATAAAACTAAACTACAATGCAACTATACTAAGAATGAAATAAAAAGAATGAAGATTCGACTAACCTGGATGGTAGATCTTGTGTTCGAGATGTCCTTCAAGCTTCTCTCTTTCTCAAAAGGATGGATGATGCAGCTAAAATTACCTCAAGATCCAAACTTCTAATCTTGAAAGAAAATGTTAAACATAAACAACATAAAACGGCAGCGGTGCCATTTGACAAGCTTCTTTTTGTGTATGTAGATGGTGTATGATAGTTAAACAAAACAGAAGCATATCAAAACCTAATTATCCCTCAATAAGTAAAGGATGAGTAGGATATTGTTCCACTTTTAAGTGTATGTTATGTGAAGGACAAGACTGGAAAGGGGGTTTAAGGGATTAAAAACTATGATTGTAGAGATTTTAGATTCTAATGCTAAACTAAACTAAATTAACTAAACTATTGAGAATTTATAAGAGAGGGAATTCAAGAGATTACAATCCACCAATACTTTTAATCTATGACCTTCTGCTTCATGGTTGTTCTTACAAATAGACTACAATTAGGCAATCGAGTGAGTGCCAATGCCCTCTTGGACGAAACATCGTTAACAATTAACTCTACTTAAGGTTGTTCCTATGTTTATGATATTAATATCTTATTTCCTTTTATGTAAGCTCGGGCAGCCATTCAATGTATTACCAAGAACAACATCAAGGAGTACTTCCTAATAGGGTGGCCATTCAATGAATCACCACTTAAGGCAAACACAATGAATACTTCCCCTAGGCAGCCACTCCCTGAGCTACCCCTTCTAAGGCAACACAAAGAATACTTCCCTAACTCTAAAGAATTATACTACTAGAAGAAAAGTAAAGAACACTAGCATGATATTAATATTGCAAAACATAAACCCTACTCTATACTTCCATCCCCTGGTGTGGGCAATGGAACTAATAACAAAAACATAAAAAATAACCTGATTGAAGAACACCATGAATGTCACGCCCCGAGACCCCAGCACACATCCCAAGGACGATGAGTAAATCTCGAGGCCGACAGCATCACAATTCTACAGAAATTTCGGCAGAGTTTCCTTTGTTTAATCGACATTCGTAAACCCTAAAACCTGTCATAAACCTGTCATAAACCTAGACATTTCATAATACCTTTCCAACAACCATATATATACAAAATCTTCACCCTATATACACCACGTGATGCCCATATACATATCCCAAAAATGTTTATGATGAACTACACTCTAATACATCAAATAAATACATCAAAATGGCGGAGCTCTATATATATACAACCAAAATGACTAGACTATCTCTATACAACCAAAAGTATGAACTTGACTCTGTCCCTCGTCAAGCATAAGGAAATCCCCAATTCACCATAACCGTCATCACTAGGGTTGGGAAAACCTCCTCCCGAATCGGCTGCGTCTGAAATGTTAAGTAGGATGAGCAAACAACTATGCCCAAGAGAAACGCACATAGCCAATAAATAGTTACGTATAGAAAACATTTAAAATATGCAGGGTTTCCATAAAAGTATTCAAATATCATGACTATATATATACATCACTAACTAGCAGAAATCATCTCGACATGCTTCATTGATATACAAAATATAGTTTTTCACAATCATCATACAACTATTGTGGCCGCTGCATCCTATTAGAATGGTGAGGGTCGACTGGTACTCAGCCCCAATCACAGGCAATCTCGATTCAATACTTTCCAGTGTGAACCATGCACCGTTGTTTTCCTGATTTTACCGGTAGGGAGCTGAAATGCCGTCGTTGTGTTACAATAACAAAATCCCCAAAGCTTTTTAGGGCTCGGTGGTCCTCGTGACCACCCCCATCACAAAGCTGTCACATAACTTACGGTGGTCAACCATTCGACGACTGCAGACTGCTCAGGATCCTGACACACATCCAGGAGTAGACTAAACTCTCACTCCTCGCATCTAAACCTCATCGAGGTAGCATGTAACCCCACACAAGCTAATCACCATACAGCGGACACGCATACAAGCATGGTTATCTAGAAAAGTAGAAAAGGAATTCCGGACTACATCGATTGATGCATCCCTTTAAAGGTGGCCCACCACCTCGAAAGGTGTACACCACAGTTGGAATCCTAGAGCGAACTGCCGTCTCCGGAATTGCGACAACAGTTCCTTCTTTATAGGAATTCACAATTCCTTTTCTAAATCCCCTCGTGATAAGCATAGTAATATCTATATATATACTTGTATTACCGATTGTTTTCAAATACTCTAGTTACATATTTAGTTTTTCTTTTAAAACTGTTGATTCTGTAGGTGTGAGTTCCTGGATTTCCCACTATCGAGTAAAAACAACCTATGACTCCCAAACGGGCCAGTCATAGTAAATAACAACCGATGATTCCCAAACGGCGAATCATCGTAAATAACACAACCATCCCAGGAACAATCCAGAACCTCCCACCTAGTTACAAACACCCGGGTAATCCTCACCCGTATACAAAATCCATCTCTCTGTCTCCTTATTGAGACAAGAGACGCGAACCCTTCCCAAAACCAGTTTTTCTCTTTTAACAAAGAAAACAAATCTCCGCTACCCCGATTTTACCAAAAACCATTTCACATTTAAAGCTATATCTATATATACAGTTTATATCGAGGAAATACAGTGCAAAACATGAATATCATATATACATGCATGGTTGATACACAACTATCTATTTCCTATTTAAACAATTCAAATCATGCATGAAAATAAGCAGACCATATATTGGTATGTAAGTTCCTACCTTAGCAAGCTCCGTTCTCCTCAAGCCCACTTAAGTAAATCCAGTCCGCTTAACCGAATCAACTCGAATTCACTCCTATAACAGCATATACATATATGTCGATTATTAGAATTGATTAAACAACGAGGAATTCTTATCTAGTGCAAGCCGAGAAGAAATCTCAACGTTAAGAATTGGGTTTTGGATAAATTTTCGTCTAACTACCGTTAACAGAGCTACAGGCCATTTCTGGCACTGTTACTCTGACGGTCTCTACGGCTATTTCGGGCCATGGCAGGCCCTCACATCAACGCCAATCCTATCACATCCCCATTCCAAGTCCAAATTTCAACTACAACCAATCCCACGCCCTTCGATTCATATTAAATCTAACAATAATATCGGGGGTGTTCTTTATCCCTCACTCATTACTCATTCAAGTCTTAAACAGTTATAAATCAACATAAATCTCTCGAAATTCACATTAACAGTTATAAATCAACATGAATCTCTCGAAATTGGAGTGAATAACTCAAAAATTCTTACCAAGTCGGCAAAAATCGTTCCTTGCTTTCTCCTCCACCAAAATCGCTCCACTCTATCTCCACCAACAGCTACTGTCGACATTACAAACACCCCTATTCAATTAATTCCATCCATACACCCCTATTAAATCTAAATCAAGTTTACACTATCGATTGGAGAGGAATTAACTCACCTGTCGCCGCGATTTTTCTTCGGTATGCTCGAATTTCAAGGAGATTTCGAATTCTCCCACTTTAGTTTAGTGTTTCTAGGTTGGAGTGTGAAGAATTGAGGGTTGGATCGATGGGAATTGAGAGAATTTAGGTTTTTCTCTCCTAGGGTTTTTAAAAGGGGTGCGAAAATTAGGGAAGAAGAAGAGAATTTGGTTTCGCGATTTTGGTTTGGCCGATTTCTTTTGTTTTTCCTGTTTCGCGATTTTTGTTATATTTGGGCCGATATATTTAGGCCCAAGACCAATATATTCCAATTTAAGCTTAAGGTCCTAATTAACTTCTAACCCCCACTAATTCGACTTAGCGTCTTGATTATTTTTCGGCCCATCCCGCTAAATTTAATCTTCTATATTCTATCTCACCGCAGGCTATAACAATAATCCACTCATGCGTGTAAGCTGTTAACTCGTGCCAGCTTCGCACGCAGAAAACCGCTAACCGCCATTTTTGGTCAAATTTTCGTATAAGATTTGCTCATCTAACGGGCTTAGGAGTCGGAGTTAAGTTTCCTTAAGTTACGTACGTTTGAAATATAAACCCGACGACCAATTTACATAAACGACCCTAGATTTAATATGAAATTTATAAAAATACCCTTAATAATAATTCAAGACTTTACATCCTACCCTCCTTAAAAGAAAATTTGGTCCTCGAAATTAAATCATACCTTATTTCTCGAACAATTTTGGATATTGTTGCCTCACATCGGCTTCTTTCTCCCATGTTGCTTCCTCTACATTGTGATTTCTCCACAAGACCTTTACCAACGGAATGACCTTTGACCGCAATCTCTTTTCTCTCGTATCTAGAATCTGAACTGGCCCTTCCGGATAGGTAATGTCTTCTTCCAACTCCAACGATTCCAAATCGACAACATGTAGTGGATCCGGCTCATACTTGCGTAGCATCGAGATATGGAACCGTTATGGACCGCGTGATAGCCTTTCTGGTAGCTCGAGCTTATAAGCTAGCTCAGAGATCTTCTGAATAATCAGGAATGGTCCCACATATCTAGGTGCAAGTTTCCCTTTCATCCCGAACCTCTGAATTCCCTTCTTCAGAGATACTTTCAAGAATACCCTGTCACCTTCATAAAATTCCAAGGGACGTCTACGCCTATCTGCATAGCTTTTCGGCGACTCACTGGCTGTGAGCAACCGATTCAGTATCACTCTAATATTCGGTGGTGTCACTAACCATCTCTCGCCCCAACATAATACTATCTCGGTTTGATCCAGAGAGAGGTGTTCGCAAGGTCGCCATACAATGCTTCAAGCGGTGCCATACCAATACTAGATTGGTAGCTGTTGTTGTAAAGCAAACTTCGCCAACGCCAAATGAGTCTTCAACTACCCCAAAATCAAGCACGCAAGCCGGAAGCATATCCTCTATGATTTGAATGGCTCTTTCCGATTGCCCATCGGTCTGCGGATGAAATGCTGTACTGAATTTCAGTTTGGTCCCCAATTCCCTTTGAAGACTTCTCCAAAATGAACCGGTAAATTGAGTACCTCTATCTGAAATTATCGATAATGGTGCTCCATGCAACCTCAGTACATCTGACATGTAGATTCTACTTAGCTTTTCAGCAGAGTAAGTAGTCTTAACAGGTATGAAATGGGCAGACTTGGTCAGCCTATCAACAATGACCCATATAGAATCCATTCCCTCACTGGTCCTCGATAACCCGGATACAAAATCCATGGTTATATTCTCACACTTCCATTCCGGAATCTCCAGAGGTTTAAGAAGACCAGGTGGTCCATGGTGTTCAGCTTTCACCTATTGGCATGTGGCACACTTCTTAACATATTCCGCAATGTGCCGCTTCATGCACGGCCACCAAAACCGGCGACGCCGGATCTCGTACATTTTGGTACCACGAGGGATGAATGGTATACCGATCTATGTGCCTCCTTCAAGATATTATTCCACAAAGAGTGATCAAAGGTACCCAAATTCTTCCTCACGAATCGATGCTTTTCGTCTCCGGATTTTTCCCAATCAACATCCTCCGGCATTATTCACATATCCTCGGTACCTAGGTCCATCGCCGATGTATTACGGGCATTCACAATCTCTGGACTAAGGTGTTTTCTGCCGTCATCGTCATCGTGCTAAATAACAGACGCCGAGGATCTCCACTTCCATTCCCGTGATTTCAAAACCATAAGAAGCGGCCGGACTCCAAAGAATTGCCACTCCTTCATCATCATCGAGCACAAACATGTTCTCGCTTTCTACTCAATGCACAAGCAACTACATTTTGCTTTACCGGATGGTATTGCAATGAGAATGTATAGTCCTCCATATACTCAACCCATCTCCTCTGCCTCATATTCAAATCTTTCTGCGAGAACAAGTACTTGAGACTCTTGTGATCAGAGAATATTTCAAACTTCTCACCATACACATAATGCCTCCATATCTTTAGAGCATGAATAATTGCCGCTAACTCCAAGTCATGAGTAGGATAATTCTTCTCATGGGCATTCAATTGTCTAGACGCATATGCTATCACTTGGCCTTCTTGCATTAGGACACATCCTAACCCGGTGTTAGAGGCATCAGTATAAATCACATAACTCTTCTCCGGATCTGGAATAGTCAAACTGGTATTTGTTACCAATCGCGTCTTTAGCTCTTGGAAAGCTTTTTCGCATGCCTCCGTCCATTCAAACTTCACATCCTTCTGTGTCAATCTAGTTAAGGACGACGCTATGCTAGAGAATCCTTCCACAAAACGACGATAATAACCTGCCAATCCCAAGAAACTTCTGATTTCCGTCGCTGACGTCGGTCTCGGCCAATTATTCACTGCCTCTATCTTTGAACGATCAACTGTTATTCCATTCTCCGATACAACATGCCCTACAAACTTCATCTCATTCAACCAGAACTCACACTTTCTAAACTTGGCATAAAGCTGATGATCAACTAAGGTTTGGAGAACAATCCTCAAGTGTTCCTTATGTTCAGCCCTAGTCTTGGAATAAATCAAGATGTCATCTATGAATACGATAACAAATTGATCTAAGTATTTCCACATCACTCGGTGCATGAGATCCATAAATGCAGCTGGAGCATTGGTCAATCCAAATGGCAACACCAAAAACTCAAAATGCCCTAGCCGTGTTCGGAAAGCTGTCTTCTGTATATCTTCTTCTCGAATTCTCATCTGATGGTAACCTGTTCTGCGATCTATCTTCGAGAAATACTTGGCACCCCTTAACTGATCAAATAAGTCATTGATCCTAAGCAACGGATATTTGTTCTTGATAGTCACATTATTAAGCTTCCGATAATCCACACATAGCCGAAAAGACCCATCTTTCTTCTTCACAAATAACACCGGTGCTCCCCAAGGTGACTGGCTTTCCCTTATAAACCCCAATCTTTTCAATTCATCTAATTGGGACTTGAGTTCTCTCATTTCGAGAGGAGCCATTCGATAAGGAATCATCGAAATAGGCGACGTTCTCGGCATTAGATCTATTACAAAATCTATCTCACGCCATGGAGGGAGGCAATCCCGCAATGCATCACGGGAACACCGCCGCGCAAACTCACTAACTATGAGGAACAAAGTCGGAAGATTGAACCGCCCTTGGAGACTAAGACCAGCTAACAATTCATTATCTATCATACTTGAAGTCGGACTTGGCCTTCACCACTCGAGATACCGTATTTCTAATCCCCTCAAACACAACCTCAGGCTGTCCCGGTACTCTAAGCGTCACTGTTTTGGCAAAACAATCTACATGGGCATGATACTTCCCTAACAAATCCATCCCTACAATGATATCGAAATCTTTTAGGTCCATCACCGTTAGATCGACTATCATCTCCCTATCACCTATTTTACCACACAATGGTGACAAACTTCAAAGAACATAATTTTCTTTCCTAGAGGAGTGGATAAAATAAGCTTCCTCCCGGTATTAACTACTTCCAACCCAAGAATTTCCACCATATTTTTAGAAATAAAGGAATGAGTAGCACTCGTATCAAACAAGACATGCACCTTATGAGTAAACAAACATATCATACCTTCCACCACTTGATCGGTAGCGCTGATATCTGCCCCCATAGCATTATATACCGTGGCTTCCTCTTGGACTGATGCAGGATCCACAACTTCTTCCTCTGGCACTAGATAATACACCTTGCCCTGTGGTCTCTGTTCCACCCCTGAATTGGACTTGGGACAAAACCGCCTGATATGCCCAGCTTCACCGCAACTATAGCAAACCACACTCTCTCTCCCTGACTGTGTACTCTGTGGTATTACAGATTGAAATCTAGCTCTCTAACCCTGAGGCCTCAAATTCTGCACTGGTGCTCTGGTATGAGAAGGAGCAGGTACCCTCGGTGGCCTCTATGATCCACTCATCGGTCTCGCAACTGGTAGACTCTGTGCTGGCCTAACCACCTTCAAACCCCTATGTACAGCTGGTGCCCTCCACTGTGGTGCTTGCTGGATGACTGGCCTATACATCTGTTGCGACCCTGAACCACTACCTTGGTAAACCTGCCTCTTTCCCGTATCCTGCCTACCCTGAAATGCCGACTGTCTTGCCCTTCCACCCTCTTGCCTCTGTAGCAATAACTGATCATCCACTCTTTCAATACCTTGAGCCCTTCTCACAGCCTCAGCATAAGAATCGATCTGAAGGACCGACATCTTGCTCTGCATATACGGTTTCAGCCCGTCAATGAATTTCCTCGCCTTAGCTTTTTCCGTGGAAATCAACTCCTTCCCGTATCGTGAAAGAACAGTGAATTTCTCTTCATACTGCCCCACTGTCATGTTTCCTTGTCCTAACTTGAGGAATTCCATTCGCTTCTTAGCTCTCGCCGCCTCGGTAACATACCTCAAAAGGAAGAGTTCCTCAAACTTAGCCCAACTCATAGGAAACGTCTCCACGTCCTTAACACTGATCCACCAGTGTTTGGCTTCACCTCTAAGCATGAAGGCAGCTAAAGTAACCCGTTCCACATCAGTACACATCATGGAGTCCAGCATACTAGACATGTCTAACAACCAGTCTTCGGCTACTTTAACCTCAGAAGACCCCACAAATTCAGGTGGGCGTGGCGATGAAATTTGCAAAGCGAAACCCGATTGACTTTGTAATCGGTGGTGCGAACTCCTCAACTCTCACTACGGTTGGCGATGCTACCCTGCGGTGTTACGCGGGTGGAATAACAGCGGATGTTAGAAGAGGTTGGGGCTCGTTCCGACTAGCCCTCAAACTTTCGATCTCAGCTCTCATCTCATTTTGTGCTTGAGCCATTTGATTCATCATAGCGAGGAGCCTATCCATTCGGTCCTCCCGACCACGATCCGTAGTATCATCACCACTAGTACTTTCCGGATCCATGGTAACTATTCTGCACATACACAAAGAGCCAACTCAGTGTATGATAAATTAGAGAGAGAGAGTTCTTAAAATTATGCAAGAGGCGCAGGTCGCGCCTTATGGAACTCACATGCACAGAATGAGCGCGAGTAGAATTTCAAGAGATGAGCGCAGGTGTGCTCCTACAGAGGGCAGGTCGCGCCCTGCACCTCGAAATGAAAATTCACTCCGACCTTATGGTGTCCGATTCATCAAATTTTCCGACACGTGTCCGCGCTCCCCGCTGTGACAAGATAACTACCCGTGCGACGTCTCGACATTGCTAAGCTAGTATTAACGCTTAATGGAACGTAAATACTACTTAGGGTTTTATCGGGTTCCGACTAAAACTTATGAAACACGTTCGCGATCGAGTCCCCCACTACAGCTCCCAGATGGATCTAATAGTGGACGCTCTGATACCACGTTCTGTCACGCCCCGAGACCCCAGCACACATCCCAAGGACGATGAGTGAATCTCGAGGCCGACACCATCACAATTCTACCGAAATTTCGACAGAGTTTCCTTTATTTAATCGACATTCGTAAACCCTAAAACTTGTCATAAACCTGTCATAAACCTGGACATTTCATAATACCCTTCCAACAACCATATATATACAAAATCTTCACCCTATACACCACTGTGATGCCCATATACATATCCCAAAATGTTTATGATGAACTACACTCCAATACATCAAATAAATACATCAAAATGAGCGGAGCTCTATATATATACAACCAAAATGACTAGACTATCTCTATACAACCAAAAGTATGAACTTGACTCTGTCCTCGTCAAGCATAAGGAAATCCCCCCAAATCACCATAACTGTCATCACTAGGGTTAGGGAAAACCTCCTCCGCAACTGGCTCATCTGAAATGTTAAGTAGGATGAGCAAACAACTATGCCCAGTAGAAACGCACATAGCCAATAAATAGTTACTTATAGAAAACATTTAAAACATGCAGGGTTTCCATAAAAGTATTCAAATATCGTGACTATATATATACATCACTAACTAGCAGAAATCATCTCGACATGCTTCATTGATATACAAAATATAGTTTTTCACAATCATCGTACAACTATTGTGGGTCATTTTGATCCTATTAGAATGGTGAGGGCACGGTAATTTTCAGCCCGATCCGCAGGGCAATCTCGATTCAAGTACTTTCCGGTGTGAACCATGCACCGTTGTTTTCCCGATTTTACCGTGAGGAAGCTGAAATGCCGTTGTTTGTTGTTCGTACACACAAAATCCCCAAAGCTTTTAGGGCTCGGGTGGACCCGTGACCACGACCCCATACGGGCTGTCACCTAACTTACGGTGGTCAACCGTTCGACGACCGAGACCGCGGGATCCGGGATCGACACATCCGGGGAGTAGACTAAACTCTCACTCCTGGCGTCTAAACCTCATCGAGGTAGCATGTAACCCACACAAGCTAATCACCATACATTGTGACACGCATAAGCATGGTTATCTAGAAAAGTAGAAAAGGAATTCGGACTACATCCGGTGATGCATCCCTTTAAAGGTGGCCCACCACCTCGAAGGTGTACACCACGCTTGAAATCCTAAATTTAATCGGCCGTCTCGAATTGCGACAACAGTTCCTTCTTTATAGGAATTCACAATTCCTTTTCTAAATCCCTCGTGATAAGCATAGTAATATCTATATATATACTTGTATTACCGATTGTTTTCAAATACTCTAGTTACATATTTAGTTTTTCTTTTTAAAACTGTTGATTCTCAGAGGTGTGAGTTCTGGATTTCCCACTATCGAGTAAAAACAACCTATGACTCCCAAACGGGCCAGTCATAGTAAATAACAACCGATGATTCCCAAACGGCGAATCATCGTAAATAACACAACCATCCCGGGAACAATCCAGAACCTCCCACCTAGTTACAAACACCCGGGTAATCCTCACCCGCATACAAAATCCATCTCTCTGTCTCCTTACTGAGACAAGAGACGCGAACCCTTCCCAAAACTAGCTTTTCTCTTTTAACAAAGAAAACAAATCTCCGCTACCCTGATTTTACCAAAAAAAACCATTTCACACGAAAGCTATCTATATATACTGTTTATATCGAGGAAATAGAGTGCAAAACATGAATATCATATATACATGCATGGTTGATAGGCAACTATCTATTTCCTATTTAAACAATTCAAATCATGCATGAAAATAAGCAGACCATATATTGGTATGTAGGTTCCTACCTTAGCAAGCTCCGTTCTCCTCAAGCCCACTTAAGTAAATCCAGCCCGCTTAACCGAATCAACTCGAATTCACTCCTATAACAGCATATACATATACGTCGATTATTAGAATTGATGAAACAACGAGGAATTCTTATCTAGTGCAAGCCGAGAAGAAATCTCGACGTTAAGAATTGGGTTTTGGATAAATTTTCATCTAACTACCGTTAACAGAGCTACAGGCCATTTCTGGCACTGTTACTCTGACGGTCTCTACGGCTATTTCGGGCCATGGCAGGCCCTCATATCGACGCCAATCCTATCACATCCCCATTCCAAGTCCAAATTTCAACTACAACCAATCCCACGCCCTTCGATTCATATTAAATCTAACAATAATATCGGGGGTGTTCTTTATCCCTCACTCATTACTCATTCAAGTCTTAAATAGTTATAAATCGACATAAATCTCTCGAAATTCACATTAACAGTTATAAATCAACATGAATCTCTCGAAATTGGAGTGAATAACTCAAAAATTCTTACCAAGTCGGCAAAAATCGTTCCTTGCTTTCTCCTCCACCAAAATCGCTCCACTCTATCTCCACCAACAGCTACTGTCGACATTACAAACACCCCTATTAAATCTAAATCAAGTTTACACTATCGATTGGAGAGGAGTTAACTCACCTGTCGCCGTGATTTTGCTTCGGTATGCTCGAATTTCAAGGAGATTTTGAATTCTCCCACTTCAGTTTAGTGTTTCTAGGTTGGAGTGTGAAGAATTGAGGGTTGGATCGATGGGAATTGAGAGAATTTAGGTTTCTCTCTCCTAGGATTTTTAAAAGGGGTGCGAAAATTAGGAAAGAAGAAGAGAATTTGGTTTCGCGATTTTGGTTTGGCCGATTTCTTTTGTTTTTCCTGTTTCGCGATTTTCGTTATATTTGGGCCGATATATTTAGGCCCAAGACCAATATATTCCAATTTAAGCTTAAGGTCCTAATTAACTTCTAACCCTCACTAATTCGACTTAGCGTCTTGATTATTTTTCGGCCCATCCCGCTAAATTTAATCTTCTATATTCTATCTCACCGCAGGCTATAACAATAACCCACGCATGCGTGTAAGCTGTTAACTCGTGCCAGCTTCGCACGCAGAAAACCGCTAACCGCCATTTTTGGTCAAATTTTCGTATAAGATTTGCTCATCTAACGGGCTTAGGAGTCGGAGTTAAGTTTCCTTAAGTTACGTACGTTTGAAATATAAACCCGACGACCAATTTACATAAACGACCCTAGATTTAATATGAAATTTATAAAAATACCCTTAATAATAATTCAAGACTTTACAATGAACCAGAAGAATCATTAAACCTTAAGCACTGGCTTCATCTCCTCCCTTGAAGGAGAAGATTAGCCTTCCATAAAGAAGGAAGAACATGAAGAATGAGAAGAAGAAGAGTCGAAGAACATAAGACTAGAAAGACTAATTTATTAAGACTCAGCTAGTTAAAACCGATCTTTTATTATTAATCTCTCTCTACCTCAAGTTCTGGAGACAAGAATACAAATTACATGAGGCACTTAGGTCCTCTATTTATAGAGGTTACAATGAGCTCTAAATGCATTCCAAACCGTCATTTGTTTCCTAATACAAATAGACTTCTTTCAGAGTTCAACTTTTTCTCCAAAACTAAGAAGGAATTGGCTACAGTGTTGATTCATGCGTCTGGACGCACTATTCATGCGTCTCAGATGCAAGCAATGCGTCTAGACGCTCGATCCATATGTCCCAAACGCGTTAGCCGATTTTGTCTTTTCTGCTCTATCCTACTATCCTCTTTTGCGGCCTTTTGTCCAAGCAATGAATTCTTTGGTCTTGGGCTTCCAAATTGGCTTTAAAATAGGTCCAAGTCGCATCTTTAATAGCTCCAATTCCTTGGCCTTCTCCATGATTATCCACGGGCTTCCCATGTGATCCTTAATGCTCTAAATTGCTCCGTTTTACCCCATTTTCTCTAATATTCAACAAAACTCTCTCTTTGACCTGTATAATCATAAAACATAACTTACAAACACTATTATTCCACTAAGATGACTAAACAAGAGGCATAATCGAGGGTTAAATAACACTTTTTGAGCACTTATCACTAAGCGAGAATTTAGGCCCTCTTTGGATTGATATAGCCAGAAATTCAAACCTATGAATTATTTTCCGCTAGTCGCCCCTCTGAGCCTTTCTTTAGCCTTTCATAAACCACAAATCCTTTACCCTGTTACAAATCAAAACAAAATAAAAAAAATAAAAATCAACCTACCCAATTCTTTGAATTAGTCTGAGAATAGAGATGAAGAATAGAAAAGAGAAGAACCTTTGAAATCAAGAATTCATTAGTCGCTTCAGATAAGAAAAGGAAGTTTCCATCCAAATAAAAAAAATAAATAAATAAAAGAAAATAAAGAGTTAGAACTCCAAAAAAAAAAAAAAAAATCAAAGGAGTCAAAAGCCAAAGAAAAAAGAAAAATATGGCTAAGGATGGAAAAAAAGTGTAAAAGCAAAAGTAAAGAACAAGGGTTTCTCTAGTTACATAATATGAAGCCTCTATTATCTCAGACTTGTCCTTTTTGAATATCCATTCCTTCCTTCTTAAAACCATTTCCTAATCTCTGCAACACCTAATAAAGACCTCTAGCTCAATTAGGAATAGGTTAGTGTGATAGTAAGTGGCAGATGTGTTTGATCGACTTCGGCTTCCTTGTGTGTCATAGAGATTGTAAGGTAAAGTGTGCCCACTGCACACTGGAGTAGCAAAACTTGAGTGGAAAAATCAGAGTGGTTTTTGTCTTGATATTTATGTAAGGACCTAATTAAGGACGTTATTCCGAGTTTCCAGAAACGGACCTGCTAGTTTATCTCATAGTATTACTCATTGTATATATATTTATTCGTAGATGATAGATTATTATGCATATATTAGCTTAGGTTTCGACTTGATTATTCTGTATTCATTGCTAGTAGATGTATAGATAATTGAGACATAGATAAGGAAACAATAGTTATTTCTGAGTCATTGTAGTATAGATGAAGTTTGTGAGTACCTTCACTGGAAAACTCTCACGAGGTTATAACTCGTCCACTAGGGAATTCCTAGTGGTTTAAGGCCTTGTTGCATATGGTCAATGCAATCGCACTCGGCAAAACGAGATTAGTTAGAACTCCATTTTTGGTCACTTAATTATGCTAATTTCTCATATTTGCTTAAGGACAAGCATAATGATGTTTGGGGGTGATTTGGTAAGAGCCTAAAACTGTAGTTTTAACCCCTTAATAATACTACTTTTAGACCAATTATGCGAGTAATAAATAAGAGTTAATGCTAATTACGTGCTTTTATGTATTTCAGGCATGGAACTCAATTATGTGCAGAAATGTGTCACTTTGGCGATATAAAGGAGCAAAGGGTTGGTTGCTAAGAAGTTCTATGATAAAGGCCAAGATTCAAGGAGACAAAGCCTTTATAAACCCCGGTCAAAAGCTGAAAAGTCAACACGGGTAGAAATAGTGCACAAGTCAGCAGAACTTCTAAAGACCATATCTTTAGACTCAAGCCTCGGATTTGGGCCTACCTTATGTCAAATCGACCAGCTCGGAAAGTGCTTTCCAATGGTCCAAGCTTTGACCCAATCAGAGGAGCAAAAGTGGACGAAAAGTCTGTTGAAGTTAAAGCCAGCTGAAACGGGCTCTGTGGACTGAAGAAATTGGGCTTTGGGCTCGATTTTCCGGCTCAAAACATGGCTCCTCAGCCCATGCACGAAATTGTGGATCTGGTCTCCTCCTTAACATAAAACAAGACTTAGCTATTAAGAAAGGGGTAGTTAGATAGCTTAGAATAGAAAGTAGCCATTAGAATAACTTGTAGATCTAGTTTTTGAATTTCAATTAGTAATTAATTAGTTTCATTCCTTGTTTTAGATTAATTATTTGAATCATTGTTCTTCATTCATTAGATAAATAAAATAGTAGTTCTTGTTAATATCGATTTTGTCATTTAAATTTGTTTAGATCTAATTTCAATTATTGTTTGTTATTAATTTGGATTTCAATTCTTGAGTAGTTAAATTAGTAAAGTTCAAATCTTTATATTATGTCTAGTTTTAATTCAATTAGAAATGATAGTTTGATGAATCAAGGCTAAACCTCCGTTAGAGGGGTTTGGTGAAGCCTTGATGAAAACTTGATTGTGTAGCGTAGAATCGTTGTAAGAGTCTATTCCACTCTAGAAGGAAGTTGATTCATCATGAGAATGGGTGGACTTCCTCACATGCTAGTTATGAATTGGTAGAAATGCCATGTATAATTAGGGATTAGAACGACCACTTCTTACCATGAGAACGTAAGAATTAGATTACAACCATCTATGCTAGTCTCTTAAGTTGGATTCGAGGTGGATTCAATTCCCCCCTAATTCTTATTCTAGATTCAAACCTTAGTATTCCGTAGCATTTCGTAGTCGAGCTATTCATATCTTGTTAGTTAAATTTGCATCGTAGTATATATAATTCGTAATTCTCTCATTGACTTTGGTATGATTGATAGTCTTAGGAAACTTGAATGCTAAAGAACTAGGAGTGGAATGAATATTCTAAACTTGAATACGACGTGGATCCAGTGATGGCCAAAATATCTCAGTTTTAGCCACATTAAGAACCATCCCGTAAGATGGTCCTTCTTCTTGAATCATACCCAAGACTGTCGCTACCTGTTTTGTGTCTCCGATCAGAGTCCCATCATCTAGGTACCAAGCCTGTAGCAATAACTGACAACTGAACTGGATCTGTAGAATCAGGGGATGCAACACCAGTGCAAAGAGAAAGGGACCCAAGGGGTCGCCTTGTTGTACCCTAGTAGTAGACCATATGTAGCCATCACCCAAATATAACCTCGCAGGTTGACAATACAAGTACTCGACCCAAGGGGCAATAGCTGGCCAACAGATATGAACCTCTCTCAACATGGTAGTCCGATCAACCATGTTAAAAGCATTCTGAAAAGCTACAAGCAGCATCGAAAGAGAGGTACTGTCACTATTAGCATACACTATACGATTAGCATGCAGAATCGCTTCTACTCCACCAGAAACACCAACCCCATACTGAAAATCCTGTAAGTATCTTACCACATCTTTGGAAACTCCTTTCATTGCAATCTTGGAGACCAGACGACGCCAAACCATGCCCACAACTATAGGACGAATACTATTATCCGGCTTAAGAAGTGGAGTAAAGCGGGCTCATGAATGAATTCGCTAACGGCTGTGGACATCGTCCACAGAACCAAAGATTCACTACAGGGGTCAATGTATCTAGCAAATCAGACGCTATAGCTGCTGTAGCACCACTCATGGCATCCAACAAATGCTGAGCTCGAAGACCATCACGACCACAAGAAGTACCTTTCGGAAACGACCTAATACATGACAATAGGGCTCAAAAAAAAAACACTGTTCACGTAAAATTTTAAGATTGATTAAAGATTATTACAAAAAAAAAACACACACGCTGTTCACGTGAGCTCGCTAACGTCGTTAGCAAAATCGTTAGTGAAATTGGACGGAAAAGAGACTGAGGTACTAAATTGAAACAAATTGAGAGTTCGTGGTACGAATAGGTGGGAAAAAAAGTATAGGTACCATTTAGGAAAAAAAGTGAAAGTACGTGGTAATAAATAGTCATAAACTCTAATTAAGAGTTAAAATATATTTTTTGAGCACTTATCAGTAAGGCACAAAGATGGATTGTTTAGGGTGGGGATGATGAAGAAGTTGAGATCGGTTCGGTACTTACATGTGGTATGGTTGGAGAATCATCAGGAGTGGATAATGTTTTAGAAATACTGAAGTTAGAGAACTTCATAAAGAAGATTTTGTGTCGGATGAGGAAAGCGAGGATGAGAGAGATGAGGAGTACGAGTTTGAATTTGATAGAGAGAGAGTGGTAGAAAGATACGGAGAGGAAAAATGTAGACCTAGTGGAGTAGTTCCTAAGTCATATTTTTATTTAAATAAATAAATATTAATTAAAAAACTGCCTAGCGCCTAAGCCTTTTATTGATCCGTTTTAAACTACCTAGAAGGCCTAGGCGTTAGGAGCTCTCTCACTACCTGACTACCACCTAGCGTTTTTTTTAGAACATTGTTATTTTCTATGCACTTCGATACAGTGCACTATCTAATTGTTTCCAGGTGGCAACAATGGCCCAAATTCCATTCAAAATGTGCTAATGTGGCCCAGTCTAGTCATGCCTTCTGCTGGCGTGGAAACATGTCATTTTTTTATTGTCACACAAGCTAAATATACAACACATGAGAAGCACGTGATTTATTTCCCTCTCTATCCTTGTTTTCCCTCTCTTTTCTACCATCGTCCAAAAATTTGGGGAATACATCAGAAACCCTAAATGGCCAAAATCTATCATATTCCTAAAAAACTGAACTTCCCAATTCTAAAACTCTAACTTTCTTAAAAAAAAAAACCCTAACGTGGCTATTTCGCAACAATAACATGAATGAGAATAATTAACACATAGGTGGAAGACATTTTTTATTTGATCTTGAGAGTTAAATTAGGGTTCATGTGAACAACATATTTAATATGGAGAAGAAGATATTGAGTTAGACTTTAGACCGTTGTAGGCAATTTCAATTTGAGTAGGCCTGGTCACGTGCTTCCTGCATGTGGAATCAAGAACACATTCTCGCGCATCTCACATGTATTGTTAGTGCCACGTGTTGAAAAGAACAGACACGCGGCCTATTACGGTGGCCACATCAACATTGAATAACCAGAATTTTCTCAAAGTACCAAAGTGAAAACAATTGGATAGTACAATGTATCAAAGTGCATATAAAATAATCTAGTACCCAAAGTGCAAAACTGGGCATAATTCATTGTATACTATGCCTATATTAAGTGAAAGTTTAATAACTCACACATTATTGATTTATTTTCCCACACTTCATTATATACTGCATCCAAATTCAAAGGGGAATAATGTACCCTTACAATAAAAATTCAAATAAACCAAACAAATTACACTTAAAGCAGCCTTTGGACAAATTAGTTGAGGCGAGCTAGAAATGACTTGATGAGCATTCTGTTCACCATGCACCGACCCCACCCCATTCACTTGATTATCATAAAGGCTGTAAGTACAAATTGCCCCACAACTACAACTCACTCTGCTCTCTCAAACGAGTGAGCGAGTCTATGACTTATCTCTGGCCGGTTAACCATCTTTCTTAAAGCCACAATTAAGCTAAACTTCCAAAGCCTCACAACTTCAGAGTTCCAAATGGATATGCACATAATCTTGTCAACTGGACCTATGCATAATCTTCTCAATTGATCTCCAAAACGTTCTTCAACTAACAAACATTTAGTGTCAAAGAAAAGTGGATGCATTGGCAATAGCTAAAACTACCCCTTGCATAGACAATGGTACATTGCAGTGTAGCTAAAGATGCCAAAGCAGAGCTGCTCAAAGGAGTTAATTCACTCCAAAGAGAGCTGAAAAGCTCAAAGGAGATAATAGACAAGAAGATATGACACAAACTACACACCACCAACAGTGCATAACTAGAAGCGTCTGCCAAATTGAATATCCCAAAAACAGCACTACTAGGCACTCTAAAACAAACATAAATATAATGAGCAACAAAATTAATCTGTAATTGCCTAGGGGGCGGTGTCATCATTCACTTCTATTTCCATGGCGGAATGTAGCATGACATTCAATGAAAGAGGTTAAACAGTCGTAATATGGCCAATCACTCCAAGATTTAGTTAGGAACTTAGGACGATCAAGCTATTGGTAGCTTTGTGTATCAAAACCCTTCAAAGGTTCACACCTATTGAGAGTAAACACCAAATCCACAACCTACAATAAACAAAGTAGTACAACAAAACACAAAATTTCACGAAAGTTTTATGAATTTTTTTCGTTTTCGGTGGACATCGAAACTTTCACTGAATAAGTGAACACTGCGTTAATAATTTAATAGTCATGTTTTATATTTCAATATTTCCCAAAAATTCACGAAAATTTTGTAAATGTTTCTTTTATGTGCTCCTAGAAACATTCATAAAACTGGGGAATTTTAAATTTTAGGAATTTTTTTTATGGGCTAGCCCAATTTAGCATCTGTAAGTACCCTCAGTTCTCAAACCAATCACTATAGCATACGTGTCCACACACCTGGTCGTATCTTCACAGCTCGTATATCTCTAGGTCGTACTACGCCACTAGGGCGTAACCCGACCCAAACTTCGAGTCATGCCAAATATCAAATACAGCCATATACATGGAAACAAATGATCTACGCGATCTTGAAGCTCGGTCCAACACACCAATGAAGGAGGCATTTACTTTGTAACAACGAAGTAATGTGAATCATCAAAAAGCACAATATATGGATCTACACTTGATAACTGTCTGAAGCAAATAAGGAAAGTCAGATCAAACATTTATAAATAGAGAGAGATGAACTACGTAAGGCTTGATTCAAGTTCACCCAAGAAACTTGATACATAGGCAACTCTTATCCCAAGCAAGAGTGTAGCCATTCCCCATCAACCTCAATATCAGGTCATAAGTAGAAATCCACACATCTACATTGGCGCCATCTGCTGGTTCGTTTCCTTGAGAAAAAGTATTCATATCATTTTCTCAAGCCCACGAAAGTAGGCAAAACTACCATGGAAGGACAACTCAAAGCTTTAGCAGATCAAATGAGGACTTTCCAAGATTCTTTTTACGACTCTTCAACAAGAGAATCAAACTCTTCAGTGAACAAACAACATCAACACTAATAACATGGATCATGGCGCCATTGATAACAACGGAGTCACAACACTTACAACCACCACAAATCAACACCTTGACGATTTCACCTAGCGGTTAAACAAGTCACCCAAAAAAAGCCAGTATGACCATATCATTGAGGAAGATGCTCGGTCATACAAAGCGTCACCATTCACCACTGAAGTCGGGGACAAACAACCTCCCACTAATTTTATCCAGCCAAAGTTCTTCCGATGCGACGACTACGGTTTGTATCCGGGCCAAAGACATAGCTCGTTTCATTTAAATCCTAGCGCTTTATGGCGCTCGGACTTTGACTACCTAAAATGCAAACTCTTTCCAACTAGCTTAAAGGGCGGAGCATTAGACTTGTTCTACACGCTAACTCCTAATTCAATCCACAACTTTGACAAAATTTGGTCAAGACATTCGCAGCAGAGTTAGGTCCCACAACGGGGAAGAAACAAGAAACCTAGACTTCGTTGTTCGAATTTGAAGCAAATTACACGACAAGACTATTAACGGCTTTCTTAAGATGTTTCAAAAGGAACTGCTATCAATGGAGCCATGCCTCAAGGATGACTTTGCAACATCGACATTCACCAACGCCTCCTAGGCGACTCACGAACTAGTAGGGATCGCTCATGCGCATAATAAGCGAGAATGCCTAGATGACGTACCACGAGTCGACAAGTACATGAAGTCACGAAAAATAGAGATGGTATAAAGGCAAAGAAGTCTTCGCGATGGCGATAAAGCGGGGACCTAAAAAAAAGCAAGCAGTATTCAGGCAACAACAAGGGCACCAACTCCCAGAAGCTATCGTACACCAAAAGAGAATTCTCCAACTTCTCTAGGATGCCAAACCATATCCTGAAGAAGATATGTATAACACCTTACTTTAAATCAAATATTAACAAGGTGATAGCAATACCAGGACGTCCATACCGCCACTTCCACAAACTCTACCACCATGACACCGATGAATGTTGGAGCCTCAAGCACTACCTCCAAGACTTAGTCGAAGAGGGAAAGCTGAAAGAGTTCCTACCAGAAAGTGACCTCAGGCATAAACTTAATGCCAACCGCAATGAAGCGGGCCATAATCATGAGCGACTGACGCGAGAAAAAGCCAAAGCGTAGCGAGAATAGCGGCGATCTAAATCTCAAAGGTCGGTCGAGGCCGCAATGACGACACTCCTCCAATCATGAGAAGGAAAAGGTAATCCACAAAATTACAAACACCTCTAGCAGCGAGACCTCCGATCGTGAAAAGCGCAGGAGCGTAAGAGCATTGCAAGAAATTTACCACCTATCCCACAAAGCTAAAGTGATCACTCCTGCCAGCTCTCAAACTACAACCGCAATATCATTCACCAAAGAAGATCTCGACAAGGTGTGCCTACCCCATAATGATGCTCTGGTAGTGCACATTAAGATCAACAGATGGACAGTCAAGCGGGTCCTAATCAATCCAGGCAACTCCTGTAACATCCTCTTCTACCAAACATATAAGGATATGCACCTACTAGACTCGGTAATGATAGAGTCAAATGCACCACTCTACGGATTCAATGGAGATCGCACAGATGCCATTGGAGACGTCATCCTACCAGTTTCTATTGGAAAAAAAAAAGACATGGTTAAGACCTCAACACGCTTCAGTGTGATAGATGTCAAGTCATCATACACTGCCATCTTAGGCCGCAGGTGGATTCACAAGATCCAAGCAGTTCCATTAACCTTACACTAAGTCCTGTGGTTCTCCGGACCTCGAGATATCACGGAGCTCAGAAGCAACCAACTAGAAGCTCATCGATGCAATCAAGTAAGCATAACAGCCAAGGCCAAAACTCAGGTCGTCAAGACAAACGACATCCCAAAGCTGCAAGATCCTCAAGCTTCTAGCCCTCTAGCATCAATAATAGACAAGCTCAAGGGAAAGCAAGCACAAGTCGAACCAGGAGAAAAAGTCAATTTGGGCACATATGATGACCCAAAATTTGTTTATGTAGGGGCTGATTTAGACCCCAAGCTAAAGGAACAACTTGTTAATTTTTTATCTCTCAATAAAGATGTGTTTGCTTGGTCGTATATTGATATGCTAGGAATCGACCCTCAGGTCGCTTGCCACAAATTAAATATAAATCCAACCAAAAAGCCAATCAAACAACGACTTAGGAAACTAGCACTCTGATATATTGGAAATAAAGATTTCTATTCTATGAATAATTATTTATGCTAAGAATAAGAAAGCTAATTATGTAGTTTAATCAAAGTTTTTACTCTCAATTATCATGTAATACATAGAGTAAAGATTTCGTTCCACTCCTAGTTGTTTAGAACGTAACATATTCACTAACTTAAATAATTCTACAATATCAATGAGAGCAGTGGTTTAATTATACTAATATGATGAAAATAACTAATTAAGATATTCTAAATTATACTATGGCAATTAAATACGAAGATGTGAATGAGAAGAAAAGATTAAGGGGATTTGATTCCACCTTGATTAATTCTTAATATACTAGTATAGAGTTGTTGCAACCTTAATCTTTATGTTTTCACATAAAGATTAGGTCTTTTTATACCTAATTATTCATGACATCTCTACTAACTAATAATTAGCATGTGAGGTAATTGAAACTTATTCTCATGGTGAATTAACTACCCTCTAGATTGGAATATCTTACTACAACTATTCTATATTAACACATCAAGTCTTCATCAAAGCTTTAATCAAACCCCTCTATTGGAGGTTTAACTAAGATTCATTAGATTATCATAATTAAAAGAATAAGAATAAGACATCATAAAAACAATAATAATAACTTGGCTTTTATTAATGGTGGCTAGGCTAGAAAATAATAATTAGGTTTAGACTAAATAAGAAAACTAATTTATTATCTAATGGGAGAAAGTCTAAGAGTGAGTCTACCTAGTTTTCCCCTAGTCCTCTTTATATAAGAGAGGTTAGGTTTACATTTGTTATGCATGGGCTTTGGAGCCATGTTTTGGGCCACTAAATCAAGCCCAAAACCTAATTACATAATTAGTCCAAAAAGGGTTTATCTACTGGAAATTATTGCAACAGCCTTTTCATCCACTTTTGCTCCTTTTATTGGAATAAGGCCTAGACCATTAGAAAGCTCTTTCCGAGCCGGTCGTTTTGAGATATATTAGGCCCAATGCTGAGGTATGAGTCCAAAGATACGGCCTACGGAAGTTCTGTTGATTTTTATGCTTTATTTCTACCCGCGTTGACTTTGAATTTTCAGTTTTGCTTGGGCTTTAAAATGACTTTTTCTCCTTGAAACTTAGGCTTTAACCATATAACTTATTAGCAACCAACCTTTGCTCATTTATCTTGCAAAAGTGATATATTTCTTCATATATTTAACTCATTTATCTGAAATACACAAACGTAAATAAACAGTACTAACTTTTATTTATTATAAACATAATTGGTCTAAATATAATAGTATTAACGGGTTAAAACTACAGTTTTGGGCTCTTATCAAATCACCCCCAAATAACATTTTGCTTGTCTTCAAGCAAATATGAGAAATTAAAATAAGTGACTAAAAATGGAGTTCTAACTAATCTCGTTTCACCGAGTGCGATTGCATTGACCATATGTAATAAGACATTAAACCACTAGGAATTCCCTACTGGACGAGTTATAGCCTCGTGAGAGTTTTCCAGAGAAGGTACTCACAATCTTCATCTATACTTCAACGACTAAGAAATAAAATTACTGTTTTCTTATTTATTCTCATATATCTATACATCTCACTAGCAATGAATACAAAATAATCAATTCGAAACCTAAGCTAATACATGCATAATAATCAATCATCTATATATATATATATATATATATATATATATATATATATATATATATATATATATATGAATTATGCTATGAAATGCAATAACAGGTTCGTTTATGAAACTTTTGAATAACGTCTTTAAGTAGGTCCTTACGAATATGTTAAGACAAAAACACTATGATTTTTCCACTCAAGTTTCACTCACTCCAGTGTGCAGTGGGCACACTTTTTCTTATAAACTCAATGACGTACAAGGAAGCCAAAGTCGATCAAACACATCTGCCACTTACTATCGCACTAATATATTCCTAATTGAGCTAGAGGTCTTTATTAGGTGTTGCGGGAATTAGATGATGGTTTTAAGAAGGAAGAAAATGGATATTCAAAAGGACAAGTCTGAGATAATAGGATTTTCAAAATATGTAACTAGAGAAAACCTTATTCTTACTTTGCTTCTACACTTTGTTTCCATCCTTAGCCATATTTTTCTTTTTCTTTTGGCTTTTGACTCCCTTGATTATGTTTTTGGAGTTCTAACTTTTTATTTTATTTATTAATTTTTTCTTTTCTTTGGATGGAAACTTTCTTTTCTTTTCTTATTTGAAGCAACTAACAAATTCTTGGTGTTCCACATGCATTTCTCTTTTCTTTTCTTCATTTCATCCTACTTCTCAAACTCATTCAAAAATGGGTAGGCTAATTTTATTTTTATTTTGTTTTCATAAAAGGGTAAATGATTTGTGGTTTATGAAAAGGCTAAAGAAAGGCTCAGAGAGGCGACTAGCGGAAAATAATTTCATATATGTTTGAATTCTGGTTATATCGATCAAAAAAGGGCCTAAATTATCGCTTAGGATATGGTATAGTGATCAAGGAAGTGGACGTGTGATTTCTCTATTCGGAATTTACTTCTCCCTTGTGTCATTACTCATATATTTTACTCATATAAGGCTTTTAGGTTATATTCTCACAGGATTTATAGAATAAATACTCTAGCTTAGATTTCAGAAACTTACCGCCAATACAAACATAGATGCTCATGCAATATATTTATGGAAAGATGGTATGACTATTACCTATATATTAACCTAAGTTTCTAAAAACTATTCTAATTTAAGAGCTAACGTGAAACTTTTAGACTACTATCATCACAGAAAAAAAAATAATACCAATATTTCTAAGTGCATAGTATATATATATATATATATATATATATACGTCCCTCTCTTAAACGTAGGTACTTAAGATAATAACTAACAGAGTAAACGTCACAACATATCTCACGAGATTTAGTCAATCCTAAAACTAAAAAACCCCACTCGTATCTCTCTCTCTCAACCAAAGGAACATAAAAAAATAATGAAAAAGAAAATAAACTCTCATTGTTCTCTCTCACTTCTTCTGTTCACCCGTGTTTTTCTCTCTCTCTCTCTCCGTCTTTTGTTAATAGCTTCCATGGAAAGCTCAATCTATTCTAATATGGCAGCCAAATTTTTTTTTTTGAAGTTAATTGAAGCAACGATGAAACTTGAAAGTAGAGGTAAGGGTATGGATATGGTGACTTCGATTTCATATTTCTGAAACTTATTTCTTGTATCAAATTTTGTTGTTAGTAATTTTATTTTGTAGTTAAATTGTTTTTGGGGCATATGGCGTCTTGAATTTCAATATCAAGAGTGATGGGTATGTCAATAGGCTTGATCTAGTGAAGCTGAAGTTGAATTTGGTTTTACGTTTTATTGTTGGGTTTTCAATGGTAATTGGCTTGAGGGAGTACTGGTCTGTCAAGCACTAATGCATCTAGGATCGGAGTACTTAATTTCTATAGGAAAAGAACGTCCCTGATTGTCTTGCTCTTGTACTATAGCTAATTAGTATTAACTACACTGCCTAGTCTGGTTTGCAGACAAACATAAACATAATATCTCTTGTGTTGCTGATCTATTTTCTGCTATTAGAATACGGAACAGGACAAAAAAAAAAACATAAAAGTTCAAGTGACAAGATTGGCTTAAGTTTTCAAAGTACAAAAGACAAGTGACTTACCGATTTGGTTATGACCCGAAGAAGAGAAGTCGCAAAAGCTTAGCAGTAGTCAAATAATACACTTTGAGAATTGAGATGTTGAGCAGCCTACATTGTTTACTAGTTTTTATAAAGTACCGATAAACACATTCACAAGGATTGGATCTTTAGCTCAAATGGTAGAGCACTTTTCATGGTGGTTTGAATCCACCAAAATCCTATATTGTTCATATGTATGTTAGTAGATTTTCGAGATAAATGGATGTGTAAAACTCCTTTTTTCATGATTGCTCGCTGCTGTGTTTGATTTGTGATCATGGACATCACAATAAATCTTGCTTTTAGCAAATGGTTCCACTAATCTGTAGGATATGTGAGGAGTTTGTACCAACTTCTCATTTGGAATCTCATTCTTATGTATGTGCGTACGCGGATAAGTGTGATCTGAAAATTTTGGACATGAATCCCGCCTCTCAAAACTTGCTGATGTACTAGAACAAATATAGACTCATTTAGCCTGTCTCATCTTGCATCATGTAGCAACCCGATATTTTAAGAATTCCAAAATGCTTTTCATCTAGAATTTTAAGGTACTTTTGGAACACTAGCATTCATCGAATATATTCAAAGTCAACAATTTGTACTCAACATCTACGACACACTTATCATGCATTATGTGTCACTTGACCTTTTAAATGAGATGGAAGCAGGACTAGATTTGTGGTTAACAATCAATGAGCGCACTATTACATACCCACTTAGACAGACAGACAACCATAATGGTCGACCCGGATACACCATGATACAAAGTACAGTACAAAAATTAGGAAGAAATTCATTTAAAAGATCTGGTTCTGCATACAAACAACATAGTGCAACTCTTTTGCCTTACATTCAAAATGATACCTGTATGCCAAGCAATGACATCAACTGAGATAAAAACTCAGGATGCCCTGGCCAAGCCGCCCCAGTCACCAAATTTCCATCAGTAAAACAACGATGTATTGGATCTGGCTCTAACCATGTTGCCCCAGGCAATACCACATTGAGTTTCACAACAGGGTATGCAGTGCATTGCCTTCCCTTAAGAACACCCCCTGCAGACAAAATATGTTGCCTGTGGCAGATGGATGCAACTGGCTTTCCTTCCTCCATGAAGTGCTTTACAACGCAACTACTTTCTCATCTAATGCAAGGTACTCTGAAGCTCGGCCCCCAGGGATCACCAGGGCGTCATAAGTCCAAGGGTCTACTCTTCAAAACTTGCTGTCACGGTGAAATCATGGCCCGACTTCTCACTGTAAGTTTGGTCACCTTCAAAATCGTGAATAGCAGTTGGACAGGTATCTCCAGGAACCTTTTTTGGGCAGACCGCATCAACTTGACATTCAAGAGCTTGAAGAGATTGAAACGGAACCATTATTTCATAATCTTCCATATAGTCCCCACAAATGAACAACATCTTCCTATCGGAGCCAGTTATGGTGCCCCCTAGCGCCTTCACAAAAAGTCGGATAAACTCAGGATGGCCTTCATATGTTGCTGCAGTACCAAGATTATTGTAGAGAAAAAAGACGTTTTTCTCTTTATAGTGTTCAGGGCCCGCCCGCGCTCTATGTATGCCTGGACAAGGCGCGCGGCGCGCTCCACCGTTTTCAACACGAAATTCACTGTTCCGGAAGTTTTTTGAAACAATATAAATATAGGTTTTTTCTATAGAAACCTACCTAACTTAACCAAAACCAAAAAAGAGAGAGATTATAAGAAAGCAATTCTATGTGAGTTAAGTGTTCATTCTTTGTGAGTGAATTGAGAGACTTGTAATCTGTTATTCCAGACATCTAGTAAAGCTTGGAACTTGCAGTGTGGACGTAGGCAAATTGCCGAACCACGATATATCTCGTCTTGTGGTTTATTCTTCCTTTAAATTAATTGTTTTACTTTAGATACTTGTTTATTTGATATTGAGAAGTGTTAGGATTACTTTGGAGGGTGTTGAAGTCTTGTCTAGTGAGAAGGATCGATCTTTGTGTAGGATTGATCTATTTGTTGTGGGTAACATTGTTTCTGCATTGTCCTATTCACAACAATTGGTATCAGAGCGTAGGTTTACGACCTAGGATTTTGAGTTTTTGGTAAAGAACTATAGTGCTCGAAATTTGTGTAGACAAGGTGTTCAATTAAATTCCTAAGTGAAATTGTTTTTTGGGTTATTGTGTGTAACTTTAAAGATGGCTCCCAAGATGTCAAATGTTAAGTTTGAAGTAAAGAAGTTTAATATGGGAATAATAATTTTGGGATTTGGAGAGTCCAAGTTAGGAACATCCTCATCCAACAAGGTTTGCACAATACTTTAAAGGGGATTAATTCAAAGTTTGCGAGTATGAGTAATGATGATTGGGAAGAGTTCGATCTTCAGGCTTGTTCATCAATCCGGTTATGTCTTGCTAATGAGGTCATGTATAGTGTGATGGGAGAAAATACCGTTACTGGTATTTGGCTCAAACTAGAGTTTATGCATATGACCAAGAGCATGATGAACAAGATGTACCTTAAGAAGTGTCTTTATCGGTACATGATGGTCGATGGTTTAACGATGCAAGAGCACGTTAGTGAGTTCCATCGTCGTCTAGCGGATTATTTGAATGTTGGCATGAAGATGGATGATGAAGATCAAGCGGCATGTTTAATATTCTCTTTGCCGGCCAGAAAGCTATGAGCATCTAATGACTACATTTCTGAACAGAAAAGACATTGATCTTGACGAAGTTCAGAGTGCACTTCTTTCTTATGAGTTGATGAAGAAGACACGTGTAGAGAATATCATTGATGCAGGTTAAGGGCTAGTGGCAAGAGTAAGGTTGCATGAAAGGGCTTCTACAAGCAATGAGAAGTCTAGGTCCAAGTCAAAGAAGCCTTTGACACATGTGAAGTGCTACAATTGCGATGAAAAGGGACATTACACAAGTAATTGTCCTCACCCGAAGAAAGAGAACAAGAGAGATGGTAAGAAGAAAGGTAAGGCAAAAATTGAGGCAAGTTATCCTTCAGGCTTTGAAGGGGACGAGTTAAGTCTCTGTGTGTCCACACAAGACTATATGGCCGAAAGGTGAATTCTTGATTCCGGATGTTCCTACCGTATGTGCCCGAATAGAAAGTGGTTTACTTCTTATGAAAGCATTGATGGTGGTTCCGTTTTGATGGGTAATAACGTTGCTTGTAAGACGGTAGGAATTGGAACTATATGGGTCAAGATGCATGATGGTGTAGTGAGGACTTTAACCGATGTGAGACATGTTCCTGAGCTAAAGAAAAACCTTATTTCTCTTGGTACCTTGGATTCCAAAGGCCACAAGTTTATGGGAGAAGGTGGAGTCCTAAAGATTGTCAGTGGCTCTTTAGTTGTTATGAAGGGTCAAAGACATGGAACCTTGTATACTCTGATAGGTAGTACGGTGATAGGCGATGTATCAGTGGTTGCATGTAGTGATGATTCTGAGTGCACTAAGATGTGGCATATGCAACTAGGGCATATGAGTGAAAACAGTTTGTCTGAGTTGTGCAAGCGAGGGTTATTGAAGGACTTGAAGAAGCCAAGTATGGGGTTCTGTGAGCATTGCATTTATGGAAAATAGTGCAGAGTCAAGTTCAAGTCAAGCAAGCACATGACAACATGCATCCTTGACTATGTGCATACGGATATTTGGGGACCCTCCAGAGTGGATTCTAAAGGAGGTAACCACTACTATGTCTCATTTATTGATTATCATACCCGCAATGTGTGGGTGTATATGATGAAAATGAAAGATGAAGTGTTTGAGACATTTAAAAAGTGGAAGGCAAAGGGTTGAGAATCGCCTGAGATAGTAAGGTAAAAACACTACGATCGACAATGGTCTTGAGTATACCTATGGGCCTTTCCAAGAGTTTTGTCTTGTAATGATGGAATTGCCGGACACTAGATAGTCGAGGGCACGCGCTTTGGCGAGAATGGAATGGAGAGAGGATGAATATAACCTTGCTTGAAAGAGTGAGATGTTTGTTGTCTAATGCGGTCCTAGGCAAAAGAGTATTGGGCGGATGTAGTATCCATGGCGTGTTACGTATAGTAGGTCACCCGGTTCAGTTATAGATTGCAAGACACCTTATAAGGTGTGGTCATATAACCCGTGTGATTATAGTATTTTGCGAGTGTTTGGATTAAGCGCTTACCACCATGTGAGGAAAGCAAGATAGATCCTATAGCTAAGAAAGCCATATTCTTAGGCTTTGCAAATGGGATAAAGGGATCTGATTGTGGTTTCTAGAAGACCACAAGTTCCTAGTCGCCAGAGATGTTATCTTTGATGAGACTTTCATGTTATCTTTGATGGCCAGGAAAAAATTTCAGAGAATGGTGAGTCTATAAAAGTTCAAGCCAGCGAGCTTGAGTTGTGCGATCTTGCCGAGATATTTGGTTGGTTCATGATAAGGTACATACCAAATCATGGAACCACACAACAATAGGAAGAAGAGCATGAACATCCACAACTTGTAGTGGCTGACCCTAGGCCAAAGAGACAAGTTAAAAAGTGTACAAGTATGGGCACGGCCCAGGTGAAACACTATGGTCGGTGGATTTAGTGGCATATGCAATTTGAATATCAAAGATGATGAGCGGATAGCTTCTTCAAGTAAGTACATTAGAGATGTTCATTATAGAGATTGGTTGGTTGCTATACAAGAAGAGATAGAGTCTCTTGATAAAAATCACACATGGGACCTAGTTTTATTGCCAAAGGGCAAAAGGACTATCGGCAGTAAATGGGTGTTCAGAAAAAAAAAAAAGGTCCTTCCTGAGTCCGACAGTACTGGGTACAAGGCAAGAGTAGTAGCAAATGGTTTTTCACAAAAGGAAGGAGTCGACTATAATGAGATATTTTTCCCAGTGGTCAAACATACTTCCATTAGGTGTGTTATTGAGTTTAGTTGCTCGCCGACTTGGAGTTAGAGCAACTTGATGTGAAAACTGCTTTCTTGCATGGGGACTTGGAGGAAGAGATCTATATGAGACAACCTGAAGGGTTTGTTGTTGCTGAGAAAGAAGATCATGTATGTAAATTGAATCGGTCACTGTATTGGTCAAAGCAATCGCCCAGGCAATGGTACAAGTACTTTGACACATTCATGATACAACATGAGTACACCCAATGTAAGTATGACTGTTGTGTTTACTTTCGTAGACTTCGTGGTAATGACTTCATCTATCTCCTGCTTTATGTGGATGACATGCTCATTGCTTCCAAAAGCATGGTGGAGATAGACAAGTTGAAATCTCAACTTAGCTCTGAGTTTGAGATGAAAGACTTAGGTGGAGCCAAGAAGATACTGGGCATGGAGATTGCGAGAGATAGGAAGAAGTTTACGGATAGTTGTATCTCAGAAGAAATACCTTCAGAAAGTAATTTCTCGATTTGGTATGGAGAATGCAAAGTCGGTTTCTACTCCTTTGGCTGGGCATTTTAGGCTTTCAGCTAAGTTCTCTCCTAGTTCGGTGGAGGAACAAAAGAATATGGCTAATGTTCCTTATGCAAGTGTTGTGGGCAGTTTGATGTATGCTATGGTGTGCACACGCCCAGACATTTCACAGGCAGTTAGTGTTGTAAGCAAGTATATGACAAATATTAGGAAGCAGCATTGGGAAGTAGTGAAATGGGTATTGAGGTACTTGAAGGGTACCTTGGATGTGGGATTAGTTTATAGTGGAGGCACTTGTTATGTCAGTTGGTATGTGGATTCAGATTATGTAGGTGATCTAGATAGACGACGATCGACTACTGGTTATGTGTTTATGATGTATGGTGCACCGGTTAGTTGGAGGTCTATGCTTCTCGGCTCTGATTACTCTATCTCTACACCGAGGCAGAGTATATGGCAGTGGCAAGAGGTAGTGAAAAGAGGCATTATGGCTTCGAGGTCTTCTAGATGATATGGGTATTGAGTAGAACAGTGTTGCTTTGTATTGTGATAGTCAGAGTGTTATTCATTTGGCGAAAAACTAGGTTCATCATGCTAAGACCAAGCATATTGATGTCCGTTATCACTTTATACGGGATGTCGTTGAGGATGGTGATGTAGCACTTGAGAAAGTGGATACCCATGACAATCCTGCTAATATGTTGACAAAGATTGTCACTGGAGTTAAGTTCCAACACTGTTTGGACTTGCTCTAAATCCTACATGCTTGAAAGAGCCCTTTGTGGGCATGGCCCTTCGGGGCGGTTGACTGCAAGTTTTGGATGGATGTGTTATTGCTGGATGTGTTTGGCTCGGTTTTATGTGTTAAAACCTTACCGAGGTGGAGAATGTAGAGAAAAAAGACGTTTTTCTCTTTCTAGTGTTGAGGGCGCGCCCGCGCTCTATGTATTCCTGGACAAGGCGCATGGCGCGCTCATGCCTTTGGCAACCTCCAGCACTTTAGGCGTGACCAAGGTGCGACCCGCGCTCGATTTTGCCTAGTCGAGGGCGCGCCCCGCACTCCACCGTTTTCAGCACGAAATTCGGTGTTTCAGAAGTTTTTTGAAACAGTATAAATATAGGTTTTTTTCTGTAGAAACCTAACTTAACCAAAACCAAGAAAGAGAGAGATTATAAGAGAGCAATTCTGTGTGAGTTGAGTATTCATTCTTTGTGAGTTGAGTATTCATTTTTTGTGAGTGAATTGAGAGAGTAATTCTGTGTGAGTTAAGTATTCATTTTTTGTGAGTGAATTGAGAGACTTGTAATCTGTTACTACGGACATCTAGTAAAACTTGGAACTCACAATGTGGACGTAGGCAAATTGTCGAACCACGATATATCTCGTCTTGTGGTTTGTTCTTCCTTTACATTAATTGTTTTACTTTAGATACTTGTTTATTTGATATTGAGAAGTGTTGGGATTACTTTGGAGAGTGTTGAAGTCTTATCTAGTGAGAATGATTGATCTTTGTGTAGAATTGATCTATTTGTTGTAGGTAAAGTTGTTTCCGCATTGTCTATTGACAACAATTACCATCACATTACACAAAGTGACATGGTCATTTGGTTCAACCCAACCGATGAGCACTGCGCACCTACAAGTGCGAGGCTTCATTTGGGGGTATCTTTGTACACATTCTAGCTTTCACCACGCCCTTAACGCCAAGATTAATTGGCCATGGCAAATAGAAGCAATTGGCTTCTGAGAATCATCGAGCTTGGGAACTAATTGTATGATGATTTATTCATGTAAAGATATTGGGGGCATGTCCACGGTAATAACCAATCCATCATATTTGCTTGCTTCAATATCATCGAAAGTCGCATTGAGTGTGAAATTGTGGCCTCGTAAATTGAGAATAGGTCGATGGCGAGAAAGTTGATGAACAAACAATGCGACATATATCCCCGGCTTTTTCCGGGGGATAAACCGGCGTCAACGGATATTCCGTAAGTTTGCAATGCTTGAAAAGGAACCATTACTTCATAGTCTTCCATGTAATCTCCGCATGATAGTAAGAACATTTTTTTTACCCATCTTCTCATAACACAAAGAATAAATTAAACTTATTACCAAAACACTATGTAGTAATAATTAATTATGTATTTTAGCATAGTACCTACTTAATAACTATAAAATTATGGAACTACAAAACTTAATTAATTCCAACAAATAGCATTACAAATACTAAAGTTTGTCTTTTGGTAGTAAAGGCTTCAATTTCAAAGCCACGTACTTGCTCAAGAACAAATAAATGGATCAAACTCTAAATTAGAGTGATGCTAAACTTTATAGTCTCATCCGAATATTGAACAGTCAGAACCCCCACCCCCAAATCCACAACACAAACACTTCAACTCCAAACCAGCACTCCCTTCAAAACAAAATAGTTAAAACTAACGAAATGTTAAACTAAAACAAGTCATACAACAAATAGAAATACACTACATTCCATCAGATTTTCATTTTTTGAAATAGACTATAGGCAAAATATTCTAGTGCCACTTCAATATAATATTGTTAATGAGGCATAAGTAGTAACTCATACCTTTAAACAGCAAAAAACAACTTTCTCCTATAAAAAGTAATGGAGAGAGATATGAATGTTTTTTTTTCCCGTTGGAAGAGAGAGAAACGAGGGAGAAAGAGAAAGAGATATACGAGCGGGGTTTTTTAGTTTTAAGATTGACTAAATCTCGTAGGATATCTTGTGAGGTTTATTCTGTTAGTTATTATCTTAAGTACCTACTTTTAAGAGAGGGAAAATATATATATATATATATATATATATATATATATATATATATATATATATATATATATATATATATATATATATATATACCAATTAAAAAGAAAAAAAGAGATCGAATTAAAACACCGATTAATGCGGGAAGAAGATCGGTCGTGACACAAGAACACTTGATTAAATTTGAACTTTTATTTATTTATATGGATGGAAGTGTATGTTACAAGGGAGATAGAGAAAGCACTCTTAGCAAACTAGAAAGAAAAATTGAAAGGTAAAATATTGGATGCCTTCAACAAGGGTGAGGTATCCGCTTTTATACTAGTCGAACTCAAAATATAATTTGGAGTCCGCGAGGGAAATATTTCGTGTGCTTCAATAATTGCAGTCGACTGGGCCACCTTGACAAAGCATACTTGTCTTTTACTTCTGTCTTCAAAGGATAAGAATCCTTTTGATACTTTATTCCATTACCTTTTGACTTTAAAGAAAAGAAAAGGTGAAATGTCCCTTTCATGGGTCCTTCTTGGATAAAGTAGTAAGAATACAGCTGCTGATTCTATTTCTGGTCCTTAATTTGGGCCATAGTGTCTGCCATTATGCTGAGTGCGTAGATTCTCAGCAACTTGGATCAGGATATCATTATCCACATCTTCTAGTTCTGACTCAGAGGAAAGGTATCCAAGATGGTTAAGATACTCATAAGATCCTTCTTCATCTATTAATTTGAGGATCTCCATAGCCGTTGGACTAAGAGCCCAAGCTAAATCCTATTTGAATTGCTCAAAGAATTTGGTTTTATTAGAGTTGTCCAAGGATTACGTAAGGATTAGAAATCTATCGATTGGACAAAAAGTAAACTTTGGATACTTTTGTCTTTAGATTAGATCGATAAACCATTTAATCGATGAAGACCAATAGCACGGATTTCGCCATTTCTCGATCTGTCTTCTCAGCTGTAATTATATGAAATTTCTCCTTAGATTCGAAGAGGAATAACTCTTGATATGTCATCAAAAGGTCTGTTTATGGATTAGGACCAAAAATACTGTAGGATAAGTTTCATCTTACGTATATTCGGGACAAAGCTGTAATAAATTCACGATAAATAGTTCCCGCCATTTTATCATAGTATTTTCTATGGCTGGACCAGCGGTGAAGCGGGGAATGTTCGTCATTAGTTCCTGCTTCCAAAGATACTTACATCTTGATGGTTATGGATTTAATAAATCCCATCACTAGTAATTCATCAATTAAAAACATATCTTGGGGGACAAAATATTGCCAAAATGTGGGAAGGAAGGAAGATATGAAGACTAGGATGTATCTTGTGAGTGCCTTGATAATATGGGCAATACCTTTTATAATCAAAGGGCAAGAACCCACTACTATTGAATTCAATTATTAATCCATCTCACGCGAAAATGTGAAGGAGGAAGATTTTGGATTAATTCAGGTAAAAAGGTCTTTGGAAGGAAATTTTGGCTTTATTCCAAAAATATTCGAAAAGTCTTTGGAGAGAATACTCCAAGATACACAATCAAAGGGATCTTTTGGACTATTGGTTTTATTAACTTTGAGACCAAGGCTTGATCGAGTTACGGTTAAGCTTGCTAAAATATTTAGCGATGATTTTAAGAATCTGGATAAGATCTTTTTATTATCGATCAAAGGTATTGATAACATTGTCCAAAATGGACTTAAAAAGTGAAGCTTTTGATGTGTAAAGAACTTATGTGGGTTATCATAGACATAAGGTAACTCTAGATCATCAAATCGTACTTTTCTTTTACCGGTACTTTTAGACTCTCTAGAAAAATTATGCGAAGAACTTCGTGATAAAAATTTGAAATATTAGGACTCAAGGTTTTACCCTTGTTGATCTTTGTTAGAAGTACAAGCGGACTCACAGGAATGATCCAGTTAAGGAGGCCTAAATTGTCCTCAAGAATGTTGATAATCTCAACATTAGCGGTATCTGAAAGGATTGAGTCCTTTAATGGTTGCTTCGTGTTTGAGGGGCCTAAATTGTCCTCAAGAATGTTGATAATCTCAACATTAGCGGTATCTGAAAGGATTTGAGTCCTTTAATGGTTGCTCTGTGTCTTTGTCCATATAATGGATTCTCAATGAATCAAATTGGAGCATCTTTGGATTCGTAAAAAGACATTCAATTATGTCTTAGATGTACGGGGATATAATCCCGGGAGAAATATTCTCGAATGATGAAGAGTATATTATTTCCAAAATATTTGGATACTCATAAAGCCTTTGTTTTGTGAATTATATTTCACAATCTTGGATCTTCCTGTTCTGCAAAGAAGAAGAGATAAATTTGAAGACCAAAGGATGATCCTCAAAGTTAGTGTAAATACCATAATTGTCAATTTTATTTATAGGCATAATGGTATTTAAGAAAGGGGTTCCCAGTATAATTTGCTGGGTAAGGTCTTTAATTAATAGAAAAGATAGAGGTATATTAACCTTATTCTTATTAATATTAACCTTAGTAAGCTTATGCTGAATAGCAATTTTACTACCACTAGCACTGGTCATAGTTTGAGTAGTAGTTTCAAAATATTTTGGTGGAATTAATCCTTCTTGGATGCAATTCATATCTGCACCACTATCGACTAAAGCAATATAATTATTCAAAATATATTCTTTGTCAATAATCAAGGTTATAAAAATATTCCATTTCCTAGAAAGTATAGAGGAAGTGAAACTGTAGTGTTGGAAGTTAGTGTCTTCCTTGAAATAGTGTTTCTCTATTTGAAACACTCTTTGCTTTTAAATGAAGAATCTCTCTGTTGAGATTTCGGATTTTATCATTGAGATTTTGATTGACTAGAGACTTTGAGGAACTAGGTTTATTCTTTCCTAGGCGATCAAAACCTCTTTAAGATTATATCATACGTAGGATCAACAATGTTGTCCTTAAGCTGTTTTAAAGCAAGTTTTAATTAACTTTAGCTTAGTGTCGAGTCGGTAATAGAGTCGATAAGCTCTAAGGCAATTTGTTGTTCCGAAGGTCGAGAACATTAATAGCTAACCCATTCATCACAGTAAAATAGCTCTCATGCTATCACATTTAGATTGCAACATGTTACACCGACATGGTGCTTCATTTTCAAGAAGTACTAGAGTAAGCATCTTGATTCATTATCGGATTGAGGAAGAACTAGTATTAAGTAAGATTTTACTTAATTGTAATTTAAGATCTTCATTAATCTCTAGATTATTGATTTTTCTGTTTAGTATAGCTTGGTTGGCATAATGACCAATTTTTCCACATTTTAAACAAGTAATATTACTTTTATTATGTGGATCCTTATAAAAATCTTTATTAGTTTTCCAATTTTTATTGAAACTCCTTTTTATGTTTTCGAGAATATATTCTCTTCTTTGCTTTTTCACGGGTTTTCGGGAAGAAATTTTCTTCTTTCTTTGAGAAGGAATATCATAAGCAAATTGCTCACAAAATTCACCTAGCTCTTGTTTACGAGAGAAAGATTACATTTTTTAAAGCGATCTTTGTAGCTTAAGATCATTACATAGGCTAAGACCTTCTTGAATGACGACTAATGAGACTCCCATAAGTATGAGACTCATAAGAAATATTAGATCCTCCATTAAGATCTCTGAGCTTTTTCCTAACCTTTTCTGCAAAGAAGTTAGGGAGACCATCAATAAATTTAGATTTCCAATGCTCACTATTAGCATCATGTATTGTAGAACTTTGGCTAGGAAGACATCCTTATACCACCTAAAATGAGATAGAGTAGGACATCTAAGATTTTGCAGCATCTCTCTATTTTTTTCAGCCGACAAACCTTCTGGTCCAATAAAATGATGGACAATGGTTAGGCATAGAGTGTAGACTGCATCAGAAATAGATATATTCTGATTAGCTTCGGAACTAAACTCCACTTTGGTAGAGTTATAGATTTCATCTCTTTGCTCATGAGTGAGAACATTATCCCACCAACCTTTAAGAATACCTACAAATCCATGGGAAATAAACCTACAGACATCTGCATCCGTATTTCCATGGGCTTTGCAAACACTCGCATACATGAGCATCTCACGAAGTGTGTGATAAATCGATAGTCGATTTAGCATCAATATTCAAGTGTAAATAGTCTTAGCTTGATAAGACACTTGGTCATTAAAATTGGCTTCTTCATAAAGAATATCTTGAGGAGTGGGTCTAGGATAATAATTCCTGTGACCTATATGACTCACTTTTGCGTGATACGTTCATAAGTTATTTTATTCAGATTAGGAGAAGTTTAAATTTGCTTCAATATCCAAAATTTCATTTGGATTAATATCATCTTCAGAGTTAGATTCTTGAGAAAGAATATTAAGATTTAATTTGCTTAATTGGGTGTATAATTTCTCAATAAAATCATTTTTGGATGAAGACTGATCCAGTTTGAAATTGGGAATATCCACAGGAGGCTGAATAGATGGTCTAATATGACCAAAAGAACTATTTTGTTTTAAAGAAATATTCTTTAAAGGTTCTTTATCCTTATTAGGATCAATCCTAGGGGTATGTTTAAGGATATTTTCAGTATTATTCTCAATTCTGATTAATTGAGCTCCAATAGTTTGTAAACACAAATTTGTATAATTATTTTGTTTACAAATTTTATTAATATCCTCTACTAGCTTGTAGGCCCGTGCATACGCACCGGTTCTTTCGAAAATATTTAGATTTTTTTTTAAAAATTGGACTACCGTTTTAGTCGCTAACCCATTTTAATTTTCTAACAAATTGTTTTAATTAAGTTTTAAAAACCCATTTTTTTTAATTGGGAGAGAGATTATGTTTTAATAGGAGAATAATTCCCATTTTAATTAGATATGCTAGATTTTTCCTTTTCAATAGGTGAGGAATTCCCATTTTAATAGGAGAATGATTCCCGCTTTAATTAGAAGTGCTAGAATTTGTTTTAATAGGAGAGGAATTCCCATTATAGTAGGGGAGCAATTCCCATTGTCACTACACCATAACAGTGTTTTTGTGACAGGGTTTTTTTTGGTTTTGTGACGCCAAAGTGGCGTCAGAAAGGAAGTGACAGCATGTAGGTGTCAGTTTGTGGTTTTAGTGTCACTATAATTCATAAATGTATTTTAGTTTATTTTAAAAATGCATAGAAAAATAGTGACGACAAATAGGGGTTAGAGTTATTTTTATACACCGTCACAACTAAAACACGTGTTACGCATGTGATATGAGATGCGGGCGTCAAATTCATCTCTCTTTCTCGACCTCATCTCTCTTTCTTCTAAACAGTATCGTCTTTTCTATCGGCCTCAATCTCAAAACCTTAACGCAAAATCAGACTCACTTCACTCGCTAGCTAGGTAAGGTCTCGAACTTAGTATTACAAAGTTTTACACGTTTGATTATTTGTTGGCTTTTTATAATTTTAGGTTTGAGTTATTTGTACTTTTGAGCATCTTCAATTGTTCAGTTGTACTTTTGAGTTTTGATGCTGGGTAAAATATCGTGCCAATTCCTCAAACTTTGGCAGATATCTTTGCGATATATCTCATTTCATTAGATCAGTATAAGCTTCACACCCACCCAAATCTCTTTCCTCTTCTTCTCTCTCTCAACTCTCCTTCGCTACAATGGAAGACAAACCAAACTTAGAAGAACATGAAACAAAACGACCCCAAACCTTATCTTCAAGTAACAGTGTGAGAAAAAAGTAACGATCCTAACTCTCAGAGTTTGAGTTTTGGATGGTTAGAAACCCTTCTTGTCCACAGCCCCATCTTCTTTCTGCTGATGAGTTGATAGCAGATGGTGTGCTTCTACCTCTACACCTCATTTCCCAAGACCCCAAACCCAACTCAGTTCCATTAGAGCTAGAACAAGAAACTGAGCCAGAACCGAGTCGACCATGGCCATAAGTTGAGTCATCATCAACTTCTAAACGTTGGAGAGATATATTCAAAATTAGTGAGAAGAAAAATGAATATAAAGAAGGAAACAACAAAGAGAAAGAGAATAAGAAAGAAAGAAAGAGTAATGGGAATAATAATAACAGTAATATGAGTTCTTAATAGTAATAATAGTAATAATAGAACGATATTTTTGCTTTTAATGGTTTGAGTTATTTGTAATATAGTGTTGGGTTTATGTTTTGAAATAGATAAATTGGCAAAAGGATTACTGGAGAAGGTTATTGAAGTCTATCTCTGGAAGTCTCTCTCTTAGACAGATAACTTTCGGCTTTTGGAGGGTATGTTCTTAATGTTTGCTCTTTTTTTTTTTATTTTTTTTTTGTTTTACTTAAATTTTTATGTTTGACACCATCTCTATATCAAGTTAGGCAATGTTTTTGCGTAAAATCCTAGCTTGAAATATTTGAAATTGTAAAGTTATGTTTTTGCGTAAAAATCCTAGCTTTAAGGATTTGAAGTTATAAAGTTATGTTTTTTTTTTCTTGATTGTTTGAAGCTAGCCATTCATAATTCATAATTTGTGCCTGAATTGTTTAATATTTATATCTATTTAGGACAATGGGGCTTTGTTTGGCTTTTGTTAATTTTTTTTTTTTTTGTGGTGGACGATAGTGGTGGATTTGGTGGTGCTAGTCCTATAATCTTGAGCACCCTCGTTTTGAAATACTAAAATATGTGTTTGTTCTAAAATGTTCAAGTATAATGAATCCCAAGTTTTAGTGTTCCAACATTTTTGTATCCATTTTCAGTCATGGTAGCTTGAATTCAAACATTCTGGCTTCCTAACTTAGGTTGGTCTAAGTTCTTATCTAAATGTTTTACGAAAGCAGGTCTTAAATTTTCTTACTGACAGTATAGTGTTATTTTACTTTGTGAATGCTTTGACGTTTGACATAGTTTGATTATGAATGTGCTTTGAACTTTGAAGTCATTGTCTCCCTGATTTCTATTAGTAGAATAGTGATTTATGTTGGTAGAATAGTAGCTCGATCAAAAAATTGTCAAGTGTCTCTATTGAAAATCTTTCAAGACTGACAAAGTAATTGAGCTTGGTAGTAATAGTGTTAAGTCATCTATGATTGCTTCAAATTAACTAACTAACTCGGGAGTTATCTTTCTTTTTTCTTTCTTATCTTTGTATCTACATAATGGTAGAATGTCACGGCCGATTCAGAAAGAGTGGATTCATGAACCAAATCGAGTGAGCACCGCCTATAGGGAAGGGTAGCTAGTTTTATTGATTTGGCACAAAAAAATATGAAGGGTTGACAACATGTCCTTGTCCTTGTGTAACATGTCGGAATGGGAAAAGATTGGTGTTTGACGAAGTCCGAAGGCATATAATTCAAAATGGTTTTGATCTAACGTATACTATATGGTCCTTACATGGTGAAAAACAATTGAAGTATTCTGTGATAGACATAGTTGAAGATGAAAACATTGAAGATAGAGGGCTTGGGTTAGAGAATCTTGTTGATGCTTGTTATGGTGCATGAAGGTGTAAGGGGTGATGTGTATGGAGGAGCTACTGATCAAATTTTTGATTTTGAACAACCTTTTGTTCTCGAACCAGATTTGGGTAAAAAGTATGCTGAATACAAAAGTAAAGCCGAAGAAAAATTATACCCTTCATGTGAGGGTCCTGTGACAACTCTATCTGCAGTTGTAGAGCTTCATGACTTGAAGAAACAGTATGGTTGGTCCGGAAATAGTGTGAGCGCACTCTTGTCTATGCTAAGAACTTGGTTGCCAAAAGAAAATACTTTACCTGAAAAGTGGCCAGTAATGAAGAAAATGTTGACAGACCTAGGGATGAAAGCAAAGCGCATCGATGCATGTGAGAATAATTGCATCTTGTATTATGGGACAAAGAAAGATTTGACGATATGTCCTCATTCTTAATCACCTAGATATAAAGTGGAGGGTAAAAAGGGAAGGAATCCAAAGTGCCTAAAAAGTATTGAGACATTTTCCTTTAGGTCCACGACTCCAACGATTGTATAACGATACCATCATTAGCACGGAAATGACATGGCATGCTCGAAAGCAACACCTTCATAGGATTATATGCGACATCCCGTTGATTCAGTCCAATGGACAAAATTTAAAGAGAGATGGCCGAATTCGCTCATCGAGGGCGTAATGTTTGGCTTTGCAGTTACAATCGATGGCTTCAATCCTCGTGGCATTCAATCAATGGCTACGAGTTGTTGGCTATCATATTAGTGCCATACAATCTCCCACCTTCATTGTGCATGAAATCCGACTTTTCGGATGATGTCTTTGTTAATACCGGACCGGCGCCGACTACAAACATTGATGTTTTCCTTGAACCACTATTTGATGAGTTGGATCAGCTCTGGAGAGAAGGAGTCCCTGCGTTCGACATGCACAAGAGGGAACACTTTACTCTGAGAGCTATGTTGATGTGGGGGATACACGATTTTCCGGCTCTAGGAAACTTATATGGTTGTGTGACACATGGTTATAAAGCATGTCCTATTTGTGGTGACAACACTCCCTCGGAGCGTTTACCTTGTAGTAAGAAGATTGTGTACACAAACTACCGTTTGTTTCTTGATCCAGATCACCCGTTTAGGTATAGTAAACACTTCAAATATTGTTTTTTTTTAAAATAATCAAGTTAGGTATAATAAGCAGTTCTAACACTTTCTATCTTTAGGTATAATAAGCACTTCAATGGGGAGCAAGAGCTTAACCTTCCTCCATCACGTCTTAAAGGAACAGATGTTGATAAATTGTTGAACCGCATTAAATATGTACCTGGTAAGATCCAAAAAGGTTCCAAACGGTCAAGAGTTGATGGGAGTGTAAATGTTGTTGATAGAGATGATGATGATGATAGTGATGATGATGACGACGACGACGACGATGATAGTGTTGAAGTTACAAAGGCTTTTTATAGGAGGTCCATTTTGTTTAAGCTATTATATTGGCCAAGTCATAAAGTTCGACATTGTGTTGATGTGATGCATGATGAGAAGAATGTTTCTGAGCATATATTGTATCTGATCCTAGACCTGAAAAAAACAAAGGATACAGTGGCTGCTAGAGAGGATTTGAAGATGAAGGGCATCCGCAGTAGTTTGTGGATGCAAGAGGACTTAAATACCGGTAGGCAGAAAAAACCAAAGGCCTCCTATGTCTTAGATGCAGATGAGAAAAAAACATTTTTCCAAATTTTGAAAGACTTGAAACTTCCTTGGGCTTTTTCGCCTAACCCGAAAGCAACATTGTCGGTTCCAACCCACCTTCTTTGCTCATGATGAAGTCTCATGACCATCATGTTATAATGCAATATGTGTCTGCCCCTGTGTTGCTTCAACATGCTTTTCCAAAAACCGCGACTTGCGAAGAGCCTTTCAACAGATCGGCTTATTCTTTAGAATCTTGTGTTCGAAGGTTTTATGTCGTAAGGATATGGAAGGTGCCAAAGTCATGATTGTAGAAGCGTTGTGTGTCCCGGAGAAGCATCTTCCACCATCTTTTTGATATTAGTATCCATCTTATGGTGCATCTAGCCGATGAAGCGTTGATTTGTGGACTGTGTGTGGCCTAGGTGGATGTATCCTTTTTGAGCAAAGAAGTCAACAATGTCATATATTTTAGTTCAATTTCTTTTATAAAGATAGGCATTAACAACACACTTATACTATTGCATTTCTCAATACTAACAGTATGATGAAAGAGTGTAAAACATACCTAGCAATAAACGATATGTTGAAGGGTCAATTGTAGAGTCCTATATAGTTTCGAATCCGTCCGATATGCCATGGAGTACATGCCCGTGGAGGAAATAAAAATTGACTCGTAAGCGTTACCTTGACGAAAATGGTGAGATCATTGATGAAGGGCCTTTGCTCGACTTCAAAGTTGTGATGCTAGAAACGGCACAATGGATATAAATACGGAGATGGCTTATTTTTCGATTACAAGTTGAAAGACTTGATGAATTCTACAAGTGGGTTGTTCATTCTGGCTTTGAATTTGACTAGTTTTGGTAATTTATGAATAATCACGTATATATGGACTTCTATGAATGAATTGCAGTGAGTATCGTAACTTGCAGTCCACTACTCGTGGTAGAGGAAGAGGAATAGCAAAGTCAGAAGTGGAGATTCGCACGAAATTCATTGTCTGGTTATACAATAAGGTATTTTTTTACTTTACATTTCTAGTAGCTAGGGTGAGCCTTTTAGTTTTGTTTGTATTTTTTTAATTTTCTTTTTCTTTGTTGTATAGTTGTTGAAGGCTAAAGATATAAAAGGCGACTTGTGGCGTTTGTTAAAGGGCCAATGCACAAGGCTAAAATCATATAAGAAGTATCGCATTAATGGATTTGTCTTTTCTACCAAGTCTCATGATGATACATTTGTCACTCAAAACAGTGGTGTTTGTATGAAGGCTATTACATCATTTATGGCAAGTAGGAAAGACAAAAATCCGGGTCGACTTCGTAAAACCATGTGGTATGGGGTTATCAAGCAAATTTTAGAGTTGGACTACACAACTTTCCATGAAGTGGTCTTTTTTATTGCGATTGGGTGAGGGTTGAGGAAAAAACTAATGGTTGTAAACTTTGTCCCGATTCTAATTTGGTGATGGTCAACTTTAATAGGCTCAAGAGTGTCCATCATCAACTTGATGAGCAGTCATTCTTGCTTCGAGAGGCTAGTCAAGTGTTCTATTCAAATGATTTGAAAAATCTTGATTGGTGGGTGGTCATACATCCTCCTCCTCGATTGAGTAGTAACGTAGATGATCTAGAAGCGCCAACTGAAGTCCAGTCTATTTTTGATGACCAGCCTAATTTGCTACCCCTGATGCAGAAAGTTCGCAAATGATAGTAGTTGTAATATGCACTTTATTTTTTGTTGTTGGTAATGTACACTTCACGACCTCTATTTTTCTATTATTATTTTTTTCGTTTTGGTTGATTAATTATATGTTGTGCCAATATCTCTTATCACGTAACAAGTTTGTGTTATATTAGTTTTTGATGAACTTACTTTATTTTCTTCAATCATTAGGTTGTTTTTAATATAATGGCTTCAAGTTCACAACGTCGTGGCGCGTCCCGGTCGTCTCCTTCAGGTTCACAACACCCACAACACCGCATAATGCCCTGCCGTCTCCTTCAAAGTTCCACAACACCGTCTAATGCCTTGTCGTCTCCTTCAGGTTCACATCAACCTAATGTGTCCCAACCATCTAAATCAGCGGGAGACAATACTTTGCCATCTAGTAATGGTAAGCTGCCAATCATAGCGCACGCCGACGGTAGGGTCACAGGAGTTTATAGTGCCAAGTGGAGCAGTAGAGTCGGCTATTGGATACGAGCTATTGTCCCAATTTCTTATGCAAGTTGGGATAAAGTAGATGGTTCTTTCAAAGATGAAGTTTGGTTAAAGTTAATGGTAACTATTTATTTTATTTTATTATTATTTTTGTTTCCATAACCATACTAGTCATAGCATATATATAAATGTATATATGTGATTTGTAGGAGGAGTTCCAACTCAATGTGAACCCAACAATGGGGGCTCGGAAAAATATAGAGAAATGGTTCACTCCTAAGTTTCGATATTGGAAATATGCTTTGCGAGGTAAAATATTGAAGAATTGTGAATCTGAGCAAGAAGCTATTTCATCATGTCCAACGGGGTTTGATCCAATTCATTGGGAAGCATTTGCAATCCATGAGAACAGACAAGAAGTAAAGGATATGTGCGCTAAGAATGCTGAGAATAGAAGTATGAACTTAATTGGCCATACTTGTGGCAGGAAACCTTATGGAAGAATATTGGAGGAACTTGTATGTATCATTATCACTACTGTATCTCTTCCTTTCATTTGCTATGTTACTACTTAATAACTTTCTATGTATACTTGTTTATGTAGGATGAAGCGAATCCAGAGAAGAAGCATAGACGTACGGATAGTTGGAAATATGGTCATAAACATCGAGATGGGACTGTTTTGGAGCGTGCCCAAGAATACTATGTGAGTTTGTAAAAAAATTTATCTTAATTAAGTCTTGCAGTCCATACTCAAGTATATGCCCCAAAAATTTCAGGATCGAGTTACAAGTGTTGAAGAACAGATGGCTGAAGAAGCAAGTGAACATGGGGGTGAAGTGGTTTACGACATCACATGTGATCCATTGGCTCAAGTTTTTGGGAAGGATAAAGGGAGTCGTACTCGTGGATTGAGCTCTTGCATGTCCAACAAACAATTGCAAACGTTTGCTATCGCTAGAGGGAGCTAGTTGAACAGGAGAGCTCAAGTAAATCGGCTCGAGGATGAATTAGTCGAGTGAGGTGAAGTCTACAATTGGGAAACCTCTTGGCTAGCCAAACGAGAATGGAGACTCGATGGCGTAAGTTATGACTTGTGTGCTATTTCTTGTTTTCCCATAATTGTAACTTCTTTTTATTTATGTAATTGTTGTTGTTTGTTCCTTTGTGTATAGGGTATTCTTGAACATGTGAAACTTAATGGATCGGCAAATGGCCAACCATCTACACCTACAACTGAAGTTGATTCTACTTGGTCCCCTCGCCCCTCGTACTCGCAAGTTCCAAATTTGATTAATCGAAATGGATCTTTGAACCCTCCTTCTAGGACTTCTTACCCGAATGTGAAGATATTGGGGAGGAAAGGTGAACACGGCTAATGGGTATGTTAAGACCGACGGCCAAAAATGTCATTTTAGAGATATTATGGGAGATGAAAAGGTTGTCTATATTACCAATGTCTTGGTTGGTGATGCTCTCCGTGTATGATGGTCCCCAGGGATGATATTTTTTATATCTCGAGAGATATAGTCTTTGGAGGCTTCTTGATTTTGATTTGGAGGGAGGCGGCTGCAATATGAAGATTAATTTCGTTTGTTTTGTTCCGCTTTTAATTTGGAACTCAAGTACGAGGGACAGACAGTTTATCTATTGTTAGTTTGCGTCTTGTATGGACCTTTTGTTCATGGATATGTTTAGTAGTGAATGGACTCTTTTTGTTTATATATGTGTGTATGCTCCTTGCCATTGATTGTTCATATGTATTGTGGTTACTTTTGCAGGTTTAGAGAAGTTTACTAACCCTTTTTTAACTCCGCCAATGCAACTCATAAAAAATTTGCATTGCCGGTCTCAAGCCCGGATAAAGGAGGAGAGAGAAAGGTGACTACCGCGGTATTACTACCATGGATTGATTGATTGTTTCGTCAACAATTTAACCGATCTAGGTCAGATTACACTCATTTTATTACTTTTTTCTTGAATTATAATTGTGTTTAATTAATTTCATCTGGTGTGTCGGGACCTTGCCCTAAAATTCATGATCCCATGCTCAAAGAGGTAAAATTCACAATATTCCTTCTTATTGCGAAATGGGTTTTATGGATTGACTCATTTTGGTTTTCTTCCTAGTTTCGAGAAGTCCCTAGACACGATCGCGTATGTGCCCAAGTTCGAAGTCGAGCTCGCCATACGCTTTTTGCGAGATTGGTGGGTTTCATTCCATCTTGTTAAACGCTTCTACATTGTTGTTACTGGGTTATTAATGCTTATTACTCCTTTGCGGTGATGGACTTAGACAGAAAGTTAAGTGGTGGCGAATCGCCTTAGCAGAGGTTGAAGTACCACCGTGCTCCGGCTTTTAGGTGAGAAATCCGAGAAACTCGAATCTCATTGATGCTCAGCTAGAGTCCATCTCGGTGAAGGAAAATATTATATATATATCGAAGTGGAAATTTCCACTTCTCGATATTTTAAACATTTAGTATGGTTAGGATGGGATGGTTTAGGTTTCTCAAGTGATTTCTAAGCTTGCCTTAGTGTTTTGGTTATTTAGCACCGGAGTTCTCTTTTAGATTTGACTAATTTTTTTTTTGTCCCAATATTTCGGGCCGCATACGTTCCCTTCTACTTCTAAGTTCTATCTAACACACTTTTCTTTTTATGTCATCTCGGGGATATTAAATGTGCTAATATATTGGTGGATGCCGGTGGATCAGTGAAACTTGCAGATTTTGGATTGGCAAAGGTTTCTTTCTTTCTTAGCTTCCTCAGAACTTGTTAAGCAATTGTAGTTCTTTGTCACCTTATATTGCTTTTTGTTCACCTTCGCAGCAACCAAATTCAATGATGTGAAGTCTAGCAAAGGGACTCCATTCGGATGGCACCCGAGGTGAGCATTTTGTTTTATGCCATTTTACACTCTGCATTAGGTGGGGAATTGTCGATACTTCAATCTGATTGGGGAAGTCAGTTTAATTGTTCAATACCAATCAATGCATGGATGATCTGTTGTCAATCAGAAAGAAGAGTCATGGCTATGGGGCTTGCGGTGATATATGGAGTCTTGGCCTGACTTGTCTTGGAGATGTTAACTCCTCAAGTTCCTTACTCTCATTTGGAATCTGTAAGTATTCTCTCTGCCAAATTCCGTCTTAAATACTTTTTTTCTGATTGAATTAATTGAGAAGTTTTTTGCTTGTCATTGATTGTAGCATTAATGTAAACCGATATTTAAGTAGTGGTAGATGATATCTTTTAGCATTTAAGTGACATTCAAGATGAGTCGTATTATTGGTTGGTGACTTCTGATAGTATCGGTGGTTATATAATTTATTCAAAGTGAAAGAAGCTACCAAGGTAACATTTTGTTTCCTCCCAATGTTCAAAATCTAGAGCTTCGATGGTTTCTCTTTGGTGTAGTTAGTCGGTCTTTGGACATGAAAATCATTATGAGAAAACTCTTAATTGGTCCAATTAATCCTCGAAGAAGTAGACCTGGTTGCTAGTCGATCCTGTATCGGTTAGCTATGAATTTCTAATTTAACTGCCAAGTATGTTTGTATCAACACGTGGAAATAATTATTTTTGGTTAACCATGAATCTCATGTAACTCTGTGATTCCATTTATAGTTTTCAGTCAAATGGACCTCAATTTGATACATCATCTTTGTGACATGGAATAAATTGGTTAATGAACTTACTTTCAATGTCAAAGTTCCATTTCTCTCGAGACTATTCTCAAGTATGAGGTTAAAAGCGAAATGATGCTTTGTGGAAAATATTGTAAACAATAACAAAGATAGCTTAAAGTATATATCGAAGTGGAAATTTTGAGATCATCCATATGGTTTATCATCATTCCCCATCATATTCTTATCAAGTTTTAGTTGGTATGCTTGTGTCAAGACAACACCGAGAGCACCCACCCATTAGAGGGCACAACGGAAAATATTATAATACAAAGAGAATTTATAGACTTGAACTTGAATTATGTGTGGTTTTATTTGGACTTTTGTGGTTAGTTAGAAAAAAGAAGAACGAGGAGGCATTACACTTTTATGGAGATGTAGAACCTGTTTATATGACTATCTTGATTAATGGCATTGTTGGAAGAATGTATAGAATTTTTGCTCGGCCAGTTGGACTAGATTAATTAAGCTAGAGAAGGAGATGTTTGATACAAGAGATGTTTGATACAAGTTTTGTCGATTGCAGGGAACCTATTTGCTTTTGTGCTGATTATATTCACTCCATTATATTTTACCAATTTTTACTTTTGAATCTAATCCGTTTCTCTATACTAGAAAGTTACTCGACTACAACTGTTTTTACATTTACTTTATGCTATTTTGCATTTGAATTTTCTAAGCGAGAAGGCTCTACAAATGCTCAAGCGCATCCTGAGGTCACGACTATGAATGAGCTAAAGCAGTGTCTTCGACAAATCTTCTTGTTCACTTGGTTTGTCTATGGTCGACTTTTTGTTATTATTATTATTATGTATTTATGTTCCAGTGTATGCTCAATCATCGACACACATTACAAATTTACATTGAAGAAAAGGTGTGAACGGCTAAGTTTATGCAGAGATGATGCATTTACAGATGTTAGCGCATCTTGAATCGACGATATTTACGCAGCAAAAGCAAAAGCTTACATTAAAGGCCGTGAATCCGAATCTGGTGTGTCAGGACCTTGCCCTAAAATTCATGATCCCAAGCTTAAAGAGAGGTAAAATTCACAAGATTCCTTCTTATTGCGAATTGGGTTTTATGGATTGACTCATTTTGGTTTTCTTCTTAGTTTCGAGAAGTCCCCTAGACACAATGCGCATGTGCCCAAGTAATGGATCCATATTCCCTTAAGACACATTCACAATATAATGAGTCACAATAACAATTTTGATTTATGTCTCATCTCAATAACAATTTTGATTTATGTCTTTTTTTAAGATCAACTTCCTGGAACTACTTGTGATTATTTGAAAATATTCGACATTGAAATGGATAACGGAGATGAGGTCACATCGGATGCCTAAGCGGTGATTACTTCTCTATTCACAGTTCAGATTGTCCTTATAAGTTATAGTACTCCTCTTAAAACTAGTCCAGCTCGTTCACCTTATTATTTTGTATGCTTAGATTGTATTTTGGCGGTGGATTACTCCAAAATCTTTGGGCCTTGTCACGCAAAACCTCGATTATATCATTGGTCAATTCAAGGCAAGTTACCTTCCTCGTCCTCTTAATTACTAATGTAATGTAAATTTGCTCTCTCTCTCTCTCTCTCTCTCTCTCTCTCTCTATATTTTTATATTTTAATTGTAGTCTGAATACATTGTTTACATGTTTTTCATATCCGTGACTCGAGCTGTAAAGATGTTTGATAGAACGGCGAATTTGACAAACAATCAAATTATTAGCTATCGGTGTGACCCCCGCTGAAAAGTGGCTTGTCTTGATAGGAATTGCTCTGGTGGTTTGAGGTATTTGTCTTCATATAATGATTCATACTTTGAGTTATCATTTTCTCCTTGATTCTCTTTGTCGGTGATGTTTTATAATAGAGTAGGTAATTTTTCTTGTTGTTAACAATTTTTTTGTTCTTAACGGGGAAAATGCAATTACAATAAAAGCGGAAAGGTAGGTTTGAGGTAATTTTCAGACACTACTTCAAAGCACCTCTAGTCCTCTAGATACAATTGCTATACCCGATAGCCATAAAGCATTGAGTGATGTCATTTGAGTTTCTTAAAGATCATATGGTCCATAACTTGTCATATTTTAAGTTCCTTATATATCTAATTGTTAACATGAACTCATCAAGTCCTAGGTTTTGAGTCATGTCATCATCATAGTGTACGTAGTGGCTGATTCTGGAAATAGTTTTGACTCATTATGTAATTGAGAGGTTCTGCTAATGGTCCAGCAATTTTCCCTTAAGACACATTCACAATATAATGGATCCATATTCCCTTAAGCCCGTTTGCTTTTAGCTTGATAAGGAATTCGTCAACCCTCGATGACTGCCTAAAGTCAGTAATGGGCTAAGGGCGGCGCTCCTAGTAGCAGGTTTACTATGTCCACAACGGATTCTTTCCCGTAAGAGGATAAGAGTTGATAGTGGGGGCCTAAAGGCAAGTCAAACTCCCCACTAACTACAACCCCCGATTCCTATTTTGAATCCCGGAAAACTTATTTTGTTTCAAAAAAGCAAGGTTTACTAGTGAAACGTGTTTTCACCGCTTTGAAGCTGATCCTTTCCACAACCTATCTTTGTAGCAACCGATTTTATAATAATAGGTTGTTAGTTCATAGGTTGCTATTTCCTATTCTCAACCAATCTTTTTAGCCACCTATCTGAGTACATAAATGCTTTAGTAATAGAAGGGGTTTTTCATCCTTCAATAAAGGGGTAAAGCCATCAAGCCACCTCTGTCTATCCCGATATTGAGTCAGTCTTAACTCCTTTCATCAGTCAGCAAAGTAGTAAGTCCATCAATCTGTAGTGGAATAGTCTCACTAGCCCGTATAATAGTCCAGTAGTGGGTGAGTAGAGTCTGTGCTTTGGTGGGCACCGGGCACACAAAGACAAGAAGTAGCTCCGTCAACACACTCTTAAAGGCATAATCAGCTCAATTGAAAGAGAGGGCGGTGGGCATACAATTCTTCTATTTCATTTATTACTGTTGCCTTTGGCGTGATAACAAATTCAATTTCTTGATCGGATGCGATCAGAAAGGAAGGGAATTTTATTGTCCCACCTGGGAAGGAATTAGGTTCAAATAAAAATGAAATAATTCGTTGCTTCTACCTCTTTTCTCGTGGTAGGTAGGAGAGACGATTAGAAGGGGAGATTGGCTCGGCTGCCTTGGCTGCAAAGGAAAGGCGATTGCTTGGTAATGGTAGGTAACTCAACCAAAGTAAGAAGAAGCTCAAGTGAAGCAGAAGGGGGTAAGTTGACTCTCTTTCATCAGCCACGGCTGCCTCTCTCCGGCCAGCAGGTTGCTCTAACTTACTTCATTTTCTCTGTGTGTTGTCTTGAAATGTCTGGATGAAAAAAGGAAATGTAGCGAACCAGAGGGAGCACTTAATATTGCCACTTGCAAATGTTGGAATAAGGAATAAAGCACGTGAAGCCTATGAGCAGGTACATTATCTCTGTTCCGCTGGTAGATCTTAATCTTTCAGTTCATTCGTTTAACAGTTCCTATTTGCATCTAATATAAGATATAAGATATAACATTGCAGCTCAGTGGCAATGTTAAGAACTCATTGGCCAGTTCGACTTTCGGCCAAAAATGGGCGAAACCCTAGCAAGACCAGGTACAAGAGAGAGTTGTTATGATATCCACTACAACTATTCTTTAATTTCTATATTGTTTCTTTGATGAAATAACTAAGTTTCTGACTTTATGCAGTTCAAAGCCTGCTAGAAATGATATTATCGGTATCGATTTGGGTACCACCAATTAGGTGTGTTTCGTCATGGAAGGGAAGGTATGAGACTTGTCAATTCTCCAAAGAGTTTACTTAGTTAAGGTTGTTTCTTATTTGTTCTTGTCATGTATGCAGTCTGCAAAGGTGATTGAAAATTCGAAAGGTGCTCGAACCACTCCATCGGTGGTAGCCTTCAACCAAAGGGGAACTTCGTTGGCACTCCGCCAAGCGTTAGTCTGTAACAAACCCGACAAACACGGTCTCTGGGACTAAGCGTTTGATTGGTAGAAGGTTTGATGACCCACAGACACAAAAAGAAATGAAAATGGTTCCATACAAGATAGTAAAGGCTCCAAATGGAGATGCTTGGGTTGAGGCCAATGGACAACAGTATTCCTTAATCTACTTGCTATAGAACCTGAAGCCCGGGGATCATCTACTTCTGCACTGAATTCTTAGGTATGTCCTATGTGGAGCATCTGGTTTGAGAAGTAATGTTTTAATATATATACTTCCTGCTATTTCCTTTTCCTAACTTCAAGATCATTTGTTTGGTCAGTTCTTTACAACAAAGCCATACCCCTGTGATCCATCAACTTTGCCCAAGTATCCACCGAGCAAGGAGTTTGATACTAAACTCCGGGATGAGGAAGCTAGAAGGTATGTAATAATTAATTTATTTCAGCTTATGTCATTCTTTTGTTCGGAAAATGTTATTCACCCTATCGGTTTAATGTGTCGAAAGTGAGACTCCCTCATGCTCTTTGTTTTTAGGTGGCAAACCATTTTTCAAAATGTTTTTCTTGTATTTGAGGCCATTTATGTAAACTGTGAGGCTTTTGTAGCATCTCCTAGAGTCCTCTATAGATGGTTTTAGATAGTAGCTAGAAGCTCTTACGCCTGTTTTGAATATGAAAATGAAAAGGAAGATCCGAACACTAATCTCGAGGACTGCAACCTCTTCCACAAAAGGCACAAAGTGTTACTATTTTCTTTCTATCATGCAATTATTTTCTCTACCCGGCATCTTGAATCGACGATATTTATGCGCGGGCAAAAGAGCAAATTACGTTAAAGGCGGTGAATCGAATATGGGAGGAGGGATTCGAGAAACTCCAACGCCTGCAGCAGATCCAAATGTGAATGCTTGAGTTACAAATCTCATTACAAGTATGTCCATGTCTTCATATGTTACTTACTCGGACCTTTAATGCCTCCCCGGGGAATCTCGACGAAATGCTTAAAGAGCATGAGAGGCAAATTCAACAGGCTGTCCGTAAAGCTCGTCTCGATAAGGTCAAGACCAAGAAGAATATTGGTGATGGCATCCAATCCGAAGCGCTACTTTACTCGGGGAGAAATGGAAGATGATACTTGGCACTTGCTGTGGTTTGACTTTTCATCAGTCCTACAACAATAAAAGCTCAAGCCTTGCTATTCTGGTTAACAATTTGCATCAAGTGGAGCTTTTAAGAGAAGGGTTGTTTGGGGTTACCGAGGTGCATTGTGATATGGAAGGCTGATTAAGCTATGGACTCTTTGGTGGCCCAGAGGGTAGATGACCACCGATTAAGTAAAGCTGTTATGGGAAATTTGTAGTGGTCACTCCAGCTAATTGTGGCTTAATGTAAATGAAGAAATGTTGTTGCGTACGTATTGGTATGTGTTTTAGATGATGAGATTCCTCACTTGTACAGTTAAATTGGAGGGGAAGGTGGGATAAGGTAAATATTAGGATGGAAACCAAAAACAAATATTATTTTTTTTCAAATATATAATAATTTGTGACGCCTGACAGGCGTCAGTAAGCCTTTTAAAAAAAATACAAATTTATAATTACTGACGGTACTAAGGCGTTAAATTGTTTTGGCGCTATGGAGATTCGAAAGTTCAATAGTGACGGCATATAGGCGTTAGTAATGCACGTTTAGTGACGGCGTATAGGCGTTAGTAATGCATATTTAGTGACGGCGTACAGGCGTCAGTAAATTAGAAATTGTGACGGCACCTGGGCGTCACAAATAATTCTGACACCAACACAGACGCCTAAATTCCAACGCCTCCCAGGCGTCACAAATATTAATTCTGACGCCTCCCAGCCGTCACAAAAGTGCTGTTTTGTTGTAGTGTGTAAAAAAGGATTCCCGTTTTTCAAATAGGAGAGAAATTCCCGTTTTAATAGGAGATGACGTGAAATTTTAATAAAGCTCGAAAAATACCTCTTGTGGGAGCTTTAATATTAAGAGGTTAGTTATTTCCTTTTATTTCCCTATTTTTATTGCGTGGGTTTTTAAGTTTCTTTCGCACGTGAGATTCTTTTTTTTTTGTCAAGTCCGTTTAAGGACGTCCTTTAGAGAGCCGGGATGTATATATATATATATATATATATATATACTAATATGTGCCTTAAATTACGTGTGTTTCTATGCCACCCCCAAACAAAAACATGCTTTGTCCTCAAAGTATAGAAATAAGAAGGATAGAAAATACCATAGAAACGCGTGAAAATTTTAGAGCACTTGAAAAATAAATTTAGAACATACTAATATAGGTAAAGAAAAACAGACACAACTCTATATGAGTTTCACCCATTATGGGAATAACAAAAAATTAAATTGTTTGGGACATAAGTAGACACTAACAAAAAGTAAAACTTACCCCATATCCAGCGTTTAAGCGTTGTCCTCCTCTTCTATAAAGAAGTGAGGTTCCTTTGCATCTTGCCAAGCCATGATAATTTGTCAGGCCTCATGCCACTACAACATAAATGACATTTCCCATCACTTAAAAAGTGATGTCAAAAGTATAAGACATCACTTTTGAGAGTGATGTGAATGGTGGCGACGTGAAAAATTAGGGTTTTCCATATCACTTTTATAATGATGTCCATAAGTGATGTTACTTCACATCACTTTTTAATTGATGTCCACAAGTGATGTTATAACTTTGCATCACTTTTTAATCGATGTCCACAAGTGATGTTATAGCGTTTAACATCACTTTTTAAGTGAAATCAATAAGGCCGATTAACATCACTTAGGAAGTGACGTTTCATTACGATTCCAAATTACTTGTAAAGTGATGTAAAATAACTCTATAAATCACTTTAAAAGTGATGTCCCATTTATCAAAGTAATAAAAATAAAATAAAAAAACAAAATTGCCAATATCATCCCAATATAATACCATTTTCCAGGTCATTTATCATCAAATAAAGATGAAATGCATCTTAAAATCACATTCATCACACAAATATCATCTCCAATTACAAATATTATACTATATACAAAAAATTATAACATGCCAACATATACCAACAAAATCTAATCTGCAGTACTGAAATGAGCCAAAGAGAACCACAATCACCTAACCAAGAACCTATCACAGCCTGGCTTGATGCAATCAATTTAATCCAAGAACCTATCACAGCCTAACAAATCACTCTGTTTTCTTTTTTCTGCAGTATGAAACATTATACTAGAAAATCAATGAACATTTTATAAAAGGAAAATAAACAGATGGAACATCCGCGTAATATAGTACCTGAATGACAAAGGAAGTTCTACAGAAGACAATTAGTTGTGTTCAAGATCAGTTCCAGCCCTGTGCCAAAATGTATTGGGAATAACTTGTATATTAGAACTTAAAATGAAGGAGACGAAACTCTAAGGACAATATAAACAAGAAACCATGTGTGTTCAATGTTCATTCACTTAATAGAATATATACCAATTCAGTACAACATTGCTGATCCTTGGGCCTGCTAATATCCACAACTTTTCGTCCTGTAACGAGTTCCACCAATACCACCCCAAAGGAATAGACATTAGCTTTTTCTGTGATTTGACTACTTTGAGTGTATTCTGGTGCCAAGTACCTAGGTAGATGGAGAAGAGATTAATCAGTTTTTCAACACTTACTGAAGAGCCAGAGTATACACTATAACATAATTTCGAAATGAAAAACAATCTAGCTCACCCGAATGTTCCAATGACTCGTCTCCACCCCTATTTATTTCTCCATCAGCTGCCATCTAGCCAGGCCAAAGTCTCCAACCTGTGAAAATGGGAATGTTGTATGAGATCCAATTCGATTTCAATATTATAAAATTACAATTTTTTAAGAAGAAGAAAAAAATGAATTCATACATTTCTTCTTACATAGTTTGAATTTTATTCCCTATCCCCATAAATAAACCCAAGACCTTAGGGCCAACTTCCTAAGGCTTGACCCGTAGAGCACTGGACTTCATGCATGTAGATACATAAGTGAGTAGGCATATGAAAACTAGAGTGACTCAATGTCTGTTGGACTAAATGAGTTGGTACTTGAGTAACAAACGAAGTAAAGAACAAAGGATTTGGGCTCTTTACAACAATTGACCAGATGACTCAAACTAAAATATACCCCTCACACTTTTAACTTAAACCTGAAAGTCATAAAATTACTAACAAGATGACTCATATGAACTGTGTTCAATGGAAGTAGGCAATGTGACAGCATAGCACTGATGAACTTTAGACTAGGCGTAAAACATTAACAGATTAACTAGCTAGTTTTATAATGAACATCATTATATGCTTGGTTTGAGTTAAATGCCATCAAGATGGCTCATGGAATTCAAATACTGCATGCAAATTACCCGAATCACAACCAAAACTAAACTCACGTACATGGTCTGATTCTAAGAATAGATAAAAGTAAGAGCAAGAATAGGAGTAAAACAATGACCCATTTATCCCTACATTAAAAGTATATTAAAGACCATGTGATCTTGATCATTGTGGATGATCAAGTTTGTTTTTTGGGCACATATTATAATTTGTGAACTCAATGATAAGACATCCAAGTATAATATTTTTTCATAATGGCCTCTATATATTCATATACAAATCAATAATTCATTTAAAAGTACATACAAGATATAAGATTCTATAACTTGATTATACCTTTGCAAGATTTCTCACCTCCACCTATTTTGGATCACTATATTAACTGGAATCACATCACATGCATGCATACTAAATTAACTTACATCGACACATGCATTAACTTCGAACATACAAGTCTAGCTAAATATCCAAATCCTAAAGCCTAAACTATATAATTTTGGGACCCTATAATTTTAAGATATAAAGGTGGATCAGTTACTTTCCAATTAAGTACATAATCAAAATTTATGCCTTGATCTGTTATGGTGTAGTGCAATCTCATTCTATTATCCAAAGATATGTATAAACTAGTACCAATATTGCTTGAAGAGTACCATAAGCAGTGTTCATCAGTTCAGTAGTTATATTCATATCAAGTCATCAGAAATCTTGTGATAGTTTTCATGAGACTCATCGAGATGTTGATTCTTACTCACTCATCAGACTCAATCACTATCTATCTTGTAAGGACAACATGGATTGGGCATCAAACAAAGAACCGAAACCAATCAAATGGGTATTCTTAAGCAATGAATGCAACAAAAGATGATAATTTTGCAGTTATAGTTACATTCAAAATATAGATATAAACAAAATTATATATTTACTTTTATTCTATTTTCAATTAGACAAAAGGACTGTTAATTTCAAATAAAATGAAGCAAGTAGTACCATGTAAATTCAAGCAAGTAAGCAAATAAAAAATTCACCTTTGAAGCAAGAAAAACCGAATTATACTAGTATTGACCCTAGTTTCGCAATGGATTTCCTACCAAAAATAGACAATTCGAAAGTGAGAGATGAGTGATAGTTGAAGAACGAAAACCCTAGAAAATGAAGAGGATGGTGAATGGATACTTACTAAATTGAGCGACAGTGAGAGAGAGTCAGAGAAGATTGAACAGTGGCATCAAGAGAGAAGATTGAGTAGCAACAGACAAGAAGTGTTTTCCGGTGTAAGAAGATTGAGCATGCGATAGAAGTAAAGGAAACCCAAGTTTAGAGGAAGAGAGTGTTATGTTTTCTGGTTTGAGAAAATAATAGATGTGCGCAATTTTTTGTTCTTTTCCCTCTCACGAAATTTCGAAGTGTTTTTGGTTTTTTAAATTTGCAACCTTTTTCACACGGTTTGGTCCAATTATAAAGTGTTTCAAAATAATTTTAGAAATTCTTTTGAATTAATGTAACACTTAGCGGCATTCTTAATGGTTATAAAGCGTAGGCGGCTTACCAACGGCAAAAAAGTGTTACAAAGCCAAACAGGTGTGTGTTACAAATATTCTATTATGGTGTAGTGGTAGCAAGTTCAAGCTCAGCATAACTAAACCACCTTGGAGGTTTCCCAAATACAGGAGTCTTGTGCTAACATATTGAATACAATGGGGCGGTCCAGAGGTGCGCTTCCGGATAATGACACGCTTCTCGACATTACCACCAAACTCAACATCCTGCCTATAGTTGAGTCTTCCAAGTCCTTCACGGTCAAGTTTTGAGAATTTCTCCACCAAAACTTTGGCTGTGGAAGAATGAATGTTCTTGAGCCTTTGTGAGCTTTCATCAGAACTTTTTAACGATGAGTGGCTTGAACTAAGAATTTCGGCCATCCATGGTTGAAAACTTAGACCAGTTGAAGGTGGACTTAGATCTTCACTATCCGTGCTTGAGCAACTATCATCCAGATTACTGCATTCTTTTGAAGCTAATGAATCTTCTTTTTTTACGTCTCTACTTATTTACGGGATGAAAAATGAAAAAATGTCTTGTCTCCGATTTCAGAAACAAAAATCAATGTGAATGCGGTAGTGAAACCTGACTTTGCATTTGCTTCTAAGATTGCTAAAGGACTCCCTTTTGCAAAAGCAATCAGCGAAAATGCTAGAACACATCCAAGTAATACAATAACTATGGAAACAAAATATGGAACTTGTATGAGAGGCTTCTCCGGTTTAGATATATCTTTAGCAGGAAGAGTGCCCTTCTGGTTGTCGTGATGATCAATCTCTGATTTTAGTTCAATGAAAGACTGTTAGGGTTTTGGAAAATAAAACACTGAAGATTATCCCTAAAATCCCCAAAATTTAGAAGTGAGAGCGAGTTCCATTCTTAATTTTCATATGTATTACGTCTTATAAATATATGGGTCGAACCTTGCTTATGGGGTTTAAGCCATTTGGGTATTGGTCGCGGTTTTTTATTTTTTATTTTTCATTTAAGGGCGGCTAGTCTACAAACCACTGCGCACCATATTTCATTTCTATTTAACCTAATTTTTTAGATGGTCTTTTTCTAACTAATTAACTTAATTAAGATGTATATTAATAATAAGACTTTTAGAAGTCACATTATAAGTGATTTTGAAAACTTGGCAAAGTCACTTTTAAAGTGATGTTGAATACATAGATATTACATCACTTTATAAGTGACACGGTGAGTGACAACACATTTAGAGAGTGATGTTGAATACATAGATATTATATCACTTTATAAGTGACACAGCGAGTGATGTAAAAAAGTGTTACTACATCACTATCACGACATCACTAATTAAAATGATGTTGTACAACTCTACTACATCAGCTTCTAAAATAAGTGATGTTAAAAAAAAATTGTGATAATTATTACATCACATGCTGAGAAAAGTGATGTCATAGTTTTCTTATGATATCACTTCACTGAAAGTGATGTAAAGTTAGCGATGTCATATGTCATATTTGTTGTAGTGCGCCATTTATCATTAACCCGCTAACTTTGTTAAAAGCATTACTTGTCCGATGGGGTGTAAGGAGCAACCCAATGAGGTTGTAGCCTCCACCCCGACCAATTCATAGCACGAAAAGAGCGTATAATGGAATTGGTGGGTCGCATAATGTCAACCCCAACCCAATTCGTATAGCGGGTATAGAAATCAGGAAAGAAACATACCATGATGCGGAAAACCAAGACAGGCATAAGAAGGTACTTATGCTTCATACTATGGGCTTGTGCTAAACTGGACACTAAGGTCTGGGGAATGTCATATAGCATATGTTCCTCAGCTAAAGCAAGGAAGACGTCACCAGCGGCGTTTAGTCGCAGGAGAAAACCGCCATTCTCCTAAGATATTCAGCATGATAAAGAACATGATAGTGCTTACGTTAAGGGACATGCTACCAAGGGCTACATTAAGTTGCCTTTGGTCCTCTACACGAAAAATCCCACCCCATAAGTCTCTTGGAAATACCTATAGTTGTAGAGGTATATATTATCAGACATATAGCCTCATGAGTTTTGGTGAGTAGGCATAGCCATTCCAATAGCAAATGCTACCAAAAACTTGTTGAAATCCATTGTTATATCATCAATGGTGATAGAGAACACTTGTTCCCCATCTGGTCGATAAAATAACTTATAATTTTCATAGAAATAAGCAGTAAGTTTAGGAGAATAAGAGTCATCGGCACTTACCAATAGAGTTTGCCATCTTGACTTCACAATCCTGTCGTGGAACCAGTATCCATAGGTGTCACTCTCGAGCAATTCTTCAAAGGACTGCTCCGGTATGATTTGAGGAGATTTCATAGCAAACAAATACACTACCGAACTCCTAGAAATGAGTGCAGAAAACCCCAGGAAAAAAAAACTATAGGTATGTTGAGGTCAAGGCACGGACGCACTCAGAATGTCCTATGGAAGTGGGCGTGCGTGCTCAATTCTGACTTCTGTGATCCAGGACTTTGGGCGCAGACACGCTCTATTATAAAGCAAAAGAGAGGGCGTGGGCGCTCCGAGTACTGTCTATGGTATGAAGTGAGAGGTGAAATTGAGAGGTGCAGTGTGAAGTCCAGAGCAAACCATGTATTTATATAACCCAAGTTTCTTAATCTAAGTTCCCCAAGTTGCCCAAATTGTTAAGGCAAGATGACGGAAAAAGAAAAATTTCTAAATCCAAAATAGAAATAGACTAGATGCAGAGTCCAAAATCAAACCGATAGCTTTTCAGCTGGAATTAAAAATAGCAATCATCCAGTTTCTAATCCTTAAGGTTGCACAAACTAAGGGTAGCTAATTCTAGCGACACTCTATCGGCATTATGCGCATACAAACGATAGTTATCAAGCATGGCAATAATGGTTTCGAATGGAAAATGTGGATATGATAACAACATTGCTAAACATATAATGCCACCCCCAAACAAGTCGGAAGGGTAGGATCCATAAAAAAAACATAGCATACGCCGAAAATTAAACCAACTTTAAACTTAAATAATAATCAAACATAGAATTCGATATTAACTACTTAACTACAACTGAGAATAAAAAAAAATACTAAACATGAAACTATTCTTAAAAACAACAATACAACTAAAAAACAAAAAAAAACTAGCCACGAATTGAGGAAGGGCCAGAGTCATCCGTCCTGCGTCGACGACGCTCATGCCTTCCAGAGTTAGCAGAAGAAGAACTATCATGAGGTGGCAGGTGTCATAGAACTTCTACTTGAAACGTGCACTGTTGCTCCATAAAAACATCCATGGCTTCCCAACGCGCATTATTACTCTGGACGAAAGTCTCCACATTAACCTGGAAGTTTGCTTGGCTATGGATAATAGTACCTTGCCTAGTCTGAATAGCCTCACAAAGGTCACACAGAGAACGTTGGCCTGTACGAATCGTCTCATACTCATTATGGAGAGTTCGCAGGCCATGATGAAGTAATGAGGCGCGGCCTATATCCGTAGTAGCCCTTTCCAAAGCGTCTGCATCAAAACATGTTGTGTCTTCCTCATCTTCCTCATCCGATACCATTTCAGCACCCAAAACTTCAGGCAAATGCCAATCCTTCTGAATACATTCCCGATAAATTCGTGCATTTTCATGCAACTTCAACTTAACCCTACTAGTCTTCGGAACACATCCCCAGTATAACATAGCCTTCATAATCAATGTGGGGAAGGCTGCGGTTAATTTACCAACTACTCTAATCTCATTTAACAAAAAGTCAAGGATGCAAAACCCAATCCTCTTTTCTTGAAGGGTTCAGGGAATGTGCAGACAACTCAAATTGATGTCACATATCTTCGTGGTGGCAATAACATTCCTGCCAACCCACTGAGCCACAGCCAGCTGGTTCCTTCTCAGAGACGTCTGACAAACACAATGCGAACCAGGGTTGTACAGTCCTTCCAATACAGTCTCTGTCATCATAGGACCGATTCCACCAAACTGAGATTCCTGCATTGTGACTACGATGTCTCTTTGCTCAATGTCAGTAATCTCAAACAACATTGTTGTAGTCAATTCCTTCGACTACCATTCACCTTTACAAAAATCTTACGACCATCAGTCTCCCTCTTCTTATAAAAATCAAACACCAAATCAGTGTGACAAAAATCATCCATCGAATACCACAACCCTTCCCACTCCCTAATACACATTTCGGTGCCAAAAAAGGGTGAAAATTGTTGAGAAGTAAAAACTTGTTCCGGAAGAATCTTTAGGGTTTGAGGAGCGATTAACTTTTGGATTTGAAAATTGGGGTGAATGTAAGGTGGGGGATAGTGAATGAATCACTTGATTGAAATTTGAATTGAGGTTGTGTGGAGGTTAAGGCGCAGGCACGCTCAAGTTTGTCTGGCCCAAGGGGCGCGTGCTCAAGGTTTTTCTTTGGTCAGGAATGGAGGCGAGGAAGAAAAGAAGAAAATTGTGTGGGGGTTTTTAAAATGGAGTCACGTGCGTGGCACATGACCGCGTAGGGTTTAAAATCGTTTGGGCCCAAGCCCAAAACAAATTTGTAATACCTATCCTGTCCTATGCCTCGTAAAACTTAAAACTAAAATTTCTGATTCGTTAATGGTCTGATTTTTGCAAATGAACTATGAAAACGATCAGCAGAGAAAGTATAATCCAATGATATATAAAAAAAACTCAAATCTAACTGTGGTTGACATATAAGAAGATAAAAAATGCCTCGAAATGTGTGAATGACATAAGTTATATGATCAAAAGAAATATAAATTCATAGATAGTGTCAACCCAAATCAAAGTATGACTAAACTGCATAACCAACAAGAATAGGAAGTTGAGCGATCAATAATAGGAAAGACCAAACACCCCACCCCCAAACAAATTTTTGAAAATAGGGTTTAGAAAATTTGTTTAAAAACGTGGGTCTTTTATACAAAAAAGCTCATTAACCACTGTTATATACAGTGGTAAAAGCCCTTTAACCACTGTTTCTAAACCGTGGTATTAGCTGGGGTGGCAAATACTTCTAGCAAAACCGTGGTATTAAGTACCCCTTATTTACCACGGTTTCATAACAAACCATGGTACTATATTTTGGAAAACCGTGGTTAATAGTCGGTATGATTCGCTATTTTTGATGCAATCCGTGGCTTATATAGTATCATTATACCACTATTCTTGCAAAATTAAACCTTGGTCTATAGATCCTTTTTTTAAAAGAAATACACCCTGATCAGTTGATTTTCATCATATTCAACCGGTAAAATGACTTGCAAACTACAACCTCTCCATTTTCACCATATCCACACCGAATTTAAAAATGCATTGCTTAATATAAAACATATATAGTGCAACAAATAAAAGAAACAAATTTATCCAACATGAGACAATGAATTGCTAAAAGAATTTGATAGCATTTTCGAGTAAATAAAGAAAAGACTATCCATATCTACTTGTTCCATCTAAAACATCAAAATAGTGAGCAACTTGTTCCTTCCACTATATCAAAAGAGTAATATACTTGTTCTACCTATACATCAAAAGAGTTTGACAACACCAATATATATGCAAATGGTGAGATCAATCGCCACACAATAATTGGAAACACCACAGCCGGCTCGAACATTCCATTGTGTTGGATGAACTTCATAATTTCAAGTCAAGCAACATCAAGTTCATCTTGTGTCTAGGTATCTTTGAGTGTTAAGTTTTTCATCTGCACGATCAATGATCAAGAGGTAATTATAACTTAATATAAGTAAAATATATATATATAACCTCCTTATAAGCATTCAACACCATTTTGATATAATGCCCCTGAGATGAAGACATATCTTAGTCAAAAGAAGATGGTAACTAGTTTGAAGGCTCCTCCTTGCAAAATAAGCCTTAGCAACCACAATCCTTGCTTCACTTTTCCAAATAAAATAAGCCTAAGCAAACACAATTCTTGTCTCCCTTTCCTAGAAAACGAAGCCTAAGCAACCAAAACTCTTGTTGCACTTCTTGATTATATCCAATGAGAAAATCTGGCCATAGCCAACATGAAAACAAGGGGTCAAAAATATACAATAAATTGCACTTTAACTCATGGAACAAGTCCATAAGTTGTAAGCAAAAGTAACAGTACTTCAACTCATGAAATCACACTTCAACTAAATGAAATGAAACTTTAACCATTTCAAACCCCAATCATTAGATTCACTAAGTCTTAGTCTCATTAACGAAACTACATGAGCATATCAATGTCGGATATATTAAATAGCCACTAACTACATGAGCATATCAATGTCAAATATATTAAACAACCCCTAGGGAGGAAATGCTTAATCAAACAACCCCTGCCATGTTCTAACTTGTTTAATTTGTCCACAAGCAACAAGTTGGAGAGACTTAGATGAGAAACCCAATTGAATGTTCTTGGAAATCCAATATGATTTTGTCTTATATATGCAAACTAGTTTACATGAACACTTCCCGCATCTTGGTTACATACCCCATTGAATAATATATATCTTCAACAAAAAATAAATAACAATAACAAATTGAATAACATCCTCATCAAAGCTAGTCTGCCTTAACCCTAAAACTTATACAAAAAAAAAAAAAAAAAAATCATGGAAGATTATTCTCAAATGAGTAATCACGAACACACCTTCAAGAGGGAGTTTCTTATACCCTGCAGCTCTTGGTGTTGCACCAATGACATAAAACTAAAGAATCACCTGTTGAAAAAAAATAAAAAATATAGTGGTTACCTAGGCAGCCTCAAGCAAGAACTTTCAAAGAAAGAAAAAAAAGGCAAATTGCCAAAGGAAGCCAGGCAAAAGATACTCAATTGGTGGGAACTACACTATAAATGACCATATCCATCAGAGACACAGAAGGTTGCTTCAGCAGAATCAATTGGTTTGGATTAGAAACAGATAAATAACTGGTTCATAAACGCAAAGGAAACAACATTGGAAACCGTCAGAGGATATGTACTTTATAGTGATGGATGGATTTTATGCCCAAAATGCAGCTCTATATATGGATGCTCACTTTAAGGCAGATAGTAATTACAGGTTGGGAACATGATGCCACACGCAGTGGGACGTGGAAGACCTGATGCATCTTTTGGATGTGTGTTGGAAAATGGATTGTTGTTTGAAGCAGGTCAAAGCATGAAATTTGTGTCAGCGCCCATTACAATTCTTAGTGAAATGTTGATCCTTTATATCATACCTTACCTAGTTTCTTAGATTTATGGTAATTACTGCAATTTCTATTGCTAATTAGTTTGTGTTTCAAGTACTAAAGACATGATATATCTCCTTCATATCAAGTTTGTCTAAGAGAGGCGGGACATGTAAAGCCTGTTTTATGTTAATGATGACTTTCTTATTGTCTTCAAAGAAATGGTTATATAATTGGTAGGTACTATCATATCATTCAAATGAACACCATTATAGTTAAAAATCAATCATACATCACAAGAAAATCAAATTTGAATATCAAGAAAACATACCTACTAATAATTTTTCAGCAACACAGGTTGGTTAACTGGTAAATCCCAGTTTGTTGATTGATCTCAAATCTGCCACCTAACAATTAGAAACTAATAATTGAAGTTAAGAAACTAGAAAAACATATGCCAATTAGAAAGTGCAAGAAAATGATCCCAGTAGATAACCTTGTAGCTGCCACAAGGTGCCTAAAAGAAAGTTCATTCTTGGGAGGAATGCAGCCCAAAAGCTGGCACAAAATAGTTCACTAGATAATCAATTCTCAATCACAAAGATAACTATACCTCAGTCCACTAAATCACTGTATTTCACCACCAAGATGAATGGGAAATCAGTGCATCTTTGTCCAAGACCAGTCCCTACTTTGTCAATTCACATATACTTAGTAATGTTAAAAACTGAACAATAAAGCCTTACTATTTTATTGGACGCCCCATGTTGTAAGACACACCTCTAGCATGATTAAACAAACTTAAGTCCACCCAATAATAAGGCAACCACCCTTAATTAGAACTAGTCTAGAGTAATACACATAGGTACAAGCATTGTTATTATATGAAAATGACTCATACATGCAAGATCTATAACATGCAATGATTTTATGTCTATGCCAATTCAATGAGTTGTAATATATCATAGAAAAAAAAAAAACAATGATAAAATTCCATTATTCTACTCTAGCTACATAGGGGTTTATAAAGAACGAGATGAGATCACCTCCGCAGAAAGTAAAAGAACAATTTGCTTGAACATTTCACTTGCTCTGCAAAACTCCAAATCATTGAAACACAAACCTGAAAAATAAAACCTCTAAGTCAGTGAATCGCACTGTAAATGATTTCTTGTCTCCTCTTTGTAAGTATTAGTGTCGAAACACAATCTAAGCAAAATAACTACAACTAATATGAATTTTGATCAAATGGACGGTGGGCATTAGAAACAAATAAGAGCCAGAGAAGCAAATCTTAATCGAAGTAATGAGATGCACTTACAGTGAAATTTCTCTTTGAATGCGTTGAATATTTACATATATTCCAAGTTCCAAATAATCTCAAAACTATATACTAATTCTTCACTGCAAAACCAAAGCCAACCAATCAACAGAAAAACAAAAAAATCTTAATCAACTCCTTAAACCTAACAAGTTCTCGCCTTTCTTCAATTCAGAAATTAAACAAACCTAGAAGTCAGTTTCACCATTCATGATAACTAAGCGAAAATTAACCTTGAACAAAATCATTTGAAGGAACAAGAATTATTTTACCTTCACAGAAATCAAATGATGCAAAGCAAGCGGTGACCAAACATATCTCAAAATGAAGATGTCGATGCTTTGATTTTGAAGTAAAAACGAATGCAGTGACACCATCGTTATAAATTGGGGAGGTGGAGAAGGAGAAGTGGGGTTTTTCTACAGACTTATAGTTTTCCCTTTTCCTGGGTTCTTTTATTTTCATTTTTTGAGAACGGGCTTTATCCATGGTGGGTGTAATTTTGTCCAAAATATAAACCACCGTTTTCAAGGAATAGTGGGGTATACGAATACCACAAAATAAATTAGGCTATATTTGATAGCCTGGTGGTATATGTTGAAATATATACCACTGTTTTACAAAAATAGTGGTATTTGCTTGTTCCCAAACTAAAAAATTGTTTTGTACCGTGGTAAATAGCTATAAGCTACTGTTATGAGCGAAACAGTGGTATAAACCAGTTTACCAACCGTGGCTAATGTGCATTTATGTAGTAGTGTTTAAAGTCAGATTCTCGAGACTTGCTAGATTACTATTTATAGGGTTTTAATTTTTATTTTTTTTTTTTATGAATAAGGTTTAATATAAAGGAAAACAATAAAATAATAAAGACATAAATCACTCAATAGAGAAACATGACTAAAAAACCGAGAAAACATGCAAGAGTGGAAAGTGCAAATTACGCTAAACGTGGACTTAGGATACGATACTTACAACCACACACTCCAAAGGGAGGGTCCGGTTACCTTCATGGTGCACTTACCAATATATGAAAATGAAAGAAAGTACACCAAACATCAAAGGTCAGTCCTCATAGACAGGGTCTTGTAAAAGGACATCTGGGGACATTAACTTGTGAAAATATTTTAAACGTTGGCCATTAACTTGAAGCTGTTGTTCTTGAGATTTACAAAGGTGATTGCCCCGTAAGGGTGACTTCAGTAACCAAAAAATGATCAAACCAACCGGTTTTAATTTTCCTGGGAAAATATGCAAACAGGAGTTGTAAAGCAAAATTGTTTGACAAACTACAAACTCTTTACACAAAATCTGTTTATCATGAACACGTTTTATGTTAGCTTTATAATGCTTTGCGAGATCATAAGAATTGCTATGGATTTCTTTCAGCTCATTTAATTGCAATTTGCACTTTACACCTGCCTCATAAATATTGAAGTTCAGGCTTTTCATAGCCCACATAGCACGATGCTCCAATTCAACGGGCAAGTGACAAGGTTTTTCAAACACAAGTCTAAAGGGAGACATTCCTATATGAGTTTTAAAAGGAGTCCGACACGCCCATAATGCATCTGTTAGACGCTTAGACCAATCTTTCCGATCAGGATTGACTGTTGTTTCTAATATTTTGTTAATTTCCCTATTAGAGACTTCTACTTGGCCACTAGTTTGTGGATGATAAGAAGTTTTCACCTTATGGGTAACTCCATACTTCTTAACTAAAGAAGCAACAACTCTATTGAAAAAAATATACGTTCTGCCATCACTGATGATGGCTTTAGGGATGCCAAAACGATAGAAATTGTATTCCTTAACAAAAAACACAACTGTCTTATGGTCATTGCTATGGCAAGCCATGGCCTCTATCCATTTGGAAATGTAGTCCACGACAACAAGAATATAAATAAAACCGTGGGAAACAAGAAAATGAGGACCCATGAAATCAATGCCCCATACATAAAAAATTTCTACTACCATAATAGGATTTAAAGGCATCATATTACGTTAAGTGATACGCCCAAGTTGTTGGTAATGAACACACATTTTGCAGTGAACTTGGGAATCTTTAAAAATGGTAGGTCAATAAAAACCACATTGAAGAATTTTAGTTGCCATTTTCATACCACTAAAATGGCCACCACACTCTTTGTCATGGCAGAAGGATAAAACCTCATTATATTCCCACGGGGAATACAACGATGAATAATCTGATCCGCACAATACTTAAAAAGGTAGGGCTCATCCCAGTAGTATAGCTTAACTCTGGCCAAAAAAAATTTACGTTCATTTTTTGACCAAACATCAGGAATAATATCAGAAGCTAAATAATTCACAATGTTGGTATACCAAGGTGCAGAAAAAATAGAATATAGATGCCCATCAGGAAAATAATTAGGTATGGACTCAAAATCACTATCACTGTTATTTGTTAGTCTAGATAAGTGATCGACAACTACATGTTTGACCCCTCGTTTATCCTTAATTTCTAGGGTAAACTCTTGTAGAGAATAATCCATCGGATCAATCTTTGTTTAGCATCCTTCTTGGCGAGAAGGTACCTAAGAGCTGCATGGTAAGTGTAGACTAAGGTCTTTGAACCAACCAAATAAGGACATAATTTATCTAAAGCATAAACCACAGCTAAAAATTGCTTTTCCATAGTAGTGTAATTTCTTTGAGCACCATTTAAAGTTTTACTAGTATAATAAATAATGGTGGACTTATCATCTAGTTTTTGGCGTAATACAGCACCAACAGCATAATCTCTAGCGTCACACATAAGCTCGAAAGATTTAGACCAATCGGGAGGTTGTATAATCGGTGCAGATGTTAAAGCAGCTTTTAAAGTTTCAAAAGCATGTTCGCAGTCATAATTGAAATCAAAATGGCATCTTTTAAAAGCAAATTAGTTAAAGTAAGGCCTAACTAATTTTGAAAAATCCTTGATAAAATGCTTATAGAAACCTGTATGGCCTAAAAAGGCACTAATGTCACGGATAGCCCGTGGTATAGGTAAATACACTATTTTATCTAATTTGGCCTTATCTACTTCTATGTCGTCGCTAGATACAATATGAACTAGCACTATTTCTCTTTTTATCATAAAATGACATGCTTCCCAATTTAAAGCTAGATTCTTTTCCTCACACCGTGTCAACACTTTGGAAAGGTTAGACAGGCATTCACTGAAAGAATTTCCATAGAGAGAAAAATCATCCATGAAAACTTCCATGAGGCACTCCACCATGTCACTAAAGATATGAAGCATACACCGCTGGAAAGTACTAGGAGCATTACAAAGGCCAAAAGGCATTCATTTATAGGCATATATTCCAAAAGAACATGTGAAGGTAGTCTTGTCTTGGTTGTCAGGATCGATAATGATCTAAAAATAGCTAGAGTAGCCATCTAAAAAATAGTAATAAGCATGACCAGCTAGACATTCGAGCATCTGATATATAAAAGGTAAATGAAAGTGATCTTTTCGTGTCATGACATTTAAGAGTCTGTAGTCAATACAGATCCTCCATTTCATAGGAACGCATGTGGAAACATATTCACCCACAGCATTACACACAATGGTAACCCCCGATTTTTTAGGAACTACGTGAATGGGGTTTACCCATTCGTTATCGGAGATGGGATATATGATACCCGGATCGAGTAACCGTAAGACTTCTTCCCTGACCACCTCTTTCATGGTAGGGTTTAAGCGATGCTGTTGTTCTCGTGAAGTCTTCGCATTATCCTCCAAATGTATGCGATGCGTGCATACACTAAGGTCAATCCCCTTAATGTCATCTAGGGACCAACCGATCGTGGAACGATGTTCCCTAATCACCCTAATCAAACATGCCTCTTCATCAGCAGATAACTGAGAAGATATGCTCACTGGATGACTACCATCCAGATCAAGTTGGATATAATTCAACTTAGCAAGAAGAGGTTTAAGGAATGGGTAAAAGGCTTCCGAAGGATCCTCTTCTTGAGTAGTGAAGACTTGTGTAGGCAAGAGGTCTTCAAACTCTGAAGATGGAGCTACAGAAGGATCTAAGATAAGAGAAGACTCGAAAAGGGCGTTGACTTCCTCTACGCAGGAGTCGTTGTCAAGTTGGAACTTCCGAAGGAAAGAAATTGGTGCATCTGATTCTCTGGAAACGTGTTGTTGAAATAATCTTGAGCTAAACTCTCGATCATGCTAACTTCTCCATTGATAGTCATATTGGGTAATTGTTGCATCATTTTGAAAATATTTACCTCAACAGAAAGATGGCCAAAGGACATGGACATCTAACCATCGCGGCAATTTATGAGCGCGTTGGCAGTTTCCAAGAAGGGACACCCTAAGATGATAGGAACAGAGTCGTTAGTGACTTTTGTGTTGAGGATAACGAAGTCGGCTGGATAGTAAAAATCTTGAACTTTAAGAAACACATTTTCAATAACACCCTTAGGATACTTAATTGAACGATCAACTAATTGCAATGTTAATTTAGTTGGTTGCATCTCTTGTAGACCTATTTGTTTATATAGATAATAAGGGAGTAAGTTAACACTCGCCCCAAGGTCTAATAGCGCAGTCGTCATGTGGGTATCCCCTAAAGTGCATTGTACAGTAGGACGACCAGGGTCCTTGTACTTAACGATTCCATTATGTTCAAATAGAGTGGGAAACTGTTCAGTTAAAAAAACGTATTTTGGAATGTTCGTTTTCCGCCTAGTAGTGTACAACTCTTTTAGAAACTTAGTATGTTGTGGTAATTTTTTAATAGCTTCAAGAAAAGGCAGGTTTATCGTTAGATTTTTAAAAACTTCTCTAATCTCGTCAAAATTTGTATCATTGTTTAACATGGCTAGTCTCTGGGGAAATGGTGGTTTCTCTCTATATTTAGCGTATGTATCAATAGGAGTTTTAACCTTGGCCACTTTCTGCTTGGGTTGTGGTTTAACTGGTACCTCTACAGGGGTAGGATCTTCAGTTTCTATTTCGGTATCTAGTAAATTTTCATTTTCATTGACTACTGATGGTGTAACAACGGGCATAGTTACGGCGTTATCAACTACTTTGATAGAATGGAAAGTGGTGATGGTATTTAACTTACCTACGTTTAAATTTTCATTACTAGTATCACCGGTTACTTCGAAGGCTGTGTTTGGCATTTTAGGAATAGGTATAGCTTGACCTGAAAACACACCTTTAGGTTGGGCTTTATCTTGCGTTAACTGTTGTAAGGATTATTGTATGGATTGTAAAATCTATTGTTGAGTTTGCATGTAGGCATCGAAACTATCCGGTTGTGAAGGTGTAGTGGCCACAGGTGGTGTGACGGGAACTATCTCACGTTGATTATTAACAGGTGGGTTGTGATAATTGTTATTAACCGAGACGATACCTCTATTAGTATTATTATAATTATTGTAATTATTATAATTACTTTGTCCTTATACTTGTCTTTGTGGAGCTGGGTTGTAGTTGTTTGTTGGCCTAACATGTTGATTATTAAACCCCAGAGGTGGAACTTGTTGATTATTTCACCAACCGAAGTTGGGGTTTTGTCTCCAAGGTGCGTTAGGTTGGCTATTTATGGAGCAAACATTATTCGGTTGTGCGGGTGGTTGTTCATAGACGAGAGAACAATAGGAGTCGGGATGCTCAGGACTCAAACAGAAATTACATGGAATAGAGTTGACGTTCATGACAAGAGTAGGCTTATGTTGAACAGAAATGGCTTCTACCTTTTTTGTAAGAGATTCGATTAGAGTTCTAAGCTCGGGATTAGTTTTAACCTCAAACATACTGGCAGTCTTGGCTGTGGAAGAAGAATTAGCGGAGTGGGGGATGTCGTTACCCCCAAGTTATTATTATGCTTAGATTGATCTTCTAAAAACCGCTCTGAGGCTCCTTTACTAAGGAAACTACCACCAGTCATTATATCAAGGACCTTTTTATGATGATGTAAAAGCCCTTTGAAAAAGGCACGAACAAGCGTGTCTTTCGCAAGGTTATGATGTAGATACTCAATAAGAAGATCAGTGTACCAGTTCCAGGCCTCTGAAAAGGATTCATGAGGGTTATGGCGAAAAAAATGAATTCGTTGAATCATTTCATCTGTCTTCAGCAGTGGGTAAAATTGTTCCATAAACAATTAAACAAGTTTGGCCCATGAGTCCACAGAATTAGGCGTTTGGGCAGTTAACCACGACGCCGCCTTATCGGCTAGGGATGAAAGGAAACACCCCCAGTTTAATTTGTTCTGAACCTACGGTAGGTTGATGGAATGTGGTAAAAACTTGTTCTATCCTACGCATGTGCTGATAAGGCTTCTCGTGGTCTAACCCATGAAAAACTAGTAACAAATTAAATATATTTGGGGGAATTCGAAAATCCCCCATTGGGTCTGAAAGAATGATGCATGACTTAGGACTATCGTTTAGGGCTTTGAAAAAATCAGAGAGAGTAGTCTCTGCTTCTTCATCCATTGATGCAAGTGTAGTGTGTGGTATTCTAGATAGGCGTATGCGTTGACGTTTACGATAGAGCACGTTAGATGGTTTTCTCTTACTTGACCTTAATCTCATTCAAGGTTAAGTCCAATATGAAAGAAACATTAACAGCAGTCAAACAACAACTTGATATATTAGAATTAAAACTCCTCTGACAGAAGAGACGAGTAGTGAAAGAAGGAGTACCTGAATGCCTCCTTGCTACGCGTGTGAATAATGTCTTTGATATGAACCTGGTTAAAATTGAACTTTCTTCAGAAGGGTGGGCGCAGGCGCACTCAAAAATAGAGTAAACCAGGGTGCAGGTGCGCTCTGAGTACTGTAACTTTTTCCAGTAACAACAGGGTGTGGGCGCTCTGAAATAGAGTTAACAAAGGCGCAGGTGCGCTCCTAGTACTGTTTCGAAAAAAATTCCAGTCGACTTCCAGGAGCAAAAATCCTTGATTTTTTTTTCAAGAAACAACACACACGGTTAGATTCGAACCAAAGGGTGGGTGGGTGAATTAGGATATTGTAGACGTGAAAACTAAGGGAATTTAATTCTAAAACAACTAAGACGGCAGCGGTGCCATTTGATATAATGGAAATAAAGATTTATATCCTATGAATAATTATTTATGCTAGGAATAAGAAAACTAATTATTTAGTTTAATCAAAGTTTCTACTCTCAATTATCATGTAATACTTAGAGTAAAGATTTCGTTCTACTCCTAGTTGTTTAGAAAGTAACAAATTCACTAACTTAAACAATTCTACAATATCAATGAGAGCAATGGTTTAATTATACTAATATGGTGAAAATAACTAATTAAGATATTTTAAATTATACCATGGCAATTAAATACGAAGATGTGAATGAGAAGAAAAGATTAGGGGGATTTTATTCCACCTTGATTAATTCTTAATATTTTAGTATAGAGTTGTTGCAACCCTAATCTTTATGTTTTCACATAAAGATTAGGTCTTTTTATTCCTAATTATTAATGACATCTCTACCAACTAATAATTAGCATGTGAGGCAATTGAAACCCATTCTCATTGTAAATTAACTACCTTCTAGAGTGAAATATCTTACTACAATTATTATATACTAACACATCAAGTTTTCATCAAAGCTTTAATCAAACCCCTGTAATGGAGGTTTAGCTAAGATTCATTAGACTATCATAATTAAAAGAATAAGAATAAGACATCATAGAAACAATAACAATAACTTGGCTTTTATTAATAGTGGCTAGGCTAGAAAACAATAATTACGTTTAGACTAAAGAAGAAAACTAATTTATTATCTAATGGGAGAAATTTTAAGAGTGAGTCTACCTAGTTTTCCCTAGTCCTCTTTATATAGGAGAGGTTAGGTTTATAATTTTCGTGCATGGGCTTTGGAGCCATGTTTTGGGCTACTAAATCAAGCCCAAAACCTAATTACATAAGTCCAAAAAGGGTTTCTCTGCTGGAAATTACTACAATAGCCTTTTCATCCACTTTTACTCCTTTTATTTGAATCAAGGCCTAGACCATTAGAAAGCTCTTTCCGAGCCGGTCATTTTGACATATAGTAGGCTTAATTCCGAAGTTTGAGTCTAATGATATGGCCTGCGGAAGTTTTGTTGACTTTTATGCTCTATTTCTGCTCGCGTTGACTTTGACTTTTTAGCTTTGCCTGGGATTTGAAAATGTTTTTTCTCCTTGAAACTTGGGCTTTAACCATAGAACATCTTAGCAACCAACCTTTGCTCCTTTTCTTGCAAAAGTGACATATTTATTCACATATTTAACTCTAATACCTGAAATACACAAACGTACGTAAACAATACTAACTCTTATTTATTATAAACATAATTGGTCTAAATGTAATATTATTAAGGGGTTAAAACTATAGTTTTGGGCTCTTATCACACTCAAATTTCAAAAAGCCATCAATGAAGAGATAGAAAAGCGTAAAAATGTTGGATTCATCATAGAGGTCGAATACCCGACCTGGTTAGCTAACATTGTAGCCGTTCATAAGAAAAATGGTCAGGTATGACTCTACATTGATTTCACCAACATTAACAAGCATTTACCAAAAGACAGCTTCCCCTACCCAAGATTGACATACTGGTAGACCAAACTTGCGGTCATGAACTTTTATCATTTATGGACGCATATAACGGATACAATCAGATACCACTTGTAGAAGAGGTCCAGAAAAAGACGTCCTTTATAACCGAACAAGGAACGTTCTGCTACAACATCCTACCATTCAGCTTGAAGAACGCCGGCGCGATCTACCAGAGACTTGTCACAAAAATGTTCAAAGACATGTTGGGCGACACTATGGAAGTCTACATAGACAACATGGTAGTCAAAAGCACCAAGGCGGGCGACCATATTTCTCACCTACAAGAAGCCTTTGGAAGATTGCGCCACAACAAGATGAAGCTCAACCCAGCAAAATGCATATTTGGGGTAGCCTCCGGGAAATTCTTAGGATACCTTATCTCACAACGACGCATTGAAGCAAATCTAGAACAAATACGAGCTCTCCTCGAAATGCCAGAACCAACTTCCAAACAACAAATACACAAGCTATCTGGCATGGTTTCAGCTCTCAACAGATTCATCTCACGTGCATCTGGCAAATGCAAACCATTCCTGCAAATACTAAAGAAAGGTACAACATTCACATGGACTGACGAATGCCACAAAGCTTTCAACGACCTAAAGACTTACCACTCAACTCCGCCCGTCCTGTCTAAACCAAATGAAGAAGAAACAATAGGGCTTTATGATAAGCACCCAAAATTGTATTATGAAACCCCATTGAGACATATAAATTTGGTTAATTATGTGTTTAATAATCATGAAATAAATATGTTTTCATACTTTTGCAGGTATTTGCAGTAAACATGGAAATATTGGTTAAACACGAAATAAAGCACACGAGGATGGCAGTATATATGAATTCTCCCAAATCCACCACGAAGCATCAAACTTCCAAAGCTCCTACCTCTCGAACGGGACTCGAATGCGACCACGAGAGAGATGCCGGACAATCAGATGATGAACTCTATGCGATAGGCGGAAATTGTAACACTTGCCCAAAAAACCCGGACCGCCATGGATGCACATGGACCCACTATGCGGGGCCACAAGATTGGATGAGTCATCAATCATGGAGCATGTCAAGACAAAGATAACAAATTATTGGTGCAAAGTTGACACATTGCATGTAATAAATTAGATTAGGTGTTAATAGTGAAAAAAGGCAAGGTGTCACTTTGTTTTAATGTGGTAGATAAAAATGAATCAATGTGGTTTGATAATTCACGTGGGAGGAAATGAGATTTCTCTCAAATGGAGAAGAAATTAGACAAATGTGGGGACACTCCATTTACTCCCTTGACTTATTTTCCTCACATGACATTATTTTAGTTCCTTAGTGAAAATGAGAAGTTAGTTTTTAGTTTTGATTAAAAAAAGCTTGTAATAGTTTTAATGGAGGAACACTTGTTCTTCTAGAAAATAATAGAAGTGAGTTTGGTTGTTGATATTTCTTCTCTCTCTCTCTCTCTCTCTCTCTCTCTCTCTCTCTCTCTCTCTCTCTCTCTCTCTCTCTCTCTCTCTCTTTTTTTTGTGTTTTCTTAGTTCATAAATCCTTGTCCCAAGGATCATGAGCTAACTTCCCTTTGGGGAGTTAATCTAACTCATGTGAGGGTAAACCAATTGTTGTTGGTTTGGTAGGTTTAGGAAGAACAACTAACTCTACATCCTACCCCAAAATGGTAGTTGGTGTAGAGTTTAGTTAGGAATCAAGCAATGAGCTTAGAGATAAGTCATTGTTTGGTTTCACTTGCTAGCATGTATGAGCTCTTTAGTGAGCCATGCATGCTAGGGATCAAATCTATTTTTCCGTTAGGGACTTGTCTATGAGTCTAGGAAGAATCAAAACCTTTTCAAATCAACACTAATGATAGTTTCACATGAGGGAGGATTAACTCTCCAACTTCTCTTTCAAATTTCTATTTCGGTATTAAGAGCATGTTTTCATTGTTAATGTTTTTATTAATGTTTGTGTAGGAAGGAAAAATCTAACATTTATATTATATCCTTACTCCTTAATTTCCCTTTATTGTAACATCTAATTTTTAGTTGTTCTAAGCTTTAGGTTAGTTCAAATCCTTATTCAAACTTTACAAAATGAAGATCGTGAGTAAGGAATCTTGATTGCTTTTACATTAATTTAGAGTTCAAAAACTCTAAGTAGTGTTCTCAAGCATATATCAAATGCAAACATTTCTTTGTTCTAAAGCCATAGAACTTGTGCTAAAGATCGGAAGTTGTATCGAGGGGAACCCCATTCTCTTCCTTCCTTTCTTTTTCGTTCGTTTACGTTTTTTTTTTTTTCGTATTTTTTTGCCTTGAAATAGACACGTAATCTAAAAAAAATTTCGTTCCACTTCGGTACCAAAAGTTAGACTGGGAAAGATAAATACATGCGATTATAAGACTTAGAGAAAATTTGAAAGTATTCTGAATTATTGGACAAGCGTCTTGTGGTGTAGAGTCAGCGTGCTTTCGAGTGGGACCAGCGTCAGCGCTGGTGAATTTCTTTAGTTGTTGCTCTGTTCAACCACCGGCATCTCTGATCTACCTTGATCCATTTCGGGCCTAAATATCTGGCCTTGTACTTGAAAATATCGATAATCCTTTGGGATTAATCGGCGTCGGCAATTGAAACGTTTGTTTCAAAGGGGCAAAAGGGAAGCTGAGGTTCAATTTTGAGTATTATTATTTATTTTTTTTTTATTATTATTATGTTTTTCTGCATGTATGCCATGTATATAGTATTAGGAAAAATTTATGGATTATTATTTAAGCTTTAGCCTCGAATTATGCATGAATCAAGTTTGTATACCGGTAAATATTTATATAAGATTACTCGGACATGATTTGCATATGAATGTATATTTACATATTAATGATACTGTTTTGCATGGGTATATGTCTTTCTACATATAAATGTTGCTTGTTCAATGTTTGATATTTTCTCATATATTGCATTACCGCGGTATTATCTAATAAGTCGATTTTGTCAAGAAAAAGGAGAACATTCAACGAGGGTTAAAATCTGAGTTGGGTAAGTTGTTTCTAAACCCTACGGGGGTAAAGTCGCTCTCTATGGGACATTCACAATCTCAATGAGTATTGTCGAAATCGATTTATTATGCAATACAAGAGTCGTATTTTAGTTTAGGTATAATACTTTGCATGTTTAGTTTTGTCATCTCTCCTGCGTATGTATACTGTATTCGTATGCTAATGTATTTAGATATGTATGAGTGATTCAAATTCGCCTGTTAATGTTGATATACATTTACGTAATATCGATTTACAAATTAAGCGTACATATCATTATTCTTGATGTATATTTGCATGCATTATGGAAATATTTATCGATGACACAAGCTTGCCTATTAGGTATAGCTATCAGTATGAGTAGAGTACCTTCACATGCTACTGCACCTAGTATTGTATGAGTAGATCGTATTTGTATGTTTGTATTTTAAACCTTGCATAAATTTTAATTCCATAAATCTTAATCATATTCCAATGGTGTCTAGGAAACTTGAAAGATTGAGGTTACTTAATTAGAACCGTGCTTACATGGAAATCCTCCCTCATATCTCTCTTGTGACCTGGCTGTTGGTTTATGCACACGTATTCCTAGCTTCCCTGCTACGTTAGTAGCAGCTTAGGCATATGTTGTTAAACCCTAATGCTTAAGATAATAATAAAATTCGAGTCCTCATAATTCCTTTTGTAAGTTAGATTTAATTTTATGCTTGCATGAGATTAAGGTCTAGTTCCACTAAAGAAATTGAACATACCTATCGTCGAAAAAAATATGATAAGCAATTGCGTAAGTTCTCACATAAAAATTGTTCTTCTTCTGCTACTTACCTTCATCACAATCCTTCATTCGCCATCAACTTTTGTCATTATGGCCGATGATCCTACACTGAGAGAAGCCCCTCTCGGACTTCTATCTTGCATTACGGGGAAGGACCTTCTTCTGCATCAAACTTGAGGACATTGTCGGTGATTTTCATATCCCACCAAAGCGTTTTTCAGTTTGTTACCAATATATCATGGTTTGGAGCATGAAAAACCGTACAATCATCTTCGTAGACTTCAACAAGTGGCAACAACATTTCATCATCCGGTGAGTCTCTAAGGAACAACTCTTGCCCGATTTGTTTCCATTCACTTTAGTGGAAAAAGCGTCAATCGGCTAGCGGGACAACAATCACAATCCATAGACACATGGAATAAACTAGTTCAAGCTTTTATGCTTCGGTTTTACACTCGAAGAAAACAACTGAAATGCTTGAGAAAATTCAATTTTTCGTCAAAATCCTCATGAATCCTTTACGGAAGCATGGAGTCGTTTTCTTGATCTTACGTTAGAATGTCCTCACCACCAACTAGAAAATTTGTCCTTGTTCGTTCATTCTTTAATGGTGCAATGCGATCATCAAAAAGAAACTCTTGATATAATGAGCGGAGGTTGCTTCATGGACAAAAGTTCTTGAAGCTTATACTTTTCTTGAAAAACAAAGCGAAAAAAGGTACACTTTGGGGTAACGAGTCGTCTAGATCATCAAAGGATCTTTGTTACAAAAGCCACATCTATTTTTGAGGTAAAACCGATCACGAAATAAAAATTTGATAGAATCCTAACTAAAAAGTAGATGCCCTTGCGGTTCAAGTAAGCGATCAACTACCAAAACCGGTCATGAGCGTTGACACCACTCCTTGTGTCCTTTGTCTTAGTCGATCATCGATGCATATTGTCCCTTGTTATATGCTTCCCTACTCAACAAGCGGAGGAGGCATGTGCATTCAACATTCCCAATGCACCGTGGAGACAACATCCGAATTTCGGCTTGGCGTCAAAATAACCAACAAATGGGGGCTCCTCCCGGTTTAAGCTAATCAACCTATTCGACCTACCAATAATTTTATTCCATACCTCCAAGGAAATAATCAACAATACCAACAAGGTCAATTTCAAAATAATTCTAATGCTAATTATCGGACCAACCAATTGACCTTGTTCCGGCTAATCCAAATCCCAACTATAATCAACAACAACTTCTAAGCAATAATCGAGAACTACTACACATTTGCACAACTGCGCCAACCATTACGGATAGGACAAATGAGACTTTTTTGGCTTACATGAACCAACAGTCTCAAATTTTAACGTCTATCCAACAATCACTTCAAGCAATTGGCACAAGAAAAGAGTCGAGGAAGGTGTGTTTCTACACAAGCGGTTCAAACCCTAAACCAAAGCAAACCACGACCTTTGAACTGACCAATGCCCACTGGTACAAGCACCCCAACCAAGGTGAGGTGCATGCAATCACTACTCTACGATTTGGAAAAGCGTGCGACAATCGATATCATTATGCGGATGATCAACAAAAAGGAAAAAAGGGTTCCAAGGAATCTAGTTCTAATAATAAACCTATGGAAGATTCCCCCGATACAACAAAGTCAACACCTCGAATGTAGGAAACAAGCAAGTAGACCCCTTTGCCAAATTCGCCCTAAGGCACCGTTTTCACCTTGCGCTTGGCAAAGAATAAACCTTATGACAATTTTCTTTGAAATTAGAGACTTTTCAAAATTTAACAATCAACTTACCTTTTCTCGATGCCTTAAAACTATTACCAAAACATGCAAAATTTTTGAAAGATATGTGCACCACAAAAGGAGAACTAATGTTCCTCAACAAAGCGTTCCTCAGCTGAGCAGTTTTCCTCCATCACCCGAACACAATGGTATAGTAAAATACAAGGACCACGGTAGACCAGCGGTTCCATGCACCTTAGGTGACAATACCGCGACTCTTCTTATTTATTAGACCTAGGAGCTAGTGTGAACTTACTTCCATATTATTTATTTAAACAACTAGGACTTCATGAGCTCAAACCTACCACCATGACTCTACGGTTAGCCCGATCGTTCCATAAAGTATCCAAAAGGAATTGTGAAAGCGTCATTGTAAAAGTCCAAGATTTCTTCTATCCTATAGACTTTGTTATTTTGGATCTGAAGTTGCATGTGATTCCATTCCTATCATCTTAGGGCGTCCGTTCCTCGCCCTTTGCTAATGCTTTTATTAACTGTAGAGATGGTTCCATGACCATGTCCTTCGGAAATCTTTCGGTCGAGGTGAATGTGTTCAAGTTGATGAAACAACTTCGAGCGACATTGATGGTGAGGTTAGCGGGGTTGATGACATTCAAAGAGTATTTCACAAACTCTTTTCACGAAGATGAAGTGTACCAATTTCTTTCCTTTAGCGAATTTGAGTTTGAGGGGCGATGATTACACACAAAAGTAAATGAGTTATTAGAGTCGATTACCATTATTTGACCCTACAGCGGTGATGTCAAGTAACTTGGATGATCATCAATCTGTTTACTACATGGATGATGACCTTCCTCAAGAATCTTTAATACCCTCCTCCGCCCCTGAATTAAAACCACTTCCCCGAATTAAAATCGTCTGACTTGATCTTTGATGGTCGTCACCGGTTATTATTTCTTCACAATTAAGCGGCGATCGGGGAAGCTCGTTTAATTAATGTCATTCAACAACATCGTTACGCTATTGGATGGTCCTCGATGACATTAAAGGCATTGAACCTAATGTGTGCACCCATCGCATACACGGAAGAAAATGCTAAGGCGTCGGCGTGAACCACGGCGTCTTTAAAACCTACCATGAAAGGCGTGGTCGAGAGGAAGTGTTAAAATTACTAGATGCGGGTATTATTTACCCTATCTCGATAGTGTTTGGGTGAGTCTGTACCGTGGTTCCAAAGAAATCTGGCATTACGGTTGTGCGAAATGATAAAGATGAATGCATTTCATTTCGTATCGATGTAAAATGGCGAATATGTATTGACTATCGCCAAACTTAATGCCGTCACTCGTAAGGATCACTTTCCACTTCCATTCATCGATCGGATGCTCGAGCGTTTAGCGGTCATGCCTATTCTTGCTTTCTTGATGGTTATTCAGGTTATTTTTCAGATAGTCATCGACCTGGCGATCAAGAAAAGACAACGTTCACTGTCCATTTGGTACATTTGCATATAGGCGAATGCCTTTTGGCCTTTGCAATGCACTGGTACTTTTCCATTTGCATGCTTCATATTTTCAGTGATATGGTTGAGCGGTTTATGGAGGTATTCATGGGCGACTTCTCAATTTATGGAGATTCTTTCGATAGTTGTCTATCAAATCTTGAAAAAGTCTTTACACGCGTTGTGAAGAGAAAAACCTTGTTCTTAATTGGGAAAAATGCCATTTCATGGTTACTAAAGGAATAGTTTTAGGACATATTGTTTCAAAGGGCCGGAATCGAAGTCGACAAAGCTAAGATAGAAAAAATTGCTTCACTTCCTATACCAAAACAGTTCGAGACATTGGCGCATTCTTAGGACGCATGAGGTTTCTATAGGAGATTTATTCAAGATTTCTCAAAGGTTGCTAGACCTTTAACCAATCTCCTGCTTAAAGATGCCGCTTTTGATTTCAGTTTCAGTTGCAAACAAGCCTTTGAGGTATTAAAACCGCGCTTTAACTACGCTCCCATAATTCAACCACCCTGATTGGTCTAAACCTTTTGAATTAATGTGATGCGGCGGCGACTATGCTATTGGAGCTATACTAGGCGCGCCGAGAAGATAAGCCGGTTGTCATTTATTATGTAAAAGTAAAACCCTTAATGAAGCTCAACGTAACTATACCACCCGAGAAAGAGTTTCGCCGTTGTATATCGTTAGATAAGTTTCGATCCTTACCTAGTGGGTTCTCCAACTATTGTCTACAGTGACCATGCGCACGCCGTTATCTGTTAGCGAAAAAGATGCAAAACAAAGGTTGATCCGATGGATTCTCCTTTTGCAAGAGTTTACTCTCGAAATTAGAGATAAAAAGGTAGCGAAAATGTGGTTGCGGACCATTTATCAAGACTTGTCGATTGATGTTGATCGCGATACGAACCTATCGTGATTCCTTTTTCGGATGAACACTTGTACTCTATTTTTTGTCCCTTGAGTACTGCGGACATAGTAAATTACTTAGTTACCGAGGAATTTCCTTTATCTTGGTCTCGTAATGACCGGAAAAAGTTTTTATCCACTGTGAAATTCTATTTCTGGGATGATCCCTACCTTTTCAAGTATTGTTCAGACCAACTAATCCGCCGTTGCATTCCCGACTGGGAACACAACGATGTGTTATCCTTCTGCCATGAACAATCTTGTGGTGGTCATTTTAGTGGTAAGAAAACTGCGGCCAAGGTTCTACAATGTGGTTTTATTGCCCAACACTGTTTAGAGATGCACATGAGCATTGCAAAGCATCAATCGCTGCCGCCGGTTAGGTCGCATTACTCAGCGCAATATGATGCCCTTAAATCCCATTCTAATTGTGGAAATCTTTGATGTATGGGGCATCGACTTCATGGGTCCATTTCCAAATTCTCATGGCTTCCTATACATACTTGTAGCAGTTGACTATGTGTCAAAATGGATTGAGGCATTGGCATGTCGTGCTAACGATCATAAAACGGTCGTTTTGTTTGTAAAAGAAAATATTTTCTCTCGATTTGGTGTTCAAAAGCTATAATTAGTGGCGGGGAAAACATTTCTGCAATAAAATTTTTGAATCATTAGTAAAGAAATATGGAGTCACGCACAAAGTGGCAACTCCGTATCATCCTCAAACCAGTGGTCAAGTAGAAGTCTCTAATCGAGAAATAAAATCCATTTTGGAAAAAACTGTCAATCCATCTAGGAAAGACTGGTCTCTACGATTATCGATGCCTTGTGGGCATCTGAGCGACTTTTAAGACACCTATAGGGATGTCTCCGTATCGCCTCGTTTTTGGAAAACCACGTCATCATGCGGTTGAACTTGAGCACCATGCTCTATGGGCCATCAAAAAAGCCTCAATTATAACACTAGCGTGGCGGCAAAAGAGAAATTTGCAGTTAAATGAGCTTGAGGAAATTGGATTGATGCCTATGATCTCTCGAAATCCTATAAAGCCAACATGAAAAGAGTGCATGACAAGCACATATTGCGAAAAGAGTTCAAAGTCGGTCAAAAGTTTTGATGTACAACTCAAGATTACACATCTTTCTAGGAAAATTAAAACTTCGATGGTCTAGTCCTTTTCTTTGTCTCTCTGTCACTCCTTATGGGGCTATCTCGTGAAAAACGTAAATGATGGTAGCGAATTTCAAGTAAATGGCGGGCGCCTTAAACATTATCATGAGTTAAGCTCTCCGGATGTTGAAGAGACTCTTCTCAATGATCCGGTCTACCACGGACTAATAGATTATTTGGTGTACTTCTTTCCATGTATTTAAAGCGGAAAAGTATGCCATTAGGGTAGCCGGGCCCTCTTCTATTTTCTTTTCTAACAATCCCTAGAGTGTGTGGTTGCAAGCGCCCGGAACCTTAGTCCACAAAAACTCTGCCGAGGCTGAGAAAGTATAAATGTCTTCGATAATCGAGCAAAAGCGTGCCTCGGAAAACAATGGGTACCAAAAATTTCAACTCCTTCTTTCTCCTCCCTTTTCTATTCTCTTCCTCGCGAACTCCAACTCATCATTTGGTCCAAATCTCACCCATCTAGAATTGGTAATGGTGGTAGTACTTTTGCTCGAAAAGTGGCGAAAAGGATGGGGTGGTGTATGAACTATCAAACTCCTTTCTATCGGTCTTGATCTTTTATCGAGATGAGCGGTATAAGGTATATTATTGTCGACACCAGCTCAGCGGGATAAACTTTCGTCGTCGTCCGTTGCTCGGGTTGGGATTCGATCTTGAGGATCGGCGTTAAAAGACTCACATTCGTCTTGAGGATCGGCGTTAAAAGACTCACATTCGTCTTGAGGATCGGCGTAAAAAGACTCAACATGTATACTTTCGTTTTGTTTTATTAGCACCCGAATGGTGCCCAAAGAGAGTCGTGATATGCACCATCGGAATTTCCTAGTTAAATGCGGGCAATGGATTCCACCGAGGCCAACCCGTTCAGTTTTCTATGTATTTGTTTTGGGCGGTTTGAGGCTATACCATATGTACTAAGGGTAATATTATTATTAGACCATTGCACATTGGTCAAGGATGGTACCGTCCTAAACCCTAGCCCCCAAAACATAAAGGATAAACCGGTCTGGACTGGGCTGGATTGGGTTCGCCGAGCCGACATGAAAGTTGCTGAGTTAAGGCTGTTGTGATGTGTTGTTTTATTTGGATTTCGGTGTTGTTGACGCGTTCTTCTCGACTTGTACATTTGTATATAAAATTAAATAAAAAAAAAATGATGTTTGAATGTGATTTTTCATATTCTAGTGGATGGCATTTTTAATAATGATCGTTTTCGATATCTCATCCGTTCAATTTGGGTTAAAGCGAATCGAATTTCCACGTTTGAAATTTGAACATTTCGGGACATAAGAGGAATTTCTGTAATTCATTTTGTACTTGGGCCAAAATTTTGACCCGACCCAAAACCAAAGATCGAATTTACAAAGCCCACGTGGCGGGCACCGTCCACCCTCACCTTCTTCTTCCACAAAAATCGGATCTTGGTCCCCACAATCCACTTTCGTGCAGCGGCATACCGGTGATGAATTAGGCGCCGCGGGCCAAAACTCCACCAAACTCAACCCCTTCCTCCAGCACCACCTCCTCCACCTCCTCTTGCTATTTGCACCATCAAAACTTAATTTACACGCCGCTATGGCATACGAAGAAGAATTACAGTTGAGAGAAATTTCACAAATCTCTATAATTCGGGATGTTTCACCCATTTTTCGATGAGGAAATTGCTAGTAGAGTGGGAATATCTATTGCACATCGAATCCCTCAATATTCGAAGAATTGGTGTTGAAATTTTTAACAATGGAGGTTTTCGGGGTGCCGAATTTTGGATTCTGGCGGATGGGATGGAACATGAACTCATGCTTTGGAGTTGATTTGAATACAAAAATTCGATTAACTCGATAGCCCGACCACTGTTATTGTATTATCCGACCGAGGGATTTGATGTTTGACCGCTTCTCGAGGGAGTTCGTGTGTGTACCGGCATTCATTTCGGGCGTAACCAATTAGCCGTCACTCGATGGTGCGACAAAAGCGTCATTGGAACTTCAAAGGCGTCGGCGTGGACAAGACTTTCTTGCACCTGCTTTGTGGATCCTACGGGGAGAGGAAGCACACTTTTCGTATGGTCCATTTCACGGGCCATATTCTTCGACCCAGCGTCAAATAGGTAAGCTCCTCTTGCTGTACTTGTTACTTTCGGCTTATGCTTAACTTAGGGTTCGATCTGCTACTCCTTTCATTGAAACAAGGTCTTTCGAGAATTTTGGAATTTTTGAGACTTGTGTTTTAGACCATTGGGACCCGGTAGCTAGAGATGACATTGAGCATGATAGCGTACCTCCTCCTCCTCCTTCACCACAATTTGTTTTAATGAAGATACCATCGCCCGAATCAATACTCCTATGGATGCCTTGAGGAACATGAATTCTAGTATCGCGGGATGTTTCTTCGCCGAGGAAGAGATGATTACTTCGAGAATGAATTCCAAAGAAATGAGAAATCGCCAAGGCCAATCGAGGAGAATGATGATGGCAAATCAGCAGCAATTCAAAGATCGGTTACTTTCTGATAGTCTATAGGCCACATTCGGACCCGGTCATTTCGGCTTGAAGTTAATCGTGGCGAAGGCGTAGAAACCGGGTTCATCTTACGCTAACCGGAGGATTCACGATAGTTGTTTATTTCCTTTGGTTTAGAAATGACTATGTCATTTATTTCCCTTATGCATTGCATTTTTATTTTTTAAGCTAAATTATTATATATCGGTTGATTTCTCATAATTTTGTATCTCCGAACGGTTTGAATGAGAAATTATTTATTTATGCGAATATAGTACTTTCAAAAATATGAGTTTGCTCATTGATTCATTGGGCCTACTCTCAAAGCCCAACGATCGAGAACCAACGGTGATCAAAGCGGTGATCATGCGGTCGGATGCCCAACGGTCGAAATCAAGTTATAAATACAACTCTCCTTTCCACTTTCACTCATTCCCTTCTCTCACTCTTCACGCATTCTTCTTCACAAATTTTCAATTTCTTGAACATAATGAATAAACTAGAGCGATGGGAAAAGGAGCAACGCGAATGGGCTATCACATTAATCGTGATAGCGGTGTTTATCATTATTCTCTTGTCACTCATGCACAACATGATCGAACATCTAGATCTATGTAACCGTTTTTCTTTTTCTGATTTTCATTTTGTATATTAGTATGGTGTGTTAAATAATTCTCCCACATTTATGCGGGTTACATTATTAATTGAAGAAGTTCATTATTAAATATTTGTGTATATTAGTTGTCTTTTCCTCTTAAAAAAAATAAATAATAATAATAATAATAATAATAATAATAATAATAATAATAATAATAATAATAATAATAATAATAATAAAATAATAATAATAATAATAATAAGTAAATAAATAAACAAACCATAACAAAGAAAGGCCATCCAAAACTCACCAAAATAATTAATGGATACACATAGTGAGGAGAAAATGCAAGACGCGCTACAAGGTACACATAACACTTGTCACACATGCAGTTCGATTATTCTATCCATATTCTATTACTGAGTTATGATCATCATTTCTGAAATTACGTGTAAGTTTAACTACCCTGTGAAACTTTCCTCCATATTTTCTAAACATTAAACCATCTCATTAATTGTATTTGGATATCTGACATGACAAAGACTTCTTGTGGATCCCCTATGATCTTTGTACATAATCACATGGGTCATTAAATACACTTGGACTCAGATTGGTATAGCCTCATAGATTGCCTATAAATCTCTTCTTTTTAAGCCATTCTTATTCATACAATTTTCACTATCCTTCCAAGAATGGCTCAACCAAGAAAAATAACGGCAGAGAAAGACTACCTAAAACTTTCAAAGAAGGCCGGTTTTCTCCTTATTTTCACACAAAATCATCGTCGCGGATGGGCGCCTCTTCTATATCATTTCAGCAACTAGTTATTCAGAATTGAATTGGTTTTGATGTTCTACCAATTTAGCGGATATGAAGATGGAAAATTCTACTTCAATGCCTATGGACAACGATTAGAATTGAATAAGGAAATGATCTCCGACATACTTCAAATCCCAATAAAAACCCAGGAGTCCCTTGTTCAAGAGTCATCATTCGATTCCGTAAAAACTTTACTGCGAGCTACCGTATCTCATGGCGACGTCGAAAATACACATCACATGGTTCTTCAACGCTCTTTGAAATAGAATCAACGTGTTGTGCTCCACTGGTTGGGACATAATGTGGTAGGTACATCACACCAAACTGAAGTCACAAAGCCTCAACTTCACCTACTTTGGATTTTGCAAACTCAAAGAGATGACTTTTGTGCGATCCAACACCTCCGGAGCGTAATCACCAAGAAAACAAGAAGGTCGGCAGCTCTACCCACTTTGGTTCGCCGCAGATTATGATGCGTTGGGGTTATCAATAATTTCTCGAGAGACACCCTTCAAAGAGCATATATAAAGGTACTCAAAATAGACTACTCCGTTGGTTTTGGACCCCGATACTCGATAGATGAAGCGAGAACACCTCAAGCTCAAATTTCGACCATTTATTTGATGAAAATGCCATCTTTGAATATTATTAATCCCATGGAAGGCATTAAACTTCTTCATCGGGGTTTGAGGGAACTACACGCTTCGTCGAGAATATCATCATCACAACTCTTGAGGATTTCCAAGATCGTCAAGCAACGCATGATGTTGAGCGGGGAGGAGATCTTGGAAAATCATTCTCAATTCTTGCAAAATCATGCTCTCTAATGGAAAATCAAATTGTACTCTGCCCGACCAAGGGGACATTCAGGATGCATTTCGCCAACAAATAGAAGACCTAAGCGGTTTGGTGCAAAATATGCATCTCCAAGAGCAATATAAGAATCCATGATATTACTAAGTCAATAAGTATATAATCATCTATGTTATTACGCTTTTTTTCGTCTTACTATGTATTTTGTCTTATATTTTTTTGTCTTCTTTTGTATGCAATGCTTAATAGGATTGTCATCATTTCCATTGTGAGTAATATAATTTTAACATGTGCTACAGGAGGGTCTATTTTCTTACATACTCATTTTTCCATCCAGTTTGCTTGTATCGTTACCCATTTCTTTACTTCATCCACCATGGCATCTTCATCAAACATTGCATCTTCATCATCCATGGTACCTCCCAAACTCATTCGAGCAATCCTTTCGAGTCTATGATGGATTCAATGCCTATGGCCATCTCTTCCATGATTACATCACAAACATTGGGTGGTCTTCCCTAATTCTTCAACCTGACCAAACTTATTCTCCAAGTTTGGCTGCATACTTTTATGCTAATATGGATGACACACCAGCATTCAACCATGCGCATGGTTTCTACTTAGACGGGTTCACAATCCGAGTTGGTGACACACCTCATATCTTTTCTGAACAACAACTTGCTCTATCTTTGGACCTTCCATACCACGAACCCGCTGCATCTTGGCAGTACATCTATCATAATTCTTACCGTTCCTTTCAGTGGCAAGCGTTTCGCGACTCTTATGGTGATGGTCTTGAGATCAAACGAGAAGGAGATGGCCATGTGCCATGGCGTAACATCACCATTCCATTAGCAAGCATGACCATGAACATGGGGACTGCCATGTTATTTGTACTCCTAAACATTATGGGAGATTGGCATTTTTTGCGCCAATGAGGCTACTTGCGTTGTATTGATGCACTAGCTTCGGGGTCATGCATTATTTAACATTTTAGGTTGTGTTATCTCCGCCTGAAACGAGCTCGCACTTTTCAAGGATCGGTATATACTTTTACGGTCCCACCGCTTGCGGATCATGAAGACACATTTCCCACGGTTTGTAGCCACTTTTCATGGCTGGGTCAAGGTAGATTCCATGTGCCCGAAACAAACAGAAATCATTAAGCTCATTGAGGTTTCGTCAATGGAGGCGTCCATTTCGATACGAAGCATGTTCGATGTTACCCAAAGGGCGAAAAGATGAAGACCAATTTGAGGGAATCCGGAGACAAAGAATGGGCAGAAATTTGGCGGACTATTATCTATGAAGCGATGCTAAGGAAATGCATTTCCTTAAAGAGGGCGCCGGACCTTTCGTCATCTTTGGATGGTAAACTTGAGTTTGCCATTGTACATATATCTAGCTAAACCTTACGTTGGTGTGCTATGGTTTTCATGTTTCAGTATGCTATGGTTCATTATTTAGGTGTGCTATGTTTAGTGTGCTATTAAACATTTTCTTGTTCTTCGAATAATATATTATGATCTCCAACCTCTCTGTTCCGACAATCTAGCCCTAATTTTGCTCCACGGTTCTCAGGTACTTTCTCTCTTTAATTATTGATCCTTTGAGGACTAAGCATCATTACGTTTTGGGGGTGCTTTAAACTGTAGCAAAAATTAGGCATCTTGTAGCCTATATATAGTTTTATTTTCATATTAATAATTGTACTTAGTGACAAAGTCTTGTTTCCTTTTCAATGATGAAAATTGTCTAGAAATCTCACATTAGTATCGAATTAGGATTTGTTTTAAGAAACTTTAGATAATACATATGCAATAGTTTATACATCTTTTCATGAATATTCATGTATGCTTGAGTATCATTGATGGTACATAGCGGTAAGTTTACGGAACCAACGGTTAGTTACTTAAACTATAAATCTGTGAGAATCTAACCAAAAGCCTTGATATGAGTGATTTGTGTGTGATGATGACACGGAGGAGTAGTTTTTTCGATTAGAGGAAATTTGCGATCTACTTACTTGATCACCACCGAACCCTAGGAGAATTTAGGCCTTCTTTGGATCGACATAGCTAAAAATTCATACATTACAAATATTACCGCTAGTCACTCCCTTTGAACCGTTCATCAAACCTTTCATTTTCACCAAAAATTCCTTACCCATTTATTAAACCAAATGAAAGAACCTACCTAAGTGATGAGTATGAGAAATAGGATGAAATGTGGAAAGAATAAAGGGAAAGACTTGTCCTAAATATAAGTCGGTTACTTGCTTGGGAAGGAAAAAAAAATAGATATCATGTTCTTAATATATATATATATATATATATATATATATATATATATATATAAAGCATATATATATATATATAAACATTTAAGAACAAGGTTGGAAAAACTCGACTAGAAGAAGGAAAGGAAACAAGGATTTCTCTAGTGTAAATATATGAAGACCCTATTCTCTCATACTCATAAATTTTGATTATCCATTTCCATTTTCTTGTACACTATCACCTAAGCCCCACAATACCTAATAAAGACCTCTAGCTCAATTAGGAGTAGGGTGGTGTGATAATAAGTAGTAGACGTGAGTGATCGACATCGGCTCCTCTGACTGTCATTGAGATATAAGGAAACGTGTGCCCACTCCACACTAGAGTTAACAAAACCTGAGTGGAAAAATTTTGAGTGAATTTGTGTTTGACACACATACTGTGAGAACCCATTTAGATGCACGCTCTCCAAGGGATCGAGAAAAACTCGCTAGTATATTTCAATGAAAAGTTCTTTGCATGAATAATCATATGTAGATGTTTTAATTATTGAATACATATTAACTTGAGTTTCAAAGAAATAAATCCTCATTCCTGCTAAGGAGATGTATGGATATCTGAGATTAATTTAGGAAACGAGTTTACATCGAAGTCGTTGTAGTATAAATGAAGTTTGTGAGTATCTTTTTTGGAAAACTCTCACGAGGCTATAACTCGTCCACTAGGGAATTCCTAGTGGTTTAAGGCCTTGTTGCATATGGTCAATGCAACCGCACTCTGCGAAACGAGAATTAGTTTAGGACTACACATATTTTGGCCACTTATCTATTTTAGTGTCTCTTCTTGCAGCGAGGACAAGCAAAGTCTTTTTGGGGGTAATGTGATAAGCACCCAAAAGTGTATTATGAAACCCCATTGAGACATATAAATTTGGTTAATTATGTGTTTAATAATCATGAAATAAATATGTTTTCATACTTTTGCAGGTATTTGCAGTAAACATGGAAATATTGGTTAAACTGAAATAAAGCACGAGGGCGGCAGATATATCTGAATTCTCCCAAATCCCACGAAGCATCAAACTTCCAAAGCTCCTACCTCTCGAACCCGGGACTCGAATGCGACATGAGAGATGCTTTCGGACAATCGTAGGCGATGAACTCTACGATAGGCGGAAATTGTAACAACGCCCAAAATACCGGACCCCATTTGGACTGCACATGGACCCACTATCTTGGGGCCACAAGATTGGATGAGTCATCAATCATGGAGCATGTCAAGACAAAGATAACAAATTATTGGTGCAAAGTTGACACCTTGCATGTAATAAATTAGATTAGGTGTTAATAGTGAAAAAAAGGCAAGGTGTCACTTTGTTTTAATGTGGTAGATAAAAATGAATCAATGTGGTTTGATAATTCACGTGGGAGGAAATGAGATTTCTCTCAAATGGAAAAGAAATTAGACAAATGTGGGGACACTCCATTTACTCCCTTGACTTATTTTCCTCACATGACATTATTTTAGTTCCTTAGTGAAAATGAGAAGTTAGTTTTTAGTTTTGATTAAAAAAATCTTGTAATAGTTTTAATGGAGGAACACTTGTTCTTCTAGAAAATAATAGAAGTGAGTTTGGTTGTTGATTCTTTCTTTCTCTCTCTCTCTCTCTCTCTCTCTCTCTCTCTCTCTCTCTCTCTCTCTTTTGTGAGTTCATAAATCCTTGTCCCAAGGATCATGAGCTAACTTCCCTTTTGGGGAGTTAATCTAACTCATGTGAGGGTAAACCAATTGTTGTTGGTTTGGTAGGTTTAGGAAGAACAACTAACTCTACATCCTACCCCAAAATAGTAGTTGGTGTAGAGTTTAGTTAGGAATCAAGCAATAAGCTTAGAGATAAGTCATTGCTTGGTTTCACTTGCTAGCATGTATGAGCTCTTTAGTGAGCCATGCATGATAGGGATCAAATCTATTTTGCCGTTAAGGACTTGTCTATGAGTCTAGGAAGAATCAAAACCTTTTCAAATCAACACTAATGATAGTTTCACATGAGGAGGATTAACTCTCCAACTTCTCTTTCAAATTTCTATTTCGGTATTAAGAGCATGTTTTCATTGTTAATGTTTTTATTAATGTTTGTGTAGGAAGGAAAAATCTAACATTTATATTATATCCTTACTCCTTAATTTCCCTTTATTGTAACATCTAATTTTTAGTTGTTCTAAGCTTTAGGTTAGTTCGAATCCTTATTCAAACTCTACGAAACGAAGATCGTGAGTAAGGAATCTTGATTGCTTTTACATTAATTTAGAGAGTTCAAAACTCTAAGTAGTGTTCTCCAAGCATATATCACTTTACTTTGCGACTACCAATTTTGCCATCAGCTCGGTCTTCTTTCGTGAAAGTGAGGGAATCGAAAAACCAGTCTATTTCACCAGCAAGGCATTGGCAGATTCAAAAAAGCATTACTCTCCATTTGAGAAAACAATGTTATCTTTGTTATACTATGCTTGCAAGTTTTGACCATACTTCTAGGCTCACGACATCAAGGTCTTAACAAATGTACCCATCAAGTAGGTCTTGAGTTCTACCAACAAAACAGCCCGCATGGCTAAATATGTTGAAGAACTCGGAGAACATCACATTGAATCAGGTCGTTGCCGACTTCCTTGCTGACTTCCCCGTCGAAGATATCAACTAGGAACCCAAGCCCATTACTTCACTCCATCAACCAACCACCCCAGACATATGGCACCTCTACGTAGATGGAGCTTGCAACAACAGCGGTAGTGGACTGGGGGATGTGTTAACTTCATCAGAAGGAACCCAGCTATAAAAGTCAATAAAGATTGATTTTGCAACATCCAACAACGAAGCGGAATATAAAGCATTAATCATTGGCATCCGCATGGCATAACAATTACAAGTCCAAAAGCTTAAAGCTTATAGTGACTCACAACTAATCATTAAATAGATCACCAAAGAGTATATGACAAATGGAGCAAACTTAGCCAAGTACGTTCAGGTCATCAATGATATCATCAGCTTGTTCACAACATTCTTCTTGGAACACATTACCCGAGAGGATAACAGACATGCAGACAGCCTAGCTTTCTTAGCCTAAAAAACCTAAGATGCATGTCCCAAAATAGTTTACATTGACATCCTTGAGAGGCCCGCCTACCAACATGAAAGTGTCAACAGCCTCACGGACTTTTAGCCTTCATCCAAAGAAGAGATCACTCAATCTTGGATAGGCCCATTTCTAAAATTTATCTAACATGGCGAGCTCCCAGCAGAGGCAAGGAATGCTCGTGTCATACAATTTTGCACTCCCAGATACACTTCAATGGACGATTGTTCTGTAAATCTATTGAAATACCCCACCTAAGGTGTATAACTCCACGCGAAGGCCAACTCATCTTCGACGAAATCCAAAAAGGCGAATGTGGCAACCATGAAGGAGCAAGATCTCTGGCTCATAAAGCAATCGCCCAAGGGTATTTGATAAGAGCTCAAAAAGTGCAATTTAACCCTCGATTATGCCTCTTGTTTAGCCATCTCAGTGGACTAATAGTGTTTGTAAGTTATGTTTTATGATTCTACAGTTGAAAGAGAGAGTTTTGTGGAATATTAGAGAAAAAGGGAAAAAACGGAGTAATTCGGAGCATTAAGGATCACATGGGAAGCCCGTGGACAATCATGGAGAAGGCCAAGGAATTGAAGCTATTAAAGATGCGACTTGGACCTATTTGGAAGCCCAAGGCCAAAGGATTCGTTGTTTGGACCAAAGCCCGCAAAAGAGGATAGAAAGATAGAGCAGAAGAGACAAAATAGACTTCCGTGTCTGGGACGCATGGATCGAGCGTCCAAATGCATTTCTTGCGTCCGAGACACATGGATCGTACGTCCGGACGCATGAAACGACACTAATGTAGCTAATTCCTTCTCTATTTTGGAGACGAAGTTAGACTCTGAAAGAAGTCTATTTATATTAGGAAACAAATGACGGTTTGGAATGCTTCTAGAACTCATTGTAACCCTTATAAATATAGGACTTAAGTGCCTCATGTAATTTGCCAATTCACTTATATTCTTATCTCCAGAACTTGAGGCAGAGAGAGATTAATAATAAAAGATCGGTTTTAACTAGCTAAGTCTTAATAAATTAGTCTTTCTAGTCTTATGTTCTTCAACTCTTCTTCTTCTCGTTCTTTGTGTTCTTCCTTCCTTATTGTGTTCTTCCTTCTTTATGGAAGGCTTCATCTTCTCCCTTGAAGAGAGAGATGAAGCCGGTGCTTAAGATTTAATGATTCTTATGGTTCATGGTATTCTCCAATCAGGTTAGTTCTTTATGTTTTTAGTTATTAGTTCCATTGCCCAGACCAGAAGGGGATGGAAGTATAGATTAAAGTTTTTATTTATTGCAATCGAATATCATGCTAGTTTAGGGTTTTATTTATTGCAATTGAATGTTTGCTAGTGACATGCTTTTATTTATTACAATTGAATATAATGCTAATGCTAGAATAGGGTTTTATTTATTGTAATTGAATATTATACTATTATTCTTTACTTTTCTTCTAGTTGTGTAATGTTTTAGAGTAAGGGAAGTATTCTTTATGTTTTCCTTAGATGGTGATTCATTGAATAGCTGCCCAAGCTCACATAAAAGGAAAGAAGATACTAGTAATATAAAACTTAGGAACAACCTTGAGTAGAGTTATTTGTTAACGATGTTTCGTCCAAGAGGGCATCGACACTCGCTAGATTGTCTAATTGTAGTCTACTTGTGAGAACAACCATGAAGCAAAAGGTCATTAAATCAAAAGTATTGGTGGATTCTAATCTCTTGAATTTCCTCTCTTATAAATTCTCAATAGTTTAGTTTAGTTTAGTTTAGCATTAGAATCTACAATATCTATAATAATAGTTATTAATCCCTCAAACCCCCTTTCCAGTCCTGTCCTTCATATAAACATACAAATAAAAGTGGAACGATACCCTACTCATCCTTTACTCATTGAGGGATAATTAGGTTTTGATACGCTTCTATTTTGTTCAATGATTATCATCTATCTATATCATCCATATACCATCTCACACACAAAAAGGAGGCAGTGTCAAATGGCATCGCTGTCGTTTTAAGTTGTTTATTTTTAACATTTTCTTTCAAGATTAGAACTTTGGATCTTGAGGTAATTTTAGCCGCATCATCCATCCTTTTGAGAAAGAGAGAAGATTGAAGAACATCTCGAAGACAAGATCTACCATCCAGGTTAGTCGAATCTTCATTCTTTTTATTTCATTCTTAGTATAGTTGCATCGTAGTTTAGTTTTATTGCTTTCTAGTATAATTATATTTATGACCTTTTCAACAATTGAAGTTGTAAGCCAACACAGCGAAACATCAAACTCTAGTGTTTTTTGTCTAAATCTTGACAAACAGACTATCGTCTGTGAGCCGTGGTACTTAAGCAATCCAAGTGATTCACCATAACCCTAGAAGAGACAACTTTAGACAACGGGCGAGATACTAGCTGCAAAGCCCAACCCAGTTGAAGGAAAGTAGTTTTGCATATTAGTATAATTTAGAATAGTTGCATATTAGTTTAATTGCATTCAAGCATAGTAGGATAGCTTTTCATCATCTTCGCATAGCAAGATTACTAGACAAGATTGATACAATGGCCACACGCAATGATGGAGGTGTTGTGGACCTGAATAATTCTGAAGCTATCCCACCCATGCAAGCACAACAGAGGAAAGACTGGGCGATTTCTATTCGCCAATCATTGGAGACCCACCCAGCAGTATTGTTTTTCCAGAGATAGAATTTAACCAGTTTGAACTTAGAGCATCAGTAATCTCTATGCTTCCAAAGTTCAATGGTTCAGACAATGTTCAGCCTTATGTTCACATGAACAAATTTCTTTCAGTCCTCAGAACTTTCAAGAACTAGAATATCAAAGATGAAAGTATCAAGTTGATTATTTTTCCGCTCTTACTCGAAGGTAAAGCCTTCGAATGGTTAACTGCACAACCGATCAATTCAATAGACAACTGGGAGAAGTTGAGAACAAAGTTTATGAACAAGTTCTACTCACCCCAGAAGACCGATGCCATGTAGCAAGCCATCAACAATTTCAAAGGGAAGGTGACTGAAGAATATCATCAAAGCTGGGAGAAATTCAATAATCTGCTAGTCTCATGTCCACATCATGGATACGATAAGAGCATACTGGCTCATTTTTCCTATCGAGGACTCTCGATGATGAACAAGCAGATGATACAATCAATGCACAAAGGCAAGTTTACATCAACGGATGGAGAGGAAGCTTACAACTTTCTCAAGAATTTAGCTGAAGAAATACAACAATAGACTACTAGCAACGAGGATGTAGCTAGCATGGAGGGGGAGCCAAAGCAATTTAGTTACCAAGCACATGAACAATCAGATCAAGAACTAAAGTCTACATTGGCCAGCATGGCCACCAGCATTGAAACTCTGAGTAAGAAATTTAACTAGTTCTCTACGAATCCCTCCAAGATCAACAAGTCTCAAGCTAAATCTCTCCCAATCATGCAAGCTAGCCAATACTGCGAAGTCTGTTTGGGCACTTCCCATGCAACTCTAGAATGTCCTGGTTACTATCAATATGCATCAATTAGAAAGTACAATGTGAACTCATTTCAGAGGCCCAACCAAGGTGGTAATAACTTTCAAGGCAATTATTGGAGACAGAATGCTGGACCCCCAGGTTTTCAAGATCAAAGTTATATTCGACAAACAAGTGAAGCTTCACAGTTGGTTCCTCAACAACAATTATACTCTCAATAGAATTCCAATACAAGTGGAGAGTTAGTGCCTAATCCTAGGAGAAATTATGCCACACCTGCCAACCTGGAGAATGCAATTACTTTGCTATCACAGAAAAATCAGAAGTTTGAAAGTGTTCTAGAGCTTCTTGCACAGTCTCAGCTCAATCTCCAGCAATCTCAGGCAAGTTAATGTTCTAGAATGGAGTCTCTAGAGGCTAAGGTCGACCAACTCACTACTGCTTTGTCTGTAAAGACACAAGCCACTCAACCTAGCTTATTGGAACCAATATTGAGGAGTGAAGATGTATGCCACATTGGGACAAATTCTAGTATTGATCACTTCCATGATCATGTCAGCTCAATTACTACTCTTAGATCAGGATTGAAGATAGACAACAAGGTTGACTTACCTTCTCATGATGACATTGCTACAAAGTAATCAGTCAAGATTTCAAATGAAGTTCAAAAGGAAGTGGGGGAAATCCTTTCCACTCCCATTTGTCAAGATGACCAAGACAAGATATGCAAGAATGCCAAAGAAAGAAGAAGCGGACACATCTCGATATGTTTGTACCAAAGGCACCTTTTCCTACGTTTTTTGCTCAAAGCAAAACGGACAAGCAATTTTTAAAGATGAAGGAGGCATTTGAGAAAGATAACATCAATATCCCATTTCTCAAAGCGATCAAGCAGTTGCCATCATATGCCAAATTCTTGAAGGATGCATGCAACATAAAAAGAAGTACTCATGTTCCAAAGAGAGCATTTCTAGCTGGACAAACAACATCTATTATCCATTGGCAAGCTCCAGTCAAGCTCAAAGATCCAGGAAGTCCTACAATATCATGCAAGATAGGAAAAAAATTCACGGGTAATGCTCTTTTAGACCTTGGTACTAGTGTTAATCTCTTGCCATATCATGTGTACCAAACGTTGGGCCTGGAGAACCTAAAGCCTACAAAAAGTCAAATTGAAGTTAGCTGACCGTTCTACCAAGATTCCCAGAGGCATAGTTAAGGATGTTCTTGTTCAAGTAGCCGATTTCTACTATCCAGTGGATTTCATTGTGATAGACACCAAGGAGGCCTTTGATAAAATTCCGATTATTCTAGGCCGACCTTTCCTAGTTACCGCAAAAGCTTTGATAAATTGTCACAGCGGTGAAATGAAGATCAACTTTGGTAAGATGTCCATGGACATAAATATCTTTCACCTGTTGCATAAAGATTGTAATGACACCGAAGGTGGAGAGGTGTACTTCCTTGAAAGCATGATACAAGAATCCTACCTATTCGAAGATACAATTGAGAGTGCTCAATTTACAGAAAACTGTGATGAACTTGAGAACCCCACCACAGAGGTGTTGCTAGCCATGTTCTTGGAATCTCTGTAGAAAATTCAGGATTTAAGTGAGCAGAATGGAAAATTGACAGAGAGAGTATCATATCTCGAGAAGATGAACTCTACATTTCAGGATGAACAACAGACTTCTGCATAGAAAAATCAGTTGCTAGAGAATCAGCTTAAATAAGTTTTGGAAAAACAACAGAATCTAGAAACTGAAATGAGTCTTCTGAAGCAGAAAGTGGACCATATTGGTAAGAAGCATTGCACTGTTGAAGCCTCTTCTACACCATCATTGTCTGAATGAGAGAAGTATGTGAACCAGTCTACCGCCCACCTTGAGCGCAGTCAGCCAGACATCCATTATCATTATTGTGGTGGTAAAGGGCACATCAGATACTATTGTCCTATTAAAAAGAAAGATTTTTGTCAATCTTCTACACAGAGGAACCACAAGGCCTATCACACAATCACCAAACCTGAAATAGTTCAAGGTAGAGAAGCAACTTCACCAGCAATCTTTCCAGCATATCAAGGAGTATTTTTGACAACCCACAAGGTGAGACCTCCTCGTCTCCCAAACATTCGTCAAATTTGGGTAAGAAAATCTAATCTCCTCATTCCAAATTGATAATGCATGATATACAATCTTAGGGATCTGACTTAAAAAGACCTAACAAAAAAAAAATCTTGGTAAAAGGAAATGTTCTTATTTTTGGAATTAATTTTGATATTCGGCATCAATGGTAACATCTTCCTTTTTTCTCATTCATTTCATTTACTTAATTTCTATACATTGAGGACAATGCATATGTTAAGTTGGGGGAGGGTGTAGTTGAGAAATGAATTTCGAAAATTAGTTTTCAAAAACAAAAATATTTTTGTTTCTATATCAGTAACATGAGAAAAATGAATTTTAATGATGAGTCTGGGATATAGATTCTATACTACTTAGTGTTGAGTTTGATAGATAGTTGATATTGTTGATTTCATTACCACTTAGACTATTTATTATGCTCGGACATAGTTCTTGTTGATAGAATTCTTTATCAAGGCACCACCATAGTACTTGGTCAGTTTTGTGTACTTTTGTTAGAAGAGAGATTTAAACCCCTAGTAAACTGGAAGTAGAATTTTTAAACTTAGCCCGTGAAACTTGAGCTTTATACCCATTCTTTGGAGAGTCTTACAAAAAATTCGAGTCTTAATGACTTAATATCTTTCAGTTCTTTATGTCATTGTAATATAGTCTCATTATTTGTTGATTTGGTTAATCACGAAGTGACATCAACTGGGGAGATAGCCATTAGGTCTTGTAGTCTATTCGAAATAGAGTATCATACTGATAAGTCAAGTAGTGAACCCATTCAGCCTTTATCCCACCTAGTAGGACCATCATGTTAAACCCTTTTGAGCCTTACAATAAGCCATTTTCTTTCATAAAACCCTTGACCCTTTATCCAACTCCAGACAAGGAGTATAGCCAAAACCTTTATCAACCATACCCATATGTTTCTGAGAATACGAGGGGAACAAGGAGGAAGAAAGAGCACAAAAGGAAGATTACAAGGAAATACCAGAGAGATACAATGAAGACCATCATTCTATTCTAAGTGAAAGAAGCTAGTGGAAAACAAGCATATCCAGTACTAATCAAGGATATACCACTGAGCTAAAAAAAAAAAAAAAAAGTTGAACAGAATGGATGGAAAAGCTAAGACAAAGGAAGAATTTTCTCTGCAATACAGAATTTGAAAAATCTTCCAAATAATGAAGCAAAACCCTTAGTGTTTTCAGAAACAACCTTAGAATCCTTTTTACCTTTCCTTCATAAACCAATACCCAAGCTAAGTTACAACCCATGACTTATCACTACAGTATGATACGAAGTCTAAAATAGGTGAGAGGATGCTAAAGTGAAGGACCCGACACTTCATATGTGATTGACATTCTTTCCATGAGACTACTATCATCTAGAAGTCTGTTTTTTAAGGTAGTATGTGGGATGTTCATATTCATTATTTTTTCCCCACATACATGAGGTAAAATAGTATACCATCTTCTGAAAGATTATTTTCTGAGAGTATGACCAGTGAGGATTGAAAGTCAAGATTATCTGTCTAAAGGTAAACTAGGAATTTCGTTTCTTGGATAGGAGAGTATAGGATATTAACTAAGTACAAACATAAGCCTTGATTGAGAATTTTGTCAATTTTTACTATCTCCCATCATAATATATGAGTCTTTGTAGCAATGGAGACCGTTTGTTGGAGTAAGCACTAAGTGGGTAAGGAATTTCTCTCTGAAAAATACTATCATTCTTGAACATGCTATTGATTGATTTTGTAGGTATATCACTTGAAAACCCTCACGTGACTACAACTCGTCTTTTTTGGGGAACTTAAAGGTTTAAAGTCTTGTTGCATATGGTAAATGCAATCACGATGCTTGCAAAAATGAGTTAGGATTTTATTTTTGTTATTAGGATGTGATTTTGATCACTTATCTATTTTTTATCTTATTTGCTAAGAGACTAGCAAAAGGCTAGTTGGGAGTTGTCATAAGAGCTCAAAAAGTGCAATTTAACCCTCGATTATGCCTCTTGTTTAGCCATCTTAGTGTACTAATAGTGTTTGTAAGTTATGTTTTATGATTCTACAGGTGAAAGAGAGAGTTTTGTGGAATATTAGAGAAAAAAGGGAAAAACGGAGTAATTCAGAGCATTAAGGATCACATGGAAAGCCTGTGGACAATCATGGAGAAGGCCAAGGAATTGAAGCTATTAAAGATGCGACTTGGACCTATTTTAAAGCCTATTTGGAAGCCCAAGGCCAAAGGATTCGTTGCTTGGACCAAAGCCCACAAAAGAGGATAGAAAGATAGAGCAGAAGAGACAAAATAGACTTCCGCGTCTGGGACGCATGGATCGAGCGTCCAAATGCATTTCTTGCGTCCGAGACACATGGATCGTGCGTCTAGACACATGAAACGACATTGATGTAGCCAATTCCTTCTCAGTTTTGGAGACGAAGTTGGACTCTGAAAGAAGTCTATTTATATTAGGAAACAAATGACGGTTTGGAATGCTTCTAGAACTTATTGTAACCCTTATAAATAGAGGATCTAAGTGCCTCATGTAATTTGTCAATTCACTTATATTCTTGTCTCCAGAACTTGAGGCAGAGAGAGATTAATAATAAAAAATCGGTTTTAACTAGCTGAGTCTTAATAAATTAGTCTTTCTAGTCTTATGTTTTTCAACTCTTCTTCTTCTCGTTCTTCGTGTTCTTCCTTCTTTATGGAAGGCTTCATCTTCTCCCTTCAAGGGAGAAGATGAAGCTGGTGCTTAAGGTTTAATGATTCTTATGGTTCATGGTATTCTCCAATCAGGTTAGTTCTTTATGTTTTTAGTTATTAGTTCTATTGCCCAGACCAAGGGATGGAAGTATAGATTAAAGTTTTTATTTATTGCAATCAAATATCATGCTAGTTTATGGTTTTATTTATTACAATTGAATGTTTGCTAGTGACATGCTTTTATTTATTACAATTGAATATAATGTTAATGCTAGAATATGGTTTTATTTATTGTAATTGAATATTATACTATTATTCTCTACTTTTCTTCTAGTTGTGTAGTATTTTAGAGTAAGGGAAGTATTCTTTATGTTTGCCTTAGATGGTGATTCATTGAATAGCTGCCCAAGCTCACATAAAAGGAAAGAAGATACTAGTATCATAAAACTTAGGAACAACCTTGAGTAGAGTTATTTGTTAAAGATGTTTCTTCCAAGAGGGCATCGACACTCGCTCGATTGCCTAATTGTAGTCTACTTGTGAAAACAACCATGAAGCAAAAGGTCATTGAATCAAAAGTATTGGTGGATTCTAATCTCTTGAATTCCCTCTCTTATAAATTCTCAATAGTTTAGTTTAGTTTAGTTTAGTGTAGTTTAGCATTAGAATCTACAATATATATAATAATAGTTTTTAATCCCTCAAACCCCCTTTCCAGTCCTGTTCTTCATATAAACATACACTTAAAAGTGGAACGATACCCTACTCATCCTTACTCATTGAGGGATAATTAGGTTTTGATACGCTTCTATTTTGTTCAACAACCATCATCTATCTATATCATCCATATACCATTTCACACACAAAAAGGAGGCAGTGTCAGTATTATTAACAAGACATGCACATCGAGGTGAAGAAGTATGTTCTCAAATGCCACCAATGTCAAATATTTGGTCACAACCACCTAAGTCCAACATGGGAGTTAATCAACATAGCCAGCCGGTGGCCTTTTCATATGTGGGGGCTAGACATCATGGGACCATTTATCCCACAAAAGAAAGCGATCCTACTGGTTCAATCTAAGGAAGTCCACGTCATCAACTTCATATAGACAAATATCATCACAAGATTTGGTCTACCCCACACCCTCATCATGGACAACAAAACCCAATTTGTCTGGCACATAAGTCAAGGCATTCCTACAAAAGTGGCGCATCACTCAAGCATTTTCTACACCTAGATATGCGCAAAGCAATGGCCAAGCAGAGGCCACAAACAAATCTATCAAAGAGAATCTCCAAAAGAAATTGGAGAGCAAGAAAAGTCAATGGCCAGAATAACTCAAGAACATTTTATGGGCATAAAGAACAACAGCCCGAGCCTATACCAATGAGTCTCCTTTCACAGTTTGCTTCAGAACATAAGCAGTAATACCATCAGAACTTACAATCACAACTACACGTTATGACATCGTCGAATCAGGAGAAAACGATAACATCTTACACAATGAAGTCGACCTCCTAGAAGAGCAAAGGGAAACCGCTACAATATCCCTAGCTCGGTACCACCAAATCATCCAACGAGGTTACAATAAGAAGGTCGTCCGAAGATCTTTCCAAGCTGGTGACCTAGTCCTCAAAAGGACCTTAGCACCAGCCAAGCTTGACCCAACTTGGGAAGGCCCATACATAGTTCATAGAGTTGTTGAAAATGGAGCTTACTGGATCAAAACTCAGCTTGGTGATGTGCTTCCTCGACCTTGGAATACAACTCTACTCAAGCGCTTTTACCAATAAATTTTCTCCAGATGTATCAATCAATATGAATAAAATTTCATCAGCATTTCTGCGTATAAGTGTTCTTGATAAAAGTGAAATGAATAGTTTTACTAATGAATAAAGCGATGAAACTCTAAACGCAAGTAAAACTAAAACTGAACTATACTCGTGATTATCAAAGATTTCTACACTCGATACTATTGAAATAGAGTTGGAATAGAAAATTTGTTCCACTCCTAGTTCTTTAGCATTTAAGTTTCCTACTACTATCAATCCTACCAAAGTCAATGAGAGTTTTACGAATTATACTACGATGAAATTTATACTGATACTGGGATTATAATGATTCAACTACGAAATGCTACGGAATACTAAAGTTTGAATCTAGAATAAGAATTAGGGGGAAATTGAATCCACCTTTAATCCAACTTAATAGACTAGCATAGATTTTTGTAGTCCAATTCTTACGTTCTTACGGTAAGAATTGGTCGTTCTAATCTCTAATTATACATGACATCTCTACCAATTCCATAACTAGCATGTGAGGACGTCCACCCATTCTCATGGCGAATCAACGACCTTCTAGAATGGAATAGACTCTTACAACGATTCTACACTATACAATCAAGTTTTCATCAAACCCCTCTAATGGAGGTTTAGCCTTGATTCATCAAACTATCATTTCCATAAGAAATTGAATATGACATAATCTAAAGATTCTAACTTTATTAAATTCAACTAAACAATAATTGAAATCTAAATTAACAACTAAGAAATTATTAACAAATAAGAATTGAAATTAGATCTAAGCAATTTTAAATAGCAAAATTGAAATTATCAAGAACTAACTATTTTATTTATCTAATGAATGATAAATAATGATTCAAATAACTAATCTTAAAACAAGAATAACAACTAATTAATTAATTGAAAAACTAGATCTAGAACTAAGCTTTAATGGCTACTCTAATGGCTACCTTCTATCCTACCTAATTGATACTTAAGAGCTAAGTCATGTGTGTGGAAATGGAGGAGACCAGATCCACATTTTCATGCATGGGCTGAGGGTCCATGTTTTGGGCCGAAAAATCTAGCCCAAAGCCTAATTTCTTCAGTCCATAGGGCCCTTTTCAGCTGGCTTTGACTTCAATAGGCTTTTCATTTACTTTTTCTCCTCTGATTGGGTCAAGGTTTGGACCATTGGAAAGGTCTTTCTAAGCCGGTCGTTTTGACATAAGGTACGCCCAATTCGAGACCTGAGTCTAAAGATACGATCTTCAGAAGTTCTGCTGACTTTTGTGTGTTGTTTCTGCCGGTCTTGGCCTTTAATCACAGAACTTCTTAGCAACCAACCCTTGCTCCTTTATATCGCCAAAGTGGCACATTTCTACACATAATTGACTTCAATGCCTGAAATACATAAAAGCACGTAATTAGCATTAACTCTTATTTATTACTTGCATAATTGGTATAAAAGTATTATTGTTAAGGGGTTAAAACTACAGTTTTAGGCTCTTATCAAACCACCCCCAAACAGCATTTTGCTTGTCCTCAAACAAATATGAGAAATTAGCATAAGTGACCAAAAATGGAGTCCTAACTAATCTCGTTTTACCGAGTGCGATTGCATTGACCATATGCAACAAGGCCTTAAACCACTAGGAATTCCCTAGTGGACGAGTTGTAGCATCGTGAGAGTTTTCCAGTGAGGGTACTCACAAATTTCATCTACACTACAATGACTCAGAAATAAAACTATTGTTTCTTTATCTATGTCTCAATTATCTATACATCTCACTAGCAATAAATACAGAATAATCAAGTCGAAACCTAAGCTAATATATACATAATAATCAATCATCTACGAATAAACATATAAACAATGAGTAATACTATGAGATGTACTAGCAGGTCCATTTCTGAAAACTCGGAATAACGTCCTTAAGTAGGTCCTCACATAAATGTCAAGACAAAAACCACTCTGATTTTTCCGCTCAAGTTTCGCTACTCCAGTGTGTAGTGGGCACACTTTACCTTATAATATCAATGACACACAAGGAAGCCAGAGTCGATCAAACACATCTGCCACTTACTATCACACTAACCTATTCCTAATTGAGCTAGAGGTCTTTATTAGGTGTTGCGGAGATTAGGAGATGGTTTAAGAAGGAAGGAAATGGATATTCAAAAAGGACAAGTCTGAGATAATAGAGGCTTCATATTATGTAACTAGAGAAACCCTTGTTCTTTACTTTTGCTTTTACACTTTGTTTCCATCCTTAGCCATATTTTTTTTTTCTTTTTCTTTGGCTTTTGACTCCTTGATTCTATTTTTGGAGTTCTAACTCTTTATTTTCTTTTATTTGGATGGAAACTTACTATTCTTATCTGAAGCGACTAACGAATTCTTGATTTCAAAGGTTATTCTCTTTTCTATTCTTCATCTCTTCTCTCAGACATATTCAAAGAATTGGGTAGGTTGATATTTTTTTTTTTTTTTTTTGTAACAGGGTAAAGGATTTGTGGTTTATGAAGGCTAAAGAAAGGCTCAGAGGGGCGACTAGCGAAAAATAATTCATAGGTTTGAATTTCTGGCTATATCGATCTAAAGAGGGCCTAAATTCTTGCTTAGGATATGGTATAGTAATCAACCAAGTGGACGTGTGATTTCTCTATCCGGATTTTACTTCTCCATTGTGTCATTTCTCAAATGTTTACTCATATAAGGCTTTAGGTTATATTCTCACAGGATTTGTAGAATAAGTACTCTAGCCTAGATTTTAGAAACTTACTGCCAACAATCATAGATACTCATGTAATATATTTATAGATAGATGCAAGGATTATTACCTATATATTAGCCTAAGTTTTTAAAAACTATTATAATGCAAAAGCTACGTAAGATTTCTAGATTATCAAGGGCCTAGAGAAGGAAATCAATACCAATATTCCTAAGTGTACATCATAAACTTTTTATTAATATTTTTTAAATTTTTGAATTTTTAACTAGAAAACAAGTGCATATTATACATATCTATATCCTAACATATGCCTTAATTACACGTGTTTCTATCCCCCAAAACAAGAAGCATGCTTTGTCTTCAAAGTATTTAAATAAATAGGGTAGAGAAATACTATTGAAACGAGTGAAATTTTGGAACATCTGCAAAACAAGGTTAAACATACTAATATAGAAAATAAAAACTGATGCAACTCTATAAGAGTTCCACCCGTTATGGGTTTAATGAGAAACAAATTGCTTGGGACATAAGCAGACACTAACTGAAATAAAAACTAACCTTAACTCCTATTTAAGCATTTCCCTCTCCAAAGAGAGGAGGTTCCTTCGCATCCTGCCATGCCATGATAACTTGCCAAGCCTGCCGCCGTGTGTCGTCAACTTGTGCTAACCTGTCTAGTGTTACTATGTCTGATGGGGTGTAAGGAGCAACCAAATGAGGTTGCACCTGCCATCCCGGCCAAGTCATTACTCGAAATGAGCGAACCACCCAATTGGTGGGTCCCATGACTTCAACCCTTTTCCAATCCGTGAACTGCGTACAGAATTCAGGTAGACAACTTAGCATGATGCGGCAAACCAAAACAGGCATAAGAAGATACTTATGTCGCATGCTTTGGGGTCTCTTAAGATTAGCCACTAATACTTGAGGAATGTCATATCGGCGACGTCCCTCAGCTAAAGCAAGAAAAATGTCACCAGCGGTACTATTTGCAGAGGTAAACTACCAATCCCCTAAAATATTCATTAGGATGAATAACATAGTGGTGCCTACATTTAGGGACAGGCTACCACGGGCTATGTTGTAACGCCCTTGGTCCATTATACGAAATACCCCTCCCCCATAATATTCATGGAAATATGTATAGTCATAGAGGTATACATTATTGGTCATATATCCTCACGTGTGAATATGATCAGGTATTGGTATTCCCGAAACTAATGCTACCACATACTTATTGAATTCTAGGGGTGTGTCATCAACCGTGACGGAGAATTCTTGTTATCCATCCTGGTTACAATAGAACTTAACATTATTGTAAAAAAATTCAGTAAGCTTAGGTGAATACGAGTCGTCTTCACTTACCAGAAGATGCCTCCATCCGAACTGCATGATCCTTTCGTGGAACCAATGTCCATAAGACTTGCTCCCCAACAAGTGTTTGAAAGACTGCTCCGGTATTACTATAGGAGAAGTCATCACAAAACTACTCTCTAGAACAGCTGCAACGATCCTGGAACAACCCATTAAAAATTGGAATTTTTCTTGGTCACGGGGTGCGCTCAACCTATGCCTGGGTAGGGTGCGGGGTGCGCCTTGGTGATTTTTGAGTTCTAGGCACTTGGACGCGGGTGGCGCTCACTTTTTGCCTGTGATGGGCGTGGGTCGCGCTCAGGATGAAAACTGGAATTCCAATGTTATGGGCGCAGGTCGCTCAGCTCTAGGCTTAATAGGGCGCGGGTGGCGCTCTGATGGAATTCTGGATGGCAGTGCCTAGGGCGTAGGTAGCGCTCTACCGGGGTGCGGGCGCGCTCCGAGTTGTTGAGTTGCTAAAATGGTGAAGAAAAATGGGAAACGTGGGAGTGAAAGGTGAGAGATGGAAGTGAGGTGTAGTGTGGGTTGTGAGTGTAGAATGAATGAAATTTTTATAGATTTTAAGTTGCTAAAATGAATCGGGAAGTTGATAAAAAGCTTTAAGGCAATTGTCGAAAACAAAAAAATTCCAAAACCGAAAATGGAAACAACTCATATTCTTGATTCTAAAACAACCCTAATATCTTTTAGATTGAATTTAGGATAGAAACTACCTAACTCATCGAGATTTCATCCTACCACAAATATCTATTCATAGCGATGCCCATATCGGCAATATTCTCAACCCTCACTCCAAAACAAATTCTAAACTGGAGGATCATATCACAAATCATGCTAGAGTAAATAATACCACCCCCAAACAATTCGGAAAGGTGGGATTAACAATAAAAACAATGCACAATTTGAAAAGAACCATATTATATTAAAACTGAAATTCAAACAACATTTAACAATCAAATTCAAATTTAAATACGGATTCATAAATTAACATCGAACTAAATAAAAAGCAAATCCAAAATAACATCAACTCATAATATTCCTAAACCACTCGTTGCTGGTAGTGGAAGGGACATGGTAAGGTAGTCTTTTCTTGGTCATCAATATCAATAATAATTTGGAAATAGCCAGAGTAGCCATCCAAAAAACAATAAAAAGCATGACTAGCTAGACGTTCAAGCATCTGATCTATAAAGGGTAAAAGAAAATGATCATTTCGTGTCATGGCATTTAAACGTCTGTAATCAATATAGATCATCCATTTCATAGGACCATGCGTGACAACATATTCACCCTTGGCGTTACGTACCATGGTAATCCCTGATTTCTTTGGAACTACATGAATGAGACTTACCCATTCGCTATCAGAGATTGGGTATATGATACCCGCATCGAGTAACCATAAAACCTCTTCCCTGACCACTTCTTTCATGGCAGGGTTTAAACGATGCTGAGGTTCACAAGAAGTCTTTGCGTTATCCTCTAAATGGATACGATGAGTGCACACATTAGGATCAATTCTCTTAATGTCGGCTAGGAACCAACCAATCGCAGAACGATGTTCCCTAATCACCCTGATCAATCGTGTCTCTTCCTCCTTAGATAACAGAGAAGATATAATTACCGGATGACTACCATCCGGATCAAGTTGAATATACTTTAACTCAGGAGGAAGAGGTTTAAGCACCGGGGTGGAAGGAATATCGATAAATGCTTCTGGAGGGTCCTCATCTTGAGTAATGAATACTTGCTTAGGCAGCAGGTCTTCAAACTCTGTATATGGAGCAACCGAAGGTCTACGATTTATGTAGACTCGAAGATGGTGTTGACTTCCTCTACGTAGGAGTCATCGACAAAATCTGAACTTCCAAAAGAAAGGAATTTATGCATATGGTTTTCTAGAAACGTGTTATTAAAGTAATCTTGAGCTAAGCTCTCGATCATGCTAACCTCTCCATTTATAGACGAATCTGGTAATTGTTTCATCATTTTAAAAACATTTACCTCAACCGAAAGATGGCCAAAAGATAAGGACATCGAACCATCGCGGTAGTTTATAAGCGCGTTGGCAGTCGCCAAGAAGGGACGCCCTAAGATGATCGGAACAGAGTCGTTAGCGACTTCTGTATCGAGGATAACAAAATCAGTAGCATATTAGAAATCCTGGACCTTAACAAGCACGTTTTCAACCACACCCTTAGGGTACTTAATAGATCGATCAGCTAATTGCAACGTCATTTTAGTAGGTTGCATCTCTTGTAAACCTATTTGTTTGTATAGATAATACGGGAGTAAGTTAACACTCGCCCCAAAGTCTAGTAAAGCGGTCGTCGTGTGGGAATCTCCTAAGGTGCATTATACACTAGGACGACCAGGGTCCTTGTACTTAACGATTCCATTGTGTTCCGTTAAAGTTGGAAACTGTTTAGTTAAAAAGGCATCTTTAAGAATATTTGTCTTACGCCTTTTAGTGCACAACTCTTTGAGAAACTTAGCATGGTGAGGTAATTTTTTAATTGCGTCCAGAAAAGGTAAGTTTATCGTTAGATTTTTAAAAACTTCCCTAATCTCGTCGAAGTTTGTATCCTTGTTTAACATAGCTAATTTCTGGGGAAACGGTGGTTTCTCTCTATATTTAGCGTATGGATCAACTGGATGTCTAACCTTTGCTTTCTGTTTCTTAGGTTGTGGTTTAACTGGTACCTCTACAGGGGTAGGCTCTTCAGTTTCTATTACGATATCTAGTACAATCTCCGGTGTATGGACAACTGGTGGGGTAACTATAGATATAGTTACTTTGTTATCAACCACTCCTCCAGAACGGAGAGTGGAGATGGCATTTAGCTCACCTACATTTTTATTTTCCGTACTAGTATTACCATTTACCTCAAAGGCTGTGTTTGTTGTTTTAGGATTAGCTATCCCTGGACCTGGAAACACACCTTTGGGTTGCACTTTCTCTTGAGCTAACTACTGTAAGGAAAGTTGGATGGCTTGTAAAATATGTTGTTGAGATTGCATAAATGTATCGAAACGATCCGGTTGTAGAGGAGTGTTAGCTATAGGTTGTGTGACAGGAACTATATCACGTTGATTATTAATTGGTGGATTTTGATAGTTATTTTTTACTGGAACGATACCTCTATTAGTATTATAATTATTATTATTATAATTACCCTAACCTTGTCCTTGTCGTGGTTGAGCTTGGTTGCTATAATTATAATTACCCTGACCTTGTCGTGGTGGGCCTTGGTTATAATTGTTTGTTAGCCTAACATTTTGATTATTAAACCCTGGAGGTGTTACTTGTTGATTATTTCTCAAACTGAAGTTAGGATGTTGTTTCCAAGGGGCGTTAGGAATAGGAAAACTATTAATCGAGCAAACATTATCTTGTTGTGATTGTTGTTGTTCATAGGCGAAAGGACAATAGGAGTCGGGATGCTCTAGACTCAAACAGAAATTACATGGATTAGAGTTGACATTCATGACGAGGATAGGCATTTGTTGAACAGAAATAGTCTTTACCTTTTTAGTTAGAGATTCGATTAAATTTTTAAGTTTCGGATCGAGTTTCATCTCAAACATACCGGCGGCTTTAACTGTTGTAGAAGAACTAGCGGAACGGGAGAAATCGTCACTACCCCCCAGTTATTATTACGCTTAGTTTGATCTTCTAAAAATTTATAAGCCTCTGAGGCTCTCTTACTTAGGAAACTACCCCCATTCATTATGTCAAGCACCTCCTTGTGGTGGTGTAACAGTCCCTTGAAAAAGGAACGAACTAGCGTGTCTTTCGTGAGGTTATGGTGTGGACACTCTATAAGTAGATCGGTGAAACGATTCCAAACCTTTGAAAATGATTCATAAGGATTCTGTCGAAAGAAATGAATCTTGAAAAGCATTTCATCGATCTTCAGTGGTAGGTAAAAATGTTCCATAAATAGTTGAACAAGTTTAGCCCACGAGTCCACAGAATTTGGCGCTTGGGCAGTTAACCAAGACACCGCCTTATCGGCTAAAGTGAAGGGAAATATGATATATGCTCTTTACTACTACTTAGAGTTTTGATCTCTAAGAATTGATGCAAAAGCACTCGAGGTTCCTTACTCACGATCTTCGTTTCGTAGAGTTGGAATAAAGATTCGAACTAAACTAAAGCTTAGAACAACTACAAATTGGAATTTACAATTAAGGGAAACTAAGGAGTAAGGTCATAATATAAATGCTAGATTTTTCCTTCCTACATAAACATTAAGAAAACATTAACGTTGAAAACATTCACTTAATACCGAAATAGAGATTTGAAAGAGAAGGTGGAGAGTTAATCCTCCTCATGTGAAATTATCATTAGTGTTGATTTGAAAAAGGTTTTGATTCTTCCTAGACTCATAGACAAGTCCCTAACGGAAAAATAGATTTGATCCCTAGCATGCATGGCTCACTAAAGAGCTCATACATGCTAGCAAGTGAAACCAAACAATGACTTATCTCTAAGCTCATTGCTTGATTCCTAACTAAACTCTACACCAACTACCATTTTGGGATAGGATGTAGAGTTAGTTGTTCTTCCTAAACCTACCAAACCAACAACAATTGGTTTACCCTCACATGAGTTGGATTAACTCCCACAAAGGGAAGTTAGCTCATGATCCTTGGGACAAGGATTTATAAACTAAGAAAAAATAGAAAGAGAGAGAGAGAGAGAGAGAGAGAGAGAGAAAGATGAACAATCAAACTCACTTCTATTATTTTCTAGAAGAAACAAGTGTTCCTCCATTAAAACTATTACAAGCTTTTTAATAAAAACTAAAACTAACTTTTACATTTCTTTCACTAAGGAACTAAAATAATGCCATGTGAGGAAAATAAGTCAAGGGAGTAAATGGAGTGTCCCCCACATTTGTCTAATTTCTTCTCCATTTGAGAGAAATCTCATTTCCTCCCACGTGAATTATCAAACCACATTAATGAATTTTTATCCACCACATTAAAACAAAGTGACACCTTGCTTTTTTTTTCACTATTAACACCTAATCTAATTTATTACATGCAAGGTGTCAACTTTGCACCAATAATTTGTTATCTTTGTCTTGACATGCTCCATGATTGATGACTCATCCAATCTTGTGGCCCCCAAGATAGTGGGTCCATGTGCACCAATCAAGGGTCCGGTATTTTTGGGCAAGTGTTACAATTTCCGCCTATCGTAGAGAGTTCATCGCCCTGATTGTCTGAGCATCTCTCGTGTCGCATTCGGAGTCCTGGTTCGAGAGGTAGGAGCTTTGGAAGTTTGATGCTTCTGTGTGGATTTGGGAGAATTCGTATATACGCCGTTCCTCGTGCTTTATTTCAGGTTTAACCAATATTTTCATGTTTACTGCAAATACCTGCAAAAGTATGAAAACATATTTATTTCATGATTATTAAACACATAATTAACCAAATTTATATGTCTCAATGGGGTTTCATAATACACTTTTGGGTGCTTATCACATTACCCCCAAAACAAAGACTTTGCTTGTCCTCAAGCAAAGAAGAGACACTAAAATAGATAAGTGGCCAAAAATGTGTAGTCCTAAACTAATTCTCGCTTTACAGAGCTTGGTTGCATTGACTATATGCAACAAGGCCTTAAACCACTAGGAATTCCCTAGTGGACGAAGTTATAGCCTCGTGAGAGTTTTCCAGAAAAGATACTCACAAACTTCATTTATACTACAACTACTCATTGACGTAAACTCATTTCCTAAATTAATCTTAGATATCCATACATCTCCTTAGCAGGAACGAGGATTGATTTCTTTTGAAACTCAAGTTAATATGTATTCAATAATTAAAACATCTACATATGATTATTCATGCAGTGAACTTTTCATTGAAATATACTAGCAGGTTGTTTCGGATCCCTTGGAGAGCTGCATCTAAATGGGTTCTCACAGGTGTATGTGTCTAAACACAATTCCACTCAAAATTTTACCACTCGGTTTTTGTTAACTCCAAGTGTGTAAAATGTGGCACACGTTTCCTTACATCTCAATGACAGTCGAGGAGCCGATGTCGATCAATCACGCCTACTACTTATTATCACACCACCCTACTCCTAATTGAGCTAGAGGTCTTTATTAGGTATGTGGGGCTTAGGTGATAGTGTACAAGAAAATGGAAATGGATAATCAAAATTTTTACGAGTATGAGAGAATAGGTTCTTCATATATTTACACTAGAGAAATCCTTGTTTCCTTTCCTTCTTCTAACTGAGTTTTTCCAACCTTGTTCTTAAGCCTCTGGATACTAAGGATTTTTTTTTTTTTTTTTTATATATATATATATATATGGCTTAAGAACATGATTCTATTTTCCTTTCCTGAAGCAAGTAACTGACTTTTATTTGGGACAAGTCTTTCTCTTTATTCTTTCCACATTTCATCCTATTTCTCATACTCATCACTTAGGTAGGTTCTTTTATTTGGTTTAATAAATGGGTAAGGAATTTTGGTGAAAGTGAAAGGTTTGATGAACGGTTCAGTGGAGTGACTAGCGGTAAAATTTGTAACAGGTAAGAATTTTTAGCTATGTCGATCCAAAGAAGGCCTAAATTCTCGCCTAGGGTTCGGGTGGTGATCAAGTAAGTAGATGCGTAATTTCCTCTAATCGGAAAAACTACTCCTCTGTGTCATCACACACAAATCACTCATATCAAGGTTTTTTGGTTAGATTTCTCACAGGATTTATAGTTTAAGTAACTAACCGCTGGTTCCTTAAAACTTACCGCTATGTACAATCAATGATACTCAGTACATGAATATTCATGAAAAGATGTATAAACTATTGCGTACGTATTATCTAAAGTTTCTTAAAAACAAATCCTAATTCGGATACTAATGTGAGATTTCTAGACAATTTTCATCATTGAAAAGGAAACAAGACTTTGTCACTAAGTACAATTATTAATATGAAAATAAAACTATATATAGGCTACAAGATGCCTAATTTTTGCTACAGTTTAAAGCACCCCCAAACGTAATGATGCTTAGTCCTCAAGGATCAATAATTAAAGAGAGAAAGTACCGAGAACCGCGGAGCAAAATTAGGGCTAGATTACTAGAACAGAGGTTGAGATCATAATATATTATTCAGAAAGAACAAGAAAATGTTCAATAGCACACTAAACATAGCACACCATACATAGCACACCTAAATAATGAACCATAGCATACCTAAACATGAAAACAATAGCACACCAAACGAAGGTTTAGCTAGATATATGTACAATGGCAAACTCAAGTTTACCATCCAAACAGACGGAAGGTCGGGCGCCCTCTTTAAGGAAATGCATTTCCTTAGCATCAGCGCCAATAGATAATAGTCCGCCAAATTTCTGCCCATTCTTTGTCTCCGGATTCCCTCAAATTGGTCTTCATCTTTTCGCCCTTTGGGTAACATCAACATGCCTCGTATCGAAGGACGCTTCCATTGATTTAAACCTCAATGAGCTTAATGATTCTCGCTTTTGTCGGGCACATGGAATCTACCTTGACCTACCATGAAAAGTGGCTGCAAACCGTGGGAAATGTGTCTTCATGATCCGCAAGCGGTGATCGGGTAAAAGTATATATCGATCCCGAAAAGCGAGAGCTCATTTCAGCCGGAGATAACACAACCTAAAATGTTAAATAATGCATGACCCCCGAAGCAAGTGCAATCAATACAACGCAAGACCTCATTGGCAGAGAAAAATGCCAATCTCCCATAATGTTTAGGAGTACAAATAACATTGCAGTCCCCATGTTCATTGTCATGCTTGCTAATGGAATGGTGATGTTGCGCCATGGCACATGGCCATCTCCTTCTCGTTTGATCTCAAGACCATCACCATAAGAGTCGCGAAACGCTTGCCACTGAAAGGAACGGTAAGAATTATGATAGATGTACTGCCAAGATGCAGCGGGTTCGTGGTATGGAAGGTCCAAAGATAGGGCAAGTTGTTGTTCAAAAAAGATATGAGGTGTGTCACCAACTCGGATTGTGAACCCGTCTAAGTAGAAACCATGCGCATGGTTGAATGCTGGTGTGTCATCCATATTAGCATAAAAGTATGCAGCCAAACTCGGAGAATAAGTTTGGTCGTTGAAGAATTAGGGAAGACCACCCAATGTTTGTGATGTAATCATGGAAGAGATGGCCATAGGCATTGGAATCCATCATAGATCGAAAGGATTGCTCAGAATGAGTTTGGGAGGTACCATGGATGATGAAGATGCAATGTTTGATGAAGATGCCATGGTGGATGAAGTAAAGAAATGGGTAACGATACAGCAAACCGGATGGAAAAATGAGTATGTAAGAAAATAGACCCTCCTCAGAAGCACATGTTAAAATTATATTAGTCACAATGGAAATGATGACAATCCTATTAAGCATTGCATACAAAAGAAGACAAAAAGATAAGACAAAATACATAGTAAGATCTAAAAAACGTAATAACATAGATGATTATATACTTATTGACTTAGTAATATCATGGATTCTTATATTGCTCTTGGAGATGCATATTTTGCACCAAACCGTTTAGGTCTTCTATTTTTGGCCGAAATGCGATCTGAATGTCCCCTCGGGTCGGGCAGAGAGTATAGTTTGATTTTCCATTAGAGAGCGTGATTTTGCAAGAATTGAGAATGATTTTCCAAGATCTCCTCCCGCTCAACATCATGCTGTTTGACGATCTTGAAATCCTCAAGAGTTGTGATGATGATATTCTCGACGAAGCATGTAGTTCCCTCAAACCCCGATGAAGAAGTTTAATGCCTTCCATGGGATTAATAATATTCAAAGATGGCATTTTCATCAAATAAATGGTCAATTTGAGCTTGGGGTGTTCTCGCTTCATCTATCGAGTATCGTGGGTCCAAAACCAACGGAGTAGTCCGTTTGAAGTACCTTTATATATGCTCTTTGAAGGGGTGTCTCTCGAGAAATTATTGATAACCCCAACGATCATAATCAAGGCGAACCAAAGTGGGTAGAGCTGCCGACCTTCTTGTTTTCTTGGTGATTACGCTCCGTGAGGTGTTGGATCGACAAAAGTCATCTCTTTGAGTTTGCAAAATCCAAAGTAGGTGAAGTTGGTGCTTTGTGACTTCAGATTGGTGTGATGTACCTACCACATTATGTCCCAACCAAGTGGAGCACAACACGCTGATTCCGTTTCAAAGAGCGTTGAAGAACCATGTGATGTGTATTTTCGACGCCGCCATGAGATATACGGTAGCTCGCAAGAAAGTTTTTTATGAATCGAATGATGACTCTTGAACAAGGGACTCCCCGGTTTTATTGGGATTTGAAGTATGTCGGAGATCATTTCCTTTATTCAATTCCAATCGTTGTCCATAGGCATTGAAGTAGAATTTTCCATCTTCATATCCGCTTAAATTGGTAGAACATCAAAACCAATTCTCGGGAATAACTAGTCACTGAATGATATAGAAGAGGCATCCATCCGCGACGATGATTTCGTGTCAAAATAAGGAGAAAACCGCCCTCTTCGAAAAGTTTTTTAGGTAGTCTTTCTCTGCCGTTATTTTTCTTGGTTGAGCCATTATCGAGGGAAGGATAGTGAAAATTGTATGAATAAGAATGGCTTAAAAAAGAAGAGATTTATAGGCAATCTATGAGGCTATACCAACTGAGTCCAAGTGTATTTAATGACCCATGTGATTATGAACAAAGATCATAGGGGATCCACAAGAAGTCTTTGTCATGTCGATATCCAAATACAATTAATGAGATGGTTTAATGTTTAGAAAATATGGAGGAAAGTTTCAGTGGTAGTTAAACTTACACGTAATTTTAGAAATGATGATCATAACTCAAGAATAGAATATGGATAGAATAATCGAAATCGCATGTGTGACAAGTGTTATGTGTACCTTGAAGCGCATTTAATTTTCTCAACACTATGTGTATCCATTAATTATTTTGGTGAGTTTTGGATGGCCTTTCTTTGTTATGGTTTGTTTATTTATTTACTTATTATTATTATTATTATTATTATTTTTTTTTTTTATTTTTTTTATTATATATATATATATATATATATATTTTTAGAGAGGAAAAGACAACTAATATACACAAATATTTAATAATGAACTTCTCCATTTAATATGAACCGCATAAATGTGTGAGAATTATTTAACACACCATACTAATATAAAAAAAAAAAAAAAAAAAAAAAAAAACGGTTACATAGATCTAGATGTTCGATCATGTTGTGCATGAGTGACAAGAGAATAATGATAAACATTTGTTATCACAATTAATGTGATAGCCCAAGGTTGTTCTTTTCCCATCGCTTCTATTTTATTCATTATGTTCAAGAAATTGAAAATTTGTGAAGAAGAATGTGTGAAGAGTGAGAGAAGGGAATGAGTGAAAGTGGAAAGGAGAGTTGTATTTATAACTTGATTTCGATATTCATTATGTTCAAGAAATTGGCATCCGACCGCTTGATCACCATTGGTTTCGATTTCATTGGCTTTGAGAGTAGGCCCAATGAATCAAGGAGCAAACTCATATTTTTGAAAGTACTATATTCGCAAGATAACATAAATAATTTCTCATTCAAACCGTCTGGAGATACAAAATTATGAGAAATCAACCGATATATAATAATTTATCACTAAAAAATAAAAATGCAATGCATAAGGGAAATAAATGACATAGTCATTTCTAAACCAAAGGAAATAAACAACTACTGTGAATCCTCCGGGTTAGCAGAAGATGAACCCGGGTTTCTACGTCTTCGCCACGCATTTAACTTCAGCCGAAGCCGACCGGTCCGAATGTGGCCTATAGATCAGAAAGTAACCGATCTTGAATTGCACGATTTGCCATCATCATTCTCTCGAATTGGCCTTGGCGATTTCTCATTTCTTTGCCGGAAGTCATTCGGGAAGTAATCATCTCTTCCTCGGGCGAAGAAACATCCCGCTGCGATACTAGAATTCATGTTCCTCAAGGCATCCATAGGAGTATTGATTCGGGCGATGGTATCTTCATTAAAACAGTCCGGTGGTGAAGGAGGAGGAGGAGGTACGCTATCATGCTCAATGTCATCTCTAGCTACCGGGTCCCAATGGTCTAAAACACAAGTCTCAAAAATTCCAAAATTCTCGAAAAGACCTTGTTTCAATGAAAGGAGTAGCAGATCGAACCCTAAGTTAAGCATAAGCCGAAAGTAACAAGTACAAAGAAGAGGAGCTGACCCGCTTTGACGCGGTCAGAAGAATATGGCCCGTGAAATGGACCATACAGAAAGTGTGCTTCCTCTCCGTAGGATCCACGCAGGTGCAAGAAAGTCTTGTTCACGCCGACGCCTTTGAAGTTCCAATGACGTTGACGCCCCATCGAGTGACGGCTAATTGGTTACGCCCCGAGTTTAATCGCCGGTACACACAGTTCGAGCCTGTTGTACTCCCTCGAAGCATGTCAAACATCAAATCCCTCGTGGTCGGATACTTTGACAATAACAGGTCGGGCTATCGAGTTAATCGAACCGCGGTGGTATTCAAATCAACTCCGGCGTGAGTTCACGCTCCAACCCATCCGCCAGAATCCAAAAATTGCCACCCCGAAACCTCCATTGTTGTAAAATTTCAACACCAATTCTTCGAATATTGAGCTGGAATTCGATGTAATAGATATTCCCCACTCTCTACTAGCAATTTCCTCATCGAAAAATGGGTGAAACATCCCGAATTGTAGAGATTTGTGAAATTTCTCTCAACTGTGATTCTCCTTCGCGGCTGCCATAAAGCGCCGTTGTAGATTAACTTTTGATGGTGCAAATAGCAAGAGGAGGTGGAGGAGGTGGTGGAGGAAGGGGGGTGAGGTTGGTGGAGTTTGCGCGCTTGGCGTCGCTGGAATTCATCGGTGGTAGGTCGCAACGAAGTGGATTGGGGGACCAAGATCCGATTTTTGTGGAAGAAGAAATGGGGGGGTGGACGCTGGGTGCCCGCGCTTGGGCTTTGTACCCGGTTTTGATTTTTGGGTCGGGTCAAAATTTTGGCCCAAGTACAAATGAATTTCAGAAATTCCCCTTATGTCCCCTAAATGTTCAAATTTCAAACGTGGAAATTCGATTCGCTTCAACTCCAAATTGAACGGATGAGATATCAAAACGATCAAGATTAAAAATGCCATCCACTAGAATATGAAAAAAAATCACATTCAAACATTTTTTTTTTTAACAATCTTTTTGGTTTTATTTATTTACACTTTTATATACAAATGTACAAATCGAGAAGAACGCGGTCAACAACACCGAAATCCAAATAAAACAACACATCACAACAGCCTTTAACTCAGCAACTTTCATGTCGGCCTGGCTTAACCCAATCCAGCCCGATCGCGGGCTTATCCTTTATGTTTTGGGGCCTAGGGTTCAGGATCGGTACCATCCTTGACCAATGTGCAATGGTCTAATAATAATATTACCCTTAGTACATATGGTATAGTTTTCAAACCGCCCAAAACAAATCACATATAAAACCGATCGGGTTGGCCTCGGTGGAATCCATTGCCCGCATTTAACTAGGAAATTCGATGGTGCATATCACGACTCTCTTTGGGCACCATTCCGGTGCTAATAAAAAAACGAGTATATACATGTTGAGTCTTTTAACGCCGATCCTCAAGACTAATGTGAGTCTTTTAACGCCGATCCTCAAGACGAATGTGAGTCTTTTAACGCCGATCCTCAAGACTTAATGTGAGTCTTTTAACGCCGATCCTCAAGACGATTCCCAACCCGTGGGAATAACGGACGACGACGAAGTTTATCCCCGCTGAGCTGGTGTCGATAATAATATACCTTATACCGCTCATCTCGATAAAAGATCAAGACCGGGACGTAAAGGAGTTTGATAGTTCATACACCACCCCATCCTTTTCGCCGCTTTCGAGCAAAAAAGTACTAATGCACCATTACCAATTCGAGATGGGTGAGATTTGGACCAAATGATGAGTTGGAGTTCGCGAGGAAGAGAATAGAAAAGGGAGGAGAAAGAAGGAGTTGAAATTTTGGTACCCATTGTTTTCCCGAGGCACGCTTTGCTCGATTATCGAAGACATTTATACTCGGCCTGAAATAGAGTTTTGTGGACTAAGGTTTCCGCTTTGCAACCACACACTCTAGGGATTTTTTAGAAAAGAAAATAGAAGAGGGCCCGGCTACCTTAATGGCATACTTTTCCCTATTTAAATACATGGAAAGAAGTACACAAATAATCTATTAGTCCGTGCGGTAGATCGGATCATTTAGAAGAGTCTCTTCGACATCCGAGAGCGCAACTCATGATAATGTTTAAGGCGCCGCCATTTACTTGAAATTCGCTACCATCATTTACGTTTTCACACAGAGATAGCCCCATAAGGGGTGATGCAGAGACGAAAGGAAAGGACCGCACCATCGAAGTTTTTAATTTTCCCGAAAAATGTGTAATCTTGAGTTGTACATCAAAACTTTTTGACCGACTTTGAACTCTTTTCGCAATATGTGCTTGTCATGCACTCTTTTCATGTTGGCTTTATAGGATTTCGGAGAGATCATAGGCATCAATCCAATTTCCTCAAGCTCATTTAACTGTAATTTTCTTTTCACCGCCACGCTAGTGTTATAATTGAGGCTTTGATGGCCCATAGAGCACGGTGCTCAAGTTCAACCGCAGATGACAAGGTTTTCCAAAAACGAGGCGATACGGAGACATCCCTATAGGTGTCTTAAAAGTCGCTCAGATGCCCACAAGGCATCGATAATCATAGAGACCAGTCTTTCCTAGATGGATTTGAGCTTTTTCCAAAATGGATTTTATTTCTCGATTAGAGACTTCTACTTGACCAATCGGTTTGAGGATGATACTGAGTTGCCACTTTGCGCGGACTCCATATTTTTTACTAATGATTCAAAAATTTTATTGCAGAAATGTTTTTCCCCGCCACTAATTATAGCTTTTGGAACACCAAATCGAGAAAATATTTTCTTTTACAAACAAAACGACCGCTTTATGATCGTTAGCACGACATGCCAATGCCTCAATCCATTTTGACACATAGTCAACTGCTACAAGTATGTATAGGAAGCCATGAGAATTTGGAAATGGACCCATGAAGTCGATGCCCCATACATCAAAGATTTCCACAATTAGAATGGGATTTAAGGGCATCATATGCGCTGAAAGTAATGCGACCTAATCTGGCCGGGCAGCGATTGCATGCTTTGCAATGCTCATGTGCATCTCTAAAAAGTGTGTTGGCCAATAAAACCACATTGTAGAACCTTGGCCGCAGTTTTCTTTACCACTAAAATGACCACCACAAGATTGTTCATGGCAGAAGGATAACACATCGTTGTGTTCCCAACCGGAATGCAACGCGGATTAGTTGGTCCGAACAATACTTGAAAAGGTAGGGATCATCCCGTAAATAGAATTTCACAAAGTGGATAAAAACTTTTTCCGGTCATTACGAGACCAAGATAAAGGAACCTCCTCGGTAACTAAGTAATTTACTATGTCGCGCACTCAAGGGGACTAAAAAATAGAGTACAAGTGTTCATCCGAAAGGAATCACGATAGGTTTCGGTATCGCGATCAACATCATCGACAAGTCTTGATAAATGGTTTGCAACCACATTTTCGCTTACCTTTTTTATCTCTAATTTCGAGAGTAAACTCTTGCAAAAGGAGAATCCATCGGATCAACCTTTGTTTTGCATCTTTTTTCGCTAACGTAGATAACGGCGCCGCGATGGTCAGGTAGACAATAGTTGGAGAACCCACTAGGTAAGGACTAAACTTATCTAACGATATACAACGGCGAAACTCTTTTTCTGGTGGTATAGTTACGTTGAGCTTCATTAAGGGTTTTACTCGCGATAGTAAATGACAACCGGCTTATCTTCTCGGCGTTCTAGTACAGCTCCAATAGCATAGTCGCCGCGCCACACATTAATTCAAAAGGTTTAGACCAATCGTGGTTGAATTATAGGAGCGGTAGTTAATGCGTTTTTAATACCTCAAAGGCTTGTTTGCAACCTAAAATGAAAAAAAAATGGCATCTTTAAGCAGAGATTGGTTAAAGGTCTAGCAACCTTTGAGAAATCTTGAATAAATCTCCTATAGAAACCCGCGTGTCCTAAGAATGCGCCGAATGTCTCGAACTGTTTTTTGTATAGGAAGTGAAGCAATTTTTTCTATCTTAGCTTTGTCGACTTCGATTCCGGCCCTTTGAAATGATATGTCCTAAAACTATTCCTTTAGTAACCATGAAATGGCATTTTTCCCAATTAAGAACAAGGTTTTTCTCTTCACAACGTAAAGACCTTTTCAAGATTTGATAGATAGCTATCGAAAAGAATCTCCATAAATTGAGAAGTCGCCCATGAATACTTCCATAAACCGCTCAACCATATCATTGAAAATATGAAGCATGGGTTGAAAAGTACCGTGTGCATTGCAAAGGCCAAAAGGCATTCGCCTATATGCAAATGTACCAAATGGACAGTGAACGTTGTCTTTTTTGATCGCCAGGTCGATGACTATCTGAAAATAACCGAATAACCATCAAGAAAGCAGAATAGGCATGACCGCTAAACGCTCGAAAGCATCCGATCGATGAATGGAAGTGGAAAGTGATCCTTACGAGTGACGGCATTAAGTTTTGCGATAGTCAATGCATATTCGCCATTTTATCGATACGAGCGAAATGCATTCATCTTTATCATTTCGCACAACCGTAATGCCAGATTTCTTTGGAACCACGGTACAAGACTCACCCAAACACTATCGAGATAGGATAAATAATACCCGTGATCTAGTAATTTTAACACTTCCTCTCTCGGACCACATCTTTCATGGTAGGGTTTTAGGCGACGTGGTTCACGCGACGCCTTAGCATTTTCTTCCGTGTATCGCGATGGGTGCACACATTAGGTTCAATGCCTTTAATGTCATCGAGGGACCATCCAATAGCGTAACGATGTTGTTGAATGACATTAATTAAACGAAGCTTCCCCGATCGTCGCTCAATTGTGAAGAAATAATAATCGGGTGACGCACCATCGGCATCAAGTCAGACATATTTTAATTCCGAAGGAAGTGGTTTTAATTCAGGGGTGGGCGGATTGGGTATTAAAGATTCTTGAGGAAGGTCATCATCCATGTAGTAAACAGATTGATGATCATCCAAGTTACTTGACATCACTGTTGTAGGGTCAAATAATGGTACTGACTCTAATAACTCATTTACTTCTTGTGTGTAATCATCGTCCTCAAATTCAGATTCGCTAAAGGAAAGAAATTGGTACACTTCATCTTCAGGAAAAGAGTTTGTGAAATACTCTTGCGGAATGCTGTCAATCCTGTTGGCCTCACCATCAATGTCAGGCTTTGGAAGTTGTTTCATCAACTTGAACACATTCACCTCGACCGAAAGATTTCGGGACATGGTCATGGAACCATCTCAACAGCTTTAATAAGAGCATTAGCAAGTGGGAGGAAACGGACGCCCTAAGATGATCGGAATGGAATCACATGCAACTTCAGATCCAAAATAACAAAGTCTCCAAGATAGAAGAAATCTTGGACTTTTACAAGGACGTTTCCACAATTCCTTTTGGATACTTTATGGAACGATCGGCTAACCAGTAGAGTCATGGTGGTAGGTTTGAGCTCATGAAGACCTAGTTGTTTAAATAAATAATATGGAAGTAAGTTCACACTAGCTCCTAGGTCTAGTAGTGCAAAGAGCCGCGGTATTTGTCACCTAAGGTGCATGGAACCGCTGGTCTACCGTGGTCCCTTGTATTTTACTATACCATTGGTTCGGTGATGGAGGAAACCGCTCTGATGGAACGCTTTGTCGAGGAACATTATGGTGCACATATCTTCAAAATTTTGCATGTTTTGGTAATAATTTTAAGGCATCGAAAAGGTAAGTTGATTGTTAAATTTTGAAAAGCTAAAAAGGGTTTATTCTTTTGTTTGTTTTGGCAAAAGGGTCTACTTGCTTGTTTCCTACATTCGGAGGTGTTGACTCTGTTGAATCTGGGAATCTTCCAGTAGGTTCATTATTAGAAATAGATTCCTTGGAACCATCTTTTTCTTTTGGTTGATCATCCGCATACGTGATCGATTGTCTACGTTTTTCCGGATCGTAGAGTAGTGATTGCATGCACCTCACCTTGGTTGGGGTGCTTGTACCGAGGGGGCATTGGTCAGTTCAAAGGTCGCGGTTTGTTTGGTTTAGGGTTTGAACCGCTTGCAGAAAAACACTTTTCGACTCTTTTCTTGCGCCAATTCTTCGAAGTGATTGTTGGATAGACGTTAAAATTTGAGACCTGTTGGTTCATGTAAGCCAAGAAAGTCTCATTTGTCCTATCCGTAATGGTTGGCGCGGGTTGTGCAAAGGTAGTAGTTCTCGATTATTGCTTAGAAGTTGTTGATTATAGTTGGGATCTGGATTAAATGGAACAAGGTGCGGTTGGTTTGATAATTAGCATTGGAATTATTTTGAAATTGACCTTGTTGGTATTGTTGATTATTTCCTTGGTGGTATGGAATAAAATTGTTGGTAGGGCTTAACAGTGGATTAGCTTAAAACCGGAGGAGCCCCCATTTGTTGGTTATTTTGGCCAAAGCTTAAATTCGGATGTTGTCTCCACGGTGCATTGGGAATGTTGAATGCACATGCCTCCTCCGATTGTTGAGTAGGGAAACATATAACAAGGGACAATATGCATCGATGGTCGACTAAGACAAAGGACACAAGGGCAAAGGTCAACATTCATGACCGGTTTTGGTAGTTGATCGTTTACTTGAACCGCAAGGGCATCTACTTTTTAGTTAGGGATTCTATCAAATTTTTATTTAGGGATCGGGTTTTACCTCAAAAATAGATGTGGCCTTTGTAACATTGTCCTTTGATGACCTAGACGACTCGGTGTTACCCCAAAGTGTGTACCCTTTTTCGCTTGTTTTTCAAGAAAAGTATAAGCTTCAAGAGCTCCTTTGTCCATGAAGCAACCGCCGCTCATTATATCAAGAGTTTCTTTTGATGATCGAAAGACCATTAAAGAATGAACGAACAAGGACGCTTTTTCCGGTTTGGTGATGAGGACATTCTAACGTAAGATCAAGATAAAACGACTCCATGCTTCGTAAAAAGATTCATGAGGATTTTGACGAAAAGAATTGAATTTTTGAAGCATTTCAGCTTGTTTTTTCTCGAAAGTGTAAAACCGGAAGCATGAAAGCCTGAACTAGTTTATTCCATGTGTCTATGGATTGTGATTGTTGTCCCGCTAGCCGATTGACTTTTTCCGCTTAAAGTGAATGGAAACAAAAGCAAGAGTTGTTCCTTAGAGACTGCTGGATGATGAAATGTTGTTGCCACTTGTTGAAGCCTACGAAGATGATTGTACGGTTTTTCATGCTCCAAACCATGATATATTGGTAACAAACTGAAAACGTTTGGTGGGATACAAAAATCACCGACAATGTCCTCAAGTTTGATGCAGGAAGAAGGTCCTTCCTGTAATGCAGTATAGAAGTCCGAGAGGGGCTTCTCTGCTGGTGGAGGATCGTCGGCCATAATGACAGAAGTTGATGGCGACGAAGGATTGTGATTTGAAGATAATTAGCAGAAGAAGAACAATTTTTATGTGAGAACTTACGCAATTGCTTATCGTATTTTTTTCGACAATAGGTATGTTCAATTTCTTTAGTGGAACCAGACCTTAATCTCATGCAAGCAGAAGGAATTTAGTAGGACTCGAATTTTATTATTATCTTAAGCATTATATTTTAATAACATATGCCTAAGCCGCCGCTAACGTGAGCGATTGAAGCTAGGAATACATGTGCATAAACCAATAGCCAGTCACAAGAGAGATATGAGGGAGGCTTTCTCGCAAGCACGGGTTCTAATTAAGTAACCTCAATCTTTCAAGTTTCCTAGACACCATTGGAATATGATTTAAGATTTATGGAATTAAAATTTATGCAAAGGTGGTATTAATTTTAATTTAATTTAATTTAATTTTTTTTTTTTTTTTTTTTTAAGATTTATGCAAGGGTTAAAATAGAAACATGCAAAATACGATCTACTCATACAATACTAAGTCGCAAGAGCATGTGAAGATACTTCTACTCATAATGATAGCTATATACGAATAGGCAAGCTTTGTGTCATCGATAAATATTTCCATACGATAGGCAAATATACATCAAGAATAATGATATGTACGCTTAATTTGTAAATCGATATTACGTAAACGATATCAACAAGAAGAAAGCTTAATTTGAATCACTCATAATGCGTATCTACATACATTAGCATACCTAATACGATATACATGCAGAATAGACGACAAAACTAAACATGCAAAGTATTATACCTAAACTAAAAATACGACTTTTGTATTGCATAATAAATCGATTTCGACAATACTCATTGAGATTAATGTCCTATATAGAGAGCAGCTTTACCCCGTAGGGTTTAGAAACAACTTACCCAACTCAGATTTTAACCCTCGTTGGAATGTTCTCCTCTTTCTTGACAAAATCGACTTATTAGACAAGACCGTGTACGTATATGTAGAGAAATATCAAACATGTAACAAGAAACATTTATACGTAGAAAGACATATACCCATACAATACAGTACCATTAATATGTAAATATACATTCATATGCAATTCATGTCCGTGTAATCATATATAAATATTTACCGGTATATGAACTTGATTCATACATAATTCGAGGCTAAAACTTAAATAATAATTCATAAATATTTCCTAATACTATATACATGGCATACATGCAGAAAAACATAATAAAAAAAAAATTACACTAATACTGAAAATTGAACTCAGAAGCTTTCGGCCCGCTTTTGAAACAAACGTTTCAATTCGTCGACGCGATTAATCCCAAAGGATTATCGAATTTTTCAGGTACAGGACCAAATATTTAGGCCTAGAAATGGATCAAGGTAGATCTAAAGATGCTGGTGGTTGAACAGGAGCAGCAAAAAAAGAAAAATCACTCGCGGACGTAGGTCACACTGCTAGCGACTACGACACACCGCACGCGCGTGTCCAAGAATTCAAGAATACTTTCAAAGTTTCTGGAAGTCTTATAATCGCCCTCAGTATTCATCTTTCCCAGTCCTAACTTTTGGTACCTGAAAGTGGAACAAAATTTTTTTAGATTACGTGTCTATCTGCGAGGCAAAAAAAATACGAAAAAACAAAAAAAAACGTAAACTAAAAAGGAAAGGAAGGAAGAGAATGGGGGTTCCCCTTGATGCAACTTCCGATCTTTAGCACAAGTTCTATGGTTTTTAGAACAGCAGCCATTTGATTTATATGCTCTTTACTACTACTTAGAGTTTTGATCTCTAAGAATTGATGCAAAAGCACTCAAAGTTCCTTACTCACGATCTTCGTTTCGTAGAGTTGGAATAAAGATTCGAACTAAACTAAAGCTTAGAACAACTACAAATTGGAATTTACAATTAAGGGAAACTAAGGAGTAAGGTCATAATATAAATGCTAGATTTTTCCTTCCTACATAAACATTAAGAAAACATTAACGTTGAAAACATTCACTTAATACCGAAATAGAGATTTGAAAGAGAAGGTGGAGAGTTAATCCTCCTCATGTGAAATTATCATTAGTGTTGATTTGAAAAGGTTTTGATTCTTCCTAGACTCATAGACAAGTCCCTAACGGAAAAAATAGATTTGATCCCTAGCATGCATGGCTCACTAAAGAGCTCATACATGCTAGCAAAGTGAAACCAAACAATGACTTATCTCTAAGCTCATTGCTTGATTCCTAACTAAACTCTACACCAACTACCATTTTGGGATAGGATGTAGAGTTAGTTGTTCTTCCTAAACCTACCAAACCAACAACAATGGGTTTTACCCCTCACATGAGTTGGATTAACTCCCCAAAAGGAAGTTAGCTCATGATCCTTGGGACAAGGATTTATAAACCAAAAAAAAATAAGAAAAAAGAGAGAGAGAGAGAGAGAGAGAGAGAAAGATGAAAAGATGAACAATCAAACTCACTTCTATTTCTTTTCTAGAAGAAACAAGTGTTCCTCCATTAAAACTATTACAAGCTTTTTAATAAAAACTAAAACTAACTTTACATTTCTTTCACTAAGGAACTAAAATAATGTCATGTGAGGAAAATAAGTCAAGGGAGTAAATGGAGTGTCCCCCACTCTTGTCTAATTTCTTCTCCATTTGAGAGAAATCTCATTTCCTCCCACGTGAATTATCAAACCACATTAATGAATTTTTATCCACCACATTAAAACAAAGTGACACCTTGCCTTTTTTTCACTATTAACACCTAATCTAATTTATTACATGCAAGGTATCAACTTTGCACCAATAATTTGTTATCTTTGTCTTGACATGCTCCATGATTGATGACTCATCCAATCTTGTGGCCCCGTGGATATGGGTCCATGTGCCCAAGTGGCGGTCCGGTATTTTGGGCGTTGTTATAATTTCCGCCTATCGTAGAGTTCATCGCCCGATTGTCCGAAAGCATCTCATGGTCGCATTTGGAGTCCCGGGGTTTAAGAGGTAGGAGCTTTGGAAGTTTGATGCTTCTGTGTGGATTTGGGAGAATTCATATATACACCGTTCCTCGTGCTTTATTTCAGGTTTAACCAATATTTTCATGTTTACTGCAAATACCTGCAAAAGTATGAAAACATATTTATTTCATGATTATTAAACACATAATTAACCAAATTTATATGTCTCAATGGGGTTTCATAATACACTTTTGGGTGCTTATCAAAATACCCTTAGTTTAATTTGTTCAGGACCAACTGTAGGATGGTGGAATGTAGTAAGGACTTGGTCAATCCTACGCATGTGTTGATAAGGCTTTTCATGGTCTAACCCATGAAAAACGGGTAACAAATTAAATATATTTAGGGGGATTCGGAAATCCCCCACTGGGTCTGATAGAACGATGCAAGATTTAGGGCTATCGTTCAAGGCTTTGTAAAAGTTAGATAGAGGAGACTCTCTTTCTTCAGCCATTACTTCAGGTGGTGTGTGTGGTATATTAGCTAGAGGTGTAGTGAGTGGTATACTTGAAAGGCGTGTTTGTTGACGTTGCCGGTTGATTACGTTAGGCATTTTTCTTCGGCCTAACTTTAATCTCATGCAAGGCTAAGCCAATCTTAATGAAACACAACAACACTCCAAACAATCCTGATATGCTAGTATGAACCTCTAACAGGAGATGCGAGGTGTGGAAGAAAAGAGTTCCTAAATGCCTCCTTGCTTCGCTTATGAATAGTGTCTTGTTTACGTGTGCTCAGTGTGTATAACAAGTTAAAACACTGAAAACTATGAAGCAATGGAAATTTGAAACAAACCTGTGGAAATCGGGCAGTTTTAGCAGAGGGTGCAAGTCGTGCTCAGAATAGGCCTAGGTAAAGGCGCAGTAGCCAAGTTCAATTTGGAGTTCAGTGTTTCAGCGCAGTCGCTAGCCCAATTTAGCCTTGGTAGGGTGCGGGTCACGCTTAGGGAAAACCTCAAGGTCCAAGTGCTTTAGCGCGGGGGGCACTCGTGTTTTGCCTTGGCAAGGCGTGGGATGCGCTTCAGCCAAAAAGTGGAGTTCCAAGCGCTTGGGCGCGAGTGGCGCTCCAATTTAGCCTGCCCAGGGCGCAGGTCGTGCTCCGTGTAATTCTTCGAGGAAAATTTTCAGTGTTGAAACGGACAACCACAGTGAGAATCAAACAAGGGTGGGTGGGTTATGGGATTTTGGAAAACTAACAATTCTAAAGAAAACAATACTAAAGGGAACTAAGATGGCAGCGGCGCCATTTGATAGAAGTGAAATGAATATAGTTTTACTAATGAATAAAGCGATGAAACTCTAAACGCAAGTAAAACTAAAACTGAATTATACTCGTGATTATCAAAGATTTCTGCTCTCAATACTATTGAAGTAGAGTTGGAATAGAAAATTCATTCCACTCCTAGTTCTTTAGCATTCAAGTTTCCTACGACTATCAATCCTACCAAAGTCAATGAGAGTTTTACGAATTATACTACGATGCAATTTATACTAACAAGATACTGGGATTATAATGATTCAACTACGAAATGCTACGGAATACTAAAATTTGAATCTAGAATAAGAATTAGGGAGGAATTGAATCCACCTTGAATCCAACTTAATATACTAGCATAGATTTTTGTAATCCAATTCTTACGTTCTTACGGTAAGAATTGGTCGTTCTAATCCCTAATTATACATGGCATCTCTACCAATTCATAACTAGCATGTGAGGACGTCTACCCATTCTCATGGCGAATCAACAACCTTCTAGAGTGGAATAGACTCTTACAACGATTCTACACTATACAATCAAATTTTCATCAAGGTTTCATCAAACCCCTCTAATGGAGGTTTAGCCTTGATTCATCAAACTATCATTTCCATATGAAATTGAATAAGACATAATCTAAAGATTCTAACTTTATTAAATTCAACTAAACAATAATTGAAATCTAAATTAACAACTAAGAAATTATTAACAAACAAGAATTGAAATTAGATCTAAGCAATTTTAAATAGCAAAATCGAAATTATCAAGAACTAACTATTTTATTTATCTAATGAATGATAAATAATGATTCAAATAACTAATCTTAAAACAAGAATAACAACTAATTAATTAATTGAAAAACTAGATACCTTCTATCCTACCTAATTGATACTTAAGAGCTAAGTCATATGTGTGGAAATGGAGGAGACCAAATCCACATTTTCGTGCATGGGCTGAGGGTCCATGTTTTGGGCCGGAAAATCGAGCCCAAAATCCAATTTCTTCAGTCCACATGGCCCTTTTCAGCTGGCTTTTACTTCAATAGGCTTTTCGTCTACTTTTTCTCCTCTGATTGGGTCAAGGTTTGGACCATTGGAAAGCTATTTCCGATCCGGTCGTTTTGACATAAGGTACACCTAATTCCAAGGCCTGAGTCCAAAGATACGATTTTCGGAAGTTCTGCTGACTTTTGTGTGCTATTTCTACCCGTCTAGGGTTAACGCTAGGGTTAAGCACGACTCAACTATAATTACCATGCAAAAGTTAATTATTAATCAAATCCAATCCACGGTCCCCCAAAAGGACCATAAATTAACTTAATACCAACAGCCAGGGTTAAGCACGATTCAACTATAATTGCCACGCAAAGGCTAATTATCAAGCAAATCCAATCCAAGGTAACCCCAAAAGGACCACAAGTCAACTTAAGGACTTTAAAAGGGTTAAGTTTGACTATACTATAATTACCACTCAAAGGCTAATTATCAGTAAAAAATCAATAAGAAGTTCCCTCAAAAGGAACCACTTAATCAATCCACACACACCAAAAGACACGAAGAAACCTAAGTGCCAACTATGCGCATCTATCAGGTCGTGCAAAAATACTTACGACCTAAAAGCATCAGGCGATCTACCAAAATATGATAGGTCGCCGAATTTACTACTATGCAGGGCAGGTCATCAAATAACAAAACAAGAAGCAAGGGAAGCAATCACATTCTTACCAAATTCACAGATAATCTCATTTCAAAACAAGTAAGTATTAACTATTTTACTTACTACAAAGTCGGTAAGATACTAGAGGCCCCCAAGTTCTCCTAGGAAAACGACCTCAGCATCCCCATAAAAAATTGAAGTTATCGGTATCAGCAACAAAAATAGTTCAATAAATTCACTCATAATCAAACATATCACAAGAATAACAAAATTAGTTGACATGAGACAGATTCTCCATATTCAAAGGGTCCAGATTGCAACCCTCTTCACCAACAAATCCACCAGCCAGATCACCACTTGCATTACACACTTCAGTAGCAACATCCTCATTCAGTTTGGCAGCTGGGGTAGCACTCAAGTTGGTAGGCAGATCAGATTGTCTACTAGCATCTACAGTAGTACTTTATACAATTATTGCTGCAATCCCACTTTCGACAGACCTTTTCAAGGTTTTGTACTTACGTTCTAGTTCTATATAATCATCCACTAGAACGTAGACATCACCACTCTCCACCAGATCGACCAAGTCGTTATACTCCTTCTGAGCTCGTTCAGCAATGGCTTGCGATTGTTTGCTCTCAGCAATCCAATGCGCTACCTCCACCCTTGAAAAGTCAAGAGATGGCTGCAATAAGGCCACCTTCCTAGCCAGGTCACCGACCTGAGCCCTCAGCCCCACCACTTCAGCTCATTCAACCTCTTGCACAACCACCAATTTATCATAAGCCTCCTTGACAACCTCCAACTCCTTGTACAAGTCAGAAATAGTTGCCATCTCTTTCAACTTCCTATACATCGCCAAAACCTTACAAGACAACAAAGTAAGTCAGGAGTCAATATCACAAAGCACAAAATAAATCGTAGGTCAGAGATATACTTACAAAACACATCGAGCGATCCATGTCTTTCAGGTTCGCCTCTAAATCATTCTCAGTCTCCAGTGCATGCCTATCTCCATCTAGGGCAATACTCTCCAACAACCACCAAGAACCACCCGGTGAAGACTTGAAATTGCAAATCCTTATTCTTTACGGTACATTGCCGACCCCCACTCCACGGGTCATAATAGGTGACCGTCCTATCCAGAACGTTAGACTTACCAGCCTCATCACCTTGGAGCGCATTTCCAGACCCTTTATATTTTTGGGCAGTTCGCTCAGTGTCACTAGCCTTCTTCTTGCCCCTTGAATCAGCCACACCAACATCAACCGCCAGCTCCTTCAGCCCGACCTGATAAAGTACGACCTTCCCCCATAACAGGTCATTCCTTAGACTCAGGTCGCGTCCTCTTAACCCCCTCAGGCTCACCACCCTCAGTTCGCCTCTTCAACTGAGGCCTAGGAAATGGAGTGGGAGCATCACCACCTCCCCCAGCACTCCCACCTCCATGACCTCCCCTATCATTCTCACCCACCTCCGCAGGTCGTCTAGGACACAGGATGCCTCCTAGAGCCTCCTCCAACAATCATAACTCCAGAAGCATGCTCCCTCTTTTAATCCTCTCTTTCCATCTCAGTATCCGAGCTAGAGTCAAAGATGTCAAAAATTAACTTTCGGGCTTTTTTCTTTTGCTAAACATTTTTTCGGTTGATCTTCTCACCTCCGCGCTTCTTGAAGTAATGCGTAACCTCTCCCAAGATAGAACGTTTCTCCTCCCAACTCAAACAAACAAACTCTTCTATAGCTTCGGTGGTCGTATGCCCACGAATAACAATCTATGTAAAACAAAATAAAGTTGTTAGAACGTTTTAAATATCAACTACCCTACATACACTACGACCTATAACATAATGACCTACCATCCCATTTTATAGTACGATTCACCAACTCCCAGTGAGAAGGACAATAATTACCCACAACCAGTAAGGGCCTACGCTCCTAATCCTCTTTACTCACACCCATAATCACAGCAGATTTATCCTTCACCACTTGCAAACTAAAATTCATAGCAGATGACCTCTTCACCGAAAAATGCTCAAGCACATCTGATAAATAGAAATTATAGCCCTTATCGTTCAAGAAATCCAACACATGAAAAACTCTCCAACTATTCCCCACGAACTGACAAGGGGCTTTCCCACAAAAGTTCAAAACCTCCACAGTAAAATGTGAGAATGGTAACCTCATCCCAACCTTCAATTGACCATAACAAACCACAACACCCCATCTCGAGAAACATAATCCAAGCCAAATACATTTCTCTCTCCACTCAGGTCGTATATCGTCAGATCGGAGTTCACCCAACCAAACTCCCCACTTAGATCAACAATATTTCCTACCGACCCAGGTTTCGCCTCCTCAGCCATCGTCTCCAATGAGAAAGACGATGACGTCTCATCTCCACTACGCGCCCTAACGCCACCATCTCCATCACTCACAGTTGTCTCCCTTAACTGATTCAATGCAACTTCCCTACTCAAACTACCACTAGTAATCGACATGAGAAAAGCAAAAAGGAAACAAAAAGATCTAACTTTGTGTATCAAAGAGAAACGCACCTGGAGATAAAAGGTTGGAAAGTTTTTTGCTTTTCTTTTTCTGCTTCTTCCTTTGTTTTGATAAAATGAGGAGATGAAAGACCTTCAGACATAAAAACCCTTTAGCTGCACAAATCTCGAAAAGAACCAAAACGTTTTGCCTTCCCACAAAACACAATCATAACCAACTTACCTCGCCCACAAACCCGCCGCGAGTTGGGCCCATGAATTAAATCCAAACAGTTCTCTCACATTTTCCAAAATCGTTCAAATAAACCACCTATATGACATGTGTAAAAACTTTATTTTATTTTCTTTTCACACCAATGCTATCCAAAAAATAAATAAAATAAAGGGGGTTGTGTAAGTACCCTCCGTTCTTAAACCAATCACTACAGCACATGTGTCCACACACCAGGTCGTATCTTCATAGCTCATATATTCTTAGGTCGTACTATGCCACCAGGACGTAACCACGACTCAAGCTCAGGTCGTCCAAAATATCAAATACAGTCATACATGGAAACAAATGATCTACCGTGATCCTGAAACTTAGTCAATGCACCAATGAAGGAGGCATTTACTTTGTAACAACAGAATTAATGATGAATCATCAAGAGAGCACAATATATGGATCTACACTTGACAACGGCCTGAAGTAAATAAGGAAAGTCAGATCAAATACCTATAATTAGAGAGAGATGAACGATGTAAGGCTTGATTCAAGTTCACCCAAGAAACTTGATATGTAGGCAACTCTTATCCCAAGCAAGAGTGTAGTCATTCCCCATCAACCTCAATATCAGGTCGTAGGTAGAAATCCACACATCTACAACATCCTATTTTTGTGTTTGGGGTATTATTGAAAAAAGCGTTTTTGGGGTATTATCGAAAAAAGTGTTTTGGATGCTTATACGGCTGCCAATTTAGCAACCCATATAGCACCCCATTGGATTTGCTTAAAAGTTAAAACATACTAAAAATCTAAAACCAGACACCACTGTGTAAAACTACAACAAAAACAATCCATAATCCTAAAACCCATAAGTTGTGCCGTCTAATTGTAGCTATTTTTTAAACAAAATAAATTGGTATAGAAATGATTTGGGAAGTGAGTTTTATTCCCCGAAAAGGCACGAGCTTCACTTTGTTGAAGTAGACATTGTATATTATTCTTCAAAGATTGTGATCACGACATCACCAAAATGCCTCAAGCTTTCGAAAAAAGTGGACTCTGCAGTTTGAATGTATTCATCTTGAGCAACTGCGGCACACCCATATGTAAAACACGAATACAAATATCAATTTTCACATACTCGTCAAGCATGACTTTCAATGTCATTAACCTTGTATGTGAAATACTCAACATAGTTAGTAAAGGCTTTGAAGATTCGGAAGAAGAGATTGCGTTGCATCATATGCCTCATCCGAAACACAATCAAGTGGATATTTCAGGTTTTGCTTAAAGTAATCTCTCATAATTCAGTTTGGACATCATATTGATCACGATACACATAATTTCTACCAATGAGCGATCCTTGATGATCCCAAACCGCTTCGTTCATATGTTTCCAATATTTTCCACTTTAATTTAATGTTTTTGTAAAAGTGAACATTTCATTAATATAATAGTTTAATCAAGTGAGCCGTAGCGAACATGATGCATGAGTAAAGATTAATTAGTTAATAGGTAGTTTCTATTTTATTTGGTTTCCTAATTTAGGAATAGGATTTAGGATGGTTTCCTATTTGAGATCCAATTAGATTTAGTAGTTATTTTATTATATAAAGACACCTCCGCGTTTATTGTTATATAGTTGTTACTGAATATTAATCCACGTACAAACGTGCGTGATACCAGGTCTAGTGGTGCCTCACAATAGCAGCGAGCGCATGATCATGTAGACCAGCTTATCCCTGTTTCCAAATTTATTCAAATCACTCCAACCAAAGTGAAAAGTGTAACACCATGGACTGAACAACAGTATGAACAGATCCAATTACCTTTGCTATTCGATCTTGGTATCTTTATAATTCCAGCATACTTTTTGGATATTTGTTGCATGTGCAATGATTAGTAGAATTGGAGACGATACTTATGAAGAAACTAAGCAAGGTTATGTTCTTCAAATGTCGCCTTCGTTCGATAAAATGCCGAGACAAGTTAGCAGATGCTTATGTCCTTGTGACATGTCCTACCAGATGCTTATGTCGATCCATTTATACCAAATTTCGAGGATTTTACAAAGTGTGTGACTACAACAACTCTCATACTTTGCAGTCTCTCCTCCTCCCCACCATTATCTTATTCTCTCAAACTGCCGAAACCCATCGCCACTGCCCTCGTGGCATCACAGTTATTTTTCTATATTTTTCGAAGTTTCACGAAAATTTCATAAAAATATCTCGAAATTTCCAAGGAAGCCAAATTATAGGTCCCACTCCAGCCAGTGTGTAAAGCCACAGCAAAAACAATCCTTAATCCTAAAACCCTAACTAATAATCACAAGAAAAAACAAAGGGGGCATGGAGACAGTGGAGAAGGTAGAAAAAGAGGGTGAAAACTTATTAGGTCCCCCAACTTTCACAAACCTCGAAAACGGGCGGTTCAAATGTATAGAAACCGGTCATGAAATGTTAGCCAAAGACAAAGACTCATACAGTAACTGCAAACGATGTAGGTTGGGTCTTATTGACTCCGCTCTTAAACAGAAAAAACCTCCACTCAATTTGTTCAAACAAGACCCTACCTGCAGGTATAATTTCAAGACCCCCCCTCTTTAGAAATCTTATTACTACTCTTATTTCAACGTAATATTATTATGCAGGTTGAAGCTGGTTTGTAAGCTGACTGGACATATTGTGAACAAGTCCGAGGAACATATTTGGAAGCACATTAATGGGAAAAGATTTTTAAATAAATTAGGTATGATAAATAGACTAGTTGCCTTTAGTTTAGAGGATGTTCATTGTTATATTTTGTTTATTGAAATGTGAAAAGTTTAATTGACAGAACAAAAGGAGATGGAAATGTTGGCACCCAAGAAGATGGAAGTAGAGAAGGAGGAAGAGAAAGTTGATAAAGGATTGAAGAAAGGTAAGAAAAACAAGGATAAAAGAAACAAGGATGAGTGTGATGAAGTAGATAAAGAGGCAATGAGAGAAAAGCAACCTAGTGATGATGATGATGTCAGTGAGTTGGAAGAACCTGATTTCTGGTCTCCTCCGGTTGGGAGTCGATGGGATTTTGATGATGGGCAAGACAGATGGGATTCTGATGCGGAGTCAGGGCTCGAATCGGATGATGAGAATACAATAGGTAAGGTTTCTAATTTCCTTTCCTTTCCTACATTTGTTTTGTTTTGTTAACAAGTAAGAGTGAGTCCTTAGCATGATTGTAGTTATTGTTTGGGGAGTTTGTCAGGGATCCAACCCGAACATTAATTAAAATGATTTATGGCCCTGTATTTCTTTGTTGGTAAGTGGTTGTTACTTGTTGCTTGCCTTGGGTGAATAGAACCTGGGTATGGCTATAAGATAGATAGAGGATGGATAGGGAATATATAGAGATGCACTACTCACGCTCATTGGGTACTAGCATTTTAGGAGTATTTTTATTGGGAAAGTTGGTGAAAGAATAGATGGTCAATAGAACGGTGTCCAAAAGCAACAGATGTACAGCTATGGTTTTATCAAAGTTGAATTTATACACACTCTATAGAATCTGCATTGGGGTTTGCCATGGTATTCTGTTCACACCGTTGTATTTCAGTGATGCGGTTTAGTTGCTTTCTGTACGTATATTTCATACTTTCATAGAGATCTAATTTCATGTTGGGTCTGTTCAATCTCAATAGCTCTGTAGGAACTAGCAGTTTTTGATCTCTGTAGTTTCCTTGACCCAATATTAAGATATTAGAAATGAGTTTATTCTGTAGTTATCTTGACAGTTTATTGACTCAATTAGGAATAACTAATTTGTGAGGCGGCTGGAGGATTATTGAATATCCCATGCATCCCTTGTATGGGACCCTAGCTTGTGATGCTTGAGGGAGCATCACAAGAAACCCCTCCCCAGTGCAGCCCTATAATGCCCCCTTCTTTAGAATTATTCTTTATAATATTGTAATTTAGCCATTGAAAAGGTCCCTCATCTTTTGAGCTTATTGTAAGGGATTCCAGGCATAAAGTAAAGTTGAACCGTTAAGATTTACTTACACTCTAGTTGTTTGCATCAACATATGGTTACTGAGGAAAGCAGTCCTCTTATGCCTTTACAATCCTGGGTTTGAACACCAGTGAACTATGCAAGGGTTGTTAACTTTATTGAATTACACATAAATAAATGAATATCACTACGGGATTCGAACACACAGGCATTTGCTCGAGAGCCACACACCTCATCATTGTTAGGTACGAGCCCATAAACATCAGAATCACTCCTCACCAAATATAAGGGGGATATAAGGTCCAATGGTGTGCTGCAACATCATCCCCTCAGCTGCCTGCATATTTCAGTGCATATGCAATAGAGACCAGACGCCACTCCCACTGGCGTGCACATAATTTTAATAATCTTCACACGCCACTCTCAGTGGCGTGCAGTGATTGTGTGAACTTGTGGTGGACTTTGTCACACACCAGTTCAGAGTGGCGTTTGAGTTTGTTGATTTTACCACACGCCATTCCGAGTGGCGGGCAGACATGTCTCAGTGTCTCCATTGGATGTGGAAACTGGAACGGGTTGCAATATACAAAACCATGAAGAGTCAGTTTGAGTAGACTTCTATCAGTAGTAGAAATCTATAGAATCAAGGAGGCAATCCAGTCGGAAATGATCTTCTATCTGAACGCAACTTTCTTGTAATAGTTAGGATGGAGGATCAGCGCCTCTATAGGGACCAAGGCTCTACTACTGAACAGTGAACTTTAGTGTTTGATTTCTTCAGAGGATACATTGGAAGCTGACATAGTTGGCCCAACCCAACTCTTTTTTCTGTTCTCTTCTATTTTTTTCTTCCTCTTATAGATGGTGTACAGGGATTGTGGAAAACTCATAAATAGTCCCCATTAGTCGTAAATATCAGTTTTACATGGTTTGCGGTCATAGCTTAAATTATCTCTTGAAGACTGAACTGTTCAAGTGGCTATACAGAATAAACATTTCATACGTCTAATTTAACTGATTAAGCGATTCCAATGTGTCATGGGCAATGTAGATGCAGTGCAAGGAAAGCCTTTCATCTTTCACATTACTGCATCATTTTGATGGGATTTAAAGCTATATACAGGCTTCTAAATGAAACTGTGATACTTAACTGCCCACCTTAATGTACAGGTAAGAGATCCAAATCACAAAAATTGTTGGTGAAGTCATCAAGCTGTTGTGGTCGGTCTTGAAGACTTAATCTAAGTTCTGATAGTAGAACATGTAAAATTGATCTTTACTACTGATGGTATCCTTAGACCCCCTCATATATATTTACCCTAAGTCCATATGGTGTTTCTTGCTAAAATTGTTTTGAATACATTTGTTTATGCTAAGGCTAGCGTATTGTTGATGAAACGAGTATACTACATCTAACAAAACATTAAAATGAATTATTTTGTACTCAAGTGTATTACAATCATGGTAGCAAGCTAGGAAGCACGGATACCGATACGCGACACGGATACGACACGACACGGATACGCGGACACGGCATTTTTCAAAAATATAGGACACGGATACTTCATGGACACGTTTGAATAATATATATATAAATATTATATAATTGAGCATTTTTCACCAAATTCAAATTAAAATGACAATTCTACTTCATAAAATGACCAATTCAAACACATTAAGCAGCAACTTACATGTATAACTTGGATTAACTTCATCTTTCTTCTCTTGCATCTCTTCTTAACTTGGATTTTATTTCACTTGTTTTTTTTTTGTTGAAGTTCCAAAAACATTTCTTGTATGTGTGAGATTACTGGCCCCCGCGTATCCGACACGTATCGGGCGTATCCGTGTCGGACACGTATCGGACACGGATACTTCACCCTTAGGGACGTATCGGTGCTTCATAGGTAGCAAGTATCTAGCTTATGTAGGATTTGAATATCAATTTTAATTAAGTTGTTGATGTGTTGGATAAATACCACGCATGAATTTGATTGTATAAATTCAAATGTGTGATCTATAATGTGAATGGGTACTTAATTGTCTAAATACACTATTCAGATATTTGTTAAAGACTTTGCTTGTGATCAATTGGTGAAACAAGAGGAAAGACATAAGATGTTCTCAAATATCAAGCATAGCTTGTTGATGCAATGATGCAACTTAAGAATATATTATGTTTTTTATCCCAAACTGAATACCTTGGTCCTTACGTGAGTCTTTCCTTGTTTATTGTAGTTATTAAGAATTTGTAAAATTAGAACATATATATATTTTTTGAAATATTTAAGGCAGACAGACCCACACCGGTTACATTGAAGGACCCTAGATCGAAGGCTTACATTGCCTAAAGGCTCATCAACCCCGAAGGCTCTCTCCGATTCTCTATTTTTTAGTAGACCCAACCGCCTCCACCTTGTTGTCCAAGAAGACTTGCATTCGCTCCTTGGTCCACCAATTGTAGCAAAACCCTGTCTTTAGCCTGAAGGTTTACATTGCCAGAAGGCTTATCAACCCCGAAGGGAACCTAGCCTGAAGGTGTCGCCGATGCGCCATTTTTGAGTAGACCCAACTGGCTCCACCTTGTTGTCCAAGAAGACTTGCTTGCGCTCCTTGGTCCACCAATTGTAGTAGCACCTGTCTCTAGCCCGAAAGCTCACCTAGCCCAAAAGCCTATCACATAATTACGCAAGAAAGAAATCCCCAATCAATACTTGGTGGGATTCGAACTTGCAACCTCTCCCATGAGGAAAGGGGCACACAACCAATTGAGCTACAAGCTCGTGTAAATTAGAACATATAGTTGCCAACATGTGGTCGAGTTTCCAAAATTTGTTTTTTTTTAAAACCTGTTATGTTTGACATTATATCCCCGTCGGGATGTGAGACTTACACCTTCTCACCATGCAACACAGAGGGGAAAGCTGATGGAAATGGCCCGAAGTTAAGGGTTTTTAAAGAATAAAATGTGGACAAAGCCTGACATAGATTTTAGTCCTAATGATATATTTTAGTCGTAATGGACACGTGGATATGTATCCGACACAGATTGTTTTCGGCACAGAACACGGATAGTCGTAATCTATGTTACATGGACACCTAATGATATATCCGACATGGCACATAACACTTTATGTAATATACCTTGATTTTTTTCCATGTCAGACACTTTGTATCCGTGTCGGATTCAGACACACACTTCCGTGCCAATGTAACTTAGGTTGTAAAGATATTGATTAGAAAGGAGAAAAACAAGCCTGTCTTAGTTTGCCAGCCATTTAGACAAGGCTTTGCAATCAAATTATTGTGTCCCCGATCTGCAAGAAACGTTTTCGCAGGGAATCCTTCTAAATCTCTTGCTAAAAGGCATGCTAGGCAGGTCTTCCAAGAGAAATAAATCATCTCCATAGTATCCTTTAGAAAAATTCGGTGCCAGTCTTATCCCTTTTATCTAGCTTTCAAACTACCAATGAATTGAAGAGGTTTGGAGTTTTGGACATTCCAAATTTATGCCCACTGTGCAACACCTAGAAGATGTGGATCATTTCCTTGTTTGTTGCTCTGTTTTCTTCCTTCATTAAACAATCTCTTTATAGCATCAGCAAACCTTAGGATAGTGATTTCATCATTCACCCACTCTCCATTAAGGCTAGGTGGTCACTAGATCACCTTCTTAAGGCAACATATTGGTTTTATGAAAAGTAAGAATTAGGAGGGTTTTCGACCTAGAAAAAGATTCCTGCACCAGATCATGGTAGACATCTAAAAACTTTTTGATTGGGATTTCTGGAGTTTGATCTTCAGAGGGATGACATTTCATAATAGTTAACTGGGATTCCTTGCTGGTGTAAGTTTGTGTATATTGATGTGGACCTTAGTGTCATTACTGTCATTGTAAGGGAGCAAGAAGAGAGATGGAAATATGTCAGTGGGTTAAAAGGTGCAATGGGTGGAATGTCTTGGTATCCATGCAAATGCCTATAGGTCCACCTGTTCAGGTTTCTACTATTTCACTTCATTAATGAAAATTTGTTTTATCGATTGAAAAAAATTATGGTGGTAAACTCTAAACTATATCAATATATACATCTCATGATCCTTTTTATTACAATAACAAAACCTCCATTTTCTTGTTTATGCATACCAATGGCTTTCAATTTTCCTTTATATCTCAGGAGCAGAGGAAGAGAATGATCTTGAGTCTGGGGATCTCTCAGTCCGGTATGTGTTTCCATTACCTCAATAATTTGCACGACTATGCCCTATTAGGCCCTTTTTATTTATTATATTAATTTGCAGGACAAAGCGCATGTCAATAGATATTGGACCCAGCAGCTTTGCCTCAAGGAAAAAGAAGAGCAGGACTAAAAGCTCAGGTGATTCAAGTATTGCCTGAAGTTTGCAGAGAGTATTTGCTTTGTTTGATCCGTTTGTTGAAAGAGGGGAACTCACTTTGAATTTCAGTCGGAGTAAACGTTATAATTTTTGTGCTCTAGCAAGGGTGGTCTGCAACTCTGCATTTTCTGCCAATGGATTGTGGCGCTTGTGTACTGTGTGTACTGCTTTTTCATCAATGCAAATGCATTTCTCTTTTAATTTCTACAATAGAAATCTTCTAGAATTTCAAATATGCGTTCAGGAAATTCACTAAATGACTAAACATATATATAAACGAGTACAAATTGAAAACACTGCTTATCAGCTCCTGTCGTTCACTTCAGTTTTGCCTTTCAATATTGCAGCTCTTGCACTATGTGGATTAGGGTATGCATCTTTAACTTACCCTGGTGGTTGTGACCATTGGATCAGTGGATGTATTTATTGTTTTTCAACCTTGTTTTTTAAGTAATTAGTATTTGCCCGTGTTGTACGGCACAATTGTAAAAAGCCCAACCCAAGTCAACCGACTTAAAAAGTCCAGACCAAATGACTAGAGAGTTCAGCCAAAAATTGTTTAGGGCCCGACATTATAACAACCCAAATGGTGTAAAGAGGCTATACGTAAAAAGCCCAGCCGAAGAAATGGTTAGAGTGTCCTGTCCATGCAGTCTTTGTCGACCACTACTTTATTGGTGTGACTTAAAAAAAGAGATAATCCTATAGGCTTGTTTGGGTTAATAAAATGACATACCACCAAAGAGTTCTACATTTTGCCATGTCTCAAGTAGCATGAAAACCTAAGAAGGTTGTTTGGGCCATTGGATGGGAGGCGTTGTGGGTCCTACATTTCCCTAATATGTTATATAGATTTTGAAACAAAGGTGATTTTTCTTGTCTTTTCAAACTGAAAAATGTCTACCTTTTTCCTCTTTTAAATAATTAAAACCATTTACATAAGGGGAAAAAATGATTCAATGGATTTTACTATAGTTTCCAATGTTTAGTGCCTTTATGAAATCTTATTCTTTATCACTTTTGCCCTTTTGAATGAGAGAATGAGATTTACCTAAAAAAACACCTAAAAAATATGGATTTTCATTAAGGCACCACTTATTTTACCGAAGGCTACCCACACCCAAAACAAAACCAAACAGATCCAAATACCAAATGGGCACCACTTGAAAATTGAGATTTTTATGTTTTTATAAAAATAATTGTTTAATTTTGATTAGTTTGGTTTTATCTTACGTTCCATTGAATCAATGTGTTGGCTTTTTCAATATTGACAAATTTAAAATTTTAATCATTTTCTATAAAATTGAACGAATGGGTATATTCAAATGTGCAATTGAATAATTTCATTAAAAGTTTCGCTTTGATTTCAACTGTAATAATATGGATAAAATATTATGGATTTGATTTATTTGTAAATTATTATGAGACTTATTTGTTTTAAGGAGAAATACTACATTAACCAAGCAGAAAAGCAATGGAGAGAAAACGATAGAGAGGGAGAGAGAGAAATCTTATTGATGTAAGTTATGAATGAGAGAATGTTTTTTTTATATATATAACTAGGTAACCTCCTCTCCAAGATACAAAGGTTACAAGAAGAGAAACATATATAGAGGTGCGCCTCATATGGAGTCACTACAACAAAAGGGGTCTTTTGCAGCGCACCCTTTTGCAACGCCAAAAAATTGTTGTTAAAGGTCACCTATTGCAACGCCATATGGGGCTGCTAAAGGTTTGTTGTGCTATTAGCTTAACTGTACATAAATTTATTTATTGTGACACCTCTTGCGTGGCAAATAGTTATAATTTTTTTTTTCAAAAAACAGAAAATGCAATTTTTATAGAGGGCTTTATCATTTACCGCCCATTGTTGTTAAAGTTAACTCAATCATTTGTGGCGCCACTTTTCGTTGTAAAACCTTTTGTAAATGTCCATGTCTTATTGGATGTAGTATGTGTTGCAGCTAGAGAAGCGTTGCTATTGGACTTTTTATGTATGGAGTTAATTTCTTCTAAAGGTTTTTTTTATTTATGGGCCTATTTTTATTGTTGGCTCCCAAAAAAACCAAAAAAAATAAAAAAGTAAAATCCAAAACCTAAATTGGGTTTATTTTTTCTCATCTTTTTTCTCTTCTTTGCCGCCCACCATATTGAAAACCCAGGTTAACGAGAGATAGTAAAAGAGCCTTTTGAATTTTGTTGGTGTTCATAGTACGTTGTACTCTCTCGTCAATAATAGGTTGTGAAGAAACTCGTGCTAAACCCTAGAAGAAACTTCACCACCCCGGTGAGAAGAAAGTTTTTAGTTTATTTCTTGATTCACAATGAGGAACTCGTAAAGCAGGAAAACGAGAAAATAAAGAATAACAAAATGGCGACGAAGAATCTCCAATACAAGATTCCACCTTGGAGACAAAAAAGGCGAAAAAAAAAGAAGAAAAACAAACACAAGAAAAGCCTCGAAGAAGAGAAAGCACAACAAGAAGATACACCAACCGAAGCCGCCAACTTAAAAAGAAAGCTTAAAATTGATGATCCAGAAGATGACGCCATCAAGAAAAAGAAGAGTGGAGAGGATGACGTGGAAATAGGAGGAGGGAAGGAAGTGTTTGTGTCTGGGAATGATGTGAAGGAAGTGAAGTATACGGCTTTGAGCTCGTTCGATGAAGCGAAACTTCCCGAGGAAGTATTAGAGTGTTGTAAGGGGTTTAATAAGCCTTCTCCAATTCAGTCTCATGCTTGGCCTTTTCTTTTAGATGGTCGTGATTTTATTGGGATTGCTGCCATGGCTCGCAAAAGCGTTGGCGTTTGGGGTTCCAAAGCTCTTATGCATATAAGGCTTTAACGGGAAGAAAGAAGAGATCAATCCTCTCGCCTTGTCCTCTCACCGACTAGGGAACTAGCTCAAAGAAATTGCAGATGTCCCTCGTGAAGCTAGGAAAATCCCGTGGGCGTGAGCTCGGTTTGCGTGTATGGAGGAACTTCCAAAGGACCTCAAATTTCATCTCCGAAGGTGGCGTTGATATTGTTATCGGAACCCACGGCGTTTGAAAGATCCGATTGAGATGGGGTTTTGCTGCTTAAAGGAGGTATCATATGTGGTTCTAGATGAAGCGGATCGAATGCTTGACATGGGATTTGAACCGGAAGTCCGTTCTATATTGAGCCGACGCCCTCTATCCGCCGATGGTAATGTTCAAAGGCAACATGGCCTCCTTACATCCATCGATTAGCTCAAGAGTTCATGGACCCAAATCCTGTTAAGGTTGTTGTAGGCTCGAGGATTTGTCCGCTAACCATGATGTCATGCAGATAGTAGAGGTCTTGGATGATAGATCTCGCGATGCACGTTTGGTCACTTTGCTTGAAAAATACCACAAGTCGCAAAAGAATAGAGTATTAGTATTTGTCTTGTACAAGAAGGAAGCAGCTCGTGTTGAAAATATGCTCCAAAAGAGGGGTTGGAAGGCTGTTTCTGTACATGGAGACAAAGCTCAACGGGATCGTACCAATGCACTCTCACTATTCAAGGATGGGATTTGCCCTTTAATGGTTGCTACTGATGTAGCTGCTCGGGGATTGGATATTCCTGATGTGGAAGTGGTTATCAACTACGGTTTCCCCTCTTACGTAAGATTATTACGGCACGGGATAGGGAGGACCGGTCGAGCCGGTAAGAAAGGTGTTGCACACACCTTCTTCATGCAAGAAAACAAGGGCCTTGCTGGGGAGCTGGTGAATGTGCTCAGAGAAGCCGGACAGCTTGTGCCTACTGATCTTATGAAATTTGGTACTCATGTGAAGAAAAAGGAATCCAAGCTGTATGGAGCCCACTTCAAAGAAATATCTGCAGATGCTCCCAAGTCGAAAAAGATCACCTTCAACGACTCTGATGGTGAAGATTAGGTGTCTGCAATCTCTATAATCTCTCATTCTTTTCTGTAATGGACAAATCAGTGGCATGCCATAAAAGTTGGCTTACCTTGGGTGTAAACACTTCATATCGTCTTACTGCGGAACATTAACCTCATATCTGAGCTCCAGTGGCTGTGTTTAAGAGGCACAAGTGGAATGCTACACTAGAAGATGCTTACTGAGCTAGAATTTTTGTGTAATCTGAAGAATTTTTTTGACATTCTTATTGTAATAGTTTGGTGAGCACAGTCAGTTTTTTTTTATTTTAAAAAATAAAATAAAATAATAGGTTGTGAAGGTGGCCTCGTTATCCGTAGCTCGTCATGAGCACCAGGCAAAAGGCGGGGCGGTTGAGCATAAGGACGGAAAGAAAACCCAAAAGAAAAACCATCAGAATAAAGATTCAATTGCATATATTTCTTAGCGCCCTACACTTTCACTTCAATTGGACTAAGTGCCAATCAACCGGCCAAGCTTCGAGTTTTTGGTTGCTACTCTTTTCGGGGTTAATTGGTTTTAGTTTTGGATTCTTTTTGGGTTAATTTTTCTGGTTGGTTCTTTTAATTTATTTTACAGGTGTAGAATCTGAAATTACTACTAGAGAATAAAAGTCGGAAACATTCATTCTTCAGGTTGGTTCTTCTTTCTTTTAATATTCCTTTACATTTTTGCTTAGCATTTGTAGCATGTGGTGGTGTTGTTTTTTGGGTCTCTGGGGATGTTGAGTCCGTGTTTTTTAAATCGTCCCCTTTACGGTGATGGTGTTTGTCTCTGCCTTTGTGTAAAACTGTAAAACTCAATGCAAAACATATGATTATGTGGGGAAAAATAAAACGGTACTTGGGTCAACAATGGAAGGACAACATTCACAACATGGTGACGACTTCATATTTGACTTTTGAGAATTCTTGAAAGTGTATATCTGTAAAATTTGTGTATTACTTGGGTTGGGATTTGATGCAAAAGCATGTAATTGTTGCTTGGCTTAGATCTTGATTAGAATTCTTGAGGTCTTAGGATTTGTTTTATCATTTTGTTTTTTCTATCTCTTTTCTTGAGTAAATTATGTTGATACTCACCTTATGATTATGATTTGTTGGTTGTTCATCTAGTTACGGACATTTTTTGATTCAAGAATGGCTTGTCGGGTTCTCTTCAAAGAAGGTCCAAAGAAAGATACAAAGCCTACTATTTAAGGTAAGTTTAATTACATGAATGTTCTAATAGGACGAATTTGGTAGAACAAGATTGGGAGATGTATGATTCCAATAATAAATGAGACAAATTATCAATCTAATATGAGAGCCTTGTCATGAAGTGACTAATAATTCTTATTTTGTGATTTTTTTTTCCTTAGTCCTAACTCTTGTGGTATGTGTCCAATAGAAGTATTTGTTTGTCAAATGCTCTTTCTTGTTTGTGCTCTTCAAATCTCATTTCTAGCTTCATATCCACTGCCTGACATTGATATTTCCCTGTAGTGTTGTCCCATATAAATTATTGATAATGGAATGAACCCTATTGCATGTACAGCAAATGAAAACGTGGAACACTTCATTTTGGGCAGAGGAACTTAGCAAGATATTGGATGAGTGGTAATTTATTTGTCCGCTTATGCGGTCGATGCATCCGCTCTTTATAAATGTACCCTCTGTATTCTCTTTGTTGTGACATTAGCTCTGAATTTTTGCTACTCCAATGGTTATGAAGGGCTGCTTATATACGACGGAAGTGTGGGAACAAGCAGCTTTCATCATCCATATACCTCAATGAAGTGAACCTTTCCTTGAACAGATGCAAAGCAAAAACCCACGTAATCAGGCCGATTGGTTCCATTGGAAATTTTGTTAGGGCTGAAGATTTCAGTCATTATTGAAGAAGGAAGGGATGAAGAGGGTGACCTTGAAGTAGAACGCGCAGCGTCTCCATCAAGCCCTAGTTCTACAGTCATGGATGTAGTTCCAAAAGATGAGGGCTTAATTGTATTCTTTCTGGTAAGTTTCTCCGATGCAGGTTCTTCTCAGCTCACTGGTACTTCTTCGTAACCTCCGTGAGTGTATTGTAATATATTAAAAAATAGAGGGTGAGTTTTGTTCTTTTATCACTGTTAGATTTCTAAGGGACAGTTGGGACCCCACGATCTAAGAACCTCTATATAGGGGAGGTTTATGTTCTTTTTAGTATAGATTTCTAGCCGGCACAGACATGGTCTACTCTTCTCTGTATGGAGAGGGTATGGATGACACAATCTGGCAAGATGTCATCCTGAGGGATGGTGGCCGTAGGTAGGTGAGAAGTGACACAAGCAGCTCCTTGTGGGACTGCTGGTGGTATGTTAATAGTCCCAAGGTCATGGTGTGCCTATAATTGTTGTATCTGACCCTCCATTCTCCATCTACTCACCGGGTGGAAACATCATCTGGTGTGTTAAAAACTGACCACAGATCCATTAGGCCATTGATTACTGAGAGTTCTCAAGTGAACAAATTAAGTCTGGATCAACCATGACTGCTCCCCGCAACTTGTCTACCTTTAGTTCGTTGCTCAAAGTTAATATTGTTTTATTTAATATTTAGTGACAAGTTTCAGTGTATCTTATAAATGTATTTTGGTAGATTTTCTCCCGTTTATATGTTTAATCTTAGTTTTGTGGGTTAACTAGTATTACGCACCCTTGTTGAAAAACGCTTTTATTATCTGCAGGCAAACCACGAAAGATCTGCTGAAAGTGTCTAAAACCCATCCACTTTTTGCATCGGTATAGCTTACGTTTGACTTGATATGAATCAGCTAATACGTTCACCAATGTGGTCATGTGGATTTTTTCCTTTGACAAAGAACCGCAGATTTTATAGCTTTCTTAAAATGTTTTTCTTCCCCTTTGTTCTTTTTCTTTTTGTAGTATATTAGAAAGCTGCTTTTCACGGACTGGACAAATCCTCCATTGAGCATATTCGAGACGATTCGTACAGAATTGCCCGGAATGAATGCGAACCATACCTCATAAAATGTTTTATGAAAGTTCACAAGGAAAATATAGCCAAGTTTCACGATTGCTTCGCGCTTTTACAAATTGGTGCGAAGTCGTTATCATGATGAATTTTCTTTGTGGCGGTTGTGGACAAGGTAGGTTCCTATTCTCTCTCTCTAACAAAAAACCTCTTTATAATAGAGGTTGATGCTTACAGCCCAAGCAACTAGGTGTAAAGAAATTGAAACCCCAAACCTGATGTAAGTGGAAATCGAACCCAAGACCTCCTAATACAACCACCAGGGCCATGACTAGTTGAGCTACTGGACACTTGACAATCACACACTCACAACATGCAGACTCACCCATAGTTAGGCTTTCACTTGACAATCAAGTGTTACTATTAAAAATAGGGATATTCAAACGTGATTAATTGCGGTTCTTGAGTTATATCAGGTTGATCATTGTTATGTGTATACCTTTACTTTGTCCTAGCTTTCTTATAGATTGTTATGATTATTTCAGGTTCGGAGGAGATTAGATTGGGTTTAGAGTTGAGCGATTATAGTTTTAAAGCAAAAGACGCATTGCACATATGTGTTTCTTGGGGGAGCTCTACAACTATGAGCATATAGATTCCTCTGTTATTTTTGAAACACTATATCTGATTCTCGCTTTTGGCCATGGGACATCGGAGGTATGAAATTGTAAGTTTTCTTCTGATAAACTTCTTTGAGTAGAACTTGGTACTTTTAAAATAGTTGCAAAGGATAGAAGGAATAGCCGAAGGATAAAGGTTAGGACAAAGGATATTCCGCTCTTGTTTGTTAAACAAGAGTAGCAAGGATAGAAGGAATAGCCGAAGGCAGGACTTCTTGACTCCTAAATCATAGGTAGGGGGTTAAAAATCTCATTATAGGTTGGTCGATACCTTTACATCTGACTCTGCCATCTGTTGGAACTGCTTTTTGTAGTTGAGCTTGTTTGCTTGATTTACTTGATGTTTAGCCTTGCTTATTTTATTGTTTCATTGGTGATAATTTTATGACACGAGGTTTTTTAATGGTTTGGCATTTACATGTACAATTTAGTTCAAAATCTATTAGTTTTTGGCTATTTTTGTCTTCTTATTTGATGTACCTTCATGAATGTGATGAAGTTATAACTTTGATAAGTTCTTTCTAAGCTTTTGGCCATGGGCACCAATTTACGCATATAGGAGGTGCATAGTTTCACATGCATTGCCAACTTGTATATTAGGTTTATTAATATTTCTAATAAATTTACTTACGTGTTTTTTTTTTTTTTAATTTGTTGTGCCAGATTGGTCGATTGGTCGCCAGAAGTAGTAGAATCAAGAAGAAGCTCCGAGTGGATGCTGCTCATATTATAGACATTATTTGTGGAATTTTAGTTTTGAATATTTCGTCTAAATTTAGTTAAACGTTGTTAAGATTATGTGAGACGATGTTTTTTCGCAAAAAATAGTTATGTGAATTCTTTAAGATCTTTTGTATTGAATGATTTAGTAATGAAATTCATTTTGTTATGATTTGTGGTGAATTGTTATAGGGTTCGTGTTCTATAAAAATTGTTTTGGGTAGGATTATGTAAATGGAAATGTACATGTATATGTATGAATTGCACCATTTGCAATGCTAAATCGTCCCAAATAAAGCACGAGGAGTTTATATCATTCAAGAACAAATTTGGTGTAGCTAAAAGCTTTGATTCTACTGATAACGTAGACATCTTTTGCCACGCTTGGTGTGTGGCTAAATTTTTGGGCGTCTTTTGCCATGCCAAATGTTCACTAAATATTTAAATTTCCGCGACTATGTAGGCAAATATTTAAACTTTCCATGAACTGAAATAGTGTTGCAAAAGGTTGCCTTTTTGCGGCGACGCCCTAGTTGTGTAGCTAAAGGTATCACTTTTGCAACGCCATCCTAGTTGTTACAGCTTTCTTTTTTGCGGCGCCATCTTGGCGCAAATAGTTTGAAAAAATTTGCAATTAATTTAATTTTAATAAATGAAGTAGCAACGGAATTAGTGTATTAGCAGCACCCTCAGGCGTCGTAACAAACTAGGAACATTTGCCACGCCACCTTTGGCGTTGCATTTAAGTATTTGAGACGCACTTTTTAGCCACGCCTTTGCAACGCCATCTAGTGCGTTGCGACAGATCTTTTGCCACGCTCAGAAGCACCTTTAGCGATGGAGTATGGCGCTGCTAAAACCATGCTCTGTTGTAGTGAGTCAATGGTGGGCATCCACATGAGGCCCACACCTTTCATAACACTCCCCCTTGTTCTATTACTCTCCCTCATAAAGACAAGTCTTTACATGGCTTGGTGTTGAACTCTGCGTGTGCCAATCCCATATCAAGCTTTTGAATTGTATGCTTCAGTAGTGAATTAGTGAAGGGATCAACAAGGTTGTCATTGGAATGAACTTGCTTGACTTTAATCTGGTTATTCTCTTGAAGCTTGTGGGTGTAAAAGAATTTTGGCGCAATGTGTTTAGTCATGTTTCCCTTCATAAATCCTTCTTGAATCTGGGCTATATATACAAGCTGCATTAATTATCTTCATATATAATGCTAGGAGCATTTGTTATAAAAGGTAATTGATAAGAGCTACGAATATGCCCAGTTAATAACATGTTTGAGAGTGACCTTTTGAGGGTCAGATAGATAACCCAAAGCCGTATAGCCAACTAGATTATAGTCGTTAGTGAAATCACAAGAATAAAATAGTTTCATACTAGTTATTCCATAAAAATATCTCAATATGTGTTTGACATCATTCCAGTGTCTAAGTGTATGTGCACAATTATATCTTATTTAAGAAACTAATATAAAATGCAATGTCTGATCGTGTGCACATACTGTGCAAGATATATAAATGCTTCAATATCACTTAAGTAGAGTATTTTCAAGACTAAGAACTTCCTCATGTTCTTCCTTTGGTCAAAATGGATCCTTATCCAAATCCAAGTTCCGCACAACCATGTGCTTTGTCCATTTTTAAATAGTTCTAAGACCATTTAAGTATATCGGTATTGATGGACTAGAATCCTACTAGAACTCCATTAGTTCTATTTTCAAACCAAGACAAAGTTTCGTGCTTCATTTTAAATTCTTTCTTCATATAGTGAACAATTTTCTCCAATTCTGTAGGAATCCCAATCAAGTTTATACCATCTATATATACTGCTACTATATTAAATCCAACCTTCGGTTTTACTATAGGTCCACACCATGTTTTTCAAAGAGTTTAATTATGTTTGAATAGCAAATTCCAGATTGGCCAATCTTAATTTCCTTTATCAACAAAACACATGGTTAATTTATTATCATCATATCCATTGTCCTTCGATGTTCATTCCAATAGCTATACCGCATAGCTAAATATGCCATCCATGACAAGTGCTTTCCTATCCCACAATTCATCTGAACATGCATGGAATATTGAGACCGATTTCTTTATTTTCAGGTAATTGTGCCTATCTATGGGCAACCATAGGCATTTAAGTGAATTTGGATATTTGCACATTTTCATTATTTGTTTATGGAGCTCCAGCCATTCCCTTACTATTATCTGAACAAGATGTTTCCTCAGTTCTCCTTCTCCTAGGAGCACTCTCTTTGGATCTTATAGGTCTACCATGTTTTTAGCGTATAATAGATTCATTTGCCACCATGTTTGGACCCCATCCAAATGGAACATCAATTATGGCTGGCACATTCATGATTACCTTTACCATATCATTAAATGCTTAGGCATTTTCGCTGCAACCGCTTGCAAGTGTATCATTCTCCTTATCTCATGGTCACATTCATTGTTTGGATCCTTAATGAGACAGAGGACGTGATCTACATTACTTTATGCCGTTCCTTAGAGCAACTATTGTTTTTCTCCACCTAACGACCAGAAGTCGGTCTCATTAAATTGACAATATGCAAAAATTTTGCAGTCAAGACATCATCAGTCATAGCTCAATTCAATTTACCATATATTGGGTCTAAAGTTAACAACTTAAGCTAAGAGTCATGCAAGATATAAAAAATATTGACCACCTAGTAAATGCATCTTTAATTACCTAGAAAAATCTAAACAAGCCACCAGTAGGGTGAATAATATAATTAAGACTATAAATGTCTTCATGCAATAAACTATTCAACTTATTCTCAACGTTTAGAAAAGAAACAATCTAGCTATAACTTACTTACCAACAAGCGATACACATGTAACTCATGGTTAAATGAGCTTATGATTCCCAATAAATATATATCAGCAAGATACGACTGAAACTCAGTCACTTTTAGATGTTTGCAAGAGTTGTCATTGACCTCCTCTTAACAAAGTTTCTCCAGGATAACCAAACATGCATAAAACACATATAATCTTTCTAATGTGAGCTTCTTGCTCCCAACATCAGTTACTCACATTGGTGGAGTAGTACAAATCTACCAAGTGGTTGGAGAATACTTTCTAATGTGAGCTTTTGGCTCCCAACATTAGATATGATTCATAATATTTCTTTATTGTCATTTTCAAGTTTCAATGTAGTACCCACATATGCTTATGTCCTAGGTTGAAACTTAGCAAGTTCTTCTCGAACTCTTGAATATAACTCATTTTATACATGAGTTTGGGTACCATTTGGTAACAAGAGGTGGGATTCTCTAAAGCCCTCAAATGCAAATGCTAGCCCAACTATAGTTGACACCTTTGTTACAACACAAATACCAATGGCAAGCTCTTACAACCCAAATATTGAGTTCAAGCTGTTACAACTCAAACACTGGTTACAATCCTGTTCACCGCCTTCTCTCTTGGCTGTGTTGCCGCACCCCTCTCCTCCCTCTTTTTCTCTTTCTTCCCCCTCTTTCTTTTCCCCTCACTTCACTTTTATATCCCCTCCCTCTCTCATCTCAACCCTCCACCTGTCCCTCTATCTCGCGGTCCCCTCCCCTCCATGTGTAGGGTTTCCGTACCGCGACCACGTGCTGGCATCCCGATCTGGTGCAGCGCGGCCTCGTGGGTTATGTTAAGTCCGGCCCAACTCCCTATGATATTCCAGGACGGTATCATGCCACTACAGATGCCCCCTCTCGAGTCCGCGATGGTATCTCGATCGGGGAGTCGAGAGTTCGCCGCCTTCCTCCTTCCGACCGTGGTCTTTCCTCTCCCCTCACAGCTGGGTTCGTGAGTGCGCGTGCGGGTTCCCCTTCTGCCCCCTCGTTTCTTGTGCATCCACGTGTCTTTCGCTGGCTGGTTCTTTTTGGTGTCCCCTCGATTTCAGCACCCCTGCAATTACCCTTTTGCCCCCCCCTCTTATAAAAAGCCCGCTCGATTTCTTTTCTCTCTCTCACTCAGCCCATCTTTCGCCTTTCAGTTCCTCTTCCCCTTTTCCTCCATCTTTCTTCTATTTTCCCAGCTCCGCCGATTATTTCATTTCGTCGTTTTCTTCGGGTTACGTGGCTGACATTCTTGCTCCGGTTGCTCTCCCTTTTCCTCAGGTTGGTCTCCTTTTCTCTCTGGCTTCCTTTAATTGCTATAGTGCTCATTGCTCCTTTGTGTTTGGAACTGTTCATCTCCACTTCCTTTCCTGCCTTGTTGTTGTGGCCGTCGTCTTCCACCCCCCCTCGATGTCCGTCTCTAGATCCGCCTCCTCCTCCTCCTCCCTACACCGCAGCCTTGCCCCCTCGACTGGACCAGAGGCCCCTACCTCTCGGGCAAGCTTTTGCCCTTCCGCCACCACCACATGCGTAGCCGTAGACCTAATCTTGAGGCTGTTAAAGCGGCTTACGGGATACCCGCTGACGTCACCTTAGAGCACGTGCCTGACTTAACTTATTACCCCCATTTGGTCCCCCACAAGCCAGGGTGTCTCGTGGCCACGGTAGGACAGATTGTCGCCGGCCTTCGATTGCCTCTCACCCGTCTTGATGTCGAGGTGTGCAATCACTTCAACATCCCCCCGTGCCAAGGTATTGGCAATTTCTGGAGGGTCATGTATGCCGCGAACCACTACAACCGCGGAAGTACCCGCAGATAACGGTTCGCGACATGGCGCCCACTTCTACCTCAAAAAGAGTACCAAGGAAGTCAGTGTGGGCTATCACTCATTTTGCCTCCGCCCTAGAAAAAAGCACTTTATCCTTCGCATCACTTCCTCCGACAAATTATGGCATCACTACCCTCTTTATATCTCCGGAAATTTCCTCTCCGCGGACCTTCCACCTGAGTTGGATCTCCATCACCTGGCCTTCCTCCCCAGTGGTGAGTCCCGCTCTTTATCTACCCCCATGGAAGTATGTCTTTCGGTTTCTAATCCAACTTGTCATTTATCTGTTTCAGGTTGGCGGCCCGACTCGAGATCGCGACCTTACGACAACATCTTTTCCACGACCTTCCAGAGGATTCGTGACCTGGGTGCGGCTCAGTCCGTGCTACTTGGGATTGACCCTGCCACCGCTACTCCCTTATTGTCAGATCCTGAGTTGGCATCCATAGGAAAATACAGCGCCCCATTTTTTCGTCCTCCTCCCCCTAAAGAAAGAAAGCCCCGTGTCACTTCCCCTCCCAAGAAAAAACGCCGCACCGCCGCCTCATCACTCCGCCCCCAACCTGTTCGTCATACCACTCATCACTCCGCAGCCCCTACTCCCTACCGCTCCCTGGAGACTTGGGAAGACCAATACTCCCCATCTCATTCCTCTTCCACCACTTCCCCCCTTTCAAGCATGCGCTTAACAAACGCAAACTCTTCGATAGCGACTCGGATGAGGACGTTGTCGCCGCTGCCCCCCAATCCACCGCTGTTCCTCCATCTCCTCCACCAGCCTCCAAACGTCCGCTGCCTTCCGTCCCTGGAGAAGGCCCCCCATCTAAGGCCGCGCCCCCTCAAGTGGAACAGCGCCCCGGGAAGGAGGTGGCGTCCCAAACTGATAAGGAGGCCGACGAGCCCATTCCTCCATTTTGCCCTCCTTCAAGCTTCGGAACCGCGACCACGACTATCAAGGACTCGCTTCCTCAAGAACCCGGCATTGGCTTCTTCCCTGTTCTTTGGGTCTCACCTCCCCAAAGATATGGCATATGCCGAAGGTGGTTCCTTTGAGTCCCTTCTACACAGGCTGGGAGAAGGTACCCCTCTCTTTGCATTCAATATCTTCCTTCCCTCTCTTGAAGTATTCTGACTTTTGCTCCCTTCTTCAGATGAGTTTGGATATCTCCTTCATGATCCGCGGCCTGTTTGGTGCCAGGGCGCGGATTAATGAACTTGATAAGGAGGTGGCCCACCTAGAAGAGAAGAACTCGGCCGCGGACCTAGACAAGCTAAGGGCCCAAGACGAGCTCAGGACCGCAGAGGCCGCCTACTTGGCGTATATGAACGCGGCCGCCCTCCAGCGCGAGACTCTTCAAGAGAAGCATGCTGCCGCTCCTGGACTCCCTTTCTCAAAAGCACCAAGAAGCTCTTTGCAGCACTCCACGCAAACATGAGGCCGACATGGACGAGCTCCGGGGCATTTACCGGGCCCAAGCCGAGAAAAGGGTGGCCAAGAAGGTTAAGGAGGAGATGAACCGGCTCACCAAAGAAGGCCGCCTCCTTCCGGAGGCTCCCGCCGCTGCTCCGCCATCTGAGATCGATGTGCCAATCTGGGACTCTCTGCCGGGAGGGAGATGCGGCTGGTAGCCGGGCTATAGACATGGTACTGCGGGCGTAGTTATAGAAGCCGCCGCCCGGTGATCCCTGGAAAGTAATATGTCTTGAAAATAGCTTGTTTGTGCCCAGGCTAGGCTTCTCTTGATGCTATGTTGTCATACTTTCTATGCTACTTTATCTTTGTATTTTCACTCCCCGGTTGGGATGTTCATATTATGTTACGCCCTTTTTATCTCCTCTTTTATCGATTGTTTCGCCAACCCTCCTATTTGTATGTTTGCTTTCGATCTGGTGGCCTCTGTTAAGCGCCTCCGACTCGTCGGTTGGGGATGTTTGACTTGCTCCGCCCCATGTCCAGTTGGGGCTCCGCTACTCTCTTCCTCCGGCGGCAGTACTCTGCCGCACGCGCACGGAAGCCTCTTCGCTTCGCTGCCCTATCTCCTGTGGGTCGAGGCGACTCCTCTCACCCCCGCCCCGAGACCTCACCTTAGTGTGGCAACTCCTTTTGCCCCCTAAGGTTTGGACCTCTCGTCCGGGGGGCTCATCCCCCTTCCCTTCACTCGAGGGGTAATGAAAACTCAAACAATAATATTCCACCTCAAAAGTGCTACGGTTTTATATATGTACAAATAGCTCATGCAGTTTTCAGTCTCTCTCATTTACATTCACTCATGAAATATTTTCAACAACCTTACATTCCACGGCTTGTCCATTGTTCCCTCCAAGGTTTGTAACTTTTGTAGGTGCGGTTCCCCTACCTCGACCACTCACGTAAGGCCCTCCCACGCCGGGCCCAACTTCCCTCGCTAGCTTTTTTTGGTCTTTGGGAGTCTCTCGAAGCACCTTGTCTCCCCATAAAAATCTCCTCACTCTCGACTTTTTGTCATTACTACCTCTGCGGTGGCGGTGATAATCTTCAATCGATCGCGTGGCGTGTCTCTTCTTTCCTCTCGCTAGGTTCATGTCCCCGCCAAAATGCGATTTGGCTTGACTTATCCTCGACAGCCGGCGGTCCTAGTAGTCGCCACCACCATCTCTGTTGGTATCACGGCTTCTACTCCATATGCCAATGCAAAGGGGTTTCATCGGTGGATGTTAGGTGGGGTCGTCCGATAGGCCCAAAGCACTTAGTTAGTTCGCCGCCCGGGACCCTTCACGCCCTCCAGTTTCCTCTTGAGATTGTTGAGTATAGTTTTGTTAGAGGATTCCGCCTGCCCATTTCCCTCGGGGTTGTATGGGGCTGAGAATCCCTGCTTGATGTGATACGTTTGTAGGAAACCCCTAACCTTTGAACCCGTGAACTGGGTTCCATTATCCGCGATTATAGCATAGGGCAACCCGAAACGGCAAATGATATTTTCCCACAAGAACTTGATCACATGCACCTCTTTTCTTTGCTGTAACGCGGCTGCGGCTTCAATCCACTTTGTAAAGTAGTCGGATTCGCGACCAATAAGAACCTCCTCTTACCGCGGGCCATGGGGGCGTCCCACTATGTCAAGGGCCCACATCGCGAATGGCCATGGGCTAGACACCTGCTTGTCTGCGTGCTTCGGCTGGGGCCATATCAACCGAGAAAATCTCGACACTTCTCGCATTTTTTGGAGAATTCCACAGCGTCTCTCTTCATGTGAGGCCGAAGTAACCCTCGTGGTCGCGAATCTATGTATATCTTGTCGTCCGCCTCATTTGAGTGGCCCCGCAATCCCTTCATGTAGCTCATCGGGCACCTCTCGAGCGATCCCGCCCCAAGCATTTCAACAAAGGTCCCTTTGAAATTCCTCGATATAACTCTCCCCTACTAATGTGTATCTCCGAAGTATGCTGCGTTCCAACCTTCGTTATCTCTCGGGACCAATATTTCTCCCCTCTGTCAAAAGCGCTTGATGGGCTTACATCCATCCTTCCATTCGCTCTTTGCGGTATTCATTATTCCAACTGGTTCCTCGGCTTTCGGTCCGTCGGTCTTCTCACCTCTATAGTCCTTCCTTCGGACCCGGCATGGCTGCGCGCCACATATGCGGGGCATCGGATTTGGTTCTCCCCACGGTTCAAATGTACAAACCGAATCGCGTGAACTTCGGACGCCCGACCGGAGGACCCCAAGTATCTCGCCATCACGGGACACCGTGCGGCCGAATCCACCATTCGCTGGCACACCACCAAATTGAGTCGAGATTACCGCGGTAAGTTCCTTCACCCCCAAGCCTTCTGCCATTCCCATGCCCGCAATTACCGCCTCATACTCTGCCTCGTTATTAGATGCCGCGAACCCTAATTTCATCGTCAGCTCCAGCCTGTTATTGTCTGGCATGACCAATACTACGCCGATTCCGCTGCCGGCATCCGTTGCTGACCCGTCGGCAAACACTCTCCAACCGTTACCTTCGTCCCAAGGATCCGCGCTACCCTGTTCTTTTTCTCCCTCATTTTCCAAAACCATCCCCTCACCCCAAGTAGGGTCCTCTGCGGGGAACTCCGCCAAGAACTCAGCCAGGGCCTGAGCCTTCTCCACTGTCCTAACCTGATATTGGATCTCATATGCACTTTCGGCATCACGGCCCATTTCAACATTCTCCACGATTTCTCGCCGAGCCAGGCTTAAAGGGGCAAGTTCGTGACCACGATCACTGAGTGTGCTTCGAAGTAGGGCTTTAGTTTCAGGGCCGAAAATATCAAGGCGAGGGCGTACTTCTCCACGCGACTGTACCTGGTTTCCGCATCCAACATTGTCTTGCTCTGAAAGTACACTGGTTTTTCTATCTTATCCACTACTCGAACGAGGACCCAGCTGATTGCGTAATCCGTGACCCCTAGATACATATACAATTTCTCTCCCTCTTCCGGTCGCGACAACAAAGGGATCTCCCCCAAATACCTTTTGAGCCCCCGAACTCGTTTCACACTCTGCCCGTCCATGAGAAATCCAGCGGAGTTCCTCAGCGGTCGATCACCGGCCCTGCATTTGTCGACGACCCGATATGAATCTATTGAGAGCCGCGAACCCTTCCAGCCAACCGCACAGACCTCCTTTCTTTATCTCTGGGCGGGGGCATCTCTATCAATGACCTAATCTGCTCGGGTTTGCCTCTATCCCTCATTGTGTCACAATATACCCTAGAAATTTCCCTGTGGTCACCCCAAATGTACATTTCTCGGGGTTGAGCTTCAAATTGTGGGTCCGCAATATCCGGAATGTCTCCTCCAACCCCTCCAAATGTTCCTGTTCCGACATGCTCTTTTCCACCATATCATCGATGTATATCTCAATGCCGCTTGCGAATTTTGCCCTCGAACATCTTCTCCGCCAGCGTACTGGAATGTGGCCCTGCATTTTCAACCCAAACGGCATTCTAGTGTAGCGGTATGTGCCTCCTTCCACTCTGAAGGAGGTCTTCTCCTCGATCCGGACCATACATCGCCACTGGTTGTACCCCATCGATCGTCCATAAATGAGAACATCTTTGAACCCCGCCGATCTGTCTACCAACTTCGTCAACTCGCGGCATTGGATAACTGTCTTTCGGGCACTCTAAATTTACATCTGTGAAGTCAACACACATCCTGACCTTCCCATTCTTCTTCGGGACCTCGACTATGTTGGACAACCAGTCCGTGAATTCCACATCCCTTATAATTCCCGCATTTTTTAATCTGACAACTTCTTCTCGGATTCCTTCCGCGTATTTGGGCCTCATACCCCTCATCTTCTGTCTCACTGGCTTCGCGTCCTCCCTCATATGCAGGCGATGACATGCGAATTCCGGATCTAAACCAGTGATATCCTCTATTTCCCACGCAAAGACGTCTTTGTTTCTCACCAAGCATTGTATCAGTTTCTCCCTCCATTCCACTGCAAGACTCGACCCTATCGACGTGAACTTCTCTTCCTCTCCCTGCCCCAGGTTTACCATCTCTATCTCATCCAAAGTTTTTGGGATTACCGCGACTTGCTCACCCCCTTCCGCGGCCCCGCACTGTAATTGCTACGCGGACCTCTTCCTGGAGCTCGTCGGCTTCTCCTCTGGTCCGCGGGACATCCTCTTGATTGTATTCTGGTGACTATTTTTAGATGCCACCTGATCTCCGCGGACCTCATATGTTCCCGTTGGGGTAGGGAATCGAATAACTTGATAGTACGTCGACGGCACCGCCCTCATCTCATGTATCCATCTCCTCCCCAGGATCGCGTTGTACTGGGAGCTGGAATCTACCACCATAAACCTTGAGAACACTGTCACCGGTCCCGCGGTTACTGGTAGCAAGAGTTCCCCATAGGCTCGACGCGCTCCCATTGAATCCATTACAAACTTGTCCAGCGGAGGTCTCAGTTTCCCCGGTCGATCCCATCTCCTCTATAGCCCCTCTAAACAAGCAAATCCGCGGCGCTACCACGATCTATCGGGACCCCTTTTGACCACATAATTACCCATCGCTATTGTAATAATGACCAACGCATCCTCATGCGGTGTATCCACGGCTTCGGAGGTCGCCTTGGAGAATGTAATTGTCTCTTCCATTGTCTCTTTCTCGTATCTCGTCCTTGGTGCGATTTTTATTGACTTTGGATACTTTCATGTCCGTCGACCTTGTCGGTGGGCATTATGGCTCGGTGCTTCCCCGCTGAAAATAACATTTATAGTTCAAGTATTCGCCCGCGCGGCACCCGCTCCCTATTGGAGGTTCCCCCCACAAATCCCTCGGCATCCCCTTCTCTACCAATCTCGGACTAACCATTTTAAGGCATAACAATCGTTGGTCTCGTGATTGTGCACACCGTGATAGTCGCAGATGGCTTGTTAGGCATTTCCGCGGAATGGTTCGCGACCCCCGTATCCTTGCACATTTTTATCAATGGTAATATCTCACTCAACGGTCTTACCGGCCGGACGGTCTCCATTCGGCGGTATGGCTTCCCTCCCCTCTGCTCTCTTCGAACTACTTCCCTCCCTCTTTCCGGCCTCGATGATTGTCCGCGGTATCTCTCTTTGCCTCGGTCATTTCCCCCGGTCTTACCGCGTTCCCTCTCTTTCTCCACTGCTGATACTGTCTTGCCTCCCCTCTTCGATTCCTTCTGCATGGTATCTTCGTATCTGATGTACTTCTCTACCCGCGGGTATAATTCGTGCAAGGTCGCAATCTCGTTCTTAGCCCGCACCGATGGATGGGCCGTCTCCCGTCGACCCCCCTTTCGAACGCTATTACCGCCGTTCTCTCGTCCAGATTTTCCACCTTTAAGGTCTCGGCCTTGAAGCGACACAGATACTCTCTGACAGACTCCGCGGATCTTTGTCTAACATTGAATAAGGCCGCGATGTCTACCACCCTCCTCTTCTGATGTATGAAATGGTCAACAAATGCCTGTTCTAGCTCTTGGAAATTCGTTATGCTCTTTGAGGGTAATCGATAGTACCAGTCGGAAGCCCCACCCTTAAGGCTAGCCGGGAACATCATGCACCGAGACCATCATACCTCGCCTCTTGCCGGAGAGGCATCTGGCCGTCTGAAATGATGGATGTGATGCCGGGTCCCCCGTGCCGTCATACCTCGAATCTCGGCTGGTTGAAGCGTTTTGGTACCTCGGACGTCCATATCGCGTCCGCCAGGGGGTTGCGATTCAACCCCGCCACCACTTGACTGGCCGCGCCCGTTTGAGTCCCTTGTCCGTTGAAGATTCGCCTCTCTGTCGCTGTTAATCATTTGCTGGACCTGCTCCATTGTTAACCCGGTCACCGGATTGTCCACCAAGGTCGGTCCTTACTCCTCATCCTCCGCTTTTTTCTCTCCTCGCTTCTCTTACGTCTCATCCCCGGATTCTTCCTCCCTTCTCTCTTTTCTCTCCTCGGCTCCTCATTTTCCTCTCAACCTCCCAATTTCTTCTCGCATGAGCCGCGCTTCCCTCCTGCTTTTCCTCCTCCTCGTCCCCTCTCTCCTTCTTCCGCCGCCTTCGGCATTTGTTCCGGGACTCTCTTCTTTCGGGGCCTACCCGCCGCCTTCTTTGGTGCCATTTCTACCCTGTTGGTCCCCACAGACGGCGCCAAATGTTACAACACAAATACCAATGGCAAGCTCTTACAACCCAAATATTGAGTTCAAGCTGTTACAACTCAAACACTGGTTACAATCCTGTTCACCGCCTTCTCTCTTGGCTGTGTTGCCGCACCCCTCTCCTCCCTCTTTTTCTCTTTCTTCCCCCTCTTTCTTTTCCCCTCACTTCACTTTTATATCCCCTCCCTCTCTCATCTCAACCCTCCACCTGTCCCTCTATCTCGCGGTCCCCTCCCCTCCATGTGTAGGGTTTCCGTACCGCAACCACGTGCTGGCATCCCGATCTGGTACAGCGCGGCCTCGTGGGTTATGTTAAGTCCGGCCCAACTCCCTATGATATTCCAGGACGGTATCATGCCACTACAACCTTATTTGTGTCAATCTTGAATTTACAAAACTTTATATTCCACATTATAAAGATGTCATATACATTCAATCACATATTCCACAATGTTTGGATATCTTTTGTCGGGCCTGACCGTAGCCAAGCCTAGGACCCACACATGGTGCCCTCACAAATCTCTCACCCAAGTTTGATATTGTCCTCCACAATATTACGCACCATACCAAGGCCTCATTTATGATGTGGGGTTTTTAATTAAAGAAAGGCTTTGGAGTTATAAGGAGTGAGATCCCACAATTGGAGTGTAGCTTCTTTGCTACTTGTTGTGGGATTAATCACAATTTGGTTCACTCACCCTAAGAATCTCCACCTTGGACTGAAATTAGGCCAATACAAATGTGATTAAGCACCTCTGGTTATAATTTGAGTCACATGTATAACAATACTACCAAATATCACTTATTGTGACTCATATGTAAGTTAGCACCACAAAGTAACATATACTACAAAGTCACATTAACAATAATGTAACCATTTTTATTCGATTAACACATGAAACAATGTAAATTAACATTATAATATAACATATATAACAATGTGGTTCTTAAAAAATATTCAAGAATGAATACATTGCATCTAATTCTCTTTTGAAATAACTATTAAGAATGTTCATAGCGTTCAACTCAGAAAATACTTTAAAAAAACTATTTATACTCTAGGTTCTAATCTAACTCCCTATATATAGGATTAAGAATTTGAGTAAAAGAATTAAACGCTTGGGATTATAAGGTTAGAAGGTTCTAAGTATATTAGAACTTCTAGTTCTTCATAGAAAATTTAACGAATTTATGGTTTTATTAAAAACTACAAGTTTAGTTCATGATTTTGGAATTTCATGTCCTAATTTAAAATTAAAAACTTCAAGTTCTTAAAAACAAAATTAAGATCTTTGAACTTCAGCTTCTCTTGGAACTTCAGGTTTCTAAAAATTTGATCATATCTTGGGAACTTCAAGTTCCTAAAAATTAGACCTTGGAATTTCTGGTTCCTAAAATAAATAGATCTTGGAACTTCAGGTTCCTAAAAATTGGACCTTGGAACTTCTGGTTCCTAAAAAATTAGATCTTGGAACTCAAGTTCCTAAAAATTGGATCTTGGAACTTTTGGTTCATTCCTAAAAAAAATAGATCTTCGAACTTCAGGTTCCTAAAAATTGGATTTTGGAACTTGCTAAAAATTAGATCTTGGAACATCAGGTTCCTAAAAAGAATAGATCTTTGAACTTCGGGCTCCCAAATATATCGTAGAACTTTAGGTTTTACATTATTGTTCTAGAGTATATATTGAAAAAATAAACAAAATAAAAGAAAAGCAAATTCGAATGAAGTCATAGCTAGATCAAGTATGAACAATATCGTTCTTTGTATCCGACGATTTAACCTTTAGATTTTTCTAAAATTTTGATATGTTGTTTACTCATGAGTTACGCATCTACCATAAAATGTTCAGGTCAATCCAACCTTGGAAAGACCTTCATCAAAGCACAAAACCGAAACTGCTCTAGTAAAAAAACAAACAATAGTGTTCTCGTATGTACATTTGCTTTCGTGTAGTAGATGATAAGTAGAAGAATATGGTACTTAGTAGTTGATAGCTCCAAGATTCTTTCGTGCTGATATCGTGTTATAATTAACTAGCTTTTAAGAAAATACTACACTAACCAAGCAGAAGAACAATGGAGAGAAATGGATAGAGAGGGAGAGATCGAGAGAAATCTTATTGATGTAATTTATGAATGAGAGGAGGTTCTTTTTTATATATAACTAGGTAACCTCCTCTCCAAGATACAAAAGTTACAAGAATAGAAACATATGAGGAGGTGCCTTATATGGACTCAATGATGGGCATCCACATGAGGCCCACACCTTTCATAACAAAAATAAATAAATCAATGAGTATCTTCAATTAGTTATAAACTTTATAAATATTTATTGTTTGATTTTTAATATTAAAAAATTTCGTAAGAGAAAATTTGTGTTTTGATTATTAATAAACTATTTTAAAAGATTATTCTTTTCAGTCCTAATTCTAGGACCCGTTTGTTTTGTGGCTAGTGTGTGGTTCCCTTGGTAAAATCAGTGGTGTCTATATGAAAACCCAAAAATATTTTCCTTGTTAATAAGTTAAATGCTAACGAAATTACAAAACTGTTTTCTTGGAAATAAGTCAAATAATGTACACACTTCTAAAAAGTTCGTTTTTATATTTCTTTCATATTTACTTTTTAATGAAAAATAAATAAAAATATAATGTTAGATTGTGCATTTTAAATTGCATGTTCAAATCTGATTTACTTTTAAGTTATGAAAAATAGATGTAGAATTTAGACATGCATTTTAATTTGCATCATATCAAATAGGTTTTGATGACATGCATTTTCTTTTCAAAGTTAGCAAAATTGTATTAATATGTGAAATGAATGTACAAGTTACATTATAGAGGCTATTGGTTTGGGTTTGTACAACCCCTAACCACCTTTAATCGAATCTTTAATAAGTCACAGAGTGAGATTCCCATCTGGTAAGCCTCTAGGGTCTTCCCTCATACATGATTATAAGTGCAGTTGAGTGAGAGTGCATGTATGATTTGTGGTTATGTTAGCTGCAAAATTTGCCTCTTGCCACATGCTTGTAATTAGACTGAAACAAACTTCTTTGAGCTCTCTTACACCTCTGTTTTAAGAACCAGGGAAGTCGATCGTCTCCAAAGGCCATGACTGCTGTGATGAAATCTAATTCAACCCACTGCCTCCTCAATACTCTGAAGAATACCCAGGACTTCAGTAATATAGCAAGTGTTAACACCAAGCTTTCTAGTTTCTACACAACTTGTTGGATTTCATTGTTAGCATTTCTAAAGACTGCACCATAACTAGCTTCACCAGGATTTCCTCTAGACAAACCATCTTTGTTAATCTTGTTGCATTGTACAGTTTAATGACATGTATTTTAATTTGCAATAAAACTTGTTGTATAGATTTCTTTTCGAAAAATATTTTTGATTTATGCAATTTAATTTGCATTGAATAGGTTATGTTGAAACATGCAATTTAATTTGCAAGTGCTCTCTTGGGTTTAAAGTTTAGTGTCAAGAGTTTGGCCTAGCATATAGCCATATGGGGCTTTTAGGTTTACACAATTAGGGTTTAGTATACATGTAAGTGTTTAAGGTTTAGGATTTGCGGTTCTAGCTAGCTTAGGGACCAATTTCAAGTGGATTAAGGTTTAGTGTCTACATGTTTCAATTTCAGTTTTAGATAGTACATGTGAGAGAAAGAGAAACTATGCAAGTGCGCTCTAAAGTCCAACACACACTCTTAAGCCTAAACAGGCCCAAGACATTTCTAAGGCTGAATATAGGTGTTCAAAGTTCAAAATCATGTATAACCCAATCCATTGTATTGCTTTCTAAGGAAACTAACCAAAGTACAAAAAAATGTTGTTTTTTTTTTAAATTTAAATGTTGGGCTATTGCAATAACTAAATACATCTTGTTGTTGGCAAGTCCACATACCAAATCACTATAATTTAAAACAAAACTTTTCAAATGTACTTAAATTATTACCTCATCGATACGGCATAATTTCCGATACAACCCACTCTTACATCTTGTTGGCAATAACATTTAACTCAAATGGTCCAACTAGCACCAAATCTAAAATTTAAATAAGATCACAACTCTGATATGCTTAATACATTTATTTTAAATCAATATATTACCCAAGACATGCATCAAAATCGATCACTAGCTTTCCTTATGACCTAGGGAGTCCTTGGTAAGTTGGTAGTTCCAATTTCCGACTTAACAGAACTAGTATGCTCTCTTTCCATTGCACTTAGCTAGAGACAAGTACAAAACTCAATACCCCAACACACCCACCTTAATGCCCATAAACCCAGGGAACATTCAAATTCCTTATCATCCATGTAAGTTAGTTCGTTGTTCTTTTCTAGCCTAATGTCATCAAGAAACAAACTTGGCTGACAAAAACTATTCTCCAGCTTACAAGGAATAACCTTCATGATATACCCAACAAGATCAATGCTATTTGTGGCGATTACAGCTGTGTCATTGACATCATCTTCGGTTGATTTTTAAACGTGAATGAGGTTGTTGGATACATTCCTGCATGATATGGAAATTCAAAACCAACTTGGAAATATAATAACGTAATTAAAATAATGGCGCACAACATAGATTAACTTAAAATAGTTGCGCATGACTATTTATAATAATAATAAGTACGTATCTTAGTAGGGCCACATGCATTGATTGTAAGACATATATGAATTCAAGGTTAACTAAGAACAAAATAGAATAAATCTTACAAAATACTCTTAAATGCAAGGAAACAAAACTCAAAAAAATGTAATTTATTTTGTCTATGCTATTGAATACATTTGGTAAAATTAACACACAATTCAAAAGTTTCATATATAGGTACTCAATGAAACAACGCTCACGAAGATCTTTGCTTGGCCGCTTATGCCTAACTATTTTATATAATATAATATGTACTCAATGACATTTTTTGTTCACTACCAAACATAAGTTGTATATGTTAAGAGACACGACAAAAATATATATATATATATATATATATATATATATATATATATATATATATATATATATATATATATATATATATATATATATATATATATATATATATCTTGGTGGGACTATTGATATATATATATATATCTTAAATGAAAAATACTTGGTGGGACTATTGATTTATTTCTTTGTGTAGAAACGTTATATATATATATATATATATCTTAAATGAAAAATACTTGGTGGGACTATTGATTTATTTCTTTGTGTAGAAACGTTTTAACTGTGTATAACTAACTACTAGGGCTTCATTACAGAGTCAAACTTGTTGAATATCAACACCTTTATGGATGTGGTGGACTTGTTTGAATCCATTGGCTCAAAAGTTGGGAGGTGCCTAGTGTGAGTTGGCAATCATTATAATGATCCATTTTATGAGATATACATGAGCGAAAGGGATACTATATTGTACTCATGTACATTCTCTTTATAACCCCATTACATTAATACAAACTGCTCACTTTAACTAAAAGCAACTACTGAATACTGACATTAACAATCTTGTAAAGTTTTGTCCCAAAATTTCTAGCAACTTGTACTGAACAAACTTTAACAATGTACTAATCACCCGAGCTTAAGTTTTACTTATGTTAGATATGCAATCACTCACTAACTTTGGTGTTCACTTTAGGAAAAAGCAAGCATATGATTGGATTGATTTTTCTATTTTCGATCACGATTAGGAAGATCGTGACCAATTAACAAATAAATAAATGTCAACAATTATTATGGCAATTATGAGAATCCACTTTAGGCGCAACAATTAAATATGATTTTGATCAAAGATTTTGGATGTAAAAAAAGTGTTTGGTAAAAATATTTAGAAACATTTATCTCTCATTCTCAAAATGAGATTAATCTTAAAAAAAAAAAAAAAAGGTTACAGGTTACACAATGAGAAACAAATGCCGTGGAGCATTGCTCTTGCCTTATTTCATTCTATTTTGTTTTTGATAACTTTCTCTTTCCATCTTAATTTTAGTTAATAAATCAAAAACTCATAATGTCAAAATCTTTTATGTAATATATTTGCATTAGGTCGTTTGGCAACCATTATGAGAATTCATTTAAAGAACAATAATCCATTTTAATTCTCATAATGGATTTTGGATAGAAAAACACTTGTTTGGAAAAACAAAACTCATTATAGCTAAAATTAATGGTTTCATAACCTAACTAACCAACACTCTACATGCATGTTTTCTAGACTTTTGTCTTTTCGTTGGATCTATTAAAATCATAAGATTTTAAGTAATTAAAGCCTTGAAAAATGACAACATCTGGGATTATATCACAGACTATGTTTATGTGATTGAAATCTCTAATTGTTTAAGAAAATAAGAGAGTAAAACATAAATAAAAATATACAAACAAACAAAAATAATGAATCAATTCAAACATCTAGATATTAACTTGGTAGCGTGTATGTTGTATGTGTTTCTCAATTACAATATATGAATTTGGGGTCAGATTTGGATTAAGCAACTAGTCAAAAATTGCAACTTCAATTTTAAATTGATCAGCATAAATGGTTGCAAAAACTTGTGGTCACTAAAAATGGTTACCTTGATGGGTACAATTTCCGATACCACCCAGTCCTACAACTTGTTTGGATTTTTCAATCCTTTCCTCTCTCATGTTTTTTTATCTCTCTTTTTTTCGCTAACTTTTTCTTACTCATCAAAGGAAGTAAGGTTTAGGGTTAAAGCACTGATAGAGACAAAAAGGGTAGGTTGAAGGAAAATGCCGACTAAAACGAGAGAGCAAGCTTTGTTGTTGCTTCCACTTAGTGGAATGGTGATTTATTTATCGAGGGAAAGTGTGTAGGGTCTGACATCTACATGAGTTGGCATTGTGATCCAAACAATTGAAATTGGGTGGCTCATTTATATATTTGTTAATATATTAAAAAAGAAAAGAAAAGAAGTAAATGTGAATTGAATAACTTCTCTTCTATTATTGTCTATTGTTTCCTTTTATCTATTCTAATTAATAGTCAATATTCAATTGATTCTTGCACTGGACACAAGAAGAAACAAACAAACAAAAATGGAAAAAATGCTTTAGTACCCATGCTGGTGAGATTGCAAAGACATGAGGTTTAAGTATTTCATATGGCTTGAAGTCACTCAGTTTATGAACAAAATTCAACCATAAAGTATTGGGTTTTTTGCATTTTGGTCCTAGTGATATTAGGGTTTGGTCCACAATTAATCGTTTATTGCAGTCTGGTCCAAAATTGCCATTAAAGTGCGTTGATTTTGCCTTGATTATGAGTTGACCGAATGACCCACGTCTATTCCGCCCTTATTTTTTTTGAAATGCCCATAATACCTTGCACATTTCATACATGTGACCTACGTGAGGACCAAACTACAAATATTACTATTAAGAGTAGGACCACTTACTAAAACTTACACATGACATCATCTCATTCAAATCCAAGGGTGGATTGAGCTTAGGTAGTTAACATTTTTTTTCTTGAACACTGCTCCACCACCACCTCCACCTTCCATAACAACCTAAATCGCCACCTCCATTACCATCTAAAAGCAATGGCCACCATTAACCTGGTATCGAGCCTCGACGCTATAGATACTAGGATTTTCTAGATATTGACTAGGTATCGAGCCTCGATCCTACAAATACCAGGATTTTCAAGATATTGACCTGGCATCGAGCCTCGACACTACAGATACCAGGATTTCTTGACATTGACCTGGTATCGAGCCTCGACGCTACATATACCAGGATTTCTTGACATTGACTTGGCATCGAGCCTCGACGCTACAGATACCAGGATTTCTTGACATTGACCTGGTATCGAGCCTAAACACTACAGATACCGGGATTTCTTGATATTGGCACGAATATTTGTAATTGGCAACTTGAATCTCTTTATTGAATGAAAAACTTTGAAAGTACATTATGACAATTAACATATTCTTTATTGATAAAATACTTTTAAATAAATTACTTACATTTTGAGGCTTTGGTAATATTTCCCTTTCAACAATTTTCAAGTAGTAAGCTCCATTTATTCCTACTTTATGAATGATATAAGGACCTTCCCAACTTCCTGCTAGTTTTCCTGCCCCTTTTTCTTTGGTTGTTTGAGTTACCATCTTCAAGACCAAATCACCCTCATGAAATCTTCTTTCTCTTACTTTCCTGTTGAAAGTTTTTTTATGTTGTCGATGATATGTGTCAAGCCTCAACCTGGCTTGATCTCTTCTTTCTTCGAGATTTAGAATTTCAACTACCATTACTTCCTCCATTTTGCCACTAACCACGAGTGTAGTTCTGGATGTAGCTACAACCATCTCTGCTGGGGTTACTGCTTCCATTCCATATGCTAAAGTGAAAGGAGATTCACCAGTAGCAATTCGTGGTGCCGTTCTATATGCCCATAGAACGTTATTCAGCTCATCGACCCAGAAACTTTTCTTATCTTCTAGCTTATTTTTGATATTATCCATGATGGTTTTTTTTGTTGCCTCTACTTGCCCATTCCCCTGAGCATAATATGGTGCCGATGTAAAATGTTTTACTCTATATGACTCTAAGAAAACTTTCACTTTTCCTCCTTCGAATTGGGGTCCGTTATCCGATATGATTGCATGTGGTAACCCATATCGATAGATAACTCTTTCGAAGAGAAAATTGATGACATCTTGCTCTTTTACATGTTGCAACGCTATTGCTTCCACCCACTTTGTGAAGTAATCCATAACTGCTAGCATGAATCTTCTTTTGCCTCTTCCATGAATTAGATGACCCACTATGTCCATTCCCCATAACGAAATGGCCATGGATTCGATACGCAATGCAATTCTTCTGCTGGAACATGTATAGCTTTCCCATGTTTTTGACATTGAATACATCTCTTAGCATATCGAAGACAATCTCTTCGCATTTGAGGCCAAAGATATTCTTGCCTTGCTATTTTATTTGCTAATGATCTTCCAGCTGAATGATTTCCACACTCTCCTTCGTGTAGTTATGCAATGATTAACTGTGCATCTTCTGAAGATACACACTTCAGATGTGGGCATCCTAGATTTTTCTGATATAACTCATTATTGAGCAGGACATATCTTTTTGCTCCTGACTTAACCCTTCTTGCTTCATTTTTATCCTCAGGTAGTTGTGCGCTTGACAGAAATGATATGTATGCTTCCATCCATGACACCCCTAGCGTATTGACCTCTATAACTTCTATTTCATTGATTTCGATACTTGGCTTTTGCTGAACTCCGATGTGCAAGAGTCTCCCTTTAGTATTCTCTAACATTGTTGCCACATATATAAGCCAGAGCATTGACATACCTATTTTCTCCTCTGTTTAGATGCTAGAGTTTTACCTTGTTAAAGTCTTTAAGCTTTGTTTGTATCAAACTCAGATAATCCACCATCCATATTCTCACATTTCACAATGTATCCTCCATTGATTTGACTGACAACTAATTGTGAATCACTAAAAACTGATAAATCTTTTACCTTGAGAGATTTTGCCATTTCCAAGCCTGCTATGAGTGTTTCATACTCTGCTTCATTATTGATGCATGGAAACCTTAAGTAACTGCGGTTTCCAACCTTTGATTATATGCAGTCACTAATGTGACTCCGATACCACAACTCTTATTTCCCGATAATCCATCAACAAACAATCTCCACCCATTTGTTTCAGCCAATGGATCATCTGCATCAATGATATCTTTAGGCTTCTACAACTTTAAGAATTCTTCTTCTTCAATTCCCTAATTTGCATCTTCGCAAAGAAAATCTACTAGAAAATCTACCAATTCTTAAATTTTTTTGAGATTTTGTTCTGATATTCAATACCGAATTCATCAATTAATACAGACCATTTCGCCATCTTTTCTAACTTTGCAGCTTTTGCTAGTGTTTGTTTTAATGGGAGATTTGTCATAACGATCACTGAATGGGCTTGAAAATATGGTTTCAACCTTTGAGTCGAGAACAGAAGAGCTAAAACATATTTTTCGAGTGTCGAATATCTCATTTCGACATCGAGCATTGTTTTGCTTTGAATGTATACTGGTATTTCAACTCCAGTTTCCACCTTTACCAATACCGAGCTTATAGCGAAATCCGATACTGCCAAATATAGAAGTAAACTCTCACTTTCATCTGGTTTAGTTAATGTCGGCATCTCTTGCAAATACTTCTTAAGTTCCGCAAATGCTTCCTCACATGCTTCAGTCCAACAGAATTTGATATTCTTTTTGAGCAACTTAAAAAGTGGCTTACATCGATCTGATGTTCTTAAGATGAACCTGTTGAGAGTTGTGATTCTTCTAGTTAGTCTTTGTATTTGTTTTCTTGTTGTTGATGATGGCATTTGCTGGAGTGCCTATATCTAATCTAGATTAGCATCGATACCTCGTTTGGTAACTATTTACCCCAAGAATTTTTTAGAACTTACTCCAAACATGTATTTCCTAGGATTTAGTTTCATGTTAAACTCCTTCAATATTCTAAAAACGGTATCGAGATCTTTTATATGGTCATCTGCTTTTTTGGACTTTACAACAATATCATTGATATAAACTTCGATGATCCTCTTTATCAGCTTTTTAAACATCTTTTCGACCAAACTTTGATAAGTTATTAATCAGTCCTCAAATATGCGTTTTTATCCTCCTATAATGCTTCAATTTAGTCAAATTATATGATCAATAATGTAGAAAACTCATGTTCTTATTGTTTTTTCAGGATACAAGCCTATTCTGGACCAAATACCTCAAAAGACGTGTTCTAGAGCCAAAAGGAGCCTAAAAGGACAATTGAGAAAAAGTGTCAAAAAGTCAACGGTCAAGGTCAAAGTTAACTCTAGGGTCCAAAAACTTAAAAGCTCAGGAAACACTCCAAGGCTTCAAGGACCAAGGACTCAACCTTTTGCAAGACAATGGCTAAGCACAAAAGTCTCAAAAGACCAAAGAGCTCAAATTTCCAAAGACATGGATTTGGGCTAAAAAATACTTGATCTTATCTACTAAAGAAGGCACAAGAAGGTTATAAATTAGATTGCTTGATGGATAAGATATGAGAGGGGCAAATATGTACATCTCTACACATATATAAGTGTAGAGATGCCCACAAAATAGGTATGCAAGTTAGGGTAGGCTAGTTAGGAGTAGTGTAAGTAATTAGGAGTAGGAATGGATTAAATAGTTTTTATTATTGTTTTCCATTTTTATTGTTTTAAAGCTTTAAACTTTAGTGAATCAAGTTAGTTTTCTCCCATTCAAACTGTTTACTTTTGTTTTTCATCATAATAGTTTTTCAAAACATCTTTTTATTCATTCATTCAACCAACCAAAGGTAATCAAATGAGTATAACTTGCTAACCAAGCTATCTTTACATATCAAAATCTACATGTTTTACATTTAACCCACCATAGTTTTCATGTTTATTTTAATTCTCAACCCCTCAATAACTAGTTGTCTACACCTTCATAAACAAAAGAAAACCATACTAAAAACAAGTTTAAAGCAAAGAAAAGTTTGGGTTTTCTCCATCACAATTCTACTCACAATAGATCTAAGATGAACAACTTCAAAACCCCCAATTACTCACCACATACTACTTCAGTTGCTCCCGTCATTTTTCAACTCAAAAGGCATTTGAAGAAAACAATAAATACCCCCATTCACCACAAATGCCATTTTCAGTTGATCTATGATGGCCATTAGAATTTGGAAATACCCCGAATATCCATCATAGAAGCTCAGCAACTCGAAACCCGTTGTTCGATCCACCAACTCATCAATCCTTGGCATCGGATAATGGTCCTTGGGGCATTTTTTATGTACATCGGTAAAATCCACACAGATTCAGACTTTCCCATTCTTTTTTGGTACCACCACTATGTTAATGACCCATTTTGAATGCTCCAATTCCTTGATAATCCCGTTATCTAGCATCTTCTTAATTTCTTCTTGAACTACTTCCTCATACATCGGTCTTCTCCTTCGATGCTTCTGATGAACAGAATTTACATTTTCTTACATATTTAACTTGTGCGAGCTGATAATTACAAATTTATTTAAACTAACTATCTATACGTAAACACAAATAATCAATCAACTAAACAAGTGCTTAGATCAATATTCCTACTCCCAAATAATAATGAAGTAATATAAAGAGTACGGATTTGTTCCACTCCTAAACTACCAAGACTAAATAGAATCCAATTAATCAAACACAAGGAAACAATGGTGAGAGTAATATTATATTGAGAGAATTCTATTATACGATTATATTACGGATTCAAATAAATCAAAATTAACTAAACTAATAGAAATAGGGTTTTGATGAAAGAGAAAGTTATAGAGAAAAGTAATCAATCCACCTAATGATTAGTTTCAAGCAAGAATAGAATTATTCATTGAAAAGAGATCATCTTTAGGTTTTCACACAATGATTCAACCTTAAGCCTCAAACTTTATCATCCCTAGCAACAACCTACATCTCTATAGTCATTATTACTAGCATGTAGGATTATTACAACCAAGTCTCTCGACTTAATTATAACAATCCCTAGTTTAATTTACTATATGCTTATTTTGGAAGTCATACAATAAACTAAACTCATTGAAATACATACACAATTAAATAATTCTACTAAGAAATCTATTCCTCATTAGGCTTCATAATCACTCCCTCTAATGGGGGGATTAACCTAATATAATTAGATCAATTAAACTAAAATAATGAAAGAAAGACATAATGTAAAGAAGAAGTAATTGAATTGAATAATAATAATAACTTGAAGGTATTTTAATGGAGGTTTTATAGAGGCTAAAATTATAAACCCTAATTACTTAAACTATACTAAACTAAAGAAAAAGGAGAGAGAGATAGTTTAGGGTTTTTATTATCTTATATAATGATACAAAGGCTAGGTTATGGACCCATAAATCAAGTCCATAACCCTAATTGGTTGAATCCAAGACTTCCAATAATTTTGGTTGTGTTACTATATCATGTATTTTTACTAACTTATGCTGATCTGATCGAGTCAAGGCCTAAACCATTGGAAAGAGCTTTCTGAGCCGGTTATTTTGATATAACATGAGCTCAAATCCGAGGTTTTAGTCCAAAGATATGACATTTTGAAGTTCTATTGACTTTTCTTCAACTCTCTAATCCGGTTTGACTTTCACTTAACTGTTTTTAAGAGTTTTTTCTCCATTAAAATTGGGCTTTCTTCATAGAACTTTCCTAGCAATCACTTTAGCTCCTTTTAGCACCTAATTAGTAATGAATTGATATTTATTCAACTCCGAAGCCTGAAATATTCAAAAGCACGTAATTAGTGATAAACCTATATTATTAATAACATAATTGGCTAAATAGAAATACTATTAAAGGGTTTAAACTACAGTTTTGGGCTCTTATCAAACCACCCCCAAACAGCATCTTGCTTGTCCTCAAGCAAATATGTGAAATTAAAATAAGTGACCAAAAATGTATTTTTAACTAGTCTCGTTTCGCTTAGTGCGACTACATTGACCATATGCAATGAAGGCCTTAAACCACTAAGAATTCCCTAGTGGACGAGTTATAGCCTCGTGAGAGTTTTCTAGAGATAGTACTTACAAACTTTATTTATACTACAACGACTAAGAAATAAAAGTAATTGTTCCCTAATTTTATCTCAGAATCTGTACATCTCACTAGTATTTAAACAAGGATGATCATTCTAAAACTTAAACTAATACATGCATAATAATCAAATCACCTTAAGATAAACAACTATACAATGAACTATGATATGAAATGCAATGGCAGGTCCGTTTATGAAACTTTTGGGTAGCATTCCTAAGTAGGTTCTTACAAGGAATGTGTCAAAACACATAACACTCTGATTTTTCCACTCAAGTTTGCTAATTTTAGTGTGTAGTGGGCACACATTTCCTAATAATCTCAATGACAATCCAAGGAAGTCGAGGTCGATCAAACACATCTACCACTTACTATCACACCAACCTATTCCTAATTAAGCTAGAGGTCTTTATTAGGTGGTACGGGGTGTAGGTGTTGGTTAAAGAAGGAAGGAAATGGATATTCAAAAAGACAAGTCTGAGAAAATAGGGTCTTCATATTATGTAACTTGGAGAAAACCCTGTTATTTTGCTTCTACACTTTTTGCTCCATACTTAGCTCTTATTTTGGCATTTAACTCCTTTTGATTATATTTTTGGAGTTCTAACTTTTATTTTTCTTTCCTTTTGGAAGCTTTCTTTTCTTTTTCTTTGGATGGAAACTTTCTTTTCTTTTTCTTTTTGAAGCAACTAACTAATTTTTTGTTTACACAAGTTTTTCTCTTCTCTTTTCTTCACTCATCCTATTTCTCAGACTTATCAAGATAGGTAGGCTGATTTTATTTTTTATTTTGTTTTATTGGGTAAAGGATTTGTGATTTGTGAAAAGGCTAATAAAAGGCTCAGTGGGACAACTAGCGGATAATAAATTTCATATAGGTGTAAATTTCTGGCTATATTGATCCAAAGAGGGCCTAAATTCTCACTTAGGATATGGTGTGGTGATCAAGAAAGTGGATGTGTGATTTCGATCTCTACTCGGAATTTACTTCTCCCTTGTGTCATCACTCAGATATTTCACTCTTATGAGGCTTTTAGGCTAGATGCTCACAAGATATGTATTAAGTACTCTAACCTAGGTCTCAGAAAAATACTGCCAAGTACAATCAAAGATGCTCATGCAAGATGTTCAAAAAAAGATGCAACGACTATTACTTATATATTAATCTAAGTTTCAAAAATTAAATCCTAAAATATCATCATGGATAAGGGAACAATACCATTATCACTAAGTGCCTAGTAAAAACAATATTTATGCTTTTTAATATTTTATAAAGAAAAGTGTGCAGTTTACATCCTAAAAGTGCCTAATTTTTGCAAATATTTCTATCTCACCCCCAAACAATCGAACGATTTGTCCTCAAAGTGTAAAGAGATAAGGAAAGAATTTACCATAGAAACGTGGCAAAAATTGGCAGTACCTGTAACAGAAATATTATAAGGAAGATATGATAACATGAAACAAAATTAAACTATTATATACTAACTAACATGGACTCTACTAGAGTAAACATGATAAGCAAAGTGTGGCAAAAAGATTTGAAATGAAATATCAAAATACGCCACCCCCAAACAAAATTAGAAAACTCTTTTTAAGTTTGAAAATTTGTGTTTGGCCTATACTCCAGAAATGTGGTATTGTACAAAAACTTGGATATTTTAAAGTCAGATTCCCTAGACTTACTAATATATGTTTATGTTTTTATTTTATTTAGTTTTTATATGATTGATTTTTAGAAAAACAAAATTACGAAGAAGAAATAAAAATAAAACTCACTCCATAGAGAAACACTACTCAAATAACAACAAAAAAGTGCAAGAGATGAATGCGTGAGTCATATAAAACATGGACTAAGGATCCGACACTTACAATCACTCATTCCAAAAGGAGGGCCTGGTTACCTTAATGGTGCACTCTCATAACATAAGATTGGAATGGAGTACACCGAAGAATAAAATGAATCGTTTCTAGTCAGATACTTGAGACTTTATCTAAAATATATATACGTGCAGTTTACCATATATTAACAACCTAAATAATTGTGTATCTTTCCATAAATAGTTAACACAGAATGCACCATCAAACAGAATTAAGTATCAAGACTTTCTACGACGCAACTTAGTGAAATGAAAGTGAAGCCTGATAGACCTAGAATGTAACCGAGCATGCACTTACTTCTTCTTCTTTGAACAAAAGGGTGTCCAAGTGAATGAGCGTGAGAAAATGGATGGTTTTGGAAAATACATGGAATGTGGATAAGTTTTAGAAGGATGGAATGGAAAAAATGAAAAAAGGTCAGGTGGCATGTCCTTGGGTATTATTTCCGTATCAGGAGGGTTTAGAAAATCATGAATTACAGGAGAATCAAGAAGGTCAAGTGCAAACTCAATGGTTCTTTGAAAAGGTGGAGGGCGAGGAACATTCATGATGGAAGGTGAATGAGTGACATGAGGATGTGAGGTGGGTGAATGGTGCTCAACTAGTGTTCTTAGTTCTATATCATCAGAGGCCTTGAGATATGCAAGACATTCCTCAATAGGTGGGTCATAAGAATCACTAGGATAGAGGGTGAAAAATTCTTCTTCCGTCATGGTGTCAAGGGATAAATGGATGTCGGTAGGGGGGGACTCGCGAGGTGGCAAAGAAGGGTTGCAAAAGAGTCGAAGGAAATCTTCCTCGATATTATCTACATCTAGGGAGTAGAAATTGTGATCTTTGTCTTCTTCCATAAGAGGGGTATCTACTAGTGTGGGGACAAAAGCATTAGCCGCACTAATGTGAGATACAAAACTCTTAATGGACTTCACTTCTCCTTCTACAGGCAAATCTAGTTGTCCCTACTTTTGTCTAAACATGTTAACATCCACAAAAAGATTTTCAAAAGAAAGAGTCATTGAGCCATCCCGACAATTGATTTAGGCATTGGCGGTTGCCAAAAGTTTTAACCCCTTAAAGGACCAATTATGTGAATAATAAGTAAAGATGATGGGATTTGGAATCATGAGAAACGCCACTTTACGTGTCTAGAATAATGAAGCCATATCTGTAGGAACTATTATGGTTTCAGAGGAGCAGAATGATTTACTACAGAAGAGGCCTTTTTGGCGAAGTATTATGTTTTGGGCCTAATTCTGCGGGAATAAATGGCTCCAAGCCCATGCACGATTTTTGGATCTGGATGTATAAAAACAAAAGCTTCACTCTTTGATTTGGTAGCTAGTTAGAATTCATCTAGATCTAGTTTTTAGATAAACTATGATCGTTTTAGATTAAATCTTTGAATGATTGTTCTTGATTGATTAGAATCCAAGTTGTTTATGAATTTTGTCATTTCCATTCTAGATCTAAATTAAATTTTTGTTATCATTCCATTTCCATTAAATTAGATTCATTATTGTTTAATTAAGTAAAATGATCTTCCAAAGTTTAGATTTTGGGAAATGTTCTCTTGGATGAAAACTTAGTCTCTCACTCTCTTAGTTCATAACCGAATTTAGGAACTCACTTTTCTTGAGCAAAACCTGAGTATTTCGCCGAGGAGAAAAGGGGTTTCTTTATATAGGCTACAATAGGGACCATGGGAGAAATTAGGATTAGGTCTCTGACGGGTTTCATTAGATTTTGTGCTTCCCATGTTAGCCCCGAGTAGAACACGACGACCAAGTTTACTTACGGATCAACAAATGGCTTATTCCACTAAAAGCCATTGTAGAATTCATACCTTTAGATAAACTATGATTTCTCCGAGAATCCAAGCTCTATGAAATCCCAAAATTATGTTTATGGGCTCCATATTATATGCTCGTTGCCTCTCTCCCTCTGTTTAAGATATAGGAACTCAATGCCCGTTGATTAAGTTTCTTTATATAGTTCAATAGGGACCACAAAATTAGGATTAATCAACTTCTTATGTCCAACAAATAGTATTCCACTCAACCTCATTGTCATGTGGGATTAAATCCACTGCGGGGTTTAAGACAATCCATTAATGAGCTCCTGAGTAGTAAGGGGACATCATCATGTCGGATTAACTTCCTGCTTGGGGTCACGGATTCCTTCTATAATCAACAACACACCTTACATACATTGTCATTCTATAATCCACCTTACATACATTGAGTTTGTTTGATTCACAAATGAATCTCACTCATTGATGATTTAAAGCAATGTATAATGCACGTAAGTGCCCGTTATTATATCCGAATTAAGAGGACAAGCATCCATAATAACATAGGTGTTTGTTATCTTATATAGTAAGTATAAAGATAAACAACCTCACTTGGTCCTGTTCAATACATACAAAGTGTACTAGTGTAATCCTGTAGTCAAGATAGACTAATACCAGATTATACTATAACCGTACCAATAGTTTGTCCAAATCCATCTAGGTTGTGAACGTTTACTTATACTTTATAAGGTACTGATGATATGATCTTCTGTGTGTCACCACACACTATATCATCTATAACATAAAGTATTAGACGCATGTATATAATTAATAACATATATAATATGCATAACATTTTCCCATATGATTCTCATTCAAAATATAAAGAATTAGAGTTATTACAAAAATAATGTTTTTAGTATATAACCCTATCAGTCGGCTAGATAGTAAAAATCCTGAACTTTAATGAGAATGTTTTCAATTACATCCTTGGGATACTTAATATAACGATCAGCTAACTGCAAAGTCATTTTGGTTGGTTGAAGTTTTGTTAGACCTAGTTATTTATATAAATAAAAAATAAGTAAGTTAACACTTGCCCCTATGTCTAATTGAGCAGTTGTTATGAAGTAATCTCCCAAGGTGCATTGTACAGTAGGACGACCAAGGTCCATATACATAATAATTCCGTTATGTTCAAATAAATAGGGATATTGTTTAGTTAAGAAGGCTTCGTTGGGTATGTTGGTTTTCCTCTTCTTGGTGCACAACTCTTTTAGAAACTTAGCGTGTCCAGGTAGAATTTTTATAGCATTTGGAAAAGGTAGGTTTATAGTCAAATTTTTAAACACTTCCCTAATCTCATCAAAATTCTCGTCCTTTTTAGACACAATTAGTCTCTGGGGATACGGTGGTTTATCTCTATATTTAGCATAAGGGTCAAAAGTATTATTAGTCTTTGCTTTATCTTTAGCCATTTTCCATCTAGGTGTCCATATTGGGACCTCTACAGGTGTAGGATCATCAATTTCTATGGTGGTATTTAGTAAGGTTGTACCTTTTGGTTGTGGTTGGACTAGAACTTCTACAGTTGTAGGGCCTTTAGTTTCTATGACAGTATTCGGTATGGTTTCATTTTCAGCTTCTGTTTGCGGGCGATCTTCAGGCATAGTTACTTTGTTATCAACTACTCTCCCTGAACGAAGGGTAGTGACTGCCTATAGGTCCCCTGGGGTTATATTACCATTGCACTGAATACTATTTATTTCGATGGCGGTGTTTGTTGACTTAGGATTAGGCACTGTCGAGCTACTTGACTTGGAAACACTCCTATTTGGTTATAATTTTGGTTAGGAGACATGTCAATAACCTTTTGGCACAAAGACTGCATCATTTGCATCGTTTGTTGCATCATTTTAGAGTTTTGATCGTGTTGATCTTTTATGAAGTTGGAGTTTTGTTGCATAATTTGATTTTGTTTTTCCAACAAGGTCACTACTACTTTGTCTGTAGATGGTTGAACTAGAATTAAGGCTTATTGAGCATTCATGTCTTGATGTTGATAATTCTGGGTCATGGGCACTAAACCTCTATTCTGGTCACCTAAGTTTCCTTGTCCTTGAGGTTGAGTTAACTAGTTGAAGTTTGATGGTTGTGGTGGTGGTTGTGCATAAACAAGAGGACAATAGAAGTCGGAATGCTCAAGACTAAAACAAACATTACAATGAGTAGAGTTAATGTTCATGACTGGAGTGGGTTGTTGTTGAATAGAGAGGGCATCTACCTTTTTAGTGAGGGCATCGATAAAAGTTTTAAGCTCGGGATCAAGTTTAACCTCAAAAGAAGGAGTGGAGCGGGAAAAATCGTTACCTCCCCAATTTTTGTTCCTCATAGATTGATCTTCTAAGAATTTATAAGCCTCCTAAGGCTCCTTTACTAAGAAAACTACCACCAGTCATGATATCTAGAATCTCCTTATGATGATGTAAAAAGCCCTTGAAGAAGGCATGAACAAGCGTGTCTTTCGCAAGATTATGATGCGGGCATTTAATGAGAAGATCAATGAAACAATTCCAGGCTTCTGAAAAGGATTCATGAGGATTCTGGTGGAATAAATGAATATTTTGAAGCATTTCATCTGTCTTCAGTGGTGGGTAAAACTGTTCCATGAACAAAATTGAACAAGATTAGCCCATGAGTCCACAGAGTTTGGCATTTAGGCAGTTAACCAAGATGCCGCCTCGTTAGCTAGGGTGAATGGAAACACCCTAAGTTTAATTTGATCCAGACTTATGCTAGGATGATGGAATGTAGTGAGTACTTGTTCTATCTTACGCATGTGTTGATAAGTTTTTCGTGGGTGGTCTAAACCATGGAAAACCGGTAACAAGTTAAATATATTCGGGGAAATTCAAAAAACGCCCATTAGGTGCAAGAACGATGCACGACTTAGGGCCATCGTTTAGTGCTTTATAAAAATCAGAGAGAGGAGTCTCTGGTTCTTTAGCCATTAATGCAGGTGTAGTGTGTGAAATTCTAGATAGGCGTATGGTATTGCGTCTACAAAAAACAAGCCTGAATATACTAGAATTAAACTCCTCAGACAGAAGAAACGAGGAGTGAAAGAAGGAGAACCTAAATTCCTCCTTGCTACGCTTATGAATAGTGTCTTTAACACAAATCTCAGTGTCATGTAGAAGTTTGGAACACCGAACCAGCTAATATTTCAAACTAAAATATGACCTGTAACTGACCTGGAAATCGGGCTTACTTCAGTGGGCGCGGGCATGCTCAAATATAGGGTAACTAGGGCACGTGCGTGCTGTAAAAGAAGGGCACGTACGCGCTTAGTATTAGTGTAAATAGGGCACGGGCGCGCTCAGAGTGCAAAAATTCAGAGAATTCCAATAGACTTCCAGGAGCAATTTGTTTGTTTCTGGAAGACAGGCGCGGGCGCGCTCAGATAGACTGTAAATAGGGTGCGGGCGCACTCCAAAAAATTTGAAATTTTATAGTAGTTTACTAAGATGTCCAGTAAGTTTTTTGTTAAATTTCAGAACAATCGGAGTTAGGAAAGTCTTTCTACTGCCTTGCAAAGTTTGTGAAACAGTTTTCAAACACAACACAAGCAACCAAATGGTTAACCAATCCAAACAGAGCCAAAAATTGCCAAAGGTTTACTGGAGACTTTTGATAGATTATGCGGGTTCCTATAAAACTTTTAGAGAAATTGGAGTTCTACAAACCCTCCTTATCGGCTGTTGTTCCAGAAATTAAGTGTTGCAAAACTACAGAAACACACTGAAAATAATCAACTAGTTAGATGGTAAAAAAAAAAAAAACTCTTCAATCTTTTACTAAAAACTCCTGATATAGGATAGATACTCTAGTAAAAATCTTAGAATTTTTTAAATTGCCTAAGTAACCCTACTTATCTGTTTTTCTAGAAACTTACGGTGTGAAAGCTGAAATACAGCAGTGTAAATATGGTAATAGTTCACTAGGTAAGACTACTAAGAAAAATCTGAAAATATTCCAGTAAATCAACAACACCTTAAATAATATGTCTGAAAATTTTTAGAATTTTCAAAAGTTTAAAAATACCTTTGCTGCAGTATTCTTCACTGTGAGTCCGAGTCTTAAGGGAGCGCAGGCGCGCTTTGTGCAAGGCAAAAGGGAGGGAGGGAGCACTCTTAGTTTAAAACAGTGAATTTCAAGCTTGAACAGTAATGAAAATATGAGAAACAAGAATAAAAAATTAAAAGGGTGGGTGGGTAGAGAATGGGGGATTGCCCCTTGGATTCAACTAATTGAAATCTTATCCTGAATGAGTTTAAGATGGCAAGCGGTGCCATTTGATAATTACAAATTTATTTAAACTAACTATCTATGCGTAAACACAAATAATAAATCAACTAAACAAGTCCTTAGATCAATATTCCTACTCTCAAATAATAATGAAATAATATAAAGAGTACGGATTCGTTCCACTCTTAAACTACCAAGACTAAATAGAATCCAATTAATCAAACACAAAGAAACAATGGTGAGAGTAATATTATGTTGAGAGAATTCTATTCTACGATTATATTATGGATTCAAATAAATCTAAATTAACTAAACTAATAGAAATAGGGTTTTGATGGAAGAGAAAGTTATAGAGAAAAAAATAATCAATCCACCTAATGATTAGTTTCAAGCAAGAATAGAATTATTCATTAAAAAGAGATCATCTTTAGGTTTTCACACAATGATCCAACCTAAAGCCTCAAACTTTATCATCCCTAACAACAACCTACATCTCTATAGTCATTATTACTAGCATATAAGATTATTATAACCAAGTCTCTCGACTTAATTATAACAATCCTTAGTTTAATTTACTATATGCTTATTTTGGAAGTCATGCAATAACCTAAACTCATTGAAATACATACACAATTAAATAATTATACTAAGCAATCTATTCCTCATTGAGCTTCATAATCACTCCTTCTAATGGGGGGATTAACCTAATATAATTGGATTAATTAAACTAAAATAATGAAAGAAAGACATAATGTAAAGAAGAAGTAATTGAATTGAATAATAATAATAATAACTTGAAGGTATTTTAATGGAGGTTTTATGGAGGCTACAATTATAAACTCTAATTACTTAAACTATACTAAACTAAAGAAAGAGGAGAGAGAGATAGTTTAGGGTTTTTATTCTCTTATATAATGATACAAAATTCTGCATGGGTTTTTGGCTAGGTTATGGACCCATAAATCAAATCAATAACCCAATTGGTTGAATCCAAGATTTCCAATTCTGGTTGTGTTACTGTAGCGCACATTTTCACTTAGTTTTACTACTCTGTTTGAGTCAAGACCTAGACCATTGGAAAGAGATTTCTGATCCGGTCATTTTGATATAAAATGGGTCCAAATCCGAGGCCTGAATCCAATGATATGACATTTTGAAGTTCTGTTAATTTTTCTTCAACTCTCTAATCCAGTTTGACTTTCACTTAACAGTTTTAACTTGGGCTTTTTAAGAGCTTTTTCTCTATTAAACTTGGGCTTTCTTCATGGAACTTCCCTAGCAATCACTTTAGGTCATTTTAGCGCCTAATTAGTAACGAATTGACATTTATTCAACTTTGAAGCCTAAAATACTCAAAAACACGTAATTAGTGATAAACCTATATTATTAATAATATAATTGGATAAATAGAAATACTATTAAAGGGTTTAAACTACAGTTTTGGGCTCTTATCACGAGCATATTTCAAGATCGATACCTATGAGATCCAACATCGACCAAGCAAACACATATTTGTTCTCTTGTAAGAAGATAATCAGTTATTCTCTTATGTTCAAATCCATCTCGATCGGTGCCGATAAATGCGTGACACATTTCTTTTCCTTTGTCGATGTTAACCTTGTCCACTTCCTCTCTCGTCTTGCTCACAAACACCTCTTCATCTTTCTTTAACTCCTGTGTGAACTTTAACTGCTCATGTACATCCTTCATCTCGATATCGACAGCTAAATCATTCTTTAATTGTTATTTGGAGCTTTCAAAGACGCCCCCAGTATCTTGCTTCTTTTCTTTCATCATTCCCTTAACTGTGACAAAATTACAGTTCTCTACTTCAAATTGATCTCATCTAATCTCGTGCAACCCATACACAGTTGGGAATCTGATAACCTAGTAGAAAGTACTTGGAACTACACACATATCGTGAATCTACTTTCTGCCTAGTATTGCGTTATGATCATAATGATGTTTAATGACCACGAACTTGGTCATCACCATTTTCAGTCCAGCTCTCACTGGTAGTTTAATTTCTCCCACTGGTTTTGTGGAGCTTCCATTAAAACCATACAAGTTGAACTGGGGTGCTTTTAGGTGGGTTTCATCTAAACCGATACCGATAAAAGTTTTCCAGAATAAAATGTGCACTAAGCTTCCACAATCCACTTATATTTTCATCACATCGTACCTCGATATGCTCAAGGTGATTAATAAAGCATTATCATGGGGAAGCATAACCTTTGATAGATCATCTAGCACAAACATTATGGCACCCGGTATGCTTGTCGATACCAGTAGGATTTACCGGTATAGGTTCTCTATTCACTTCAAGAACCTCCTTTACCGTCAAGATTTTCCTTATTTTATCTCTTACAATCTTCTTATGAGGTATGACTCATTTATAGATCATGTTGATGACTCCCAGAGGCTTATCATGTATTGTTGTTGTGACTTCTGGTCTAACATCGGCTCTGAACTCTCAAAGTTTCCCTTCTTTCATCAACCTATTAATCTCCCTCAGTAACTGCAAACATTTTTTGTTTCATGATTCTTGATCTTGTGAAACTTACAATAAGGTTTGTCTTCCAATTCTTTGGGAATAAACTGTGAATGTCGCACATAAACTTCTTTACTCACTTGTCTTAATATAACTTCTGGTGTTATATTGATGGCGACATAGTTCTTTGGATCTAATTTTTCTTTTAATGATCTCTCATATCTCATTTTTGCTTGAGGTTGAACCACTGTTCTTGCATATGCCTCACTAGGCCTTCTCTTGTTTGATTTTGCATACTCTCGACTACTAACTCCGTCTCGAAGCTCCAGTTCTTTCCAAGTCGACTCCGATACTTGCAGTACAGTTTGTATTGTTGCAGCTAAAATTTCTTCCTCCACACGGATGTCTTTTTCTACTTTATATCGTATAATTCTTGCAGACTTTTTACCTCTTTCTGCAACAAGTATTTATGCATATCTGATGCTAGTATCAAGCCCGTCTGAAATGCTATGATTGTCGTCATCTCGGGCTTGTCTAGCTTTTCTATCGACTGTGTTTAAGCTTTAAAATGGGCCAAGAAATCCTTAAGTGATTCCTTCTTCCCTTGCTTTAATTGAAACAAGATCAATACCTGCTTTGGATTGATCATTTGATGCCAATGGTTTGTCAAAAATCTCTCTTCTATTTCTCTGAAGCATGAAATTGTTCCTTCTTGTAAAGAACAAAACTACTTCAAAGCTTTCCCCTTTAGACTAGAAGAGAAAGACTTACACAGCAAAGAATCAAGATACTCACTGCCTTGGTAAATTGAATACCAATGTCAATACCCGAATAAGTGATCCATTGGATCCGATGTGCCATCATACTGAGTGCACTTCTGATTCTTAAACTTTGGAGGAAGAGGCATCCTCTCTATCTCTTTACTTAGAGGATTCTGTACACACAAAAATGTGTACCTAGGTCTATGAAATTGATTTTAGAGTCGCCACTAACTTTATTAAGGAAAAGTTGAGTAAAGCCTATGTGAAGGACTAGCCCTCGAAACTAGATGATTATTGGGTTTGGGAGTCAAGGTACAATGTGGGAAGGTGTTAGGCACCCACACTCGCCTGGTAAAAACCAGCCTTACTTCTATTGAGGTGTAAAGTTTTGAGATAGGAAAACAAAGAAAGCTTGAAAATTAATCTACCAAGTTGGATGATCTTCACTAAATTATTAAAAAAACTAATAACTATATGCTACAATAAAACTAAAAAAATAATCCTAATATGCAATACTAATTAAAATAAAAGAGAAAAGAAAGATGTCACCTTGTTTGGAATGTTGCCTCATACTTGATTGTAGATTGATTGATGTTCTTGATTGATTGTTGATGAATGATGATGATAAACTTGATTTGGAATTGACAACTATGATTTTTGGATTGAAACAGGTGATTTGAGAAAAAAAAACAACTTTTGGTGAAAAGAAGCTTCTACTCAAGATCGAAAGAGGGGAAAAGAAGACTAAAGACGAAGAACACGAAGAACTTCATTAGAAAAACCTCAAAGTCAAAATTTTACCTTCAACTCCAGATTAAACTAAAGAAATTATACTCTAGAATGATGAACTAGAAAAGAAAAAAAGAAGAACACTCAAGAAAAGAAAACTACTATGCTATTAGCTCTGAATAGCTAGGTCCAGATTATTAACTCCGAATTCCTAGCTCCAGATCCTTAGCTCTAGATGTTTTTTATGAGTGAGTGAGACCCATATTTATAGCTTTTGGGCGTGGATTCAAATATAGTAATGAGTTTGATCCAATGGCTGAGTATTGTTGAAGAAAAAAATCTAATGGCTTGATCTCTTTCTGGTTGCACCTCCTAAATATGGCCCTTGTTTCAAGAGGTGGGATAAGGGGTGCGATCTTGGCCCTTGATCTTTGGATATTTCAGATGGATTAGGGCAAAAAATCAAGCGCTACACGTCCTCAATGAGCCCATAATCTAGGGTTTCCAAACATGGCTCCAAAATGGCATATTATCTAGAATATTCTTGATTTTAGGGATCAAATCAAATCAAACAAATAAGAAAAGTTCTCTAGGTTTTTGGAGGCTTGAAAATGGGCTAGAAACCCTAATGAAAAGTTCCAACTCGAGCTGGATCCACAGCCCACGAGCACAAGTCCAAAATCCACAAAAAAGCCCATTTTGACCATATTTTCAATGTTGCAAATTCCCTTTGATCGGGTCAAAGTTAGGCAAGCTCTTCTTCACAAAAAATGTTAATTAATCCATTAGGAAGGTCCATGAACTCTTAAAAATATCCTTGGGTCGAAATCTTACTCTAATAATGTATTGCACTGAACAACGCGCACAATAGGCCGGAACGGGATATGGCAAGATTAGGGTTTCTAAAATCCAAAAGGAACCTAGGCAAGCTTGTACTCATTTCGAAGGATTTTTCAAGGGGAATTCAAATATGAAATAATATCATCCAAAGAAAGAATGGAAAAAATGAGATTTGGGCTCCAAATGGTTACATGGGTATTTTGGTCATTTTCAGCTCAAAACTCAGAAAGTAACGAAACTTCAGCCATAGCTAGAACATGATGAGAAGAGTCTAAAGACTCTAAAAAGGATGAAAAGAAAGAAGTTTGATATAGAAATGAAGACTCTATAAAGCAAATCACCTTATATGATCATATTTAATTCAAGTCAAAATCGTGAATAAATTATGCCTGGGGTGCAAAAATGGGGTGTCTACAGATTCCTACCGACGTCATCAGCCAGCTTTCTTATAGATGTCAATGCTTTCTCATTTAGCTGATCACCAAATTGTTTCAGCATCATTTCTTCAATCATTTCTTTAGTTATTAGTTGAACTACTTGCAAGTCGTCATCTTCACGGACTACTTGATACCCTTTCTTTGCTATATAATGGAATTCTTCTTGATGGCTCTTTCTAGCAACTGGACTATCTGATGATGACCCTTCTCCATCTTTTCCATACAAATCTTGCTACGAGTGTTTCACATTCATCTCCCTCATAGATTCGTTCTCTGTTATCAAGTTCTTATTTTGTTTCTCCAACTCTTTAAACTTGTGCAACAAAGCACATAAAGACAACTCTTCCTCTTGAATCTCTTCCACTTCTTCCCTCACTCTACTAACCGATCGTCTGGTCCTTCTTTCATCATTCTTGGATGCAACCTGAGAGCTGCTCCCCTCATTTGCTACTACCTTGCTTGTTGTGTTTCTTTTAGGAGGCATCTTCAAATTGAACACTGATCTCAAAAACAGAACTTCCTCAACACGATTAGCTCACCAAAGAAAAGATAATTAGATGATAATCCTTTATCGATGCACAGACGGCGCCAATTTGGTGTTCAAGGAAGATTGTTGCAAGATAGTAATGATTTAATAAGAAAATGGTCTTTGAGATGAAAAGAAGTAAGGTTTTTATTTATTGATAATGGAGGTTACACATTTCTCTTTCTCGCTCTGGTTTACAAGTTTTTTGTGGGAAGAAGATAATAATCTTCTCTCTCATGTTCTTGTCTTTACATAGTCCTTCAAGTTAACTCTCCTCCAATCCGGCCTCCAATCAGGTGCTAACATGTGTCCATCCTTTTCTTCTCCACGTTTCTTCTCGCTCATAACTGCAACATTCAACTTATAAAGAGATATTGACCCTTATGTCAATATCTCGATATTAACTAAAACATATGGGTTGAAATATCAGCTAACGATATTTGCCCACGACAATTACCTCTATTACTAACTCTCCCTCAAAACCAAGTCAAAGCTTATCTTCAGATCGAAATACAACAACACCCCCACACACACACACACACACACTATATATATATATATGGGGAAGGATAGAGCCACTCCCAAAACGTAAAAGACCATGTCTCATCCTACCTGTTGAATTAAGGGCTGATATTTTGCAGATATGATCTCCCCACTATGAATAACATGCCCACCAAATCTTGGCTCATTCAAATATGTTTAACCTAATCAAATGTTATTATGAAATTAAAAAATTGTGGACCGTTAGATAAACGTTCAAAATTGAACACTAGTTTTTGCAATGTTAGACATATCCAAATAGGATCAAATTTTGTAGGCATGTTATCCATTGTGAGAATATCATATCCACAAAAAATTGGGTCTTAATTCAATTTTTAAGTCGATGGAGTGAATCGGGAGTGATTCTATCCCTCCCATATATAGATCAAAATATCCCAAAGTGCACGCTATGAGAAAGAAATCACCCGGGAGCAAAAATGATGATGACCCCTTACAAGACTTTGAGTCACGGGACGAGGGAGACATTTTTTGCAAAAGATTGACCATGATCTTGTTGCGAAATAACTTACAGTGAGTCCCATCCTATGCAGGAAAAGGATATCCAAGATTCCAAGGCCTATCACGTATAGCGTCTCGCGCCTATGTCCTCCCATCACCTAGGCCACAGAGCCCTAGGGTCACCTCCAGCACCTAGTTAAGGCCTACGGCTTTCCCAAGATCTGGAGGCAACAAGGGTAGAGAGGTTGAGAGAAAGGCAATGAAGTGGGGAGGTGGTGTCGGAGCTGTAATACGTGCTCGTGGGATGGTTGGCATAGGAAAGTTGTATGTTTTCAACCTTTCTAGTTTCATTTGTTTTGTTCTTTTGCCAAATTTACCTCCCCGCCCACCTTTTTCATTCATTTGATGGTTACTTGGAAGTGCACGATGGATTTACCTACCACTTGAAATCCGCCGCGCCCCTAATGCAAATGCTCTAACAATATACTAATTAGCATATTCTATAGTTCAATTTTACAGTTTTAAAGATTGTGGATTCAAGATAAAACAACTGGCGACATTATATTGGACATTCATTTGAATCGTAAAAGGCAAGTGCAGAGTATAGTAATGCAAGTCTTTAACAAGATAAAAATAAGTTTTACAGAACAATCATCAGGAAGAACAAATTTACCCGAAATTGGGTACCAAAAGATCAATACATGGTTACCTTCTATCAAGCTCCTCCAACTTCTGGACAATAGCTTGGTATGTTTTAGTGGTTGCATTGCTCAAGCCAAGATGATTACAAAAGACCAAAAGTGACTCTGTAAAAAAAGGTTAAGTTAAGGACTAAGGACACATCAAATTTCATGAAACTAAAAGACTTGGTACTTCATGAAAAATAGAAAGCAACATACAGAACTTGAAAAACACATCTCATTTAGAATACTCATAAGAAAATGTCCAGCATGTATAGTTCCCATCTCCATTGACTGGCCCATCCCTACCTTTAGCCCTTTCAAAATGAATACCTTTGCTCGTCAGATCTGCTAATTATTTTGTAGCTCCATTCACGATAGAACATATTCCTAATCATAACTCGATCATGACTCATGAGTTAAGCTCATGGAGATTAGAAACTAAAGTAGGTAGCACCAAGAAAAAGCATCAATCGTACATCCTATAGCACATTCTCAACTGTTATTTTTTATTTTTTTTTTATTTTTTTGGACATTTCAAACTAGAATTCATTCCATCCATTTCCAACCTTGAGAGTTACAAATGTGAACATTCAAACTCTAGGAAGTAGCAGATATATGGTGCAATATTGGCTAATGAGTACCAAATTTTTCACCCTAACAGATATATGATGCAATGATGGAGGTGTCGTGTAGTTTGTTTATGTTGGTAGCTAGATTAATGTAAGTGTTCCCTATGAAAATATAAAAACAATGAAAAAAACCACCCTACGACATTCGATGATAAACAATCAACAAAAATAGAAACCACGATAAACAATAATTAAGATAGTATAGGGGATGGTTTATGTGCTTGTGGAAATTAACTAAAGAAACTTTTATTGAAAGTAGGATGTTGTAGAGTTCTGCACTAGCAAATGTGATCCCTTGTCCTGATTTCGTAGGAACCATGCAGACACTAGATTCGAACCTTGATTGTGCAACTTATTCTAGCAAAAGGATACAGGAATGGAAGCGACAAGTACATCAAGAGTTACAATCTGTTAGAATATATGATTAGGAGTAATTGTCTCCTATAATTGAGAGTCAGTTAAGGAGAGAATCAATATAAGCTTTAATTAAGGATAGAATTCCATAATTAGGGTTATACTGATGTAACAAAAGAATATCCTATACCTTGTACCTTCTATATATATATCACGAAAGAGATCAATAAAATTATCAGAAAATTATTCCATTCTTTGTGATTTATCAGGGTACCGAAGCCAAATTCGATTTTCCTCTATCTATCCTAGGAATCGGAGGCTGTTCTTCATTGTTTTGTTTTTTGTTTTTTGTTTTTTTTTCCTGATCACAATTTTCTAGCCACAATTTTTCCTTACTCATCATGACTACTCTTAGCAGTGATGATGGCGTTATACACGATAAAACAGAGGCTATTTCCTCTACTTTATTGACCCTACATATGCGAGAGGTTTCCTCCTTGCTTACACCAGAAAAACTTGATGGAACCAATTATGTTGAGTGGGCTTTGAATGCCCAAAATAAAATTCGTGGCAAAAGGCGTTGGGGTTTTATTTCTAGCTCAAAGGCTGCACCCGAGGATACCACTTCAAATGAATATGAAGCATGGGAAGATGACAACTACATTATCAAATCCTAGCTGCTTGATACAATGAACAAAGAAATTAGATCCATTTTTCTGCGCCTATCAACAGCGAAGGAGATTTGGGATATGGCTAAGCAAACATACTCGGTTAGCCAGGATGCTTCTAAATCATACCAGTTATACTGTGAGGTAATCTCTGTTTGTCAAAATGGAGGTTATGTTATTTCTTATTGGGGAAAACTACAAAAACTATTGCAGGAAATTGATGTTATAGATGATTGTGCAATGAGGTGCAAAGCTGACATTGAGATATATACCACTAAGGTTAATTCTCAACGTGTTTATATTTTCTTGGCTGGTTTGGACTCACAATTGGATGGGGTTCGTGGGCGTGTGCTTGCAATGGTACCGAACTCTTCCAAAACTTCAAATTGTTTATGTTGTGGTTTGTGTTGAGGCAAACCGTCAGGATGCTATAATGGGTGGAACATCCACTGATGGCACTACTATGGCTGCTCGAAAATCATCAACACGACCAGATACCAAGAAAGGTACACACAAATGTACCCACTATAATGGTGATAACCATGTAGTTGACACATGCATCAAACTTCATGGATATCTTGATTGGCATCCCAAAGGAAAAAAAGACTTCTTCATTACAGCCACCAACTGCTATGGGATTTGTTGCTCAAACTGGTATGACTAATACTGCTCTTAGCTCTTCTACTTGTACTAAAAATAGTGAATGGATAATTGACACAGGTGCTAATGATCATATGACTTGTGATTCGTCAAAATTTAGTCATTTATCCCCTCCACATTCTAGAATAGCTATTGTTAATGCCAATGGTGTGTCATCCTCTGTTACTGGTGTTGGTAATATTCCTCTATCCTCCTATTTATCTCTCCCCAATGTGTTGTATGTTCCATCTCTCAAATGTAATCTACTTTCAATTAGTCAGATAACCAAGGCCCTCAATTGTGTTGCTCTATTCTATCCTAATCACTATATTTTTCAGAACATCCATACTAAGGAGAAGATTGGCAGTGTGGTAGGTAACGAGGAGGATTGTACTATCTAGAGGGTGAAAAGTCATCACACATTTGCCATGGTCTTGCACATGCTATGAGTAAGCATCAACATGTAGCAAATAAGGAGGATATTTGGCTTTGGCATAAACGGCTTGGTCATCTATCATTTGGTTATCTTAGACGTTTGTTTCCATCTCTCTTTACTGATTGTAAACCTTCAGACTTAATTTGTGAGACATGTGTTATGGCTAAAAGTCATCGTGCTGTATTTCCTTCGTCTTCTAATAAAGTTGTAACACCTTTTTCATTAATACATTCCGATGTATGGGGTCCGACGCCAGTTACTACACCTAATGGAATGAAATGGTTTGTTACTTTTGTAGACGATTGTACTCGAATAACCTAGATTTACTTGCTAAAACATAAGAGTGGACGTTTGTTTAGTGTTTCATATTTTTTATCATATGGTACTCACCTAATTTGGCAGCTCTATCCAAATAGTTCGTTCTGATAATGGAGGCGAATACTTCAAGAGAGAGTTAACTGATTTTTTGGAATCAAAGGGTATCATTCATCAAACATCTTGCACAGAGACTCCTCAGCAAAATGGAGTAGCTGAGCGGAAAAATCGTCAACTACTAGAGGTCACTCAGTCAATGTTAATTAGAAGTAATATACCCACTTATTTATGGGGAGATGCTCTCAGTTCCGCGGTTTATGTGATTAATCGTACACCATCCAGCGTTCTTGCCTTTCGACGACCTCTAGATATGCTTGTTAATTATTGCACACTTCCTTCAGTGGTTAAGTTGATGCCTCATATCTTTGGGTGTATCTTTTATGTACACCTATCACCTCAATACATAACCAAACTTGAACCAAGAGCATTGAAATGTGTTTTTGTTGGTTATGGGTCTACTCAAAAAGGATATAAATGTTACCATCTAGTAACCCGCAAGTTTTATACTTCCATGGATGTTGTCTTTAATGAGTCCGAGCTCTATTACTTGGACATTGGTTCCAAGTTTGATGATGTTCCTGAGACTGCTCTTCATTCCACTAATAGTAATGATGCCTTGTGGTTTAATCTAAACTCAGTAACTATATCAACTAGTGATAATACAAGGGAACCATCAGAAGATAAAATTTCTACTTCCACTAATGATCAAACTACTGCTGATGATGCATATTCGCCAGTCTCTAATGATGCACTTCATGATAGTACAATCTCTCCTCTTGCACTGGTTAACTCCTCTCCATAAACACTATAGGTATTGCCCGATAATCCTCCTGAAAATAGTATACCATCTACTCTTGTACATCATCCACTTCCACCACGATCTACCTATGGGATCCCTCCTACCAAATATGAACCTGACCCAAAAGCTAAAGTATGATATCCAATAAATAATCATGTCTTGTCTCACAAGTTATCTGACTTATATGCATCTTATGTCCATAAATTATCCTCTGTCTCTATTCCTAGTATATTTCAGGATGCTTTGGCCGATTCTCGTTGGACTGCAGCTATGGTAGAGGAAATGACGACACTAAAAAGAAATGCTACATGGGATCTTGTCACTCTTCCTTCAGGAAAAAAGGCCGTCGGATGTCGATGGGTCTTTACTGTCAAATACAATGTAGACGGAACCATTGAAAGACACATGGCAAGGCTTGTCGCTAAAGGGTACACACAATCTTATGGTGTTGACTACCAAGAAACTTTCGCTCCAGTTGCTGAACTCAACAATGTGAGAGTCCTTCTGTCCTTAGCAGCTAATAAAGATTGGCCTCTACTCTAATTTGACGTTAAAAATGCATTCTTGCATGGTGATGTCAAAGAAGATGTATATATGGATCCTCCTCCTGGAATCTCAAAATATGAAAATACCAATCGGGTTTGCAAACTCAGGAAGGCGTTGTATGGATTGAAACAATCCCCTCGAGCTTGGTTTGGTAGATATACTCAAGTCATGAGAAATTTTGGCTACACTCAAAGTAACTAAGATCATACCTTGTTTATAAAGCATCGAATGGGTAAGCTTATTGCCTTTATTATATATGTTGATGATATGGTCATAACCGGTGATAATGCTGAAGAGATTCAATGTTTACAACAACGGTTGGCATCTGAATTTGAAATGAAAAAGCTTGGAGACCTCAAATATTTTCTCAAAATTGAGGTAGCATGATCAAAGCATGGTATATTTATGTCCCAACGAAAATATACTCTTGATTTGTTGTCGGAAACAGGGATGCTGGGATGTAAGCCAGTTGATACTCCCATGGAGCAAAATCATAAACTCTTTCTATGTTCAAATGCTAGTCATACAGAGAAAGGGAGATATCAGAGACTTGTGGGAAAATTTATTTATTTATCACATACCAGGCCTGACATTGCCTATGCTATGAGTGTGGTAAGTCAATTTATGCATGATCCGCGTAAACCTCACATGGATGCTGTAGAACATATTTTGTGATATTTAAAATCTTCTCCAGGAAAGGGACTACTATTCTCTAAACATGGACACTTAGATGTTGACGGGTATACTTATGCTAATTGGGTTGATTCTGTTGATGACCGACGCTCTACATCCAGCTATTTCACCTATGTAGGTGGCAACCTTGTGACATGGAGAAGTAAAAAACAATCAGTAGTGTCAAGATCAAGTACTAAAGCTGAATATAGAGGTACGGCCGTTGGAGTATGTGAATTGTTGTGGTTAAGGAACTTGTTGAAAGATTTGTGATTCTCTCCAAGAAAAGCAATGAATCTCTACTGTGATAATATATCAACCATAGAGATTGCTCATAATCCTATTCAACATGATTGCACGAAACATTTGGAAGTTGATAGACATTTCATCAAAGAGAAGCTTGAAGCTGGCATTATTCATTTTCCATTTGTCAAGTCATAATTTCAACTTGCCGATGTTCTTACAAAGGCAATATCCAACAAAGTGTTTACAGGTTCTCTTGACAAGCTGAACATGTGTGATATCCATGTACCACCTTGAGGGGGGGTGTTAGAATATATAATTAGGAGTAATTATCTCCTATAATTGGGAGTCAATTAAGGATAGAATCAATATGATTGATTCTCTCCTTTAATTAAGGATAGAATTCCGTAATTAGGATTATACTAATGTAACAAAAGAATATCCTATACCTTGTGCCTTGTATATATATATATATCAGGAAAGAGATCAATAAAATTATCAGAAAATTATTCCATTCTTTGTGATTTATCACAATCATGTCATGAAGTCATTAGTCGCATTCTCGATATTAAACTTTTCAGAGACCCTTCTACAGTTGTAGGGGGGGCCGACTGGGCCTATGCTGTCTAAGCCCTTGCATAGGGCCCCCAAAAATAAACTAAAAACTAGGGCCACATTCTATTTAAAAAATGCCTACTACTGTGTTTAAAACCTTACAGATATCCATTACAAAAGCCCAATCTACTTAAAAAAGAAACATAAAGGCCCATTTTTCAGAGAGCTTGCATAGGGCCTATTGGAATTTAGGGCCGGCCCACAGTTGGTAAAATAAAACTAGACCATCAACAAACTTAACCCTTTTTACTAAACAAGTAAACAACCAATCATTTTAATGTGGAACTGAATATAGAACCATCATCTTGTGAATATCAGCCAATACTGTATAAAATCTGTTTAGAGTATTTTTATAGTGTAAAACATTGATGTCTGGGTACTTATTCTTTTGAATACAATGTTTAAAATTCAATGGGTAGAGGTCTTGGATCTCAATTCATTGGCTAAGAAACCTAATGACTGGCAACCGAAAGCTCATATTGTTGGTTATGCTGCTGCGTCTGTAAACACCAAATTTCAGCAAAATGATGCCAAACACCTTAAAATACACTTCTTAAATATTATCTTAGCATTGGATAGAACATATATATGGTCAAAATGATGCAAAAGATATGTATTTTTGTTTCTTCACTTCTACTCCATCAAACACCATGCAAGAGCTGGATCAGACGGTGAAGTGGTTTATATTAGAAACACTCATCAACTATTTTGTATGCACAGAAACCAACATAAAAAATTAATGAAGTTCATCTAACCATGTACCTCCATAGATATTTTTTGCTAAAATAATAGAATTAGGATATTTGACGATATCACGGTTAAATCTGTGTACAAGTACCTTAGCAGGAACTCATACAATGATGAAGGGAATGATCCCCAGTTCTAGAAGTTCATATGGCACTAAATGTAGCAGAGAAGGTAAAGATCTTCCTTTGGAAAGCAGTAAAAAATGGGCTGCCTACTCAAGAGAATCTTCACATTCGACATATCATTCAATCTCCTATTTGCCCAAGGTGTAGTAATCAAGTCGAATCCACTGCACATGCCCTCTTCCACTGCACCATCATTAGGCAAATCTGGTATGCTTCTAACTTGTGCAATAGAACTGAAAACTGGGATCTGGGTGAGAACCTCTACTCTATTATCTTCAAACTTATTGATAGTCATTCATCAAAACCTGGTATTATTGATTTGCTTAGCATTATGGGCACCATTATGTACTCGATTTGGCTAGATAGAAATGACATCATTTTTAACAAAGATTGCCATAACTCTATCGCATGCACCCTTACTAAGGCTTCGTCATTCATCACATTTAATATAGGGATGAAATGCACTAAAAGTGCATTAGTTGAATCTTGGCCTAATATAGGCCAAGATTGGTTTTATGTCTCAACAGATGCATCATGGATGGATGCAACTTCCCATGCCGGTCTAGGTTTTGCTTTATGGAATAATAATGGCGTTTGCATTGGTGCAAGACACAACAAGACTATAGCTAGAGATCCAGAAGAGGTAGAGGCTCATGCCATCTTCAGAGGAATAGAACTAGCTAGGAAAATGAAGGTCGAGAAATTGATGATCTTGACAAATTGTATGAACTTTGTTGCTGCCATGGAAAAGTGATCAGGACTGCTATCATGGGGAGCGGCCTCTGTTGCTCAGGATATTTATTTATTTCTTCAAAGTTGTATGACGGTAAAACTTTATATATCAGTAGATCCTTAAATATTGTAGCTCATAGTCTAGCATCTAGGGGAGGTCGAGCACCTCCGTTCTTTTGTTTTGATAGAGCTTCGGCAAAATCCCTAATTAACATGTGTAAGTGTTAGTCCCATTGAGGGAATCCCTCCATTTCTATGGGGGCAATTCCCTTTTTGCTTAAAAAAAAAAAACTGAGATGGTACATTGGTGTAAGAAACATATGTAACAAGGGCTTCAATTGATGTGCCCTAGCTAGGCTTAATTACCTAATTAAATAATAAATACGCTTATAGATATACTTAACAGATTTACTTACAAAAGTTGTAAGGGTTAGTTAGTGTTACCCCCTCTTTAGGTATGGAATTACACTTTCAACCTGAGATCGGGTTTGATGGAGAAGTGGCTACACTCTTCCTTTGGAGAAGAGTTGCCTATGTATCGAGTCTTTGGATAGACTCGAATCAAACCAATCATAGTTCCTTAGAGATTGAAGATTGACCCCCCCCTCTCTTGGAGAAGATTGAGCTTCCCATTTTTAGGCGTAGAGCTGTCCCTTCCCTTTCTAGATGCGTCTGTTACGAAGTAAAGACCTGGAGATCGTTACAGAGTAAAGTCTCTCATTAATGTTGTTGTTGACTGTAGCGCGCAGCGGTTATATTTCCTAGGTCATCTGGACGACCTGACCTTAGGGCGTAGTACTTGTAGGTCGTGGTGCCGACCTGTGATTAGAATCTGTACACGTGGGCTGCCACGAGTGGTTGAGAGTGGAGGGTACTAACATAACCCCTCTTTCTTTAGATCACTATTTTTGGAACAGTGGTGTAAAGAAAGATAATAAATGAGACCATGTGTCTTACCTGGTTTGAAATGGAGATTGTTGTGAATTGAATTTTCTATGTTTGTAGGTTGGATGTCGTTTGTTGCTTAGAACTTTGTTGTGAATTGATGTGCTACGTCGTAGTCGTGGATCATAGTTTGTAGATTAGATTTGACTTATAATTAGCCTCTGAGTGGTAATTACAGTTGAATCGAACTTAACCCTTTCGTAGGTGTTAAGTTGATTTGTGGTCCTTTTGGAGGTACAATGGATTGGATTTGACTGATAATTAGCCTTTGAGTGGTAATTACAGTTGAATCAAACTTACCCTAGCGTAGGTGTTAAGTCAATTTGTGGCCCTTTTGGGGGACTTTTGATTGGATTTGACTGATTGTTTCAACCAAATATGATCAAAACACTAAATGGTAACGAAAGAGACGAATAACGTAGAAAAGTAGTTAGAAAAGTGATGGTGATCAGGAGAATGATGAGACTGTACCTTGTGGTTGCCTACGTACCCAAATTATCGATGGGATCAAGTCTTAAGAACGTAGTTCTGTACAAAAAATAGTTTGTTATTTATATAGGTAGAGTAGAGACTCCTTGTAGCTCAAGTATTCTTGTAGCTTTGAATATAACTCTCAACTGATAATTATCTTTTTGATAAGGAACGAATCTGGACATAAATTAACGTACATTAGTGGCAAGTCATGTAGCTAAGGTTCAGCCTTAGACACATAAGTTAATGGGCTTGTACATTGATCCATGGTATTGCAAATTGGGCGTTAACCCTGTCGATTAAACGAATAAAATAGAGACCCCTACTAATGGATGTTTGCCACCTAGGTAGGGGTCGAAACACCGCCCCCTCTTTGGCATGAGAACAAAGTTCATATGGTAAAGAAGAGACGAAAAATCAAGGAAAAAATGGAATAAGAAAAGAGTGAGCGGAATGTATAACAAAGTGTCGTGTGAACGTAAACGATAGGAAAATGGACAATTGGGAAAAATTCGTGACATATCGAGAATGAAATAATGTCAAACTAATGTATACAGGACGCAATGTTGTTAAATAAAATTATGGCTGAAAATGCACAGAAAAAATAAAAGATGCACAGAAAAAATTGCAAAAGAAAATGATTGTGAAAACTGTACCCAACCCATCACGTAACAATACGAAAGTTGATGTCGACGACGCATGCCAGCGGAATAGCGATATTAGGATTAGAGCCGTTAATTAAATGTAGGGGCAGTTTAGTAATAATAGAAAGAAAAGAAATTTAACTAAGAATTGGACTCAAAGGTTTCGGATTAGATAAGAATGTGGAGTAGATAAAAATTTGGATTAGATAAGAGTTTGGATTAGAGATAGGAGTTTGGATTAAATAAGAGATAGAGCTAGTGTCCAATATAAGTGGGACTTGAACAGCCCAAAATACGATTTCTTATATAGTTAATCGGTAAGATATGGTTCTGTAATCTACTCAAAGTCTTAATATAATTTTTTGATACTTCTAGTATAATAAAATAGCTAACGAATTTATATCAACATATAAGGAATTGATATATTTTTTTTTTCTTCTCAAGTGTCTTATTAATCTTGTATGATGCTATATTGCTATAAGCAATTATTCATTAGCCCAAAAGAGTATCCTTCAATCCATTGTCCTTGGCAAGTACTCCAGTGGGGTGACGTTGCAAGTGGGTGGTAAAACCCATGGGACCAAGAGACATTATTTATGTTGGTGCACTCTCCATTTTGTCTAGGGATTCATCTGTTTTTAGCTGCAATTTGTTAGTACTGTACTTACCTATAATTGAAGAATGTACCTGGCGCAGGATACATTAGTTGGTGTCCCTCTGGGATAATTGAAGAAAGGTGTAGATAGAAGTTTATATATATTCGATCGTACTAGCCATTTGGCCCGGATAGATCAAGAAACAAATCTCTTGTGGTCCAAACTCCAATGGCAGCCTCTCCTGTGGGCTATAGCAGCTAAAAACCACCTTTAGTTCCTGGTTACACCAGGTCTCGTAACCTTGGCTCTTTGAGACCATACCTTCTCTCACTATCTCCACACATCTCTTTGTGCTCTATCACTGTAGTCCCTCCCCCTCCTTCTAGTTCACAACCTACCCTTCTATAGATCCATAACCCCTAGTAATATATCCCTCTCATATGTTCAGCAAACCTGTAGCATCTACATGTTAAGGACTATGGCCAATACACCAACAATCCTCACAGGAGAATCGTCAACAACCAATGCTAGCAAATTGGAAAGCATTCAGCAGAAGCTACTTACAAAGCTTATTCTCCTTTAGAAAAGAGATTGAAATAGAATGCTGCAATGAAGAAGACAATACCAATGAACAGCGTACAGTCATGGGTAAGTTATATGGAGGATACCCAATTGATATGGCGGATCTAGGGAAAGAACTACACCGTATCTGGCAAACAAGGGGAGAGATAACCATGGGCTTGGTTTCTCCGGAACATGTTAAGGTGGTGTTTGAACTAGGGAGTGAATACAAGTTTGTCACTAATAATGGTCCCTGGATAGTTTATGGACATATATTCTCAGTTAAAAAATGGAAAAGAATAGAGGATATAGAGGAATATTTGTTTGACAGAGTGCACTTCTAGGTATAGGTTTGGGGGATACCAAGACTACGCATCAACAAGGATAATATGGAGAAAATTGGAGCTGAGTTAGGGAAAGTCCAGGAAGTAGATCTCTCATGCCCAATGGAATTCACGAAGCCAGTAGCTAAGGTCAGAGTGGACATGGACATCAAAGAAAGGCTCACCAAAGACCTTATAATTAGATTGGAAACAGGATCATCCTTCTATGTGACTTTAAAGTATGAAAAACTTGACATCTTCTGTTACTTCTGTGAAGTCATTGGGCATGATCATCACAACTGTAGAATTAGAGCACAATACAAATGTGGGGGATCCACCAAAGATATCAAACCGTTATTCAAAAGCATGCTTAGGGCCAATAAGTTCTTTAATGGGAAAGCTAGCAGAGGCACACAGTCCATCACCTTCTCAGGAACCCCCCTAAATACCACGGTATGACGAGATTCTAGCTGACAACAAGGGAAGATATAGGAAACACGCTGTTGTTCAGAGGGCACGTGCGACAGGGGATAGCTGGCATAGGAATCTGGTTCAGAGGGAAGATGGGGCTACTGTACAAAATAGAGCCGTTAAGGATATCAGTATGGGGGAACAAACAAAACAAGGCAGAACTGATACATTAACAACTAGTGATACAGAGGATAGGATTGATAAGGACACAGAGATGAACAGTCAGGCCTCTCTCTAAGCACACCCATGGGGCCTGATAGCTGTACTGGATCAGGGCTGGGGCCTTATGAAATGGATGGGGTGGGTGCTGAAGATATGGATCAGGGCCTGCAAAGGGTGGACACGATGGAGGAAGCCCACCAACGGAGGTTCAACGGTGGAAGCCCAACATGGGACATAATGGAGGAGGCCCAAGAAATCGTGTTGGAGAAAACTTTGTTGAGCGCGTGCAACACACCTAAGACCAAAGGGCACAAATCTCCAGACCAGGTGGAGGTGGATAACCAGCTTACACCAAACCCTAAAGCTGCTCTGGATTTCCACGCAACCCTTATCTCTTCCACTGTAGTTGATGGGAGGCTTGTTTTGGGAAGCACAGTTGAGTTTAATGCCATAAAAGCTCGATATTCCAGCTGGCTAGATTGGTCAGAAGGCATGGAAAAACCTACAAAAAGCTGGCTACTCGTAATCCAAGAGGGGGGAAAGAAGGCAGATCTAGAGTTGACACCAGTTCCTCCTTTTTTCAAAATTCTAACCCCCACTCTAATCTGAGAGAGGAAAGCTCTGTGAGCAAAAAAAGAAATTTTCTGAGTATGGAAAGCAAACCAAAATAGGAGGGGCTGCTAGGACGAGGAGTGCAGAATGCGATTAACAGATAAAAAAAAGATCGTCTGATAGCTGATGAAATGCGTAAAAAGGGAAAAGGGCATAAGCTGATACCACCAAAAGCACTCATCATCTCCATCTCCAGCGAATCGAGTGAACAACAACATGGGCAAGGTAAATTAGTAATCCCCCAGCAACAAAAAGTGGGAAGTATGACACAATATGACTCTGATGAAAGCGTGACTCAACCCACGCCTATAGCAGTGGATGACTCACATCTAAGGAATCTAACAGCTAATAAGATAGAGTATGAGGAACAAGATGGAGAGTCTAAGAGCGGGGCTTGGACTGGGAGCATCAACCAATCGGATGATCAGTCTGTGGACATGCCCATCTCCAGTGGATACACAAGAAGCTCAGGATCTGGATCTGCAAAAGGGTTCGCGGCAGCTGTCCCAACACAATTACCTTCACATAAATGACGATCTACGCTTGGAATTGCCGGGGTCTTGGTTCTACCACGGCGATTCAACATCTAAAGAATCAAATTGGGGTGTTGGAGTTAGATGTGATCTGTTTATTTGAAACAAAAGTGGACAGGAGGAAAATAGAGGAAGTTAGAAAGGTGATTAAGTTTGAGGGATGCTTCCCTGTGCCAGCTAAAGGGCTCAGTGGAGGTTTAGCAGTGCTCTGGAAGGAAGGAGTGCAGCTAGAGATTCTTGGGGCTACAAAAAACCAAGTAACAGGTAAATTTACGAATTATAATAGTGATGGTATATGGTATTTTTCTTTTATATATGGAGACCCTGTTCCCTGTAAAAGGAAAAGGGTGTGGAAGGAGTTGATGGATGTAGCCCTTTTAGTCCCTGGACCTTGGTGTCTGTTTGGGGATTTTAATGTCATATCATCTCTGGATGAGAAGGTTGGGGGTAGGAGTAAGCTAAATAAGTATATGGAGGACTTTAATTGTTTGATTAATGACCTTGGTTTGGTGGACTTAGGGTTTAGAGGGCTAAAGTTCACCTGGAACAATAATAGGAGACCAGGTGACCATGTGCTTGAAAGGCTGGATAGAGCCTTAGCCACTCCTTAGTGGTTGGCTAAGTTCCCACAAGCATGTGTCACCACTTCTGTTAATGCTTCATCTGACCATTTGTCCTTCCACATTGTCATGAATAAAAAGGAAGCCCATGCCCCCAGACCTTTTTGTTTTTTTGATATGTGGCTAAAGGATGAATCTTGCAAGCCCTACATTGATAATGCTTGGAACTCTGTGGTGAAACATTTACCTGACTGTAATGTTATTGCCAAGATGAATGCCACCAAAGATAACTTAACTGGTTGGAACAAGCATGTTTTTGGAAATATCTTTCATAACATAAAGATAACCCAAAAAAAGCTTGCTAAGGTGCTGATGAAACCATATAATGCCAGTAATCATAATAGGGCTAGAGAGCTCAAATCCACCCTTCTTGATTGGTACACTAAAGAGGAGAATTTCTAGAAACAGAAATCTACCAACCAATGGATCAAGAAAGGGGGGAGGAATACCAAGTTTTTTCATCTCTCTACCATCTATAAAAGAAGGAAGAATAAGATTGAGAAAATAAAGGATGATGATGGAAATTGGAAGGAGGGAAAGGCTGAAATGGGGAAAGCCATTAATAGCTACTTCACAGATGTCTTTTCCTCTGATAACCCTGAGCCAAATCCCAATTTTCTTAATCTTTTTCAGCCTTGTATCACTGAGAGAAAAAAATGAGATGTTGACTCCCATCCCTAGTCAAGAGGACATCTGGCAAGTGGTAAGGAAGATGGGGAAGTTGAAGGCTCCTAGGCCTGATGGTTTCCAGGGGGTGTTCTACCAGGAGTGTTGGGATATTATTGGACATAGTATCTCTACCTTTGTGAGAGACCTTTTCTGTAAGGGGAGGTTGAATCCTACCTTTAATGAGACCTACATTGCCCTGATACCTAAGATATCCAACCCTGATCACATGACCAAGTTTAGACCTATTAATTTATGCAACTTTAGCTACAAGATCATAGCTAAGTTGCTGGCTAATAGGCTTAAATGCCACATTAATAAAATTGTTTCCCCCTTCCAAGGGGCTTTCATCAAAGGCAGGATTATAGGTGATAATATTGGGTTGGCATGTGAAGTGTTTCATAACAAGAAACACATGAAAACCAAGATTGTTGGTTAGATGGCCCTCAAGATGGACATGGCTAAGGCCTATGATAGGGTTGAATGGTCTTTCTTGGATGTTATTTTTGAGAACCTTGGGTTCAGTCAGAAGTGGAGAGACTTGATCTTTCAATGTCTCTCTACTGTAACCTTTCAAGTTCTCCTGAATGGATCTCCTTTGGCAAAGCTTAAATCTAAGAAGGGGCTCAGGCAAGGGGATCCCCTGTCACCTTACCTGTTCATCTTGGTAACAGAGGCCCTATCTAGAAGGATAGCCACAGCAGAGAGCAATGGTGTTGTACATTGTATCAAAATCAGAAGGGGGTCCCCCCCAATCACACACTTGCTCTATGTTGATGACTTGATTCTCTTTACCAAGGCTAACCTTGAGGATAGTATTCATTTGAAAGATATCCTAAAGGAGTATTGTAAGGCTTCTGAGCAAAAGATAAATGATGAGAAGTCCAACATTTTCTTTAGTAGGAATGTAAAGTTTAGAAGTCAAATAAAACATAAGAAATTCTGGGGGATGAAGCTTTCTGCACCCAAGGATAAGTACCTTGGGGTTCCTATTATGATTTTCCAGAAAAAACTGAAGATTTTGAGTATCTTGTGGAGAGAGTCAATAATAAGATCAAAGGGTGGAAAACTAAGGTGCTCTCTCAGGCTGGGAGAGCAACTTTGATCCAATCAGTTGCTCAAGCAACACCCTTGTATGTCATGGCTACTTATCTGCTGCCTGTGTCAATTTGTGATAAAATTGACAAAGTTTGTAAAGATTTCTTTTGGAATGGATCATACACAACAAACAGTGTCCACACCATTGGGTGGGAACACTTATGCAAGCCCAAAAGCCTTGGGGGGCTGGGGTTCAGAAGGGCTAGGGACATGAACATAGCAATGCTAGCCAAATTACCATGGAAGGCTGCAACAGATCTAGAATCCCTGTGGACTAAAACCTTTGCCAGCATTTATGGTAAAAAGTGGATTGGAGAAACTGCTAAACCCCAGTGACTGCTTCTTATTTCTGGAAAGGAATCCATAAAACCTTTGCTAAGATAAGTAGTGGGCTCATTTGGAGGCTTGGCAGTGGAACCACCACATCTGTTCTTAATGATCCTTGGCTTTGCAAGGATGGGTTACGCTATAACTCTTAAGAAAATGGGGATTGATGACCCATTACTTGAGGATATGACGGTTAAGGATCTATTCTTAGCTAATGGTAATGGATGGGATCTTGGGAGGTTAAATAGCCTTTTCCACCCCTTTCTTAGCCAAAGGATACAAGAGGTGGTGGTTAGGCCACAGGGAGCCCAAAAAGATCAGATGAAGTGGTATGGGACCGAAAAAGGGGATCTGGTTATTAGGTCTGTATACATGCACCTATACAGAGGAAGTTGGGTTGGGCAATCATCTAGCTATGACCAGCACACGATGGCTCACATCTGGAGAGCACAACTCCCTACTAGTACAAAATTGTTCCTTTAGAAGCTATATATGAAAGTTTTACCCTTGGGTATGCTATTGAGCCAGAGGAGGATGGTGGGAGACTTTTCTTGCCCTTTCTGTGAAAGTACTCTAGAGTCATACCAGCATCTCTTCTTTGAATGCAACTGGACTAGAACAGCTTGGTATGACTTTAAGATAAGTGTGAGAATCCAAAGCTTACAAGGGGATGCCCTAAGAGATTGGGTGCAACAAGTGATGGCTTGGTGCTCTAGCAGTGCAGAACCAACAAGGAGAGCAGGGATATACAGCTGCCTTCTCTTGCAAGGAATATGGGAGGCTAGAAATGGGATCAAGTTTGAGCACAGAATTGCTCATAGGGGAAGTTTGCTCAGAAAGTGTAGCATGGCAACAGACCAGTGTATCCAAGCCTTCAGTGATCCTGACTTACAAACTACTCCTTTCAAACTCTTGAATAACAATAATTAAGACTCTTTATTCCCAATTACACCACCTAATTATATTATAATAAGATTTGATGCATCATTCCACAGGGATATACAGGGTGGATAGGAGCTGGATGTCTTGCATGGGATGATGAAGGTCAACTTATGGGAGCAGCATCTAGGAAGTTTAAGGCACAAGGACCTGAAGAGGCTGAGATGGTGGCAGTGTTGCTGGCTAGCAATATGAGGAAGGATCGATACCTTTTTGAAGGGGACTGTGCAAATGTTGTTAATGCATTTAGTAATGAGGGAAGCTCTTGGGCTTTAGAAGCCTTATATAAGTCTGTTATGAACCAGATTAAGTGTTTTGAATTCAGTAAGTTTCATTGGATAGGTAGAATTTACAATGGGGATGCTCATCAGCTAGCTGGGTGGGCAAACCACCAATTAGAAATGCAACATCTTCCGAAGTGTATGCTGGATGCAGACTTTGTTCCTCTATTTCTATAAGTTTATATATATTGCACTGCTTATCGGAAAAAAAAATATTCGATCGTGTGTGGTTGTATTTTCTTTTTTCCTTTACTGATATTAAATCTGAATGTTTACTTGGTAGAAAAAATAGATGAAGAATGGGAATGTAAGGTTGGAGGAACCAAAGCTCTTACCAGATATCGACATGTGATGCTCCTCCAAGCCGCAAAGAATGACCAATAAACTAAAACAAAGTGTGGAAGTACCGCAAGATAGCACACAAATCAAGAAACCAAATTGAAACAAGCAAAGATATAAACTAATAAGTACAGATCAAGAAAATGGAGAAGTTTCGAAGCGAAGACGCAAGGCAACCCGAAAGTAGGTTGCACTGTTTGGCTATTTGCGAAGACAAACAACACCGAACGTGTGTCGTATACCATGGATGAACAAGAAATTTTCTTCAAGGGTGGCACTAGAGTTTATACATGAGATACAGAATAAAGCACAAAAGAATAAAGATGCAAGTAGACATAAATTTAATAGAAGTTCGAAGCTTCAAGAATTATTCGCGTTGATAGCATATAACGAGTATGTCAATATCTATTACAAGTTATTTTAAAATTTTGGTTAAGTGAGAAAGACTGATGAAAAGGTTTGTATTTTGGTCGCAGGTTGAAATGGTGGTATGACTAGCGAAAGATATGTACGAAAAGTTCGCGAAAAAAGTTTCGAACGGAAAGATCTCAATGCCTTAAAAAAAATAAAGAAGTTGAAGAAAGGTTTTGCTCAAGGTGATTGCGCCGCAATGCCGTAGAAGAAATAAAGAAGCTGGAGAAAATTTTTGCTCATAAAAACCGACAAAAAGTGTCTCTCAGAAATATCGGCCCAATGCCTTAGAAAAAATAATGAATCTGACGGAAAGTTTCACTCGGAAAGTTCACTCAGAAAGATCGGCTTAATGCCTTAGAAAAAATAATAAAGTTTTCGGAAAGTTTAACTTGGAAAGTTTTGCTTATAAAGTTCGGCTTAATGCCTTAGAAAAAATAAGGAAGCTGTCGGAAAGTTTCAATTCGCTCAGAAAAAGCGGCCAAATGCCGTAGAAAAAATAATGAAGTTGTCAAAAATCTTCGGTCGGAAAATTTCTCGTAGAAAGATCGGCAAAATACCTTAGAAAAAAATGAATAAGGTGGAGAAAGTTTTCACACGGAGAAACGACAGTATTACGAACAAAATATATTCACAAAGAGTCGACAGAGAAAAACTTCACACAAAAATGTGTCAATTAATGTCGTAGAAGAATTAAAGAAGCAGACAGAAGTTTCGTTAAGAAAGATCGGCTCAATGCCTCATAAAAAATAATGAAGCTGTCAAAAATCTTCGCTCAAAAAATTTCTCTTAGAAAGATCGGCAGAATGCCTTAGAAAAAATAATGAAGCTATCGGAAAGGTTCGCTCACAAAGATCAGCTTAATGCGTAGAAAATAATAAAACTGTCGGAAAATATTTAACCGAAAGAGCTAAGCAAAGCGAATGCAGATTTTGAAGAAAAAAATGGAGATTTAATTGAGCGATCGTAAGACAATTGACAAAGACTTTGATAGAAACGAGAGATGAACTAGAATGTGAAAAGATAAATTACAAAGATTTGTACGAGTTGTATAAGTGAAAACTGGTAAGGAACCATTGGATATTTCTAAACCAATGATTATGTGATTGTGTGAATGTAATACCATAGAGCTAAAATTCTTTTTGATGAAAATAAAAATAGAGTATAGATTTGCTATTGAATATTATTGTTGTGTCAAAGAACGTACCTACGGAAAACTGACAGTGTTGTTGATTTATGTAGTTGAAATGGAATAGAACGAGACACCCCCATATAGAGAAAAATGCCCCCAATGCTAACTTAACTGGGCAAAATTAGACTAAGCGAGCTTAAAAGTGGTCAAACTTAGACTGACGAAGCTAAACGCGGTAACTTCGTCAGATTTTGTTGTAACGATAATAACGAACTAAGCGAGCGTAAAAGCGTTCAAACTTAGACTGACGAAGCTAAATGTGGTAACTTCGTCAGATTTTTTTGTAGCAATAGTAACGAACTAAGTGAGCGTAAAAGCGTTCAAACTTAGATTGATGAAGCTAAACGTGGAAACTTTGTCAGAGTTTGTCGTAGCGATAGTAACGAACTAAGTGAACGTAAAAGTGTTCAAACTTAGACTGACGAAGCTAAACGCGGTAACTTCGTCAGAGTTTGTCGTAGCGATAGTAACGAACTAAGCGAACTTAAAAGCATTCAAACTTAGACTGACGAAGTTAAACGCGGTAACTTCGTCAGATTTTGTCGTAGCGATAGTAACGAACTAAGTGAGTGTAAAAGCGTTCAAACTTAAACTGACGAAGCTAAACGCGGTAACTTCGTCAGATTTTGTTGTAGCGATAAACTTAGACTGACGAAGCTAAAGGCCGTAACTTCGTCTGATTTTGTCATAGCGATAGTAACGAACTAAGTGAGTGTAAAAGCGTTCAAACTTAGACTGATGAAGCTAAACGCAGTAACTTCGTTAGATTTTGTTGTAGCGATAGTAACGAACTAAGCGATCGTAAAAGCGGTAACTTCGTCAGATTTTGTCGTAGCGATAGATTTAGACTGACGAAGCTAAACGTCGTAACTTCGTCAGATTTCGTCATAGTGATAGTAACGAACTAAGCGAGCGTAAAAACATTCAAACTTAGACTTACGAAGCTAAACGCGGTAACTTCGTCAGATTTTGTCGTAGCGATAGTAACGAACTAAGCGAGCGTAAAAACGGTAACTTCGTCAGATTTTATCATAACGATAGACTTAGACTGACTAAGCTAAACGCCGTAACTTTGTCAGATTTTGTCGTAACGATAGTAACGAACTAAATGAGCGTAAAAGCGTTCAAACTTAGAATGACGAAGCTAGCTAAACGTGGTAACTTCGTCAGATTTTTTCGTAGTGATAATAACGAACTAAGCGAGTATAAAAGCGTTCAAACTTAGACTGACGAAGCTAAACGTGGTAACTTCATCAGATTTTGTCGTAGCGTTAGTAACGAACTAAGCGAGAGTAAAAGCGTTCAAACTTAGACTGACGAAGCTAAACATGGTAACTTCGTCAGATTTTGTCGTAACGATAGTAACAAACTAAGCGAGCGTAAAAGCATTCAAACTTAGACTGACGAAGCTAAACGTGATAACTTCGTTAGATTTTTTTGTAGTGATAATAAGGTTGTGATGGAAACATAATTATACCATTGGAACTAACAGAGTGTTGTCCGTTTTTTCGTTCAGTTTGTGTATTGAATAAAAGATGGTATGGTGACGAGAAATTGTGACTAATTGTAAAGACAAAACAAAATTGTCAAATTTCATCGACGACATATTATTTGCCATTGTAAGAAGTCAACGATTTTGGAATACCAAAATAGCAAATAATGTCACGCCATAAGAAACTTTTAACGTCTAAAAGCATGGATCGGGTCTTTCGCTCACTTAGTAAAATGATTTGTTGCGACGAGCAAGAAACGAACACTGTCAGAGGCTAACGGAAATAAACCAACAATATCAAGGCCCCATTTCGCAAATGACCAAGGTTTATGGATTGGATGATGCTTTGTCGCGGAAAGTTTAACCCATATTATATATCATGTTTTTAACAAGGGACACACTTCTCGGACAAACGCTTAACATCTTTTGGCATGTATGGTCACCAATACCATTGGGTCATTGCTATGTGAGCGAGACTTCGCCCCCGGGAGTGTTGTTCACATAGTCTTGAATGAATTTCTTCGAGGCCTAGTAAATCGTTCGTTCTACCCAAACAATAAAGGATATGATTGAGACTTGTGCCGCTGTGATAGAGTTTTTAGTTATCAGGAATTCCGGAGCATCATCAGCTGCATGATCGTCATCGGTAGATACCGAGACATTATCAGTGTCAAGCTCGTTGGAATCATCTGACAGCATAAGTGGTTAATCTAGTGTTGTCATGACAGCGACGACTTGATTTTCCACAGATAAGTATGCAATAGAATCAGGATGCCTTACATCATAATGTGAATATTGTACAATACTGATAGATGTAAAATTTCATGCAATTCGTTGAACTAAGTCCAAATAAACGTCCATTCGCGATGATCATCAGTAAGTGTATTGAGAACTTAGGCTCGTCGAGTATTCGTCATAACTTTTGTAGAACATGATCGTCGGTTTTGAATAAGAACCACGCAGACGATACCAATTATGTTTTGACCAAATATGATCAAAACACTAAGTGGTAATGAAAGAGACGAAGAACGTAGAAAAGTAGTTAGAAAAGTGATGGTGATCGGGAGAATAATGAGATTGTACCTTGCGGTTGCCTACGTACCCAAATTATCGATGGGATCAAATCTCAAGAACGTAGTTTTATACGAAAAATAGTTTGATATTTATATAGGTATAGTAGAAACTCCTTGTAGCTCAAGTATTTTTGTAGCTTAAGTAATTGTGATTGAATATAACTCTCAACTGATAATTATCTCTTTGATAAGGAATGAATATGGACATAAATTAATGTACATTAGTGGCAAGTCATGTGGCTAAGATTCAGCCTTAGACACATGAGTTAATGGGCATGTACATTGATCTATGGTATTGCAAATTGGGCGTTAGCCCTGTCGATTAAACGAATAAAATAGAGACCCCTACTAATAGACGTTTGTCACGTAGGTGGGGGTCAAAACACTGATAATTAGCCTTTGAGTGGTAATTACAGTTGAATCGGACTTACCCTTGCATAGGTGTTAAGTCGATTTATACGCCTTTTGGAGGCATTATTGTTGATAGCTAGCTTTTTGGGGGAGTCACTATGGTTGATTTCCGTTTAAGCGTCTTGGATTGCTATATGATATCGTAGTTTGTAGATCAAACTTGATCCTTAGCAGGTCCTCGAGCTGGTTGGTTAGCAGCTAGGCTTTTGGGGGCGTTACTATGGTTGATAGTTAGCCTTAAATTAGCGTGATTGTAGCTAGCCCCAATTTTGGAGCTTTACTGACCTATCAAAAATGAGCTAACACCAAGGAGTCAGTACGAACTAACAGTAGTAATTTTGGAGATGCATGGAACATAATTACATATTTAAATATGTTTAGATGGCAATAATAAGCCCCAGTCCGGAGATGGCTGTGGCTAGCCCCCAGTTTGCATTGGAGCTTGATTGACCTGCATTAGATCGAACTAATATCCCAAAGGAATTAGAACAAAAGAAATGGTAATTTGGAGATAAATGGAGCTTTGAGCTCAAATCACAGCAGGATTGTACTTGTGCATATGGCTGTTGCGAGCCCCAGATTCAGGTGTAACCGACCTACAATAGATCAAGTTAAATTCGGATGGGTGGCATGCATGGTAGCCCCTGTGAGAGTTTGATCAAGATTAGCTGGCAGGGTTGCTGGTTCATCAAAGTTGATAGTTTAATTGAACATTTGAACGTTGGGGAGGGGGTGTCAATATGTGGACGACCGGCCAAAAATCGAACTAATACAACAAAAATTAGTGCATATCACTGGTACTAAAACTTGGAGCCATTACACCATCTGAGTCATAGCTCGAAATGTGTAGATGGATGAGGCGCAACTTAGAGTGTAATCGGCCTGCAATTGATCAAGTTGTAGACATAGAAGTTAACATTATTATCAAGGTCGATAGTTTAATCGAATCCTTGCACATTTGGAGGTCGATATGTACGCAACCTAGCAGAGGTCGCTCTTTTTAGCGGAGCTCGCTCAAATTGTTGGTTTGTTTGCCTAATCAAGTCGCTAAAGATCTTTGGAACTATTGCACTTGAGTCGCCAAAACCATTTTAGTCCTACATGCCCACTGGATCAGAAATACTCACTTTGGCGTCAACTTGGTATAGTAACTAAGGTGGACGTTTATCCAGTAAAATGATCAATGGAGATAATAATCCATCTGCATGCTGGATTATGTTGTTTTTAACGTCTTATGCTTGATATTAGGAATTGGAAATACAAAGCATAGTGTAACGCTCGTCAGCCTATGCCAAAGCAAGGACTAAATGTAATAAGCGTGCATTGGTTATAAATATTAATTGAAATTGGGATGGCTAATATCAAGCAACTCTTTGTCATAATTAAAAAGAGATAGCTAATATCAAACAACTTTTAATTTGAATATTTCCAATGATCCACAAAACTTCTTCTGATATTGTAAAGTACAATGGTTTTATGGCATGGAATAAAATAAATTATTACAGCATAGGTATCAAATGATTGTACTTAACGTCATGTACAGACTGTAGTTGATCAGGTTGCTCAAGTACTAGAGTTTGTGTCGTAGCAGGACAACAAATTAGTAAGGCGTGATGCCCTTAGTTCAAAATTTGAACGACCTAGTATGCTTCCTCCTAAGTAAGAATTAAATGGTAGAGACTTCCCAACTTGAGTGACTCAATTAAAAAGTCAAGCAAAATATTTAGCTAATTAAAGTGCAATGCATTGAAATAAAAGTCAGGTCTCTATCTTTGACGAGAGGCTCAGCCAGGAGTTTTGCAAAGTGACTTGTTGACTTGGAGATATGTACCGACCTGCTATATGGAATTGAAACTGGGGTGTCCTGTAGACTAATGGTGCATCTAAAATACACATTCATCAATGATGATGGTAATAATAACGTAATCGGCCATATGCTCATGTGATTAAACAAGACAATGAAAAATTCATCTTATACCAAATAGCATGAATCCAATAGTTGAAATGTGTGTTTTAGCCTTTAATTCAAATATGAAGTTTTGAATAAGAGATAGTTAGAGAAACTTATCATCATATTTATGAAGATCGAGTCTGGCGATAGAAAATTCCAATATTCATCAACAACATCGTAGTCGTTAACTTTGAAATTTCGATTTTCATCAGCAGCATCCATGACTTTTCACCAACGCTTCATGGGTTTGGAAATGAAAGTTTGTGTAAAGAATTATCCTCGAAGTAGACTGAATTTCCAAGAAATTTGATCCACATATGGCGCCAATGTTTAGGTATGGAATTATACTTTCAACCTGAGATCGGGTTTGATGGAGAAGTGGTTGCACTCTTCCTTTGGAGAAGAGTTGCCTACGTATTGAGTCTTTGGCTAGACTCAAATCAAGCAAATCATAGTTCCTTAGAGATCGAAGATTGAGCCCCCCCCTCCTCTTGTGGAGAAGATGGAGCTTCCCCTTTATAGGCGTAGAGTTGTCCCTTCCCTTTCTAGATGCATCTGTGTTAGTATCCTCCACTCTCAACCACTTGTGGTAGCCCACGTGTCCAGATTCCAATCACAAGTCGGCACCCCAACCTACAAGCAATACGCCCTAAGGTCAGGTCATCTAGACGACCTAGGAAATATAACTGATGCGCGCTACACGCTAGTCAACAACATCATTAATGAGAGACTTTACTCTGTAACGATCTCCAGGTCTTTACTTCGTAACAGACGCATCCACAAAGGGAAGGGACATATCTACGCATATAAAAGGGAAGCTCCATCTTCTCCACAAAAGGGTCTCTCTCTCTCTCTCTCTCTCTCTCTCTCTCTCTCTCTCTCTCTCTCTCTTAATCTTTGATCTCTAAGGAACTATGATTGGCTTGATTCGAGTCTAGCCAAAGACTCGATACGTAGGCAACTCTTCTCCAAAGGAAGAGTGCAACCACTTCTCCATCAAACCCGATCTCAGGTTGAAGGTATAATTCCATACCTAAACATTGGCATCATCTGTGGGGAGAATTTCTTGGAAACTCATCTACTCATTTCTCTCAATCTTTCTAAAGATTTGAGTTTCCAAGCTCACGAAGCGTGGAATCGAAGCAAAAATCTACCAAAATTCATAAGATTGCAACATCTACCAATCTCAATAAATCGTAGAGCAATTGGAGGATCTATCAAATCAATGAAAGGCAACTAGGTCGCCTGTTAAACAATCAAATAAGTACTCCACGATCCTTTCAAAACTCCTTTGCGGTTAATTTTGAAATCATCTGTTTCAATTCTGGTCCAACAAAATGTGCTTATGGTGCCAACTAACAAAGCTGCTTCAAAACTTTGTGGACATAAACCTTTGTTTACATACTTATTCCTGGTGCATCAATTCTGTATCCAATTTCTTTGTTTTCGAATAACTCATATTCACTAGCATGCGCATACAACATACCATTAATCTGATACCATTTTTTGTATGGCATCAATAAACTTGGCAATCAGATGGGTTACTTCATCCTGCCTATACAACATCATCGTCACTAACAATAGATAGAGACCCAACTTTTGTTTCGGTGCATTGCACTTTATTCAGCTAAATATTTTGCTAGACTTTTTTATTGAATCACTCAAGTTAGGAAGTCGATCTATACCATCTCTTACTAGGACGAAGCATACTAGGTTCAAATTCTGAACTGGGGGCTTCGCGCCTTATTAATTTGTTATCCTACTATGAGATAAAGTCATAAACTCTAGTACTTGAGCTACCTGATAAGCTACAGTTGACACACGATGTTAAATACAATCAGATTGCAGCCGATACACATGCATGCATCATTTGATACTATACCTATGCTGCAAAAATTTCTTTTATTTCATAAAACCATTATACTTTACAACATCAGAAATTCTGTGGATCATTGGAGATATTCCAATTAAGAGTTACGTTGCTTGATATTAGCCATCTCAGTTTCGATTAATATTTATAACCGCTGCTTATTACATTCAAGTCTTGCTTTGGGCTTTGGCATGAGCGTTACACTATGCTTTGCATGTATTTTCAATTCCTAATATCTAGCATAAGGTACCATAATTTTTAACGTTTTTTGCCAATTCGAGTAACTTTAAACTCAGTGTTTCGATTCCAAATAGATGTTACAAACAACATAATCCAGCATGTAGATGCCATGCTAGTAAACTTGTTTTTAACGTTTTCTTGCTGGTAAACTTGTTTAAATCTTTCACATAGACTATTGAAGATGCCATGCTAGTAGTCCTCTCTATGTCTTGTGCTAGAGACGACCCTATCATTAATCCTGAACTTGATTAGCATGCAGAATAGTCACCTTGGTCACATATTAGATACCATGCGCCATCACGCTTTCGCTCTCAGGTGGCATTGGCCATCATCAAATAATGTCTTAAGATCGACTTTAATAGGTTGTTATATTGACATACTTGACAATGAACACAGTATCATGTTAAGCACTTTACAGTTACAGACAATGAACACAGTATTCGAATTCAATGGCCCATCTTACAGCTATCATCTACAGCAAGACTCGACCTGGTTTACTTAAATAGGTCGACCAAATGCAGCGATCGCCTCGGTCCATTTTGAAAAACTTGGATCGAGATTTTAATTTTCAGAACTAATATTTCTACTGCATCCTTTTGTATACATTGCAAAGTTGTACATTCTAACAAGTGGAGGACTCTAACTGATGTCTAAAATGGTTCCTAAAGATCTTCAGCGACTTGATCAGTGACATGCAGGCCAACAGCAACCTGCACAATGCAATTCAATTGATAGTTCCAGTTCGCATGCATATCTACTTTGACTTGATTAACAAGCAAGCTATAGCCACTCACGCAATGCCCAAACCAATGACTTCTCATTTATTGACTCTCTGCAATGTCAAAAAGCCTTAAGCGAAAGCATCATTCACGACTTCAGGCCAAAAATCAACAACGTGGACAACCTGTTTCATTTGGTAGAAAAACTACCAAAATAAACGTTGCTTCATTTCAGAATTTTGTGCTACATATCTTGGTACATACTGGCATTTAGTACCTATAGTTGTTGGATAAAAATTCAACACGAATATCGACCTGAATGAGCAACGACCAAATAGGCACGAGACAATCTCCTGCCTAACAATGACTGAACAACATCTCTGAACAGGCCGGGGCTAGCTAAAGCCATCTGGCCATGTCCAGTCCAGCTCAAATATATCATACATCTCCAAAATTATTTCAATTGATATTGAAGTGTAATAACTAGTTCTAGTTGGTACTAACTATTTGGTACTAGCTCGCATTTTTTACAGGTCACTCAAGCTCCAAAACTGGGCTTAACAATATACAGTCAATTCAAGACTAATAACCATAGTGGCCCCAAAAGGCTAGCTATCAACCACAGTGACACCCCCAAAAGGTTAACTATCAACAAATACGCCCCCAAAAGGCGTACAAATCAACTAAACACCAACGCTAGGGTTAAGCTTGATTCAACTGTAATTATCACTCAAAGACTAATTATCAGTCAAATCCAATCCACGGTACCCCCAAAAGGACCACAAATCAACTTTAGGCCTCTGATAGGGTTAAGCTTGATTCAACTGTAATTACCACTCAAAAGCTAATTATCAGTCAAATATAATCCACGATACCCCCAAAAGGACCACAAATCAACTTAACACCTACGAAAGGGTTAAGTTTGATTCAACTGTAATTACCACTTAAAGGCTAATTATCAGTCAAATCTAATCTACGAAATACAATCCACGACTATGACCTAGCACATTAACTCGATCAAAGGTGCCACTAAGAGGCCCACTACGATCTACGAGCTACGAACTACGATCTGCGCACTATGATCTATGAACTATGAAGTAGGACCTAGCACATCAACTCACAATAAAGCTCTAAGCAACAAACGACATCCAGCCTACAAACACAGAAAATTCAATTCACAACAATCTCCATATCAAACCAGGTAAGACACGTGGTCTCATTTATAATCTTTCTTTACACCACTGTTCTAAAAACAGTTATCTAAAGAAAGAGGGTGTTAGTATCCTCCACTCTCAAGCACTCGTGGTAGCCCACGTGTCCAGATTCCAATCACACGTCAACACTCCGACTTACAAGCAATACGCTCTAAGATCAAGTCGTCCAGACGACCTAGAAAATATAACCGTTGCGCGCTACACGCTAGTCAACAACATCATTAATGAGAGACTTTATTCTGTAACGATCTCCAGGTCTTTTCTTCGTAACAGACGCATCCAGAAAGGGAAGGGACAGATCTACGACTATAAAAGGGAAGCTCCATCTTCTCCACAAAAGGGGCTCTCTCTCTAAGGAACTACGATTGGCTTGATTCGAGTATAGCCAAAGACTCGATACGTAGGCAACTCTTCTCCAAAGAAGAGTGCAACCACTTCTCCATCAAACCCGATCTCAGGTTGAAAGTATAATTCCATACCTAAATAGTCTATTATGAAGTAAAGATATGGAGATCGTTACAGAATAAAATCTCTCGTTAATGTTGTTGTTGACTATAGCGCGCAGCGGTTATATTTCCTAGGTTGTCTAGATGACCACTTTAGGGCATAGTACTACTTGTAGGACCCCGCCCGCCGGGAGATATGTTGCAAATTTGCACAAAATGCTATGACACCACGGAGATATGTATCCGCTATGACACGAGTATCCGTAGCAGCGGTTATTATGTAAATTTAGTGCATGAGAATTTTGTTTATAAATCATGAAAGAGCAACTCCTCAGGTCGTGCTTTTTGAGCGCGGTGCGTGTGCAACCTTACAGCAAATAAAATATACCTATGAAGTAATTGACTTTTTTTGTTTAGTGCTTAAGGTACGAAATCCACCCAATTAGTTGGTTGGTGCTTAAATAAATGTAGACGCTGATTTTGGGTTCTAGTTCCCAACTGATGAAAATTATTCACAATATGGGATTAGAGTATATTTAAATAAGGGTCCTATTACTGCGGACCCCAATTTGTGTTGTGCGGATTTCCAAAAAAAAATAATCTATATATATATATATATAAAAGCTCGCGCACATTCTCTCTCCTCACCATATCGCTCCATTTTGTGCCCGGAACAATATGATTGGCTCCTACAAAATGGGATGGAATAATAATTAGTGAAACCTCCTCAGATTTGTTTAAATCTCCCTAATCTATTTTTATATTATTATGTCCTCCCCAAATTCTAATTTTATAAACAAATTATAATGAAAAAAAAGCAAAACAAAATAACCAGAAAAACCTAAAGCAACGAATCCAACACCAAATTAAGAAACCTTTGAAAAAAAAAACAAAACAAAACCCCACGAAGCCCTTTCTTTTCAATCGCTCGATACCCTTGAACAAGGTGAACCCTTGGAGAGTTCGCAATGCTTTAGGAATTGGTAGAAAAGTAATATAAAAAAGAAAAGGAATTGGTACAGAAGAGAATTCGGCGTTCATCCTCAGGTATTTGCACTCTTTGCTTCAAGTTTTAGATTATGGAAAAGCTCAAGTCACAGCTACTCCAAACTCTCTACAATTTCGGAGGCGAGAAAGCTCCTAATGATCATTTTGAAGATCACTACGACCAATACAGAAAGGCCTTCGTTAAATATATCACTGCGAAGGTTTTGCCATCTATCCCAGAAACACACAGTGAACACATGTTGCATTGTTGAAGAACGTTTTGGATATCTTCATTGAAATTGGGATGGGCGTAATGGATATATTGCTATGCAAACCACTTTGAAGTGGCCTTTCTTGCTGACACTTTTGCTAATTATGATGGGAAGGACACTAAGTGGATTGAAGAAGATTCCTGTGCAGAGTACATGTTGAAGATTCAAATGTGTTTGAGACAAGAGAAGGACAGGGTTTCTCATTACTTGCATTCTAGCAGCGGAAAGAACCACGATCATACTCTACCTTCAGTTGTGCTTCTTTACGTTAGTCCGATCAACTTTCATGATCCCAGCCCAGCTTGAAGCCTTCTGTTATAAGCTCTTCCCCATATACGGGTATTTAAACCCTCAATCTCAATTGGGTCTTTTTTTTTATTAGAATTTCTTGGTTTTGTATTCCTTCACTTAACTTTAGAGTTCCGAATTATTTTGCTGCACCCAATTGATTTGCTACATGTTTGATTCTTTATTTGACTTTGTGTTTGAAAATTTGAAGTTCTAAAATCTAATTAGTTCTACTAATAAATTAGTTTGACGGTTAATAGTTGCGCCGGAGCTTTAAATTTTGTGTAGTCATACCATAAATGCAAAAACCCATAGATAATCGTGTGGTTAGTATCTTGGCCAAAAGATTTTGATCATCTTTTGTTGTCCTGTTTGATCTTCGATTACTTGCCCATCGATGCTACAAAACATATATTAAGTTTAGATTTGTTCTTTATTCTACTATGTTGTTATTTTTTAAACTTTTACATTTTTTTTACCAATGATTTGTGATGAATAGGTGCTTCACATGTACGACATGAACTTGATTGATTATTTAGCATCACCTGTGTAACAACTTCTCTCGGCTGTTCAACAAGACGTTTGGGATCCAATTGATTGAAACAATAGTTGATGTACTTTATCAGTTTTTTGTGGTTTACCCTATATGGGTTAAGATTAGTTGGAACTTTTTTAGTGATCAATTGGGACTTCCGTTCTTAGGATGGGTTTAGTATAAGTTAGATTCAAATTAAATGGTCTGTTTCCTAATTGATCCTCCAGGATTTAATTTATATGAAACTCCTAAGTGATCAATTTGAGGCTTTTGCAAACATTTTGAAGTTTAGGTATATGTATTTGCTCCCCTTTTTAAAAACAAAACCCTTTTCATCCATTATTGTGAAAATTTTCATTGAGTTGAAGCTTATGTTTATGCTTCTGCTGATTGGCCATAGCTTGGGCGATTTTGGGTGAAAATTTTCATTGAGTTGAAGCTTATGTTTATGCTTCTGCTTATTGGCCATAGCTTGGGCGATTTTGGTGTTCGAAATTAGAATCTATAATTTTCCGGGATTATTAGCGCTTGAAAGAAATGGGAAAGCCAGGGTCTGTTGTACATAATATTTTTGAGAAGCTACTGATATGCTGGCATGATGGTAAAACTCTCATTCCAAAATTAATTAGGCCTCATGCAAGTTTCTTTCTTCTGATGTTTTCTTTGTCTATGGTGTTGCTGGAGGTTCATATATCTTAATATTTGTGAAGTTAGCTTTGATTTTTATATGATGGTGTCTTTTACCCTTTAAAAGTTTAACCAATGTGATTTTCACAAAATTGCATTAGTGAATGTTAATGAGAGTCTATATATTGGGTCTGTGATTCCGTTATTATTTTCATCTTATTACTGCCATTTGTTACTTCGACTCATTAGTATGCATTTTGTTACACTCATATTACTTCCCAGTACTACATTACTTCGACTCTTGGTGGTTGTAGCATGTATTACACCTTCAAAATGCCCAAAATGTGTTGAAGATATAGGTACACGTAGATCTGTAGAACTTTATGTAGGAACTAATCAATTGTTTATCTCTGATGTACATTCCTGATTTTCTATTCCTGACATATGATTTACCCAAAGCTATAAACATTCCTGGACTATAAAGACCTGGCACTGTCATCCATGAGAATGGTGCAGCTGATGATACTAGCCTAACCTCCAACTGATTCTAAAAAAAAGTTTCGGAGTACATGAGAGGTGGCTAGGTGGCACTGGACAGTGGACACGTCTGGATATATAATTTTAAGCCTATCCTCATAAGTGGTATTCATGTCATTTTACAAAAAGTATTCTACGGATTTAGGAGGAGAGAGAGAGTGGGGAGAGAGAGAGGAGAGACTTCCATTGTTTCAGTTGGTGTTCCGAATAAGAAGAAGAAAGCAAAGGCAACAATCAGGTAAGATCGGAGCTCTCTTTCTACCTCCTTGACTTCTCCTTGATTTTTAGCATTTAACAGTTTAAAGGATCTAAAACCTACTAAAAATTTGTAGTGTGTTTTCTTTTACTTTTTTGTCAAGAATAATAAGTGCAAAATACATTAGAGGTTTTCATTCTTTTCACTTATCCTGTTCTGTTAAGAGTCCAGAACCCTCATGACTTTTTGTATGCGAATCAGGGAGTAGTAATTGTTGAATATTCTTCTTAGTTCAACCTTTGTGTTTTTGGTCATCCCATTACGTGTAGGTTGTTGCATTGATGTTTAGGGATATCTTTTCTAATAAATCTGAGTTTGCATTCTTTTGCTGGACATGTGAGAAATATTTTAGTTCACAGACTCCACAGAGTTCTAGACTCCACAAAGTTCTAGACTCCATAGAGTTCTTCAATCCGCACTAAAGGAACCCATCATCTCTCGCCCACGTCTATTCTCATGGCTTCCGCTTCAGGTAATGGCATAGCACACTCAAAGAGTGCTGATCACCTAAGTCTTACAAACAACTAGGTACATTGTTTTCTCTTATCTATTTTTTATGAGTATTACAACCTTTTGAATTACGAATATAGGACTTTGATTTCATGTTATTTGATCTAATTCCACGTCTCTGATTGTTAGAAATTTTTTGGAGGTGAAAATATTGAAAACTAGAATATATCAAATTATGAAAAATTGTTTTGTGGTAGTAATAGTATATGTAAATGAGGAAGAAAAGAAAGAGCAATCACTTTATACTGACGGTGAGCTTACTTTATATATATATATATAGATTAACTTCTTTGTTATTTTTAAATGCGTTTTGTTGTGGAATGTTCAATCACGAAGCTTATTTTTATATAGAAACAATGTGTATTGGCAGAATTCCATGTGGGGAAACCTAGAAACCACACACTATGTTTGTGTATTTTTTCATCTCAAAGTTAGACAAACAATGTTTTTAACCCTGCTTGGTCGATTGTCATTACTATTTTCTTTTTATCATCTATTCATTGCCATTTCTTTTCTTTATTTGTAGGCTCAAAATGGTTTATTCTTGCTGTAGTCAGGCTGTTGATGATCCTGCTATTATACATTTGCGAAAGTGGGACTCAACCAAACTTGACCTTTCTAAATTCTGTGAAGCTTTTATTTCTCCAACAAGGGAACTGCTGTTGTTGCTTTCACATCAGTGTGAAGTGTCATTGCTCCATCTCACTGGTGCGACTTCTTACCTTTCGCTTGCTTCTTTTTTCTTGAACTTTAACCCTCTGCTTCATTGCCAATTTATCTTTTCAATCTGCAGCCACGGATGACCTTGGTAGGTGTTTTGATTCAAACTCTTTTTCCTCATCAAAATAGACAACCCTTAGATGGCTAAGCTCATTAGACAATATCCCGAGTACTTCCGGATTAGTAGAAGATGTTCCTTCACTTGAAAGTACCTCTCCGAGATATGAGGATTGTTCACTTATTTTTGATGTTAAATCGTTGGCATGGGGCCATTATGGGGATGCATACGATCAGCACAAGGATGTTTCTTTTAGAGAATTTCTATTTGTTTCTGGAGACCGTGGCATCACAGTCCATGCCTTTTGTCATATAGATGGAACTCATAAACGTCATCAGAATGTTAAGTCTTTGCCTGAGGACGAGGTTGGACAAGGGAGATGGGTAGAGTGGGGTACTTAAACACTTCACAAGACACATGCAAATAGAAGGGCCAACCTTTATGGAAATGATTATGAGAATTTCTTGAAAGGGAAAACAATTCCTAAAAGTGAGGGAAGGTCTCATGACGTTGGCAGAGGGCAGAACGGTGAATTATCTATGATGGATTATACATTAAAGAAGTGGTTGAAGACATTTTATACCGAAGTTGAAATTGTAGAATTAGAGGGAGACTTTTGCACTAGGTTCCCTGTGAAGCCATCATATCCTTCATCTGTAGAGATTGTATCATTTAGCATGTTTGAAAACACTTCAATATTGGTGGACTTTCTTACTCGGTCTAATGTATAACATATAGCGAAAAGTTGTAATGCAGGTGCATGACATGTTTCTTCTTGAAGGAGTCAGCCTTGGGAATTTACGTTCTGGGCTAAATTAATTATTTACTTAAAACTCGGTTTATAAACAATCTGTCTAGGTCCAATATTGAGTATAGTTATGTACTGGTTCCAACTGAAGGAGGAAAAGTAATAACAACAGCAACAACAAAATCAATCAATAGCTAAGTCTACCCAGAACATCATTTGCCTATATATCAACAAAAGTCATAGATATCTCTGCATTTTTCTGTTTTTCACCATAAAAAATATTTTAATGAGAAATATATATATAAAAGCTCGCGCACATTCTCTCTCCTCACCATATCGCTCCATTTTGCACTTCCAACAATATGATTGGCTCCTAAAAAATCGGATGGAATAATAATTAGTGACACCTCCCCAGATTTGTTTAAATCTCCCTAATCTATGCTTAATTTTCTATAGACTCCTCAAATTGATAAAAAAAAAAAACAAAATAAATAAACCTTATCCAAATTCTATCGAAATCCTAACTTTTCTCCTCAAAATTAGGATTGTCTATTTATCTTTTTCCTTTTCCCTACCAACTAAACACTAATGAATGAGAAAAAAAAAAAAAAAAATTTTGCTTCCGGTGATGAAGTAAAAGGTTGCTATTGCGGATAAAATCGAGAGAGAATCGGGTCATGAAGTATGTTTACACTCTTCCAGATGTTTAATATTGGCATGGAATGCATCGCCTATTGCTTTAAATTAAACTCCTATTGCCATTTCTGTATGTGTCATCAATAGACATTAGTTTAATTTCTTTAACTCTCAGTATTCTTGGCCTCTTTGCGATCGATCTCATGATCTCCGGAAACGAACCGATTAAAGCGATTGCTTACATTTGTGAGTTTGCAGTTAATTTGGGTTGTATTTAGTCTTCCATGTCTTCCTCATGAATCGGGTCTCCAAATTTTGAAGACAGGTTTTTTTCTTTTTCGGCGTCGTGAGACAACCCTCAGTAGTAGTCTGAAAGAATAATCTCCTGGCTTGGCAAACAATTTCAGATTTCGAATTCCGGAAAAGCTCAATTTAAAGGTAAAGGAATGATGAGAGTCATCCAAACCAAAATGTTTAGGATAAGATTACGTAGTTGCTGATGTCTACACTTTAGAAGTCCTCTATATATGTTTTATTTTCATAACAGAGTAGTATGCTTTGATCAATGAAATCCCAACTTTATTAGTTCCAGTTCATTGTTAAGCATGACCTGAAAATTTGTTAGCATTGAGCATACTTTCCTGGTGCTGTGAGTGATGCTCAATTTCATGGAGTATGAATTGCGCTCAATTTCATGGAGTATGAATTGCATCTTCGTAAGAATTGATTCAGTAAAATAGATCTAATTTTTGTAATGAGTAGTATCTATCTATAAACCATATCAGTGAAAAGATGCCCATTGGTTTTTTTGTATTGTGTTGTTTAGTAAACTTCAATCTCATATTTTCTGCTGTTTTCTAGCATGAACTGAAATGTATGTTGGCATTGAGCATGCTAACATGAAGTTGTGAGTTGTGGTCAGTGTCATTGTCTTAACATAATGTTTATAGAATAGATACAGGATATTAAAAGATGATAATCTTGACATGGTGTAGTGAAAAGAATGTGATGCCACTATTAGTACTACTAAATATCTATGGTACTTAGAACTACTAAAACTTAGAACATATATTTCTTACGTAGTACTCACGGATTAGATCTTCGGAAGATAAACTTGGTTATTCATTTACTAATATCTATGGTGTATGTGTATCCGTCACTATTTTCGTGAAAAAAACTGCAACGTAAGTTTCCGCTTCTATTTATATACTCTTTGTATATGTACTTGGCGGAGTTGGTAATTTTTAGTTCTTGGGTTCTCGTTATACTTGAAATGTATTAACAGGGATCTTTCTGAATATGCTAAACCCGAAGGCATAATTCAAAGAACGCAAAAGGGAAAAACTGCAACATAAGTTATGCTCGAGGGTAGTGAGCGACCAAGACGGTGCGTGAAAATAGTAGCCACGAACAACCCGAAACTAAGGGAAAGAAGTTTGGGTTTGGATCAAGAAAGGCATGCAATCCTGCATTTGCCATTTGTCTCGATCAAAATTTGAATAGCCGAGTTCATTTGCCACCTCGAGGTAGGTCGAACAATTCTTTTCAAATTGTGGGAGTAGAATCAAAGTTAGGCAGTTTCATCTACCGCAGATTCTGGAACATGGAAAAAAGAGATTAGCCCAGTGGAAAATTTAGTTTCTCATGAACCAAGATTCCATATTGGGGGTTCAGATTGTAAATTGAACTCTCTATCACTTCCACACTTATTCACCAGATAGATCTAAAATGGTGTGGTATGGGCCTGAAACTATAGTTGCAGAAAACTTTGGTTCTAAACCACATAAAACAACTGATAATCGTATCGTGGATTTTTTTTTTATAGTAGTGATTGATTGATTGAGCCAAGACTGCATCTCTTAGTCGATTTCCTGAGAGCTTATTATTTAATAGCAGTCCCATTAAATTAACATGCGCACCTTTTTTTCCCGCTTATTGTCTATTCGGTGATCGGGTTCATAGGATTGCAAGGCAACTGGCTAAATCCCCTTCTATTGTAAGTTGCAGTGGTGATAGTATTAAGAAAACTGCTGTTAAGGTTGATGTTATTTCCGAGATTGGTGTGAGGATCTTAGGAAGACCAATTTCCCTAAAGGAAGAATTTTCTTATCCGGTGAGATGCTTTCACAACTCGCTTGATCGCTCGAGATCCCTTTGAAGCGTTACGGCTTTGTTCCTACCATTGTTTGTTTCTTCACCGATTTGAGGAACTCAATTAGCTTGAGCGATCCTGTTCTCTACGAAGTTTAAGAAGTCGAGAAGAAAACAAAGGGTGGTGAAAGAAGTCTTAAAACTGAAAAACCATCCAACGCCAAGGTCACTCAACCGAGACAGGATGACTATGTTGTTGTGAATGACTATTATTATCGTCGGGTAATCCAAAGTAGTCCTGAAGAACGGTTATCACACAAGAGCCGGAAGAGAAAAGTGAATCTTCGTTCGGTTAAGGATTGATGATCTTTGAGGGAAGTAGAGGTGACATTCAGGATTCTCGAGTCGGAACAAATATGGTTGGGAACCGTGGTTCCTCATTTTGGAAAGATTGTCAACCTATGTACAACTCACGCCAAGAAAGCGGATCGAATCAGGTCGGGAATCAAGAATTTGGATTCTGATTATAAAAGTGATGAAGGGTCTGAAGAAAATAACTCTTTGGATGACATGAATGGTAGGTTAGAATTGGGAGATTGTGAGAAAGATGGTGATGATGTACAAAGTAGTCCGGCTGATGTGCTGTCGCTGAGGACATGTTGTTTGATGATTATTATGAGCAAGATGGTGATGGCGAGAGTGATTCTTTTCATCACAGAGAAATTAATCAGCCTATCACTTCCAATTCAAGAAGCTATCGAGGCCGTTTCATTTAAAAAGAATGTTCGAAGAAATCAAAGAGTGGAAATCTTGATGGTGATTATTATGACAACGATGAGGAAGACGGTACATTTTTTTTTTTGGAAGTTATTTTCTTTTTAATAGGTTAACATATTTATATGCACACATGTTATAATAGAAAGTGCTGAATGTGGAGCTATTCACGCCATTTATCTTTGGCACCATTTCTTTTTACTAAGTTACAATCATCACCATTCATTATATTATGTAGAACTCAACTCTCGATATATCAACCCACTTTATATTTTTATATTCTTTGATTTTTTTAACGAGAACGAAGAATTACCATGATTGTGTGAACTATTATCATTTTGTTTTTCTATCTAGGATTCGGTGGATGAAACCATCACAGGAAAAGGGGAGGGGGGAAGTGTGGATCGAGTGCAATATTTTAAAATGCAGACTCACCCACACACATTGAGATATATTTTCTACACGTACACACACAGTTACACACAAACTAAGAGTTGTATATGTACACACACAATACAATAACTTCTAGCTAATTGGAAAAAATATATATATATATATAGGGGAGGGATAGAGGCACATTCATTATGCGCACATTATAGCCACATTTTCGACATACAAATGAATTAAGGCCTAGTTTTTTGTGGAGATGATCTCCCCGCCATGAAGATCATTCTCACAAAAAATCATAATATTTGGATATGTCTAACCATGTAAAAATTAGTGTTCATTTGTCTTCATTTTTGAACTTTTCATCTAATGGTCTAAAAGTTTTGTGAGCATGTTATAATGTTAGACTTCTTTGAATAAGCTCAATTTTTGTGAGCATGTTCTCCATGGTGGGGAGATCATATCTACAAAAAATCAGCCCTTAATTCAACTTTTAAGTCCATGATTTTGCTTGAATTAATTTACAATGTGGCTATAACAATGATAAGAATGTGCCTCTATCCCTCCCCTATATATATATATATATATATGGGGAGGGATAGAGGCACATTTCTTATATAGCATTATAGCCACATTGTAAATTAATTCAAGCAAAAATCATGGACTTAAAAGTTGAATTAAGGGCTGATTTTTTGTAGATATGATCTCCCCACCATGGAGAACATGCTCACAAAAATTGAGCTTATTCAAAGAAGTCTAACATTATAACATGCTCACAAAACTTTTAGACCATTAGATGAAAAGTTCAAAAATGAAGACAAATGAACACTAATTTTTACATGGTTAGACATATCCAAATATTATGATTTTTTGTGAGAATGATCTTCATGGCGGGGAGATCATCTCCACAAAAAACTAGGCCTTAATTCATTTGTATGTCTAAAATGTGGCTATAATGTATGATAATGAATGTGCCTCTATCCCCCCATATATATATATATATATATATATATATATATATATATATATATATATATATATATATATATATATATATATATATAATTTAAGATATATACAAATCACGTAGTAATTGAGTCTCCTACAAAATCATGCTTTATCTCCTATATATATACAAATCAAGTAGTAATTGAAGCAACTCCTAAAAAAAAAGAATGCTAAATAATTATAAATATGTAAAATACATACATATTTAGAAGACTTTGTCCTTTTGATGTTGTTAGTAAAAATTTTTGGCTGGATACACTATTCATACATACAAAATACACTCTAACGCTTTGTTCAAACAATGTCACAACATATTCAAACAACATTATGGAAAGTTGCATAGATGTTTGTAATATTTTAACTATAAATTCCACATACGTTGATAAATAGTAGCAGATAAATAATAGTTTGGTTAATACGAATTTTATCGTTCCAATTATTTGATTCTTCTTCCATCAAACCTTAACAATTCAGTAAGTGCAAGTTTATACATAAACAAAAATGTCTTAATAAATAAACCAATAACACATTTTCATTAAAAAATTAAACTCAATCACAATTAAATGGGTTAATAGACTTTATTATGGGCTATGTCTAAGATGCACTATAGCCCTAACAAGTGCACTATGGGCCTAAGCGATAAAATTGGATTGTATGCGTCAATTTAGTTCGTATTACAGATTACCAAATGGGTTTATCACTTAACTCTACATTTGTATGCAACCCACATTTTAAATATAGTTTGGAAGTAATATTTTTTATATATAAAAATCATATAAAAATGGGCCCCGTTCGTTGAACGGGTCCAAAAATCTAGTTATTACAAATATGTCATTGGTTTTAAAAAATCTAAAAAAAAAATAATTATTACAAATATACCATTGGTTCCCAAAAAATTGAATTCGAAACCCCAAACTTAAACGATCCGGCTAGATCGTTTTGGACTAAGTCCTAAACGACTTGGTCACACCATTTGGGACTTAGTCCAAACGACCCGGCTAAGTCGTTTGGACTAAGTCCCAAACGACTTGGCCACACCGTTTGGGACTTAGTCCAAACGACCCGGCCACACCGGTCAAGAGCTCAAAAAATAGAACTTTGAATTTTTTTTCAAAGTTCAAATCCCAAACGACATGGCCACATCGTTTTGAACTAAGTCCAAACGGTGTGACCATATCGTTGGAGACTTAGTCCAAACGGTGTGGCCATATCGTTGGAGATTTTTCTAAGTCTAAACGGTGTGGCCATTTTTTTATAAGTCCAAATCCCAAACGACATGGCCACATCGTTTTGGACTCAGTCCAGACGGTGTGGCCATGTCGTTTAGGATTTGAACTTTGAAAAAAAATTCAAAATTCTGTTTTTTGGGCTCTTGACCGGTGTGGCAGGTCGTTTGGACTAAGTCCCAAACGGTGTGACCAAGTCGTTTGGGACTTAGTCCAAACGATCTAGCCGGATCGTTTAAGTTTGGGGTTTCGAATTCAATTTTTTGGGAATCAATGACATATTTGTAATAATTGTTTTTTTTTGAATTTTTTGAAACCAATGACACACTTGTAATAATCGTTTTTTTTTTGGGGTTTTTAGGTTTTGGTCCTCCTAATAATAGGGTAATTAGGCTTTGGTCCAACAATTATCGTTTATTAGGTTTTGGTCCTCCTAACCGTGAGTTGACCGTGAGTTGACTTGGTTGACTAACGATAGACGTCCACCCATCTCACATATTTTGCTATTACCCACAATACCCTTATAAGGTCAATATTGACCGAGTTGACCATCTCCAATTTTGTAGTTTGACGCCAAATCGACGGTATGTGATGAGACACGTGTCTTCAGCACAAAAGAAACAACAAGATTATCGCTGATTTATGACCGACCACGCTTAACCGGGTGCTTGTTCTTGATGTCAAACTCGAAACTTGTGGGTTGCAAATATCTTAACTTCTTACTTCTCCATCCAATTCTCTCGTTTCATTTGAACATGTATGCCGGAAATGTTGCCTCAAAAGCTGCCGGTGCACTTTCTATTGCAGTTCTTTGGGAACTTGCGAGGGGCTTTTATGAAGCTTGGAAACAACATGGAAAGCTACTACAGGAAAGGTGGTGAGACCAACAGAGCGCCTTGCTTGAAAGGGATTCAAAATCTCTCCTTATCTCTACATGCAAATGGATAGAACAAGATTGGGGATCATGGCCGACAAGGGACTTCATGATATATTCACATAAAATGGAACCCTCTTGCAACAAGGCAAGATATGTCTTGAACACTAAACTAGCACAAACACTTCAAATAATTGGAAGGCATGGGCGGAAGCATTCTATAATGGCTCCATAGCCGCAATCTAGTTAAAGATGTTAAAAAGGCTAGAGGAATACCGACAACAACGAGAGATTTGGAAAGATATCGAATTAAAGTGATGAAACCAATTTTTGCAGAGGTTTTGGGACATCAAACAAACCGCCGATTATTTACCCCATGATTGGAACCATTGTTGTTGTTGCTTCCGGTGGTTTTGGAACTCTAAAACGTAAACCAGAAAAACAACAACAACAATAACCAACAACCCGCCGGTTACTTAGATCTCCATCTCTTTTACAACGCGTGAAATCAATTAATCTATATCGCGTTACAAGTCCGAAGAACTAAACCCATTTTCTTCAATCACAATAACTACACTTCAACCTTCGTAACTAGAACATTCCCAACAAGTTTTAGACACTTTTAACATACCCCATGATGATAAACAAAGACATTGACCAATTCCCATATGAGAATCTTGATGAGAATCTCAAGAGAACCATCATCTTCCCATGGATGAAACTTATCACAATATTGAAGATCATCATGTAACAAGAACATTATATATCGATACAAAACCAAAGATCCGGAGATATACAAGTTACTAGACCAGCTACTGTAAGAGAAGGGAAGAGTACTTTGCAGAGTTTCAGAGATGATGAAGAAGTTGATGCAAAGGCAGATGATTTCATTAACAAGTTCAAGAACCAATTGAAGTTGCAGAGGTTAGATTCTATTCTCAGGTACAAGGAGATGCTTGGTAGAGGTGCTGATAAGTAATCTCACTCTATTATTTGGCCGAGTACTGGTTGTGATGGCTGTTGCGAATTGAAGACAAATCCTACTCCACTACCACCACCTCCTCCACTGCCTGCATCTGTACCAACATTCCAAGCAACCATTCTTTGAAACCTCTCGATTTCTTGGTGCTGCTGGTCAGACCAACTAGTAGAGTTAGTCTCAAAAGGCAGGAGAGATGAGTTGGAGAAAAGGATTTGTTGTACAGAAGAATTAGGATTGGAATGTTGATGGTGAAGTAGAATTGGGTCTTGAAATGACTAAAGTGAAAGTCGAAGATCTTGAGTGTGGCTACTAGTTCTTGAAAGGGGGTCAGGTGGGTAGTTTGGAAAATGGATTGAAGGTGATGTTGTAGAAGCTGCAATGGGAAAAAAGACTTAATGGTATCAAAGAATGGCGCCCGAAGTCGAAAGTGAAGGTGGAAGGAATCGAGCTACTAGTTGGGTTATTACTCAAAATGCTGCTGAAAACCATACCCCGAACCATCTTGCTCAACACCCAATGGTCTTTTACTTCGAACCCGTTAACCCATCGCCTTGATTCTGATTCTCCTCTTCGCCTTGTTCTCGAGATTGACCATCGCCTTGTTCCGAAGATTGACCAATTGCCTCATCACATACCGTCGAATGATTTCTTGGTGCTGCTGGTCAAACCAAAATTGGAGATGGTCAACTCAGGACCTCATAAGGGTATTGTGGGTAATAGCAAAATATGTGAGATGGGTGGACGTCCATCGTTAGTCAACCAAATCAACTCACGGTCAACTCACGGTTAGGAGGACCAAAACCTAATAAACGATAATTGTTGGACCAAAGCCTAATTACCCTATTATTAGGAGGACCAAAACCTAAAAACCCCTTTTTTTTTTGTTAGAGTCCGCCCAACACAAATTGGAGTCAGACATTAACAAATACCTTAAATAATCATTAAAGTATTTCCATTAACGTTAAAATATACTATTGAAGGCACTGATGCAAAGAAAATGAAGTGAGCGGATCAGAATGATAGCGCTTGAACAGTTGCCATTGAGATTGACGAATTGAAGAATTTGGGTAGCAATATGCAACTGATTAATTGGCACATGGGTAATCGAACATATATTATACCACATGTCCACATACAACACAGATTTTTATCGAACCCACGACAGCTATAATTTCGTATCGAGAAACCACCCAAAAGATGTAAAACCACCGAAAATGGGTTATAATTTCTTCATGTAATATAAACATTTCAACTTGAAAATGGGTTCTCTCTATTTTAAATTTCTAATTCAATTCACTTCCGTTCCACCAAACTCTATATATTTCGTAATAAAAATATGACTTAAACGTGTTAGTTTTGGTTTTCAGTTTACATTTTGTTATTGCATCGATACTACCTTTCAAAAACAAAGCACGGTTGAAAGTTGAAACATTACCAAGTTACTAGTTCTTGTCTATATATATGCGGGAGAGGATGGTATTACCCCCTTAAAGAGGTAGGACACTTTCAATCCTCAGCAGTTGACTGGTTGTTTGGAAAGTGCATATTCACTAGGGTCACGGATAAGTGATGTCGCATTAACGGTTGAATATAATCACCCAAAAATGTCTGCACGCCCAAAACATTGACCCTTAAAATAAGGGGCGAGTAGTAGACTAGTAGTACCCCGAAAGTACACAAACACACCAACAACACCGTCTACCTGTTGACAACCCACTCATACTTAACTTAAAACCCAAAAATTTTGTTTAATTTCACTTGTCAAAATGGCGGACATGTTCTGCCCAGAGTGCAAAAAAAGCACAGAAGTAGTCCTGGACCACTCAGCAGGTGACACAGTATGTTTCGAATGTGGACTAGTATTAGAAGCACATTCAATTGACGAGACATCTGAATGGAGAACATTTGCAAATGAGTCTGGTGAGAACGACCCAGTCCGTGTCGGTGGCCCGTCGAATCCGTTACTTACAGACGGTGGTCTCTCTACTGTTATATCAAAACCGAATGGTGCTTCCGGTGATTTTTTGTCTTCTTCTCTTGGTCGTTGGCAGAATCGTGGCTCTAATCCTGACCGTTCTCTTATTCAGGCTTTTAAAACTATTGCCATCATGTGTGACAGGTAATCAGTGTTATATTATTATTATTTTTTACCCTTTAATTTACTAGTATGTATCATGCAAATTTATATCATCTTTTTTGTGTTCTAGGTTGGGCCTTGTTGCGACTATTAAGGTATGTATGTTAATTCTTTTCTCTGCTGTGTATGTATGACGCCAACTGTAATCTAGCTATAATTTTGAGATGTATCACTTAAAACCAACTTCTAGTAGTGGTCGGGGCGGAGTGGATAGCCCTTGATTTTGGAGGATTTGGTATGATATACAGGATCCATGTTGTCTATATATTAGGCCCTACTGGTTGTTACTGTAAGAAAAAAGATTTATGGGACCTGATGGTTAGAATGAGCTAAGAAAGTGTTATGGTTGTGAAAGGATACTTTTATCAGAGGAAGGAAGCCTGACGTTGAGAATTGGTAAACCCATCTACTAGAATACTGCAGAGCAGTGGGGTGAGCGGAGCATGGTAGAAGAACAGAGGGGAAAATGAGAAGAAGATGGCATGGAGTTATAGAGAAGCTGAGAGAGAGAGGGAGGAAGAAGAGGAGAAAATGGGGAGGGAACACGCAGTAGGACCTGATTACAATACGGAACCCCACATCTCAGCACAAGAGTTTGCTCCCATTCACGGACTATTATCCCTTTACGTGGTCTCTGTGTGTTTGGTTCTCTAGATGGACATGAACAATTGAATTTTCATTGCGTGTCATAAGAGTTTCGTGGAGAGAAAAAATTATGTCATGTTGCTTAGAACAAGGTTTCTAAACCTGAAGATATTTTCAGACTTTCCTTGAGACACAATGATCTGAAGAATAAGGCATTTTGGGTAGTGGATTGGCAAGGGAGCAAGTTCTATGAGGAGGTATTATTGATCTAAGCTTGGGGGCGAATAACTGGGAGGATGATTATAGAATGTCTCAAGGACATATGGTGTAGCTTCTACACAGGATACTGAACTAAACCAAATGTCATTTGCTATGATCTCAGAAAAGAATATCAGACTACATTTTATAAGGACATCAGGTGGTTAGATAAACTTTTGTAAGATGTCTCAACACATTGGTGGATTTGGACTAGTTTAAATCGTCTACAAGCAGAATGAGTTATTGTGATTTGTGAAGACTTACGTGGTTTGATAAACTTTGAAAAATGTTTCAATACATTATGTAAAGCCACAAATGACAACTTTTGGCTGGTTTCAGATCATCCATGATCAGAACGAGTTATTGTGATGGGGGGTTGACTTCCTTCTCTGTGTCAACATCTCCTCTAGTTGCGCAAAAAGTTACTGTAATCTTGTTGAGTGTGGAATGGATCTTCTTGGGACTAGGACTTTGAAATTATAAGAGGAGTGGAAGATTTGGAGTTTGTGTGGTGTGATACATGTAGTGACAATTTCATATTTTCTAACCTGCAGAGTTTAAGCAACTTCCTATCGAAGTAGGAGCAAATGGTTTCACTCAAAAAATTAAAATTTCTAACTGGTGCATATTGCTCCACGATTATCGCCATAGACCCATGGCGAAGTAGAATAATGAGGATTTGTAGCAGATGTATGCTATGTAACAGTTACAAGGAGTCATGTTGATTTAATAATGCATTGTAGCTTTAGTAAGAAGGTGCAAGATTCTATATGAATCTGACGGGTAACAGGGTGGTAGACCCTTACAATTCTCACCATATTGTGGATCGATCTTTGAAATGTCCTTTGCTTTGTCAGCATTTTTCGGAGCTATTCGACTGTTGGTTGGTTGTGGTTTTATGGGATGCTTGGAAGGTTAGAAATGGCATTCCCAAGGATAATCTAGATTCAGTTGCAAAGGTGAGCATGCAGTTTAAGTCTTCGCTTTGGTATATTGGTCTTCAACAACTATTGACATTGAAGGCAAAAAGGGGTATCTGTTTTGACAGTTATTATTTGTTTGGTGTATCGCTTGGGAGGCTGTAGGCCCAATTATGTCTTTTACTTTGCCAAAGTGCTTACTTCTTGCAAGGTGAGCTGTTGTCTCAATACCTCTTTCCTATATACACTAAATTCTTCGAGTCCAAAGTACAGCTAATACTCAATCCTTATATGATTTCCAACCATGTGAAGGATACACACATTTGCCATTTTCAGTTTCCTTTAGAAAAGTAGAAAAATAGAAAAAATAAGAAAAAGTGAATTTGTCCCAGCTGTGTCACGTTCTCTGCATGCCATCTTGCTAATCTCAAAGTTTCAATACTCACATATCTCTAGCATACCATCTTGCTAATATCGGTGATAAATCAGAATATATGGAGATAAAATCATGATACAGAGATAAGTTAAAAAAGATGTCAACGAAAAGGATAAAAGACTTCTGTATTCAAACAGATGGATAAATAACCTTTATTTATTTTTTTTATTTTTTTATTTTTTTTTTCTCATCTGAACGGAGGGGATACATTTTCTTCTGGCCATTCTTGATTTACAAGGTAGGTTTGTCAGGAAAGTTGTTCCTTTCAAGAGCAGCCTTTCCCTTGACGCAGCACATATAAATTGTTCATTATCTGGTATTGTACCCAATGAGAGGGTTTTTTATTATTCTTTTTCTTAAAAAAAATAAAATGGGGTTATGGTGTTATGCAGACCCAAAATGTATTAATCTCAAAGTTTTACATACTGCTAGTGCAGAAACATCCTCCTGTACTATACAAAGTAACTTGAAATCAAGAGATATAAAGTACATAACCCTAGGTTCAATTACATTTTATAATTTCGCAACAAAAATCGACTGTCGATTTTTTGATAGCATCAGCTGATTCTGCTCCATTGGAGCCTTCTTCTCCATCTCATAGATTCTGTTATGATGAGGCGGTACCCTGGGGGTATGGGGCATTGACCTTATCATTAGCTTTCAGAGTGCTATGCTTGAATCAGGATTCATTAGAGCCTTTGGAGCATTGAATCTTATACAATACACCCTTCTAGGCTTGCATCAATGGCCTTTGGTTGCTGAGCAAGGACTGATCTCCTCCTAGTCTTGCCTGTAAATGCAAATGTAGTTCTTCCTTGGCCAGTCAGTTGCGATAAACTTTCAATTGCAAGGTAGAAATGTTTTTCTTTTTCAAAACCATTTCGGAGCCTCTAAGTGGTTATATTGATTCCCTTTATTTGTCAGAAGGACTCTTTACAGACCTGTGCTTTGCTAGGAAGGCCCAGTTTTCAAGCTCATATGGTCTACTTCTGTTTCCTTTATGATGGTTCTAAAATTTCTTTTGAAGGATCGTGCTAACGAGATATACAAGAAGGTTGAAGATCTAAAGTCCATTAGGGGAAGAAATCAGGATGCCATTTTGGCTGCTTGTCTTTACATAGCTTGTCGTCAAGAGGACAGGCCCCGAACCGTAAAGGGTACAGCTTTAGCTTTTTCTTGAATGCTACATGCTTTACTTACTTTTTAATCTTCACGAGCTTAACTCGTGTGTTATATGTAGAAATTTGTTCTGTTGCCAATGGAGCTACAAAAAAGGAGGTCGGGCGAGCAAAGGAATTTATCGTGAAACAGCTAGAGGTAGAGATGGGCCAGTCAATGGAGATGGGAACTATACATGCTGGAGATTTTCTTGTGAGTATTTCTGATACAAATCTTCTTCTCAAGCTTTTCACATGCTATCTTCATTGCGTGAAGTGTTAATCCTTTGAGTTGTGAAAGCTGATGCGCCCTTGTCTTATTTACAGAGACGTTTTTGTTCTCATCTTGGTATGAACAATGCAGCCATTAAAGCTGCCCAAGAAGCTGTCCAGAAGTCAGAGGAACTTGATATAAGGTATTCATTATTGGTCTGCTATTCTGCTATGGTACCCAGTTCGTTAAATTCCCTGTTGCTTGGTAATTGTTCTATTATTTATTATTGCCGCACTTGTTAAGGACTTGCATACTGAACTTTGCACTTGATCTGTATGATTCAGGTAAACCTCACATGTAGTCAGTTGGTTTCTTTCGTTTTCCATAACCTATAAAACTGTAAAGTAGAATTCCACAAAATGTCTATTATCATAGTGTTAGAGCATTCCCAGTGCACGTGGATTCGAGGAGGTAGGTAGGTAAGCCCATCCCGCAGTTCCAGAAAACCCCACAATGCAGGAGGGCGTGAGGAGGTAGGTATGGCAAAAGCTGGGATTATAGTGTCGTTGCTACCTACCTGGCCTTTAATCCCCCGCACCTAACATGCTCAGCCATTGTTTAGGACAGCCACTTGGCATTCGTTATGGAAATTCAGTGGTAATTACTTTCAAAGTACACTCCTTATACATTAAGCTACAGTAAATAGGAAACCTGAAATTCAACAAATCGTCCATTAGAAAGAGTTTACTAGTACTTATCAAAATAAAAGAAGAGGTTACTAATCCAACACAAAAACAACAGTAAGATTACTTTTCTACACAAAGTATAAATATATAAATAAAGAATGAAACATAGTCGAAAACATACAACTTTTTGAGCACCACCGCTCTTCCCACGATCTCTACCACCGTCTCCCTGACCCGGGCTCCCTCTAGGGTTCTACTCTGCTCTTACTGCCTTCAATTCCCTCGCCTAGTCTCTCTTTCTCCTCCCAATAATATCTTGCTCAGCCATTAGCAACAAGATTTCCACTGCATTTGGAGGGTAAGTGGGTTGAGTGAATCGTTGCTCTGAAAATCGGCCTAGGTGGTGCAATACGATTTGCCTGGCAGACTAGTCGGGCCAGGCAGGCAACTAGTCGGGCCAGACCAGATCAAGTGTTTTTTCCAAATAAATCATGAAAGTCCAAAAAATAAGACCAAGCTTAAACACTGAAAATCAACGAGGGCTTAAAAAAAAACATTGTCTTTTACAGTTTCTCTCCCTTTCTCTTGAGCTCTTTAGAGGCACCTTTTTCTTCAGCTGCAGTGTAATAACATTGCTTAGTTCGCCACTTCATCATCCTTCGTTCCCCATTTCTTTTTCAAACAACACCTCTGGTATACCAATTTCTTCGAAACTTGTCGGCGTGCCGGGCACCAGACTCTGTATTTACTTATTTAATTGTTTATTATGAATTTGATTATGATCATAACATGATTTATATAATCTGAAAAACTTATAAGAAAGTTCCCAGTGAAATATTAACTTGTTTTTTGTTAATAAGTATTTTGGGGTTAAGGCAGGCCCCCACCTGCTTTATTGAATAAAAAACATCGTGACACACCTCTTGTATGAGATTATGAATAGGGGAAGGACCAAGGTTAGATGACAAGTCTATTGGCCACAAGCCTTACAATTCAAGCCTGAGATTCTGAGAACAATAGTTAAACAGCAAGTGTCTGTCCCATAACATATCCTACATCATGCTCGGTGTGATAACGAAAGCCATCAACCCAATTAATCACGGAATCTAACCTTTCTTGGACCCCCTGTTTTGCAACCAGCTGATTTAGACATTTTCTTCACAATTTCCAGATGCTCATTTCCCAAGTTGAATTGCGCCATACTTTTTTCACGAGAAAATCTAGTGTATTCTCAACAGCCATAGCATAGGTCCATCCATGATCATCATGCCAAACCTTCTTAACGCATTCGTCAAGGTGCCTAATCTAATCTAATATATATATATATTCTCCGATTGGTGCATTGCTTGTTTGATTATAGTCAATGTAGCTTCAAATTCTCCTTGAGAGAGCTCTAGGGACTTCTAAGCTTGACCTTCGGATTAGTTACAGTTGTCCACTCACCTTGATCCTCATCACTAGCATCAGAAATAAGCTCCTAGCTTGTGGTAGCCTCCAGAGGAGCTTAGGTCTCTCTAACTTCTAGCTCAACAATAGCAGTGATTTAGTGCTTGAGGGGGGTGTGCTTCTGCTCCAAAGAAGGCATGATCTAAGTGCCTTCAGCAACTTCATTAGGCAGTTCTGTAATAGTTTGTTGATTAACTTCATCGATGTGTTGTTGTTCTTTTTCTCTTCGAGCAGTAATATTATGAGTTATTTCTGCTTGTTTATGTCCTTGTGACTTCTTTGAACATGTCTGGATCACTTTGTTTGGGTATTTTGAACTGATATGGCCAAATTGACTGCATTGGGAGCATATTGAGGGAGTCCAAGGGTATTAATACCCAATGGAAACCGCTTTATCATTACCAATATTATATCTGTGGAAATGGGAAACTTAGATGTTACTGAAATTTCAACACAACTGTACAAAGTTCAACCTTTGCTTCTTTGTTTTTGCTTGGTCAAGGCATATAGGTCCTTTATGCGGCTGGCAACAAAACTGATATTTGCGTGTGTCCAAAGCTGCTTGGGGAGATCCAAGATTTTAATTCATATAGGAACTGTTTTTTTCTGCCTGCTTTGAGCCTGTATTTTCTCAGTCCATGGTCGAATCAAGAAGATGCTACCAGCTATGTGTATAGGAACCATTTCTAAGACGTGATTTTTATCCTCTACACTGTTGAATTTATAGTTAAAGTGGTCTTTATCGGCTGAAATTTCAACAGTACCCTTTGAGCGATGTGTCCTTAACCAAAGGAAAAGGTAACCTGTTTCCAAAGAAAAAAACAACGTGGAAGTTGCCCCGTTCAAGGATTCCATCATTGATAATCACTATGTACTAGAGCAGCAACATCAATGATTTCCACTTCATAAGTTACCAAAGCATCACCAATGCTGGTTCGGTGTGGATCTTCTCTTAAAGAGCTGTATGTATGGTCTTCTTTCTGATGTTTCTATTAAGCCACACCATAAACAAAAATGGTCGTCGGTCCTTGATTCTTCTGTGCGAGATACATTTTTGCTCTGCTATACATCCTTTGTCTTGATTTAGTATATAAGTTTCTTGAGGAAAAAGGGTCTTTGATCATGGGAATTCTGTCAAAGTTAGGTGTAGATTGTGCTAGTTCCTGGGATTTCTTGCAGATTGCTGTGCTTATGTGCTTTTCTGCAATTCATAACCAAGGGATTGAAATGCTCCTCTCATTCTCAGCAATTGTGCAGCACATGCCCTGCCCTCCAGTTGGTTTTAGCATCTTGAAAGCTGGTTTGAACAAATCCGATCTATTGTCAGTTTATGCATCCCCCCAACAGCTAGACAGAGCCAGTTTGATAACTTTCCACATTCTATGGCTGCATCCTGCGCTGAATGCGTTTACTATCTGACTTAATTGTAGCACGTGACACTTGTGCAGGGGCCAGGGCCCACCATTCAGTGAGCTTCCGTTGGAAATTACTTCATAGAAAAGATTGCATAATTTCAAACAGTTTGTATAGGTGTATGAAATGACGTGTACACCCAAGAGGTGTTGCGCTGAACGATGGTTTATATTTCCTGCATATGAACTGTGTCTTGAATCTTCCAAAATGGTTAATCTTATGCTTGTTGGACTTAAGTTTATGACGGTTAGCCTTAATGTATGGACACAACACTTTGCCAAGTTAACTTGAAGCTTAGGTATTTTGCACTTTTTGAGATTTTCCTTTCAGAGAGAAGGATAGCGACATTTCTCAACACAATAGGGCAGAAGTTTTTATCGGTTTATTGGGCGTGTGGAACTTATATTGCATTCTTGACCATTCTCATAGCGGTGTACTTGGTGACACCTAACCATGTATCATTTGCTTACCTTTTTTTGCTGCTCTTCTGGATCATTGGGAGACAAACTTGTAGAGAAGACAAAGAGACAGTTATGGTATCCCCTAAAAGTCTATGCTATTATAGTGTTTATATTCATCTATAGCTTGAGAATTTTCCCCAGCTTTGAGGTATGGTTGTCTGGGGTGATAAAGAGCTCACTCCACATCGGAGTTTTTGGAGGAATGAGAGGGGTAGAGGTTGGATCAGGTTGTACAGCCATGGAGGCTGCCATATGACCAGCAAGTAGCTCAAACTATGGTGATTTGGCAATGAAGATAGTGTTTTTTGTCACAAAAGGAAAACTCTTCTCTCTTCTCTCTCTCTCTAACAGTTTCGATATCTCAAAGTTTTTACTTATTAATATTTTTTGAGTCTTGTGTTTGATAGAAAAGAGAAACCTAAATAATTTGAACTTCCATGATTTTATTTAAAGAAAGCACAAGAGTTTTTTCATTATTAAAAAACATTTAGAGGTTGCTATCTCCTCACCTATACTTTACAATTTTTGTAGTATGTAGAATTGTACGTTCCTTTCCCAATTAAAATGTTTAGTTGTACAATAGAAAGAATTGTATCTTTGTCTTAATTACTTTCTCTTCCATATGTCAAACATTTTTGGTGTTAGAATTAATCTTAGCCATCTTTGTCGCACCACAGCCACCACTCAGATAATTTCCTTTAGATACTTATTGTCTTATTTATTTATTTAAAAAAAAAAAGGATTCTTAGATGATTCTGCCTGTGGTTTTGCAGGAGGAGCCCCATCTCTATCGCGGCTGCTGTAATTTACATGATAACCCAGTTGTCAGATGAAAAGAAACCTCTTAGAGGTTTGATTTTATATTTTTTGTACAAGCTTAAATCTGATGTGTTATTCTCGTCACTCCTCACACTTTCATTCTCTCGACATCTTAGTGCATTGTACTTCTTTTCACTGGCATAGATAACTCAAGAATGTGTTGGTTGCAGATATCTCACTTGCCACGGGAGTGGCTGAAGGCACCATCCGGAATTCCTACAAGGACCTATATCCCTATGCGTCAAGGCTGATACCAAGCTCATTTGCAAAGGAGGATGATCTCCGCAACCTCTGTAGCCCATAACCTCCAAGCCCATCTCCACTTTGTTAGGGCCTAATGGTCATCAGTGTTAAACGCTCTTTTGAGACGTTGTGTCCTTGTGAAAATTCTATTGCTCTATCAAAGGAAGGTTGTCTTTCCAGTTTTGTTGAGCTTTCTGGACTGACATTGTATACCCGTGGTGTACAATAAACCGTAGGTGGAAATCTTAACAATTATAGTCATCAATGGATATGCTAAAACATTTTCTTTTTGTGCTTCATCTTCTGTTGAATAGCTTATGCAACGGTATGATCTAAGCAGTAGCGTAAAAGTTTGACAGTCCACATTGGTGAAAAGGACTACATGGGAGTCTGATCATTCGTACCTCCCTACATACTCCCTACAGCAAATCAGTTTCTTGATTGATTGCAGGCAATCTTAGCCACGTTCTCCACCATCAAGAAGCTAACTTTAGCACCTTTGGATACGGGGAGGCAAAAGGACATGTTTAGGCAATTGGGCAGCTTCATGAGGAAGTTAATCTATCTAGTTCTTGCTAAAAAAACGTCTTTTCATATGCGATCATCAAATGTCTTACCTTTAAGTGAACTAGTTTACGCTAAGATGCATCAATGTCTTACCTTAGATTTTTGGAAGTAACGGACTAATGACCATATTTATTTCGTTCTTAGGTTTTAATCAGCTTGGTGGATGAGAGCATAATAGTATATTAGTATACACAATTTGGACTTACGAGTTCCATATTCCATCTTTTACTTAGGAGAATTCTCTTGGTGATTTACTAATTTTTTTTCTTTAATTAATTAATTTAATTTACTATTTTTTTCTCTATTTCTACTTCGACCGAGTTTCATTTTCATTTGCATACAATTTTAAAATGTACATACACATTTCTCATTTTAAAATTCTAGCTTAAGACGACATACAACGATATGCATTTGCAATATTATTGGTAAGGCTTGGTAGCAAGAAGCCTCGATCTTTTGCTATTTTCCTAACAACCTTAGAAGCAAATTCCATTGACTAAATAAAATTGCAAAGCCTTAACAAATATATGGCTCAGTGCACACAGATGCACGTAGTTGAGTTGCTCTAATTTTTCCAGAAGTGGTGTACAAGCTAAATGCCCTACATGCGTGCAAAAAACAAAGGTGTACAAGCTCTACGAAGATGATTAAAAGAGCTATCTGCTTTTGATCATGATGACTGTGGAATTAGTTTAGTACTGATAGTGATACCAACAGGGGATTTGAGTCCTAACTCCTAAAGCCCGCTCAAATCAATGTCCCACACTTTTCCCCGTTCTCGCGCGTCATTCCATTCACCCGCAATTAGCACCCAAACAAGGACGTTTGGTAGGAAATTAGGAAACCAACCCATATATGATCAGTCGAAGTCCAATTTTCTTCAGTACGTTGGCACGCACTATTGGTATTCCACTTTCTGAATTCTAAACAATTTCTTTCTTTCACTCTCACCTTCTAAAACAGAATCACACACTCTCTCATTCTTAATCCTTAACCTTTTCACGCACTATTATTTGTTATGTGTTAACAAAGAAGTTAAGATGGGCAAAGGATCGAGATCAAGAAGATTGAGAACTCTAATTATAGGGCAACTACGTTCACCACGAGGCGCCAGGGTCTTTTCAAAAAAGCCGGCGCTCTTTGCAAACTTTGCCACGCTCAAATCGGTATCCTCGTTTATTCATCTCATGCAATTGTTATACATTCGGTGATCCATCTGTTGATTCTGTTATTCAACGTTACTGCATTGAAGAAGAAGAAGACAGAAAGCAGCAGCATATGTTTTGGTGGGAGGATATCGATATTTCTCAATTTGATTCGGTGGAGAAGTTGGAGGAGTTGGAGAGAGATTTAAAGATTGTTAAACACAATGTTTCGAGATGGTTGGAGAATTTCGCTTCTTCCTCATCATCGTCTAGGTTTTGTGATCAAGCCGTTAGTTTTGAGACGGCGACTACAAATAATAACCTTAGTGGCATTGGCAATACTATGAGCTTTTGCAATGCAGATTTTGGTTCGTCGTCATCAGGAGGTATGATTATAGACAGTGAATTTCCATTCACTATTTATGATGGTGTTTTGTATAATTTTGATTGTTCAGTGGCCACAACATCGAGTGATGATCATCTCGATAACACTAATAATTTTTGTAATAAAGAAAGTAGTTCATCATCAGTGTGCGTATTGGACAATGAGTTATGTGATTCAAAATATAAATAAGTATGTCAGAAATTGGGCTCTAGACACTTTTTTTTCTAAACAATCTTTTGAAAAATAATAAATACTTTTTGGAAATATAAATATCTCAAACATCACAATTTTCCACAAATAAAATTGTAATAAAAACCTGGTGTGTGTCAATCGAGGCCACTCATATGATGGAGGGATATCAAATAATACAATTGTCTTATAAAAACCTAAAACCCACACAAAGCTTAAACATGATATTCAGGATCAATGCATTTTAAATTGTTAAAGCTGTATTGAAAAGTTGTAAAAATCTCCAAATGTTTTCCACATTGTTTCAACTATCACTTTATTAAAAATTTTTATTTCCATCCCCATACAAACATAACCAAACTTTTTTTACTAATAACAATTTCCAACATCAAATTTATTCTCATGTTATATAAAGATGTAACCTATGTTATTACATCCTTCCAATGTCTAAAAGATCGACCTAATAAAAGAACTAACGGACTTTAAGAATAACAATTTTCGCTCTCATGTTATATAAAGAAAACTATGTTATTTCCTTCCAATAAGCATTCCTAATCAAATCAAATTCAAAAATCACACGCAAACTTTAAGAATAACAATTTTCCATCATGTTATATAAAGAGCCTTCCATCAATAAGATCAGACCTAATAAAAGTTTTAAGAACACACCCACGCTGTGTTCTAAAAACAAACAAAAACATGGGTTGAAAAAATGGAATTTCTTTGGTATGAGTAGACTAACCACATATAAACATTATCATACTTTAATTATCCAAACAATCACGTTATATTTTCCCATAACTTAATCATTCACATCTTGGAAGACAGGTAGTTCCGTCATTTCAACCGGCATAGCTTCTTCCCAAGCAAGACTTTCATTATATTAACTCATTCAAATCACTCGTTTTAATATCTAAATCATTGCATTAACACTTACCGATATCCACTGCTGTATAAGGGTAGGACCACATCCCTGCACAAAATGTTATTAAGTCCTACCCTCCTGCAAAAGAAAGTTAGAACTTATATCTAATATGTGTAGATATCCTATAGGTATTCAGAAGTAAACCCAAACACACTCGCACAATCAACTCAATTTCTCTTATCAAATAATAAATTTCTTTTCTTATACACTCACCATTTAGTGCATATATACCTTAGGTCATTCCCGTCACATTCAAGGAATGCAACTAACCCGCAAGGCGAATACCTTAGTTCCTCTCTAGGGTAGTCCAAACAATCTGGTCATTCATGGCACATTCAATGAATACCCATATATAACGCTAACGGGCCATTTATGGCACATTCAATAAATGCCCACCTAACCTATGACATCAACAGTAAAAAAAACTCAATTCCAAAACTTGAGTCGTGGAGAGTTCTAAAAGAGGTGGTAAATTTATTTACACATTATTGAACTTTATTTTATATATCATTTCAGAGAACGAATGAGTATCTTGATGCCTGTATTTTTTATTTACGCGTTATTAATTTCAGGGATGTCTTAGTGTCATAACGTTGCATATCATAAAATACTGCAAAATCACATAGTAGTTAATACATATACACACGTATATATAGAGGTCTTAGCCTAAAGTCAAGTATGCTAATAGCCCTAGACCTATCTTAATAACCCAAATCATAATCCGAGTTAAAAGGTCAAATTGGGTCAACTGGTCAAAGTCAACCCTGGTCAAAGTCAACCCTGGTCAAAGTCAAAGCCAACTGTGGTTTCTATATTCAACAAGTTCAGGGTCATAGCCATGGTTCATGGCTAAGGTCAAAATGCATGGCTCATGGGCTCGTGACTAAGGTCATAGTTCGGACCCAACTGACCAAGCCCAAACCTTAAAACCCGAAAGTTTAAATGTTGAAAGACCCAAAAAAGATCTATTTTAAGTTCTATGGACTGGCCCCAAGCAATATTAGAAACTGGCCTAAAACATAATTGGATTCGGCCCGAAAATTAAATTGAAACCGGCCCAATCAAAACAAATGAAACTGGCCCAACAAAACAAATATTAGAACTGGCCCAACAATTTAGAACCTAATCGGCCCAATCAAAACAAAACAAACCGGCCCAACCAAACAAAATAGTCGACCCAAAACAAAACCAACCAAGGCCCAAGGCCCAACTAAGATGAACAGTGTCATCTTCTCCAACAGCCACCACCAAAACCGCCACCACCAATTCCGATCGACCACCCATTTTGACCCCACGGTTTCGATCCCCATACCAACCCATACAACTTTAATGAAAACGAAAACCACAAATATTAGTAAATCAAAACTCTTCTCAACCTAGATCTACAAATTTCAGGCTGCCATTACGGGCTTCTCCGAGCTCCACTCGACAGCCCTCATCACTCCACCAATATCGCAACAATCCATCCTAAATAAACCAACACAATCCATTAAACAAAGCGGTTCAATTATTATCGAGGAATGGGCATGCCGCCATTAATGGTCGCTTGGAGCTTTCCACAAAGACTCCACCGGACCCCTACCGAATCTACACTCAATCCCCGCGACAATCAATCAAGATACAACCCAAAACAACGACCATCCACATTTGATCAAACCCTTCCTCCACACTAGATGGGCCGCCATTAACGACATGCTCTGAGCTTGAATAGCTCATCCCATCACCGACCACCAACCTCCAAGATTTCTTAACCCCCGACATCAATCCCATAAATTTCCAATAGTTCAATAGAGAAACAAAGAAAAGTGGCGATTTTTCTTGTCTTTGGACTCGCGACGCGCCATTGACGACTTAGAGTTCCGAAGTTCCAAAACCGATTCGAGAGATCAACGGTTCAAATCAAATCTAAACATATCGATTTAACTAAAAATTATAACAAAACGGTCGGAAACACTTTCGACAAGATTAAAATACGTAAATATTAAGCGCATCGAAAATCATAGTTTTAGTAGTGGTGAGAGATAAACTCTATTCACTTGTCAGAAGGCTCTCCGATTATCAACTACTATAAGGAAAAACCTTCCGTTTTCCTTCCTTCAAGAAAACTCCCATTTTTTTCTAAAACCCTTAGCTGTGTTTTTTTTTTTCCCAAAACTCTACATTGAGAAAACTCTATTTTGTTTCCTTTTTCGTTTTAAAAACAAAACCCCCGAAATAAGGAAGAAAGTTTATCCCATAAACCCACGTCTCCTATTTCCACTAACATTTATCCTATTTTATTTTATCTTTTATCTATTATTATTATTATTATTATTATTAGGAAAATAAAAGAATAAAACACGGGGTGTTATATTACATATGAAGATTTTGAGTTCGGTGAGTTTGATCCGAAAGTCGCGGCAATGGTGAATGATTATTATTCTTGTATGATGGAGGATAAGTTAATTACCGGAACTTATATGTGATGACGATGTGGCGGGTGAGATTAGTTCGAAGGTTGGGGCACCATTGAATGATCATAATAATTCCTACAATGGTGACAGTATGTCCGCACTCGATATCTAAGAAGATATTGACAAGTATTTATTGCCTGCTTATTTGTATAATAATGAAGGTGTTGATGAAAATAATTATGGTGATTGTGTTTCAGCTTGCAACAAAGAAGATATTGGACGCACTTTCTTGCCTTTTTATTGTATAATAAAAGTGGTGATGAGATAGAGGCACTTCTCATGGAGATGTTTGATTGACGACACTCAATCGGGAGATATTTTTGTAAGGTGGTTCATCAGAATTCTTATTTCTTACTTGATCTGACTAAGTTTTGTTTCTGTTCCATATTTCTTGTCAAAGTTTCCTTCGTCAATTTTGATGAATTTTCACAATTGGTTAATTCTGTTTCCTGCACTCTGTTTTCCCCTGTTTTATGTCATGGTCTACACATTGAAATCTCAGCTGTACATCTGTTTGTTATTTTTGGAAACTGATATCACCATGTATCTAAAACAAAAATTGTTTTTGATACAAAAAGTCATAAACAATTTTTGTTCCTTGGTGCCAACTTAATAGACGTACACATGTAAGGTCATCACTTATAAGTGTTTGTGCCTGCATTACAACTTTTGCAAGCAAGAAATGAGGCTCACCTCCCTCATTCAGAACCCGTTACACTAAATCACCCTCAAATCGCCCCGACCCACAAACCCCCCCTCTTTTCAAACCGTTTATATATAACTTCCCTATTTTTGTAAAAATAATTAAACCCAGTCTAATTTTAATCTCCTCACCAAAATTGTTTCCTTTTCTACCCTTTCATATATGGGGGAATACGAAAATAGAGATGTAAGATTGAAGAACACTGAGGATTACGAGAAAAAAATAAAAATGAAGAGCACCGATTGAATAACATCGAAACAGTGATGTTCTTGTTTTGCCATTGAAGAAACAAGACAAGCTTCCACTTTCAATCTCTCTCTCAATCACCTTCGATTTTTATCAGTAATCAATTTTGATAGGTTTGGTTCGATCTCTCTCTCAATCACCTTCAATTTTTTTCTAGACAGGAGCTTGGTTTATTTGAAATATTTGATTTTGAATCTATTAACTAATTTTCTTCAACTGTTTTAAATCTTTTTCAATTTCATCTTATTATTGGGTCTCAATCTTCTTCAAATTAATTGAATCGACTTGATGATGTCATCTCAACTTGTGGGTTTGAACAAATAGTTCCATTTTTTCTCTTCTTCTATCTTTTTTCCTTTCTTCCTTCAATTTTTCAGTGTGCAAATGTATTCTCACTATAAATTCTACTATGTAGATATATTTTTACATATGAGTTTTCCTATGTAAATGTATTTTTGCATACTCGTTTTTCTATGCAAATTTATTTTTGCATACTAGTTTTTCTATGTAAATTTATTTTTGCATAGGTAGTACTTTATATGCAAATTTAATTTTGCATACTCGTTTTTCTATGCAAATATATTTTTGCATACCAATTTTTCTATATAAATTTATTTTTGCATAGTATGCTAATGGAGAAGAGACATTTCTGTGGCATGACATCTGGTGCTCAAGATCTCCACTGATTGAGGATGTAGAAGCAAGAGCAGCATGGGACTTTCCATTGAATTCAAAAGTTAAAGCCATCATTTCGAATGGCGAATGGAATGATGATATACTCCTGATGCTACCACAATCATTGAGAGAGGTTATTAGAGCAGTGGAGATTAACCGACACCTCTCCAGAGACCAAATTGTTTGGACTCCGCACTGAGTGGGCGGTTTACGCCCCCCGGTCGCGTATGAGGCTCGCACGCAAAAAGGAAGAAATGGCATCACTTGGTTTGGGGGAAGTGGGTCTTACCAAGACATTCCTTCACAACATGGCAACTGTTCTCACAGAGCATACCGACACAAGATAGGTTAGTGCAAAGAAAAATTCTCCTCTCTTCTGCATGCTGCTTATGCAACAACAGTCAAGAATTTTTTGGACACCTGTTTTTCGAGTGCCAATTCTCTAAGGAAATCATCACAATACTCAAGCACATGCTCGGCATTGTCACCGATAATCGCTCAGCGAATAGAGAATAGTCATCGATTCTGCGAATTTGCAAAGAGTCAGAAGTCGGAGATATATACAGAGTATTCTTCTGTGCATTAGTCGATTATATTTGGAAGGAGAGAAATGCTCGGAGGTTCCAGAATACTAGTAAGACCGCAAAAAGCGTTTTTGAGAAGATGGTCAAGGATACTAAAAATTACCTGCAAGTACTCAGACCTGAGGTCAAGGATACGGTCAAGGCTAGAAATCTGTTTCATAGACTTCACATTCACACAAGGTATAAAATTCCAAAGCAAACTGGCATTGTTTGGAAGCCACCAATAGGAGAAAAAGTAAAACCTAAACGTTGACGGTGCTATGAGCAGTAATGGTGCTGGCCATGGTGGGGTAATAAGAGACAAGGATGGACGGATGCTTCCTGGTTTCAGTGGGAGTGGAGGTCTGGCTTCGGTTCTTTTCCAGGAGCTTAAGGCTATAGACATATGCTTACATCGATGTATAGCGGAGGAGTACAAGAAGGTGGAACTGGAATCTGACTCATTGAGAGCGGTGAATGCAATCAACATAGTGGAAAAACCTCCATGGTACTGCCGGGATATACTCAAAGCTATTGATATGAAGCGGAGCGACTTCAATTTCATATCCTTCTCTCACGCGTTTAGAGAAGTGAATCGAGTTGCAGACTACCTAGGGTCCCTTCATGATGCAACTGATTTTGTATTGCAATTTGTTCCCCCATTAGATCAGAGATTACAATGTATTGTAAATGATGATGCGAGTGGACAAATTTATGTACGAAATGGTTAATGAGTAATATAATACAGGTGGGGGTCCTCCTAACCCCAGCTTATTTATTTATTTTTTAAAATTAATTTTTCAAACTAATTTTTCTATGCAAATCTATTTTTGCATAGTAGTTTTATATGAAAAGTTGTTTTTGCATAAGAATTTTACGTTGCGGCTTCTTAATTCATGAAAAGTACTATGAATTTTGCTAATGTCAAAATGCATGGCATCCTTCACGATAACCTTCTAGAAGTGGTCGGTGAGAAGATGGCTGCAGGAGAATTACTGAGACTTTGGAGGATGCTGATGCTATAAAGGCCAACAATCTTAATAACTCTTCAGATGACTTTGCAGCTTGGGATGATAGGCTTCAAGTGGTTGAGATGTTTGGCATGAAAGTGGGATTTTTACGTGCCGGATGAAATTAGCCTGACAGCTGACATAATATATGTAAATGTATTTTTACATAGTCATTATATATGTAAATCTATATTTACATAGTAACTTGACCTATGAAAACTTAAATTATATAGTAACTTTTTGGTAATAAAAATTGCCCGACACCTGACATAATATATGTAAATGTAAAGTATAAAAGTTGTTCTCTATGAAGATACAAGATGTAGATACAATCACTGAAGTTTATCTTGTATCGGTGGCATCTAGAATGAAGTAGAGTAACACAAGTTCACTATTATATTTAGGAATTGTGGTGCAAATAACCCAGGAACACAAATTGCAGAAGTTTATACAATTGGGCATAAGCGGCAAGGTTATCTGGCTTCCTAATTCTTTCACCAAATTTAGCACAACCTTTAACCTTCTTGCAAAGGTCACCGGGATTTGATTCATCAAATCCGTCAGCTATGTCGAGCTCCAATTTTAAACTACTCATTGCAAAAAAACGCTTTCAAGGAAACTAAAACTTCATATTAATTAACCACTTGTATAGATACAACTTGGTTATACTTGTAGATCAATAATAAACAAGCAAATGTACCATCATATATGTCTATGCAAACAAAGTTCCTAATCTAATCAAAACTAAACCAAGCTCAGAGACGACGATTATTTCCCAAGACATGGAATTCACTTAGGATTAGGTGGGCGGCTGTTAGCAGCAAAAACCCTGGAACCCCATTCAAGTAGCCTTGTGGCAAATAATCTTAATGAAGTACAAACAATCCTTCTTTGCTCCTGTTGCTGTCTCAATTGTTTCCACAAGCTCTTCCTCGTATCGAAGATCTAAATGTCTTGTACAACTTCTTCTTGTTTACATTTTGTTATAATGACATAAAACCAATTAAAAACAAAGATCATCTACGCAAAATTTAAAATGCAGAATTGTATTACTATGCAAATTTAAGAATGCAGAGTATAAATACTACGCAAATCTAAGAATGCAAAGTAAAAGTACTATGAAAAGTTAAAAATGCATAGTAAAAATACTATGCAAAGTTAAGAATGCAGAGTAAAATTACCACCACACATTACACAAACATGAAAAAGCAAATAAAAAATATTGTGCAAATTTAAGAATGCAGAGTACAAATACTATGCAAATCTAAGAATGCAGAGTAAAATTTAAGAATACAGAGTAAAAGTACTATGCAAAGTTAAGAATGCAAAGTACAAATACTATGCAAAGTTAAAAATGCAAAGTACAAATACAATGCAAAGTTAAGAATGCAGAGTAAAATTACCACCACACATTACACAAACATGAAAAAGCAAATAAAAAATACTATGTAAATTTAAGAATGCAGAGTAAAAATAACTATGAAAATATAAAAATGCATAGTAAAACTACTACATACACAAACATAAAAATTTAAAGTTGAAATTGCAAAACTATGAAAACTTGAATTGATTTTAACAAGATTTGGTTTGTTCGTAGTTTTTGGAGCATCCATCTTCTCAATTTTATCTCCATCTCTTCTAGAACTTGAAGATTTGATTTTAAGAATGCAGACTAAAACTACTACGCAAATATAAGAATGCAGAGTAATCACAGACTACATCTTCAGAGATTTTGTGAATTTAGTCTGCAAATATAAGAATGCAGACTAACCACAGACTACACATTCAACTTCAATACTAAAACTACTATGCAAATATAAGAATGCGGAGTAACCACAGACTACATCTTCAGAGATTTTGTGAATTTAGTTTGGAAATATAAGAATGCAGACTAACCATAGACTACACATTCAACTTCAAGACTAAAACTACTATGCAAATATAAGAATGCAGAGTAACTATAGACTATACATTCAACTTCAAGGCTAAAACTACTACGCAAATACAAGAATGCAGAGTAACCACTGACTACATCTTCAGAGATTTTGTGAATTTAGTCTGCAAACATAAGAATACAGACTAACCACAGACTACACATTCAACTTCATTAATTAAATTACATGGAAGATGCTTACCCAACCAATTAGCTTCACCACTTCCTTGGGGAGGTGGAAGAACATGTACCAATCAATAATCTACTATAAATAGTAAGAAAAATAAGTAAATTGCAAGTTTTTTCATTTCAAAAGATTTGAGTAATCTTTTATCGGGAAATAAAGAGATAGTAAAAAGAGTTTATGGTGGTGTCGGGAAATAGAGAGAGAGTAAAGAGAGGCGAGGGTTTATGGTGTGAGGAAAAAAATTCAAATGTGAAAAAGATGAAAGAGAGGCTAGGGTTGTTTACGGTGGTGTTGGGATAGTTTTCGGGGGTATTTTTGTCAGTTTATTTTGTTTTAGAAAAGAGGGGTGTTTTGTTAGTTTGTTCGCAAACCGGGAGGTTTTATGTAACGATTTTTTGGTGAGGGAGATTAAACCCAAAATATGCTTTTGCAAGTAAATCTGTTAAATTATATCTATAAGTTTAATTAGCTAATTAAGCCTAGCTAAGGCACATCAATTGAAGCTCTTGTTACATACATTCCTTACACCAATGTACCATCTCAGTAGTTGTGGATATCGTCAAACACCCAAGTTCTATTATTTTGGCAAAGAATATCTATGGAGGTACATGGTTAGATGAACTTCATTAATTTTGTATGTTGTTAGTTGGTTTCTATGCATACAAAATAGTTGTTGAGTGTTTCTAATAGAAACCACTTCACCGTCTGATCCAGCTCTTGCAAGCTAGGTGTTTGATAGAGTAGAAGTGAGGAAACAAAAATACACATCTTTTGCATCATTTTGACCATATATATGTTCTATCCAATGCAAAGATAATATTTAAGAAGTGTATGTTAAGGTGTTTGGCATCATTTTGCTGAAATTTGGTGTTTACAGCCGCAGCAGCATAAACAGCAATTTGAGCTTTCGGTTGCCAATCATTAGGTTTCGTAGCCAATGGATTGAGATCCAAGACCTCTACCCATTGAATTTTAAACATTTTATTCAAAAGAATAATTACCCAGTCATCAATGTTTTACACTTTAAAAATATTATAAGCAGATTTTATACAGTATTGGCTGATATTCACAAGATAATGGTTCCATATTCAGTTCCACATTAAAATGATTGGTTGTTTTGTAAAAAAGGTTGAGTTTGATAATGGTCAGTTTTACTTTACCAACTGTAGAAGGGTCTCTGAAAAGCTTAATATCGGGAATGCGACTATTTCGACTACTTACTTCATGAGATGATTGTATCTCTTGACGTACTTGTCACTTCCATTCCTGTATCCTTTTGCTAGAATAAATTGCACAAGGCTTGAATCTAGTGTCTGCATGGTTCCTACCAAATTAGGACAAGGGGTCACATTTGCTAGTGCAGAACTCTACATTCAGCATCCTACTTTCAATAAAAGTTTCTTTAGTTAATTTCCACAAGCACATAAACCATCCCTATACCATCTTATTATTTATCGTGGTTTCTGTTTTTGTTGATTGTTTATCATCGAATGCAGTAGGGTGATTTTGTACATTGTTATTATATTTTCATGGGGAACACTTACATTAATCTAGCTACCAACATACACAAATTATGACACCTGCATCATTGCATCATATATCTGTAAGGGTGAAAATTTCGGTACTCATTAGCCAATATAGGGTGAAAATTCATGCACCATATATCTGCTACTTTCTAGTTTGAATGTTCACATTTGCAACTCTCAAGGTTGGAAAGGGATGGAATGAATCCTTGTTAGCAATTCGGGATACGACAAAAATTCGGTATGGGAATAATTTAAGAATTATTCGGTGACTCAAAAAAACGGTACGGTCAAATATTCGGTCAAAAATTCGCAATACGGCAATTATGCGGTGTTTAATTAATACACGTTTTAAACATTTGGTTGCAAAAATTCGGAAGTAAAAAATTCATGATATTATTGTATGAACCCATTTCATATTTTTTATTCTTATAAGTCTCGACTCCTCTTTTTTATGTTGAAAACGAGAAATACTCATGATTTGAATTCCTCAGCTGAACCCATTTGGGTTGCCTACGTACCCCCTTACTGGGGGATCAAGCTGCGCCATAGTTCTCCCATATCTCCTCCCTTTTGTGTCTCTCTCCTGGAGTCGCCTCCTCTCTCTCTCCTCTCTAGACGTCGTCTCCTTTGGACATCGTCTCCCTACTCATCTTCTCTAGATCTCATCCTCTTCCTCTTCCTCTTTGGACGTCGTCTCCCTACTCCTCTTCTCTAGCTCTCTCTTCCTCTTCCTCCTCCTCTCTGGATGTCGTGTCCCTACTCCTCTTCTCTAGATCTTTCATCCTCTTACTTTGCCTCTATGGATGTCGTCTCCCTACTCCTATTCTCTAGATCTCTCTTCCTCTTCCTCCTCCTCTATGGACGTCGTCTCCCTACTCTTTTTCTCTAGATCTCTCCTCCTCTTCCTTCTCCTCTGGATGTCATCTCCCTACTCCTCTTCTCTAGCTCTCTCTTCCCTCTTCTCTAGATCACTCCTCCTCTCTGGATGTCATCTCCCTACTCCTCTTCTCTTGCCCTCTCTTCCTCTTCCTCCTCCTCTCTGGACGTCGTCTCCCTACTCCTCTTCTCTAGATCTCTCCTCATCTTCCTCCTCTCTAGATGTCATTTCCCTACTCCTCTTCTCTAGCACTCTCTTCCTCTTCCTACTCCTCTTCTCTAGCTCTCTCTTCCTCTTCCTCCTCCTCTCTGGACGTCATCTCTCTACTCCTCTTCTCTAGATATCTCCTCTTCTTTCTCCTCCTCTCTGGACGTCGTCTTCTCTGGTCGTCGTCTCCTTTCTCCTACTCTGGTTGTCTCCTCCCTCTAGACCTCTCTTTTTCCTCCCTCTCTCGTGCCTCCATTCTTTCCTTTTCTCTCTCCTCTTTCTCCCCTCTTTTTCCTCCCCTTTCTTTTAGGTTTACTGCCCACTTATATCCCATGGTCTTGGGCCTATCTCTTGGCCCAATACATACTCATTTATGAATATGGCTACTACAATTATGTTAGTATATATTAATAATAGTTGTCATTCTTTACAACATAACAAACATATCCAATCAATTTAGCTACGAAAACATTGAAACTAATTGAATGGTCCACATAGTTACCTTCATTTATTTGTTTTTGGATTGAAATTACAGTTCAAATTTCAAAATATACACACGCATGACAATTTAAATATTTTCCAAAAAGTATAAAAACAAAGTTTTTGGATTAATTTATCACTAAGAATATAAGAGTGGGGGACTTAAAGTAAGAGTGATGACATAAAGTACATAAAAAATAATAAAAGCGCAATCGATTTTTATTTTTGTGCCGAATTTTTTAGCCGAATTTTTGAAAAATTTGTCAAAAACCATATTATACGTTTCAAGGCAAAAAATCGCGAATTATTCCGAATCTTTTAAACATTCGGAAGTATTATACGTATTGCCCTTCAAAAATTTGATTCGCGAATAATTCGGCGAATTACTAACAAGGGAATGAATTCTAGTTTGAAATGTCCAAAAAAAATTAAAATAAATAAATAACAGTTGAGAATGTGCTATAACGATTGATGTTTTTCCTTGGTGCTACATGCTTTAGTTTCTAATCACCATGAGCTAAACTCACGAGTAATGAGTTATGATTAGGAATATGTGCTGGGGTCCCTCACCATGTGCTGGTATGATGTGGTTGAGTTTATACAAAGGGTTCACGCCCCCATGCCGTGCACAGTTAGAAGTCCGGTTTTCAACAGACAAACCGAGTTGGTGCACAATTAGGAGTCCGGTTTTCAATAGACAAACCGAGTTGATTTGGAATTTCGTTTCACACCAAAATTTCGAAATCATATATATATATGAAGGTAGGGTTGTTTACCCATAAGATATACAAAAGAGAAACCCAATTTTGAGAGCAACCAAAATTGAGAGAAAACACTTGCAAAGAGTTAAAATTTGTAAGGAGATATTAGTGAAGAGAGATCTAGCATGTTTGGAGAGACTTGAGAAGAGTGACTGTAATCTTTATTCCCACACTTATAAAAAGATTTGCTCTTGTAGAAGTAGACATCATTAGCCGAACCACGTTATATCTTGTATTTCATTGTGGTAAGTTTTACTTTACATTGCTATTGCTTGTTTATGATACTTAATTTCATAGCTTAGGTTTGTGGTTGTTGGTTATAGTGAAAACTTAGATTTTTAATAGGAGTTTAGAGTGTTCATATTCAAGCTATTTTAGGGGGGATCGATTGATATTGTTTTCCCCAATAAGTGGTATCAGAGACATGGTTAGATCAATCACAAAAGTTATTATTCCAAATCTTTCTCGAAAGGTGTTTGATTAAATTCCTAAGAGAAGGTTTGAGTTGAAATAGTTTGTTGAGATAGATCATTCTATAAACACTCGCATAAGTAGTCTAAATAGAAGTAACTACACTATTTGGAAAGCTAAGAGGGAAGACATGTTTTATTACTAGGACTAGCACAACCTATTGAGAATGGAGGAGTAAAACCGGATGCATTATCCGTGGCCGAGTGGAGCAAGCTTGATAGAAAAACGATTGGGTATATTCGACAGTGGATTGACGATAGTGTATTCCACCATGTATCCCAAGAGACTATTGTTTTTAGCTTGTGGAAGAAATTGGAAGACCTCAATGAGGAGACAAGAAGGGGCACACAAAGTAGCTCCTTTCACTCAGAGATCCTTGTCATAGAAAGGCAAAAGAGAGGCAAAAGTAGAGAGCCATCTCATTTTAGAGGTGATGACAGAAGAAAATCTGGGAGCATGAGTAAACCTCCTAACAAAGACTTGTCGTGTTATCATTGCAGTATCTATGACCACTTCAAGTATGAATGCATAGAATTGAAGAGAGATAAGAAGACTAGTACCGTACACGAATACAGGTTAGAGATGAAAGAAAGCACTACCAGCCGAGACTCTACTGTCATAGCTTCAAAGTGTAAAGTAGGGATTATGTTAGAGTGTGGTGAGTTATGCTTAAGCACGTCATGCTAGGGTACATAGTGGGTGGTAGATACAGGAGCTTCCTATCACGTCACACCCCTTAGGAGTTTCTTCACTACCTACAAATCAGGTGATTTTGGTAAGGTGGAAATGGGTAACAATAGAGTCTCAAAGATTACAGGCATTGGTGATGTTCATGTAGAAACTAATGCTATCTACATCTTGACACTCAAGGATGTAAGACATGTCCTTGACATTTGGCTAAGCCTAATTTCCACTGGGAAGTTAGATGATAAAGGATTTCAAAACTCGTTAGGTAATGGGGTATGAAAACTGAGCAGAGGTTCCATTGTGGTAGCTAAAGGGAAGAAGTGTTGTTGGCTTTACAAGATGACAACGGTTCATTTTGGTGGTTTGTGATGGATGAGAGATGATGGATGTTGGATGTCGTTGACCAAAACTAAGGAAGATCAAAACCTAATTATCCCTCTATGAGTAAAGGATGAGTAGGATATCGTTTCACTTTTAAGTTGTATTGTGAATAAGGGGAGGATTGGAAAGGGGGTTTGAGGGATTAAAAACAGTGGTTGTAGAGATTGTAAATTACTAATGCTAAGCTAAACTAAACTAATGATTTATTCTATGATAGGGGATTCAAGAGATTTAAATTCACCGATACCTTAGATCCATGACCTTCTGTTTCATGGTTGTTCTTACAAGTATACTATAATTAGGCCATTAAGCGAGTGTTGATGCCTTTTTGGACAAAACCTCGTTAATACTTATTTCTACTTAAGATGGTTCCTATGTTTATGCTATTAATATCTTCTTTCCTTTTATGTAAGTTCGGGCAACCATTCAATGTATTATCGAGAGCAACATCAAGGAGTATTTCCTAATTAGGCAGCCATTCAATGAATCACCACTTAAGGCAAACACAAAGAATACTTCCCCTAGGCAGCCATTCACTGAGCTACCCCTTAGGGCAACACAAAGAATATTTACCTAACTCTAAAGAACTACAATACTAGAAAAAAAGTAAAGAACACTAGCATGATATTAATATTGCAAAACATAAACCCTATTCTATACTTCCATCCCCTGGTGTGGGTAATGGAACTAATAACTAAAAACATAAAGAACTAACCTAATTGGAGAACACCATGAACCAGAAGAATCACCGAACCTTAAACACCGACTTCATCTCCTCCCTTGAAGGAGAAGATTACCCTTCCATCAAAAAGGAAGAACATGAAGAAGAAGAAAAGAAGAACATAAGACTAGGGAGATTAATTTATTGAGATTTAGCTAGTGAAAACCGAATCGCTTATTATTAACTTCTCTCTGCCTCAAGTTTTGGAGACAATAATGAATGAATGTGAATTGGTGATTACAACTAGCACTGAGGTGCTCTATTTATAGGGGTTACAATGAATTCTAGAAACATCTTAAAGCGTGGGCTTTTGGACCTAGTTTCCTATTACATCTCAACCTCCTTCCACTTCCATCTTCGTTTCCATATGTGTAAAGAGGTGGAACTGCTGAGTCGGTTCCATGTGTCTGGATGCTCGGGCTAGTACAAATTCATGCATCCTAGATGCATGAGTATATTCTAATAACTCTATTATATCGGGTTCATGCATCTGGACGCATGGGACAACATGAATTCATGCGTCCTAGACGCATGAGTCTGTTTTCCTTTTTCGTTCCATCATTCGTTTCTCTTTTGCGGGATTTGGTCCAAGTAACGAGTCATTTTGCTTTAGGCTTCCAAGTAAGCTCTAAAATAGGTCCAAGTCATATCTTCTCATAGCTTCAAAACCTTGGGCCTTCTTCATAATTTATGTATAAGTTCCCATGTGATCCTTAATGCTCCGAATTGCTCCGTTTGCCCTTTTAACTCTAATATTTGACAAAATTATTTTTTTCACCTCTAAAGTCATAAAACACAACTTACAAGTACTATTAGTCTAATAAAATGGCTAAACAAAAGGTATAACTGAAGGTTAAAATACAATTTTTAAGCACTTATCATAACCCCCAACTAGTTTTTTACTAGTCTCTTAGCAAATAAGAAAAAAAAAAGATAAGTGATCGAAATCATATCCTACTAAAAATAAAATCCTAACTCACTTTTGCAGGCATCGCGATTGCATTTACCTTATGCAACAAGACTTTAAACCTTTAAGTTCCTAAAAAAGGACGAGTTATAGTCTCATGAGGGTTTTCAGGTGATATACCCACAAAATCAATCAATAACATGTTCAAGAATGATAGTATTTTTCAGGGAGAAAAATTCCTTACCAACTTAGTGCTTAATCTAATGGATAGGTCTCCATTACTAACTTCATTGCTGCAAAGACTCATAGATTATGCTGGGAGATAGTAAAAATTTACAAAACTCCCAATCAAGGCTAATGGGTGTACTTAGTCAATCTCCTATACTCTCCTATCTAATAAATGGAATCCCTAGTTTACCTTTAGATAGATAATCTCGACTTTCAATCCTCACTGGTCATACTTTCAGAAAAGAATCTCTCAGAAGATGGTCTACTATTTTACCTCATGTATGTGGGGAAAAGAATAAGGAATACGAACATCCCATATACTACCTTGAAAAATGGACTTCTAGATGAAAGTAGTCTCATGAAAATAATGTCAATCACATATGAAGTGTCGGGTCCTTTGCTTTAGCATCTTCTCACCTATTCTAGACTTCGTATCATACTATAGTGATAAGTCATGGGTTGTAACGTGGCTTGGGATTGGTTTATGAAGGAAAGGCAAAAAGGATTCAAAAGGTTTCTGAAGAATACTAAGGGCTTTGCTTCTTTTTTGGAAAGATGTCTTCAATTTCTGTATTGCAAAGAAAATTCTTCCTTTGTATTGGCTTCTCCATCAATTCTGCTCAACTTTTTATCTTTTTCTTTATATATATATATGGCTGATAAAGGTTTTTAGATTATACTCCTTGTTTGGAGTTGGGTAAAAGGGTTTATGAAGGAAAATGTTTGATGTATGGCTCAAAAGGGTTTAACATGATGGTTATACTAGGTGGGATAAAGGCTGAATGGGTTTACTACTTTGACTTATCAGTATGATACTCTGTTTCGAATAGACTACAAGACCTAATGGCTATCTCTCCAGTTGATGTCACTTCATGATTAACCAAATTAAAGAATAATGAGACTATATTACAACGAAATAAGGAACCGAAAGAAGTTGAGTCACGAAGACTCGGATTTTACGTAAGAACTCTTCAAAGAATGGGTATAAAGTTCAAGTCTCACGGGTTAAGTCTAAAAAATTCCACTTCCAGTTTACTAGGGGTTTAAATCTCCCTTCTAGCAGAAGTACACAAAACTGATAAAGTACTATGGTGGTGCCTTGATAAAGAATTCTATCAATAAGAACTATGTCTAACATAATAAATATTCTAAGCAGTAATGAAATCAACAATATCAACTATTCATTAAACTCAATACTTAGTGATGTAGAATACATGTCCCAAACTCATCATTAAAATTCATCTTTCTCATGCTAATGATATAGAAGCAAAAATATGTTTGTGTTTTGAAAACTAATTTTCGAAATTCATTTCTCAAGTACACCCTCCCCCTACTTATGCATGCATTGACCGTGATTTGCACAAATTCTTTGAATATTTAATTCCGTCGTTTAGAACTTGTCAATCAACAAAAATATCAAAAACTGCAAAATAATCAATAAAATATTATTAGAATAGTAGTAAGTGAGGTATCAATCCACATCTTGAAGTGAATTAATCGGGGAGAATAGATTTCATAAACCAATAGCTAACTTGGTGATTAATATTAAAACAATTGTTGAGGATTTCTAATTTCTTATCTAAACTAAAAATAAAAGTAACTTGTAAAGAAATAATGACTAACTAAAACAATTAATTTTGAAAGATCAATTTATCAAAACCCTTGGTAGAAAGTTACTAACTTACCAACAATTCTTGTATTTCATTTTATACCTCTTGTTAAATTTCTTTGAAACTTTACAAAATCTTAAACGCTAGTTCTAGAATTAGTGAAAATTTTAACTTTAAGAACATAATAAAACATCTCAATATTAAATTCAATCCTCTATTTTATTTGACTCCAAATGAGGAGTTTTTAGGCATTTAATGTCCACAATAAGAAGTACAAAAATTCCCAAAAATCCTTTAATAACTAATAAAGTTGAGTCTAAAAGTTTTTTAACAAAAAAAATAAACTAACAATGGAAAATACCCCATATTTTCCACGGTAATAGAAACCATGCACATTTAACCTTAGTGTAAAAATTAATTAAAAAGATATATCATTAGATTTCATGAAAAACACATATTATGAAATTCTAACAAAAATGACAAAAACAAAATAACAATGATTTCATGGATAGCTTTCACTTTCCACCATGGGGTGGAAGCTTGGCCCTCCATGCTATTAATTACCATGAAAGAATAATTAAAGATAAGAAATATAATGAACATTGAAACCGCTTTTATTGCTTTGATGTTGATCTTCGAAAAATTACACGCTCCAAAGAACTCTTCCTCACTAACTAAATGAACTAAAAGTACAAAACAAAATTTCTACTAATTGAATACTATAATGGAGATAGAATGGGTCTCCTTTCAATGTCAATTCTCTTCTCTATTTATAGCTTCCACAAACAAGATCTTGTTGCATATAATATCTTCACAAATAATAGAAATGATCTTTAGGATATATAGAAAGAAAAATATAAGATAAAAGAATTTAGAAAATGAAATATGGAAGAGATATTATCAAGGCATGAGAAAGGAATGAAATATAAATTGGTAATAAAATAAAGGATAAAATGGAATGATATGGTTTTGAATTAGGAATGGAGTGATTGACAAGAATATGGAGGATATGGGGGAATATACATGGTGGAAAAAAAATATAAGGTATTAAGGAATGATTTGATATAATAAAATAAAGGGAATAAATAATTAATGAAAATCAGGATATTTAATCTGGTGAAAATGGTAAATAATATATGGTGGTAGTTGCAATTATCCTTTCTTGATTTCCTTCCATAATTATTAATTCTCTAACATTTTCTTTCATTCTTGATTGCACAATTTATTCCATGAGCTCTCACTTATTGATTCTTTAAATGATCCTCTTTGGCTGATGGACTCGAGCTTTGATTGGGTTTTAACCAACATCTTTATTTCCTACAAAAAATATTAAACCAAATTAATACAACATATTTTGCATGAGACTTTTCCAAAGACATGCATATTTTAAAAAACAATATAAAAACATTAGGAGGGATTGATTATAATTTCATTGATGTATAGGAGGTTTTCTAAATTATTTTAAATAATATGAAAGCTAATTCTAATTTCAGTGAGGTGAGGGAGTTTTTTGTAAATTACTTAAAATGGAGGGAGCTGATTAGAATAATTGAGGGAGATGTTTCTAAATTGTAAAACATGAGAGAAATAGCCTATTCGGTTGAGAAGTGTGGTTCCTGATAACTCGGATATCATATACTGTAGAGAAGAGATGCTTAATTTATTATGATTGCTGGGATTTACTCAATACTACTTGAAGAAAAATCCTTTTCAAAAGTAATTCGAGTTCGTGTGTGATTTATCATCAAGAGAACCACTCTCATAGAGACCATGCCAATGAAGCATAATTATGCCATTTGGGGGGCTTTACTAGGTGGTTGCAGGATTTACAAGAATATACAAGTTGCACGTGCGGTGGCTACTAAACTTACTGTAGACCTTCAGCCAAATTAAACTTCTGGGTACCTTGTGCTCTTGTCAAATGTGTATGCTGCTGCCAAAAGTTGGGCTGAAGTTGTGAGAGAGACAAAAAAATGGTTGAGATAGGTGTGAAGAAGCTCCCAGGTCGAAGCTAGATCCAAGTTGATGGAGTCATCCATGATTTTATAGCAGGTGACTGGCCGCACAAACATGCTTCTGCCATCTGTGAGATGGTTCATGAGAACACTAGTCAGGCCAAGTTGGAAGACCAGATGCCTGAGTTATCGGAGGCATTTCCAGATGTTGGGAGAGAGACGATAGAATGATTTCACCATATATAGTCTGACTTCTTTTGAACTTATTAGTGTTATAAATCAGAACACTTATTATCCTGTCTATGACACAACTTGACACTCTTGGATATATTTCGGAATGACTGACCATTTAATGGCGCATATATTTGAAAGATAGGGATCATGGCCCATTTGAAATATCTCTTACCATCCACAGACAGCCCATTAGAACCTTCGCTTGGTTTGACGGTTGGAACACTGGCAAGATTACCGTCAAGGATTGGCATTGGCAATTTGGCACGGTTACACCGCTCTACTACAGAATGGGATGGTTATACATGAGTTTTCTATATAAGTGGTGCAAGGGATGGTTTTACTGCTAGTATAACTGTTTCCTTTGTGGTAGTTCTCCACCACTTCCGTACTTGTGTATTGCTGGACATTAGCACCAGGTGAATTACACCAGAAGAGCATTGGCTGAAGAAACAAGGTCCAAGTTGGAGCAACTTAAAGTTCATAAAGTTTTGCAGGATGCATACAACCAAGCTCTGGAGACTGCTAAATTGGAGTACAGCGAATCACTGAGATATCTTCAATGCCATTATCAATGGGCGATAGGAATTTGCATTTACGCGCTAAATCCATTAGGCCATCTCGAGCAAGATCAAAAGTTATGTCTAGAGATGCACAAAAAAATGGTTGAATGTTGTCAATAGATAAAAGCAATAGTTTTGGATCTTCATTTTTAATTAAGAATCTCGACACGGGTAAGACATTCCTCATTAATGGAGATGGAACAACTAGTAGCCTTAGTGATCTTCAATTCAAACCGGGAAACAACTTACTATGGAGGAATTTGAGAAGATTGTTAAGGAGCTAATGTGTAGAGAAAATGTAGTTATAGGTCCCATTGATGTTATTAGAGATAGTGAGAGAGATTATGAATGCTTCTTTGAGTAAAAGCATTAGAGTAAATAAGAAAAAACAGGACCTGCGTGGTTGAAGAACATAAAGGGTGTTGCAAACACTATAATAAATGGATTTATTGCTGACAAGGAGAGGGATTACTCAATGACGCATCAATAGAATGCGAGTACTTCTAAGTGGATGAAAGTCCATCGGCATGGGAAATTCCATAAGGAGATGACCGATCTTTACATGTGCCAAGAAGTTCAAGCTCACCAAGGCTCAATTTGGAGCATTAAATTCAGCTTTAATGCTAGGTACCTTGCAAGTGCAGGAGAAGATAGAATTATTCATGTCTAGGAAGTGGTTGATTGTGACGTCTTTTCTGGAAGAACATAGGATGTAACTGACTCAGCGCCGCATCACCCCTTGGCAAATACTTCCCCTGATTGTCCTAATGGGGATGCTCAAGTACTACCTCCGGAGAGGAAGAAGAGGGGAAAGATTTCTTCAATTAGCAAAAAGAGACAATGAGGAATACCTGACTACGTGTCCGTGCCAAATATTGTCTTCTCGCTCTCAGACAAACCGGTATGCTCATTTGAAGGTCATCTGGATGATGTCTTGGATCTCTCTTGGTCGCATTCTCAGATTGACTCCTCAAATTGCATTTTTTTGAAACACGTTCTTGCTTCTTTAATCAAGTTCTTTCCAATACTATCTTCAACATAATGACATTATAATGTTCATGAAAAGGGTTTAAAACATTAAAAAAATAATGTCGAATGACATATTTCCCATTGCCAATGCATACAATCTAAGCTTCTAAGCATACCTGGGAAGCCACAATTTTCACCTTGTTGAATTAGACATTGAATGTCTTATTTGTTTGGAGTCCCAGATATTCTTCTTCAAAGACTGCCATCACGGCATCACAAAAATGCCTCAAGCTTTCGAAAAGAGTGTTCTTTGCTATTTGAACGTATTCATCCCACGCATCTGCACCACAACCATATGTAATCAAACGAATGCAAACAACCACCTTTTGCATACCCATCAAACATGGCTTTTCAATGCCATTAACCCTGTATGTGAAGTACTTGTCATGGTCGGAGACCGCTTTTAAGATTTGGAGAAAGAGATGGCGTTGCATCCTAAATCTCCTACGGAAGATATCAAGGGGATACTTCGGGTTTTGCACAAAGTAATCACTCATAATCCTATTGTGAGCCTCAATTCGATCACGATAAATGTACTTTCTACCTGGGACCGGACCTCGCTCGATGATCACGAGTAGCTTCGTGCATGTCTTGCAACAACGAGAAGATATGTAAGAACATGTTCTCATTGTCATTCACCATGTTCTCTTCTTCGGATGAGGAGCTTGATTTAACATAGCGAGAAAAAGAAGCCATTTTGAATGTGAGAAAAAAGGTTGTGAAGTTGAGAATGGTGAAGCTTTGATGGTACCCAATAATGCAAAAAGTGTGAGTGAAGGAGAATATTAGAAATTTGTGGTCTATAAAGTTGACATAAGAAATGAAGTTGGTGGAATGGATGGATATGATTGAAACAATAAATGGAGTTAGAATAATAGATGGATGTGATTGAAATGGTATAAATGAAGTTGGTTGAGATTGTGAGGGTTGATGATTGAGGCTTGAGGCTTTGATGACAAGTAAATGCATGTGAGTGAAGAATTGGTTGAATTTGGCTAAATATAAATCATGTTGAGTGTCTAGATGGTCCATCAGAAACTATGTCGTCCGTCCCCCAACAACTTATTTTGGCAGCTACTAGACAAGGCCTCAAATTTGGCTGGGTTTATCACACCAGCCATAATTAGGACCCTTCTAGCAGCCCCATTGGAATGATATTTTGGTGTTTGGGATGCTATATGGCCCTTTAGCAACCTATCAGTGACTCTGCACCCTATTGGACTTGCTCTTATAGGTTGTTGATCATTCAAAAGGTTTAAAGGAGGATAATTTAGATGATACACTAAAACAATTAATTTTGAAAGATCAATTTATCAAAACCCTTGGTAGAAAGTTACTAACTCACCAACAATTATTGTATTTCATTTTTATACCGTTTGTTAAATTTCTTTGAAACTTCACAAAATCTTAAACGCTAGTTCTAGAATTAGTGAAAAATTTAACTTTAAGAACATAATAAAACATCTCAATATTAAATTCAATCCTCTATTCTATTTGACTCCAAATGAGGAGTTTTTAGGCATTCAATGTCCACAATAAGAAGTACAAAATTCCCAAAAATCCTTTAATAACTAATAAAGTTGAGTTTAAAAGATTTTTAATAAAAAGAATAAACTAACAATGGAAAATACCCCATATTTTCCACGGTGATAGAAACCATCCACATTTAACCTTAGTGTAAAAATCAATTAAAAAGAGATATCATTAGATTTCATGAAAGCCCACATATAGTAGAGATTCTAACAAAAATGACAAAAACAAAATAACAATAATTTCATGGAGATCTTTCACTTTCCACCATGGGGTGGAAGCTTAGCCTTCCATACTATTAATTAACATGAAAAAATAATTAAAGATAAGAGATATAATGAACATTGAAACTGCCTTTATTGCTTTGATGTTGATTTTCAAAAAATTACACACTCTAGAGCACTTTTCCTCACTAATTAAATGAACTAAAAGTACAAAGCAAAAATTTCTACTAATTGAATACTAGAATGGAGATAGCATAATGGGTCTCCCTTCAATGCCAATTCTCTTCTCTATATTTAGCTTCCACAAGCAAGATCTTGTTGCATATAATATATTCACACAAAATAGAAATGAACTTTAGGATATGGGAAGAAAATATAAGATAAAAGAATTTAGAAAATGGAATATAGAAGAGATATTATCAAGGCATGAGAAAGGAATGAAATATAAATTGGTAATCAAATAAAGGATAAAATGGAATGATATGGTTTCGAATTAGGAATGGACTGATTGGCAAGAATATGGAAGATATGGGGGAATATATATGGTGGAAAAAAATATAAGGTATTAAGTAATGATTTGATATAATAAAATCAAGGGAATAAATAATTAATGGAAATGGGGATATTTAATGTGGTGAAAATGGTAAGAATATATGGTGGTAGTTACAATTATCTTTTCTTGATTTTCTTCCATAATTATCAATTTTCTAACATTTTCTTCCATTCTTGATAGCATAATTTATTCCATGAGCTTTCACTTATTGATTCTTTAAATGATCCTTTTTAGCTGATGGGCTCGGGCTTTGATTGGGTTTTAACCAACATATTTATTTCCTACAAAAAATATTAAACCAAATTAATAAAACATATTTTGCATGAGACTTTTCCAAAGACATGCACATATATGCAAATAAACCTTTATGGCCAAAAAATGTGCATAATGTCATGGAATAAAGCAAATGTATGGTTTTACGTTAAAAATACACAATTAGGCATAAATAATATTATAAAGTGCCTATAAAACTATATATAAAATATACAATTTTAGGTACTTATCAAACACCCCCAAACCTATATTTTACTAGTCCTCGAGCAGAACAAAACAAAAGAAAATCCTAACTCACTTTCGTAGGAATTGCGATTGCACCTAGCTTGTGCAACAAGCCGTTAAACCTCAAGGTTACCCCTAGAGGACGAGTTTCGTCTTGTGAGGCTTTGCAGAGAAGATATCCACAAAATTCTGGTGTTCTAAATTAGACTACAAAGACATAATTATCCAGGTTATCACCTTAAGTTATCTCTCAAAATCTTGTTATCTCTTTTGGCAATAAACTTCAATTTTTGTGACACCAAAGTTAATGAGAATGCAATAAACACAAACATTAAGCAATATAAGCACTGTGCTATGAAAAGATGCAATGTTATGCACGAGTAACTTCACTTCTGGTATCTTTAAAAAGAATCATTAATTTGCATGGGGTTCTCACCGGTTTTGCCATAGACATGTATCACTCATATTATTACACTCCAAGTCAAGGTCTCTCTAGTGTACGAGGGCACACTCAATCCTTACACTCTTAATGACTAACCAAAGAAGTTGAGGTCGATCATCACATCATCTTCTTACTTTCACACCACACTTAGCCTAGGAAGCTAGAGGTTTTGAATGGGTTGTAATGGGGTTTAGGTAGGGTTCACAAGAAAATGAATCAAAAAGCTATTACTTGAGAGAATAGGGTCTTCACAACTACTTAGAGAAACTTTGAACTTTAGTACTTCTTCAAATTGTAACTTTCAAAGAGCCCCAAGATTTTGATTTTTTTTTTTTTTTTTTTTGGAGGTGGGTGATAAGAGCTCAAAACTGTAGTTTTAACCTCTTAACCATCATACTTTTAGACCAATTATGTGAGTAATAATTAAGAGTTAATACTGATTACGTGTTTTTATGCATTTCAGGCTTCAAAGTCCATTATGTGTAGAAATGTGCCACTTTAGCGAGATAAAGGAGCAAATGTTGGTTGCTAAGGAGTTCTGTGAATAAAGGCCAAGATTCAAGGAGACAAAGCCTTTGTAAAGCCCGGTCAAAAGCTGAAAAGTCAACACGGGCATAAATAGTGCACAAGTCAGCAGAACTTTCGAAGGCCGTATCTTTGGACTCAGACCGCGGAATTAGGAGTATCTTATGTCAAAACGACCAGCTTGGAAAGAGCTTTCCAATGGTTCAAGTCTTGACCTAATCAGAGGAGAAAAAGTGGATGAAATATCTGTTGAAGCCAACTGCAGCTGAAGAGCCTATTTTGGACTAAAGAAATTGGGTTTTGGGCCCGATTTTCCGGCCCAAAATATGGCTCCAAGCCCATGCACGATTTTTGGATCTGAAAGTATAAAAACAAAAGTTTGACTCTTTGTTAAGGAGGAGGTTAGAAAATAAATTAGGTTAGGATAAGAAAAGTAGCCATTAAACCTTAGTTATAGATCTAGTTTTAGATTAATTAATTAGTTTTTATTCTTGTTTTAAATTAAGTATTACATTATTGTATTGATTTTTATTAGATTAATAAATTAGTGTTCTTGATAATCTAGTTCATTTCCTTTACTTAATTAGTTTAATTCTTAGATTCAATAGTTGTCTTAATTAGATTGAAATAATTCTTGCATGAGTAGTTGCTATTGAAGTTTAAATTAAGCAAATTTCAATCTTTATATCATGTTTTGTTCGAATTTGATTGGGAATGATAGCGTGATGATTCTCGGCTAAACCTCCATTAGAGGGGGTTGCGAAGCCTTGATGAAGGCTTGATTCGTGTTAATGTTGAATAGTCGTAATTTCCTTTCCACTCTAGAAATGATTAGTTCACCATGAGAATGGGTATAATCGTTCACATGCTAGTTATGAATTGGTAGAAATGCCATGTGTAATTAGGGATTAGGAATAAACAGATTGTTGCAGCGAAGAGTTCAATTCGGATTCTGACGATTAAGTCGTTAGTGGATTAAGTTGAGCTAAGGTGGAATCAATCCCCTCTAACTCCTTATCATAAAATCGACGTAGTATTCCCATAGTTATTTAAATAGTCGACTAATTGCATCTTGTGGGTAGTTGCATCGTAGTCTAGTTATCATTTAAGTAAATCTCTCATTAGACTTAGAGTAGAGTAATTAGACTAGAAAAACAAAGACATCTTGGAAGGACTAGGAGTGGAACGAACTTCCTACTCCACTATATCTGTTCAATAGATCGAGAGTAGAACAATCTTTGATAAACTTAGCCACGTAAATAAGTTTTAGTTTACTTACGTTTTGAGTTTCATCGTTCATTTCGTAGGTAAATTTTATCTTTTTATGTTTATCAAATGGCGCCGCTGCCGGGGAAGTAGGATTATTTACGTGGAATGTAAATAATATAATCCTACCGGGGAACGAGATTAAGATGACATGTATATTCATGCAATATATAGAGTACGGAATCATTCCACTCTTAACTCTCAAGACTTAAACAAATTCAATTGAACAAACACAAAGAACAATGGTGAGAGTAATGTGTTATGTGAAATTTCTATTCTACGATTATACTACGTATTCAATTTATACTACGCTAATCGAAATCAAGCTTCATCAAGGTTTTTCAACCCCCTCTAATAGAGGTTTAGCTGATAATCATAAGACTATCATTTCTCATGGAATCTAAACAAGACATAATATAAAGATTTGAACTTTACTTGTTTAAACTCAATTAGAAACTACTCATGCAATAATTGAATTAAACTAATAATGACAAATAAGTAAATCTAAGGATTTAAGCTAATAAATAAATAAAAATGAAACTAGATTATGGAGAACTAATTAATTTTATTTATCTAATGAATAAAAATAACAATAATTTAATACTGAATTTAAGGCAAGAATAAAAACTAATTAATTAATCTAAAACTAGATCTAGAACTAAGGTTTACTGGCTACTTTTCTTATCCTAACCTAATTTATTTTCTAACCTAACTATCTACTATTAACAAAGAGTTAAGCTTTTGTTTTTATACTTTCAGATCCAAAAATCGTGCATGGGCTTGGAGCCATGTTTTGGGCTGGGAAATCGGGCCCAAAACCCAATTTCTTTAGTCCAAAATGGGCTCTTCAGCTGCAATTGGCTTCGATAAATTATTCGTCCACCTTTGCTCCTCTGATTGAGTCAAGGCTTGGACCATTGAAAAGCTCTTTCAGAGCCGGTCGTTTTGACGTAAGGTAGGCCCAATTCCAAGGTCTGAGTCCAAAGATATGGTCTTCGGAAGTTCTACTTCGACTTTTGTTAATTGTTTACGCCCGCGTGGACTTTGACTTTTCATCTTTTGACCGGTTTTCTGAGAGGCTTTGTCTTCTTGAAAATTGGCCTTTAATCACATAACTCCTTAGCAACCGACCTTTGCTCCTTTATCTCGCTAAAGTGGCACATTTCTGCACATAATGGACTTTGAAGCTTGAAATGCATAAAAACACGTAATCAGTATTAACTCTTACTTATTATTCACATAATTGGTCTAAAAGTACGATTGTTAAGGGGTTAAAACTACAGTTTTGGGCTCTTATCAAACCACCCCCAAACAGCATTTTGCTTGTCCTCAAGAAAATATGAGAAATTAGAATAAGTGACAAAAAATGGAGTTCTAACTACTCTCTTTTCGCTGAGTGCGATTGCATTTACCATATGCAATAAGGCCTTAAACCACTAGGAATTCCCTAGTGGACGAGTTATAGCCTCGTGAGAGTTTTCTAGTGAAGGTACTCACAAACTTCATCTATACTACAACGACTAAGAAATAAAACTATTGTTTCCTCATTCATGTCTCAACTATCTATACATCTCACTAGCAAATGAATAAGAATAACCAAGTAAAAAACCTAAGCTAATATATGCATCATAATTAATCATTTATGATACAAATATATATACTATGAGTAATACTATGAAATGCCTAGCAGGTTCGTTTATGAAAACTCGGAATAGCGTCCTTAAGTAGGTCCTCACATAAATGTCAAGACAAAAGCCACTCTGATTTTTCCGTTCAAGTTTCGCTACTCTAGTGTGCAGTGGGTACATTTTACCTTACAATCTCAATGACAAACAAGGAAGCCGAGTCGATCAAACACACATCGCCACTTACTATCACACTAACCTATTCCTAATTGAGCTAGAGGTCTTTATTAGGTGTTAGGGGATTAGGAGATGGTTTAAGAATGAAGGAAATGGATATTCAAAGGACAAGTCCGAGATAATAGAATCTTCATATTATGTAACTTAGAGAAAATCTTGTTATTTTCTTTTTGCTTCTATACTTTGTTTCCATCCTTAGCCATATTTTTCTTTTTCTTTTCTTTTGGCTTTTGACTCCCTTTTATTCTATTTTTGGAGTTTTTATTTATTTATTTTTTTTTTCTTTTCCTTGGATGGAAACTTCTTTTTTTTTGGAAGCAACTAACTAATTTTTGTTTACACATGTTTTTTCTCTTCTTCTTTCTTCACTCATTCTATTCTCGGACTTATTCTAGATTGGGTAAGTTGAATTTTTATTTTGTTTTGTTTTTGTAACAGGGGTAAAGGAATTGTGGTTTATGGAAGGCTAAAGAAAGGCTTCGTGAGGGGACTAGCGGAAAATAATTCATAGGTTTGAATTTCTGGCTATATCGATCCAAAGAGGGCCTAAATTCTCGCTTAGGATATGACATAGTGATCAAGCAAGTGGACGTGTGATTTCTCTATCCGGATTTTACTTCTCTCTTGTGTCATTTCTCAAATGTTTCGCTCATATAAGGTTTTAGGCTATATTCTCACAGGATTTGTAGAATAAGTACTCTAGCCTAGATTTCAGAAACTTACTACTAACAATCATAGATACTCATGTAATATATTTATAGATAGATGCAAAGATTATTACCTACATATTAACCTAAGTTTCTAACAATTATTCTGATGCAAAAGCTACGTGAGACTTAGAGAAAGAAAACAATACCAATATTCCTAAATGTATAGCATAAACTTATTTATTTATATTTTTGAAATTTTTAACTTGAAAACAAATGCATATTATATATATCTATATCCTAACAGATCCCTTAATTACACGTGTTTCTATGCCCCAAACAAGAAAGCATGCTTTGTCCTCAAAGCATTTAAATAAAGAGGGTAGAAAAATACCATGGAAACGCTGCGTGAAATTCGGAACATCTGCAAAACAAGGTTAGAACATACTAATATAGGAAAAAAAAACTGACGCAACTCTATAAGAGTTCCACCCATTATGGGGTTAACAGAATTAAATTGCTTGGGACATAAGCAGACACTAACTAAAACTAAAAACTTACCTCCACTCCAGCGTTTACTCGTCATCCTCCTCTTCTATAAAGAAGTGAGGTTCCTTCGCGTCCTGCCATGCCATTATAATTTGCCAAGCTTGCCGCCATTTATCATCTACGGATGCTAACCTGTTAAGCGCCACTTGGTCGGATGGGGTGTAAAGTGCAACCTGATGAGGTTGTATCCTCCACCCTTGCCAAGTCATTGCACGGAAAGATCGAATAATAGAATTGGTGGGTCTCACAATGTCGACCCCAACCCAGTCCGTGAAACGGGCACAAAAAACAAGGAAGAAACATAGCATAATACGACAAACTAATATAGGCATAAGAAGATACTTATACCTCATGCTATGGGCTCGTGCTAAACTAGACATTAAGGTCTTAGGAAGGTCATATAGCAGTTCCTCGGCCTAAAGCAAGGAAAACATCGCAAGTGGCATCATTCGCAGAAGAAAAATGCCACTCCCCTAATATGTTTAGCATGATAAAGAACATTACCGTATCACATTAAGGGACAAGCTACCAAGGGCTATGTTATATGTCCCTTGGTCCTCTACACAGAAAATGCCGGACCCATAATTCTCATGTAAAAGCTTATAGTTGTAGGCAGAGAAATTATCAACTATGTAGCCCCATGGGTCTTGAATCTTAGTAGGCATAGGAATTTCAATAACAAAAGCCAACAGGGACTTAGTTATCTCCATTGTTTCGTCATCAATGTTGATGGAGAACACTGTTCTCCATCCATCCGATAAAAGAATGTACAATGGTTATAAAAATACGAGGCAAGTGTAGGGGATTAAAGTTCATCAGAACTTACCATTAAAGATTGCCATCCTGCTTGTATGATTACTTCGCGAAACCAAGCACCATAGGTGTCACTTTGGAACAAGTCTTCAAAAGACTGTTCTAGTATGATACGCGGGGATGTCATCACAAAACTACTCTCTGGAACAGCTGCAACTATCCTGGAACAACCCACGCAAAAAATCGGAAATTTCAAGGCGTCATCGAGTTCGGGCGCAGCGCGCTCCACTGAAGCGCAGGAGCTTCGGGTGTTTTGGATTTACAGTGTTTTGGGCACGAGTCGCGCTCAACTTGGGCGCAGGTGCTCTCAGGGTAGAATTTTTGATTGATTAGGCAGTGCGCTTCCATTGAAGCCTTGAGTCTTCGAGGGTGCCATAGTGCGAAGTCGAAAAGGAAAATTAAGCGAAAATTGGGAGTGAAAAATGAGGGATGGATGTGAGAGATGTGTGTGTGTGTGGAGAATGAATGAAGTTTATATAGGGTTAGGTTTCCAAAAACGAATCGGGAAATTTCTAAAAGCGTTTTAAGGCAATTGCGGAAACAAAAATTTCCAAAACAAAATTTAAACAACCCATATTCTTGATTCTATAACAACCCTAATATCTTTTATCTTGGATTTAGACTAGTAACTTTTAAACTCTCTTAGATTTCATCCTACCACCACATCTAATCATAGGTATGCCAATTACGGCAATATTCTCAACCTTCACTCCAAAACATACTCTAAAATGGAGGATCTTCTACAAATCATGATATAATAAATAATACCACCCCAAACAATTCGGGGAAGGTGGGATTAACAATAAAATCCATGCACAATTTGAAAAGAACCACATTATATTAAAATTGAAATTCAAACAACATTTAACTACCAAATTCAAAGTTAACTACGGAATTTAACAACGTAACATCCTATCTACTAAAAATAATAAAAAACAACATCAAAACAACAAACAAGAAGAAATCTAGCTACTCTTCAAGGGAGCGAGGTAGGGGTAAGAATAGGAATTTGAGTGATCAAGAATGGAAAAATCAAACACCCCACCCCCAAACAAATTTTTGAAAACAGGTTTGTAAAAATTTGTTTTAAAACATAGGTCTTTTAAAGTCAGATTCTTGAGACTTAATGTGGGGTCATTTTACGTCAGATTCTCCTAGACTGTGCACACCCCCAAACAAGCATGAAACTGGGGTGGCACAAAGTGGATGATGCGTGGTCAACTATAAACAAATAGTCGGAAGAGTTGGGGGTCTAGCCATAAAAACATGATACTAAATGCACCCCCAAACAGAATAATGTTGTATAATTGGAAGCAAACATGTAAGCGAAGGAATGAAAACTTATGCATCCTATTAAAGAACATATGCAAACCATCATGTTGCAATTGTTTTAAATAGTTGGAATGACCAAAAAGATGAATTAGCAATACTTTAGGTGAGAAGGGAATGAAATGTGGATCCTGATGTCTTTCATGAAGCTCAGATGAGGAAAAATAAGACAAACTAGGTTTCTCACTACACTCGGTCAGAGCTTGTCTCTCAATTACCGAAATGGTGTACTCATGGGATTGTGTGCTAGGCAAACACTCTTCACTGTGAGGGTTGAAAAAATTATACATGGTCTCTAAGGCAATTAGCTCAAGGGAAAAATCAAGGTTCCTTTTAAATAATGGGTGAATGGATGGCTTAGTTGTGGTAGATGGTTGGATTATAGGAGGTGGTAACTCAGGTGGATGGTGGTTGGTTGGTGGTTCATCGAGTGGTGGATCCTCACATGCTCTTAAGAACTATACATCTGGCTTAGTTGAATCCACAAGGTTGTGGTTCGTGGCTTTATCTTTAAGATTTTCCTCTATTTCTTTCCTTGTTATTTCCTCAGCTGCCAAACTGAATTGAGATTCACATTGCTTTAAAGATGTAACTTCCTCGTTTTCTTGCACATTAACTTGTTCTTGCCTTAGATTTGAATTGTTAATCTCCATGTCCTCACCCTCTTCCTCTAAAACACTACAAGTATCCTCAATGGCCTCATTCGAATGTGTCGAGACATCATCCAACCGAGTGCGGTTAGCAAACTCAAAGGCCTGGACATGCTCAACAGGAGGGTCCATATTACGAGAATGCCAATAGTTATCAAATTCTTCCTTTGTCACACCTTTACAAATATCTTCTAAAGTGTCATCATTATATTATTCGCGTCCGGTGGATCGATTGGGAAGTTCATCGGAGACATCGCTCAAGTTTGAGTGGTCATCCGAAACTAGTCTTAAAGAGTCGTCTACAAGAATTTCCTCATCCAGGTGGGGTGTGGAGTTAATATCATGGTTAATGGGAGGGTCTTCGAAAGGTAATGGTTCATGAAATGTAGGGTAGGTGTGAACTAGGTTGGACCGGGTTAGTTATGGGAATAGTGTCGATCTCGGCATGGTAGAAATGTTCAGCGAGGTGAACCTAGTATCTTTAGGTTCGGTTTATTTCTGAAGTATTATTTTGTTTTGGGCCATTATTTCATCGAATGTTGTTAGCTGAGGGGAAGCTTGGTGGTGTGGGTCTGGTTGGTATGGTGTTTGATAGTCATATTTATAGGCGTTTGAGTGACTCTGGTTGATGACGTACTGTGATGGGTTAGGTTGAGGTTGAATGGCTGGTTGATTGTTATTGGTGGAATTACATGAATAGTTTGGATGACTAGAAAACTCTTGATTGTATGAGTCACTATAAAAATTTGAAAATTGAGGCTCATAATTATTATTATATCCTATAGTAGGCTCAGACTCTAGATATGATGGGCATTGAGAAGCCCAATGGTCAGGACTACCACAACATGAACATGGTGAAGGGTTCCCATAATAGTTACAAGATTGCTCTTGATATGATGGGCATTGAGAAGCCCAATGATCAGGAAAACCACAACATGAACATGGTGAAGGGTTTTCATAATAATTACATGATTGCTCTTGATATGATGGGGCATTGAGAAGCCCAATGGTCAGGACTACCACAGCATGAACATGGTGAAGGGTTTGCATAATTATCATATGATTGTTGGTCTACATATTGATATGCCATATTGGTTTTTCAAATATATTATAGGGCAATTAATATGCAACCACAACTCTAAGCATACATTTCTAGATAGGCGTGTGGTATTTTGTTTTAAGAAAACGAGCCTGATTATACTAGAATTAAAACTCCTCTGACAGAAGAAATAAGGAGTGAAAGAAGGAGTACCTGAATGCCTCCTTGCTTCTCTTACGAATAGCGTCTTGTATACGCGATCTCAGTGTTTGTATGATGTTAGAAACACTGAATGACTTGAAGAAATGAAAATTTGGAACAAACCTGAGGAAATCGGGCAAATTTAGCAATTTAGGCGCAATCGAAATATTGTTTGAAGCAGTGTGCTCAAGACACTCGAAGTTCCAGGCGTTTGGAGTGCGGTGCTTCGGTTTGGAAGCAGAGCTCAGTCAATTTTGAGTTTTAGTGTTTTGAATTGGTCGCTTCGGCTTCCAAGAACTTTTAAGCAGTGGCGCTCCTTTGAAGCGCCGAGTGCGCTCCGTGCAATTTTTTTTTTGAGGAAGTTTAATGCTTTACTGCAGTGTTTTCCTTTGTGAATCCGCATCCCCTATGCCTAAACAATGAACAGTTCCAAAAATTCAAGAAATAAGAATGAAAAATTAAAAGGGTGGGTGGGTAGAGAATGGGGGATTGCCCTTGGATTCAATCAATTGAATTCTTGTCTTGAACGAGATTAAGATGGCAGCGGCGCCATTTTACGTTCCACCTTAACGATGAAACTCAAAACGTAAGTACGGAATCCTACCGTTCTTACGTAAATAATATACGTAAAAATAGTAGAATCCTAAATATTAATGTTAACATCACTAATACGTAATCCTACCGTTCTTACGTTTAAATCAATTCTTCTTACTCTCAAAACATAATCATGCAATAAATGAGTAAGGATTCGTTCCACTCTTAACTGTCTAGACTTAAATTGAATTCAACTAATCAAACCCAAAATGAACAATGGTGAGAGTAATGATTTGATGTGAAATTTCTATACTACCATTCCCAACACAAAAACAATAATAAGAACATGTCATTATGGAATAAGTAATTAACTTTATAAATCTAATAGAACAATAAGAACAAGATATGATTGAATGAATAACAACTACTTATTAATCTAATAAACAATAAAAAAAATGATTCAATACTCAACAAATAAACTAATTAATTAATGTAAAACTAGATCTGGATCTAAAAAAAACTAATCTTTAATGGCTACTTTCTACCTAACCTAATTTAACTACCTAACCTCCCCTTTTTCAACAAAGAGTCAAACTTTTGTTTTTATACTTTCAGATCCAAAAATCGTGCATGGGCTTGGAGCCATGTTTTGGGCCGGAAAATCGGGCCCAAAACCCAATTTCTTTAGTCCAAAATGGGCTCTTCAGCTGCAGTTGTCTTTGACAGATATTTTGTCCACTTTTGCTCCTCTGATTAGGTCAAAGCTTAGACCATTGGAAAGCTCTTTCCAAGCCGGTCGTTTTGACATAAGATACTCCCAATTTCGAGGTCTGAGTCCAAATATACAGCCTTCGGAAGTTCTGCTGACTTGTGCACTGTTTCTGCGCGTGTCGACTTTTCAGCTTTTGACCGGGCTTTACAAAGGCTTTGTCTCCTTGAAACTTGGCCTTTATTCACAGAACTCCTTAGCAACCGACCTTTGCTCCTTTATCTCGCTAAAGTGGCACATTTCTGCACATAATGGACTTTGAAGCCTGAAATGCATAAAAACACGTAATCAGTATTAACTATTAATTATTACTCACAAAATTGGTCTAAAAGTATGATGGTTAAGGGGTTAAAACTACAGTTTTGGGCTCTTATCAAACCACCCCCAAACAGCATTTTGCTTGTCCTCAAGCAAAGATGAGAAATTAGAATAAGTGACCAAAATGGAGTTCTATCTACTCTCATTTCGCTGAGTGCGATTGCATTGACCATATGCAACAAGGCCTTAAACCACTAGGAATTCCCTAGTGGACGAGTTATAGCCTCGTGAAAGTTTTCTAGTGAAGGTACTCACAAACTTCATCTATACTACAACGACTAAGAAATAAAACTATTGTTTCCTTATTTATGTCTCAATTATCTATACATCTCACTAGCAATGAATACATAATAATCATGTCGAAACCTAAGCTAATATATGCATAATAATCAATCATCTACGAATAAACATATACACAATGAGTAATGCTATGAAATGCAGTAACAGGTCCGTTTTTGAAACTTTTGAATAGCGTCCTTAAGTAGGTTCTCACATAAAAGTCAAGACAAAAATCACTCTGATTTTTCCACTAAGGTTTTGCTACTCCAGTGTGCAGTGGGCATATTTACCTTACAATCTCAATGACACACAAGGAAGCCGAAGTTGATCAAACACATCTGCCACTTACTATCCCACTAATCTATTCCTAATTGACCTAGAGGTCTTTATTAGGTGTTGCGGGGATTAGGAGATGGTTTAAGAATGAAGGAAACAGATATTCAAAAAGACAAGTCTGAGATAATAGGGTCTTCATATTACGAACTAGAGAAAACCTTGTTCTTTTGCTTCTACACTTTGTTTCCATCCTTAGCCTTTTTCTTTTGGCTTTTCGACTCCTTTTATTCTATTTTTGGAGTTTTTATTCTATTTATATTTTTCTTTTTATTTTCTTTTCTTTGGATGGAAACTTATTTTTTTTTTCCTTTCTGAAGCAACTAACTAATTTCTGTTTACACAGGTTTTTCTCTTCTCTTTTCTTCACTCATCCTATTCTCAGACTTATTCTAAAATGGGTAGGTTGATTTTTTTATTATTATTATTTTTTTTTGTAACAGGGTAAAGGAATTGTGGTTTATGGAAGGGCTAATGAAAAGGCTCGATTAGGCGACTAGCGGGAAAATATACTTAGGTCAGAATTTCTAGCTATATCGATGCAAAAAAAGGCCTAAATTCTCTCTTAGGACATGGTATAGTGGTCAAGCAAGTGAGCGTGTGATTTTCTCTATTCGAATATACTCTCCCTTGTGTCATTTCTCAAATGTTTCACTCATATAAGGCTTTAGGCTATATTCTCACAGGATTTGTAGAATAAGTACTCTAGCCTATATTTTGAAACTTTCTTCGCCAAACAATCATAGATACTCATCTAATATATTTATAGATAGATGCAAAGATTATTACCTACATATTAACCTAAGTTTCTAAAAACTATTCTAATGCAAAAGCTACGTGAGACTTCTAGATTATTAAGAGCATAGAGAAAGAAACAATACCAATATTCCTAAGTGTATAGCATAAATTTTTTATTTTTATTTTTATTTTTATTATTTTTAAGAAAAATAATACGTAATAAACAACCTAATATGTGCTTAACATTTACATCGTGTTTCTATACCACCCCCAAACAATTTGGGAGAAGGGGGTTCATGAAACAATTCAATAGCACAATTAAATTATGTAACTAACTAATTTTTATAATTTTTAACATTTTATAAATAAAAGTGCGTAATTTACATCCTAAAAGTGTCTAATTTTTTGCAAATGTTTCTATCCTACCCCCAAACAATTGAACGCTTTGTCCTCAAAGTGTAAAGAGATAAGGAAAGAATTTACCATAGAAACGTGGCAAAAATTGGCAGTACCTGTAACAGAAATATTGTAAAGATGATATGATAATATGAAGCACAATTAAACTGGTACGTACTAACTAACACAAACTCTACTAGAGTAAACATGACAGGCTTAGGGTGGCAACATGATTTGAAATGAATACCAAAATACGCCACCCCCAAACAAAATTGGAAAACTCTTTTTAAGTTTGAAAATTTTGTTTGGCCTATACTCCAGAAAGTTGGTATTGTACGAAAACTTGGGTCTTTTAAAGTCAGATTCCCTAGACTTACTAATATATGTTTATGTTTTTATTTTATTTAGTTTTTATATGTTTGATTTTTAGAAAAAACAAAACAAAATTACGATAAAGAAATAAAAATGAAACTCACTCCATAGAGAAGCACTACTCAATCCACGAGAAAAGTGCAAGAGATAAATCGTGAGTCACATGAAACGTAGACTAAAACCGACACTTACAACCACTCACTCCAAAAGGAGGGTCCGGTTGCCTTAATGGTGCACTCCCATAACATAAGATTGGAATGGAGTACAATAAGAAGAAAAATGAGTCTTTTATAGTCGATACTCGAGACTTTATCTAATATATATGTATTAAAATGCAGTTTACCATATATCAACAATCGAAAAAGTTTTGGGTCTTTCCACAAATAATTAACATGGAATGCACCATCAAACAGAATTAAGCACCAAGATTTCCTATGATGTAGCTTAGTGAAATGAGAACAAAGCCTTATAGATCTAAAACCTAATCGAGCATGCAGTTTCTTCTTTGTCCTCCTACGAAGGGGATACCAAGTAAATGAACGTGAGAAAATTGATGGTTGTGGAAGATACGTAGGATGTGGATAATTTTAAGAAGGAAAAAATGGAAAAAATGAAAAAGTGTCAGGTGGCTTGTCCTTGGGTGTTACTTCTTCACCAGTTGGTTTTAGATAGTTATGAAGCATAGGAGAAACGCCAAGGTCAAGTACAAACTCAATGGTTCTTTGAAAAGGTAGAGGGCGAGGAACATTCGTGATGGAAGGTGAATGAGTGACATGAGGATGTGAGGTGGGTGAATGGTGTTCAACTAGTGTTCTTAGGTCTATATCATCAGAGGCCTTGAGATATGCAAGACATTCCTCAATAGGTGGGTAAGAAGAATCACTAGGATAGAGGGCAAAAAATTCTTCTTCTGTCATGGCGTCAAGAGATGAATGGATGTCAATAGGAGAGAACTTCATGAGCGCAAAAGAAGGGTTGCAAAAGAGTCGAAGGAAATCCTCCTTGATGTTATCTACGCCTAGGAGTAGAAATTGTGATCCTTGTCTTCTTCCATAAGAGGGGTATCTACTAGTGTGGGGACTAAAGTGTCAGCCGCACTAATGTGAGGTACAAAACTCTCAATGGACTTCACTTCCCCTTCTACAGGCAAAGCTAGTTGTCCCTGGTTTTATCTAAACATGTTAACTTCTACAGAAAGATTTCCAAAAGAAAGAGTCATTGAGCCATCCCAACAATTGATTTTGGGCATTGGCGGTTGCCGAGAAAGGACGCCCTAAGATGATGGGAATGGAATCATGAGCAACTTTTTGTGTCAAGAATAACAAAGTAAATTTGGATAGTAAAAATCCTGAACTTTAACGAGAATATTTTCAACTACACCCTTGGGATACTTAATAAAACGATCAATTTAACTGCAAATTCATTTTGGTTGGTTGAAGTTTTGTTAGACCTAGTTGTTTATATAAATAAAAAGGGAGTAAGTTAACACTTGCCCCCAGGTCTAATAAAGCAGTTGTTATGAAGGTATCACCTAAGGTACATTGTATAGTAGGACGACCAGGGTCCTTGTACTTAACAATTCCGTTATGTTCAGATAAAGAGGGATATTGTTCAGTTAAGAATGCTTCGTGGGGTATGTTGATTTTCCTTTTCTTGGTGCACAACTCTTTTAGAAACATAGCATGTCCAGGTAGACTTTTTATAGCTTCTAGAAAATATAGGTTTATAGTCAAATTTTTAAACACTTCCCTAATCTCATCAAAATTCTCCTCCTTTTTAAACACAACTAGTCTTTGGGGATATGGTGCTTTATCGCTATTTTTAGCAGAAGGGATAAAAGTATTATTAGTCTTTGTTTTATCTCTAGCCGTTTTCCATCTAGGTGTCCGTATTGGGTCTTGTAATGTTTTCCCTTTTGGTTGTGGTTTAACTGGTACTTCTACAGTTGTAGGGTCTTCAGTTTCTATTATAGTATTTGGTATGGTATCATTTTTAGTTTGCGGGTAATCTTTAGGCATAGTCACTTGGTTATCAACTACTTCGCCACTGAGCGAAGGGTAGTGATCACTGTGGAGGTCCCTTTGGTTTATATTACCATTACAAGTAAATCATCGTTTATTTCAAAGCGGTGTTTGTTGACTTAGGATTAGGCCGCTTGACTTTGGAAACACCGGTTTGGTTATTATTTTGGTTAGAAGACATGTCAATAACCTTTTTGGCACAAAGATTGCATCATTTGCATCGTTTGTTTCATCATATATATTAGTTTTGATCATGCCGATCTTTCATCAAAGTGGAGTTTTGTTGCATAATTTGATTTTGTTTCTCCAACAAGGTCACTACTACTTTGTCTGTAGATGGTTGTATTGGAATTAAAGCTTGTTGAGCGTTCATGTCTTGATGTTGATAGTTCTGGGTTATGGGTACTAAACCTCTATTCTGGTCACCTAAGTTCCCTTGTCCTTGATGTTGAGTTAACTAGTTGAAGTGTGATGGTTGTGGTGGTGTTTGTGCATAGACAAGAGGACAATAGAAGTCGGAATGCTCAAGACTACAACAGACATTACAACGAGTAGAGTTAATGTTCATGACTGGAGTGGGTTGTTGTTAAACAGAGATGGCATCTACCTTTTTAGTGAGGGCATTGATAAGAGTTTTAAGCTCGGGATCATATTTAACCTCAAGAGAAGAAGGAGAGGAGCGGGAGGAATCGTTACCTCCCCAATTGTTGTTCTTCTTAGATTGATCTTCTAAGAATTTATAAGCCTCCAAGGCTCCTTTACTAAGAAAACTACCCCCAATCATGATATCTAGAACCTCCTTATGATAATGTGAAAGCCCCTTGAAGAAAGCACGGAACAAGCATGTCTTTCGCAAGATTATGATCTTGGGCATTCAATGAGAAGATCAGTGAAACGATTCTAGGCCTCTGAAAAGGATTCATGAGGATTCTGGCTGAAGAAATGAATCTTGTGAAGCATTTCATCTGTCTTCAGTGGTGGGTAAAACTGTTCCATGAACAATTGAACAAGTTGAGCCCATGAGTCAACAGAGTTTGGCGTTTGGGAAGTTAACCAAGACGCCGCCTTATCGGCTAAGGTGAAAGGGAATACCCTCAGTTTAATTTGTTCCGCACCAACCGTGGGATGGTGGAATGTTGTTAGGACTTGTTCAATCCTACGCATGTGCTGATAAGTTTGTGAGTACCTTCACTAGAAAACTCTCACGAGGCTATAACTCGTCCACTAGGGAATTCCTAGTGGTTTAAGGCCTTATTGCATATGGTAAATGCAATCGCACTCAACGAAACGAGAGTAGTTAGAACTCCATTTTTGGTCACTTATTATAATTTCTCATATTTGCTTGAGAACAAGCAAAATGCTGTTTGGGGGTGGTTTGATAAGAGCCCAAAACTATAGTTTTAACCCCTTAACAATCGTACTTTTAGACCAATTATGTGAATAATAAGTAAGAGTTAATACTGATTACGTGTTTTTATGCATTTCAGGCTTCAAAGTCCATTATGTGCAGAAATGTGCCACTTTAACGAGATAAAGGAGCAAATGTCGGTTGCTAAGGAGTTCTGTGATTAAAGGCCAATTTTCAAGAAGACAAAGCCTCTGTAAAGCCCGGTCAAAAGATGAAAAATCAAAGTCCACGCGGACATAAATAGTGCACAAAGTCAGTAGAACTTCCAAAGACCATATCTTTGGACTCAGACCTCGGAATTGGGCCTACCTTACGTCAAAACAACCGGCTCGGAAAGAGATTTTCAATGGTCTAAGCCTTGACTCAATCAGAGGAGCATAAGTGGACGAAACGTTTGTCAAAGCCAATTGCAGCTGAAGAGCCCATTTTGGACTAAAGAAATTGGGTTTTGGGTCCGATTTTCCGCCCAAAACGTGGCTCCAAGCCCATGCACGATTTTTGGATCTAAAAGTATAAAAACAAAAGCTTGACTCTTTGTTAATGGTAGATAGTTAGGTTAGAAAATAAATTAGGTTAGGATAAGCAAAGTAGCCATTAAACCTTAGTTATAGATCTAGTTTTAGATTAATTAATTAGTTTTTATTCTTACATTAAATTTAGTATTAAATTATTGTTATTGCTATTCATTAGATAAATAAAGTTAATTAGTTCTCCATAATCTAGTTTCATTTTCATTTATTTATTAGCTTAAATCCTTAGATTTACTTATTTGTCATTATTAGTTTAATTCAATTATTGCATGAGTAGTTTCGAATTGAGTTTAAACAAGTAAAGTTTAAATCTTTATATTATGTCTTGTTTAGATTCCATGAGAAATGATACTCTTATGATTCTCGGCTAAACCTCTATTAGAGGGGGTTGAAAAACCTTGATGAAGCTTGATTTCGATTAGCGTAGAATAGTCATAATTTTCCATTTAACTCTAGAAGTAATTAGTCTACCATGAGAATGGGGTTGAATACTTCACATGCTAGATGTTAGTTGGTAGAGATTACCATGAACACTAGGGATTAGGAAGAACCAATTGTTCTGCATAGCAGTTCAATTCGGATTACGACGATTCGTCGTTAGTAAATTAAGTCGAGTTAAGGTGGATTCAAATCCTCCATAATTCCTTATCATTGAATCATTTTAGTTCATACCTTGTTATTTGAATTATTCGCGTCTTGTTAGTATAAATTGAATCTGTAGTATAATCGTAGAATAGAAATTTCACATAACACATTACTCTCACCATTGTTCTTTGTGTTTGTTCAATTGAATTTGTTTAAGTCTTGAGAGTTAAGAGTGGAACGATTCCACTGCCGAAGGTCGTATCTTTGGACTCAGACCTTGGAATTGGGAGTATCTTATGTCAAAACGACCAGATCGGAAAGAGCTTTATAATGGTCCAAGCCTTGACCCAATCAGAGGAGCAAAAGTGGACGAAATATCTGTCAAAGCCAACTGCAGCTGAAGAGCCCATTTTGGACTAAAGAAATTGGGTTTTGGGCCCGATTTTTCGGCCCAAAACATGGCTCCAAACCCATGCACGATTTTTGAATCTGAAAGTATAAAAACAAAAGTTTGACTCTTTGTTGAAAAAGGGGAGGTTAGGTAGTTAAATTAGGTTAGGTAGAAAGTAGCCATTAGAGATTAGTTTTTTTTAGATCCAGATCTAGTTTTACATTATTTAGTTTTACATTAATTAATTAGTTTATTTCTTGAGTATTGAATCATTGTTTTTATTGTTCATTAGATTAATAAGTAGTTGTTATTCATTCAATCATATCTTGTTCTTATTGTTCTATTAGATTTATAAAGTTAATTACTTATTCCATAATAACATGTTTTTATTATTGTTCTTGTGTTGGGAATGGTAGTATAGAAATTTCACATCAAATCATTACTCTCACCATTGTTCTTTTTGGGTTTGATTAGTTGAATTCAATTTAAGTCTAGACAGTTAAGAGTGGAACGAATCCTTACTCATTTATTGCATGATTATGTTTTGAGAGTAAGAAGAATTGATTTAAATGTAAGAATGGTAGGATTACGTATTAGTGTTGTTAACATTAATATTTAGGATTCTACTATTTTTACGGTTATCAAATGGCGCCGCTCCCATCTTAATCTTGTTCAAGACAAGAATTCAATTGCTTGAATCCAAGGGGCAATCCCCCATTCTCTACCCACCCACCCTTGTTTGATTCTAACGTGGTCGTCCGTTTTCACAAGTGAAAGTTCCTCGAAAAATACCGGACGCGGGCCTGCTTCAAAAGGAGCGACGACCGCATAATACGCTGGAAGTTGAGCGCGACCAGCTTCTAAGCAAAGCGCACCTGCGCTCAAAACACTGGAAGTTGGCGACTTGCTTGCATACCGGCGCGACTCAAAACTTGGAACTTAAATTTGCACCGAACTGGGCGCCCAAGTGAAGCGCGCTGCCTCACTCGGTTTTTTCCGATTTCGCAAGTTTGATTCAAATTTTCAATTTTCAAGTTTTTCAGTGTTCTAACTTGTTATATACACTGAACACGCGTAAACAAGACGCTATTCATAAGTGAAGCAAGGACGCAATCAGGTATTCCTTTCTTCCACACCTCGCATCTCCTGTTAGAGGTTTATACTAGTATATCAGGATTGTTTGGAGTGTTGACGTGTTTAGTTAAGTTTGGTCTTAACCTTGTATGAGATTAAAGTCTGGTCGAACAAAAACACCTAACATAATTACACGCCAACATCAACAAGCACGCCTATCTAGTATACAACTCATTGCACCTCTAGCTACTATTCCACATACTCTACCTGACACAATGCCCGACGAAGGAGAGACTCCTCTCTCGGACTTTTATAAAGCCTTGAGCGATAGCCCCAAATCTTGCATCATTCTAGCAGACCCAGTGGGGGATTTCCGAATCCCCCCAAATATTTTTAATTTGTTACCCGTTTTTCATGGTTTCCTTATCAGCACATGCGTAGGATTGAACAAGTCCTAACAACATTCGACCATCCCACGGTTGGTGTGGAACAAATTAAACTGAGGGTATTCCCTTTCACCTTAGCCGATAAGGCGGCGTCTTGGTTAGCGCCGCCAAACGCCAAACTCTATGGACTCATGGGCTCAACTTGTTCAATTGTTCATGGAACAGTTTTACCCACCATCAAGAAGGCGGATGAAATTCTTCACAAGATTCATTTCTTCGGCCGGAATCCTCATGAATCCTTTTCGAGGCCTAGAATCATTTCAGCGATCTTCTCATTGAATGCCCGCATCATAATCTTGCAAAAGACACGCTTTGTTCGTGCTTTCTTCAAGGGGCTTTCACATTATCATAAGGAGGTTCTAGATATCATGGTAGGGGGTAGTTTTCTTAGTAAAGGAGCCTTGGAGGCTTATAAATTCTTAGAAGATCAATCTAAGAAGAACAACAATTGGGAGGTAACGATTCCTCCCGGCTCCTCTCCTTCTTCTCTTGAGGTTAAATATGATCCCGAGCTTAAAACTCTTATCGATGCCCCTCACTAAAAAAAGGTAGATGCCATCTCGTTCAATAATAACCCACTCCGGTCATGAACATTAACTCTACTCGTTGTAATGTGCATTTATAGTCTTGAGCATTCCGACTTCTATTGTCCTCTTGTCTATGCACAAACACCACCACAACCATCACACTTCAACCGGTTAACTCAACATCAAGGACAAGGGAACTTAGGTGACCCGGAATAGAGGTTTAGTACCCATAACCTTAACTATCAACATCAAGACATGAGCGCTCAACAAGCTTTTAATTCCAATACAACCATCTACGGACAAAGTAGTAGTGACCTTGTTGGAGAAACAAAATCAAATTATGTAACAAAACTCCAACTTGATGAAATATCAAAGATGATCAAAACTCTAATATGATGAAACAAATGATGCAAATGATGCAGTCTTTGTGCCAAAAGGTTATTGACATGTCTTCTAACCAAAACAATAACCAAACCGCGGTGTTTCCAAGTCAGCAAATTGCCTAATCCTAAGTCAACAAACACCGCCTTTGAAATAAGCAAGTATTTTTGTAATGGTAATATAAACCAAGGGGACCTACAGGCAGTCACTACCCTTCGTTCAGGGCGAGTAGTTGATAACCAAGTGATTATGCCTAAAGATTACCCGCAAACTAAAAATGATACCATACCAAATACTATAATAGAAACTGAAGACCCTACAACTGTAGAAGTACCAGTTAAACCACAACCAAAAGGGAAAACATTACAAGACCCAATAATAGAAAGTGAAGACCCTACACCTGTAGAGGTTCCAATATGGACACCTAGATGGAAAACGGCTAGAGATAAAGCAAAGACTAATAATACTTTTATCCCTTCTGCTAAAAATAGCGATAAAGCACCATATCCCCAAAGACTAGTTGTGTTTAAAAAGGAGGAGAATTTTGATGAGATTAGGGAAGTGTTTAAAAATTTGACTATAAACCTACCTTTTCTAGAAGCTATAAAAAGTCTACCTGGACACGCTATGTTTCTAAAAGAGTTGTGCACCAAGAAGAGGAAAACCAACATACCCCATGAAGCATTCTTAAGCTGAACAATATCCCTCTTTATCACGAACATAACGGAATTGTTAAGTACAAGGACCAATGTAGTCGCCCCATTGGACAATGCACCTTAGGTGATACCTTCATAACAACTGCTTTATTAGACACGGGGCGAGTGTTAACTTACTCCCTTTTTATTTATATAAACAACTAGGTCTAACAAAACTTCAACCAACCAAAATGACTTTGCAGTTAGCCGATCGTTCTATTAAGTATCCCAAGGGTGTAGTTGAAAATATTCTCGTTAAAGTTCAGGATTTTTACTATCCAGCCGACTTTGTTATTCTTGACACAGAAGTTGCTCATGATTCCATTCCCATCATCTTAGGGCGTCCTTTCTTGGCAACCGCCAATGCCCAAATCAATTGTCGGGATGGCTCAATGATTCTTTCTTTTGGAAATCTTTCTGTAGAAGTTAACATGTTTAGACAAAAACAGGGACAACTAGGTTTGCCTGTAGAAGGGGAATTGAAGTCCATTGAGAGTTTTGTACCTCACATTAGTGCGGCTGACACTTTAGTCCCCACACTAGTAGATACCCTTCTTATGGAAGAAGACAAGGATCACAATTTCTACTCCCTAGACGTAGATAACATCAAGGAAGATTTCCTTCGACTCTTTTGCAACCCTTCTTTGCCGCCTCATGAAGTTCTCTCCTATTGACATCCATTCATCTCTTGGCGCCATGGCCGGAAGAAGAATTTTTAAGCCCTCTATCCTAGTGATTCTTCTTACCCACCTATTGAGGAATGTCTTGTATATCTTAAGGCCTCTGATGATATAGACCTAAGAACACTAGTTGAACACCATTCACCCACCTCACATCCTCATGTCACTCATTCACCTTCCATCACGAATATTCCTCGCCCTCTACTTTTTCAAAGAACCATTGAGTTTGTACTTGACCTTGGTGTTTTTCCTATGCTTCATAACTATCTAAAACCAACTGGTGAAGAAGTAACACCCAAGGACAAGCCACCTGACACTTTTTCATTTTTTCCATTTTTTCCATTTTTTCCTTCTCAAAATTATCCACATCCTACATATCTTCTACAACCATCAATTTTCTCACGTTCATTTACTTGGCATCCCCTTCGTAGGAGGACAAAGAAGAAACTGTATGCTCGATTAGGTTTTAGATCTATAAGGCTTTGCTCTCATTCGACTAAGCTACGTCATAGGAAATCTTGGTGCTTAATTCTGTTTGATGGTGCATTCCATGTTAATTATTTGTGGAAAGACCCAAAACTTTTTCGATTGTTGATATATGGTAAATTGCATTTTAATACATATATATATTTGATAAAGTCTCGAGTATCTGACTATAAAAGACTCATTTTATTCTTCGGTGTACTCCATTCCAATCTTATGTTATGGGAGTGCACCATTAAGGCAACCGGACCCTCCTTTTGGAGTGAGTGGTTGTAAGTGTCGGATTCTTAGTCTACGTTTCATGTGACTCGCATTTATCTCTTGCACTTTTCTCGTGGATTGAGTAGTGCTTCTCTATGGAGTGAGTTTCATTTTTATTTCTTTATTGTAATTTTGTTTTGTTTTTCTAAAAATCAAACATATAAAAACTAAATAAAATAAAAACATAAACATATATTAGTAAGTCTAGGGAATCGACTTTAAAAAGACCCAAGTTTTCGTGACAATACCAACTTTCGGAGTATGGGCCAAACAAAAATTTCAAACTTAAAAAGAGTTTTCCAATTTTGTTTGGGGGGGTGCATATTTTGGTATTCATTTCAAATCATGTTGCCACCCTAAAGCCTGTCATGTTTACTCCGAAGTAGAGTTTGTTGTTAGTTAGTATGTACCCGGTTTAATTGTGCTTCATATTATCATATCATCTTTACAATATTTACATTACAGTCTTGCCAATTTTTGCCACGTTTCTATGGTAAATTCTTTCCTTATCTCTTTACACTTTGAGGACAAAGCGTTCGATTGTTTGGGGGTAGGATAGAAACATTTGCAAAAAATTAGACACTTTTAGGATGTAAATTACACACTTTTATTTATAAAATGTTAAAAATTATAAAAATTAGTTAGTTACATAATTTAATTGTGCTATTGAATTGTTTCATGAACCCCCTTCTCCCAAATTGTTTGGGGGTGGTATAGAAACACGATGTAAATGTTAAGCACATATTAGGTTGTATATTACGTATTATTTGTCTTAAAAATAATAAAAATAAAAATAAAAAAAAAAATAAAAAGTTTATGCTATACACTTAGGAATATTGGTATTGTTTCTTTCTCTATGCTCTTAATAATCTAGAAGTCTCACGTAGCTTTTGCATTAGAATAGTTTTTAGAAACTTAGGTTAATATGTAGGTAATAATCTTTGCATCTATCTATAAATATATTACATGAGTATCTATGATTGTTTGGCAATAAGTTTATGAAATCTAGGCTAGAGTACTTATTCTACAAATCCTGTGAGAATATAGCCTAAAGCCTTATATGAGTGAAACATTTGAAAAATGACACAAGGAGAAGTATATTCGAATAGAGAAATCACACGTCCACTTGCTTGACCACTATACCATGTCCTAAAAGAGAATTTAGGCCCTTTTTGGATCGATATAGCTAGAAATTCTGACCTAAGTATATTTTCCGCTAATTAAGCCTAATCGAGCCTTTCATTAGCCCTTCCATAAACCACAATTCCTTTACCCTGTTACAAAAAAAAAAAAATAAAAAAAAAAAATCAACCTACCCATTTTAGAATAAGTCCGAGAATAGGATGAGTGAAGAAAAGAGAAAGAAAAACCGTGGTAAACGTGAAATTAGTTAGTTGCTTGAGAAAAGAAAAAAAGAAAAATAGAAATAAAATAAAAACTCCAAAAATAGAATAAAAGGAGTCGAAAAAAAAAAAGAAAAAGGCTAAGGATGGAAACAAAGTGTAGAAGCAAAAGAACAAGGTTTTCTCTAGTTACATAATATGAAGACCCTATTATCTCAGACTTGTCTTTTTGAATATCCGTTTCCTTCATTCTTAAACCATCTCCTAATCCCCGCAACACCTAATAAAGACCTTTAGCTCAATGGGAATAGATTAGTGGGATAGTAAGTGGCAGATGTGTTTGATCAACTTCGGCTTTCCTTGTGTGTCATTGAGATTGTAAGGTAAAGTATGCCCACTGCCTTTGGAGTAGCAAAACTTGAGTGGAAAAATCGAGTGATTTTTACTTGACTTTTATGTGAGAACCTACTTAAGGATGCTATTCCAAAGTTTCAGAACGGACACATTCTGCATTTCATAGCATTACTCATTGTATATATGTTTATTAAGTAGATGATTGATTATTATGCATATATTAGCTTAGGTTTTGACATGATTATTCTGTATTCATTGCTAGTGAGATGTATAGATAGTTGAGACATAAATAAGGAAACAATAGTTTTATTTCTTAGTCATTGTAGTATAGATGAAGTTTGTGAGTTCCTTCACTGGAAAACTCTCACGAGGCTATAACTCGTCCACTAGGAAATTCCTAGTGGTTTAAGGTCTTGTTGCATATGGTCAATGCAATTGGACTCAGCAAAACGAGAGTAGATAGAACTCCATTTTTGGCCACTTATTCTAATTTCTCATCTTTGCTTGAGGACAAGCAAAATGCTGTTTGGGGGTGGTTTGATAAGAGCCCAAAACTGTAGTTTTAACCCCTTAACCATTATACTTTTAGACCAATTATGTGAGTAATAATTAAGAGTTAATACTGATTACGTGTTTTATGCATTTCAGGCTTCAAAGTCCATTATGTGCAGAAATGTGCCACTTTTAGCGAGATAAAGGAGCAAAGGTCGGTTGCTAAGGAGTTCGTGAATAAAGGCCAAGATTCAAGGAGACAAAGCCTTTGTAAAGCCCCGGTCAAAAGCTGAAAAGTCAACACGGGCGAGAAATAAATGCACAAGTCGTGAGAACTTCCGAAGGCCGTATCTTTGGACTTAGACCTTGGAATTGGGAGTATCTTATGTCAAAACGACCGGCTCGGAAAGATCTTTCCAATGGTCCAAGCCTTGACCCAATCAGAGGAGCAAAATTGGACGAAATATCTATCAAAGCCAACTACAGCTGAAGAGCCCATTTTGGACTAAAGAAATTGGGTTTTGGGCCCTATTTTCCGGCCCAAAACATGGCTCCAAGCCCATGCACGATTTTTGGATCTGAAAGTATAAAAACAAAAGTTTGACTCTTTGTTAAGGAGGAGGTTAGAAAATAAATTAGGTTAGGATAAGAAAAGTAGCCATTAAACCTTAGTTCTAGATCTAGTTTTATATTAATTAATTAGTTTTTATTCTTGTTTTAAATTCAGTATTACATTATTGTATTGATTTTTATTAGATTAATAAATTAGTGTTCTTGATAATCTAGTTCATTTCCTTTACTTAATTAGTTTAATTCTTAGATTCAATAGTTGTCTTAATTAGATTGAAATAATTCTTGCATGAGTAGTTGCTATTAAAGTTTAAATTAAGCAAATTTCAATCTTTATATCATGTTTTGTTGGATTTGATTGGGAATGATATCATTGATGATTCTCGGCTAAACCTCCATTAGGGGTTGCTTGAAGCCTTGATGAAGGCTTGATTCGTGTTAATGTTGAATAGTCGTAATTTCCTTTCCACTCTAGAAATGATTAGTTCACCATGAGAATGGGTGTAATCGTTCACATGCTAGTTATGAATTGGTAGAAATGCCATGTGTAATTAGGGATTAGGAATAACCAGATTGTTCTGTGAAGCAGTTCAATTCGGATTACGACGATTCGTCGTTAGTGGATTAAGTTGAGCTAAGGTGGAATCAATCCCCCTTTAACTCCTTATCATAGAATCGACGTAGTATTCCCATAGTTGTTTAAATAGTCGACTAGTTGCATCTTGTGGGTAGTTGCATTGTAGTCTAGTTATCATTTCGTAAATCTCTCATTAGACTTAGAGTAGAGTAATTAGACTAGAAAACACAGCATGCGGAAGGACTAGGAGTGGAACGAACTTCCTACTCCACTATATCTGTTCAATAGATCGAGAGTAGAACAATCTTTGATAAACTTAGCCACGTAAATAAGTTTTAGTTTACTTACGTTTTGAGTTTCATCGTTCATTTCGTAGGTAAACTTTATATTTTTATATTTATCAGTGGGCACATCTTCTTTCCATTTTGATTTTTAATTGACTTGTGGCAATGTCTTGAAACTCTGACTTTTATGTTAAAAGGAAGCAGGTGAATTTGAGTACACTTTCTTTTTTTTCTTCACAATCATCCTAACTCTCAAGTAACAACTTAGGTAGGCTATATTATGGGTTAAGGAGTTTGGTTCACAAGAAAAAGGCTTAATATCAAGGCTTCAGAAGGGCTTCTAAGAAAATGATATATATATATATATATATATATATAATGCCTAAATTCTACCTAGGTGTCCGTGTGGTGATCTAGCAAGAAGAAGTGTGCATCTCTGTACTTGGAAAAGCTTTATCCATGGTGTCATCACTCAGAAAAATTCACACACAATGTAGGCTTTTGGCTTAGACTCACATGTTTTGTCTAGTTAATTCATTTAACACTTGGATTTCAGAAGTTCATTACTCATAAATTGCAATGCAAGATTCGTGCAAAGATACTCAAGAATTAATGCAAGGTCTATTACACTCTAATTAACTCAGATTTCTAAGAATCAAGTCAAAGTATGTTCCCAAATTGAGACTTCTAGACCTATTTCATCATTGAAAGGGTATCAAACATTTATTATCATAAGAATCCCATAGTTGAAATCTAGAACACCATTTTTTTTTTCAAATATATATACATATATATAACAAAAATCATAAACATCAAGGATAAATTTTTAAATTTCAACACCCCCAAACCTAAATGAAACATTGTCCCCAATGTTGAAAACTAAGCCACCAAAATGACAATAATGATGCTAAGGACAAAATGAACGAAGTTTAGAAAGAGAGAAATTAAAACATTTTACCTTGTTTGATGCTTATTTACTAATGACATTTCCTACAAATAAAATAAGAATGAAAGCACAAGGAAATGCAACTATACTACAATGACTATATATACAAGTGCACCCCGAAACCTAGAGTTTGGAATAGGTACAAAACTTTGAGTTGCCTCCCAAAAAGCGTTAAGGTTTACGTCGTCAGCCCGATGCAACGGTGATCAAAGAGATGATCAATCCTGATAGACAGGATCTTCGAGAAGTACTTCCTCAACTTCTGGGGAACGTAACTCCAAAAATGGTTTCAAACATTGACCATTGACTTTAAAAGTATTACCATCTTTTGAGTTCTCAACTGTGATTGCTCCATAAGGAGTGACATGTGTGACTATGAAAGGACCGGACCAACGAGTTTTCAATTTCCCAGGGAACAAATGAAAACGGGAATTATAAAGTAAAACTTTTTGACCAATGAAAAATTCCTTCCTCATGATTTGGTTATCGTGCATTCTCTTCACATTGGCTTTGTACTTTTTAGAGAGGTCATATATATGCATTATTCCTAAGCTCCTTGAGCTTATTCAATTGCAACTTCCTATGGTCACCAACCTTGACAACGTCAAAATTGAGGCTTTTTACGGCCCAATAGGCTTTATACTATAACTGTACAGGCAAATGACAAAGTTTACCAAAGACTAGGCGATAAGGTGACATACCAATAGGTGTTTTGAAAGCAGTTCTGTGGGCCAAAGAGAATCAAGGAGTCTTAAGCTCCAATCTTTCCTATCTGGCCAGACCGTTTTTTCAAGGATTTGCTTAATTTCCCTATTGGAGACCTCTTCTTGGCCATTGGTCTAGGAGTGGTAAGGTAAGACAACCTTGTGAGTAACCCCATATTTGTTCACTAAACTTTCAAAAGCTTTGTTGCAAAAGTGTTTTCCCTCGTTACTAATGATAACGCGGGGAATACCAAATCTTGAAAAAATGTGTTCCCTTAGAAAATTGACCGCAATTCTGTGGTCATTGGTCCTACATGCAATAGCCTCAATCCACTTTGAGACATAGTTAACTACCACTACAATGTACTCAAAGCCATGGGAGTTAGGAAAAGGTCCCATAAAGTTAATACCCCACACATAAAAAACTTCCACAATCAGAATAGGGGTAAGAGACATCATGTGCCTATGAGACATACCCCCTAGGTGTTGATATTTACTGCAAGCTTGACAGTAAGTTTGGGCATTACGAAATAATTTAAGCCAATAAAATCTGCATTGCAACATTTTTGCAGCGGTCTTTTTGGAGCCAAAATGGCCACCACATGCATGATCATGACAAAATGAGAGAATATCTCTCTGTTCCCACTCAGGAATGCATCTACGTACTATCTGGTCTAGACAACACTTAAAAAGGTAGGGGCCATCCCAAACGAAATATTTGGTAGTGGCCAAAAACTTAGATCTATCGTGCTTATTCCAATGATTGGGTAATTAAATGGTGACAAGGAAGTTCACTATGTCAGCATACCATGGGATCTGAGCAACAACCATCAAGTGCTCATCACGAAAACTCTCAGAAATAGGCCAGTTTTCAATGGACTCAGTCACTATCCTATACAGATGATCGGTAACAACATTTTCAGTTCCTTTTTTATCACAAATCTCAAGATCAAACTTCTACAGCAACAAGATCCATCGGATAAATCATGGTTTGGCATCCTTCTTAGAAAGAAAATGCCTTAAAGCCACATGGTCAGAGTAAACAATCACTTTGGAACCAACCAAATAGTGGCGAAACTTATCAAAAACAAAAACAACTGCCAACAACTCTTTCTCGGTGGTTAAGTAGTTAAGTTGGGCATCATTAAGAGCTCTACTAGAATAGTAGATGACGTGAGGGAGTTTATTAATCTTTTGACCTAAGACTGCACCAACTGCACAATCAGAAGCATCACATATCAACTCAAAAAGGAGTGACTAGTTAGGTGGTCGGATAATGGGTGCAATGGTCAAAACATTTTTCAAATAGTCAAAAGCTCTAATATTGGCCTCAGTGAAATCAAAAGGATCATCCTTAGCAAGTTACTCAAAGGCCTAGCAATTTGACTAAAGTCCTTTATGAACCGATGATAAAAACCCGCATGTCCTAAAAATGATCTAACATCTTTAACAGACTTGGGAATGGGTATAGTAGAAATCACATCAATTTTAGACCTATCAACTTGGATACCTTCACTAGAAACAACATGACCTAAGACAATGCCTTTCTTCACCATGAAGTGGCATTTCTCCCAATTGAGGACTAAGTTTTTCTCCTCACATCTTTCTAAGACAAGACTCAGATGGTTCAAGCAATCATCAAAAGAAGAACCAAAGATAGAAAAGTCATCCATGAAAACTTTTAAAAACCTCTCTACCATGTTGGAAAAGATACTAACCATACACCTTTGAAAAGTCACAGGTGCATTACAAATCCCAAAACGCATGTGTCGATAAGCAAATGTACTGAAAGGACAGGTAAAGGTAGTCTTTTCTTGGTCTTCTGGGGCTATAAAAATCTGAAAGTAACCCAATAAACCATCTAAGAAACAATAAAAAGCATGACCTGCTAATTTATCCAACATCTGATCAATAAACGGGAAAGGGAAATAATCTTTTCTTGTTTGTGCATTAAGCTTCCTAAAATCAATGCACATTCTCCATCCAGTTTGTACTCTGGTAGGGACCAACTCATTCTCATCATTTGGGACAACAATTATTCCAGACTTCTTGGGTACAACTTGTACAGGGCTAACCCACTGGCTATCTGAGATGGGGTATATGATACATGCATCTGGGAGCTTCAAAACTTCATCTTGGACTACTTCCTTCATGTGTGGATTCAATCTCCTCTGAGGTTTTCTAGAAGTTTTAGCATTATCTTCCAAGTGAATTTTATGTTAGACCACTAAAGGATTAATACCTTTGATCTCACTAAGGGACCAACCAATGGCAAACTTATGATTTTTCAAAACTTTAACTAACAAGATCTCTTGTTTAACTGATAGATCAAAGGCAACAATAACAGGGTATGTCTCATTGGGTCCTAAGAAAACATATTTGAGTTCAGCTGGCAAAGGTTTAAGTTCTAGGCTTGCTGGTGAAGGAGTAGAATCAACCTTGGGCTCACTACTAGGCTTAATCTTTGAATCAACACTGGAAATTGTTTCGGGAATATGAAGGTGGAGTGGCTCTACCTTAGCTTTATAGTTTTCGGTATCTAAGATAGTTGCAGAGTCTAATAACTCATTCACATCACTAATGGATCCATCTATGTCAAAGTCACAAGCAAAATGGGTTAAACAGGTTTCTAATGGGTTTTCCACTTGTGGAGTAGGGACCAAACTATTGAGGATAAAAACTTCACCAATATCCTCATCATCACTATTTTTCTTCATAAGATGGAAGACATTCACATCTGCAGACATATTTCCAAAGGACATCTTCATCTTACCATTTCTACAGTTTATCAAGGCATTTGCTGTAGCTAGGAATGGTCGGCTTAAAATGATTGGAATTCTATTATCTACGGAATCATGAGTGCCTAGAACTATGAAGTTTACAGGATAGTAAAAGTCATCTACTTTAACTAAGACATCCTCAACTATACCACGCGGAATCTTAATAGATCGGTCTGCTAATTACAAGGTGACTCTTGTGGGCTTTAAATCTTGTAGGCCCAACTCCTAATAAACAGAATAAGGTAACAGGTTGACACTAGCACCAAGATCTAACAGAGCATTGCCCTTGAACTTGTCTCCAATGTGGCAAGAGATTGTAGGGTTCCAGGGTCCTTAAGCTTAACTACAATTTTCTGGTAGATGAAGGATGTGGCTTGAGCAACAAGAAAGGCTTGTTTAAGGACATGGGTGTTCCTCTTAATAATGCATAATTCTTTCACAAATTTTGTGTAGGATGGGATCTGCTGAATTGCACTAAGAAAGGGAATATTAATGCTCACATTTTTGAAAACCTCTATAATCTCAGAAAACTATTTATCCTTCTTATTTTGAGCAAGACGCTCTTGGAATGGGGCTTTTGGCACAACAGTTCTAATCTGGGATTCCAGCTTAGTCTAGGAATCATCTGGCTTTTGTTGTGGAGTCTTGGAACTAGGGGTTATAGTTGACTCAGTTTCTTAATTAGGTGGGGCTAGAGTAGTGGACTCACTTGACATCCTAACCTGATTGTCAATTTGTCTGTCTGATCTTAGTGTAGTGATTGCTTTCATTTCCCTAGGAAAAGTATTGTCTTAAGAACTTGAAACTTAAAAGGCATTTTCCTTGGTGTTCCCTTTTGGGTTAGCCAATGGTTGACTTGGGAAGAACGTTCCTTTTTCTCTAGCGGCTACAAGGTTAATGAGTTGACTAATCTAGTTCAATTACTATCTCACTTGTTGTTCAAGCCTTTGGAAGGCTTCTTCCTAGGGTTGTCTTTGTGGTTGTTGGGATGGAACATACTAGGAACTAAAAGATGAGTTGTACTGGTTGTACCTGGGCCGGGTTCATATGTTAGTTCATGGGGAATTGGTTTTGTTTCCTACCCTAGTTATTACTAGAAAAGCCTACAGGTGGACCTAACTATTGGTTTTGAGGCAAATTTTGTCTCCAAGAGAAGTTACGGTGATTTCTCCAATCCTTGTTGTATGTTGAACTAAAAGCTCCTGGGGGTGTTCTCCTAAAATCATTAAAAGCACACACTTGTTCCATGGTGGACTCGGTTTGTTGAACAAAGATGGGACATGAATGGGCAGTGTGGTTTGGACCTGAACAAATTGTGCATGGAAAAGTGTTTGGTTTGTTGTGCACACTCATCACGGAACTAGAAGCAGACGACACTGGTTGACTCTGGGCCTTATTGGATGTTAAGGCAAAAGCAGCAAACTGCTTAGTCAAATTGTTCAGACAATCCAACACAGTTTTGAGTTCATCGGGATCTCTATTCACTTTGTACATACCTCCTTTCCTAACTTCACTAGTCTGTCTCTTGTAGATTGGGGTGGTACTAGTACTAATACCCCATTGTTGTGAATCCTCAGCTAAGTCTTGGAGGAATGTGAATTCCTCTGATCTGGTCAAGTAAGTGAACTTGCCTTTATGCATGGATTGGATCATTTGGTGTTGATCTTCCAAAAGTCTTTTAGTGAAAAATTGGACTAATTGCCACTTTTCATAACCATGGTGGGGACACTTTAAAAAGAGACTGTAAAAGCGATCCCAACACTCATAGTAATGCTCATTCTCAGCTTGCTTAAAATCCATTATCGCTGCTCTCATCACATTAGTTTTCAAAATGGGATAAAATTGTCCCATGAACTTTTTCAATAATTCATTCCAGGTGCTAATGGGCTTGTCAGGAAAGAATTAAGCCACAAAAGGGGTTTGTCCGAAAAAGAGAATGGAAAAGGCCTCAACTTCACATTGTTCTCATCCAAATTTTGATTTTTAAAAGTACCACAAATGTTCAGAAAGTTGATTATATGGGCATATATATGGATCTTCATTATCCAAGCCATGAAACTGGCGCTGAGCAAGCATGTTAATGATGGGTGGCCTAATCTCAAATTGAGCTTCCTCTACGGGTAGGTAATTAATGCTTGAGGGTGGGATTGAAGCAATATAGGCAAAGTGGTCCCTTAGTTGCTTTTCAGCTGGTTGATTATTTGCAACCATGGTGAATGGTCTTGGGCTGACTGGTGGAGAGAAACTTACAATTGTGGGAGAAAGAGGTGGGTTTCGCTCAGACTTACCATATGGAGTCCAAGATTGAGTTAGCCATTTGTTAATTCATTTCCAACGGGGCATAAACGAATGCAAATTCTAACCTAGATGCACACACACTTCCTAAACATTCACCTAGCAAACATTTTTTATTTTATTTTTTAAGATGCACAATACAAATGCCAAGTAAAATGCAATAAATCCTAAAGTCTGATTTAAAGGGTCTACACTTGACTCTTTGTTAAGGGAGTTTCTATTCCTACCAAGAGCAGGGGTGTTGCCTGGTGACAAGATAGATTTAATACATGTGTGAATAGTAGATTAAAGGTGAAGAAACATTAGATAAAGATGTCAAAACAATAGATAAAATACTCTCTAAATCATGTTAATATAAAAGAGTAGTCGTGTTCGATCCACTCTTGCTTGTACGTACTTAAATGCTTGTCTAGATTAACTAAACTAATTCACTATGAGAGAGTAATAATATCAAAACAGTAGATTTATGAATGGTAAAGGGTATATAGAAGATTTAATTCACTATGCGATTCGATTGGCTATTAGTTAGTCATCGAATCGCTTTTCTTTCATCCCTAGTAAACAACCTACATCTATATAGTCATTGTCTAACTAGCATGAGAGATTAGCACCCCCACAAATCTCTTTGATGGGGTTTCTAATCTCTAGCCCTTTGTTATGATTTCTATCTCTAGAAACTCACAACAAAGGACTTGAAACTCTATTGCAAAAATAACAACAACTAATTACTAATCATCCTCACGTGGCTTTATAAACCCCCTCTAATGGAGGTTTAACATTGTGTCATTTGAATCATACTAACTAAATAACAATAGGAAGACATAATATAAAAGAGAATTGAATATTAAAGAACTAAACTTTTATTGATAAAGTTCTAATGGAGGCTACAATGCTAACCCTAATTAAAAACTAAAACTAAACTAAACTAATGAGAGAATAATAATTAGGAGTAAGGAGGAGACAAGGGAGGAGTGTTTAAGCTTAACCCTCTTTATATAAAGAGGGTTAGGGTTACATTTTCATGCATGGGTAAAAAAGGGGGACTTTGGGCCTCTAATGTGAACCCAAAGTACATTAGATTAAGTCTAAAGAGGTCACAACTATTGGAAATTATTTCAATGCCCTTTTCATCGACTTTTACAGCTCTAATTAGGCAAGGACGGATCCATTAGAAACTTGGTTCCAAGTCGGTTGTTTTGACATAAAGTAGGCCCGAGTCCAAAGATATGTCCCATTGAAGTTTTGTTGACTTTTCTATTCTTTTTCTACCCAAATTGACTTTGACTTCCCAAATTTGACTTGGCTTGAAAAAGGTTTTCTTCATGATTCTTGGGCTTTAAACGTAGAACTTCTTCAGCACTCATCTTGACTCGTTTTCCATGCAAAAATGGTGTCTTTAGTCACCTAATCAACTTCAAGTCCTGAAATACACAAAAACACATAAACAATACTAACTCTCATTTATTATAAATATGATTGTCCTAATGGGGATGCTCAAGTACTACCTCCGGAGAGGAAGAAGAGGGGAAAGATTTCTTCAATTAGCAAAAAGAGACAACGAGGAATACTTGATTACGTGTCCGTGCCAAATATTGTCTTCTCGCTCTCAAACAAACTGGTATGCTCATTTGAAGGTCATCTGGATGATGTCTTGGATCTCTCTTGGTCACATTCTCAGATCGACTCCTCAAATTGCATTTTTTTGAAACACGTTCTTGCTTCTTTAATCAAGTTCTTTCCAATACTATCTTCAACATAATGACATTATAATGTTCATGAAAAGGGTTTAAAACATTAAAAAAATAATGTCAAATGACACATTTCCCATTGCCAATGCATACAATCTAAGCTTCTAAGCATACCCGGGAAGCCACAATTTTCACCTTGTTGAATTAGACGTTGAATGTCTTCTTCGTTTGGAGTCCTCAGATATTCTTCTTCAAAGACTGCCATCACGGCATCACAAAAATGCCTCAACCTTTCGAAAAGAGTGTTCTTTGCTATTTGAACGTATTCATTCCACGCATCTGCACCACAACCATATGTAATCAAACGAATGCAAACAACCACCTTTTGCATACCCATCAAACATGGCTTTTCAATGCCATTAACCTTGTATGTGAAGTACTTGTCATGGTCGGAGACCGCTTTTAAGATTTGGAGAAAGAGATGGCGTTGCATCCTAAATCTCCTACGGAAGATATCAAGGGGATACTTCAGGTTTTGCACAAAGTAATCCCTCATAATCCTATTATGAGCCTCAATTCGATCACGATAAATGTACTTTCTATTTGGGACCGGACCTCGCTCGATGATCACGAGTAGCTTCGTGCATGTCTTGCAACAACGAGAAGATATGTAAGAACATGTTCTCATGGTCATTCACTATGTTCTCTTCTTCGGATGAGGAGCTTGATTTAACATAGCGAGAAAAAGAAGCCATTTTGAATGTGAAAAAAAAGGTTGTGAAGTTGAGAATGGTGAAGCTTTGATGGTACCCAATAATGCAAAAAGTGTGAGTGAAAGAGAATATTAGAAATTTGTGGTCTATAAAGTTGACATAAGAAATGAAGTTGGTGGAATGGATGGATATGATTGAAACAATAAACGGAGTTAGAACAATAGATGGATGTGATTGAAATGGTATAAATGAAGTTGGTTTGAGACTGTGAGGGTTGATGATTGAAGCTTGAGGCTTTGATGACAAGTAAATGCATGTGAGTGAAGAATTGGTTGAATTTGGCTAAGTATAAATCGTGTTGAGTGTCTGGATGGTCCGTCAGAAACTATGTCGTCCATCCCCCGACAACTTATTTTGGCAGCTGCTAGACAAGGCCTCAAATTTGGCTGGGTTTATCACACTAGCCATATTTAGGACCCTTCTAGCAGCCCCATTGGAATGACATTTTGGTGTTTGGGATGCTATATGGCCCTTTAGCAACCTGTCAGTGACTGCACCCTATTGGACTTGCTCTTATAGGTGTTGATCATTCAAAAGGTTTAAAGGAGGATAATTTAGATGATACACTGATAGCATGATGGTATGTTTGTGCATAAGATTTGAGAGTGAAAACTGTTTGATGATGGAAATTGAATGGTGAGGAAGATAATTTTAAGAGGTGGCCTTGACTTGCTCTCATAGGTTGTTGATCATTCAAGTGGTTTAAGGGAGGATAATTTAGTTGATACACTGATAACATGATGGTATGTTTGTGTTGAAGATCTGAGAGTGAAAACTGTTTGATGATGGATATGGAATGGTGAAGGAAGATAATTTTAAGAGGTAGCCTTGGAGAGAGCGATTCTCCAAGAATGCAGGAACTCTGCAAGTAAACTTGCTTAATTTCATAAAAGAAGGGTATTTTAGAAAAAGAAATTATGTTTAAGTTTTAACTGTCATTTACGAATACGTTTTAATTGCCATTTATGCAAGTTTGAGTTTCAATGAAATACACGCAGAATATAGATAAAAATCACTGGTCGGTATATGATGGGTATGTTTCACCCCCAAATACAGTTAAGACTACAGTTCACTATTTCTCAAATACTATTACAACTCCTAACATTATTCCTCTCTCTCCCTTTGGGTCGCCTCCCTCTTTTCTTAGGTCTCTTCTCTTGGAACAATGAATCCCTCCCTCTTCTCTCTCCACTTCTTTTTCTTTATATCTTTTCCTCTCTCAATCCTAGCCTTCCACCTGTCCATCCATCTTGCGGTCTTCTTCTTTCCACATGTAGGGTTTTACGTACGCAACAGATGTCCCATCTCGATCCTGTGAACCGCGGCTATGTATCTTATGTTGACCTGGGTGCCGCCGTCCGTTGATTTTCAAGGTCCCCTTATCCTACCACCACAGATGCCCCTTCTCGAGTCTGCGATTATTACACGATCGGGGGGTCGAGAGTCCGGCTGGTTCCATTATCTAGTCGCGGCCTTCCACCACCCTTGCACCGTTGGATTCACGCGCCCCCCACGTGCCTGTGGCCTGCGTCCCTTCCATTCTCGTGTATCCATGTGTCATCCCCTGGCTGGTTCTTTTTGGTGTCTCCTCTATTTTAGCTCCTCCCAGATTATGCTTCTACCCTTCCCTCTTATAAAAGCCTGCTTGATTCTCTTTCTTTCTCATTTAGTTTCTCACTCTCCTCTAGATTTATTCTCACCACCACTCACCCCTCTCCTCTTTTTGTCTACTCCGATCAAGCGTGCGGTTGTGCTTTGTGAGTTTCTTCTGCCCAAGCTTTTGTACCAGCTGTTCTTCCCCCTTCCTCAGGTTGGTCTTCTTCTCCCATTATTTCCCCTTACTTGCTATTTTGTGCATTTCTCCTTTGATCTAAAGATTTCCCCATCTCCAATCTGTCATGACGGTGTGTCTTCTTCTTTAAATCCTTTCTTCAATGTCGGATTCCAGATCCGACGCCTCTTCCTCCTCCCCTTCCCGCGGTGTTGCCCCTCCCCCTCCCCTAGATCCGACCGAGGCTCCATCTACTTCCGGGCAACCCTTTGCCCTTCCGCCGCCTCCCCCATGCAGCCATAGACCTAACCTAGAAGTTGTTAAGGCGGCTTACGGTATACCTGCTGATGTCATTTTAGAGCATGTGCCTGACCTAACTTACTTTCCTCACTTAGTTCCTTACAAACCGGGGTGTCTCGTGACCACGGTAGGGTAGATTGTTGCCAGCCTCCGCTTACCTCTCACCCGTCTTGACGTCGAGGTGTGTAACCATTTTAACATCTCCCCTTGCCAAGGCATTGGCAATTTCTGGAAGGTTATGTATGCCGCGAACCATTACAACAAATCTGGAATCCCCAAGATAACGGTTCGCGACATGACTGCCCACTTTTACATCAAAAAGAGCACAAAGGATGTCAACGTGGACTACCATTCTTTCTGTGTCCGCCCTAGGAAGCAACATTTTGTCCTCCGTGTCACCTCATCAGACAAGGTGTGGCACCACTATCCGCTGTACATCTCCGGAAACTTCCTTCCGAACTGAACCTTACTCATCTGGCTTTCCTTCCCAGTGGTGAGTACCCCTTTTATTTATCTTTCAATGCATATGTTCCTTGGTTCCTCATCTAATCTTGCACTTCTTCTCTACAGGTTGGTGACCGGACTCAAAGTCGCGACCCTACGACCACATCTCCTCCACAATTTTCCAGAAGCTCCGCGATCTTGGACCCTCTCAGTCTGCGATTTTTGGAATTGATCCTACCACAACCACTCTGCTACTGTCGGACCCCCAATTGAAGGTTATTGGAAGGTATAGTTCCCCCTTTTTTTGTCCCCCTCCCCCCAAGGAGAGAAAGTCGCGAAACTCCCCGCCTCCCAGGAAAAGACACCACCCCAAGAAATCTCCACACCACCAAGTACCTATCCGCCGTCCCCTACCTCCCTCTTCCAACTCCCCTTCTCATTCTGCAGCTCGTCCCTCTTACCAATCCCTGACCACTTGGGAAGATCAATACCTATCCCCTCATTCTCCCTCTGTAACTTCCCCCCACTCCGATATGGGTGCTAACAAGCGCAAGCTCTTTGACAGTGACTCGGATGAGGATGTTGTCACCGAAGTGGCCCCCTCCACGGTCACCCGCTCATCTCCTGGCCCGGCCTCTAAGCAACAACAAACTTATGTGTTTGATGAGACTCCAGCTAATCTGTCTACTTCCCTACCTGCTGCCCCCCCTCGCCCAGAATAGCGGCCTGGGAAGGAGGTGGCTCCCCGATCAGGCAAAGGGGCTGCTGACCCTATCCCTGCTTTCTGCCCCGCTTTCAAGGTCCAAAATCACACCATCAACATCAACGATTCAGCCTTGGACAACCCTGCAGTGGCTTCCTCCCTGTTCTATGGGTCCCACCTCCCCAAAGATATGGCGTATGCTGAAAGGGGCCCCTTTGATAGTCACCGAACTTCGTTCTACACTGGCTGGGAGAAGGTACCCTTTCCCTCGCACTATGTATCTCCCCTCTTCTTTTCCAAGTAACATCACTCTTGTTCTCTCTCTCAGATAAGCTTGGACATCTCCTACATGATCCGCGGCCTCTTTGGCGCAAGGTCCAGAATTGAACAGTTAGATAAAGAAGTCGCCCATCTTGAACCGCAGAATAGTGCCGCGGAACTAGATAAGCTCAGAGCCCAGAGATGAGCTCAAGACTGCTAAGGCCTCCCACCTTGTTTACATGGATAAGGTTAATAACCGCTTGAGTCATCAGCGCAAAATCCTCTTATCGCAGCACAATGCAGCCATTGCATCTCTCTCCCAGAAGCATCAGGACGATACAGTGGCCCTCCTCAAACAACATGAATCTGACATGGATGAGCTATAGGATCAATTTCGGGCCCAAGCTGACAAGAGGATGGCCAACAAGGTCAAGGAGGAGCATGACAGGCTTATCAAAGAAGGCCGCCTCCTTCCTGAAACACCTGTCGCTACCCCTGTGTCTAAGGTCGCGGTGGCGCCCATGGAACCCGCTTCCGAAGTAGCTGAGGTAACTGACTTGGTGGTTGGGGCTATTGACGCGGCTGCGGATGCAGTAATTAAGGAGGCCGCTGATGCAGTGATTCGTGAGAATGTTTAAGTGCCCCTTGTGTTGGGAGTAGTTTTGTTATGCCCTTTCTTGGTTTCATTTGTTGTTGTTTTTGCCACACTGATTATGCTACATTTTGTTTTAATTCCCCTCCTGATGTTGAGGAGGACTGAATGTGATGGTTGTGTTATCTACTTGCCCAATATGTTGTCGTCTATGCTTTATCTGTTTATGGGCTCAATTAGTAGTGAAACTCATGTTTATATTTTTACCTCTCCTACTGGGAGCAACTCGATTTGTCTTCCCTCTCTTGACTCGGTGATTTGGTTGCCCATGCCTATGCTGGGGCACCACTCCTCCTTACTCAGGTAGGACCCCTTGGCCACAGCAGGTGGAAACCCCTTTGCCTCCACTTGCCTATGACCTCATATCCGCCATGGGGCAACTCATTTTGCCTCGGCTCGTATGGGACCTCATACCCAGCATGGGGCAACTCATTTTGCCCCAGTTGAGCTTGGACCTCTCATCCGTGGAAGGGCTCCTCCCCTCCATTTCCTTCACTCTGAAGGACAAGCAAAGTTCATGTAACATTATCAATCCCAAAAGTGCTATGGTTTTATATATATACAAATAGCTCATGCAGCTAACAGCTTCTCCCATTACATTCATTCATGAAACTTTTTCAACAACCTTATGTTCCACGGTCTCTCTACCATTTTCCCTTCTAAGGTTTGTAAACTGTAGGTGCCTGTCCCTTCCACATCAACCACAGTGTAGGGTCCCTCCCAAGTTAGACCCAATTTGCCCTTACTCACTTTCTTTGTGCTGGGGGTCACTCGGCGGAGCACCCGATCTCCTACCTTGAATCTCCTCAGTCTCACCCTCTTGTTGTACTGCCTTTGGAGGCAGCGATGATACTCTTCCAGTCTAATGCGCGCGGTATCTCTTCTCTCTTCAACCAAATTCATGTCCCTGGACAGGATTCCCCAGTTTGATCCATCCTCGACAACTCGAGTTCGAGTGGTCGACCGCCACCATTTCTAACGGAATCACGGCCTCTACGCCATATGCCAACGAAAAGGGAGTCTCCTTGGTAGTGGTCCGCGGTGTAGTCCGATAGGCCCACAACACATGGTTTAATTCGTCAGCCCACGCCCTCTTCTTGTTTTCCAGTTTCCTCTTGAGATTGTTAAGTATGGTTTTGTTAGAAGATTCAGCTTGTCCATTGCCCTCGGAGTTGTATGGGGCCGAGAACCCCTGCTTAACATGATAGGCTTGCAAAAACTTCTTCACTTTCGATCCCGTGAACTGGGTTCCATTGTCCGCGATAATAGCATAGGGCAGCCCAAACCGACATATAATGTTCTCCCACAAAAATTTGACCACTTGTACCTCCTTCACCTGCTGCAGCGGCACGGCCTCAATCCACTTTGTAAAGTAGTCGGTTGCGGCCAACATGAATCTCCTCTTACCTCTGGCCATGGGCAGCGATCCCACTATATCGAGGGCCCACATCGTCGAATGGCCATGGACTAGACACATTGTGCAGCGGCTCTGCTGGGGCAAATATCAGTTGAGAAAATCTCTGACATTTCTAACATTTTTTGGCAAACTCCACAGCGTCTCTTTTCATGTGAGGCCAGAAGTATCCTTACATTAACAACCGGTGTACCGTTGCCCTACCCGCTGAATGGCTCCCACAATCTCCCCCATGTAGCTCCTCGAGCACCTCTTGCGCTAGCCTCGGTCCCAAACATTTCAATAAAGGTCCGTTGAAATTCCTTCTGTACAATTCCCCTTTTTTTTTTATCAACAAAACAAAATTTTATATTAATAGTAATGAAGATGTAGTGTGAGAGATTCACACTACTAGAAATACATATAAATGCTACCCCTCAATCACAGACTCCCATCTAAAAATGAGGTCGTCCAATTTCAAACCTCTAACACTAGGTAAGAAAGACACCCATGCCCACATAAGAGTTTTACATTTGACTATAAGCTGTTGGACATCCCTAGACTCATCGTCGAAAGTTCGACGATTGCGTTCCAACCATATGCGTGTATATCCCTATACAATTCCCCTCCTATCAGCGTGTACCTCCGGGATGCCTGTTCCAGTCTTCGTTTCTCTCTTAGGTCCATCACCTTACACCCCGACAAGAACTGCTTGAAGGGCTCCATCCAACCTTCGTCCTCCCCTGCGGTATTCAGTATCTCCAAAGACTCCTCGATACTCGGTCTATCCAATTTCCTCACTTCGATGGTCCTCTCCTCGGATCCTGGCATGGCTGTGGCCACATAGGCCAGAGCATCTGCGTGGTGATTCTCCTCACGATTCAAATGAACAAATCGGATCTGTGTGAATTTCGCCGCCCAACTGCGTAAGATTCCCAAATACTTTGCCATTCTGGGGTATCTTGCCGTGAACCCTCCATTTGCTTGGCATACCACTAAATTTGAGTCGGAGTAAACGGTAAGTTCCTTCATGCCTAAGCTCTCAGCCATCCTCATGCCCGCAATCACTGCCTCATTATTTGACGCTGTGAATCCCAACTTCATTGTCAATTCGAGTCTATTGTTATCTGGCGTAACCAGCACCACGCCTATTTCGCTGCCTGCATCCGTTGCTGAGCCATCCAAGAATACTCTCCAACCATTCCTCTCATCCCATGGGTTCAGGCGATCCAGTTCCTCTTCTCGCTCAGGCTCCAAAACCATCTCCTCCCCCCATGTAGGATCTTCCATCGGGAACTCTGCCAAAAACTCTGCCACGGCCTGAGCTTTCTCTACCGTTCTAATCTGATATTGGATCTCATATGAACTCAACATCATGGCCCATTTCAGTATTCTTCTTGACTTCTCCGCCCTCAGAGCTTGTTTAAGGGGCAAATTCGTCACCACGATCACTGCGTGGGCTTTGAAATACGGCTTCAGCTTCAGGGCTGAGAATATCAAGGCAAGAGCATATTTCTCCACTCGGCTGTATCTAGTCTCCGCATCTAACAAAGTCTTACTTTTAAATACACTGGTTTTTCCACTTTATCCACAACGCGAACGAGGACCGAGCTGATTGCATACTCCGTGACCCCCAGATACAAATATAGCTTATCTCCTAATTCGGGTTGCGACAATAGAGGTGCTTCCCCCAGATACCTTTTTAACTCTTGAAATGCTCCTTCACATTCTGTTGCCCATGCAAAATTTGTGGTGTTACTCATTAGCCTATACAGCGGCCTACATTTGTCGGATGATTTTGAAATGAATCTGTTAAGGGCCGCGACTCTTCCCGCCAACCCGCTGCACCTCTTTCACCGTTTGCGGCGACATCTCCACCAATGACCTTATCTGTTCGGGGTTTGCCTCTATTCCCCGCTGTGTCACTATATACCCCAAAAATTTTCCCGTGGTGACTCCGAATGTGCACTTCTCTGGGTTGAGTTTCAAATTGTGGGCTCGCAATATCCTGAATGTTTCCCTCAACCCCTCCAGATGCTCTGCCTCTGACATGCTTTTCTCCACCATATCGTTTATGTATATCTCAATACTCTTTCGAATTTTACTTTTGAACATTTTCTTCCCCAACCGTTGGAAAGTGGCTCCTGCGTTCTTTAACCCGAACAACATCCTTGTATAGCAGTAAGTACCCCCTTCCACTACGAAGGATGTCTTTTCCTGATCAGGTCCATACATCGCAACCTAGTTGTATCCCATGGATGCATCCATAAATGAGAACATTCTGAACCCCGCCGTTCTGTCCACCAACTCATCTACTCGCGGCATAGGATAACTGTCCTTGGGACACTCCAAGTTTACGTCCATGAAGTCAACACACATTTGCACATTGCCGTTTTTCTTTGGGACCGCGACTATATTGGACAGCCAGTCCATAAACTCCACCTCCCTTATGATCCCCGCTCCTTTCAGCCTGGCAACCTCCTCTTCCGCGTACTTAGGTCTCACTCCCCTCATCTTCTGTCTCACTGGTTTTGCATCCTCCCTCATATGTAGTTGGTGACATGCGAACTCAGGGTCCAACTTGGTGATCTCCTCTATCCCCCATGCGAACACATCTCTATTCTCCGACAAGCACTGCACCAACTTACTTTTCCACTCCTCCGTCAGATTAGACCTAACCGATGTAAACTTCTCTTCTTCGCCCTCTCCCAAATTGACTACTTCTAGTTCATCCAAAGTCTGAGAGTGTATTTGTTTACCTGGAATCACATTTGAGGAATGGAGTCAAATAAAATCCATGGTGGAACACTCACTTTTGGGCAGTTTGGAAAGCTTGGAATATATTAGAATTGGATTCTAAACATACCCCATATTCTTTTACAAAGTATTTGAGAGACCCATGTTGATCCAACAAAACTGTGGACTATGTCACACATGCAATTGCAATTCTGGCCAAAAAGATATCAAAGTTATGTATGCCTTGTCCAACTCTCACCCAAACTCCCAAATTCTGGTTCTCTCCCTTGATTATTCTCATCAACCATTGATTTTACTGGTATGTGTTCTTTCTTCAATTTATTTTAAATTTTCTTGTTAGGGTTTCGATAGTATCATTCTTATGAATATATGAGATCTTTTAGATTGATTTTTGTTTCATTATCATGTATATATCTGATTGCACCAACTAGGAATTGAGCGACTTCCAATTCAAATCTATTTCTAATTAGTTTGTAATTCCAGTTGCCAAACACACTCTAAAACAACTGCAGCCTAAAGAATAATAATTGGGAAAAAAAATTAATCTCATAAATAGTGACAAGATACTTATCCTTAGGACCACGTATGATATAGAATCGATGAACGAGAAACTATTTAGAATACACCAACATCTTGAAAACTAATTTCCAAGCCTGACCAACTATACTTTAGCAATGAATCAAAGTTGAAACAAGGTGAACTTAATACATATAATAGGATATATATATACCTTCGGTCAGTATCTTCATTAGCAGGTAGTTTGAAGAGAGAGAAAATAGCACCGACAAAAAGGTGAACCAGGGGAACTACAAAGAAGAAATGAATAAAGTCTGATAATGTGTGTAAACCATTTGTATCTATATATAATAATAGCCAAGTCATATTAGCTACAGATACTGATAAAAAAACAAATAGTTGGGAATGAATGAGATTCACCTCAGGCTCTTTTTCTTCGTCTTCATCTTCGTCGTACTTTTTGTTGTCCTCTGTTGGAATAAATAAATAAAATTAAAGAAAAAATAGGAAAATTGAGAAAGATACATGAAGATCCATACCTCCACCAAGACGCCAAGTGTTGACGTCGTTGTCCTTTTTTGGTGGATCTGTTGGAATAAATAAAAGCAAAAATAATTGTTAGGAAACAAAAGAACCCGACGGAAAATTGAGAAAGATGTGTGAAGATCCATACCTCGACCAGTCGTGTTACTAATGTCCTCCCAAGTGTTGACGTTGTTGTCCTTTTTTGGTTGCTCTGTTGGAATAAATAAATTAAATTAAAGAAAAAATAGGAAAATTGAGAAAGATACGTGAAGATCCATACCTCCACCAAGACCGCGCCGCTGGATAAGCCTAGTAGCTGATGATGTTGTTCGAGTTGAAAGTCCTTGAGGAGTAATTAGATGACGAGTAAGGGCTCTCCATGCCGCCATTTTGTTATTAACAGAGGAGTTGGTTTCCACTGTTTTTTTTGTAAGGAAGCTGAATTAAGGAATGTCCACCTGAAACTCTTAAAAGCCTGGAAAGCCCCATTTGAACGCAAGCCCATGTCTAAAATGCTGACGTGGCTGCATTGGTGATGCCCTTAGAACTTAAAACCTGGCCAATTCATCTCTCACCTTTTCATTTGATATCTTTTTTTTTTTTTTTTTTTAGATAAAAGGAAACACTTCCAAACTAGGAAGTGCTCCCCAGAGAGTGCATACATAATTCATTCAGCGACCTTGCAATAGCAGGGTTTAAACTATAGTGCGGGCGGGGGGGGGGCTCACTTTCCCCTAGCCGCTAGTGCATCAGCTACAAATTTTGAGTTTCTACTAATATAATAGAAGGTACAATCATCCAAAACAAAAATACTGCCATAAATGTCGTGAGCCACCGAAGTAGCTCCCCTAAGATAGGTTTGTCCCTCTACGCTCCAAAATCTCAGCAAGTCTTTGGCAGTTCGTCAAAATGGCGATGTTTCGAATCTGCATGCGTTGTAAAAGCTCTAGGCCTCCTCGGATGGCTCGAGCCTCTACCTCTTCTGGATCAACACTTCTGTCTCTGTCATGTCCGACCCCAATGCAATAACCAAAATTATTCCAAATGGCAAAACCTAAACCTACCTGTTTAGTATTACTATCCCACGAGGCATCTATAGTGAGGTAGCAACAATTATCGGTTATATGAGGCTAGGCATTTACATGTTTGTTTCTAGCAAACGGTTTCTTGGTGTTAGTGATGAAAGTTGAAACTTTGGAGATGATGCCAAAAAAATTTGTTTGTTTGTTGTTGAAGATAATATCGTTACTGCTAGTCCATATAGAGTACATGATTGAGGCGAGTTCACTTAGGGTGTCTTTAATATCATTTTTACAATTTAGCATAGTGGTGATATTTATGATGATGGAGATGATAGAATCATCGCTATTCCAATGATCAGTTATGATAGAGAGTTTAGAACCATACCATGTGTCTGAGCATGACACAATGAAAGAGCGCATGATGAGTAGATTCCACGACATCGCGAACGTGGGCAAGTAGCTGAGGGGATGATATTCCAATTTTTCAGATTTTCTCTTGTGGGCAAGCTATTTCTGATTGCTTTCCAAAAGAACAATTTGACTTTCTCCGCTGTGTCGAGATTCCATATGCTTTTCCAGAGTTGATGATTTTGGTTTTGATCTGCATTTGTGTTTTCACTAAGGTATTTGTAAACAGACTTCACTGTTAATTCCCCATTTGTTTCCTCTAACCATCTGATAGAGTCGGTGTGTTCTTGCCGACTAAGAGGCACTTTCAAAATTTTCTTGACAGTGGCTGGGAGAAAGATGGTATCCAAAACATTTATTTTCCAAGAGCAGTTTTTTGGATCAATAAGATTGGCTACGCACCTATATGGGACTATAGGTGGCAGGGGTCCCATGGGTTTATTGTATGGTAGAGTTGGTATCCAAGGATCGAGCTAGATATCAATGTCATTTCCAGTCCCAATATGCCAACATAGCTTAGGGAGGATCTCATCTCTTGCTTTAAGTATACCTTGCCATATCTTGGATGCCCCTCGTCTAAAGCACTTCACTCTCAAGATCGAATTTCCACGAACGTACTTCTTTAGTAGGCTTACCACCCAAGGTTTGTCTGGCTCTTTAAGGATTCTCTAAAAAAGTTTAGCTTGAAGAGCAATATTATGATGAGATGCACGCCTTATCCCCAAGCCCCAACTTGATTTTGGTAAGCATATTTTGTTCCAGGAGATATAGTGCACCTTATTTGTGTTGTCTTCTTTTCATCCCCAAAAGAAACTAGCATTTAGAGAATCCAACTTGTTGCATGTAGAGGTTGGCAGTTGGAATACTGACATCATGTAAGAGGGGATGACCGAAGTAACTGCTTTAATGAGCGTTAATTTGCTGGCTTGGGAGAGAAGTTTGGCTCTCCACCCTTCCATTCTTTGAAAAACTCTTTCTAGCACTTCATCAAAATCAATACGACTCTTAGGCCTGAAGATTAACGGGGCTCCCAAAAAAAATTCATGGGTGATTGTTTTCCCAATTTTCAAAATACATTTCACAATACGTTGATGACGATGGTGGGTGTTCTGACTGAAAAAAATACCTGACTTTTGGAAATTGATCTCTTGACCTGAAACATTTTTAAAGAGCTCCAAAATATCCTTGAGATGATGTGTTTCTACAATATTTGCTCTGCAGAGAGAAGGTGAGACATAGGAGTGTCACTCCTACTGATTTTGACCCCATGGATTTGTTTTTCTTTTTCTGCTTTGGAGAGAAGACGAGAGAAAACTTCCATACAGATAATGAATAGAAAGGGTGATAGGGGATCTCCTTGTCTGATACCTCATTTAGGTTTGAGGAAACCCATGGGTGATCCATTTATCTTGAACGAAAGAGAAGTAGTAGAAATGTATTGATTTGATGTCTTAAACTATTGGAAAAGTGTAAAAATATGAAACAACTAAAACAAACTCATGCACAGTTATTCACATATGGACTTGGAAAAAACAACTTTGCTGTAACTATAATTCTTGCTTATTAAACAGCCCACACTTTGTATATATAATACAATGATTAGAACCTTTTTACAATAAAACCATAGAAATGTATAGTAAGTTGTTGGAATGTGGTTTGTTTCCTGATAATTATACTCTGCCTTATGTATTGAAGGCTTGTGGTTACCTTTAGAACGTTGTATTAGGCGAACAAATTCATGGGGATGTTTTGAAACTGGGTTTTTTGTATGATATTTTTGTGGGCAATAGATTGTTAGTTATGTATAGTATGATAGAAGGGGAAAAAATGTTTGATGAAATGCGGTGTCATGTATTTTGATAATGCACCGCACCTATGAAGGATAAAGGAATATGGGGTTCTGTGATTTTTGGTTTTTTTTACAGAATAATTGTTTTAAAGAGGGTAGAAATGTTTCAAATAATGTGGTTGACATGTTTTGAGCCCGATGAAGCTGTTTTTGTTAGTGTTCTTTCTGCTTGTGCTCATTTAGGTGCTATATGGATAAACAGATACTTGGACTGAATGTAGTCGCCATTGAGTATTCGGTTAAATAATACAACACTTATATAGTTATGATGATATGTATGCAAGGTGTGGGAATTTGGTTTTGGCTAAAAAGTTGTTTGATGACATGGGAGAGAGATACCATTTGTTGGAATGTTTCTAGTTTGGCAATGCATGGGGATGGACAGAATGTGCTTGAGCTATTTAAGCTAGTTTTAAGCCTAATGATATTACTTTTGTTGTAGTTTTTACTGCTTGCAAATATTCAGGTATGCCTCTTGAAAGTCTACATATATTCAATAGCATGACTACTGCTTATGATATTCAACCAAAAAGTGAACATTATGGATGTATGCTAGACTTTCTTAGCCGAGCTGGGTTATTTGAAGAGGCAAAAGGTGTCATGCAAAGAACACCATGTTCAAGTAGCTTGTCGGAAGAAGTAGTTGCTTGAAGAGCTTCTTTCTGTGATCAACAAAAAACACAACTGGTAGATGTAAAGAGCAAAGTTGCAGGGCTGAACATTACTTCTACATGGAGAGAGTTTGCTGCAGACACTTGTGCAAGACAAGGTTGTGCATTGCCAGTAGGGACAAATCAGTGGTGGACTTGCAGACTAAAATTTCAGACAAAAATACTTTAGATCTATTCCAATTACTTTAGCTACTTTAGATTTATTTTACATCCTTGTACATTTTTTCAGTAATCAAATTATCCTTTAGCACAAAAAAAAAACAAATCAAAACCCTAATGAACAAAGATACATGTATCTGGATCTAGTTTTCTTTTTTTTTACAACAAATCAGCATCCAAATGTTGCCAAAACATGATAAGGAAGCAAACTCAAACAATGTCCTCTGCTCAACAAACATCCTACAGGTTCCAATCAAAATATGAACTCCTAGAAATTAACAACATAGGTTCCACCCATATAAATGAACAAAAGAAAAACCACCTCATGTCAGACCAAACACAACATTAATTTGTATGACACTATGAATGTGACCAAATACTTAGATTCCCTGCTAACGCGGTCTCATCTCAACAACATAACAAACAGGAAAAACAAGCATAACATCTTAGTGAAAGCTCAATCCTTCTACAGTTCTACTGAGCATTGTTCAAATTTCAAAGAATCAATGCCAAATTAAAATGCCAATATCTATACCCACACAAGTATCATGGTCATGGATCAGTCAACCATCCTAGTATTAAAGACAAATATGCATTCGTAAAAATTAAGAGCCAAAAGCATAGGAAGTACCTATTATCCATGGTTGATAAAATCCAAAATGTATTCAACTAACTCCAAACGAATATCATTAAGCTCCTCGTCTCCATATGTCACTACCTCCCCAAGTTCTTTCAGCTTGGATTTTGTCGACAAGAGAGGATCTTCCATAAGGTGTTTCATAAATTTCATTACCTAAATGCCACATTCCCTTTTTACCATTTGCTTAATTAGGGCACTACATAGAGATGAACAAAATCATAAATTAACATCGAATTAGAAAGTATGTGTGATATCATAAATACGTACAATTATTCATTACTCACATTTTTATTTTGATTGGCTAGCCTGTTTTAAATGAGATCAGTAATTCTTTGATGCTGGCGGGGTTCAACCCCCAGACCTCTGGTATCATCACCCAAAGGTTTTACCGACTTTGCTAGTCGGCACCTGCATCAAAGAGCCAATTCCCAAGTTGGATTTCCTTTGATTTTTTTCCCATTTCCATAGTTGCCACTTTCATCGCACTTCACACAACGGTATCCATTAGGACTTGGTATTAACAAAATATAAACCTTGAAAAACAAAAAATTAAGCCTTGAAAACAAACAAACAAACAAACAAACAACAAGAATGAACTACTCACTCATTCACACTATGAACTTTACATTCAAGTCAATAGTCTTTCGTACCATGGAGTCCAACCAAAACACTTCCATTGATGTCATATCGATAACTAATAGAAGCCAATGACCCTTAAAGCCACAAAAGTAGTCAGATTAAATGACAAATATATTTGGTTAGCCATAAGTGGATAAAATGACCAGTAGATTAACTGAACACATGAATTTCTAGTACACACTTACATGGTGGAGTATGGGACAAAAATCAATTGATCCTTTTTGGCAACGTTCATTCTCTCTATCAAGTTGTGTTTCATCTATTCTTTGTCTCCAAAACCATTGAAATGTGAAGGATGGGAGAATCCATATCTTGCTCAAGAATTTTCATATCGGTCATAGAGAAACCTATAAAAAATAAGTAGAGTAAGCCAAATAGCTATAACATCAAATGTATTAAAGATTCTTCTTGCGAAAAGACAAATAGTTTACCTTAGGTATGCAGTTATTGAGTTAACCTCTATCTTCTTCATGGTACAAACATCCAACAAATCAAATTTAAAAAAGTAATTGAACGCTATGTCTTCTTCAAACACTCCATTCTCAAGTGGAATACTTATTTGACTTGATTTCATCATCTTTTCAATAATCTTGCCAAACATTTGGAGCTGACTTGCCACTTCACCATTAGTTGCAGAAGACTCATCAACCACATCCTACATGGAAATTCAAGTTAAAACGCTAAAGTTAATGACAGTATATTCCAGAAAGCATAACTAATAATAGTTTGAAATGTATTTACCTTATCACCTACTATAACCCACTTTTCAGGCCAGGCAACAAATGAGTTTTGTGCATCTAAAATAGCAGTCAAAACATCACGTACAGGTATAGGGAGAGGGGAGTCAGGACACAATACACAATCAATCGACACTCGTACATTGTGCTCCCCTAATGGAATATTGTGAATTTTTTCCAATGGTCCAGTCTTCTCATGAACCTTTCCTTTGGCAACAATCATGTCCTTTGACCCCAATCTACAATTCTGCATCTATCGAATAATATATACACAATGAAATTACTAAATGTGTTACATTGCCTAATGTATACAATACAATGAAACTAATGTTGGTTGTAACTCCACAATTTAATAGCCTATAAAACATACTTGTGGATGGGGTACTAAACTCAATATTTGAAGCAGTCTTTTTCACTTTTGAAGTATCACCATCTTCAAGCTACATGTTATAAGAGTGAAACTCGATTAATAAAGGCAAAGTACATAATAAAAATAAAGTATAGTATTCATGAATTCATAATAAGAGTGCAACACTTGATTATTTCCCAAGAACCATAAAGCTAAGGATTTGTAAAGTACATGTCACATCCCGATTTTCTAAACAATTAAAATAAATGAATATTTGAAATATAAATATCTCAAACATCACTTGGTTCAATTGTCTAAAAATCCAGGCTATGACGGGGTGGATACAACACATGTCAAAACCTAAAACCCACATCATAAAGAATCTTAACAACAAAAATAATCTCCAAAAATCTCTCTTCCATTCAAAAATCATCAATATAAAATTCTAAGAATAATGTGTCCTCAACATCGTGATTCTCATTCCATATGAAAAGGAAACTATGTTATTACATACTTCAAAAAAATGGACCTAATAGAATAAACTTCCTGGACTGCTCCGGGCAAGAAAGAAATCACACGCCAAGGGTTCCATTTGCCTTCCACCTATGTTCCCAAGAACACACCCACGTTGCCAAAATAAAGCAAACATGGGTCAGCAAAATGGAATTTGCTGGTATGAGTAGACTAACTACATATAAACATTTCAAAACCTTACTTATCCCACTAACACTTTAAATCTATCATAACCTGATCATTCTCAGCTTGGAAGATAGGTAGTTCCGTCATCTCAACCGGCATAGTTCTTCCCAAGCAAAACTTCTATTATCTTAACTCATTCTAATATCTCGTTTTAATATCTAAATACCGAATTAAAACTTACCGATATTACTAAGGACCGCGTCCCCTAGACAAAATGTTATTAAGTCCTACCCTCCGCAAAAGAAAGTTAGAACTTGCATATAACATATGTAGATATCCTATGTATTCAAAAGTACATGATAATCAAAGAATACAACTCCCGCAAGGCTTAATACCTTAGTTCCTCTCTAGGGCAGATCCAAACAATCTGGTCATTCATGGCACATTCAATGAATACCCGGGTCATTCATGGCACATTCAATGAATACCCCTATATAATGCTAACGGGCCATTTATCACACATTCAATAAATGCCCACCTAACATATGACATCAACAGTCATAAAACTCAATTATGAAATTTTAGGCGTTGAGAGTTCTAAAAGAGGGGTAATTTTGTTTACGCATTATTGAACTTTATTTCATGTATTATTTCCGAGAACGAAGAAATATCTTGATTCACGTATTTTTTTTGTTTACGCGTTATTAATTTCATGAATGTATAAGTATCATAACGTTGTATATCATAAAAAATTGCGACAATCACATATTAGTTAATACACGCATAACAATTCATATATAGAAAGGTCTTAGCCTAAAACCAAGCACGTTAATAGTCCTAGACTTATCCTATTAGACCAAATCATAATTTTAGGAAAAAGTCAAATTTTCGGGTCAACTGGTCAAAGTCAACCCCTGGTCAAAGTCAAAGTCAAAGTCCACTCTGGTCAACAGTCAAAGTCAGCCATGCCTAAACTCAAAAAACCCAAAAGCCCAAAGCCAAATGCCCATAGTCTAACTTAAGTCCAAAAATTAAAAGTCCAAAAGTAAAATGATATTAGCTCCACGATTTTGGCCCAAGCCCAAAATCGTTTTTTGGCTCTTGTTCATCTCCTTCCTCTGAAGCGGTTTGGTTCAGGGAGAAAACCCTATCTACCCATATCAACAATACTTGATTCATTTATCTTTGCGCAAAATCGACCGACGCCATTAAAGGTTGATTCAAGCTTCAATCATCAAGCACCCAAATCAACCCCCAACCATCAACATAAACCCAACAACAACAGCAACAAAATTCACACACAACAAACATTCCAAACAACACAAGAATTTAGGACGGTTTGGGTTCTCCATTAATGGTCCGTGTTCAAAGCTTCTCACCGCTCATAACATACCTCCACCAATCCAGATAAATACCAAATAAATTGATTCAAAAATCTTCAAATCTCCAATTCAAACAACAATCCCTAGCAACTTGATCTACATCACACCTCAACCCAAAACCCAATAAAACGGCTTACCATGTAGCTTATATCCAAGAGATACCAATAAATAAATATGATTCAAATCATCTTTTTTTATTTCTTAAGTTTGTTTTATATTTTGCACTTCCCTCTTAAGAAACTAACGAACAAGATGTAGAATGAACAGTATGTATAATAACATTGCCGAATAATTAAACGGAAAGAAAATTTTGATTAGCTGATAGGCCATTAAGGTGGAAGATAAAAGATCTACTCACCTTTTAGCTGGGCCCCAACGAATTTTTAGATCTCGAATAAAACTTTTCCCTAGCCCGAATCTTTGCTCCTCCCACAATGCGGTTTCCAGGCTCTCTTTTTTTATATTTTATTCCTAAAAGCCATGCATAGTAAACCTAACATCATTGCTTCCAAAACCAAGCCCCACTATAAGTCCAATCCGAATTAATTTTAAAATAAACAATTAAATTAATTTTAAATGAAAAAAGCCTATAATAAAAACGGGTGTTATAGTACATGTCTAAACCAATGAATCTCGATTCAACATGTATACAACAAAGTTATGTGTATCCTTTTACAATTTGAATATAATTTAATCTAGTTTGATTGTAATAGACCAAAACTCTGCAATTTTTCCTTTGATTTTTGAAATAGGCCATTTTGAATATTCCCTTCCCATTTTTCCAGTGGTACCCAAAGCCATTGCACATCATTGCCCCTTTGATTGCCAATCCCCTCATTTTGTTTTCAAATGAGCCTACAATTATCTTAAACCAATTGATCCACATGTATACAACAAATTCTGTACACTTAGAATATAATTTAATCTAGTTTGATTAGATCTCAGAATATGATTACTTCCCTTTGTATGCCATTTGAATTATTTCCATTTGAACTATAACACGAAAAATAATTCTCTACATTTGTTATACATGAACTATAACAACATAATTAGACATCAACATTAGTTTAGTTTGAACATATGAAACTATATAAAACAGTTATATACTAAATGTACTTACAATATCTTCTTCAAGACCCATATAGCCTTATTTGCTTAGCCGGTGTGTATACATATTCTTGGACTGTCTTTCAGATTGTAAGATGTTTAACTCCTTAAAATTCCAAAGAAAAAAAGACATCAACATACATAAATCAGACTATGTGAACAATACTTTAGCATATATACCTAAGACATTAACATACAAAAGAAGTAGAGATATACCTTGAACTCCGGGGTAACCTTGTGATACCCATCTCAAGATTTATGAGATTTTATCAGAGACACTCCGATCTTCAAAAACCTGTGTCCCTTAGAAAGTTAGAAACATTTATTAATTAAACACAACACGTACATGTTTTATTGTTGACAATTGTACCTCGTTTTTTAGCCAAGAACTAAAAGAACGGTTATGTTCATCTTGTGACCATTCTTTGAGTTTTGGAATTTGTCGAGGAAATGTTTTCTTTAGGTGGGTCATGTGTCTCCTACATAGTTTTCCATACGAACCGTATGGTTAGCTCTTCAATTTCCAAAAAGAACTAGTATAAAGCATAAAATTTGTAAGTCAAGTAGTTAAAATAGTTACTCAATATAGGGTTGAACAACACTTGTGTTTGTGCAATACATAAGAATGTGCTTGCTCCAAGGACATAGCATCAGCTTCAACAAATCACCTCCTGGATATTAACTTGCACTATATGGTTGTTATTCTTGAGCAAGCATTTTAGTTGTTTGTGTTGGCAAAAGAATGCACACTTCCAGACCGTCATAGTCAACCTACAATGGCTACTGTTGTTGAGAGGCTCAAGGGCATAGATGGATATAGGGGGGTGCGTGTGGGGGCGGTCGCACCCCCTGAGATTAGAAAAGCTTCACTACCACATAACTAATTACCTAGAAAAATCTTCAAACTAAAACTATAAAGACTCGCACCCCCCCAATTATTTTAGCAAACTTCTACTACCGCACCCCCAAAATTTTCACAACTATAGTGAGAATATAATCAACAAAAAAAATAGTATGAAAAAAAGACTAATAAAAAACATTCCAATAAACCAATATTTTTTTACTTCTCTTTTTGCCCTTATAAAATTATCATTTATCATTTATTTTGAGTCTAAAACCATTAAAGAGGGACAAATGTGTCTTTGAATGTTTGATGGGTTAATGAGACCTAAAACAAATAGTCAAAAGTGCAAAACCCAACCGGTCATTTTGTATAATTCTAATCACCCATAAAAAACCCGTAAGCTCTCCCTCCTTTCTTTCACTCTCAATTCTTAAACAAGGTCAGACATCAACAAAAACAAATTTAGAAAGGATTTGCGGCGCAGCTTCTTGCATGTTTGTCCTAATTATTTGTGAAACTCGTTATCATTATCAATAAAATTTTCACTAAAAAAAAAAAAAAAAAAACAACAACAACAACAACAATAACAACAACAATATAATTTTTTACTTTCAATGTTAATCTTTTGTAGTTTTCTCCACATGATAGTAGAGTTATATAGATTGCTTATAGCATTATAGGAAGTTAACAATTTGTTGAATTGTTGTAGACTTGTGGATTAGATTATGTAGATATATATAAACATAGTAGTATCAATTAATTACTTAAGTGCTTAAGTAGTTAACTTCATCAGTCCATATTAAATTTTTAGTAGTCAACGCACTCTAATTTTGTAATTAAAATAAATGCATAATTTTGTTGATCTTTATTGTTTAGACCTTGAAAAAAAAAATTGCATACTTTTGTTTTTGGGGGTGGGGTGTGCACATAATCTCGCGCCCCCTCTGGCTTAGAATCCTTGCTCCGTCCTTGCTCAAGGGATTTCAGTTTCATGTGTATGTGACTAGGTGGTATTATTAATAGTGAAGTCTATTTTTAGTTTAACTAGTAGCAGGGCAAACAAATGTACTATCGGATGATTCTAAGTACTTGTATTAATGGTTTGTCAGTTTGCTACTGTTTGAATATTCTGAAGTGGATGGTCTTATATCTTTAGTGATTCTAAGTAGTTGTATTAGTGGTGTTTCGACCAAATATGATTAGAACACTAAGTGGTGATGAAAAAGATGAATTCTGTAGAAAAGTAGCATGAAAAGTGATGGTGATCGAGAGAATGATGAGACTGTACCTTTCGGTTGCCTACGTACCAAATTATCGATGGGATCAAGTCTCAAGGTGATCTAGGGTTATTAGGACCCTCACTTGTTTTATTAAGATAATCTTGTGTACAACCTATTAGCTGCCTCCTCTTTAACAATGGTATCACTTTCTAGATCGAGAGGAGGCACAAAATACACAATATTCTCTTCCATGCATCCACCTAAAGATGTTAGGTGATCAACTAAACGATTAGTTTCCCTAAATACATGATTAAAATAGATACTCTCAAATTTAGTACATAGCTTTTGGATACTAATAACCAGATTTAAGCAGTACCAAGGAGGGGCTGCAATCTTGTTGATACTCTGCACAACATGCATAGAGTCAGACACCACTATCACCTTCTTGAAGTTGTTTTGCATACAGCCTTCCAACTCCATTTTGATTGCCAAAAGTTCTAGTGTAAGGATACATTTAGCTTAATTGCTCCCATTAAATGCCAACAGAACATTACCCTCATGGTCACGGAATGCGCCACCAAATTTGTCTGAGGAATCAGCCAAGGAACCATCTGTGTTCAATTTAACAGTATCATGAATCAGGCTTAATCCATGCATAGTTAACATCCACCTTGCTTGTTGCTGAAAGCAAGGCCGAAAGTTTCGAGATTTAAAGATATTTCGGACCCTCCCAAAACCGATACATATCGGAAAAATCGAAAAATCGGATCGATATATCGTTTTTGCCCATTTTGGTGACAATATTCAAAAAAATCGAAAAATCAGGATATATCATAAATATCTCTCGATATATAACGATATATATCAGGATATATCGGTCAACAGTCAACAAAATCGGTCAAAAGTCAAACTATCCAACCAAGTCAAATGATATATATCGAAATATATCGCTAATATATATCTTTATATCGGTTTAAAATTAATTTAATTTTCGGAGCCGAAATTTCAAATGTTTCGAAATCGGTATGCTGAAAAAACGATAAATATCGGTGAAAAATTCATTTTTCGACCGATATTTTCGACCCTGGCTGAAAGTGTTACACTTAAACTGGAACTCTAGGGAGTCTCTACCTAAAACAGATAATTACATGTGGCGATTATCTTTGTTAGGAGGGTGCCACGTAGGAGAGACAAATTCCACCTTCAGATGTATATATATTATATATTATATATTATTATTATTGTTATTATTATTATTATTATTATATATATATGGGGAGGGATCCGTTTACCATGGTTTATACCACGCCCCTTTACCAGATGAGTTAAAAGCTAATATTTTGTGGATATGATCTCCTAACTATGGATAGATTTTCTACAAAAATATGGCTCATTTGGAAATCTTTAACCTATTTAAAAATTGTTGACAACTTTAAATTTTTTTTAACAGCCCAGATTTTTTGAGTTTGCAATCATCTTTTGACATTGTTGAACATCTTCAAATGAGCTGAAATTTTGTGGAGGTGATCTTCATGGTTTGTTGAACATATCCACAAAAAATTAGGTTCTAGTTCGTCTTGTAGGTGAAGTTGTGGGCCATGGTATAAACCATGGTATGAAAGCCATAGCATATTGATCCCTCCCTATATATATATACTAGTGAGTGCCCGTGCCTTCGGCACAGATTGTTCTAGAATTGTGTTGACGTGAAAATAGTAGTATGGATTTTAATCAATTTTTATTACTCTTCTCTTAAGAGAGAAGTTTCGATCACATTGATATCTACCTATTAAATAAAAAAAAAAAAACAAAAAAAAACAACTGGGAAAGGTGTTATTTCAAAAGTGGTGCAGAGTCTAATTTTATGCACACTGATTCATTGAAGAGAATCCCCTGGAAATTATTTGTTGATGGAAGAATGGATCACTTGCCGTACTGATTTACCCACCCACATCACAATATCGTCAATAAAATAGAATACATAGCCACAGAACATAAACTAAGAACAAACTAATCAGGCGATAGTAACATGTAAACCCTCCTTCGAGAAAATGTGCTCTATCTATGCAGTTGACACTGTCATGAAATATAAAACAGAAAACATTGATTAAAACACACACACAAAATGGTGGTTAAGGGATATATTATTTACTTAAGATGAACAAAAAAACTGTTTCAATACATACACATGAAATACAATTGGCTTATTTCCAGCATGAACTAACATAACAACATTTAGCAATATACAACCTCCTAACACGTTCCAATGCTAATTTTACTCACACGTTCGATTAGGGAATTAAAGAACAAAAGAATAATCTGACTCTAGTACACACAAATGCTCATTTTAAGCCCATCCCTGGCAGCCATAGCTCTGCCATAGAGTTAGTGGCATTGCCAATACTTTGCCTTGCTCCTTGCAGTCTCATCAACATCTTAAATGGGGATGTAATCATTAGTAATCATTAATGTAGCATTAGTAATAATTTCCCCAAATGGGGAATCCATATGAGATGGATTGATTCCTTATGGGTACTCAAGCACTTATTTGACTTACAAAGATACTATTAGTATTAACAATTGCATAACAACAAATATAGTTGAATGAACTGAAATTCAACAGCGAAGTTTACTATTTTTAATCCACACCTATAACATATTATAAAGACAACTTAAAAGAGTACGTAAATCCATCTACATATATTTCTACATATAAATGAAAATAATTAGTTTAATCGAAAACAAAAAGTGGTGAATGAAGAAACTCGGATCCTTTAAGGAATGTACCTAGACGTAACGGAGTTCTTAACTTGATCTAATGTTTTATCCTTCATTATATCATTATCATGCTATTTTGTTGCACGAAAATCTTATAACACCTATTTCATAGTAACAACGTATGTCAACAGAAGGCATATGAATTATTGTAAAAAAGCTAACAAAACCTTCAAAAGTATTCTTATGACCTATAACAAAAATATAGTGAGAGATATCTTGTCAATGCATTAAGCTAGGGCAAGTCACCCATGATTAATGTCAAGTCACTCATTATTTTTTTTTTATCTATTTTTTATTAATTTTTTTATTCTTCAATTTTTTAATTTACAAACTAATTACCATATACAGAGGCCAAGTGAGGGATCTTGTTATACCTTAGCTCTCATATGGGGACCAGCAAATTGGGACTTCACCAAACCCTTGATTTCCCACCTGCAAGGCGAGAATCCACATGATGATGCAAAAGTACAAACAACAATGGACTTCACCTAGCCCTTGATTTTCCATATGCCATAAAGTAGGAATGTAGGACCCTTGTAATATGTGATTACACAAAATTTGATGAGTGGTAATATTGCCGCCGTAAAGAAAATGAGATAAATAGTATTTACACATTATTCAGCCAACTTTTTACAAAACAACAAACAATCACTAAATTTTAGTTTTTCTTCCAGATGCAATAGAAGATAGCATATAAATATACAATCAATAAGTACATGAATACAAAAAAAGAACATTGCAAAGGCTTGCTAAATAAGAAGCATACCACTAAATAGTAAAACATCTTAAATTTGTGGCTTCTCGTACCACAACACTTATTAACTGAGATTAGTAAACAAATTCAAAAGACCTAGTATTTTTAGGATAAAAATATACATCCTAAGCATTTTTCTTTAAATCCATATCTTACGCCAAAGTGATTAGCACTAATATCCATCCATAAATTTATAAAGAGGAAAAGTGGCAATGTAGACGGTTCCCTAAATTTCTTGCATCAAGTTTTATGTATATATGCTAGTGTAAGATATAAAAACCATGTGGGGGGGAGGGGGACAACATGTGTTATCATATGACCTTAATCCTAACATCTTCAATTTTTAACTTTAAAAAAAAAAAAAAGGAAAAGGAGGGGGGAGATCTACAATGACAATAATCCCATAAAAAACAAAACAACTATACCAAATTGAAATGCATTATTTCAGAACAGTTCAAGGGAACCCATTTAGTCTGTTACCCCACCCCGCTTCTCTTTTGGTAGAAAGGAAAAATGTGGGCATTCTTTGTCCATTAAAACAATTCAATAAGATATAAGAAATTTTGCATTCTCGTTAGGAAGACCTCGTACAATGCAGGGGAAAGGATTTATTATACATTCTTTGATACCTTTTCAAGACAAACAAAGGATTGGAATAAGAAATCGTAATAGCACATCAAAGAGCTTAGAACATGATGTACCTGAAAATTAGATTAAAAAGTGCTCGGAAAGGCACAGCAAATTGGGTGATTAATAGTAGAAGGCAACCGGTTAATAAAGGTAGGAGTTGCTACATAGAATCCATTTCAATAAGCAACAACTTTTTAATTCAATAGAATAGAAGGTCGTATAGAGTTTAAATAAAGGTTAGTACAAAAGACTTCATTTCTAAATGAATGCAATGTACGAAAAGGAATGACATGCATAAAAACCAAGTCAAATTTAGAAAAAGCAGTTGACAATTTGAGCATGCAGAAAATCCACATAGACTACTACACAAAATTCATTTGATTGCTTGGTAATACTTGCAATATGAGCATTTGAAAAACATATTAGATATATCAAACAAATTATCCCAATATCCACAGTTAAATAATGACCAAATACCACTCCGCATACAAACAATAGTGCTTACTTTTCACTACATGCATATGCCTTAACTTTCTAATATATACACCTCTAGATGTGGAGACCAACACTTTGAAGGGAGCTCTAACAAAGAAGTGCAACGCTCAAGCAAGCCAAACGACGATGGATCATCACATTTGAAATATATGATTGAGTGCAAGAACAAAATGCAGTTTTCTTTTAATGCAATCAGTATTTGTGCTGGAAAAGGAAAAATTAGATAAATACTATCACAATTCTAAGCAACTGGCTACTATTGTACATTGTAATAACTAATAAGCAATTGGTTAACTACGTGGCATCAATTAAAAAGCGGTATTAATATTTGCAACGATTTAAAATTGGTTACTTACGTTACACGAAATACCCAAAAAAAATGCCCATTCTGCAATTTGTTCTCTACTTCTTTGTCGATCAATAAGAATGACCCATTTCTGTGTTACAAAGATGGAGTTTCAATAAACCAATTAAAATTTTCACATCCCTGTTAAATTAAACCTGTAGACATTCAAGAAGTAATCCTAAAATTTCCTCAAATTTAAATACCCAAGTTTTAAAAGGATAAGATATACCTCAATTATAAGCCAATAGAAATATTGAGAACTGGCGATGGATGGAAAGAGAGTTTGTAGATTAAAAGTCCAGCAAGAGTAACAGGTTAGAAGAGTTGAGATTATAGGGAACAAAAAGGGGAAAATCAATAAATTTTCCTCATTTGGTTCATAGTACATAATCCATAGAGGCAAAGAAATATGTTAAAGGCAGATAAATAAATCCATTGAGGATGTTGAAGGGCAAAAGTCTCATAGCAATCTCTATAATTTAGAACACCATGGCAACGATTTTTTCGATTATTATCAGTGTAAGCAACAAAAGTAGGGTATTTTAATCAATCTGAGATAAAAAAAAGAAGAAGAAGAAGAAGAAGATGTTGAATAGTGAAGATTGCTTACCAGCACAAATTTATGGCGGCATTACTGATCAATGGTGAAAGAGTATAAGGAGAGACCCACACATTTTAAGAAATCTAACAACCAAAATAGGGTGGAAGAAAAAAAAAAGTAGTGAATCACTAATTGTGTGAATAAAGGATAGGTTGTTGTGTTTTTTCCCTCAATCAAACGACAACTTTCTTAGAGCTTCTTTGAACACTTCGACATAGTATTGTCTTTCTATTAAATAGTATATAGACTATATAAGATGATTGTATTAGATGGTTTACTTATTATGCCGTATTGTTCAATATATAGATGATATAAACAAATCAAATTGATATTAACCTTGATTCAACAATGACCAAAAAAAAAAACTGCATCAACTAATTATAACTCATAGCTTAAAAAGTATCAAAGAAATAACTTTAAAAAAATAAAATTGATTCAGTTAAATGAAGTTCAGGTGATAGAATATGGAGGTGTACAAACCTTCCTTCCGTGATTCGTGTTTGCCAATCTACTATTTCCGTTGCTCAACTACAACGAAAAACAGAAAAATAAATCCCAAATTATGAAACCGGCAACACATTTTTTAGCAGTCAGCAAAAATAGAAAAAAGTGACAGTCTTCAACGAAGAATGCAAAATAAACAAACAAAAGAGGGAGAAAAAATGAGCACGGAAGACCAATAATTCTCCACACCGTACCATTGATTCTTTCTCTCAATACGTCAAAACTGAAATGGATTATTGATAGAGGGGTGGGAGAAGAAGAAGAACGGAGAAAATAACACCAATTGTGACTAAAGAACATGGTAAAAAAACTAAAGATACCGGCATTCAATTTGGTGAAGAAGTTGACACCTTGTCCCTTTTTAGATTAGAATTGGGTTATCTTGGAGGCGTGAGAGAGAGAAGAAAAGAGAACAAGTTTTTTGTTCAATGGTTTTTCATTTCTAATCGCAGTCATGCTGTAATCAAGGAAGAAGAAGGAGGAGGTGAAAGAAGAACATATTGGTTTCTTCTTCGCTTCATTTTGATGAGAACGGATGGGATGGGAGAGCGAACGAAAGGGTTTCTTCTAATAAAGATTTTCACGATTAATATTCCATGATTAACATCCCATTTATTTTCTAATCCAACTCACATGCTTTGGTGGCACTATTGTAACCCTCGATTCTATTGGCTTAGGGAATTTTAAATACGGTGAACAAATTCATGGCCATTTGATGAAAATGGGATTCTTTCAGTATGTTCAAGTGGGAAATGCTCTTATTAATATGTACACCAAAATCAGGCACTCTTGAAGACTCTGAGATTGTTTATGAGAACATGGAAGAGCTGGATGTGATTTCATGGAATTCCATTATCACTGCAAATGCTCAAAATGGATATAGGGATCGAGTGCTGATACTTTTCGTTGAAATGCAGCAAAAAGGTTTTCAACCGGACAAATATGTTTATGGGAGTGTTCTTGGATCATGTGGACATAACAGCAAGGCACTTCATGCTCAAATATATAAAACTGGATGTAGTATGAATGTTTATGTCATGACTGCTCTTTTAGACGCATATGCAAGTACTGGGAATCTCAACGATGCATACCTTGTTTTCGATAGGATGTCTGAGAGGAACATTGTTGTTTGGAACACCATGATATCTGCATATATAGAGAACCAATGCATAAAAGAGGGACTGCAGCTCTTTATGCAAATGGGTGAGAATGGAATTTCACCAGATGAGTACACCATAGCCATCATGATCAAAGCAATGACAATTCAATCAGAAATAGCGAGTGCAAAGCGGTTTCATGTCATTCTTTGTTAAATCCGGATACTACACAGATGCGCCAATTGGAAATGCCCTGATCACCATGTACGCTAAACATGGAAAAGTTAGCTACTCTGTGCAGGCTCTCAAAAATGGGAAATGCCCTGATTGGCGTGATTACACATAATTGTGATAATTAGAGAAATATTTGGACTGAAATATTGGGGCACTATACCGTAGGTGGGGAGAAAAAACATTTGTCTACTCTACGGCCTCTGTCTGTCTTCATCTCGCCCCTGCTCTCCTCTTCTCCGAAAAGAATAATCTTTTTTCATGTTTATTCAGTTTCTGTTGTTTATTTTCCTCTGTTCTTTTTTCGATTCCAGTGAATTCTGCGGCATGGTAAGAAAGATTTTCATATACACAGTAGAGGAGGTGAAGAGGCTGTCTCCCAAGGCCAAGCTACCCACGGTCGGCAATGAGATGAAACCAAGCAAGCCAGATTCTTACGTAGGTGTTGGCACTGAGGACCAATCTTCAGTTGTGGGTCTAGGTTTCTGATGGTACATTGAAGCCTATCTCTTCCACTTTTCACTTCTAACAAACCTGACATTGATTTGTTTGATCCCGAAATGATGAACCGAGAGAGTGTTGGCTTTTATAAGAAAGTTGTATGCATCTCGCCCGGTGTGATCCGGACCGCCTCGGGGTTGAATGGTGCTTTGCTGTTATATTTGTTTTATATTAATGCATAACGCAGCATGATTGGGTATGGAGGTCTTGATGTAGGAATTGTGTGCTGGGTGGGGTGAGCACCTAATTGATTGAGAATATCGCACACTCGCACCTCCAACTTTTGAGAAGATCCCGGCTTGTCACTACTTTTGTCGGAGTTATCTCAAGAAGCTGGTGTAAACTTAATTTATTACAACTTATGGATTTTCCTCTGATTACACCAATCACCATTACCTTGAGACGGTGATCTTTCAGCACACAATTCCTTTTAAGAAGTGGAGAACTTCCAGCACACATAAATGCCCTGATTGTGCTCTCAAAAATTGGCAATTAGGCACATGACTACAATATTTGGACAGTAAAATTCTTCGTTTGCCTTGGTTGAATAGATGGAATTTGTTCTAATGAGACAATTTAATTTGGAGAGAGAGAGAACGATGCTGATTTTTTTTTTTTTTTTAGGGGGAGACCGTAAAGTAGAGAATTGATAGGGCGAAGTAAGTTTGGAAGAGATGAATGGTTTTTTTTTTTTTGTTTAATTTCATAATTACTACTCTAATTAATTTCTAATCCACCTCACTATGTCATCGTGGCACTCTTCAAGACCGTCGATTTATACCCCTTGAAACTGAATCCCAGCCGTTAGTCATAAAACCTCCCTCCCTTGTTATATTATATACATACATATATATATATATATATATATATATATATATATATATATATATATATATATATATATATGTGTGTGTGTGTGTGTGTGTGTGTGTGTGTGTGGGCCATGGTATAAACCATGGTATGAAAACCATAGCATATTGATCCCTCCATATATATATATCGGGCCGGCTAGGTCGACATACTATTCTAACATACTATCTTGACATACCTAGCCAACCATTAGATCTTGCAAATCTAACATCTAGATATGCTTCTAAGAAACCAAACAAATAAAACATGGGGCAAAAATGTCATTTTCATTTTTCTTACGAAAGAAAAATCCTTTTCTTCATTCTTCATTCACGTTGGTCTACTTTCATTGCTAAAAAATTCTCTGTTCGTAAGTATATATACTCAAAAAACTAAAAGGAAGAAAAAATGTTTTGCTTTTTCTCGATTTCTACTAGTTTCGTTTCAGGCAATCATTGTAAGAGAAATCCATATCGAAGATGAACATGTATTCGTTCCTCCCACAGAAGTTTTACATGGAGGAGACGAAGATTAGAATTGAGGCTGCCTTTAATTTGTTGAAGAAAAAAATATGAAAACTAGAATTGTTGAAGTGGAAAATGGCCCATTCCAACCGTTTGCTTCTCTATTGTGGAGAATCCCATTGAAGGATGGCGGAATTTTCAATTTTTTTAAAAATACCTTGGATTGCTAGTAAAGATAAATAAACCTTTTTGGCAAGTGGCCGACTGCTGATATATGATAGTTGTAAAAAATGTGATAATTGTTCCTTGGAAGCTCAAGACTGATCTTGTAGAAATTTGAACCAACAAATACTTGGATCGACGAGATAGAGAATAACGCGGTATAGAAAATAGAAACTTCAGTTTAAGTCTCAAAGATGGCTGCGTGAAACTAAACAATGACCCCTTTAAAGAAAAGGTTGACAAATGTTATTATGTTATTAGTGATTCTTCTTCCTCAAAGAATGGATCTTCTACTTAAGGGTGCCCTGCCTCGCTGGCTAATGAATTTAGCCTTGCACTACACCCAATTTAAGTGAATAGTATGTTACATGCGTAGCTGCCCATATTTTTTGAGTATACTGACGAACATGAATGAAGAATGAAGAAAAGGATTTTTCTTTCGTGAGAAAAATGAAAATGACATTTTTCCCCCATGTAGATTTTATAAAGAGAGAGAGAGTAGATTTTATACAATATTTTCTACTATAAAAAAATGAATACATGAATAATTCATAATAAATATTAGTTTTTCGGATCAGATCGGATATATGGTATATCTGATGCGGATATAGCTATATCAGAATCTGATATCCGAAATTTTCGAATAATATCCAACTTTTCAAAAACTTGGTTTCAAATTTTCAAACATCCACATAGCCGCCTAATGTGAACCAACCAAACACGTGCAACCTATATGACTTGGGATGTATAACGATAGATGACAGCCAAAAGGTGCCAACGAAGAGGTTGGTTGTTAGGGCATCACCAATGGGACCTGGATACGGGCCTTTATCTCCAAATTTAACAGACCTTAAAGAAAAACTTCCTCTAACGCAGCCCTTAAATGAGCCTCCAATTTAATCATCCTGGATATATGTCTTCATTTCTATGGATGTTTATAAAATACCCAAAGCTTGAAACTTTGCACATGACTTCACTTAAGTCAGCACATGACTTCATTTTATGATTTTTTTCATCTTATTTCACGTGTTATAAAGGAACAGTTATCTTCTCGGTTGGAACACCATCAAAATAGAGTTTTAGCTTCTCGTTATGGCCTCCAAAACGTTAACATGGCCCTGGGTTTTGAAGGCTTCATGATGCCCTTAGCATACCATAATGAAGGGCCTAAAAGATCAGAAAAAGGAAACTTCAGGGAGTTCAGGGCTATATACAAGCAAAAGTTAAAACAACATACATAACCCACCACTAGAAATTGAAGGGCCCCAACTCCCTTTTATTTGTTGCCATGTGCCCTAGGGGTGGGCAAAAATCCGACAGATCCCACAAAACCGACCGACCCGAACCGAATCGTGCCATTTGGGTCGATTATCTATTTAGGTCAGTTCGGATCAGTTTGAAATAATACAAAACCGACTAAGTCGGTTCGGTGGTCGGTTAATATTTGTGATAACCGAAAATAACCGACCCGACCCACTATACCTTAATTTAACTTAAAATTTGTCTCCATCAGTGATATTTGTGTTTTATAAAGTCAAAATTCTTTATTGTCTCATAGTCCCACGTCCCAGCTATTGTAGACAAAGTCTGGCATGTGGACTTTTTATCGAAAAACCAAAAAACAAGTGTATTGGTGGACTTTCACCTCTCCAGATCTATATATATGTTTTCTCTTCTTCTCCATAAGCTTTGTTTTGGTACTTGTGTTTTTTTGGGTTGTCTGAAAGACTGAAACAAACAGCAGCAGCAGAGCTAGAAGTGGAAGGAAAGGGTCATAAAGGATATCTCGTACCCACGTCTTTGGCTCTAAAAAGCATGGCCCAAAATATCAGCCGAGATATCCGATATCTCGCCGATATATCTCGGTAAATTGGTACACCGATATCGATATTTCCGACATATATCCACCGAATATTGAACCCCTTTTTTTTCGAGATATATCGAAATTTCCAATATGAAACTTTATATCGCCAATATAATCGATATTTCCGATATAATCGATATATATCGGTTGACTTTTTTACCATTTTTAAATATAAATCTGATATTTCCAATATATTTTTGATATATTTCCGATATTTCCGATATTATATGTCCGATATTTCCGATATTTTAAATAGTTTGATGGTCAAAAAAACCGATATATCCAATATATCTCGGTTTTTGGATATACCGATATATTAACCGATATCGAAATTTTGGGCCTTGCTAAAAAGTACCCCACCTTCTTGCTGATAGATAATAATGCCAAAAGACCCATCAACATCTTCTGTTGATTCAAAAAGAGCTACTAATTTCAGATGGAATTAGTAGATTTAATTCATTGTTTTTTCAAGTTCTAGTTTGTGTTAAGAAGGGTTATTCGGTTTGCTAATTCACTTTCAATTCATTGGTTTTGCTTCAATTAAATCTTCATATTCGGTTTTTTAATTGGTTTGATTTGCAATTGTTCTTTTATTGTAGAGTTCAATCTCTGGCTTTGGTAATTAAATTTTTACTGGAGTTATAAAATGGTGATTGGAGGATTGGTGATTTGATGGAAGAGGCATTATTTTGTAACATAGTAGGTTTAGATCGGATAGCGGTTGGGTGAAGAACTGGTCGGGTCGGTTTCAATTCAGTTCGGTTAAGTCCATAGGGTCGGGTTGGGTCAGTTACTATATCACAAAAACCGATAGAATCGGTTTGGTGGTCGGTTTTAACCCAAACCCGACCCGTGCACACCCCTAATGTGCCCAATTCACAAAGAGACAAAACTAATGAAATAGAAAAAAGCATGCCTACGGGCTACGACTTTTCTGGATTAGATTAGAGGAGCAGTTGGGTTCATTTCTAATTCACGCAACCTACCAAACTACTCTCTAAAACATATTATACACCTTAACTATATTGCTGAAAAAATTGACAATTATTTATAAACCGATGAAGAAGAAACTCTTTTTCTCTTTATAAATTTTGATAATTTGAGTTTGGATAGCATATCAAAAAAATTGAATTGGAATTTTGGGTGGGCAGTGTTTATTTTCTCAGAGAGAGAGAAGTTGGAATTCTCACAGGTTAGATAAGTATCCCATTTTCTCACATACACAAGCCATGAAGTGGAGTTCAGGGCCATGCCTTTTTTTTCGATAATAATGCATTAATGCTTGAGGGCTGAGGTCAACCAAAGGCTTTACCAAAACCCAAAAAAAAAAAAAAAAGGGTCAACCCAAGGCGTCTGCTGACAATTTTCAATCGTGAAATATTACTTCAATTTGATCCACGTCGGCAAAAATAGCCATATCTATTCAATAAGAACCTATTTTCAATCTATCTGATCATGGCAACTTCACTACTTAATTATGCATGTCAAGATTATTACGCACGCCATGATTTGGTGCACCAAATCACAATAGAATAGTGGATATAATTTAGTGGGTTTGCATTTTTCAATCCAATGGTTTTTCTCCGTATGCTGTAAAAAGAACTTTATATTTGAGAACTTCCTAGCCAACATCAAGAAAAGAGTATGGGGAAATTGACATTTTTTGACTAAATTAAATTCCCAACTCCCCATTTTGCCCCTCTCTTAACTCACTCACTCTCTCTCATCCTCATGGATAGAAAAATAAATTTGACAAAATTAGATTATTGAAAATCAATTATGTGGGGCCTTATTTTCTGCTGCGTATAGAGCATACGCCATTCCGCTAAACCTCGCTCTATATGTAAGTAAATTAATAGTAATAGCGTTGACGGGTTGGTGTTTTGATGCACTATTGGATCACAAATTTCGTCATATTTGGTGGGATAGCGCACTATTGGACTTGGCCTTATGGTCTTGAGTACTTAGTCCAGATTGGCTTTGCATGTAGTTCTTGGCAAGGGAGACCCACAAGATATAAATTATATTGATGATATGTTAATTCCAACATCCCCACATCATCACATGGTGCGTCATTCATCCCATATTCAATCCTCTATAAATTAGGAGCACACCACTACACATAAACTTCTCATCCTGTGAAGTGTTCTCTTTCAACATTTCAAGAAAAATGTCTCATTTAAAAGCCTTTTTTGTTATGGGATTCCTCCTAACTGCTATTCTTCTAGTTATTTCTTCTGAAGTAGCAACAGCCGAGAGTCAAACTGCTGAAGCTAGTGAGTCTAATTATTATATACGTGATGTATTAATAAACTTAATTACCTTCTTTCTTGTATCTAGTTTTTGAAATTTCTATGATGTTAAAATGTCTACGAGGAATGCTGGCACTAATCTAGTTGTGAGATACATACGTTTGCAAAACAGTAGTGACTCGAGTTGTGACATAGTAACACAGTACATACCATACCACACTGAAAGACATAGTGCTTGAGGCCTATTAGCATTGCCTAACTCTTAGCATACCTGAAATGTCACCTTCTAGTAGTATATGTGGTAACGCCTAATTAAGTTATATGTTCATTCTCGTAATTTCATTACAATACATACATTATCTATTTAAGATTTTATATTAATTAAGTAATGCATTAATCATTCTCATTAACAACTCCTGTGCTATATCATTGGCAGAGAACAAGGAGAGTTTTGAGGATGCTAAGTATGGTGGATACCATGGTGGAGGCGGTGGATACCACGGTGGACATGGTGGATACCATGGTGGAGGCGGTGGATACCACGGTGGATATGGTGGATACCACGGCGGACATGGTTGATAAAACGGTGGAGGGGGTTGGTTACAACGGTGGAGGAGGCCTTGCATGGTGGGTGCCGTTATGGGTGATACCGTTGTTGCAATTACAAATAAACTCACGGTGTAGTGTATATATGCTGTGTTTGTACTCGAATAACAGCAGTTGCATTGAAAATATGTTGGTTCTGTAAATGCTTCCCGAAATATATAAATTTCAGTATTGAATCGAAGGACATAAAATTATGTAAAATATATTTTTTCGCTAATGTATTATATGTAAGAGTTCATGGTTGTTACAAAATATAAAAACATAGGGGATCGACACACACACCTGATGACACTCCATAAGTGAGACAGATCCTCTCATTTTCAGTCGCCATTAAATAGAAGATAGTGTCAAACTGGGCATTTCTATATGAGACAATGCAGAGCAAGCTTGGAACCACACACCGATCATAGTTTCCTATAACCACATGTACAAGCTACCTCTATTTTGCTAGTTACTTCCATGTTCAGCATAAAAAGAATTGTGATTCCCAAATACAAACTTGACATGCAAAAAGATCCATTGCTACTCCATCTGACATGCGAGGTACATCTGAATACAAATCCACAAGGGTGAACTAGTAGTGTCAGATTGCTACTCCATCTGTATAAATTTTCACAAAAAAAAAAGGTCAACATCTGAATGCCAAATCACATCAATAATTTTAATATCATAACCCATAATTTCTATCAGTAATACCAATGCTGCTCATTAACATCATTATACATACTTCCCTTCGATATAACATTCACCTCCACTATCCATGGCCTGAGTAAGTTCTGAGCTGATAACAAATTGATCTGCAATAAAAAAATAACTGAACGTTTCACTAGTTAAAGAAAATCACAGAGGGAACAACGTACAGGAAACATTAAAGATCTCTCTGCCTTCCAGAACATGAACAGTTGGTACCTTTCTGCACAACTAATTTCCACGTGGAGAGCGTTCTAGAAGGAAGAATGTAGGATTCCCGTACCATCTTGCTCCAACTAACATTTTCTTGCTGCTCAGTAGCTACATCATAGCTTCGTTAAAGGGAGAGGAGGTCATTGGCTGGAGTTGCCCATAGTGAAGTATCATATGTAGGTTACTCAGGATTAGGTACTGCCATCATTCTATCTCGAAGATGTTGACTGAAATCATTCAGTAGTGCATCTTCCTTTCCATCTTCAATGAAATCCCCATTTATCCTTGTAGGCCTGAACAATTTGTCATGGTATTTGCAAGATCTATAATCCTTTGTCCTAACCAACAATCATCTGGAATAGTTCACATTAATTCCATTACTAACAATCCATTCTGACTTTCTGGGCTCGATTGTACAAGACGGATAGCACACTTTATTGCAGACCATATCAAAGAGATTCTGTAAAAAGATAAATTGGATTGCCACCCCTGTTTAGGTATTACCTTTTCATAGAACTGAAGCATTGCGACTGTCTGGTAAAACTTCCCGTGCCTACCTGACCATGGTGCTGAAAATTTCAGGTATTCCTTCTTCATAGTACTAAACCATTGCGACTGAACAACATGCACAACATTCATCTTGTGGTTAGGCATGTGGCAAAAATGGTGTACCCCCTCAAGGATTTGCATAAGCAATTGATCTTTTGCCAATTTCATGATCCATCTCTGAAGTTGATGAGAAAAAATATCAATATTCATAAAGCACGAATATATGTCAAAGATGTTCTCATAACAACTGGGCATTTCTATCCAGGATTTGGAGATTTTTTCCCTTCACGCATACTAAATATAAACTAGTTAACATAGAGTAAATAGCCTCGTATTGTGAATGAGATCTATCTCCAGAGGTAAATATATTTTTTGTTTTCTCTATATACACCCAACTACAACCAGCAAGCTTCCTGACTTCTCCTCCTCTCATCTTTCCCCTTATCCTACACATCTCCCTCCAGTTTCCTTCTGCAGCATAAACATTAGCCAATTGCACATATCGAGCCCCATTGTCCGCTTCTATTCTTAACAATGACTCTTCCGCTTCTCTTGCCAACTCCATACTCTCATTTGTCATGCAAGCATTCAAGAACGTTCCCCAAATCACAGCGTCTCGCTTAACAGGGATCTCTTTCATCAACTCCACCGCCTTGTCTAAACAGTTGGTTCTCCCATACAGATCAACCATACAAGAATAGTGGTCAATTTCAGGTAATATTCCATAATCTTGTTTCATGGAAGCAAAGTATTTGTACCCTAGTTCAACTAACCCAGCATGTCGACAAGCAGAGAGAAGCGCTATAAAGGTGATCGCATCAGGAGTGATACTGCGCTCCAGCATCTCCTCAAATAGTCTGATAGCTTTATTTTCGTATCCATGATGAGCATAACCAGCTATCATCGAATTGTACATGACCCTATCTCTACAAGGTGCTCGCTTAAAAATTCTTTCTGCATATTCTATCTCGCCACATTTTGCATACATATCGGCCAAACTACTTCTCAGTCTCTCATCCAACTTAATTCCCATTCTCACCATGTATGTATGAATCTGCTTTCCAGGATGTAATGCTGCTTGTATAGCACACCCACCAAGCACATTGATGAGAATCAAAGCATCAGGAACTTGTGTTTCGTTTGTGTTGAAATCCAAGAAAAGTTCAAATACTGCGTCACAATTCCGCAATCTAACATACCCAGAGAACAAAGCCGTCCAAACAACAGAGTTCTTTTCCTTTAATGAATCAAAAAGTCTCCTTGCCTCAACCATGTCCCCTCTAGAAGAATGCCCCACAATCAAAGAACTCACGGAGAAAACATTTTCAGTCCCAGTCGACGCATTGACCAACTCTGCATACTCAATATTATCACACTTGCAGTACATATCCACAATGCCACTACTTATATATGGATTCAAACACAACCCATTCTTTAAAATCCAAGCGTGAACTTCCCTGCCATGTTTTTGACTCTTTAGACTCGAACAAGCACTCAGCACGGAGGTAAAAGTATGCTCATTCCATCTCATTCCAATCTCCCCCATCAGAACAAACAACTCTAATGCCTTGCCCAAGCATCCATTCTGAGCATACCCAGATATTAACGTGTTCCAAGACACCGTATCGTTCAACTCAGAAAATCTCCAAAACAATTCCGAAGCCATATCCATATCCCCTTCCCGACAACAAGCCGCAACCATGGCATTCTTAGAAACTAAATCCATCAACCCACTACTCCCTTTAAACACTCGAAGCGCGTCATCAAAAGTCCCACATTTTGAATACATATCTATCAAGGAACTCACAGTGAACGAGTTCGAGTCATTAGCTGTTTTCACCATGTACGAATGTAGTTGCTTTCCATAAGACAATACCAATAACTTGGCAGTCAAGTTAAGCATTGTCGTGAGAGTGAAATCATCAAATGGTGTCCCAGTATCTTGCATGGAACTGAAAACTTTAACACCTTCGAGCTCTAAAGAAGAAGTGTTTGCATAAGCAGATATCATGGTGTTGTAAGTAACGGAATCCTTAAAAGGAGCAGAATCAAAGAAATGCCGAGCTTTGGTAATATCACGGTTGTGAATGTGAGCACTAATGATAGAGTTCCATGTGAAGACGTTTCTGTCAAGCATTTCGTCAAAGAGACTTTGAGCTTCTTGTATGGAGCCATTTTTTGAGTAGAGATGGATGAGTTGGTTGGACGCGAAAACTGTTTGGAAAATACCGGTTTTTATTACGTGGGCATGGTTTTTGAGTGACAACCTCATTTTTGACTCGTGTCCAAACACGATAGGTAATGACTAAATGACGACCCTAACACATATGCAGCGGCAACTAATATATGTCAGTAGTCTATTTCAGAAAAATCGACCGATATGCCGGATATACCATACAATTTCGTCACACGTGAGTGATAAGGCCCATAACTTCATTTCTACGCAATATTTAGTCTTAATCCCAAAGTTGCCCTTGGGATATTAGTAAGTAGTAGTAGCCAAGGCCCAAAATATCAAATTCGGTGAATATTTCAATGTACCCAAAAACCGATATATATCGGATATATCATAAATATCGGAAACATCTATTTATTTGTTGACCAGTCAAAATTTTGTTTTGTATGTCGATATATCAGAAATATCGTCAATTATATCGAAATATCATCAATATATCGGTCAAAGTCAACAATATTTTGTCAAAGTCAATAATATCAGTCAAAATCAACAATTTATATCGGACATATCATATATATCAGTCGATATATATCGTTATATCAAAAATCGCGATATATATCAAGAAATAAAGGATTCAATATTCGATTGAGATATATTAAATATATCCATGTCAGTGTACCAAAAAAACAATATATATCGGATATATCAGTGATATTTTGGGCCATGGTAGTAGTTGTTACACTTTAAAAAGTTCACTTTCGCTTTCAGCTTTATTCTTATAGGGCTTCTAGAGTACGCATGCCGCACTATAGATGTGGTGTGCAGCCTTATCAGTCACATGTAGTGCGAGGGTAAAACCGGAACAATTATTGAACAAGTTGTCAAACAAGTTAACGAAAAATTCAAAAAATAAAATAGAAAAAACACAAAAATTTCCACTTTAGCGCTAGTTTCGTTTAGTGTTCTTACATTCTCAAATCCCTAATTCCAATAATTGAGTGTTATTGCCACGTCAACCCACCGTCTGCTCGCAAAATGTACTCTCTCTCCCTCTATCTCTTTTTACCCAAATTCTTCATGAATCAAATGGTTTTTTTTTTTTTTGTTTTGTGGCAATTAGTTAAACTTACTGTTTCAGTCGATTTCTTTTAGAAACTATGAGTTTAATTGGGGATTGTTTGGTTTAAGATTTCATTTTGGTTTAAGCACTAGTTGGTTGTTGGGATTAGGGGTTTGTTTATGTTATGTGTGCATAATCTAGGATCATGGGTCTATGGTCCTGTTTAGTCAGTTGGTTAGTTTCCTTCATTTTAGGCATTATCTCATAAGTAGTTAATGGTTTGTTATTAAGTAGCTAGTGTTATAAATTGTAGTGTATCTCATCTATTGGGAGGAGAGAAGAATATTATTGTAGTTTGCACTTGTGTGTGGATTAGGAGGTCAAAGGCTCCTCAATAAACTTTAATGTTATGTGTTTTTGATACAATCACTTCAAGATTGTATCAATTTTCAATGGATATTTTGTGGTAGATGTTGGTTTGCGCATTGATATAGAAGCCCTATATATTTGATTGATTATTGGCATTTGGTTTTAATAATTGTTGTTTATTTCTTTTTTGGTTAATATTACTCATCATAGTTTATTGTTTTTCCAAAATCTAGAAGCTCTATTGATCTATATTGTTTTCATCGAGAAAAGTAGAAAGGATTAAAAGTTACGTATAGTTTTTTTTTGTTTTTTCTTCTAGTTCATCACCAAATCACTGTTGAGTATTAATGAATATAACTCGAACATTATTTCTTCCAGTTCCTCAAATGAGTATGTCAAGTTGTGCATTTACTTTGAAGTAGTCATGACCTAGGCCAATTCATAGTCTTATCTAGTTATCTCCTTGTTTTGGTCTGTAGTAGGATAGAATAACGATTTAAACAAGTGGTGATAGCTTATCATTATCTACTAGAAAAACCGGAAGAATGAGTGAACAAGTTGTCAAACAAGTTAATAAAAAAAACACATTAAAAAAATGGTTTTCTACTTTAGCGCTACTTTCGTTCTCCCTCCGGTCAAACAGAAAATCCAACCGTTCACTTCAATTTCGACGGCATTCTCTAATCAATTTCACCATGCGCATAGTAGAAGCTCAATAAAAATATCATCATCTATTTCTTTCTTTTCTTTACACTCTCTTGTCTCAAATCCCTAATTCCAATCATCGAGTTTTAGGAGGGGTTCAACACGACAGGTATTAGATTTTTCTTATTTCTTATTGGTTTCAAGTTTGTTTGTTTTAAATCGACAGGCCTAATTTTTTATTTCTCTTTTTTTATTTTATTTGTTTTCAGTATTTCAATATAGTATATAGTATTTATCTGGGTTTTTTCTAGAGATCTGTGTATTTGATGTTTATGTGCAAATTAATATTTAAGTAATGCCATAATCTCGGTATAAACACAAGTTATAGTATAAATGGATTTGGACACACATTGAGAAGAAAGCAGTATCAATCAAGGTACATGGGTTATTGGACTGCTTGTATGCATAGGTTAAGACACTAACTATGAGTGGATATGGAAAGAAATGTTTAGGTTTATGGGATGTCGATCAATTGGAAACTTGTGTGCATGCTACATTTGTACTCTCCTCTTGGCCAATGGTAGACGCCTAGACGAAGGGGGATGGAGTCGTGGGATGACATTTCTGATAGAGAAACAGTGTTCTCAGATGATTTGTAATTGAAATTACGAATGTAATGCGTGTTAGTAATTGAAATTGTCTCGATAATGTTTGAATTAGAAAACTAACTTTGTACTAAAGGTTAAGTTGTTACGCCTTGTTTTTCAATTACTTTTATATTATTAGCAAACTAATAGTATATGCATGTTTAGTAATAATTTTTGTTCGTTCTTTCTCGGTTCATACTTTTATCCATCCTTCTTGTCATAATAGTTGATTTTACTTATCCTTAAATAATTTTGTTTGTTTTGTCTCAGTTCATAATTTTATTCATGATTGTTGTCATATTAGTTGATTACGTGTACAGTGGTTGGTTTGGTCTTGTAAATACATATGAAGGTTGTTTGTCATTGTTAATCTGTTTCTATATCAGCTGACATAAACAACCTGGATAAGGTTGGTCATGATCTCTTTGTGCCATTTGTTTAATAAAGTCTGTTTAATTTTTCTTTTTCCTTCAGTTTTTCCACTACTACTTTCCTCTACCCATAACACCAACGTACCACTTTTGGTTGTTTGCTCTTCCACTCTCAGGTGTTAATTTCAATAATTGATTTTGATATTTGTGAGTTAGATTTATTTAATTTTACTAGGGTTTGAATTTTTTTGTAAGTCAGAAAAGGATGGCCGAGGAAAACATACCCCACCCATTTTTTAAGATGTTATTGTCCTCTTGACGCATCATGTTTACATGTATCAAGAAGCAACGACAATCCAGGTCGGCAGTACTATAACTGCCCCAATTGGGTGAGCCATTTTTGTTTATTGTTACTAATTTGAGTTATTGAAGAATTATATATTGGATTCTAACTAGTGATTTTAACATGTAATTTGGGTTATTTTAGAAGCATGGGATGCTTAAATCTTCAAATAAATCCCAAAAATCAAGTTGCGATTTTTTCTTATGGGCCGATGAAGCCATGTTATGTCCGTGTGGAGGTGGTCTTTGTAAGGTATTTGGTGTGATTGGAAATGGAAAAAACAAAAAACGACAATATTGTATTTGCCCGAGATCAGTTGTGTATGACAAAATTGTAAGGAATAAATTATGTATCATTTTATTTTTATTTCTTATTAAACATGTTTATCTAATTGGGTTGTAAACTACCAACATTTAACTACAGGATCAATCAAAAGGTTGTGGGTTTGTTTATTGGGTTGATAGTAGAACACCAATCTCAAAACAAGGTTCTAGTTCTACTTCTGAAAGACGTGAACAAGGGTCCAGTTCTACATCTGAAAGGCGTCTACGTATTCGTGAAGCGATCGATTGTACGGTACAAAACACCTTGGCTGCTGAACTTTGTGTTGCACAGGAAAGTGCTAGTGCATGCCGCGACCTGTTATTGCAACTTCGTGATTTAGAATTGGACAAGTAATTAACTATTTGTTGCTTAATGTAATTAACTATACGTATTTGGTGAAATGTTTGTCATTGGATGACAATGACTTGTTGGAATTGTGTGTCTTCGGATTACTGAATTGTTGGAATTTGTCTTTGGAATGCCATGACTTGTTGGAATTATGTCTTTGAATTACAATGTCTCTGGATTTGTATGACAGGAAGCCTAGTGTCACACCTAAATACTGTGACTTCTAACTTTACTTAGTTTCAAGCTCTATTTTTGATCAGCTGCACCAATTAGGTTGCCTACGTACTCATTTCGGGATCAAGCCGCCATAATTCACCTCCACTCTCTCTTTTCTCATGAGTTGCCCCCCCTCTTATATCCTTCCCTCTTCTCCTTTATATCTCTCTCCTTAGGTTTAACTCATAGGGCACAGTATGGTCTTGGGCTTATTCTCTGGGCCCAATACATACTACGGTCCATCTATGAAAACGACTAATACATTTGCCCCCTCTCGGGTTTGGCGGCGATGACGACGGCGGACCCGAGAAGTCTCTGAACTTCCTTGTCTCTCTCTCTGAACTCTAGATATTCGCAGTATCTTGAGACTGTATGCATTCTTCTTCTCCTCAGGACGTTTCCTATCCATGTACCCCAAGCATTGAATCGTATATGTCGTAAAAGTACTTTCAGTCCACTCTCTTTTTGTCCGCGAACTCTTGAACTCTGTACTCTCATCTGTCTTGCCCCTGTGACTTTGTTGGTCGCGAATTGTACTATAATCCTCCACTTGTCTCGCTCTTCCTTCATCACTACTTATCCGAGTTCTCCAACCTCAGCCGATAAACTATGTGTATCCAAGATCTCAGTAGATTTTTGTTATATGTATGTGCACTACACCTCTTCTAACCTCTTTCCTTGATTACGCTTTCTCTATCTTTCTAGCCTCTTTGCTATGGTTTTTTCTGGAAATATCCAATGATCCCGCGAGCGTCAGCAATCAATAATCTTTACCCCGCAATCCCTCTTCCAACAGTCTGGGACTGAAGAAGCCTTACTTTTACGGTGTTTTCCTTGCTAACCCTCCTTGGTCGCGTGACTCGAAGTCCTCATTCTCTCTCTGCTATTAGCTCTCCTTCACATAATTCACTACCATTTCGCGAAGGGTCGCTTTCCCTTGGCACTCACTCTTCACAGTCAATCATTCCTGTCCATGAAGTGTTTCACTACCATGTCTACGGAGTGTCTCGTCCCCTTTGTTTGTCTTTCATAGAACTCAACATTGTATCCGCGAAGGGTCTCCTCCCCTTCGCTTGCATTCGAAAAGCGTGAAGCATATCCAGGGATAGCTCAGCTTGCCCCCATGTCCGCGGAGTGTCTCAGCCCAGCCATAAGCTCTCCTTCTTAGAACTCACTACCATGTCCGCGGAGTGTCTCACCCTTTCATTTCCCTTTCGTAGAACTCAGCATTGTATCTGTGAAGGGTCTCATCCCCTCCGCTTGCGTTCGGAAAGTGTGAAGCCTATCCAGGGACAACTCAGCTTGCCCTCATGTCCGCGGAGTGTCTCAGCCCAGCCATAAACTCTCCTTCACAGAATTCACTACTATGTCCGCGGAGTGTCTCACCCTTTCATCACCCTTAGAACTCACCCTTTCATTTCCCGTTCGTAGAACTCAACATTGTATCCGCCAAGGGTCTCATCCTCTTTGCACTTACTCATGGAACTCGATATCCCATCCGCCAAGGGCCTCATCCCCTCTATTTCTCTTCTGTGGAACTCAATAGTATTGTTCCTTCTGGATATGTAGCTTGCTCCCAATTGCAATTTGGAACTTTGGCCCACGGAGGGGCTCCTTCCCCCACCTTTGCCTTTACTCGGGAGTGGGGAGTGAGGGAGTTGCCCCTAAGCTTGGTTCGGATCTCATGTCCACGAAGGGTTCCTTCCCCCCGTTGTTTATGCTCTGGAGTGGAATCTGATGAGGGGCAACTCAGTTTGCCCCTAAGCTTGATTCGGATCTCATGTCCGCGGAGGGCTCATCGCCCCCGTTGTCTCTGCTCTGGAATGGAGTCTGATGAGGGGCAACTCAGCTTGCCCCCATGTTTGATTCGGACACGAGGGTCGTGGAGGTCTCATTCCCCCCGCACTCATTCGGATAGCTCCACGCCATATCCGCGAAGGGTCTTCTCGAACCCCTCCGCTCTCCTTCATAATGCACATCCAGGAACAGCTCAGCCTGCCCCATATTTGATTCGGACACGAGGGTCCGCGGAGGGCTCATCCCCCCCGCACTCATTCATATAACCCCACGACATATTCACGAAGGGTCTTCTTGAACCCCTCCGCTCTCCTTCGGAATGCACATTCGGGAACAGCTTAGCCTGCCCCATGTTTGATTCAAACACGATGGTCCACAGAGGGTTCATTCCCCCCCGTTGTCTATGCTTTGGAGTGGAATCTGATGAGGGGCAACTCAGTTTGCTCCCAAGCTTGATTCGGATCTCATGTTCGCGGAGGGCTCATCCCTCCCACTATCTTTGCTCTGGAATGGAGTCTGATGAGGGGCAACTTAGCTTGCCCCCATGTTTGATTCGGACACGGGGGTCTACGGAGGTCTCATTCCCCCTGCACTCATTCGGATAGCTCCATGCCATATCCGCGAAGGGTCTTCTCGAACCCCTCCGCTCTCATTCATAATGCACATCCGGGAATAGCTCAGCCTGCCCCATATTTAATTCGGACACGAGGGTCCGCAGAGGGCTCATCCCCCCTGCATTCATTCGGATAGCCCCACGACATATCCACGAAGGGTCTTCTCAAACCCCTCCGCTCTCCTTCGGAATGCACATCCGGGAACAGCTCAGCCTGCCCCATGTTTGATTCGGACGAGGGTCTGCGGAGGGCTCATCCCCCCCGCACTCATTCGGATAGCCCCACGACATATCCAAGAAGGGTCTTCTCGAACCCCTTCACTCTCCTTCAGAATGCACATCCGAGAATAGCTCAACCTGCCCCATGTTTGATTCGGACACGAGGGTCCGCGGAGGGCTCATCCCCCCCGTTCTCTGGCTTAGAGGCAGCTCTTCCCACATAAGAGTAGACCCAACATCCTCTAGTAAATATGTGCGGACAAATTCTCAAGGCATTAAGAGATAATAGTGTACATGTATGTAACTCAGTGCAAAGATATCACGCCCTTAATGTGAACTGTAACTCACCACTACATAGAAACACCAACAGGTTCCGAGGTTCCCCATATATCTAGTACGGGGCTCGACCCCGGTCTTACTTAATGTTATATCATGCAATAAACCTTTAATGCAGAAAGTAAACTCTTTGATGACAATATTGTGTATGCAAATAAAGTAGTAAATAAGGTGAGATGAATCCATCTCTCAATACCCGCTCAATCTCCACTCTGGTCCGCGGTACCGCGGATCTTTCTCTTTTTCTATAACCTGAAACTTTCATATTTGAGGTTGCACAAATAACACGTGAGTTTTAACGAAGAACATTAATTCAGTATAAGTATTTGCATACAAATATAATGGAGATCATATGCTCCAAACAGTGTACCATCCGTCTTACCCTGAGGTGTACAACCACGTTTCTCATATATTCATGGTTCGCGGAATACCACGAGGTCTGGAGACAATCCCAATTTATCCCCACATACATCACTGCCAAGGACGGGGACAAGACTTGCTTGCCCCCAATGTAACTATGGCTGACGGCCGAGTCACTACTTGTCCATCTATTATGTACATGATGGTAAAAGAAATGAGTTACTTGCCGCGGTGTATGCCTCTCTACATTTTTTGTAATCATCTTACCATCCGTATTCAGACGCTCCAAGCCGTTGATCTCAGCCCCAATCTATTGATCTCATTGTTCCTCTGTCTCCAACTTCCTCGCCATCGATGTTGTTACATTGAATACTCTACAAAAACTAAAATCACCAATAACACAAAGGAGGGACTATGTTGCCCCTTGTTAGACCCGTCACCATTTTGGCAATACTCTGCATGATTGTCAACCCCTTTTTAAAAGCCCCGCACAAACCCGAGGTGGTACACCTATCCTGCTATCACCGTCCATGCCCTACTAGTCCACCAATGCCCACACTATACCCCCAGTTCCCACACTATGCCATAACCCACACTCCATAAGTCCACACACTACTCCACCAACCCACACACTTCACCAATCTTTATAACTAGATCTTGAGGAACTTGTTTTCCATCTATATCAAAAAGTGCATAGATTTCAAGATCATGGTCATACAACATAGAATTGTCACCACTTGTTTGGTACAACGACAATCCAAGTTTTCCTATCAAAAGGGCCAATAGATTCTCATCACAGACACCATGCAACCATGATGCACCCCTATCAACAGGAAACCCAAATTTATAATCAATGCAAGCACTCCCACCAATCCTTTTGTGAGATTCCAACAAAATTACAAAACAACCTTAAAAGAGGCATCATGAAGAGCCCGACATCATGAAGAGCCCGAGCAGCTGCAAGTCCACCAAAACTAGCACCGATAAAAACAACAGTAGGCAAAATACATTCTGCCATATTGACTCAAAGACGCCACGTCAGCCCTATCTCCTAAAACTAGATCTGAGTTCCTTGTAGCCTCTTCACTGCCGGTAGCATCCCTAGCACCGCCACCATCTGTATCTTGTGCATGATTTAACTCGGCCAATCTCTTCCGTATGGATAAAGGATCTTCCTATGTTATACTATTCCATTCTTGACGATGAATAGATTTAATAGCTCAGATATTGTTATTCATGATATTGATCCGATTCAATATCATCGGCATGTATTCCTCCCATTGAATTTACAAGAGAAAGATTAAAAATCTCTATGGGATTAGATCCCGAGTTATTATGAAAGAAAAAAACGATGAAATTATGGAAGTCAATATTCTCGCATTTATTGCTACTGCACTGTTCATTCTAGTTCCTATTGCTTTTTACTTATCATTTACGTTAAAAACGGTCACAAAAAATAATTAATTTGAAGAAAAGCTTAACTTATAAGTTCTTATCAATAATGGAAGAAATGAAAGGAGCTTATTAAAATCAGCAGTATATGAGATGCGATAGTATAGAAATATAGGAATCTTTCTACCACACTATCGCGATCTCATATGATTATTATATAAATATGATTATTATATAAATATAAACTTAGAAGGTTGTCCGTAATAGGTATATTTATATATTATATAAATATATATATATATATATATATATATATATATATATATATATATATATATAAACATATAAATATATATATATATATATATAAATAGTACCCCAATTCGAGTTCTTTGCTACATTCAGGCAACATCCATTTGACATTTCATTTGTACCAATTTCGATCGATACGATATAATCGAATGCCTACTTTGACTCTTATGTCTTACGCTTCTAATTACTAGTTTTCTTATTATTTATTTCCAATATGGGTCCTGGGATACGCTGAAACAATCAAATCAATGGAAGGAGGTATGGGCAGAGTAAAAGAAACCCAGTCATCTTTTTTTTTAGCATTCCGATAAGAAGTAAATGATTTTGCCGTTGACATGCGATTTAAGGAATTCGTGGGAAATTCTTGATTTAAAAAAAAGTAGTAGATACCACCTATTTCTAACATGCACGAACCATGATATTAAGTGAGTCGATAAAACATAAAGAATTATATTTCTAGGAATCTAAAAACAAAGCTAAATGCGCACGCCTAACGAAAGATCTTATTATAATATTGCTTCATTGGACAAATACTATATCCATGTTTCCAAAGTACGTATCCACATAATAACAGATAGACTTCCTCTCCTCTTTGAACAGTAAAGTGAGAAAGAAAAAAAAAAGGGGGGGGTTGGTTGCTCCTCATTATAATATCCATATCAAATAAATATGATTCTGTTAAGAGCTAGTTCATCGAAATATTTCGGATGAGTTCGGTTGGAAAAAATGGAATATCATGTGTATTCCTTTTACTTTCAAAATACGAACATGGGAATCATTGAATGAAATATTTTTTTTATTGAAAGGTAATTCTTCATCTATTACATTACTTACACTTACTGTTACCGGATTCCCGTATAATTTTGGAATCAAAATACATACAGCTTTCAGCAAAGAGCCTCCTTCCCTCACGTTCACTACTACTTTCAGGAATCGCCAACTGTTTAGCTTTACCTCTGCGAAAGTAAACCGAAACCAGCACATAGTCCCCAGACGACGCTGTAGTTCACCTCCACTCTCTCTTTTCTCATGAGTTGCCCCCCTCCTCTTCTCCTTTATATCTCTCTCCTTAGGTTTAACTCATGGGGCACAATATGGTCTTGGGCCTATTTTCTGGGCCCAATACATACTACGGTCCATCTATGAAAATGGCTAATACACCTAGTTTAGAGACGGTTACCCAAGTAGATACATTGATCTTTCTCACATGTTGCAGACAACGAATGACAGGTATGTATGATACATTGTCTGTATCATCCTTACTTCGGCAGACCAAAACTTCCAGTAGCAATAGTGCGAACCAATTGATAATGGTGTTCAACAGAATGATATATATTATATATCATCCTGACATACTTCCACTCAGGCATCCTTAGTTGCATATAGGAGTGGAACTAGGGTGGTTGGGTCGGGTTGAGGCCTAACCCGAGCCCAACCCGAGTTTCAAAAGCTTCAACTTGAGCTCGGGACCAAGCCCTAGTCGGTCCTTAAATTTTCAGCCCAAGCCCAACTCGTGTTGGGTCGGGTTGGTAAGATTTCTCGGGTTTCAATGTTAAACAATGAATAACTCAACGTCTTTTCACTGTTAAATAAATAAATTAAGAGGTAAATAACACAAAAATTGCAATATTCTAACTAAATCAAAGGTATTTGATTATTTGAAAGGGAAACTAACCCGATTGATTCAATTATTCTCTATTAAATTGATATTATTAACCTTATTTTTGACAAGAATAAATTCTTATAAGGAAGCAATATAACAATAACAAAATAGAAGGAATGAAATATATACGTACATATATGCACACGGGCTCGGGTTTTTAATAATTTTATATTCTAACCCGAGCCCAACCTGAAGCTGAGTTGGGCTTTGAGTTTACAAGGCCAAGCCCGAACCAACAAAAGTTGGGTTTTAGCCCACCGGGCTTGGGCTAACCTGACCCAAGTTCCACCCCTAGTTGCATATCTCTATCCATGCTCTTGGGTGCCTCCACTAATTCTACACTAACACAGAAAAATGACACAGTGACGTGGAGGATGATACTTCTGATATAATCGATGATATTTCCGATATATCGACACACAAAACAAAATTTTGACCTGCCAACAAAAGGATATATACCCACCGATAGATCGATAGATCTAATATATCTTGATTTTTGGGGTACACGATATATTGCTCGAATTTGATATTTTGGTCCTTGCCCCAAACTCCAAACTTATTAAAAAAAAACACAATATAACACAACACAAAGGCAGTATAAACTAAATTTAATATTAAGTATAGTACAACATCTTATTTTATTTGAAAAAAAAAAGGACCAATTTGACATCTATTTAGAGTTTAATTAGATTTAGAAGTCTAGTTTCATTCCTTATTAATCAAGTATGGCTTGGATATCTATATATATAAATAGGTCATTGTAGTTTATTTCATTCAACACAAGAGCTTCTAGCTCAATTGGTCGTGTACCTCTCTCCTCATGGGAGATCGAGGTTGCAAGTTCGAATCCCACCAAATGTTGGTTGGGATTTCATTCTTGTGTAATTATGTGATGGGCTTTTGGGTTAGGTGAGCCTTCGGGCTAGAGACTGGGTGCTGCTACGATGGGTGGACCGAGAAGCGAAAGCAAGTCTTCATGGACAAAGTGGAGGCTGTTGGGTCTACTCAAAATGGTGTATTGGTCAGAGGCTTCGGGATAGGTTCCCTTCGGGGTTGATGAGTCTTCGAGCAACGTAAGCCTCGAGCTTAGGGTCCTTCAATGTAACTGGTGTGGGTCTGCCTTAACCCTAAAAATATTTTAAACAAAAAATTATCAAATCTTCAAATCTTCAAAACCTATTATAACTATATACTTTTCTTCCTCGAGTTCTACAATTCTTTTATTCAATCTTGTGTGTGTAAGAGACAAGATGGTCAATTGCTGGGAATGGTGTATTAGAGATTCAAGGCTGGAAGTGCTCTCGAGCGAGGCAGAGTGCATTAGTGCAGAGATTGTAGCTGGACTATACAAGGACCTAAAGCTTCAACACATGCTGATTTTGGAAGACAACAAATACTTGATGCAGAAGCTAAGAGAGAAAGGAGCTGGAGCGGGATGGCAGTTTAATGAAATGATCATTAGGAGCTTTAAATTGTTTAAGGCTGCTTCTGTAAACTCTAGTAACTCTATTTTCCTTTTCTGTTGGATTAGAAAATGTGGTAATTTATGAGCTCATCTGTTGTGTACAAATTTCGGATTATGTAAATGGGCTTTAAAGCATGCCGGTATTGGTCTTCCACCTGTGTGGACCTATGAAGTTGTAAATCCTTTAAGAGCAGTTTAATTAGGGGTGTCAAAATGGCCCTCAAACCCTAAGCCCGCCCCGACCCGGCCCATGGGCCGAAAAACCCTCAAAATGAGGCCCTCACACATTCGTGGGTTGGGCCTATCTAGCCCTCAAGCATTTGAGGGGAGGGTAAGGGCCTAGTACGATAGACCAGAGTCCTGCATAGTTCTTGCATATACTACGGGAGATTTTAGAATCCCCCCCAATATATTTAATCTGTTACCTATTTTCCATGGGTTAGACCATGAGAAGCCTTATCAACACTTACGTAAGATACAACAAGTTATTACTATATTTAATCATCCTAATGTAACACCTGACCAAATAAAGCTCAGGGTGTTTCCTTTCACCCTAGCTGACAAAGCAACAACTTGGTTAACAGCACAAAAGCCAAACTCTTTCGACACATGGGAAAAACTAGTTGAATTATTTATGGAACAATTTTACCTACCACAGAAGATTGATGAGATGCTATCATATATTCATTTCTTTCACCAAAAACCTCAAAAATCCTTTTCTGAGGCTTGGAATCATTTCACTGATATTCTAGTAGAATGTCCCCATCATAATCTTGGTAAAGACACACTAGTTCGTGCCTTCTTCAAAGGCCTATCCCAACACCATAAAGAGACTTTAGACATCATGAACGGAGGTAATTTCTTAAGTAAAGGAGCCACAGATGCTTATAACTTCTTAGATAATCAATCCAAGAAAAGTAACAACTGAGGAGGTAACGATTACTCCTCCTTCAATACTTCTTCTTCAACAGTTAAGGTAACCAGTATGTTTGAGGTACAACCTGACCATGAACTTAAAACTCTTATTGAATCCTTCTCTAAAAAGGTAGATGCCCTCTCTGTGCATAAATAAGAAGCGATACCCACTCCAGTCATGAACATCAACTCCCCTCCATATAATGTATGTTTTAATCCCAACCATACCAATTCCTTTAGTCCCTTACTCTACGGTTCACTGCCACCACAACCCATAGATAATAACGCTTTCACCAACCCTAACACACAATGGATGCAAAACACTAATTATAATCAACAACAACCTACACCTCCATGTTTTAATAATCAAAACATTAGGCCCACTACATACTTCCACCAATTTAACCAATATCTAGGACAAGTAGAATTAGGTGACCAAAATAGTAGTTTAGTGCCCATGACCCAGAACTATCAACATCCAAACATAAACACTCAACAAGCTTTATTTCCAGTTACTCTTCCTATTACCCCGCAATAACCAGCCAAACCATCCACATAAACTTACTATTAACCATGATACAACACCAACAACAACAAAGTCTAGTAATCCAACAACAGTCTACTATGATGCAGTCCTTGTGCCAAAAGGTACTTGAGTTGTCTCCTAACATAAATAATAACCCTAAATAGAAATTGATGATCCTACACCTGTAGAGGTTCCAATATGGAAACCTAGTTGGAAAACGGCAAAAGATAAAAACAAGGTTAATACTTATATTGACCCATATGCTAAGTATATAGAAAAACTACCGTTTCCCCAGAGACTAGTTGTGTCTAAAAAGGACGAGAATTTTGATGAGATTAGGAAAGTGTTTAAAAATCTAACTATAAACCTACATTTTTTAGATGCTATAAAAAGTCTACCTGGATAGGGCTAAGTTTCTGAAAGAGTTGTGCACCACGAAGAGGAAAACCAACATACCTCATAAAGCTTTTTTAACTGAACAATATCCTTCTTTATCTGAACATAACGGAATTGTTAAGTACAAGGACCCTGGTCGTCCAACTGTACAATGCACCTTAGGCGATAACTTCATAATAACTACACTATTAGACCTAGGGGTGAGTGTTAACTTACTCCCTTTTTATTTATATAAACAATTAGGTCTCTATCAACTTAAACCAAGCAAAATGACTTTGCAGTTAGCCGATTGTTCTATTAAGTATCCCAAAGGCGTAGTTGAAATCATTCTCATTAAAGTTTAGGATTTTTACTACCCTGTTGATTTCGTTATTCCTGACACAGCAGTTGCTCATGATTCTATTCTCATCATCTTAGGGCGCCCTTTCTTGGCAACTACTAATGCCCAAATTAATTACCGGGATGGATCAATGACTCTTTCTTTTGGAAATCTGTCTGTGGAGGTTAACATGTTTAGACTAAAGTAAGGACAACTAGGTTTACCTGTAGAAAGAGAAGTGAAGTTCATTGAGAGTTGTGTATCTCACATTAGTGCAGCCGACTTCATCCCCACACTAGTAGATACCCCTCTTAGGGAATAAGACACGTACAAAGATTATAATTTCGACTCCCTGAACATAGATGAAATCAAGGAAGATTTCCTTCGACTCTTTTACAACACTTCTTTGCCACCTCGCGAATCCCCTCGTATTAACATCCATTCATCCCTTAATGCCATGATGGAAGAAGAATTTTTCACCCTCTATTAGTGATTCTTCTGACCCACCTATTGAGGAATACCTTACATATCTTAAAGCCTCTGATGATATAGAACTAAGAACACTAGCTGAGCACCATTCACCCACCTCACATCATCATTCACCTTCCATCACCAATGTTGCCTGCCCTCCACCTTTCCAAAGGAGCCTTGAGTTTGCACTAAACCTCCTTGCTTCTCCTATGCTTCATGACTTTCTAAACCCATCTGGTCAGGAAATAATACCTAAGGATAAGCCACCAAATCCCTTCATTTTCCGATGTGAGACAGTATAACCATACTCTTTCAAAACTTATCCATATCCCACATATCTTTCACAACCATCCAATTTCTCACGATCATTCACTTGGCCACCCTTTCGTTCAAAAAAGAAGAGAGTACATGCTCGATTAGGTTCTAGGTCAATTTGATTTCACTCTTATTCCGCTAAGCCACGCAATAGAAAATCTTGGTGTTTAATTATGTTTGATGGTGCATTCTGTGATAATTATTTATGGAAAGACCCACAACTATTTTGGTTGTTGATATATGGTAAACTGCATGTTAATACATATATTTTAGATAAAATTTCGAGTATCTGACTATAAAAGACTCATCTTATTCTTTGGTGTACTCCATTTCATTTCATATTTTATGGGAATACACATTTAATGTAACTCACGCATTCATCTCTTACACTTTATCTTGTTATTTGAGTAGTGTATCTCTATAGAGTGAGTTCCATTTTTATTTCTTTATCGTAATTTTGTTTTTTCAAAAATCAAATATATAAAAATTAAAAACATTGAAAACATAAACATGTATTAGTAAGTCTAGGGATCTGACTTTAAAATACTCAAGTTTTTGTAAAATACCACCTTTATAGAGTATAGGCCAAACAAAAAATTTTAAACTTAAAAAATGTTTTCAAATTTTGTTTGGGGGTGGCGTATTTTGGTCTTTTATTTTAAAACTTTTTTCCACCCTCTGCCTTCCATGTTTACTCCAGTCGAGTCTATTAAATTATGCTATTGAATTCTAGGAATTCTAGGTTAGTTAGTTACCTAATTTCAATGTGCTATTGAATTATTTCATGAACTCCCTTCTCCCAAATTGTTTGAATTGAGAGTGATATATTTAATTTTAAGTACATTGTACGTTCAAGTATTAAAATTGCATGTATAAATATCGAAATATAGATACCATGGGCCTTGTTGATGCATAATGTAATTAGCTACCTTAATTTCGTAAAATTTCTCTATTTTGCTGAATTTCGGAAGCTAATCCTATAGGACCCATGATATGTGCATGCTTAATTTGTGAACGTATGATATTATTTTATTTATGTTAAAATCCGTTTATGTCCCAAGCGCTATTTATTATTTCAAAAAACTCATATAGGAGTTGCATATGTTTTTATTGATTTATATTAGTATAGATTAACCTTCTTTTTCAGGTGCTCCCATTTACAAACACATTTCTATAGTACTCTCTATCCTTTATTTTCATTCCACACTTTGGGAACAAAACATGATTCTGTTTGGAGGTGGTATAGAAATACGTTGTAAATGGTTAAACACATATTAGGTTGTATATTACATATTATTTGTTGTATAAAAAGTATAAAATCATAAAAATAGTTTATACTATACACTTAGTAATAATTATATTGTTCCCTTCTCTATAATGATATTAGTTTAGAAATCTCATGTAGTACTTGAATTAGAATTTAACTTTTAAAACTTAGATTAATATGTAATTAGTAACAATTATTTTCCGTCGACACTAAAAGCGTGACAAATATTAGTAACGGTTATAAAGTGTTAGCAAATTTACCAACGGTTACCAAATGTTACTGAAATTAATTTCAACAACACTTATCAACCGTTAGTAAATTATTAGTAACAATTATTAATTTTGTTCTTAATTCATTTCCAACAAATGAAAGTGTTAGCAATTTTCATTTCTAATGGATATGTAACCATTATTTATGCTTCTATTAGTAATGGATACACAACCGTTGCTAAATTTGGAAACATCCGGAAAAAAAAAATTAAATATTCTGGCCCCAATCATTCCTGCCACCTGCTTCTAGCATACATATATCCCACGTATTATACACAACCCATTCATCCCACTAAAAACTTAAACATACTGTTGGATACAATAGCGAGAAAGAAAATACTTAAACCAAACATACTCCATAATTCATTCATAAGTTGCAAGTCTTAACTTTGATTACATTTTATTCAACAATGAGATAATAACCAAAAATATAATAACAATCAGTAAACTCATTAAGTCTTTTGTAAAAAATATATATATATAGATATAACAAGTCATAATAGCTCTAAAATGAAACATTTTGATCTCTCACATTGTCCTTCCTCTAGCAATCATAAAAATCATCGACGCCTGCAACCAGACCAATAACACCTAAAAGAAATTAAGAAAATAGAAAGGATCAATACATACTAGCAAATAAAATTTGTATAAATTAGATTCATAAAAACAAGACGTTAAGAAACTATAAAATATGGGTAATAGGTTGTAGCTCCCCAAAACCGATCTCTTACCTAAGATTGGTATTTCACCCCTGAACGCTCATCATTTCTAACAAATAGATGCATTCTAATGTAGATTTATTATTAAAGACAATAAAGAAATAATAAATTCTTACAAAACAACTTAAAATGAATCAATTTAAAATTAAAATAAATAGCTAAAAAAGTTGTTGCATCAATTAGAGTGCGCTGTGCGTTAAATTTTTCTTAACTTGCACATACACTTTTTCTTGTCTAATAGGAGCACATGTTCATCCTTGTGAAGATACTCCAACGTTCAACGTTAGATACGTAGCCAATATATAATAATCAACTTGAAATGAAATTAAATACAAAAGACCAGGTTGACACGTACCTTAGTTGCTTAATAAAACTTACCGTTTGCTTATTAAATCCTTGTAAGTGCATCAAGTAACATAATCTCAAGAAAAACGTTAGCATTCCATATAAATCAATATTTCCAAACATAACACGTACAATTATATATATATATTTTTCCAATCTTTAAACAACGATAAAAGAATATTAAAACATTCAGTTTTCTTCCACAAAGGGGTAGGGGTTTTCCTATGGAAGCGGCTGAGCCGGGTGGCTACCTATGTACCATTTTTTAAGGGATCAAGCCAATCGTACTTCACCTATGGGGTGTAAGGATCTATGGGAATGGATTAAGCCATTCCGATGAGGAAGGCAACATGTTTCCTCGCTTTTGTTCTAATAATGTAACAATCACTAACCGATTTCCTACCTAGAATCGGTATACTATATTGTATGCCACTTTAATTTTTCTCTTTTGAGATTTTTCCCAAAACGCACCATATATATTACTCAACCTAGAAAATGAAGTAATTAGCGTAGGTGAAACTTATGATAATCGCCTGACATTTAATAACTTAGCCAAACGGAAAATCAAATAATAAGCTATGAGGTGATGGCGAGGCGATGGCGTGCCGCGGCTTGACAATGGCCTGTAGCGGTCTTGGTGAGTGCCCTGTGGCAGCCTGGAAGAGGCCTGTAACGGCCTGGCTTATGGCTTTTAGCGGCCTGGCAGTGGCATGTAGTTTTCCCATTTACTATTTCAATTCATGAAATAACCCGCCCCCTTCATTTTCTGTACGTGGGGTCTGGTTAGCAAGTATTCCTCTCGGACCCTTAGATAGACACCCCGATTGACCTTATGTCCCAGGAGGATGTATAAAGCCCAACTCTTCATTCATACAAAAGAGTACTCCCACTCATAATTGGTTTGCTCCAAGTGGAATTTAAGGAGGCGCCATTAGATATATCAATGACAAGACCAGTACTCGCCACCTAGCTAGCTTGCTTGACTTCCAGCACCATGAATTAAAGCCTAGCTTGTCTTTTGTTTACATGTACTGTGGAGATGGAAAACACATGCTTTTGGTGTCGTCCTTTTCCTCCAAGCACAGTGGAAAGGTCCTGATTTCCTATTGACTCACCAAGTACAATTGCATCCCACCAACTCCTTCATTCTAAATCAGAAAATGGAACAGTCCTTAGTCTCTCACCCTCTCTCTTATGATAGGCTTTTAAGCTCTCTTGTTACTTATTTTTTGCTCTTTTCAATTCAGTTCGAGATGGAGGAGTTTTTCCCGTAAGATCTATAAAACAAAGCAAGAGGTATTGATTGATGACAGTAATTCCCCTTGAAAGCTTAGTTGGTAGGTGGTAAACAAAGCAAGTGATCATATATTCACTCAGACAACCTCTTTTAATGAACCGAGGAATGTTAAGAATGGGAAAACCAATCACTATAAAGAAAAAAGAATGGGAAAACCAAAAAAAAAATAGTACTAATTCAATCAAAGTAACAAATAAAAGCCTACAACTCTATTTCCTTCATACTCACCACTCGTTAACGTCAACTCCTTTCTTTTGTTCTTCCTTAAATCAAAATACTCTTTTAACATCAAAGCTTCCTATATATATATATATATATATATTGCAAGGATCAAAATGCCAAGCCAAATTAAAGCCAGAAACAATGAATCCAAGATCAAATACATAACAGACAAAACAAAAGGCTAACAAGCAACATAGCAAAGAAGGCATTAATTGAATCTAACCATATTGCAAGAAATGTACCAACTGTATTTGTGATTCCTGTTGCCATGAGAACAGCCAAGAACACATAACATACGGTCGAATACCGTGTTGTACAAAGCTAAGTAGATGAAGATGATAACTTACTTGCATGCTGAGGAGAAAACCAGCCTGGCTGAATGAGCTAAAACTCAGGGCCGCAGTATAGAGCACAGCTGCCCAGGCAGGTGTCTTCACATAATTTAAGCAAAGCAGTGTCAGTCCAGGTCCAATGAAACCAATTGACTGCCAAATATAGAAAGTTTGTTGAGTTTCATTATGTTAAATATAGGGGTGAAAGTCATGAAACACAAGGTGAAGCAAAAAACATTGTTGTGTTGTACCTGACTTTAAACTCATTGCTTATAAGTATTTAGTTCCAGTAGACTCGCTTTTTATCAACTATCGATTGTTGAGACTTCAAGTTTAACTTCCTTCATAGACCCAGACTTCAATACGCCTATTAACTTACAGTTGGAAGGAGCTGATCTAGACATGTTCGTTTGCTAAAGTAATTGAATACTTGCATAGGAAGTTACCTGCATGATTGTCCGCACAAAAGTGATCGGTCGATGACCTTTCTTGATCAAGGTATCCGAGGCAACACCTGCACTGTAACCCAAAATGGCCATCATCCTCCACGGGATGGCACTGAACCAGGCAGCTTGTTTTAAGTTCACATTGAACACCTGTTTAATAATACAAGGGACTTCCATCAGTACTTACAGAATCAGCCAGATTGTTGTAGAACTTGATTGCTTCTCCAGATTAGTATTACCAATCAATAGAAACATTCTCATCTGAAAAGATCGAATACTTGAGATGATAAAGTTGGCATCCAGAAACATAGACAGACTTATGGTAGATGGATTAACATACCTGCAAAAAATCATATAGCTCGTTGCTAACTCCTTCGTTATGGTGAAAGTCACGCTTATCAGAAATGTAGCTAAAGTCGGTTCCAATAGGCTGGTCGACGTATATTAAGTTTGATGCCTTACAATACCAAGATAATATATCAACATCATCAGGCTTTCCGTGTTCAAATTGGACATGGTCATAGACGTTAAAGACGAAGCATAATACAAATAGAAGTAATGCAAAAAGAATAAGATAACTTGGTAAAAATTAATAATTTGCATGCCAAAAGGTGAAAGAAATTAATAATTTTCAAGACACATGAGCTACATAATTAATCAAAGTTTTTACAACCCCATATCTTCAATTGCATACAAACTAATAACAATAAACACGAAAACATAAAAGAAACCGACTGTCGTTCTCTTCGTACCAGTGAAAGGAAATTTGTATTTAGTACACGAGAAGGCGTCAATGAAGCGCAAATGCAACCCCACAAATTTTTTTCTGGACACTTGGGTTTGGGTCCGCTACGTCCTGGACATGGGGAAGAGATCCCATAAAGAAATATAAGTACAACTGTACAAGGCAACAGACACACATACACAGTCCACTCAAAGAAGAAGCAACCGTAATTTTGTATGGTCCCTTCGATGAACTTACTAAAATGGTTAATTAGTTCTCAGCTGAATTTTGAGCATTGGTGCTGAATGCTGAAATTAACTTAAAAATACCAAGAGGACAATAACTGAGTGGCTGGATCACTTATTATATTATATTCAAAACTTGGTTGCTCATTTACTTATGGAACAAAACACACTTACAACAGTTAAATTTCAAAGTTTAGTGGATGAGTGCATAGTTGTCAACTCTTGAATCGCATCGCGAATCGTTTTTATTTTTAGGTGAGTCGAGAATCGGATCGAGTCGCAAATCGTAAGATTCACAAACATATAAATCGTTTTATATATATATATTTTCTTGTATATTTTACATTAATATGGCCAGTTAATGAATATTTTGAAGTCAATGAATAGAGGTGGCCCAAGTTTAAATGAGCCATTTGCAATTGTCATACTGAAATTTTAAAACAGGGCCCAAATGATTGAAGCCCAAATCAGGTAACTTATTACAACTGGCCCAGTTTTTAAACCATCCATTTTTATAAAGTAGTCACGTGCCTTCTTTAGCCAAACCTAGTCTTCTTTAACCAAACCTAATCTCCAAACCAAAACAAAAGGCGCCGCCACTGTTTCTCTCTCATCTCTCTCAAAGGTAAGAACTGATTCTCGCAGTGATTCAAGTTGAATCGCAATTTCTCAAAGGTAAGAACTGATTAAAAACGCAATTTCTCTTCTTTCTTTCTTTCTTTTTTCCCTTTTTCACTGAATCGGATCGTTGAACGATTTTTAACGATTTTGCTGGTTCAATCGCGATTTTCCAACGATTTTACTACCCTCCGATTCAAACCTGCGATTTAGATCTATTGAACTTCGACTCGACTTGAATCGCACGATTCAACTCGTAAGTCGTACGATTTTGACAACACTGGATGAGTGGATATGATCTTCCCATTTGCTCTTTTTTTCGGAAATGCGAAATTCCACAAAATGCGGATATTTAAAGTCAAAATGTGGTCAACATAAAAATGTCAAAAAAATGTCAAATTTCAATTTACCAAAAATCAAAGTCTAGATTTATGATTGAAAATACAATAAAAAGTTGAGAAACTGAAATACCAGGATACAAATTCTGCACTGTTTTCACCGAGAAATGCTTCTAGGTCATTCCTTGCTTGATTCTGATCCTTTCCATTACAAATAAGAACAATAATGTACTCCCTAGTAAGAGAAACAAAGGAAAATCCTCCGAAAGATAAGCACATGCACAAACTATCCAAAAAAAAACGCAGATACGATTTTAAAAGGAAGAGATATCTTGATGTTATACTGAGAAGCATCAGTATTTGTGGGGTTTTAATATATCTTCTAGCATTCTGATTCAATATTCTTATCTACCTTAACCCCAAACTAAATGTGTCAACTCAATATTCCCATACATATTTTCTTCTGTTAACTTTTCAGACGTCAATAAAACCTCAAATTTTAAATATCAACAACATTGTATAGATTTAAAAAAAAATGTAAACCAGTTGTCATTTTTCAAGTTCAAAAAAATGTGGTCAACATATTTAAACTAATTCTACCAATAAACACTAAAACGTACAAGAAATTTGAACTTTGGGAACCCTAATTGCATGACCTTATTTAAACAGACCTTGAATAAATTTGTGTGTGCTTCACTTCAATCTACCGAGAATCTCTGCAATTTGTTCATAAATGAGGAGAAAGAGGTAAGAAAATCGCGTGGAGTTCTTATGTCAAAGGAAAAGAATGTCAAAAATTGGGGAAGAAAGAGGGGACAGAAAACACAGAAAAGAATAAAAGAAAGAGAGGACACTTACCGAAATCGAAACCCTAGCAGCAGCGGCGGCGGAACACCTCGTTTCTATTTTTCTATTTTTTTTTTTGAGGGCATATGTGCGCGAGAACTAAAAAAACTCCCGGCTTAACTTTTCTTTTTTTATTCCAATATTTTTAGTTTGATTTTTAACTTTGTCACACATTACTAAGCGTCACATATTACTAAGCGTCACTAAATATCTAATAAATGTTACAAAATAATTCAAGTATTTGGATAGATACTTACTAACGGTTAGAAACATTGCTAACGGATAAAAAGTGTGACAAATTACCTAAGGGATCAATATGTGTTACAAATAAGAAATCCCAAATGTTGCAAAATCACCCAAATGGTGTAGTGATTTTTCTAAGACCTAGGTTAGAGTACTTAATACATATTCTGTGAGCATCTAGCCTAAAAGCCTCATATGAGTGAAATATCTGAGTAATAACACAAGAGAGAAGTAAAATCCGAGTAGAGAAATCACACATCCACTTACTTGATCAACATACCATATCCTAAGCGAGAATTTAGGCTCTCTTTGAATTGATATAGCTAAAAATTCATACCTATAAATAATTATCCGCTAGTCACCCCCACTGAGCCTTTCATTTAGCCTTCTTACAACCACAAATCATTTACCCATCTTTTAAACCAATAAAAATAAAATAAGCATACCTATCTTGAATGAGTCTGAGAAATAGGATGAGTAAAGAGAATAAAGATAGAAAGACCGGTGGAAAACCAAAAATTTCGTTAGTTGCTTCAAAAAATAAAAATAAAAATAAAAATAAAATAAAAACTCCAAAAAAATAGAATAAAAAGAGTCAAAAAGCCAAAATAAAAAGGTTAAGGATGGAAACTAAGTATAGAAGCAAAGTAAGAACAAGGTTTTCTCTAGTTACATGTAATTGAAGACCCTATTATCTCATACTTGTTTATTTGAATATCCATTCTGTTTTTTCTTAAACCAACACCTACGCCCCATATCACCTAATAAAGACCTCTAACTCAATTATGATTAATTTGGTGTGATAGTAAGCGGTAGATGTGTTTGATCGGCCTCAGCTTTCTTAGATTGTCATTGAGATTGTAAATATGTGCCCACTACACACTAGAGTTAGCAACTTGAGTGAAAAAATTAGAGTGCTATGTGTATTGACACATTCCTTATGAGAACCTACTTAGGCACCCTACCTAAAAGTTTCAGAAACGGACCTGCCATTGTATTTCATAGTATAATTCATAGTATAGTTGTTTATCTTAAGATGATTTGATTATTATGCATGTATTAATTTAGGAGTTAGATTGATGATCCTTGTTTAAATGCTAGTAAGATGTATATATTCTGAGATAAAATTAAGGGTCATTACTTTTATTATTTAGTCATTGTAGTATAAATGAAGTTTGTGAGTATCTTCTCTGGAAAACTCTCACGAGGCTATAACTCATCCACTAGGAATTCCTAGTGGTTTAAGGCCTTATTGCATACGGTCAATGCAATCGCACTCTGCGAAACTAGATTAGTTAGGACCACATTTTTGGCTACTTATTTGTTTTTATTTCTCATCTTTGCTTGAGGACAAGCAAAATGTTGTTTGGGGGTGATGTGATAAGCACCCAAAAGTGTAGTTTTGAACCCTTAATAGTATTCTATTTAGGCCAATTATATTTATAATAAATATGAGTTAGTAATGTTTACGTGTTTTTGTGTATTCCAGGTTTTGAAGCTGTTTATGTGCTTAAAGACGCCATTTTACATGAAAAACAAGTCAAGATGATTGCTAAGGAAGTTCTATGTTTAAAGCCCAAGAATCATGAAGAAAAGCCTTTTTAAACTCAGTCAAAGCTGGGATGTCAAAGTCAATTCAGGTAGAAAAAGAACAGAAAAGTCAATAGAACTTCAAATGGGCGTATCTTTGGATTTGGGCCTACTTTATGTTAAAACGACCGGCTTGGAATAAGCTTTCCAATGAACCTAATCTTTCCCCAATCAGAGCTATAAAAGTGGACGAAAAAGGTACTGAAATAATTTCCAACATAATTGGCCCTTTTAGACTTAACCTAATTGACTTTGGGCTCGCTTTAGAGGCCCAAAGTCTCCCTTTTTGGCCCATGCACCAAAATATAATCCTAACCCTCTCCTATATAAAGAGGGTTAAGGCAAAACTTATTCTCTCCTCTCACTCCTTCCTCCCCTTCCCCTCCTTAGTTAATAATTAGTTTAGTGTAGTTGTAGTTATAATTTAATGTTAGAATTAGTTTAGTTGTAGCCACCATTAATTCCCCATCAATAAAAGCTTTAGTTCTTTAATTCAATTCTTGTCTCTTTATTTTAATGTCTTTATCTTATTGTTTGAGTTTATAACATCCAATGAAACAAGGCTAAACCTCCATTAGAGGAGGTTTATGAAGCCATGTGAGGATGATTAGTAATTAGTGTGGTTGTTTATTTGTATTAGCGTTTAAATTTGATTCTTATGATTGTTTAGAGATAAAGATCATAAGAGTTGAACTAGAGTTTAGAGCCACCATCAAAGAGATTTGTGGTGGAGCAAAACTCTCATGCTAGTGAAGTCTTGATCCGAGAGTACTTGGTGTTCAATAGAGATCAATAGGCAATTCGATAATCAATCTAATGATCAATCGAATTGTGTGGTGGATTGAATCTTCTCTATACCCTTTTATCATCATTATATCTACTGTTTTGACATTATATTTACTGTTTTCTTAGCCTCATATTACTCTCTTGTTAGTTAATAGTTATTTAATCTAGATTCGTTACAAGTACGTACAAGCAAGAATGGAGAACACGATTACTCCTCTTTATCACATGATGTTTAGAGAGTATTATTATATATTGATATACATGTTTTAATATTGAGTTAAACACTGTTTTTACATCTATTAAATTATAGTTATCACATACATAAAATTATCATTCCATTTATTAATGGTAAATCCATCCCCAGCTTTTTTAGCCTTCATATTATACTAAAACATGCATCAAATTATATTTATTGTTTTCTTAGCCTCACATTACTCTCTTGTTAGTTAATAGTTGTTTAATCTAGATTCGTTACAAGTACGTATAAGCAAGAGTAGAGAACACGATTACTCCTCTTTATCACATGATGTTTAGAGAGTATTATTATATATTGATATGCATGTTTTAGCATTGTTTTAAAGACTATTTTTACATATATTAAATTTTAGTTATCACATATGTAGGGGGGATTTCCTATCACTGAATAGATGACATGTGTGTGGGAAATAACCTAAGACTATAGATGTCCAGAATGAGACGAGGACCATCTGATCAGTTCTGTGAATAAGTGATCTCGTGCTTAGCACGAGTATTTAGTGGACATGTGTCAGGCACATGACTGACCGCCTTCAAACATAACAGTTACCCCAGTCGTTAGGAACTGATATAGACAGTTCCTGAACAAAAGAAAACTGAAGATGGCGATCTTTGATGATGATATATCTTAGGAGTTACCTTTTAGATATAATCTTCCCATACACGATGGGACATTATGATCAACAAGCAAACTTACCTCTCACAAGATATAGTATAGATTCAACCTTCCATAAGAAGAGGAATCCAAATAGGAAAGCAGAGTCCAAAGATGGAAGGGAACTCACAAGCGGTGAGGACAGCCCTAACCCTAGGACTCTCGTCACCCTTCCTATATAAACCATAGGGATTCGCTCTTAGGAACTACGCAAAATAGGTTTTGATTCTCTAATAGAACAAAGGAGATACGTAGGTAGCTGTCAAACGGTTCAACCCTAAACTAAACATCATCTCATCCCTTATCTATTTAGCAAAGGATTCCAGATCACAAGGCATAGAGGAAGATCAGGGGGATACTTGGAATTTCCCCTACATCTTTTGGCGCCGTCTGTGGGGACGAAAGGTAAATATTCGTTTCGAACGATTAATTTATTCTAAAAACTTTTACTGTTGTGATGGTAGGAGCAAAGAAAACGAATGGTGACGCTACCACGTGCAGCGTCGCCATCAGAGAAGAAGTGCACGAGATGCGTCGGTCGCCAAGATGCGAATGATCCCCCCCAAGGACCAATAACCAACACCGATGAACCAGTTGTTCATGGAATAGGTCCCATGAATAACACTCAGGAGGAACATTAAAATGGCAAGAATGTTGTCCTCACCGACCTAGAGTCTGTTCAGGCGAGCCAAGCGGTGCAGGCTCTAGAACAACAAAGGAGCAACCTTGAGCGAGAATTACAGTTGCTAAGGCACTTATATCAGTCCGACACAGGGAAGGAGCCACTCATCGATCTCGATGATGACGACCCTCCCGAAGCTGGTCGTACTAGGAACCCAAGGCGTGGGGACCCAGTTCGGCACGAGCTATCTGAGTAAGAATACAGCAACTCAGATGAGGACTCAGGAATAGCCTCAGAGCCGGAGTCCACTGACCAGGATCGTGATGTCGACCCTCGACATCAAAAAAGAACTCAGAACAAGAAACTTTCTACCAAAGAAAGTGCATGGGAAACTGAGAAGAATGACCTGATCCGTCAGATGCATCAGATGACAGGCAAGGGTGCAAGACTCCCTTGTTCAATCCGCCATAATGGGAGCAGGCATATCTCTTTTTGCATCATGGGTGATGAGGAAGCCATACCCGTGCATGGGTCTGCACAACCAAAGTTCAGTATTTTTAATGGCAAGTCGGATCCGATTCGATCCGTATTTAGGTATCGTGCCACTATGGGACAATATGAGAGAGATATGACCATATCATGTGTCAGGAGTACAAAGCTTCCCGGTCTAGATCAACGCTCCAGTGGTATCATAGATTACCTGAGCGTTAGATCAGGTCTTCAGAAGAATTATTTAGGACCTTCATAGACAGGTACTCATGCAACAAGTGATAAGAGCCCAAAACTGTAGTTTTAACCACTTAACAATAATACTTTTAGACCAATTATACGAGTAATAAATAAGAGTTAATGTTGATTACGTACTTTTATGTATTTCAGGCATTGGAGTCAATTATGTATAGAAATGTGTCAATTTAGCGAGATAAAGGAGTAAGGGTTGGTTGCTAAGAAGTTCTGTGATTAAAGACCAAGATTCAAGGAGAAAAAGCTTTTAAAAAGCCCAGTAAAAGCTGAAAAGTCAAAGTCAACGCGGGCAGAAACAACGCACAAAAGTTAGCAGAACTTCCGAAGGCCATACCTTTGGACTCAGACCTCGGAATTGAGCCTACCTTATGTCACTCGGAAAGAGCTTTCCTTGGGGGAAACCATTAATGGCGGCGGCAAGAAATTTCCAGATCTAGTTTGGTGAGGTTTGGATTGTATGAGTTGGGGTTTTTGCTTTAACTAATGTTGTAGGGGTTTTTGCAAGGGTTAAAACCGATTGGTTGAAATGGGTGGTTGTGTAGAAGGTGTGGTGGCGGATTTTGGTGGTCTGTTGGTGGAGGGAAGATGAGCATAACAATTTCGGTTTGGGCTTTGGGCCTTGGGCCAAACCCTTTTGGTTTTGTTTGGGCCCGGATTCTATATTAAGTTTGTGGACCAGTTAAATTAAAGTTTGGGCCAATTTCATTTGTTTTGTTTGGGCCCGATTTAATTAAGTTTTGTGGACCGGTTTAAGTTAAGTTTTTGGACCGGCTTTAGTTCAATTTTTGGACCGAACCACTTAACAGCTTTTGGGCCCGTTTCAAATATTGCTTGGGGCCAGTCCATTGGACTTAAAATAGATCTGTTTGGGTTTTCCAATGTTTAGTCTTTCGGGTTCTAAGGTTTGGGCTTGGCCAGTTGGGTCCGAACCATAGCTTTAACCATGAGCCCATGAGCCATGCACCTTTGACCTTAGCCATGAACCATGGCTATGACCATGAACCTGTCGAACATGAAAACGACAGTTTGACTTTGACAATGACGTGTTGACTTTGACCAGAGTTGACTTTGACCGTTGACCAGAGTTGACTTTTAACTCGAATTATGATTTGGGCTATTAAGATAGGTCTAGGGCTATTAGCATGGTTGGCTTTAGGCTAAGACCTTTCTATATATACGTGTGTACGTGTATTAACTAATATGTGTTTGTGCAGTATTTTAGGATATACAACGTTGACACTTAGACATCCATGAAATTAATAACGCGTAAATCAAAAATACAGGAATCAAGATACGCATTCGTTATCTTAAATGATATATAAAATAAAGTTCAATAATGCGTAAATAAATTTACCGCACTCTTTTAGAACTCTCCACGTCTTAATTTTTAGAATTAAGTTTTATGACTGTTGATGTCATATGTTAGGTGGGCATTTATTGAATGTGCCATAAATGGCCTGTTAGCGTTATCTATGGGTATTCATTGAATGTGCCATGAATGACCCGGGTATTCATTGAATGTGCCATGAATGACCAGATTGTTTGGACTACCCTAGAGAGGAACTAAGGTATTAAGCCTTGCTTGGGGTTAGTTGTATTCCTTGAGTGTCGGGGAATGTAAGGTTGGGTATTCCTTGAATGTGGCGGGAATGACCTAAGGTACATAGGTTGTGAAATATGTGTATAAGAAAAGTAATTGATTAATTAATAAGATAAATTAATTTGATTATGCGAGTGTATTTGGGCTTGCATTGGAATACCTATAGGATATCTACACATATTATATAAAATTGCTAACTTTCTTTTTGCGGGAGGGTAGGACTTAATAATATTTTTTGTCTGGACGCGGTCCTACCCCTTATCTGACAATGGATATCGGTAAGTTTTAAATTCAATGGTTTAGATATTAAAACGAGTTATTATAATGAGTTATATAATGGAAGTTTTGCTTGGGAAGAAGCTATGCCGGTTGAAATGACGGAACTACACATCTTCATTTTGTGAATGATTAGGTTATGATAGAGTTAAAGTGTGAGTGGGATAAGAAAAGTTTTGAAATGTTTATATGTATTTAGTCTACTCATACTAGCAAATTCAATATCTGACCCATGTTTGCTTTGTTTTGGCAGCGTGGGTGTGTTCTTTGGGAACATAGGTGGAAGGCAGTGGAATCAAGGGCGTGTGATTGGGATTCTCTTTGGAGCGGTCGGGAGTTTAGTTTATTAGGTCGATCTTTTGGAAGGATGTAATAACGTAGGTTACATTTTTTCATATGACATGAAATACAATGTTGAAGACCTGTTATTCTTAAAGTTTGTTTATGTTTGTATTGGGATGGAAGAAAGTTTTTAATAAAGTGATAGTTGAGGAAATTGGAGATTTACATTTGTTAAGTTGATCTGTTGTGATGTGGGTTTTAGGTTTTGACATGTGTTGTATCCCCGTCATAGCACGGGTTTTAGACAATTGAACCAAGTGATGGTTGAGATATTTATATTTCAATTATTCTTTTTTTTTAATTGTTTAGAAATTGGAACGATGTGACATGTGTCGAGCACATAGTGACCGACCGCTTCAAACATAACATTACCCGATCGTTAGGAACTGATATAGGCAGTTCTCGAACAAAAGAAAACCGAAGATGGCGATCTTTGATGATGATATATCTTAGGAGTTACCTTTTAGATATAATCTTCCCATACACGATGGGACATTATGATCAACAAGCAAACTTACCTCTCACAAGATATAGTATAGATTCAGCCTTCCATAAGAAGAGGAATCCAAATAGGAAAGCAGAGTCCAAAGATGGAAGGGAACTCACAAGCGGTGAGGACAGCCTTAACCCTAGGACTCTCGTCACCCTTCCTATATAAACCATAGGGATTCGCTCTTAGGAACTACACAAAATAGGTTTTGATTCTCTAATAGAACAAAGGAGATACGTAGGTAGCTGTCAAACGGTTCAACCCTAAACTAAACATCATCTCATCCCTTATCTATTTAGCAAAGGATTCCAGATCAGGGGGATACTTGGAATTTCCCCTACATCTTTTGGCGCCGTCTGTGGGGACGAAAGCAGGTAAATATTCGTTTTGAACGATTAATTTATTCTAAAAACTTTTACTGTTGTGATGGTAGGAGCAAAGAAAACGAATGGTGACGCTATTTACCCACGGCGTCGCCCGCCATCGAAGAAGAAACCGCGAGATCGAAGGGGTCGGTCGCCAAGATGCGAATGATCCCCCCCAAGGACCAATAACCAACACCGATGAACCAGTTGTTCATGGAATAGGTCCCAGGAATAACACTCAGGAGGAACATTAAAATGGCAAGAATGTTGTCCTCACCAACCTAGAGTCTGTTCAGGCGAGCCAAGCGGTGCAGGCTCTAGAACAACAAAGGAGCAACCTTGAGCGAGAATTACAGTTGCTAAGGCACTTATATCGGTCCCCACGGGGAAGGAGCCACTCATCGATCTCGATGATGGCGACCTCCGGCCGGTCGCACTAGGAACCCAAGGCGTGGGGACCCGGCCGCACGAAGCTATCCGAGTAAGAATACAGCAACTCAGATGAGGACTCAGGAATAGCCTCAGAGCCGGAGTCCACTGACCAGGATCGTGATGTCGACCCTCGACATCAAAAAAGAACTCAGAACAAGAAACTTTCTACCAAAGAAAGTGCATGGGAAACTGAGAAGAATGACCTGATCCGTCAGATGCATCAGATGACAGGCAAGGGTGCAAGACTCCCTTGTTCAATCCGCCATAATGGGAGCAGGCATATCTCTTTTTGCATCATGGGTGATGAGGAAGCCATACCCCCGTGGGTACAGACAACCAAAGTTCAGTATTTTTAATGGCAAGTCAGATCCGGTCGATCACGTATTTAGGTATCGTGCCACTATGGGACAATATGAGAGATATGACCATATCATGTGTCAGGAGTACAAAGCTTCCCGGTCTAGATCAACGCTCCAGTGGTATCATAGATTACCTGAGCGTTAGATCAGGTCTTCAGAAGAATTATTTAGGACCTTCATAGACAGGTACTCATGCAACAAGTGATAAGAGCCCAAAACTGTAGTTTTAACCACTTAACAATAATACTTTTAGACCAATTATACGAGTAATAAATAAGAGTTAATGTTGATTACGTACTTTTATGTATTTCAGGCATTGGAGTCAATTATGTATAGAAATGTGTCAATTTAGCGAGATAAAGGAGTAAGGGTTGGTTGCTAAGAAGTTCTGTGATTAAAGACCAAGATTCAAGGAGAAAAAGCTTTTAAAAAGCGATTAAAAGCTAAAAGTGAAAAGTCAAAGTCAACGAAAAAAAACAAAGTTAGCAGAACTTCCGAAGGCCATGCCTTTGGACTCAGACCTCGGAATTGAGCCTACCTTATGTCACTCGGAAAGAGCTTTCCAACGGTCTAAGCCTTGACCCAATCAGAGGAGCAAAAGTGGATGAAAAGTCTAGTGAAGTCAAATCCAGCTGAAAAGGGCTCTGTGGACTGAAGAAATTGGGCTTTGGGCTCCGGGTATCGATTTTCCGGCCCAAAACATGGCTCCTCAGCCTATGCATGAAAATGTGGATCTAGTCTCCTTCATTTCAACACACAAGACTTAACTCGGAAGCAAGTAGAAAATTAGGTAGCCATTAGTGAATAATTGTAAATCTAGTTTTCTCTCCATTAATTAGTTTTCATATTTTGTTTTAGATCTAGTTTTACCTTTCAATTAATTAGTGTTTAAACAAGTAGATTATTATTTTAGAATCAAATTTAGTTTTATAATAAAGTATTAGTTTTTAATTCCGATTTAGTTTATTGATTAAATTCTTATTTAGTTTTAGTATTGTTAAATTTATAAATTAGTTTGTCTTCATTTCATAATTAGTTAAATCATAATCATACTTCTAAATTAGTTCTTAATCTTGTTTTAGTTCATTTGGAATCATAAGATTATTATTGATTAGATCAAATAAGTAAATTTACAATCTTTAATATTATGTCTTGTTTAAATTCAATTGAAAAAGATAGTTTGATGACTCTAGGCTAAACCTCCATTAGAGGGGTTTGAGAAAGCCTTGATGAAAGCTTGATTGTTGTTAGCATAGAATAGTCGTAATTTTCTATTCCAATCTAGAAAGTAATTACTTCACTATGAGAATGGGTTTGATTGCTTCACATGCTAGTTGTTAGTTGGTAGAGATTACCATGAACAATTAGGGATTAGGAACACCCAATTTCATTTGATAAACATAAAATGATAGTTTTACCTACGAATAAATGATGAAAACTCAAACGCAAATAAAACTAGAACTATTTTAGTGTCTAATTTATCAAAGTTTCTACTCTCGAATGCTATCGCAATAGAGTTGGAGTAGAAGATTCGTTCCACTCCTAGTTCTTTAGTATTCAATGTTTCCTAAGGTTATCAGTCTTATCCAAAGTCAATGAGAGTATGATGGGAATTATCCTACAGTGGAAATTATACTAACAAGATATGATAATTCGACTACGGAATACTAAACTTGACTATATGATAAGGAATTAGGGGATTGAGTCCACCTTGATTTGACTTAATCAACTAATGAAGAAATGTCGTAATCCAATTTGCAATGATTTCGCAAAACAATTGGGTGTTCCTAATCCCTAATTGTTCATGGTAATCTCTACCAACTACCAACTAGCATGTGAAGCAACCAAACCCATTCTCATGGTGAACTAATTACATTCTAGATTGGAATAGAAAATTACAACTATTCTACGCTAACAATAGTCAAGCTTTCATCAAGGCTTCCTCAAACCCTCTAATGGAGGTTTAGCCTAGAGTCATCAAACTATCATTTCTAATTGAAATTAAACAAGACATAATATTAAAGATTGTAAATTTACTTATTTGATCTAATAAAAAATAATCCAATGATTCCAAATGAACTAAAACAAGATTAAGAGCTAATTTAGAACTATGATTATGATTTAACTAATTATAAAATGAAGACAAACTAATTTATGAATTTAATAATACTAAAACTAAATAAGAATTTAATCAATAAACTAAATCGGAATTAAAAACTAATACTTTATTATAAAACTAAATATGATTCTAAAATAATAATCTACTTGTTCTAACACTAATTAATTGAAAGGTTTTAGATCTAAAACAAAATATGAAAACTAATTAATGGAAAGAAATTTAGATCTACAATTCTTTACTAATGGCTACCTCCTAACTAGAATGCTTAAGAGTTAAGTCTTGTGTGCGAAATGGAGGAAACCAGATCCACATTTTCGTGCATGGGCTGAGGAGCTATGTTTTGGGCCAGAAAATCGGGCCCAAAGCCCAATTTCTTCAGTCCACAGAGCCTTTTTCAGCTGGATTTGACTTTAGTAGACTTTTCATCAACTTCTGCTCCTTTTATTGGGTCAAGGCTTAGACCATTGGAAAGCTCTTTCCGAGCTGGTCGTTTTGACATAAGGTAGGCTATATTTCGAGGTATGAGTCCAAAGATATGGCCTTCGGAAGTTCTACTGACTTTTGTGCGCTGTTTCTGCCCGCGTTGACTTTGATTTTTCAGCTTTGACCGGGCTTTTTAAAATATTTTTCTCCTTGAATCTTGGCCTTTAATCACAGAACTTCTTAACAACCAACCCTTGCTCCTTTATCTTGCCAAAGTGACACATTTCTGTATATAATTGACTCAAATTCCTGAAATACATAAAAGCACGTAATTAACATTAACTCTTATTTATTACTCACATAATTGGTCTAAAAGTATTATTATTAAGGGGTTAAAACTATAGTTTTGGGCTCTTATCAAACCACCCCCAAACAACATTTTGCTTGTCCTCAAGCAAATATGAGAAATTAGAATAAGTGACAAAAATGGAGTTTTAACTACTCGTTTAAGTAGAGTCGCGATAACATTGACCATATGCAACAAGGCCTTAAACCACTAGGAATTCCCTAGTGGACGAGTTATAGCCTCGTGAGAGTTTTCCAGTGAAGTTACTCACAAACTTCATTTATACTACAACGACTAAGAAATAAAACTATTGTTTCATTCTTTATGTCTCAACTATTTATACATCTCACTTAGCAATGAATAGAGAATAATCAAGTCGAAACCTAAGCTAATATATGCATAATAATCAATCATCTACGAATAAACATATATACAATGAGTAATACTATGAAATGCACTAGTAGGTCCGTTTATGAAAACTCGGAATAGCGTTCTTAAGTAGGTCCTCACATAAATGTCAAGGCAAAAACCACTCTGATTTTTCCGCTCAAGTTTCGCTACTCCAGTGCGCAGTGGGCACACTTTACCTTACAATCTCAATGACATACAAGGAAACCGGAGTTGATCAAACACATCTGCCACTTACTATCACACTAACCTATTCCTAATTGAGCTAGAGGTCTTTATTAGGTGTTGCGGGGATTAGGAGATGGTTTAAGAAGGAAGGAAATGGATATTCAAAAAGGACAAGTCTGAGATAATAGGGTCTTCATATTACGTAACTAGACCCTTGTTCTTTTGCTTATACACTTTGTTTCCATCCTTAGCCTTTTTATTTTGGCTTTTTGACTCATTTTATTCTATTTTTGGAGTTTTTATTTCATTTTCTTTGGATGGAAACTTATTTCTTTTTCTTTTCTAAAACAACTATCTAATTTTTGTTTACTGATAAGCACCCAAAACTGTAATATTAAACCTCGAGAGACATAGCATTTTGGTCAATTATGTGTTTAATAATCATGTAATAATTATATTTTTTCATTACTTTTGGTTTCCATAATTAAAATGAAGATAGCGATAAAACATGCATCAAAGTACACAGAATATCTGGGAATATTTGGAGTTTCACTCGACTCGATGAAAATGCCCGAAGTTTCAAAAGAACGAGAACCGGTCAGAAGCGGGCCCACATATGAAGAAGCAGGAAACTTCCGATGCTCAAATCGGATAAATCTAGGTGCCGACGTTGGCTAGTGAAGCTGCCAAGTACAAGAATCTGGGAATATTGGAATTCGCTCAATAAGTAAAAAAGCCCAAACAAAAAGCCCGACTAGAAAGTTTCCAAAAAACAGAACCGGTCGCGAGCGGGCCCACATATAAAGAGGCAGGAAACTTCCGAAGCTCAAATCGGATAAATCTAGGTGCCGACGTGGGCTAGTGAAGCTGCCATAGCGACCCGGGCGACGAACTCTGCGCAAGGACAAAAAGTCGTAAAAACGCCAATTTTGGCGCCGCCACTGGACACACTAAGTGGACACATTATGCGGGCCCAGAAGACATGATGAGTCAGCATAGGCAGGTGGCAATTGATGGTTTCAAATTGATACCATCTGTCAAGAAAAAAAGACACGTATCAATTCAAACCTGTTGGTTTGAATTAACATCAGCTAAAAAAACAAAAACGTAAAATAACAAAAGGACAAAATCTAAAACAGATTGAAAGCGAAGTTTGGTTTTCGAACCTTTCAATTAGCAAAAGAACAAAACCTAAAATATTCACGGGTCGCTTTGTATCGCTTATATATATGAAGGCCCTTCATTAGAAGGCCTTCAAACATTTTCATGCTTTAGCTTCCATTCCAATTTAATTTCTTTTCGAAGATTTACATATCATCATTTTTATTTCAAAGACTTAATACGATGAAGTTATTTTACCCTTAATAACAGTCATTTCTTTTCTTGTTTAATTTCGTTCGCATTTATTTACTTAATGTATCAACAAGTTTTATTATTCCTCCTATGATGATGAGCTAATCCCCCGGGGAGGGTTATCTTTTTTGTAAAATCGGATTGATTTCGTTAATATTCTAGAATCACTACTTAGGAATTAGACATAGAATTAACATCCGGTCCCAAAATGACCAGACCGTACAAAAGTTTGCCGATTATTAGCGATTCTAAAATGTCTTAGCGACTCTGCAGTAGACTCTCCAATTCGTCCGGTGATGTGAACTGTGCGGGAGCAGTAAATAATATACCGTAGATGAGGTATTATCGAAACTCCTTATGCTAGTGAAATGCGACCTAGAGATGTGGGCATGCACTAGGGATCAATTTTCGGCGTCGTCTCGAAACGAGAGCGAACTAGAGATGTAGTGATTTAGTAATAAAACTGTTGAAAAATGATTCTTGCATGAGTATGATTAACTCTCTCCCTGTTTCTCTACTTTTATTTACCTACATATAATCGCCGTAGTAATTTATATTATTTGCATTACCGTTATTTTAATTAAAACCAACTAAAAGAAACCTAAAAATCTACTACTCACCTAAAGTTGTAACTTTTTGTGAACTATTCTAAGGTTTGGACGATCCCTTTCGACCTATCCTACCAATCCCGTGAGAAAGGTAACTTGACTAAAAGCGTGACGACAATACGGACGTTGGACTTTGGACTTTGGACTTGGGTATGGACCTCGGACTTTGGATTTGTGGACCTCGGACTTAAGAAAATAAATGGCTGAAACCAATAAACGTGCCTAAAGAGCGTTTTATCATTTACACAGGTTTTTCCTTTCTCTTTTCTTCACTCATCCTATTCTCAGACTCATTCTATAGTGGGTAAGTTGATTTTTTTATTTTGTTTTGTTTTTGTAACAGGGTAAAGGATTTGTGGTTTATGAAAGGCTAAAGAAAGGCTTAAAGGGGAGACTAGCGGAAAATAATTCATAGGTTTGAATTTCTGGCTATATCGATCCAAAGAGCTCCTAAATTCTCGCTTAGTATATGGTATAGTGATCAAGTAAGTGGACGTGTGATTTTTCTATCCGGATTTTACTTCTCCCTTGTGTCATTTCTCAAATATTTCACTCATATAAGGCTTTAAGCTATATTCTTACAAGATTTGTAGAATAAGTACTCTAGCCTAGATTTCAGAAACTTACTGCCAAACAATCATAGATACTCATGTACTATAGTTATAGATAGATGCAGAGATTATTACGTACATATTAACCTAAGCTTCTAAAAACTATTCGATCTTATGCAAAAGCTACGTGAGACTTCTAGATTATTGAGAGCATAGAGAAAGAAAACAATACCAATATTCCTAAGTGTATAGCATAAACATTTTATTCATATTTTTAAATATTTTGAAAATTTACTAGAAAACAAGTGCTTATTATGCATATCTATATCCTAACAGATACCTTAATTACACGTGTTTCTATGCCACCCTCAAACAAGAAGCATCCTTTGTCCTCAAAGTATTTAAATAAAAAGGGTAGAAAAATATCATGAAAACGCGTGAAATTCTGGAACATCTGCAAAACAAGGTTAAACATACTAATATAGAAAAAGAAAAACAGACGCAACTCTATATGAGTTCCACCTGTTACGGGGTTAACAAGAATTAAATTGCTTGGGACATAAGCAGATACTAACTAAAACTAAAAAAAACTTACCTTATCTCCCATTTAATCGTCATCCTCCTCATCTTCCTCCTCAAAGAGATGAGGTTCCTTCGCGATCCTGCCATGCCATGATAACTTGCCAAGCCTGCCGCCGTGTGTCATCAACTCGTGCTAACCTGTTGAGTGTTACTATGTCTGATGTGGTGTAAGGGCAACCAAATGAGGCTACACCTGCCATCCCGGCCAAGTCATAACTCAAAATGAACAAACCGCCCAATTGGTGGGTCTCATGAATTCAACCCTTTTCCAATCAGTGTACTGGGTACAGAATTTAGGTAAACAACCACGCATGATGTGGCAAACCAAAATAGGCATAAGAAGATATGTATGCCTCATACTTTGGGTCTCTTAAGACTAGCCACTAATACTCGGGGAATGTCATATCGGTGACGTCCCTCAGCTAAAGCAAGGAAAATGTCACCAGTGGTACTATTTGCAGAAGTAAACTGCGACTCCCCCAAAATATTCATCATGATGAATAACATGGTGGTTCCTATATTCAGGGACAGGCTACCAAGGGCTATGTTATAACGCCCTTGGTCCATTATATGAAATACCCCTCCCCCATAATATTCATGAAAATATGTATAGTCATAGAGGTATGCATTATCGGTCATATATCCCCACGTGTGCATATGATCATGCAAGGGCAATCCCAAAACTAACGCTACCAAAGACTTACTGAAATCTAGTGTCGTGTCATCAATTACGATGGAGAATTTTTGCTCTCCATCTTGGTTATAATAGAATTTAGCATGGTCGTAGAAAGAAGCAGTAAGCTGAGGTAAATACGAGTCGTCATCACTTACCAATAGATGCCGCCATCCTAACTGCAAGATCCTGTCGCGGAACCAACCTCCATAAGTCTTGCTTCCCAACAAGTCTTCGAAAGATTGTTCATGTATGACTGTAGGAGATGTCATCACAAAACTATCCTATGGAACAGTTGCAAACGATCCTGAAACAACCCACAAAAAATTGGAAATTTTTGTGTCCACGGGGGTCAGAGCGCGGGGTGCGCTCAAACTATGCCTGGGTAAGGTGAGTCATTTATAATCAGATACTCAAGACTTTATCTAACACATATGTATATAATGAACATGTAGTTTACCATATATCAATAACCGAAATAGCTGTGGGTCTGTCCATAAATAAATAACATGGAATGCACCCCCAAATAGAATCAAGCACCAAGATTTTCTACGACGCAGCTTAGTGAAATGAAAGTGAAGTCTGATAGATCTAGAACGTAGCTGAGCATGCACCTTCTTTTTCCTCTAACGAAAAGGTGGCTAAGTGAATGAGTGTGAAAAAATGGATGGTTGTGGAAGATATGGTGGATATGGATGAATTTTAGAAGTAAGGAATTGAAAAAAAATGAGAATGTGAGTTTAACATAAAAGGAACTGAAAATGAAAGTGTCAGGTGGCTCTTTAGGTAGTATTTTCTTAACAGGAGAGTTTAGAAAATCATGAAGCACAGGAGAAACAAGAGGATCATTGCAAACTCTAAGTTCCTTTAAAAGGGTGGAAGGAGGGGAATCGAGGCGGATGGTGTGCAAGGTAGTTCTTGGTGAATCATCACTTGCTTTAAGAAACTCGTCGAATTCTTCGTCCAACTTGGTCACATCCACATTACTATGGTATTCCTCTGTATCTTTGAGAAAGTCATCAATCTCGTCCTCATCCATAAGATGGGTATCGACTAGTGTAAGGACGAAAACGTCGGAGTTTGAACTTCCAAAGGAAAGAAATTTGGGCATCTGATTATCAGGAAGCGTGTTGTCGAAATAATCTCGAGCGAAGCTCTCGATCATGCTAACCTCTCTATCGACAGTCGTATCTGGGTACTGTTGAATCAACTTAAAAACATTTACCTCAATAGAAAGATGGCCAAAAGATAAGGACATTGAACCATCGTGGTTTATGAGCGACCGGCAAGAGCCAAGAAGGGGGACCCTAAAATGATAGGAACAGTCGTTAGCGACTTACGCGGTCTAGGATAATAAAGTCAAATTTGGGTAGTAAAAATTTTGAACTTTAACTAGCACATTTTCAACCACACCCTTAGGATACTAAATAGAGCGATCCACTAATTGCAACGTCATTTTCGTTTGTTGCATCTCTTGTAGACCGATTTGTTTATATATATAATAAGGAAGTAAGTTAACACTCGCCCCCAGGTCTAATAGAGCAGTTGTCGTGTGATTATCCCCCAAGGTGCATTGTATAGTAGAACGACCGGGATCCTTATACTTAACGATTCCATTATTTTCAGATAGAGTTGGGAACTGTTTAGTTAAAAAGGCGTCTTTAGGAATATTTGTCTTACGCCTAGTAGTACACAACTCTTTAAGAAACTTAGCATGGTGATGTAACTTTTTTATCTCTTCAAGAAAAGGAAGGTTTATCGTTAGATTTTTGAAAACTTTCATAATCTCATCGAAATTCGTATCCTTGGTTAACATTGCTAATCTCTAGGGAAACGGCGGTTTCTCTTTATATTTAGCGTAAGGATCAACAGGATGTTTAACCTTGGCTTTTTGTTTCTTAGGTTATGATTTAACTGGTACCTCTACAGGGGTAGGATCTTCAATTTCTAGTTCGGTATCTAGTAGAATATCAGGTGTAGGGACCACTGGTAAGGTAACCACAGGACATACTTACGGTGTTATCAACCACTCTGCCAGAACGGAGAGTGGTGATAGCATTTAACTCACCTACATTTTCATTACCAGTATTACCGATTACCTCAAAGGTTGTGTTTGGTGTTATAGGATTAGGTAACGCTTGACCTGGAAACACGCCTTTTGGTTGGGCTTTCTCTTGGGCTAACTATTTGGTTAAATGATTAATGGATTGTAAAACATGTTGGTTAGATTAAGCCATGGATTGGAAACGTTGTTGGTTAGATTTAGCCATAGATTGGAAAAGTTGTTGGCTAACCTGTATGAAGGCGTCAAGAAGTTCCGGTTGTGTAGGTGTAGAGGTCACAGGTGGTGTGGCTGGAACTATCTCACGTTGATTATTAACAGGTGGGTTGTGATAGTTATTATTAACCGGAATGATACTTCTATTAACATTATAATTAATATTGTTAGAATTATTCTAATTACCTTGTCCTTGTCCTTGTCTCTGGGGAGCTTTGTTGTAATTGGTTGCTGGCCTAACATTTTGATTATTATACCCGGGAGGTGTAACTTGTTGATTATTTCGCCAATCAAAATTGGGGTTTTGTCTCCAAGGTGCGTTAGGTTCGCTACTAATGGAATAAACATTGTCCGGCTGTGCGGATGGATGTTCATAGACTAGAGGACAATAGGAGTCGGGATGCCTAGAACCCAAACAGAAATTACAGGGAATAGAGTTGACATTCATGACAGGGGTAGGCTTTTGTTGAACAACAATAACCTCTACCTTTTTAGTGAGAGATTCGATTAAATTTTTGAGCTCAGGATCGGGTTTCATCTCAAACACACCGGCGGCCTTAACTATTGAAGAAGAACTAGCGGAACGGGGGATATTGTCACTACCCCCAGTTATTATTTCGCTTTGTTTGATCTTCTAGAAATTTATAAGCCTCTGAGGCTCCTTTACTGAGGAAACTAGCCCTGTTCATTATGTCAAGCACCGCTTTGTGGTGGTGTAACAGTCCCTTGGAAAAGGCACGAACTAACGTGTCTTTCGCGAGGTTATGGTGTGGACACTCTATAAGAAGATTGGTGAAACGATTCCAAACCTCTAAAAATAATTCATGAGGATTTTGTTGAAAGAAATGAATCTTGGAAAGAATTTCATCTGTCTTCAGTGGTGGGTAAAAATGTTCCATAAATAGTTGAACAAGTTTGGCCCATGAGTCCACAGAATTAGGCGCTTGGGCAGTTAACAAAGACACCGCCTTATCGGCTAAAGTGAAAGGAAACACCCTCAGTTTAATTTGTTCAGCACCAACCGTAGGATGGTGGAATGTAGTAAGGACTTGGTCAATCCTATGCATGTGTTGATAAGGTTTTTCATGGTCTAACCATGAAAAATGGGTAACAAATTAAATATATTTGGGGGGATTCGGAAATCTCCCACTGGGTCTGATAGAACGATGCAAGATTTTAGGCTATCGTTCAAGGCTTTGTAAAAGTCAGAGAGAGGAGACTCTCTTTCTTCAGCCATTATTTGTGTGGTGTGTGGTATACTAGATAGGTGTGTGTGTTGACGTTCACGATAGTTTACGTTAGTCGTTTTTTCTCTACCTGACCTTAATCTCATGGAAGGCTAAGTCCAATATTGAAGAAACACGACAACAATCAAAACAACCCTGATATGCTAGTATAAGAACTCCTCTGACAGAAGAATCGAGGAGTGGAAGGAAGAAGTACCTGAATGCCTCCTTGCTTCTCTTATGAATAGCATCTTGTTTACGCGAGCTCAGTGTATTTAACGAGTTAAAAACACAGAATAACTTGAAGTAATGGTAGTTTGAACTAACCTGTGGAAATCGGGCGGTTCAGAGTAGAGGGAGCGGGGTGCGCTCCGAATTAGCCTAGGTAGGGCGCGGGTCGCGCTCAAGTCCAACTTGAGCTCCAGCCGCTTCAGCGCGGGGGGCACTCGAATTTTACCTTAGCAAGGTGTGGGTCACACTTAGGTAAAACTCAAGTTCCAAGCGCTTTAGCGCGGGGGGCACTTGAGTTTTGCCTTGGTAGGGCACGGGTCGCGCTCAGGTAAAACTCAAGATCCAGGCGCTTAAGCACGAGGGGGCGCTCGAATTTTGCCTTGGCAAGGAGCGGGTTGTGCTCAGGTAAAACTCAAGTTCTAGGCGCTTCAGTGCGGGGGCCGCTTGAGTTTTGCCTTGGTAGGGCGCGGGTTGCGATCAGGTAAAACTCAAGATCCAGGTGCTTAAGCGCAGGGGGCTCTCGAATTTTGCCTTGGCAAGGCGCGGGTCGCGCTCAGGTAAAACTCAAATTCCAGGCGTTTTAGCGTGGGGGGCGCTCGAGTTTTACCTTGGAAAGGCGCTGGTCTTATTTCCAGGTCAAACTCAAGATCCAGCTTTTGCTGAGGGCCGAAGTTTTGCCTTAGTAGCTGGTCGTAGCGCGGGTATTCCTGTGAGGAAAAATTCAGTTCTGAAACAAACAACCATAGTTAGAAACAAACAAGGGTGGGTGGGTTATGGGACTTTGGAAGACTAACAATACTAAAGAAAACAATACTAATGGGAACTAAAATGGCAGCGACGCCATTTGATAAATGTAAAATGATAGTTTTACCTACGAATAAATGATGAAAACTCAAACGCAAGTAAAACTAGAACTATTTTCGTGTCTAATTTATCAAAGTTTCTACTCTTGAATGCTATCGCAATAGAGTTGGAGTAGAAGATTCGTTTCACTCCTAGTTCTTTAGTATTCAATGTTTCCTAGCCGGAAAACTATTATTTTACGTTTATCAGATGGTGCCGCTACCATCTTAATCTCGTTCAAGACAAGAATTCAATTGCTTGAATCCAAGGGGCAATCCCCCATTCTCTACCCACCCACCCTTTTCATTTTTCATTATTTTTTTTTCTTCTCATATCTTCATTACTGTTCACTGTTTTAAGCACAGGACGCCATCCCTTTTGCCTTGTTCAGAGCGCGCCCGCCCTCCCTTGAGCCTACGGAATCACAGTGAAGAATACTGTGGTAAAGGTATTGTTAACTTTCAAAAAATTTGGAAATTTTGCAGCCATAATCATTAAAGTGTTATTGAATAACTAAAATATTTTCAGATTTTTCCTAGTTGTTTTGCCTAGTGAATTATTACAATCTTTACATTGCTATAATTTAGCTTTCACACCGTAAGTGTCGGGAAAAACTGTTGAGGTAAGGTTACTTAGGCAGTTCAAAAATTCTAAATTTTTTACAGGAGGATCTATCATAAGTCAAAGTTTTCAGTAAAAATTTGACGAGTTATGGATTTGTTTTGACCACCTAACTAGTGGATTGTTTTCAGTGTGTTTCTGCCATTTTGCAAACACTTAATTTCTGGAACACCAGCTGATAAGGAGGGTTTGTAGAACTCCAATTGCTCTAAAAAGTTTATAGAAACATGTAGGATCTATCAGGAGTCTCCAGTAAAATTTTGTCGTTTTTTGGTTCTGTTTTGATTGGTTATCCATTCGGTTGTTTGTATTGTGTCTAAAAACTGTTTCACAAACTTTGAAGGGCATTAGAAGGACTTTCATAGCTCCGATTGATCCAAAATTTTACAGGCTACTTGATAGATGTCTTAGCAAACTACTGTAAAAAATTCATATTTTTTGGAGCATGTTAAACTTACTGGACATTGCCAAAGGCAAGAGTGCGACCTACGCCCGTGTCAGGCAAATTATGAGCCCCCCCCGGTGCTCAACTTGCTGGAAATTGCCTTAGGCACAAGCACAACCTGCGCCTTTCACAGGCAAATTCTAAGTGCCCCACGCGCTCAACTCACTGAAAATTGCCTCAAGCACGAAGCACGAAGCGCCCTTCTTCACAAAATCCCGAAAGCACCCCACACCTCTTTCCTCGAGCAACCCGATTTTCACACGTCAGTTCAAATTTCTATTTCTTCAAGTTATTCGTTGTTTCTAACTTCTTCAATATACTAAGATTGCATATACAAGATGCTATTTATATGCGTAGCAAGGAGGCATTCAGGTACTCCTTCTTCCACTCCTCGCCTCTTCTATTAGAGGAGTTTCAATTCTAGTATAATCATGCTTGTTTTTCGTAGACATAAATACCACACGCTTATCTAGAATTTCACACACTACACCTGCAATCAATGGCTAAAGAACAAGAGACTTCTCTATCTGATTTTTATAAAGCCCTAAACGATGGCCCTAAGTCGTGCATCGTTCTTGCAAACCTAGTGGGGGATTTTTGAATTCCCCCTAATATATTTAACTTGTTACCAATTTTTCATGGTTTAGACCACGAGAAGCCTTACCAAAGATATCGTTAGGGATAGAACAAGTTCTCACTACATTCCATCATCCTAGCGTAAGTCCGATCAAGTTAAACTTAGGGTGTTTCCATTCACCCTAGCCGACAAGGCGGCGTCTTGGTTAACTGCCCAAACGCCAAACTCTGTAGACTCATGGGCTAATCTTGTTCAATTGTCCATGGAACAGTTTTACCTACCACTAAAGATAGATGAAATGCTTCAAAAGATTCATTTCTTCCTCCAGAATCCTCATGAATCCTTTTCAGAGGCCTGGAATCGTTTCACTGATCTTCTCACTGAATGCCTGCATCATAATCTTGCGAAAGACACGCTTGTCCGTGCCTTCTTCAAGGGGCTTTTACATCGTCATAAGGAGGTTCTAGATATCATGACTGGGGGTAGTATTTTTTTAGTAAAGGAGCCTTGGAGGCTTATAAATTCTTAGAAGATCAATCTAAGAGGAACAACAATTGGGGAGGTAACGAATCTTCCCGCTCCACTCTTTCTTCTTTTGAGGTTAAAAATTATCCTGAGCTTAAAACTCTTATCGATGTCCTCACTAAAAAGGTAGATGCCCTATCTGTTCAACAACAACCCACTCTAGTCATGAAGATTAACTCTACTCGTTGTAATGTCTGTTTTAGTCTTGAGAATTCTAACTTCTATTGTCCTCTTGTCTATGCACAACCACCACCACAACCATCACACTTTAACCAGTTAACTCAACATCAAGGACAAGGAAACTTAGGTGACCAGAATAGAGGTTTAGTGTCCATGACCCACAACTATCAACATCAAGACATGAACACTCAACAAGCTTTAATTCTAGTCCAACCATCTACAGACAAAGTAGTAGTGATCTTATTGGAGAAACAAAATCAAATTATGCAACAAAACTCCAACTTGATGAAAGATCAGCATGATCAAAACTCTAATATGATGAAACAAATGATGCAAATGATGTAGTCTTTGTGCCAAAAGGTTATTGACATGTCTTCTAATCAAAATAATAACCAAACCGGCGTGTTTCCAGCTCAAGCAGTGCCTAATCCTAAGTCAACAAACACCGCCTTTGAAATAAATAGTATTTACTGTAATGGTAATATAAACCAAGGGGACCTACAAGCAGTCACTACCTTTCGTTCAGGGCGAGTAGTTGATAACAAAGTGACTATACCTAAAGATCACCCACAAACTAAAAATGATACCATACCAAATACTATAATAGAAACTGAAGACCTTACAACTGTTAAACCACAACCAAAAGGGAAAACATTACAAGACCCAATAATAGAAATTGAAGACCCTTCACCTGTAGAGGTTCCAATATGGACACCTAGATGGAAAACGGCTAGAGACAAAGCAAGGACTAATAATACTTTTAACCCTTCTACTAAATATAGCGATAAACCACCATATCCCCAGAGACTAGTTGTGTTTAAAAAGGACGAGAATTTTGATGAGATTAGAGAAGTGTTTAAAAATCTGACTATAAACCTACCTTTTTTAGATGCTATAAAAAGTCTACCTGGACACGCTAAGTTTCTAAAAGAGTTGTGCACCAAGAAGAGGAAAACCAACATACCCAATGAAGCCTTCTTAACTGAGCAATATCCCTCTTTATCTGAACATAACGGAATTGTTAAGTACAAGGACCTTGGTCATCCTACTGTACAATGCATCTTAGGTGATACCTTCATAACAACTGCTTTATTAGACCTGGAAGCGAGTGTTAACTTACTCCTTTTTTATTTATATAAACAACTAGGTCTAACAAAACTTCAACCAATCAAAATGACTTTACAGTTAGCCGATCGTTCTATTAAATATCCCAAGGGTGTAGTTGAAAACATTCTCGTTAAAGTTCAGGATTTTTATTATCTAGCCGACTTTGTTATTCTCAACACAAAAGTTGCTCATGATTCCATTCCCATCATTTTAGGGCGTCCTTTCTTGGCAACCGCCAATGCCCAAATCAATTGTCGGGATGGCTCAATGACTCTTTCTTTTGGAAATATTTCTGTGGAAGTTAATATATTTAGACAAAAGCGGAGACAACTAGATTTTCTTGTAGAAGGTGAAGTTAACTCTATTGAGAGTTTTGTATATCACATTACTGCTTCCGACGATCTTATCCCCATAATAGTAGATACCCTCTTATGGAAGAAGACAAAGATCACAATTTTGACTCCTTGAACATAACTGAACTAGCGAAAGAATTTTTCACCCTACCTTCCGATACTATAAGAGATGGAGTAAACCTCACAATAGACGAGATAGATAAATTCCTCAAAGATGGAGATGAATACCATAATTATATGGATGTGAACAACCTAGATGAAGAATTCGACGAGTTTCTAAGAGCCTGTGATGATTCACCCTCTCAAGAACTACCTAAAGAGCCACCTGATACCTTCATTTTCAGATGTGTGCTAATACCAACCCATGCCACCAATATGTTTTATGCTAAAACCACGCACTCATTTTTTCCATTCCTTCAATCTAAAACTTATCCATACCCTACATATCTTCTAAAACCATCCATTTTCTCACGATCATTCACTTGGACACCTTTTCGTTCAAAGAAAAAGAGGAAACTTTATGCTCGATTAGGTTCTAGATCCATCAGAATTCACTCCCATTCTACTAAGCCATGCCATAGGAAATCTTGGTGCTTAATTCTGTTTGGGGGTGCATTACGTGTTAACTATTTATGGAAAGATCCACAATTATTTAGATTATTGATGTATGGTAAACTGCATGCTAATACATATATATCACATTAAGTCTAGGGAATCTGACTTAAAAAGACCCATATAATTTTTTGTAGCATACCACTTTTCTGGAGTATAGGCCAAACAAACATTTTCAAACTTCAAAAGAGTTTTCCAATTTTGTTTGGGGTGGCGTATTTTGGTATTTCATTTCAAATCTTTTTGCCTCCCTTTGCCTGTCATGTTTACTCCAGTAGAGTTTGTGTTAGTTAGTACGTAACAGTTTAATTGTGCTTCATGTTATCATATCATCTTTACAATATTTCTGTTACATGTACTGCCAATTTTTGCCACGTTTTTATAATAAATTCTTTCCTTATCTCTTTACACTTTGAAGACAAAGCGTTTGATTGTTTGGGGGGTGGGATAGAAACATTTGCAAATATTAGGCACTTTTAGGATGTAAATTACGCACTTTTCTTTATAAAAAATTAAAAATCATAAATATTGTTTATACTAAGCACTTAGTGATAATTGCATTGTTCCCTTTTCCATGATGATATTAGTCTAGAAATCTCACGTAGTACTTGGATTAGGATTTAATTTTTGAAACATAGATTAATATATAGGTAATAGTTATAAGCATCTTTGATTGTACTTGGCAGTATATTTCTGAGACCTAGGTTAGAGTATTTAATACATATCTTGTGAGCATCTAGCCTAAAAGCCTCATAAGAGTGAAATATCTGAGTGATGACACAAGGGAGAAGTAAATTCCGAGTAGAAAAATCGCACATCCACTTGCTTGAACACCACACCATATCCTAAGCGAGAATTTAGGCCATCTTTGGATCGATATAGCCAGAAATTCCCATCTATATGAAATTTATTATCTGCTAGTCGCCCCACTGAGCCTTTCATTAGCCTTTTCACAAACCACAAATCCTTTATTCAATAAAACAAAATAAAAAATAAAATCAGCCTACCTATCTAAATAAGTCTGAGAAATAGGATGAGTGAAGAAAAGAAAAGATAAAAACCTGTGTAAACAAAAATTAGTTAGTTGCTTCATAAAAAAAAAAAAAAAAAAAGAAAAGAAGTTTCCATCGAAAGAAAAGAAAAGAAAAAGAAAAAGAAAATAAAAACTCCAAAAATAGAATAAAAGAAGTCAAAAAGCCAAAATAAAAAGGTTAAGGATGGAAACAAAGTGTAGAAGCAAAAGAACAAGGTTTTCTCTAGTTACATAATATGAAGACCCTATTTTCTCATACTTGTCTTTTTGAATATCCATTTTCTTCATTCTTTAACCAATACCTATGCCCCATATCACCTAATAAAGACATTTATCTCAATTAGGAATAGGTTGGTGTGATAGTAAGTGGTAGATATGTTTGATCGACCTCAGCTTTCTTAGATTGTCATTGAGATTGTGAGGAAACGTGTGCCCACTGCACACTGGAGTTAGCAAACTTGAGTGGAAAAATTAGAGTGTTATGTGTTTTGACACATTCCTTGTGAGAACCTACTTAGGCACGCTACCCAAAAGTTTCAAAAACGGACCTGCCATTGCATTTCATATCATAGTTCATTGTATAGTTGTTTATCTTAAGATGATTTGATTATTATGCATGTGTTAGTTTAAGTTTTAGAATGATCATTCTTGTTTAAATACTAGTGAGATGTATAGATCATTGAGACATAAATAAGGAAACAATAGTTCTATTTCTTAGTCGTTGTAGTATAGATGAAGTTTGTGAGTACCTTCACTAGAAAACTCTCACGAGGCTATAACTTGTCCACTAGGGAATTCCTAGTGGTTTAAGGCCTTGTTGAATATGGTCAATGCAATCGCACTCGGCAAAACGAGATTAGTTAGAACTCCATTTTTGGTCACTTATTATAATTTCTCATATTTGCTTGAGGACAAACAAAATGCTGTTTGGGGGTGGTTTGATAAGAGTCCAAAACTATAGTTTTAACCCCTTTAACAATATTGCTTTTGACTAATTATGTGATTAATAAGTAAGAGTTAGTACTTGATAAGAGCCTAAAACTGTAGTTTTAACCCCTTAACCATCATACTTTTAGACCAATTATGTGAGTAATAATTAAGAGTTAATACTGATTACGTGTTTTTATGCATTTCAGGCTTCAAAGTCCATTATGTGTAGAAATGTTGCCACTTTAGTGAGATAAAGGAGCAAAGGTTGCTAAAGGAGTCTGTGAATAAAGGCCAAGATTCAAGGAGACAAAGCCTTTGTAAAGCCCGGTCAAAGCTGAAAAGTCAACACGCGGGCGTAAAACACAAGACAAGTTAGTAGAACTTCCGAAGACTGTATCTTTGGACTCAGACCTCGGAATTGGGAGTATCTTATGTCAAAACGACCGTCTCGGAAAGAGCTTTCCAATGGTCCAAGCCTTGACCCAATCAGAGGAGCGAAACTGGCTGAAATATCTGTCGAAGCCAACTATAGCTGAAGAGCCCATTTTGTATTAAAGAAATTGGGTTTTGGGCCCGATTTTCCGGCCCAAAACATGGCTCCAAGCCCATGCACGATTTTTGGATCTGAAAGTATAAAAACAAAAGTTTGACTCTTTGTTAAAAAAGGAGGTTAGGTAGTTAAATTAGGTTATGTAGAAAGTAGCCATTAGAGATTAGTTTTTTTAGATCCAGATCTAGTTTTACATTATTTAGTTTTACATTAATTAATTAGTTTATTTCTTGAGTATTGAATCATTGTTTTTATTGTTCATTAGATTAATAAGTAGTTGTTATTCATTCAATCATATCTTGTTCTTATTGTTTTATTAGATTTATAAAGTTAATTACTTATTCCATAATGACATGTTCTTATTATTGTTCTTGTGTTGGGAATGGTAGTATAGAAATTTCACATCAAATCATTACTCTCACCATTGTTCCTTTTGGGTTTAATTAGTTGAATTCAATTTAAGTCTAGACAGTTAAGAGTGGAACGAATCCTTACTCATTATATTGCATGATTATGTTTTGAGAGTAAGAAGAATTGATTTAAACGTAAGAACGGTAGGATTACGTATTAGTGTTGTTAACATTAATATTTAGGATTCTACTATTTTTACGGTTATCAGTACTGTTATCGTGTTCTTATGTATTTCAGGCATTGGAGTCGAATATGTGCAGAAATGCGCCCCTTTTGTGAGATAAAGGAGTAAGGGTTGGTTGCTAAGAAGTTCTATGATAAAAGGCCAAGATTCAAGGAGAAAAAGCCTTTTTAAAGCCCGGTCAAAACTGAAAAGTCAAAGTCAACGCGGGCAGAAACAGCGTACGAAAGTAACAGAACTTCCGAATGCCATATCTTTGGACTCAGACCTCGGAATTGGGCCTACCTTACGTCAAAATGACCGGCTTGGAAAGAGATTGTCAACGGTTTAAGCCTTGACCCAATCAAAGGAGCAAAAGTGGACGAAAAGGTTGTTGAAGTCATTTCTAGCTGAAGTAATGAGGTTTTGGGCTCGATTTTTCGGCCCAAAACATGGCTTCTGAGCCCATGCACGAATTTGTGGATCTTGTCTCCTCCATATCAAGAGACAAAAGCTTAGGTCTTAAGTTACTTAGTTTTTAATTAGCTTTACTTAGTCTAGATCCAATTGTTAGTTTTAGATCTAGTTAATTAACATCAAATTAGTGTTTAGAACACGATTTAGTTTTTAGAATCAATAATTAGTTTGTATTTCAAGTTTTAGTTTCTAATTAAATATTGCATTCGTAGATTTAGTTTGTCTTAAATTTATAATTAGTTATTCATAATCTTAGTTCTACATTAGTTGTAATTTCAGTTTTAATTCATGTTGATTCTTAGACTATTTGTTCTATTCGTTTAATCAAGTTTATTTTAATCAAGTTTAGTTTAATTTAATTATGTCTTCCTATTATTGTTTATTGTCAATGAATCCAATGAAACTAGGCTAAAAACTCCATTAGAGGAGGTTAAAGAAGCCATGTGAGGATGATTGCTTGTTAGAATAGTTGTTATTTAGAATATAATTTCAAGTTTATTATTATGAGTGTTTAGAGATAAACCTCATAATGATGAACTAGAGTTTAGAGGTATCATCAAAGAGATTTGTGGTGGAGCTAAACTCTCATGCTAGTGGAACTTTGATTCGAGAGGACTTGGTATTCACTAGGGATCAATATTCGATTCAATGACTAACTAATAGCCAATCTAATTGCATGGTGGAATTTCTCCCCTCTATGTTCTTTAGAAGTAAAATGATAGAGGGCTGAGGAGCCATGTTTTGGGCCAGAAAATCGAGCCCAAAATCTAATCTCTTCAGTCCACAGAGCCCTTTCCAGCTGGAAGTTCTGCTGACTTTTGTGCGCTATTTATGCCCGTGTTGATTTTGACTTTTCAGCTTTAACCGGGCCTTAAAAAGGCTTTTCCTCCTTAAATCTTGGCCTTTAATCACAGAACTTCTTAGCAACCAACCCTTGCTCCTTTATCTCGCCAAAGTGACACATTTCTGCACATAATTGACTCCAATGCCTGAAATACAAAAAAACACGTAATCAGCATTAACTCTTATTTATTACTTGCATAATTGGTCTAAAAGTATTATTGTTAGGGGGTTTAAACTACAGTTTTGGGCTCTTATCAAACCACCCCCAAACATCATTTTACGTTTGATAGTTCCCCAGCATTTTCGCTAGTTAGGGATTAGAAACACCCAATTGTTATGCGAAAGCATTGCAATTCGGATTACAACGAATCTTCGATAGTTAATTAAGTCGAGTTAAGGTGGAATCAATCCCCCCTAATTCCTTAATATATAGTCAAGTTTAGTATTCCGTTGTCAAATTATCATATCTTGTTAGTATAATTTCCACTGTAGTATAATTCCTATCATACTCTTATTAACTTTGGATAGACCGATAATCTTAGAAAACATTAATTCTAAAGAACTAGGAGTGGAATGAATCTTTTACTCCAACTCTATTGCGATAGCATCGAGAGTAGAAAAACTTTGATAACACACGTAAAATTTAGTTTTAGTTTTACTTGCGTTTGAGTCTCGTTACTTATTTGTAGGTAAAACTATCATTTTACGTTTATCAAATGGCGCCGCTGCCATCTTAGTTCCCTTTAGTATTGTTTTCTTTAGTATTGTTAGTCTTCCAAAGTCCCGTAACCCACCCACCCTTGTTTGATTCTAACTGTGGTTGTTTGTTTCAGAACTAAATTTTTCCTCGCAGGAATACACGGAGCGTGACCCGCTCCCTACTAAGGCAAAACTCGATTGTCCCCTTCGCTTAAGTGCCTAGATCTTGAGTTTTAGCTGAGCGCGGCCTACGCCTTGCCAAGGCAAAACTTGAGCGCCCCCCACGCTAAAGTGCCTGGAACTTGAGTTTTACCTAAGCGCGACCCGCGCCTTGCCAAGGCAAAATTCGAGCGCCCCCCGCGCTTAAGCGCCTGGATCTTGAGTTTTACTTGAGCCCAACCCGCGCCCTACCAAGGCAAAACTCAAGCGCCCCCCGCGCTGAAGCGCCTGGAACTTAAGTTTTACCTGAGCGCGACCCGCGCCTAGCAAAGGCAAAATTTGAGCCCTAGAAGTTTCTAGAGCTCGAGTTGGACCTGGAGCGACCAATTCTCTACCTAGGTCGATTCGAGCGCACTTCCCACCCTCTACTCTGAACCGCCCGATTTCCACAGGTTAGTTCAAACTACCATTACTTCAAGTTATTCTGTGTTTTTAACTCGTTAAATACATTGAGCTCGCATAAACAAGACGCTATTCATAAGAGAAGCAAGGAGGCATTCATGTACTTCTTTATTCCACTCCTCGATTCTTCTGTTAGAGGAGTTCTTATACTAGCATATCAGGGTTGTTTTGATTGTTGTCGTGTTTCTTCAATATTGGACTTAGCCTTGCATGAGATTAAGGTCAGGTAGAGAAAAAAGGACTAACGTAATCTATCGTGAACGTCAACACACACACCTATCTAGTATACCACACACCACACCTGAAATAATGGCTGAAGAAAGAGAGTCTCCTGTCTCTGACTTTTACAAAGCCTTGAATGATAGCCCAAAATCTTGCATCGTTCTATCAGACCGGGGATTTCCGAATCCCCCCAAATATATTTAATTTGTTACCTGTTTTTCATGGGTTAGACCATGAAAAACCTTATCAGCACTCCAAATCTTTTCCACAACATCCCCCCAACCATTTCTATCATTTTGCACCACCAAAACATAACACAATTCACAAAAATTTGAACCACCACCGCGCCTCCTCCCAACTATTTAGTGAGTTTGCTTCAAACTCGACTCCTCCACCTTATTTAAACCCTCAAATCGTTTCAACACTTCAATGGCACAAAGACAGCGAATTTTGCCGAAATAAGCTTTTACGGCCGACTGCTTCGCGCCATTTTACAGTGACGAGATGATTAGGAGGGATTGGAATAGGTTGTGGTATTCGACAGATGATTTCTACCACTCCGATTTGGTGGAACAATTCTATAAGAAGAGGGAGTTGGATGGGAATAGAATTTTTGTTAAGATGGCTGGGACGAGAAGAGAAGTATCTAGGAGGTTGCTGGCTGAGATTTTAGGCATTCCCCCTAGATGCCATCTAGACGCCACATTGCAGGAATCCCAATTTGGTGGGATCGAGCCTTTGATGAACGAGACGGTTTTGGAGGGAAACTACAATGCGAGCTTGCATTGTGTTCGCCAGTCATCTCTGCGAACCAACCAGCTGGCTATACCTCAGTGGATTGGTAGGAATGTCATTGAAAAAGAGAAGGTCAGTGACATCAGTCTGAACTGTCTTCACGTTCTATGGATACTCCAGGAGCAGAAGTATGAATTATGTATTCTCGAAGTTTTTGATTAATCTGATTAGGGGAGTTGGGAAGAGTATTGCACCTCTCCCTGTTTTGATAACAAAGATCATGATGAGTTTGAGAGCAACTCCGAAGACTGAGCGTACTATGATTAAGTTGCATACGAATGTCATAGCATATACGGACTTTGTTCAGAAGGTTTGGAGGTTGCCTGGAGAGAGGGTAGTGGAAGAGACTGAGTCTGATGATGAGGAGGATACGACATGTTTTGATGCCGATGCCTTGGAGAGGTGTACGCCTGATGCAGAACGCATGTCGGTGCTTCATCGTGGCATGCGCTCTTTCAATACTATTTATGCAGATCTCCGGACTCGGCAGGCTACCATACATCATAACTTTGAGACTCGTGCCTAGTGCGAGGATGAGCGTTGGGAAGAGATGAAGGCCGAGATGGAAGCTCAGCGAAAGTTTTGAGAAGATATGCTGGAACACTACCCACCCCACGGGGGTTCTTCTACTGAGGAGGCGTCTGTGAGGCACGAGAGTCGTCGCCGAAGGACGGATGGCTCTGGCCCATCGGGAGCTCAGGAGCCATCTCCTTCTCATGTTCCATCTTCTACCAGCAGCGCGTGGTTTAGGGATATTATGAGTTGATGTTATTTGTTTTATTTGTTTTTATTAGTTCGGATGTTAAGTTTTTTGAATTCAGTAGTTAGATTTGTATAGTTAATTGTATTTGAATTTCAATCTTAATATAATTTGGTTCTTTTCAAATTATGCGTTGATTTTAGTGTTAATCCCACCTTCCCAAATTGTTTGGGGGTGGTATTGTTTCTTTTAGCATGTTTTTTTATATGATCCAAAATTTATTACGTAATTTTGCGATGATTGTTGGGAATGTTGCCGATATTGGCATAGCTATGAGTAGATATTGTGGTGGGATGAAATCTCAATGAGTTAGGCAGTTACTATCCTAAATTCAACCTAAAAGATATTGGGTTTGTTTTAGAATAGAGAATATGGGTTGTTTCCGTTTTTAGTTTTGGAAATATTTTGTTTCCGGCAATTGCCTTAAAACTTTTTGGTAACTTGCCGATTCGTTTTGGAAACTCAAAACCTATATAAACTTCCTTCATTCTACACGCACAACCCACATTACATCTCACTTTCATCTCTCACCTTTCACTCCCAAGTTCATTTTTTTTCTTTTTCACTTCAAGACTTCAAGCCACCGGAGCGCAGGTACCTCGGTTGAGCGCCACGCTTGCCCCACCAGAAACTCAAAATTCTGGGCAAAAGCCCATCCCAAAAAGTGCGCTGGCGCGCTAAGTGCCTGGAACTCAATCATAGCCAGAGCGCATCCCGCGCCTATCCCAGGCAAAAAGTGAGCGCGCCCTACGCCTAAGTGCTTGGAACTCGATCATAGCCAGAGCGCACCTTGCGCCCTACCCAGGCATAGTTTGAGCGCACCCCGCGCTCTAACCCCCGTGGGCACAAAAATTCTGATTTTTTGTGGGTTGTTCCAGGATCGTTTTCAACTGTTCCATAGGATAGTTTTGTGATGACATCTCCTACAGTTATACCTGAACAATCTTTCAAAGACTTGTTGGGAAGTGAGACTTATGGAGGTTGGTTCTGCGACAGGATCTTGCAGTTAGGATGGCGGCATCTATTGGTAAGTGATGACGACTTGTATTCACCTCAGTTTACTGCTTTTTTCTATGACCATGCTAAATTCTATTGTAACTAAGATGGAGAACAAAAATTCTCCATTGTAATTGATGACACTACACTAGATTTCAGTAAGTCTTTGGTAGCGTTAGTTTCGTGATTGCCCTTGCCTGATCCTATGCACACGTGGGGATATATGACCGATAATGCATACTTCTATGACTACATATTTCCATGAATATTATGAGGGAGGGGTGTTTTGTATAATGGACCAACGATGTTATAACATAGCCCTTGGTAGCCTGTCCCTGAATGTAGGAATCACCATGTTATTCATCATGATGAATATTTTGGGGGAGTGGAGTTTACTTCTGCAAATAGTACCGCTGGTGACGTTTTCCTTGCTTTAGCTGAGGGACGTCGCTGATATGACATTCCCCGAGTATTATTGGCTAGTCTTAAGAGAGCCCAAAGCATGAGGCATACGTATCTTCTTATGCCTGTTTTGGTTTGCCGCATCATGCGTGGTTGTTTACCTGTATTCTGTACCCAGTTCACGGATTGGAAAAGGGTTGAAGTCATGAGACCCACCAATTGGGTGGTTTGTTCATTTCAAGTTATGACTTGGCCGGGATGGCAGGTGCAGCCTCATTTGGTTGCCCCTTACACCCCATCAGACATAGTAACACTCGACAGGTTAGCACGAGTTGATGACACACGGTGGCGGGCTTGGCAAATTATCATGGCATGGCAGGACGCGAAGGAACCTCATCTCTTTGAGGAGGAAGATGAGGAGGATGACGATTAAATGGGAGATAAGGTAAGTTTTTTTTAGTTTTAGTTTGTGTCTGCTTATGTCCCAAGCAATTTAATTCTTGTTAACCCCGTAATGGGTGGAACTCATATAGAGTTGCGTATGTTATTCTTTTTCTATATTAGTATGTTTAACCTTGTTTTGCAGATGTTCCAGAATTTCACGCGTTTCCATGGTATTTTTCTACCCTTTTTATTTAAATACTTTGAGGACAAAACATGCTTCTTGTTTGGGGGTGGCATAGAAACACGTGTAATTAAAGCATCTGTTAGGATATAGATATGTGTAATATGCACTTGTTTTATAGTAAATTTTCAAAAAATTTAAAAATATGAATAAAAAGTTTATGCTATACACTTAGGAATATTGGTATTGTTTTCTTTCTTTATGCTCACAATAATCTAGAAGTCTCACGTAGCTTTTGCATGAGAATGGTTTTTAGAAACTTAGGTTAATATGTGCGTAATAATCTCTACATCTAGCTATAACTAAATAGTACATGGGTATCTATGATTGTTTGGCAGTAAGTTTCTGAAATCTAGGCTAGAGTACTTATTCTACAAATCTTGTAAGAATATAGCTTAAAGCCTTATATGAGTGAAACATTTGAGAAATGACACAAGGGAGAAGTAAAATAAGGATAGAGAAATCACACGTCCACTTACTTGATCACTATACCATATCCTAAGCAAGAATTTAGGCCCTCTTTGGATCGAATTAGCCAGAAATTCAAACCTATGAATTATTTTCCGCTAGTCGTCCCTTTAAGCCTTTCTTTAGCCTTTCATAAACCGCAAATCCTTTACAATGTTACAAAAAGAAAACAAAATAAAAAAAATCAACCTACCCACTATAGAATGAGTCTGAGAATAGGATGAGTGAAGAAAAGAGAAAGGGAAAACCTGTGTAAACAAAAATTAGTTAGTTGCTTCAGAAAAGAAAAAGAAAAGAAATTTCCATCCAAAGAAAAGAAAAGAAAAAGAAAAAGAAAAATAAAATAAAAATTCCAAAAATAGAATAAAAGGAGTCAAAAAGCCAAAATAAAAAGCCTAAGGATGGAAACAAAGTGTAGAAGCAAAAGAACAAGGGTTTCTCTAGTTACGTAATATGAAGACCCTATTATCTCAGACTTGTCATTTTTGAATATCCATTTCCTTCCTTCTTAAACCATCTTCTAATCCCCGCAACACCTAATAAAGACCTCTAGCTCAATTAGGAATAGGTTAGTGTGATAGTAAGTGGCAGATGTGTTTGATCAACTCCGGCTTCCTTGTGTGTCATTGAGATTGTAAGGTAAAGTGTGCCCACTGCGCACTGGAGTAGCGAAACTTGAGCGGAAAAATCAGAGTGGTTTTTGCCTTGACATTTATGTGAGGGCCTACTTAAAGACGCTATTCCGAGTTTTCATAAACGGACCTACTAGTGCATTTCATAGTATTACTCATTGTATATATGTTTATTCGTAGATGATTGATTATTACGTATATATTAGCTTAGGTTTCGACTTGATTATTCTGTATTCATTGCTAAGTGAGATGTATAGATAGTTGAGACATAAAGAAGGAAACAATAGTTTTATTTCTTAGTCGTTGTAGTATAAATGAAGTTTGTGAGTAACCTTACTGGAAAACTCTCATGAGGCTATAACTCGTCCACTAGGAAATTCCTAGTGGTTTAAGGCATTGTTAGAACTCCATTTTTGGTCACTTATTCTAATTTCTCATATTTGCTTGAGGACAAGCAAAATGCTATTTGGGGGTGGTTTGATAAGAGCCCAAAACTGTAGTTTTAACCCCTTAACAATAATACTTTTATACCAATTTTGCGAGTAATAAATAAAAGTTAATGTTGATTACGTGCTTTTATGTATTTTAGGCATTAGAGTCAATTATGTACAAAAATGTGTCACTTTGGTGAGATAAAGGAGCAAGGGTTGGTTGCTAAAAAGTTCTGTGATTAAAGGCCAAGAGTCAAGGAGAAAAATCCTTTAAAAAGCCCGGTCAAAGCTGAAAAGTCAAAGTCAACGCGGGCAGAAACAAGACAAAAAGTCAGCCGAACTTCCAAAGGCCATATCTTTGGACTCAGACCTTGGAATTGGGCCTATCTTATGTTAAAATGACCGGCTTGGAAAGAGCTTTCCAATGGTCTGAGCCTTAACCCAATCAGAGGAGCAGAAGTGGACAAAAAGTCTATTGAAATCAAATCCAGCTGGAAAGGGCTCTGTGGACTGAAGAAATTGGGCATTGGGCTCGATTTTGCGGCCCAAAACATGGCTCCTCAGCCCATGCACTAAAATGTGAATCTAGTCTCCTCCATTTTAAAACACAAGACTTAACTCGGAAGCGAGTAGAAAATTAGGTAGCCATTAGTGAATAATTGTAGATCTAGTTTTCTCTCCATTAATTAGTTTTCATAGTTTGTTTTAGATCTAGTTTTACCTTTCAATTAATAACTGTTAGAACAAGTAGATTATTATTTTAGAATCATATTTAGTTTTATAATAAATTATTAGTTTTTAATTCAGATTTAATTTATTGATTAAATTCTTATTTAGTTTTAGTATTGTTAAATTTATAAATTAGTTTGTCTTCATTTCATAATTAGTTAAATCATAATCATAATTCTAAATTAGTTCTTAATCTTGTTTTAGTTCATTTGGAATCATTAGATTATTATTGATTAGATCAAATAAGTAAATTTACAATCTTTAATATTATGTCTTGTTTGAATTCAATTGGAAATGATAGTTTACTGACTCTAGGCTAAACCTCCATTAGAGGGGTTTGAGGAAGCCTGGATGAAAGCTTAATTGTTGTTAGCGTAGAATTGTCGTAATTTTCCATTTTAATCTAGAAAGTAATTAGTTCACCATGAGAATGGGTTTGATTGCTTCACATGCTAGTTGTTAGTTGGTAGAGATTACCATGAATAATTAGGGATTAGGAACACCCAATTGCTATGCGAAAGCATTGCAATTCGGATTACGACGAATCTTCGCTAGTTAATTAAGTCAAGTTAAGGTGGAATCAATCCCCCCTAATTCCTTAACATATAGTCAAGTTTAGTATTCCGTAGTCAAATTATCATATCTTGTTAGTATAATTTCCACCGTAGTATAATTTCCATCATACTCTCAGTAACTTTGGATAGACCGATAATCTTAGAAAACGTTAATTCTAAAGAACTAGGAGTGGAATGAATCTTTTACTCCAACTCTATTGCGATAGCATCAAGAGTAGAAAAACTTTGATAACACACGTAAAGTTTAGTTTTAGTTTTACTTGCGTTTGAGTCTCATTATTTATTCGTAGGTAAAACTATCATTTTACGTTTATCAACAAGCATCAACCAAAACGGATCGATGCACTGTTCAACATCAAGAAAAGGAGGGAGATGCGTTAAGATCCTACATGCAACGGTTCATGGAAATTTCAATCCTAATAGAGTCTTGTGACGAACAGACTGCTATCATAGCATTCAAACAAGGGTTGGGTGAAAACAACGCCTTATTCGGATCTCTCCCCAGGAAACCACCCCGTGATTTAGAGGAACTCCTTGACAGGGTTGAAACTCATGCGGGGTGGGAAGAAGATGTCTTGAACAGATGTCAGGAAGCGAAGAAGATTAGTCGGACAGTTCCTAGGCTTCCTCGGGAAGGGAATGGAAATTCTTCCCCTCAAAAATCAAAGAGAAATCGTAATCATAATCGCCAAAGGGCCGAATCTCCATCAAAGGGACAAATGCCCAGAGGGCAATACCAAAATGTAGCCAGTAGTGCAGATGGAAAACCACAGAAGAAGCCACGTGTGGAAGGAACTGAAGAAGCTCTTCCCTCGATGGATAGAAACTTTGCCCCTCTAAACAAGATGCCAGATGAGGTTCTGGACTCGATAAAAAATCAGAGTTATCTCAAATGGCGACTCGCTAAAGCCGGGGCTCCGGGTACCGAGAGAGCGAAAGGACCTCTTCGCAAGTTTCATAAGAGTAAGGGTCACAAGATTGCGAGCTGCGGGACCCGAAAAATGAACTACAAGACCTGATTGAAAGGGGGTATCTGAAGCAGTTTGTGGCACATGAGTAAAGGCAAATGCACGATGATCTGACTGAGGAGATCAAAGCCGCGTCCAGATCCCCAGGTACTAGACCGCTCAATGGCCGACTCTAGATAAATATGATTTCCGGAAAAGCAGGTAAGCAGAATGGACAAATCACTGAAAAGGGTGCGTGATATCAAATACGCACCGCCAAGCAGATGATGGTTGACTACAAGAGCTTAGGTTAACATGGCACCCCATAAAGATCCGCTCATCCTCTTCACTGAGGCTGAATGTTGCAGCATCTAGACCCCCCATGAGGATGCGCTTGTTTTGACACTACTTTTTGGAGATTATGATTTGCATCGCATATTGGTTGATCCAAGCAGCTCAGCAGATGTGCTATACTATGTCGCATTCAAAAAGCTGCAAATCCCTGAATCTGAAATGGTCGCCACCAACTCCAACCTATATGGATTCAGTGGGGACAAAACTCTGATAGTTGGAGAGATCCAACTACCCGTAGCTACTGAGCTGGTAAATCTCATCATAAACTTTATCGTAGTAAAATCTAACACACCTTATCATATGATCTTGGGCAGGATTTGGCTACACAGACTTTGAGCTGTTCCTAGCACCTATCACCAATGTTTGAAGTTCCCGCATAACGGGACAATTGAGACGATCAGAGGGGATCAGGTGGCTGCCAAAGCGTGCTACGCGCTAGAGACGAAGCAGTCCCTACTCCCTTTTGAACCAATGGAGGTGGGGCGACCCACCAAATAGCAATTACAGTTGGATCCACCTCTCCCGGACCTAGGCCCACGAGAGAGGGAGGATCCCCCCTCACTGGAGCCGTTAGAGGAAGTGGAAATTGTGGGTGGTAGCTCACCAAAGACCACTTTCATCGGCACCTTGTTGAGTTCTGAAGAGCGCCAAGCTTTGATACAGTTCCTCCGAGAGCACAGAGATGTGTTTGCTTGGTCATTTGAAGAAATTCTAGGAATGGGCATGCCACCAGCTAAATGTCTGCAGTGATACAGTAGTAGTCAGGCAGAAACCGAGAAGGATAGGTGCTGACAGATCCAAGGCGATAAAAGCTGAAGTTGAAAAACTAAAGGCAGCTAATTTTGTCAGGGAAATTAATTTCCCCACCTGGATTTCTAATATTATCCCAGTAAGAAAGAAGAATGGGTCATGGAGAATCTATATTAACTTTACAGATTTGAATCGTGCATGTTTGAAAGACAACTACCCTCTGCCATGAATTGACAAGTTGGTGGATGTGACAGATGGACATGAATTGTTATCCTTCACAGATGGGTTGTCAGGATACAACCAGATCCCTTTATATGAAGAGGACCACAAGCATGCCAATTTCACAACCGAGGATGGCATGTACTGCTATTAGGTCATGCCATTCGGATTGAAAAATACAAGAGCCACATACCAGCGTTTGGTAAACAAGATGTTCGAAGGATTAATAGGCGACATTGTGGAGGTGTATGTGGACGATCTCCTGATAAAGAGTCTGAAACAAGGAGATCATCTCTCCCACTTGAAACGTGCATTTGATGTTCTTTGAGAATATCGCATGAAGCTTAACCCTGCGAAATGTGCTTTCGCTGTATCATCAGGAAAGTTTTTAGGGTACGTAGTTACTAAGAGAGGGATTGAGGCAAACCCAGATCAAATCCGAGCATTCATAGAGATGCCCTCACCTAAAAATATGAAAGAGGTTCAAAAAGTTACAGGCAGGTTAGCAGCTTTGAACAGGTTCATCTCCAATAGTTCAGATAAGTGCAAACCCCTCTTTTAGTTACTGTGAAAGAACACCTCCTTCACATGGACAGAAGAGTGCCAAAAGGCGTTCGATCAACTTAAAACATACCAGGGGGCACCGCCAATCCTTTCAAAGCCTGTTGAGGGCAAAGTCCTGGGTCTTTATCTCTGTTCATTTGACTATAACATCAGTTCTGTCCTAATACGTGTGGACAAAAAGAAAGTTGAAAAACCTGTCTATTTCTTGAGCTGGACGCTCCTACCAGCAGAAACAAGGTACCCTAAACTCGAAAGAATCACTTTAGCACTTGTTTTTGCCGCAGAGAAATTACAACCATACTTCGAGTCCCACACCATCAGAGTGATCACAGAGTACCAATTATGATCAGTTCTAGAGCGGCCGAGCAGTGCGGAAGGCTAGCTAAATGGTCTGTGTAACTATCAGAATATGATATTATTTACGTCCCCAGAATCTCAGAGAAGGGTCAGGCACTAGCAGAATTCTTGTGAGATTTTCCGATGACTTACACGGGGTATAATTCAACCACCCCAGTTTCGATGTTGGCATCATGTCTGAATCTCCAAACTCCCATCCAGACCCATAGGAGTCGAGCTCTAGATGGTGGCTATTTGTGGACGGATCTTCAAATGACAGAGGTACAGGAGTTGGAGCTGTGTTAGTTACTCCCGACAATATGCGGCTGGATAAATCTATTCGATTAGGTTGGAACGCCTCTAACAATGAGGCAGAGTATGAGGCGACACTTGCTGGCCTCACAATGGCCCTCGACACGGGCCTAACACACCTCACAATTTTAGTGACTCCGCGGCTAGTTGTGTTCCAAGTTGATAGAGGGTATGCAGCCAGGGATGAATGAATTGCCAAATACCTAGAACTGGTAAGGGCTCTTCAAGGAAAGTTTGAGAACATTCAGTTCTATCAGCTACCTCGATCCAAAAATCAACACGCAGATACTTTGGCATATGTTGCCTTGATGTTGGGCTACAGTGAGGCACGTTCCATCCCTATAGATTTCCAGAAGAGATCTAGCATTCAGTTCCCAGTTACATCAGGTTGTGTTGTTCCAGCCATTACGCCAAGTTGGATGGATCTGTATAAGTCCTACCTCAAAGACGGAGCACTCCCCGAGGATAAGAATGTAGCCAGGCGTCTGCTTGCAAAGATACAAATATTCACCCTCGTTGGAGACGATCTGTATAAGAAGTCCTTTCTGGGACCTCACTTCAGATGTCTCTTCCCACACTTCGCTGAACAGGTTATGCAAGAAGTATATGAAGGAATTTGTGGCAGTCATGCTGGGGGCAGAACACTAGCTCTTAAGATCCTAAGGCAAGGATACTTTTGGCCTTATATGCAAAAGGATGCACAAGTTTTTGCCCGCAAATGTGAAAAATGTCAACGATATGCTCCGCTCATCCATGCTCCAACAATAGAACTGCACCCCTTGGCCAGTCCATGGCCATTTGCACAATAGGGAACTGATATCGTAGGACCTCTACAAGCTGCTCCTGGCAATGTCTGATTCTTACTAGTTGCGATGGATTACTTCACCAAGTGGATAGAAGTAGTTCCTCTTGTCTTCATTCGAGAACATGACGTCAGAAAGTTTATTTGGAACAATATTGTCTGCAGGTTCGGCATACCCAAAGTTATCATCTCAGATAATAAGCAACAATTCGCTGGAGGATTGGTCGTTGAACTCTGTGAGGAGTTTCACATTACACATCTGTTCTCAACTCCAAGGTACCCGCAAGGCAATGGCCAAGTTGAGGACTCTAATAAGGTAATCTTGGATACCATGAAGTGTAAATTAGACGACACAAAAGGTTTATGGGTTGAGGAACTACCTAAGGTCCTATGGGCATACCGAACTACACCCAGACGGTCAACGGGTGAATCACCATTTTCATTGACCTACGGAACTGAGGCTGTCATACCTCAAGAGCTGGTAGCTCCCACTTAGAAGTCAGATGTTGTGCACACTCTGGACAATGAGAAGTTGTTATGTAGAGAAATTGATCTCCTAGATGAAAAATGAGAAGGTGTGCGACGCGCTTTAGCTACTAACCAACAGATTCTGAAGAGATCATACGATAAGAGAGTCTGGATTTGGTCTTTCAAATCTGGAGATCTAGTTTTGCGCGAGATCCTAGAGCCTAACGATAAGCTTGGGCCCAACTGGGAAGGACCTTACATCATCGACAAGGTTGGTCGAACTGGTTTTTTTGTTGAAGGGGATGTTCTTGTCAAACCATGGAACGCGCATCACCTTCGCAAGTACTATCAGTAAATTGTTATTCTATGCTTTTCTATGCATTGTTCACTCCTCTTCAATTCATCAATAAAGTGCTCCACATTGCCATCAAATTTATTCCTTGCATTAATTCTTTATTTATGATCCACAATGGACTAAGCTTTTAGGGAAATAACTTTTCATTATCTGTTCAAAAATATTATATGCTAATTTGCTTTAGAACTAGTGATACTGAGTATGAGAAAGTTGAAATGTATGCCAGATCCTTTCTCATTCCCACGCAGCTAGAACTGTACGCCAGTTCTTTCAGACTGCGAATATCCTCGATGGGTTAAGCCTTTAGGGAATCTGACCACACTAACTATTTAGTAAATTATATGCCAGTTTGACTTGGAACAAAAGATAGTGTTCTTGAGAGCCTGAACTGTATGCCAGTTCCTAGCGCTCTCGAAGCATCAACATAGGAGTTGCTGGGAAGATCTGGGTTGGATCCAAATCCTAGCACATAAATCATGGGCCTGGAACAGTATCGGTATGATGGCGCTGAGGAAAACTCCCCCACTGCTGTTCTGGTGATAGCTTATTTATTTTTTAAAATAAATAGGACCTATCGTTAATAAACACAGTGTTGTGCTCATGGCACCAAGTTACTTTCGCAAAGACATACTCACATTGCTTGTCGAACTCCTAATTACAGTTAACTTGAATGACTCCCATGATATCCTGATCAGATTCTGGTCATGCCTCATTTTAATCTGTTTAGCCTACTATTGTTGTTCCAAATGAATTTTGGGGGCATCAGGGGTAGAGTATGCATAGTAACACATGTCATATAACATAAAGTGCTTCTAATGTATACATAAACTAGAAGAGCTCTGAGCTCGATAATTAAAACAAGACGATGCATAAAATAGAAGAGCTGCAGAGCTCAGTAAGTAAATTGTATATGAGCTACATAGCTCAATATTACAAATCCATAGAATAATTGTTTAAAAATAATTGTTTATGTGAAACATCAACTGAAAAGCTTATGGTAGAATCAAACTTCGGTTCACCATCACTGCTTGCTATTGCACCATCGTCAAGAACTCGTGTTTCACTCTCAAGAACAGACTGTGTGGTTAGATTAGCTAGAACGATTAAAGGATGAACAGAACATTCACCTGGAACTGGCAGAAAAGGAAGTTGAACGGGAGGCATGACATTATCGGTTTCTTCTTCAGAGGATGAGGAGGCATCAGGCATAAGTTCTTCCTGGATAGCTAAGATACTGGTGTCTAGATCAGGAAACAAGATGAAAGGGTTGGTCAATTGCCCCTGAGCATCCAACTGAGAGACATATCTAGTAACCTCAATAGCCTCCTCAAACTTAACTTGTCTGGCAGCATCGAAGGACTCTCGAGAAACATCAAGTACTCGCAGAGCAAAGCGAATGGCATTTTTAGTTGACCTCTTCTTCACCTCTTTCATCACTTGAGAATAGAACTTAGAGGTATCTGCCAAGAGGTCATCAGCCTTCTTATCAGAGTGAAGACATTTCCCTTTTAGATCCCTTTTATAGCCTGACATGACCTCATTTGCATGGGCAATGGCTTGCCCAAGGGTCCTCATCTCGGTGTTCCTACGGTTAAGTTCCCCTTGGACTTGGTCATGTTTTGCTTGCAGAGTAGTGAAGTGGGCGCACAGTTCCAAGAACTTCACTTTCCAAGTGGTAGCATCAGCGACTCCTTTTTGAGCTTTCTCTAGAGAGCTCCGAAGGTTGGAGATGGTGTTTCTCATATTCTTGAAGCCAGTATTAGATTTCTTCTCTTTCACCAAAAGCTGGTCAACCTGGAGCTGCAGCTTCGCAGTTCTCTTCTCAGCAGCCTCTTTCGCCCAGATCAGCTCACGGTAGCCATAATATCAGTGGATGAATCGGCGGAGGCCGCAAAGATGGGTTCTTTCATAGCCAGAAATTTATTCACTAACTGGAGAAGAATATAAGATGTGTAAGAAACATAATGAGAGAAACCGAAAACCGAATAGAGAAGAAAGTCTTACCTTGGCAAGGTGAACAACATATCAGCAAAAGGACAGTTCTAAGGTCCCAGCTATGTTGGCTTCAGTCTTGTCAATAGGAAGTCGCGCAGCTTCTAAAACTCCAAACGCGATATCAACATCTTTAACAGAGTGCTTGTTAGTAATAGGTAGTTCATTAGTTCGTCCCTAACGCCTCATCTCCATAATCATCTCCCTCTCAGGGGAATCTGGAGATCTTGGTGAAAAGGGAATGTCGTCACTCAACCCCCTCCTATCATTGGATCGAGAAGGAAGGAGAGCGACAGTTACAGCAGTGGTTTCAGCAATACCCTTCCCCTTGCAATTATCAGAGAGGGGAGGGTCAACAATCAGAAGGACATTATCACTAATTTGTTCAGAACCTGTGGAAGGAACTGGAACTAATGGGGAGTCTGACTACATTTTACCGAGGGCTTAAAAGTGGGGAATACTAGCAGGAACCTTAAAAAGTGTATCTTCACTAACAGAGAGAAGGCGAAACTTCATTTTCTTACCAGAGGGGGTAACATCAGAAGTGGTATCAAACCTTTTCAATTTTGAACTGTTGGACGCACGCACTCCCCTTTTAAAATTCTGCCCGCTTGCAGTTCATAAGACAGTTAAGGGCCCCTCCCGCCAGTGATCACATAATCATCACTGACAGCAGGCTCCTAAACTAAACCCGAAGTCGCCGCATCACCAGAGATGTCCTTCGAACTCTTCTCCTTGCGGTTTCCTCTTCTTCTAGTAATCAAAGAGGATTCATCCTGAAATGGAGAAGGAAGAAGTCTGGCATCCTGATCAACAGGAGGAGGAAGTGTTGTGCGCCCATAATTCACAGTATTTATCCCAAAGGGGGAATGGCTAGGAACCAGTTGCAGAAATTCCTCAGTAGACATGTTGAAATATTCAAAAAGATGGGTAGGATCAGGAACTATCACCCAAGGCATCCTCAGTTCCTTGGATATCTTCTTGATAATGTCCACTGATAAGAGCCCAAAACTGTAGTTTTAACCCCTTAATAATCATACTGTTAGACCAATTATGTGAATAATAAGTAAGAGTTAATACTGATTAAGTGTTTTTTATGCATTTCACGCTTCAAAGTCCATTATGTGCAGAAATGTGCCACTTTAGCGAGATAAAGGAGCAAAAGTCAGCAGAACTTCCGAATGCCATATCTTTGGACTCAGACCTCGGATTGAGGCCTACCTTATGTCAAAACGACCGGCTCGGAAAGAGCTTTGCAATGGTCCAAGCCTTGACCCAATCAGAGGAGAAAAAGTGGACGAAAAGTCTGTGGAAGCCAACTGCAGCTGAAGAGGCCTTTTTGGACTGAAAGAATTGGGTTTTGGGCCTGATTCTCTGGCCCAAACCATAGCTCCAAGGCCATGCACGATTTTTGGATCTGAATGTATAAAAACAAAAGCTTAATTCTTTGTTAATGGTAGATTAAATAGTAGAGAATTAGGGTAGATAGCTTAGAATAGAAAGTAGCCATTAAAATAGCTTCTAGATCTAGATTTAATTGTTTTCTTTAATTAGTTTCAAATCCCTTATTAGATTAAACCTTTGGATCTTGTTCTTCAAATTAATTAGATCAATAAAGTAGTATTTCTTATCAATTTCGATTTTTGTCAAATCCAATTCTAGATCTAATTTCAATTCATGTCCTTATTTCAATTTAGTCATTAAATTAGATTTCATTATTGTTAAATTAAGTAAATTTCAATGCTTTATATTATGTTTAGTTTTAATCTAAATGGAAATGATTCTTGGAATGATTCAAGGCTAAACCTCCATTAGAGGGGTTGTGAAGCCTTGATGAAAGCTTGAGTCCGATTATCGAAGAGTCGTCAGTATTTTCTATTCCACTCTAGAAATGATTAGTTCACCATGAGAATGGGTTTAATTGTTCACATGCTAGTTATGATTGGTAGAAATGCCATGTATAATTAGGGATTAGGAATAACCAATTGTTCTGCGAAGCAGTTCAATTCGGATTATGACGATTCGTCGTTAGTGGATTAAGTTGAGTTAAGGTGGAATCAATCCCCCTCTAACTCCTTATCATAGAATCAACGTAGCCTTCCCATAATTATTTAGATAATCGACTAGTTGCATCTTGTGGGTAGTTGCATCGTAGTATAATTCCCTTCGTAAAACTCTCATAGACTTAAAAACGACTAGTTAGATTAGAAAACATCCATGCTAGAGCACTAGGAGTGGAACGAACTTATCTACTCCACTATATCTCATAGGATTGAGAGTAGAAATCTTTGATAATCAACCACGTAAAAGTCCAGTTTTAGTTTACTTACGTTATGAATTAATAGATCATTTCGTAGGTAAACTACGTAATTTTACAGTTATTAAATGGCGCCGCTGCCATCTTAGTTGCACTTTAGCATCGTTTTCTTAATAGAATTAGTAATTTTTAAGTCCCATTTTCACCCACCCACCCTTGTTTGATTCATACTGTGGTTGCCGTTTCAGTTTTGGAAAAATTCGAGAAAAAAATAACGCCCAGCCTACAAAGAGAGCGACCAGCGCTATGTTCTTGGAATTTGATCAATAATCTTGGCCAGCTTCAAAAGAGACCGACCCGCTAAGTTAATGGACTTTCGAATTTACATAGCCGCGCCTTATTTGAAATTTCCGATTTCCACAGTTTGCTTGAACTTCGAGTTGTCAAGTTTTTCAGTGTTTTATTCTCTTATATACACGAACACGCATTACACAAGACGCTATTCATAAAGCGAAGCAAGGACGAATCAGGTATTCCTTTCTTCCACACCTCGTGATCTCCTCGTTAGAGGTTTATACTAGTACATCGAATTGTTTGGAGTGTTGCATGTTTAGTTAAGCTCGACTTAGCCTTGCATGAGATTAAAGGTGCGGCCGAACAAAACACCTAACGTAAATACACAACAACATCAACAAACAAGTCTATCTAGTATACCACAAACTACACCTCTAGCTACTATATCACACACACCACCGATATAATGGGGAAGAAAGAGACTCTCTCTCGGACTTCTACAAAGCCTTGGCGATAGCCCCAAATCTTGCATCGTTCTAGCGGACTCCACCGGGATTTGAGAATCCCTCCAAATATTTTTAATTTGTTACCCGTGTTTCATGGTTTAGACCATGAAAAACCTTACCAAAGACATCGTAGGATTGAACAAGTCCTAACAACATTCCACCATCCTACGGTTGGTTGAACAAATTAAATTAAAGGGTATTCCCTTTCACCTTAGCCGATAAAGGCGTCTTGGTTGCGCCCAAAGCGCCTAATTCGTGGACTCGTGGGCTAAACTTGTTCAATTTGTTTATGGAACATTTTACCCACCCCTAAAGACGGATGAGATGCTTTCCAAAATTCATTTCTTTTCGACAAAATCCTCATGAATCATTTTGAGGCTTGGAATCGTTTCACCGATCTCGCTTATAGAGTGTCCACACCATAACTTAGCAAAAGACACGTTAGTTCGTGCCTTTTCAAAAGACTTCAACATCACCATAAAGAAGTCCTTGACATAATGAATGGGGGTAGTTTCTTAAGTAAAGGAGCCTCGGAGGCTTATAAATTTTAGAGGATCAAACTAAAGCGAAATAACAACCGAGGGGTAGTGATGATATCCCCTCCGCTAGTTCTTCTTCCACCGATTAAGGCTACCCGATATGTTTGAGGTTAAATCAGATTCGAGCTTAAAACTCGATTGAATCCCTCACTAAAAAGGTAGATGCCATTTTCGTACAACAAAAGCCAATCCCGTTATGAATGTAAATTCAAATCCATGTAGTTTATTTGGAGCCCCTCGAGCATCCCGATTCCCATCGCCCCATAGCCTATGAACGGGCTTGTTCCATTAATAGTGAACCTAACGCCCTTTGGAGACAAAATCCCAACTTAGGTTGGCGGAATAACCAAAAGCGTCACACCTCGAGGGTACAATCATCAATATGTTAGGCCAACGCAGAGCTTTAACCAAGCTCCACTCACGACAAGGGACAAAGTCGGGGTAATTTTAATAATTATAACAACCAAGTGCAACCTCGACAAGGTCAAGCACAAGGTCAAGGTAATTATAATAATTATAATGCTAATAGAGGTATCGTTAGGTAAATAATAACTATCAAAATCTACCAATAAATAATTCACGGAAATAGTTCGGTAACACCACCCGTGAACACTACACCCACCCAACCGGATCGTCTTGACACCTTCATACAAGTGAGCCAAAAACTTTTCCAAACCATGGCTCAATCTAACCAACAGCTTCTACAATCCGTTAATAATTTAACCCAACGGTTGGCTCAAGATAAAGCCCAACCCAAAGGTGTGTTTCGGGTAACATAATACCTAATCCTAAAACAACAAACACAGCCTTTGAGGTCACCGATAATACTAGTAATGAATATGAAAATGTAGGTGAGATAAATGCCATCACCACTCTCCGTTCTGGCAGAGTGGTTGATAACAAAGTAACTATGCCTATAGTTACCCCACCAAGATAACCCCTACACCGCTATATTACTAGATGCGAAATAGAAACTGAAGAGCCTACCACTTTGTAGAGGTACGGTTCATAACACAACCTAAGAAACTAAAAGCCGGTTAAACATCCAGGTGATACCATTGCTAAATATCGACAGAAACCACCGTTTCCACAAAAATTAGCCATATTAACTAGAGATACAAATTACGAGGAGATTAGGGACGTTTTCAAGAGTCTAACTATAAACCTTCCTTTCCTCGAAGCTATAAAAAGCTACCACACCATGCTAAGTTTCTTAAGGAATTGTGTACTACTAGGCGTAAGACAAATATACCAAAAGACGCTTTTTTAGCGAACAATTCCCAACCTTATCGAACATAATGGAATTGTTAAGTACAAGGACCCCGGTAGATCGCCCTATCTCTGACAATGCACCTTAGGAGATTCCTATCGACCACCGTTATTAGACACGGGGGCTAGTGTTAACTTACTCCCATTTTATTTGTATAGACAAATAGGGTCTAGACAAGATGCAACCCACTAAAATGACGTTGCAATTAGGCGATCGGTCTATTAAGTATCCTAAGGGTGTAGTCGAAAATGTGTTGGTAAAAGTTCAGGGATTTCTACTATCCGGCTGATTTTGTAGTCCTCGATACGTAGTCGCTAACGACTCTGTCCGATTATTTTAGAAGGCCCTTTCCGGCAACCGCCAATGCGCGCTCATTAATTGCCGTGATGGTTCAATGTCCATGTCTTTTGGCCATCTTCTTGTTGAAGTCAATGTTTTTAAAACAAGGGAAGCATTACCCGATTCGTCTATGGATGGACAGGTTAGCATGATCGAGAGCTTTGCTCGAGATTATTTCAACAACACGTTCCCGATAGTCATATATGCCCAAAATTCTTTCCTTTGGAAAGTCGGACTCAATATTTCCATTCCTACACTAGTCGATACACATATTATTGATGAGGCCGGGATAGATGACTTTCTCAAAGATGTAGAGGACTACCATAGTAATGTGGATATAACCAATCTAGATGAGGAATTTGATGAGTTTTTTCGAAAGTAGGTGAAATTTCACCCTATCAAGAACTAACTTGCACAACATCCACCTCGATTCCCCTCCGCCACCCTTTCAAAGGAATCTCGAGTTTGCACTCGATCCTTTTGTTTCTCCTGTGCTTCATAATTTTTTAAATCCTCCTAGCAAAGCGGATACCGGAAGGACAAACTATTTGACACCTTCATTTTCAGAATTGAGGCAGGTCCCCTCCTACACACACAATGAATGAGTTGATTGCCAAAACCACATCCCATTCATTTGCACAGGTGTCTTTCTAAAACTTATCCATATCCACCATATCCTCCACAACCATTCACTTTTCCACACTTATTCACTAAAACACCCACGATTCAAAAATGAAAAAGAAGGTGCATGATAGGTTACACAATAGGGTTATCCGACTTCGTTTGGATTCCACTAGGTCGTGGTCGAGGGAAATCTTGGTGCTTCATTGTGTTTGGATATGTTTTACGTGATATTTATTTATGGAATGATCCACAACTATTTAGGTTGTTGATATATGATCAACTGCATGTTCATACATATGTTTTAGATAAAGTCTTGAGTATCTGACTATAAACGACTCAAATTTCTGTGTTGGTGCATTTCCTTTCATTCCAATATATTGGTGAGTGCACCATTAAGGTAACCGGGCCCTCCCTATGGAGTGTGTGGCTGTAAGTACCGGATCCTAAGTCCACGGTTCACATAGTTCACGTTTCCACTCTTGCATGTTTTTCTCGGATTTTTTAAGTCATGTTTCTCTATGGTGTGAATTATGTCTTTATTGCTTATTGTTTTTCCTTCTAAAACTAAAATAAAAAATAAAAAAAAAAATAAACATAGTAATCTATGAAGTCTCGGGAATCTGACTTTAAAAGACCCACTGCTAAAAACAAATTTTCTAAGCTTTTGTAAAAATTTGTTTGGGGTGGGGTGTTCGTGTTTCGATACTAAAATGTTTTATGTCCCATTAGAGTTGCTTTAGGCCGTTTTATTGTATTATGATTCGGATTGACATGATCTATTCATTTAGATTTCATTCGTTAAGCGATAACTTACGTCATGCACGCACTTCGAGGCATTTTCCACTATCTCGTATGTCATCCGAAGTCGGAATAGAGTGTTTTATGGATCATTGGATAGGAAATTCTCTCCTGATCATTTCCATATCTCATTCGCAAAAAAATCGGACATGTAACGAAGGCGGGAATTTTGATTTGAAATTCAAAAAAAAAATCGAAAAAATCAAAATTTCGATTTTGGGCTTGGGCCCAACCAGCCTTGGCGCCCATGGAGAAGGCCTCGCTTCTTTACCTTCTCACGAACAGTTCATCGCGTTCTTCATCTTCCACCGCCATTAACGCCAAGCTTAAAGTTCAAAACCCTAGCAAAAATAAAATTTAAAAAGAAAATCCAATAAACCCACGCCCAATATCAAATCCTAACCCAAATCTTCTCTACAACCAAACCACCACAACCCCCACCGATTTTAAGCACTAAAACCACGAAATTTATAAAAATTGGTCTTTGCCCCCACCACTCCATCACCACCACTTTGTTCTTTAGGTCGGTCAAGCTAATCCACCACCACCACATCATATTTAGACCTCACTCCATTCCAAACACTAGATGGCTCAACGCGAATCATACACAGGAGCAAGTTTTTCGCTGCCGACCATTTCGCTACCGTTTTACGGTGACGAAAATGGCTAGTAGAGACTGGAATAGTAATGGCGGTACTTTCGACCAAGACTTCTACCATGAAGACTGGTCCGACGGTTCTACAACACCGTGGAGTTGGAGGGGAGTAGGATTTTGTGATGGTCGAAGAAGAGAAGCGGAGTTGACTCACGGGCCTGTTGGCTCGAGATTCTAGGCATTCCGCCTAGAATCAATCTGATGCCACTTTACGGGATCCCCGTTTTGACGGGGTAGAGCCGTTGATGAAGTTATCGTCATCAATGGGAGTTACAATCCAAACTCCCATTGTGTTCGCCAGCATCCGGGGACCAACCAACCGGCTATTTCGATTGGATTGGTCGGAATGTCCTAGGCAAGGACAAGGTCGATGACATCGGTCCGACCCGCCTCCATCGCCCTATGGGTACTCCGGGGAGCAGAAGTATGATTTCTGCATCCCGTAGTTTTTTTGAACATTATTAGGGGGTTGGAAGGTCTTTGGCACCCTCTCCTCGCGGCTTATTACTAAGATCATGTGAAGATGAAAGCAACTCCTCGTGATCGAGAGGATTTACATTACCCCGCACCGTAACCCGCCGTATCTATAGGGAGTGTGTCCAACAAGTTTGGAGGAGGGAGGAGGATAGAGAGGAAGAAGAAGAGGATGGTGGAGCTGAGGGGACGCCAGGATGATTCGGAGGAGGAGGATGAGGAGGATGGGACTTGCTTTTGATACGGATGCCTTCGAGGTGTTGGTGCGATCTTGGTGCATGACTATGCTTCAGGGGGGCATCGTTCACTCAACACTCTCAATGCGCAGACCTCCGGACTCGACAGGCGACCATTCATCACAACTTCGAGATCCGCACCCGAGGAGGAGGGAGGATGAGAGATGGGAGCGGCGAGGGGCTGAGATGGAAGCCCGCCGGTTTAGAGTGGATATGCTAGCACGCGTTTCCCCACCTCATACGGACTCACGCCTCGAGGACACAACTACGAGGCATGAGCGTCGCCGCCGAAGGGCGGCTGCTCGCTGGACCTTCGGAGCCAGGGAGCCACCACTAGAGATCAGGCCCTCACCACCACCGGCGAGGAGTTTAGAGAGGATGAGGAGTGATAGTGGTAGTTATTTTTGTTTTATAAGTTGTTGTTTTATTTATTTTTGTTGTTTTATTGTAATGTAATTTTTATTCTCGTAATTTGAATTTTGTAAAGTGAAAGGACCTCCGAATGAAAATTATAATATAAGGGTTATTTTCAAGATGTGTGCTTGTTTCATATTGATCCCACCTTCCCAACTTGTTTGGGGGTGGTTTTATCATTTCAAGTTTGTATTTTTATAAAACCCTAGTGTTAGAATTTCTTTGCGGAGTAAGGTGAAAATATGGAGTTTAGGCCTATCTATGATTGAGAATCATTGTAGGATGAAATCTAGATTAAATAGGTACATTCAATCATAAAATCCAAATAAGAGATCTTTGGGTTTGAATCGAGAATCCGTGATATGAGTTGTTTCCGTTTTCAAGTTTGGAAATTTTAGGATTTCGGAAGCGCCGTAATTAGTTTTGGCAACTTTTCGATCCATTCTAGCAACTTTAAACCTATATAAACTTGATACAATCTATCCTCACAACTCACACTACACCTAAACCCCATCACTCACCCTTCACACCCGCGATTCCCACGTTTCGTCTCCATTTTCACAAAACTGCAACTTCGGGCGGCCACCATTCTAGTTGGCGGCGCCAGCGCCCTAGACTTGTCGGCCGAAAAATTTGCTCAGAGGCTTACGCTTCAAGTCAGCAGCGACCCGCTAAGTTCTTGGAATTCTAAAATACAAAGAGGCGCCGCGCCGACTTCTCCGGACGAGAAAAATTCCGGTTTTCACGCTACAGTTGTGCCGGTCGTTTTGCAACTATTCCAGAGCGTAGTTTGAGATGAAATCTCCCATAATAATACGGAACAGTCTTTTCGAAGATTTGTTCCAAAGCACTACTTACGGTGCTTGGTTTCATGAGGTGATCACATATGTTGGCTGGGAACCTCTTATGGTAAGACCGGTGAACTTTATTCTCCAAAGACTTGCATTTTATTTTTATAATAACTGCATTTTCTTTGAGACCGGATGGAGAACAAGTGTTCTCCATCACCATTAACGATGAACCAATGGAAATTACCGTGTTCTTGCTAGCATTTGTTCTTGGACTTGCTATGCCGAGATACAAGACCCATGGTGCTATTGGGTCGATAATATGCATGTCTATACTTATGAGTCTTTGCACGAGGCTTATGGGGCAGGCATTTTCCAGATTGAGGACCAAGGGGACTATAACGTTTGCCCTTGGTAGCTGTCCATGAACATAGGAACTGTTATGTTTTGGATTATGCTAAACATTTTAGGGGAATGGCGTTTTTTCTTACGCGTGAATGACGCCACTTGCAGCGCTTTTCCTTGCTTTAGCCAATGGACGCCGGTTCTATGACCTTCCGGGACTTTGATGTCTAGTTTAGCACGAGCCCATACCATGAGGCATAAGTACCTTCTTATGCCTCGTTCTAATTTCACGTATTATGCTATGTTTCTTTCCTGTTTTTGTACACGTTTTCACGGATTGGATTAAGGTAGACACGGTCGCGACCCACCAATAGTATTATTCGATCTTTCCGTGCAATGACTTGGCATGGGTGGCGGATACAACCTCACCAAGGTTGCACCCTACACCCCATCAGACCAAGTGGCACTTAATAGGTTAGCAACCATAGATGATAAATGGCGTGAAGCCCGGCAAATTATCATAAAGCATGGCAAGATGCGAAGGAACCTCACTTCTTTATAGAAGTAGAGGATGACGAAGATGACAAAATAACAACGGGGAGTGGAGGTAAGTTTTAGTTACTGTTGTGTGTCCGCTTATGTCCCAAGCAATTTAATTATGTTAACCCCATAATGGGTAGAACTCTTATAGAGTTGTGTCGGGTTTTATTTCCTATATTAGATGCGTTCTAACTTTGTTTTGCAGATGTTCCTGAATTTCACGCAGCGTTTCAATGGTATTTTTCCTACCCTCTTTATTTAAATGCTTTGAGGACAAAGCATGCTTTTTGTTGGGGGCATAGAAACACGTGTAATTAAGACATCCTATACGATATAGATAGACATAATATGCATTTGTTTTCTAGTTAAAATTTCAAAAAGTTAAAAATATAAATAAATAAGTCATGCTATACACTTAGGAATATTGGTATTGTTTCTTTCTCCATGCTTTTAACAATCTAGAAGTCTCACATAGTTGCATCAGAATAATTGTTAGAAACTTAGGTTAATACGTAGGTAATAATCTTTGCATCTATCTATAAATATATTACATGAGTATCTATGATTGTTAGTAGTAAGTTTCTGAAATCTAGGCTAGAGTACTTATTCTACAAATCCTGTGGAGAATATAGCCCTAAAGCCTTTATATGAAATGTAAACATTTGAGAAATGACACAAGGGAGAAGTAAAATCGGATAGAGAAATCACACGCCCACTTGCTTGATCACTAAACCATATCCTAAGTGAGAATTTAGGCGCTCTTTGGATCGATATAGCCGTAAATTCAAACCTATGAATTATTTTCCGCTTAGTCGCCACTCTGAGCCTTTCATTAGCCCTTCCATAAACCACAATTCCTTTACCTGTTACAAAAACAAAAAAAAAAAAAAAAAAAAAAAAAGAATAAATCAACCTACCCAATTTAGAATAAGTCCGAGAATAGAATGAGTGAAGAAAGAAGAAGAAAAAAAAAAAAACTGTGTAAAAAAAAAAAATTGTTAGTTGCTTCAGGAAATAAAAGAAAAGAAGTTTCCATCCAAAGAAAGAAAAATAGAAATAAAATATAAACTCCAAAAAATAGAATAAAAGGGAGTCAAAAGCCAAAGAAAAAAAAAAAAAAAAATATGGCTAAGGATGGAAACAAAGTATAGAAGCAAAAGAAAATAACAAGGTTTTCTCTAAGTTACATAATCTGAAGACTCTATTATCTCAGACTTGTCCTTTTGAATATCCATTTCCTTCCTTCTTAAACCACCTCCTAATCCCCCGTAGTAACACCTAATAAAGACCTCTAGCTCAATTAGGAATAGGTTAGTGTGATAGTAAGTGGCGATGTGTTTGATCGACCCGGCTTCCTTGTTGTCATTGAGATTGTAAGGTAAAGTGTACCCACCGCATTAATCGGAGTAGCCAAACTTGAGTGGAAAAATCAGAGTGTTGTTTCTTGACTATTATTGTGAGAACCTACTTAAGGACGCTATTCCGAGTTCTCAGAAACAAACCTGCTAAACATTTGATAGTACTACTCATTGTATATATGTTTATTGTAGATGATTGATTATTACGCATATATTAACTTAGGGTTTTGACTGGTTATTCTTGTGTAATTGCTAGAGAGATGTATAGATAGTTGAGCATGAATAAGGAAACAATAGTTTTATTTTCTTAGTCGTTGTAGTATAGATGAAGTTTGTGAGTACCTTCACTGGAAAACTCTCACGAGGCTATAACTCGTCCACTAGGGAATTCCTAGTGGTTTAAGGCCTTGTTGCATATGGTCAATGCAATCGCACTCAGCGAAACGAGATTAGGTAGAACTCCATTTTTGGTCACTTATTCTAATTTCTCATCTTTGCTTGAGGACAAGCAAAATGCTGTTTGGGGGTGGTTTGATAAGAGCCCAAAACTGTAGTTTTAACCCCTTAATAATCATACTGTTAGACCAATTATGTGAATAATAAGTAAGAGTTAATACTGATTAAGTGTTTTTATGCATTTTCAGGCTTCAAAGTCCATTATGTGCAGAAATGTGCCACTTTAGCGAGATAAAGGAGCAAAAGTCAGCAGAACTTCCGAATGCCATATCTTTGGACTCAGACCTCGGATTGAGGCCTACCTTATGTCAAAACGACCGGCTCGGAAAGAGCTTTGCAATGGTCTAAGCCTTGACCCAATCAGAGGAGAAAAAGTGGACGAAAAGTCTGTGGAAGCCAACTGCAGCTGAAGAGGCCTTTTTGGACTGAAAGAATTGGGTTTTGGGCCTGATTCTCTGGCCCAAACCATAGCTCCAAGCCCATGCACGATTTTTGGATCTGAATGTATAAAAACAAAAGCTTAATTCTTTGTTAATGGTAGATTAAATAGTAGAGAATTAGGGTAGATAGCTTAGAATAGAAAGTAGCCATTAAAATAGCTTCTAGATCTAGATTTAATTGTTTTCTTTAATTAGTTTCAAATCCCTTTATTAGATTAAACCTTTGGATCTTGTTCTTCAAATTAATTAGATCAATAAAGTAGTATTTCTTATCAATTTCGTTTTTGTCAAATCCAATTCTAGATCTAATTTCAATTCATGTCCTTATTTCAATTTAGTCATTAAATTAGATTTCATTATTGTTAAATTAAGTAAATTTCAATGCTTTATATTATGTTTAGTTTTAATCTAAATGGAAATGATTATGGAATGATTCAAGGCTAAACCTCCATTAGAGGGGTTGTGAAGCCTTGATGAAAGCTTGAGTCCGATTATCGTAGAGTCGCCGTATTTTCTATTCCACTCTAGAAATGATTAGTTCACCATGAGAATGGGTTTAATTGTTCACATGCTAGTTATGATTGGTAGAAATGCCATGTATAATTAGGGATTAGGAATAACCAATTGTTCGCGAATTCAATTCGGATTACGACGATTATCGCCGTTAGTGGATTAAGTTGAGTTAAGGTGGAATCAATCCCCTCTAACTCCTTATCATAGAATCAACGTAGCCTTCCCATAATTATTTAGATAATCGACTAGTTGCATCTTGTGGGTAGTTGCATCGTAGTATAATTCCCTTAAGTAAAAACTCTCTCATAGACTTAAAAGCGACTAGTTAGATTAGAAAACATCCATGCTAGAGCACTAGGAGTGGAACGAACTTATCTACTCCACTATATCTCATAGGATTGAGAGTAGAAATCTTTGATAATCAACCACGTAAAAGTCCAGTTTTAGTTTACTTACGTTATGAATTAATAGATCATTTCATAGGTAAACTACGTAATTTTATCAGTTATCATCCACCGTAGCAGCATCAGTTGCAGTTAGTTCATTCCAGGGGGAAGAGTCATCTAAGGAATAATAGCAAAAGATATTTAGGCGAAAGACTCTTATATCAAGTTATAAAGTACCTGAGTAGGAAGACTTACTGGTTAGAGAATGGGTGTGTTTTCTGGGAATATGAATTCCCATTGGCTCACCATCATCATCATCAGAGGGGCGAATGTCCCATGTATCAACCAACACACGAAGGTAGTGATCAGCCTAGCCTTCATCACCCTGCTTCCCCTAAAAAAAGATGATAGGAGAATTCTTGTCTCTAGTCATGAGGTAATAGTACGACTGGTCTCGAATACGCTAGACCTCATAAAAGTAACCGGACACCCAACGGTTTAGAGCAAACACATGCCTCTTGGCAAGAAGGGCGGAGTATATAACGGTTCTATAAAACAGGGGTGCTGCCCGACCAAGAGCAAGATTGAAGTGAATTAGACACTCTCTTAGCAATGGGTGGAGGGGAAGAGTGAGTCCGACCCTAAGCTAACCAATGGTGATGAGTGCCACCTCCTTCTAGGCTAACTCATCAGATAACCTCCCCCATTCCAGGTCGATATCTTCAGGGATGTGAAATTTCTCGCGGATCAGTTCCAGGGAGGAAAGATCTCCAAAGTTTACAAGTGACCAGTTAGGATTCATGATCGAAAAAGAGGAAAAGTTTCAAGCTTTGGTTAAACCCTAGCGGGAGATCAAAAGGTTCAATATGCAGAAAAAGGTAGTAGAAGAGATAATGAAAGTTCTCTCACTAGATCCTTTATATACAGATATGATGGATGGTTAAGATGAGCCTAAGCAGTGTGTCTTTTCGGGATGGAATTGCCATCATTACCTTTTTCAGGAAACGGCGTGTCTGTTCGAGCCGTCTTTTCAGAGCCTTAATTAGTTTGGCACGTCAGCAGTTTTAACAAATAGTTTTGGAAAAGAATTCTCACGCCAAAAGCAAAGATCGCCAAGTGCCCATGTGCTGCCGGCACGAAAGGCGGGGGCATCTGTAGGAGGATTTCCCATCACTGAATAGATGACACGTGTGTGGGAAATAACCTAAGACTATAGATGTCTAGAATGAGATGAGGACCATCATATCAGTTCCGTGAATAAGTGATCTCATGCTTAGCACAAGTGTTTAGTGTACATGTGCCAGGCATATGACTGACCGCCTTCAAACATAACAGTTACCCCAGTCGTTAGGAATTGATATTGACAGTTCCTGAACAGAAGAAAACTGAAGATGGTGATCTTTGATGAGAAGGAAAGAATCGTGATGACATATCTTAGGAGTTACCTTTTATATATAATCTTCCCATACACGATGGGTCATTATGATCAACAAGGAAACTTATCTCTCACATGATATGGTCTAGGTTTAGACTTCCATAAGAAGAGGAATCCTAATAGGAAGGCAGAGTCCAAATATGGAAGGAAAGTCACAAGCGGTGAGGACGGCCCTAACCCTAGGACTCTCGTCACCCTTCCTATATAAACCATAGGGATTCGCTCTTAGGAACTACACAAAATAGGGTTTGATTCTCCAATAGAACAAAGGAGATACGTAGGCAGTCGTCAAAGAGTTCAACCCTGAACTAACCATCATCTCATCCCTTCTCTATTCAGCAAAGGATTCCAGATCACAAGGCACAGAGGAAGATCAGGGGATACTTGGAATTTCCCCTACAACATACATCAAATTATCATTCCATTTATTAATGGTAAATCTAGCCCCAACTTTTTTAACAATGGGATCAAAACCACCATCATAAGCTAGCATGAACAAATTTGAGACATAATCTTGTGGAATGAGATATTTTAACATAATGGGTGCATAAGTAGGCAGAATAGATATGCTTCCTTCTTTCAGAAGTTGATATACACTAAGGGCTGTATAATTAGTAGTAAAAACAATATAATTCCTATCTAACCAGATCATATAAGCAGTGGTAGCTAATATAGTTAGATTATGAATACTACTATCTTTAGTTGCACAATAAGCTAGGACTCGATTAATAACATCACTGACACTAAAATGTTGGTTCCAAGTTTGGAAACACATAGCAAGAGGAGATGCAAACAAAATTTTATCAAGAGGAGTGCAAACCAGATTTTATCAAGGTGAGGACAACTAAATATAGCATGTTCAACAGATTCTACAACATTCATACAGCGACGACAAGTATCTAAAGCACAACAATGCCTGTTAAAAAGAAATTTCCTAGTAGGTAAAATAACATGTAACAACTTCCACATAAATAATTGAACTCTATGAGAAGCATTGATTTTCTAGATGCAATTCCAAGCACACTTAATCATATTAAGGGATCTATAATTACACAAATTTTTGATTGAGAAACAAACCAATTATAAACATACTTGATAGTAAACACACCATTTTTTTCTAATGACCAAATGATTTAATTTTCTGCTGCATATCTAAGGAAAAAATTCTTGTTTTTAAAATTTCATGTTTGATATCATCAGTAAAAAGCTCATCCAAAAGACTTGTGTTCCAAGTGTGTGTATCACAATCAATTAAGTCGGAAACATACCTTGCAAAGCTCTGATTAAAAGGTTTAGGTCCAAAGGGCTTTTTAAAAGGAATCGATGGGATCCAATTATCATCCCAAATATCAATGCCATGGCCATCAGTTATCATCCAACAATGTAAACTAGAGATATCATTTCTAACCTTAATAATATTTTCCCACCATTTAGAAGCAGATGGCTTATTTTTTAGCATTAAGGAAATGAGCATTTTTAAAGTACTTTGCTTTTTATAATCTTTACCCAAAGCAGTTCAAAGCTACTTAAATCATCTTCCAACACAGTTTAACTAACAAGGCTTTATTCTGAAAAAAGAGTGTTTAAAACCTATACCTCCTTAACTTTTTTTAACACAACAAGCATTCCAATTTAACATATGCATTTTATTACTACCATGATCAAGATGACCCCACAAAAATTAGCATTTACCATATCTAAGTTAGAATAGAAAGACTTGTCAAATAGGTTAGTTTGCATAGAGTATATATATAGGAATAACTTATACAACACTTTTTATAAGAGTACCTCGACCAGCCATAGAGAGAAATTTATTATTCTATGCATTGATCTTACTCATTACATTCTTAAGGATTTTAGAAGTACTAATATGGTTAGCCTTAAGAGGATCAAAATCTATACCTAAATATGAATTATATTACTAGTGTTTGAAAAGGGGAACTTTAGAATTTTAGAGATGATTTTTTTATGTCTATGATGCAAGTTATGACTGAACAACAAGGAAGACTTATTGAAATTAACAGTCTGACAAGACATAGCACAATACATATAAATACCATTTAAAATTTGATGCACTTCCTCTATATTGACATGCATAAAAATAAAGCAGTCATCATCAAACATAAGATGGGGGTAGATGATCCGAAATACAAATACCATGTATATGCTTAGTAGATAGTAGATTATATATTTTCCTAGATAAAAATTCAGAACATAAAATGAAGAGGAAGGGGGATAAAGGATTCCTCTAGAGGTATTGAATTTGCCAAAGGGAGAGCCATTCAAGTTAATGGAGAAGGATGTAGTAGTTAGACATATTTTGTAATCCAGTTTATCCAAGTTTGACAAAAATCAAATTGCTTAAGCATTTGAAACAGAAAGTCCCATTCAATTTGGTCAAAAGCCTTACCCATGTCCAACTTAATGGCCATGCAATGCAACCATGAATACCTTTTTGTTCCGAAGCTTATGAAGGATTTCTTGCAGGATAATGGTATTGTCTGAGATTTGTCTTTGCTTAACAAAGGCAGATTGCATAGGTGAGATGAGTTTATTTAACAAAGGTTTGAGACGGTTTGCCAAAATCTTAGAAATAATTCTATAAATAATGTTACATAAACTTATAGGTCGATAGGAAGTAATTTTATTTGGGTTCAAAGTTTTAGGAATCAAGGTTATATATTAGTATGGTTAAAGGCCTGAGTTAGATTATTATTGTTAAAGAAATCAGTAATAACATGTAAAAGGTCATTTTTAATAAGATTTCAATTGTCTTGATAAAATAAGGGTGTGATGAAGCCATCTGGGCCTACAGCTTTTCTAGGCTCCATGGCAAACAAAGCATCATCACTACTAAAAAAAGGGTTTATAAGCTCAGCTAAAATGTGAGATGTTAGAGTTTTTACCTCGGTTTTCTAGGAAAAAGCAATCGAGGTAAAATCCACTGAGATAATAGAGTTCTATAAAACCGAGATAATAAGCTACTAAATTATCTCAGAAGTCTGACATCTTATCTAAATATATTATCTCAGTTTTCTAAATTAAACTGATATTATATAGAATAAAACCGAGATGAACTGTGTTTGAAACCAATTAGTATAGAAAGAAGCTGAGATGTTTTTATTGAAACCGAGATAATATGCACAACTTTTTATCTCATCTCTTTATTTAGCCGACATAGTTTGTCATTTTTTATTTTTTATTTTTCAATTGTGCTTGCATTATTCACTTTATTATGAGAAGTTGACAACCTGAAAATACAAACCACTCCCCAAACAACCATATATCCTTTCATGTTCATAAACATTAACACCAATCAACAAAAGCAAGCTTAACACAAATAAATTTCTGTGAAGAATCTGATTTTATTAAGGTAACAATTGAATGAACAATGTCAAACACTAACAGAACTAATTGTTACATCAAGTCATAAATTAGCTAAGCTAAAAAGTTATTCACATATTTTCCAAAAAAGCTAATAGAAGCTAATAGATGTGACCTGAACTACACTTGATGAATTTGATATATCAGGCTTTTTCTTCCGCTCATCACCCTCCTGAGTTTTAAACTTGCCTTTACCTCGATAGTCGTTTTTAACTTGTGTGCCTTGAGAGCTCTTGTGAATGTGGGAGCTAGTCCTTAACCCATATGTACGTGTTCAATGCACTAGAAGCAAAAACCTGCATGTCAGATGTTGGTTAATATATCACCTAATGAAAATTTTGTTTATGTAACAATGGCAATAAACTAACTAGAAATTAAGTAAAACCTACAATCAGTGTCACACCCCAATTTTTCAGACAATTGAATGTTCAGTTGAAATAGCTCAATCCAAATATTCAACAATCTAATAAACCAAGACGTGAGAGGGTTTGACTCACACGAGTCCAAACTAGAACTAAAATATAAAACCTCTGAACATCGCATTCTAAAAAAATTCGACAGAATTTCCTCTGTATTTCCAACATTTCATAAATTTAAAATCTGTCAGAACCTAAAAATCAAATAATATACTTCCATTTAATATATTAAAACCTCAGTCGTAAACCCAACTACTAAAAGATATACTGATTCGTGGAACTGGCTATTTAACCATCTCGACAAATGCCAGTTAAATCAAGTAGACAATCCTCGAATCAAAAGAAAATGATTTATATACGAACAACATCCCAGATACCCTAATACATGTCTTATATACAATACAAATATAATTATTCAAACAATAAACCATTATTCAAACATAATATAACTTTCTCCAATTTCATTATTCATGTCCACTTTGGAGACCCGTAGTTTCTTTGGGTATCATAACCACTAGCAATATATAAATATTCAATACCATTTCGACATAAATAACATGGCATGGTCCCAGTTTAATTTCAACAAAAGAAGCCATTAATGTTATTGAACCACTCACGTGCATCAAGACGTGTAGTTCCTCTTACCTTTCGAGACTCACTAGAAAGTTTCTCACTTAACTAGAGGCATTTAATTTTTTGCCACGTAACCAGAACACTTCACATCATATCTGTAAATGTCTAACTATCATAAGCATTAGTTACACCAATAAATACACTAATTACATAATCTTATCAAACCAAATACAATACAAAGCACCAAAACACATTCAACTTCACAAACAAAGTATACCCAACATCAGACCCCTCCCATGACATCAGACAACCCATAAACCAAAAACATAAAGAAATACCCAATTTTATACTAAGGATTAACAATAAAGAAATTCTAGCAATTCCTAAATTCCATAGCCATAGATTTCAATTCTTATACGCCACAAACTAGAAATGAAACTCACAAAGAATAAGCAATTAAAGAGCCAGAATCCAATATTTGTATACAAATAAAATTGAAATTCAACTAACCTTGCAACAGAAGCAAACAAGTGATCCCATTGATGATCTAGATTGTGTTACTAGTTTGTGTATATTCTCAATAAAACAGCTCGGTAACATATTGCTAACCAATTAAAATTAGAATAAAAAGAAGTAGAAGCTCCCATTTGGGTGGTTCATTCCAGCTTTCCTCCCATTCTTTTCTTGCTGCTTGCCCGCACTTTTTTCAATACTCCTTCTCCCCTTTCACTAAAAGTGGCAACCCATCATGTCCTTCTCACAAGACTACTTTGGTGCAAACTTGAGGTGCAACAAAAGAGAGAGATAACCCTCATATGTAACCAATGGGTTCTCTTATATGTCCAACACCTAATTCCAACAAGCAAGAGGTGTAAGATATTCCAAACTTATTAACTTTGCCCATGGCCCATGCACATGTTCTCTGTTGGCTACCCAATTCATGTTACCTATACACTAATTAAGTAAAACAAGTGAATATTTTAGATGCAACTAGTTCCACAAATATTGTCGTTAAAAATATACTAGTTAACCATAACTAATCCATATGATAAAACCCAATTATATTAATATATATACAACTAGTTGCACAAATATTGTCATTAAACCTCAACCGACTTGCACAAATGCTAACCAAAATGTCATTGTGCAATAAGGATTATCCAAGTAAACCTAAAACACGTTTTTTTTTTTCTAGATGAAGCAATATTCTAACTATCCACGTGAATTGAGAAGTGTATAACACGATGGATGAATTGGATTGCCCATGAAAATCAATAAAATACACAGAAGCCACTCAACTAATGGGGATAAGTTCATTTACATCTGACATCCCCAGATCCAGTACTGAAAGTTCATTTAGATGACTTTCGAGATAAGATGGACTCTTTTGAGACCGTTCCCACCATCAAGAATCTGAGAGCCCTTGTGGAGACAATAAGAATTACAGAGTTGGAAAGATGTTTGTTATAGATAAAACATGATATCCCAAAGAAAATGAGGAGAGCTATCGAAGACCTTAGCCGTGGTATGATGAACAAAGTTCTTCATGGTCCCATGGAACATTTAAGATGCGACGAGAGTAACAGTAGGCCTTTGAGCGAGATCCTTGAAAACATGCATGCACTTAGCAAGATATTTAACCTTGAAATAGATGCCTCCATTTTGGAACAAAAGATTCGAGCCAAAATGGAACAATCCCGGAAAGAATCTTAGTGATGACTTGTTTCATACCATCATTTTCCAATAATAAGATAAGAAGCCCTAATTCAGTCTTCAAGGGGGGGGGGGGGTGGCTATTCAATTCGTATTGTAGAAATTCAGTAGAATTTTTGAGGTTTTGATTGTATCTTTGTATGTAATGTAATATAGTGGCCATCAGGCTTGGTAGTAAACAAGTGAGGCGTATTGACTCGGCTTGATTTATCATGTATCTAGAAATGCGTTTGTGTAAGCTAGTGGGAGGGATGTTTTGTTTGTTAGAATATATAATATGTACAAGAAGTTCTCGACTTCTGTGACAAGGTCTTTAGAATAGGATGTTTTGGTTTGTGCGTGTCATACTTTTCTTATGAATGGCCAAGCCGATGGCCGATCTCTATATGTTGTTCCCATATCAACTTCTCTTTAAACAGTAGGATAAATTAAGATGATAGCACGCAAATAGTTGATGACTGATCTCTACATAGACATATGGTGTTGGAAAATGGTTTGAAGTCGAAGGATCACACCTTCCCAATAGCTGACCTAAGGGCTTTTCACCTATCGTGTGGGAACATTTCCAAATTTCAACATTTTATTGCACTACGAAATGAAGGTTAACTGGACATTTTATTTGTTACCAAATGATCCACCAACAAAATTAATTACTCGTGCAATGACTTCTAGTGTTTGTATGGCAAATAAACTTGCTTCTATAGTGTCGCTGTTATATTTTCATTTCTCCAACACTACGACTGTGTGATGAGTTGCCAAGTAATTAGTTACACAAATCTAGTTTGGCAACCGTTTTTGCCACAGAAACAACACCTATAAATAATATTGGATAAAACAAATTAGTGTAAGCTGGGGTTAGGCAGACTCTATCGTTTTATTGATTCAACATGAGATATCATCTTATAGTACGAAGTACCAAGAAGATCGTGAATAATCCTGCTTCGCAAGATCACTCTCTTGAGATCAAGAATTGTAGAGTATACTAGATCTCTCCAGGAGCTTGCCTTGCAAACAAAAGTCATCGCTGAAAACTGTCTTTTAGAGGTAGGTGCAACTTTTAAACTGGGTACTTAACTAGCCACTAAACATTTCTCCATAAATCTTCGAGGCTTTTCTTCGAAGATGACAAAAAGGGCGTCTGTGTGTGTGGGTGTGTTTAGATTCTCATAAGATAGAGAATGCTATCTTGGAACTTGTGGTTGCTATATATGGTCATATGGATTCCTTGGATAGCTAACATTGTAGGGGATATGCTTAGACAGCTATATCTAGAGGTACTCTTTGGAAGTTTTTGCTGTAACTTGGGGACTGTCCAGAACACAAACGAATATGAGTATATCACGGATGACGCCGATTTTCAGCGATAGTACGAACAATAGGAACGAAGTCATTCGATTTTTGGATCGAAGTTCCAAATCTGGCCCTTCCGATCTCTTGAAATTGACAAACACGAGAGAACTTTCACTCCACAAGCCATTATATGAAAGTGACATAGTGTTATACCAAACAGTGGAGCCTTGTATAGAAAATTGCTAAACCCAACCAATAAAATATTATTTTGGATTCAACCTTAAGTGTGTTAAAGGATTAATTTCAAAAAATTGCAGATCACTCCTAGCTTGTCCATTTACATGTCTATAAAACATACATACACAATTTACCAAAACGCATAACGGATCCTATAAAGCATGAAGTATACATTATGTTCAATATAATAAATATGCAATATTTCTTAATGAAAAATCTGGAATTTGAATATGCTATGTAAATTTGTTCAAACATTCAAAATTTGAATATTGACCTTCGCCCACGCACCAAAATTTAGGCAATTGCTTCAAACTTTCTTCAATCTGAAATCTGAATTTCCAAAAATGTCTTAATTGAAGCCTAATAGCAGGTTAAGGAAGTGATATCCAATTAAAAAACAAAAAATCAGAACCCTACGAAACAATTAAAGAACTAAATTTGATAGAACCATAAACACAAAAGCAGTAGAAAAGAAGAAGAAAATTACCGAAACCCTAAGTAAAATAGTTGGAAGAGCTAAGAAAAAAAGGGAAGTAGAAGAGCAATGGTAACAGTTGGAGCGTGAACGCAATACTCTTTTTCAGGAAGTGTGTATAATCGTCTTTCGTGCGCAACAGTTCCAAGAGATGAGATAATATTTTGTGCGCGAGTGTCCTCTTTTTGTTTTTTTCTCTATTTCACCGAGATATCAGGATCGAGATTTAAGGGAAACTAGAATAGTAGAATTATCTCGGATGAAGTGAGATAATCAAATCGAAAATTACAACGGTTATACTCTAGCGCGATAAAATCTACGTTTTATTATCCCGGCCAATAAGAATCGAGGTAATATATATTTGTTTGTAGCTAAAAACTAACTTATTACATCAGTTTTTAAGTACAACTGAGATTACCCAAATTTCCTATTATATCAGTTCAACAATATGAGATAAATGAAATTTCCTATTATATCAGTTCCACACTACCCATCGTAAAATCTATATGTATTATCTCGGTTAAGTATGATGTGAGATAACAGATTTATACTCAGAGGTAGTAACTAAGTTATGGGACATATTATCTCGCTTATCACTTGAACTGAGATAAGGCCAATTTTAGAACAGAGATAAAAACCTTTTTTTTTTAAGTAGTGCATGAATCTCGGTAAGATTAACTGGTTGAGTTAGCATGTCATTATCCATATCAGTAATAGTATTTTCAATATGAGGAATAATATCATCAAAAAGACATTGGGAACCATATCATTGATTTTTACATGGAGTGCTTGATTGTTTTTCATAAATGAGATATAAAATTGCAAACAAAATCAGTTAACATGTTTCAATAAAATTAAATCACGTGTATTATAATTACACCATAGTCTTGTTCATCTCGATTCCATGCTCAGGCTAGCAAACCACCAAACAAGATGTTGTTTAGTAAGGAATATAGATGCCTAGAAATTATATTTTATCCATTTTTTTTCAATTCTTTTTCGGCACGTGTTATTATAATGGGAGGTCCACATATACATAAGTCATACTTAGAAGGTTCGTACATTTGGATTAATGATTCCTTTAATTGTTTACACTACACCTGAAAAGGCCAAAAACGACGGTAATAGCCGTCCTAAATCAAGATTTACGACGAAAAATGGTGTCCTAGAGTTCGTTGTGAATAACACTGTTGTTAATATTAACAACGGGAAACCACGTGGTAAATTGAATTAGAAATGCAATGGGTGTGAGACATTCAATGCCGTCCTTAATTATAGGACATTCAAAACCGTCGCAAATTTCCTTTCTATTGGAACTACATATTTTCAAATCTAGAACGTACCCACCCGACGTAAATTTGCGACCTAAGTTTAGGACACACATTTCTGTGATATATTGTTTTTAGGAAGTCAATTAACAACACTATTCCCCATCGTATTTGTTTAAATTAGTTTTTTTGGTAGAACCTATTTTGCCCCCAACATCGCTACTAAATACTACCTAATTCTCAGATCATAAAATCAATTACACAAACATACTAAAACAACATATTTCAAAAAATTGATATATTATACATTGGTTTTCCAAAATTTATAATGTTTTTGAGTTGTTGATTGCCAATAATTAACTAGGCTTTTAAAGTGCACAAGGCATAATAAGAACATAATGGAAAAAACAATTTGTGCTTTGAAATTCCTATATCTTCATCACCTTTACGCAATTTGTTCTTTCAACCTTTCATTAGGGTAAAGTGCCTCGAGAATTTATTTTCTAGAGATGGAACAAGCAGCTAACCAAAGCAGAGGCAATGCAAACGTAAAACACGGCAGGAGCATTATCAGTGAAGTGCCATTCTAGAGAGTAGACTTCGGTTCTTCTGAATGAACTTGGAAGTTACTGTACAAGACTATTTATGGCCAGATACCTAATAGTAGCATTCATTTATTAAACACTAAAATCAAATAATTAACAGAAAGGACACTACTGAAAACATCAAGGTTAAGTATCTAGTAGGCTATTTATCATTGAAACTATCATGTAAGAGTTGTCGTGAAAGCGAGCTTAACACTATCATATATATGAAGGACTCAAGAAAAAAAAAAGTACAGATTCAAGATGATATAATTCTCATGTTCGTAGAAACTTACCCGTTCAAACGAGTAGTGATAACAATAGTAAAGTTTCAATTTTGTGAACCTTGCAATCATCAAACAAAAATACTAGAAACAAACCAATCAAGGAAATGATCAACTCATTTAGACAAACATAACGAATGTAGGATGTAGCGACCCAAATCATGACTGGCAAAGAAGATCGGTGATAAAAGGGACATGAGGATGGGATGACAAGAAGTGGGAGGCTTCCTAGCCGGGTTGCAAACCATCGGAGTAGGGGGAGAGAAGGGACCATTGGGGCTATGAGTTAACAAGTGAAGGTCGTCCGAGTCCGAGGGTAAGGTAAAGGGAGCCCCGGAGAAGCAGGGTCCATCGCATTGGTATCAAATAGAGATTGGGACAGAGATAAACCCTACACATGGCAACAGAGGGACCGCGAGATTGAGGGACATGTGGAGGGTCAGGAGGGAATGGGAGGGGGTATAAAGAGAATAGTGAGGAGAGGAGAGAGGAAGGAGACAGAAAAAAGGGTGAGAGTGAGTGAGTAAAAGGAAGTCCATACATTTGGCGCCGTCTGTGGGGAAGATCAAAGGTAGTAGAAAAATGGCGACGAAAGTGAAAAGTGGTGTGGGCGTAACCGAGAAAGGGTGGTGGTTGCTGAAGAGGATGTGGAGTCGCGAAGAGTGAAGGGGGAGAACGAGGGGGGAAGAGACAATGGTGTCGATTCGAGGAAACGAGGATGTTACATGAGGAAATAGCAAGGTTGAGGGAAGAAAATGAAGGATCACGAGGAGGGAGAAGGAACTGAGACCATAGAGGAGTTTGAAAGGAGGGCGGAGTCGAGAAAGAGAGGAGGAGGAGGCCAAATGTGGCGGATCAGCGGTGGTAGAGACTCACAAAGGAGCAAGTTAGAGAAATGATTGCCAGTGATCTCAAAGTGAACTAGGAGCAGGCCAAAGGCGTGGGAGGAGCTATGAGCCAGGTGGTGGTGGGATTAAACCGCAATCTATTGGCAGATGCGGTTTGGAAGTCTGAGGTTCCAAAGAGGTTCAACCAGCCCAGGTTTAAGAGATATGATGGGACTGGAGACCCAACGGACCACATCCATCATTTTAGGCAGCAGATGCCACTATGGCAGGAACCACGGTATGATGGGTTGCGGTGTGTTCCCCGCGAGCTTAAAAGGGGGAGCGTTGGACTTGTATTACCGCTTACCGTCTAAGAGCATAAACAACTTTCATGAGTTGGAGCAGGCTTTCATAGATCACTTCATACATCAAAAGAAGCGGGTAATAGACATCGCAGCTTTGTTTAATGTAAAGATAGAGATCCAGAGAGTCGGTGAGGATTTCTTATACTGATTAAAGCGAGACCTTGAAGGTGGAGAACTTGGACGAAAGAAGCTGCAGTTGATAAGCGTTTGAGGTTTACGTCCGAGAACGAGGGTACATGAGTTGGTAGCCAAGAATGAGATCAGCGACATTACGGGATCTATACCCGAGGGTGGAAAAATATATCCGGTATGAAGATACAATGTAGAAAGAGATGAAAAGGTAGGGAAAGCGGTGTTGTCGTTGGATAGGGGCAAGGATCGTCGGCGATATAGTCTTGAGACAAGGGGAGGCAAAATGGGTATCGGTAAATTTTCGTCGCTGACCCGAAAGGGGCTAAAAAGGGGCGGGGAGGGAAAATCGAGAGAAAGCCTTACTTACCCGGAGCAAGTGCGCTAAACAAGCCGTTTAGCAAGATATTACCTTTAATTCAAAATCTGTAAAGAATGCGAGGAAGGCGTGAACCAAGCCATGAGAAATGCAAGGCAAGCCTTATTAAGCCTACCATGTTGCATAACCATGAGATGGATGACCGCGTATGCTTGTTGAGGTGGTTAATTGAGGAAGATGATAGGGAAGGGGTGTTGAAGGAATTTACAACAAAAGGAGGAGAAAAACATAACAAGCTCAAATCAAGGGAGGATATTCGGGAACGATCAACGTGATTTTAGTGGAGGGATTCTGAGTCCAACGCCCACCGAGATAAAAGTAAAGGATTTAACTGCGGAGCATACAACAAAGTCCACAAGGTGTCGTCATTCACGGCCGACACCATGGTCTGCGAGTGGAAGGGGTAGCATAGTGTTCACCGATGCGGACCTCCAGGCAGTGGATTCCCCGTATGAAGATGAGTTGGTAATCACAGTGGAAATAGGAAATTACATGGTGAAAAGTGTACTTATTGACTGCAGCAGCGCTATGGATTTGTTGTTCAGAGGGACAATGGAAGAAATGAAGATAGAAAGGAGGCAGCTAAGGCCCTCGCAGACAAACTTATATGGGTTCAATGGAAGCACGACCGAAAGCCTGCGGGGAGCCTCTGCTCCCGGTGACCAAAACCGATTCTGATGTTCCCAGTTCAAGGTGGTGGATGCCGATTCGCAGTACAATGCCATATTAAGACGGCAGTGGATTCATGAGTTGAAAGCGGTCCCCTCCACCTACTACCAAGTGATACGATTTCCTATCCTAACCGGGACATATGAGGTCCACGGAGATCAGGTGACGGCCAAGAACAGTGATCAGAGTATAGTGAAGAGGTTAGTCCGCGGATTGGAGGGAGAGATGTCGCACCTAGGGAAGAGGCAAGCATAGTAATTTCAGTCTGTCTCTGCGGAGGGGGAGGCTGAGTCGGTGGTGGGGCTGAATACCCTAGATGAGATAGAAATAGTGAATTTAGGGGAAGGAGATGAGGAAAAGTTCATGTTAATAGGGTCGGGTTTGCGAGGAGGTAGAGGAATAAATTAGTGCATTTTTTGTCTAAAAATAAGGGATGTATTTATGTGGGCAATCGAGGATATCGCGGGGATTAGATCCGAGATTCGCATGTCATCGATTACACATGAGAGATGAAGATGCTAAGCTGCGGAGGACAAAAGATCAAGAATTAGGCCCAAATATCTTTGGGGGATCGCAAGGGAGGTCCCACAAGATTAAAGGGAGGCGGGGATAATGAAGTGGCATTCACCGACCGGGTTATCAAATGTAGCCGGTACTAAAAGAATGGCAGGTCCATATGTGTGTTGACTTTACATATGTTAACTTTCGGAGTGCCCTAAAAACAGGCTATCCCATGCCGAAGATAGGGATGAATTGGTAGATAGAACCGTGGGGTTCAAGATATTTTCTTTCATGGATCGCCGATGGGATACAACCAAGTCGCGATGTATGAGGCGGTCGGAGAAGATAACCTTTGTGGTAGAAGCGTGCGCATTGTTATAACGAGGATGCTATTTGGGTTGAAGAACACCGGGGCAACGCTTTCAACGGTTAGAGAGAAAATGTTTGAAAGCAAAATCCGAAGGGATTAAGATATACATAGATGACATGATGGAGAAAGTATGTGGAGGAGGTGCACTTAGAAGGTCGAAGGAGACTTTCTATATCTGCGGACACACACAACTTGAAGCTCAACCTAGATAAGTGTACGTTTGGTGTGACCACGAAAGGGGAAGTTCTTGGGTTACATTCTTACTTACTTAGGAATAGAGGCGAACCCCGAAATGATAAGATCTTTGGTGGAAATGCCATCGCGCGGGGCGTCAAAGAGGTGCAACGCCCTTTGAGGGAAGAGAAGCCCGACATTAAATAGATTCATTTCAAAGTCATTGGACAAGTGCGGGGCTCTGCAGACCGATTGCTAAAAACACACCAGATTTTGTATGGACCACGGAGCGAGAAAGCATTTCAGGAATTGAAGAGTTATCTAGGCAAGGCTCCTATATTGTCCTTGCTGAACAAGGAGAAATTTTACTTGTATCACGGGGAGTAACGAATATGTAGTTAGCTCGGTGCTAGTTGAATTGTCGATAAGATAGAGACGGTTTACTTCAAAGTAAAACTTTGTTGGATGCCGAGATCCGGTATAGTAGAGTGGAGAAATATGCTTTGGTATTGGTTTTTCTGTCTTGAAGTTGAAACCTTATTTGGGAAGCACACTCGGTAGTGGTAGTAACAAATTTGCCCTTAAAACAAAGAGTTAAAGTGGAAAAGTTTGGGAGAATCTTTGAAGTGGCAAAGAATCTTTGAGTTCTACGAGATACAATATCAAGTGGGGACTCCGGAGAAGGTGCAGCCATGGTAGAATTTCTAGCCCGGAGTTCAGTGAGGAGGATCCTACTTGGGTGGAAGAGATGGTCATGGAGCACCGAAAAGAAACATTGAGTAGGATTTCATGGACCCTTGGGACAAGAGAAACAGGTGGAAGTGTTATGAGATGGTTCACGCCATGGATGCGTGTAAGTGGATAGGAGTTGTATTGGTTACACCGGACAACAACAGGATGGAACCAACCATGAAGTTTTGCGGCATCTAACAATGAGTGAGAATATGAGGAGATGATAGCTGGTTTGAGAACGGTCGAGGATGTGGGGGTCAAAAAGCTAACATTGTACTCGGCTTCGAATGCGGTAGTGTGCTAGGCAAATGGGGGTTTGTTGTCATTTGTCTGGATGGTGAGGTAACTTGAAGGTATTACAGGGAAAGATCCAACAAGTTTGCAAAGAGCAAGTTCGTGCATTTAGGTTGATTTGACATGCCGACACCATGGCCTACATAGCCGCTGGGCAATACCTGGATCCGAGGAAGCGGTGATAAGAAAAAGGGTAAAGAGGTTGGAGAAACCTAGCAGAGAGGAAGCTACGGAGGTATGTCAAACCGAGGAAAGAGGAGGATGGGTGGATGGGTCCCATTAAGAGTTTTCTATCCAGGGATATGGTGTGAGATAAAAAGGAGAAAAAAAAAGGTGGAACGGACCGAGGAGGTACATTTTGATAGAGGGAAGTTATATCGAAAAGAATTTCAATGGACCTTTTGTTGAAGTGTCTCGGGCCAAGGTTGCCTTAGAGGTGTTAGCGAAGAGTTACATGGGGGAGATTGCGGGAGCCATTGTGGGGAGAACCACAACAAGACCGACTATTAACCGGGCTACGCCCGGCCCCATATGAAGAAGAGACGCGGTGGGCGTGCTAAGTGATGTGAGAAGTGTCGAGATTCGCTTAATTGATTTTGCACCAACAGAACTACTACTGCAGTATCTGGCCATTGGCCATTCGATGTGGGCGATGGATATAATGGGTCCGCTTGCCCATGGCCCGGCAAGGAGGATCATGCTCGTGACCACGGATTATTTCACAAAGTGGATAGAGGTTGTACCCTTGCAACAGGTGAAGGAGGCATGGGTGATTAAATTCTTGTGGGAGAATATTATATGTAGATTTGGATTGCCATATACCATCATTTGCTTGGGACAATGGGACTGGAGTTCACGGGAGCAAAGGGTACGGGTTCTTAGCTCCATACAATCGAAGAGAAGGCAGGCGCTGGAGGCCTTTAACAAAACTATTATGAGCGATCTCAAGAGAAAGTTAGAAGATAAAGAAGGAGCATGGGTAGATGAGCTGAATCATGTTCTCGGGCTTACAGAATCACGCCAACAAACGTCCACCAGAGAAACTCCCTTCTCTAGCTTATGGCGTTGAGGCCGTGATCCCTTCGAAATGGGTGGCAGCCACGGCTTCGAACAAAGGCAGTGAAGAGGGCGCGAATGGGGGCATATTGGCCAATGACTTGAATTTGGCGAGGAAGAACGAGAGGGACACTTGCATTAGACTAGAGGAGATCCTGAGGCGTCTCTAGAGACAATACAACAAGAGAGTTAAGCCCACGGAGTTCAAAGTAGGAGATTTTGTGTCTTTGCGGCGGCCAGTGGCCTTTCACCAGAGAGAAAGATGGAAAACTTGGCCCAAGCTGGGGAGGGGCCCATATAGTGGCCGATGTAGGAGGGGCTGGCACATATAAAGCATGGACCACCGGAGGGAAAGTTAATAGAAAAGCCATGGAATGTGAGAACGCTCAAAAAGTTTTACACTTGAATGTAATAGGAATCCAGAGCGTAAAGCTGGAGCTGTTTGTAAATATATAATACAATGGCACTTTTGAGAAGAGAATATCACTTGTTATGCATAATTTCAACAATCAAATTAAAACGGCTTGGGAAGGGAACCACCGCATGACGAGGGGTTGAATCTAATTTGGGCGGGATGAGCTGTCCCCAACAAGCTTCATGGCATACTAGAGCCAGCTGGAGTAGAATGAGCCCTTCAAGCAGGATGAGGAGGCCTAAGTCGACTTAGGGGGGCAAAGAGGGTCCCCAGCTATGGTGAAATCATTCCAAAGAGAGGTGGCCTGGGAGCCGCTTCATGGACCAGAATGTCCAAATCAAATCCAGGCCGGAGGAGTGGCTTAATGAACTTCATAGCCTACTAGACCCTGCAAAGTGGGGCGTGCCCTTCGCGAGATGAGAGGCATGAATCACACATGGGGGCAAGAAAAAGGGGCCCTAGTGGGGACATAAAAGAAGTTGAGAGAGTTGAGATGGAAATGGATAAGTAGTGGCACCACAATCAAGGCAATAAGTGAAACGGTGAGGAGATAAAATCAAAGGGGAGGAAGATAGCAATTCAAACAAAGTAATTAAGTATCCAAAAAAAGAACAGAAAGTACATAGATGTCAAAGTTAGTAACATAACGGCAGAGTACATTCTAACATAATCAACAAAACAAAGGAATGGGTAGCGATTGGGCTAATCAAAGTCATGTGTTGAGACCCTGAAAAGGGGTTGGTTGTTAGGGGAGCCCATGACATGTTCACAGAAGAGTAGCATCACTACCTTGGTCCTCGGTGGCGGGTTAAGTAGTACATAACAAACGGGTCCCGCGAACCCTCATGAGTTTACGGTAGAGGAGACTAAAACTTGGCTGGGATGGTGACCTTCTTTTGACCAAGCTGGCATGTTCTTGAGGAATAGCGGCGGTGCTTCGCTTGAGCCTTGAAGCTTATCCATAGTTGCTCCATGTCTTGAGTGTGTGTTGTAAAAAGGGTGTTGGTACTTTCAGTGTCTTTGGAGGAGAAAGGGCTTCCCCTTTGCTTGCTCAAGTGATCATTACTCCATCCATGAATTTTTGATGGAACAACCTTATCCGGAAAAATAATGGAATTGTTAAGTACAAGGACTTATCGGTCGTCTCCATCGTAAAATGCACCTTTTAGAGATTCCCACACGACGACCGCTTTATTAGGACCTTGGGGCGGAGTGTTAACTTACTCCCCGTGATATTTGTATAAACAAATAGGTTCACAGAAATGCAACCTACAAAAATAACGCTGCAATTAGCGACACAGTCAATTAAGTATCCTAAAGGTGTAGTGGAAAACGTTTTTGTTAAGGTTCGTGATTTCTACTATCCCTCGCCGATTTTGTTATCCCTCGATACGGTCGCTAATGACCTATGCATCGATCATCTTAGGACGCCTTCTTTAGCAACCGCCAACGCGCTTTTATAAATTGTCGCTATGGAAAGATGTCCTTATCTTTGGCCATCTTTCCGTCGGTAAATGTTTTAAAATGATGAAACAGCTTACCGTGATTCGCTCTATAATGGGAGGTTAGCATGATCGAGTTTAGCTCAAGATTATTTTAACAACACGCTTCCTAAAACAATATGTACAAATTCCTTCTTTTGAACTTCTCAGATTTTGTGAATGACTCCTACTTAGAGGAGGTCAACACCATCCCGAATCCACACCAATTGTAAACCCCCTTGGCCATTCCATATATCGAGTATGAAGACTTGCTAAGCAAGTATTCATTACGCAAGATAAGGACACTTATGAAAACATCAACGACAAATTTCACCCCAAGCATTAAACCTCTTCCCCGAGTTAAAATATATTCAACTTGATCCGATGGTAGTCACCCGATAATTATATCTTCTCTTTAATCAAAGATGAAGAGACATCAAGCATTGGGCGGTGATTAGGGAACATCGGTCTCGCATTGGTTGGTCCTTAGCCGACATTAAGGGTATCGAATTAATGTCCTTTGACTCATCGTGATACATTTGGAGGATAACGCCAAGACTTCTCGCTAACCTCACGCCGCTTTGACCCCGCCATGAAAGAGGTGGTTGTGGAAGAAGTTTTACGACATCGGATGCGGTGTATTATATACCCAATCTCCGATAGCGAATGGGTAAGTCCCATTCATGTAGTTCCAAGAAATCGAATTACCATGGTATCGTAACGGAAGCGGTGACTATGTTGTCACTCAAGGTCCTATGAAATGGAGAATCAGATTGATTATGACGCGTTTAAAATGCTATGACACGAAAGGACCACTTTCCCTTACCATTTATAGATCGGGATGCTAGAACGCCTAGAATGGTCATGCCTTTTATTGTTTTCCCGATGGCTACTCCGCTATTTTCAGATTATTATTGATATTGATGACCAAGAAAAGATTAACATTCACATGTCCCTTCTAACATATGCCTATAAACGAATGCCTTTTGGCCTTTGTAATGCTCCCCGTACCTTCCAAATGGTATGCTTCATATATTTAGTGACATGGTAGAGCGCATGGAAGTTTTCATGGATGATTTTTCTATCTATGGAGACTCCTTCACGAACGCTTTTGTCTAACCTCGCCTAAGGCTTTGACACTGTGAAAGAAAAGAGCCTCGCTTTTAAATTGGGAAAAGTGTCATTTCATGGTCAAAAGGGCATAGTATTAGTCATATTGTATCTAGTGATGGCATCAAGCAGATAAAGCCAAACTAGATAAGATAGCGACTTACCTAAAACCACGGACCGTCCCGCGTGAGATTAGAGCCTTTCTAGGCCATGCAGGTTTTATAGGCGGTTCATTAAAGATTTTTCAAAATAGCTAGGCCTTTAACTAACTTGCTTTTGAAGGATGCAATCTTTGATTTTAATTTTAACTGAAATGTGCTTTTGAAACCTTTAAAAGCCCCTAACCATCGCGCATATTATACAGCCCTCCCCGATTGGTTTAAACCTTTTTGAACTCATGTGTGATGCTAGTGACTATGCAGCTTGGTGCCGCTTTGGGACAAAAATAGATAATAAGTCCACTGTTATTTATTATGCTAGTAAAACATTAAACGATGCTCAACGGAATTATACAACTACCAAAAAAAGAATTTTAGTCACATTTATGCTTTAGATAAGTTTCACCTTATTTGGTTGGTTCTAAAACTTTAGTTTACACCTTACCATGCAGCCCTTTAGGTACCTTCTTGCAAAGAAGGATGCTATGGAGATTAATCCATGGATTCTTCTCCGCAAGAATTCACATTAGAAATAAAGGACAAAAGAGGGGTCGAAAACGAGTTGCCGCCATTTCACTTATCTAGACTTTTACAAATGACGATAGTAGTGATTCTCGAGTCCATACGGACTCTTTCCCCGATGAGCATCCGTATGCTATTTTTTCATCACCATGGTATGGACATCAGAAATTATTTAGCGGCTGATGTTATGCCTTATAATTGGTCAAGAAATGAACGTAAGAAGTTCTTGCCGAGTCAAGTTATACTACTTGGGATGAGCCCTACCTTTTTAAGTATTGTGCGGATCGATTATTCGCCGCTGTGCATTCCCCTGGGAATATAATGAAGTTCTATCGCTCGCCATGACAAAGAGGTGGTGGCCACTTTAGTGGAATGAAAACAGCCGCTAAAGTTCTTCAATGTGGATTTTATTGGCCTACCCTTTTAAGGATGCCCAAGTGCATTGCAAGACGTGTATTCGCTGCAACAACTCGGGCTTAATCACGAAGCGCAATATGATGCCATTAAATCCAATCTTAATAGTAGAAATTTTGATGTTTGGGGTATTGATTTCATGGGCCCTTTCCCCTGCTTTCCACGGGTTATATTTATATTCTAGTTGCCGTGGACTATGTGTCTAAACGGATAGAGGCCCTAGCTTGCCGTAGCAATGACCATAAGACCGCTTGTATTTTTATTAAAGAATATATTTTCTGTCGGTTTGGCATTCCTAAAGCCATCATTAGTGATGGTGGAACACATTTGCAAATGAGTTGTTGCATCCCTAGTTAAAAAGCACGGAGTTACACACAAAATAGCAACTCCTTATCATCCACAAACTAGCGACAAGTAGAAGTTTCTAATAGGGAAATCAAAAAGATTTTAGAAACAACAAGAAACCCCCGATAGGAAAGATCGGGTCAAGCCGCCTATCGATGCCTTATGGGCATATAGAACCGCTTCAAAACTCCTATAGGTATGTCTCCCTTTAGACTTGTATTTGGGAAACCATGTCATTTGCCCGCCAATTAGAACACCGCGGCTCGTGGGCTATAAAAAGCCTTAACTTCAATATTGATGAGGCGGGCGCCAAACGCAGTTACAATTAAATGAGCTTGAAGAAATCTGTGAGCATTCTTACGATCTCGCGAAGGATTATAAAGCCAACATGAAACGGTTCATGATAAGCATATCTTCATGCGTTAGAGTTTGTGGTCTGGACAAAAGGTTTTGCTTTACAACTCCCCGCCTACATATTTTCCCAGTGGAAAACTAAAAACCCGCTGGTCCGGTCCTTTCCTCGTTATCAAGTCACCCCCTTACGGGCAATTACCTTGGTAAATCCCAAGGACAACAGTATCTTCAAGTTAATGGTCAACGGTTAAAACATTTTCAATGAACTTTTGTCCCCCTCGATGTGGAGGAAGTCCTTTACAGACCACCTACGAGGGCTGATCTTGTCATTGTGTACTTACTTTCATTTCCATATACCGATAAGTACACCATTCAGGTAACCGGGCCCTCCCTATGGAGTGTGTGGGTGTGGCACCGGATCCTAAGTCCACAGCTCACACAATTCACGCTTTCCACTTTCGCGTGATTTTCTCGATCTTTGAGTCATGTTCCTCTATGGAGTGAATTGTGTATTTATTGTTTTTCGGTTTGTTAACAAATAAAATTAAAATTAAAATTTTAAAAATCATAGACATAGCAATCCAACAAGTCGTGGAATCGACTTTTAAACGACCCACGCTTGTAAACAAATTTTGTGTTTAAAAATTTGTTTGGGGTGGGCGATCGATCCTGCATCCGATTGCTCGAACCTTCCTTTCTTTATGTTGCTTAGTCCATTAGTATAGTTCATTGGGTTTGACGTTATCTAATTTAGTGTTCATTCGTCAAGATAACTTACGCCACACACGCATGACTTCGAGGTGTCCTTCCACCCTCTCATACGTCACCCATGGTCGGAATCGAAAGTGTTGTATGGATCATTGATTGAAATTCTCTCCTGATCATTTCCATATCTCATTCGAAGAATCGGACGGATAACGGCTGGAAATCTAGTTTGAAATTGCGCTTAAAATCGCCAAAAGTCGAAAAATACGCGAATTGGGCTTGGGCGACTCACTCAAGAAATACGCTCCAGTGAAACAAATCGCGAATCGGCCATCTTCTCAGCAGCTGACACAAATTACAAATCCAAACCCTAGCAACCCAAATAAAAAAAAAATAAAAAATAAATAAAAATAGAATACATTCAAATAGAAAGACCACCCAACCCCCATTGTCAAACACCAACACAATCTCCAACCGCTTTCCACCAAGAAACCACCCACCAATTCGAAGCTTTCGAACCTGCCGGCCGAACCTACCATAACCACCACCGCTTGGTTTGGTTAGTTTTCATCAAACTCGAATCCACCACCATCTACAAACCCCCCAAATCGGTTCAAACTTCAATGGCGCTTACGACGAGAATTCTCGCCGAAAACGCTTTGCACCCGATAGCCAAGGCCATTTTATGACGCTGGAGATGTTTAAGAGAAATTGAACGGACTGTGGTATTCGACAGAGGATTTCTATCACTATGATTTGGTAGAACAGTTTTATAAGAAACGAAGTGGAGGGAAATAGGATTTTCATTAGGATAGCAGAACGCTGAGGGAAGTTACGGAGACGCTTGTTGATCGAAAGCTATTAGGAATCACCCCCGTAACCAACCTAGATAATTACCAAACAGAATCCCAAAGATAATCGCAGTTCCCGCTTTGATGAAAGATAATGGTCATAGAGGGTGAATACAATACGATATCTCATTCGGCGCCAGATTTATTTTCGAGAACCAATCAACCGGCCAGTAGCCTCGATTGGTAAGAACGCCCCTGAAAGACAAAGTCAGCGACATCGGACTTCGGTTCCGACGCTCGAATTTGCAAACGGCGAGTATAATTTCGTGATCCTTGATTTAATTTTGAATGTGATTAGAGGAGTGGGAAAGAGCCCGGCCTCTTCCGTATTGATCACTAAGATTATGCTCTCATTTAGAGCCGCCACTAGATCCGCCTCCTATTAAGATCAAATTGCCTTCTAATGCAAGTATTTATAAGGAATGCATTCAAAAGACTTGGCCGTTGTCCGCAGAGAAGGAAGTTGAGTCGGATAATGTAGGGGAAGATATGACATGGTTGGTTGAGGATAATTTTGATAGTCATACTTCTAATTTAGAACGATTGATAATGCCGCGAACCGGGTCATGATGCGCTTATCATATCCGTGGAAGATATTAGACATAGACAAATTGTAATTCGAATAAGCAAACGAACCTTCGACGATAGTTGAAATGCTCGTGAAAGGGTCGACGATATCTTGTCTAACATGGAGGTTATCCACAATAATCACCAAGCCCAAAGATGTCGCACTCAAGACTCGAGATGGAAGCACGTCATTGTTCAGATATAGAGATGCTAACGACGATGCCACTCGTGGATGAGTCCGTCTCACCGAAGTCCGGAGAGGCATGAGCGCCGTCGCCAAGAGCCGGATGGCTCAAGCCATTCGTCACCACGCCTGAGCCGCCCATCCTCGGGACCATCTTCTTCACACGCCTAGGTGTTCACCATCATTGTGTCCTTTAATTACATTGTTTTTATTGTTTTCTTAGTGGAATTTTATTTCAAAGAGTTAGATTTGAGTATTAAGTTGTTTGTTTTAGATTGCTTGGATTTCATATTATTTTAATATAATTTATTTTTTATCATCTTCATGATAGTTGTCTTGGAAGTAAAAGTTGAAAATTAGGCCGATACCGATACCTATGATTTTTGTAGTGGTAGCATGATATGTAGGAGAGTTTAGAAGTTACCGCTTCTAAACCAAGTAAAAGATACCGTGGTTGTTAGGAAATCAAAACAATGGTTAGTTTCCGTTTTGGTTTGGCAGTTTTCTATTCGAAATTGCCTTAAAACAATTTGGCAATTTGCCGATTCGCTTTGGAAACCCAACCTATTTAAACTTCCATCATACTACACTCACAACCCACACTACACACCACAATCATCTTTCACTTTTCACTCCAACCTTTTTCTTGTTTTTCTTAGAAACTCACTTTCTTGCACTTACGAAATACGCCGCCAAAGCAGAGCGCCGACTACCTCTATTATACTCAGAATCGAAAAATCCCTAGAGCTACACGCTTCAAGTAGAGCCAATTCGCTGGCCAAACACCGAAATCGAAAAAACCGAGCGCCGCCACGCTTCAAGTAGAGCGACCCGCTTAAAACATCGTGAATTTCAAAACCAAAGAGCTGACTTCTATACATAATGAACGCCTCTCCTCAAGAATCACGTAAATTTTCGATTTTCCTCGAGGTTCTTCCAGGTTTTCGCAGCCTTTATTCTACAAGTAGTGTTGAGATGACACCACCTATAGTGATTCCCCGAACAGTCTTTGAAGACTTGATGGGAACCTATACCTATGGAGCATCGCTCCGCCGAAATGGATCGCGGCAATTAGGATGGCGGCATCTTCCGTGAGTGATGATGATTCTTTTCACCTAAGCTAACCGAATTCTTCTATAATAATATTACTTTTTTGTACCCAAGAAGGAGAACAAAAATTTTCCCTTACTATTGATGGTACGACTATGGAATTCAATAAACACTTGATAGCTTTGGTTTCGTGGATTGCCATTACCTCAACCCTATGCACACGGGGGATATATGACGATAACTCATACCTATATGAATATGCCTATTTCCATGAGTATTATGGGGAGGGGTATTTCAGATCATGGACCAAGACCAATATAACATCGCCTCGAGTAGCCTATCACCGAATGTAGGCATAACCATGTTGTTCATCATGATGAACATTCTAGGGGAACGGCAGCTTTATCGCCAATAATACCGGCCGGTGACGCTTTCCCTTGCTTTAGCCGGGGACGCCGAGGTATGACATTCCCCGAAGTTTTAGTTGCTACCCGCTTTGTCCCATACCTCGAGGCATAAGTACCTTCTTATGCCTGTCTTGGTTTGTCAGCTTTACGCTACTTTTGCCTACCCGTGATTCTGCATTACCGCATTACGATTGGGAAAGGGTCGAAATCATGAGACCCACCAATCGTGGTAAGATCATTCCGAGCCATGACTTGGTCGATGGCAGGTGCAACCACATTTGGTTGCTCCTTACACCCCATCAGACCAAATAACACTAGAGAGGTTAGCAATAGTTGATGATACACGACGAAGGCGTAAGTTTGTTATGGCATGGCAGATGCGAAAAGAACCTCATATAGAAGAGGAGGATGACGAAGTAGATGTCAAGGGGTGCAGGTAAGTTTTAGTTAAGTTAGTGTCCGCTATGTCACAAGCAATTTAAGTCTGTTAACCCCATAATGGGTGGAACTCTTTATAGTGTTAACGCCGCTTTTATTTCCTATATTAGTACGCTCTAACATTGTTTTGCAGATGTTTCTGAATTTCCGCTTCAATGGTATTTTTCCTACCTCCTCTTTATTTAAACGCTTTGGTGACAAAGCATGTTTTTGTTTGGGGCATAGAAACACGGTAATTAAGACATCCGTTAGATAGAGATATGTATAATGTGCACTTGTTTTCTAGTTAAAATTTCAAAAATTCAAAAATATAAATAAAAAAAAAAAAAAAAATATGCTATACACTTAGGAATATTGGTATTGTTTTCTTTCTCCATGCTCTTAACAATCTAGAAGTCTCAATGAGTCTGCCAGATCGTAATAATTGTTAGAAACTTAGGTTAATATGTATGTAATAATCTTTGCATCTATCTATAAATTTATTACATGAGTATCTATGATTGCTAGCAAGAAGTTTCAAATCTAGGCTAGAGTACTTATTCTACAAATCCTGTGAGAATATAGCCTAAAGCCTTTATATGAGCTAAACATTTGAGAAATGACACAAGGGAGAAGTAAAACTGATAGAGAAATCACACGCCCACTTGCTTGATCACTAAACCATATCTTAAGCGAGAATTTAGGCAGCTTTGGATCGATATAGCCGTAAATTCAAACCTATGAATTATGTTCCACTAGTCACCCTCTCGAGCCTTTCTTTAGCCTTCCATAAACCACAATTCCTTTTACCCTGCTACAAAACAAAACAAAATAAAAAATCAACCTACCCAATTTAGAATAAGTCCGAGAATAGAATGAGGAAGAAAGAAGAAGAGAAAAACCTCGTAAACAAAAATTAGTTAGTTGCTTCAGAAAATAAAGAAAAGAAGTTTCCATCCAAAGAGAAAAGAAAAAAAAAAAAAAAAAATAAATAAATAAATAAAAAAACTCCAAAAAATAGAATAAAAAAAAGAAAGTCAAAGGCCAAAGAAAAAAAAAAAAAAAAATATAAAAAGAAAAATATGGCTAAGGATGGAAACAAAGTGTAGAAGCAAAAAGTAATTAACAAGGTTTTCTAAGTTACATAATATGAAGACTCTATTATCTCAGACTTGTCCCTTTGAATATCCATTTCCTTCCTTCTTAAACCATCTCCTAATCCCCAAACACCTAATAAAGACCTCTAGCCTCAATTAGGAATATGTTAGTGTGATAGTAAGTGGCGATGTGTTTGATCGACCCCGCTTCCTTTGATGTCATTGAGATTAAGGTAAAGTGTGCCCACTGCACAATGGAGTAGCTAAACTTGAGTGGAAAAAATCGAGAGGTTTTTATCTTGACATTTATGTGAGGACCTACTTAATGATGCTATTCCGAAGTTCTAAAACAAACCTCAATAACATTTCATAGTATTACTCATTGTTATATATTTATTGTAGATGATTGTTTATTATGCATATATTAACTTAGGTTTTTTGATCAAGTATTCTTATGTAATTGCTAGAGATGTATAGATAGTTGAGCATGAATAAGGAAACAATAGTTTTATTTTCTTAGTCGCCAGAGTATAGATGAAGTTTGTGAGTACCTTCATCGAAAAACTCTCACGAGGCTATAACTCGTCCACTAGGGAATTCCTAGTGGTTTAAGGCCTTGTTGCATATGGTCAATGCAATCGCACTCAGCTAAAACGAGAGTAGTTAGAACTCCATTTTTGGTCACTTATTCTAATTTCTCATCTTTGTTTGAGGACAAGCAAAATGTCGTTTGGGTGGTTTGATAAGAGCCCAAACTGTAGTTTTAACCCCTTAATAATCATAATGTTAGACCAATTATGTGAATGAATAATAAGTAAGAGTTAATACTGATTACGTGTTTTTATGCATTTCAGGCTTCAAAGTCCATTATGTGCGTAAACGCGCCACTTTAGCGAGATAAAGGAGCAACAAAAAACTTCCGAATGCCATATCTTTTGGACTCAGACATCGGATTGAGGCCTACCTTATGTCAAAACGACCGGCTCGGAAAGAGCTTTCCAATGGTCAAAGCCTTGACCCAATCAGAGGAGCAGAAGTGGACGAAAAGTCTGTGGAAGCCAACTGCAGCTGAAGAGGCCTTTTGATCGAATAATCGGGTTTTCATTTGATTCTCCCCAAAACATGGCTCCAAGCCCATGCACGATTTTTGATCTGAATGTATAAAACAAAAGCTTAGCTCTTTGTTAATGGTAGCTAGTTAGACCTAAATTAAGATATAGAATTATAGATCTAGTTTTATTAATTAAATTAAGTTTTAGTTCCATTTAAATTTTGTTTTAGATTAAATCTCCTGAATCATTGTTCTTGATTGATTAGATAAATAAAATAGATAGTTTGTCAATTTCGAATTTGTCATTTCCATTCTAGATCTAATTTCAATTCTTGTTCTTATTTCATTCCAAACCATTAAATTAGATTCATTATTGTTCAAATTAAGTAAATCTAAATTTCTTACATTATGTTTAGTTTAGATTCAATGGGAAATGTTAGATTGATGATTCAAGGCTAAACCTCCATTAGAGGGGTTGATGAAGCCTTGATGAAAACTTAGTTGTTTAGTATAGAAACGTTGTAGCATCTATTCCACTCTAGAAGGTCGTGTTTCGCCATGAGAATGGGTGGGCGACCTCACATGCTAGTTAGTACTTGGTAGAAATGCCATGAACACTAGGGATTAGACTCGGAATTCTTGCCGTGAAAAACGTAAGAATCGAGATACCACAATCTGTACTAGGTCATTAAGTTGATTCGAGGTGGATTCGATTCCCTCTAATTCCTTTATCTAGAGTTAAACAATAGTATTTCCATAGCATTTGTAGTTAATTTCTAGTAATCATCTTAATTAAGTATCATAGTATAATATTTCGTGAAAGCTCTCATTGACTTAAGAGACTAGTTAGACTTAGAAAACAATCCATGCTAGGGAACTAGGAGGGAACGAACTTCGTACTCCATTTAGTGCAATTCGCATTGAGAGTAGAAGATTTGATAATTGAGCGTAAAAGAATAGTTTTAGTTTACTTACGTTTTGAATTCATAGTTCATTTCGTAGGTAAACTACTCATTTTACAGTTATCAGGTTGTCAGGATACAACCAGATCCCTTTATATGAAAAGGACCACAAGCATGCCAGTTTCACAACCGAGGATGGCATGTACTGCTATCAGGTCATGCCATTCGGATTGAAAAATACAAGAGCCACATACCAGCGTTTGGTAAACAAGATGTTCGAAGGATTAATAGGCGACATTGTGGAGGTGTATGTGGACGATCTCCTGATAAAGAGTCTGAAACAAGGAGATCATCTCTCCCACTTGAAACGTGCATTTGATGTTCTTTGAGAATATCGCATGAAGCTTAACCCTGCGAAATGTGCTTTCGCTGTATCATCAGGAAAGTTTTTAGGGTATGTAGTTACTAAGAGAGGGATTGAGGCAAACCCAGATCAAATCCGAGCATTCATAGAGATGCCCTCACCTAAAAACATGAAAGAGGTTCAAAAAGTTACAGGCAGGTTAGCAGCTTTGAACAGGTTCATCTCCAATAGTTTAGATAAGTGCAAACCCCTCTTTTAGTTACTGTGAAAGAACACCTCCTTCGCATGGACAGAAGAGTGCCAAAAGGCGTTCGATCAACTTAAAACATACCAGGGGGCACCGCCAATCCTTTCAAAGCCTATTGAGGGCAAAGTCCTGGGTCTTTATCTCTGTTCATTTGACTATAACATCAGTTCTATCCTAATACGTGTGGACGAAAAGAAAGTTGAAAAACCTGTCTATTTCTTGAGCTGGACACTCCTACCAGCAGAAACAAGGTACCCTAAACTCGAAAGAATCACTTTAGCACTTGTTTTTGCCGCAGAGAAATTACAACCATACTTCGAGTCCCACACCATCAGAGTGATCACAGAGTACCAATTATGATCAGTTCTAGAACGGCCGAACAGGTTTGGAAGGCTAGCTAAATGGTCTGTGTAACTATCATAATATGATATTATTTACGTCCCCAGAATCTCAGAGAAGGGTCAGGCACTAGCAGAATTCTTGTGAGATTTTCCGATGACTTACACGGGGTATAATTCAACCACCCCCAGTTTCGATGTTGGCATCCTGTCTGAATCTCCAAACTCCCGTCCAGACCCATAGGAGTCGAGCTCTGGATGGTGGCTATTTGTGGACGGATCTTCAAATGACAGAGGTGCAGGAGTTGGAGCTGTGTTAGTTACTCCCGACAATATGCGGCTGGATAAATCTATTCGATTAGGTTGGAACGCCTCTAACAATGAGGCAGAGTATGAGGCGACACTTGCTGGCCTCACAATGGCCCTCGACCTGGGCCTAACACACCTCACAATTTTTAGTGACTCACAGCTAGTTGTGTTCCAAGTTGATAGAGGGTATGCAGCCAGGGATGAATGAATGGCCAAATACCTAGAACTGGTAAGGGCTCTTCAAGGAAAGTTTGAGAACATTCAGTTCTATCAGCTACCTCGATCCAAAAATCAACACACAGATACTTTGGCATATGTTGCCTTGATGTTGGGCTACAGTGAGTCACGTTCCATCCCTATAGATTTCCAGAAGAGATCTAGCATTCGGGCCTCCCGCCATAAATAGTTTGTGTTGTTCCAGCCATTACGCCAAGTTGGATGGATCTGTATAAGTCTTACCTCAAAGACGGAGCACTCCCTGAGGATAAGAATGTAGCCAGGCGTCTGCTTGCAAAGATACAAATATTCACCCTCGTTGGAGACGATCTGTATAAGAAGTCCTTTCTGGGACCTCACTTCAGATGTCTCTTCCCACACTTCGCTGAACAGGTTATGCAAGAAGTATATGAAGGAATTTGTGGCAGTCATGCTGGGGGCAGAACATTAGCTCTTAAGATCCTAAGGCAAGGATACTTTTGGCCTTATATGCAAAAGGATGCACAAGTTTTTGCCCGCAAATTTTAAAAATGTCAACGATATGCTCCGCTCATCCATGCTCTAACAATAGAACTGCACCCCTTGGCCAGTCCATGGCCATTTGCACAATAGGAAACTGATATCGTAGGACCTCTACAAGCTGCTCCTGGCAATGTCTGATTCTTACTAGTTGCGACAGATTACTTCACCAAGTGGATAGAAGTAGTTCCTCTTGTCTTCATTCGAGAACATGACGTCAGAAAGTTTATTTGGAACAATATTGTCTGCAGGTTCGGCATACCCAAAGTTATCATCTCAGATAATAAGCAACAATTCGCTGGAGGATTGGTTGTTGAACTCTGTGAGGAGTTTCACATTACACATCTGTTCTCAACTCCAAGGTACCCGCAAGGCAATGGCCAAGTTGAGGACTCTAATAAGGTCATCTTGGATACCATGAAGCATAAATTAGACGACACAAAAGGTTTATGGGTTGAGGAACTACCTAAGGTCCTATGGGCATACCGAACTACACCCAGACGGTCAACGGGTGAATCACCATTTTCATTGACCTACGGAACTGAGGCTGTCATACCTCAAGAGCTGGTAGCTCCCACTTAGAAGTCAGATGTTGTGCACACTCTGGACAATGAGAAGTTGTTATGTAGAGAAATTGATCTCCTAGATGAAAAATGAGAAGGTGCCGCACTTCGCTTAGCTACTAACCAACAGATTCTGAAGAGATCATACAATAAGAGAGTCTGGATTTGGTCTTTCAAATCTGGAGATCTAGTTTTGCGCGAGATCCTAGAGCCTAACGATAAGCTTGGGCCCAACTGGGAAGGACCTTACATCATCAACAAGGTTGGTCGAACTGGTTTTTTTGTTGAAGGGGATGTTCTTGTCAAACCATGGAACGCGCATCACCTTCGCAAGTACTATCAGTAAATTGTTATTCTATGCTTTTCTATGCATTGTTCACTCCTCTTCAATTCATCAATAAAGTGCTCCACATTGCCATCAAATTTATTCCTTGCATTAATTCTTTATTTATGATCCACAATGGACTAAGCTTTTAGGGAAATAACTTTTCATTATCTGTTCAAAAATATTATATGCTAATTTGCTTTAGAACTAGTGATACTGAGTATGAGAAAGTTGAAATGTATGCCAGATCCTTTCTCATTCCCATGCTAGCCTAGAACTGCATTTTTTTAAATCGCTAATATCCTCGATGGGTTAAGCCTTTAGGGAATCTGACCACACTAACTATTTAGTAAATTATATGCCAGTTTGACTTGGAACAAAAGATAGTGTTCTTGAGAGCCTGAACTGTATGCCAGTTCCTAGCGCTCTCGAAGCATCAACATAGGAGTTGCTGGGAAGATCTGGGTTGGATCCAAATCCTAGCACGTAAATCATGGGCCTGGAACAGTATCGGTATGATGGCGCTGAGGAAAACTCCCCCACTGCTGTTCTGGCGATAGCTTATTTATTTTTTTAAATAAATAGAGCCTATCGTTAATAAACACAGTGTTGTGCTCATGGCACCAAGTTACTTTCGCAAAGACATACTCTGTTGCGATCGAACTCCTAATTACAGTTAACTTGAATGACTCCCATGATATCCTGATCAGATTCTGGTCATGCCTTATTTTAATCTGTTTAGCCTACTATTGTTGTTCCAAATGAATTTTGGGGGCATCAGGGGTAGAGTATGCATAGTAACACATGTCATATAACATAAAGTGCTTCTAATGTATACATAAACTAGAAGAGCTACAGAGCTCAGTAGGTAAACAGTATGCATGCATAAAATAGAAGAGCTGCAGAGCTCAGTAAGTAAATTGTATATGAGCTACATAGCTCAATATTACAAATCCATAGAATAATTGTTTAAAAATAATTGTTTATGTGAAACATCAATTGAAAAGCTTATGGTAGAATCAAACTTTGGTTCACCATCACTGCTTGCTATTGCACCATCGTCAAGAACTCGTGTTTCACTCTCAAGAACAGACTGTGTGGTTAGATTAGCTAGAACGATTAAAGGATGAACAGAACATTCACCTGGAACTGGCAGAAAAGGAAGTTGAACGGGAGGCATGTCATCATCGGTTTCTTCTTCAGAGGATGAGGAGGCATCAGGCATAAGTTCTTCCTGGATAGCTGAGATACTGGTGTCTAGATCAGGAAACAAGATGAAAGGGTTGGTCAATTGCACACTGAGCATCCAACCGGTGGACATATATCTAGTAACCTCAATAGCCTCCTCAAACTTAACTTGTCTGGCAGCATCGAAGGACTCTCGAGAAACATCAAGTACTCGCAGAGCAAAGCGAATGGCATTTTTAGTTGACCTCTTCTTCACCTCTTTCATCACTTGAGAATAGAACTTAGAGGTATCTGCCAAGAGGTCATCAGCCTTCTTATCAGAGTGAAGACATTTCCCTTTTAGATCCCTCTTATAGCCTGACATGACCTCATTTGCATGGGCAATGGCTTGCCCAAGGGTCCTCATCTCGGTGTTCCTACGGTTAAGTTCCCCTTGGACTTGGTCATGTTTTGCTTGCAGAGTAGTGAAGTGGGCGCACAGTTCCAAGAACTTCACTTTCCAAGTGGTAGCATCAGCGACTCCTTTTTGAGCTTTCTCTAGAGAGCTCCGAAGGTTGGAGATGGTGTTTCTCATATTCTTGAAGCCAGTATTAGATTTCTTCTCTTTCACCAAAAGCTGGTCAACTTTGGAGCTACTGACCCAAATTCTCTTTTTTCAGCAGACCTCTTTTTTGAATCATCAGCTCACCGGTAGCCATAATATCAGTGGATGAATCGGCAGAGGCCGCAAAGATGGGTTCTTTCATAGCCAGAAATTTATTCACTAACTGGAGAAGAATATAAGATGTGTAAGAAACATAATGAGAGAAACCGAAAACCGAATAGAGAAGAAAGTCTTACCTTGGCAAGGTGAACAACATATCAGCAAAAGGACAGTTCCAAGGTCCCAGCTATGTTGGCTTCAGTCTTGTCAATAGGAAGTCGTGCAGCTTCTAGAACTCCAAGCGCGATATCAACATCTTTAACAGAGTGCTTGTTAGTAATAGGTAGTTCATTAGTTCGTCCCTAACGCCTCATCTCCACAATCATCTCCCTCTCAGGGGAATCTGGAGATCTTGGTGAAAAGGGAATGTCGTCACTCAACCCCCTCCTATCATTGGATCGAGAAGGAAGGAGAGCGATAGTTACAGCAGTGGTTTCAGCAATACCCTTCCCCTTGCAATTATCAGAGAGGGGAGGGTCAATAATCAGAAGGACATTCTCACTAATTTGTTCAAAACCTGTGGAAGGAACTGGAACTAATGGGGGTACAGCTACATTTTTACCAGGCTTAAAAAGTGGGGGAATACTAGCAGGAACCTTAAAAAGTGTATCTTCACTAACAGAGAGAAGGCGAAACTTCATTTTCTTACCAGAGGGGGCAACATCAGAAGTGGTATCAAACCTTTTCAATTTTTAACTGTTGGACGCACGCACTCCCCTTTTAAAATTCTGCCCGCTTGCAGTTCATAAGACAGTTAAGGGCCCCTCCCGCCAGTGATCACATAATCATCACTGACAGCATGCTCCTAAACTAAACCCGAAGTCGCCGCATCACCGGAGATGGCCTTCGAACTCTTCTCCTTGCGGTTTCCTCTTCTTCTAGTAATCAAAGAGGATTCATCCTGAAATGGAGAAGGAAGAAGTCTGGCATCCTGATCAACAGGAGGAGGAAGTGTTGTGCGCCCATAATTCACAGTATTTATCCCAAAGGGGGAATGGCCAGGAACCAGTTGCAGCAATTCCTCAGTAGACATGTTGAAATATTCAAAAAGATGGGTAGGATCATGAACTATCACCCAAGGCATCCTCAGTTCCTTGGAGATCTTCTTGATAATGTCCACCGTAGCAGCATCAGTTGCAGTTAGTTCATTCCAGGGGGAAGAGTCATCTAAGGAATAATAGCAAAAGATATTTAGGTGAAAGACTCTTATATCAAGTTATAAAGTACCTGAGTAGGAAGACTTACTAGTTAGAGCATGGGTGTGCTTTCTGGGAATATGAATTCCCATTGGCTCACCATCATCATCAGAGGGGCGAATGTCCCATGTATCAACCAACACACGAAGGTAGTGAGCCTAGCCTTCATCACCCTGCTTCCCCTAAAAAAAGATGATAGGAGAATTCTTGTCTCTAGTCATGAGGTAATAGTACGACTGGTCTCGAATACGCTAGACCTCATAAAAGTAACCGGACACCCAACGGTTTAGAGCAAACACATGCCTCTTGGCAAGAAGGGCGGAGTATATAACGGTTCTATAAAACAGGGGTGCTGCTCGACCAAGAGCAAGATTGAAGTGAATTAGACACTCTCTTAGCAATGGGTGGAGGGGAAGAGTGAGTCCGACCCTAAGCTAACCAATGGTGATGAGTGCCACCTCCTTGTAGGCTAACTCATCAGATAACCTCCCCCATTCCAGGTTGATATCTTCAGGGATGTGAAATTTCTCGCGGATCAGTTCCAGGGAGGAAAGATCTCCAAAGTTTACAAGTGACCAGTTAGGATTCATGATCGAAAAAGAGGAAAAGTTTCAAGCTTTGGTTAAACCCTAGCGGGAGATCAAAAGGTTCAATATGCAGAAAAAGGTAGTAGAAGAGATAATGAAAGTTCTCTCACTAGATCCTTTATATACAGATATGATGGATGGTTAAGATGAGCCTAAGCAGTGTGTCTTTTCGGGATGGAACTGCCATCATTACCTTTTTCAGGAAACGGCGTGTCTGTTCGAGCCGTCTTTTCAGAGCCTTAATTAGTTTGGCACGTCAGCAGTTTTAACAAATAGTTTTGGAAAAGAATTCTCACGCCAAAAGCAGCATCGCTTCAAGTGCCCATGTGCTAGCTGGCACAAGCGGGGGCATCTGTAGGAGGATTTCCCATCACTGAATAGATGACACGTGTGTGGGAAATAACCTAAGACTATAGATGTCTAGAATGAGATGAGGACCATCATATTAGTTCCGTGAATAAGTGATCTCATGCTTAGCACAAGTGTTTAGTGTACATGTGCCAGGCATATGACTGACCGCCTTCAAACATAACAGTTACCCCAGTCGTTAGGAATTGATATTGACAGTTCCTGAACAGAAGAAAACTGAAGATGGTGATCTTTGATGAGAAGGAAAGAATCGTGATGACATATCTTAGGAGTTACCTTTTATATATAATCTTCCCATACACGATGAGTCATTATGATCAACAAGGAAACTTATCTCTCACAAGATATGGTCTAGATTTAGACTTCCATAAGAAAAGGAATCCTAATAGGAAGGCAGAGTCCAAATATGGAAGGAAAGTCACAAGCGGTGAGGACGGCCCTAACCCTAGGACTCTTGTCACCCTTCCTATATAAACCATAGGGATTCGCTCTTAGGAACTACACAAAATAGGGTTTGATTCTCCAATAGAACAAAGGAGATACGTAGGCAGTCGTCAAAGAGTTCAACCCTGAACTAACCATCATCTCATCCCTTCTCTATTCAGCAAAGGATTCCAGATCAGAAGGCACAGAGGAAGATCAGGGGATACTTGGAATTTCCCCTACAACATACATCAAATTATCATTCCATTTATTAATGGTAAATCTAGCCCCAACTTTTTTAACAATGGGATCAAAACCACCATCATAAGCTAGCATGAACAAATTTGAGACATAATCTTGTGGAATGAGATATTTTAACATAATGGGTGCTTAAGTAGGTAGAATAGATATGCTTCCTTCTTTCAGAAGTTGATATACACTAAGGGCTGTATAATTAGTAGTAAAAACAATATAATTCCTATCTAACCAGATCATATAAGCAGTGGTAGCTAATATAGTTAGATTATGAATACTACTATCTTTAGTTGCACAATAAGCTAGGACTCGATTAATAACATCACTGACACTAAAATGTTGGTTCCAAGTTTGGAAACACATAGCAAAAGGAGATGCAAACAAAATTTTATCAAGAGGAGTGCAAACCAGATTTTATCAAGGTGAGGACAACTAAATATAGCATGTTCAACAGATTCTACAACATTCATACAGCGACGACAAGTATCTAAAACACAACAATGCCTGTTAAAAAGAAATTTCCTAGTAGGTAAAATAACATGTAACAACTTCCACATAAATAATTGAACTCTATGAGAAGCATTGATTTTCCAGATGCAATTCCAAGCACACTTAATCATATTAAGGGATCTATAATTACACAAATTTTTTGATTGAGAAACAAACCAATTATAAACATACTTGATAGTAAACACACCATTTTTTTCTAATGACCAAATGATTTAATTTTCTGCTGCATATCTAAGGAAAAAATTCTTGTTTTTAAAATTTCATGTTTGATATCATCAGTAAAAAGCTCATCCAAAAGACTTGTGTTCCAAGTGTGTGTATCACAATCAATTAAGTCGGAAACATACCTTGCAAAGCTCTGATTAAAAGGTTTAGGTCCAAAGGGCTTTTTAAAAGGAATCGATGGGATCTAATTATCATCCCAAATATCAATGCCATGGCCATCAGTTATCATCCAACAATGTAAACTAGAGATATCATTTCTAACCTTAATAATATTTTCCCACCATTTAGAAGCAGATGGCTTATTTTTAGCATTAAGGAAATGAGCATTTTTAAAGTACTTTGCTTTTATAATCTTTACCCAAAGCAGTTCAGGCTACGAAATCATCTTCCAACACAGTTTAACTAACAAGGCTTTATTCTGAAAAAAAGAGTGTTTAAAACCTATACCTCCAGAACTCTTTTTAACACAACAAGCATTCCAATTTAACATATGCATTTTATTACTACCATGATCAGTATGACCCCACCAAAAATTAGCATTTACCATATCTAAGTTAGAATAGAAAGACTTATCAAATAGGTTAGTTTGCATAGAGTATATATATAGGAATAACTTATACAACACTTTTTATAAGAGTACCTCGACCAGCCATAGAGAGAAATTTATTATTCTATGCATTGATCTTACTCATTACATTCTTAAGGATTTTAGAAGTACTAATATGGTTAGCCTTAAGAGGATCAAAATCTATACCTAAATATGAATTATATTACTAGTGTTTGAAAAGGGGAACTTTAGAATTTTAGAGATGATTTTTTTATGTCTATGATGCAAGTTATGACTAAACAACAAGGAAGACTTATTGAAATTAACAGCCTGACAAGACATAGCACAATACATATAAATACCATTTAAAATTTGATGCACTTCCTCTATATTGACATGCATAAAAATAAAGCAGTCATCATCAAACATAAGATGGGGGTAGATGATCTGGAAATACAAATACCATGTATATGCTTAGTAGATAGTAGATTATATATTTTCCTAGATAAAAATTCAGAACATAAAATGAAGAGGAAGGGGGATAAAGGATTCCTCTAGAGGTATTGAATTTGCCAAAGGGAGAGCCATTCAAGTTAATGGAGAAGGATGTAGTAGTTAGACATATGTTGTAATCCAGTTTATCCAAGTTTGACAAAAATCAAATTGCTTAAGCATTTGAAACAGAAAGTCCCATTCAATTTGGTCAAAAGCCTTACCCATGTCCAACTTAATGGCCATGCAATGCAACCATGAATACCTTTTTTTTCCGAAGCTTATGAAGGATTTCTTGCAGGATAATGGTATTGTCTGAGATTTGCCTTTGCTTAACAAAGGCAGATTGCATAGGTGAGATGAGTTTATTTAACAAAGGTTTGAGACGGTTTGCCAAAATCTTAGAAATAATTCTATAAATAATGTTACATAAACTTATAGGTCGATAGGAAGTAATTTTATTTGGGTTCAAAGTTTTAGGAATCAAGGTTATATATTAGTATGGTTAAAGGCCTGAGTTAGATTATTATTGTTAAAGAAATCAGTAATAACATGTAAAAGGTCATTTTTAATAAGATTTCAATTGTCTTGATAAAATAAGGGTGTGATGAAGCCATCATCGGGCCTCTGACTTTTCTAGGCTCCATGGCAAACAAAGCATCATCACTACTAAAAAAAGGGTTTATAAGCTCAGCTAAAATGTGAGATGTTAGAGTTTTTACCTCGGTTTTCTAGGAAAAAGCAACCGAGGTAAAATCCACTGAGATAATAGAGTTCTATAAAACCGAGATAATAAGCTACTAAATTATCTCAGAAGTCTGACATCTTATCTAAATATATTATCTCAGTTTTCTAAATTAAACTGATATTATATAGAATAAAACCGAGATGAACTGTGTTTGAAACCAATTAGTATAGAAAGAAGCTGAGATGTTTTTATGGAAACCGAGATAATATGCACAACTTTTTATCTCATATCTTTATTTAGCCGACATAGTTTGTCATTTTTTATTTTTTATTTTTCAATTGTGCTTGCATTATTCACTTTATTATGAGAAGTTGACAACCTGAAAATACAAACCACTCCCCAAACAACCATATATCCTTTCATGTTCATAAACATTAACACCAATCAACAAAAGCAAGTGAACACAAATAAATTTCTGTGAAGAATCTGATTTTATTAAGGTAACAATTAAATGAACAATGTCAAACACTAACAGAACTAATTGTTACATCAAGTCATAAATTAGCTAAGCTAAAAAGTTATTCACATATTTTCCAAAAAAGCTAATATAAGCTAATAGATGTGACCTGAACTACACTTGATGAATTTGATATATCGGGGCTTTTCTTCCGCTCATCACCCTCCCCGAAGTTTTAAACTTGCCTTTACCTCGATAGTCGCTTTTAACTTGTGTGCCTTGAGAGCTCTTGTGAATGTGGGAGCTAGTCCTTAACCCATATGTACGTGTTCAATGCACTAGAAGCAAAAACCTGCATGTCAGATGTTGGTTAATATATCACCTAATGAAAATTTTGTTTATGTAACAATGGCAATAAACTAACTAGAAATTAAGTAAAAACTACAATCAGTGTCACACCCCAATTTTTCAGACAATTGAATGTTCAGTTGAAATAGCTCAATCCAAATATTCAACAATATAATAAACCAAGACGTGAGAGGGTTTGACTCACACGAGTCCAAACTAGAACTAAAATATAAAACCTCTTAACATCGCATTCTAAAAAAATTCGACAGAATTTCCTCTGTATTTCCAACATTTCATAAATTTAAAATCTGTCAGAACCTAAAAATCAAATAATATACTTCCATTTAATATATTAAAACCTCAGTCGTAAACCCAACTACTAAAAGATATACTGATTCGTGGAACTGGCTATTTAACCATCTCGACAAATGCCAGTTAAATCAAGTCGACAATCCTCAAATCAAAAGAAAATGATTTATATACGAACAACATCCCAGATACCCTAATACATGTCTTATACAATACAAATATAATTATTCAAACAATAAACCATTATTCAAACATAATATAACTTTCTCCAATTTCATTATTCATGTCCACTTTGGAGACCCGTAGTTTCTTTGGGTATCATAACCACTAGCAATATATAAATATTCAATACCATTTCGACATAAATAACATGGCATGGTCCCAGTTTAATTTCAACAAAAGAAGTCATTAATGTTATTGAACCACTCACGTGCATCAAGACGTGTAGTTCCTCTTACCTTTCGAGACTCACTAGAAAGTTTCTCACTTAACTAGAGGCATTTAATTTTTTGCCACGTAAGCAGAACACTTCACATCATATCTGTAAATGTCTAACTATCATAAGCATTAGTTACACCAATAAATACACTAATTACATAATCTTATCAAACCAAATACAATACAAAGCACCAAAACACATTCAACTTCACAAACAAAGTATACCCAGCATCAGACCCCTCCCATCACATCAGATCGACAACCCATAAACCAAAAACATAAAGAAATACCCAATTTTATATTAAGGATTAACAATAAAGAAATTCTAGCAATTCCTAAATTCCATAGCCATAGATTTCAATTCTTATACGCCACAAACTAGAAATGAAACTCACAAAGAATAAGCAATTAAAGAGCCAGAATCCAATATTTGTATACAAATAAAATTGAAATTCAATTGACCTTGCAACAGAAGCAAACAAGTGATCCCATTGATGATCTAGATTGTGTTACTAGTTTGTGTATATTCTCAATAAAACAGCTCGGTAACATATTGCTAACCAATTAAAATTAGAATAAAAAGAAGTAGAAGCTACCATTTGGGTGGTTCATTCCAGCTTTCCTCCCATTCTTTTCTTGCTGCTTGCCCGCACTTTTTTCAATACTCCTTCTCCCCTTTCACTAAAAGTGGCAACCCATCATGTCCTTCTGTCAGCACTACTTTGGTGCAAACTTGAGGTGCAACAAAAGAGAGATACCCTCATATGTAACCAATGGGTTCTCTTATATGTCCAACACCTAATTCCAACAAGCAAGAGGTGTAAGATATTCCAAACTTATTAACTTTGCCCATGGCCCATGCACATGTTCTCTGTTGGCTACCCAATTCATGTTACCTATACACTAATTAAGTAAAACAAGTGAATATTTTAGATGCAACTAGTTCCACAAATATTGTCGTTAAAAAATATACTAGTTAACCATAACTAATCCATATGATAAAACCCAATTATATTAATATATATATACAACTAGTTGCACAAATATTGTCATTAAACCTCAACCGACTTGCACAAATGCTAACCAAAATGTCATTGTGCAATAAGGATTATCCAAGTAAACCTAAAACACGTTTTTTTTTCTAGATGAAGCAATATTCTAACTATCCCTGTAATTGAGAAGTGTATAACACAGATGGATGAATTGGATTGTCCATGAAAATCAATAAAATACACAGAAGCCACTCAACTAATGGGGATAAGTTCATTTACATCTGACATCCCCAGATCCAGTACTGAAAGTTCATTTAGATGACTTTCGAGATAAGATGGACTCTTTTGAGACCGTTCCCACCATCAAGAATCTGAGAGCCCTTGTGGAGACAATAAGAATTACAGAGTTGGAAAGATGTTTGTTATAGATAAAACATGATATCCCAAAGAAAATGAGGAGAGCTATCGAAGACCTTAGCCGTGGTATGATGAACAAAGTTCTTCATGGTCCCATGGAACATTTAAGATGCTTTACGAGAGTAACAAGAGGCCTTTGAAATGAGATCCTTGAAAACATGCATGCACTTAGCAAGATATTTAACCTTGAAATAGATGCCTCCATTTTGGAACAAAAGATTCGAGCCAAAATGGAACAATCCCGGAAAGAATCTTAGTGATGACTTGTTTCATACCATCATTTTCCAATAATAAGATAAGAAGCCCTAATTCAGTCTTCAAAGTGGCTATTCAATTCGTATTGTAGAAATTCAGTAGAATTTTTGAGGTTTTGATTGCATCTTTGTATGTAATGTAATATAGTGGTCATCAGGCTCGGTAGTAAACAAGTGAGGCGTATTGACTCGGCTTGATTTATCATGTATCTAGAAATGCGTTTGTGTAAGCTAGTGGGAGGGATGTTTTGTTTGTTAGAATATATAATATGTACAAGAAGTTCTCTGACTCGCGACAAGGTCTTTAGAATAGGATGTTTTTGGTTTGTGCGTGTCATACTTTTAAGAATGGCCAAGCCGATGGCGATCTCTATATGTTGTTCCCATATCAACTTCTCTTTAAACAGTAGGATAAATTAAGATGATAGCACGCAAATAGTTGATGACTGATCTCTACATAGACATATGGTGTTGGAAAATGGTTTGAAGTCGAAGGATCACACCTTCCCAATAGCTGACCTAAGGGCTTTTCACCTATCGTGGGAACATTTCCAAATTTCAACATTTTATTGCACTACTGAAATGAAGGTTAACTAGACATTTTATTTGTTACCAAATGATCCACCAACAAAATTAATTACTCGTGCAATGACTTCCAGTGTTTGTATGGCAAATAAACTTGCTTCTATAGTTGTCATTTGTTATATTTTCATTTCTCCAACACTACGACCGTGGTGATGAGTTGCCAAGTAATTAGTTACACAAATCTAGTTTGGCAACCGTTTTGCCACGTAAAACAACACCTATAAATAATATTGGATAAAACAAATTAGTGTAAGCTGGGGTTAGGTAGACTCTATCGTTTTATTGATTCAACATGAGGTATCATCCTATAGTACGAAGTACCAAGAAGATCGTGAATAATCCTGCTTCGCAAGATCCCTCTCTTGAGATCAAGAATTGTAGAGTATACTAGATCTCTCCAGGAGCTTGCCTTGCAAACAAAAGTCATCGCTGAAAACCGTCTTTTAGAGGTAGGTGCAACTTTTAAACTGGGTACTTAACTAGCCACTAAACATTTCTCCATAAATCTTCGAGGCTTTTCTTCGAAGACGACAAAAAGGGCGTCTGTGTGTGTGGGTGTGTTTAGATTCTCATAAGATAGAGAATGCTATCTTGGAACTTGTGGTTGCTATATATGGTCATATGGATTCCTTGGATAACTAACATTGTAGGGGATATGCTTAGACAACTATATCTAGAGGTACTCTTTGGAAGTTTTTGCTGTAACTTGGGGACTGTCCAGAACACAAACGAATATGAGTATATCACGATGACGCCAGATTTCAGCGATAGTACGTAAACAATAGGAACGGATCCGACGATCGAAGTTCCATCTGATTTTTTGGATCGAAGTTCCAAATCTGGCCCTTCTGATCTCTTGAAATTGACAAACACGAGAGAACTTTCACTCCACAAGCCATTATATGAAAGTGACATAGTGTTATACCAAACAGTGGAGCCTTGTATAGAAAATTGCTAAACCCAACCAATAAAATATTATTTTGGATTCAACCTTAAGTGTGTTAAAGGATTAATTTCAGAAAATTGCAGATCACTCCTAGCTTGTCCATTTACATGTCTATAAAACATACATACACAATTTACCAAAAACAGACAACGGATCCTATAAAGCATGAAGTATACATTATGTTCAATATAATAAATATGCAATATTTCTTAATGAAAAATCTGGAATTTGAATATGCTATGTAAATTTGTTCAAACATTCAAAATTTGAATATTGACCTTCGCCCACGCACCAAAATTTAGGCAATTGCTTCAAACTTTCTTCAATCTGAAATCTGAATTTCCAAAAATGTCTTAATTGAAGCCTAATAGCAGGTTAAGGAAGTGATATCCAATTAAAAAACAAAAAATCAGAACCCTACGAAACAATTAAAGAACTAAATTTGATAGAACCATAAACACAAAAGCAGTAGAAAAGAAGAAGAAAATTACCGAAACCCTAAGTAAAATAGTTGGAAGAGCTAAGAAAAAAGGGAAGTAGAAGAGCAATGGTAATAGCTTGAGGCGTGAACGCAATAATACTCTTTTTTTAGGAAGTGTGTATAATCGTCTTTTAGGTGCGCAATGGTTCCAAGAGATGAGATAATATTTTGTGCGCGAGTGTCCTCTTTTTGTTTTTTTCTCTATTTCACCGAGATATCAGGATCGAGATTTAAGGGAAACTAGAATAGTAGAATTATCTCGGATGAAGTGAGATAATCAAATCGAAAATTACAACGGTTATACTCTAGCGCGATAAAATCTACGTTTTATTATCCCGGCCAATAAGAATCGAGGTAATATATATTTGTTTGTAGCTAAAAACTAACTTATTACATCAGTTTTTAAGTACAACTGAGATTACCCAAATTTCCTATTATATCAGTTCAACAATATGAGATAAATGAAATTTCCTATTATATCAGTTCCACACTACCCATCGTAAAATCTATATGTATTATCTCGGTTAAGTATGATGTGAGATAACAGAGGTATAACTAAGTTAGGGACATAATCTAAGTTATGGGACATATTATCTCGCTTATCACTTGAACTGAGATAAGGCCAATTTTAGAACAGAGATAAAAACCTTTTTTTTTAGTAGTGCATGAATCTCGGTAAGATTAACTGGTTGAGTTAGCATGTCATTATCCATATCAGTAATAGTATTTTCAATATGAGGAATAATATCATCAAAAAGACATTGGGAACCATATCATTGATTTTTACATGGAGTGCTTCGATTGTTTTTCATAAATGAGATATAAAATTGCAAACAAAATCAGTTAACATGTTTCAATAAAATTAAATCACGTGTATTATAATTACACCATAGTCTTGTTCATCTCGATTCCATGCTCAGGCTAGCAAACCACCAAACAAGATGTTGTTTAGTAAGGAATATAGATGCCTAGAAATTATATTTTATCCATTTTTTTTCAATTCTTTTTCGGCACGTGTTATTATAATGGGAGGTCCACATATACATAAGTCATACTTAGAAGGTTCGTACATTTGGATTAATGATTCCTTTAATTGTTTACACTACACCTGAAAAGGCCAAAAACGACGGTAATAGCCGTCCTAAATCAAGATTTACGACGAAAAATGGTGTCCCAGAGTTCGTTGTGAATAACACTGTTGTTAATATTAACAACGGGAAACCACGTGGTAAATTGAATTAGAAATGCAACGGGTGTGAGACATTCAATGCCGTCCTTAATTATAGGACATTCAAAACCGTCGCAAATTTCCTTTCTACTGGAACTACATATTTTCAAATCTAGAACGTACCCACCCGACGTAAATTTGCGACCTAAGTTTAGGACACACATTTCTGTGATATATTGTTTTTAGGAAGTCAATTAACAACACTATTCCCCATCGTATTTGTTTAAATTAGTTTTTTTGGTAGAACCTATTTTGCCCCCAACATCGCTACTAAATACTACCTAATTCTCAGATCATAAAATCAATTACACAAACATACTAAAACAACATATTTCAAAAATTGATATATTATACATTGGTTTTCCAAAATTTATAATGTTTTTGAGTTGTTGATTGCCAATAATTAACTAGGCTTTTAAAGTGCACAAGGCATAATAAGAACATAATGGAAAAAACAATTTGTGCTTTGAAATTCCTATATCTTCATCACCTTTACGCAATTTGTTCTTTCAACCTTTCATTAGGGTAAAGTGCCTCGAGAATTTATTTTCTAGAGATGGAACAAGCAGCTAACCAAAGCAGAGGCAATGCAAACGTAAAACACGGCAGGAGCATTATCAGTGAAGTGCCATTCTAGAGAGTAGACTTCGGTTCTTCCGAATGAACTTGGAAGTTACTGTACAAGACTATTTATGGCCGATATACCTAATAGTAGCATTCATTTATTAAACACTAAAATCAAATAATTAACAGAAAGGACACTACTGAAAACATCAAGGTTAAGTATCTAGTAGGCTATTTATCATTGAAACTATCATGTAAGAGTTGTCGTGAAAGCGAGCTTAACACTATCATATATATGAAGGACTCAAGAAAAAAAAAAGTACAGATTCAAGATGATATAATTCTCATGTTCGTAGAAACTTACCCGTTCAAACGAGTAGTGATAACAATAGTAAAGTTTCAATTTTGTGAACCTTGCAATCATCAAACAAAAATACTAGAAACAAACCAATCAAGGAAATGATCAACTCATTTAGACAAACATAACGAATGTAGGATGTAGCGACCCAAATCATGACTGCAGTAAGATCAGTGATAAAGGGACATGAGGATGGGATGACAAGAAGTGGGAGGCTTCCTAGCCAGGGTTGCAACCATCGGAGTATAGGGGGAGAGAAGGGACCCGTGGGGCTATGAGTTAACAAGTGAAGGTCGCGAGTCTGAGGTAAGGTAATCCGGGAGCCAGAGAAGCAGGGTCCATGCGTGGTATCAAATAGAGATTGGGACAGAGATAAACCCTACACATGGCAACAGAGGGACCGCGAGATTGAGGGACATGTGGAGGGTCAGGAGGGAATGGGAGGGGGTATAAAGAGAATAGTGAGGAGAGGAGAGAGGAAGGAGACAGAAAAAAGGGTGAGAGTGAGTGAGTAAAAGGAAGTCCATACATTTGGCGCCGTCTGTGGGGAAGATCAAAGGTAGTAGAAAAATGGCGACGAAAGTGAAAAGTGGTGTGGGCAGACCGAGAAAGGTGGTGGTTGCTGAAGAGGATGTGGAGTCAGTAAGGAGTGAAGGGGGAGAACGAGGCGGGGAAGAGACAATGGTGTCAGATTCAGAGGAAACGAGGATGTTACATGAGGAAATAGCAAGGTTGAGGGAAGAAAATGAAGGACTACGGAGGGAGAAGGAACTGAGACCATAGAGGAGTTTGAAAGGGAGGCGTCGGAGTCAGAGAAAGAGGAGGAGGGGAGGCCAAATGTGGCGGATCAGGCGGTGGTGAGACTCACAAAGGAGCAAGTTAGAGAAATGATTGCCAGTGATCTCAAAGTGAACTAGGAGCAGGCCAAAGGCGTGGGAGGAGCTATGAGCCAGGTGGTGGTGGGATTAAACCGCAATCTATTGGCAGATGCGGTTTGGAAGTCTGAGGTTCCAAAGAGGTTCAACCAGCCCAGGTTTAAGAGATATGATGGGACTGGAGACCCAACGGACCACATCCATCATTTTAGGCAGCAGATGCCACTATGGCGGAACCACGGTATGATGGGTTGCTGTGTGTTCCCCGCGAGCTTAAAAGGGGGAGCGTTGGACTTATATTACCGCTTACCGTCTAAGAGCATAAACAACTTTCATGAGTTGGAGCAGGCTTTCATAGATCACTTCATACATCAAAAGAAGCGGGTAATAGACATCGCAGCTTTGTTTAATGTAAGATAGAGATCCGCAGAGTCGGTGAGGGGTTTCTTATACAGATTAAAGGCAGAGACCTTGAAGGTGGAGAACTTGGACGAAAGAACTGCAGTGATAGCGTTTGAGCGAGGTTTACGTCCGAGAACGAGGGTACATGAGTTGGTAGCCAAGAATGAGATCGCGACATTACAGGATCTATACCCGAGGGTGGAAAAATATATCAGGTATGAAGATACAATGTAGAAAGAGATGAAAAGGTAGGGGAAGGCAGTGTTGTCGTTGGATAGGGGCAAGGATCGTCGGCGATATGAGTCTTCAGACAAGGGAGGCAGTGGGTATCGGGGGTACTCGTCGCGGCCCGAAAGGGGCTAAAAGGGGGCCAGGAGGGAAAATCGAGAGAGAAAGCCTTACCAGGAAGCGGAGCAAGTGCCGCTAAACAAGCCGTTTAGCAAGATATTACCTTTAATTCAAAATCTGTAAGGGTACGAGAGGCAGCGAACCAAGCCAACAGAAATGCAAGGCAAGCCTTATTGCGCCTACCATCAACTGCATAACCATGAGATGGATGACTGTTATGCGCTGAGGTGGTTAATTCAGAAGATGATAGGGAAGGGGCTGTTGAAGGAATTTACAATAAAGGAGGAGAAAACATAACAAGCTCCAAATCAAGGGAGGATATTGGGAACGATCAACGTGATTTTCAGTGGAGAGATTCTGAGTCACAACGCCCACCGAGATAAGATAAGATGAACTGTGAGCATATAACAGGTCCACAAGGTGTCAGGTCATTCACAGTCGACACCATGGTCTGCGAGTGGAAGGGGTAGCATAGTGTTCACCGATGTAGACCTCCAGGCAGTGGATTCCCCGTATGAAGATGAGTTGGTAATCACAGTGGCAATAGGAAATTACATGGTGAAAAGTGTACTTATTGACTGCAGCAGCGCTATGGATTTGTTGTTCAGAGGGACAATGGAAGAAATGAAGATAGAAAGGAGGCAGCTAAGGCCCTCGCAGACAAACTTATATGGGTTCAATGGAAGCATGACTGAGCCTCTGGGGGAGCTCCTGCTCCCAGTGACCACAAGACCGGTTACAGTGTTCTCCCAGTTCAAGGTGGTGGATGCCGATTCGCAGTACAATGCCATATTAAGACGGCAGTGGATTCATGAGTTGAAAGCGGTCCCCTCCACCTACTACCAAGTGATCCGATTTCCTATCCTAACCGGGACATATGAGGTCCACGGAGATCAGGTGACGGCCAAGAACAGTGATCAGAGTATAGTGAAGAGGTTAGTCCGCGGATTGGAGGGAGAGATGTCGCACCCTAGGAAGAGGCAAGCATAGTAATTTCAGTCTGTCTCTGCGGAGGGGGAGGCTGAGTCGGTGGTGGGGCTGAATACCCTAGATGAGATAGAAATAGTGAATTTAGGGGAAGGAGATGAGGAAAAGTTCATGTTAATAGGGTCCAGTTTGCCTGAGGAGTAGAGGAATAAATTAGTGCAGTTTTTGTCTAAAAATAAGGATGTATTTATGTGGGCAATCGAGGATATCACAGGATTAGATCTGAGATTCGCATGTCATCAGTTACACATGAGAGAAGATGCTAAGTCTGTGAGACAAAAGATGCGAAGAATTAGGCCCAAATATGCTGAGGGGATCCGCAAGGAGGTCACAAGATTAAAGGGAGCGGGGATAATACGGGAAGTGGCATTCACCGACTGGTTATCAAATGTAGCCGCGGTACTAAAAAAGAATGGCAGGTCCATATGTGTGTTGACTTTACATATGTTAACTCGGAGTGCCCTAAAACAGCTATCCCATGCCGAAGATAGGATGAATTGGTAGATAGAACCGTGGGGTTCAAGATATTTTCTTTCATGGATGCGTCGATGGGATACAACCAAGTCGCGATGTATGAGCCAGATCAGGAGAAGATAACCTTTGTGGTAGAAGGCGGTACGTATTGTTATACGAGGATGCTATTTGGGTTGAAGAACACTGGGGCAACGTTTCAACGGTTAGGAGAGAAAATGTTTGAAAGCAAAATCCTAAAGGGGATTAAGATATACATAGATGACATGATGGAGAAGAGTATGTCAGAGGAGGTGCACTTAGAGGGTCTGAAGGAGACTTTCTATATACTGCGGACACACAACTTGAAGCTCAACCTAGATAAGTGTACGTTTGGTGTGACCACGGGGAAGTTCTTGGGTTACATTCTTACTTACCGGGGAATAGAGGCGAACCCTGAGCTGATAAGATCTTTGGTGGAAATGCCATCGCCGCAGGACGTCAAAGAGGTGCAACGCCTCGCAGGAAGAGTCGCGACATTAAATAGATTCATTTCAAAGTCATTGGACAAGTGCAGGCTGTTGTACCGATTGCTAAGAAACACACCAGATTTTGTATGGACCACGGAGTGCGAGAAAGCATTTCAGGAATTGAAGAGTTATCTAGGCAAGGCTCCTATATTGTCGCAGCCTGAACAAGGAGAGAAATTTTACTTGTATCTGGGAGTAACGGAATATGTAGTTAGCTCAGTGCTAGTTCGAATTGTCGATAAGATAGAGAGACCGGTTTACTTCCAAAGTAAAACTTTGTTGGATGCCGAGATCCGTTATAGTAGAGTGGAGAAATATGCTTTGGTATTGGTTTTTCCTGTCTTGAAGTTGAAACCTTATTTCGAAGCACACTCGGTAGTGGTAGTAACAAATTTGCCCTTAAAACAAGAGTTAAAAGTGGAAAAGTTTGGGAGAATGCTGAAGTGGGCAGTAATGCTGAGTTCTTACGAGATACAATATCAAGTCAGGACTGCGGAGAAGGTCCAGGCCATGGTAGAATTTCTAGCGGAGTTCCCAGCGGAGGATCCTACTTGGGTGGAAGAGATGGTCATGGAGCCTGAAAGAAACATTGAGTAGGATTTCATGGAACCTTGGGACAAGAGAAACGGTGGAGAGTGTTCGCAGATGGTTCTGCCATGGATGCGTGTAGTGGGATAGGAGTTGTATTGGTTACACCAGACAACAACAGGATGGAACTAACCATGAAGTTTTTTGCGGCATCTAACAATGAGTCAGAATATGAGGAGATGATAGTGGGTTTGAGAATGGCCGAGGATGTGGGGGTCAAAAAGCTAACATTGTACTCAGACTCGAATCTGGTAGTGTGCTAGGCAAATGGGGGTTTGTTGCTCGCTGTCTGCGGATGGTGAGGTACTTGAAGGTATTACAGGAAAGATCCAACAAGTTTGCAAAGAGCAAGTTCGTGCATTTAGGTTGATTTGAGAACAGACATGCCGACACCCTGGCCTACATAGCCGCGGCAATACCTGGATCCGAGGAAAAGGTGATAAGGGTAAAGAGGTTGGAGAAACCTAGCAGAGAGGAAGCTACGGAGGTATGTCAAACCGAGGAAGAGGAGGATGGGTGGATGGGTCCCATTAAGAGTTTTCTATCTGGGGATATGGTGACGGATAAAAAGGAGAAAAAAAGATTGGAACAGACCTCTCAGAGGTACATTTTGATAGAGGGGAAGTTATATCGAAAGAATTTCAATGGACCTTTGTTGAAGTGTCTCGGGCCAAGGTTGGCCTTAGAGGTGTTAGCAGAGTTACATGGGGGAGATTGCGGGAGCCATTCAGCGGGGAGAACCACAGCGCACCGACTATTAACACAGGGCTACTTCTGGCCCCATATGAAGAGAGACGCGGTGGCGCATGCTAAGTGATGTGAGAAGTGTCAGAGATTCGCTTAATTGATTTTTGCACCAACAGAACTACTACACAGCGTATCTAGCCCGTGGCCATTCCCGATGTGGGCGATGGATATAATGGGTCCGCTGCCCATGGCCAGCGGCAAGAGGAGGATCATGCTCGCGACCACGGATTATTTCACCAAGTGGATAGAGGTTGTACCCTTGCAACAGGTGAAGGAGGCGCAGGTGATTAAATTCTTGTGGGAGAATATTATATGTAGATTTGGATTACCATATACCATCATTGCGGACAATGGGACTCAGTTCATGGGAGCAAAGGTACAGGGGTTCTTAGCTCCATACAATCCCGAAGGCAACGGGCAGGCGGAGGCCTTTAACAAAACTATTATGAACATCTCAAGAGAAAGTTAGAAGATAAGAAGGGAGCATGGGTAGATGAGATGAATCATGTTCTCTGGGCTTATAGAACTACGCAACAAACGTCCACTAGAGAAACTCCCTTCTCCCTAGCTTATGGCGTTGAGGCCGTGATCCCTTCGAAAATGGTGGCAGCCACGACTACGAACAAAGGCAGTAGAAGAGGGTGCGAATGGGGGCATATTGGCCAATGACTTGAATTTGGCAGAAGAACAGAGGGACACGGCTTGCATTAGACTAGAGGAGTATCACAGACGTCTCCAGAGACAATACAACAAGAGAGTTAAGCCACGGTAGTTCAAAGTAGGAGATTTTGTGCTGCGACGAGTGACGCCCAGCACCAAGAGAGAGAAAGATGGAAAACTTGGCCCAAGCTGGGAGGGGCCCTATATAGTGGCCGATGTATGAGGGGCTGGCACATATAAACTGTGGACCATGGAGGGAAAGTTAATAGAAAAGCCATGGAATGTGAGAACGCTCAAAAAGTTTTACACTTGAATGTAATAGGAATCCAGAGCAGAAAGCTGGAGCTGTTTGTAAATATATAATACAATGGCACTTTTGAGAAGAGAATATCACTTGTTATGCATAATTTCAACAATCAAATTAAACACAGCTTGGGGAAAGGAACCCACCGCGGACGAGGGGTTCGAATCTAATTTGGGGCGGGATGAGCTGTCCCCAACAAGCTTCATGGCATACTAGAGCCCGCGGAGTAGAATGAGCCCTTCGCAGGATGAGAGGCCTAAGTCGCACTTGGGGGCAAAGAGAGGGTCCCCAGCTATCGGTGAAATCATTCCAAGAGAGAGAGGTAGCGGGCCGGGGGGGGGGGGGGGGGAGCCCTTCGCGGACGCAATGTCCAAATCAAATCCAGGGCAGGAGGAGCTGACCCAATGAACTTCATAGCCTACTAGACCCTGCAAAGTGGGACGTGCCCTTCGTAGATGAGAGGCATGAATCACACATGGGGGCAAGAAAAGAAGGGGCCCTAGTGGGGACATAAAGAAGTTGAGAGAGTTGAGATGGAAATGGATAAGTAGTGGCACCACAATCAAGGCAATAAGTGAAACAGTGAGAGATAAAATCAAGGGGAGGAAGCATAGCAATTCAAACAAAGTAATTAAGTATCCAAAAAAGAACAGAGAGTACATAGATGTCAAAGTTAGTAACATAACGGGTAGAGTACATTCTAACATAATCAACAAAACAAAGGAATGGGTAACAGTGGGCTAATCAAAGTCATGTGTTGAGACTTCGGAAAGGGGTTGTCTATTCGGGGGAGCCCACAGCATGTTCTAGAAGAGTAGCATCACTAACAGGGTCCTCAGGTAGCGGGTTAGAAGTAGTCGCAACAACGGGGTCCGCAACCTCATGAGTTTCTGGTAGAGGAGACTAAAACTTGGCTGGGATGAGGCGGCCTTCTTTGACCAAGCGGGCATGTTCTTCAAGGAACTTCTTGGCCAGGTGCTTCTTGGCTTGAGCCTTGAAGCTTATCCATAGTTGCTCCATGTCCTGAGTGTGTTATAAAAGGAGGGTGTTGGTACTTTCAGTGTGCTGGAGGAGAAGGGCTTCCCTTTGCTTGCTCAAGTGATCATTTACTCCATCCATGAATTTTTGATGGGCCACTTCTGTAGTCTTCAGTTCATCTTCAGCCCAAAGTTTGGCCATATTCGCAGCCTCAAGGTCGGTTTGGAGACGGGTACAAGTGGCCCTCAATCCGCTGGGACCCCCAACCTCCTTCTCGAGAGACTCTATGGTGCTTAAAGAGGAGAAGAGGTCGTGGATCATGTACGACATATCCAAGCTCTCCTAGAAATGGAGGAGAGATCAGAATAATAGAGATAGAAGGGAGTGATGTGTAAAGAAAGAGAGGGATACCTTCTCCCAACCGGCGTAGAGGGAGGTGCGGTGTTGTTCAAAGGTTCCATTGTCTGGATAGGCTAGATCACGGGGAAGATGCGAACCATAGAACATGGCAGAGGCTACAGCTGGGTTGTCTAGAGTAGAGTCCCCGACATTGATATGATGGCCATGTATCTTGAAGGTGGGGCAAAAAAATTTCGGAGCCGCAGACCCAGGGGCATTTGAGCGGTCTCTTTGCTGGGATGATGGGTCTGGGTAGTGGGGAGCCGCGGAGGGAGGTCCTGCAGAGGTGGTAGGTCTGCTGTGCTTGAGAGGGGGCTCGCTGGATGAATGCTCCACAGCCACGGGTAGGCCAGCAGGAGCCAAGACAGTTTGGGAAGCGGGAACCTCAGTCACTTCATCATCAGAGTCATTGTCATATAACTGGATTTTGGTGACATCCATGGGAGAGGGTGGGGAATCTGCGAAAGGGGAATTTGGAGAGATATATTGATCATCCCAATCAGTGATAGAGCGAAGGGAGGAGGGGGTGTATCTATAGGACTGAGTGGGAAGGTTAGCGGTGGCCTTTCTGACTATCTCTGCAAGAGCATGGGCCTTGGCCTGGGATTTGGTGGTTTTCCTGGTGAAGCCGCGGCTGTATGATTTATTTTTGGAAGGATGGGGTCCTGATGGGGGAGGAGGTGAAGGCCGAGGCTTCTGTTCTTTGGGAAGCGGCGGGAGATAAAAGGGAGTAGAGTATTTGACCAAAGTGTGTAAAGCGGGATCAGCCAGCAAGGGAGTCCCCTGAGTGGGATCTATGCCGAGAACTTCAGTTTGGGAGGAGCCCAGATTGCGAATTTGTTCAAAAACCGCAGAAGTGACCCCGACATAGAAGCTGGATTTAGAGTCGGACTTCCAACCTGTGTAAAGAGAAAATAAAGAGTTAGTCCGCAGCATAATGAACATGAGAAAGAGAAATATGTAATTGAACTCACCGCAAGGCAGAAAGGTGAGGTGATTAAGAGTCACTGCAGGAGGCATATCTACGGATAGAAAGTTACCAGAGACATACAAACGGTAATGATGCCAGGTTTTATCTGGAGAGGTGATTCGCAGAACGAAAGATTGTTTGTCGAGCAGACACAGAAAGAGTGGTAGCCCTTGATAAGTGCTCAAAAAAGTGTAATTTAACCCTCGATTATGCCTCTTGTTTAGCCATCTTAGTGGACTAATAGTATTTGTAAGTTATGTTTTATGATTCTACAGGTGAAAAAGAGAGTTTTGTAGAATATTAGAGAAAAAGGGGTAAAACGGAGCAATTTGGAGCATTAAGGATCACATGGGAAACCCGTTGACAATCATGGAGAAGGCTAAGGAATTGAAGCTATTACAGATGCGACTTGAACCTATTTTAAAGCCTATTTGGAAGCCCAAGGCCAAAGGATTCATTGCTTAGACCAAAGCCCGCAAAAGAGGATAGAAAGATAGAGTAAAAGAGGGAAAATAGGCTTCCGCGTCTAGGACACATGGATCGTGCGTCTAGACGCATTGCTCGCGTCTGAGACGCAAGGATCATGCATCCAGACGCATGAAACGACACTATAGCCAATTCCTTCTCAGTTTTGGAGATGAAGTTGGACTCTGAAAGAAGTTGATTTGTATTAGGAAACAAATGGCGGTTTGGAATGCTTCTAGAACTCATTGTAACCCTTATAAATAGAGGACCTAAGTGCCTCATGTAATTTTCCAATTCACTTATACTCTTGTCTCTAGAACTTGAGGCAGAGAGAGATTAATAATAAAAGATTCGGTTTTAACTAGTCGAGTCTTAATAAGTTAGTCTTTCTAGTCTTATGTTCTTCGACTCTTCTTCTTCTCGTTCTTCGTGTTTTTACTTCTTTATGGAAGGCTAATCTTCTCCTTCAAAGGAGAAGATGAAGCCGGTGCTTAGGGTTCGTTGATTCTTTTGGTTCATGGTATTCTCCAATCAGGTTAGTTCTTTATGTTTGTTTAGTTATTAGTTCCATTACCCAGACCAGGGGATGGAAGTATAGATTAAGGTTTTTATTTATTACAATTGAATATCATGCTAGTTTAGGGTTTTATTTATTGCAATTGAATATTTGCTAGTGACATGCTTTTATTTATTGCAATTGAATATAATGCTAGAATAAAGTTTTATTTATTGTAATTGAATATTATACTATTATTCTCTACTTTTCTTCTAGTTGTGTAGTATTTTAGAGTAAGGGAAGTATTCATTGTGTTTGCCTTAGATGGTGATTCATTGAATAGCTGCCCAAGCTTACATAAAAGGAAAGAAGATATTAATAGCATAAACATAGGAACACCCTTAAGTAGAGTTATTCGTTAAAATGTTTCGCCCAAGAGGGCATTGACACTCGCTCGATTGCCTAATTGTAGTCTACTTGTGAAAACAACCATGAAGCAAAATGTCACAGATCAAGGGTATCGGTGGATTCTAATCTCTTGAATTCTCTCCTATAAATTCTCAATAGTTTAGTTATTTTAGTTTAGTTTAGCATTAGAATCTACAATATCTATAATAATAGTTTTTAATCCCTCAAACCCCCTATCCAGTCCCATGTCCTTCACATAACATACACTTAAAAGTAGAACAATACCCTACTTATCCTTTACTTATTGAGGGATAATTAGGTTTTGATACGCTTCTTTTTTGTTCAACAACCATCATCCATCTACATCACCTATCTACATCATCCATATACAATATCAGCACACAAAAAGGAGCAAGGCCAGCCCACGCTCATGTCCTTGGTACTCTTGCGTATATAATAGTGGGAAATTATATCACGGAGGACTATCTTGGGATCCCATTCTGGTTGTAGTGGTTCGCGGCATACATAATACTCCAGAGATTGCCTATACCTTGGCAAGGGGGAATGTTGAAGTGGTTGCATACTTTGACATCTAGTAAAGACGGTGGGAATCTCAAGTCAGAAACAATTTGGCCGACTATGGCCACTAGACATCCCGGTCTGTTGGGAACTAGATGCGGGAAATGAGTCATGTTAGGCACGTGCTCAATAAAGACGTCATCTGGTATGCCATACCCAACCCTAATCGCTTCTAAGTTAGGTCTATGGGATCTTGGGGAGGCGGCAGAAGTTTAAAGGGCCGTGGTGGAGTCCACCGGAGGAGGGGATGCCCCCGTATCTAATCAGGAAGAAGTCGGATCCTTTGATTGGGAGTCCGACATAGGGGAAGAGTTAAGGAAGATGAATAGTTACACGAAAGGAAATGCAAGATTGAAAAGAAAGGAAAAGACAACCAACCTGATGCACTGATCCAAGGGCGAGGCAAGCGTCTGAAGCAAGCACTGGAAAGGGAAAGTAAGGGGAAGAAGAACTCCAAAAAGTAAAATAGGTGGGCTACAAGGATGAGATGAAGATAGCAAGTGAGGAGTGAGTGTAGGCAAAAATGGCATCTAGTGCAAAACAAGAAGAAGAGGGAGAAGTAAATGAAAGAGAGAGAGGGAGCGAGCGGGATTTGAAGAGCAAAGGGGTAGAAAGGTAAAAATAGTGGAGCAGAAACCAAGGGGCCGACAAGTGAACTAGAGGAAATGCGACACGTGGGGGAGCGAGAAATGAGGCGATTCAAAACGTGCACGCGTGGGACACGTGGAAGAGTAATAATTGAGCGTGGAACAGAAGCCAAGAAAAAAGGTAGGCAAAGATGGGTTCTCGACTCCGCAAACACTCAGGAGGTTCGCGGACTCAAGAGGGGGCATTGTAATGACCCAAATCATGACTGCAGTCAGATCAGCGATAAAGGGACATAAGGATAGGATGACAAGAAGTGGGATGCTTCCTAGCCGGGTCGCAGCCACCGGAGTATAGGGGGAGAGAAGGGACCTATGGGGATATGAGTTGACAAATGAAGGTCGCGAGTCTGAGGTAAGGTAAACCGGGAGCCAGAGAAGCAGGGTCCACACGTGGTATCAGATAGAGATTGGGACCCTTGGGACAAAAATAAACCCTACATGTGGCAACAGAGGGACTGCGAGATTGAGGGACAGGTGGAGGGTCTGGAGGGAATGGGAGGGGGTATAAAGAGAATAGTGAAGAGAGGAGAGAGGAAGGAGGCAGAAAAAAGGGTGAGAGTGAGTGAGTAAAAGGAGGTCCATACATAGGAGAATACCGAAACTTCTATCACTATAAATTAAGGTTACAGTGATAGTATAATCACGAGTAGTGACAACAATGCCATCTCAACTCCTGTCCTAACCTTCGGCAAAGAAATAATATGCAATCAATCTAATAAGTTCAAAGAGATGAAATTATTAAGTGAATATTTTCAATATACATTTAGTTTCCTAGATTACTGAAATGTATAAAACTACAAATGTGTAATGAATCTATATATTTTCCGAGGAATAAACAAAAAATAATAGGATTTCCCTAATAAGGATACATATCATTTCCAAGGAGGAATAGACAAAAACTAGGAATTAATCAACACAGGCACACAAAATGGTGACTCATGAAGATAGGGTATTTCATGCAAGGAAAATAAACAAATCAGCATGATAAAAAGGGACCGAAGTAAAAAAAAAAAACACATTTTTTTGGAATTCATGCTAACATACATACAAATTTAGTATCATATTTTATGGTGGCCATTGTGTGTAACCATCCATGCCATGTCAAACATCTGTGCATCTCTAGGATGTTTTTCCAATTTGTCCCTACTGCATTTTCAGAGGCAAAGAAAGCCACTCAGCTAGAAAGATAATGGGAAAGCTAATATAAAAAGGTCAAGTCTTCATCCAATCTAACAATTTTAAATGGTGTAGAAGTTAAACATCAACATCCAGATGGCACAATTCAAAATTAAGTTAACATGTATAATCCTTGGCCCACATTGCTTAAAAGAGTGCAACTGTTAGACTACATATATCTTTGCTCAAGTGCAACAATCTGTACGTACTCCTACCCAAAGCTTGATTGCTTGTAAAAGTGATAACATCACGTCGTCGAAAATAAGTAAGTACCCCAAAAAATATCTCAAATGCAAATTCCGAGTCTCTATAAGTAATCACCAAGCGTAGGTTTAATATTTCATTGCGAAATTTAAAAAGCTCTTATGGGCCAACACAAACCAAAGCAACATTTCCAAATCATATCTGTTTTCTTAAAAGGTCTATTTTTATCATTGGCTATCTTAAGGCCAGTAAGAAAATAACAGTAGGAAAGTGAATAGACATTTATGTAAAAATATATATATATATAATAATAATAAAAATAAATAGAACAATTGAATAAGTTCATCTAATCCTAAATATATTTTTTTTTGCAAGGTAAGTTAGAATTTAATTAAAAATGGAAAAATTACAGTGGTTTCAGGAATGATCAAAGATGCCTTCCCTAAGATTCAATGCTCATATGCTCACTACAAACTCTTAAGTAAATCTATAGAAAGTACCATTAGGGACTTCCCACCATCTTACATAATCTAGTTTACCTTCCCATAAACGAGGATGTTGGTCTTGAAGTCTTGCACCTTCTTTAGAAAGGGCGTGTCGGCCGAGATGTTTCCTTCTCTCCATATATGTGTTATCTTGATGAAAAGGAGTTTCTTGAGGCATCTTGTCCATCTAGGTGTAATGTCCCATGGGGGTTGATGAGATTTAAAGGCTAGTACTATTGCCATAGAGTCAAATTCGATCCATAGATGCAGCCAATTCTTTGCAATTGCTAGTTTAGTCCCTTCAAGGATTGCCAAGCATTCAGCAATATAGTTGGTGTTGATTCCAATTGATCTCCACAAAGAAAGGTTAAATGTGCCATAATGATCTCTGAAGCAAACTCCTATGCCCGTAGGGCTAGGATTTCCTCTTGCAGCCCCATCAGTATTAAACTTTATGATTTGTGGATCAGGTGGAATCCATACACCTTGTTTTATGTTTGGAGCTGGTGATGGCCGAAGAGAGACATTCCAAGTAGATGATACATGGATATCTCTTAGCATCATTAAAGGATTGAGCCAATGACAAGTGTGAAGTGGTCCAAATCTGGTAGGTGATATAGTACCTACACTTGTTAATGTCCAGCTATTTGTTATCAAAAAAGATACTATTTCTTAGTCGCCAAAGAGACACCATGGTACTCGCAACATCAGTAGTCTATAAATTCTTGACTCTCGGGCTCCACCACTTAGCAATTTGCATTGCCTAATTGAAAGAGTTGAAATTCATTTGGGTTTGAAATCTGCTTGAGGTCCATACCCATAGTCCTTTTGAGAAAGGGCACTCCTAAAGAATGTGTTGTAGAGATTCGATGTCAGATTTGCAATCTAATCCTAAATACAAATTATTTTCTCATAGACTTATACACGAAAAACACATTGTACCCTTCTCCAAGTAATCATTTTGTAGCTGATAAGGTGATGAGATTCAAATGCAGGTAAATGTTGTCATAAGTTCCATAAGGGCGACAATATTTAGAAGTATAATTGATCGATTTATATATAATTACATACACACCATAACTAATTTCATTAGCATGCCATGGTTAAGAAGCAGCGTGAGCTCTACATTTGCCTATTTGATGTGGATTAGAGACATAGTGGTGCACAGGCCCAACCTGCAAGTCAAAGCACAACCTTAATCTTCAATCGATTTAATGCTCCAAGCTGTTTTTCAACTATTAAAATCAAAGGTACTATGGGTAAATATAAGGAGAGGATAACAGACACCCAACTGCTTTAAGGGAGGTACGGGTTTGTGGGGATCAAGTTCAATAGATAGACACATTATAGTAACTCCAATAACTGGCAGCCAAAATAACCACCTTGTGAATCTGATAGAAGCTAAGTGCATAAACTTTAATATGATAGACTATCTCACAAAAACCCAAAATATTCAATTTAGAAATTCTCAACCAAATGACTTAGCACACTTGGGTTTCTCCATTCAAAGTATGGGATAGACAGTATTAGCAAGCTATATCCTAGATCAACCTTTCTGAAATATATAGCTTGGCATTTTTTGTCATGGAATATGCACAGACTAGACAAAGACAATTTTACCTTTTTATATGTAACATGTACTTCAATTTGAATTGTTCAAGGACTATATGTTAAGATAAATGGATGTGAGATTCTTGGTTCAATATACATATCAAACTTAACTCTTATATCATCTATTTCTTATAAAGCCTGGAAATCTTTTTCTTCTTTTCTATAGATCTTATAGTGTCTAAGATACTCCAGAGGACTAGGGACAAGTAACATAAATGAAGACAAAGAAGAAAAGTGTACTCCTTTCACGTACTGTCCTGTAGAGTCTACTACCAATGTCATCTCACCTTTGTATGCAGGAAAAGTAGGTGTTAGCAGCACTGGAGAAGTGACGAAGAAGTCAAAGAAAGCAAAGACTAGATCGCCTGACAAAAGAAAAAAAGAATGAGCATAAGTCCCATTCTCAATTCCAGGAATATCAACAGGCTGTATTCCAAATAATCCTTTAGTAAGTAGCTGCAAAACAATTACATATTTACATGAGAAATATTTTTTGTAGTACTATATTGATCATAGATAATGTGGCATGACTTCACCATCGAACAAACTCTTGCACTATTTCCACTCTAAATAGCATCCATAATATTTTGATTCTTCTTGGGTGCAAGAAGAGTTGTGTTTGTACTAGTCAAAGAAATGGAGTAAAGTCATAGGCATTAGAGCCTTATAGTTAGCATTAGAGCCTTATAGTTCCTTTTCCTAAACAAAAAAGAAAAAAGAAGATACGGTGAGAGATATTATGGGAAGAGAAGGAACCTTCTGGGATCTTCATTAGTATCTTTGTCAGCCTCGACCAATGGAGATGCAAAGGACAAAAAAAAAATACCTAGATAAATAAATCTATAAAGCTCAATGCATAATAAAACTACTGCGTCCATAGGTAGCACTTATAATTAAACTACTAAATGATGTAGAGTTTCAAGAGAATCAATAGAACACAACTTACGTGTAGTATTGGTTGGAAAAATTCCCTTGAAACCAAGGAAATCCAATATGGGATTACTAGTTATTAAATATAGTGTCTCTTTCCATATGATGAGACACTAGACTAGAGAATCATTTATAGCATAAGCATTCACAAATCTGCCTCCTACCATCTACCAGCAAACATGTATAACAGTATAAATGATTTCACAAAGATAGATATAGGGACTAGGGTGCAATGAATATATACTCAAAAAATGAAATTAGAAATTGGAAGATTGTTTTCAACTACCTTTCTAGCAATCCCCCAGTTCTCATCTGTAATCCAAATAGGAGCTCCAAGAAGAATCACCCTTTCTACATACAACTCCAACATAAATCGACCATTTGCTGGGTATATATATAGTCTTGTGTCCTAATTCTTAAATTATGGTGTAGTGTGAAGTTGGCATGGCCTATAACCCAAATGATTTCCACTGTACTATTCTTCGATACGACATTTCAATTAAAACTATAGGGAGAGCTTGGTCACAAATATACTAAAGACCCGAAGACCATCGTAACAAGAAATGGTCTTGAAAAAGCAAGCAAATGATACAAATATATAGTAACTATACATCTTCTGCAAGACGAGAAAAAACATTATTCTTATAGATAATTGATCAATAAATCTGACATTTATAATTATATACATTCATTGTTATGAAGCAAGTTGCGATAGGTACTATATCCACATACACATATTCCTGTCAAAATTTCAAATATGCACTATCAAACAACAAAAGACTACAAATAAGCAGTGAGCCAAACCCCAAGTCTCACTAACAGCTACAAGAACATGTCATAAAAAAACAAGAGAGAAGCTAATAAGCCTAATATGCATACCTCAGCTAAAGCTAATATGTTGGATGTTGGATTCCTTAGCTAAAGCTAATACCTCAGAGAGTACCTCAGCTAAAGGTAATAAGCCTAATATGCATACCTATCTAAAGCTAAAAGCTAAAGCTAATAAGCCACTGTTTGCTCTGAAGAGATGTTGGATGGAATCCCAGTGAGGGAAGTTATTGATCAAGGGACTGCCGAGGTACTCTCTGAAGACATAACTGACGAAGAGATCAAGAAAACTCTGTTCTCTATGGAAGATTCAAAAGCTCCAGGACCAGATGGCTATACAACTTTTTTCTTCAAGCATTCATGGGACATAGTGGGAGATGATTTTTTAAATGCCATTCAGTCCATATTCAGGATTAACAAAGTACATAAAGGTACAAATGCCACTTTCCTTTGTTTAATTCCAAAGAAACCTATTATATCCCAGGTAGATGAATATATGCCTATAGCATGTTGTAATGTCACTTACAAATGTATTTCCAAGGTTCTTAGTAACAGGATGAAGCCTCATATGGATTAGTAGATTAAGCTTAATCAGTCGGCCTTTGTCCCTGGGCGTAGCATACAAGATAATCTTCTTCTTGCTCATGAGCTCCTCAGAGGATATGCGAGAAAGCATGGACCAAAGAGATGTACTATTAAAGTAGATCTTCAGAAAGCTTATGATACGGTCAGTTGGGAATCCATGCTCTTTGTACTTAAAAAGTTCAAGTTTCCTCCAAAATTTATCATATGGCTATCTATGTGCTTCACGTCACCTCACTATTCTATCATGATCAATGGAAGCCCATATTGATTCTTTGAAGGAAAGAAAGGGTTAAGGCAAGGCGATCCCTCTGTCCCCCTATCTCTTTGTTCTGATTATGGAACTACTGGGTGGTCTGTTAAAGCAAGGTCTCTCCTCCAAAAGTTTTGGCCCTCACTCAAGATGCAAAAGGCTTGCTATTACCCATTTGAGTTAGATGATGTTCTCCTCTTCTGTAAAGGGGAAGCACAGTCTATACTAGTGGTTAAAGACTATATTGATCAATTTTCATCTCTCTCAGGCCTCAAGAGCAACATTATGAAAACATTTATCCTTACTGGAAGCATGACAAAAGATGATGGATTAGCTCTAGCAGGATTACTGGGTATTCAGCTAGTTGCTCCCCTTATCAAGTATTTAGGCCTGCCTCTCATAGATTCAAGAATCAATGCAAAGGATTGTCTACCACTGAATGAAAGACTCACTGTTAGAATGTCAAATTGGAAGAATAGAACCTTGTCCTATGCAGGCAGATTGCAGCTTATACCGTCAATTCTTTCGTCTTTTCACATCTATTGGGCTAAGACGTTTATTCTCCCAGTGGATGTGCTTAACAAGGTGGCTAAGATATGTAACATATTCCTATGGAGTGGAGCCTTGATACAAGCAAAAATGCATAAAGCAAGTCATGCAACTCTGAGGCTGCACAAAAAGGAAGGCGGATTGAGCATCATCGACCCAAGGGTATGGAATAGAGCAGCTTACTGTGGGCTTGTGTTTAAGGTGGTGAGTAAAGAAGATAACTTGTGGACAAAATGGATGTGGGAATATCACATTGGAAACAAACATTTCTGGTCTATGAAGATTCCTCAGAACTGCTCGTGGGTATGGCGCAGTATACTCAAGCACAGAAAGATTGCAAGAAAATATATCAAGTGCTTGATCTCAAATGGGGAAGATACAAGTCTGTGGCATGACCCATGGATTTCGTCTAAGCTTCTAATCCATAACTCTCAAGCTAGAAATATGCTCCAGGTGCTTGATGATGCAAAGGTGAGTCTTCTTATTACCAATGGCGAATGGAATGGGCTGGTACATCTCCTTCAAGACAGTGAATTAAAGACGAGTATATTGCAGACCTCAATTAATGTAAACCTTGAGAAGGATGTGGTAGTCTGGAGCCTAGCTAGCAATGGAAAGTTCTCCACAAAGTCTGCGTAAGTGGCTATAAAAATGATGAGACAAAAGGTTGCGTGGTATAAACTAGTCTGTACCAAAACATTCTTTCATCGCGTGGCAGCTGTTTGCAGGGTGTCTAGCTACATAAGATCGTCTAATCCACAGGAAGATTATCACTCAATCTAGGTGCTATCTCTGTGAAACCCAAGATGAAAACTCTAAGCACCTTTACTTTGACTGCGACTTCTCCCGAAAGATTTGGTTTGAGGTAAAAACAAAACTGGGACTATGCGCAGTAGTGCAAGAGTCAACTCTGGAATGGCACTTTCTCCTTAGAGTTACTCGTTCAAACTCTACTGCTAGTGAAATACTTCGACACTGGTTTGCGCGACTGTATATGGGATTTGGAATGAAAGAAATAGTCGAAAATTTAAAAGCAAGACCCACACAGATGCAGCGATTAACAGAGATATAGTAAACAGGATGAGAACTTACTTACAGAGGGTAATAAAAGAAGTTGACGATTCGGTGGAAACTAAAAATATGTTGAATGCTCTTGGGATTGAACTTTTGGTTAGGCAGAAAACGCCAATACAAGGACAGTGGGTTAAACCACCAGCTGACACGATAAAGATTAACTCAAATGGAGCTATAAATCTTTGGCGGTATGCTATGGGGAGGCCGAGAAAACCATGAGGGAGCACCTTTGATCGTGTTTATGGGAAATACCAATCTCAGGTTTGTCATCGTACATGAATTAAAAGGGATTGAAGCTAGGTTGCTAGTAGCTCGCTATATGAACTGTAAAAGGATCATGTTGGAATCGGACTCTTTGCGAGCAATAAATGTGATAAATAGAAAGGAGGACTGTCCTTGGTATTGTTGGGATCTATTAGAATCTATTAGGAAAAACATGTGTCTGTTTGAGTCAGTGGTTGTAAACCATGTGTACAGGGAGATGAATAGGGTAGCCGACTGGCTGGTTATGTCTAGTACAGTAAGGGATCGTATAAATCCTTGTGTGAGTCTTGGTACTGTTTATAGCATTCCTCCCCTTGTTTATGAGCTTTGTGTAATAGTGGAGGAGGATGCAAGAGGTATGATGTATCAAAGAGTTTAACCTCTGTTTAATACAGGTTAGGGTCTGCCTAACCCCTAGCTGTTTAAAAAAAAAAATGCTAATATGCATACCTAAGCTAAATTAATATATGGATCAAATAAAAATACTCGCAGCAAATGTTGACAAAAGATACTTCAAAAAAGAAGTGTTGATGAGGAAGTTAAACAGTCAATCAACACATTATTCTTCTTCAAGGGCACTACATATAAAAATGGTTATCGAGCCATACAGTTAAGCTCTTAATTCTTTATTTTAATTAAGCAAAAAGTTTAGTTCTCAACAGTATAATCTTTTGGAGTTTGAATTAATATGAGTATTAGAGAAATTTTGTTTGATTTAAATAATTTTGAGGACGACGCTAATGACAATGGCGGGATGGATATGGCAGCAAACTTCAATGGCTATAGTCGTCATGACTTGGATGAGTTTTCATAATTGCAAAAAACACAACGCTACATAGGCATAAAATTGATGATGTAAACCAAGGTTTATTAGTTTTAGAGCATGGTGGTGGTGATCCTGATTCAGCAGAATACCAGCTGATAATTGATTGTAATAAACTATGTGTAGATATTGAGAAGGAAATTTTGAACGGACACAATTTTACCCGTGACATGTGTAGGCCCAAGCTTCCTGAGCTTGAATCTTTGGTACCTCATCCAATTGACTATGCGAGTTTTGAAAAATATTGGAAATGAACCCGATTTAACCTTGGTTGATCTGCAAGGCATTTTGCCTTCAGCTACTATTATGGTCATCTCCATTACAACATCAACTACTATAGGGAAACCGCTAACTGAAGAAAACCTCAATAAGACAATTGATGCGTGTGATCAGGTTCTTGATCTTAATTTTGCAAAGAATAAGGTCGTTGATTTTTTTGAGAGTAGAATGAAATATATTGCACCAAATCTTTCTAGCCTAGTCGGAAGTACTGTCGCTGCCAAGCTAATTGGGTCGGCTGGCGATCCATCGTCTTTAGTAAACATGCCTGCCAACAACATTCAACTTCTTGGGGAAAAAAGAAGAACTCTAGGTGGTTTTTCGTCTACAAACTATGAATCGCATGTAGGTTTCTTTCAGGAAACAATAGTCATTCAACACACGCCTCCTCCCTTGGAGCACGCGCGGTGCCTGCAAACTTTTTGCGTAGAAATCAATACTTTCTGTATGAGTGGATCTTGCAAGAGGGATGGCACTGGAAATATTGGAAGGAAATACATGGATGAGATCAGTAAGAAAATAGAGAATTGGTAAGAAAGGCCTCCTGCAAAACTACCCAAGCCTTTACCTGTTCCCGATTTAATGAGTAAATAAAAAAAGAGAGGTGGTTGTCATTTGAGGAAGACTAAGATGAGGTAGCAATAACATATATGAAGAAACTTCTACACATAATGCAGTTTGGACTACCAGAGAAGAGTTCTTTAGGTGATGGATATGGTGAATGTTATTGTCGTGGGTGGTGTGGAATTGTTGTGAATAACTAAAGCGGAAACAATGCTATTCACTCCAAATAGATCAACCCTACACAAGGATTGATCCTTCTTTCAAGACAAGACTTCGACACCCTCCAAGTACTATCCTAACACTTCTCAATATCAACTAACAAACATATAAAATAAAGAGACTAATGTAAAAGAGAACAAACCACAAGACACGGATATAACGTGGTTAGACAATGTGCCTACGTCCACCGGCAAGTTCCAAACTATACTACATGCACAAAGTAACAGATTATAAGAGCTCTCAATTCACTCACAAAGAATGAACACTCAGACACTCACTTAGAATGCACTCTTACAATCTCCGTCTCTTTTCTAGTATTGGTTAGGTTAAATTCTTTTTGAAAAAGACTTATGTTTTTATACTGGACCGAAAAATATCAAATCCTATGTGAATGCGATGGAGCGGCGCGCGTGCTTGCCTTAGGCTTAGGTGAGCGCGAGTGCACCTGATAAAATTTGTAAAGAAAATTCCAGTAACTTTTCTTTCGCTCGACCCAAAATTTGACTAAGTACAAATCCTCCAAGGGAGCGCGTGCGCGCTGTGCTCCAAGTCAACTAGGGCGCAGGTCGCGCCTTACAAAGGAAAAGCAAACAGCCCTTTTTCTCTACATTCTCCACCTCGGTGAGGTTTTAACACATAAAACCAAGCCGAACACATCCATCAAGAAGCACTAATCTTCAAAACAACATCCCGAAACTCGCCGTCAACCGCCCCGAAGGGCCACGCCTACAAAGGGCTCTAATTAAACATGTAGGATTTGGAGCAAGTCCAAATAGTGTTAAAACTTAACTCCAGTGACAACCTTCATTAGCATATCAGCAGGATTGTCATGGGTGTCCACTTTCTCAAGTGCTACATCACCATCCTCAACTACATCCCGCACAAAATGATAACAAACATCAATATGCTTGGTCTGAGCATGATGAACCTGGTTCTTCTCTAAATGAATAGCACTCTGACTATCACAATACAAAGCAACACTGTTCTACTCAATACCCATATCATCTAGAAGACCTCAAAGCCATAGTGCCTCTTTTACTGTCTCTACCACTACCATATACTCTGCCTCTGTAGTAGATAGAACAACTGTAGCATGTAGCATAGACCTCTAACTAACCGGTGCATAATGCATCATAAACATATAACCAGTAGACGATCGTCATCTATCTAGATCACCTGTATAATTTGAATCCACATAACCACTGACATAACAAGTACCTCCACCATAAACTAATCCCACATCCAAGGTACCCTTCAAGTACTTGAATACCCATTTCATTGCCTCCCAATACTACTTATCAGGATTTGCATATACCTGCTTACAACATTGAGTGCCTGTAAAATGTCTGGGCGTGTGCACACCATAGCATACATCAAATTGCCCACTGCACTAGCATAATGAACATTAGCCATATGATTTTGTTCCTCCACCGAACTAGGAGAGAACTTAGCTGAAAACCTAAAATGCCCAGCTAAAGGAGTAGAAACTGAGTTTGCATTCTTTATACCAAATCAAGAAATTACTTTCTGAAGGTATTTCTTCTGAGATACAACTATCCGTCACTTCTTCCTATCTCTGTCAATCTCCATGCCCAATATCTTCTTGGCTCTACCCAAGTCTTTTATCTCAAACTCAGAGCTAAATTGAGATTTCAACTTGTCTATCTCCACCATGCTTTTGGAAGTAATAAGCATGTCATCTACATAAAGCAAGAGATAGATGAAGTCATTACCACGAAACCTATGAAAGTAAACACAACAATCATACTTACTTCGGGTATACTCATGTTGCATCATGAATGTGTCAAAGCGCTTGTACCATTGCCTTGGCGATTCCTTTAAACCACACAATGACCGATTTAACTTACACACATAATCTTCTTTCTTAGCAACAACAAAATCTTTAGGTTGTCTCATATAGATCTCTTCTCCAAGTCTCCATGCAAGAAAGCAGTTTTTACATCAAGTTGCTCTAACTCCAAGTTGAAGTGAGCAACTAAACTCAATAACACACGAATGGAAGTATGTTTGACCACTGGGGAAAATACCTCATTGTAGTCGACTCCTTTCTTCTGTGAGAAACCCTTTGCTACCACTCTTGCCTTGTACCCAGTACTATCAGACTCAAAAAAGACCTCTTTCTTTCTGAACACCTATTTACTGCCGATAGTCTTTTTGCCCTTTGGCAATAAAACTAGGTCCCACGTGTGATTTTTATCAAGAGATTCCATCTCTTCCTGCATAAAAACCAACCAATCTTTGTAATGAGCATCTTTAACATCTTCTTTAAAGTTATCTGGCTCATCATCTTCAATATTCAATGCATATGCTACTAAATCCACCTGACCATAATGTTTCACCGACTTATCGTGCCCATACTTGTGCACTTCCTTAACTTGTCTCTTTGGCCTAGGGTTAGCCACTACAAGTTGTGAATGCTCATGCTCTTCCTCCTGTTGCTTTGTGGTTCCATGATTTGGTACTTCATCATAAATCAACCAGTCATCTGCTGCATCAGACAAGTCAAGCTCAATAGCTTGAACTTCTATAGACTCACCATTCTGCCCTATTTTTTCCGGCTTACTGAAAGATAACACAGAAGTCTTATCAAAGGTAACATCTTTGCTGACCAGGAACTTGTGGTCTTCTAGACACCACAGTGGGAAAATATTGTAAACTAATATTTTAGCCTTTTGTCTTTATTTAAAGATCGAGATATCGACATAAGAGTCGATATCTCCATATAAGTTGAACTGTTGCAGGTATGAGCAGGAAAAAAATAAGAAAGGGAGAAGAAGAAGAAGGGACATGTGTCAAAAGATGATTGGTTTAAAGCTATTTGGGAAAACTATAAAAGGACCAGATCAGGAGAAAGAAGATTCATTCGAGCATTCCCACAAAAACTTGTAAAACCAGAGCGATATAGATAGAGATTGAGTGACTTTGTAACCACCATTGTTGATCAATCAAAAAGCTTAGTTTTACTTCATCTCAATTCTCAATTCAATCCAAACCAATTTAATTCACAACTAATCTTAGAAGAATAACTTGATAGCTACATTGGTGTCGTCTGTGGATCAAAGACAAGAAAAGTTGTCTCTTTTCTTTTTCTTTGATTTCAAATCTGTTTTAGAGATTTTTTTTTTATGTGGTTCAAAGGAATTTTGTGAGATCAGTTAGTATTCATTTTCTTTTCAAGATGCCTCCTAAGCGTGCTACAACAAGTAAAGCTATGGTGGTTAATGAAGGAAGAACTTCTTAGATGGCATCTAAGAATGAGGAGTGAAGAACAAGCCGTTCAGTAAGCATATTAGTGGAGGAAGTAGAAAAAGTGCATGAACAAGTAGAGATTTCTTTACAAATTTTATTAAGGAAGTTTAAAGAATTGGAGAAGCAGAACAAAGTTTTAATGGCTGAAAATAAAGCTGTGAGAGAAGAGAATGAGAAACGTGCAATGGAAGCTTTGTACGACAAAGATGGGGCTGAATCGAGTGTAGGCACTCCAGTAGCGAGGAAGAGCCATCTTGAAGAGGTGCAATCAGTGGCAAAAATGACACCAAAGGTTGTGCAAGAGGAAGAAGTAAAACAAGCACCCTAGCCGATCACGAAAGAAATGGTGCAAGAGGATGATGCAGAGGTTGTTTGGGGATCAGCTGCTAGAGAAAGTCTCAGCTTTAGTTCAAAAGTTGGCTGATGATGTTGGCCAAAACCCTCTAAAAAGGGAAATAGAGAGGGTACCATTATCCCCAAAGTTCAAAATCTTAAAATCACCCAATATGATGGGACTACATACCCAATGGACCATCTTTTCAGTTACCGACACCAGTTCTCGATATATCATGGAACTGAGTATTGGGATTCGGTGTTATGTCGATATTTTTCTTCAAGCTTAAAAGCCAAAGCATTGAAATGGTTATGTACGATACTTGAGGGGACCATTTCTTGTTTTCGTCAGATTGAGGAAAGATTCCTCATAAATTATGGTTATCAAAGGGTAAAACCGAAGTAGGTATCAGTTTTGTTCCAAGTGAAGCAAGGAAAGAAGGAGTCATTGAAAGATTTTTTGGCCCGATTCAAGGCTGAAACTCAATCAGTGGAGAGGCTTGACGAGTTTGAAATGACGGCTGTCATGGCTTTCCAAATGGGTGTGATCCCAGGATCAGATATGCACAAATATCATTTGCGCAAGGAAGTTAAAAGTCTACAGGAGTTGTATGACAAAGCTAACAGAGACATTCAGGTGGAAATTGTATTACAATTATCAGAGTCAGGAAAGAAAGACAGGGATAATTGAGATCGACAAGAGAGTCGAGAATCCTTGAGATCAGACAACAAAAGACCTCAGGAGAATTATACAAGTCAGGATAATCAGCCATATCAAAGAAAGAGATATGAGCGAACAATAAAAGAAGAGCTGGATCACAAAAAATTTATTGCCATCAATACCACACCTGAAGATATTTTAAAGAGGGTGGCGAAAGAAGATTTTGTAATATGGCCATAGTACACTCTCAAGGAAATAAAGGGTAAGCATTATTGCCACTTTCATAAGTTGGAAAATCATGAGACAAACAGATGTTTGCAACTGTTGAAAGAGATTGATAGGTTGATGAAAGAGGGCAAGTTGCGAGAGTTCAGGGCTAATGTCAAACCTACAAAGACTGCTACCATACATGAAAAACCCCTTGGTGAAATCAATATGATCTATAAAGGGGAGATACCTTAGAAAACAATTATTCAAGACAAAATAAGAAATATATCATCGTCGGTAAAAAAAGTGCTTGAAGTTAATATCGAGCCTATCCCTGTAAATCAGAGTCTAATATTGTTCAGCATTCCAGCAACAATAATGTTCATCCCTAATGATTTGACAAAAGTAATGCTTCCTCACAATAACGCATTAATTGTTGATAACTGTCACACCCCGAATTTCGACAAAATCGAAAAACAATATTTGTTCCTGACTCTTCAATTTTCGAGGTGTGATGCACTCTCAACTTCCAAAAACCCATAAATAGTTTAAATATGTGGATAATTAAAAACCAATAAAATTTTCAAATTAAACAAAAGTCCTCTTCATTACAAAAATTCACAAATAAGATTAGGTTACAAATCTCCTTTCAATAACTCTTTAATTAAAATTACAAATGAAAATGTAAAAACATTGTCTCAACTGAAAATCTATTTCACCATATGGGAAAACAAAACATATCCTAAATGCGATGCTAACACAACCCACAAGCAGCAACCAACCTTCTTCAACACTAATTCTATCAAGACTTATCAACTATGTTCATTTAATGAACACACCCGATAAGCAAACATGCAAATCGGGTCAGCATTATAAACAATGTTGGTGTGAGTAGCCCTAAAATACAACATATACTTATACATATATTTACACAAAAAATAAGGCAGTTATTTCCTCCACCGAGCCCATAACCTCCAACGAATAATACAATATCCTTAAGTACCATAATTAAAGCAGGTAGTTCCTCCACTGAGGCGCCTTAGCTTCTCACTAACCACACAACAAACCATGAGCATAATAAAAAGGCATTTAGTTCCTCCATTGAGGCACCTTAGGTTCTAACTAAACTAATAACCATCCAAGCATATTCTATACTTACCGCATTTCCTGCTCAATTACAGAGTGGGTCGTCTCTGCACAAGTAATTAGGTTGACCCACCCTTCTGCAAAACCATATACAAATCATATATTTAAAGATATATCATTAACCAACATATTACCATAATTATATTATTTAAGGCTTTCTTTGCGTGTCCCTAAAATCACGTCATATCTATGTCTTACCTAGTTTTCCTAACTACCACAATTGTTACCCAACACCGAACATGTACATCCACATGCCTCCCCTCACATAATAAACCACTCTGTGTGTAGCTGCCTGATAAGTGCTTAAAAAGTGCAATTTAACTCTCAATTATGCCTCTTGTTTAGCCATCTTAGTGGACTAATAGTGTTTGTAAGGTATGTTTTATGATTCTACAGGTGAAAGAGAGAGTTTTGTGGAATATTAGAGAAAAAGGGTTAAAACGGAGCGATTCGGAGCATTAAAGATCACATGGGAAGCTCGTGGACAATCATGGAGAAGGCCAAGGAATTAAAGCTATTAAAGATGTGACTTGGACCTATTTTAAAGCCTATTTGGAAACCCAAGGCCAAAGGATTCATTGCTTGGACCAAAGCCCGCAAAAGAGGATAGAAGGATGGAGTGTCGAGACGCATGGATCGACATTGTAGCCAATTCCTTCTCAGTTTTGGAGACGAAGTTAGACTCTGAAAGAAGTCTATTTGTATTAGGAAACAAATGACGGTTTGGAATGATTCTAGAACTCATTGTAACCCCTATAAATAGAGGACCTAAGTGCCTCATGTAATTTGCCAATTCACTTATACTCTTGTCTCCAGAACTTGAGGCAGAGAGAGATTAATAATGAAAGATCGGTTTTAACTAGTTGATTCTTAATAAATTAGTTTTTCTAGTCTTATGTTCTTTAACTCTTCTTCTTCTCATTTTTCGTGTTCTTCCTTTCTTTATGGAAGGCTAATCTTCTCCTTCAAGGGAGAAGATGACGCCGGTGCTTAGGGTTTGTTTATTCTTTTGGTTCATGGTGTTCTTCAATCAGGTTAATTCTTTATGTTTTTAGTTATTAGTTTCATTGCCCACACCAGGGGATGGAAGTATATATTAAGGTTTTTATTTATTGCAATCGAATATCATGCTAGTTTAGGATTTTATTTATTGCAATTGAATATTTGCTAGTGACATGCTTTTATTTATTGCAATTGAATATAATGCTAGAATAGAGTTTTATTTATTATAATTGAATATTATACTATTATTCTCTACTTTTCTTCTAGTTGTGTAGTGTTTTAGAGTAAGAGAAGTATTTCTTGTGTTTGCCTTAGATGGTGATTCATTGAATAGCTGCCCAAACTCACATAAAAGAAAAGAAGATACTAGTAACATGAACATAGGAACAACCTTAAGTAGAGTTATTCGTTAACGATATTTCATCCAAGAGGGAATCGGCACTCGCTCGATTGCCTAATTGTAATCTACTTGTAAGAACAATCATAACGCAGAAGGTCATAGATCAAAAGTATTGCTGGATTCTAATCTCTTGAATTCCCTCTCTTATAAATTCTCAATAGTTTAGTTGAGTTTAATTTAGTTTAGTGATAAAACATATACGCAGCGGCGCCATTTGATAAAACATAAAATTGAATAGTTTACCTACGAAATGAACGATGAACTCAAAACGTAAGTAAACTAAAACTATCTTATGAGCCTATATGTTTATCAAAGATTCTACTCTCAATCCTATGAGATATAGTGGAGTAGAGTGATTCGTTCCACTCCTAGTCCTTCCGCATGTTAATGTTCTCTACGTATAAGTACTCTTAACTCTAAAGTCTAATGAGAGATTTACGAATGGCAACTTGACTACGATGCAACTACCCACAAGATGCAACTAGTCGATTATCGTAACAACTATGGGAATGCTAGTTGATTCTATGATAAGGAGTTAGAGGGGATTGATTCCACCTTAACTTCGACTTAATCCTACTAAACGATGAATCGTCGTAATCCGAATCGAATTAGCCTTCACCAGAACAATATGGTTATTCCTAATCCCTAATTACACATGGCATTCCTACCAATTCATAACTAGCATGTGATCGATTAAACCCATTCTCATGGTGAACTAATCACTTCTAGAGTGGAAAGGAAATTGTGGATGACTACGATAATCGAATCAAGCTTTCATCAAGGCTTCTCAACCCCTCTAATGGAGGTTTAGCCTAGAATCATTACACACAATCATTTCCGATTAAATTAAAACTAAACATAATATAAAGAATTGAAATTTACTAATCTAAATTAAACAATAATTAAAATCTAATTAATAACTAAGAATTAAATAACAAGTAATAAATGAAATCAGATCTAACACAAATGTAAATGACAAAAATCGAAATTAACAAACTAGCTATTTTATTAATCAATCTAATTAAGAATAATGATTCTAAAGTTTAATCTAAAACAAGAATTGGATTTGAAACTAAGCTTAACAGAAAGAATTAAATCTAGATCTAGAAGCTATTCTAATAGCTACTTTCTATTCTAAGCTACTTTCTATTCTAAGCTACTTTTATTTTCTAACCTCTTATCTACCATTAACAAAGAGCTAAGCTTTGGTTTTTATACTTTCAAATCCAAAAATCGTGCATGGGCTTGGAGCCATGTTTTGGGCGAGAGAATCAGGCCCAAAACCCAATTCTTTCAGTCCAAAAAGGCCTCTTCAACTGCAGTTGGCTTCAACAGACTTTTCGTCCACTTTTTCTCCTCTGATTGGGTCAAGGCTTAGACCATTTGAAAGCTCTTTCCGAGCCGGTCGTTTTGACATAAGGTAGGCCCTATTCCAAGGTTTGAGTCCAAAGATATGGCCATCGGAAGTTCTGCTGACTTGGGTGCTGTTTCTGCCCGCGTCGACTTTTCAGCTTTTGACCGGGCTTTAGAAAGGCTTTATCTTCTTGAATCTTGGCCTTTAATCACAGAACTCCTTAGCAACCGACCTTTGCTTCTTTATCTCGCTAAAGTGGCACATTTATGCACATAATGGACTTTGAAACCTGAAATGCATAAAAACACGTAATCAGTGTTAACTCTTAATTATTACTCACATAATTGGTCTAAAAGTATGATCTGTATTCTAGGGTTAAAACTACAGTTTTGGGCTCTTATCAAACCACCCCCAAACAGCATTTTGCTTGTCCTCAAGCAAAGATGAGAAATTAGAATAAGTGACCAAAATGGAGTTCTATCTACTCTTTTCTTTTCTGAGAGTCGCGATTGCATTGACCATATGCAACAAGGCCTTAAACCACTAGGAATTCCCTAGTGGGCCGAGTTATAGCCTCGTGAGAATTTTTTCAATGAAGGTACTCACAAACTTCATCTATACTACAACGACTAAGAAATAAAACTATTGTTTCCAGTATTCATGCCCTAAATTAACTATACCTCTCACTAGCAATGCATATAGAGTAATCAAGTCTAAACCTAAGCTAATATATATGCATAATAATCAATCATCTACAATAAACATATATACAATGAGTAATACTATTAAATGCCTAGCAGTTTCGTTTTCGAAACTTCGGGATAGCGTCCCCTTAAGTAGGTTCTCACAATAATAGTCAAGATACAACACTCGATTTTTCCACTCAAGTTTTCTACTCCATTAAGCAAATGGCACACTTTACCTTACAATCTCAATGACAACAAGGAAGCCGGAGTCGATCAACACATCTGCCACTTACTATCACACTAACCTATTCCTAATTGACCTAGAGGTCTTTATTAGGTGTTGCGGGGATTAGGAGATGGTTTAAGAAGGAAAGAAATGGATATTCAAAAAGGACAAGTCTGAGATAATAGAGTCTTCATATTATGCAACTTAGAGAAAACCTTGTTATTTTCTTTTTCTTCTATACTTTGTTTCCATCCTTAGCCATATTTTTTTTTTCTTTTTCTTTTCTTTGGCTTTTGACTCCCTTTTATTCTATTTTTGGAGTTTTTATTTTATTTCTATTTTTATTTTTCTTTGGATGGAAACTTCTTTTCTTTATTTTCTGAAGCAATTAACTAACTTTTGTATACAATGTGGTTTTCTCTTCTTATTTCTTCCTCCTTCTATTCTCAGACTTATCTAAATTGGGTAGGTTGAATTTTTTATTTTGTTTTGTTTTGTAACAGGGTAAAGGATTTGTGGTTTATGAAAGGCTAAAGAAAGGTTCAGAGGGGCGACTAGTGGAAAATAATTCATAGGTTTGAATTTATAGCTATATCGATCCAAAGAGGGCCTAAATTCTCGCTTAGGATATGGCATAGTGATCAAGCAAGTGGACGTGTGATTTCTCTATCCGGATTTTACTTCTCCCTTGTGTCATTTCTCAAATGTTTCGCTCATATAAGGCTTTAGGCTATATTCTCACAGGATTTGTAGAATAAGTACTCTAGCCTAGAGTTCAGAAACTTACTGCTAACAATCATAGATACTCATGTAATATATTTATAGATAGATGCAAAGATTATTACCTACATATTAACCTAAGTTTCTAAGAATTATTCTAATGCAAAAGCTACGTGAGACTTCTAGATTATTAAGAGCATAGAGAAGGAAAACAATACCACTATTCCTAAGTGTATAGCATGAACTTATTTATTTATATTTTTGAATTTTTGAAATTTCAACTAGAAAACAAATGCATATTATACATATCTATATCCTAACAGATGCCTTAATTACACGTGTTTCTATGCCCCCCCAAACAAGAAGCATGCTTTGTCCTCAAAGCATATAAATAAAGAGGGTAGGAAAATTACCATTGAAGCGCGTGAAATTCAGGAACATCTGCAAAACAAAGTTAGAACGTACTAATATAGGAAATAAAAACTGACTCAACTCTATAAGAGTTCTACCCATTATGGGGTTAACAAGAATGAAATTGCTTGGGACATAAGCAGACACTAAATAGAATGAAAACTTACCTTATCTCCGGCATTACTCATCATCTTCCTCATCCTCTTCTTCCATAAAGAAGTGAGGTTCCTTTCGCGCCTGCCATGCCATGATAATTTGCCAGGCTTCCCGCCATTTATCATCTATTATTGCTAACCTATTAAGTGCTACTTGTCCGACGGTGTAGGGTGCAACCTGATGAGGTTGTATCCTCCACCCTTTCCAAGTCATTGCACGTAAAGAGATCGAATAATACTATTGGTGGTCGCATAATGTCGCATCGTAATCCAATCCGCGAAACGCGTACAAAAATAGGAAAGAAACATAGCATAATACGGAAACTATAACAGGCATAAAAGGAACTTATGCCTCATGCTATGGGATCAAGCTAAACTAGACATCAAAGTTCGGGGAAGGTCATGACACATACGTCCCGTGGCTAAAGCAAGGAAGACGCCGCAAGTGGCATCATTCACGTAAGAAAAACGCCATTCCCCTAAAATGTTTAGCATGATCCAAAACATATAACAGTTCCTATGTTCATGGACAGGCTACCAAAGGCGACGCTATATTCCCTTGGTCCTCGATACGAAAAATGCCTGCCCCATAGGACTCATGCAAAACTCATAAGTGTAGACATACATATTATCTACCCAATAGCACCATGGGTCTTGTATTTCAGCCGGCATAGCAAGTCCAAGAACAAATGCTAGCAAGAACCTCGGTAATTTCCATTGGTTCATTAACAATGTTGATGGAGAACACTTGTTCTCCATCCGGTCTTTCAAAGAAAATGCAGTTATCATAAAAATAAGATGCTAGTGTTGGAGAATAAAGTGCATCGTCTTACCATAAGCGGCTCCCACCAACGTGTGTGATCGCTTACAAAACCAAGCACCATAAGTAGTGCTTTGGAACAAATCCTCGAAAGACTGTTCCTATGATCAATGTTGGAGATGTCATCTCAAAATTACGCCCGAATAGCCGCGAATGATCCGAAACTACCCGCAGAAAACCGAATTTTTCTGGTCCACGAAAGTCGCGGAAGCGCTCTTTTTTAGGATGCGAAAAGGCCTCAAGATTTGGAATTCCAGTGTTTGAGTGCGGGTCGCGCACCTTGGGTGCGAAAGTGTGCTCGACAAAAAATCTGAAAAAAATTGCAGAGCCGAAAGTGCGCCCCTCTAGGGCTGAAAGTGCTCTCGGAGTTCTTTGAAACTCGAGAAAATGAGACGAAACGGGGAATCGTGGGAGTGAAAGGTGAGTGATGGAGGTTAGGTGTAGTGTGAGTTGTGAGTGTAGAATGTATAAAGTTTATATAGGTTTTAAGTTGCTAAACGGACCGGAAGTTGCCAAAAGGTTTTTACGGCAGTTTCCGGAAATACCAAAATTTCCAAACCCGAAAACGGAAACAACTCATTTTCTTGATTCTAAAACAAACCTAGTATATTTTAGGTTGAATTTATGATAGAATCTACCTATTTAATCGAGATTTCATCCTACAATGATACTTATTCATAAATATGCCTAAACGGCCATATTTTCACCTTGACTCCGCAATAACTTCTAAGACGAGGGTCATATAAAAATAATGCTTGAATAGATAAAACCACCCCCAAGCAATTTGGGAAGGTGGGATCAATAGTAAATAACCACGCATAATGAAAATAACCGCATTATATTAAAATTTTCATTCGAAGTACATTTCACTACAAAATTCAAATTACGGATATAAAACTTACATTAAAATAAATGGCAATAATGAAACTACAAATAGAAATATAAATATCAAACGATACTATCCCTAACCACTCCGGTACTGGTAGCGGAGGGCACATGGTTCGGAGATGGCTCCTGAGCTCCCGATGGGCCAGTACCATTCGTCCTTCGGCGACGACGCTCGTGCCTCGGTGGTGCGTCCTCAGAAGGAGAATCCCCGTTAGGTGGGAATCGTGCAAGCATATCGGTCCGGTCCGAACTCGGCGCCGAGCTTCTAGCTCGCCCTCATCCGTTCCCACCTCTCATCCTCTCTCGGGTACGGATCTCGGTTATGATGGATAGTTGCCTCGTCGAGTCCGGAGGTCTTCGCAGATAGTGTTGAGCTTAACGATGCCACGATGAATTACGGCCATGCATTCTGCATCTGACCAACACCTCTCCAGGGCATCCGCATCAAAACAAGTCAAGTCCTCCTTATCCTCCGAGGCATTCTGATTTCCCCCATCCTCCTCGGCATTCTCGTTTCTACCATCCTCCTCGTCCTCTACCCTATCCTCAGGCAACCTCCAAACTCGTTGGATACACTCCTTATAGATGTGAGGATTTCGGTGTAGGGTGATGTAAGACCTATCAGACGCCTGAGCTGCTCTCAACTTCAGCATGATTTTGGTTATCAACACAGGGAGAGGTGCAACAGACTTCCCTGCTCCCCTAATCATGCTAAGCAAAAACTCCAAGATACAGAACTTGTACTTCTACTTATGGAGTATCCATAAAATGTGGAGGCAGTTCAGGCCGATGTCACTGACCTTCTCCTTCCCCAGGACGTTCCGACCAATCCACTGAGCTGCAGCCAGCTGGTTGGTTCTGAGGGATGACTGGCGAACACAATGCGATCTTGCATTGTAGTTCTCTTCGGTGACTGTCACGTTCATCAATGGTTCTACCCCATTATATTGGGACTCCTGCAACATGACATCCAGATGGATTCTAGGTGGAATGCCTAGAATCTCAGCCAACAACCCAGTAGTCACTTCCTTCCTCCTCTTCACCACCATAACAAAATCCTAGTCCCCCAACTCCCCGTCAGATTGAACCGTCGGACTAAGTCTTCGCGGGTAATAGGCTTCAGAAAGTACCACAAACTATTCCAGTCTCTATCGATCATTTCACACCGTAAAAACGGCGCGAAGTGGTCGCCAATAAAAAAACTTGTCCGCAAAATTTGGCATTGTTGAGCCATTGGAAGTTTGAATACGGTTTGAGGTTTGTAGAAGGTAGGGGGAAGCAATGAGGGACACCTCACTAAAAAGAACGATGGTGGTGGTGGTGTGTGGTGGCCTTGGCAAAGACCGTTTTTTTTTTGATTTTCCGTGGTTTTGTTTGATGTAAATTGGTGGAGGTTGTGGGGCGTGGTTGGAGTAGATTTGGGTTGGGTCTTGGATTGTGGGCGTGGGTTAATTAGGTTTTGTTTTTAATTTATTTTTTTGGTCGGGTTTGAAGCTTTGTTAATGGCGGTTTGTGGAAAAAAATGATGAACTGATGGTGAAGGTAAGGGCGCGGGTGTGCTGTCGGTGGGCACGGGTTGGGCCCAAGCCCAAATCGAAATTTGTGAATTTTTTGACTTTTTTGCGAAACTTCAAATCAAAATTGCCGCTTCGTTACCGGTCCGATTTTTACGAATGAGATATGGAAATGATCAGGAGAGAATTTCCAATCCAATGATCCATAAAACACTCTATTCCGACCTTGGATGACATATAAGATAGTGGAAAACGCCTCGAAGTGCGTGCCTGACGTCGTTATGCGAACGACTGATCTCTAAATTCAAGATTATGTCAACCCATATCGTAATAAAATTAAACTGCCTAAGCAACTGTAATGGGACATAAACATTCTAGGACAGAACATTTAACACCCACCCCCAAACAAATTTTTACAACGGCTTAGAAAATTTGTTTTAGCAAAATGGTCTTTTAAAGTCGATTCGAGACTTCCTAGATTACTATGTTTATTCTTTAATATATATATATATATATATATATATATATATATATATATATATATATATATATATATATATATATACTTTAAAAAGAAAAACAATAAACAAGAAAGACATAATTCACCCCATAGAGAAACGTGACTCAAAAATCCGAGAAAAGATGCAAGAGTGGAAAACGTGAATTATGTCAAACGTGGACTTAGGATCCGGTACTTACAGCCACACACTCCGTAGGGAGGGCCCGGTTACCTTAATGGTGCACTCACCAATATATGAAAATGAAAGGAAATGCACCAAACACAAAAGTTGAGTCGTTTATAGTCAGATACTCGAGACTTTATCTAAACATATGTATAAACATGCAGTTTATAATATATCAACAACCGAAATAGTTGTGGATCATTCCATAAATAAATATCACAGAAAACATATCCAAACACAATCAAGCACCAAGATTTCCTATGACGCAACCTAGTGAAATGAAAGCGAAGTCGGATAACCCTATTACGTAACCTAGCATGTACCTTCTTTTTCATTTTTGAACGAGTGGGTGTTCTAGTAAATAAGTGTGGAAAAGTGAATGGTTGTGGAGAATATGGTGGATATGGATAAGTTGTAGAAGGACAAAGATGTAAACAATGAGGATGTGGTTTTAGCACAAAACTCATTCATGGTGTGTGTAGGGACTGCTTTCAAGTCTGAAAATGAAGGTGTCAAACGCTTTTGTCTTCTAAAGTATTTGTTTACTAGGTGGATTTAAAACTTATGAAGCACGAAGACACGGAAGGATCGAAAGTGCAAACTTCGAGATTCCTTTGAAAGGGTGGAAGGAGGAAGTCGAGGTGGATGTTGTGCAAAGTAGTTCTTGATAGGGTGAATCATCACCTGCTCTAAGAAACTCATCGAATTGCTCATCTAGATTGGTCATATCCTCGTTACTATGATAGTCCTCTACTTCTTTGAGAAAGTCATCTATCTCATCCTCATCCGTAATATGTGTATCGACTAGTGTAGGGATAGAAATGTTGGAGTCTGAACTTCCAAATGAAAGAAATTTGGGCATATGATTATCAGGGAATATGTTGTTGAAATAATCTCGAGCAAAGCTCTCGATCATGCTAACCTCTCCATCCATGTATCTAATCGGGTAACCGTGGTCTTTGTTTTAAAACATTGACTTCAAATGTTAAGAAGATGGCCAAAAGACATGGACATTGAACCATCACGGTAATTAATGAGTGCATTGGCAGTTTCCAGGAAAGGACGCCCTAAGATGATCGGGACAGAGTCGTTAACGACTTCTGTATCGAGGATGACAAAATCAGCCGGATAGTAAAAATCCTGAACTTTTACCAGAAAATTTTCGACCACACCCTTAGGATACTTAATAGACCGATCAGCTAATTGCAACGTCATTTTAGTGGGTTGCATCTTGTCTAGACCTATTTGTCTATACAAATAAAATGGGAGTAAGTTAACACTAGCCCCCAAGTCTAATAACGCGGTCGTTGTATAAGAATCTCTTAAGGTGCATTGTACAGTAGGACGACCAGGGTCCTTGTACTTAACAATTCCATTATGTTCAGATAGAGTTGGGAATTGTTCTGTTAAAAAGGTGTCTTTTGGTATATTGGTCTAATAACTTGATAAAAAATGAATAGTTTTACTTACGAAATAAGCGATGTAACTTACAAACGCAAGTAAAACTAAAACGATCTTATGAGCCTAATTTATCAAAGATTCTACTCTCAATCCTATGAGATATAGTGGAGTAGAGTGATTCATTCCACTCCTAGTCCTTTCGTATGCTATGTTCTCACGTGTAAGTACTCTACTTAAAGTCAATGAGAGATTTACGAATAAGGCAACTAGACTACGATGCAACTACCCACGAAATGCAACTAGCCGACGATGGGAATAACTAAGGGAATGCTACATTGATTCGATGATAAGGAGTTAGAGGGGAATTGATTCCACCTTAACTCGACTTAATCCTATTAACTACTTAATCGTCAGAATCCGAATTGAATCGCCGCAAATTGGTTCTTCCTAATCCCTAATTACACATGGCATTTCTACCAATTAATAACTAGCATGTGAACGATTAAACCCATTCTCATGGTGAACTAAACGTTTCTAGAGTGGAAAAGAAATTACGACGAATCTACTTTAATCGGAATCAAGCTTTCATCAAGGCTTCTCAACCCCCTCTAATAGAGGTTTAGCTGAGAATCATTACGCAATCATTTCCGATTAAATTAAATCTAAACATAATATAAAGAATTGAATTTACTAATCTAAATTAAACAATAATTAAAATCTAATTAATAACTAAGAATTGAATAACAAGTAATAAATGAAATCGATCTAACACAAAATGTAAATGACAAGAATCGAAATTGATAGAAATACTACTTTATTGATCTAATCAAAATGAAGAACAAGATTCAAAGGTTTAATCTAATACAATAATTGAAATGGAACTAAACTTAATTAATCTATATGAAAAACTAGATCTAGAATTCATTAATGGAGGCTAACTAATCTAAATCTAATCTAGGTCTAACTATCTACCATTAACTAACTACTATTCTATACCTAATTTTCTACCATTAACAAAGAGCTAAGCTTTTGTTTTTATACATCCAGATCCAAAAATCGTGCATGGGCTTGGAGCCATGTTTTGGGCTAGAGAATCAGGCCCAAAACCCAATTCTTTCAGTCCAAAAAGGCCTCTTCAGCTGCAGTTGGCTTCAACAGACTTTTTGTCCACTTTTTGCTCCTCTGATTGGATCAAAACTTAGACCATTGGAAATCTCTTTCCGAGCCGGTCGGTTTGACATAAGATAGGCCTCATTCTGAGGTCTGAGTCCAAAGATATGGTCTTCGGAAGTTCTGTTGACTTTGTGCACTGTTTCTACCTGCGTGGACTTTGACTTTTCATCTTCTGACCGAGCTTTACAGAGGCTTTGTCTTCTTGAAAATTGGCCTTTAATCGCAGAACTCCTTAGCAACCGACCTTTGCTCCTTTATCTCGCTAAAGTGGCACATTTCTGCACATAATGGACTTTGAAGCCTGAAATGCATAAAACACGTCGATCAAGATAACTCTTAATTATTACTCACATAATTGGTCTAAAAGTATGATGGTTAAAGGGTTAAAACTACAGTTTTGGGCTCTTATCATGGTCCTACGCCTAGTAGTACACAACTCCTTAAGAAACTTAGCATGGTGTGGTAGCTTTTTAATAGCTTCGAGGAAGGGAAGATTTATAGTTAGATTCTTGAAAAGATCCCTAATATCCTCATAATTTGTATCCCTAGTTAACACGGCTAATTTTTGTGGAAACGGTGGTTTCTGTCTATATTTAGCAATAGTATCACCTGGATGCTTAACCGTGGCTTTCTATTTCTTAGGTTGTATTGTAACTGGTACCTCTACAGGTGGTAGGCTCTTCAGTTTCTATTTCGGTATCTAGTAAAATAGTAGGTGTAGGGTTACTCTTGGGGGTAACTATAGGCATAGTTACTTTGTTATCAACCACTCGCCGAATCGGAGGTGGTGATGGCCTTTAGCTCACCTACATTTTCATATTCATTACTAGTATTATCGGTTACCTCAAAGGCTGTATTTGTTGTTTTAGGATTAGGTATTTCGTGACTGAAACACACCTTTGGGTTTGGGCTTTATCTTGAGCCAACCGTTGGGTTAAATTATTAACGGATTGTAGAAGCCGTTGGTTAGATTGAGCCATGGTTTGGAAAAGTTTTTGGCTTACTTGTATGAAGGTGTCAAGACGATCCGGTTGTGTGGGTGTAATAGTCACGGGTGGTGTGGACCGAACTATTTCACGTGAATTATTTATGGGTGGATTTTGATAGTTATTATTTACCTAACGATACCTTTATTAGCATTATAATTATTATAACTACCTTGACCTTGTGCTTGACCTTGTCGAGGTTGCACTTGGTTGTTATAATTATTAAAATTACCCTGACCCTGTCCTTGTCGTGGTGGAGCTTGGTTAAAACTTTGTGTTGGCCTAACATATTGATTATTGTACCGGAGGTGTGGCGTGTTGGTTATTTCTCCAACCAAAGTTGGGATTTTGTCTCCCGGAGCGTTAGGTTCACTATTAATGGAACAAGCCCTGTTCATAGGCTATAGATGGGAGCTCGGGATCCTCGTGGCTCCAAATGAAACTACATGGATTTGAATTTACATTCATGACGGGATAGGCTTTTGTTGAACGAAATGGCCTCTACCTTTTAGTGAGTGATTCGATTAGAGTTTTAAGCTCGGGGTCGTGTTTAATTTCAAACATACCGGCGGCCTTAACTGTATTAGAAGAACTAGCGGAGCGGTGGATATCATCACTACCCCCCAGTTGTTATTTCGCTTAGTTTGATCCTCTAAAAATTTATAAGCCTCCGAGGCTCCTTTGCTTAAGAAACTACCCCCATTCATTATGTCTAGGACTTATTTATGGTGGTGTAGAAGTCCTTTGAAAAAGGCAATTAACTAACGTGTCTTTAAGCTAAGTTATGATGTGGACACTCTATAAGGAGATCGGTGAAATGATTCCAAGCCTCTGAAAATGTTTCATGAGGATTTTGTCGAAAGAAATGAATCTTGGAAAGCATCTCATCCGTCTTTAGGGGTGGGTAAAATGTTCCATAAATAGTGAACAAGTTTAGCCCACGAGTCCACGTAATTAGGCGTTTGGGCTTAAACCAAGACGCCTTTATCGGCTTAAGGTGAAAGGGAATACCCTTAGTTTAATTTGTTCCGCACTAACCGTAGGATGGTGGAATGTTGTTAGGACTTGTTCAATCCTACGCGATGTCTTTGATAAGGTTTCTCATGGTCTAATCCATGAAAAACGGGTAACAAATTAAAAATATTTGGGGGGATTCGGAAATCCCCCACTGGGTCTGCTAGAACGATGCAAGATTTGGGGCTATCGCTTATGGTTTTGTAGAAGTCGAGAGAGGAGTCTCCTTCTTCGCCGGCATTGTGGTCGTGATGTGTGTGAAATAGTAGCTAGAGGTGTAGTGGGTGGTATACTAGATAGACTTGTTTGTTGACGTTGTTGTATAATTACGTTTGGTGTTTTTGTTCGGCCAGACCTTAATCTCATAGAAGGCTAAAACCAAACTTAGCTAAACACATCAACACTCCAAACAATTCGATATACTAGTATAAACCTCTAACGAGAGATCACGAGGTGTGGAAGAAAGGAATACCTGATTGCGTCCTTGCTTCGCTTATGAATAGCGTCTTGTTTACGCGTGTTCAGTGTATATAACAAGTTAGAACACTGAAAAACTTGAAAAATCAAAGTTCGAGTCAAAACTGTAGAATTCCTGAAAATTAGCAAAGGCGCTGAACTTCGCGATAGAGGCGGTCGCCATTGTTCCGTGTTCGAAACTTCGGTATGGTTACGCGGTATGGGGGCGTGTTCCGTTCAGGCTATAGGGCGCAGGTGCGCTCCTTATAGGCGCGATCGCGCTCAGTGTAATTTTGTCGCGGAATTTTTCAACGATGAAACGGAAAACCACAGTATGAATCAAACAAGGGTGGGTGGGTGAAATGGGACTTTAAGAAAAGTACTTACACTACGAAAACAATGCGAATGTGAAACTAAGATGGCAGCGGCGCCATTTGATAAAACATAAAATTGAATAGTTTACCTACGAAATGAACGATGAACTCAAAACGTAAGTAAACTAAAACTATCTTATGAGCCTATATGTTTATCAAAGATTCTACTCTCAATCCTATGAGATATAGTGGAGTAGAGTGATTCGTTCCACTACTAGTCCTTCCACATGTTAATGTTCTCTACGTATAAGTACTCTTAACTCTAAAGTCTAATGAGAGATTTACGAATGACAACTTGACTACGATGCAACTACCCACAAGATGCAACTAGTCGATTATCAGAACAACTATGGGAATGCTACGTTGATTCTATGATAAGGAGTTAGAGGGGATTGATTCCACCTTAACTTCGACTTAATCCTACTAACGATGAATCGTCAGAATCCGAATTGAATCGCCTTCGCAAACAATATGGTTATTCCTAATCCCTAATTACACATGACATTCCTACCAATTTATAACTAGCATGTGAACGATTAAACCCATTCTCATGGTGAACTAATCGCTTCTAGAGTGGAAAGGAAATCATAACGACTCTACGATAATCGAATCAAGCTTTCATCAAGGCTTCTCAACCCCCTCTAATGGAGGTTTAGCCTAGAATCATTACGCAATCATTTATGATTAAATTAAAACTAAACATAATATAAAGAATTGAAATTTACTAATCTAAATTAAACAATAATTAAAATCTAATTAATAACTGAGAATTGAATAACAAGTAATAAATGAAATCAGATCTAACACAAATGTAAATGACAAGAATCGAAATTAACAAACTAGCTATTTTATTAATCAATCTAATTAAGAATAATGATTCTAGAGTTTAATCTAAAACAAAAATTGGATTTGAAACTAAACTTAACAGAAAGAATTAAATCTAGATCTAGAAGCTATTCTAATGGCTACTTTCTATTCTAAGCTACTTTTATTTTCTAACCTCTTATCTACCATTAACAAAGAGCTAAGCTTTGGTTTTTAAACTTTCAGATCCAAAAATCGTGCATGGGCTTGGAGCCATGTTTTGGGCCAGAGAATCAGGCCCAAAACCAAATTCTTTCAGTCCAAAAAAGCCTCTTCAGCTGCAGTTGGCTTCAACAGATTTTTCGTCTACTTTTGCTCCTCTGATTGGGTCAAGGCTTGGACCATTGGAAAGCTCTTTCCAAGCCGGTCGTTTTGACATAAGGTAGGCCCTATTCCGAGGTCTGAGTCCAAATATACGGCCTTCGAAGTTCTCACGACTTGTGTGTCAAGCCCACTCCCAGCGTCGACTTTTCAGCTTTTGACCGGGCTTTAGAAAGGCTTTATCTTCTTGAATCTTGGCCATTAATCACAGAACTCCTTAGAAACCGACCTTTGCTTATTTATCTCACTAAAGTGGCACATTTATGCACATAATGGACTTTGAAAACTGAAATGCATAAAAACACGTAATCAGTGTTAACTCTTAATTATTACTCACATAATTGGTCTAAAAGTATGACTGTTACAGGGTTAAAACTACAGTTTTGGGCTCTTATCATTTAGGTTAGTTTAACATTAGAATCTAAAATCTCTACAATCATAGTTTTTAATCCCTCAAACCCCCTTTCCAGTCCTGTTTTTTACATAACATACACTTAAAAGTAGAACGATACCCTATTCATCCTTTAAATATTGAGGGATAATTAGGTTTTGATACGTTTCTATTTTGTTCAATCGACCATCATCTATCTACATCATCCATATACCATATATCTCATAAACAAAAAAAAAGCTTGTCAAATGGCGCCGCTGCCATTTTAAGTTGTTTATGTTTAATATTTTCTTTCAAGATTAGAATTTTGGATATTGAGGTAATTTTAGCAGCATCATCCATCCTTTTGAGAAAGAGAGAAGCTTGAAGGACATCTCGAAGACAAGATCTACCATCCAGGTTAGTCGAATCTTCATTCTTTTTATTTCATTCTTAGTATAGTTGTATCGTAGTTTAGTTTTATTGCTTTCTTAGTATAGTTGAATCGTAATTTAGTTTTATTGCTTTCTAGTATAATTGCATTTAGGACCTTTTCAACAATTGAAGTTGTAAGCAAACACAGCTGAAACATCAAACTCTAGTGTTTCTTGTCTGAATCTTGACAAACGGACTATCGTCTGTGGGCCGTGGTACTTAAGCAATCCAAGTGATTCACCATAACCTTAGAAGAGACAGCTTTAGACAACGGGCGAGATACTAGCTACAAAGCCCAACCCAGTTGAAGGAAAGTAGTTTTCCATATTAGTATAATTTAGAATAGTTGCATATTAGTTTAATTGCATTTAAGCATAGTAGGATAGTTTTCATCATCTTCGCATAGCAAAAATACTTGACAGGATTGATACAATGGCCGCACACAATGATGGAGGTGTTATGGATATCAATAATCCTGAAGCTATCATATCCATGCAAGCACAGTAGTGGAAGAAGTTGAGCGATTTTTATTCGCCAATCATTGGAGACCCACCCAGCAGTATTGTTTTTCCAGAGACAGAATCTAACCAGTTTGAACTTAGAGCATCAGTAATCTCTATGCTTCCAAAGTTCAATGGTTTAGATAATGTTCAGCCATATGCTCACATGAACAAATTTCTATCAGTCCTCAGAACTTTCAAGAACCAGAATATCAAAGATGAGAGTATCAAGTTGATTCTTTTTCCGCTCTCACTAGAAGGTAAAGCCTCCGAATGGTTAACTGCACAGTCGATCAATTCAATCAACAACTGGGAGAAGCTGAGAACAAAGTTTATAAACAAGTTCTACCCACCCCAGAAGACAAATGCCATGCAGCAAGCCATCAGTCATTTCAAAGGGAAGGTGACTGAAGAATATCATCAAAGCTGGGAGAAATTTAATAATCTACTATTCTCATGTCCACATCATGGATATGCCAAGAGCACACTGGCTCATTTTTTCTATCGAGGACTCTCGATGATGAACATGCAAATGATACAGTCAATACACAAAGGCAAGTTTACATCGATGGATGGAGAGGAAGCTTACAACTTTCTCGAGATATATATTCTATACTGCTCCCATTCCTCTACTATCCTCGACAAGAATATAAGTTTCTAGGTTCTATTGTTTTTCCAAAACTTCTTTAAGTTGATTTTCTAGCAACTGATTTTTCTGGGAAGAAGTCTGTTATTCATCCTGAAATGTAGAGTTCATTTTTCTCAAGATATGATACTCTCTCTGTCAATTTTCCATTAAGCTCACTTAAATCCTCAATTTTTCTGCAGAGATTCCAAGAATGGCTAGCAACGCCTCTGTGGTAGGGTTCTCAGGTTCATCACAATTTTCTATAGATTGAGCACTTTCAATTGTTTCTTCGAATGGGATGAATTCTTGTATCATGCTATCAAGGAAGTACACCTCTCCACCTTCAGTGTCATCACAATCCTTATGCAATAGGTGAAAGATATTTATGTCCATGGACATCTTACTAAAGTTGATCTTCATTTCACCATTGTGATAATTTATCAAAGCTTTTACGGTAGCAAGGAAAGGTCGGCCTAGAATAATTGGAATTTTATCAAAGGCCTCCTTGGTGTCTATCAAAATGAAATCCACTAGATAGTAGAAATCGACTACTTGAACAAGAACATCCTCAACTATGCCTTTGGGAATCTTGGTAGAATGGTCACTAACTTCAATTTGACTTTTGTAGGCTTTAGGTTTTCCAGGCCTAACGCTTGGTACACTTGATATGGCAAGATATTAACACTAGCACCAAGGTCTAAAAGAGTATTACCCGTGAATTTTTCTCCTATCTTGCATGATATTGTAGGACTTCATGGATCTTTGACCTTGACTGGAGCTTGCTGATGGATAACAGATGTTTTTCCAGCTAGAAATGCTCTCTTCGGAACATGAGTACTTCTCTTTATGTTGCATGCATCCTTCAAGAATTTGGCATATGATGGTAACTGCTTGATCGCTTTGAGAAAGGGGATATTGGTGTTATCTTTCTCAAATGCCTCCTTCATCTCTAAAAATTCCTTGTCTTTTTTGCTTTGAGCAAAAAACATAGGAAAAAAAGGTGCCTTTGGTACAAACACATCAAAGATGTGTCCGCTTCTTCTTTCTCTTTGGCATTCTTGCATATCTTGTCTTGGTTATCTTGACAAATGGGAGTTGAAAGGATTTCTCCCACTTCCTTTTGAACTTCATTTGAAATCTTGTCTGATTGCTCTGTAACAATGTCATCATGAGAAGGTAAGTCAACCTTTGTTGCCTATCTTTAATCTTGATCTAAGAGTAGTAACTGAGCTGACATGATCATGGAGGTCATCAGTACTAGAAGTTGTCCTAATGTGGCATACATCTTCACTCTTTGATATTGGTTCCAATAAGCTAGGTTGAGTGGCTTGTGTCTTTATAGACAAAGCAGTGGTGAGTTAGTCGACCTTAGCCTTTAGAGACTCCATTCTAGAACATTAACTTGCTTGAGATTGTTGGAGATTGAGCTGAGATTGTCCAATAAGCTCTAGAACACTTTCAAACTTCTGATTTTTCTGTGATAGCAAAGTAATAGCATTCTCCAAGTTGGCAGGTGCAGCATAATTTCTCCTAGGATCAGGCACTAACTCTCTACTTGTATTAAAATTCTGCTGAGAGTATAATTATTATTGAGGAACCAACTATGAAGCTTGACTTGTCTATGGAATATAACTTTGATCTTGAGAACCTGGGGGTCCAGCGTTCTGTCTCCAATAATTACCTTGAAAGCTATTACCACCTTGGTTGGGCCTCTGAAATGAGTTTATATTGTACTCTCCAACTTATGCATGTTGATAGTAACCAGGACATTCTAGAGTTGCATGAAAAGTGTCCGAACAGACTTCACAGTATTGGCTAGCTTGCATGATTGGGAGAGATTTAGCTTGAGACTTGTTGATCTTAGAGGGATTCATGGAGAACTGATTGAATTTCTTACTTAAAGTTTCAATGCTAGTGGCCAGGCTGGCCAATGTAGACTTCAGTTCTTGATTTGCTTGTTCATGTGCTTGGTAACCAAATTGGTTTAGCTCCCCTTCCATGCTAATGACATCCTTGTTGCTAGTAGTCCATTGTTATGTTTCTTCAGCTAAATTCTCGAGAAAGTTGTAAGCTTCCTCTCCATCCATTGATGTAAACTTGCCTTTGTGCAATGACTGTATCATCTGCTTGTTCATCAATGAGAGTCCTCGATAGAAAAAATGAGCAAGTGTTCTCTTATCATAACCATGATGTGGACATGAGACTAGCAGATTATTGAATTTCTCCCAGCTTTTGATGATATTCTTCAGTCACCTTCCTTTTGAAATTGTTGATGGCTTACTGCATGGTATCTGTTTTCTGGGGTGGGTAGAACTTGTTCATAAACTTTGTTCTCAACTTCTCCCAATTGTCAATTGAATTGATTGGCTGTGCAGTTAACCATTCAGAGGCTTTACCTTCTAGTGAGAGTGAAAAAAGAATCAACTTGATACTCTCATCTTTGATATTCTGGTTCTAGAAAGTTCTGAGGACTGATAGAAATTTGTTCATGTGAACATATGGCTGAACATTGTCTGAACCATTAAACTTCGGAAGCATAGAGATTACTGATGCTCTAAGTTCAAACTGGTTAGATTCTGTCTCTGGAAAAACAATAATGCTTGGTGGGTCTCCAATGATTGGCGAATAGAAATTGCTCAGCTTTTTCCTCTGTTGTGTTTGCATGGGTGGGATAGCTTCAGGATTATTCAGGTCCACAACACCTCCATCATTGTGTGCGGCCATTGTATCAATCCTGTCTAGTATTCTTGCTATGCGAAGATGATGAAAACTATCCTACTATGCTTGAATGCAATTAAACTAATATGCAACTATTCTAAATTATACTAATATGCAAAACTACTTTCCTTCAACTGGGTTGGGCTTTGCAGCTAGTATCTCGCTCGTTGTCTAAAGCTGTCTCTTCTAGGGTTATGGTGAATCACTTGGATTGCTTAAGTACCATGGCCCACGGCCCACAGACGATAGTCCGCTTGTCAAGATTCAAACAAGAAACACTAGAGTTTGATGTTTCACTGTGTTGGCTTACAACTTCAATTGTTGAAAAGGTCCTAAATGCATTTATATTAGAAAGCAATAAAACTAAACTACGATGCAACTATACTAAGAATGAAATAAAAAGAATGAAGATTCGACTAACCTAGATGGTAGATCTTGTCTTCGAGATGTTCTTCAAGCTTCTCTCTTTCTCAAAAGGATGGATGATGCGGTGTGATAAGTGCTCAAAAATTGCAATTTAACCATCGATTATGCCTCTTGTTTAGCCATCTTAGTGGACTAATTGTGTTTGTAAGGTATGTTTTATGATTCTACAGGGTGAAAGGGAGAGTTTTGTGGCATATTAGAGAAAAATGGGTAAAACAGAGTAATTGGAGCATTAAGGATCACATGGGAAGCCCGTGGACAATCATGGAGAAGGCCAAGGAATTGAAGCAATTAAAGATGCGACTTGGACCTATTTTAAAGTCTATTTGGAATCCTTAGGCCAAAGGATTCGTTACTTGGACCAAAGCCCGCAAAAGAGGATAGAATGATGGAGCAGAAGAGACAAAATAGGCTTACGCGTCTGGGATGCATGGATCGAGCATCTAGACGCATTGATCGTGTCTAAGACGAATGGATCGACACTATAGCAAATTCCTTCTCAGTTTTGGAGATAAAATTGGACTTTGAAAGAAGTCTATTTGTATTAGGAAACAAATGACGGTTTGGAATGCTTCTAGAACTCATTGTAACCCCTATAAATAGAGTACCTAAGTGCCTCATATAATTTGCCAATTCACTTATACTCTTGTCTCCAGAACTTAAGGCAGAGAAAGACTAATAATAAAAGATCGATTTTAACTAGCTGAGTTTTAATAAATTAGTCTTTTTAGTCTTATGTTCTTCGACTCTTCTTCTTCTCGTTCTTCCTTCTTTATGGAAGGCTAATCTTCTCCTTCAAGGGAGAAGATGAAGCCGGTGCTTAAGGTTTAATGATTCTTATGGTTCATGGTGTTCTTCAATCAGGTTAGTTCTTTATGTTTTTAGTTATTAGTTCCATTGTCCAGACTAGGGGATGGAAGTATAGATTAAGATTTTTATTTATTACAATTGAATATCATGCTAGTATAGGGTTTTATTTATTGCAATTAAATATTTGCTAGTGACATGCTTTTATCTATTGCAATTGAATATAATGCTAGAATATGGTTTTATTTATTGTAATTGAATATTATACTATTATTCTCTACTTTTCTTCTAGTAGTGTATTGTTTTAGAGTAAGGGAAGTATTCCTTGTGTTTGCCTTAGATGGTGATTCATTGAATAGCTGCCCAAGCTCACATAAAAGAAAAGAAGATACACTACTAAAAAAATGACATATTATGACGCATGTTTTTATCTATCTTGATGGTTTTATTGAAACCATCAAGATAAGGTATTTTGGTAAAATTTTTATGACGGTTGTTGCAACATTATGTCATGTATAACAGAAACGTCAAGAAAATATGATAGTTTTATGATGGCTATTATAGCTTTATGTCATGTCTGACAAATGGGTCGTGAAATTTAATGATGGATTTTTTAAAATAGTTGAGTTAATACAAGAAACCGTCAACAACTTTTTAGAATTTTTGAGGTTTGTTGATGAGAACGTCACAAACTTACACCACTTTTAATGAACCGTCATCTTGGGCAAGTAAATAAACCGTCAAGACCAATCAGATGTAGCCATGGTCAAGCTAAAAGCGACAAGAGTCAAGTCAGGCCACCGTCTTTCGTATGTTCAATTAAACCGTCAACAATAAACTTTAGTAAAATAGAAAATCTTGAAAACTCTTATATCATAGACAAAAAAAAAAAAAAAAATGGAAAAACTTGAACATCTCTAGTAAGCTTCCATTATCCCTTCAAAACTTAGAGTTTCGTCAACTCTCCCAGCGCTAAAATGTCTTGGTGGTTGATTTCCATTATCTCATTTTTTTATCATCTTTATCATAACAAGAAACCATTCTTAACATTGAGAACTAGTGCTAGGATTTAGAAGATAATTAAGTTTTTTATTGTCTTATTCGTCCTCTCCAAATGGAACACAAGGAATGCGCACTTGCCTTCCATTTCCTTCCCTGAAATCTAGGACATCTAGTTGAATCTTTTATTGCCTCTCTTCTAGCCATGGGGAAAAAGGCTCCTCCTTTTCTGTCAAAATATGGGTTTAATTGGTTTCAATACTAAGTTTTTGTTTGGGTTTTTTAGAGATTGTTACGGAAGTCATGGAAGGCTTTGGATTGGTCAAGGTATGTATCCATGTCTTAATTTCCCTAATCCTATTTTCTTTTCATCATTTCGTTTCCTACTAATTAAAGTGAGTTTCTTTATGTTTTGGATATGATTTTCTTTATTTCGTGCATTGTACTATCACTGAGATATTGTCGATACTCGTCTGTGTATAATCATTGATTGGTTTAGAAAATCTCCTTGAATGCTCAAGTGATTAACCATTCTGAAACAAAGGTGGGATTTTGATACTTGGTTTAAATGCTTTAGTCTCTCTAATGATGAAATTACTGCCGGGAGAAAAAGCATTGAAGGACCCATTGAAGTCACATAAGCCTGAACTTCCTATGACTGGACCTAGCTTTGAGGAAGAGTTGGTTCTACTAATGGAAGTATATTGACACAATACCTTCTCAAGGTAAGCTAGTTTCTTTAACATATAGGTAGGATTGTGGCAACGTTAGAGACTTATATATAACTTATTGAACTTCATTGCAGCAAGGGGGTATGATTAAGGAGACATGGATGGACGAGGACCCAAGAAAAGCTATATTGAAGCATGCTGATGCAGCTGCAAAAGATCCTAAGTTTATTGCGCCAGCATATGCAGAAACCCGAACTGAACTTGTTTTCATGAAATCTGATTCTGAGGAGGAATGAAATTGACCTGTTCAAGCTCTATCACATGGTTTAACCTATGGTATTCCTCTTTTTCTTTTGTTCATGCTCTACTGTTCTAAGATCTATGTGATATATGTAGTATAATTTCTTCTAATATGTTACATGGATCCCCCACTTGTTTCCTATGCAGATATAACTAAATATATCTCACCCCAACTTGAACTCAATTTAAATGTCACTGTTGAAGCCAAGGTATGTACTGGTTTATTGATTTTTAGAGTCGTCTATTTTTTGTTATTTTTGTTCTTGGAAATATTAGTTATTTTGTTCAACATAATGATGGAAGGGTTTTATGTTATCCAAGACATCTTAAATTGTTCTTCTAAGCTCTGGATTGTGCTAAATACCTTGTCCCCTCTTTTGTGCTGAACCGCTCATACATCATGGATTGTTAACCTTTTCAAGAAAAATAAAGTCAACTATACTCACTATGATGTATCCCTTGACATTAAGCAGTCGCATTGACTTTCTTTTTAAGAATTTCAACACAATATTATGATGTAGTCATCTGTTTCTATGTTATTAATAGAGTTTGTAAGTGGTTTTGATTTTTTTTTTTATGTAATATATAGAATATGTACCAGTTTATAGTGGTGTTTTCTTGCAGTTGTTGCAACTCATTTGAAGACTTCCATATTACTAGAGGAACTATGATTATTTAATAATCAGGTGTATGCATGGTGTTGGTCATAGACTTCTACTAGGGATCCGAGTAGGGAAAATGTATGGATTCAAGCTCGATCAAACTTTCTTTGATGAAGCAAAACACATGGATGCTTCAACAACATCTGCATTTTATAATTCGCTAACTGACGTGCTATGGTATTTTGGTCAGGTAAGCTACCTATCTTGCATGTTCAAGCGATTGACTTAAAATTGCACATAATACCATATCACTTGGTCTCCAAACTCGGTTACAAAGTGTCTGACATAAGGGTCCTTTTCTTATGACCAGTAGCTAGGTTTATACATTTGAGTAGATTTATTAGTTAGTTGCCTACTTGTTGCCCCATAAGGTGATCCAAGTAGTGGTTGGAAATACTTTTTAGCACTCTAGTCTTGCTGTTGCAATTGTTTAGAAATTCCATTGAGTTAGTGTTATCACTTTCGTCTTGTCAGAAGTAACATTTTTTTTTCTTTCGTCCTTTTCTCCGAATGATAGACTATTCTTATTTTCTTTTTGGACTTCGATCTTTTGCAGGTTAAGTTTGGACAAGGTTCGATGAATGAAACTCAAACCGTGCAAACCATCTTCTTTGAGACATATTTTGTGGATATTTTTGGTTAAATGTATGTAATTTTTTGAAATGGTGGAATGTAATGGATTCTATTTTGTGAATAGATCACGAACTGGCTAGTTCGTTACATTCGTGATCATGTTAAGTTGTTTGCAGTGGAGTTTGATTGTATACGTGCCATATGATTTATTCAATATTTTGGGTATAAAATAATTTTTAATAAATATTTTTTTTCCAAGAAATGTATATTTTTATGACGGCTTTGCCAAAACCATCACAAATTGAACAGGTTTCTTGACGGTTTTTGCTAAAAATTATGACAATTGTACTAAAATTAATGGCTGTTACTATGTAACACTCAACATTTCATTGCCTATTATGACGGTTTTAGCCTTATTTTTTACATAAAATCTTTGAAGTACATAACGGTTTTTGTAAAACTGTCATAAATTTAATGACGGTTTTGGTAAATTTTTATGACGGGCTCTATAATGACGGCTGTTTTTTTAATGAAAACACGTCATTAAACTTGTTTTATGATGGCTTTTAGCCGTCATTATAAGTCTTTTTTTTTAGTAGTGATACTAGTAACATGAACATAGGAACAAACTTAAGTAGAGTTATTCGTTAACGATGTTTCGTCCAAGAGAGCATCGGCACTCGCTCGATTGCCTAATTGTAGTCTACTTGTGAGAACAACCATGAAGCAAAAGGTCACAGATAAAAAGTATTGGTGGATTCTAATATCTTGAATTCCCTCTCTTATAAATTTTTAATAGTTTAGTTTAGTTTAGTTTAGTTTAGCATTAGAATCTAAATAATAGTTTTTAATCCCTCAAACCCCCTTTCCAGTCCTATCCTTCACATAACATACATTTAAAAGTGAAACGATACCCTACTCATTCTTTAATTACTTATTGAGGGATAATTAGGTTTTGATATACTTCTATTTTGTTCAACGACCATCATCTATCTACGTCATCCATATACCATCATACATACAAAAAAGAGGAAAGGTCAAATGGCGTCGCTGCCGTTTTAAGTTGTTTATGTTTAACATTTTCTTTCAAGATTAGAAGTTTGGATCTTGAGGTAATTTTAGCCGCATCATCCATCCTTTTGAGAAAGAGAGAAGCTTGAAGGATATCTCGAATACAAGATCTACCATCCAGGTTAGTCGAATCTTCATTCTTTTTACTTCATTCTTAGTATAGTTGCATCGTAGTTTAGTTTTATTGTTTTCTTAGTATAGTTGAATCATAGTTTAGTTTTATTGCTTTCTAGTATAATTGCATTTAGGACCTTTTCAACAATTGAAATTGTAAGTCAACACAACGAAACATCAAACTCTAGTGTTTCTTGTTTGAATCTTGACAAACAGACTATCGTCTGTGGGTCGTGGTACTTAAGCAATCCAAGTGATTCACCATAACCCTAGAAGAGACAGCTTTAGACAACGGGCGAGATACTAGCTGCAAAACCCAACCCAGTTGAAGGAAAGTAGTTTTGCATATTAGTGTAATTTAGAATAGTTGCATATTAGTTTAATTGCATTCAAGCATAGTAGGATAGTTTTCATCATCTTCGCATAGCAAGAATACTAGACAAGATTGATACAATGGCCGCACGCAATGATGGAGGTGTTATGGACACCAATAATCCTTAAGCTATCCCACCCATGCAAGCACAACAGAGGAAGAAGCCGAGCGATTGTTATTCGCCAATAATGGAGACCCACCCAGCAATATTGTTTTTCCAGAGACAGAATCTATCAAGTTTGAAATTAGAGCATCAGTAATCTTTATGCTTCCAAAGTTCAATTGTTCAGACAATGTTCAGCCATATGTTCACATGAACAAATTTCTATCAATCTTCAGAACTTTCAAGAACCAGAATATCAAAGATGAGAGTATCAAGTTGATTCTTTTTCCGCTCTCACTAGAAGGTAAAGCCTCCAAATAGTTAACGACACTGCCGATCAATTCAATCAACAACTGGGAGAAGTTGAGAACAAAGTTTATGAACAAGTTCTTCCCATCCCAGAAGACAGATGCCATGCAGCAAGCCATCAGCAATTTCAAAGGGAAGGTACGTGACTGAAGAATATCATTGAAGCTGGGAGAAATTCAATAATATGCTAGTCTCATGTCCACATCATGGATACGACAAGAGCACACTGGCTCATTTTTTCTATCGAGGACTCTCGATGATGAACAAGCAGATGATATAGTCAATGCACAAAGGCAAGTTTACATCGATGGATGGAGAGGAAGCTTACAACTTTCTCGTGAATTTAGCTGAAGAAACACTACAGTGGACTACTAGCAACAAGGATGTCGCTAGCATGGAGGGGGAGCCAAAGCAATTTGGGTACCAAGCACATGAACAATCAGATCAACAACTAAATTCTACATTGGCCAGCTTGGCCACCAGCATTGAAACTTTAAGTAAGAAATTCAATCAGTTCTCTATGAATCCCTCCAAGATAAACAAGTCTCAAGCTAAATCTCTCCCAGTCATGCAAGCTAGCCAATACTGTGAAGTCTGTTTGGGAACTTCCCATGCAACTCTAGAATGTCCTGGTTACTATCAACATGCATCAGTTGGAGAGTACAATTTATACTCCTTTCAGAGGCCCAACCAAGGTGGTAATAACTTTCAAGGTAATTATTAGAGATGTAATCTTTGGATCCCCGTGTTTCTCAAGATCAAAGTTATATTTCACAGACAAGTCAAGCTTCACAGTTGGTTCCTCAACAACAATTATGCTCTCAGCAGAATTCCAATACAAGTGGAGAGTTAGTGCCTAATCCTAGGAGAAATTATGCCACACCTGCCAACCTGGAGAATGTAATTACTTTGCTATCACAGAAAAATAAAAAGTTTGAAAGTTTTCTAGAGCTTCTTGCACAGTCTCAGCTCAATCTTTAGCAATCTCAACCAAGTCAATGTTCTAGAATGGAGTCTCTAGAGGCCAAGGTCGACCAACTCACTACTGCTTTGTCTTTAAAGACACAAGCCACTCAACCTAGCTTTTTGGAACCGATATCGAGGAGCGAAGATGTATGCCACATTGGGACAACTTCTAGTACTGATCACCTCCATGATCATGTCAGCTCAGTTACTACTCTTAGATCAGGATTGAAAATAGACAACAAGATTGACTTACCTTCTCATGATGACATTGCTACAGAGCAATCGGTCAAGATTTCAAATGAAGTTCAAAAGAAGTAAATTCTTTCCAATTTGAAGATGACCAAGACAAGATATGCAAGAATGCCAAGAGAAAGTAGAGCGCATTACACATGTTGATGTGTTTGTACCAAAGGCACCTTTTTCTATGTTTTTTGCTCAAAGCAAAAAGGACAAGCAATTTTTAGAGATGAAGGAGGCATTTGAGAAAGATAACATCAATATCCCATTTCTCAAAGCGATCAAGTAGTTGCCATCATATGCCAAATTCTTGAAGGATGCATGCAACATAAAGAGAAGTACTCATGTTCCAAAGCGAGCGTTTCTAGCTTGACAAACAACATCTATTATCCATCAACAAGCTCCAGTCAAGCTCAAAGATCCAGGAAGTCCTACAATATCATGCAAGATAGGAGAAAAATTCACGGGTAATGCTCTTTTAGACCTTGGTGCTAGTGTTTATCTCTTGCCATATAATGTGTACCAAACGTTGGGCTTGGAGAACCTAAAGCCTACAAAAGTCAAATTGAAGTTATTCTAGGTTGACCTTTCCATGCTACCGCAAAAGCCTTGATAAATTGTCACAACGGTGAAATGAAGATCAGCTTTAGTAAGATGTCCATGGACATAAATATCTTTCACCTGTTACATAAAGATTATGATGACACCGAAGGTGGAGAGGTGTACTTCCTTGATAGCATGATACAAGAATCCTTCCCATTCGAAGATACAATTGAGAGTGCTCAATCTATAAAAAACTCTGATGGACCTGAGAACCTAACCATAAAGGCGTTGCTAGCCATGTTCTTGGAATCTCTACAAAAAATTTTGGATTTAAGTGAGCAGAATGGAAAATTAACAGAGAGATTATCATATCTTGTGAAGATGAACTCTACATTTCAGGATGAACAATGCACTTCTACCCGTAAAAATCGCCATTAGAGAATTAGCTTAAAGAAGTTTTGGAAAAACAACAGAATCTAGAAATTGAAATGAGTTTTCTGAAGCAGAAAGTGGACCATATTGATAAGAAGCATTGCACTTTTGAAGCCTCTTCTACACCATCATTGTCTGAACGAGAGAAGTATGTGAACCAGTCTACCACCCACCTTGAGCGCAGTCAGCCAGACATCCATTATCATTACTGTGGTGGTAAAGGGCATATCAGTTACTATTGTCCTGTTAGAAAGAAAGATTTTCATCAATCTTCTACACAAAGGAACCACAAGGCCTATCACACAATCATCAGACCTGAAATAGTTCAAGGTAAAGAAGCAACTTCACCAACAATATTTTCAGCATATCAAGGAGTATTTTTGACAACCCACAAGGTGAGACCGCCCACCCTCCAAACATTCATCAGATTTGGGTAAGAAAATCTGATCTCCTCATTCCAAATTGATAATGCATGATATATAGTCTTAGGGATCTGACTTAAAAAGACCTAACAAAAAAAAATCTTGGTAAAAGGAAATGTTCTTATTTTTGGGATTAATTTTGATATTCGACATCAATGGTAACATCTTTCCTTTTTCTCATTCATTTTATTTACTTAATTTTTATACATTGAGGACAATGCATATGTTAAGTTGGGGGAGGGTGTACTTGAGAAATGAATTTTGAAAATTAGTATTCAAAAATAAAAATATTTTTGTTTTTATATCAATAGCATGAGAAAATGAATTTTAATGATGAGTCTGAATATATATTCTATACTGCTTAGTGTTGAGTTTGATAGATAGTTGATATTGTTGATTTCATTACCGCTTAGACTATTTATTATGCTTGGACATAGTTCTTGTTGATAGAATTCTTTATCAAGGCACCACCATAGTACTTGGTCAGTTTTGTGTACGTTTGCTAGAAGAGAGATTTAAACCTTTAGTAAATTAGAAGTAGAATTTTGAGACTTAGCCCGTGAGACTTGAGCTTTATACACATTCTTTGGAGAGTTCTTACAAAAAATCTGAGTCTTAGTGACTCAATATCTTTCAGTTTTTTATGTCATTGTAATATAGTCTCATTATTCGTTGATTTGGTTAATCACGAAGTGACATCAACTGGGGAGATAGCCATTAGGTCTTGTAGTCTATTCGAAACAGAGTATCATACTGGTAAGTCAAGTAGTGAACCCATTCAAATTTTATCCCACCTAGTAGGACCATCATGCTAAACCCTTTTAGCCTTACAATAAGCCATTTTCCTTCATAAAACCCTTTACCCTTTTACCCAACTCCAGACAAGCAGTATAGCCAAAATATTTATCAGCCATACTGATAAGAGCCTAAAACTGTAGTTTTAACCCCTTAACAATAATACTTTTAGACCAATTATGTGAGTAATAAATAAGAGTTAATGCTAATTACGTGTTTTAATGTATTTCAGGCGTTGAACTCAATTATGTGCAGAAATGTGCCACTTTGGCGATATAAAGGAGCAAGGGTTGGTTGCTAAGAAGTTCTGTGATTAAAGGCCAAGACGGGCAGAAACAACACACAAAAGTCAGCAAAACTTCCAAAGACCATATCTTTGGACTCAGGCCTTGGAATTGGGCGTACCTTATGTCAAAACGACCGGCTCGGAAAGAGATTTCCAATGGTCTAAATCTTGACCTAATCAGAGGAGCAAAAGTGGACAAAAAGCCTGTTGAAGTCAAAACCAGCTGAAAAGGGCCCTGTGGACTGAAGAAATTGGGCTTTGGGCTCGATTTTTTGGCCCAAAACATGGACCCTCAACCCATACATGAAAATATGGATCTGGTCTCCTCCATTTCCATACACAAGACTTAGCTCTTAAGTATCAATTAGGTTAGGATAGAGAGGAGCCATTAAAGCTTAATTTTAGAGCTAGTTTTTCAATTAATTAATTAGTTGTTATTCTTGCTTTAATTTCAATATTGAATGATTGTTATTTAGTTGTTAGATCAATAAAATATTTAGTTCTTGATAATTTAATTTCGTTTTCCATTAATTATTAGATTCAATTCTTAGATTTACTTATTTTTCATTATTAGTTTAAATCAATTATTACATGAGTAGTTTCCATTGAGTTTAAATAAGCAAAGTTCCAATCTTTTAATGATGTCTAGTTTTAATTTATATGGAAATGATAGTTTGATGAATCAAGGCTAAACCTCGATGAAATCTTGATGAAAACTTGATTGTGTAGTGTAGAATTGTTGTAAGAGTTTATTCCTCTCTAGAAGGTCGTTGTTTCGCCATGAGAATGGGTGGACTTCCTCACATGCTAGTTATGAATTGGTAGAGATGCCATGTATAATTAGGGATTAGAACAACCAATTCTTACCGTAAGAACGTAAGAATTGGATTACAACAATCTATGCTAGTTCTTAAGTTGGATTCAAGGTGGATTCAATTCCCCCCTAATTCTTATTCTAGATTCAAACATTAGTATTCCGTAGCATTTCGTAGTTGAATCATTTTAATTCCATTATCTTGTTAGTATAAATTGCATCGTAGTATAATTCATTAAATTCTCATTGACTTTGGTAGGATTGATAGTCGTAGAAAACTTGAATGCTAAAGAACTAGGAGTGGAACAAATCTTCTATTCCAACTCTACTTCAATAGTATCGAGAGTAGAAATCTTTGATAAACACTCTCTTCATAATAAAATTTTAGTTCTACTTCCGTTTGAAGTTAATCTTTTATTTGTGAGTAAAGTTATTCAATTTTATCGGGTTATCAAATGGCACCGCTGCCATCTTAGTTCCTTTTAACTTTGTTTTCTGTAGAATTGTTAGTTTTCCAAAGTCCTATAACCCACCCACTCTTGTTTGATTCTCATTGTGATTGTCTGTTTCAGCACTGAAAATTTTCCTCGCAGAATTACACGGAGCGCGACCCGCACCCTACTAAGGCTAAATTGGAGTGCCACCCGCGCCCAAATGCCTGGAACTCCAGTTTTTGGCTGAGCCCGACCCACGCCTTGCCAAGGCAAAACATGAGCGCCCCCCGCGCTGAAGTGCCTGGACCTCGAGGTTTTCCCTTAGCGCGACCCATGCCCTACTAAGCCTAAATTGGAGCACCACCCGCTCCCAAACGCTTGGAACTCCAACTTGACCTGAGCGCGACCTAAGCCCTACTTAGGCCTATTATGAGCGCGACCTGCGCCCTCTATTGAAACTGCCCGATTTCCACAGGTTTGTTTCAAACCTCCATTTCTTTCATAGTTTTCAGTGTTCTAACTTGTTATACACACTAAGCACGCATAAACAAGACGCTATTCATAAGCAAAGCAAGGAGGCATTCAGGTACTCTTTTCTTCCACACCTCGCATCTCCTGTTAGAGGTTCATACTAGCATATCAGGATTGTTTAGAGTGTTGTTGTGTTTCGTTAAGATTGGCTTAGCCTTGTATGAGATTAAGGTCAAGCTGAAGAAAAACGCCTAACGTAATCAACCGAGCAACGTCAACAAACACGTCTTTCTAGTATACCACTCACTACACCTCTAACTAATATACCACACACACCACCTTAAGTAATGGCTGAAGAAAGAGAGTCTCCTCTCTCTGACTTTTACAAAGCCTTGAACGATAGCCCTAAATCTTGCATCGTTCTATCAGACCCAGTGGGGGATTTCCGAATCCCCCCAAATATATTTAATTTGTTACCCGTTTTTCATGGGTTAGACCATGAAAAGCCTTATCAAAGATTACGCGTAGGGATTGACCAAGTCCTTACTACATTTCCACCATCCTACGGTTGGTGCTGAAAAAAATTAAACTAAGGGTATTTCCCTTCACTTTAGCCGATAAGGCGGCTCTTAGTTAACTTAAGCCCAAAGCCAAAATTCTCGTGGACTCGTGGGCTAAACTTGTTCAACTATTTATGAAACATTTTTACCCACTCATCAAGACCGATGAAATGCTTTCCAAGATTCATTTCTTTCGGCTGTAATCCTCATGAATAATTTTCGAGGTTTGGAATCGCTTTCACCGATCTACTTATAGAGTGTCCACACCATAACCTTCGCGAAGACACACTTAGTTCGTGCCTTTTTCAAGGGACTATTACACCACCACAAGGAGGTGCTTGGCATAATGAATGGGGGTAGTTTCCTAAGTAAAAGAGCCTCAGAGGCTTATAAATTTTTAGAAGATCAAACTAAGCATAATAATAACTGGGGGGTAGTGACGATTTCTCCCATTCTGCTAGTTCTTCTACAACAGTTAAAGCCGTCGGTATGTTTGAGATGAAACCCGATCCAAACTTAAAATTTAATCGAATCTCTAACTAAAAAGGTTGAGGCTATTTCTGTTCAACAAACGCATATCCCCGTCATGAATGTCAACTCCAATCCATGTAATTTCTGTTTGAGTCCAGAGCATCTCGACTCCTATTGTCCTCTCGCCTATGAACAACAACAGTCACAACAAGATAATGTTTGCTCGATTAATAGTTTTCCTATTCCTAATGCCCCTTGGAGACAACATCCCAACTTCAGTTGGAGAAATAATCAACAAGTAACACCTCCAGGATTTAATAATCAAAATATTAGGCCAGCAAACAATTATAACTAAGGCCCACCACGACAAGGTCAAGGACAAGGTCAGGGTAATTATAATAATTATAACAATAATAATTATAATACTAACAGAGGTATCATTTCGGTAAATAATAACTATCAAAATCAACCAATTAATAATCAACGTGACATAGTTCCTATCACACAACCTATAGCTAACACTCCTCCACAACCAAATCGTTTCGATACATTTATGCAATCTCAACAACAGATTTTACAAGCCATCCAACTTTCCTTACAGCAGTTAGCTTAAGAGAAAGTTCAACCCAAAGGTGTGTTTCCAAGTCAAGTGATAGTTAATCCTAAAATAACAAACACAGCTTTTGAGGTAAATGGTAATACTAATATGGAAAATGAAAATGTAGGTGAGCTAAATGCCATCACCACTCTCCGTTCTGGGAGAGTGGTTGATAACAAAGTAAATATGCCTATAGTTACCCCACTAGTTGTCCCTACACCGGAGATTGAACTAGATACCATAATAGAAACTGAAGAGCCTACCCCTGTAGAGGTACCAGTTAAACCACAACCTAAGAAACAGATAGCAAAGGTTAGACATCTAGTTGATCCATACGCCAAATATAGAGAGAAACCACCGTTTCCCCAGAAATTAACTATGGTAAACAGGGATACAAACTTTGACGAGATTAGGAAAGTTTTTAAAAATCTAACGATAAACTTACCTTTTCTAGACGCAATTAAAAAATTACCTCACCATGCTAAGTTTCTCAAAGAGTTGTGCACTAAAAGGGGTAAGACAAATATTCCTAAAGACGCCTTTTTAAGTGAACATTTTCCAACTTTAACGGAACACAATGTAATCGTTAAGTACAAGGACCCTGGTCGTCCTACTGTACAATGCACCTTAGGAGATTTCCACACGACGACTGCTGTACTAGACCTGGGGCCGAGTGTTAACTTACTCCTATATTATCTATACAAACAAATAGGTCTACAAGAGATGCAACCTACTAAAATGACTGCAATTAGCGGATCGATCTATTAATTACCCTAAGGGTGTGGTTGAAAACGTGCTTGTTAAGGTCCAGGATTTCTACTATCCTGCTGATTTTGTTATTCTCGATATAGAAGTTGCTAACGACTCTGTTCCGATCATCTTAGGGCGTCCCTTCTTGGCGACTGCCGACGCGCTTATAAACTGCCGCGATAGTTTGATGTCCTTGTCTTTTGACCATCTTTCGGTTGAGGTAAATATTTTTAAAATGATGAAATAGTTACCAGATTCGTCTATAGATTGAGAGGTTAGCATGATCGAGAGCTTAGCTCAAGATTACTTTAATAACACGTTTCCAGAAAACCATATGCATAAATTCCTTTCTTTTAGAAGTTCAGATTTTGTCGATGACTCCTACGTAGAGGAAGTCAACACCACTTCGAGTGTACACAAATTGTAGACCCTTTGGTTGCTCCATATACAGAGTTTGAAGACCTGCTGCCTAAGCAAGTATTCATTACTAAAGATGAGGACCCTCCAGAAGTATTTATCGATATTCCTTCCTCCCCGGTGCTTAAACCTCTTCTTCCTGAGTTAAATTATATTCAACTTCATCCGGATGGTAGTCATCCAGTAATTATATCTTCTCTGTTATCTAAAGAGGAAGAAACACGGTTGATCAGGGTGATTAGGGAACATCGTTCTGCGATTGGTTGGTCCCTAGCCGATATTAAGGGAATTGACCCTAATGTATGTACTCATCGTATCCATTTGGAGGATAACGGAAAGACTTCTCGTGAACCTCGGCGTTGCTTGAACCCTGCCATGAAAGAGGTGGCCAGGGAAGAGGTCTTACAGTTACTTGATACGGGTATCTTATACCCAATCTCTGATAATGAATGGGTAAGTCCCATTCATGTAGTTCCAAAGAAATCAGGGATTACCATGGTACGTAATGCCAAGGGTGAATATGTTGCCACGCATGGTCCTATGAAATGGAGGATCTGTATTGATTATAGACGTTTAAATGCAATGACACGAAAGGATCATTTTCCTTTACCTTTTATAGATCAGATGCTTGAACGCTTAGCTGGTCATGCTTTTTATTATTTTTTGGATGGCTACTCTGGCTATTTCCAAATTATTATTAATATTGATGACCAAGAAAAGACTACCTTCACATGTCCTTTTGGAACATACGCCTATAAACGAATGCCTTTTGGCCTTTGTAATGCTCCTGGTACCTTCCAGCGGTGTATGTTTCATATATTTAGTGACATGGTAGAGCATTTAATGGAAGTATTCATGGATGATTTTTCTATCTATGGAGGCTCTTTCACTGAATGCCTGTCTAACATGTCTAAAGTTTTGACATGATGTGAAGAGAAGAGTCTCATTTTAAATTGGGAAAAATGTCACTTCATGGTAAAAAAAAGAAGCATAGTACTAGGTCACATCGTATCTAGTGATGGCATCGAAGTAGATAAGGCCAAACTAGATAAGATAGTGACTTTACCTATACCATGGACTGTCCGTGATATTAGAGCCTTTCTAGGCCATCCAGGTTTTTATAGGCGCTTTATCAAAGATTTTTCTAAAATAGCTAGGCCGTTAACTAATCTGCTTTTAAAGGATGTCATTTTTTATTTTAATTTTAACTGTAAACAGGCTTTTGAAACTTTAAAAGCTGCCTTAACTTCTACACCCATTATACAGCCTCCCGATTGGTCTAAACCTTTCGAACTCATGTGTGATGCTAGTGATTATGCATTTGGTGATGTCTTGGGACTGAAACTAGATAATAAATCCACTGTTATTTATTATGCTAGTAAAACTCTAAATGATGCTCAAAAGAATTATACAACTTCTGAAAAAGAATTCTTAGCTGTTGTTTATGCTTTAGATAAGTTTCGTCCTTATTTGGTTGGTTCTAAGACTCTAGTTTACACGGACCATGTAGCCCTTAGGTACCTTCTCGCAAAGAAGGATGCTAAGCAAATATTAATCCGATGGATTCTTCTCCTACAAGAATTCACATTAGAAATAAAGGACAAACGAGGGGTCAAAACGTAGTTGCCGACCACTTATCTAGACTTACAAACGACGATGATAGTGATTCTGACTCCATACAGGACTCTTTTCCTGATGAGCATCTGTATGCTATTTTTTCTGCACCATAGTATGCTGACATTGTGAATTATTTAGCGTATGATGTTATTCCTTATGATTGGTCAAGAAATGAACATAAGAAGTTCTTGGCCAGAGTTAAACTATACTACTGGGATGAGCCCTACCTTTTCAAGTATTGTGCGGATCAGATTATTCATCGTTGTATTCCCCAATGGAAATATAATGAGGTTCTCTCATTCTGCCATGACAAAGAGTGTGGTGGCCATTTTAGTGGTATAAAAATAGCTGCTAAAATTCTTCAATGTGGGTTTTATTGGCCTACTCTCTTTAAAGATGCCCAAGTGCATTGCAAGACGTGTATTCATTACCAACAACTTGGGCAAATCACGAAGCGTAATATGATGTCATTAAATCCAATCATGGTGGTAGAAATTTTTGATGTATGGGGCATTGATTTCATGGGTCCCTTTCCAATTTCTCACGGTTTCATTTATATTCTAGTTGTCGTGGACTACGTGTCTAAATGGATAGAGGCCATAGCTTGCCATAACAATGACCATAAGACAGTTGTGTTTTTTGTTAAAGAGTATATTTTCTGTCGATTTGGTATTCCCAAAGCCATCATTAGTGATAGTGGAATACATTTTTGCAACAGAGTTGTTCCATCTCTCGTAAAAAAGTATGGAGTTACACATAAGATAGCAACTCCATATCATCCACAAACTAGCGGACAAGTAGAAGTTTCTACTAGGGAAATCAAAAAGATATTAGAAACAACTATAAATCCTGATAGGAAAGACTGGTCAAAGCGCTATCTGATGCCTTATGGGCATATAGGGCTGCTTTCAAAACTCTTATAGGTATGTCTCCCTTTAGACTTGTATTTGGGAAACCTTGTCATTTGCCTGTTGAGTTGGAGCACCACACTATATGGGCTATAAAAAGCCTTAACTTCAATTTTGATGAGACGGGTGTCAAGCGCAAGTTGCAATTGAATGAGCTTGAAGAAATCCGTAGCGATTCTTATGATCTTGTGAAGGATTATAAAGCTAACATGAAACGTGTTCATGATAAGCAAATCTTGCACAAAGAGTTTGTGGTAGGTCAAAAGGTCTTACTTTACAACTCCCATCTACATATTTTTCTAGGGAAATTAAAAACCCGTGGTCTGGTCCTTTTTTGGTTACTGAAGTCACCCCTCATGGGGCAATCACCTTGGTAAATCCCAAGGACAAGAGTACCTTTCAAGTCAATGGCCAACGGTTGAAACATTTCCACTAGCTTTTGTCCCCTGATGTAGAGGAAGTCCTTTTACAGGACCCTATCTATGCGGACTGACCTTTTTGTTGGTATACTTCCTTTCATTTCCATATATTGGTAAGTGCACCATTCAGGTAACCGGGCCTTCCCTAAGGAGTATGTGGCTGTAAGTACCGAATTCTAAGTCCACGTTTAACATAATTCACATTTTCCACTATTGCATGTTTTCTCGATTTTTGAGTCATGATCCTCTATGGTGTGAATTATGCATTTATTACTTTATTGTTTTTTTTATATATTAAATCCTATTCATAAAAAATAAAAATTGTTAAAATCATAAAAATAATAAGTTAGGAAGTCTCGAGAATCTGACTTTAAAATACCCACATTTAAAACAAATTTTCTAAACTCTGTGTCCAAAATTTGTTTGGGGGTGGGGTGTTCGTTTCTATCCTGGATTGTTCAACTTTCCAGTTGTGTTGTTTAGGCCATTTAATTGTATTCCGATTGGGGTTGACATTATCTATGAAATTAAAGTTCATTCGTTCGCATAACTTACATCATGTACGCACTTCGAGGCATTTTTCATCTTTGTATATGTCATCCACGAATGGAATATAGTATTTTTATGGTTCATTAGATTGGAAATTCTCTCCTGATCATTTCCATATCTCATTCGCAAAAATCAGACCGGTAACGAAGCGGTAATTTTAGTTTAAAGTTGCGCTAAAAATCGAATTGTTTTAGAATTCGAATTGGGCTTGGGCCCAAGCCCAAGCCCAAACCAAAGAACGATCGCGTTCTTCTTCTTCACCTTCACCACCGCCATTAACATTTTTTCAACCCTAGAACCAAAATAAAAATTAAAAAAAAAAAAAAAAAAAAAAACCCCACGCCCAAATTCATTCCCAAACCATATATTCTTCTCCAACTCATTCCCCCAACAATTTCCACCATCGAAACCACCAAAAAAAAAAAAAAAATTGAGCTGCTGCGCCACCCATGCGCAACCACCATTGTTTTTTTTGTAAGGTTGTTTCAACTTGTTCCTACACCTCCTATAAACCCCCAAATCATTCTAAAATATCAATGGCTCAAAGACGTCGGATTTTGCCGAAGCACTCGTTTACTGCCTACCACTTCGCGCCGTGTTACGGTGACGAGATGGTTAGGAGAGATTGGAGTGGCTTGTGGTACTCGACAGGCGATTTTTACCATGAAGATTTGGTCCGACGGTTTTATAGGACAAGGGAGTTGGATGGAAATAGGATTTTTGTTAAGGTGGCTGGGAGGAGGAGAGAAGTATCTACTGGGTTGTTGGCTGAGATTTTAGGCATTCCGCCTAGACGCCATCTCGATGCCACATTATAGGATTCCCAATTTACTGGGGTCAAGCCTTTGATGAACGCGGCTGTTTCGGAAAGGAACTACAATGCGAGCTTGCACTGTGTTCGCCAGTCGTCTCTCAAAACCAACCAGCTGGCTGTAGCTCAGTGGATTGGTAGGAATGTCATAGGGAAGGAGAAAGTCAGCGACATCGGTCTGAACTACCTTCACATTCTATGGATACTCCAGGGGCAGATGTATGAGTTCTGTATTTTTAAGTCTTTGAGTAAGATGATTAGGGGAGTTGGGAAGAAGAGTATTGCACCTCTCCCTGTTTTGATAACGAAGATCATGATGACCTTGAGAGCGACTCCGACGTCTGATAGGATTTGCCTGAAAGAGCACCGAAATCCTTATATTTATACGGAGTGCATCCAAAGAGTTTGGAGGTTGCCTGAAGAGAGGTCGAAGAGGATGAGGAGGACACGGTATGTTTTAATGTCGATGCCTTGGAGTGGTGTAGGTCGGATGCAGAACGCATGACTGTGATTCATCGTGGCATGCGTTCTCTCAATACTATTTGCGAAGACCTCCGAACTAGGTAGGCTACCATGCATCATAACTTCGAGACTCGTGCCCAGTGCGAGGATGAGCGGTGGGAACAGACGAAGGCCGAGATGGAAGCTCAGTGCAAGTTCCGAGACGATATGCTTGCACGCTTTCCACCCCAGGGTGGTGCTTCTTCTGAGGAGCAGTCTATGAGGCACGAGCGTCGTCGTTGTAGGATGGATGGCTCTGGCCCATCAGGAGCTCAGGACCATCACCTTCCCATGTCCCTTCCACTACCAGCAGCGAGTGGTTTAGGAATATTATGAGTTGATGTTGTTTTGTATTTGCTTTTTATTTAGTTCAGATGTTAATTTATGAATTCCGTATTTAAATTTGAATTTGGTTGTTAAATGTTGTTTAAATTTCAATTTTAATATAATATGGTTCTTTTCAAATTGTGCATTGTTTTTATCGTTAATCCCACCTTCTCAAATTGTTTGGGGGTGGTATTATTCACTCTAGCATGATTTGTGATATGATCCTCCAGTTTAGGATTTGTTTTGGAGTGAAGGTTGAGAATATTGCCGATATGGGCATGGCTATGAATAGATATTGTGGTAGGATGAAATCTCGATGAGTTAGGCAGTTTATATCCTAAATTCACTCTAAAAGATATTAGGGTTGTTTTAGAATCAAGAATATGAGTTGTTTTCATTTTCGGTTTTGAAAATTTTTTGTTTCCGACAATTGCCTTAAAACTTTTTGGCAACTTCCCGATTCATTTTAGCAACTTAAAACCTATAAAAACTTCATTCATTCCACATTCACAACCCACACTACACCTTACTTTCATCTCTCACCTTTCACTCCCACGGTTCCCATTTTTCTTCTCCATTTTAGCAACTCAAGCAATGGCTCGAGCTACACCCCAGGGCTGAGCGCTACCACATCCACCTCTAGGCAATCGGCCCGACAGAATTTCATCAGAGCGTGACCCACGCCCTACCAAGCCCTGAGCTGAGCGCGACCTGCGCCCACAACACTAGAATTCCATTTTTCATCTTGAGCGACCGCGCCCATCCCTCGGCAAAAGTGAGCGCCTTTGCTTACCTAAGTGCCTGGAACTTCGAAAATCACAAAGGCGCTCAGCGCCTACCCAGTATAGTTGAAGCGCACCCGCGCCCGAACCATGTGGGCAAGAAAAATTCTAATTTTTTGTGGGTTGTTCCAAGATCGTTGCAGCTGTTCTAAAGAGTAGTTTTGTGATGACTTCTCCTATAGTAATACCGGAGTAGTCTTTCGAACACTTGTTGGGGAGCGAGACTTATGGACATTGGTTCCGCGAAAGGATCATGTAGTTCGGATGGAGGCATCTTCTGGTAAGTGAAGACAACTCGTATTCACCTAAGCTTACTAAATTTTTTTACAATAATGTTAAGTTTTATTGTAACCAGGATGGAGAACAAGAATTCTCCGTCACGGTTGATGACACACCACTAGAATTCAATAAGTATGTGGTAACATTAGTTTCGAGAATACCAATACCTGATCCTATTCACACGTGGGGATATCACCGATAATGTATACCTATATAACTATACATATTTCCATGAGTATTATGGGGGAGGGGTATTTTGTATAATGGACCAAGGGCGTTACAACATAGCCCTTGGTAGCCTGTCCCTAAATGTAGGCACCACTATATTATTCATCCTGATGAATATTTTAGGGGATTGGCAGTTTAGCTCTACAAATAGTACCGTTGGTGACGTTTTCCTTGCTTTAGCTGAGGGGACATTGCCAATATGACATTCCCCGAGTATTAATGGTTAATCTTAAGAGAGCCCAAAGAATGCGACATAAGTATCTTCTTATGTCTATTTTGGTTTGCCGCATCATGCTCAGTTATCTACCTGAATTCTGTACCCAGTTCACGGATTGGAAAAGGGTTGAAGTCATGAGACCCACCAATTGGGTGGTTCGCTCATTTTGAGTAATGACTTGGCTGGGATGGCAGGTGCAACCTTATTTGGTTGCTCCTTAGACCCCATCTGACATAGTAACACTAGACAGGTTAGCACAAGTTGACGACACACGGCGGCGGGCTTGGCAAGTTATCATGGCATGGCAGGATGCGAAGGAACCTCCTCTCTTTGGAGAGGGAAATGAGGAAAATGCATAAACGGGAGTTAAGGTTAGTTTTTATTTCAGTTAGTGTCTATTTATGTCCCAAGCAATTTATTTCTCATTAACCCTATTACGGGTGGAACTCTTATAGAGTTGCGTCAGTTTTTGTTTTCTATATTAGTATGTTTAACCTTGTTTTGTAGATGTTCTAGAATTTCATGCGTTTCAATGGTATTTCTCTAACCTATTTATTTAAATACTTTGAGGACAAAACATGCTTCTTGTTTAGGGGAGGGGGCATAGAAACACGTGTAATTAAGGCATCTGTTAGGATATAGATATGTATAATTGCACTTGTTTTTAGTTAAAAAAATTCAAAAATTTTAAAAATATAAATAAAAAGCATGATATACACTTAGGAATATTGGTATTGTTTTCTTTCTCTATGCTCTCAATAATCTAGAAGTCTCACGTAGCTTTTGCATTAGAATAGTTTTTAGAAACTTAGGCTAATATGTAGGTAATAATTCTTGCATCTATCTATAAATATGTTACATGAGTATCTATGATTGTTGGCAGTAAGTTTCTGAAATCTAGGCTAGAGTACTTATTCTTCAAATCCTGTGAGAATATAGCCTAAAGCCTTATATGAGTGAAACATTTGAGAAATGACACAAGGGAAAAGTAAAATCCGGATAGAAAAATCACACATCCACTTGCTTGATCACTATATCATATCCTAAGCGAGAATTTAGGCCCTCTTTGGATCGATATAGCCAGAAATTCAAACCTATGAATTATTTTTCACTAGTTGCCCCTTTAAGCCTTTCTTGAGCCTTTCATAAACCGCAAATCCTTTACCCTGTTACAAAACAAAACAAAATAAAAAATTAACCTACCAAATTCTTTGAATAAGTCTGAGAATAGAGATGAAGAATAGAAAAGGAAAGAACCTTTGAAATCAAGAATTTGTTAGTCGCTTCAGATGAGAAAAGTAAGTTTCCATCCAAATAATAAAAAAATAATAAAAAAAATAAAATAAAATAAAGAGTAGAACTCCAAAAATGGAATTAAAGGAGTCAAAAGCCAAAGAAAAAGAAAAATATGGCTAAGGATGGAAACAAAGTGTAGAAGCAAAAGTAAAGAACAAGGTTTTCTCTAGTTACATAATATGAAGACTCTATTATCTCAGACTTGTCCTTTTTAAATATCCATTTCCTTCCTTCTTAAACCATCTCCTAATCCCAACAACACCTAATAAAAACCTCTAGCTCAATTAGGAATAGGTTAGTGCGATAGTAAGTGGCAGATGTGTTTGATCGACCCTCCGGCTTCCTTGTGTGTCATTGAGATTGTAAGGTAAAGTGTGCCCACTGCACATTGGAGTAGCAAAACTTGAGCGGAAAAATCAGAGTGGTTTTTGTCTTGATATTTATGTGAGGACCTACTTAAAGACGCTATTCCAAGTTTTCATAAATGGACTTGCTAATACATCTCATAGTATTACTCATTGTACATATGTTCATTCATAGATGATTGATTATTATGCATATATTAGCTTAGGTTTCGACTTGATTATTTTGTATTCATTGCTAGTGAGATGTATAGATAATTGAGACATAGATAAGGAAACAATAGTTTTATTTCCGATAGATAAATGAAGTTTGTGAGTACCTTCACCGGAAAACAATAGTTTTAAGGCCTTGTTGCATATGGTTTGATTAGTTAGAACTCCATTTTTGGTCACTTATGCTAATTTCTCATATTTGCTTGAGGACAAGCAAAATGTCAGTATGGGGTGGTTTGATAAGAGCATAAAACTGTAGTTTTAACCCCTTAACAATAATACTTTTAGACCAATTATGCGAGTAATAAATAAGAGTTAATGCTAATTACGTGCTTTTATGTATTTCAGGCATTTAACTCAATTATGTGTAGAAATGTGCCACTTTGGCGATATAAAGGAGCAAGGGTTGGTTGCTAAGAAGTTCTGTGATTAAAGGCTAAAATGGGCAGAAACAGCACACAAAAATCAGCAGAACTTTCGAAGACCATATCTTTGGACTCAGGCCTTGGAATTGGGCGTACGTTATGTCAAAATGACTGGCTCGGAAAGTGCTTTCCAATGGTTCAAAATTTGACCCAATCAGAGGAGCAAAAGTGGACAAAAAGCCTATTGAATTCAAAGTTAGCTGAAAAGGGCCCTGTGGACTGAAGAAATTGGGCTTTGGGCTTGATTTTTTGGCCCAAAACATGGACCCTTAGCCCATGCACGAAAATGTGGATTTGGTCTCCTCCATTTCTACACACAAGACTTAGCTCATAAGTATCAATTAGGTTAGGATAGAGAGGAGCCATTAAAGCTTAGTTCTAGAGCTAGTTTTTCAATTAATTAATTAGTTATTATTATTGTTTTAATTTCAGTATTGAATGATTTTTATTTAGTTGTTAGATCAATAAAATATTTAGTTCTTGATAATCTAATTTCGTTTTCCATTAATTATTAGTTTCAATTCTTAGATTTACTTATTTGTCATTATTAGTTTAAATCAATTATTGCATGAGTAGTTTCCATTGAGTTTAAATAAGAAAAGTTCCAATCTTTTTATGATGTCTAGTTTTAATTCATATGGAAATGATAGTTTGATGAATCAAGGCTAAACCTCCATTAGAGGGGTTTGATGAAACCTTGATGAAAACTTGATTGTGTAGTGTAGAATCGTTGTAAGAGTCTATTCCACTCTAGAAGGTCATTGATTCGCCATGAGAATGGGTGGACTTCCTCACATGCTTGTTATGAATTGGTAGAGATGCCATGTATAATTAGGAATTAGAACGACCAATTCTTACCATAAGAACGTAATAATTTGATTACAACAATCTATGCTAGTTCTTAAGTTGGATTCAAGGTGGATTCAATTCCCCCCTAATTCTTATTCTAGATTCAAACCTTAGTATTTCGTAGCATTACGTAGTTGAATCATTATAATTCTATTATCTTGTTAGTAAAAATTGCATCGTAGTATAATTCGTAAAACTCTCATTGACTTTGGTAGGATTGATAGTTGTAGAAAACTTGAATGCTAAAGAACTAGGAGTGGAACGAATTTTCTATTCCAACTTTACTTCAATAGTATGGAGAGTAGAAATCTTTGATAAACACTGTCTTTGTAATAAAATTTTAGTTCTACTTCTGTTTGAAGTTAATCTTTTATCCGTGAGTAGAGTTATTCAATTTTATCGGGTTATCACATACCCATATGTTTTTTAGAATACGAGGGGCACAAAGAGGAAGAAATAGCACAAAAGGAAGATTACAAGGAAATACCAGAGAGATACAATGAAGACCATCATTTTGTTCTAAGTGAAAGAAGCTAGTGGAAAACAAACATATCCATTACTAATTAAGGATATACCATTGAGCTAAAAAAAAAAAAAAAAATAAAAAATGAACAAAATGGACGGAAAGGCTAAGACAAAGGAAGAATTTTCTCTACAATATAGAATTTGAAGAAATCTTCCAAAAAAAGAAGCAAAACCCTTAGTGTTTTCAGAAACAAACTTAGAATCCTTTTTACCTTTCCTTCATAAACCAATACTCAAACCAAGTTACAACCCATGACTTATCACTACAGTATGGTACGAAGTCTAGAATAGGTGAGAGGATGCTAAAGTGAAGGATTCGACACTTCATATGTGATTGACATTCTTTCCATGAGACTAATTTCATCCAAGAAGTCCGTTTTTCAAGGTAGTATGTGGGATATTCATATTCATTATTCTTTTCCCCACATACATGAGGTAAAATAGTAGACCATCTTCTGAGAGATTCTTTTATAAGAGTATGACCGGTAAGGATTGAAAGTCGAGATTATCTATCTAAACGTAAACTAGGGATTTCGTTTCTTGGATAGAAGAGTATAGGAGATTGATTAAGTACACACATAAGCCTTGATTGAGAATTTTATCAATTTTTACTATCTCTCATCCTAATCTATGAGTATTTGCACCAATGTAGTTAGCAATGGAGACCGTCTGTTGAAGTAAGCACTGAGTGGGTAAGGAATTTCTCTCTCTGAAAAATAATATCATTCTTGAACATGCTATTGATTGATTTTGTGGGTATATCACCTGAAAACCCTCACGAGACTATAACTCATCCTTTTTGGGGAACTTAAAGGTTTAAAGTCTTGTTGCATATGGTAAATGCAATCGCGATGCCTACGAAAGTGAGTTAGGATTTTATTTTTTATTATTAGGATGTGATTTTGATCACTTATCTATTTTTTTTATCTTATTTGCTAAGAGACTAGCAAAAGACTAATTGGGAGTTGTGATAAGTGCTCAAAAAGTGCAATTTAACCCTCGATTATGCCTCTTGTTTAGCCATCTTAGTAAACTAATAGTGTTTGTAAGGTATGTTTTATGATTCTACAGGTGAAAGAGTGAGTTTTGTGGAATATTAGAGAAAAAGGGGATAAAACGGAGCAATTCGGAGCATTAAAGATCATATGGGAAGCTCGTGGACAATCATGGAGAAGGCCAAGGAATTGAAGCTACTAAAGATGCAACTTGGACCTATTTTAAAGCCTATTTGGAAGCCCAAGGCCAAAGGATTCATTGCTTGGACCAAAGGCTGCAAAAGAGGATAGAAAGATGGAACGTCGAGACTCATTGATCGCGTCTGAGACGCATGGATCGTGCATCCAGACGCATAGATCGACACTGTAGCCAATTCCTTCTTAGTTTTGGAGATGAAGTTGGACTCTGAAAGAATTCTATTTGTATTAGGAAACAAATGACGGTTTGGAATGCTTCTAGAACTCATTGTAACCCCTATAAATAGAAGACCTAAGTGCATCATGTAATTTGCCAATTCACTTATACATTTGTCTCCAGAACTTGAGGCAGAGAGAGATTAATAATAAAATATTGGTTTTAACCAGCTGAGTCTTAATAAATTAGTCTTTCTAGTTTTATGTTCTTCAATTCAACTCTTCTTCTTCTCGTTCTTCGTGTTCTTCCTTCTTTATGGAAGGCTAATCTTCTCCTTCAAGGGAGAAGATGAAGCCGGTGCTTAGGGTTTGTTGATTCTTTTGGTTCATGGTGTTCTTTAATCAGGTTAATTCTTTATGTTTTTAGTTATTAGTTCCATTACCCACACCAGGAGATGGAAGTATAGATTAAAGTTTTTATTTATTGTAATCGAATATCATGCTAGTGTAGGGTTTTATTTATTGCAATTGAATATTTGCTAGTGACATGCTTTTATTTATTGCAATTGAATATAATGCTAGAATAGAGTTTTATTTATTGTAATTGAATATTATACTATTATTCTCTACTTTTCTTCTAGTTGTGTAGTATTTTAGAGTAAGAGAAGTATTCCTTGTGTTTGCCTTAGATGGTGATTTATTAAACAGCTGCCCAAGCTCACATAAAAGGAAAGAAGATACTAGTAACATGAACATAGGAATAACCTTAAGTAGAGTTATTCGTTAATGATGTTTCGTCCAATAATTGTAGTCTAATTGTAAGAACAAGCATGAAGCAGAAGGTCATAGATCAAAAGTATTGGTGGATTCTAATTTCTTGAATTCCCTCTCTTATAAATTCTCAATAGTTTGGTTTAGTTTAATTTAGTTTAATTTAGCATTAGAATCTAAAATCTCTACAATCATAGCTTTTAATCCCTTAAACACCATTTCCAGTCCTGTCATTCACATAACATACACTTAAAACTGGAACGATACTTTATTCATCCTTTACTTATTGAGGGATAATTAGGTTTTGATACACTTCTATTTTGTTCAACGACCATCATCTATCTACATCATCCATATACCATATCTCTCATAAACACAAAAAGGAGCGCGTGTCACTACCCTAAGCGAGATATCACATACCAGGTAACCCTTACACGAAAGTTATTATGTGAGTACTACCACTATTTGGCATAAAAATATCGCGTGTCTCGTTCTAATTTTGCGAACGAAATAATCAAGCCACTATTCGGCTATGCCAGAAGGGTCATTCAGATTCACTGAAACGCCAGAAGGGCCAATCATATCACATACGCCCATCACTAGTGCCAAATCACATGAGTTGTGGTAGCTAGGTTCTAGGATTTTCGTTACGTAATTTATTCATGTGTCATACCTTAGTATCTCATAACCATTTCACTCTATCACGTGCCAAATAAATTATTCCACTAAGTCACCATATTTGGAAAATCTCAATAATAATTCTTGTTCTATCTCATGCCAGTATACTTAATTATACTGAAGCTCAACATTTCTCGTTATAATAAAAATCAACATTATCACGTGCCAATACTATTCATTGCACGATAACCAAGCATCTCTATATCAAATCTCAAAACTTATTATTTCACGTGCCAATCATATATTGCACTACACCATATGGAATATATCAACCCTTCATAAATACTACAATTTATTTAAGTAGCAACTCATAATAGTAATCAATCATGTAATGTATTCGTTCAATATATCTATGTGAACTCAATTCCAAATATCATGCATAATTATTCGAATCCAAATCAAAGGTCAAGTCAAACTGATCAACCGTCAATAGGCCAAAACTAAAGTCCATGAATCTAAGCCCATATGTAGTTTAATTCTCATAAAAACGTATATATCTAAGTCTTATAAGAATTCCCCTCTGGTTACGTGCCAATATTTATATGCTTTACACACTACTCACGTCAATCTTAATTAGATAATGACAAACAAATTTATACAAGCTTCCATAACATTTTAACATTTGATTTGTCTATACAATTTACAACATAAAACGTAGCACAATTAAACACTCAAAAGTCCACAATCAAAGCTCAAAACCAAAACCCAAAAGTCTAAACATTTAAAGATCCAATTTGGACCTATATTAAGTTGTAGGGACCGGCCCCCAAAACAAACTTGAAACTGGCCCAAAACTTTAATTGGTTCAGCCCAAAGAAAACTAATGTGGTCTGACCCAAGAACAAAATAGAACTGGCCCAACCAAACAACTAAAACTGGGCCCAAAGAACAAATGAAATGTTGGCCCAAACAAAATAATAGAATCCGGCCCAACAACTAACCAATGTTAGGCCCAAGTCCAACCGACCAAACAGGTCATCTTCCTCCTCCTCCTTCCTTCCTCACAACAGCTCTCCTCTACAAATTCTGGCCACCACCAACTCCTCTGTATCGCCCCCTCATCCCAGCGGTTTGACTCCTCTCTAAAAACCCCAACTTTCGATACTCACAAAAACCCAATTCCCCTCACCTCCAAAACTCGACCCCAACCACCATTATCACCTGTTAAAGCTTTTTCCCAAGCTTTAACAACATTCTCTCCAAGCACTCACTCACCCCAACATCTACCCCTTAATCAACCAAACCTCATTCCCCCATACCACAACCAAAAAGAGTTCAAACAATAATATGGACGATTTCTTTCTTTTGGCTAAAATTTAGAATTCTTTTGCGCTGCCATCTTCGTTCCGTTTAGAATTCTTTTCATTAGTATTGTTAGTCTTCCCAAAGTCCCATTAAACCCACCCACCCTTGTTTGATTCTAGCTGTGATTGTTTGGTTCAGAAAAAAAAAATCCAAGAACAAGCCTAAGCGCGACCCGCGCCTTATCAAGGCAAATTTCGAGCGCCCCCTGCCCTGAAGCGCCAAGAACTCGAGTTGGACTTGAGTGCGACCCGCGCCCTTTTCAAACAGCCCGATTTTCCTGGTTAGTACAAACTTCCCTTACTTCAAGTTATTCAATGTTTCTAACTTGTTACACACACTGAGCTTACGTATACAAGATGTTATTCATAAGCGAAGCAAGGAGGCATTCAGGTACTTCTTTCTTCCACTCCTCTCATCTCCTGTTTGAGGTTTATACTAGCATATTAGGATTGTTTTGACGGTTGTCGTGTTTAGTTAAGATTGGTCTTAGCCTTGCATGAGATTAACGTCAGGTAGAAGAAAAATGCCTAACGTAATCAAACGCCAACGTCAACAAACAAGCCTATCTAGTATACCACTCACTGCACCTATAGCTAGTATACCACACACTACACCTGATATAATGGCTGCAGAAAGAGAGTCTCCTCTCTCTAACTTTTACAAAGCTTTGAATGATAGCCCAAAATCTTGCATCGTTCTTGCAGACCCAGTGGGGGATTTCCGAATCCCCTAAAATATATTTAATTTGTTACCCGTTTTTCATGGGTTACACAATGAAAAACCTTATCAGCACATGCGTAGGATTAAACAAGTCCTTACCACATTCCATCATCCTACGGTTGGTGCTAAACAAATTAAACTGAGGGTGTTTCCTTTCACCCTAGCCGACAAGGCAACATCTTGGTTAATTGCCCAAGCACCTAATTCTGTGGACTAATGGGCCAAACTTGTTCAACTATTTATGGAACATTTTTACCCACCATTGAAGACAGATGAAATGCTTTCCAAGATTCATTTTTTTCGACAGAATCCCCATGAATCCTTTTCAGAGGCTTGGAATTGTTTCACTGACCTTCTTATAGAGTGTCAACATCATAACCTTGCGAAATATACATTAGTTTGTGCCTTTTTCAAGGGACTTTTACAACACCATAAAGAGGTCCTAGATATAATGAATGGGGGTAGTTTCCTAAGTAAAAGAGCCTCAGAGGCTTATAAATTTTTAGAAGATCAAACAAAGAGTAATAATAACTGGGGGGGGGTGACGATATCTCCCGCACCGCTAGTTCTTCTTCAACAGTTAAGGCCGCCGGTATGTTTGAGATTAAACCCGATCCTGAGCTTAAAACTTTAATCGAATCTCTAACTAAAAAGGTAGAAGCTATTTCTATTCAACAAAAGCCTACCCCTGTCATGAATATCAACTCAATTCCATGTAATTTCTGTTTGAGTCCTGTGCATCCCGACTCATATTGTCCTCTAGTCTATGAACAACAATCCGCACAGCCGGACAATGTTTGTTCCATTAATAGCGAACCTAACACACCTTGGAGACAAAATCCCAACTATGGTTAGCGAAATAATTAACAAGTTACACCTCCAACATATAATAATCAACATGTTAGGCTAGCGAACAATTACAATCAAGCTCCACCGAGACAAGGATAAGGACAAGGGAATTATAATAATTATAATGCTAATAGAGGTATCGTTCCGGTTAATCATAACTATCACAACCCACCTGTTAATAATCAACGTGACATAGTTCTTGTCACACAACCTGTAACAAACACTCCTCCACAATCGGATCGTTCTGACACCTTTATGCAAACCCAACAACAAATTTTACAAGCCATCCAACTTTTCTTACAACAGTTAGCACAAGAGAAAGTACAACCAAAAGGTGTGTTTCCAGGTCAAGCGATACCTAATCCTAAAATAACAAACACAGCCTTTGAGATAAATGGTAATACTAGTAAGGAGAATGCAAACGTAGGTGAGCTAAATGTCATCACCACTCTCCGTTATGGCAGAATGGTTGATAACGCCGTAACTATGCCTGTAGTTACCCCACCAGTAGTCCCTACACCAGATATTAAACTAGATACCGAAATAGAAATTGACGATCCTACCCCTGTAGAGGTACCAGTTAAACCACAACCTAAGAAACAGAAAGCTAAGGTTAGACATCATGTTGATTCATACGCTAAATATAGAGAGAAACCACCATTTCCATAGAGATTAGCCATGTTAAACAAGGATATAAATTTTGTTGAGATTAGGGAAGTTTTTAAAAATCTAACAATAAACCTACCCTTTTTTTGAAGCGATTAAAAAGTTACCTCACCATGCTAAGTTTCTTAAAGAGTTGTGCACTACTAGGCGTAAAACAAATATTCTAAAAGACGCCTTTCTAACTAAACAGTTTCCAACTTTAATCGAACATAATGGAATTGTTAAGTACAAGGACCCTAGTTGTCCTACTGTACAATGCACCTTAGGAGACTGGAGATGCAACCTACTAAAATGACGTTGCAATTAACTGATCGGTATATTAAGTGTCCTAAGGGTGTGGTTGAAAACGTGCTTGTTAAGGTTCAGAATTTTTACTATCCGGCTGATTTCGTTATCCTCGACACAGAAGTTTCTAACGACTCTGTTCCGATCATTTTAGGGCATCCTTTCTTGGCTACTGCCAACGCGCTCATAAACTGTCGCGATGGTTCGATGTCCATGTCTTTTGGCCATCTTTCTGTTGAGGTAAATGTTTTTAAAATGATGAAACAGTTCCTAGATATGACTTCGGATGGAGAGGTTAGCATGATCGAGAGTTTAGCTCAAGATTATTTCAAAACCACGTTTCCTGATAATCAGATGCACAAATTCCTTTCCTTTGGAAGTTCCAACTTCAACGAGAACTCCCTGGAAGTCGAGGAAGATTTCCTTCGACTCTTTTGCAACTCTTCCTTGCCACCTCACAAGTCCCTCCCTATCAACATCCATTCATCCCTTGACGTTATGACGGAAGATGAATTTTTCACCCTCTATCCCAGTGATTCTTTTGACCCATCTTTTGAGGAATGTCTTGCATATATCAAGGCTTCTGATGATCTAAACCTGAGAGCTCTAGTCGAGCCTCATTCATCCACCTCACATCATCTTGTCACCCATTCATATTCCATCACCAATTTTCCCCACCTTCCACCTTTTCAAAGGAACTCTGAGTTTGCACTTGACCCTTTTGTTTCTCCTATGATTCATGATTTTCTAAATCCTCCTAATACGGAAATAATTCCAAAGGAAAATGCACTTGACACCTTCATTTTCAGAATTGAGACAGTTCTTACCTACACCATGAATGAGTTTTGTGCTAAACCCACATTCCCATTCTTTCCATTTTTTCCTTCTAAAACTTATACATATCCAACATATCTTCCACAAACATCTATTTTCTCATGATCATTCACATGGACACCCTTTCGTTCAAAGATGAAGAAAAAGGTGTATGCTCGGTTACGTTCTAGGTCTATCAGTCTTCGCTTTCATTTCACTAAGATGCGTCGTAGAAAATCTTGGTGCTTGATTATGTTTAGGGGAGCATTCCATGTTAATTATTTATGGCAAGATCCACAACTATTTCGGTTGTTGATATATGGTAAACTACATGTTCATTATATACATATGTTAGAGATGAAGTCTCGGGAATCTGACTTTAAAAGACCCACATTTAAAACAAATTTTCTCAACTCTGTTCTATAAAATTTGTTTGGAGGTGGGGTGTTGGTATTTCTATCCTAAACTCTGTTCTATAAATTTGTTGTTTTGATGTTTTTTTTTATTGTTTTTATTAGTTTGGAAGTTAAATTGTTGAATTCAGTAGCTAAATTTGAATTCGATAGTTAATTGTTATTTGAATTTCGATTTTAATTTAATTTGGTTCTTTTCAACACATGCGATGATTTTTGCGTTAATCTCACCTTCCTGAATTATTTGGGGGTAGTATTATTTCTTTTAGCATTGTTGTTATATGATCCACTATTTTAGAAGTAATATTTCGATGATTGTTGGGAATGTTACCGATATTGGCATGGCTATGATTAGATATTGTAGTAAGATAAAATTTCAATGAGTTAGGAAGTTGCTATTCTAAATTCAATCTAAAATATATTAGGTTTGTTTTAGAATAATGAATATGGGTTGTTTCCATTTTAAGTTTTGGAAATATTTTGTTTCTAGCAATTGCCTTAAATTTTTTTAGCAACTTGTCGATTCGTTTTAGAAACTAAAACCCTATATATGTTTCCTTCATTCTACACTCAAAACCCACATATCTCACTTTCATCTCTCACCTTAAACCTCCAATTTTTCCTCTTGATTTTCACTACACCCTGTTCTTCACACACGGAGCGCGACCCGCGCCCTACCAAGGCTATTTTAGAGCGCGACCCACACCCGGACCTTCGTAGCCACAACAAATTCCAATTTTTTGTGGGTTGTTCCAGGGTTGTTTGCAGCACTTAAAGAGAGTAGTTATTGTGATGACATCTCCTATAATCATACCGGAGTAGTCTTTTGAAGATTTGTTCCAAAGCAACACCTATGGTGCTTGGTTTCGTGAGGTGATCATACACGTAGGCTGGGAACCGCTAATGGTAAGACCTGATGAACTTTATTCTCCTGCACTTACATCTTATTTTTATGATAATTGTAAGTTCTTTGAAAGACCGGATGGAGAACAAGTGTTCTCTATCACCATTAAGGATGAACAAATGGAAATTACTAGGTTCTTGATAGGCTTTGTTCTTGGACTTGCTATGCCCACTGAAATACAAGACTCATAGGCCTATTTGGTTGATAATATGTACCTTTATAACTATGAGAATTTGCATGAGCATTATGGGGCAGGAATCTTTAGGATAGAGGACCAAGGGGAATATAACGTCGCCTTGAAGCCTCCTGTCCATGAACGGAAGCAATCGTTATGTTTTCGATCATGCTAAACATTAGAGGGGAATGACATTATTCTTCTGCGAATGACGAAACTTGTGATATTTTCCTTGCTTTAGCTGGGGGACGTATACTCTATGATATTCCCCAGACCCTAATGTCTAGTTTAGCACGAGCCCATAGCATGAGGCATAAGTACCTTATTATGCCTATTTTAGTTTGCCGTATTATGCTATGTTTCTTCCCTGTTTTTTGTGCCCGCTTCACGGATTGGGTTGGGGTCGATATTATGAGACCCACCAATTGTATTATTTGATCTTTCCGTGTAATGACTTGACAAGGGTGGAGGATACAACCTCATCAGGTTACACCTTACACCCCATCCGACCAAGTGGCGCTAAACAGGTTAGCGATTCTAGATGAAAAATGGTGTGAAGCCTGGCAAATCATCATGGCATGGCAAGATGCGAAGGAACCTCATTTCCTTATAGAGGACGAGGATGACGCTTAAACGATGGAGATAAGGTAAGTTTTTAGTTTCAGTTCGTGTCTGCTTACGTACCAAGCAATTTACTTCTTGTAACCCCATAATGGGTGGAACTCATATAGAGTTGCATCTATTTTTATTTTTCTATATTAGTATGTTTTAACCTTGTTTTGTAGATGTTCCCAAATTTCACGCGTTTCCATGGTATTTTTCTACCCTTTTTATTTTAATACTTTGAGTACAAAGCATGCTTCTTGTTTGGGGGTGACATAGAAACACGCGTAATTTAAGGCATCTGTTAGGATATAGATATATATAATATGCACTTGTTTTCTATCAAAAATTTCAAAAATTCAAAAATATAAATAAAAAGTTTGTGCTATACACTTATGAATATTGGTATTATTTCTTTCTCTATACTCTTAATAATCTAGAAGTTTCACGTTAGCTTTTGCGTTAGAATAGTTTTTAGAAACTAAAGTTAATATGTATATAATAATCTTTGCATCTTTCTATAAACATAGTGCATGAGTATCTATGTTGTATTGGCAGTAAGTTTCTGAAATATAGGCTAGAGTACTTATTCTACAAATCCTGTGAATAATATAGACTAAAGCCTTATATAAGTGAAACATTTGAGAAATTACACAAGGGAGAAGTAAAATCCGGATAAAGAAATCACACGTCCACTTGCTTGATCACTACACCATATCCTAAGTGAGAATTTAGGCCCTCTTTGGATCGATATAGCTAGAAATTCAAACCTTTGAATTATTTTCCGCTAGTCGCCCCTCTGAACCTTTCTTTAGCCTTTCATAAACTGCAAATCCTTAAACCTTTTACAAAACAAAATAAAAATAAAAAGCAGCCTACCCATTCTTTGAATGAGTCTGAGAATATAAATGAAGAATAGAAAAGAGAAAGACCTTTGAAATCAAGAATTTGTTAGTCGCTTCAAATAAGAAAAGAAAGTTTCCATCCAAATAATAATAATAATAATAATAAATAAATAAATAAAGAGATAGAACTCCAAAAACATAATCAAAGGAGTCAAAAGCCAAAGAAAAAGAAAAAAAAAAAGGTTAAGGATGGAAACAAAGGGCAGAAGCAAAAGTAATGAACAAGGTTTTCTCTAGTTACATAATATGAAGACTATATTATCTCAGACTTGTCCTTTTTGAATATCCATTTCCTTCACTCTTAAACCATCACCTAATCCCCACAACACCTAAATAAGACCTCTAGCTCAATTAGGAATATGTTAGTGTGATAGTAAGTGGCAGATGTGTTTGATCGACTTCGCTTCCCTGTGTCATTGAGATTGTAAGGTAAAGTGTGCCCACTGCACACTAGAGTAGCGAAACTTGAGCGGCAAAATTAGAGTGTTTTTGTCTTGACATTTATGTGAGGACCTACTTAAGGACGCTATTCCAAAGTTTCAGAAACGGACCTGTTAGTACATTTCATAGTATTACTCATTATATATATGTTTATTCGTAGATGATTGATTATTATGCATATATTAGCTTTAGGTTTCGACTTGATTATTCTGTATTCATTGATAGTAAGATGTATAGATAATTGAGATAATAAATAAGGAAACAATAGTTTTATTTCTTAGTCGTTGTAGTATAGATGAAGTTTGTGAGTACCTTCACTGGGAAACTCTCACGAGGCTATAACTCGTCTACTAGGGAATTCCTAGTGGTTTAAGGTCTTGTTGCATATGGTCAATGTAATCGCACTCGGCGAAATGAGATTAGTTAGAACTCTATTTTTTGTCACTTATTCTAATTTCTCATATTTGCTTAAGGACAAGCAAAATGCTGTTTGGGGGTGGTTTGATAAGAGCCCAAAACTGTAGTTTTAATCCCTTAACAATAATACTTTTAGACCAATTATGCAAGTAATAAATAAGAGTTAATGCTGATTACGTGATTTTATGTATTTCAAGCATTGGAGTCAATTATGTGCAGAAATGTGTCACTTTTGTAAGATAAAGGAGCAAGGGTCAGTTGCTAAGATGTTATGTGATTAAAGACCAAGATTCAAGGAGAAAAAGCCTTTTTAAAGACCGGCCAAAGCTGAAAAGTCAAAGTCAACACGGGCAGAAACAGCGCACAAAAATTAGCAGAACTTCCAAAGACCGTATATTTGGACTCAGACCTCGAAATTAGGCCTACCTTATGTCAAAACGACCGTCTTGGAAAGAGCTTTCCAATAGTCCAAACCTTGACCCAATCAAAGGAGCAAAAATAAACGAAAAGTCTATTGAAGTCAAATCTAGCTGAAAAGACCTTTATGGACTGAAGAAATTGGGTTTTGGGCTTGATTTTCCAGCCCAAAACATGGCTCCATGCCCATGCACGAAATTGGGGATCTCTTTCTCTTCTTGAAAGGAGGAAAGGAGGTAGACTCATTAGGACGACTCATTAGCCAGACCTAGATTAGAAAATAAATTAGCTTAGACTCCATTAATTAGTTTTATTACATTGCTTTTAATTTAATTATTGAATCATTGATAATTTTTCATTAGATTAATAAAAATAGTTAGCTATTCATAAATTTAGTTTTGGTTTATTAAATTACTTAGATCTAAATTCAGTTATTAGTTGTTAATCATTTCTTAATTGTTAATTCATTTGTCAATCCTTGATTAGGTCAAATTAGTAAATTTATAATCTTTATATCATGTCTTACTTAAATTCATATAGAAATGATAGTTTAATGATTCAAGGCTAAAACATCCATTAGAGTTGTTTGAGGAAGCCTTGATGAAAACTTGATTGTGTTAGCTTAGAAATTGTTGTGATAATCTATTCAATTCTAGAAAGTAATTAGTTCACCATGAGAATGGGTTTTATTGCTTCATATGCTAGTTATTATTTGGTAGAGATTGCCATGAATAATTAGGGATTAGAAATACCAATTTGTTATGCGAAATCATTGCAATTGGAATTACGACGAATCTTTGCTAGTTAATTAAGTCGAGTTAAGGTGGAATCAAATCCCCCTAATTCCTCCTTATATAGTTAAATTAGCAATTCCGTAGTTTGAATTATCGTATCCTGATTAGTAGTTTCCTATCGTAATATAATTTCGATCGTTACTCTCATTAACTTTGATAGACTTATAATCGTAGTTAACTTAGAAATCTAAAGAACAAGGAGTGGAACAAATTTTCTATTATAATGGTATTGCAATAGCATCAAGAGTAGAAAACTTTGATAACATAAGAGAAAATTAGTTTTAGTTTTACTTGCATTTGAGTCTCGTTACTTATTCGTAGGTAAAACTATCATTTTCCCTTTTATCAAAAGGCTAGTGGAGAAGATGTTTAAAAAGCTCATTAAGCGAATCGTCGAGGTGTATATTGACGATATGGTTATAAAATCTATGAGAGCTAAAGACCATGTGAAAGATCTCGATACCGTATTCGGTATATTGATTGAATTTAACATGAAGCTTAACCCAGAGAAATGTACTTTCGGGATCAATTCTGGAAAATTCTTGGGATACATTGTTACCAAGCGAGGTATCGACTCTAATCCAAATCAGATATGAGCACTTCAGCAGATGCCATTGTCAACAACGAGAAAACAGATACAGAGGTTGACTGGAAGAATAGCCGCTCTTAACAGATTCATTTCCCAAACTTCTGATCGTTGTAAGCCACTTTTCAAGTTGCTTAAAAAGAATACTAAATTCTGTTAGAATGAAGAATGCAAAGAAACATTTTCTGAGTTAAATAAATATCTTCAAGAAATACCAACACTTACAAAACCAGATGAGGGAGAAAGTTTGCTTCTCTATTTGGTTATATCTGAATTTGCTATAAGTTCAGTGTTGGTGAAAATGGAAAATGGTGTTGAAAAACCAGTGTATTTTCAAAGCAAAAAATGTTCAAGGCAGAGACACGGTATTCGACACTGGAGGAGTACACTTTGGCACTTTTATTCTCGTCTCAGAGGCTGAAACCGTATTTTCAGTTACACTCTATGATCGTTATGACAAATCTCCCATTAAAGCAGACTTTGGCGAAAAAAGCTAAGTCAAGAAGGATGTTGAAATGGTCAGTACTAATAAATGAATTTGGTGTCGAATACCAAAATAGGGTATCGAAAAAAAAGTCAGGTACTAGCAGACTTCCTGGCTGATTTTCCATGTGAGGATGTCAGTTGGGGCATGGAAGAGGAAGAATTATCAACGCTGCAAGAGCCTGAGGATATGATCGATACAGATGATCCATGGGCTGGATGGAACAAATGGTTGGAGACTATTTGTCAATGGATCATCTGGGAGTAAGGGATGTGGCATCGAGATTGTGTTAGTCACGCTCGAAAATCAAAGGCTCGAAACAACAGTGACATTAGGGTTCCATGCATCTAACAACGAGGCTCAGTATGAAGCTTTAATTGCTGAACTCGAGATGGCCAAATCTCTCAAATTAAGTGAAAGAATCATCAATTTTTAGTGACTCAATGCTGGTCGTCAGCTAGATTAATGGATGATATTCAGCAAAATGTGAAAACATGGTGGATTACTTGAGTTTCATAAAAACCAAGCTGAGAGACTTTAATAAAATAAGGCTTCAACACCTCAATAGAAATGAAAACAGTCATGCCGATACCCTGGCTTATGTTGCGGCAATGTTGGAAAACACTGAGGGTCGCACCTTGCACATCATCGATATCGATGAATCAGAGGTGATGGAAATCGGCACGCTTAGGGCATCATGGATGGAAACATATATATCATACTTATCCGATGGTAAATTACCTGAGGATAAAAATGAAGCCAGAAAGATTAAGTCTAGAGCGCAAAGATATGTATTCCTCGACAATGAGCTATATCAAAAAAATCCTGGAGGTCCGCATTTGAAATGTGTATCACCTGAGGATGCGCATCTAATCATTGCATAGCTCCACGATGGAGAATGTGGAAACCATTCAGCTGAAAGATCATTGGCAAATAAAATAATGAGGCAAGGATATTTTTGGCCTCAGATGCGAAGAGATTATCTTCAATACGCTAAAAAGTGTATTTAATGCCAAATACATAGAAATGTTATACATGTTCCAGCTGAGGAGTTGCATTGTGTATCGAATCCATGGCCTTTTGCGCTATGGGGCATAGATATTGTGAGACCTCTAGCACCTGGAAAAGGTAAAAGGCGTTTTATGCTCGTTGTCATAGACTATTTCACCAAGTAGGTAGAAGCCATAGCGTTACAGCACATAAAAGAGCAAGATGTGATAAATTTTCTCTTCGAAAGGGTAATATGCCGATACGGATTGCCTTATACCATTATATCGGATAACGGATCACAGTTCGAGGGAGGAAAAGTAAAAGCTTTCTTGGAATCATACAACATAAAGCACTTCACATCTGCACCATATTATGCTCAAGGTAACGGGCAAGCAGAAGCAACGAATAAAACCATTATAGATAATGTCAAGAAAAAGCTAGAGGACAAGAAAGGTCTCTGGTTGGATGAGCTAAACAAAGTTCTATGGGTTTATAGAATGACACCCCGAACTACCACTGGTGAATCTCCTTTCACATTAGCTTATGGCATGGAAGCATTAACTCTATCAGAAATGGTGGTATCAACATCCAGAACCAAAGTCTTAATGAATGGCCAAAATGATGAAGTAATGGCAGCAGACGTCCTCAATCTCAAGGAAGTAAGAGATCAAGCAAGATTAAGGCTCGACACATACCATCGACAGCTTAGAAAAAATTTCAACAAGAAAGTAAGAGAAAGATATTTTCAGGAAAGGGACTTGGTCTTGAAAATGGTCACTCAAGCAACTAAAGAGAAAGGGGTAGGCAAACTAGCAGCAAGCTGGGAAGGGCCTTATATCATTCATAAGGTAGGGATTAATGGAGCTTATTACTTGAAAGATGCATAAGGTGAAATCTTAGCAAAACCTCAAAATGTAGGAAATTTGAAAGCATTTTATCAATAAAGAATATTCTAAGCGTCATGATGTATTTTTGATGTTATGCATTCAATAAAGAGAATAAAATTTCCAAAAGCAATAATGTCGATATAATTATCATAAATCCTAGTATCTGTAGAATTATGTATTGATAACAGGTCAAAGAAAAAATCCAAGTGATCTGTAGGTCCTCACCTCGATACCAGGACAAAGAAAAAATTTCTGGTGATTTGTAGGTCCTCACCTCGATACCAGGTAAAAGAAAAAATCATGGTGATCTATAGGTCCTCACCTCAATACCAGATCAAAGAAAAATTTTGGTGATCTATAGGTCCTCACCTCGATACCAGGTCAAAAAATCCTATTCTTGGCAGCAATGTCAAGTTCATGTCAAAGAAAATCCTATTCTTGGCAGCAATGTTGAGTTCAGGTCAAAGAAAATCTTGTTCTTGGCAGCAATGTCGAGTTTATGTTAAAAAAAATCCTATTCTTGGCAGCAATGTCGAGTTCAGGTCAAAGAAACACATGAGATTGGCAGCAAATCAAGAAAGCTTGGTATATGTGGATTTTCTTCAATATCAAGCAAGAATAATCAAAGGTTTGTATTCCAATTGATACTACTTTTAAGTGGAGTAGTATCAAAATTCCATATTTCTTTCCAAGTATTTACAAGTATCAATTGATACTACTTTTAAGTGGAGTAGTATCGAAATTCTAAATTTCTTTTCAAATATTGCTAGGTATCAATTGATACTACTTTTAAGTGGAGTAGTATCGAAATTCTAAATTTTTTTCAAATATTGCTAAGTATCAATTGATACTACTTTTAAGTGGAGTAGTATCGAAATTCTAAATTTCTTTTCAAATATTGCTAAGTATCAATTGATACTACTTTTAAGTAGAGTAGTATCAAAATTCTAAATTTCTTTTCAAATATTGCTAAGTATCAATTGATACTACTTTTAAGTGGAGTAGTATCAAAATTCTAAATTTCTTTTCAAATATTGCTAAGTATCAATTGATACTACTTTTAAGTAGAGTAGTATCAAAATTCTAAATTTTTTTTCAAATATTGCTAAGTATCAATTGATACTAGTTTTAAGTGGAGTAGTATCGAAATTCCAAATTTCCTTTCAAATATTTCTAGGTATCAATTGATACTTCTTTTAAGTGGAGTAGTATCGAAATTCTAATTTTTGTTTCAAATATTTCTAAGTATCAATTGATACTACTTTTAAGTGGAGTAGTATCAAAATTCTAAATTTCTTTTCAAATATTGCTAAGTATCAATTGATAATACTTTTAAGGGTAAGTGCCTTCTAGCTTAGTTGGTAAAACCTTTGGGTGATGATACCAGAGGTCTAGGCTTCGTACCCCGCTACACACAATTGAGTTACTTATCTCTTTAAAAATAGGCTTGTCCACACATTTTTGCCAATCAAAAAAAGATACTACTTTTAAGGGGAGTAGTATCGAAATTCTAAATTTCGTTCCAAAGATTGCTAAGTATCAATTGATACTACTTTTAAGTTGAGTAGTATAGAAATTCTAAATTCTTTACAAATATTGCTAAATATCAATTGATACTATTTTTAAGTGTTGTAGTATCGAAATTCTAAATGTCTTTTCAAATATTGCTAAGTATCAATTGATACTACTTTTAAGGGGAGTAGTATCAAAATTCTAAATTTCTTTGCAATGATTGATAGGTGTCAATTGATACTACTTTTAAGTGGAGTAGTATCGAAATTCTAAATTTCTTTTCAAAGATTGTTAAGTATCAATTGATACTACTTTTAAGTGGAGTAGTATCGAAATTCCAAATTTCTTTTCAAATATTTCTAAGTATCAATTGATACTTCTTTTAAGTGGAGTAGTATCGAATTTCTAATTTTCAGATATTACTAACTATCAAAAGCTATTAACAGATATATTTTTTAAATATAAACAAACGACAAGGAGAAAAAGGATCTATTTCATAATTCAATGGAAATGTAAGAGAATGTTACAAGATAATCAAACTATTGTATCAATATTACAAAATAGAAATTTAATTCTGGCGTCAATCTGTGGTCCGGTCTGGATCATTGCATTTGGCCTCGAGGCTACGATCGATATCAGTAAGCATATCGACGCCCTCTAAAGAGGCGGAATCAAGAAGTACGAATTCAGGGTTGACAGGTGGGGTAGTCGCGATATTGGCTGCATTGATTTTTGTAACTTCATCATCAGTACTAGCTTCCTTGTCAGTCTCTATAGCCTCTTTATCAGTCTTGACCACTTCTTTATCAATTTCAATGGCATCCTAAGGAGTAATTATATTCTCATCACCAGCATTAAGGTTATACTAATCAATAAGATGTGGAGGAAGATAAACCCTTAAACTTTTCATGGTGGTGACACAATACTCCATGTGTTTATCAGCTTCAGCCAGATCGGCATCGGCCTGGGCTATCTGGGCTATGAGCTATGTTTTTTTTCTCATATTTAGTTGCCATCTGTTCATACGAGCGGTTCATTTGGTTCGCCAACTTGGTATTCTCATCAACAAATTTTTTCAGATCATCAATAGCAGCTTTTCTAGCTGTTTTTGAAGAGCCAAGTTTTGTAGTGGTGCGAGCATGTTTTTTCTTTCCTCTTCAAAAGATTGCTGGAGGCATTCATTGTCCTTATTCAGTTTTGCATTTTCTTCTCTAAAATGGCAGAAAGTAGCCATATCGGTCTCGAACTGACTACCAGCAGCAACTTTAAACTACAACCAAGAATATAGAAGATGGGTGCATTATAAATAATAGTCAAACAGTTATAAGGACAAGCCAAAAGGTATATACATACAGGGCCGGTCCTGAACTTTGAGGGGCCCAAGGTGAGTTTCTTAAAATGGGCATATATTATTGAGAAAAAAACTAGTCTTTTACACAAGGGGATGTGGGCCAATATTTGAGTGGACTGGACTGCACATAATTTGACTAGACTGAACAACCTTGAGTCCTTTACATGTGGTCTAGTGGGTATAAGATTATACTTGGGGGCCCAAAATTTGACCAACAAGCTGGGGGCCCTAGGCGGCCGCCTAGTTGGCCTGCCCTTATAGCCGGCCCTATATACGTACCTTTTCAAGCGAAGTGCACATGATTTTGAATCGTTCATTAGCTGATATTTCAGCCATTGCTGATCGATCTCGAGGAAGAATGGTGTTCAGTACAAGAGCCTCACTGAGTCCAGGTGTTGGAGGCTCAACAAATAAAGAGGAAGAAGTTAGAACTTTCCAATTATTATAGAGAAACATGTCTGGCACAAAAAACTCAGCAGAAGAGGAAGAAGCATAAGATTTTAGTGGATCAGTGGTATGATCAATTAAGGGAACAACGGGATGTTTAATTAGCATCGAGGCAGGTGTTGTAGATGTGGTAGGCTTCAAAGTTTTTGAGGCCTCAATGGCAGGCGACACCTCGGGGGTTGAGGGTTGTTTCATTTTCCTTTAATGAAAGCTGGTATCGGTATGCTTTTCTTTGGAGGGAGTGGGAGCCTGGGATGAGCTACCTCCAGTTGATTTTTGGAGGCCAAAAAACAGCTAGTTGTATTAATTTTTCCACAGGGGATTCGAGAGGCCATATTTGTGTACAATAAGCCGTGGTGATCAAACACATCTTCCAAAATTGGATAATTATATAAGTCTGGAACTTCTTGTTTGATTTTGGGAAAAAGATCTTCAATCATAGAAAAACCATTAATTATGTAATCAAAATAGCAGTGAGGAGTGTTATGAGGTAATTCAGAGGAACCAAAAAAAATTCTAAACATTTTTCCAGAAGAACAAGGCTGTAATGAACCTTGTAATGAACCTTGAATAATTGCTTGGGAAGGTGAAGGATCTTGACCTCGAGTTTTATCTATTTTAAGCAGGTTGCTTTTTAAAGTATAAAGAGGAAGAAGATAGTTGCTAGCGTCATGAAGGATAACTGGGAGGGGATTTCTATATTTATCAGCACCTCCAAGATTAAACACATGATGTACCAAAGAAGGAACGATGATAGGTCTGGATAATTCTCATTGGCCAGAAATAATGAGAGGATAGATAGGCCATCTACCGTCGCTATCTCGAGTTCACTCTGATAATACCTTCTCGGCTACTCTGTTTCTTGGGGTAAAAATAGCCACTAGGCTCTGGTGGACCATTCTTGGGTTTTTCAGTACGTTCAATAAAAGTATAATGGTTTTGAATATCGACAAGTCTGATTTTTTGGGATCTCAACATGTCGGGATCAAGATGGTCATTATAGTAGTTGCAAATATACATCAATCTCCAAAAATTGCCCATGCCTTAGCCTGGAGAGATATTCAGATGGTTCAATATTTCTCGATCGAGATCATACAATGGGAGGTGTAAACCAGCAGCTAGTTGCCCAACATTTATGATGATTGACTTAGCATTACCACTTTGGCATCTGGTCCCTTTCCTACCTCCAGCATAGTGTCGAAGAGTGACATTATCTAGTATCTGGTAGGCGGCTCTAACCAAGTCTAGGTTGGGTCTTTTTGGGAAATATGGGTTAAGACCTCGACTCTAGACACTGGTGTCTTCGGTTATCTCCCTTTCGAACTCAGAGGTTACTAGTTTCAAAAGGATGGCATGGTAAGCCATCAACGAGATAAGTAGGTTTCCAGGTTGGCTCGTCAATACCATCCCTTTTTTATGTCGAGGTTGAGGAGGAGGACTTGACTCTATCTTCAGACTCGGTACTTTCACTTGACATATCGGTATCACTAGGAACAATAAATTTTTTTAGAATCATATATATGATATTATTTATTACACACTGATAAGATAAATAATTGAATAGTCTACCTACGAAATGAACGATGAACTCAAAACGTAAGTAAACTAAAACTATCTACGTGTCTATTTTTATCAAAGTTTCTACTCTCAATTCTATCGAAATAGAGTGGAGTAACAAATTCGTTCCACTCCTAGTGCTCTAGCATGGAATGTTTTCTAATCTAATTAGTCGGTCTTAAGTCTAATGAGAGCTTTACGAAGGGTGTTATACTACGATACCTATATGAAATTGATTATGTTGAATCTAACTACGAATGCTATGGAAATATGATTGTTTTGAATCTAGATAAAGGATTAGAGGGAATTGAATCCACCTCGAACCCAACTTAATAACCTAGTATAGATTCTTGTATCTCGATTCTTACGTTCTTACAAAGAAGAATTCGAAGTTCTCATCCCTAGTGTTCATGGCATTTCTACCGAATACTAACTAGCATGTGAGGTCGTCCACCCATTCTCATGGCGAATCACGACCTTCTAGATTGGAATAGATTCTACAATGCTTCTACACTATACCACTAAGTTTTCGTCAAGGCTTCATCAACCCCTCTAATGGAGGTTTTAGCCTTGAGTCATCAAACCATCATTTCCCATTGAATTATAACTACACATCATATTAAAATTCTAACTTAACTAAATTAACCAACAATGTTTTAATCTACTTAAACTACGAAATGATAATCAACAAGAATTAAAACTAGATCTATAAATTGAGATGACAAAAATCGAAATTGAAAAAATAACTATTTTATTTATCTAATCAATCAAGAACAATGATTCAAAGACTTAATCTAAAACAAGAATTGAAAATGGAACTAAAACTTAATTAAAATACTGGAAACTAGATCTAGAATTATCTATATTGTTTTAGGTCTAACTAGCTACCATAATCAAAGAGCTAAGCTTTGGTTTTTATACTTTCAGATCCAAAAATCGTGCATGGGCTTGGAGCCATGTTTTGGGCCAGAGAATCAGGCCCAAAACCCAATTCTTTCAGTCCAAAAAGGCCTTTTCAGTTGCAGTTGCCTTCAATAGACTTTTCATCCACTTCTACTTCTCTGATTGGGTCAAGGCTTGAACCATTGGAAAGCTCTTTCCGAGCCGGTCGTTTTGACATAATGTAGGCCCCATTCCGAGGTCTGAGTCCAAAGATACGGCCTTCGGAAGTTCTGCTGACTTGTGTGATGTTTCTACCCGTGTCGACTTTTCAGCTTTTGACCGGGCTTTAGGAAGGCTTTGTCTTCTTGAATCTTGGCCTTTAATCACGGAACTACTTAGTAACCGACCTTTTCTCCTTTATCTCGCTAAAGTGGCACATTTCTGCACATAATGGACTTTGAAACCTGAAATGCATAAAAACACGTAATCAGTGTTAACTCTTAATTATTACTCACATAATTGGTCTAAAAGTATGATTCTTAGGGGTTAAAACTACAGTTTTGGGCTCTTATCAAACCACCCCCAAACAGCATTTTGCTTGTCCTCAAGCAAAGATGAGAAATTAGAATAAGTGACCAAAAATGGAGTTTTATCTACTCTCGTTTCGCTGAGTGTTATTGCATTGACCATATGCAATAAGGCCTTAAACCACTAGGAATTCCCTAGTGGACGAGTTATAGCCTCATGAGAGTTTTCCAGTGAAGGTACTCACAAACTTTAACTATACTACAACGACTAAGAAATAAAACTATTGTTTTCCTCATTCATGTCCCAACTATCTATACATCTCACTAGCAAATGAATAAGAAAAACCAAGTCAAAAACCTAAGCTAATATATGCATAATAATCAATCATCTATGATACGAATATAAGTACTATGAGAAATACCATGAAATGCCTAGCGGGTTAGTTTAAAAACTTCGAATAAGCGTCCTTAAGTAGGTTCTCACATAAATGTCAAGACGAAAACCACTCTGATTTTTCCGCTCAAGTTTCGCTACTCCAGTGTGTAGTGGGCACACTTTACCTTACAATCTCAATGACAACAAGGAAGTCGGAGTCGATCAAACACATCTGCCACTTACTATCACACTAACCTATTCCTAATTGAGCTAGAGGTCTTTATTAGGTGTTCGCGGGGGATTATGAGATGGTTTAAGAAGGAAGGAAATGGATATTCAAAAGGACAAGTCCGAGATAGTAGAGTCTTCATATTATGTAACTTAGAGAAAACCTTGTTATTTACTTTTTTCTTCTACACTTTGTTTCCATCATTAGCCATATTTTTTTTTTTTTTTTTTTGGCTTTTAACTCCTTTTATTCTATTTTTTTTTTTTTTTTTTTTTATTTTTATTTTTATTTTTCTTTTCTTTGGATGGAAACTTCTTTTCTTTATTTTTGAAGCAATTAACTAACTTTTGTTTACACGGTTTTCTCTTCTTCTTTTCTTCCTCATTCTATTCTCGGACTTATTCTAGATTGGGTAGGTTGATTTTTTTTTTTTTTTTTTTTTTTTTTTTTTTTTGTAACAGGGTAAAGGATTTGTGGGTTATGAAAGGCTAAAGAAAGGCTCGAGAGGGGACTAGCGGAAAATAATTCATAGGTTTGAATTTACTCGGCTATATCGATCCAAAGAGGGCCTAAATTCTCGCTTAGGATATGGCATAGTGATCAAGCAAGTGGATGTGTGATTTCTCTATCCGATTTTACTTCTCCCTTTGTGTCATTTCTCAAATGTTTATTTCATATAAGGCTTTCGGCTATATTCTCCACGAGGATTTGTAGAATAAGTACTCTAGCCTAGATTTGAAACTTACTTCTAACAATCATAGATACTCATGTAATATATTTATAGATAGATGCAAAGATTATTACCTACATATTAACCTAAGTTTCTAACAATTATTCTGATGCAAAAGCTACGTGAGACTTCTAGATTGTTAAGAGCATAGAGAAAGAAAACAATATCAATATTCCTAAGTGTATAGCATAAACTTATTTATTTATATTTTTGAAATTTTTTGAAACTTTAACTAGAAAACAAATGCATATTATACATATCTATATCCTAACATATGCCTTAATTACACGTGTTTCTATGCCCCCAAACAAGAAGCATGCTTTGTCCTCAAAGTATTGTAAATAAAGAGGGTAGGAAAAATACCATTGAAATGTGTGAAATTCAGGAACATCTGCAAAACAAAGTTAGAACTTACTAATATAGGAAATAAAAACTGATGCAACTCTATAAGAGTTCCACCCATTATGGGGTTAACAGAATTAAATTTGCTTGGGACATAAGCAGACAATAACAAAACTAAAAACTTACCTTATCTCCCGCTTAAACGTCCTCCTCCTCAGTAAAGAGATGAGGTTCCTTCGCATCCTGCCAGTCCATTATAACTTGCCAAGCTTGCCACCATTTATCATCTACTAATGCTAACCTGTAAAGTGTTATTATGTCCGATGGGATGTACATGGCGACCAATTGAGGTCTGCACCACCATCCCGCCAAGTCATTATTCGCGATGAGCGAACCACTCAATTAGTGGGTCTCATGACTTCAACCCTTTTCCAATCTATGAATTGTGCACGAATACAAGTAAACAACTACGCGATGATCGCGGCTTACCAACACAGGCATAAGAAGATACTTACGCCTCATGGTTTGGGCTCTCTTAAGACTAGCGACTAAAACTTCGGGAATGTCATATCGGCGACGTCCCTCGCCTAAAGCGAGGAAAATTTCACCAGCCAGATCTTGTTTTGCAGAAATGAACGCCATTCCCCAAAATATTCATCGGGATGAATAACATGGTGGTGCCTACGTTTAGGAAAGGCTACCAAGGGCAATGCTATATCGCCTCGGTCCATTACTCAAATACCCTCCCCATAATACTCATGAAAATATGTATAATCATAAAGATATGCATTATCGGGTCATATATGCCCATGTGTGAACAAGATCGGTATTGGTAATCCCGAAAACTAAAGCGACCACATTTTTATCGAATTGATGTGTCGTGTGTCTTCGACTCTGACGGAGAATTCTTGTTCTCCATCCCGACACAATAGAATTTAACATGGTCGTAGAAATAAGCGATAAGTCGTGGTGAATATGAATCGTCATCACTTACCGATGAATGGCGCCATCCTAATCGCGGATCCTGCGGCCGGAACCAATGTCCATAGGTCTCCGGTGCCCAACACATCTTCGAAAGACTGTTCGGTATGACTATAGGAGATGTCATCTTAACTACTCTTTGAATAGTTCCAAAAATCCTGGGTGACCCTCCGAAAAAATTGGAATTTTCCGTTAACAGAAGGCGGTAGCGGTGCGCATATAGGGGCGGTCGCTCGTGGGTTTTAGAATTATAGTGTTTTGGGTCGTTAGCCTCGACTAAAATTTGGGAAAGTGTACAGGGTGCAGGCGCGCTCGTAAGTGCTGAAACAGAAATTTGGAAAGAAAAGAAGGAAAAGCTTGGAGTGAAAGGTGCGGGATGATGGTGGGGTGTAGTGTGGTTTGTTAGTGTAGAATGAAGGGAGTTTAAATAGGTTTTGAGCTTCCAAAACGAATCGACAAGTTCCCAAATTGTGTTAAGGCAATTTCTGGAAATAGAAAAATTCTAAACCCGAAAACGGAAACAAACCATTTTCGTGATTTTCTAAAAATCCTGGTATCTTTCATAATGGATTTAGAATAGTAACTTCTAAACTCTTCTACATTTCATACTACCACCACACAAATCATAGATATGCCGATATCGGCCAAATTATCAACCTTTCCTTCAAGAGTACTTTACTGCGGATGATTATATAACGAATTATGCTCGGTATAAATATTACCACCCCCAAACAAGTCGGGAAGGTGGGATTAATGATAAAAACAAGCAAGACTTCGAAATTAACCAATTATATTAAAAAATTTAAATCCAAACAACATAAAACAAACACATTAATATTTAAATTTAACTAGTTAATTAAAATTCAACTAATAAAACAATCAAAACCATGAAATAACAAATAAACAACCATGGTGAACACCTAGTTGTGTGATGAAGATGGACCCCGAGATGGAGATTGGCCCCGATGGAGAATGGCTTGAACCATCGTCGCCCGGCGACGACGCTCATGCCCGTCGGACTCGGCTGAAAACAGAGTCCTCCACGGGTGGCATCGTCGTAGCATCTCTATTCGAACAAGCGTTGTGCTTCCATCTCAACCGAGTAATCGCATACTGGGCTTGTTGATCTTTGGTGGATAGTCTCCATGTTAGACAGATATCGTCACGAACCCTTCGAGCATTTCAAGTCTCGTCACGAAGGTTCGTTTTTCTTCTTTTCAATTACAATCTTTCTATCTCGGATATCTTCACAAATACCATAAACGCAACGCAAGGCAGTTTGCAATACTTGCATGCGTTCTAAATTAGAACTACATTTATCTAATGCATCGTCATGTAGACATGTCATATCCTCCCTTTCATCCTCCGACTCATCCATTTTTTCTTCAGACAATGGCCAAGTCTCTTGGATGCAATCCGTATAGATACTTGCATTAGAATGCAATTTGATCTTAATAGGAGCAGATCTTGCGACAGCTCTCAAGGAGAGCATGATCTTAGTGATCAATACGGGAAGAGGCGCCAAGCTCTTCCCCATTCCTCGAATCACATTAAACATTAAATCAAGGATGCAGAAATTATACTTATTTGTTTGCAAAATCCGTGAGAACGTCACGCATATTGCGCGGGCCGATATCACCGACTTTGTCTTTCCCGGCGTTCCTACCAATCCACCGAGCGCCGGTTGATTGGTTCTCGTGGATTGATCGGCGGACGCAATGAGATGTCGGATTGTATTCACCCTCCACGACAGTATCCTTCATCAAAGCAGGAACTCCAGTATACTGGGATTCCTGAATTGTCGTTACCAGGTTGCTTTCAAGCGTAATTCCTAACAGTTCAGCCAACAACTGTCTCGTTACTTCCCTCCTCGTTCCTGCTACCTTTATGAAAATCCTATCCCCCTCCAATTCTCGCTTCTTATAAAACTGTTCTACCAAATCATGGTGATAGAATGCCTCAGTCGAGTACCACAGTCCGTTCCAATGCCTCCTAATCATCTCCGCGTCGTAAAACGGCGCGTGAAGCTGTCGGACTCAAACGCGTGCTCCGGCAAAATTCTTCGTCGTAGCGCCATTGAAGAAAAACAACTAAAACAACGGTGGTGGCGGTGGTTATTTGAATTGGTGGCTGTTTTTCGGAGTTGGGGTGGTGGTATTAATGGTTTAAGGAAGATTTTAGTTGGATTTGATTATTTTGGTGTGGGTGTAGTTAGGTTTCCTTCTCTCTCTCTATTTTTTTTTTTTTTTTATTTTGGTGTTCAAGGTTTGATTTAACTTTGTAACCGGCGGGATTGAAAGGGAAAGAAAGAAACCGTGCGTTTTTTGTTTTTTTTTTTTTTTTTGGGAAGGAAGGAGACGCACAAACGTGCGTGCGGTTTGGGCCCAAGCCCAGTTTGAATTCCGAAATTTTCCGATTTTTCGCACAATTTCAAACTCAATTTGCCGCTTCGTTACTGGCCCGATTTTGGCGAACGAGTTATGGAAATGATCAGTAGAGAATTTCCAATCCAATGATCCATAAAACACTCAATTCCAACCATGGGTGACATATAAAAGGGTGGAAAAATGCCTCAAAGTGCGTGTGTGACGTAAGTTATGCGAACGAAGGAAATCTAAGTTAAGATTACGTCAACCCAATTGAACTACAAGTAATGGGCCTAAGCAACACAAACGGAAAGTTCGAGCAATCCAGATGGAGAGACCGATTGCCCACCCCCAAACAAATTTTTAAACACAAAATTTGTTCTAACGCAGGTCGTTTAAAGTAAGATTCCCAAGACTTGTTGGATTGCCATTTTTATGATTAAGAATTTTTTTATTATTATGTATTTTTTTTATTTTTTTTTATATATATTTTTTATTAGTTTATTATAAGATAAACGAAAAACAATAAATACATAATTCACCCCTTAGAGGAACATGACTCAAAAACCGAGAAAACATGCAAAAGTGGAAAACGTGAATTATGTTAACCGTGGACTTAGGATCCGGTACTTACAGCCACACACTCCATAGGGAGGGCCCGTTACTGAATGGTGCACTTACCACTATATGGAAGTGAAAGGAAGTACACCAATGACAAAGGTCAATCCTCATAGACGGTCCCGTAAAAGGACTTCCTCTACATCGTGGGGACGAAGTTCATGAAAATGTTTTAACCGTTGACCATTAACTTGAAACGTACTATTGTCATTTGGATTTACCAAGGTGATTGCCCCGTAAGGGGGGACTTCAGTAACCAGAAAAGGGCCAGACCAACGGGTTTTTAGTTTTCCTGGGAAAATATGTAGACGGGAGTTGTAAAGCAAAACCTTTTGGCCGACTACAAACTCTTTGCGCAAGATTTGCTTATCATGAACACGTTTCATGTTAGCTTTATAATCCTTCGCGAGATCGTAAGAATCGCTACGGATTTCTTCAAGCTCATTCAATTGCAACTTGTGTTTGACACCTGCCTCATCAATATTGAAGTTAAGGCTTTTATAGCCCACGAGCACGGTGCTCTAATTCAATCGGGCAAATGACATGGTTTCCCAAATACAAGTCTAAAGGGAGACATGCCTATAGGAGTTTTGAAAGCAGTTCTATACTTTACATAAGGCATCCGATAGACGCTTCGACCGATCTTTCCTATCAGGGTTTACAGTTGTTTCTAAAATCTTTTTGATTTCCCTATTAGAAACTTCTACTTGTCCGCTAGTTTGTGGATGTAACTCCATACTTTTTCACTAGGGATGCAACAACTCTGTTACAAAAATGTGTTCCACCATCACTAATGATGGCTTTAGGAATGCCAAACCGACAGAAAATATATTCTTTAATAAAAAATACAACGGTCTTATGGTCATTGCTACGGCAAGCTAGGGCCTCTATCCATTTAGACACGTAGTCCACGGCAACTAGAATATAAATGGAACCGTGGGAAATAGGGAAAGGACCCATGAAATCAATGCCCCAAACGTCAAAAATTTCTACTATCAAGATTGGATTTAATGGCATCATATTACGCTTCATGATTCGCCCAAGTTGTTGGCAACGAATACACGTCTTGCAATGCACTTGGGCATCCTTAAAAAGAGTAGGCCAATAAAAACCACATTGAAGCACTTTAGCGGCTGTTTTCATCCCACTAAAATGGCCACCACACTTTTGTCATGGCGTAATGATAGAACTTTATTGTATTCCCACCGGGAATACAACGACGAATAATCTAATCCGCACAATACTTAAAAAGGTATGGCTCATCCCAAAGAGTATAACTTAACTCGCCAAGAACTTGTTACGCTTCATTTCTTGACCAATTATAAGGCATAACATCAGCCGCTAAATAATTTACAATGTCGATACCATGGTGTTTGAAAAATTGCATACAGATGCTCATCGGAAAAGAGTCTGGTATGGACTTAGAATTACTCTGATCGTCGTTTGTGAGTCTAGATAAGTGGTCGGCAACTACGTTTTCGACCCCTCTTTTGTCCTTTATTTCTAATGTGAACTCTTGCAGGAGAAGGATCCATCGGATTAATCTCTGCTTAGCATCCTTCTTTGCAAGAAGGTACTTAAGGGCTGCATGGTCCATGTAAACTAAAGTTTTAGAACCAACCAAATAAGGACGAAACTTATCTAAAGCATAAATGACAGCTAAGAATTCTTTTTCTGTAGTTGAATAATTCCGTTAAGCATCGTTTAAGGTTTTACTAGCATAATAAATAACAGTGGACTTATTATCTAGTTTTTGTCCCAAGATTGCACCAACTGCATAATCACTAGCATCACACATGAGTTCGAAAGGTTTAGACCAATCGGGAGGCTGTATAATTGGTGCAGAGGTTAGGGCGGCTTTTAAAGTTTCAAAAGTCTGCTTACAGTTAAAATTAAAATCAAAGATTGCATCCTTCAAAAGCATATTAGTTAACGGCCTAGCTATTTTCGAGAAGTCTTTAATAAACCGCCTATAAAAACCTGCATGGCCTAGAAATGCTCTAATATCATGGACAATCCGTGGTTTAGGTAGAGTCGCTATCTTATCTAGTTTGGCTTTATCTACTTCGATGCCATCACTAGATACAATGTGACCTAGTACTATGCCCTTTTTTCACCATGAAATGACACTTTTCCCAGTTTTAAAAACGAGGCTCTTTCTTCACACCATGTCAAAACCTTAGACAGGTTAGACAAACATCTGTGAAGGAGTCTCCATAGATAGAAAAAAATCATCCATGAAAACTTCCATAAAGCTCTACCATGTCACTAAATATATGAAGCATACACCGGAAGGTTCCGAGAGCATTACAAAGGCCAAAAGGCATTCATTTATAGGCATACGTTCCAAAATGACATGTGAAGGTAGTCTTTTCTTGGTCATTAATATCAATAATAATCTGAAAATAGCCCGAGTAGCCATCCGTAAAACAATAAAAGCATGACCAGCTAGGTGTTCGAAAGCATTTGATCTATAAAAGGTAAGGAAAGTGATCCTTTCGTGTCATAGCATTTAAACGTCCTCAATCAATACAGATCCTCCATTTCATAGGGCCTTGTGACAACATAGTCACCCTTCCCGTTACGTACCATGGTAACTCCCGATTTCTTAGGAACTACATGAATGGGGCTTACCCATTCGCTATCAGAGATTGGGTATATGATACCCGCATCGAGTAATCGTAAGACTTCTTCCCTAACCACCTCTTTCATGGCTGGTTTCAAGTGACCACTGAGGTTCGCGAGAAGTCTTCGCGCTATCCTCCAAATGGATACGATGAGTCCAAATATTAGGGTTAATTCCCTTAATGTCGGCTAGGGACCAACCAATTGCAGACCGATGTTCCCTAATCACCCGGATTAAACGTGTCTCTTCATTCTTAGATAACAAAGAAGATATAATTACCGGATGACTACCATCCGGATCAAGTTGAATATATTTTAACTCGGGGAAGGGATTTAAATCGGGTGGAAGGAAAATCAATAGATGTTTAAATCCGGGGTCTTCATTTTGCATAATGAATACTTGCTTAGGTAGCAAGTCTTCATACTCAATATGTGGAGCAACCGAAGGGTCTACAATTGGTGTAGACTCAAGGATGGTGTTGACTTTCTCTAAGTAGGAGTCATTTACAAAATCTGAAATTCCAAAAGAAATGAATTTGTACATATTGTTTTCAGGAAACGTGTTGTTAAAATAATCTTGAGCTAAGCTCTTGATCATGCTAACCTCCCCATCTATAGAATCCGAATCTGGTAATTGTTTCATCATTTTAAAACATTTACCTCAACTGTAAAGATGGCCAAAAGATAAGGACATCTTACCATCGCAAAGAATTTATAAGTCGCGTTGGCGGTTGCTAAGAAGGGCTCTAAGATGATCGGTATAGAGTCGCGTTATGACTTACGTATTGAGGATAACAAAATCAGCGGGATAGTAAAATCCCGAACCTTAACAAACACGCTTTTCCACTACACCCTTAGGATACTTAATTGACCTGTCCGCTAATTGCAACGCGTTATTTTTGTAGGTTGCATTTCCTGTAGACCTATTTGTTTATACAACTAATACGGGAGTAAATTAACACTCGCCCCAGTCTAATAAAGCGATCGTCGTGTAGGAATCTCCTAAGGTGCATTTTACAAGATGGGAGGATCTACCGGGGTCCTTGTATACTTAACGATTCCATTATTTTCGGATAAAGTTGGGAGTTGTTCGGTTAAAAGGCATCTTTAGGTATGTTGGTCTTACGCCTAGTAGTGCACAACTCTTTAAGAAACTTAGCGTGGTTAGGGAGCTTTTAATAGCTTCGAGAAAAGAAGGTTTATCGTTAGATTCTTGAAAACGTTCATAATCTCCTCAAAGTTTATATCCCCGGTTAGCATGGCTAACTTATGAGGGAATGGTGGTTTTGCTCTATATTTAGCGTATGGCTCGACTTGATGTGTTACCTTGGCTTTCTGTTTCTTAGTTTGTTGTTTAACCGGGTACCTCTACAAATGGTAGGGTCTTCGCTTCTACTTCGGTATCTAGTTCGATATCCGGTGTAGGAGTATCTTGATGGGGTAACTATAGGCATAGTTACTTTGTTATCAACCACTCTTCCGAATGGAGAGTGGTGATGGCATTCGTCACCACCTACTATTGTCGTTTCCGTTACTAGTATTACCGTTTACCTCAAAAGGTTTGTGTTTGTTGTTTTAGGGTTGGGTATGGCTTGTCCCGAAACACGCTTTTTTGGTTGGGCTTTCTCTTGGGCTAACTGTTGTATGCCCTGATTTATGGATTGTAAGATCTGTTGGTTTGATTGAGTCATTGATTGGAAAAGTTGTTGGGTAACCTGTATAAAGGTGTCTATACGATCCGGATGTGATTGTGTAGTAGTCCGCAGTGGTGCGACCGAACTATCTCACGTTGATTATTTATGGGTGGGTTGTGATAGTTACTATTGTTAATCGGAACGATACCTCTATTGGTATTATAACTATTATAATTACCCTGACCTTGTGCTAAACCTTGTCGTGGTTGCGCTTGGTTGTTATAATTATTATAATTTCCCTAACTTAGTCCCTGGCCTTGCCTAGGTGGAGCTTGATTATAGTTGTTTGCTTGCCTAACATTTTGGTTATTAGACCCTGGAGGTGAAACTTGTTGATTGTTTCGCCAACTAAAGTTGGGATGTTGTCTCCATGGGGCATTAGGAATAGGATAGTTATTAATGGAGTAAACATTATCTTGCTCTAATTGTTGTTGTTCATAGGCGAAAGGACAATAGGAGTCAGGGTGCTCAGGACTCAAACAGATATTACATGGGTTGGAGTTAACATTCATGATGGGGATAGGCTTTTGTTGCACAGAAATAGCCTCAACCTTTTTAGTTAGAGATTCGATTAAATTTTTAAGTTCTAGATCGGGTTTCATCTCAAACATACCGCGCCCTTAAATGCTTGAAGAAGAACTAACCAGAGCGGGGATATCATCACTACCCCCCAATTGTTATTACGTTTAGTTTGATCTTCTAAAATTTGTAAGCCTCCAGGGCTCCTTTTACTTAGGAAACTACCCCCATTCATTATGTCAAGGACTTCTTTATGGTGATGTTGAAGTCCTTTGAAAAGGCACGAACTAACGTGTCTTTTGCTAGGTTATGGTGTGGACACTCAATAAGCGATCGGTGAAACGATTCCAAGCCTCGAAAAACGATTCATGAGGATTTTGTCGGAAAAATGAATCTTGGAAAGCATCTCATCCGTCTTTAGGGGTGGGTAAAATGTTCCATAAACAAATGAACAAGTTTAGCCCACGAGTCCACAGAGTTAGGCTTTGGGAAGTTACCAAGACGCCTGCCTTTATCGGCTAAGGTGAAGGGAAATATCCCTCAATTTAATTTGTTCCGCACCAACCGTAGGATGATGGAATGTTGTAAGGACTTGTTCAATCCTACGCGTGTGTTGATAAGGTTTTTCATGGTCTAAACCATGGAAAAACGGTAACAAATTAAATATGTTTGGGGAATTCAAAAATCCCCACTTGGGTCCGCTAGAACGATGCAAGATTTAGGGGCTATCGCCAAGGCTTTGTAAAAGTCGAGAGAGGAGTCTCTTTTGTTCACCCATTGTGTCGGGGGTTGGTAGGATAGTAGTTAGAGGTGTAGTGATTGGTATACTCGATAGATTTGTTTGTTGACGTTGGACGGTTAATTACGCTCGTTTTTCTCCCACCGCACCTTAATCTCATGCAAGTCTAAGTCTAAACATGACAACAATCCAAACAATCTTGATATATTAGTAGTATGAACCTCTTACTGGAGATGCGAGGTATGGAAGAAAGGAATACCTGATAGCGTCCTTGCTTCTCTTATGAATAGCGTCTTGTTTACGCGTGTTCAGTGTAAATAACAAGTTAGAACATTGAAAAACTTAAAAATCGAAGTTCGAAACAAACCTGTAGAAATCCGGAAAATTTTTAGCTTAGCCAGATAAGGCGGGTGCGCCATGAATAACTTATCGCTGGTCGCTCGTCAGTTCCAGTAACTTATCGCGGGTCGCGCTCGGTATGAGGGCGGGTCGTGCTCGTGTTCCAGACAATAGGGCGCAGGTGCGCTCCTTATAGGCGCGGTTGCGCTCAGTGTAATTTTGTCGCGGAATTTTTCAACGCTGAAACGGATAACCACAATATGAATCAAACAAGGGTGGGTGGGTTTAATGGGACTTAAAAATGACTAATTCTACTATGAAAACAATGCTAAAGTGCAACTAAGATGGCAGCGGCGCCATTTGATAAGATAAATAATTGAATAGCCTACCTACAAAATGAACGATGAACTCAAAACGTAAGTAAACTAAAACTATCTACGTGTCTATTTTTATCAAAGTTTCTACTCTCAATTCTATCGAAATAGAGTGGAGTAACAAATTCGTTCCACTCCTAGTGCTCTAGCATGGAATGTTTTCTAATCTAATTAGTCGGTCTTAAGTCTAATGAGAGATTTACGAAGGGTGTTATACTACGATACCTATATGAAATTGATTATGTTGAATCTAACTACGAATGCTATGGAAATATGATTGTTTTTGAATCTAGATAAAGGATTAGAGGGGAATTAAATCCACCTCGAACCCAACTTAATCACCTAGTATAGATTCTTGTATCTCGATTCTTATGTTCTTACGGCAAGAATTCGAGTTCTAATCCCTAGTGTTCATGACATTTCTACCGAATACTAACTAGCATATGAGGTCGTCCACCCATTCTCATGGCGAATCACGACCTTCTAGATTGGAATAGATTCTACAATGCTTCTACACTATACCACTAAGTTTTCGTCAAGGCTTCATCAACCCCTCTAATGGAGGTTTTAGCCTTGAGTCATCAAACCATCATTTCCCATTGAATTATAACTACACATCATATTAAAATTCTAACTTAACTAAATTAACCAACAATGTTTCAATCTACTTAAACTACGAAATGATAATCAACAAGAATTAAAACTAGATCTATAAATTGAGATGACAAAAATTTAAATTGACAAAATAACTATTTTATTTATCTAATCAATCAAGAACAATGATTCAAAGACTTAATCTAAAACAAGAATTGAAAATGGAACTAAAACTTAATTAAAATACTAGAAACTAGATCTAGAATTATCTATATTGTTTTAGGTCTAACTAGCTACCATTATCAAAGAGCTAAGCTTTGGTTTTTATACTTTCAGATCCAAAAATCGTGCATGGGCTTGGAGCCATGTTTTGGGCTAGAGAATCAGGCCCAAAACCCAATTCTTTCAGTCCAAAAGGCCTCTTCAGCATCAGTTGGCTTCAACAGACTTTTCGTCCACTTCTGCTCCTCTGATTTGGTCAAGGCTTGGACCATTGGAAAGGTCTTTCCGAGCCAGTCGTTTTGACATAAGGTAGGCCCCATTCTGAGGTCTGAGTCCAAAGATATGGCCTTCAGAAGTTCTGTTGACTTGTGTGCTGTTTCTACCCGTGTCGACTTTTCAGCTTTTGACCGGGCTTTAGGAAGGCTTTGTCTTCTTGAATCTTGGCCTTTAATAACAGAACTACTTAGTAACCGACCTTTTCTCCTTTATCTCGCTAAAGTGGCACATTTCTACACATAATAGACTTTGAAACCTGAAATGTATAAAAACACGTAATCAGTGTTAACTCTTAATTATTACTCACATAATTGGTCTAAAAGTATGACTGTTACAGGGTTAAAACTACAGTTTTGGGCTCTTATCACACACATATCAAAATTTTGTGATGGCAGTGACGGTATTCGAGATGGTATGCTTGACATCGAGAGCATACGACCTTGACGTCGAAGCCAGGAATGTTTCTAGATAGTTCTTTTAAAATTAACACAAGTTTTTCGCCTAGCCATACTAAAACAGATAAAAACATAAATTTCATAAACCCTATATATTTAAGTTTTTATAGTATCAAAAAAATTTAAACAATACATAGAAACAAAGTTTTCTTAGAAACTTAAATATAGTGTTTTTTTTTTTTTTAAGATGAACAGACAAAAAAGATAGACAAAAATAGTAAAAATAAGATCATGTAAATAGTAAGATAAGAAGTTTTTTGTGTTACTATGTACTAACCTGTTTTAGGAGTGTGCAGAAAATGAAGAAAGTTGTGATTTGTGGAGAAATTGGAGATAATTTTCAAGAGCTTGTTAGTGTTTTTGGTTAATGGCAGTGCTGTTTTTCTTTCTTTCTTGCTAAGGTAAGAGAGAGAAACGGACAACAAGGCTTTTATACTCATCATTTTGAGAGTTTTTTCAACTTCCACACGCAACCGTTTCGTTTTTCCCCAAAAATTCAATTTTCAAAAATGATTTTTCGCAGTTTTTTCTTGAAACATTCATATTTTCGATGTTGAAATTTGAAACTTTCGAGAGGGGGTGATGTCGTGAGAAAATATCGTAAACTGATATTTCAGCCTTTTGGCTTTATTTAAAGATCGAGATATCGACATAAAGGTCGATATCTCATATATCTCATATAAGTTGAACTGTTGCCATGTATGATCCGGAAAAAGAGAAAAAAAAAAAAAAAAGAAGGGACACGTGTCAAAAAATGATTGGTTTAAAACTATTTGAGATGACTATAAAAGTACCGGATCAGGAGAAAGAAGATTCATTCAAACATTCCCACAAAGACTTGTAAAACCATAGGGTGATATAGATAGAGATTGGGTGACTTTGTAACCACATTGTTGATCAATCAAAAAACTTAGTTTTACTTCATCTCAATTCTCAATTCAATCCAAACCAATTCAATTCACAACTTATCTTAGAAAAAGAACTTGATAACTACAGTTATGGCATGCTTGGTCAAGCTGGTTGTCGGAAGTTGCGAGTCACTGTCAAGTGTCAACCATAGTCGATTGGCACCGAAAGTTACTAATACGAAGTGTAAGAAAACGTACGGAGCAAGATAGGAATGATGCTACATCAGGATTGACTTTGAGTATGTCGCTAACACCTGTGCAGGAATTGATCGAGCTCGCTAATCCCCAGCCAGAGTTCCTACTTTTCTAAGCTAGGGACGTTCTCAACAATTAGGACTTGAAACTTCCTTGAAGTCTTTTCTTTTTCTTTTTTGCGAGGAAACTTGGTATAAAGGATTTTGTGACCACCTTTATGATTATTATATAGTGTAGCCTTGTAGTATTTTTTTTTGGTGATTTTAAAGCTTTTAAAAGTTGGGCTTGCTCCCCCAGTGGGCCAGTGGTCACTAGTTCGATTCTCTTAATGCTATTGGTGAGGCAGCACCCGGTCGAATTTCCAACTAGCCCACCAGGATTAGTCGAGGTGAAGCTAGCCCGGACACTCGGTTAAAAAAAAGAAAAGAAAAAGGAAGAACATTGATTAACCATGGTATTCAAGTAGTTTGATTTCATCTGCTTTACATACTGATATTTCTTGGCAGCGATTTTGAGGAATCCGAAACAGTCGGGAAAAATGTGATGGAGGTCCAGCTGGAGTCACCATCTTCAAATTCAACTGTACCTAACATAGCGAACGCTCTGGAGGATTCTTCTTTGCTTAAATTTTTTAATGTAAATGATCTTAATACCCTATCCCCATCTTCTTCTTTTCTTTATATATATATTTTTGTTTTTATAAGATGGTGTTAGAGATGAATTGTTGTGTCATTTTACCTTATTCTTTAGTATGCATGAGCTTCACATATTATAAACAAAATTTGACACATCGAGAGCACACGCTCTGTAAAGTTTGATGCATAAGACCCTAGAGGCCACTTCTGTTATCTTGGTAGTTTATTTATGATCCATAGGATTTTATTTTGTTTTGTTTTTCTTCATTTTTGTGATCGTCATCGTTATTGTCAACCATATTGTGTATGAATCTAGGTAGTTATTTCTCTATTTTAAAAATAGTGCTAGTTGATGAGAGTTACTTCGAGAATAAAAAAAATAAAGAAAGTCAAATTAATTTGGGTTATTCTCTCAATTCCAATAAAATGAAACAACTGGATCTAGTATGAATTGGCGATCAGAACATATATGGATAGAACTTATAGCGGGGTCTCGAAAAACAAGTAATTTCTGCTGGGCCTGTATCCTTTTTTTAGGCTCACTAGGATTCTTATTGGTTGGAACTTCTAGTTACCTTGGTAGGAATCTTATATCCTTATTTCCTTCTCAGCAAATTCTTTTTTTTTCCACAAGGGATCGTGATGTCTTTCTATGGGATCCCAGGTTTGTTCATTAGCTCCTATTTGTGGTGCACAATTTCGTGGAATGTTGGTAGTGGTTATGATAGATTCGATAGAAAAAAGGGAATAGTGTGCATTTTTCGTTGGGGATTCCCTGAAGAAACCGTCGATCTTCCTTCGATTCCTTATGAGAGATATTCAGTCAATTAGAATAGAGGTTAAAGAAGGTATTTACCTCGCGTACTTTATATGGAAATCGAGGCTAGGGTGCCATCCCCTTGAGTCGTCTTGATGAGAATTTGACTCAGAAATTGAAAAAGGGTTATGGAGTTGGCCTATTTTTTTATGTGTACCAATTGAAGTATTTTGAAATGAATTGAAGAATTAATGCTTTCACAGCATTGAGTAAAGACCTCATAAATTTTTTATATAAACAACTTAGCTTAAGTTATTTTAGAGCTCAAAACAGAAGATCAAAAATCGGGTTAGTTTTATAACTATAATCATTCTATTTCTCTCTTTTTTTGCTACTCGTTTTTATTTTATCATATCCATATTTTTCTGAAATTTCCCTCAATTATTCCCGGTCTATGGGTAGCCGGCGAATTTTTTTGAAATAATTGATCTAAGGGGGTTCTTTTTCCTTGAAATCCAAAAAAGCTTTTTTTTGAAGTGGCTCAATGAGGGATTCATCGAAAGGATGAAGTTGCTTCGAATGAAGAAATAATAAAACAACATATTGTTTCCATATCCAAGGACTAACCAATTAATGAAAAAGGGAGGGAGTAGATCTATAGATTCAATACCTTGTTATAGAACTCGTGTTTCATGGAAATATCAGATTGGATAGAGTCGAGGAATGAGGTGGTTTCATTAGCAATTCACATATTAAAAATGTCAAAAAAGAAATCTTGCACCCCCCCCCCTTCTATATCTTGCATCTATAGTATTAGTATTTTTGCCATGGTGGATTTCTCTCTCATTTAATAAAAGTATGGAATCTTTGGTGACTAATTGGTGGAATGCGCGGCAATCCGAAGTTTTTTTAAATGATATTCAAGAAAAGGGCGTTCTAGAAAAATTTATAGAATTAGAAGAACTATTCCTTTTGGACGAAATGGCAAAGGAATGCCTGGATACACATATACAAACACTTTCTATAGGAATACACAAAGAAACGATACAATTGGTCAAGATGCACAATGAGGGTTATATCCATACCATTTTACATTTTTTGACAAATATAATCAGTTTCGCTATTCTAAGTGGTTATTCTATTGTGGGTAATAAAGAACTTGTTATTATTAATTCTTGGGTTCGGGAATTTTTCTATAACTTAAGCGACACAATAAAAGCTTTTTTTATTCTTTTATTAACTGATTTATGTATTGGATTCTACTCACCTCACGGCTGGGAATTAATGATTGGTTTTGTCTACAAGGATTTTGGATTTCTCATAACAATCAAATTATATCTGGTCTTGTTTCCACCTTTCTAGTCATTCTAGATACAATTTTAAAATATTGGATCTTCCGTTATTTAAATCATGTATCTCCGTCACTTGTAGTGATTTATCATTCAATGAATGACTAAATAATGATCCGCTGATCTGAATCTACTTATAATATTTTTTATTTCGTACATAAACAAACCATTAAAAGTATTACTTATTCTTTATGTTTCTACCCATCCAGGAAATTCCTCCTGGATTCCAGTAAAATAGCAGAATCGTGGATAGGGAACTCTACTAGCAACCTACCAAATTTATTGTAGAAATTTTTGGGATAAATGATTGGACCATGCAAAATATAAATATTTTTTCTTGGATAAAGGAACAGATGATTCGATTCATTTTCGTGATCGATCATTATATTTATATATGTAATAACTTCGGACATCTATTTCACATGCATATCCCATTTTTGCACAACAGAGTTATGAAAATCCACGAGCAATCATGATATTGTATCGCCAATTGTCATTTAGCTAATAAGCCCATGGATATTGAGGTTCCACAAGCGATTTCCCGACATCATCGTATTTGAAGCAGTTGTTAGAATTCCTTATGATATCCAACTGAAGCAAGTTCTTTCTAATGGTAAAAGGGTTCTTTGAATGTAGGTGTTGTTCTTATTTTACCCGAGGGTTCGAATTAGCCCCCCGATCGTATTTCTCGAAATGAAACAAAAGATGGGCAATCTGTCTTTTCAGAGTTATCGTCCTACTAAAAAAAATATTCTTGTGATAGGTCCTGTTCTTGGTCAGAAATATAGTGAAATCACCTTTCCTATTTTATCTCCGGACCCCGTTACTAAGAAAGATGCTTACTTCTTAAAATATCCTATATACGTGGGAGGGAGGTAATAGGGGAAGGGGTCATATTTATCCCGATGGAAGTAAGAGTAACAATACAGTCTATAATGCTACAACATCAGGTATAGTAAGCAAAATAGTACGTAAAGAAAAATGGGGGTATGAAATAACCATAGCGGATGCATCCGACGGACACCCAGTCATTGATATTATACCCCCGAGACCAGAACAGAGGGTGAATCCATCAAGCTTGATCAACCATTAACGAGCAATCCCAATGTGGGTGGATTTGGTCAGGGAGATGCAGAAATAGTACTTCAAGACCCATCACGTGTCCAAGGCCTTTTTTTATTCTTGGCATCTGTTATTCTGGCACAAATCTTTTTGGTTCTTCAAAAGAAACAATTCGAGAAGGTTCAATTGTCCAAAATGAATTTATAGAGCCGTGTATTTCAAAACATTAAGTTGATAAAAATACTAAACTTCTTGTTGATCGATGCAATTATATATGGTCAAAAATAATAATGAAAGCCTTTTCTTTGTTTATACTATTTTTCTACAAGCTATTGGGATTTACTTGTATTCTATTCAACCGCAAATAATATACTAGCATGTAGGTTGCGAAGAATATTATTCATTTTTTTTTCAATCCGAATTTTTATGGTGTGACTGTGTTGACTGGATCAATTTTAAACGTTTATGTTATGAAATGAAAAAAAGTATCGTTTAAAAAGTAAGAACTCAACGGTTCGAGGGGCGAGATCCGTTGAGTTCTTACTTTTTAATGTCTACAACAAAGTCCATACAATTACTATAGGGATGAACCCAATCCATACTATGAACCATAAAAGAAAACATCTATTAAACCAATCACAAGAATACCAGCTACGGTACCTATAAGCCAAAGAGGAATCCTTCCAGTAGTATCAGCCATTTATCCCACTTCCCTTCACATGTCATCAAGTGGTCATCCTAGAGACATAAACACTCATGGATAATTATGAGAAGAAATCCTTCCGAATGGGATAATATAATTATTCTCTTTTCTTCTCTTAATTGAAGAAATAATTGGAAAATAAAACAGCAAGTACAAAAATGAGTAATAACCCCCAGTAAAGACTGGTACGATTCAATTCAACACTTTGTTCGTTCGGGTATGATTGTGTCATAGCTCTATAATTCATATTAGGTTTATTGTTGGATGAACTGCATTGCTGATATTGACCCCAAAAAAGAAACGGTAGGTACAGCCAGTCCGTGAACAACCAACCATCTCACTGTAAAAATTGGATGGGTTTGATCTATAGTCATTGGGACCTCCTAAAAGGATCTACTAAATTCATCGAGTTGCGCCAAAGAATCAAAACGTCCAATTATTAATGGAATTCCTTATCGGTCCTCTGTAAAATACCCGTTTGGGCTAGGACTTCCAAACACATCGTAAGCTAAACCCGTGCTGACAAACAACCAACCCGCAATGAATAGGGAAGGTATAGTAATGCTATGAATGACCCAAGATCGAATCTTGGTGATAATATCAGCAAAGAACGTTCTCCAGTGCTTCCAGACATGCTGAGCTCCACATATTCTTGTACAGTCAAAGAGGGGGATCGATTCCGTGAAAGATGGGATTAGTAAATCAAAACCCACTGGTCCTTTATCTTTGTGAGATCGTCAATAGTGTATCGAAGGTGTCTTTAGAGTATACCAAATAAGTATAGCTATCCTTCTTCTAACACAGCAATGCAATTTCAATTTCAACCAGTATCTTAAAAAATTGGTACATAATTCTTTTCTTCCCTTCTTATTCCTTAATCTATATAGAAACATTTGTCATTCAATATTTAATTCCTATAATATAGGATTTCTTTCCATGGACTATAAACAAAGGATCAAATAAGGTGTGAGTTTGACGGGTTGTATTCCCATAATTCATAAAATTTAATAAAACATGCGAAATATAGCATGTTTTATTAAATTTTATGAATTATGGGAATACATGTGAAATATAGCATGTTTTATTAAATTTTATTTTTGCGAGCCATCGTACGATACTTTTGCTCTTCTCATTTGATGTGCAATTAATGAGCCTACTAATACAAATTAAACTCTATACTATTTTGAATCACTACGAAATAAAATTTCTAAAATGATTTAGATTTTATATTTCTTTTTTATTTGGATCATTTCTTTTCTTTTTCAATTGTATCGACTCCATTTTATATTTTGTTTGGAACAAGGGGCCTTATAACATAACACCTTTTATTTTACTTTAACTCTTTACTTTTTTTATTATTATTTATAATTTATATTATTAGTAAATGAAGTTACATGACAAAGTTTTTTTTACTATTACTTTATTCAAGAGTTGCTCAATAAATTCGTTGAGTCAGAATCGTGGGATCGGTAGATGTCAAAGATGATGAACCGATATATTTTTACTTCTGTCACTATAGCTTTGTTTGTGCCGTCTATAATGAAATGAATAATGAATGATAAATCAATAGCTTTCAATTGGATTGGGGCTTATTTTGTCAATTGGTCTTTTTCTTATCTTGTATTTCTCAAAAATAGAAACTTAGGTAAGTGTTTGATGAGCATATGTATAAATAAAAAGTATTCCGTTTAGTTCCTTCATGCCTACTATAACTAGTTATTTCGGTTTTCTCTTGGGCTTCAACTATAACCTCAAAATTTCTTTATTGGTCTGAGCAAGATACGACTTATTTGAAATTGATTGAATGAACAATTCATAAATTGAAATCTTTTTTTAAGATTCCAGGTAGTCCATAGTTCCTTACTACGTAAATTATAAATTCTTGGTTATTAAGATTCATGGGTGATTTGGATTAATATTTAGGGATAGATATTACCTTCCCATTTTTACCCTTTCAAACAAATTGAAATGATTGAATTTTTACTATTTGGAATCGTGTTAGGTTTATTTCCTATTACTTTGGCTGGATTATTCATAACTGCATATTTGCAATACAAACGGGGCGATCAGTTGGACCTTTGATTAAATAACATATGTTTTTAAATAATATCTCGTTTTTTGATTGACCTCCTCCTTTCTTTAATCAGCAGGAGGTCAAATTCAAGCGTCTACTCAAGTTAGTAAAGTTATTTCATTGTAATTCGACCTAAGAAGATGAGAATCATGCTCTGTAGGATTTGAACCTACGACATCGGGTTTTGGAGACCAGCGTTCTACCGAACTGAACTAAGAGCGCTTTCTTATCACAATATAAAATACCGTAAATAAAAAATAAAGGGATTTTTTTGTAACCCCCACCTTGCATGCATATGCATATAGTATCATAAAAGATTATGTATGTTCAATTTTCATTGATCTCAATTGATCCTTCATTACTGCACATAGTAGAAGTAATAGATAGGGATGACAGGATTTGAACCCATGACATTTTGTACCCAAAATAAACGCGCTACCAAGCTACGCTATATCCCTTTCAATTGGACTACAGTGTCATTGTAGAGAATTCCCGTCTTGTTTTCCACATCGTAATTTCCTCCATTCACATACAATTTATCTTGCTTGGCATTTATTCTTTTTCATATCATATAACATATTTTCATACAACACATATAACATATAATATAAATAAAATTATATCAGTAATGCCCAAAAAGTAAGGTGGCATCTTTTTCTGTTGTAAAGAAAGGGAAATATCATCCACCGGGTCGTTATATATATCCATTTTAGTTAGGGATGCCGCGTACAAATTATGTGGTCACATCGTTTGAGTGTAAACTCAAACTACGTGACCACATCGTTTGAGTGTATACTCAAACTACGTACGTGACCACATCGTTTGAGTGTACACTCAAACTACAAGGTCACGTCGTTTGAGTGTTAGTTTGAGTTTGAGTTACACTCAAACTACATGGCCAAATCGTTTGAGTGTATACTCAAATGATATGGACAAGTCGTTTGAATGTTAATCACACTAACACTCAAACTACGTGACCATATCGTTTGAGTGTACACTCAAACGACATGTACACGTCGTTCGAGTGTATACTCAAAGTACATGACCAAGTCGTTTGAGTATACACTCAAACGATATGGCCACATAGTTTGAGTGTTAGTGTGAGTAACACTCAAACGACTTGTCCATGTAGTTTGAGTATACACTCAAACGACTTGGTCATGTAGTTTAAGTATACACTCAAACAATATGGTCACTTAGTTTAAGTGTATACTCAAACTACATGACCAAGTCGTTGAGTATACACTCAAACGATATGGCCGAGTAGTTTGAGTGTTAGTATGAGTAACACTCAAACGACTTGTCCATGTAGTTTGAGTATACACTCAAACGACTTGGTCATGTAGTTTAAGTATACACTCAAACGATATGGTCATGTAGTTTGAGTATACACTCAAATGACGTGGACATGTAGTTTGAGTATACACTCAAACGACTTGGTCACGTAGTTTGAGTGTACACTCAAACGACGTGGACATGCACTCAAACGATTCCAAATGCTCAAACGCACCCAAACGCACTCAAACGATTCCAATTGAATTAAAAAAAATTGAAATCCGATTTAAAAAATTGGGTTAGAAACAACACAATTACACCAATAAAACTACATGCACTCTACACTCTTTATCTATTATGACATTGTATTTTTATAACCAAGTTAAAACATGTAATCAAACATGCTAAAATCTAAAATAATAATTTGTTTTATATCTAAACTTGTTATTATTATTATTTTTTCAATTGTGAATCATAAACTAGTTTGGGGTTTAGAAATTTTGTACCAACATATTTCACTTAATTATTTGAAATAATAATTTGTTTTATATCTAAACTTGTTATTTTTTATTTTATTTTTAAAATTATGAATCATAAACTAGGTTGGGGGTTTAGGGTTTAGGGTTTAGAGTTGTTTACAAATTTCGTACTAACATATTTTACTTAATTATTCAAAATAATAATTTGTTTTATTTATAAACTTATTATTTTTTATTTTCTTTTCAAATTTTGAATCATAAACTAGTTTGGGGGTTTGGGTTTTGGGTTTAGGGTTTACAAATTTCGTTCCGACATAAAAAAAAAAATTAATTTCAAACATATTTCACTCAATTATCCAAATCTAAAATAATAATTTGTTTTATATCTAAACTTGTTATTTTCCATTTTTTTTATTCAATTGTGAATAATAAACTAGTTTGGGGGTTTAGAGTGTAGGGTTTACAAATATATTTCATTCAATTATTCGAAATATATCAAAATTTCAAATATATATAGAATACTCATTCACTCAGTTTAGAGTTTAGGGTTTACATAGAATACTCAAGTTTCTCTACATATTAGAATACTTAAGTTTCTCTAAATGGAACATGAAGATGAAGAATAAATATTTGAGGTAATGTTTGAGGTACAACAACAAATTAGAGAATAACAACAAATTAGATAAGGAGAAAATAGAAGATATATTGAAAGTGAAGAAGTGGAACAAAATGTTGAAGGTCAAAGTGAAGAATTTGAAGATGCGACAAGTCGAGCAAATGAGATGCCGAGAAATCGTCGACGACAAAGTGCAAACCTAAATAATGAGGTAACACTTTATTAAAATGAATACAAAACACTTGATTAATTGAATGAATGAATGGATGCAAAACACTTGAATGAATGCAAAACCCGAGCCCAAGAACGACATGGTGGTGTAGTTTGAGAACACTATAGAACGACATGGAGGTGTAGTTTGAGAACACTATAGAACGACATGGCCGGGTCGTTTGGTTACACTATAGAACTATATGGCCAGGTCGTTTGGTAACACTATAGAACAACATGGCCGGGTCGTTTGGGGACACTATAGAACTACATGGCCGGGTCGTTTGGAACCTCTATGAAACTACATGGCTGGGTTGTTTGGACTAAATTTAGTTAAAGTTTTTTTTTTTTTTGTGACTTTGAAACTAAATGCAAATTGTTTGAGACTCTTGTTTTATTCTTCTATATGTAGAATTCTTTGCCACTATCCGGGAACCGATCCTCTGCAAACTCGAATGATATGGATTGTCAACTGATTTTAAGTGATACAACAGAAATTTTTACTACGGAAGAGGTATGATTGAGTAGGCATTGATTTCATTTTTTTATTTTATTTTCTAAATGTAATTTTATTAGTGTATTAATAATAGTTGTTGTTTTTTATGTGTTTAGGTCTTTCATACACGTAGCGAGGCAATCGGTTGGGCAACCGCTAGAGGAAGACAAGTTAATGTTGTTGTGGTCATTGAAAAGTCGGAGTGTGCTAAGGGAAACCGAGTAGCAAGATTGAATTTGGCTTGCGAGTGCTCGGGTGTGTATCGGTCACACAAGAAGGAAGGCGAAGAGAGGGCTAATAAGAGAAGGTCGAGAACCAAGAAATCGGGATGTCCATTTAAGTTAAAAGGTGTTTTCCAACGTGGCACTGTCGATAGTTGGAAAATTGTCGTTTTTAATGGTGTTCACAACCATCCATTGGAGAAGACTCTTGAAGGACATGCATTTGCTACTCGACTAACCGTTCCAGAGTTCGAGTATTTGTCAGAGATGAGTAAGTGTGGAATAAAGCCTAAACAAATTTTTGATTCCATCAAGAATAGGTATCATGATAACATCTCTAGTATATCTCAAGTCTACACTACAAGGCAGAAGGTGAGGAAATTGAATATGAACGGTCTCACACAATTGCAGAGATTGCGTGAGCTGTTAGCAAAAGAACATTATTTTGAGGAATTGAGACAGGATGAGAATACCGAGGAGATAACGGGATTGTTATGGGCCCATCCAGAAGGTGTTAAGTTGGCTCGGACTTTTCTAACAGTTTTCATATTAGACGCTACAAAACTAACAGGTATCGATGGCCTTTCGTACAGTTTGTTAGGGTGACTTCAACGTGGAAATCTTTCACCGTGTGTCAGGTGCTGCTTTAGTCTGAAACAACAGTCGACTATGAGTGGGCCCTGCATCATTTTAGTGGCTTGCTTGGTGACATAAGCCCATCTGTGATTGTGTCTGACAGGGACTTGGCCCTGATGAGTGCCGCTGACAGAGTTTTCCCTAACGCACACAAGCATCTATGTAGATGGCATATCGATACGTGCGTCCTTTTAAAATGTTACGATATTTTTCCAACTATAGAACTTGTAGAGAAGGCCCAGTTCTCGGGAACAACAGAGTCAAATCGAAGACAGAGGTTGTTTTCCAGCGTAGATGGGATGCTTTGGAAAAATATTACAGGGTTGAGTACTCCAATTTTGTTAGTTATTTACGAGAGACTTGGTTTCCTCACAGGGATCAATTCGTATGTTGTTGGAATAACCAACACATTCACTTTGGGAGTACAACAACCAATAGAGTTGAAGGCTCTCATGCTCAGGTGAAGCGTGTACTAGGAAATGCAAACTATCATGATTTTTTGAGTATGTTTAGCTTAATCCACCCAATTCTAGAGATCCAGATGTCCGAGGTTAGAGCTACCTTTAAGAAAAGTATGATTGTAACTCAGCACCACCACCAGATTTCTTTGTTTCGTGAACTCAGAGGCCTTGTCTCACACAAGTGTTTGGACTTGTTATTTGAAGAAATAGATACCCGCGTAAAGCGTGTTAAAGATGGAGAGATAAGGTGTTGGTGTTATTTGCACACGAGCCATGGACTGCCATGTGCTCATAAATTAATTGAGTTTGAAGAGCAAGAGCGGTCTATCCCTTTGACTGCTATCGACCCCTTTTGGAAAACATTGTCTGCTTCTCCCAATGTGTCAGTGGGTGTTGGTCCCGATATTACACCTTCAATGGACTTGTTCATGAATAGGTTTGCAATGGTTTCTGAAGAAAAGCAGAGGATTAGGAAGCTTATGGAGATTGCCGTACCAGAAAGTACATGGCTAGTACCGCCTCGTGAGGAAGCAAAAGGTCGGCCGAAAGGTAGCTGCAGCAGAAAGCTTCCAACTGGAGATGATAACTCTTCAAAGCGAGATCCATCTCATTTTGAACATTCTCAATGTGACCATGAGGAGTGGGTCTCGTCACAACCAAACACTACGCCCACCCAAAACACCCACACCACACAAAGAAAGAAGTCTTCTCCAAAAATACCAACCCAAAACATCTACACCACACCAACAAATAAACTTTCTCCAAAAACACCAAAAACAACCACACCAAGAAAAAAAACCTTCTCTAAAAACACCAAAAACAACCACACCAAAAAATAAGCCTTCTTCAAAAACAGTCACACCACGAAATGTGAGAGATGGCTTAGACTTTGGAAAGACGAAAGGTCCTAAGGATTACGGGTTGGATATTCCTGAAAAAATGTATAAATATATTGTTATAGTCCATGACCCTGTTAGCGATGGCAACTGCGGTTATAGAACTTTCTGCATTGTATTAGGAATAAGTTAAGAAGAATGGCCACAGATGAGAAGGGAGTTGTACGAAGAGCTTACTGACAATCTCTCCCTTTATTGTACTTTGTACAATCAAAGTGAGGTTTTTTATTCGATGAAGGAAATCCTACATGAAGAAGGTTACGCATCCTTAAATAAGTGGATGAGCATGCCCTTTGCTGGATACTTATTTGCTTCAAAATTTAATGTTGTCCTTCTGCATTTAGGAGCTCGTCAGTGCTTCCTTCTCATGTCGCTGAGAACCCAAGCAAATCCTGAGAGAGTGACCCAAGTGTTGGGTAGCGCACATGTTGGTGGAAATCATTTTGTTAATGTTGAACTTGTTGAAGATTGTCCGATTCCTCTAGTAATACGCCAATGGCTTAGAGCTCGATATGATATTGCTGAAAGTTGGAATTTGGTTTTGACAGCATCGCAATTGCAATTTATGGCATTGAACATTCCCAATTTAATATGGAAAAACGAGCTCGTTGAAGACCCAACAGTACATGTTATCGACTTAGTTGTTTATATGTTGTCAATATGATATTTTGATGTAATTTGGAACAAGTGTAATTTGATTTGATTTTTATGTTATCAATGTTAGGGCTTTTATTTGATTTGATTTGAAAATCGAGTGATCAACTAAGTTGATTAGGACGGCAATCGAGTGATTTGGAAATCGAGCGATCGACTAAGTGATATATTGATGTAATTTGATATTTTGATGTAATTTGGAACAAGTGTAATTTGATTTTATTTTTATGTTATTTGGAAATAATGTTAAGGCTTTTATTTGATTTGATTTGGAAATCGAGTGATCGACTAAGTTGATTCGGATGGCAATCGAGTGATTTGGAAATCGAAAGCGATCGACTAAGTTGATTCGAACGGCAATCGAGTGATCTACTAAGTTGATTCGGATGGCAATCAAGTGATCGACTAGTTGATTCGGACTGCAATCGAGTGATTTGAAATAATGTTCGTATGTTGTCAATAATGACCGAAACTACACAGTCAAGTCGTTTGGCTTTAATCCCAAACGACCCAGCCACATCGTTTGGTATAAAGGCCAAACGATTTGGCAAAGTCGTTTGGCCTTTAAACCAAAAGATGTCGCCATGTCGTTTGGTATAAAAGCCAAACAATCTGGCGAAGTCGTTTGGCCTTTAGACCAAACGATGTGGCCATGTCGTTTGGAATAAAGGCCAAATGACTTGACCATGTCGTTTGACTTTAATCCCAAACGATGTGGCTGGGTCGTTTGGGATTAAAAGAGAACGATCTACCGAAGTTGTTTGGTATAAAGGGAAAACGATCTGATGAGATCGTTTGGCCTTTATGACAAACGATGCGGCTGGGTCGTTTGGAAAAAAAAAAAAATTCATTTCATTTTTACAACACTTTCATATTCATCAAATTCCACTTAATTCCATTCAAACATCAAACATCAAACACCCATTCATCAAATTCATCCATTCATATTCATCAAATTCCATTCAAACATTAAACATCATTCATCCATTGAAACATCCAACATTCATTCAAACATCATATCTATCCATTCATTTGAAGTTAACAAAATTACAAACCCTAAACTAAAACAAATTACATCCATCAAACTAAAACTGAAACAAAGTTAACAAAGTTTCAAATAATCCATCCATGAAACAAATTACAAAGTTACAAACCCTAAACTGAAACAAATCATGAACTATAACGCCCACCAATGTAATTGCACCTAGTCAAGTTATACGCCTGTTCGAAGGAGGACCTTGCTTCTTCTGGCATATCATTCCTAGCCAATTGCAGACCTCTCTCTAGCAAACGACTGGTTTCATCGATGACGTCGTTCTGTCAAAAAAAGAGAAATCAAAATAAGTTACCAATCGAATGCAAAAAATCATAGTTAGAGAAACTGAATTAAAAATCACAATACTTACAATCGGTGAACAGTTAGGCAGTGTCTCCAGGGAGGGATGAATAGGAAGAAGCTCAGGGTTCCCCAAAACTACATGAGAATTTCTCACATACCAAGTCACGTGATTCTGCCACGACTCCCAGTAAAGTGGCCCAATATTGGTCCAGTTCACCTCATACCCATGTCCTGCCACAGTTCTTGTTCTCCAATTTGGTATTGGAGGATCTTTAGGTACAAGCTGCACATGACCCAACTGACGCACCACCCTTGCGACAGCGTAAAGCTCGACAATGTTGAAAAAACATAGCAATCCCTCAAAAAATGCAATGTCATCGATCGGGTTTGTATCTCTGACATTTTTGTAGGGATGCCAAACAACCTGAAACAAAATCAAATGTGTCATTAACAACTCCAATGATTAATTACTAAAAAATAATATAAACAAACTTAAATACTTAAACTTAAACTTAAATACTTATATTGAACTCATTCAAATCATCAATTATCGCTCGATAAAACTGCAATGCATACGTTGTATCGTAATAGTGTGGAGCGACTGGGATGTGTCTATGAGCACGCGGCTGAGACGAGGTATAGTTGAAGTTTGGGACTGTTATGAATACCGGAAAATACTCATAGATTCATGTCTAGATATACACAAATAGTTAACATATTGATAGAGTAATAAAATTAACATTAAAAAAAAACTCTAAAATACTCAAGTTTTACTTGTAGAAGAGTCATATAGCCTGTGACCCCTTTCACCTTCGCACATGTGGCAGCCCCGAGACCTCTATACAAAAACGCCAAAATTGCTGCACCCCATGCATACTCTTCCATCTCACTAAATTTCAACAAAGGCCTCAGATAACATATAGGCACTCCAGTCCCAGACTTGTCAGTAAAAATGGCACATCCAAAGAAAAATAGGATAAAAGCTCTAACAATCCGTTGAACTTCTTGAAACTCGAGGCCTTCTCCACCACCTTCCTAGTAATGTCACATATAGGGCTATCATGAACCTTGTTCGCAAAATGCTTCCGGATGAATTCTACCCTTACTTTTGAAGTGAACCTACTAGATTCCATCTCCGCCCTAATCAAATCAATAGGGAGCCCCAGACCAAGATGTAGGAGATTTATCGATTGTTGTAAGTTCAGCTCACTGTCCCCTTGCACCGCTCTTCCTCTAACTGTGACTCCACAGATTTGGACAACATCGTCCAAAGTCACAGTCATCTCCCCAACTAGCATATGGAAGGTGTTGGTCTCTGGATGCCATCTCTCCACAAACACAGAGATCAATAGTGGATCCATATGCTCGTGATAACCTTCCACGAGATCAAACAACCCAGTCCTTCTCAACTGCACGGCAAATCTCAGAGACCTTTCACATTCATTTTTGAAATCCCATTGGGATAACTTCGCTAAGTGTGAAACATACTTCAACGCTCCGTGATCCTCCCCCCAAAACAACCGAAAGCACGCATTAGATATATATGAATGAAAACAAAAGATTTTGTAAAAGAAAATCAAAGTACACAAGAAAAACAAAATATTACCCTTCTCTCCCCAAACATCAGCGAGCAACATGCACCGTAGTAGTCATACAACAACAACTCTGAGTCATACGGGCCTCCCCCATACACACCTCTTTGAAACTCCAAATCATCATTGGATTTTCTTACGAAATCCAATACTGGAGGTGCTTCTTCCACTAGTGGTACGTCTTCTACCACATATTCTTCCACATCATCATCCTGCTCATCCTCCTCCTCATCCCCCTCCTCACTCTCCTCTTCTACTATACTCTTCCCTTTGTCCATATTTGCATCTAAACCTACATTAGTATCACTATCTATACTATCTACACTATCTTCACTAGATGAATCAACCTCAGGAACCTCCTTTTCCAAATGGTCCCCTCTACGCGCTGATGTCGTTAAGCCATCTGCCTTTTGTCTTTTTCTTCCAACTGCGTCACCACTAGAGGAACCGCCACCAAACAATTTCTTCACACCCTTGAATGTAGTTTTCGCTACATTCTTCACATTCTTTGATCGAGGACCCATCGCTACAAAGAAAAATAAAACAAGTATTAGTAAACCATATTTAAATAAACAATGTACAAAGAAAACCACTAGGAAAGAGAGATCATCCCAGTAGTAAAACTAATATACTTATAAGCTTTCTATGATAACTCCAAGTATATATAAAGAAATAGAATGAGGCGTTACACTATCCAAATTCTATCGAATTTTTGGCAGAGTTTCCTTTGTTTAGTCAACATTTCGTATACTTAAACCTATCATAACCTGGAAATCAATAATGACATCCTTCCAACAACCATATGTACATAACACCCTATAAAATATTCAACCCACAATACAATTTCTAGCCACATAATAGGTGGACGCAAGTAGAAGGAAAAGATAGACTTCCAAAAGAAAAGTTTTTGTTCTTTCAAAACACCATGGTTATATGTCTTGTAACTTGTTAACAATATTAATAGTATTAAGAAAGGACAACCACTACAAGTTACAAGAAACTATTAACAGATGTCAAAGAGTAAATATTAGGAATACATTGATCGAACAACTGATTCTTTACTAACATGTGAGATTGAACAACCATATGTACATATAACCTAATTTTTACATGACAGTGAAAATGTATATATATACAAGACTGTTTATGTATGAACTGTCATTTATGTACATCAAGTATTACAACAAAATAACTGGACTCTCTCTACAACAAAATGAACTTGACTCTGTCCCTCGTCAAGCATAGGGGAAACCACCCAAAAAAACCACCTTGATTGTACATTCAGTAAGTTTGATAACCAAAGAAAGAGCTTCTCACCTATAATGTTTTACCGGCCAGGTTTGTTCCCTCAGATCCGACCTTTAAGCAAGTACTTTAAAAGCTGCATGTGATCAAGGTCATTACTCATTAGTCAAGACTCAAGAACATAAGCAATATGAAAGGTGAGTAACAGAATGTACAGAAACACTAATCATAAAATGGTAAAAGTATCTTCTCTTATAACATCAGGCCCTAAAGGAAAATACTAGGTATGAAAGATAAGCACTATGAAAGTTTAGCAACAAGATGTAAAGCAACTCATTTTTTAATTTTCAAACGGGGCCCTAAATCACATGTTTGGGGGTATCACCATGCTACCCCTCTAAGGGGTAGCATCGCTAGTATTTCTCTAAGCGTATTATTACTAAAATGGAGAACTTTATAGAATGTAAAATAATTTCTAACAAAAGTAGCTTCAAGTCTTCAGCTTATGCAAATTAAATGCAATCCAAGTCATGTTACTAGTAGCTATCCCTTCTTCATGGTAGTTACTTGTTCCAAGATGTCTTGGGGAATATGAACTGAGGAAAATTTCGTTCGTACAAATATAGTTCAAGATTACAACAAGGGATCAGACCATCAACATCAAAGAGTTGCTACAATATGACTCCTCATGTCATTTCAATGCTAGGTCTTCTATTTATTCTGTTAATTGACTTGACTAAATGAGTGATAGATGTCAGTAATGGCACTGAAAGTATACTCGGAGTCGTGCTGCGACCTAGCGTAGTTCTTACAACAAAAGTCATAAAATCACAAATATATATGCAGGATATGGTCATTATCCATATTAGCCAATTTGTTTAGCATATTAATAATCCTATCTCCAGCCATTGATGTGCCCACGCTCTTCTGACAGATATAGTGACATTATTTTATTGGTTGGTTTAATATATGGGAGGTAATCATTGGTTAATACCATTTATATAATATAGTTGAAGTGTCTATACATATATATATATATATACTCAATGAATTTATATTTATCACATCATTTTTTTGTTGGGTATTATATCATATCACACTACCCTTCCCTTTCTATAGTTTAACTTCATTCTTTGATCCTTCTGTTCGCAAAGCAACTCTCCTCCAACTCTTCCTTCATCTAAATATCTATACATTTATTTCCAAGTTGATAAAACCATCTCAATCGAAACCATCTCGCTTAGCTTACGGTTGAAGTTTCTCTTGAACTTTGGCTTTGTCCTTGAAACGGTAGAAAGGAATGAGTTCGGCCTTAAGCGTGCTCTACTCATAGGGATTCTCTCCTTTTATAATAGCACCCACGGCCAACTAGACAGTTAGTTAAGTAGTTAGTTGACAACTGTTCTTCTCATGCTATTCGTGGACTGCTTGAGAGAAGTGGAAAGCAAAAGAGTTCATGATCCTTTTGATGAGACCATGAAGAAAAATGGAAAGTGTGTTTTGGTGCAAGGTCCAATCATTGTTGGTGTTGGCCCATCAGGTCTTGCTGTAGCTGCCTGCCTTAAAGAAAGAGTTCCTAGTGTGATTGTAGAGAGGGCTAAATGTATAGCTTCATTGTGGAAGAGCAAGGCTTCTGATCGACTACATCTTCACCTTTCGAAAAAATTATGTGAGCTACCCCTCATGCCATTCCCGGCGAAGTTCCCTACTTACCCAACTAAAGAGCACTTTGTGGACTATTTAGATGCTTATGTGAGTAAATTCGGTTTAGAGCCACAGTTCAACCAAAACAAGAAAGTGTCGCTGCCTATGATCACACTCTTGGATCATGGAGAGTGAAAAACCGGGATTGGAGGAGATTAGTTACCTTAGTCGGTGGTTAGTTGTAGCAACTAGAGAGAACTCGAGGTCGTGGTTCCAGCGATTGAAGGAATGAATGACTTTGAAGGTCCAGTTCTACATACGAGTTCGTATAAAAATGGTGAAGAGTTTTATGGAAAGAATGTTTTGGTTGTGGGATGTGGAAATTCTGGTATGGAGATATGAACCTCCAGCTATAAAGGGAAGCTCATTTGATTACTCCTCAATCACATGGTTCTATGATGATTCCTCGAGAAATTATAAGGTAAGAAAAAAAAGCCTTCAAGAGTCAGCTGGTGCAATTTGAATACTTTAGGCAGTCTTGAGTCAGTTGAACTCAAAGCAATGAATTTTTCAGTCATTTGAGCTATAGTGTCATGGATGTGACCAAGACTAGTTTCTATACTCAGTCTCTGGAGAAGAATTTCCAGTGTTTCCTTTAAGTTTATAGTGGAAATATAGTTTTCCACCTATATAAGGAGTTCAGACAAGCAATATATTGATGGCACAAAGACCAAGCCAATATGCATAGCGTGAAATGCTAGAACTTTGTCTTAGGAAACCTCGCTACCCCAACAGATCCAAGTAGTCAGGCTCCAACTGAGCTATGTCCAAGACCTGTCCTAAAGTCGTTGGGAACCCATGACGCACCCTGGCCCTGGTATTGCACCAAGAAAGTTTCTTGATCTCTCATTCAATACTTTCAAATGGTACACTTGATCTCTCATTCAATACTCTCATTACTTACACATGTGCGTGTCATCCTTGCCCATGCGCAAGGATGACACGCACAAATCGAGAAATGGTCCAAATTTTTTTTCCTTAAAAATTACAAACACGATCGACTTCTTTCATCAAGTAAGTTTTCTCTAAATTAATGATTTTTAACATTTATTTGTCGGTTTCATAAGCTTTTGAGCAGGCAATAATCTGTAAGTGATGATGACTATTATATACTGATATATTTTTTTCTTGTTTTAAGTTAGCTCAAGTTATTACATATCAAATAAACATGGGTTTCCCTTCTAGTTGGGATGGTACACTCTCGCCAAATGACTTTAACATCAGTGCAAGAGCACTCTGTGAGAAATGGAAAGTAATTTATCCTGTGTTTCCTCCATGGGCATGGGTTCCTTGTCCAAGGCCATTCGGGGCTGCTTCACGTCAGGTGGAAGGTTATTTATCTTTGGAGGGTTTCTATTGTCCTAAATCTATTGAGGTTAGTTATAATTCCTTTTTTGAAAATTCTACTTCTTCTCTTTTCTGCTGTTGCAACTGCGTCTTACAGGGTGAGATTGACAATGGAAGCTCTAGCAAAGAAGAGGCTACTTGTCCTACAGAGGAAGAAGTTGTTGATGATGCAACATTGGTATACCTTTCATTTCCTTTATGATTATTTTTTTTGTAAGAAACCTGATAGTTTATATGCCATTATTGAAGGACACAAAAGAAACTCTGTGCTCTACAAATGTTGTATAAACTAGGGAACAAATACAGGATCATTTTTAGTTGAATTGTATGCCAATTCATCTTTTTTGTCCTCTTTTTAACTGATGGTATAACCAAGTTTTTCTGTTTATAAGGTTCAAAGAAATGATAGGGCACTCATCAAATTGGATTGGGCAACCCTCAAAAAATATATATATATATATATATATATATATATATATATATATATATATATATATATATATATATATATATCGAGCTAATGTTGCTATAACTTGTCAATAAAGTCAATAGAATTTGACAAAAGGAGATAGACATGAAGTGCTTGTCTACCAACTCAAAGTGTACAAAGATCAAGACCTGAAGACCAACAAATTGGATGGAAATCTAAACAGAAGTATAAATCCACACTAGAAATAAAAAATGCTAGACGAAACAATATTCTCTACCAATAAAAAATGCTAGACCACTACCAATAGTTTTATTGTTTATCGTTTATAGTCTGCCACTACACCATAACAGGCTATTTGCAACGGCAAAAAAGCGTTGCTAATAATTTTTGCAATGCTTTTTAAGCATTGCAAATATGGCGTCGGTAAAGTGTTGGAAATATTTGCAACGCTTAAAAAAAAGCGTTGCAAATAAAAATTTCCAACGCTTAAAAAGCGTTGCAAACAGAAATTCAAAGCGTTGCAAACAGAAATTTCACAAACGCTTTTTAAGCGTTGGTAATTTGTTAAAATTTTTACCAACGATTTTTAACCGTTGCAAAGTTGTTAGTTAATTTTAAAAAAAATAATTTAAAATTCGTTTGTAACGGTTATAAAGCGTTGCAAATTTGTTAGTTAATTTTAAAAAAAATAATTTAAAATTCGCTTTGTAACAGATTATGAACCGTTGTTGATGGGTTGCTAATAAAAAAAAATCTCATTTTGTAGCGAGACCAGCTAAACCAATTTGGTGGTATAACACATTAATATCGGGTTCCCTAGGAGTAATAAAGTTTTGTGATCAAACTGCTATCCAACGCCTATTTCCACTTACAGTTCAAATCAAATTCATCACAACATCATCACTACAACAAGGTATACACAAAGCTATATACCCCTGAACCACCAAATAACCCCAAATAATAAGATCTCATACGTACATACCACTTGACAACAAAATCTGCAGAAAAACAAAACACATTCAAAAATAAACAAAATCCAAACCTGGCGTGCTTGAACATATTCATCAAATCCATCCAAAGTGCAATCATGATCAAATTCACTTTTCGAAACACAACATTATTATCATCCCACTCTTCCTCAATCAAAGGCACCATAATGCTCCCCATTCTTCGCCCCGTCCACTTTTCCTAAACACCCTACACAAAGCACAAATGCATCCTTCCCCACCGCAAATTTCAAGTAACTAGATGGTTATAATCTTACATTGCACAAATATGACAAAGCTAAAGAAAATATTAAGCCAAAAGTATAAACTATCTAATGAAGCCAAATTTATTTATCGAAAAAAAGATGAATCCAAAATTTGAGAAACAAATATAAGGAAAGACAAACATAATAGGTATAGAACTGAGATATCTGACTCAACGACTAATCCAATAAATTATTTCTTTGAAAAGGAATACACTTAAATAAACATATGGAATTCACGCCGAGTTTGATATATGATTGGTGATGGTTTTCGTGTTCATTCAAGTGACCGAAAGAATATCAACCAATTTGCATTCTATTGAACTACATTTCATTAATTAATCAAAACGCAAAGAAATACATAAACAATCCACAACAAGAAGCCCAACAATGAAAACAATAAAGATGGTTTACCTTATTGTACAAAATAACTCCCCGATGAAAGCAATATGTAGACTAGTAAGTACAAATACGTTAACAATAGTGGTTTCCCAATCATTGTGTCCCTAGTTTAGTGAATAACTTCTCCACTTGAAACTGGACATTAAGATTCCAAGAATCTATCCTAATCCTCAGTATCAAAGTACATCACCAACCAATGACCCTTCCAGTTTACTAGTCGATTGTACCAAGCATTTATAGTAACATGTTAACCTGAAAAAACAATATATATATACTAGAACATAAGTACCAAGGTAACAAAAAAAATGATGGATCATATTCAACACTTAAAGTACGATCTTGAAACAAAAGAAACAATAATAATATTACATTCTATGTATATATATATATATTTCCACATCACATTATAGATGAAACAACGTGTATAGTTCAAGTAGAAAACCTCATCATACCGTCATCGTTGTTTTGGTTTGAGGTTGCTCTAGCTCGAACTCTCCGTAATCCCTAAAACGTTCACGAGAGAGAGAGAGAGAGAGAGCAGGTATACAATCTTGTGTTAGGCATAGAGAACAATACTAGCGTAATACCATTTTGTGAAGGTGAAGTGGGGCTCACCCATCCCCGGCGGAAACTTTTGTTTTGGCAAATAATGGATGGTGATATCTCGGTGTTATTACATCATGCAGTCCACCTCTCATTGCACCTCTGCGACCTGCACATGACCCCTTAACCAATGTAAGAACAGCATACATATTTCTCGCGATACATATTTCTCTCCACCATGCCCCTACTCCTTTTTTTGGGTGTTAATAGGAAACAGACAGAAAAAAATTATACAATTACACTATTATTAACACTCAAGAGAAGTCTGAAAATTTATTGGAAAATTTAAGCTGAAAAATTCAAGTATTGCGGAAAGGGACTCACCAAACAGAGAAGTCCGAGCTCCAAAGTGAGATGGAGTCGTTCCTAAAGGATCGCTACTTTGGCCAAAGGCGAGTGAAAGTAAAACCCAAAATTTCAAATTTCTTCCACGGTATGTAACTTATGAAATGCCGGTTCTTGAGCACTGAACTCAATCGGTGGTAAATTTGGCTTGTCCTTACCTGCACATCCAAGAAGGATTGCCGCACTATCATATGCCATGGCTGCTTTCGCAAGGTCTTCATTGGGCTGCTGACTCTCATCTATAGACAAATCAACCACACGCGAGAAATGCTTCGAAAGTCATGAAATATAATGGACATATTACAGTATCGTTGTAAATGCAGGAAATGAGACTGACTGACTTAGTTACGGAAAAGAAAAAGTAATCCTAGATGTCTAAATTCCATATAATGCTATCTTTCATAAATTATTTCAAAAAGATTGCAATCGTGAAAGAAAATGGAAGTGTTAATTGCGATAAAGGCACTGACCTTCCATATCCATGTCAGAATCTGCAGGTGAGTGGGATGTATCTTCATTTGCATATTGAACTTCACGAAGGTCTTGACGGCGAACAACTTTGCTCTCGACCGAGTATCTTGTTCGATTCCATTAGACACTTTCTTTTCATCCATTCAAAATATTCATTTGCAATATTTTTTAAACCGGAACTCGGTGGCCCTTCTAGGCGAATATAGTCGTACATTATTTCCTGCCAAGAAGTGTGTGCTTGTGGTTGAGTTAGAAATACGGTATTCTTTCCTTCCACAAGTTGAGCTCCCAGTACATCTGCATTGAACAACCAAGATAGCCCATGGATCCCGTGCCTCACAATCGAGTTGTCTTTACCTATAACTCCCAAGAGAATAGAGGGGGTTTTTTTGGGTTGTTGACTTCGAACCGGAACAATAATGACACTCTTAAATCAGTTTATAATGCATGACTAGACCTATAGCCCACACTATTTTTTTGTCGAATTTTCAAACATACTTGCAATTCAGCCACGATTCGCGGATGCAAGTGCTACTACTCATGTGTACTTCAACTTTAGAAATGTATGTGTTCCTATCTGCTATACTTCAAAACAAACCACGGAGATTTTTGTTTTAGTCACCAAAGTCACTAGATTTAGCATTCATTAAAATACATCATACAGAGAGCATGGTAACAGTTCAAAGTTACAAGTTTAGCAAGCTATACTTCCAAATTTTATTTTCTGTTTTCCAACAAACCTCCACATAAGGAGGGTTTGGGCGCTTAAGCAGTGCCAGTTTATTAAATCCAATAAAATTGATAGTACACTTATTATACTCATTAGTGCAACAAAAGCAGCCTATCACTTAACTAAACTAACCATAGGGTGGGTAGGGGCAGCTAAGGTGAATTTGAATGTAATCTATTTGAGAATAATGCATAGTTCGAAACCCTCCGCTCCGAAAAAGCGATTAAACACCTACTATAGCCCAATAAAGTTGAATTCCTAGAATACAAAAAGGCAGCTCATAGTCTCATACAACATTAAAACAATAATGGCCTTATCACTAAAAGACATACTTGCGATGAAACTGAAGATGATCAGAAGAGTAAAAAGGTTGCTCATACATCGAAAAAGAAAGCATTCTAATCACAATGGACGACATATTTCATATTACGCTTATCGAAGTTCAAACACTTAATGTATACTCAAAAGGATGCTTACACTAATCAGTTAGTAGAGTAACGCCATTTTACGTATCGCGGGGTAAAACATAAACACTAGCGCTTCTTACAAAATGCTGCTTCAAGGAATGACATACCAACTGCGTAAGAGTTCTCAGCTAATGCTTTGTCAATTGCATCCATATGTTTCCGGAGATTCTTCCACTATACAACAAAATGAGCAAAAATAGGTGAGCAAAAATTTCGAGGATGCATTACAAAAAGAAAATAAACAAACCTGATCCATGCTTAATGAAATACCTAAAAGAAAGAAAATGTAACTATCAGTGCTTGAAGTATTTGAATGCTCAAATTAGCCAGTCAATTTACAGGCGTAAACTATGCACATATTATAATGTAAAACAAGTGGACGTATGACCATTGTGTCCACGAATTGCAATCTTTTTAGGTTTTATTGCTTAACTTCTATCATAATCGCATCATGCAAACTTCGGCCAAATCCTCAATAAACTGAAATGAAAACAGGGATGTTCATCAATGAGTAATCGTTAACACACAAGATTTATTTAGATCACACAATTACGGTGTTCGGATACCCCGATCGGCTCCACCACGAAGAACAATTGTTCTTTGTCCTACTTGATGGACGTCCAACCAATGTAGCATAACCGCTAATCGCCCCACCACTCTCCCTCCTCCTTTATCCGGGCTTGGGACCGGCAAGGTGCAAAGACTTTCATTACTTTGCAACATCGGGCGGAGTTAAAACGGGGTTGTTATCTCTTCAACCTGCAAAAAACAAAAATACTTTCATAATATAACATTCTTATAAACCATCTAGCCATCATACCATCATAACAAGCTATAGTGCACAAGTTCGTTATGTCATTCTTACATCTTGCAAAAGGCTCGTACCATTAGTTACAAAAAACATACTCAAAAAACCAAAATAGAAAAAAGTTTGCATATCCCACACAATAGATTACTCATATGCAAACCTTGATTCAAGCCAAATCAAAGGCCCCTTCAACAAAATCACTAAGGTCCGAAAGCAAAATTGAGGTCCATCATAAATAGGAGCATTGGGAACCAAGACTTCTGGATGTAGATCTTTTCTCCCCTCCAAGGACGACTCTGCCATGGCAAATATTAGCGGTGGTAGTCATAACATATCCCCTAGCAACCGGAACACCATCTCTACCTAATAGGATAACCTTAAGAGGTGCACTCAACGTTTCAGCAGGAGGGTTTGCCGGAGGGTTCGCTGGAGGGTTTGCAGGAGGGTTCGCAGGAGGGTTCACAGGAGGGTTCGCAGGTTCAAACATATTCATTAAATTCTGTTGAGACAAACGGCGAACTGAGTTGGAACCAACATCGGTTCCGGGTGTTGTATCCCCACGCGGCGGTTGACTATTCGACATTCCATTGTTGGTTACAAGCTTAAGCATATCCTGACAAAATGAAAAACAAAACTAAGATTTATATATATGATGAAAGCAATAAGTTTTATATTTAAGGCAAACTCACCATCAACACACCCTCAACTCTAGCTATGGAGGACTTCATCTCACTCATTTCACCCTTAAATTCAGAATTTGATGAAGACCTTGCTTGTGCTAACATCACCTTCGCAATACTTGTACGTTTTAATTGCTTCTTAGAGAGGTTAGAGCTGATTCCACGAGTCCTATTCCTTTTGTCCGCTCCTAAAACTTCGGTCAATTCGTCATTATCAAAATCAAGATGAGTTGCACTGCCCTCTCCACTTGAAGTTGCATTTTTTCTTTTCTTTTGAGCAGCCTCCACCAATTCCTATAGTGTTTTCCATGGAAATTAGTTCAAAATTAGCAAGTTAGTACAAACTTAAGGTAAATCAGTCGAGACAAAATTGTCTATAATAACAAAGACTTAACAAAATTATAGTTGGAACTCAAGTGAAATGCAAACTCACATAACGGGCTCGAGCACTCTCCAAAATAGTTCCATTACGACGTTCATGTCCTGCTTTCCAACTGTCTACCCGTCCATGTATCTTGTCAGGATTTTGTTTATTCTACATGTACATTGGTAAATAATTGTTAGCATATCGTGATCAAAATTTAAAAGTTTATGGAAAGACACCTACCATTTTATGCAACATGTTGGCATCATTATCCCTTTGAAGTGTATGTCAAGAATCATTCAGTTTATATTCTCACCATTCTTAAGCTTTTCTTGCCATCACTTGAGTGTTCTCATATATAGTACAAACTGTTCCCAATGATTTGGATCAATGCCATCTCGGGCATCGCGATTTGTTCTTCCATGGTCTCAAACTTATTCAATATATCTTTTCTCAAGACCCATTTTCCATATCTAAACTTAGTACAAAAATTTTTTTCTGCATGTGAACGAGCTAGTGCTTGGTCAACATTTGTAACTTCAAATTCACGCTGTAAAACACAAGTTATATAGTAATGTGAATGAAGCTAAAACTCAAAATGTCTAGTATGCATTAAAAAAATCAGAGGTAAACCTTACCATTAAGGCATTCCAAACCTTATCCTTGAAGTCAGGATGTACAAGCCTCCAATCAGTGTAACTAACTGGGATACGAGCTCGAATAAGACTACCAGCACGAGTATTCCATCTGGAGGCATTATCACCAACGACAACACCATCAATATCAATCAATCAATAGGTAACTTCCTAACATTTTCTGATTCTTGCATGTCGCTGAGAAGGTGATGCCCGCGTGAAACTGAAGTAGAAGGTATGATGCATGTGAGGAGAACCCGGAAGGTTGAGATGCACTAGGTGGGTTGACTGATACCATTTCAAATGAAATCCTAACATATATTGCAAAATAGTCTATTAGTAGTGCCGTGTAATCAAAAAATATAATCATGAAAGGTGAGAAAGAAGAATAAATAAAAGTATATAAACAATTCAATCCAAACAAAAGTATTTCATTACCTTATCACACATACCACCAATTTAATAAACCCCGAGAGATATACATAACAAACAAAATGAATAATAATAATAATATACACAATAAGCATACATATTAAGATGGAAACTTTAAAGTAAAAATTGTATCATAGTTTGGAAGCTAAAACAATTACAATCGGGGTTAAGCACTTCATCAAAGGCTTCAAATTAGGTTGGTCCTCAAGGGTAGATTGGAAAACGGTTGGGTACATCTAGTGAGTCAACTCCACACGTCAATTGCCTCGGTGAATGGATGACTACCGACCAATTAGGATTTTTCAAGTCCTTCGAGTAAAAACACTTGACTAGCTTTCTGGGCGAGAATGACCGGCTCATCAAAGTCTTGATCAACACTTTTCATCTTATTAAGATTGACCAACACCAAATTAGAGTCCGGACGGAGCTTGCAGCCATTGGTCTTGTCCTCCACCCTCACCCAATTGCAATAAAAGACTACTTGTTGAAAGTCCAGATAGTCCAAAATCTAATATTTGTTCAATAACCCCATACCACTTCGTCGATGCATCGACTGGATTTTTGTCTTTTCCTACTTGGCGTAAACGAAGTGATTGCCTCCATGCAAACACCACTATCTTGTGTGGCAACTGTTTAGATCATGCGACCTAGTAGAAAAGACAAAACCATTGATCTTGGTACTTTCTATACATTTTAGCTTGGTGCAATGGTCCTTCAACTAATCGCCATAAGTCACTCTTGGTGTCATTTTGCAGCCAATAACCGTAAAAAGGCGATAGTTAGAAAGCTAATATTACTAACTTCAGATTTCCTATTTAACTAATGGATGAATTAAACAATACCTTGTTATATAACCGCATAAATGAAATCTGTTTGTATCTGCGCCGACTTCCGACTTTGCAACCCGCTTCCTCTACCACGAGATTGTAAGGAGCGGTATTCACTACAAATCATTCATGCAATTACGCATGAGTATTTTCATGTAGAGTACTAGAGTGGGTTTAGAAACCAAATGTGTCAAAAAAACACACACCTGTAGTAATCATCAAGCTTTTCGACGTCTAGTCGAAACAAGACCCATCTACGTATTTGAATCCATTGTTTAACACTTAAGGTCACAGTCTTTACCACCGAGCAAAGGCCCTTCATCACTATACTTTCGCATCTTCATCCGAAAGGCCACACGCCCGATTTATGATTTCCATCCCGCGAATTGGGCATATACTCCATAGCATACCTAACTGACTCAGAAACAATATACGACTCTGCAATGGACCCTTCAACATATCGTTTATTGCTGGGAATATTTTTACACTCTTTCATCGCCCTATTAGAATAAGAAATTTAAGTATACACTTTCAATTTTTAAAATCCAATTATAGAAAAAGCTAGAGAAGATATTAAGGTAAAAGTAATTTACATACCGTTCAAATGGAAACATCCACCTTTGATGCACAGTTCCACAAAGAAGCGCTTCATCAGCCAAATGCACCATGAGGTGGATCTTTGATATCAAAAAACGATGGTGGAAAATATTTTTTCAAGCACGCACAATGCTTCTGCAACCATGTACTTGGCCTCTTGGATATGTTGTCGGACTAAGACTTTAGAGCACAACAAGTTGAAGAATAAGCTTATCTGATGAATAGCTCTTCGCAGGTCACGATATTTAGGAAAAGCATCTTTGAAGCAATACGTAGCAAATAACACATAATGACATGATAGTCATGAGATTTCATTACGAGCAAACCAGGTGGATTTAAAGTGACAATGTTGCTCAGATTTGATGAGAAACCAGAAGGAAGCTTCAAGTCCTTCAAAATTTTGCAGAAATTTAACTTCTCGTCTTTAGCTAAGACAAATGGAGCCTTCGGTTTTATTGGTTTCCCAGGACGGTAGATGCGATTGCACCCACCCACCAATTGTGGAATTCGCATCTTCCTCATATCTTCTCGCGCACCTACTGTATCCTTTGACTTGTCTTTCTTGTCTAGGATGTAATTTAGTAGATGTTCCGCAACATTTTTCTCAGTATGCATCACATCAACAACATGTCGGGATTTATGAGTGGGCCAATAGGGCATATCCCAAAAAATAGACCTTTTATACCAAGCCTCTGTAACTTGAACATCTTCATCATCTACACTATCATCCAAATTCACATCAGATGTGCTTCTTTTGCTACCAGTTGGGATTTTACCCGGCTTATACTTGATATGACTCACCTGCTGCATAACTTTTTCTCCACTTAACCTTAGTGGAGCAATGTTCAACTCTTCAAATCTTAAGTCCCAAGTATTTGCGGCCGAAAACGGGGTGACCAAACGGAAGAAAGGGGCGATAGTTTGTGTAAACAATCTTCTTTGCATGCTCAAGATATATCGATTGAGTGTTATCACGAACAAATCGGACATGCTTTGTAACCATGTGTTATCTGACCGCTAAGTTTCCAAAAGTAGGAAAATCATGAATACCCCACATTAGCATAGCTCTCAAGGTAAAATGCTGTTTTTATGCATGTCATAAGCCAAACCCTTCCCCTTCCTTCCACAACCGTTCCAACTCCTCATACAATGGTGAAGAAAAAACGTCGATATCTTGACCCGGTGCCTTCCCGCCTGTATCGCAAAAGGACATCATTTGGAACTCTGGTTTCATACATAAAGAAGGGGAGATTATAAGGTACCAAGTAAACAGGGCCAACAACTGTAGCTAGTGGATTGTATTCCACGAGGATTGAAACCATCAGTTGCAATTCCAAGCCAAACATTACGCCCTTCCTGAGCAAAATCAGGCCAACTCTTTTTACATGTTTTCCACTGGATTGAGTCGATGGGATGTCGCATATGATCCCAAGAAGGTGTAGCTCGGTCGCGCCATGTCATTTCGTTAAGCTATCCATGGGATAGTGTACAACCTCTTGAGCCTTGGAATCAAGGGAAAATGTCTCAAAACTTTATTTGGCTCTTTTGTTTCTTTCTTACCCATCTTTCCTTCTTTCACTTTGTATCTGGGTGCTTTACACTGACGACATTCCGTTAACTTAGCATCATCTTTCCAATTATAACATACAATTGTTCTCACATGCATCGATACTTGTGGCTTTCATTCCTAGATCTTTCAAAGCATTGCTTTCATTCTGAGGGGTACTTTGATGGCAAAGTGATTCCTTCGGGAACCATATCCTCAAAAGGGACAAAAGTGCGGAACACACTAGTTCCTGACCAACCATATTTCTTCTTCAAGTTATGAAGGTCAACAACTGGCGAAAGTGTAGTAACGGGGAGCCTCACATGAAGGGTATAGCTTTTGTTCACCATTTTCTTGTATTCGTTGTACCTCTTCCCCAAATCACGTTCAAGAACAGGTGGTGGTTCAAAATCCTCCATATGATTTTCTTCATCCTCATTCAAATCACCTGCAACTACTTCATGCACTCCATAAGAAGCATCAACAAAATTCCCCATCCCAAGCCCTTCGGCCTCAGTGTTTTCTTCTTCAATCATGGGCTCCACCACTGGATCCGTACATGGGTTCTCACCATGTAAAACCCATACGATAATTCTTATCTATCCCGGTGACTTAATCAAATGTCTAGAGATTGTACCAAACACAAAGCTTTTTCCATTTCGACATTCTCTGCAAGGACAAGGACACGTGGTCGAGCCGCGGTTGTTCCGCAAATCGCAAATTGAATGAAATCAGCCACCCTTGTTTGTACACATCTCCAAATATGTCCAATTCATTCATCCACTCTTTCTGAATTGGCGAGACATTCTCGCAAAATTAGGCGTGGGGGTTGAACAAGCACATTGTGTAATCTATCGATTTGATACAACATAATACACAATCAAACCTTGAATATACCCGCAGTACTCACGGCATTTGTGTAAGTCATTGAATCCTAAACTTCGACTTCAACTACATCAAAAGTAAGCTCTAAATCGGTCAAATAAGCGGTGGCCTAGGTAACAAGCGACACTAGTATTCTCGAATTCTAGCTAAGTCTATGATATTAAAGGAATAGCTATAAATAGAATTAACAAAGAATATTAACAAAGAAAAATTGATTTAATCTGCCGTAACATTGGGCTATACTACCACCTTAGGCAGGCACCGCCATCGAACCCTCAGTCAACATATCTTTATCTAAGCAACCACATATACTTCATCATTGTTTCACCACTGAACATAAGAAAACTTCAAACAACAGCAGCTATCAATACTCAGTCGACGTCAAATTGTGATACTTGCTCGGTTCTTATATAGAGTTGTTATTACGTGGACTGCTTTGTTACTACACAATTGTGTGAGGTCTTTGCATACGTTATTACGTGGACTCGATAAACCAACACCTCAACCTTTTCTAATTTTGTCTAAAATAGTTTCTATCTTAGCTAGTCCACAAAAAATAATTTGCATTGAGATTGATTGAGACAAACAATTGACACCTCTGATCATACACAATATTTACGTATCCCAGCAACCGTTACAAGTCACTGTTGATTTAGATCCAAGATTCATGTGTGTGCACCAAGATCTGTGTGTGCCGAGATTCGTAACCGAAACAATCCAACGACAACTAGTAATGGTTGCTGGAATTTGATCCCAGTAACCGGTTACTGTGTAGCCGGACTCAAAGGAAAATACTGCATTCCTCTACTGTGTGTTTAACAACTCAGTTCTTTGGCCTAGGGGAACAAAAAGTCCTTTAAAGAATTTTTGTAATCTATGGAGAAACCACTTCATCAAAAAAGGAATAATAATAATACATTCCAAAGTCAATTGAATTTTCTTTGACAAACTTTCAAAGTAGTTACATGGAAAAGAAAATAACGAATACGAGATTAAATTATGAAGTGAAATGGAATTCTCTTTTTACTAAACTTTCAATATGAAATTGCACTGCTATTGTTATTATTATTTTTTCCGATGAAGAGAAATTGCACTAATAATTTCTCATTGTTTTCCACGTAATAGTTGTTTACATGTGTACTTCATTTCTTGTTCCACACGCAAAGAAGACCCCCTCACTCCAAATCTCTTTCATGTGACGACCCAATATCGCCCCCGGTTATATGAAACGGGTCGGGTGTTGGTTTGGGCCTTGGTTTCCCACACCGCAAGACTTTTCGGCGGGAGAATTAATTCACCTATTTTTCCAAGAGCTGTAATTTGCGGGCTGAATAGTCGAACAAACGCCAAATTTCTCAATTGTGTCGCCAAAAGCCTTATCGTTTGTGGTTCAAGTGTGATACTTGCTCGGGTCTTATATAGAGTGAAATATCGAGTATAATATTCATTTAAGTGAGCAGACCACATTGTAATTCAAATAAAAGCAATATAATGCCAACACCGACAAAATCCTTTCTTCTTGGCGATTCTAGAAAAGTGAGCGTAAACTGCTAAGAGAGACGTCATCGGGAGAGAAGCCTAGCAAGTCAAAGGCATATCTGATTTCCTGCTAGTATTCTAAATAACATACTAGAATAAATGCCAACAAATCAAACCTAATCTACATATTCGAGCACCACGAGAGAAATTATCATATCAAAACCAGAAGGCCACAACTAGTAGCAAACCACCATGTTCAATTTTACACCAACCACCGGATCAAAGAAGAGCAATTAGATACCAAGTAAAGTTAACTTGAGACAAAATATGGGCTGTGGACACTAACTAAAACAACCACTAGCTAAACATCCATTTCTAAGACACTAACTAAACTAACTAAAACAACCACTAGCACACCATTTATGCCCCCCCTGCCCCTTATAGATGATCACGTCTTACTTAGGGGTTTGCTATTATCTGCATATTGTTTACTTGCTTTTACCAACAAGAGTCGCTCAATATCTAAGCAGCTTTTGCACAATCAATCGATGACCTTCGGTCGAAAATATTGTGGTGAGAGGACACTATGCAAACCACATTCCACATTCTCAATGTACTAGACAAATTTCAAAAGCGAACAAACGTAACATTCCCAAATGATTATTGATAAACAGGCCAACAGTATATATATATGAATGATGGTAATGGGTAACAACTCAAGTTCATACAAAGCAGAGCTACGAGACAGCCATCAATTTACTTGAAAGGTCACAAAATCAAACATATAACAGCCATGTTACAAGTATGAACAACAACACACTTCACACACATGATTTACAGATAATATTACATAAACAGAACATACATATTATTAAAAACAGATCTATGGCAGTAAATCAAGTTTTGCAAGTGGGTAAAATAGTCGTTCATTTCAGAGCTACAAGAGAACCATCTTTTACATTTGAAAACATGGAAAAGTAACAATAGTACATGAGAAACAAACAAGCAAATCAAAGAGAAACGGACACGGTACATTTTTCTTTTTACTAAAAGTAGAAAGAAAAACCCAACCCAAAAACAACTCATCATCACAAACTAGTACTGTTTATAAACACAAGAAGACTAGTACTGGAACTCGAAGAGATGATTTCATGAGAGTTTCTATTAATAGTAAAAAAAACATAAACTAGTACACAGAAAATGAAACGGTGGTTAAATCAAGAAAGGAATGAAAAAAACTAGAAAGAAAATGAAAGATTATTACCTTGTTTTCTTCTTCTTCTTCTTCTTCTTCTTTCTTTGATTGAATCTGAATCTGAAAATTAGGTTTTGAGGAGTGCGAAAATAATGGGGCGGTGAGAGAGAGAGAGAGAGGAGAGAAAAAAAAAAGTTATGTTTTATATTTCGATTTTTTTTCGTTTTCCTCTGTTCACGAAATTTTTAAGTTTGTAACACTTCTCCAACTCTTTTTAAGTGTTAGCAATTAATTCCGGAAATTCACTCAAATAAAGCAACGCTTTACAACATTGCCAACGCTTATTTAGCATTGGCAATTTACTAACGGTAAATAAGCGTTGCAAATCAAAAAAGGTGCGTGTTGCAAATATCCTATTATGGTGTAGTGTGCTACTCTGTTTAGAGGTAAAAACCTAAAAGTTCCAAGCAAATGCTCATTGCTCAAACAAAGGATAGGAAAAAAAAAAGGTTGAGAATTTCTACCTCCAAATATTCAAAAAGCTCGACTACGTCCTCCCTAAAGCTGAACAAGACCTCCTTCTCACCACCTCATACACCTTCTTCTGATAACTATAAAACCATTAAAAATATATCAATTAATAATCTTTTTAACAATATAGACTGATAAAAAAGAATCTAAAAAGAAACCAAACCTTCTGGGATCAAAACTATTAGCAGAATGAGAACCATTTTGTTTCTTAAAAATTGGTTCTTGACTAACAACAACCATCTTGGTTTGTGATTGCATGTCTTCAAAACTCCTTTTATTTTTACTATTATTATTTTCTGCCATTATGGAAGAAATCTTTTAGAACTAAAACAAGACCAAGGAATAAAGCAAGGAATGTGTGATAACCCTTAAAAAAAAATCTTTTGATGTTCACTTTCAATGCATTGATTCTCTTTTTCAGTTTCTCTCGAAGAAAAAAATATATATAGGAAATTCGAGCGCTCATTTTCTCAGACTATATAAAGCTGAACAAGACAAACATCACATTCCCATAACTCATCAAATTAAAATTAAGAAGAACTAACCTAAATTAATTAAAACATCACATTCCCATAAGGAGAGACTTGCTGGTCGGGGTGTTCGACGATCGTGGTTTTTGCGTGTAGGCGAGCAGCTGGAGCCAAAAAACGTGAGCGCCCCTTTCCGCTTCTTTCTACTTATTTCTCAAAGTAAAGCAAGCACCCTTTCTACAAACCTTTCGGGTTCAATTTTGCTATTGTTTATGGAACTGAACTGTTTCAATTGGATTGTTTATGGATTGTTTCAATTGGATCGGTCGAATGTTCAATTGGATTGTTTCAATTTCACGATTGGATTGCTTCAATTTCACGATTGGATTGCTTCAATTCGGATTTTGGATTTTTTTGGTTAGGGTTTCGCGATAATTTGTCGAAGGGTTTTGCGCGAGAGAGATGATCGAAGGAATAGGTTTTTCGGTTTGTGATTTGGTGGGTGGGGGCGGGGGGGGCCTACTGGGCTTTATTGTTTGGGCTTGGGCTGGAGGCTGCCCGATATAATTTTAGTCTATATATATAAAAAAGCTCGCGCACATTCTCTCTCCTCACCATATCGCTCTATTTTGCACTCCGACCAATATGATTGGCTCCTACAAAATCAGATATAATAATAATTAGTAACACCTCCCCAAGTTTGTTTAAATCTCCCTAATCTATTCTTATATTATTATGACCTCTCCACATTCTAATTTATACACCTCCCTAAATTTGTTACTTTCTCCTTAATTTAAGTCAAAATTATAAACAACTACCTAAAATCTAAAAAAAATCCGAAATATCAAACAAATCAAACAGAAAACCAATCGAAATATTTCTTCAACCCTAAACTCTTCTCACCTTAAACCACAGCAACCTTTCTTCATATAAGAAAAAGAGAAGAGAGAAAAAACAAGAGAACCAATGCAATTTAGAGAGAGGGAGAGAGAGCTTCTCCCTCAATCTCTTCGGATAACCATGGCTTCTCGGCCAGATTTGTACTCTTTAATGCCGATACCTCTTGCAATGAGTCTTACTCACTCGACAACATCAAGTATAAGAGTCTTTCTGGTGGGCTTCTGGATGTGCAACACGATATAGAAGCTTTGAAGAAGTTTGATTCCCAGTATTGGAAGGCATTGTATAACTCGCGTGGGAAGACTACTTGGCCTTATGGATCAAGTGTTTGGAAATACAAAGAATGGGTCTTGCCTGAAATTGATGCCGATGACAATACTAATGCAATTTTGGGCTGCCAGGTTTGGTAAAGAGAATTTAGGTATGAATGAAGTGTTGGTCAAGAATTGTGGGATTAGTCATACTGGCAATTTTAAGGACGTACTTGGGCATGACTATTTTGGTTAGTCAAGTAAACCGAATGCGTAAATTAAATCCAAACAAGATTGTCGTTGTTGCTTGCGCTTCGACTGGGGACACATCTGCATCGCTTGCTGCTTATTGTGCTTCGGCGGGGATTCCTGCTATTGTGTTTCTTCCTGCTGATAAAATTTCACTTGCCCAATTGGTTCAGCCAATTTCGAATGGCGCATTGGTTTTGAGTCTAGACACATATTTCAATGGGTGCATGCAGTTGGTTCGTGAGATAACTACTAAGGTTCCCATATATCTTGCGAATTCTTTGAATAGTTTGAGGCTTGAAGGGGAGAAAATCGCTGCTATTGAGATATTGGAGCAATTTGATTGGGAAGTTCCTGATTGGGTTATTGTTCCTGGAGGATATCTCGGAAATATATTTGCTTTTTACAATCCTTGCTGGCGCTTTCTCCGGTGAACAAGTACGCTCTTTATTCGATCCATTTAAACGTGTTTATAAATCCATTAGATATTACTTACATAAAGATAATCAAAAAGTGTATGTTCAGGATAGCGTTAAGGAATCCTTAATTTTGCGCCTTTCGGTAGGTCGCATGCTCTCACTAGATCCTCAATGATACTAAGACAAATTATGTCTCATTCATATCAGATATTGATATTCGTCCCTATCTTGCTTTAGAGAAAATGTTAAGACCTAAGAATCATACTCCCTTTTAAGAGTTGCATCATGACCCCAAAATCCATATTAAAGCATGAACAATGGGTCTATGTTAGTGACTTAGTTCCAGAAAATGAGATAGTTCATGGGATTATTGTAAACATTTCACAGAACATGCAAATTTCCAGAGATTGACATTGAAAATATGACGTACTTATCCATATTTTTTAAAAATAAATCAGTGACATAATTTGGACTCTGGTAAATAATGGTGTGAACTAGAAGTGATTAATTAATTAAATAATTTGTTTATTTATTCACTTATCAAAAAAAAAATGGTGTGAACTAGAAGTGACTAATTAATTAAATAATTTGTTTATTTTGTTCGTTGGTTGGTTTGTGCAGGCAGTGGATTATGGTGTTCATAAGCTATGAGAGCACAACAATATCGGGGTATGAATTATACTACCCTAATTTAGTTTGTATGTTTATCAAATCATATAGCTAGCACTTTTAAGATTATGATGATTTTTTGCACTTAGTTGGAAGCAATAGAAAAGTAAATACTAATAGTAATAGATCTCTTGAATGGAGAAACTAATATTAACCCCTACAAAATCTTTTTCATAGTTAATTTGTTTAACAGAGTATCCCTTGCGACCTTGCTCCCTGGCCCTCCTTCAAAACCCCAAATCTCCATCCTTAAACATGGTATTACTATGAGTTATTATTATATTGCTCAAGGATCATAAAGTTTTCTGCTCTTGCCTATACAGGTGAAGAAAAGTTAAGTAGACAACTAATTAGATATTGTTATTACTTAAGTACCTTTTGTTTTCTGATACATAAATTGATCTTCATAATATGATTCTATTATCTTATGTTATTTCATTCACGCTTAAGATTTATGTCTATGGGCCCCTTTATAATTGAATGTCAGGTTCGTTGGGATGACTGGACAAGTCAAACTCATTATGTCCTGTACTATTGTTCTTCTAACTCATTATGTCAAGCTTATGATAGATTTTCTTTTTTCCATCTTATGAGAACTCATTACAGGCTTAATAAGTAATGTTTTTAATTCCTTCTGTGTATATGTGCAAATGAATTTTTAAACAATTTCTATAAACCTCCAAAATTGGTTTTTGGTCTCCAAATAATATTATATTATTATGTAACAAAGTGGTTTTTTATCATGAATGCAGGATGGCGGTTTTCTAACTTTAATTTTTCTCGGTCCAAATTATTTATATGCCACTCATTGTCTTCTTAATTAGCCTATTAAGTTGGACTTTCTTATTTTATTTTTACTAATTGAGATACACACCTAATCTTTAGCCAATATCATTTATCAGGAAGTGAGAAGCGTGCTCAACGGACTAAACTCTAGAAAACAACTTGTATCAGTTGGTCTCTATGATTCTACAATCGATCTATTTTCAAATTATGGCTCTGACATGCAGGTAAATTGTGACTCTAAAATACTTCTATTTGTAGCTTAAAGTATCTTCTGTGCCACATATGATAAAGTAGATGGTAAGACACACCATTTGTAGCTTAAAGTATCTTCTGTGCCACATATGATAAAGTAGATGGTAAGACACATGGTCCAGTTATAGCCTAACCACATTAACGGTATAAAAAAGTATCGTGTTAGGGCTAAGATCTTTATGAAACTCGGATAAAAAGAGGTGTCTCACTGGTAAGAAAGTTGTAATTTTTCTATCTAGCTGCTCCACCTGGTATTTTTCTAGAATCATCAGAGAAACGATAAAATAGGCTAATATTGGGTCCATACTACAGTATAAAAAAGTATACTGTTATAAGCGCAGATCAAGCGTGTAATCAATCTCCATTAGGTATAATTCAACGACTTTTTTATATTACCTTAGTAAAAAGTAAAGAATAGCATACCCGAAAGAAGTGCATAAAGTTGTAAGCTATGGGGTCTAGCAGTGGGCACTTCATGTGGTTTGTAGCTATTCCATTGTTGTTAAGGTCCTCTACCATATTTTTAAGGGTATAATAACTGTTAGGTAAGGTTTCTTCTATTTTCCTCCACTTCTCAAAGAACTTTGTACACTGCCATTTTTAAGTAGGCACATATAACTTTTGCAGTGGGTTGACAGTGGGTATGGATTAACTCTAGAGCCATCGGTGCTACGTGCTTAATCACGGGGATCTGCAACATGTAAAGCTTGATGCATTTTGAGTGGAGCTTAATTTTAAATTGGAATTTGATGGGAATGAAAATATGAAATGGATCCCATTTAGATAGGTATACATAAGTACATAACTCCATATCTTCTCCCAAATGTCTTTGGCCAAATATCAAGTATGCCCATGAACAACTATTGCTCATAAAATTAGGTCCCACTCTATTAGCCTACAAAGATGCAAGCTAGATTTCTCCTTTGTATGGTGTCATGCTAAGAAGGATTTTCTTCACCATCTACTAATAAAATAACTTGACCATATCAAAACTTTTGGCTTCAAATAATAAAGAGGGCCATTAAATCCTACTATTACTAATTATATGTTCTTGGAAACGATAGTCACTTATTAAAATTCTAAACACCTCCCTAGATTTGTTAGTTTCTCCTTTTATTATTTAATTACTATGCCCTCCTCAAATTAATAAACAAAAGTGAAAACCTTTTGCTGTTCTCTCGCCCTCCCTAACGATCACTCCATCTTATTCAACAATAACTCTACACCCTTTTCTTTCTCAAAATCATATTAGCATCAACAATAAAAGTAGAAAACAAAATCAATAATTTGTATGTCGAAGACATTGAACTAAGTTATTAGTTGATATTGCATACTGACAATTCAACCCTACATACATAGTTTTCCCAATAAAAAGTGGTAAGTGGATAATAATGTTTGAACTCGACGGGGATGATAATAACCATTTAGGTTTATAATTTGGGCAACATAATTAAGATATCTTTTTGTTTTTTCTTGAAAAACCTACAAGAGCTCACCACCGTGCATTTAGAGTTTAAAACATAACGATATTGTCGGCCGTTGTTGCAAAGTCAATGCCCTTCAAGACATTGAAGGAACTTATCGATCAAATGCTTCGATTGAAGGGATACTTTGCTTATGTCGGTCCCATTGAGTTGCCTGTAGTTTACATGTACTATAACATGTGTAGTACCAATAATACATAGTATTAGTGTAAAAGTTTGGAGTAGTGAAGTAATTTCCGTCATAGTAATGTACGAGTTGAATTAGTAGTGAGGAGATTTCTGTCTCTATAAAAAAAAAAAAAAAAAAGTCAGCTACGTTTCGCGATAGGGGTTTTGGTATTTTTCAGAGAGAAGAGACTTGACTACTTGAGAGAGAATGAGCTTGCCAAAGATTAAATTTGTCATATGGTATTTTACTATTGAAGATGTATTTTACAGAGCAAATAAGATTTTGGCTCTATGTTCGAGCTCACTGGGTACAATTACCTCATAAAGTTTCTCTGGAACGGTACTGATGTACTGCTTTCTCTCTTTAACTACTTTCATTGTATGCTTTTGTTTGTATGCTTTTGTACCTCATAAGATTTTGTATGCTTTTGTTTGGATCCTATGAATCGAGTAATGCATATGCAGATGTTGCATGCATTGAAAAATTAAGCTTTTGGTTTAGGACTGCCAAAGCAAGGCATGGTTGTGATGCTTCAAAAGTATTGGCGTTGGATAACAATGCTATTTTTTGTCTTTGATATCTATTGATTAGAATGTTTTTCCTTTTTCTTGCTCCTTCAAGTAATTTAATCATCTATATTTAAGTCATTTTATTGGAATTCTATCATTTTTCTTGCTCCTTACGATAATTTTAATCACATTAATATTGTTGTCTCAAACTTGGTCCTATCAACTCTCTTTCTCTCGGGCTTTTGCCAACAGTAGCAGCTCCTTATGATATTGCTCTATTCGACTTTTATTAAATGAAATGAAGAAAGAATGATAGATCTTTCTCAAGTTTTGAATTGATTTGAGAATATTTTGCACTTGGATATACCGTTGTCCGCTCCGTAGCTAATCAAGTATTTTATTATATTTTCTCAAGTTTTGAATTGATTTATTTTCTTCTTCTCCCCTTACTTATCGGATTCAACTCCGGTAAAGAACCCCACCAAATTATCTCTAAAGATATTTTTTTATTCAATTATGAGAAGTCAAAAAGCCAACACCAACATATATACGGATTCATTATTGTAAGTTCTTGCATCCTCTTACAAACTTGATGAGTTCTTCCTTGCTCTTACAATATTTTTTTTTTCTTTGCTCATTGGTTTTGGGATCTCTGTTTTGATGCCAACTAGCTTTAAATAAATAATTGGGGTTTATCCCATCCAGTGGATAGTTGATTTCTCTAATTAGTGGATACTGTTAGATAATGGCTAAGAATTATGATGATGGCAATTAGGTTACATTATGTTCAACAAAATTATTGAATAACAACATGTTAGCAAGTTGTTACAATGCACGGTTTTATTTTTTCCCAAACTTATTAAGTTATTTTGCTCATTCAATTAGTTTTTTCATGAAAAATGACCATACCCAAGTAGTTTCTCTATACCCATTAAATTGGTTGAGTAGTTCATATTTTTTTTTTATCATTTTTAAGCTTATGGGTTCTTTTTTTTTTACCCAAATGCCTACCTGTGAGACCTTCTCATTGTAAGTTGTAATTACACACCAAGAAGACTTTGTACAAGTGAGGATAACATATATAATACAATATTGAGGGCCTCCTGACTTTTGGTAAGTATTGGGTGCCTTACCAGTTGCGTTGATGTTTTTGCCACCATCACTATGATAAACTTGAAGATTGTTTGAAAAGCTTAGAAATGGTGGCTCAAATTGTGGGGATAAAACGACAATTGAAATATATAGTTAAGCTTAGGAAAAAGGGTTGGGTGCAGAACTTGCATTGCCACATGCTTCTTTGAACAAACAAGACAAGTGTATAACGTGCTTATTTTTTCATTTGGAGTTAATACAAATATGGTGAGGTATATGTATGTAAAGTTATACCAGTTTTGGTGCTTTCCCGTGGGTTAATGTGTAAGTTGCGACTGTAGTTGCTCTAGCGAACGGTAAATAGGTACTCTTTAAGGGTTCATATAGATACTTATTTGGAGAATAAATTGGGTAAGCAATATATAGTATTCTTTAGACATGATAATCCGATTATTTTAGATAATAGAGAAAAAATGAGTTCAGAGAAGATAGAACCGATTGCCGAATCCGATTATTGACAATCAAAGACTTCTTGCCTTTGGTGATCCAAGAAGGATAAAAACAGTGAAGTACATTGGAGCAGTAAAAAGGTATAATGTGATTTGGGTTGGTGTTGATGGGGACAGTGGCAAATATATGTACCCTGAAACTAATATTTGCTTAAACTAATATTAAGCAAAATTTTCTTATTTCGAGCTTGAAAGCAGTTAGAAGTATCCAAGGCATATCACACGTGCAACAATGGTCTTACAAAGGATATGGGGAACTTAATATTTAATTTGTATACAAGACTTGATGAGCACTGGACAAAAGATCAAATAATGGTTAACAAACTCTAGCCAGATATATTTCCTTTTTTCCCTTAGTATATTCATGCATGGTTATCATATCTCAAGCTGCATTTATACATATTCAATTATAAAGGATGTACGTGGCAGTGAGGATTTGTTTTTGTGTTACACTGTTTGTTCAAGACCAACACAATTGTTGAAGAAATAATCGGTATGTATATATTTCTTTGATTTTTCTTTTTCAAATTTTTTTCTTTTGTTTTGTACATATTGAATTTCTCACACTTTGAAAATGTAGCATGTTAGAACTGTGAACCAATATGGAGTTCAACAGATATTGAGCCTATTAGCGGTTTGGAGCCTTCATTTATTTGGTCTCTATCTTTTTCTTTTTAAAGATTTTTTTGCCCTGTTTTTTAATGATTAGGAATTAGGATTTTAAGTGAAACTGGAAGGTTGTCATGCGGAAGGTTACATGAGTATGCACTATTGAGGAATACTACCACCGCTGATTGGGTTTATAGATGCTATTGTCACTTACGAATTTTAAGGTCTGAGATTAAGCTATTCCACTACCTTTATATGCAGGTCTAAGGTAATTTATTTCACTCCCTTTATATGTGTTAACTACAAGTTGGGTTTTCATCATACATACAGAATATTCATCTATCGGTTTTTATTTTTTTTCAATATTGACCATTTGAACTCTAAGCAAAGATAAATTTTTCGTTGGATTCACCATATTTCTTATTTTTCCAGGTGAGAAGTAATGGACTAGGTTGGAGAAGGGGAAAATTTGGTTAGTTTTTCTGAACTAACTATGAAAGCAATCAAAGACAGGTATTAATTAGAACCAAAAGAAAGTCGAAACGAAAAACCCTTTGCTCGACCTTTTTCTTCTATTCTCCAGGAAGGAACAATGGTTGCCCCACTACTCAGGTAATATCTCATTTAATCGTTAATTGGGATGTTCTTCTTTCTGTCCATATCAAAGAGACAACTAACCCACTTTAATGAAACCTCTGTGACCAAGCAAGAACTCCCTTGCTGAGTGCCTGCCCTTTTAGACTAAAATCTGGAAAAAAAAACCCGTTCTACATTTATTCTACATGTGCATTTAGTATATTTACCATGGGCACCAGGTTGTTGCACCAGTTTGAATAATCTACCTATATTCTATGCTTTGGTGTTTTTTGCGCATTTAGGCCTGTCAACACTTCTCTTTAGTGCTTCACATGTTTGATAAAATAGGAGACATGATATACATTGTTGTTTTATTGGAAAACATAAAAGAATAACCGTATCCAATGATATATTTGCGCTATCGATTGGTTATCCAAATATCCAAAAAATGTTTTTAATATTGTTAGAAATGTAGGTTCATTTGATGTAAATTGCATTGCTCCACTTCATCATCTAAAATGGTTATATTTTAAATTAAATCGTTTTGTAGATTGATGACTGCTATGTATATTTAGTAGAAGGGTGCTTAATACTTGGAACGATGGTTGATGCAATGTTATGGAAAGAACCTTACTTTTAAAGGAACACGAAAAATCATTCTTGAAGAATATATTTCTATGGATGTTAAAGAGGGTATATATATAATTAAGGTACTTCTGAGGTACTTCCAGTAATGGAAGAAAAGGAACCTGGAAAAGCGCCCTTTGTTCTTTCAAACAAAGAGAGGGAGTGACTCTGTATGAGACTGTGAGTATAAGCTCATAGCTCACCGAGTTAAGTTAAGTTAAAGGTAACTAGGAAAATTACCAACAATCATATGAATTAGCTATTATTGTTATTATTGTTCTACAAGTTTTATTGTTTGTTATACTATTATCTCGGGGGTATTTATGAATTAATACACTGTTTTTACTTTATTCTCACATAATGGTTTTTGCACACACACACACACACACACACACATATATATATATATTATATATTTGCAATTTTCTGGACATGAATACGTGTGTAGCATCGGGTTTAAGGCTAGAATAAGGGTAAGGTATGAAGTTGTCTTGGCAAACTACTTGGGTAGTAGTGTCAATGCTGAGCCACTGTGTCTGAACTTTGCTCAGAAAACAATGAAATTAAAGCACACGAGACTGTGATCTGGACCCCAAATCCAAATTGTAAAGACTGTCTAATGCCTATGCTACTTTTGTACCACTATGAAAAAACTGATTGCACAGGATCTTGGGTCGCTTGATCGATCACTTCAAATTTGATTGGATTAGGGGGAATCATTTGCTCCTTTTTATGGCTTATCAATTGGATCTTCAAGTAAGCAACGATTATTAGAATCTTAGGAACTATTTTCTATTCATTGAATTGGTCATCTATTATTAAAATTGATTAAGTGAAGTTGTATATATAAGTTTTTTGAGAATAAGTTGCAAAGAACAAATAGTTAGGGACTAGGAAGAGAACAATTTGAACCTGCACCGAAAGGTATAAAAAGAAAAGGGACCTTATATTGCTTAATTGTACATTTGTACTTCTCATTTATTTTATATGTTGCTTTTGAATCTTATATTGTTTTTACTTAGGTTTTCTCTATTGGATTGCTTTGCTAAATGGTTCGCAGTTGAAGTTTGAACTTTGAACACTTTTGATACTTCCATTGCTTATAACCTTATATACACATCGTAAAGTGTTTCTTGGTTCTTGCTATGTGATTTTTTGCTATAATTTTCACTTTTACTTATTAATTTGGCTCGGTGTCTTTCTATCAATTTTTTTGGTCTGAGATTTGCAATTCAACACCTAAAGATTCTTTGCGGGATTGTATCCACTTGATCATCGTAAAAAGGTATGTTATGGTTAACTTCAACTTCCTTTACTCCAAATATTTGCTTGCTCATTGCTTGTGGAATTGGCAATTTAATGTTGACAATACAACCTATGATGTTGATTTCTTTTTAAATCTCTGCTACATGCCAAAAGTCTAATTGTGAGTAGCTTCCTCGAGACATCACTCAAGAATTTGGGCATATCATAACACCATTTGCTATTCAGAAGTCCATTTCCTTAACATCTTACATTCAGGAGCGTTGTCAAAAATCCCCAAGTACCTAACCACAATAGTGGGCAAAGGGGAAATATTATCACAAAATTTAGTTTATGACTACATTTTGATTAAGCTAATTGGAATTGAAGCTGTGTAGAATTGTGGGTATATTGATTTAATAGGTAAGTTCCCATTACGGAAAACTTGCAGCAGGTTACTTAGTACTTATTGTTCATTGCAGTTTGATAATATGTTACCGTTATGAATATATGTATATGTATTGCTTATGTTAAGAAGACAACACATGTCAAGAAATTGAGTGAATGACTCAATCTATAAAACAGGTGTGTTGTGTGATCCATATTACTAAGGAAGGTATTGGAAAGGGAGTTGGAAACCACCATTGGTCGGTCGTGTACCGAACCACAAAGAGATGCTGCTTTCAGATGGATGGTTAGTTGAATTGGACATTGTTGATACTCAAGTGACATAAGGTAAGATCTGTTCCAACTACGCTGATTTATTTATGTTTGGGAAACCTTGAGATGCTTCTTTTCAAACTTCATTTTATAACTCTGAATTGCATTGCGTCTCAAATATTAGTCTCTCCAATTGTTCTTCTGTAAAGAAATCTTAAATAGTTATTTATACAAATATGACTATGAAGGCAACCAAGTTTTGCATATATGTACCACATTCACATCCACTATTCTATGAATTGCCAGCAGGAACCATACACCGAAAGAATATAACCAGTACACCATAATACAATGTCGCCTCAAACCCAAAAGATGGGAGACTTACCTACCTAGACTTCTTTAGGTAGAATCCACTATTTTGCTTCTTACCTATGGACTATGACACTTCATTATTGTATTGTCTGAATAATGTATCGCTCTAAGAGAATAACATACGTACAATTTTTTATATGACTACACATTTGGACAAGATAAATGGTATTAGAGCATGGTGACTTTATTCATATACATTCCATGCAAATAATATAGTGTGTGTCTTGGAAATTTTAGTATGCAAACTTAATTCTAGACTATATTCTTCAATTATGTATGTGCAAAATTGGGAAAGAGTTCAATTGGAAGTTGACGTCTTGGTATGCAAATATTGTTGCCTTTCTTTTGCAGGTGTAGAAAATTATTATTGAGTAGTATAGTAACATTGTGAAAATATAAAGTGAAATAATCAAGCTTGGCAATTAGATACACCATCCATGTGCAGAAGCTTTTGTTAATATTTCCCACCATTTCTTAGGCACACCATGTTGTTACTTTCCGATCACCTCACCTCAAATTTTATACAATCCAGTGTAGTGGGAAAAGCAAACAAGTAGTTCTAAACTTCTTGGAATCGCGGTTTCTTTTTTCAGGTCCCCGCCTCAAATGTTGAAGCCCATGATAGAGTGCTTGAGCTGGATGGAGATAGATCTTACGTAGTTGATCGTGCCCAAGTCATGGAAAACAGGAAGGACTTTGAAGTTTGAACGATCTTATTTCTTTACAGATTTGATAACTCTCAATTGTGTCCATAAGTTTGTCTTACAGTTTATTTAGTTACATGCGATATTAGTTTAAGCTACTACACCTTAATATAAGTATGGAGTTGCCTCACCATGTTGGAATTTGGGAAGTTACTCATTTGATTGAAACTAATTTGATTTCCTCTCTAATCAATACTAGCAAACTGCTTCAAGAATACTTTTGAAATTTGTAAACATGATTTGACTTCATTTAATGAGCCTTTTGGAAGATGATCTCCAAAGTGTTGTTCAAATGGGTTTCTTTCTCTTTTTTTAATAGAAAATTAGTGGTAGCAAACAATAATCGAGGCAAGTTTTATAATGAAGTTGCTTGCCTACCAAATCATTGTGAAAGCTACAGTGATTTAATTGGTAAGCAATGTTTCACCTTTACCACATCGATAATTTGTAATTCTTAGCATTAACTAAGATCAATTACTGTAGTGTCAAAAGTTCAATCCTGAAGTTCTTTGATAACATCTTCTATGGACAGGATACGTTTTTAGTAGGCTACCATGGCGCATAAATGGAAAAAAATCCTTAACATTCTGAAACTATAGCTACATGCTTCAAATACGTAACCAATCTTACACATAGGTTTAATTTAATGTACGTAGCTATTGACAAATCAAAACGTCATTATATCCTCTTACGCCATGGTTGGCAAACCTTTCAAAGCATGTTCTATTTTACCTTTTGTTTGAAGGAATTGTTCTTTTCTATTTTTTGAAGCATCATTTTTCCTGATAATCTTTTCAGCAAGTTTGAAAAAGACTCAAACAGTGCTCAATCTGCTAACCAAAAGGTTGAATAGAGGCTTGGAGGTTGTAATCAGATGGCTCTAACAAATGTGATGGCCAAATTCATACTTATCATTGTGTGACAGAAGCTCACTGAAAGTCACAACACAATTACGGAAGCTAACAAGCATCATTAGTCCTTCATAGTATAGGCATTGGTCTCTTACAAGTCTTTACAAGAATCTTTCACAATACTCAATATATCTTTGGTGTTGTACTTTTGGTTTTTGGTATTTGTTTGTTTCAATTACTAATTCCTACACTTTTAGAAGTAGAATATCTACTAATATTCATTGGATTTCATTTTTTTTTAACTTTTTTTTTTCGTGTAGTGAAATGTTTGTTGGATCCACCTGGATATTACTTATAAAAAATCCTTACAAACATTCCGTATGAGTATGATCATGAGGGAGGGGATGCACACTAAGACTAGAAAATCAACCGCTTCATGTATAACCCAAAAACTATTCAGTTATAAAAAAATTTAAATCTTTTATTGCCCTAATTTATTTTTCAATTTTCTAAACTACATAAACGTCGCCTGTTCAGTGAACCAATTCAGTTACTAAGGTATAAAGCTTAGAGGAAGTTCAATATATGGAACAATAATGCTAAAAAGAATGTGCGAACCAATTAAGCTACTAAGGTATAAAGCTCAGAGGAGATTCAATATATGGAGTAGTAATGCTAAAAAGAATGTGCAACTCTGAATCGTAATGACCAAAAAGAAAACTATGCAAGGTGACTATGTATATGTTTGTGTGACACTTTTCACTTGCAGTAAGCGTGAAACCGAAATTGATGTTAGTAGCAAATGAGAGCAGCATTTATTGAGTCACACTATAAGTTGTCATTGTTCGTTTTTTTTTACTTTCAAGTTTTGGTTGCAAGTCTTTCAAGCAAACATCACAACAAATAAAAACAACACATGCTGTTAGTTAGCTTAGGCTTCTCAATTAGTGAGTGTATCAATGTTTTCATAACTAACTTAGCACTATCAAAAAAAGAATGATCAAACATATTATTATTAAGCAAAAATTTAACATAAATCAAATATTTTATTAAGCCGAATAATGATCAAACAGGTTATCTTAGTTTATATATACACTTTTTAAAATTATTTATAGAGTTTGATTTATATTTCGAATAACATATTGTTCATCCTAGAGAAAGTGATTTAACCGCTTGGGTAATATTAAAAGGCGCATATATTAAATGTTAGCTATACACGAAATTTTGATTAGTTATTACTACCAATATTCACCCTTCCATGTATGAGGATGGGTGTACATAATTCACAATACTATTCTTTTTTTTGCAGGTTACATGATAAATCCTCCAGGTTGTGTATATATAAAAAAAAAAAACATGCTCATTCAATTGGTTTCTCATACTTAGAACCAATTTTTTAGTTTCACTATTTATATATCGATTATTGTCATCACAGTGTCTACAACACTTTTTCTGTTTGACTTTTTTAATCAGATATTCAAAAAAATCAAACACAGAAAGTCTTTCTCTGTTATAAAAAACATACTCATTTGCTAACCATATATCATTTGAATTTTTTTTTAAAAAAAACATCATAAATTTACAAGCACAATGCCTACAAAACAAAAAAATTGAGACAAAAACATTAGTAAAAAATAAAACTTCACTTCAGTATAAACTTTGATAAAAATAAACAGATAAAACAACAACAAAAAATCGACTTACTCTTCTATTGAGAAAAATATTCCAAGAGAACCAATAAAACAATAAAAAAAAAGTACATATAAAACATGGAAAAAAACTTTACTAAAATTTGACAAGAAAACCTTCAAACAAAACATTCTTCAAATGTAAAGAAATCTCTAATAACTAGAAACAATCAGTATATCAAAAACACTAATAATATGATATGATTTAAAAATCTAAGTACAACTACAGCTATATGGTACACAAACTTTCACTCAATGAAGAAAACATAGAAAACTTAAGTACTGTATAGAAAGCATAGCATGCTTAAGTATGCTTAAGGCAGCTTAACTAACGATAGCAAAAAAAACCAACATTTTAGTCCACAGCCAAAAAGTTGGACATCTTAATACACTATAAGTCCTATTGATACAAAAAAAACAGTATAACAAATTATTGGCTCTGGGAACTTTGATAAATTAATTTACTGTATGAATTTCAATGAAAGTAAGATTTTTGATACATAATAATAAAAAAAAAAAAAAAAAAAAAAAAAAAAAAATCGGTTAACAGATTCCGTTTAAATGAATGATTTACATAATTATTTTTGTCATTAATTGAATGCCCATTGATTTTGTTAAATAAACAGGTTATGTTACATGGATGAATTTACATAATTATTCTTTTTGGCACTATAATTATGATAAGATTCACTGTTTGTATTATAATTTAAGTAAATAATTTAAAAATAAATATAATTCTTTTTTCATAAAATGTGAACTGAACATGTTCCGCGGTTCCGCCTATGAATTAAAGTGTATTAGGGGAAAAAAATGGCTGGTTGTTAAAATATAATCAATTAAAAAGTGTTGTCAACAATTAAATTTTAAGAGTTCAATGAATTTTCCAATTTGAATTTGTGCGTGAAAGAAAGATATATTATACTTTTAAATTTTAGGATTTGTCAGTCAAATTAATTATGTTTGTTGAGCTATTTTTTCCTTTTATTAATATTATATTATTATGCTTCAATGCGCTTTCTTCGAGTTAAATTTTTTTAATACATAATAATTCAAAATAATCAAATTAATTTTATGAAAACGTCCCTTTCGTTGACGGGCTCAAAAACTAGTGGCGCCTAATACAGCACCCTTTCTTAATAATGAGAAACAATTTGAGAGAACTGAGTCAACTCCTAGAACCAAGGCCCAAAATTTCGATATCGGTTAATATATCGGTGTACTCAAAAACCGAGATATATCGGATATTTCGGATATATCGGATATCTCGGTTTTTTTGGTGACTAGTCCAAAGTTTCTAAAATATCGGATATCTCACCGATATATCTCGGATATATCGCCGATATATCTCGGATATTTCGGATATTTCGGAAATTTCAATATTAAGTTATTAACAATTGGTCAAAAAGTCAACTGATATATATCGATTATCTCGGAAATATCGATTATATCGGCGATATAAACTTTCATATTGGAAATTCCGATATATCTCGGAAAAAAAGATGTTCAATATTCGGTGGATATATATCGGAATATCGATATCGATTATATGTTTACCGAGATATATCGGCGAGATATCGGATATCTCGGTGATATTTTGGGCCATGCCTAGAACTACGGGTAATTTCTCTGTTTTACTCTGTGACCTCATGGCTCCCTTTGACTTTGACTTTCTTGTGGTCGTGTTTTTGCAGACAGCTACTAGTATAACAAACGCCGAATGCAGCAAACCCTGGACAATACCCAACCTCCTGCAGTAATCCCTCCATCATTCCGTTCACCAAATGTACCCAACACTATACCAGCCCTGGAAATACCATATGCACCTTCACCCATGGACCAAAATATCGCCGATATATCCGATATATCGCCGATATATATCGGTATTTTGGTACACCGACATCGATATTTCCGACATATATCCACCGAATATAGAACCCTTTTTTTCCCGATATATATCGGAATTTCCGATATGAAACTTTATATCACCGATATAATCGATATATATCGGTTGACTTTTTGACCATTTTAAAATATAAATCCGATATTTCCAATATATTTCCGATATATATCTAATATTTCCGATATTATATTTCGGATATATCTGATATTTCCGATATATTCGATATTTCCGATATTTTAAATAGTTTGGACTGGTTACCAAAAAAATGGATATATCCGAAATATCCGATATATATCGGTTTTTGGGTACACCGATATATTGATCGGTATCGATATTTTGGGCCTTGCCTTCACCTAGGTCTGGACCATCATTGGCCCTTCCCCAATTTTTCTGAGACAAGCATATCATTAGCAACCGTGCCACTAATCTTGTAAAACCGTCAGTATTTCTTATGCAACCTCCTTTGTCTACATATATGATACCATCAACATCTTCTTCCACGCCAACTGCGCCCCCTCTCCAATCTCCCGTGAGTTTACAGCTGCCCTATGGTGCTCCTATACTTCAAGCCTTCCCACCACCTACTCCACCTCCGTCTCTCTCACCAACTACTCCAATTAATGGACTAGGAGTTACAAGAGATAAAGGTCGTGATACACTTAGGAGGCTTGTACAGGTTTCTTCTTTCTAGTATACTGTGTTTTCACCAAGAATTTTATAAATTAGTACTGTGACTTAGCCTCGTGAACTTTGTTCATTTGTTTGTGTTTTGTTTGATTTTTGTTTTTGTCTCTATTAATGATTATGAATCATAATAAGAGCAAGTTCGTAGCAAGCTAGGCTCTCCGATTACAGCTAGTAAATGTATCCCTGTGAATGTGGCATTGTATTAGAGTGTCCAACAGTTTATTCTAGGGATTCGCTACGTATGATCCTGCTCTGTCTTTCAAGATGGGTAAACAAGAGGTGCGTAGAAAGTGGAGCTCTTCAATGGAGCAATCTACTCGTAGGGATTTTGCTATAAACAAACAACTTGGGATGAAGCGAGAACATTGATTCTGTATTGCTCTGACATAAAGAAGAAAAAATATTTGGACCCTGACTGTTGGAGAAGAGTGGGACCTCCCAACCCATCCATTGTTGTTGCCGTGGAGACGTTTCAGGCGGGTTACCTACCAAATACTGCATCCATGTAAAATTGACCTTAAGAGAGTCAAAACTCTTCAGATATCCAGATAAGGGAAACATAGTACCATCAATGCTGAAGAATGGTGCATGATAAAGTCAGGACCATCTCATATTAAAATCTAGGCTATCGTTCTATCACTCGTGACAGTCTGCCTGATTGTTTCGCTTTTGATTTTATTTGTGCACTAGAATACTTTGCACTTGTAAAGTAGATGCTTGTGTACTTATAAGTAAAGGCTTGACTATTTTCTAACTTTCCTTCTTATTTGTTTTGTTTTATAGAACAACCAGTTTGTTGACATGTTCTATGAAGAGTTTTTAAAAGGGACTGGTTGAAGAAGCAACATCAGTCAGGCAGCTACTCTTCTGTGAATAGTATCCTCAAGGACATGGATTGTTGTCAAAAGTTTTTGTATAGGTACTATCTCTCTCTCTCCACATTTATTTTGACAAGTTTGTAGGCAGTTGAAATGATGTTCCCTTATATAAGCTTACTTCTTGTTCTCATCAGGGTAATGTTGAATCACACAATATGCACAGGTTTTATAGGTGATAGTCGAGACAACCCAGAGAGCTTTACTGTTTTTGAGGTAGCCAGTCGACTTTGGGAGATCGTATACATGTGTAGAGACTTTGTAGTTGGATTAATAAGGAGAGAATGTTTGTGGTCAGGAATTTGAACTATTGTACAACAAATGCTTCAAATTACGAAGTTGAAATGTGTCCTGTATGTGACAAGAACGATAAATGGATGTAGATTTGTGACAAGACATTTCTTCCTTTTTCAGTTACTGTTGTGCTCAGCTCAGTATTTGCTTAAAATCTAGAACAAACTGATATGATATAGATTCCATCTTTCAATATTTTTTGGTGTTTTCTGGTGAAGATTGAATTTCATAGTCTTGTAAATCTGTTCAAATGATACATCTTGCATATGTTATTTCTTAACAGGGAGCATGTGCTTGTAACCACTGAAACAAGTTGATCATTTCTTTAGTACACGGTGGTCTATCAGCATGTGCGCACAGGTCAATCTGCATTTGCCTCCTATATATAGGTCCATCTAACTGCAGTCCATTGGATCTGGGATAACAGAAAACGAATATCCTTGAGCACAATATGACGGTACTATCGGCGATTATAGTCTTTGTAGAGCATATGGAAAGGGAATGCACAGCCCGTCTCGATGATCACTGATGACAGTTTAAACTTTAAAGGAGCCAAAGGTTTAGGACCTGATCTGAGTGCACCAAATTCAGTCATAGCAGCCGAAGAAAATCTTCTAGGGCATGTGCTCCATGTAACCACCATGTGGTTCCGCCACCAAGGCCCAAAATTTCGATATCAGTTAATATATCGGTGTACTCAAAAACCGATATATATCGGATATTTCGGATGTATCGGATATCTCGGTTTTTTTGGTGACTAGTATGGACCAAAATATCGCCGATATATCCGATATATCGCCGATATATATCGGTATTTTGGTACACCGACATCGATATTTCCGACATATATCCACCGAATATAGAACCCTTTTTTTCCCGATATATATCGGAATTTTCGATATGAAACTTTATATCACCGATATAATCGATATATATCGGTTGACTTTTTGACCATTTTAAAATATAAATCCGATATTTCCAATATATTTCCGATATATATCTAATATTTCCGATATTATATTTCCGATATATCCGATATTTTCGATATATCTGATATTTTCGATATTTTAAATAGTTTGGACTGGTTACCAAAAAAATGGATATATCCGAAATATCCGATATATATCGGTTTTTGGGTACACCGATATATTGATCGATATCGATATTTTGGGCCTTGGTGACTAGTCCAAAGTTTCTAAAATATCGGATATCTCACCGATATATCTCGGATATATCGCCGATATATCTCGGATATATCGGATATTTCGGAAATTTCAATATTAAGTTATTAACAATTGGTCAAAAAGTCAACTGATATATATCGATTATCTCGGAAATATCGATTATATCGGCGATATAAACTTTCATATTGGAAATTCCGATATATCTCGGAAAAAAAGATGTTCAATATTCGGTGGATATATATCGGAAATATCGATATCGGTGTACCAATTTACCGAGATATATCGGCGAGATATCGGATATTTCGGTGATATTTTGGGCCATGTCCGCCACTGCCTGTATCATGACTGATGCAATACAAATCCCAAAAGTACTATGAAGTTTCCGATCATAGTTTTCGTATGAATGATGTCCAAGAATTTCAAAGAAGCGAACTCACTTATAGGGCGATTAGGATGTCTCAATTGAGGTAGACTTCCTTTTTTACTGTAACTAGTCAAAGGTGGCTTCTGATCACTCATTGATGATGACACATCGTTTTTACTCAATTGTATAAGATTGAACATGCACCTTAGGGACTCCCTTTGAATGAATTATTTAGAGTTTGCAGTAAAGCAGATCGTCCTTCATTCTCGATGCAGTGCTTCAGCTATATTTTGTATGGATATATCATCGCTTTGCTTTACTTTGTATACCCTTATGATGAATTCAAATTATGTATCATCCACCTGTCTTAGATATGTACGATAGAGTATAAATTCCAGTTATCCCTCTATTAAGCCAAATTAAGGTGTAAATACAAGCTTATAAACCTTTTTGACTTTTTAATTATGAAAGCTATCAGAGAATGATGTTTTTCTTTTAGTTTTTCTGTCAGAACGAGTACAGTTTATTCAGAAATAGAAAGATAAATTCCCATCCATGAATAATCCTCAAAAGTTTGTTTTGGTGAGCCATCTTAGCATTTCTCTAGTTGTTTGTACTGCATCTTGAGTAAATAACTAGCTTATTCTTATTAAACTTCATGAACTTAAATAGTTTAGAACTTGCCACATATATGTCTACCGAACCCCTTCTTAGGCATTTTAATTTTGTACGATGGAGGCCAGATACAGTTCATTTTCTTCTCAGGCACAGATAAAACAGCAAGGTGAATATGGATCCATCCATAGTGACATGATAATTGGTTTTGGGAAATGGGAATTTGACCCCATGGATCTAGAGAACCCATTTCCTAATAATGAAGGTTCCGTCCACCTATGGCAAGGAGACCAAGATCTTCTTGTGCCGGTTGTTGGAATCTCTTGTGTATTTCTAAATACTAGTGTGTGTGTGCAAAGTGGAGGAGATGAACAAATGGTATTCTCGCCACTTTAGTGCATAGTAGATAGTCCCACATTGGTTATCCACCACATCGGGTAGGGTTCGGGCCTGGGCTTGGGCTTGGGCTTGGGCTTACTGTTGTGGGTAGTGGTTTGACCAATAGCTTAAACTTGTTTTGTCTTTTTCTTGAGCAGCAAGTTTCAGTGTTCTATTAGGAGTTGGTCTCTCTTTCTCCTAACCTCTATAAATAGGATTTGTGAGTCCATAGAAAAATAGACTTGATCGAAACTCAACTCGAGAGAAAAACGAAAACTCAAACCAGTCCTTTTCTTCTTCTTCTTCTTCTTCCATCGGCCGCCAGAGAGAGTTATATTGTTGTTCTAGAGGGTAGTCCGTTCTAGTGCAAAGTCAGTTTGTTAACCATTGAATCCTGTGGGAAGACGCCATTACCTTTCTCGCACCATTGAAGGGGCTTAAATCTTTCTGAAGAAGACCCGACTAAATCCGCGCTTTTGGTTATTCCCGCCATCACCGTCCTTGTTTCTTCATTGCTCTTCGTTCCTACGTTCTACTTTAGTTGCTGTGTTCATACAACTATTCTAACAATCTTAAGGAAAGAGTTTTGTAGTAGAACAAAGGAGAATGCTTTTATACAATCAAAAGATAAGTCTTTTACTTTGAATTATTTTTGTGTTATTGTGTTATGACTTTAGAAATTTTCTAATAATTTCGTTTTTGTTAGGAAACCAATTAAAGATTCAATATTTATTGATCTTTTGTGGTTTATCAAACCCTATATGGTTGTAGACCTTTCTCCTACGTTTGTGGGAGTCAAATATGAGATTTCTATCAAGAAAAACGTCAAAGTTCGTCTTTTTGACTCTTTGCGTCACTTTCGTTACGAAACTGCTATAACTTTCAGCTCAGAACTTCGGTTTTGCAATCCGCTTTTTGGGTTGAAAAGCTGATTCAAAGAGCTTTCCAGTGGTATAAGGCTTGATACCCAATTTTTCATGAGCTGGTTCAGAATTACAGTTCTTTTGAACTGTTTTTCTAGGAGGAAAATATGGTAATCCGATTTTTCAATCGGTTAGGTATCGATTTCTTTAAGCTCTTTGCAATTCTTTTGGTTTGATTATATGGTGATATTCTTGCCTTGAGTTGCATGCTAGTTTTTCTTAGGAGGGAAATCCCTAAGCTTAAACTTCTTTAATAACCTAGTCAACAAATTATAATGTTTTATCAATCGAGGAATTAATTGGTTTGACTAGAAGTAGTTTGATATTAATTTTCTTTGTACATATGTAGATGTATGTAGATGGTCTAAGAGAGACCTTAAGATAGTTAATATCAACCACACTCAAATCTTGGATAGTAATTATAATGTATTCAATGCATAATTGCTTATCTTTATTAATTGAACGTGTTGTTAGACGATGGTTATAATTGTACTGTTGTGAAAATACATGTTAGATGAAGTAACTTGTAGCTTATATCCAATATAGCATATGTTAAAGTTGTGTAGCATGCTAGTTTTGGATATTAATCATCGTGGATTTACTTTAAACTTGATAATAGTTTATTGGTAAATTTTTCTAGTTGAAGACATTAATGGATTGAGCCATTAGATGTTGTGGTAGTACTTGAGGTCTTGTTGATAGGGTATTTTATCTTACTTGAGCTCATATAAAAAGAGGAGGTGGAGTCCTCGGTTTTTTTACATATTCAAAGGCTAGATTTGCTTAAATATTGTATACTTTTTGTTGTGAAGGGGTACAGTTAAAGTTTACTTTTCCTGAACCTATGATATGATATTTACCATGTTTGGCATGAATGCATTATTTAACATTGACATGAAGTTTAACCATGTCATATATTATTAAGTAATGAGCATCGTTGTCTACGAAAGGAAACAATATGGGAAACAATCAATATCCTCTTAAACCTAATTTAGTCAAGGAGATGTAAGGTAATGGTTTGTCTTCTTAGACAATATCCTCCAGTGACTATTTTAGACAAGGAGATGTAACACTTGTAGATTGTCTTATTAGGCATTATCCTCCTATGACTATCGATAAATAGCCAAGGTGATGTACAAGTGCGTGGATTGTCTCCCTATGACAGTTGGAATGTTGAATGATGAAAAGAAGGATGATAATGATATTATCTCGGGTAAAACCTTTTTCATCTAATTCTTCTATTCTTTAAAATTCATTTGAATCACTTGTGGATTTCCTTTCATATAGATAGCATGAACATAATATGATTATGTTTAATATGATCTAGAATCATAGACTTGAGTAAAGTATATTCTTGTCATAAGAGTGCATTTTATTGTTGTTGTTTCTTTTAGTGTTTGTAGCGGTATAATGTGCTTTGCATGTAAGTTTGATTAGGTTGAGTAACCATTGAACTGCGGGGGTAGTGACCCATATGCATGACACTTGTTTTACCATAGTTCATCTCACAAGATAATTGGAAAGACAATTGAACTACAAAGTATGGAAAGGTCTTGGGCCTATCCAAAATGTTTCAAAATGTGGGGGTGTCTTGCCAAGGCTATTGTGAATGAATCTAAAATATATATATATATATATATATATATATATATATATATATATATATATATATATTTTTTTTTTTTTTTTTTTTTTTTTTTTTAGAATTATTAAGTAGATGTTCATTGGTGAAACTCATAATAGTGATGTTTGTTTTCAGTTGTCATGAGTGATAACAATTTTGTAGATACCACACTATTATTGAATGTCTTATATGTTAATTTTATTTGAGGTTGTGCTTTCTAAGAAATTGGCATAGAGTGGTTGAATGTTCATAATGAACTACATAAGATAATCCCATTATTTCTGCACAAGAAATTTGGAAGACTATCAATGAGTATTTCCACCATTAACGGTGATGATGTTTATATGTTTCTTAAGGAAGATTCATTAACCTATAAGGAAGTTGTCCGCCATGAGAAGTGTCTTTTTGAAGGATACAACTCCTCTAAACCGGACTCTTGATTTATTGGGGATCTATAGGTTGAATTGGATCTTCAAGAGAAAAACTAAAACGTGATAGTTGTATTGCAAAATACAATGTTAATAATAATAGCCAAGGGGTTTCAATCGAGACAAAATTTATACTATTTTGAAACCTTGCTCATATAACTAGAATTTCTTCTACGTAATTCTAAAGACTCTAGTTGAGTAGTTGTCTTGGAACTACAATACCAAGTAGTACCGTGATGAGTGAAGGTATACAATTTAGTTAAATCTTTGTATGAGTTGATTCAAGCCTATAAATGGCATGAGCAATTCAACAACATATTAGTGTCATATGGATGTCAAAGTACCGTTGTTGATAAAAAAAATGTGTACTTTCTTTAGAGCAAAGCAAGACATATGTGTTAATCTCTTTTGTTTAGATGATTTAATATCATGAGTGCTAGCATTGAGAATGTGTATGAGACAGAGAAATTCTATTTGAAACATGACATAAACCGTCATTGAAAATGATAGTTTATTATGTTGTTAAACTCATTTCTGTAACTGCTATATTCAGTTTTCAAGATGTTGACGTTTGAATATGGTTGAAGGCCACAAATATTACCTTAAACCGGACCGGCCGGATGGTATAGGGAATTTCGGCACTCTGAAATTGAATGACCGGTGAATATAGGAATTAAAACTCATGTTGGTCTCATTATATTGTTATAGCACTTAGTAGAAATATTTTTCATTGAAAAGTATGGGTATTATGATAGTAAGCATGTGTTAACACATTTTGTGGCAAATATCCATCTTATGAAAAATAATCTCCTTGTGTTTTCTCATACTAAATATGTCAATATCATTGGTAGCCAATTGTACTTGATGGATAATGTATGTGAGACATGACATTGCCTACATTAATGGCATATCGAGCGAATAACCCATTGTGTCCTTATAAGGAACTTTGATGTATATTGTCGATTATCCAAGTACTATAGCAGCCATTGATTATAGACTGATATTTAGTAGATTTCCATCATTGTTAGAAGGGTAATATGTTATAAACTAGATCCAGTAATGTTTATGTGTTTACCTTTGGTGGAAATTGAGTGTCTTGGATATCATCCAAGCTAATCGCCTTAGAAAAAGCATGTGATGATGCTGAGTGGGTTAGCAACCTCTTGGCAAATCTTCCCATTGGCTCTAAACAGCCTCGATGTGTATATGCTTTGCAACCGTCTCATTGCAATAGCTAAGACATGTTATCTTATGTGCAATGGAAAAGAATACATGTAAGTTGAGATATAACTTAATCAAGCAACCGCTAGAGATTATGTTAGGTTGGACTTAGTTTGGCCACATGTCTAACTGCACCCACTTCTTTGGAGGCAAGTGGTTATATCGTCGAGGGGATGGGACTTTTGCCTTAGATAGAGGGGCTTATTAATCGACGGCAACCCCACCTATGTGATTGGAGATCCTATGAATTAGGTTCAAAGGGAAAAACAAGTCACCTCGTCGCTCTGGTATGCTATTGTCTTTCTTTGAGACGTCCCACCCTATGACTAGATAGCATTATTGTATACTTTGTATAACTTGAATAGCAATGAGAAAAGGCTGAGTTATTTTACTCTTAATGGAATCCATAGTCCATTATTTTTTATGAGATAGTGTATTCTAACTGCTATGTACACTTGATGGATATCCACCTACGTGAATGTAGAACTGGGTCGGTTCTTATGAGTATTCAGGCAAGTACTCTAGAGCATTCACATAACACAGCAAATGAAGGGCCAAAAGCAACAACACCGCTGAAATCGTGCATATAATGAAAGAGCAATGTGGGTGCATGTCCTCTATTTTACTACAAGGGAATGTTGGTTCAAAGATTTTTAATCCACCACTTTCACGTTATTATAAGACATGTTACCCTATGACCGTTCAAGCCTCAGAAAGCACCGAAGATCTTATGCATTGTTTTTTCGATTCTCTCCGGCATTTCGTTAACCCATTTCTTTTGTAATATCCTATTCCAAAATAGTGGGGACTATTAGTATTTTGAAATAGTGGGGATTGTTGGAATCTCTTGTGTATTTCTAAATACTAGTGTGTGTGTGCAAAGTGGAGGAGATGAACAAATGGTATTCTCTTTTACTTTAGTGCATAGTAGATAGTCCCACATTGGTTATCCACCACATCGGGTAGGGTTCGGCCCGGGCTTGGGCTACTTGTTGTGGGTAGTGGTTTGACCAATAGCCTAAACTTGTTTTGCCTTTTTCTTAAGCAAAGAAGTTTCAAGTTGTTCTATTAGGAGTTGGTCTCTCTTTCTCCTAACCTCTATAAATAGGACTGTGAGTCCATAGAGAAAAATAGACTTGATCGAAACTCAACTCGAGAGAAACGTAAAACTCAAACCAAATTTTTTCTTCTTCTCTTCTTCCTGTCAGCCGCCAGAGAGAGTTATATTGCTGTTCTAGAGGGTAGTCTGTTCTAGTGCAAAGTCGCCATTGTTAACCATTGAATCCTGTGAGGAAAGACGCCACTTTGTTGCCTTTCTCGCACCATTGGAAGGGGCTTAAATCTTTCCTTAAGGACAGCCTAATCCGCGCCATGGTTATTCCCAGTTACTGCTGTCCTTGTTTCTTCATTGCTATTGTTCCTTCTGTTCTACTTTAGTTGCTGTGTTCATACAACTATTCTAACACGGTTACCTTGCAGCCTACATTTACCGAAGCTCCCATGGATTCAGATATCACGAACTAACAGAGGCAGGCCACATGTTCCCATATGCTTTGATGGTATTGGTGAAAAGTTTTGAGAGCACTTCGCTTGGGAAGCGGTGACCTCTATCACTAACTAGGTCAGTAAGCAAAGATTTTATGCTTCGCATAGTCAGTATTTTAGATTTTTGGTGAACTTCTGTGTTGTTTCTTTTTGTTTCCATCACCGATATATTCTTATCGATCATTCTCTTGTTTGTTGTTATAATTTATAAGAGGATTGCTTCAAAAGCTTCTATGGTCGATTATCTCAAACTAGTATTCCAGGTTTGGCATTTGATGCATTATTGCATTTTGATACAAAGCCGCATAACCGTAGGTCTCCTAAATAGTACACCCAGTTTTGCTCATAATTACTCTATTTTAGCTCAAGTTTACATAGCGAATCAACGATGCTTACATGTAAACCAAAGACAACCCATTTTTTTTTTTTTTTTTTTTTTTTTTCGAATAAAGCTTGGGGTTACAGATACACCCCTTTCATTAATTAACGCCTCAAATACAAGTGTCCTGCTTTGTCCTCACCCACAATGTCTTGAAGTCTAGCTTCAAGGGGTACAAAGTAGTTGTAGCCATTATAAATCGCAAGAGCTGCCAAGTAATCACCGCCCGATTACATTCTCTTCAAAACGTGAATGAAATCCACCTTTACATCCTAGAAACAACATCTTTGATGGCCGTCAGATGGATGTCCCAAAGAAGCATACCAAGGTGCTAGTTCCTTTCCCATCAAAATTTGAATTGCATTCATGGAGTCGGAAGCAACTAAATTTTTCGCTTTTTGATCAAATCGCAACCAAGTAAGCCTTCATAAATGACTTTCATCTCTTGATATAACACTGACCTAGTTCCTCCTGAGCCAATCATTGTCACCAAGTACGGTACAGGTTTAAAACTGTGTACTTGAAAAAAAAAACTTAGTTCGTGTTTTAAACGGAACGTCTCGGGAAAAAAACGGAAAAAAAAAAAAAGCGTAAAAAAACGTGGGGGCATAAAAAACGGGTTTAAAACGTATAATACGTAAAAAAAACGGTAAAAACCTATGATAAATAATATAATAGATAAGGAGTTTGATTTTTTTTATAAGAGTGGAAAAAAGAATAGACACAAAATAATAATAATAATAATACAAATGAAAGAAAATTCAAATACATGAAAGTATCAAATTATCATTACTCATCCAAATATTAGAAGTTTTAGATTCGGTGCCAAAACTCGACTCAAAATAAGATACTACTAATTACCAACCATAATGACATAATTAAGTACTACAAATAAGTTAATAACTTTAAAATTTTCAATTAATTATTAATAGTCCAAAGCAAAATAGAACAATCTCAATAAGTCAATCTAACACCCACTCTTCAAAAAGGTAAACTCCAAAACCTTTTTCTTTTATAACGTTTTCTTTTAGGAAAAAAAAAAAAAGTTTTAAACGGGAGATTTTCAAAATCTCGGGTTTTAAACGTTTTTTAAGTTTAAAACGGGTTTAAAACGTTTAAAAACGCTGCTTTTTTGAAAACTTCGGGTTTTAAACCGGAACCGCATCCTTTGCCAATATCTCGGGTTTTAAACACGTTTTTTTCAAAAAAACGCCGTATTTGGTGACAATGGAGCCAATCTACGCAAGAAATACTTCTCTATTAGAGTCTCTAATAAGACCTCCATTACACTCAAGTGATCATCACCGCTGAAGCATCCGAGTTGAGCTTGATGGAGGTGTCCACTTCCGGTTTGGTCCATATGCAACTGGATTGAATGCATTGTTTGTAGGAAGCCTCGATGCCAAGCCTGTCCAAGAGGGACTTTGCATCTGGATTGAGCTTCACCTGAATTAAAAGCTCTTGCAGATAGCCCTTCATGGTGTTCATGAGATTGGTATAGACAATTTGCCATGGCAGTGATTTATGTTCAAAGCGTCTCTGGTTCCTCTCATTCCAAATGAAGCTTATAGCTGCACAAGCAAAAACTTTGATAATCTCAGCTGTTGCTGAGTTAGAGCTACAGATACTCATGATATGGTGCCACTCACTGTTTGAGCTCAAAATTGATGCATTGATGCCTAACATGGATTTGACTCGACTCCAAATGTACATAGAGTATTGGAAATCAAAGAAGAGATGATGTGAGTTCTCCCTAGCCATGTTACACAAACAATAGCTTGAGGAATGAAGGACTTTCTTTTTAATCAACCTATCTTGAGTGGGAAGACTATTGACAAATAATTGCCAAGCAGTGAAGGAATGCTTGGGCATGACAAGTTTACCCCAGACAAGGTTGAACCAAATCACTTTTTCTCTAGGGATTCTCATAGCTTCATAAGCCGACTTGGAGGAGAAGAGTCCGTTAGAACTTGGAGTCCAAATAATCTTGTCTTCATGTAGGAATCTGTTGATATTTGTACCCAGAATCATGTTTTTAAGAGGTCCCAGAGGCAGAGACATAACATGATCATTCCAGGACCACACAGAGAGCAGACTTTAGCATCAAGAGGCACATGCAAAAGATTTCTAGCTTCAGGCATGTCAATAAGCAGAGTCTCAGAACACCATGGGTCATACCAGACATGAGTGTTTTCTCCATTGGAGATGTTGTATTTAATAAACCTCTTAGCGTCATCCCTAGACTTCAAAATATTGCGCCATACCCATGAACAGTCTTTAGGGGCTTTGAAGTGCCAGAAAAACTGATGTTTAATATGGTTGTGCCATGTCCATGCTGTCCAGAGAGAGTTTTCTTTAGACACTAGTTTGAAAACCAGCCCCAGATATGCTGCTTTGTTCCAGAGCCTAAGATTTATGATGCCAAGCCCACCTTCTTTCTTACTCATTGCAGTTCTGGCCCTACTTGCATGGTGCATGCTTCCTTCCATTTCAGGCCCACTCCATAAAAATTTGTTACATATTTTTGTGACCTCATCAAGGACAGAAAATGGCAAAATAAAGGTTCTAGCCCAGTATACATGAAAGGATGAGAGAACCGAGTGAATTAGTTCAAGTCTGCCAGCATGAGAAAGACACCTTGACTTCCAATTTTTTATACGGTTAGTAACCTTTTCAATGAGAGGCTGGCATACCCTTATGCCAAACCGAGAAGAAACAAGAGGCAGCCCAAGGTAAGTGACAGGTGGCTGAGCAAGGTTAACCTCAATGATGTTAGCCAGGAATTAACTTTCTTCAAGATTCAACCCTCCAGTGATGAGAGTAGTTTTGGAGTTAATATTAAGACCATTTACTTGAGCAAAGGTGTTTAGGATCACCTTAATAGTGAGCATAGACTGCATATCTCCCTTGAAAAAGAGAAGGAGATCATCAGCAAAGCATACATTGATTGTGTTTGTCTGCTTGCATTTGGGATGAGCATTGATCATTCTAAAATTGAGCCCCTCTTTCAATAGTATACTAAGGATTTCCATGATGAGCACAAAAAAGTAAGGGGACATAGAGTCACCTTGTCGTAATCCTCTCTTGCCTTTGAAGAAGCCTTAAGGAGAGCTATTCACAAGAATGGAGTAATAAGGTGTGGAGTAACACATTTTGATCCATTGCACCATGGGTTATGGAAAGTTGAGACAGAGGAGAAGGCTCTCAATGGCAGTCCAACTGACAGTGTCAAAGGCCTTGCTAATGTCAACCTTCAAGGAACATCTAGGGGAGATGCCTTTTCTGTTATATTTTCTCATAAGCTCATGCGAAATTAACAGATTGTCTTGTATGGATCTCTCAAGAATGAAAGCAGCTTGATTCAAGTTGACTAAAGAGTGCATAAGAGGCTTCATTCTCTTGGTAAGCATTTTTGTAATGCACTTGTAGATGGCATTACAGCAGGCAATAGACCTGTAGTCCAATGTCTTTGAAGGATTGGGGATTTTAGGTATCAAACATAAGAAAGTGGAGTTTATACCTTTAGGGACAAAATTGGAGCGCATCATAAACATAATGGCTTTAGTGAAATCCTCCCCAACCACATTCCAACTGAACTTGAATAAGTGAGCTGTGTAGCCGTCTGGCCCAGGGGCTTTATAATTATCCATATCAAAGAGTGCATCTTTGATCTCTTCTTGAGAGAATGCTGTAACAAGTAGGGTTGCTTCTTCATTACTAATCTTTGAATCTACTCTTAGATTCTCAAAGAATTCTCTGTTATCTGTAGGTCCATGATCCTCACCTAGAATGGATTTGTAGTGATCAACTAATACTTCCACTACACTTGAATGAGTTTCCTGCCGGTTGCCTCCTTTATCAGTTATAGACCATATATTGTTTCTACACTTTCTTTCCTTCAATATGTTATGAAAGTAGGCAGTACCTTTGTCTCCATGGACCATCCACTTTGTCCCGGCCCTTTGTTTGATATCTTCATATTCATACAAAAGGAGTTCACAGTATATCATTCTTGCATATTTCTCCGCTATATTAGCGCCCAAGGCTGACAATTGAATAAGAAGTTGTAGGGTATGCATGGAGATTCTCATGGATTCAATTCTCTGAGAGAGATCGAGAAGTGAGTTCGACCATGTCTTCAAGGTGTGCTTTAGGGCCTTAAGCTTCCGACATAGAATAGAAACAGGATTGCCAAGCAAGTTGAGATTCCAAGCTTGCTTTATATTGTCCAAGTATGAAGGATGGAAAGTCCATGTGTTAGCAAATCTGAAAGGTAAAATGCTTTTGTGCTTGGATACCAAGATAGAACTAAGGGGTATGATCGAGACTCCACGGCTTAAAATCGATCTGCTGAAGCTGGGAAGATAGAACTCCACAAGAGATTCGAAGACATCGATCGATTTTTAGGCTTTCCTAGCATTGCCTTCACATTTATTGGACCAAGTGAAGTAGTTGCCCGCGTGTATTGAAGATCAACCAAGCTAGTAGTATTTACACAACCTTGAAAGTCCGCCATGTCCTTAGGGTTGGATGGTTCACACCCAATTCTCTCAATTGGATAACAACACACCGTAAAAGTCAGCCAACACACCAAGCATCGGTTATGCTAAGAGAAATGGCTTCAAGATCCCGCCATAGTTCAATTCTCGCCTCTTCCGAGTTGCTTGCATAAACCACGAGAAGATAGAAAGATTGAGAAGTGGGAAGAATAATGACTTCACTATGCACCAGCTTGAGATGATTGCTTGATCTCTTTAACCCCGTACAAAGTTAGGATCCCAACAAACCCAAATTCTACCACTTGGGTCTGAATTGTAGTTATCAACATGCGACCAAAAAGGGCAACAAATATCTCAAATAAAAGCAGAGTTCTCTTTTCTAACTTTTGTTTCTAACAAGCTAAAAGAGGCATAAGTTATTTTCCTTCCTAACTTTGTTTATTTCTGTGGGCCTTAGAAGGCATATTTATTCCTCTAACATTCCATATACTAAGCTTCGACATTGTAAAGGAGAAGGAGAAAGTTACCTCTTGAAGAAGCCCCCATGAGGCCCGACTCTAGTTTTCACGAGCTCGAGGAAGAACTGAGTTGTGCTTTATTATTGCCTCCAGTAGGACCTCCTGAGGTAGCAGATGAAGTGCTAGCAGAAGATTGTGAGCCTTGTTTGGAGCTTTGCCTTGTAATTATCTTACTACTGGTTGTTTCAGCAGAATGATCTGTAACTGTATTCACCCCAAGAGCAATTCCAGTTCCAAAAGATTGACCACTATTCTCACTAAGTGCACCGACATCGCATGCTGAATTCTCATTGTGGGTAGTTCCTTCACCCTTTTTCAGATGGTCATCAAAGAGTTCTATCTGAGGAGAGTGTTCTTGTAGTGCTTTTGATAGTGCTTGTTCATCCACTGCAAGAAAAACTTCCTGATTTGCTTCATACAATTCCTTATCGATTGCAGTGGCTGAAGCTATCTCTCCATCTTGAGGATTTGGCACTGTGTCTGACAGAGGTAGAGATTGTGCCAGAGGTAAGGAGTTCACTTGAAGTGCATGAGTATTAGTCCCATCATATACAACAATAGCATTGTGTAGTGTTGGAGCAGGTGTGACTAAAGAGTCAGGAGATGAAGTAGCATTAGGCACTGTCCTTGTGTCCTGATTAAGGATTGGCGCCTGTAAGTTGTCAGCCTGGGTGGTGGTGGTAACTATTGCTCCCTCCTCAGTGACAGTATGAAGGTCATGAGATGAATCGATAGGATCTGCAACATTATCTTCAAGAAGAGCAAAGGCATTAGTGTAAACAATGTCATTACCTGATGGTGCTGGGGAAGGATCTTGTGTGTTGCTGATTCTCTGGGAGCCTATTGGTTGCCACAAAGCAGAGGTAACAACTAGAGTAGTAGCTTGATGCCTAGGGACATTGGTGCGATAAGTACTAGAAACAACGGCATTCGCATCGGTGTCATTATTTGTTCTTAGAGAAGATCCAGCAGAAGGACCCATGGTAGAAGTAACTTGAACATTAGTCATTGCATGAGGGCATTTGGCTAAGGAGGGACCAAAAATGCGGCAAGTCGAGCACGCAGCAGGCTTCCATGAGTATTCGACACCTACTGTGGCAACTATTCCACCACCCAATTTGAACTTAATGTAAGAAGGATACTCAGAGTCAAATGGTATTTCAATGCATGCTCTTGCAAAATCCAGTCGTGATCGTGTTTGGGAGGCAATGTCCCATCGAAGGGGTTTACCCAGTTTGCTAGCAATCATACTCATTCCACTTTTAGTCTATAAGATTTTTGGAACATCATACCACTTTTAGTCTATAAGATTTTTGGAACATCATATAACTTCACCCATATTAGGACAGTTTTCAAGTGTTCTTTTTGGAATTCTAGAATCTCATCCCAAGGTCTTACAATGAAGATCCTTCCTGCAACAAAAATAGGCCCACTGTATAGGGGTATTTGTCTATCTTCAAGGTCTAAAAACTTGAAATAAAAGAAGTTTTTGTCTGTGGAAATGGCATAGTCAGCTTTGGTTTTCCAGGCCCTGTCAAGGGATTTCTTAACTAGATGAAAAGGCATCCTTTTGTCCACGAAATACCCTATGAGATATTCGCTCCATTGATCAATGCCTTCGTCCAAAACATCATCAGGGACATTGACAACACCATTATCAGAATGAGTTTCAAGAAACTCGAGGTGATCGTCGGTAAAGGTACCATCTTTGTCATTAAACAACGAGCTCCATGAAAAAGGAGGGTTGGTACTAGTAGAGGCTTGCTCTACGTTAACATGGGCAGTGGACGTCATGTAGGCTAAGAGTAGAAGAGAGAACGACGAGGAAGCGAAAGCAAGCATTTGGAAGAAGGAAATTACTATAACAGGTAAAAACGAAGAGATAAGATGAAGTGGGAATGGACTGACCTTCCAAAACTTACCAGGAGAGGGTGAGAGGCACGTAAAAAACCTAAAGTCACTTAAAGATAAGTGGCTCCCAATCGCCCAAAGAATTACGCCGCATCACACCGCATATTACACTCTTTTTTTTTTTATGCAAATCATACTACTTTATATATATCTTACTTGGTTCAAACATACAAAACACTGCACCTAGCGTACTGCATACAACTTGGAAGCTCAGATCTTTCTAGCTGTTGGTTAGCCCAAGCTGCTAGTGAGTCTGCGTCCCCGTTTATACTCCTACTAATCCATCTAAACACATGGGATTTACTATTCTTCAGCAACAAGTGTACATGAGACTTAATCGCCTGCCATCCCCATCTGCAGGAGCTATGTTGTAACGCTCCTATGACTTCCTGGTTGTCTCCTTCCAACACAAAATCCTGACTACCTAGATGCTTTGCCAAAATTGCTGCCACTTCTGCTGCTTCCATCTCAGCAACTGCTGCTTCCCCAGCCTTGAATCTCCTAACTGCAGCTCCGACTATATTTCCTTCATCATCTGTTGCAATAGCTCCTGCTCCAGCCCATTCCGTCTGTCTACAAAAAGAAGCATCAAATCTAATGATTATGCTGTTATTTGGAATACTATAGAATACTTTCTCAAAATGGTTTTGTCCTATATTTAAACTATTTTGAGAGTTTAGAAATTCTTCTCTGTATGCCATAAAGCATTTGTCAGCTCCCCTTCTGCTCTTTCTGATCATCCCCTCTCTATTGGCCTTTCTTTGTTCAAACTTAACCTCATTTCTGGTTTGCCATATCTGTTGGAGCATGAACACTATCTGAGTACCAGCCAGTCTTTTCTCATTGTTAGTATTACAACACCAATTCAGGGTTTGGTCCAGTCTCTCTCTCAAGGACATTTGTTGCTCCTTGTGGATTCTCAAACCCACTTGTGTTCCAAACCAAACAGTTCTCATCCATTCACAGTGATAGAACAAATGTTCCGCAGTTTCCAGCACTTTGAGACAATATGGACAGGAAAAGTCTCCTGTTATATGCCTCTCTGCTAGGATATCTCCCATAGGTAGCACATACATGTACAATTTCCAGAGAAACAGTTGTATATGTGCTGGGACAGGAGCTTTCCAAATCAGTTTTAGGGTGTTTGGATTGCAGCTAGATCCTTGTCCCATATCTTCTTTCGGCCTGAGCAAATGGTAAGCTGATTTCACAGTGAGGCAACCAAATTTATCATGTTCCCATCTCAGCTTATCTGCTAATGGCCCTTGTGGCCTAACCTTGATCTTCAGGATCTGATTACAGGTAATAGGGTCAAGATAGACTTTAAGCTTAGTCTCATCCCACCCACTCATATCCCTTCTGAACAACTCAGAAATAACCTTGTTATTCCAATCTGGTGCCTCCACCCCTAGCTCCTCCAGGGTAGTAGGTGTTCCATTACATGTGAGCCAAGGGTCCTTTAGAATAGAGATGGAATTACCATTCCCTATTCCCCAAATAAGACCCCCACTTATATCATTAAAGGTTTTGTGGATACCCTTCCAAAAGTAGGAAGCCTTATCAGGGGGTTTTTTCACATCCCCTATCCATCTCTTACCATAGATGCTGAACATGGTTCTGGTCCAGAGAGAGTATACATCAGTGGCAGCTTTCCATGGCAATTTAGCCAACATGGCTTTGTTCATATCTCTTGACTTTCTTAACCCTAGGCCACCTGAGCCCTTGGGTTGACATATATGCTCCCACCCCATGGTGTGAACACCTTTAGCATGGTCTGTTCCAGACCACCAGAAATCCCTACATGCCTTGTCAATTTTCTTGCAAGTAGACACAGGAAGCAAGTAGGTTGACATGGCATATAAGGGGGTGGCCTGTATCACAGCTTGAATAAGCGTGGTTCTACCTGCCTGAGACAGAACCTTGGCCTTCCACCCTCTAACCTTTTTATGAATCTTATCCACCAAGTAGTCAAAGTCCTCAGACTTTTTCCTAGTTAACATGATAGGAACCCCTAGGTATTTTTCTTTAGGGGCAAAGTTCCTCACCTTCCAGAATCTTTTGATCCTTACCTTTTGTCTGTAGGACACATTCCTATTGAAAAAAATGCTGGACTTATCATAATTGATTTTCTGACCTGAGGCCTCACAATAGGCCTCCAAGATCCTCTTAAGATGCCCACTTTCAGCCACATTTGCTTTGGTAAACAGGATAAGATCATCTGCATACAGAAGATGAGTTATAGCAGGGGAGTTCCTTTTAATCTTAATACCATGCACTTCCTCCCCTTGCTCAGCTCTGATCACCATCCTAGATAAAGCTTCTGAACCCAGAATAAAAAGGTATGGGGATAGAGGATCCCCTTGTCTCACCCCTCTTTCTGGGCTAAATCTATCCATAGGAGACCCATTCAGCATGACCTGAAAAGACACAGTAGACACACATTGGTGTATCATGTGTCTCCACTTTTGACTGAACCCCAGTTTCTCTAGGATCCCATCTAAGAAAGCCCATTCCACTCTGTCATAGGCTTTGGCCATATCTAGCTTGAGAGCCAGCCAGCCATCATTTTTATGCCTCATATTTTTCATATTGTGGAACACCTCACAGGCTAGACCAACATTATCCCCTATGCTTCTTCCTTTAATAAAGGCCCCTTGGAAGGGGGACACAATTTTATTAATTAGACTTTTCAGTCTATTGGCCAGAATCTTGGAGATAATCTTGTACCCAAAGTTACAAAGGCTGATGGGCCTAAACTTGGAAGCATGATCAGGGTTATCAATCTTAGGAATCAAGGTGAGATGGGTCTCATTCATCCCAGGATTAAGAACACCATTACAAAAGAAATCCTGAACATAGGCCACCACATCAGGTCCTATGATGTCCCAGCTCTTTTGGTAGAAAATGCCCTGGAACCCATCAGGCCCTGGGGCTTTGTGACTCCCCATCTTCCTGACCACATCCCAAATATCACTGCTACTGGGCATAGCAATGAGAATCTCATTCTCCCTCTCAGTCACACAAGGTTGGAAAAGATCCAAAATGTCCTCATTCCTCTCAGGATGGTCTGAAGTAAAAATATCCCTAAAATACTGATTCAGGGCAGTTCCCACTTCAGACCTACCTTCTCTCCACTCCCCTTCATTGTTCTTAATCTTCTCAATGGAATTTCTCCTCCTTCTATATATGGTGGAGAGATGGAAGTACTTAGTATTGCGTGCCCCATCTCTTAACCAGGAATTGGAGGACTTCTGTTTCCAGAAATCTTCCTCTTTATTATACCACTCATGCAAAACATCTTTAAGCCTTTTTGCTTTATTATAGTTCTCAATATTAAAAGGTTTGGTCAGAACAGCATTGAGCTTATCTTGGGTGGCTTTGATATTAGTAAATATGTTGCCAAAAACATGTTTATTCCACATGGATAAATCCTTATTAGTTTTAGCCAGCTTACCCATAAGATTTCTATCAGGGAGCTCATGTTCAAAAGAGTTCCAGGCTTTCTCGATAACCTCTAAACAGGTCTCATGTTGAAACCACATGTCAAAAAACTTAAAAGGTCTGGGTAGCTTTTCCCCCCTCTTCTCCAGATTAATGAACAGGGATACATGATCTGAGATGGCATTGGTCCAAGTTCTAATCTGGGCATTAGGGAAAGCCACCAGCCAATCTGGAGAAGCCATAGCACGATCCAACCTTTCCATTATATGATCTTTAGGCTTTCTGTTATTGCTCCATGTGAATTTGGGACCTATGAACCCCAAGTCCACTAGCCCCAGATCATTAATGAAAATGTTGAACTCATGCATGCTCTTGGTAATTCTGCTCTTTCCCCCAATCTTTTCATCCAAACTAGTAATGGCATTAAAGTCTCCAAACATACACCATGGTCCTGGAACTAGGGGAGCCACCTCCCTAAGTTCATCCCACACTTTATTTCTATTGTTAGCAACAGGTTCCCCATACACAAAAGTGAAGTACCATGGTTCTTTATGAAAATAGTTTGAAATTTTACCTGTAATCTGGTTTCGTGATGCTCCCAAAATTTCCAACTCCACATCTTCCTTCCATAGCACGGCTAGGCCTCCACTCAGGCCTCTAGCTGGCACTGCATACACTTCTCTAAACTTCAACTGCTTTCCTAACTTTACAATAGTCTCCTTAGATGCTTTGGTTTCTGACAAGCAAACAATATCTACCTCAAACTTCCCTATTAGGTCCTTTAGTTGTTGAACTGCCGTGGTGGTACCAATCCCCCGGCAATTCCAGGCGTGTATCGTCATGGACACCGAGGCGGCTGTTGTGGGACAGCCACCGCGAGCCCTGGAGGAGACCAACACAGACCCCCACTGCTAGATACCTTCTCTTTGTCCTCACCACTTATTCCCCCTAGTGTCTTACCAGCCCCTGGTTCTTTTTTGATGCAATCTGACTTCTCTGCGCTCTCATCTTCTGACTCTCTTCCCTCTTGTATCCACTGACTTCACCTCTATCTCCAGCTTCTTTCTTTTTTCCCTTCCTAACCAGCTCCTTTTCCACTGTGGAGTCATCTATGGCCAACGGCTCAGGTTGGGTCGACAGAGCTTGCTCCAAACTTTCCTCCGAGTTATACCCACCCCCCACTGGGCTACCTTGAACCAATTCCAGGGGAGCATTTCCCATTGATACCTCCTCTTGCGAATCTGCATTGAACACGGCCATATCCATGTCCTCTTCTTCTTCTGACAGATCTTCCTCCTCTTCCTCTGTGAAAGCATCAGATGGGATATCTTCTTCTGGTATCTCTGGTCCCCACCCATCTTCTGACTGGCCATTGGAGCTCACCGTCTTGTTTGAGTTTTCTGGTTCCTCTGACTCCCTCGATTCACTGGATATATCGATAATCGGTACTTCCTCCGGAATCAGCAGATGTCCTAGCCCTTTTGCTCGCAAGTCATCCGCCTCTCTTTTCGCCTTCTTTGAGTACCTCTCTGCCAGTCTCAGGCTATGTCTGCGCCATTCATTGTCATCCATCCTTGTATCAGCTTTCCCTACCCCTAGACTCAACTTTCTTTTGGTTCCCACCCTACTTCCGATTTCTTCTCTCACTCTCCTCGTTGGTTTCCTCCTGTTTTGTCCTTTGGACATCAGCACTTTGTACCCTCTTCCACGTCTCGGTAACCCAACAAACCGAAAATCCAGGTTTCCATCTCTTGTAGCTGACAAATTGCTTTCTTTCCCAACTTTCCCCCACTTCTCAAGAAAAGGAATGATGTTATGGGGGTGGAAACCCAAAGACGGGCGGGCGATCTATCACCTGATCTTCTCTATTCCCCAAACAGACACCCTCCATAGCTAGGTTCCCTAGCTCGACCTCGTGGCAACCCATCTGCTCCCTATCTGTACCGTGCCCTTCCTTGAAATCTGAGTGACCTATCTCATTAGGTCCTGAGCTATCTTCGACTGGGCTCCCATCCAGATCCATCCCCAAAAGCCCAGCCCCTTTACTCCATACAATCACAGCCCCCCCTTGGATCTCAGACTTCTTCTGATCTACTAGTTCTGGGCCTGGTAACACTTTACTCTGGGCCTGGTCCAGCCCATCTCCCATTTGATTTACCCAAAGCGACAACTGGCCCCCCTCATTTGAATCTGGCTCCCCAACGGCTACTGACACTTCCATCTCAGTCTCTGCACTATCTGTTCTGTGCTCTGTATCTTCAGGCGCTCTGACCTCTTTCTGCTTTTCCCTGACATCAGCTTCTTCCCCAACCACTCCCCCTCCTGGGGATGATACCGTACCACCTATTCCAAAACTTACCCTTTTTGCCGGTGATCCCCTATATCTAGCCGGTATTTGGTCCGGTCTCGGTTTCTGAGGGGTTCCAGCTATGGTGACATAGGCTGGTCCAGTATTCGCAGCTCCATTGTAGAAAACATTGGCTCTTAACATAAATGAAAAATTGTTGTTAATATCTCTGGGGGATCCTCCATGTTTGCGCACTTCTATGCTATATGCCTCTCTTTGGTTGCAGTAGTGAATGTCGTGTCCTATGCATCCGCAAAAATAGCAGAAGATCTCCAGCTTCTCGTATTTAAACTTCACCATGAACACTTCTCCCATCTCCGTCCTGAGCTCTATACCTTTCATCAGCCTTTCTTTTATATCCATTCGTACTCTAACCCTTGCTACTGGGCTGCGAAACTCCGTTCGACAGCATAGATCCACCTCCTTTACTTTGCCAAGACTGGTGCCCACACTCCTCACATTTTCTTCATTTATCCGATCTACCGGTATCCCATATATTTGTACCCAGAAGTCTACCAGATCGAACTTTCTAGAGGTAGTCACCTCCTCAGTGTGGATCCCTTTCTTGATGGAGAAGATGAAACCTTGTATAAGCCAAGGTCCATTTTTCCTTACATGTTCGAATTCCGATCGATCTTCGAACTCCATCTTATAGAACCCTTTCGCTATCATTTCCACTTTAGTAGTCCCCCTTGTTTGCCAACCTCTATGTAGCTCCTCTGCTATCTCTTGTAGTTTGATATTTTTACCTCCATATAGCTTGCCCAGCAGAGTGTTTTTCTCAGAGGTGGATTCTTCCATATTTTTACAATCGATTTTCACCACCTTCTTTTCCTTTGAGCTAAAGAGCTCTCTCATCTCTTCCTGAAGTTCATCTAACTTGGATCTGTTTGATCCTTCTTGTGCCGGCAGGGCTGCCCTCATTCCTGAATCAGAGCCCATCAGCTCCTGCGTCTCTCACCGACCTGAGTTGTTTAAGACCCAATTCCCTACTTGGAACCGACTAAGAATTGAAACAAACGCTACCTCCTACAGGACAACAGATATACCTACACCGGATACCTTCGTGTACTTCTACGTGGAGCAGAGAGCAGAAAAGAAAACACTCACTAACATCAGAATTCCCATAAGGGACATAGGAGAAGATATGGACGAATGATGCTTTAAGCCGCAGTAGAGCTCTTTTAGACCCAAATGCCCCGCATATTACACTCAGAACAACCCAAATTTACTATCCGCAAATGGACCACAACTTACAGATTGTGTTGTTATTTCCATCACATCTCGTTGATTTCCAGCATCTAATTTAGAGTCCGAATTTGTTGCACACGAGTGCTTGTTGCACACTCCTGCTGATTGGTACACGTGGAAAGGTAAGTTGGAAATGTTAAAAGGTCTAAAACGAAAAAAAAAATTAATCCGTTCAGACCAAACTGCCCTCATCTTTCACAATGCAAATTCTAGTTGAAGATGAAAATAAGAGCTGGGTTTTCTACATTGTGAAGAATGGAAGACCAATTTTAAATTCTGAAACCATGGTAATTTAAACACTACCAAAATCTGCTTGAGATTTAAAGACATTTCCAAATATTTTTGATTAAAGTTTCTAATTGGGTTAAGAACATAATAGGGATTTACTGCCTTGGGGCACTACCCAAATATTATATTTCTCCATACAAACGTGTACTGCAATTATTGACGCGGGAGAGAAGAGTTGGATCTGAAATTTACAAAGTGGAAGATGAGGATAGTTTGGTCATAATGGGTTAAACTTTAGTAGTTTTATTTTTATTACTAAAGTCTACATGCTAAAAAAAAAAGTGATACGTGGCCCAATGAGCTGCAGTGTTAACAAACACCCTGATAAATCCGTGTGCAACAAATTCGCACTCTCTAATTTATCAAAAAGGATTTGAACTTTTAAGTAGGGTGGCGTGCAACGGTGGTGCTTGTCCAGTACATTATAATTAAAAGAAAACACATTAATAAGTAAATCAAGAAAAGGTTTAAAAGATACAAATTACAAGCATCAATCCATCAATACCCTATGCCCTACAACTCATAAACTATAAATTCAGTACCTTGTCTAAAAAGCAGACCCAAACCTCTTGTTTTACCAAGCAAATTATTTTAGCCTCATTAATCTTTCTAGTAAGATAATGACTACCACCAACATCGGGATGATTAAGACGCATAACTTTCTTTACAAGCCTCTTAAATTTTCTCCGTATTAGCACTCCCTCGTACATTCAGAATTCTTCTTGCTTCTACCATTGTCATGACTTCTTCAAACCCACCTTTGTAAAAGTTCTGGATTCGAGGACCCGAAAATCTTGTAATCATAAATCTTCCTCCCAATGCATGCAGCAGCAGCTGAAAGACATGCCAGGACGGTAGGTGAAACTTCCATTGCCTCATTAAAAGAAAATCTGCACGCAAAAGTAGTAGTAGTTATTGTAGTGGCACAATCTGCGGAATTAAAAGAATATATGGCGGATTGGCTCCGGGCAAGATAATAAAGAGAATATGGGTGCATGGAATCAAGGCCGCGGATACCTAAACCGCAGCACGGGGATATACACGTGGAAGATGGGAGACCGAGAGATGAGGAGGCAGGTGGACGATTGAGAAAGAGGGAGAGCGGGTATAAAAAGAAATATAGAGGAGAGGGAAAGAGGAGGAAAAACCTAGATATAAAGAGAAAAAGGGATACAACAATTGGCGCCGTCTATGGGGAACGAGAAAGAAGAAGGCAACGGAGAGATTGAAACACTAGTGAAAAAAGGAAGAGGTAGACCAAAGAAGGTAATAGTGTAGAAATCAGACGAGGAGTCGGTGAGTGACGAAGGGGGGGATTGAGGAGAGGGTACAGCCGCGGGTTCGGCCTCAGAGGAGACGCGGCTTATGCAAGAAGAGATCATGAGGCTAAGAGAGGAGAATGATGCGCTGAGAAGAGAAAGAGAAATGGGGGAGGAGGAAGGGGGAGAGGAAACAAGCGAGGGGTCCGATAATGAAGAAGAAAGGCCAAATCTGGTTGAAAACCCAGTGCCCGGCCTCACAATGGAACAAGTTCAAAAGATGATAACAACTGACCGTGAGGCAAACCTTCAGCAAACAAGGATGCCAGTAGGAACGACTAGCCAAGTGGCAGCTTGTCTGAACCGTAACATGTTGGCCAACACCGTCTAGGCTTCGGAGGTTCCTAAACATTTTAATCAAACCATATTTGAAAGGTACTATGGCAAAGGCGATCTTGTGGATCACATTCACCATTTTCGGCAACAGATGCCTTTGTGGCAAGAGGCGCGGTATGATGGGTTGCGGTACATGATGTTCCCGGCCAGCCTAAAGGGTGGGGCCTCGGACTGGTACTATCGGTTGCCGTCAAGGAGCATAAATAGTTTTCAGGAGTTAGAGTAGGCATTCGTAGACCATTTCATACATAAAAAAAGACGGGTGGTAGAGATTGCGACTTTGTTCGGCGTTAGGCAAAGATTCACAAAATCGAGAGGGATTTCTTGTGCGATTCAAGGCCGAGACACTAAAGGTGGAGAACATAGATGAACGGACTGCGGTAATAGCATTTGAAAGAGGTCTACGTCTTGGAATGGGAGTACACCAGTCCATATATAGCTAAGAATGAGATCGCGACCTTGCATGATTTGTACCGTCAGGTGGAAAAATACATAAGATATGAGGATACAATGCAGAAGGGTTCCAGAAGGTCAGGGAAGGCTATCTTTAGAAAAAAAGCGATGTTCACCGGAAAACGGAGACATTAGAGAGGGGGAATTGTGGGCATCGCGGTTACGCGTCGCAGCCCGAAAGGAATAGAGAGGGAGTCAGGAGGGAGATTAAAGGGAGAAAACTATACTGCGAGTTGGAGCAGACAACACTAAACAGGCTGCTGAATGAGATCTTACTATTGATCAAAAGTTTTCAGGGCTATTAGGGACCGCGAAGCACACCAATAGAGGTGCCGAATAAACCATACTGCGCATACTGCTAGATACGGAATCATGAGACTAATGACTGCTACGCATTAAAATAGTTGATTCAGAGGATGATAGAGAAAGGGATGTTGAGGGAGTTCATAACGGGGACCCAGAAAGATGAGCAAGTGCCGGTTCAGGGTAGAATACTGGGAACAATCAATGTGATATTTAGTGGAGAGGTTTTGAGTCACAACGCCCATAGAGAAAAAATAAGGCAAACTGCGAGCATTTAGCAGGTCAACGAGGTAACATGATCCTCGCAATAGAGTTAATGGTCGGCGAAGGGCAGGGATTGGATTGTATTTACTAACGCAGACCTCAAAGCAGTCGATTCCCCTCACTTGAACGAATTGGTAATTACAATAGCGATGGGCAATTACATGGTAAAGAGGGTATTAATTGACTGCGGTAGTGTAATAGACTTATTGTTTAGAGGGGCCATGTAGGAGATGAAGATTGATGCAAAACAACTGAAACCTTAACAGATTAACCTGTATGGATTCAATGGAAGTAGGACTGAGCCCATAGGAGAGCTCTTGCTACCTGTGACAATAGGACTGGTGACTGTATTCACCCGGTTCATGGTGGTGGATTCAAACTCACAGTATAATGCAATTTTGGGGAGGCGTTGGATACACGAGATGAAGGTCGTACCATTGACATATTATCAAGTGATTCGGTTCCCCACCATGATGGGAATGTATGAAGTCCGCGGTGATTAAGTGGCGGCTAAGAATAGCCATCAAGGGACTGTAAAGTATGATCTGCGGAACACAAGGAAAGGCTTTAGACGCCGGGAAGAGGTCCACATAGTAATTACAGAGTGCTGCCATGGAGGAGGAGGAGCTTTCTATGGGGTCGAAGACCCTCGATGATATCGAGATAGTGAACTTAGGGATGAGGAACGAAGAAAAGTTTACATCAAATAGGGTCCAACTTACCAAAGGAATGGAAGAGCAAGCTAATACAGTTTTTGTCATAAAATAAAGATGTGTTTGCATGGGTAATTGAGGATATCACAGGCTTAGATCCGGAGTTTGCATGTCACCACCTACACATGAACGTGGGTGCAAAGCCTATGAGGCAAAAGATGAGAAGTATTAGACCGAAGTATGCGGAGGGGATTCATGAAGAGGTTGTAAGACTAAAAAGGGCAGGGATAATATGGGAGGTGGAATTCACTAACTGGTTATCCAACATCGTCGCGGTACCAAAGAAAAACGGCAAGGTCCGTATGTGTGTCGACTTCACAGATGTCAACCAAGAGTGTCCCAAAGACAATTATCCTATGTCTCGAGTAGATGAGTTGGTGGATAGGATGACAGACTTCAAAATATTTTCTTTCGTGAACGCATCTATAGGATACAATCAGGTCACGATGTACGACCCTGATCATGAGAAGACAACCTTCGTGGTGGAATGCGGTTAACAAGAGAAATAAATTAGATGTGAAAACAGTAGTTCTAACATGCTAAATTCATTCTAATTAAGTTATATTTGTACTCTCTAAATCATGTGATATAAGGAAGAGTAATCGTGTTCTCCACTTTTGTTTTACACGTACTTGTAACGAATCTAAACTAAACAACTATTAACTAATTGAGAGAGTAATATGATTATGAAAACAGTAAATTTAATGTTCTAAACAGTAATTTAAAGTGATGAGACGAGGATATAGCGAGGGCTAATCCACCACGCAATTCGATTGATCATTAGGTTGATTATTGAATTGCCTATTGATCCTTAGTAAACACCAAGTCCCTCGGATCAAGATTCCACTAGCATGAGAGTTTAGCTCCACTATAAATCTCTTTGATGGTGGCTCTAAACTCTAGTTCAACTCTTATGGTTTTTATCTCTAAACAACCATGTGAATCAATTTTGAAACTCTATTCTAAACAACAACCATTCTAATTAATCAATCATCCTCACATGGCCTCATAAACCCCCTCTAATGGAGGTTTAGCCTTATTCATTGGATTTATTAATCTAAAACAGTGAATTAAATAAATAAATAATAAAACAAGAATTGAATATGATGAACTAAAGCTTTATTTAATAAGGTTTTAATGGAGGCTACAATGCTAACCTAATTCTAACCCTAAACTAAACTAATTAGAGACTAAGAGGAGGAAAGAGAGAATATGTTTAGTCTTGACCCTCTTTATATAGGATAGTGTTAGGGTTATATTTTTGTGCATGTGCCAAAAAGGGAGACTTTGGGCCTCTAAAGTAAGCCCAAAGTCCATTAGGTTTAGTCTAAAAGGGCTAATTCTGTTAGAAATTATTTCAGTGCCCTTTTTGTCCACTTTTACAGCTCTAATTAGGTCAATTTTAGGTCCATTGGAAAGCTTATTCCGAGCCGGTCGTTTCGATATAAAGTAGGCCCAATTCTGAGGCCCGAGTCCAAAAATACACCCATTTGAAGTTCTGTTGACTTTTCTATTATTTTTCTACACGAATTGACTTTGACTTCCCATCTTTGACTGGGCTTGAAAAAGGTTTTTCTTAATAATTCTTGGGTTTTAAATGTAGAACTTACTTAGCAATCATCTTGACTTGTTTTCTATGCAAAATGACGTCTTTAAGCACATAAACAGCTTCTAGACCTAGAATACACAAAAAAACTTAAACATTACTAACTCTTATTTATTATAAACATAATTGGCCTAAATAGAATACTATTAAGGGGTTTAAACTAAACTTTTTGGTGCTTATCACGCCACCCCCAAATAGGGGTGCAAACGGATAGGTTCGGATGCGGATATGCCTGTATCCGAAAATTTATACCGATATCCGAATCCGAATCCGAATCCGACGGATAGTAAAAAATTTATCCAAATCCGATTTCGGATATCCGAAATGGATATCGGATAATATCCGATCCGAAAATTAAAATTAATTAAAATTTTATTTGCTTTAAATAATTCATTTTACCACTATAAAAACTAATATAAATATATATATTTGTTATTTATTATTATTATTTTGTTATTATAGTTTTATATTATTAGGTTATGATTTTATATAATATTTTATACAATAAAAAATGAATAAATTAATTATATATAATAACTATTAATTTTTTAAATCGGATCGGATATTATCGGATGCGGATATGGCAGTATCCGAATCCGTATCCGAAACCAGTTCGGACATAAAAAAAATATCCGAATCTGAATCCGAATCCGAAATTTTCATATAATATCCAATTTTTCGAATACGAATTCGAATCGGATTTGAATATTTGGATATCCACTTGCACCCCTACCCCCAAACAGCATTTTGCTTGTCTTCAAGCAAATATAAGAAATAAAAACAGATAAGTGGTAAAAAATGTGGTCCTAACTAACCTTGTTTCGTAGAGTGTGATTGCATTAACCATATGCAATAAGGCCTTAAACCACTAGGAATTTCCTAGTGGACGAGTTATAACCTCGTGAGAGTTTTCCAGAGAAGATACTTACAAACTTCATTTATACTACAACAACTAAGAAATAAAAGTAATGTTCCCTAATTTTATCTCAGAATATATACATCTCACTCGCATTTAAACAAGGATCATCAATCTAACTCCTAAATTAATACATGCATAATAATCAAATCATCTTAAGATAAACAACTATACAACAAACTATGCTATGAAATGTAATGACATGTCCGTTTCTGAAACTTTTGGGTAGCGTGCCTAATTAGGTTCTTATAAGGAATGTGTCAAGGCACATAACACTCTGATTTTTCCTCTCAAGTTTGCTCCAGTGTGCAGTGGGCACACATTTCCTCACAATCTTAATGACAATCCAAGAAATTTGAGGTTGATCAAACACATGTACCACTTACTATCACACCAAATTAATCCTAATTGAGTTAGAGGTCTTTATTAAGTGATACGGGGCTGAGGTGATGGTTTAAGAAGAAACGGAATGGATATTCAAATAAACAAGTTTGAGATAATAGGGTCTTCAAAATATATAACTAGAGAAAACTTTGTTCTTACTTTGTTTCAACATTAAGTTTCCATACTTAGCCCTTATTTTGGCTTTTGGCTCCTTTTGATTATATTTTTGTAGTTCTAACTTGATTTTTCTTTTCATTTGGAATATATATATTTTTCTTTTCTTTTCTTTTCTTTTTTCTATTTCTTTTTCTTTTGAAGCAACTAACTAATTTTTGTTTACACGTGCTTTTTTCTTCTCTTTTCTTCACTCATCCTATTTCTCAGACTCATCCAGATAGGTAGGCTGATTTTATTTTTTATTTTGTTTTATTGGGTAAAGGATTTGTGGTTGTGAAAAGGATAATGAAAGTCTTAGTGGGGCGACTAGCGAAAAATTTATAGTTAGGTCAGAATTTTTTTGCTATATCGATCCAAAGAGATCGAGCCTAAATTCTCGCTTAGGATATGGTATGGTGATCAAGCAAGTGGATGTGTGATTTCTCTACTCGGATTTTACTTCTCCCTTGTGTCATCACTAAGATATTTCACTCTTATGAGTCTTTTTAGGCTAGATGCTCACAAGATATGTATTAAGTACTCTAACCTAGGTCTCAGAAAAATACTACCAAGTAGAATCATAGATGCTCATGCAAGATGTTCATGAAAAGATGCAATGACTATTACCTACATATTAATCTATTTTTCAAAAGTTAAATCCTAATTCAAGTACCACATGAGATTTCTAGACTAATATCATCATGGAGAAGGGAATAATATCATTATCACTAAATGCATAGTATAACTATTTTTATGATTTTATACTTTTTATACGACAAATAATACGTAATATATATACAACCTAATATGTGCTTAAACATTTACAACATATTTCTATACCAACCCCAAACAGAATCATGTTTTGTCCCCGAAGTATGAAATGAAAATAAAGAATAGAGAGTACCATAGAAATGTGCTTGTAAATGGGAGCACTTGAAAAAGAAGGTTAATCTAAAGAAATAAAAACATACACAACTCCTATATGAGTTCCTTAAAATAATAAATAGCGCTTGGGACATAAGCGGACTCTAACAAAAATATAATAATATCATACGTTCACAAATCAAACATGCGCATATCGTGGCTCCTATAGGATTACCTTCCGAAATTCAGCAAAATAGTGAATTTCACAAAATTAAGGTACCTAATTACATTATGCATCAATATTTTGATATTTATACATGCAATTTTAATACGTGAAAGTACAATGTGCTAAAATTAAATATACCACCCCCAAACAATTTGGGAGAAGGGGGTTCATGAAATAATTCAATAACTAACATAGAATTCAATAACATAATTTAAATTACTTAACTAACTAACCTAGACTCTACTTGTAGTAGACATGACAGGCAAAAGGTGGCAAAAAGTTTTGAAATAAAATACCAAAATACGCCACCCCCAAACAAAATTTGAAAACTCTTTTTAAGTTTGAAATTTTTTGTTTGGCCTATACTCCATTAAGGTGGTATTGTACTAAAACTTGGATCTTTTAAAGTCAGATTCCTTAGAATTACTAATATATGTTTATATTTTAATTTTTTTATTTTTATATGTTTAATTTTTGGAAAAACAAAATTACAAAAAAGTAATAAAAATGAAACTCATGATGTTCTCTCATAATATACGATTGGAATGGAGTACACTGAAGAATACTATGAGTCTTTTATAGTCAGATAATCGAGACTTTATCTAATATATATTAATATAAAGTTTACCATATATCAACAATCTAAAAAGTTGTGGATCTTTCCATAAATAGTTAATACGGAATGCACCCCCAAACAGAACTAAGCACCAAGATTTTCTACGACGTGACTTAGCGGAATGGGAGTGAATTATGATGGATCTAGAACCTAATCGAGCATGCAATTTCTTCTTTTTCCTCCAATGAAAGGGTCTCCAAGTAAATGACCGTGAGAAAAAGAATGGTAGTGGAAAATACGTGGAATATGGATAAGTGTTAGAAGGAAGGGATGGAAAAATTGAGAAAGTTTCAGGTGGCTTGTCCCTGGGTATTACTTCTTTACCAGATGGGTTTAGAAAGTCATGAAGTACAAGAGAAACAAGAAGGTTTAGTGCAAACTAAAGGTGTCATTGAAATGGTGAAGGGAGGGGAATCGAGGTGGTGGTAAATGATTGTTCTGGATTATCTCAGGTGGATGATGGTCGGGTGGTGTTTTAGGTAGTTCTTGAGAAGGTGGATCATCACATGCTCTTAGAAACTCGGCGAATTCCTTATCTAGGTTATTCGCATCCACGTAATTGTAGTATTCATCTGCATATTTGAGGAATTCATCTATCTCGTCCATTGTGAGGTTGACTTCATCTCCTATATGGTCGGAAGGTAGGGTGGAAAATTCTTCTTCTATTTCAGTTATGTTCAAGGAGTCGAAATTGTGATCTTTGTCTTCTTTCCTAAAAGGGGTATCTACTAGTGTGGGAGGAAGTAATAATGTGATATACAAAACTCTCAATCGATTTCACTTCTCCTTATATAGGCAAACCTAGTTGTCCATGCTTAAGTCTAAACATGTTAACTTCCACAGAAAGATTTCCAAATGAAAGAGTTATTGATCCATCCTGACAATTGATTTAGGCATTGGCAGTTGCCAAGAAAGGACGCCCTAAGATGATGGGAATAGAATCATGAGCAACTTATGTGTCAAGAATAACGAAGTCGGCTAGGTAGTAAAAATCTTGAACTTTAATGATAATATTTTCAACTATGCCTTTGAGATACTTAATAGAGCGATCGACTAACTGCAAAGTCATTTTGGCCGGTTTAAGTTCATGGAGACCTAGCTCTTTATATAAATAGAAAGAGAGTAAGTTAACACTCGTCCCTAGGTCTAATAGTACAGTTGTTATGAAGTTATCGCCTAAGGTGTATTGACAGTAGGACGACCAGGGTCCTTGTACTTAACAATTCCTTTATGTTCGGATAAAGAGGGATATTGTTCAGTTAGGAAGGCTTCTTTGGGTATGTTGGTTTTCCTTTTCGTGGTGCACAACTCTTTTAGAAACTAAGCGTGTCCATGTAAACTTTTTATAGCATCTAGAAAAGGTAGGTTTATAGTCAGATTTTTAAACACTTCCCTAATCTCATCAAAATTTTCATCTTTTTTAGACATAACCAATCTCTGGGGAAATAGTGGTTTTTCTCTATACTTAGCATATGGGTCAACATAAGTATTAACCTTGTTTTCACCTTTTGCAATTTTCCAACTTCCATATTGGAACTACTACAGGTGTAGGATCATCAATTTCTATTATTGGGTCTTGTAAGGTTTTCTCTTTTGGTTTTGGTTGGACTGGAACTTCTACAGTTGTAGGGTTTTCAATTTCTATGACAGTATTTGGTATGGTTCCATTCTTAGTTTTTGGGCGATCTTTAGGCATAGTCACTTGGTTATTAACTACCTTACCCAAACGAAGGGTAGTGACTGCTTGTAGGTCCCCTTGGTTTATATTACCATTACATTGAATAATGTTTACATCGAAGATAGTCTTTGTTGACTTGGGATTAGGCACAACTTGACCTGAAAACACGCCTTGTAGGTTATTATTTTGGTTAGGAGACATATCAATATTGATAAAAGATAAAATTGATAGTCTACCTACGAAATGAATGATGAACTCAAAACGTAAGTAAACTACAACTTATACGAGTCTATATTTATCAAAGTTTCTACTCTCTTTCTATTGAACAGATATAGTGGAGTAGGAAGTTCGTTCCACTCCTAGTTCTTTAGCATGTGATGTTTTCTAGTTAATCAATCGGTCTTAAGTCTAATGAGAGCTTTAAGAAGGGTGTTATACTACGATACCTATATAAAATTGATTGTGTTGAAGTTAATTACGAATGCTATGGAAATATGATTGTTTTTGAATCTAGATAAAGGATTAGAGGGGAATTGAATCCACCTCGAATCCAACTTAATAACCTAGCATAGATTCTTGTATCTCGATTCTTACGTTCTTACGACAAGAAATTCGAGTTCTAATCCCTAGTGTTCATGGCATTTCTACCGAATACTAACTAGGATGTGAGGTCGTCCACCCATTCTCATGGCGAATCACGACCTTCTAGATTGGAATATATTCTACAATGCTTCTACACTATACCACTAAGTTTTCATCAAGGCTTCATCAACCCCTCTAATGGAGGTTTTAGCCTTGAGTCATCAAACCATCATTTCCCATTTCCCATTGAATTATAACTACACATCATATTAAAATTCTAACTTAACTAAATTGACTAACAATGTTTCAATCTACTTAAACTACGAAATGATAATCAACAAGAATTAAAACTAGATCTATAAATTGAGATGACAAAATAGAAATTAACAAAATAACTATTTTATTTATCTAATGAATGATATTCAATGATTCAAGAAATTAATCTAAAACAAGAAATGAAATTCTAAACTAAGTTCTAAACTCATTAATGGAGGCTAACTAATCTAATTCTAATCTAGGTCTAACTATCTACCATTAACAAAGAGCTAAGCTTTTGTTTTTATACTTTCAGATCCAAAAATCGTGCATGGGCTTGGAGCCATGTTTTGGGCCAGAGAATCAGGCCCAAAACCCAATTTCTTTAGTCCAAAATGGGCTCTTCAGCTGCAGTTGGCTTCGACAGATGTTTCATCCACTTCTGCTCCTCTGATTGGGTCAAGGCTTAGACCATTGGAAAGCTCTTTCCGAGCCGGTCATTTTTCCATAAGGTAGGCCCAATTCCGATGTCTGAGTCCAAAGATACAACCTTTGGAAGTTCTGCTGACTTTGAGTGATGTTTCTGCCCGCGTCGACTTTTCAGCTTTTGACCGGGCTTTAGAAAGGCTTTGTCTTCTTGAATCTTGGCCTTTAATCACGGAACTCCTTAGTAACCGACCTTTGCTCCTTTATCTCGCTAAAGTGGCACATTTCTGCACATAATGGACTTTGAAGCCTAAAATGCATAAAACAAGTAATCGGTGTTAACTCTTAATTATTACTCACATAATTGGTCTAATAGTATGATCATTCTGAGTTAAAACTACAGTTTTGGGCTCTTATCAAACCACCCCCAAACAGCATTTTGTTTGTCCTCAAGCAAAGATGACAAATTAGAATAAGTGACCAAAAATGGAGTTCTAACTACTCTCGTTTATTGAGTGCGATTGCATTGACCATATGCAACAAGGCCTTAAACCACTAGGAATTCCCTAGTGGACGAAGTTATAGCCTCGTGAGAGTTTTCCGATGAAGGTACTCACAAACTTCATCTATACTACAACGACTAAGAAATAAAACTATTGTTTCCTCATTCATGTCTCAACTATCTATACATCTCACTAGCAATTGAATAAGAATAACCAAGTCAAAAACCTCAACTAATATATGCATAATAATCAATCATCTATGATACAAATATATATACTATGAGTAATACTATGAAATGCCTAGCAGGTTCGTTTCTGAAAACTCGGAATAGCGTCCTTAAGTACGTCCTCACATAAATGTCAAGACAAAAACCACTATGATTTTTCCACTCAAGTTTCACTACTCCAGTGTGCAGTGGGCACACTTTACCTTACAATCTCAATGACAACAAGGAAGCCGGGGTCGATCAAACACATCTGCCACTTACTATCACACTAACCTATTCCTAATTGAGCTAGAGGTCTTTATTAGGTGTTGCGGGGATTAGGAGATGGTTTAAGAAGGAAGGAAATGGATATTCAAAAGGACAAGTCTGAGATAGTAGAGTCTTCATATTATGTAACTTAGAGAAAACCTTGTTATTTACTTTTGCTTCTACACTTTGTTTCCATCCTTAGCCATATTTTTTTTCTTTTTCTTTGGCTTTCAACTCCTTTTATTCTATTTTTTCGGAGTTTTTATTTTATTTCTATTTCTATTTTTCTTTTCTTTGGATGGAAACTTCTTTTCTGAAGCAATTAACTAACTTTTGTTTACACCGGTTTTTCTCTTCTTCTTTCTTCCTCATTCTATTCTCAGACTTATTCTAAATTGGGTAGGTTGATTTTTTTTTATTTTGTTTTGTTTTTGTAACAGGGTAAAGGATTTGTGGGTTATGAAAGGCTTAGAGGGGCGACTAGCGGAAAATAATTCATAGGTTTGAATTTCTGACTATATCGATCCAAAGAGGGCCTAAATTCTCACTTAGGATACGGCATAGTGATCAAGCAAGTGGACGTGTGATTTCTCTATCCGGATTTTACTTCTCCCTTGTGTCATTTCTCAAATGTTTCGCTCATATAAGGTTTTAGGCTATATTCTCACAGGATTTGTAGAATAAGTACTCTAGCCTAGATTTCCAAACTTATCTTGCTATAAATAGATACTCATGTAATATATTTATAGATAGATACAAAGATTATTACCTACATATTAACCTAAGTTTCTAACAATTATTCTCGATGCAAAAGCTCACGGAGACTTCTAGATTGTTAAGAGCATAGAGAAAGAAAACAATACCAATATTCCTAAGTGTATAGCATAAACTTATTTATTTATATTTTTGAAAATTTTAACTTGAAAAGAAATGCATATTATACATATCTATATCCTAACAGATGCCTTAATTACACGTGTTTCTATGCCCCCCCCAAACAAGAAGCATGCTTTATCCTCAAAGCATTTAAATAAAGAGGGTAGAAAAATACCATGGAAACGCGCGTGAAATTCGAACATCTGCAAAACAAGGTTAGAACATACTAATATAGGAAATAAAAATAATCGACGCTGACTCTATAAGAGTTCCACCCATTATGGGGTTAAGCAATTAAATTGCTTGGGACATAAGCATAATAACAAAACTTAAAAACTTACCTTATCTCCCCGCTTTAAACATCCTCCTCCTCATTAAAGAGATGAGGTTCCTTCACATCCCGCCACCCATTATAACTTGCCAAGCTTGCCGCCATTTATCATCTACTAATCATAACCTTGTTAAGTGTTATTATGTCCGATGGGATGTACGGGCGACCAAATGAGGCGCACTTGCCATCCCGACCAAGTCATTATTCGCAATGAGGCGAACCACCCAATTGGTGGGTCTCATGACTTCAACCCTTTCCAATCTGTGAATTGTGCACGAATACAAACAACTACGCGTGATGCGGCTTACCAAAACAGGCATAAGAAGATACTTTACGCCTCATGCTTTGGGCTCTCTTAAGACTAGCGACTAAAACTTCGGGGAATGTCATATCGGGCGATGTCCCTCATTAAAGCGAAAAAATGTCACCAGCAGTACTATTTGCGAAATGAACTCGCCATTCCCCAAAAATATTCATCGGGATGAATAACATGGTGGTGCCCTACGTTTAGGGAAAGGCTACCAAGGGCAATGCTATATAGCCCCTGGTCCATTACTCGAAATATCCCTCCCCCGTAATACTCATAGAAATATGTATAATCATAAAGGTATGCATTATCGGGTCATATATGCCCATGTGTGAACAGGATCGGTATTGGTAATCCACGAAACTAAAGCGACCACATTTTTATTGAATTTATGTGTCGTGTCATCGACTCTGACGGAGAATTCTTGTTCTCCATCCCGATTACAATAGAATTTAATGTGGTCGAGAAATAAGCGATGAAGTGGTGAATATGAATAGTCATCACTTACCGCGATGACGCCATCCTAATTGCGGGGATCCCGTGGTCGGAACCAATGTCCATAGGTCTCGGAGATGTCATCTCAACGATCGCTTTTGACAGTTCAAAAATCCGGAATGACCCTCGAAAATTGGAATTTCCGTGTTTTACAGATGGCGGTGGTGCGCCGCTTTGAAGCGAAGTCGCTTCGAGGAGGGCGTAGGTCGCTCTGAAAGTAAACTTGCTAAAAGTGTATTGCGCAGGTACGTGTGCACTTCTAACGAAGCCTTGCTTCGCGTAGTGCTCTTTGAAAGAAGTTTAGAGGAAAAGAAGGAAAAGCTTGGAGTGAAAGGTCTTGGATGATGGTGGGGTGTAGTGTGGTTTGTTAGTGTAGAATGAAGGGAGTTTAAATAGGTTCTGAGCTTCCAAAACGAATCGGCAAGTTCCCAAATTGTTTTAAGGCAATTTCCGGAAATAGAAAAATTCCAAACCCGAAAACGGAAACAAACCATCTTCTTGATTTTCTAAAAATCCTGGTATCTTTCATACTAGATTTAGAATAGTAACTTCTAAACTCTCCTAGATTTCATGCTACCACCACACAAATCATAGATATGCCGATATCGGCCAAATTCTCAACTTTTCCTCCAAGACAACTTTACAGCAGATGATCATATAACGAATTATGCTCGGTATAAATATTACCACCCCCAAACAAGTCGGGAAGGTGGGATTAATGATAAAAACAAGCATAACTCGAAAATAACCAATTATATTAAAACTAAAATTTAAAACCAAACAACATAAAACAAACACCTTAATATTTAAATTTAACAACCTAATTAAAATCCAACTAATAAAACAAAATCATGAAATAACAAATAACACAAACCGATGGTGAACACCTAGTTATGTGATGAAGATGGACCCCGAGATGGAGATTGACCCTGGGATGGAGAATGGCTTGAACCATCTGTCCTTCGGCGACGGCGCTCATGCCTTTCAGACTCGGCTAAAACAGAATCCTCCACGGGTGGCATACGTCGTAGCATCTCTATTCGGAACAAGCGTTGTGCTTCCATCTCACCCGAAGATCGATGATAATCTTGGGCTTGGTGATGCTGGTGGATAGTCTCCAAGTTAGACAAGATATAGTCCTGACCCCTTTCGAGCATTTCAAGTCTCGTCTGAAGGTTCGTTTGCTTATTTCGAACTACAATCTGTCTATCTCGGATATTTTCACAAATACCATAAATAGAACGCAAGGCAGTTTGCAAGACTTGCATGCGTTCTAAATTAGAACTACAACTATCTAATGCATCATCATCCAGACATGTCATATCCTCCCTTTCATCCTCCGACTCAACCACCTTTTCTTCAGACAATGGCCAAGTCTCTTGGATGCAATCCGTATAGATACTTGCATTAGAATGCACTTTGATCTTAATAGGAGCAGATTTTGTAACAGCTCTAAAGGAGAGCATGATCTTAGTGATCAATACGGGAAGAGGCGCCAAGCTCTTTCCCACTCCTCTAATCACATTAAACATTAAATCGAGGATGCAGAAATTATACTTATTCGCTTGCAAAATCCAGAGAATGTGCGCACATTGCGAGACCGATATCGCCTTTTGTCTTTCCCGGCGTTCCTACCAAATCCACCGAAGCTACGACCAGGTTGATTGGTTCTCGTGGTTGATCATGGCGGTAGCAATGAGATGTCGGATTATATTCACCCTCCACGGCCGGTATCTTTCATCAAAGTAGGAACTCCAAAGATATCGATTCCCGAATGGTCATTTCTAGGTTGCTTTCAAGCGTAATTCCTAACAGCTCAGCCAACAACTGTCTCGTTACTTCCCTCCTCGTTCCTGCTACCTTAATGAAAATCCTATTCCCTCCAATTCTCGCTTCTTATAAAACTGTTCTACCAAATCATAGTGATAGAATTCCTCACTCGAAACCACCACAAATCCGTTCAATCCCTCCTCATCATCTCCGTCAGTAAAATGGTGCGGTCGTCGCAAAGAAACGCTGCGTCTTCGGCAAAATTCTTCGTCGTAGCGCCATTGAAGTTTCTGAGACAACTAATGGTTTCTAGACGGTGGGGGAGGCGAGTTTGATGTAAAACAACCACCGATATGGTGGTGGCGGTGGTGGGTACTTGAATTGGTGGCTGTTTTCGGAGTTGGGGTTGTGGTGGTAATGGTTTGGAGAAGATTTCAGTTGGATTGAATTGCTTGGCATGGGTGTAGTTAGGTTTTCTTTTCTTTTTTTTTTTTTATTTTTTTTTTTTTTTTTATTTTTTTATTTTGGTGTTTAAGGTTTGTTTTAAACCTTGGTAACCGGTGAGATTGGAAAAGGAAACAACTCTTCATTTTTGGGAAGGAAGGAGACGCACAGACGTGCGTGCGGTTTGGGCCCAAGCCCAATTTGAATTCTGAAATTTTCCGATTTTTCGCGCAATTTCAAATTCAAATTGCCGCTTTGTTACTGGCCCGATTTTGGCGAATGAGTTATGGAAATGATCAGGAGAGAATTTCCAATCCAATGATTCATAAAACACTCAATTCCAACCATGGGTGACGTATATAAAGGTGGAAAAACACCTAAAAGTGCGTGTTTGACGTAAGTTATGCGAACGAAGGAAATCTAAGTTGTTGGCAACGAATACACGTCTTGCAATGCACTTGGGCATTCTTAAAAAGGGTTGGCCAATAAAATCCACATTGAAGAACTTTAACGGCTGTTTTCATCCCACTGAAATGGCCACCACACTCTTTGTCATGGCAGAACGATAGAACTTCATTATATTCCCACTGGGGAATACAACGACGAATAATCTGATCGGCACAATACTTAAAAAGGTAGGGCTCATCCCAAAGAGTATAACTTAACTCGCCCAAAAAACTTACGCTTCATTTCTTGACCAATTATAAAGCATAACATCAGCCGCTAAATAATTTACAATGTCAGCATACCATGGTGCTAAAAAAATAGCATACAGATGCTCATCAGGAAAAGAGTCCGGTATGGACTCAGAATCACCATTATCGTCGTTTGTAAGTCTAGATAAGTGGTCGGCAACTACGTTTTCTTATTTCTAATGTGAACTCTTGCAGGAGAAGGATCCATCGGATTAATCTCTGCTTAGCATCCTTCTTTACAAGAAGGTACTTAAGGGCTGCATGGTCCGTGTAAACTAAAGTTTTAGAACCAACCAAATAAGGACGAAACTTATCTAAAGCATAAATGACACCTAAGAATTCTTTTTCGGTAGTTGAATAATTCCGTTGAGCATCGTTTAAGGTTTTACTAGCATAATAAATAACTGTGGACTTATTATCTAGTTTTTGTCCCAAGACTGCACCAACTGCATAGTCACTAGCATCACACATGAGTTCGAAAGGTTTAGACCAATCGAGAGGCTGTATAATTGGTGCAGAGGTTAGGGCGGCTATTAAAGTTTCAAAAGCCTGCTTACAGTTAAAATTAAAATCAAAGATTGCATCTTTCAAAAGCAGATTAGTTAAAGGCCTAGCTATTTTCGAAAAGTCTTTAATAAACCGCCTATAAAAACCTGCATGGCCTAGAAAGGCTTTAATATCATGGACAGTCCGTGGTTTAGGTAGAGTCGCTATCTTATCTAGTTTGGCCTTATCTACTTCGATGCCATCACTAGATACAATGTGACCTAGTACTATGCCCTTTTTCACCATGAAATGACACTTTTCCCAATTTAAAACGAGGCTCTTTTTCTTCGTCAAAACCTTAGACAAAGTTAGACAAACAAATTGCGGAAGGAATCCCCATAGATAGAAAAATCATCCATGAAAACTTCCATAAAGCTCTACCATGTCACTAAATATATGAAGCATACACCGGAAGGTACCGGGAGCATTACAAAGGCCAAAAGGCATTCGCTTATAGGCATACGCTCCAAAGGGACATGTGAAGGTAGTCTTTTCTTGGTCATCAATATCAATAATAATCTGAAAATAGCCCGAGTAGCCATCCGTAAAAACAATAAAAAGCATGACCAGCTAGGCGCTCGAGCATTTGATTTATAAAAGGTAAAGGAAAGTGATCCTTTCGTGTCATAACATTTAAACGTCAGAATCAATACGATCCTCCATTTCATAGGACCTTGTGTGACAACATAGTCACCCTTTCCGTTACGTACCATGGTAACTCCCGATTTCTTAAGAACTACATGAATGGGGCATACCCATTTGCTATCAGAGATTGGGTATATGATACCCGCATCGAGTAATCGTAAGACTTCTTCCCTAACCACAACGCTGAGGTTCGCGAGAAGTCTTCGCGTTATCCTCCAAATGGATACGATGAGTGCAAACATTAGGGTCAATTCCCTTAATGTCAGCTAGGGACCAACTAATTGCAGACCGATGTTCCCTAATCACCCGGATTAAACGTGTCTCTTCATCCTTAGATAACAGAGAAGATATAATTACCGGATGACTACCATCCGGATCAAGTTGAATATATTTTAGGTCCGGGGGAAGAGGTTTAAGCACTGGGGTGGAAGGAAAATCAATAGATGTTTCGTTTGGGTCCTTATTTTGCATAATGAATACTTGCTTAGGTAGCAAGTCTTCATACTCAGTATATGGAGCAACCGAAGGGTCTACAATTTGTGTGGACTCAAGGAAGGTGTTGACTTCCTCTAAGTAGGAGTCATTTAAAAAATCTAAAGTTTCAAAAGAAAGGAATTTGTACATATTGTTTTCGGGAAACGTGTTGTTAAAATAATCTTGAGCTAAGCTCTCGATCATGCTAACCTCCCCATTTATAGACGAATCTGGTAACTGTTTCATCATTTTAAAAACATTTACCTCAACAGTAAGATGGCAAAAAGATAAGGACATCTTACCATCGCGGCAATTTATAAGCCGCATTGGCAGGGGCAAGAAGGGGCTTCTAAGATGATCGGTATCTGAGTCGTTAGCGACTTACGATCGAGGATAACAAAATCAGCAGGATAGTAGAAATCTTGAACCTTAACAAACACATTTTCCACTACACCCTTAGGATACTTAATTGACTGTCCGCTAATTGCAACGTTATTTTTGTAGGTTGCATTTCCTATAGACCTATTTGTTTATACAAATAATATGGGAGTAAGTTAACACTCGCCCCGTGTCTAATAACGCCGTCGTCGTGGGGGAATCTCCTAAGGTGCATTTTACGATGGGGGATCTAATTCGTGGGTCCTTGTACTTAACAATTCCATTATTTTCGGATAAAGTTGGGAACCGCTCAGTTAGAAAAGCGCCTTTAGGTATGTTGGTCTTACACCTAGTAGTGCACAACTCTTTAAGAAACTTAAGCGTGGTTAGGTAGCTTTTAATAGCTTCCGAAAAAGGAAGATTTATCGTTAGATTCTTGAAAACGTTCCTAATCTCCTCAAAGTTTGTATCCCTGGTTAGCATGACTAATTTTTAAGGGAACGGTGGTTTCGCTCTATATTTCGCGTATGGCTCGACTTGATGTGTAACCTTGGCTTTCGGTTTCCTAGGTTGTGGTTTAACTGGTATCTCTACAGTGGTAGGCTCTTCAGTTTCTATTTCGCATCTAGTTCGATATCCGTGTAGTGGAGTATCTTGATGGGGTAACTATAGGCATAGTTACTTTGTTATCAACCACTCTTCCGAACGGAGAGTGGTGATGGCATTTAGGTCACCTACGATTGTAGTTTCCGCACTAGTATTACCGCTTACCTCAAAGGTCGTGGTTTGCCGCTTTTAGTTTTGGTATCGCTTGTCCCGAAACACGCCTTTTGGTTGGGCTTTCTCTTGGGCTAATTGTTGTATGCCCCGATTTATGGATTGTAAGATCTGTTGGTTTGATTGAGTCATTGATTGGAAAAGTTGTTGGGTAACCAGTATAAAGGCGCCAATACGATCCGTTGTGTAGGTGTAGTAGTCACGGTGTGGTGCGACCGAACTATCTCGCTGATTATTTATGGGTGGGTTGTGATAGTTACTATTGTTAACCGAACGATACCTCTATTGGTATTATAACTATTATAATTACTCGACCTTGTGCTACACCTTGTCGGGTTAAGCTTTGTTTGTTATAATTATTATAATTTTCCCCGACCTTGTCCCCGCCCTTGCCTAGGTGGAGCTTGATTATAGTTGTTTGCTTGCCTAACATTTTGGTTATTAAACCCCGGAAGTGAAACTTGTTGATTGTTTCGGCCAACTAAAGTCGGATGTTGTCTCCATGGGGCATTAGGAATAGGATAGCTATTAATGGAGCAAACATTATCTTGCTCTAATTGTTGTTGTTCATAGGCTAGAGGACAATAGGAGTCAAGGTGCTCGGGACTTAAACAGAAATTACATGGGTTGGAGTTTACATTCATGACGGGATAGGCTTTTGTTGAACGTAAATAGCCTCAACCTTTTTAGTTAGAGATTCAATTAAATTTTTAAGTTCGATCGGATTTTATCTCAAACATACCGGGCGCCCTTAATCAAGAAGAAGAACTAGCAGCAGAGCGGGGATATCATCACTACCCCCAATTGTTATTGCATTTAGTTTGCTCTTCTAAAAATTTGTAAGCCTCCGGAGGCTCCTTTACTTAGAAACTACCCCATTCATTATGTCAAGGACTTCTTTATGGTGATGTTGAAGTCCTTTGAAAAAGGCACGAACTAACGGTCTTTTGCTAGGTTATGGTATGGACACTCTATAAGCAGATCGGTGAAACGATTCCAAGCCTCGAAAAATGATTCATGAGGATTCCGTCCGAAAAAATGAATCTTGGAAAGCATCTCATCCGTCTTTAGGGGGGTAAAATGTTCCATAAACAAATGAACAAGTTTAGCCCACGAACCACGTTAAGTTAGGCTTTCGGGAGTTAACCAAGACGCTGCCTTATCGGCTAAAGTGAAGGGAAATACCCTCAGTTTAATTTGTTCCGCACCAACCGTAGGATGATGGAATGTTGTAAGGACTTGTTCAATCCTACGCATGTGTTGGTAAGGTTTTTCATGGTCTAAACAATGGAAAATGGGTAACAAATTAAATATGTTTGGGGAAATTCGAAAATCCCCCACTGGGTCTGCTAGAACGATGCAAGATTTAGGGCTATCGCTCAAGGCTTTGTAGAAGTCGGATAGAGGAGTCTCTCTTTCTTCAACCATTATGTCAGGTGTGGTTGGTGGGATAGTAGCTAGAGGTGTAGTGATTGATATACTCGATAGATTTGTATGTTGACGTTGACGGTTAATTACGTTCGATGTTTTTCTCCGACCAGACCTTAATCTCATGCAAGTCTAAATCTAAACACGACAACACTCCAAACAATCTTGATATTTTAGTATAAACCTCTAACTTGAGATGCGAGGTATGGAAGAAAGGAATACCTGATAAGCCCTTGCTTCGCAGATGAATAGCGCCTTGTTTACGCTGTTTCAGTGTAAATAACAAGTTAGAACACTAAAAACATAAAACTTGAAGTTCAAACAAACCCAGTAGAAATCGAAAAATTTAGCTTAGTATGCTGGGGCCGCTTAGTATGCTGGTCGCTACCCATGTAACTTGAAGTTACAGTGTTTAAGGGTGGGTCACACTCAACATGGGTGCGGGTCGCGCTCAAGGTTCTAGGCTTAGGTTCTAGGCCATCTGGGCGTGTTGCACTCGTAATTTTGTCGCGAACTTTTCAACGCTGAAACGGACAACCACAGTATGAATCAAACAAGGGTGGGTGGGTTTAATGGGACTTAAAAATGACTAATTATACCATGAAAACAATGCTAAAGTGAAACTAAGATGGCAGCGGCGCCATTTGATAAACGATAAAAATGATAATTTACCTACGAAATGAACGATAAAACTCAAAACGTAAGTAAACTAAAACTATTTACGATGCTAGATTGCTTATCAAAGTTTTCTACTCTCAATTCTATCGAAATAGAGTGGAGTAACAAATTCGTTCCACTCCTAGTTCTCTAGCATGGAATGTTTTCTATGTCTAATTAATCGGTCTTAAGTCTAATGAGAGCTTTACTAAGGGTGTTATACTACGATACAATATGAAATTGATTATGTTGAATTTAAACTACGAATGCTATGGAAATATGATTGTTTTTTAATCTAAATAAAGAATTAGAGGGGAATTGATTCCACCTCGAATCCAACTTAATAACCTAGCATAGATTCTTGTATCTCAATTCTTACGTTCTTACGGCAAGAAATTCGAGTTCTAATCCCTAGTGTTCATGGCATTTCTACCAAATACTAACTAGCATGTGAGGTCGTCCACCCATTCTCATGGCGAATCACGACCTTCTATAGTGGAATAGATTCTATAACGACTCTACACTATACAACTACGTTTTCATTAAAGCTTCATCAACCCCCCTAATGGAGGTTTTAGTCTTGAGTCATCAACCCATCATTTCCCATTGAATTATAACTACACATCATATTAAAATTCTAACTTAACTAAATTAACTAACAATATTTCAATCTATTTAAACTACGAAATGATAATCAACAAGAATTAAAACTAGATCTATAAATTGAAATGACAAAAATCGAAATTGACAAAATAACTATTTTATTTATCTAATCAATCAAGAACAATGATTCAAAGACTTAATCTAAAACAAGAATTGAAAATGGAACTAAACTTAATTAATCTACTGAAAACTAGATCTAGAATTAATCTCTATTTTTAGGTCTAACTAGCTACCATTAACAAAGAGTTAAGCTTTGGTTTTTATACTTTCAGATCCAAAAATCGTGCATGGGCTTGGAGCCATGTTTTGGGCCAGAGAATCAGGCCCAAAACCCAATTCTTTCAGTCCAAAAAGGCCTCTTCAGCTGCAGTTGGCTTCAACAGACTTTTCGTCCACTTTTTCTCCTCTTATTAGGTCAAGGATTAGACCATTAGAAATCTCTTTCCGAGCCGGTCGTTTTGACATAAGGTAGGCCCAATTCCGAGGTCTGAGTCCAAAGATACGGCCTTCGAAAGTTCTGCTGACTTTGAGTGCTGTTTCTGCCCGCGTCGACTTTTCAGCTTTTGACCGGGCTTTAGAAAGGCTTTGTCTTCTTGAATCTTGGCCTTTAATCAAGGAACTCCTTAGTAACCGACCTTTGCTCCTTTATCTCGCTAAAGTGGCACATTTCTGCACATAATGGACTTTGAAGCCTGAAATGCATAAAAACACGTAATCAGTGTTAACTCTTAATTATTACTCACATAATTGGTCTAATAGTATGACTGTTACAGGGTTAAAACTACAGTTTTGAGCTCTTATCACCCTACAATCCAGAGGGCAACGGACATGTTGAGTCATCTAACAAGACCATAATGGACAATCTTAAGAGAAAGCTGAAAGACAGGAAAGAGGCGTGGGCCGATGAGTTGAATCATGTCCTCTGGGCATACCAAACTACACCGCGGACATCCACCAAAGAAACTCCTTTCTCACAAGCTTACGACATAGAGGCAGTGATTCCGTTGGAGATGGTTGTATCCACAACCCGAACCAAGGCTGTGGAGGAGGGTTTGAACTGGGGCATAGTGTTAAGGGATTTGAATTTGGCAGAGGAGAGAAGAGACACCGTGTGTATCAGGTTGGAGGAGTATCACAAGTGCTTGCAAAGGCAGTATAACAAAAGAGTAAAGTTGCGGCAATACCAAGTGGAAGATTCTGTGCTCTGCAGAGTGACTCCTAGCACCAGGAGGGAGAATGACAGAAAATTGGGTCCAAACTGGGAATGGCCCAATACAGTGGTGGATAAAGGAGGGGATGACACTTACAAGCTACAAATAATGGGAGGGAAAACGATAGAGAGGCCATAGAATGTGAGATTGTTGAAAAATTTTACACTTAAATGTAATACATGTTTAATACAAGAGACTTGAGCTGTTTGCACAATATATAATACAACGACTTGAGAGAGTAATATTGTGAGCAATGAAAGACTTTGCGGCTAACTAAAGACAGCGGGGGGGACGAGCCATTTGCGGACATGAGGTCTAAATCAAACTTGGTGGTAAGATGTGTTGTCCCCCCATGGGCTTCACGACCTACAAAAGATAGCCGGGGGGGGGGCCTTCGTGGACATGAGGTCTAAATCAAACGTGGGGGCAAAGTGAGGTGCTCCCCCCCAGTAGGCTTCACAGCCCACTAAAGATAGCAGGGGGGATGAGCCATTCACGGACATGAGGTCCAAATTGAACTTGGGGGCAAATTGAGCTGCCCTCAAAGAGAGCGGGGACACAGAGAGAGGTCCCCAGAGCTTAAAGACAGGGGGGAAGCCATAAAGGGAGAAAAATAAAGAGATAGGGAAGCATATCAAAATGCTAAGGCAAGGGGCCTCGCAGGTCAAATGGTCTAGAGAAATATCTATGTTACAAAGGCAACTGGTGGGTATCAAGTACCAATGAGTAATTGTAGATCAAAAACACATATTAAAGGTGCATGGGTAGGGTAAATTCTACCACACCTTATAGAGGGAATCTTAAGACAAATACGAACAAATTAAAAGAGCAAATAATATATATCAAGCATAGAGTATCAAAAACAAAATTACACAGAGCTAAACAGAGCACAATGAAACCACACTCAGACATTTTCATTAATAATTTCATCCGTGGCCTCCTCAATAGCAGCTTCGATGATCACGGCAACCCGTTCGACAGCGGCAGAAGAGACCACTACACCATAACAGGCTATTACTAATGGGAAAAAACCGTTGTTAATAATTTTCGCAACACTTAAAATGTGTTGCAAATATGGCGTGGGTAAAGTGTTAGAAATTTTTGCAACGGTTAATAAACGTTGCAAACAGAAATTTCTAACGGTTATTAACTGTTGCAATAATGATTTGTAACGCTTTTTTAAACCTGCTTCGCACACAAATTTAAAACTTTTGCAACGGGTTTTTTATTTCACAAACACTTTCTAAACGTTAGTAATTTATTAAAAATATTACCAATGGTTCTTAACCGTTGCAAAGTTGTTAGCTAATTTTTTTTAAAAAAATCAGTTTGTTCCGCCTATTCGTTTGTAACGGTTATGAACCGTTGATGATGGGTTGCTGATAAAAACAAAAAAAAAATCTCATATTTTGTAGAGACCAGCTAAACCTTACAAAAGATGCCCTTCTTGCACCATATACATAAATGATGAATTCTTATTTAAGCTAAATTTATCCTATACGTAATGCATTTTCATACCATTTTACAAAGAAACTATAATATACATGGGAAAAAAAACTGATAAATTACAAAACTAATCCAACCATATACATTCACAACTTTGAACGATTTTCTAAACCTCACAAACTTATTGTTGGACTATCACCATAAAAGAAGTTTTCATACCATGATCCTAAACAAGAGATAACAACTTGCGTTGTTGAAAACCCTATGCCCATTTACTTCCACAAATGCTCCAAAAGAGGTCCTAGCATTAAGATAAAATAGTCAACCAAGAAAAGATCATGAAGCGGACAATAAGGGGATTAAGACCAATTCAAAAGCTAAATACTGATAATCTAAGGTATATTGGATTGAGCTTAACAGTAAAGAAGGACTATGGATTCTCACCTCTGCATCAAAACCCAAATGGAGATTCATGAAAGATTCACATTATTGTGGAGTCTTGTCGATCCTGTCTTTGTATGTCTTTGGGACGGCTTCTTTAGGTAATAGCTTTGAGGTGTCCCACATAGATGCATTGCTAACAACAGCCTTTGTAGCATAAACACACTACATCAAAAGTTTGGATTTTCTTTTCAAGAGCACAAAAGAAGCATAACTAAATCTTAGTTAGTGTAGTGGTCCACCAGTCAAGACTTGGGAATTTATTCACGTCTGCAGTATCACAACATGTTCAAGAGCTTCATCTTAAAGGAATAAAACTACTTCCTACATTATTACTTTGCCAGGTTATTATAAAGCAGACCAAAACCAAAAAAATTCAAACTGAAAGTAGACATACAATCTTTTAAATGGTGTTTTCTACTGAACATAAAATATGCAATTAGCAGTAAAATGTAAGTGAACTGAAATGGATAAGAAGTTACCTTTTTGGCTTCTTGCTTGGAAGGAAGGAATTGCCTCTTGGGTTCTGGTGCAAGATGTATTGGATGGCCTGAATCAGACCAGTCAAACCAATCGATAAATGGTACTGGAAGAAAAGCAAACAATTCTTGTTAGCTCCTTTAGTTTCCTTTGTTAAATGTGTTGCATGCAAAATGGCTATTACTAAGATGCTCTTCATCTACTAGTCTACTCAACACATTTTGTTCTTAGCAATTCTACTCTAGAATCTATAATAATCTTGAATGAAAAGATGTAATAAATCAAAGCACTGAGACCATGTTTTCTGTTTCGGGAATCGAAATATTGCATAAATTGGAGACCCAAGTCTATCTAGTCTATAGAAAGACCACAGAGTTACTTCGATGAGCTGTAACAGAAAAATCAATGCTTGTGCATTATAAGTAGGGAGCCATACCAGTAGTTGCTCAAGGATGAAGAAATAACTGATGGAACTAATCAAGACAAGCACCACCAAGTCATGCCAGACACTATGCAACAACAAAGCATAGAAGTTGCATCAAAACTAAAAGAAGATTTATCATGATAGAAGGAAAAAAGAGAAATCTGTTAAAAAGGATAGTTCTCAGAGATGAAAATAAGTTCATGTTACTTTGGCTGACTCATAACTGACTTTAAGTTGTTTGACCAATAAGCACTTTGACAATAACTGGTAGATTAAGCCCAAATTGAATCAAAAAATCCTCAAATCTATATGTACAACATTAATAGGTGAAGTCGTAATCATCTTTTTCTCTTACCTCAATGGTTGTGGAGTTGGGTTTCGCCTATTCTGCACTCGTCTATTCTCTTTGGGTAGAACTGTGCACCCGCAGCAAAGTGACTGGTAAATTAAGAACCTCTTGCCGGCAGATATCACACTTCTTGTTTCCTTTGATGTTGAACCACTTCAATACACATGTTTCATGTGTAACCCTGAGATCACCCTTGCAACTGCACTCCATCTTAAATGTATTTCCTCCTTCACACAATGAAATGAAGCAGATCCTGCAAGCTGCTTCCTTTTCTGGAATCTCTTTATCATCAGCTTCCATGCATATCAACATGACAAATATTATCTGACTTGGCAATGGATGAGGTGCCTGAAGTTGTAAAAGAAAACAGAGAATCAGAAGGCATCTGGACATTTCAACTAAGTAACAGACAAACAAGGTGGTTGACAAGTATCATTTTTACTTTATGTAAGAATGACTTAGCTTCCAAAAAGCCAAGAAACAAGAGGGGGGGCATGCCATAGTAGAAGGGAAGTGGATTCTCCAAAATAAGACATACCTATTCTTACCATGACAGCAACACTCATTCCAAGGTTCCACCATTCTCCCTCCTCCTTTATCCGGGCTTGGGACCGGCAGCACAAAGACTTTCATTACTTTGCACTGGTGGAGTTAAAAATGGGGTTGTTATCTCTTCAACCTACAAAAAACAAAAAAACATTCATAATATAACATTCAGACAATAAACATTCTTATAAACCATCTAGCCATCATACCATCATAACCATCATAACAAGCTATAGTGCACAAGTTCGTTATGTCATTCTTACATCTTGCAAAAGGCTCTTACCATTACTTACAAAAAACATACTCAAAAAACTGATGATCTAAAATGTCTAGATGATCTAAAATGTCTAGAGAATCCGTACATGGGTTCTCACCATGTAAAACCCATACACGATAATTCTTATCCATCCCGTACCTGATCAAATGTCTAGAGATTTTACCAAACACAAAGCTTTTTCCATTTCGACATTCTCTACAAGGACAAGGACACGTGGTCGAGCTGCGGTTGTTCACAGTCACAAATTGAATGAAATCAGCCACCCCTAGTATCATGGTTTAGCACATATATACATACTAGTATCATGGTTTAGCACATGTACTAGCTATACCAACAAGAATAGACCAAAGTGTTCACTACTAGGCACCATAAACTCAATCCTCCCTGTGAAAATCATACCAGATATTCTATTAGGTAAATTTTAGATCCATTCAATTGTACCTTCAATTTTCAAATATTTTCTTACATGGCATAGAATATTCGTGAAAACAGCTACGCAGAGCACTACCGCAGCTCTTAAGAACTCGCACATGGAATGGCTGACTAAGAATGGTTGACACAAATTTTATTTAAGTTTGAGTGGTTTTTACCACCTGATCTACCCAATCCCAGAGAAAGCCTCCTTAAAGTCTCACATTCAACCAGTGTTATCAAAGTCGTACGATTCTCGACTTGTATCGTACGACTCGAGTCGAGTCATAATTCAAAAGATCATAATCGTACCAATAAATCATTAATGACAGGAATCGGTCAAAAATCGGGATTCGAATAGCAAAATCGTAGGAATCGGAAATAATAATGATTCATTTGATTCAAAAAAACAACAACAGGTACAGATCAAGAAAAGAAAAAAAAAAATGAGAAAATAGAAAGAAATCAGAGAACTTACCAAGTACGTTTTTATACACCTTCTTCTTCTTCTACTTCTAAATCTTCTTCTTCTTCTTCTATTTTTCTTTGTTTTCTTTTTTTTCGGTCTGGTCTCCTCCTTCTCAATTTTTTTTTCTTAAAAATGAAGGGTTATATGGGTTATATATTTATATGAGCCTGGGTTAGGTCCAACCCAATCTAATAAGACTTGGGTCAGGTCCATATAACTTAAGCCTATATTCTATTTCAAAAATTAGACAAATTTCACCCATTTTCAATGAAATTTCAGTATTTTTTCATAAATTTCAACCATGGAATGGAGATTTGGGGATTTCTCCTAGGATTTCTACTTTCATATACTCCAAACTCCAAGTGATTAGTAGTTTTCTTATGGTATATTTATATATGTAAAAAATTTACAACCACTATATATATTATGGCTTGAATCTTACGATTTACGACTCGATACGATTTACGATTCGGTAAAAATGGAAAACTATTCCCATTTCGATTCAGGAGTTGACAACATTGCATTCAACTAAGATACAAGAAATCATGAAGTCAAATTAAGGGAGTGCAGGTATCTAGAAATAGCTTTTACCTGTACATCTGTGTAAGATAAGTTTTCTCGCAAGCTGATTTGGAAAAATAACCCACAATGAAAACATGTTCAGTACAAATCACGTATATTACATGGTAGAATTACATAAATGAAATAAGAGGTAGGAAAAACAGGAGAAACACAAGTGTGCGTAAGTGTTACTACTAAATTCAGTGTCATGGATAACTGTTCATAGGGTTGCTTTCCAAATTCCCTTATCAGTCTCTTAAGTAATGAATAGTCGTTGTTCCTAGTCTAATATGTAAGGGATCCTAAAACGACCTGATTTCAAATATCTTCCTAGTCATATTTATTTAATGAAGTTTCACAGTTCAAACACTTCAAAAGAACATATTAACAATGAATATTAACTTTGGAAATCCAACAACAAACAACACACAGTGTTAGTACTTCTGACTTACTAACTTTTGATTTCTATTAACCAAGAAAACAAGTCCTCAAAACTAATCATCACAACAATACATTTTTTTTGTCGACCAATTTCTAAACCAAACCAAAACCACCACCACAACTCTCAAACAATGACTCAACTCCATTATCAACACCACCACTAGCTACAACAGCTAGTAATGGTGTAGCATCCCCAAAAACAAAACAAAACAAAATACCCCAATTAATTCAATTAAACTAATGTTGGCAATTTAACATACAATAAATTGAAACAAATAAATACCCAATTCTATAAATTGAAACCAATTACACATAAATTTAAAATCCCTTAAAATTTTAATAGAACTAATAAGTGAATATTGACAAAATTAAAGGAACCCTAAAGTTTTGAAGAAAGAAAAATCTTACTTTAATGAGAGAGACAAACCTGATTACTTTGTTCCTTTGGTTTCCAGCAAGATCCACCGAAAATTAGTTTTGTACGGATTCGAGGATTCGAAGAGAGAGAAGTAAAATTTGAGGAGTGTGATATCTATTTTTCTTAACTATTGCCATATCTAATTAGCAAGAAACGAGATAATGATATAAAACTGGATCTGGATTTGGATCGAGATGATGATTTTGAGGAAAAATAATTTCAATTTTAAGGATTTTGAAATGCGTAGGAGAAGGTATTGAGCCTTGAGTTTCTTGAATAGAGATAGGGAGAGCGAGAGAAGAGTGTAGTGGCGGTGAGAGAGAAAGGGAGGAGACTGAAGAGTGTAATGGCGGTAAGAGAGAGAGAGAGAGAGAGAGGAGAGAAAGAAAGTTATGTTTTATATTTCGACCGAAATAATAGAGCGCATTTTTTTTTTGGTGTCCCTCTTTTGTGAAATTTTCAAGTTTTTAATTTGTAACACTTCTCACACGATTTTTAAGAGTTCGCAATTAATTCCTGAAATTCAATTAAATAAAGTAACGCTTTACAACATTACTAATGCTTATATAATGTTGGCAACTTGCTAACAGTAAATAACCATTGCAAAGCAAAAAAGGTGCATGTTGCAAATATCCTATTATGGTGTAGTGCAACTGGGGCGTCATCAGCTGATACAGGAATCAGAGCGATCACAGATTCTTCGACAGGGGTAGGCTTCTCCAGAAGTAGGCGTCCTTCTTGAGTAAGGCGGATGTGTTCTTCCTTGATCTTTTTGGCCACCCATTTGTCGGTTAGGATCTTGAAGCGCTCCTGAAGTTTATCCATGTCCGCTTGGTGCTGCTGGAAGAGGGTCGTGGTGCTATCCTGATGTTGTTTAGAGAGGGCTTCCGCAGTCTCATTATGCATCTGGAGGAGTACTTCGCGCTGATTGCTTAAGCGGTTGTTGACTCCATCCATAAACGTCTGATAGGCAGCCTCAACAGTCTTGAGCTCATTCTGAGCCTTGAGCCTAGCCAATTCTACAGCCTCCAACTCCTGCTGGAGATGAGAGCAAGTTTCCTTCAGCTCTCCAAAATGGGCGACATCCTTCTCTAGTGCCTCCACCTTGGACCTAGTTCCAAATAGGGCGCGGATCATGTAGGAGATGTCCAGGCTTACCTGAAAATGAAAAGAGGGTTAAGGCAACAAAGAGTGGACAAGGGTAAGTGTCAAATCAAGGATGGCGATTACCTTTTCCCAATTGGTGTAGAAGGAAGTCATGTGTTGTTCAAACGAGCCCCTTTACGCATAAGCAATATCTTTGGGAAGGTGTGAGCTGTTGAACAGAGTAGAGGCCACGACCAGGTTCTCCAAAGGTGAGTCACCGATATTGACAGTGCGGCTGTGAACTTTGAAGGTGGGGTAGAAGGCAACGAAATTATCGGCGGACCCCAGCCTTACCAGATGTATTCCCCAACTCTTTGCCAAGGCGAAGAGCTTGGCGGGTATTAAGGGCAAGGGCGGCGGGGTCAGGAGCGATGGAGGTTGAAGTTGGCTCGGTACAGAAGTTCGCGGACACTTGTGGGGCGGCTTAGTCGGAGGAGAAATGGTGGTGGAAGGGGGGACCTCCGTCACATCATCGTCATCAGAGTCACTGTCAAACAACTTCCTCTTTAAGATGTCCATGTCAGAGTGTGTAGAGTCCGCGGAAATGGAGTGAGGGGATAGATATTGATTTTCCCAAGTGATGATGGACTTGTAAGAAGGGAGGGTGGTTGGAGCAGACGGAGAGTGGGAAGATGGTTGTGTAGATCTACGAGTAACGGGTTTTTTGGAGTGGACTTTCTTGGATTTAGGTCTTTTCTCGAGTGGGGGAGAGGCACGAGGTTTTTTCTCCTTAGGGGGCGGGGGATGGTAAAAGGTAGCATTATATCCGCCGATCGTTTGGAGTTGTGGGTCAGATAACAAGGGAGTGCCATAAGAGGGGTTAATGCCTAGCATCGCTGGTTGAGAAGGGCCTAGTTTGTGGAGTTTCTTGAAAAATGTGGAATTACACCGGCGTAAATGCGCGACTTTGAATCTATTCTCCAACCTGCACAAAGAAATGGCAACATTACACTTCATAACACGGACCATGCATACAAAAGAAAATATGAAAAGGGGACTCACCACTGGGCAAGAAGGTAAGATGATTAAGATTCAATTCAGGTGGGAGATCCGCGGATAGGAAATTCCCATAAACATACAGTGGATAATAATGTCATGTCTTGTCCGAGGTGATGATACGAAGGACGAATGATTCTTTCTGAGGATGGACACAAAAAGAGTGATAACCCACGCTGACATCTTTGGTGCTCTTCTTTATATAATAATGAGCAACTATGTCGCGACATGATATTTTGGGTACCCCGGACTTATTGTAATAGTTCACAGCGTACATGATTCTCCAAAAGTTTCCAATGCCTTGGCAAGGAGGGATGTTGAAATGGTTGCATACCTCGACATCCAGGGGCGACAATAGGAAGCGGAGTCAAGAGATGATTTGTCCAACTATGGCTACTAGACACCCCGGTCGGTAGGGAACTAAGTGGGGGAAATAAAGCATATGTTCTAATACGACATCAGTAGGGATGTCGTAGGTGACCTTGACCACCTCTAAATTAGGTTTACGACTTCGAGGCAGTGGCGACGTAAGCGTAATGGGTCGCCCTGAGGTGGAGGGTGCCGCGGATGTATCAATGGGTGGGGGAGACGCCACCATGTTAGATTGGGAAGATGAAGAGTCGTCGGAATGGGATTCCGACATCAAAATGCATCGGGTGGCAGAAAAAAGAAAATGCACGATTTGAAAATGGCAAAGAGAAAAAGAAATAAATCAAAGAGAGAGAGAGAGAGAGAGAGAGAGAGGGGGGGGGGGGGGACCAACCTAAAAGAGGGAAAAACCGGTCTGGGTCTAAGGCACCAGAATGCTTGCAGCAGGGAGAGTAACAATGAGTAACAGCACCACCAACTGGAGGAGGGGAAGCAAAAGGGGGAGTGAGGAGGAATAAGAAACACGAGAGGGAGAGTAAGTAAGTAAATTAAGGGAAAAGAAGATTGAGCGGGATTTAACAAGATGGAAGGGCAAAATAGTAAATGATAGGAGCAGAAATCGAGGGACCTAAAAGGAACCATCTGAAAGGTGACACATGGACACACGAAAAATGAAAAGATGCTGACATTAATACATGTGGTGAGCATGTGAAGCCAGCCGTACTTGTTAAGGGATAGGTTGCAACCTAGAGGAAGAGGCAAAGGAGGGATTCTCGACTCCCGATCTCACCCATTATCGCGGACTCGAGAGGGGGCATCTATGGTGGTAGAATCTGGGGTATAGAAGATCATGGATGGGATGAGCCTGATGCAAGATATGCAGCGAACGTGCGAGGTATAGGATCGGTCCGCTGACTCGTATGTACGTTGCGGGAACCCTACACATGGGGAAAGGGAGGCCGAGAGATGGAAGGACAGGTGGATGACTAGGATGGAAGGAGACGTGGGTATAAAGAGAAAATAGAGGAAGAGAGAAAGGGACTAAAAATTCATAAGTGAGAGAGGAACTAGACCTAGAGAGGAAAAAGAGAGGGGAAGAAGTGGTGATACGACAGTTATCTTAAAATTTTAGTGAGGTCTGAAAGATTGATGGAAAGCTAATTTTCTTTCTGCTGCAGGTTGAAACGGTAGTATAATGAGCAAAAATATGGACGAAAAGTTTGCAAAAAAAAGTTTCGAACAGAAAGATCTCAATGCCTTATAAAAAATAAAGAAAGTGGAGAAATATCGGCCTAATGCCTTAGAAAAAAGAATGAAGTCGACAGAAAGTTTCACTAGGAAAGTTTCGCTCAAAAAGATCGGCACAATGCCTTAAAAAAAAAAAATGAAGCTGTAAAAAAAATTCGCTCAGAAAATTTCTCGTAGAAAGATCATCACAATGCCTTAGAAAAAATAATGAAGATGTTGAAAATCTTCGCTCAGAAAATTTCTCGTAGGAAGATTGGCACAATGCCTTCGAAAAAATAATGAAGCTGTCAAAAAATTTCGCTCGAAAAATTTCTCATAGAAAGATTGGCACAATGCCTTAGAAAAAATAATGAAGATACAAGAAATTTTTTTCCAAGGCATCTTTTATCATACTTTCTGGAGTATCACTGGACAGGATGTAAGTTATGTAGTTCTTTCTTTTTTTAGAGATAATGTTCGCCCATAAGGCATGAACTCTAGCTTTCTTGCTCTAGTGCCTAAAGTAACTAATGCTATTGATGTAAACCAGTTTAAGCCAATATGCTTGAGTAATTTCTTGTTCAAGATTATCACTAAGATTATTTCCCTAAGAATTAACTCTATAGTGAGCAAAATCATTAGAGGAGAGCAGCTTGCTTTCATACAAGGCAGAATAGGCACAGTGGGCATTGCTCTATCCTCGGAAATGATCAATGAACTAGACAAGAAGACCAGAGGAGGAAATGTAGGCATGAAGCTTGATATTACTCAAGCATTTGGCTCTCTCAGCTGGGAGTTCTTAATTGAGGTTCTCAGAAGGTTCGGTTCTGTGAACAATGGTGCTCTTGGATCTCTACTCTTCTCTAAAGTGCTAACATATCAGTTATGATAAATGGTGAACATTGTGGATTTTTTAATCGAGGCTGGTAGAGGCCTTAGATAGGGTGATCCCCTATCACCCATTCTCTTCAATCTCGTGGAAGATGTGCTAAGCAGCAGTGTTAACTGGCTATTTCATCATGGCAAGATTAAGTACATGACTGCAACTGGAAAATGCCCCAGTCCCACTCACATTTTATTTGCGGCTGATGTGTTAATCTTTGCGAATGGGGATATTCGAGGACTAAGACATCTCAAAAATCTTCTTAATTCCTATGAATAGTCAGCAAGACAATATTTCAACCCTCCAAAAGCAAGCTATTCTTAGGTGCCATGACCAAAGATAAGATAAGAAAGCAAAAGTAGTTGAACTCTTTGAATTCACTGAAGGAACCCTTCCTGAGAAATACTTGGGTGCCCCGATCTTCAAAGGTAGGGTAACTAGAGCCAACATTCAGATATTGGTGAACAAACTTAAAAGAAAAGCGAGTGGGTGGGCAAGCAGAATGCTTTCTTTACAAAGAAGGGTGGTTATTACTCAGTCAATCCTTAATAGTCTCGTCAGTGTACAAGTGGCCTTCAAAGTGCATCAAAGACTGTGAAGCTGCCATTAGAAATTTTGTTTGGTTGGGTAATCCTACTATAATAAAAGGCATCCCTCTTAAATGGGAAAAGGTGTGTAAACCTCTGGAGGAAGGGGGTTAGGCCTTAGGAAACTCAAGGAGCTTAATCTAGCTCTACACATGAAACTTGCTTGGGCTTTTATCACAGGATCCACTGGTCTGTTTATGCAAGCAAAATTCACAATGGCTTCAGGAGATTGGTTAACCTACTACAAAAAATCTTCTATCTGGCCGAGTATAAGATGGGCTCTTAAGGAGATAACACCTTACTTGGGTTGGTCTGTAGGTTAAGGAAAGAACATCATATTATGGCAAGACAACTAGACTGGTATTGATCTAGGGGATATAGTCGAAGGCATCAACTAGAAGCTCTTAAAATCCAAGGTTTCAGACATCATTATCGAGGGCACATGGAACTTTCCAGTCCAAGTATAGTAAGTCTTCGCAAGAGCTGGCATAGACCTTAGATCCTTGCCACCGCCTTATGGGGATGAAGAGGACTCTCAAATCTGGAAACCCACAATAGATGGAAGATTCACAATTAAATATGTCTATGATACCATCAGACGCAAAGGTCAAGCAGTGAATTGGCATAAATGGGTCTGGAACAAATACTTGCACCCTAGAACTGCAAGCATTACCTGGAAACTCATTCATAAAGCAATACCCACAGATGATAGGGTCAGAAAGAAGGGCATACATCTGGTATCAAGATGTAGACTTTGTAAAAAGAGGAGGAGCCAGTAGATCACATGCTCTGGGACTGTGAAGCCACTGCAAAACTATGGGCATGGCTATTTTCTTTTCGCAAGGTGCAACCACTCGTCAATTTTCAAGGTATAATTTCTTCTCCTAAACTACTTAGCCCCATCAGAAGAGAGCTATGGGATTCTGCTGCTACTCACCTCATGTCTCAGATATGGAAGATGAGAAATCAAATATACTTTAAGGACAAGAGATGGAACAGTGCATTCATCAAAAATGAACTAACTAAAAGAGTCAAAGCCTTGGGTAAGTTAGCCATTGAATACATGTACAAAACTATCGAAGACTTGGCTATTTTACACTCTCTCAACAGAAAGGGAAAAGCCCGACCAAACTGTATTCAGGAAGTCATGTGGTTTCCACCCAAGCCTAGAATTGTTAAAGCTAATACCGATGGCTCCTCCATTGGTAATCCAGGGATAAGTGGTGCTGGCATCATCTTCAGAGATCACTTGAACCAAGTTATGGGAGTTATAGCCTATGGACTCGGGATCACCATAAATTTTACTGTGAAATGCTTCGCCATTGTAATGGCAGCGGAATTAGCGGTATCGAAGGGATGGTTGCACTTATGGATCGAAAGTGACTCAACAGCTATTGTCATGGCTCTTAGTAGGGACAAAGCTTCTTGGATACTCAAAGAAAGATGGCTTCAAGAAACCCAAAATCTAATTTCTTGGAGATTGTCTCACATACCGAGAAGCCAATTTTGGTGCGGACTTAGCAGCGAAAATGGGAGCAACTATGAATCAAGGAGAGGGGCTATGGAGTTCTACTAGACAAAGGTATATCGCACGATTAGAAAGTCCGAACATGCTTTACTACCGTTTTAACTAGATCTTAATTTTATTATCAAGTTGTAAGCTCTCCACTTGCGATGTAACATTCTTTATTATATTAATGTAATATCCCTACTTGTGTGCAAAAAAAAAAAGTGGAAAATACTTAACTATCAATTGGTGAAAGAAAATAAAGCGCTAAGCGAAGTGAATGAAGATATAAAAGAAGATAAAGACTCCATCGAGCAAACAACAGAGACGGAATGGAGATCTTATGATGAATTCAGAAAGGCTTATGATATAATGGAAGAACACCAACACTTAAAAGATCCTATGATATAATTGTAGTCATTGATGGCGACTAAAGATCAAGAATTTAAATGCTGCGCAAAAAGAGTTAAAAAAAATAACAGGCGAAAGAAAGATTTAAACGAGCAACTTAGGCAAGATCATATGCAAATGGCGCACTGTGAATCGTCTGTAAGATAAATGACACAAAGTTTAACGGAAATGGGGAAGAACTAGAATGTGAAAAGATGAATTACAAAGATTTGTATGAGTAGTATAAGTGAATAATTGATAATGAACCATCAAATTTTCCCAAACCAATAATTGAGAGATTGTGTGAATGTAATATCATATATCAAAAAATTCTTCGGATGAAAAATAAAAATTAAGTATGGGTTTTCTATTGAATATCGTTGTTGTGTCAGAGAACATACCAGCAGAAAATTGACAATGAACATACCAGCAGAAAATTGACAGTGTTGTTGATTTATGTAGTTGACATGGAATAGAATGAGACGCCTCCATGTAGAGAAAAATGCCCCCAATGCTAACTGAACTTGGCAAAATTCACAGAAAAAACTATTGCAAATTGAATAGTGTAAAATAAAATCAAATGAGAAACGTGGTCTTGCGCAATTAAATTGTAATTGATAATGACCAAGGACCATTTCCTCATAAATTAGGTAGTGAGATTAGAATGAAAATGGACATAGTGAAGTCTTAGTGTCCATTGTCCGAACCAACAAGAAAAGATATCTTAATAAGTCGGATATTGACAAACCGAGTGTAAAAGCGTCAAACTTAGACTGACGAAACTAAACGTGGTAATCTGGGTGGAATTTGTCGTATCGATAGTAACGTACTAAGTGAACATAAAAACGTTCAAACTTATATTGACTTAGTTAAACGTGGTAACTTAGTCGGAATTTGTCGTAGCGATAGTAATGAACTAAGCGAGCGTAAAAACATTCAAACTTAGATTGACGAAGCTAAACATGGTAACTTAGTCAGATTTTGTCGTAGCGATAGTAACATACGAAGCGAGCGTAAAAACGTTCAAACTTAGACTGACTAAGCTAAATGTGATAACTTAGTCAAATTTTGTTGTAGCGATAATAACGTACTAAGCGAGCGTAAAAATGTTCAAACTTGGACTGACTAAGTTACATGTGGTAACTTAGTCAGATTTTGTCGTAGTGATAGTAACGTACTAAGTGGGAGAGTAAAAATGTTCAAACTTAAACTGACGAAACTAAACGCGGTAATTTAGTCATATTTTATCGTAGCGATAGTATCGTACTAAGCGAGTTTAAAAGCGTTCAAACTTAGATTGATTAAACTAAACGTGGTAACTTAGTCAGATTTTATCATAGCGATCATAATGAACTAAACGAGTGTAAAAGCGTTCAAACTTAGAATGACGAAGCTAAATGTGGTAACTTAGTCAGATTTTGTCATAGCGATAGTAACGTACTAAAAGAGTGTAAAAGCGTTCAAACTTATATTGACTAAGCTAAAAGTGGTAAGTTAGTCAAATTTTGTCATAATGATAGTAACGTATTAAGCGAACGTAAAAGCATTGAAACTTAGACTGACTAAGCTAAATGTGGTAACTTAGTCAGATTTTGACGTAGCGATAATAATGTTGCGATGGAAACAAAATTATACCATTAGAACTAAAGTGAAATAAATACTTCTTTATTGATCACCAAATCTTGAAAAGTGTAAAGATAATAACAGAAAAGAAACTACTAAACTAGAAACAAACTAACAAATTTTTGTCCGTTGCATTTTTTCGTTCAGCTTGTCCATTTTCTTAAGGATGGTATGGTGACGAGAAATTGTGACTAATATTAAAGTCAAAACAAAATTGTCAAATTTCTTCGACGTCGTATTATTTGCCATTGCCAGAAGTCAACGATTTTAGTAAAATAATTCGTTGCGACGAGCAAGAAACAAACACTATTAGGGGCTGTCGAAAAAAACCAACAGTGTCAAGGCCCCATTTCGCAAATAACCAAGGGCTATGGATTGGATGATGCTTCATCGCGGGAAGTTTGACCCACATTATCATGTTTTTGACAAGGCACACACTTCTCAGACAAACGTTTAATATCCTATTGCATACCAATACCATTAGGTAATTGCTCTGTGAGCGAGACTTCTCCCCTATGAGTAGTGCTCACATAGTCCTGAGTGAATTTCTTCGAGGCCTAGTAAATCGTTCGTTCTTCCCAAACAACGAAGGATAGGATTGAGACTTGCGCCTTTACGATAAAGTTTTTGGTCATTAGGAATTTCGGAGCATTGTCAGCTACATGATCATCATCGGTAGCCACAGTAGATATCGATACATTATCAGTGCCAAGCTCGTTGAGATCATCTGATAGCATAAGTTGTTAATCCAGTGTTGTCTTGGCAGCAAGACTTGATTTCCACAGATAAGTATGCGATAAAATCAAAATGTCTTACATCATAATACAGATACTGGATAATACTGATAGATATAAAAGTTCATGCAATTCATTGAATTAAGTCCAAATAAATGACCATTCTATCATCGCGAGCCGTATATTATCATTCAAAGGGGTTAGCAACTAACTTAGAATAATCAATCATAACTTAGTTGCTCACAATTGAAGAGCTGTGTGCATACCATAAATAACAGTTTTGTACTCGGCCACATTATTTGAAGCCTCAAAACCTAAACATAGAGACCTCTCAATTATATTTTCATTTAGCTTCAAGATGACAAAACCAAGACCGGAGCAAGACTTATTATGCGAACCTTCGGTTTCAATCCAGCAATCAGTTGATATTTCCGATAAGTATTGCAAGTTATCGCCCCCGGGAGGTAATGGAAATTCCCCTCATCGAGTAGTGCGTTCGACATAGAAATATCATCAATAAAAAAAAACTTGCGCAGCGGATATTCAGTATAAACTTTGACTATTCCTTCTTATAAATAAGCTTAAGACATCTAGCAGCATGAAACAAGGCCAATGCAATTTTCTCAATGCAAGAATGTCTCGATTCAATTTATATAAGAATCTTGCTACCAAAGAATATGAGATGACTATCGTTACTATCAAATGACAATGGATACATATGAATTAGATATGCATTGCTGAGATTCGTGAAAAGCAACCATTACGAAGTCCATATTTATTGTCTTGAACTCGTGGGTAACCATTGCAAACAACGAGAATCTAATCATCACCACGTAAATGATCCCACACACAACTATGTGGTTGGCATGTGTTACGTTGTGGTGTGACAGATACAACACCATTTTTGAGAACTTGTAGATGATCGTACGTTGTGAACAATGGGAATATCATTCTCACCACATAAACGATCCCACACGCTACGATGTCTTTGGCGTGTGTTATGTTATGGTGCGACAGATTTCACATCATCTTCAAAAAGAATGGTTCGTTTCAGATGACGCTTGTAGTAATTGTTTTGTTTCTCGTACACCCCTGAACTGTTGAAGAAATGCTTCATTCTTGAGACATTTGACTTATATTATTAGTATCAGATTGCGGAAAATTTTTAGAGGCAATATCTTTGTGCTGAACAATTTCGTGCATTGGTGGGACAGTAGTAGTGTCGTGTGGATTATGGCGTTAAAAAGGAGTAAGAGGGATTTTTTTTTTCTAATGCCATCATTTTATTTCCCAATGTTTTTTTTTTATCGCCAAGTTGACCTTGAACATCATGTTTGGGTCATTCGTCAGTAAGTGCATCTTGAACTGTTGTAAAACGTGATCGAGGGTTTTGAATAAGAACCACAGATGATGTTAATTATGTTTAGACCAAATATGAACAAAACACTAAGTGGGGACGAAAGAGATAAATAACGTAGAAAAGTAGTAAGAAAAGTGATGGTGATCGAGAAAATGATGAGACTATACCTTTCGGTTGCCTACGTATCCAAATTATCGATGGGATCAAATCTCAAGAACGTATGTAGTTCTTTATGAAAAATAGTTTGGTATTTATATATATAGAGTAGAGACTTCTTGTAGCTCAAGTAATTGTAATTGAATATAACTCTAAATTTATAATTATCTCTTTGATAAGAAACGAATCCATACATAAATTAATATACATAAGTGGCAAGTCATGTGGCTAGGGTTCAACCCTAGACACATGAGTTAATGAGCAAGTACATAAACCATGGTATTGCAAACTGGGTCTTAGCCTTGTTGATTAGATGAATAAAGTGGAGACCCCTACCAAAAGACGTTTGCCATGTAGATGGAATTAGCACTTAAAAGTAAGAGTGAATGCCAAAGTGAGAATTTTTTACCTCCACACTTTTCAATGAATCAGCAATTCTCTTGTCCCCTGACAAACCAATAAGTATTTGACACGCAACAGTACGGCAGGAATCAATGACATCCAGATCCCCAACAAAGTCAAAGCAAAGGATTTCAAATAGAACCAAGATACCACAGTTTTCCATAAATGCTTCTTGTATATGCATAGTCATTTTCCAATTTAAGAGAAAGAATATTTGTTAAAACATGTAATGCTTGCTAAACAACCTGCCAAATTACAAAGATATACATTCAAATTAGGAGATGATTTAGGTTATTTATAAAATTAAACTCAAGGCGATCACGTAGAAAACAGAACTCAATGTATGCAACTAGTCAGCTAAAAAGTCCACTTAAATTGGTTTTGTAACAAACTGAACAGCCTTCAACGTTGGGTTCATAAGCAATTAAAAAGAGCCGAATTATAACACCCCGTGTTTTACTTTTACTTTTTCTATTACAATAATAATAATAATAATAGATAATAGATAAAACAAAAACAATAGGATAAACATTTGTTAAGGATAGGAAACCCTATGGGTCAAGAGATAAACCTTCCTTCCTTGTTTTTCGCGGGGTTTGAAAACAAAAAGGAGTTCACGTAGAGATTTTGGTCAAAAACACCGAGAGTTTTACACAGAAAAAAGGGGAGAGTTTATTGACAGAAGAAAAGGAAGATTGTTCTGTTAGCTAGCTGATAGTCGGAGCGCACTACGGGTGAGTAGTCGGAAGACGTTCTTTTAAATTTTCGTTGACTACTAATCATGTCGGTTATAGTGTTTTCCTTATATGATATATTGTTATTGAACATATCTTAACTCTGTCAATGGTGGCCGGCATTCATAAAAATTTTGAAGTACTGTATCTATGCATTTTTATATTTCGTGATTTTTATGTTGTGATGATGATGAACATGTGGTATTAGTAAATACCAAATCATTGTTTGATTGGATTTGAATAGACATTCTATTACAAAGGGTTTTGTGTTACTGCTACTGTTGGTCTGAAGGATTTGGTTGGTGGTTGGAAGTGTTTTGTGGTTAGGAGATGATCTATATAGGTGGTGTGGGTTGTCGGGGAATGATTGGTGGTGGTGGAATCATGGTATGAGTCGCGGTGAAGCTCTGAGCAGCCATTAATGGCGGAAATATCGCGAGTTTTGATCAGGGAGGAAAATGAGAAGTGATGGTATCGGCATATGGGGATTTTGGTAGGGATTAAAATCGGATAGTTTAGTAGTGGTGGCGAGTAGTGGTTGTGGCGGCTGTGGTGGTGGAGGCACTGGTGAAGTGAGGAAGAAGAAGAAGACGACGACCACGCACTGTTAGTGTCTTTTGTTGGGCTTGGGCCGAGCTTAGTGGGTGGGCTTGAGTGTTTAAGTTTTGGAATTTCATTTTTGGGTTTTAAGTTTTGGACTTTAGGCCTTAGACTTTGGGCTTTTGGGTTAGAAGAGTTTGGGACTGGTTGACTACTGTTGACTTGGTTGGTTGACTGTTGTTGACCCTTGGCAGGTTGACTTTGACCAGAGTTGACTTTGACCAGTTGACCCAATTTGACCTTTGACTTGACTAAGATTAGGTCTATTAGGATAGGTCTAGGGCTATTAGTATGCTTGTTTTTAGGCTAAGACCCTTCTATATATACGTGTGTATGTTTATTAACTACTATGTGATATTTCAGCTTTTATGATATACGACGCTATGACACTTAGACATCGATATATTAATAACGCGTAAATAATAATATAAGAAACAAGATACTCCTCCATTCTCTGAAATAATATATGCAATAAAGTTCAATAGTGTTCTCAACAATTCACCACACCCTTTTTGAATATCTCCACGCCTCAAGTTTTGGAAATGAGATTTTATGACTGAAGATGTCATGTGATAGATGGGCATTTATTGAATGTGCCATAAATGGCCCGTTAGCGTTATAACTGGGTATTCATTGACTGTGTCATGAATGACCCGGGTATTCATTGAATATGGCGGGAATGACCTAAGGTACATAGGTACTGAAGGGTGGGTGTATAAGAAAAGTAATCGATTAATTAATAAGAGAAATTGATTTGATTGTACGGGTGTGCTTGGACCTACATTTGAATACTGATATGATATCTACATATGTTTGTTTAGAAATTCCTAAATTCCGTTTGCAAAAGAGTAGGACTTAATAATATTTTGTGTAGGGACGCAGTCCTACCCTTATCCGGAAGTGGATATCGGTAAGTTTTAATTCAGTTACTTAGTTATTAAAACGAGTTATGATAATGAGTTAATAGAAGGGAAGTCTTGCTTGGGAAGAAACTATGCCGATTGAAATGACGGAACTACCTGTCTTCCAACCAGAGAATAATTAAGTTATGGGAAAATATAAAGTGATTATTTGGATAATTAAAGTATGATATTGTTTTATGTGGTTAGTCTACTCATACCAGCAAATTTCATTTTGCTGACCCATGTTTGCTTTGTTTTGGCAACGTGGGTGTGTTCTTGGGAACATAGGTGGAAGGTAGTGGAACCGCGGCGTTTGATTTGGATTTATTTCTAGAGCAGTCCGGGAGTTTATTTTATTAGGTCTGATCTTTTGGAAGTATGTAATAATGTAGTTTCCTATTCATATGACATGAAAATACGATGTTGAAGACCTGTTATTCTTAGAATGTTATATTGATGATTTTTAGACGGAAGATAGTCTTTTAATAAAGTGATGAAATTGAGAAATTATGGAGATATTTTGCTGTTAAGTTGATTCTGTTATGATGTGGGTTTTCGGTTTTGGCATGAGTTGCATCCACCCCGTTATAACCTGGATTTTTAGACAATTGAATATAGGGATGTTTGAGATATTTATATTTCAAATATTCACTTTGTAATTGTTTAGAAAATTGGACTGTGACACGAATACATATAGTTCTAATAGCTTAAGAAAAAGAGTCTTTTTCGTTCATAGGGTTTGTGCTTGCAATCCAATCAAGTGCTTGCAATCCAATCAATATATGAGAAATATAGTATGCATCAATACTCATAAAAACCTTTCAAGGAACAAGATGGAGTAGGTTCATGAGTTCGAACTAAATAAGACATATCAGAACAAGAAGGCAACTTAAACTTACGCGTATCTAAGTCAAAAATAACCTCAAGAGATATAGTAAGTAACTACAATGGAACACAGCCAAACTCAGGGATTCTCCCTTACACGGCTCAACTCCTTTTTATCTTCCGCAAAATTACCAAAATCAGTCCAAAGTGGGGCCTAAAACTTCAAAAGGAAAGATTTCACACCAATTCTTGCATGAAACTTTAATAGAGGTACTGTTTTCCACAACTGTTACTTTGTCTCAGGAACCTATGGCATTGATTTAGTTGTGGGGTTAGTTTTGTACCCTATTAGACATGTGTCCAACAACTAGGTGCTTATAAAAGAACTTGTTTATCAGCCAATTCAGCTGATAAACTAAACAACTCAATCGCTAGTCACATACACACAAATAAGTCCTTTCATATTCAAGTTAGGTTTCAAGTGATATGATGGGTTACTCTCAATTGACGTATTTGCACAATATTTAGTAAAATAACATTATTATATAACTTTAAGAATATACAGTTCATTCTTACAACTAATACATACTCATATTTGAAATCTGATTACTCCATTTGCAAATCGAATATATGAAATGATATCATTCAGATAAGAAAATTGCAAGTAATAATAAATGCAAAAGATGAAATTTTAACAAGTTTAAGGTCACTACACTAATCTAGGAACTGGCTATACCGATCTGCTTCATCCAAAATAACCGTCATACCAAGATTTCCGCAACGTATGTCAGCCTTTGCAAAAGCACTACAACAATTAGGTAGTAGTGTAACTAGACGCATTATGCATAGAGACCATTTGACCAACCTCGTGCATCCACTAGCTATCCACCCAAGCTCTTGGAAGACACACACTACATAATTCCAAGAGAATACTTTCTCCATTATATCTTATGAAATTTTCAACTACAACACGTACATCTTGAACTTTGGAATGCATGGTGGAGCTCTTGGTTTAGTCGTATGGTAGAATACAGGGCATCCATTGAATGCTTAGTTACGTGGACACATAATAAATATAGGGGGTGCGTGTGGGGGCGGTCGCACCCTCTGAGATTAGAAAAGTTCCACTACCACATAACTAATTGCCTAGAAAATTTTCAAACTATAAGCACATCCCTCCCACCACACACACATTTTTTTAGCAAACTTTCACTACCGCACTCCCAAAAATTTTACACTATAGTGAGAATATAATCAACAAAAAAAATAGTATGAAAAAAAAAACTAAAAAAAATATTTCAATAAACCAACGTTTTTTTTTTACTTCTCTTTTTGCCCTTACAAAATTATCATTTATCATTTATTTTGAATCCAAAACCATTAAAAATGGACAAATGTGTCTTTGAATGTTTGAAGGGTTAATGAGACTAAAAAAATAGCCAAAGGCCCAAATCCCAACCGGTCAGTTTGTACAATTATAATAACCCATAACAAGCTTGTAAGCTCTCTCTCCTTTCTTTCACTCTCAATTATTAAACAAGCGTCAGACCTCAAAACAAAAAATAAAAAACAAAAAACAAATTCATAAAGGACTTGTCGCGTAGCTAGTTGCACATTTGTCCTAATTATTTGTAAAATTTGTTATTATTATCAATAAAATTTCTACTTAAAAAAACAAAAAACAAAACAAGATAATTTTTTACTTTCAATGTTAATCTTTTATAGTTTTCTCAACATGATAGTAGGGTTATATGACTTATATCATTATAGGAAGTTAACAATTTGTTGAATTGTTGTAGACTTGTGGACTAGATTATGTAGATATATATAAACATAGTAATATTAATTAATGGCTTAAGTGCTTAAGTAGTTAACTTTGTTAGTCCATAATAAATTCTTAGTAGTCAACGTACTCTAGTTTTGTTAATTGAAATAAAAGCATACTTTTGTTGATCTTTATTGTTTAGAGCTTCTAACAAAAAAATAAAATAAAATAATTGCATACATTTTTTTTTTTGATGGGATGGGGTGTGCACATAATCTCGCACCCTGGTTTAGAATCCTGACTTCGTCCTTGTGTTGACACCCTTATTATTTCCTTTTACACCAGAATTGCAAATCAAACCCATAAGCAAAACAATTTGGGATTCATAATATGTTTTAAATAATAAACATATATCAATGGCAAACTCCGTCTTTTGCACTTGTCTACTACTAGAATTCGTTACGGATCTCGAATATATAGCACTAGATAAAATACTCAATAGTTTTCTCAGACCGTCATGAGCATCAAAAGAATCAAGACATGCCTTGAAGATAAAAGCACAATGTAAGAAGTGAGTGGCATTCCTTCTAGCTTGATAATGTGTACAAGAAAGAACTTCAACACATAAATCTAGAACCTCGCCTAAAACATTAGAAGGAAGATCACTTATTTGCTACATAATCTATTGCCAAGAAAATTAGATGAGTATGAACTACAGACATTAGATGAGTACGAACTAACTAGGCAGTTAAAATTGGTTTCGGAACTAATCGGTCGAGGAGCGATATGAGATTAATCGGTGATTTAATCGGTTATATTATATGTATATATTTGACACTTTCAAAATATATAATAGTATAAGTGTATTGTTGGGGAAATAACGATTCCAATCGATCCCTACTACACAGATAACTTGAAATATGAACTCACTACAACTTCAGACAAATCTAAATATCCACTACAACCAACCAAGCATGCCTAACTCTCTAAACAACTATTAACAACAAATAATAATGTAAAGAAGATAAAGCATACCACAACATAAAGATATAATGTGGTTCGGCCAATGGTGCCTACTTCCACAAGAGCTAATCCTTTTATAATGTAGGAATGAAGATTACAATCACTCCTCTCAGTCTCTCCACCTTACTAGATCACTCATTTGTCTTTACAAACTTTTTGTCTCTGCAAAGGTTATCTCTCTCAATCTTGATTGCTCTCAAAATTAGGTTTCAATTTTGTGTCTTGTTGGCTTCTTCTATTTTCTTCTGTTTTCCAAAACCTTGTTTTTGGTTTATAACCCAAAAAACTTATTCGCGGTTACTGTAGATAGAAACTTGCGAAAATAGACATGAGTCTTGGTAGCCTCGACAAAGCCAAAAAAAATAGCGAAGCCAAGACCCTTTTGAATTCTGCAGGAAAAGTCTAGTAGACTTGTTTCAGAAAAAGCTGAGAAAAAAAAACCTATCTTCTTTTTCTCCAAGGCTCCTTGGGCAAGACTAGTTTCGAGCATTCGCTCGCTCAAACTTCTTTACGCAAACATCACCGGATTCTCTCCCTCTTCCTTATGTGAGGGATAACTCCAATAATCTCCCCCTCCCGAACAGTGAAGGGGGATACCTCCCTGCAATTTCCAAATCAACAGGAGGAGTGTGCTACCATTCCTGTGGTAGCACAACAAACATCAAACTTACCTTTCGGTAAAACTTTGGTCATCATATCCGACCTGTTCTTGTCGGTATGGATCTTCTCAATACACAAATGCTTGTCTTTGAGAACTTCTCTAATCCAATGATAATGCACATGTATGTGCTTGGATCTAGAATGAAAACTCGGATTCTTGCTCAAATGGATGGTGCTCTGACTGTCACATAGAACTACAAACTATTTCTGCTTTAGCCCTAGTTCATCGAAGAACCTCTTCATCCATAACATCTCTTTGCAATACTCAGTGGCTACAATATACTCGGCTTATGTAGTGGAGAGGGCAACACACTTTTGCAACTTAGATTGCCAAGTAAATTGCTCCCCTGCAAAAGTAAACATGATGGATTAGGGGTGAAAATGGGGACCTTTAGTTGGAGAAAAGGAGTAACTTAAGCTTACTCTAACTCTGCTAATATTATGATATAGTACTCTATTATTTTTCCGCTTTTAATTAAAAAAGTTTGGTGAGCTATTCTTATCTTCTCAATCCTCATACTTCCTTCCCTTTCAGGTAAAATCCTCCATTGATTAACAGTGTGAGTTCTGAAAGGTTAGGTTAGTAGATCCTCCTATTCTTACAGTGTTGAGAAAAGAAACACTAATACATGGATCTTTATGAGCTAGAAAATCCTAGCAAGGGTAACACAACTACACAAGATACTATTCAAGCTTTGCAAGCAGTGAACACGGAAAAAAGCACAGCAACACCAACGAATATCACCGCCATAGCAGCTCATCCGAATCGGAATGAACCGCGTAGTGCTAACTTAATCTCTTTTGCGGGCAAGGTACGAGGTGACCAGCAACACCAAATCAATATTTCTGACCTCCCAATTCCATAAATGAAATGCAACATGCTTTCAATTCGCTTAACTAAGCAAGCAGTTGAAAAAGGGAGACGGTACTGCCAATTCAGCCTCATTGGCAGATTGGATTTTAACAAAATCAAGCTAGAAGAGGTTTAAAAAAATAGCTCTCGACTTGTGGAAGCCAAAAAGGGATTGGAAACTAGTACCACTTGGGAAGGGATTCTTCATGATACGGCTAGTATGTGATTTAAGGAACATTCTGGGAGGAGGACCATGGAGGTTTGGAGATCAAATTGTTCATCTCTCTAAATGGACACCTGACTTTGACCCAGCTATCCAACGCTCCTCCACGGCATTTGTTTGGATAAAGTTCCCAAAGTTAAGCCAACAATATTGGGACTACGAGATCCTAATGTCCATGGGCAGAGCCCTGGGGTCTCCAGTGGGGGTGGACAAACATACACTGAACAAGGACTTTGGCTTCTATGCATCGGTTCTGATTGAGATCGATCTCGCCAAACCGATCCCACAGCAGTTTGAAGTAGAAGAGGAGGAAGGAAAATCCTTTCTGCAAAAAGTGGATGTAGGTAAACTGCCCAAATTCTGCCCCCATTGCAAAGTGCTTGGGCATATCATGGCTGAATGCTCAGTCATGAAACGAAACAAGGAGAAAGAAGGAGAACATAACAACAACCCCACAAGAAACACAGGCAAGGAAACTGCAACCACGGAACAACAAGAAGAACCACAGAGGAAAGGAAAAAAAACATAAATAAAAGGAGAAACAGGAATAAGGATACACTAGTCGGTCCCAGCGGCACAAAGGATTCCCAAGGCATGCACAATAATAACTCTGAAACCAGTGAGGTCTTCCATGACACAAGCTCTGAGTTAGTGGAAACCAATGATAGGGTCCATAATGATGCTCCTTCATCGACGGTAGCCATTACCACCAATCGCGGCAAATCTAGTGGTCTAGGAAAATGCGAAGATGGGCAAAGTGCCTGATTCACTGAGTGAGGGGCACTGCTCAACTAACCCAATTCAGGAAGGAGGGATTACAACTCCCCCGATATTGTAAATCTGATACAAAGGCACTTGGTTAATTCTCGAGAGCAGCAAGATGACCTCTAATCATCTAAGAACATGTTTCAAGTCCTTGCTAAAGTTGAATCCTTGTTAAGGCTACCTAGCTGGGCGGAGATGGCAAAAGATATTGATGAGGAGAGCACAGAAAAGGAAGGAGAATGGCAAACTCATAAGAAGAAGTATAACAAGTCCAAATGGATAGAACAACAGCTTTCTCCTCCATCCACCAGGGCAAGAGTGGCCTCAAAATTTTCTCAATGAATATAAGCTTCTAGAATATAAAGGGGAGTGAAAAAGGAAAAATCTATTACTTACCTTAAAGACATTATAGCTTCGCATAAGCCAGACATCCTATGTCTAGCAAAATCACTTATCACACCACCCTCCACGACTCTGGAGTTTTTGTGTAGGCTGGGGGTTTAATGAGCACATTCTTCATAATAATATTCCCAATAGAACCAAAAATATTTGGGTCTTTTAGAGGAAAGGTTTGATTGTTAGTCTTTTGGGTTTGTCGCATCAACAGATTACAATCAAGGTCGGGGAGGCCACTGTTTCACTAGTTAATGCGCGGTCTCCATATGTACAACGAAGAGCCCTCTTGGATGAACTAACTACTCTGGGAATAAATGTAGGTGCCTAGGTAGTGGCTGGCGATTTCAATGTTGTTACCATGGCAACAAAAGGAAAAGGAGGATGCTCACCATGCCAACTGGCGGTTAATGAATTTGTCGAATTCATTAATAATAATGCTCTGCTTGATTCCACTAATCTTGGTTACAAGTTTTCTTGGTGCAACAAAAGATTAGGGGATAGAAGAATGCTCCAGAAGATTGATAGAATCCTAGTGAACCAACAATGGATCGATACAGTAGCGGGGTGGAAAAGCAAAATTTTGAAAAGAAAATTCTTATACCACTCGCCGGTGGTCGGCTGGCTCACCTCCATCCCTAAACCCACAAACAGTCCTTTCAAGTTCAAGAGGATTTGGATCAAACATGAAGGGTTGAAAGACGTTGTCAAGCAGAGCTGGGAAGAGCCTTTAGAGGATGTACTAATAAGAAAAGTTATGAAAAAACTGAAACGCCTCAAGTCGACACTCAAACAGTGGAGCTGGGAAGTGTTTGGGAACCTGAAACTAAGGAGAGAACAAGTAGAGGCAGAACTGGAGCAGGTCTTGCGTGAACAAGAAGAGCACCCCTTTAATGTTGTACTACATCACAGTGAAATAGAAAAGGAACAGGAACTCAACAAGCTGATAGACTTGGAATTAGAGCAATGGAGACAGAAAGCAAGAATTGAGGAAGCTTTTGAAGGGGACAGAAACACTTCTTACTTTCATGAAATACACAAGATGAGGTTAAACAATTCTTTGATTATGGAAATCAAGTGATGGTACCATTCTGAAACAACAACATGAGATTAAGCAACATGTGGTCTCAACGTTCCAAAACAAGTACCAAGCACATCAGGTTCAACACAATGAATAACTTCTGGAACTGATACCCAAGCTCCTATCAGAAGACGAGAATGCTAAGCTCACTAATCTCCCTACAAATGTAGAAGTTAAAGATGTTGTGATTAGCATGGATTCTAACAGCTCACCTGGGATAGATGGGTTTTAAGGAATATTTTTTCAAACTTTTTGGAACATTGTGGGCCCAGATGTTTCCAAGGCAATTATTTCCTTCTTCAGGGATACCAAGCTTCCCATGGGTATGAATTCCAACTTTCTAGTTCTTCTCCCTAAGATCAAGCATGCTCAAGTTGTTAATCACTCTTAGTAATTTTTTATTTAAAATTATCACTAAGATTTTGTCTTTAAGAACTAACCTCATGGCAAACAAGTTGATTAGTTGTGAGCAGCTTTCCTTCATCAAAGGCAGGAATAGTACTACATGCATCTGTCTCTCCTCAGAAATGATTAATGAATTGGATCACAAAAGGAGAGGTGGCAACATCAGTCTAAAGCTCGATATCGCGCAAGCCTTTGACACTCTGAGTTGGGAATTCCTTATTCTAGTGATGGAAAGGTTCAGCTTCTCCAAGACTTGGTGTGACTGGATTTCCAAGATTCTAAATAGTGCAATGATTTCGGTGATGATAAATGGAGGTCCTTGTGGTTTTTTTGCTGCACACAGGGGGCTCCGTCAGGGAGATTCATTGTCCCCCTTTCTATTTAACTTGGCCAAAGATGTGCTTAGCAGATGCATTAACCACATGTAAATTCAACTCTAGGCAGGTTAAGCCTATGGTCGATGTAGGCAACACTCATAGACCTACCCACCTCTTTTTTCGTAGATGACTTGTTCCTCTTTGCGAATGGAGACATGCGTGGACTTAGAAGACTATGGTCTGGCCTTAAGTCTTACCAACAAGCTGCGGGGCGGGGCAATTTTTTAACACAGACAAAAGCAAGCTTTACATGGGTAGCATGACGGTCGCCAGGAAAAGAAAAATGGAGGAATTCTTTAGCATCAAAGAGGGGAGTTGTCGGAAACATATTTAGGCGTGCCTCTCTTCAAGGGGAAAGTAACTAGAAGATTTACCCAATCCTTAATGGATAAAATAAAAAAGAAAGCATTCGGATGGGCTGGCAGAATGCTTTCATTCTAGGGAAGAATAATGATAGCCCAATCAAATTTTTCAAGCATGCCAATACACAATATGGCAGTGTATAAATGGTTGACAAAGAGCACTAAAGAAGGAAATGAGGCCATTCGAACTTTATATGGTTAGGAAATCCCACAAAAAGGAAGGCAGTCACCTTAAAGTGGGAGGATGTTTGCAAACCCAAAGACGAGGGAGAGCTAGACATCAAAAGGCTGGAAGAACTTAACAAAGCACTGCTCTTCAAACTGGCTTGGAGTTTTCTATGTAAGCAAGATGACTGGAGCAAGTTCATGACCAAGAACTTCACGAAGAAAAATGGAAGTATACTCACTTATCATAAGCCCTCTTCAGTTTGGCCGGGGCTAAGGGATGCACTTCAAGAAATCAAACCTTTCACTGGCTGGGTCATCGGCAATGGACAAAGTGTGGATTTGTGGAGAGATAATTGGGTTGGACAATCCATCATGGAGTTAATGCCATATGTAAACTAGTTGGGATTCAAAGCTATTGTAGCTGATGTCATTGAAGATAATTCTTAGCGCCTACCAAGCACAGTAATTAACGTGTTCAATAGGCTTGGGATTGACCTCCAAGTGGGGAAGAGGACTTAAGAATATGGAAACCTGAAACAAGTGGAAATTTCACTATTCAATCGACTTTCGAAACTGTTAGAAAGAAGAAAAATAAAAACACACATGGCACAGGAAAGTCTGGGCCACACAAATTCATCCGTGTGCTGCTAGTCTAGCTTGGAAGCTTATCAGAAAGTCTGTCCCAATAAATGATTGCATCAGGAAAACTAGTATTAAACTGGTTTCTCGGTGCCATTTCTGCCAGCAAGAAGAAAAGAGTCGGCCCAGCATATTCTATGGGGCTGCACAAAAACTAAAGAGTTATGGGCTTGGGTCGCTAGCCTATTTGAACTTCAACCCACTGAACTCAACTTCATGACTCTCATAGGACTCTCCAAAGGTCCAAGCTCCATTATACAAGACCTCTGGAATGCTGCTGTAATTCACCTTATAGTGCAAATCTGGAAAACTTGCAACAAAATTCACTTCGAAGATTTTCTAATCAACTTTTGCCATATGAAGAAGTCTATAGTGCAGGGATCGAATTAGAGTGTCAAGATTGCTTTCTAAGGGTAGAATGTACAATGGTGTCCTGGTCCTCAGAATTCTTAACAGACTTCAAGTGAAGAGCAAAGGTACCCCATTACAAGGTATCAAAGAAGTACACTGGTATCCACCTTTGGGCTCAGTCATCAAATGCAACACTGATGGGTCAGTTCTTGGCGTCCCAACTAGAGGGGGTGCTGGTATAGTTTTCATAAATAAGGACCTAGCAATCATGGGGGTACTTGCAGTTGGGCTCGGTGAAGTTACCTCATTCCAGGCTGAGTGCACAGCTATTTTCTATGCAGCGGAGAAAGTTAAAGACATGAACTGGAATAGAATATGGATAGAGGCGGACTCACAGGCTACGGTAATGGCATTCTCAGGGAATTACATACCATGGTCACTTAGAGCTCGTTGGAAGCATGCAACCAAAAACTTACAATAACTAAAAGTATCACACATCTGGAGGGAGTGCAATTTCAGAGCTGACTCAACAGCCAAGAAGGGTTCTTCAATGTCTTTAGGATCCATTTCATGGAGTTTGAGTAGACCTGATTTTGTAACTCGCATAGAAAGTCCTTTTAGGATTTACTATAGGTTTAAGTAATTTCGATTACAAAGCGATGTACCTCATTCTCTTTTCTTTCTAATAAAATTCTTTATTTGTGTGCAAAAAAAAAAGATAACCAAAGGTAGACTTCATCGAGTCAACATCACCTACCATGTCTGCATCAGTGTAGCCTTTAAGTAAAGGTTTACTTCCACTAAAACACAAACATGCTTTGGAAGTGCCCTTGAGATATCTCAATATCCACTTAACACCTTCCCAATGCTTTTTACCTAGATTTAATAGAAATCGGCTTACAACACCAACGGCGAAAGCAATATCCGGTCTTGTACACACTATTGCATAGATTAAGATGCCCACTGCAAATGCATAAGGAATATTTCCATCTGACTCTGCTCATGCTCACCCTTCGGACACATTTGTTTGGTTATGCGGAACTAGCCACCAAGCGGACAACTGACTAGCTTCGCTTAATCCATGTTGAATCTCTTCAACACCTTCTCAATGTAGCTTTCTTGCGAAAGCCACAACTTCCCACTCTTTTTGTCATGAGTGATCCACATCCCAAGTATCTGCTTTGCTTGACCCAAATCCTTTATCTCAAAGGACTTACTCAAGTCTTTCTTCAGCTTGGATATCTTGTTGATGTTTGGCCCAACTATCAACATATCATCCACATACAACAAGAGCACTATGAAATCCACATCTGGAAATTTTTGAACAAACACACAATGATCAAAAGCAGACTTCTTGTATCATTGCTTCACTATAAAGCAATCAAACTTTATGTACCACTGTGTCGGTGCTTGCTTCAACCCATACAAGCTCTTTATCAGCTTGCATACTAGGTGCTCCTTACCTTTAACATCAAACCCTTCTAGCTGATCCATGTAGACATCTTCTTCAAGGTCTCCATGAAGAAAAGTTGTCTTAACATCTTGCTGCTCAACCTCTAGGTTCATACTTGTGGTCAGACCCAATACCACCCTGATAGAAGTCATCTTAACTACAGGAGAGAAAATTTTATCAAAGTCAATACCTTTCCTTTGACTGAATCCCTTCACAACAAGGCGAGCTTTGTGCCTTGGGTGTGGATTATTCTCCTCATGCTTGACTTTGTAGATCCACTTATTCTTGAGAATTTTTCATCCTTTAGGTTTCTCAACTAACTCATAAGTGTGATTCTTATTCAAAGAATCTATCTTATCATGCATAACCTTCAACCACTTCTCTTTGTTTGTACCTTCAAGAGCCTATTGATAGTACATAGGTTCTCCACCATCAAATAGTAAAATGTACGTATGTGGTGGATACCTGGTTGAAGCTTGTCTCTCTCTGTCGAACCTCCTTGCCCCATCTTCTTGTGGCTCAAGAGGATGCACTTTTGCTTGTTCATGTACTTCATCTACATCATATCTTCTATATCAATAGGTTATATCCCATCATGAGCAATAGGATCATCATTATGAGCTTCAAACACATGGTTCTCTGCATTCTCAATACCTTCTGCACGTTCCATAATAGGAACTTCTAGTTTTGAATCAACAATATCATTAGTGAAAGCTTGTAGCTTCTCACCTTCCTCGAAATCTGCTATGGTTTGGTCTTCCAAGAACACAACATCTAAACTTCAGATTACCTTCTTGTGAATCGGATCATAGAGTTTGTAGCCAAACTTCTCATCCTCATAACCCAGAAAAATACACTGCTTGGCTTTATCATCAAGCTTGGATCTCTCATCCTTTGGAATATGAACAAATGCCCTACACCAAATACCCTCAAGTATCCATAATTAACATTTCTGCCTAACCATACTCTCTCTGGATAATCACTATTCAGAGGCTTTGACAACGATAGGTTGATCACATGTACGGCTGTGCGCATTGCTTCTATCCAGTAATTTCTCGGTAACTTAGAGTGAGACAGTATGCATCTCATCCTCTTTACAATGGTACAATTTATCCTCTCGGCTATACCATTGTGTTATGGAGTCTTAGGGAACGGTCTGCTCATGACGAATCCCATGACTCTGGCAATACTCTTCAACGGCCCTATGTACTTACACCCATTATCTGAGCGGATACACTTCAAAGGCTTTCCTGTCTTTCTTTCCACCATGTTATGGAAAATCTTGAACACGCCAAGTACTTCATCGTTGGTCTTCAGACTATATGCCCATATCTTTCTTGACGCATCATCAATGAAAGTCAAGAAGTACAAAGCTCCCCCATGGGACTTTACTTTCATAGGACCACATAAGTCATTATGAACTAGCTCAAAGACATTGTCCTTTCTGTGAGATGGGAATCTTTGGAAAGACACCCTGTGTTACTTTCCTACCAAACAATGAGTACATCTATTTAAATACGTACCTTTAATGTTTGGCAAGGCCTTTTGTTTGACAAGAACTTATACCTTTTTCTCCCATATGACATAGTCTCTTATGCCATAGCTTGGAGAAAGTCTTTTCTTCTGTCGCATTTACTTTTGTTTTACACAAACTAGCCTGTGTCTTGTAAAGAGAGCAAGTTTTCTTCCCTTTGGCTGCTATAATGGAACCTCTACTCAGTTTTCATTCCCCGTTACCAAATGAGTTTAGAAAGCCATCATCATCTAACTTCCTAGTAGAAATTAGGCTTAGCCGAATGTCAGGGACATGTCTTACATCCTTGAGTGTCAAGGTGTAGCTAACATTAGTTTCTACATGGACATCACCAATGCATACAATCTTTGAGACTCCACTGTTACTTATCTTTACATTACCAAACTCACCACAGCTGTAGGTAGTGAAGAATCCCTGTACGATGTGACGTGATAGAATGCTCCTGTATCTATCACCCACTCTGTATCCTGGCATGAGGTACTAAGACAACACACACCACATTTTGACATAATTCCCACTAGACCATCGTCGACTAGTGCGGTAGTATCTCTACCTGTGTTTCCATTCCTCTGTACCATGTCTTCATGTGCACAGTTATTCTTCTCATCCCTCTTCAGTGTTCTACACTCATACCTGAAGTGACCCTTGGTAGCACAATAGTAACATTGTCTCTCTGCCTTAGAAGTTCTAGTTTCACCTCTAGATTTGCTTCTGTCATCACCTCTAGAATGAGATGGTTTTCTGCTTTTATCTCTCCCCCGTTTCTCTGTGACAAGGATCTCTGAGTGAGAGGAGCTACTTCTTGAACCCCTTCTTGTCTCCTCATTCAACAATGCCCTAGTAGTCATCTCCATGGAAATAACTCCATCCTTAGTAGCTCCATTAAGAGAAACTGCTAACGTCTCCCAATTGTCGGGTATAGAGGTTAATAGGAACAAAACCTTAACTTCGTCACCCATATTAATCTTCATCAAATGCAACTAATTAATGGTATTCTGTACTTCATTAAGATGCTCAGACATTGAAGAACATTCTTTGTACTTCTTGTTGGCAAATTTCTTAATAAGCAGCACTTTGTTTCTGGCCAACTTCCTCTCATAGAGGTCTTTGAGTTTTTTCCACAAGCCAAAAGTAGTAGTCTCTTAGGATACATGGTGGAAGACACTGTCATCAATCCACTGTCGAATGTACCTTATTGCTTTTCTGTCAAGTTTGTTCCACTCAGCCACGGCAGTCGCTTCCAGTTTTACTCCCCCATCCTCAATGGGTTGTGCCAAATCCTTGCAGTATAGCAAGTCTTCCATCTTGGCTTTCCAAAGTGTAGTTTGCTCTATTCAAACTAATCATGTGAGTGTTCATAGAATGGTCCATCTCTACAAGTTATTTAAACTTAAATCTTCTCTCACGAATTTTGTCAAACACTTTCCGAGCAAAATTTGGATAACAACTTAGGTTAATCTAACATGGCTTTAATACCACTTGTTGGGGAAATAACGATTCCAATCGATCCCCACTACATAGATAACTTGTAATATGAACTTACTACAACTCAAGACAAATCTAAATATCCACTACAACCAACCTAGCATGCCCAACTCTCTAAACAACTATTAACAACAAATAATAATATAAAGAAGATAAAGCATATCACAATACAAAGATGTAACATGGTTCGGTCAATGGTGCCTACTTCCACAAGAGCTAACATGAGAAAAAAGATTACAATCACTCCTCTCAGTCTCTCCACCTTACTAGATCACTCCCCTCTCTTTACAAGATTTTTGTCTCTGCAAAGGTTATCTCTCTCAATCTTGATTGCTCTCAAAATTGGGTTTCAATTTTGTGTCTTGTTGGCTTCTTGTGTTTTCTTCGGGTTTCCAAAACCTTGTTTTTGGTTTATAACCCAAAAAACTGATTCGCAGTTATTGTAGATAGAAACTTGCGAAAATAGACATGAGTGTGGGCGTGCCCTCAGACAGGCCAAAAATAGCGCGCATGCGCCCTCTTCGAATTCTGCAGGAAAAGTCTAGTAGACTTGTTTCGGAAAAAGCTGAGAAAAAAAAACTATCTTCTTTTTCTCCAAGGCTCCTTGGGCAAGACTAGTTTCGAGCGTTTGCTCGCTCAAACTTTTTTACGCAAACATCACCGGATTTTCTCCCTCTTCCTCACGTGAGGGATAACTCCAACATGTATAACCATACAAAATAGTTATAAATAGTTATCCGAGATACAACAAAGAATTTCAAATTCTCATAATCACATATAACTAACTTAATTTTGGAGTACGACAGAGATGTCGATCAAACACAACAATTAAGTTAAATATTTAAAGGAATAAGGGGAGAGAGAAGTAATAATACATATTAGAGAAATAGTACAATAATTTGTATATTTTAACTTTATTTAAGGAGAGAAAAATAAGTAAACTATTAGTTTTGTGTGTTGATTAGGTTGTATTATTATTAATACGGGGTTTTAAGAATCTAATTCGTTAATTCTACGTATTTTTTTGGGTGGGGAATCGATATATTTTCAGTACTGTTTTTTCTCGGTTTAGCGAGAAATCGATCATCTCGGCCGATTAATCGGTCAATTCGGTGATTAATCAGTCAATTCGGTGATTAAATCGGGTTGGTGAGAAAAGTTTAAAAATTGGTAAAAAATAATCGGTTTACAAGCTATACGCCATTAATCGGCTGAGATAACCGATATTGATAGCATAGTGAACCAATGACAAACTATGAATCTTATGAGGGAAAACATTTACTTGGCAAGATGCAAAAGATTTGAGGATCTCTGATAAATAGGGCACCATCTTCGAATCTCTTCACACAGAGAGAATTTAAGCGATTCCACCTTGCTTTACATAACCCATATCATCCCTGTAACAAAAAACACATAAAAATGTTAACATCGCCTGCTCCAAGAAAATAACAAGGAAAATAGAGAAAATAAAAACACAAGAACAATAATCAAAATAACACAAATTGAAACGACAAAGAAGATTCATACTTGTATTTCAAGTAAATAGCAAGAAGTCCAGTCGCATTGCAGCTCAATCTTATAATATTTTCATCTTTCTCCTTATCTCTATCTAGAGATACCCAACTTTTTATATTTTCAAGGACTTGCTCTTTATCAGGATCCTGCAATTTTGTTTGTTGACGATGTAAGTATAATATCCTTTATCTAAGAGTATAATACCCAAATTATAATAAATAAAATTACCAAATAACTAATGATGTGATGAAAGTGGTAGAGGAGTTTCATGGAGATAGCTACCTAGATCGGTGCCTTAATACCACCTTTAATACTCTAATCTCAAATAAAGGAGCGGAGGAGTTGAAAGACTATACACCTATTAGTTTTCTTGGATCTTTGTACAAAATCATCAATAAAGTTATTGCAACAAGGTTGAAAGCGATAAATGGAAGGTGATATTTTGAGTTTCCAAAATGCATTTGTTAGAAAAAATAAATACTTGATTGTTTTTTGGTTGCAAATGAGATAATTGATTTGAAAGAAAAATTGGGTGGTGGAGGTATGGTTCTCAAGGTGGATATCATGAAAGCTTGCTGTGAGATACAAGAAGAGAATGCCAAAGATCAACTAAGCTCTTCTTTATTCTTTAATGGTGGTTTATAATGTTCTCTCATTCCTCTCTGGTTTACATATGAGAAAATAGAAAATGAAGTGTGTCCATCAATCTTCCTCTTTCTCTTTCTGCATCTAGTCCTTTTATAGTTGCTCCATATGGCTTCATCCAATAGCTTTGTGACATGTGTGAATTCCTCTCCCTTCCCTTTTCTTCTACCTGTAATCTATATGAATGTATCGTCTTTCTTGCCGATATTGTATTAGACAATGATTGAAATAAGGGCAAATATCATTAGTGTACGATATTTGGCCACCACATCGCCCCTTCTCGAAATTTTCAAATTCTATAAGTGAAAGTTTAAAGATTTTGAGAATATATAAATTAGAAAATAAACTTGAAATTCGATTTGATTTGATTTTTTTACTGTTCATCAGTATTGTTCATTGATACTGTACATCCGATACTATTCATTGATATTGTGCATCCGATACTGTTCATCGACACTATTCAAAACAAGCATGCTCAATATCTAATTTCTTTTCGAGCTACTTCGATGTGATTTCTTTCACATAACTATTCTCAACATCTCACTCTATCATGTTCATGTGCAGGTTGTTGGTTTATTACTTCTATATACTCTCCTCCCTTAATTTAGTGTGTCAATTTATTTATTTATTTTTGATTTTATGATCACCCTGTTTGAGTGATCCATTTTCAGAAAAAGGGTTAGTAAGAACATGATTTATTATTATTTTTAAAAAGATTTAATGGGTTAGGCAGACCCTTGACCTAGAATTGCAAATATACCCACCCACTGACATCATTTTCAATAATCTCTGTTAAATGGAGATCAAGTGGCGGGTTATTACATGTGTAATTCTCGTCTAGTGAAGAACTTACACTGGCTAAATAGTCAACACTTCTGTTCACCTCTCTGTAGACATGGCAGAATTGTACTTCAAACAAAAGTGCTATTGATACCTTTGTCACTTCTACAATGTTGGTGCAGTACCATGGTGCTCCCTCTTAGCCTTTAAGAATTTGTATCGCTCTTTTTGAGTCAAACCACACATAAATCTTTTTTAGTTGTTTCTGCAAGTAAATCGTGAGGCCAACTTCAATTGCCTTCAGTTCTTGTTAAATTCTATGCCCGTAAAGAAGATCAATTACCTTCTTGGTCGATGCCCGCCACCATATTCTAATAAGGGTTTTATCCCGGACAGACCGTTTGAATGGGTCATCCGATAAATTTTCACAAAATTTGAGTTTTGGTTGGACCATAGTTAATTTAAACCAACCATATCCCCGGATCATCTTTATGATTATTTTTTTTTGAAAAATTGATAATGTGGGGAGTTGAACCTAACACCTAAACCAGATTGTCCAAACTCCAAACCAACATGCTACTATGTGTTTCTTATTTAAGAAATTTGTTTTGATATATAATACTAATTAATATTGAATTAAAACCATGTATTTATTCATTTTATTATTGTAATTATTAAAAAATTTGCTAAATAAACATCAATCGGTCCGACCGAGTCGAACCATGGTTGAACCTAATTGAACCATTTTAACAAAAAATCGGTTCAATCACCGGTTTGGTTTTCAAAACATTGTTACCAAGTTACTTGGCTGATATTGCTTTAGCATGACACCTTTTTGTGTGTGTTTTTTTTAAAAACTTTTAGGTTTTTCTTTGGATTGTTTCAAGTTGGTCATGGATTTAAGGTGTTAGTAATGGTCTATCAGAAATCTCGATCTGTTCATTTGTGCAATTTCTCTCCGCAGAAGACCATTCTTGAGGTTTAATTTGGAAGCTTTGAATACATTTATTTTGCCTTTCTTCATAATTTATTACTTCTATTTCATATGTATTTATGTTTATTTGATAAAAATATAGTAATCTCTTGACAAAAATATGTGAGAATTTGTCTTCCCTCTTATTTGTCGTAAGTATTAAAGCTGTCGGCCTTATGGAAGTGCAAGCAAATTGTTTTGTCATGCGGTAGCTTATACAGTTTGAGTTGGTTTCGCAGAGTTTTTTAAGCAAAGAAAGTGGCCAAGCGATCTTTTTAAGATATCTAGGTTCAATGTCCGAGCTGTTTCAGACAAACTTCTAGAGAGAGTCACATTTGTTCAGTTGAGAAGGTTCAAGTGTCTTATGGTTGTTTGTAGTTAGTCTTTGGGTTAGTCGTTATTTTCTGTGGATGTTCATTGTAAACACTTTTATTGGGTTCGATGCTTCAGGTTTTAAGGTATGTAGTTCATCGTCAAAAATAAAAAAATAAAAGAGCAAGAAACACACCTTTTAGCAAAGAAATAACGCTGTTATAATAACTTTTTTGATCTTTAACCTAACACCTTGACCTGAAAAAGAGAATTGCTAGCGTCCTGCCCCTTTAAAGAGTAGGACCGTCCTACCACACTACAAACAAGAAAATACTACTTTTTCACCTATTCTAAAGGTTTTCTTAATTGTTTTGAGAACAAGTCAATTAATGAGTTGACTCACTTTCTTCTCTCTTTTTTTTTAACAAATGCAGCACCCATTAGTTCCGGCTGCCGGAATCCGTTAAGGCGAGTCAATTTTTTTTTTTCAAACAAAAGAAGAATCAACACTTAATGTTCTTTGTTTGAGATACAACAAAAGCATAACATCATAGCATCAAAATAGATGCCTTCAAGTTTGAGATGTAAATCTTCTAGAAATTTGACACCTCCCATAAAAATTTAACCATTAATAAGTAACGCCATCACCATGTTTACAACAAGTGAACTACAATAATTTCAAAATCAACTATGTATGATGTATGATGTTTTGATAGTTGGTGGTGGTGTGGAATGAAAAGAAAAATCAAATGAAAAAGGTTAATAAAAAAGAATTATCAACAATTAATTGTAACAAAATATGATAAAGATGAGAAAGGTGCGCAGTGACGGTGCTGGATTTGGCTGCTGCTGGATGGGGATTGCTTGTGGTGGTGTTTGAGAAAAGATGTGAGTCAATTGAGTTAAATCAGTTTTAAATGCTTACAGGTAAATGGTCACTATAGTTTGTTTCTGGTGTGGTAGGACGGTCCTACCCCTTTAAAGGGGCAGGACGCTAGCAATCCTCCCTGAAAAATACATGTTATTTTGTTATCTGACGACTCATGATAAAAGACGCTTGAATGCATTTTATGAAACCGAGCAGGTGTGTCATTCCATTTCTTTTGTGATATGCAATTTCGATATTTTCAATGTCATTGGTTTGGGTTAATGGTGAATTTATTTGGTTAAGAAACCCTAATTACCTTAATGACAAAGTGACTGTTTTATATTTTCTTTGGTTCAATTTTTCAGTTACTTTCACAGTTTAATGCGAACTTTTACTGAAATGGTTCATATCATTTCATTATAACATTTGATGTCAACCTTTTTGAGGATCACAAAAAAAAACATTATTTTGCACTGCCTTTTATCATGGAGAGATTATTACGTACGTGTATTTGCGGCTTGCTCCCGTCTCTGTACATTTTCTTTTCGCAATTTACACCTTTCAACACTAGCCCTTTTGTACAAGCGGTGAAAACATACATCCCATTATTCACGGATAACTTACATGTAAGGTATCACCTTGAACATGAAGCAGTGAATACTGCCTATTTATGAAATTAATATGGATTCCTCATCTATGCCATATTTTGTAGTTATCCACGATTAAGGTCATCGGCACACCAAGTGAAAAATGGGTCTCTACCTCATTTTTTGGAGAGCCACTGCAATAATCCATTGGTAAGTGGTAACTGATTCAGTTCATTCGATCTTCACTTATAAATTTTATTGTCATATCTTCTTTTTTGCAGCCATTTCTTCAATGATTTGACTTCAAATTCAGTTACACTCTTTCCCTTAACAAGATAGTTTAGTCATGTAGCTATATGGTGGCAACATATTTCAATAAAAAGGCGCAAGGTTGGCAATTTGTGGTAAAGTTGAACAATCATGGTATGCATTTAACATTTAGAGGCCTTATAATATATATATATATATATGGGAAGTGTCGTTTTTACATTATTTCTGATCCCATTCCTAATTTGGTTTAACGTGATATATATCATTACTCATTAGCTTCTACATGTCATGAAAATTTTCAAATAATGAGCTGATATAATTGTTTTGAACCACAACATGATAGGTAGCTGTTTCGAATTTTCAATCACCACCTCGCACACTCACTAACGGAAACTTTGGTTTGGTGTGGACTTTGTACTAATTATGGGTTTTGTCCGAATTTGGTACGAAGCAGTTTGTGTTACAATATTTTTTGTCTATTTTTTTCTTTTTGTGAATGTTGAGCATTGTAGGACTAGGAATTAAGGAGATATGAGTCGATTAATGGTGTCAATTTGCACCTACAAGGAGTGCCACATGATTCAAGTTAAACAGCGAAGCTGAGGATACGCTGCTTCTGAAATGAGGGGTACATTACAAGACCGTAGGAACCAGTACTAAATTGGCTCCGTTTGGGTGAAAGTGGCATGAGGCAAAAGCTTGGGTTTCACGTTTTCATTTTAACTCTTAAATGACGGTTTTCCAGGTCTCTCTTGATTTCAAACTGATATGGCTACAGTATGAAGTTTGTCGTTGCAGAATGATTTTATCACAGGTTGTACGGTGTCACATGATGTATGCTCATTAATCTTATCAATATTCACATTTGATACGTTTCATATTAGTTTTACTTCTTGAGCTCTGCTTCATTGTTGACTTGAAGAGTGTAAATTGACTGCAAGAATTGAGGTTTATTTTCTCATATCTACAGGTGTCAACTAGTAAAGTTGGTAAAATCTTTGGGTGATGATACTAGAGTCCTGAGTTTGAACCCCGCCGTATCTATGAGTTATTGATCTCATTTAAAAATAGGCTTGCCAATCCAAAAAAAAAAAATATATAAAATCTTTTTTTTCTACCATAGTCATCTATTTTTCGAGACTAGATTGCGTTAAATGATTTTCATCTATAACCTTATTTCTAATGAGATAATTTGTTGTAGTGTGATTTTTTCAGTAGAACATATTTGATTTTATCTCTCGAGTCCCTAAAAGATTAGGAACATGGCAGGATAAAAGATACCCAAGCAGCAGGAGAAATAACGAGGACTGGGTTTGGTACTGCATGCATTTCTTATTGAAATAATAGATGGCATAAAGTGTGGTTCCTAATTTGTGTAACCTTGGTTGGAGTGGCTCTTTTCTTTTTTTTTTTTTTTGGGTAACTTGGGTCTTTTTGGTGATTTTTCGTACACATAAATTGAAAGATGGTGCATTACTATCTGAATCAGTTTCAGCGAGAGGTAATCCAGTTAGCAAATGAACTTGCGAAGGTGTTTTTTTATACATTTTGTTAGAGATAATAGGAGAAAGACAACTGACAACATATTCAAAAACATTACTTTTGAAGTTATTATTGTAATGACCTAAGAGCATCTTTAGCAGTGATATCAATCTAGCATCAAACACCAAATTCTCAACTTTAGGGATTTGGTGTTTTTTCAACTTCAGGAGAGCTATATGTTGATGAAAACACTAAAAAAAACACCAAACCAAACACCAAATCGACCAATATTTAGTTCCAGGTTTGGTGCTGTATCAAATCACTTACGCGGTTTTAGGAATACCGCGATTTTGACAAAACCGCGTGGGCTTGGGCTGCTAAATGGGCTTTTATGACGCGGTTTTGCCAAAACCGCGTGCTCTCAATTACAACAACGACCAAAAAACGGCTATATCTTTCTAACCCTATAAATTGAAACACTCACCCCATATTTTTACACTCACTTCTTTTCTCTACTCTCTACTCTTTATTCTCTACTCTCTACTCTTTATTCTCTACTCTTTACTCTCTATTCTTAAAACAACAATAAGTCAAGAACCAAAATCAAAATCAAGAGGGGCTTCATAGATACAAGAAGAAGATATTACTCTCACCAATAGTTGGCTACAAGTTAGTCAAGATGGTGTAGTAGGAGATGAGCAAAAGTCGGACGATTTTTGGGCTAGAATTCTAAATGCATTTCATGCAAATTTAAGAAGAATGACCGAACGCAACTTGATGGGTATGAAACACCGTTGGTCTATTATTCAAGCTAATATCAACAAGTTTCATGCTATTCTTTCTAAAATTCAAGCATCTCCTCCAAGTGGCTATAATGACAATATGATGGTAAGTATTTACCTTTTATTTGTTATTTTGATTAACAAATATATTTTTCAATTCTAATTTAGTTTTTGCCTAATTGGTAGGTTGAGGAATCAATAAGTGCATATGCGATGCATAATGGGGTTTGGAAGTGGATGCAATGTTATAATATGGTGAAAGACTCACCCAAATAGAAGAGGCTATAGTTGAGAAATGATTTGCATCCCACTAAAAAGTCGAAGTCAAACAGTGGGGAAGGAGGTTCACCAATTCCAATATCAACTGCGACAACTCAATCAATGGATTATGATCCACACCAAGTTCATGGGCTTGAGGATAGACATCTTGGAAAGAAAGAAGACAAAAAAAGAAGGCAAAAAGAGAAAGAAGAAGGTGATTCTAAAGTGGAGGAATCTGCTAAGAAATTTGATGCTTTTCTGATGGAACTTTCTAAAACCACCAAAGAAGGCTATGAATTAGAAGCTCAAAGACAGTTGAAGAAAGATGAGATGGAATTCGAAAAACTTCAATTGAAGAAAAGTTCGATGGATTGGAAGCTTCAAATCCAAAAAGAAAAACTTCAATTGAAGAAAGATGCGCTCCGAGTTCGAGAAGATGAAAATGATGCGAAAATATTATGAATGAAGTTAGAAGGATTACCCGAAGACGAGCGCGAAATTTGGCAACTCAAAAGGGTAGAAATTTTACAAAAAATGAATAATCAACTTGGCAATATCACTGGTAGTAGTCAAAATAGTGCATAGTCTAAATTTGAGTTTATATGTCTTTTAATTTGAGTTTGTATGTTTTTTAATTTGAGTATTTTAAGTTATCTTTTAATTTATGTCTTTTAATTAATGACGTACTTTAATTTAAGTTTGTATTTTAATCTTAATTAGAATGTACTTTAATTGAATATTTTCTTTTAATTTAAAGTTGATACTTTTTATCATTCTAAAAAAAATTTGTATTTTCAAAATTCTAATATACAAAAATCCTTTCATAAAACCACAAATACATAGAAATTGAAACGATAAATAAACACAAAGTCTAAATGAAGTGCAAATAAAAATAGAAATCAAGTCCGCCCACGCCTACTCTACAAATGCTCGACCAAGTCATTCTTCAATCTATCATGAACAACTTTTGAACGAACCCTCTCGACGCCAGATGCCCAACGAGATAGAACAAAGTGGCGTTCATCTTCAGGAGCACCTTTTCTACTTGGTATTTCCAAATCAGGAATATACTATGGGATATCCGTTTCGCGTTCATCTTCCACAATCATATTGTGTAAAATAATGCAAGCCCTCATAACAATAGCCATGTTCTCCAAATACCATAACCTGCACGGATTCGCTAAAATAGCCCAACGCGACTGTAATATACCAAACGCCCGCTCTATATCTTTTCTAGCAGCTTCTTGCTTCTTTGCAAAATATTTGTCTTGTGCAATAGTCGGTTTAACAATCGTTTGAATCAAGGTGGCATAATTAGGATAAATATCGTCAGCCAAGTAATAGCCCATATCATAATGATGGTCATTCACAGTGTAGTTACAAGGAATAGCTTCATCATTGACTATATCATCAAATATTTGTGAGCGGTCAAGCACATTAAGATCATTGTGAGAACCCGCCATTCCAAAAAAAGCATGCCAAATCCATGCGTCACGATCGGCAACTGCCTCCAAAATCACTGTTGGTTTATGCCTATGGCCAGTGTGACACCCTTGCCACGTGGATGGGCAATTCTTCCATTGCCAGTGCGTGCAATCAATGCTTCCTAGCATTCCAGGCCATCCGCGTTCCTCAAACTCTTTAAGCAAACGTTGAATATCTGCAACATTTGGTTTGCACAAGTATTCACCTCCAAAAATTCTAATAATTCCATCACAAAAATAGCGCATGCATTCATGAACAGTTGGCTCAGCAACATGTATCATCTACTAGATCAGCGGCAGTCCCATAAGCAAGCATTCGTATAGTAGCAATTACTTTTATTTTTGGGTTAATCCCAAACTTACCCACACAATTAACTTTTTGTTGAAAATATGGTACATTATGATTAAGATGATTGAAAATACGAGTAAATAATGACTGGCCCATACGAAATCGGCATCGAAAGTCGTGGTCACGAAATATAGGATTTGCGCCGAAGTAGTTAGCATTTACACGAGCCAGTGTTGCCTCATACTGACGAGGCTTATATTTTCTTCCTTTCTTCGAACCACCATGTGGTCTATAAGAAAACTCCGCTTCTTGCTGACGCAATAAACTCAGACGATGTCTAACCAAAGATAGAGCAATAGCCACTAATTTGCGAGTTTTAACTGCAGTGTTATCATTTGAAGAGCTCGAGCTCGATGAAGAATCAGAAGAAGATGAATCAGAAGAAAATGAATGATCCATTGAAAAAATCTTCAAGAGTTTTGGTAGTGTTTTTTTTTAGCTCAAGGAGATGAGTTTAGATGAGAAGGAACATGAAAAATGAAGAGAACATCGCAAAACCAAGAGTTAAATGGTTATAGCACGCGGTTTTTGGAAAACCGCGCGGTTTTGGCAAAACCGCGTGGACTTAGACCTGTAAAATGGGCTTCTATAGAGCGGTTTTGACAAAACCGCGTGGGCTATATGGCACGGTTTTGGCAAAAACCGCGTAATTGCTTGGTGTTTTTTTGATGTTGCTTCTAAAGTTGCTTGGTGTTTTTTTGGTTCAAAATTTTGGTGTTTTTTTTGTTGCTCTGCTAAAAATGCTCTAAGGGTTAATAAAGCGGGCCGATTGTTTCATTGTGGGGGAAAAAATGGAATCTAGTCACCTACAAAAAGGGAAGGGAAACACCATATCTGGATGGAGTTGGGAAAGTGGTTGGAGAAACTTTACATGCTTGTTATCCATCTGCAAACGTAGTTAATTTCTTCATAATCAGGACAATCATCTGAACCCATTTGTGTAAAAATATATAAATAACAAATAAAAGTATGAAAAATATTTAGCTGGGAAATAGGAATACATAAGGAAGATCAACATGAGATTGGAAAAGACGTTGGCATCCAAATGTAGAGACATCCGGGTAATACCTAGTAATAATTCTTGATGACAATTGTACTGAATTAACTACTACGGAGCATTTTGTGCAATATTTGCAACATATCCTGACTTTTCCTCCCATCCTACTCTTCACCGTGATGGTTCCTGAAAAAATCAACACTGAAAATGAAGATATTTTAACTCCAATGTGAAATAGGATACCTGGAAGCTTTATGAAAGATATTACAAGTCCCATGAGCCAGAAAAAATGAAGCTCATTTTGTACAAAGATACTGGCCAAAAGTTTGTCCAGAAGTTCGCACCATCGTCAGTGTTCTTTAGTAACGGCTTAATTGCTCAAGTGATTACAGATCAACTCTTGAAAATGTTATATTAGCTCAGAGGCTTTCCATAAGATTAGAGCAAAAGCAACTGGAAGCGTCATTTATCTGCTCTTAATTCTGAGACAGTAGACATATAATCAACTCTATTTATTTGGGCTTTAATTTTGTGTGGAAAAACACAGAACCCTTTACGCCGGTGCTTTTCCATTAGAATGTACTGAATTGGTTGGCATTACAGGTTTTGCGATTTTGCCAAGTCCTTCAAGAAGAATAATGGATAAAAAAAATATGTTACACAACAGGAGTCCATTTAAAAAGTAATTTGCATACTCAGGCCACACTCCAACTCAAGACCATCCCATCCCTAACCAAAGTAGACACAATCACACAGATCCACCCAATGGGTGATTGTTAGTAGAGACAATCTTCCCTTAAATCTGTTTCACAAAGTTCATTTACTCTGAATAACAAACATGCCTTACCAAAAACAAACATCCAATTACTATGAAGTAGATCTTTCTGAAAAGAAGTACCACTCCAAATACGCCACAAGATGACCAGTATTTAAAATTGGGAAAGACTAGGTAGCAATATCAACTATGAATAACCTTTTTTAAAAAGTTGGTGAATGTGCAAACAACCAATAGAAGGATAGACTGTCCAAACCCCAAAGTAACGAGTCTATGCCTGAATGAACAATCAGTCAAAGTAGCACTGTGCACGTCTTGTGCACAATCTCACCTTCACAATGATTGTTTGCTGACAGTAAAAAAATTACGTTTAAATAAGAGTGAAATGCAATGCAGATCCTAAATTCTATCGTCGTGAAACACTTGCAGAGCCAGTCTACGTTTAGGGGAAAATATTAAAAATTTCTCCTCATACCAAGTACCAAAACAGCAAACACCTAGATAATGACCCATTCATCAATATGATGATCCAAGGAATGAGCAGGAACCAGGAAACTTGATAAGAGGGATGCATAATGCCTCCAAAATGCAATGGAAGTAATCCACAACATTTCCAAGGCAAAAGCGGTAATAAATGAACCTGGTCAATTAGTGTTCTCAGCCCTTGAATCACAAACCACTTTTAACAGTCCAAGAAAAAGAAAAAGGAAATGTAATGCTACAACGACATTTATTTTTCTAAATCTTTTCTTTGACAAATAAAAGCTTTTAACCAGTCATGAACTAACTAAGACCACTCATTCTTTGCAATCCAGCCTTGTCACTACTCACGCAACATCCAAGTATATTACTTTTATTGTCTTCAGATAAGTATGCACCCCCACTCCCACTGAACTAAATCCTAAAAACGTCAATACTGGAATCTAGAGTGCCTTCCCTACACAAAGAGGCCAAGACTAGACTAACAAGTGATTTTTTGGACACAGAAACTTCCTCGCTATGGTCAGTGCATATATACTTAGCCAGTTATAAGTTTTAAGGGAAAACTCCACATCGAATTTTGCCAGAGATAGAGGGGAACCAATAGATGGTCAACCACCTCCACTTTTCTATCAAGAACATGAATCCTTCCAGGCTCCCAACTTAATAAAATCCTTCCATCCATCTCACTAGTACCCAAAAATCCCAAGCCACGATATGTGGAAATAACTCCAATTGGATCTCTTGAAGCAAGGCAATCAATTGTCTCTCTATCTTAGCAGCGTCTTCAATTCCTGTACACTTCGAATACATCATAATAGATTTTCTGTCCCATAGATAACCTATACCCTATACTGAAAAAGAGAGGGGGGGTAGAAAAAACGCCTTTCAAACCAAAGCGCCGCCTTTGGCTCACAGACAGCTACATAGATACCCACTGATAAAGAAAGTGCACCATATGAACATACTTGTCAACAGTGTTCTAAAAACGGCCTAGGAGCTCTCCCACCATCCGACTACTGCCAACCTTTTAGAACATTGCTTGTCAACTCGTGAATCGTATCAAGAATAGTTTCCAATCCTTAGCGTATCGAGAATAGTTTCCTTTTTTAGTGAATCAAGAATCGTATTGAGTGGTAATCATAAGATTCACGAAATAAATAGCTAACTAAAAAATATATTCCCTGTGTTTACATGGAAGCCATATTTTGAACATAATATGTGACAGATAGGCATCAAAAGGACACAACACAGACACATGTTGTATGTGATATACCTCAATTTTTTATATTTCGCCATGTCTTGTATCCACATCAGATACAAACACATGTATCCGTGTCAATGTAACTTAGTCTATTTCTGGTTATGCTGATATTCAAATATGAAGTCCATTTATAGTAAATTTGAATGTCCATAAATAGAGATGGACCACCTGTTCTTAAAAAGAAATATATGGGTCATGTTTAAAGAGCTTATCTGCAATTCTTAGTTAGATTTTTTAAACCAGACCATATAACAGAAGCCCAGTCAAGTATTTTCTAAGACTGACCCAGATGTTTTGGCGACACCAGGAAGTTTAAAGTGAAACTCAGTCAGGGGAACGCCATTGACAACACACTAAATAACTATTGCACTCCTAGAACTACCTCCGACTACATAGCCTAAGAAGTTCTTATCTACATTTCTTATAAGGTGAACTTAGATTGAACACATTCTCAGATCGGATATAACAAAAAAAAACGTCTACAGCAAGTGCAGAAACTTCAAAATCAGAACACCGCAAGTCCGCAACTATGTATCAACCAAAAATAAGTTTAAAATATAAAAAAAAATGCATTGCAGCACTATTTGACTATTGGTTTCTTCAATCATAATGCATTCAATTTAACTTTAGGGCACAACAACATAAAATAAAATTAAAAAATTAAAATTAAAATTAAAATGCATCACAGTTCTATTTGATTATTTGTTTCTTCAATCATTAGCATTACATTTACCTTTTTTAGAGGCAAGTCACAATAGTCATATTACCCTGCAGACCAAAATCAGGAGAGAGGGGAAGGGAGGGGGTAACTCAGCGACCAGGATAAACAGAATGTAATCCACTATATCAGATTTTCATGAAACATTACATACGAAAAGAAGACCCAGTTTGTCAACATCACAAGTATAATAAGGCCAAGGATCATATAGTACCTTTTTAAGCCAAACAAGATGACTATTTTCTGGGGGCACACACATCAAAGACAACCATAACCCTATATAGTTGTCCAGAGTGAGTGGCATGCTTTTCAAATTGGTTGCTCAGATACTGCAGTAGCATTTCCAGATAACCGTCACACAAAATTCAGTAAGGTCAAAAGCTTGAACTAACTCAAATTTAACATGTTAACATGAAGAATAGGCACGAACAATATTTCAGTGGACCCATAACCCCCCTAAGAGTTAAATCCAAACCAAAAGGTCAATGGGTATTCTCAAGAATGAAACATACACAAGTAGACCACAATGAGGCAGTATGTTATTGGAGCAAGATGCCACTTTTAAGATACGAGCTTGTTTTAACGTATTGGAAGAAACTTGCCAACAGTACATATCACTTTCCTTGTTATAAAAAGAACAGTTGTGATAAGATACTGACCAGAATAGCTCGGCTGCAATATCTTATTGAGGTTCAATCAAGGGCTTCGAAAAGTGATCGCTACGTGGATACTGCCCAAGTAACCATCAAGTCTCATACTGTTTCCGAAGAGTCACAACTTAAAACTGCAGAGTTAGGGAAAATGAAATGAGTAAACTAATAATATGGCAATTTAGGACAAAGCTCACATAGAACTCTCCATGAGACAAAACAAACAGACAAAAACAACAGTGACAATTAAAGTGGGCGAGGGGGTGTTTTATCCCTTTGGTTAAGCAGAACCTGAAAGAGAATATTATCCATCAACAACCATCAAGTTTACGTAAAAATCATATTTACTCCGGGTAAACAATGTACAAACCAAATTCATTACACAGTTACTACGTAAGATGTGATGTTCCTATGTCAGATGCGCATTGTGTTCTAAATTATCATAATGCTTTATGACAATGATATCTTTGGCAACACGGAGCCAACTGGAAAAGCAATATCCTATCCCCATCTTATAGTATTAGTATGTATACTACAAAATATAACGAAAACATAATGAAGTGAATGTAGATTTATATGTAAGTCTTAGTACATACAGTCCCTCTACGTGGTACTTTGGGGACAACTTGAAAAACTAATACTGGGGTGGAGACATGCAACAGCCAATATTTAGATCTTCAAGGTGTTGTATAAGCATCAAAAGCATCTCTTCTATCATATACCAATAGTGTACTTCCTCTAAAGGTGGAGTCTTGAACACAAACATGATGAGAAACGTACAATCTCTCTAAAATATTATACTAATGTAAATTCGCACAACCAACTTATAAGAATCTGAAAATAACAATATGCAAGAGTCTCTGGGCCTGTGCAGTTAAATCGCTACTCGCTTGAAGAGCGAGTAGCGAGTAGGTGTAATCGGTCGGGAATTAATTGGGATTAATCGGACGATTTTTCATAACACTATTTTCTTTACAAATAATTATTAAATATATTTAACGTTGAAATACCAACATAATGAAGCCAATTAAGAACCCAATCAATCAATAAACAATTAAAACACTCAATCAACTAAAATAAATATGATTAAAGTGTAGAACTTTACAGAATCGAGGGTTGGTCGAATCGGCAAAATGTTGAGTTCAATGTTTAACATTGAAATAGTGAACACAATTACTCAGCTAATCGGCCGAGTACTTCGGGAGTTTTTGAGCCCGATTGTGATTGGGGATTAAATTGTTAGTCGGGTTGGCTAAGCAGCGAGTAGCGAGTACTCACTGATTACTCGGGAGTACTCAACGATTTAATAGCCCAGCTCTGGGCTACATTTATACCAATTTAAACCTTCAGACAGATGGTTGGACCAATAATTTTATGCAAACAAAGAGCCAGTAGTATTCTTCCCTGTATTTAGGTAAATGATGATATACAATCAACAGTAAAGGAGCTATTGATACTAAGACTATTTACTATTATGTCTGAAAGGGAAAGACAGAACAACTGATGTAAAGAATGTCCAAATCTGTGTTGATGCAGTATTATCCTATTTGATGTTAAGTAACTTACATTGTGATGACTCGTGAAGTTTTGCAAAATGAACATGAAGACAACCATTCTATTTCCCCAGAGCATATGAAAAGATGAAAATTTGATTATAATCTTTAGATAATCTCTAATAGGTTGCAGCTCATCCACAAAATCACTATTCAAACTTCAAAAAATATTTTGAATTAGCTGTCCATTAGCTTTACCATTATGTACAAAGCATTTACATACTATATGCCCGATTCCAAACGCATCAAAATTCTTACCTTTGGTGTACAATGTTTTCCCTGTAATCTTCTTCAGGTATGAATAAACAAAGAATGCCCATCGCCCCCACACCATTCGTCTCTTGCAAACACAATGTGAACATTAAAATAAACTGAACGGATAGGCAAAAAATCCAGACTTCACTTATATAACAATATAACTAAAGCCAAAATTTAGCAGAACTTCGTTTACAATGTGCCAGTGAAATATGTTACATATACAAGTTCCAAATGAAACAGATTAACGAAAGAAAAACCACTTTGCCACACCTTACGATGCGAAAAAAAGGTGCATCTTTTCATGGTCAGTGATAGACAGATGAATCCTGCAACACAATCTGATAGGTGGGAAACGCAAGATTTACTTCAACACCAAAACCCTCTGGGTTGCCTGCTAAAGGACAGCATCAATTGTCGTCACACTACAGCTGTATCATAACATTGGATGCAAGACACCTCTCACCTCAACCAAGTCCATAAGAATTTGAACCAGTAAGATACAAGAGTGAAGCATCTCGATATCTCCGTGCACCTCCTTTTGCACTCAGCCAAACAAACCTCTAGGGCCCAACTCCCTTTGTTGCAACTCCTTCCTCCGTTGCTCTTCTAACGGATCTGGGCTCTTCATAACTCTTCGTAACCGCCTAATGATCAAAAGAATTAATGTCAGAACCAACCAAGACAGGAAAATTACCTTTCAAAATATGAACTTCACATGGTATACAAAAGATTTCCTAGATGCTGAAAACATATACCTGTCTTGGGCATGTTGAGCAGGAAATGTTGGCATGAAATCTTTCGACTTGGGGAGAGGAACTTCTTGAAACCACTCGTGGTTGAGAGCATCTTCAGCCGTTATTCGCTGAAAAAGAAAAATATTCAGGCTCTGTTAATAACTTAATATTGCTAACAGACAAGTTCAAGTACATAAAAAAGATACTCACACATGCTTACAATTACCTTTGCAGGGTCATAGGTCAAAAGTTTGTTTAACAAATCAAATCCAGCATCCGACAAAACTGGAGATCCAGTAAAAGATGTGGGAGGGAATTTCTTTCGCAACAGATTATACCTGAAACGACATGTAACGCGTTACAACTAACAAGAAAATATACTGCATGACTGAAACTTCCACCAAGTCAAACCAGAAAGCCTGACCGGAATCACCTAAAGCTGGAAGCCTGAGAACACAATGGCATACATAAGGAAACTGAAATAGTGAACTAAATAACTTAGAAGATACAGAAACCATTTACTTACGGTTGCTTAACAAAGTTGACCTTCACTCCGGGCAATTTGGAAAATCCAGGCCAAATCGCCTCACTTGGTGTGCCAAGTTTCCTAAATATCTGCAAACATAAGAAGAAACACCAAAATTGATTTGTCATCAACTCCGAAAAGAAGAGCTAGAAAATGTTTCCAAAACAAAGGTTACCTTGTCGAGCTGATCAACTTCAGATTTCCCATTAAATAATGGTTCCTTCGCTAAAAGTTCTGCCATGATACAGCCCAAGGACCACATGTCAATAGCTGTTGAATATTGTTTTGCCCCTAATAGAAGCTCAGGTGCCCTGCAAAGTGAACAATATTTAGAAAAACTATACAGTAGTGCCCAAACTGTTACAAAAAGTTCTAAATATAACAATTGAACATATGCCAACTCATTTCAGAATAGGGAAAAATATTTGTTTCGACTTTCCACTTCATGTAACATACAGGTACACAAAATTACATATAAAGCATGGAGCCATGGATATCTAGGACGAGGAGAAATAAAATCTAGCATGTTATATTTAAAGTACCAGAAAACTTTACTTTCCTACTGCCAATGTTGCGAGTAGATATAATATCCCATAATTTAGTGCTTACAGATCAAAAGTAATGGATAGATATAACACCCATAAGCACCTTTCTATATAGACAAAACTAGAATCCCTAGACGTTGCATTCCCTTTCCCCGGTGAAGGTGGGAATGATACCAAAAACATGGGGCCCAGCCTTCCAATCACACTAGACCCCTTTGCCCAATGCCCAAAGCATTTGGATACAACCTAGGGATCAAAATTGGATAAGATGCTCCAAGAAGGTCCCTTCCCACTATCTGTATTAACAGTACAGTAGTGATCAAACACTAAAAGGTGCCTTGAGACTTCTTAAAGGGACTTGCTGCAATTTTTTCAGCTCCATGAAATTAAATCAGAATATAGTTTTTCCTTGATTACTACCAGACAAAAAAGAACAAAACTCAAAGAGGCAAACAGCATAAATCAATGAGGAAAGTAGACGAGAAATGTAAGGACACTACCTCAGAAATGCAAGTGCAGAACAGGTGGACAGTGAAAAGAGTATGAACTCACCTGTACCACAAAGTAACCACCAGATGAGTATAAGGCTTCAACGGACTCCCATATTGCCGAGATAACCCAAAGTCGCAAATCTTCAACTCACCCTTATTATTCAAAAGAAGATTTGATGTTTTTAAATCCCTATGTAGTACCCAATTATCATGAAGATATTTGACGCCCTCTAACAGCTGTACCATAAGACACTTGACTTCACTCTGACTATAGGGCTGCTTCATGGTTTCCATTAACGCTTTAAGATCGTGTTCCATGTACTCCATAACCATAAAAATACTATCCAGGCTGCTCCCCACTACAACTTCTTTGACATCCACTATTGACGGGTGATGAAATGACAACAGAATGTTTATTTCCCTCAAAGAAGTCAAAGGGAAACCTTCTCTTTCTTTCTCCATCTTCACCTTCTTTAGCGCTACAATTTCCCCCGTCTTCTTGTCTTTAGCCCTGTATACAACACCATATGTTCCTTCATCAATCTTGTTAAGTCGCTCAAATTCATCAACACTTCTACACCCGTGAAGCATGTTTATACTTCTCTGTGGAGGGACCATCTGCTCTGGGGTCCTTCGAATATCTTTGTCATCCCCTGAATCTGTACCTGACTTGTGATTATTTACATTATCATCACTGCCTTCATCATCTGTTTCCATATAATCATTACTTTTCTCCAACTCAGGTCCAAGGTATTCACCTTCACTCCCAGAACCATTAGAGCTGCCTCCAGATTCTGATGACCTCTTTCGAGTTACTTCCAGGGTGTCTCTTCTAAGCTCCTCAAGCTCAGGACTCAAAACTTTAGTAGTGGACTTCTTAAAATTCAATGATCCAGAAGCTGGTGTCTTTTTCCTCCTTCGAATACCTCCATCATCAGAAATTTCACCTTCATCCCTAGGGGAATGGCTCTCCGCTGCCCATCGTGATGCTGATATATTCCGTGCAGGGACAAATTCTTCGTCTTCTACCAACCTAGGTTCTTCACTGTTATTCCATGGCTGCTCTAACGGTGATGAAGAGGATAACCTTATCGGTGAAGCAGATAGAGACGACTGCACAGAACCAGACATCCCCACAACTTTATCAGGTGATTGCTTTGAGCTATAATGCTTACCTGAATTAACAGAAGAAATCTGCACATCCCCATTTGAAACAACATGCTGCGGTAACTGCTGGAATGACTTCGACCGGGGAGGAGGCGGTGGAAGCTGAGAACTCAACGGACTAACTCTCAGCTTCAACCCACTCCCCACATCCTTCTCATCCCTGTCCCATACAATTGGCGAAAACTTCCTCTTCTTACTAGGAGGCGATTTCACAACCCCATTTTCCATCTTATCCTTCACCACCTTACTAGGTTCAGAACCTACGTCCCCATCAGACCCACTCGACAACTCACCCGGTTCCCTCTCAACTGTCGAACAAACAACAAGCCTACTCCTCCTTCTATCACTCCCACCACCACTACTACTCCCACTCCCACTCCCACTCCCACTCCCACTACTACTCGAAGAACGAGACCCACCACCATTAACACTAGTACTATTATTAGTAGTAATAACAACTTCCTCTCTTTCCTTAACATCTTTCTGTCTAATCCTAAACCTATCTCTCCTACCATCCCAATCTTTATCATTATTATCGCGAATAGACTTGTAAAAATCTTTTCTTTTTCTCAATTCATTATTATCAGACTCATTATTACTACGGTGGTGGTTGTTTTTGTTGTCTCTCCATTCATTATCTCTATATCCCCCATGTCTTCCTGCTGCCATCTAAAATTTGCAATAAAGATTCAATCTTTTTTTTTTTTTTTTGTAAGCCCTAAAGGAATTAATTAATTAATGGTTTATAATATAAGATAGATCTGATAATAAGATATAATATACGAGAAATTGACTAATTGAAATTGAAATTTTGATTATTGTTAAGGATGTGTTTGGCTTACCACCGAAGATGACCGGGTGGGGGAATAGGGAGTGGGCGGCGAAACGAGGATGCTCCTGTTTTTTTGTTTCTGATTGGGGATTTTTTTTTTTTTTTTTTAGTCTACTGGCTAAGACTTCAATAATTTGGGATTGGTTGGTTGGGTCATGCTATGCTAAGTCGGTCGGGCTTTTATATATGGACAAATTTTAAAAGCAGGCCCTGGGTCATGCTCTTGGCTTTCAGCTTGCTTTCTGAGAATAGGCAACAACAGACATGATGTTATGCTGTGAAGTTCGTTCATTTGTACTCATCAAATATAACATTAATACTGATTAGTTGAGAATACTCTCAATGACCCACTTTAGTTTCCCTTTTTTCTCTGAGAATGACACATCAGATTTTTCAATAATTCGGCATTGAAAAAGGAATTTTACGCCCTTTTTTGCCGATTTCAAATTTTCTCAACCCAAAATAAAATAGATAAAAAACAACGCCCTTATTTCTATACTCTCTTTTAATCTCTTATCATCTTCTTCAATGGACTCCCTAAACACTCCTCTTCCTTCTCTTCGAGTTCTAACACGCCCTCCTTCTTCTCCATCAATAACAACACTTTCATCTTCATCTACACCACCTCATTTTTCAGAAGTAAAAAAAACCCTTTGGTCAAAACTCAAAAAAAAAAAAAAACCCTTTGCGGTTTCGTATATCGGTTTCGTATATCGAAACTCACATCAAGAAACATCACATGGGTGGTCAAGGAGATATAGATAGCCTACGGGATAAGATTAAGAAGGACATAAGTTTATATTTATCCCTTCTTAACTTTTTGAAAACGGTGAACAAATGGATATGTGGTCACCGTCTCCGAAGATGCATGCATTAATCATACCATGTCGCATTTCACAAAACCACCGGAAATGACCGAAAATGGAGAGTTGGGATGTCTTATTGTCGGTATACGGAACCACCGCCTATCCCTATGATAATCTGCACTCTCATCAAAGGAGACGCTTAGTGCTATCCCCGAGGCCTCAAAATGTTGTTCCCTCTCTTGATGAGACGTTAATTGATAGGGCATTCCGTGATACCCTTTTCGCGACTGTGAAAAGTATACCACGCGCATGTCGCTTGACATTTTCAGTGCATCAAGTCCGCTTCTCTAGGATATTACGGATCCTAGTGCGGTTTTGTCATGGGTTCGTCTTCTCCTTTCCCCGTCTTTGCCTTTCTATTTTTTCAACCACGAATCGCCGTGAACGTCGATCCGGTACTAGGAAAAACCTTCTGAAACAGATACTTATGGAACGAGCCCGGTGGATCAAGTTTTCGCCTCTTAAATTCTCCAATTCCTTCAATCCGACCACCCCAAATGATCTTTCTACTACGAATCATCAATGCTTCTGAATTTCACATGGACATTTTACATCACCGATAAAAGTGTTGTCATCATCGGGGTCGCCCCCAACTTCAGACTATCCAAGCATTAAAAGAGAAACACCCAATGGGACAACCACCCGTTCCTTTTTTGGCCTCCTTTATTTGTAGAGAGAGATAACCTTTTGTCATGCATTAGGTCGCTTTCCGAAGGCACTTCTTGTGGCTTGGTCTCCGAGCTTCGGCATTTGTTGGATGCTATGATGAGTGTCTTTATTGGCCAGCCTATATCGTCCCGATTTGCTAGATGCATTGACCCCGCGGTGAATCTTTGGTTCTGAGGGACGATGTCGACAGACGTTAGCGGAATTCATAATAGTGCTCAAAATAACATTTTTCGCCCCCATAGCCGTGGGCATGGTTTGGCGTCGTCCGGTCTCTAAGATTGCAATGAGAGGAGTTTCCGAGATGTGGTTTGCGTGCTTTGGGATTTCCGTATGGGGTGGGTGTTTCGGTGGAGCAGAGGCAATTTTTACCAACCGTATGGTGTATGCTAACAAATGACAATAGCTCTCTTTTCTATCTTTCTTTGTAGATTTTCGAATGCTTTTAACATGGTTGATCGGGCTATCATTTTGAAAGAGGTTCGTATCCGATGCCCGCCTATTGCCCCGGGGTCGAAAGTACTTGTATTGTCAAGGTTATCGTGGGGATGGCTACATATGGTCCGCATCGGGGTCAAAGAAGGCTTCCCCTTCTATTTGACCGGTGTCGATCCTCTTATTCTACGGATCCAGTCCAGGTTGTCGGGCTTATATTGCTGCTATGGTATAGTACCTAGATGATGGGACTCGCGGTGGGGATACAAAACAGTGGCGACGACTTTGGGTATGATTCAGAAAAAGGACCTTCTTATGGGTTGGTTCTTAATGTGGCCAAAACCGAGATATTTTGGCCAACTCTAGATCCACGCCGCTTCTACCCCCGGTCTCTTTTCCTTCGATTTGTCCCATCCTCGCCAGGGGTCGTTGCTTGGAGGTCGCGTTAAGATCGATGCATCTTTTGTCATGAGTCTTGCTCAGCGTATTGACAAGGCTATGACTCGATGGACCGTTTCTTAAGACCCACACAAGAGTTAAGCTCTTCACGAGCTTGGTTGGGGCTCTCTAAGTTGGTCTTTGCGATTCGTGACTTGTCCACCATCCTTTTTCGTGAGAGGCAGCTTCGATTTGATCGGCATCTCCGCAGTTGTTCTCCGGGTATTGTGGTTTCGGTGGTCCCGGCTTCGGTGATTTACGGCGTTTATCGACACTCCCATTTACGCCTAGGCGGTTTAGGTATTTATTATGCCACCGATGTCTCTACATTTGCTTTTGTGGCCTCCCGCCGTCGACTAAACTTCGAACCACATTCGAGGAGTTCGCCCCAAGCAATGAGATTCTTGATGTTGCTAGCGGTGCATTGAGTATCCGGTTTTGACCTGACCTTCTATGGGTCAATGCTACCCGCCCCCTCAAAACCACAAAAAGTTTTGGGCGAAGCGTTCTCTATGGTAAGATTGTTCTTCTTGAGAGGGAGTTTATGTTATCCGCTTCGTCGAAAGCGCCATCGGATGCTTACAAATTAAACATGCAAAGGATTTCCTACTTGCTATTCCAATGGAACTTGGGCCGTATGTCGCCCGGTAGAGTATCGCTCTATTCTCCGGTATCGCCTTATGATTCCTTTGTACTCGATGGTGGCCTGTTTTGAGACATTAGATATATTTCGGGTTTCAAATAATCGACATGATCATGTCGGAGATATTTTATGTGATGCATTTTGGAGGGTCGGGTACAGGTGAAGAAGGAGGCTCTGTGAAATTTTCACCGATCCGAATGAGGGGAGATCGACACTTCGCCTGCGGATATATTGATCTACAAATAGTCCGAGGGAGGCATGCATGTGTTGATGTAACCGGAGCCTCCATTGGTAGGGTTTGGGAATGGAGTCTTTGAGGTGGGTGAAGCGACTAATAGAAGCAGCGGCGGGGAAAATTGAGAAACACGAGGATGCTTGTAGAGCTAACTAGCATTTTTCATTTCTTTCGGTTTGACACTTTTGGTTTCTTGGCACAACAAATCAAAAGTTATGGACTACAAATGTAATGACATTGGTTCTAACGAGTTTGTTTTAGGAGGATAGGATTTGCCATTCGAAAGGACTTGGGTAGCGACTTGTTGCACGCTTGTCCTAATTATTTGTAAAACTTCGTTATCATTATTAATAAAATTTCCACTTAAAAAAAAAAAAAAAAACTAGCTTGATAAACAGCCTTGAAATTTCTCATCACAGCAATAGCACTCCCGGAATTCCCATTTCTTATATTCATCAAAAAATAAGAACGGTTCAAATATAACCTCATTTGCCAAATTCTGAAATGAGACCTAAGATCAAGAGGGACGACATTGAGGAAATTCAAAGATCTCATCAAAGATTCAAAGATTCCCACCAAAGGCTTACCTTCTTCTTCTTGCATTCATTAATAAGACATACAAATTGATCTTTTGCAGAACAAATTCTTTCTTCAAGATCTTCTATCCTTATTTCATTTTCACTTTCCATCCTATCTTCAGCTGGATCACTGGGGTTTTTGGAATATATTGTTTAATTTTATCTTCTGCTAATTTTATTTATACACTAAATTGAGTGAAAAGCATTATTGCTTTGGTTTTCAGGTTGTACTCAAAGCGAATGTTTTTTATTTGTGAAAGACGACAAGTTTTGATAGGAAGTGAGTGAATCGGAAGCATCGAACATAATAAGTGGCACTCCAAAGAGACTCGCATGAAGAGGTAAGTCATTCTTCGGCTTCAAAACATGTGATTGAAAATGCGAACCTGTCTTATAGTAATAATCATTCTGGAAAATTGAAACAGTTGGCTTCGAACGAATACCATCCATTGCCATTTGAATCAGGGCAAGATGGGAGGTCAGCCAAAGTGCCTAGAACTGAATCCCGTGATGTCGATAGGGGTCACCCATGCATTTAGTTTATCGATCCCAAAGTAGATAACAAAGATTTCAAGGGTGAAACTAAGGACATGTATGCCGAAATCAAGGTTGAGCCTCAAAGTGGTAAAGGTGTTCCTTTTTGCGATTCTTGTAAAAGTTATCAAGGTATGTTGTTCAGATTTAAGTATATATGCTTGCTTTGTCTTATAAAAAAGTTGACCTGAGTAACCGAAAGAATTGGAAGCGGGAAACAAGAGGACACCTCTACGCTTTGTGGGACGGGAAGCTATTGTAACAACACAATGTTTGAATGGATGGTTAGTTATTTTTTGCTTACATGTGTTTTAATTTCTACGGGCTTATATTTGTGTGCAACTGTGCATTCACAAATTCTTAATTTTGGTTTCTTGAGTCTTGCTCTCATCATCATGGTATCTTTATTAATAATATTTTTATAAAGCTTTTTAATGTGTTCTTCACTGTGACCTTAATAACAATCAAAATTTTCATCTGTTGACAACCCATATTTACTTTTCTTATTGTGTGCAATATTTTTTGAGGTAGAAGTTGAATAGAAGAGGAAGAAATGAGGGTAGAGTGAAGTTGTTGTTGAAGAAGAACGGAGAAAAATGGTTTTTGAGGTTATGGAATTCATTTGGTGTGTGAGTGAGTGTGTGAAATGAGTGAACAGTTGAGATCCCGTGAGTAAAAAGTGGGTACTTAAACTTTGTTGACATGGACACCCTCAGAGACTAGGAAAAAAGATTGTTATCTTTATAATGTATCTGTAAGTCCATGCATTTTAGCTATCTCGGCCTGCACAATTAAGTTGCCACCAACATTATATGTATCATAGATTCATTATGAAATAACACAATTAGAATAGTTTTTTAGCTTGGATAGAAATAAGATATAGATTTAGAGTTTTGAATATTATATCTATACACCAATGGCAAAGTGCATGTTGCTAGAGGGAAACAAATCATATTTTTGTATACTTGAGATTGGGTCCTATTTTGTTTCACACTCAAGGCCATATATATGCATGTGTTTCATTCTCTAAGGTTGCTATGTCTTTGACCCATGTTATTAAATCGTCTGAGCATGTTTTCTCTGTTATCTTCACTTCGTTTCTTGGTGATTCGTACCCGTTAAGTGTTTGCCTTTCTATTCTTCCTATTGTGTTTGGTTGTTCACTTGTCTGCTTTATGGCCGGAAGTGTCATTCAATATTCAAGGTCTTTGGGGTGTTTTGATTAGTAATGTTGGTTTTGTTCTTAGGAACATTTACTCAAAACGTAGTTTACAGAGTTTTAAGGAAGTGAATAGGCTGACTTTCTATGGTTGGATTAGTATAGTTTCATTGTTGAATTTGTTTCCGGTGGCTGTATTTGTCAAAGGGTTTCAATGGGTTGAAGGGTATCATAGAGCAATCCAAGTTTGCTTCTAGAAATTCGTTGACATTGTATTTGTGGGTGATTTTGTCTGGGGTGTTTTACCACCTCTACAATCAGTCGTCTATAGGAGTTGCTAATGATTTTTTTTTTTTTTGTTGTTATTATTAAGATGGTCTCAATGGGTTGAAGGGTATCATAGAGCAATCCAAGCTTGCTTCTAGAAATTCGTTGACATTGTATCTGTGGGTGATTTTGTCTGGGGTGTTTTACCACCTCTACAATCAGTCGTCTTACCAAGAGCTGCTAATGCTGTTTTTTTTTATTATTAAGATCTAGGTCACCCTCAATCACCATCTCTCTCCAACGTGTCTTCTACTCCCAACAATCGTGTTTACGAGGTAAGCAATCTTTTCATGCTATGCTTTTGCTTTGTGTGAACATGGCATGAGTAGGCATATATACTTATATGCTTCATAGAGCTCAAGTTAAGACTTTCATATTAATGACATTTTTAAAGCATATATTAGTGTTGATAAACAACATTGGCCTTGAGAGTGCAACCACTACACAAGGTACACACTTTACTAAATGTTCATATTACTCTTGCCTTACTTATTCATTGTTTTCATTTTAATTTAATTGTTTTTCTTTGTTTCAGAATGATTACTTGGAGCTTAGATGAAACGATTGACAATTTATTAGTTAAATTCAGCAAAATGGTTAGAATAATGACTGTTTGGTTGATTATTAAGAGTTGTTTACCTCATAAATTACTACAAACGATAAACTTCTAGAGAAAATCACCACTGATAAAGAGTTGTGTTTGCAACAATGAGGTCAATGTATGCGAATTTCCTTTTTAATCTTTTGGTGTAGTTATTGAGTCCAGTAACCATGAAACTCATAATTTTGTTTGTTCGCAGGCTAAAGATATTGATAGTTGAAACTATTCAAGGATTTTTACAGTTAAAACTTTCCATATTCATCTCAACTTTCCAGTTTTTTCATTTGTTCTGTTTCAAGTATTTCCTTGAAGTTAGCAAATTCTGATGTATGTGTTTTTCATTTTTATGAATTAGCAGATTGAGGAATATAAATGGGGAAGAAGATATTTATGTTACCGGTTGAGGAGGTTAACTTGACAACAGTCAAGTATGAGCGTGAAGTACTCAAAGGTTTAATTTAGTCCAATTTTAACTTTTCTTTTTGTTTTTTCTTTTTAAGTTTTGGATTGTAATAAATGTATTGATATAGTACTTTTAATTTGCAGCCCCTCATTTAACTGATTTTGGATTAAGACTTTTCATTCGATTGGCGGCCCCAATTATAGGATCTTTGATTATGTCCTACTTGAAAAAGCATAATGGGTTTACTGAGGTTTGGTGTTCTACATACTTAATTTTTGGTTTGCTGATTTCTTGGATTTTATATATTGGTATGATTTTAAGCATGGAAACTTAAATAAGAAAATGTTTCTTTTTCGCAGTAGTTAGAGAATATCGTGATTCCAGAAACTCCCATGTTTCGACCTGAGTTCCCACCTCAAGGTTAGTAGGTTACTTTTCAACCTCAACGTAATTCCATCCGTAAGAGATGTCTCCACGAAGGATTTATTTATCAGTGCACAAAGAACTACTACGGTATTTCTTAAACCCCAGTTGAACCGAACAAGGTATTGTCTTTTATTTCTTATTTTATTCTTCTTTAATCTTCTATGATTCACTTAATTGCTTAATTTCACTAAGTTGATTGAATGATATCTACTTTATAATTTTGATATTGGTTGTTTTGTTCGAATGATTGCTCTTGATGTTGATGCGTTTGTTTTAATTGATTTTGAAAAACTCCCCCCTTTCATTTGAGTTTGAGTTTTGGTTTCATATCAACCTCCTCAATAACACAAAGCATCTCCAAGTGACCGACAACTAGACTATCATTGTTTGTGTTGAATTGATTTGGGGTCTAAGTGTCTGTGACAATGTCTCATTGAGTAGGAGGGAAAAAAAAAGTAAGGGTTAAGAAGCGGAAGTTCATGCATAAGTGTTTTTTTTTCCAACTATAATGATATGAGGGATGCTACAGTTTTTCTACATAGTTCAGAGGCATATCCTAAAAGAAGAGGTTTTCTTATTCTGAGAAGAAGTAAGAACGACTTTGATTTGTCGTTCATAAACTTTATGTTATTCTTTTTGTGATTTCATCTTGGGATTGGATGTCCAAAGTTTATGCATAATATCAACCCACTATCACTAATATCATGACCCAGAGTCCCAGATGCATGTGCTGCCATTGAAAGACTATCTTTCCCTCCATGTATTGCAATACCTAGCTTGATCATTACTTCTGAAAGTGTTGTGCAAGTATCAGGCATTGCTGCTCCTTACCCATCCACTTGGCAGTGTCCATCCAGTTCACACTGGCATTGACATCACAATTCATTTTTCGACATAAATATTGCTATTGATCGAAGACTTACAAAGAGGCGGGAAGGAATACCAAGGAAATTGTGTTACTTAATAAGTTTCACTGTGTGAGGGAATGAGAAAGTGGGAGTTTCTATTGATGTTGACTGTTGAAGGTTTTAGAGTGAGGGTTTTTGAGTTTTGAGTAAAGAGAAACCAAAAGCCCCCTCCCCCTCATGTGCAATACCAGATTGAGTCATTGGCCGTTTCATGGTTCAGGCTACCTAGTTGTGGATTATAATATCAGTGGACCACATACACGAAAACCAAATAGACATGCTAAGCAAGCTCCAAGTCTCTAACCGTCAACCGAATAGCTAAATTTGGTGGAACCAACCTCCAACACTTCGGAAATAGTGAAACAAGATGGTTGGGAGGATTGGAGACACTTCAGTTATAGGAGCTGGAACATATGCCAACAGTTTAAATGCGATCTCCCGCGAATAGCAAAGGTCAAGCCATTATTCGAGCTATTGTAGCTTGGGATGTAGTTGCACTTATGGAGTACAAAGGATTCTCCCTTGAGGAAGCTGCAGCTTATGTTGCAGAGGAGTGTGTCCCAAAAGGCAATGTTGGTTTAGTTACTGTGTCTGCGATAGGAGAAGTCACCATGCCTTTCAACACTATGGGCATGGAGGATGGATACTCAGACATCAAAATAAGGCCTTATTCTGTGCATAACTAAAAGAGTGAACAGTCATGAGTACATTCCAATTGTTGGTCATCCTAAAAACTGAGGCAACTAGTTGATAAGTGATAGACAAATCAGGGGGTGCTGTTGTAAAAAAAGGCATTTTGATACAATCTGTGACCTGTATGGCTGCATCATGTAATCTATTATTTAATTCAATAGTCACAAGTTACAACCGTGTTTGACTATTACTACACCAAATGTTTCCCTTTTTTGCAGTTCATGAGAGAACTTTTCTCCTCAGAACTCTTGAGATGCCAAAATTAAAACAACCAAGCATCGGCCTAGGTAAAATACATTTTTTTTTCACAAGGCCCTCAGATGGAAACTTCTGGGAGCCTCACTTTAACAGTCCGGTCGATCCCAATGCTAGGGTTCACGGCTATACATGAGGTTATTGACTTATAAAAGACCTCAATTCTTTCAGTTTTAGCCCTATTCTGTACTCATAGCCACCTCAATAAACTTTTAGCCTGACCTTATAATCAATCAATTTTTACACTACTAAATTTATTTTCCTCCATATTGACTATTTTCTCTTATGTTTTGATCGATAATTAGTTCCATTAGCTGAATTCACTATGGTACATTCAAGTTTCATCCAATGTAGTTAGAGATAATGAGACCAAAATATATGCATGGTGATTGTTGTGCCCTTACTGATTGCTTTCTCTACTTTAGGAAGGACTGCTCAAGTCGTGACATTTTGTTGAACTAAATTAGATACATTAGAAAATGAAGAAGTGTGTGACAATTCTTTTCAAGAATAAGTTTTAGAGGTTTCCATATTGCCTTGACATAGAGGTGACCATGCACATATTAGTTAGTTATTGACCAGCCGTGCACACTGTATAAGTTTCATGACTAGACTTGATATCAATGTATGTGTCTTCTTTGCTTTGTGACACAATGTCAAGAAGTACTATCACTATTGAATCAGAAAAGGTTTTCACTTGCATTACCTTAAATTTATATCTGAGCTTTTCAGTTTGGTTTATTTATGATTTTGTTCTTTCTTTAAAAGCGTTGGAAAATCTAGACAACAATGGTAATATCCCTGTCTCAATTACAAGACGTCTGCCACCAAGCAAGTGCACCATTCTAAACTATAATAAGGTTACCTAATGATCCCAAGTTAGGATGTGCGATGACCTTTGAGGATTTCACTAAGCTAGCTAACAGATCAAGTAGCGGCAACAAGGCCATTGTCGACATTTGCAACTCAGGTAACAATTTATCTTTATAAATATTTTGGTATTTTTCTTTTCAGGTGGTTCTCATTCTTCGACCTTAGTTGGCTTCAATCTCTTCATAAATCAGTCTCTAATTGATATCTACTCCTACATATATTACTATTATTTTAGCTATATTAGTTAGTTTTAATTTTATTATAATTATTGTATACATTTGGCAAGTGATTATATCTTATATTTTCATTACTGATTTAAGTGAGCAAGTGATTAACTATTGTATAGGTTTGGCAGGTTCACGTGCACTTGAAGCTTAGACTTGAAGCTTGAGGAAGATACTAAGTGAGCTAAAAAAGAATTGTTGAGGCTTTAGAATCGCCTTAGTTATGAGGTCACATAGCCATTTTTACTTTAAAGATGATGCATACTCCAAGTTTGCTTCCAGTACCAAACTAAACCAATGTGATTTGTTTTGATCTCTTGGACCAAAAAGAATGGAGTGAAATTGTGCACATTATCTTTACCCTCAAAAGTATGCATAGGCAATAATTTGAATTTTCTGCTCGGTCAAGTAAGTTTTCCATTTTGAAGTATATTATTTGATTGGAATTTATATTGTTAAACTATTAACTTCAATTTTTTTATATGTAGGTGTGGTAATTTCCGCTACTGTTCCTAATATGTGTTTATTTTGTTATACATGTATTAAGAATTATGTAGAGAAATACTTCAACATGCCTGATTTCCAGCAATCTATTCACTCAAATATAATTAGCACTTATTACAAATGGACGGCTTCAAGGTGTGTCTCTTTGTAATATATTTGAACTTATACAATTTTACTGAACTATATTTTAATTGGGAGTTGACCGAGGTATTTCTATTTTAAATTTGTAAATGTGCTTATTAAGAGCAAACATCTCTTGAATCTTGATGCCCTTTAATTTTGAATCTATAATATCATTTGATTTTATAGTTTAATATATGTTAATTTTATTTCACGTTGTAGTTTAATATCCGTTGATTTGTAAGATTATTTCTAGGCATATGCAAGTCAGATGAAGTCGTTTCATATACATTGTGAATGACAGGTTGAAATATTATCCAATCCATTCTTTTTTAGTGCAAATGTTGGACTTTCTGTCTTGCAATATCTTCAATCAAATTGTCCGTTTTTGTTAAAATTTTGCTTTAAATTCAAAGCTCTTCATTAGTGGCGGTGAATTTTGTACTCAGATTCTTATTTCATATTGTACTTCATTGTGTTTTCACAAATGGATTCATAAGCTCAAAATGGTTAGAGCGCTCTTAATCGAGAGTTTGATGGTTCAAATCCATCTAGATCCAATTAACAAAGGATTTGTTGTAGACAATGTTAGTAGACACAAGACAAACGAAAAAAGGGGGTTTCTCTGCTGTTTTGGTAACTTTTGTATTATTATTTTTATTATTATTATTATTATTTTTTTTTTTTTTGGACGGTATTTTCCATTTGCCTATTATATAAAGTTAGGGTGATAGAATGACAGTAAAGGTATCATTGATTGCTAATTTTCTTCTTTAGGAGCAACAAGAGTAAGAAAAGGTGTGATGTATGAAAGCAGGGTTCGGCCGTGATGACTTTATTCCAGGCTTGTACTCTCTGAGTCTTTGTACTCCTGTTCCATTACGTTTAATCTCCAATTATCTAATTTCTCAATTTAGTGATTATTTATCTATGGAATGATTCTATGTAGTTTGTATGGTTCTGAAACATGTAGGCAAGAGTTATTAGACACATGAATTAATTGAACCAAATATGTTTGTTCATTGTTTTCATTGCTAATAGAATTTGATCTAAAATGAATGACTTGGCTTTCTTTGTGGACCAAATACACAAAATCAATTGCTTGCACATACTATTATTCTGCTTATGTTGGTATTTGGTTAAGCATTGCTTCCTAATTGTATATATTAAAATTGAGGCCATTCAATTTAGTCATTGTTGTTATTTTTCTATAAGTGTGTTTGATAAGTTTGCCTACAAGTGTGTCTGATTAGTTTGCATGTTCTCATTAATAATGAAGTTGTTGATACCAGATTCCATAATGGTCATTCATCATTGGGTCATAATTGATTTTTTTTTTTTTACAAAGCTGGTTCTTGCTATTACGTGGTCTAGACTCTAGGCTCTCCAAGGATCTCCCTTCAGACCTTCAAAAACTTCGATGCAAGGTAAGTTCCAGTCTTATTCACTTCAATAAGTATATATATAACCATCAATTTTTTATTTAGTACTAATTAAGAGCCTTTGCTTAGCATGTTTAACACCTAAATTCATTTTAAATACATGTGTGAGAGAGATCGGTATTTTATAGTTCTCTAATTGATTCAGTAGAAACATGAAAGAGAGTGAAGAATTTTGCTGCTGAGTTTGACGCATTGTTGTTTCATTGGTAAACTTTATTATTTTAGTTTTTGTTCTCTTACAATTTCCAACATCTGCCAAGCTTAGAAAAACTATCATGTGTTTTACAATGAGAATTGATTAGGATTGGCATAATGATATTATGCAAAATTCAATTATGCTGGCTAGCAAATCAGTTCATTGCATAGCCAAAATCAAGTTGTTCATTGTATATAGGTCTGAACCCATGTTAGGCAGAAACTTTGTTCTTGGCGAAATTGTGAGTGAATTGGCCGGAATTGCAAGTGTCCTTTTACCAATGATCTTATCGTGACATTGTGTGAATTTTGTGTGTGTGTTGTACAATGAGGCTGAACTTTTTGATGTAAAAAATTTGATTGTATGATTGGCTTCCTATTTTAAAGAATTTTGATTGTATGATTGTCAATTACTGAAGGAAACCAACGACTGCATGTTTTATGTGAGGAGTTTTACATAATCCACATCAACCAAAGTACATTGTGATACAGGGGATGTGCGTTCTACAAATTTTATAGAGGATATGGCAAGTAGGTATGTATTGCACCATTTAATTAAAAGTTACTGTCATAAAACTTAGGATTACTAATTGTGTGTGCAACTGCAAATTTGTTTGTATGTAGCTTTATGTAAGATTTGAGACACACAAAGGGGATCTTTTGATTCACATGAAGATGTATGTTTCACTGATTATTTTTTCTTCATGCTTTACAACTTCAATTTGATACACATAATTAGTTAAGAAATCAAGCACTAAACCATGTTGATGATGCGACCAAGATTGCAGAAAATCATGCTGATAAAGTGGAATTGCTTTCTGTGGAGTTGTGTCGTTTGAAGGCCTTACTTGATTCCAATGTTGAGTTAAAGTCCAATGAGAGCACTGAATTGATGAAAGAGCTGAACACTGAGGTGAAATTCCTGAAAGAAGAACTTGAGAAAGCTATAGAAGCCGAAACAAGGACCACATAAGCAGAAGCTTTGATTCAACAAGTAAAACAAGAAGTTGAGAAAATCAATGCTGCTGAAAGAAAGTGTATATTGATATATGTGTCTAAAGTCTAAACCCGTTCCTACGTTTTATAAGTATAGAGTGTATATTGATGTATGTGTCTAAAATCTAAACCCATTCATATGTTTTATAAGTATAGTTTGTAGGCATTATCCTTACAAGAGCTTATATGGCATGTACTGTAGTTGATCATGGAGCGTCAACAGTACCATGGAATGTTTTTTTTTTATAACTAGTACCTTAACACAGGTTTAGGTTGTATTATTATATATGAGCTACTTGGGATCTATCAATAATCAAAGACCTTAATCTTCTTCTTAATTCTTAACAAAATGAACTTCTATGCTTTTATTGAGTTTTAAAATTAGTCGAAAGTATTTTGGATTGTAGACAATAGTATTTAATTAATTTCCCTCAAGGATGCATTTTGGACACACTAATCTGACAAACGATTGGGTTACTAATTGAATAAGTTGGAAGTGTCTCCCTCCTCCAGAGGGGGTTGGTGAGGATCAATGAGGAGTCCTAGAGGTGGTGCTTAATAAGGCGCCTGTATAAATTGAACATAACCGTACTTGATTGTTGGATACAACATTTAAGTTCTTACTGATCTTAGATAAATGCATTTAGGGATACAAATGCTCAATTTCTTTTGATTATTGGTTTTTGACTCAGTAGCTAAGAATGTACATATATTAGATATTCAAGTAGACTTTGGACTATTGAATTGTTAGCTATCGATGTAGTAGGCCCGACCAACAAAATCCTAATCTCCAATTTACATCTAATTTGGAATCAAAATTTACTTAAGTATTATTCACTTTCTTTGGTATCAACTATAGATTAACATATCAGGTTGGGATTAGAATATCACTTTACTGTCTCTTTTTCTACTACACAACATTAAACGTACTCCTACAAAATTTTGAACTATCAATACTGTTCTTGGAAATTTTATTTTTTACACATTGTTTATGCTATGTGCTAGGAAACTGGGTGAGACCAAGTCAGTGCTCAAGGATCATGTTTTTGCCATGTATAAGCGATGTCCTACAATTTTTCCTCTTGCATCTTCAAACTAGAAGTCTAAAACTATCAGTACTTAATACGTACTCTATTGTATATAGACTACTCCCTACTGAAAGGGAGTTTGTAAACCTAGAAGCCAAAACCCTTCAAAAAAAAATTAGAAAAACATAAACCCTTCAAACAAAGTATGCAATGAATCATTAGCTATCAATCTACATATATTATTTATTCAAGTGGACTTTAGACTTTTGAGTCATTAGCTATCTATGTAGCAAGTCCGGCCATAGGCCGGGCCAAATGGCTAGTAACCCCAATTAACTAGCTTCCAAACCCGTCTAGCGGTACCGTTAAACTAATATAATGCATTACAGTGGAAAGTAGAGCATAGCATTTTGTTACTTATAAATTATATTCTTTAATTTAATTATAAAAATCTCACTCGTTAATTTAATTATAAAATTTTCTTCTGAAAAAAAAATTGACCGCCACATTTGGACTAAAATTTAAAGACTTAGAAAAAAATTCAAAATGTCTAGATAAAAGATTAAGCAAACAACGTAACCATGTTCAATGTTCAGTTAAAAGATTGAAATACTATGTTCTATTAAAATTAGTCAAACCATGTAATCTTATTACTCAAATGCTTTGAAGTTAGGAAAACAATCATAAGTCCAGAGTGCCACTTTGGCATAATTAAACCCAACTCTACATAATAAGAAATTTTTATTTTATCATGTCTCAAATTCCTTTAACAATCTCAACAATTAGTAATGTGGTCACAAAAAATAAAAAAAAAAAAAAAAAAAAAAAAATCTCAACAATTACTAATGTGATCATTGTACTGGTAGTCTGGTATGCAATTTTGTGGCTATAAATTTAATAGTTTTTATCCGTAAACAAAAAAATTCAATTGGATTTCACATCATTACTTTTTTGTTTCTTTTTTCTGGACTATGTCATGAATAATCTATAATTCAAGTAGCCTTTCAAAATATTTTATTTTCTGACATAGTTTCCAAACTATGTTTGAACAATATACTTAAAAGTCTCACCTATTAAATTGTCATACGATAACACAAATTTAAGAATGCCAAAAAACATATTAACAAAATAAGTCTAATGTTAACGTAATTGCAACTGTAGTGGTAGGATCTGCGATATAAAGGATGAGGGGTAAAGCGACCTGATGCGAGCTATGGTAGTGGAAACCGAGGAGTAGGAGATCGACATGGGGATGGGCCCGAGGCAAGATATGGGGAGAACTTGGGAGTACAATAACAGTCCGCGGTCACACAGGTACACTGCAGGAACCCTATACGTGGAAGAAAGGGGAGCGAGGGATGAAAAGACAGGTGGATGGCTGCGATGGGAGACAAGGGTGTATAAAAAGAACAGTGAAAGAGATAGGAAAGGGACTTTTGGGAGGCATACTAGAGAGGCTAGACCTAGAAAAGAGAGGGGAGAGTGAGTGTAATATTAAAGATACAACATTTGGCGCCGTCTGTGGGGACGAGATCGAGACAATTGGAGAAATAGCCACAGGAGTGAAGAGAGGAGTAGGAAGGTCAAGGAAAGTGGTGGTCGCAGAGGAGGAGGGGGAGTTAGTGAGGAATGATAGGGGAGAGCAAGGAGGGGGAGTTAGTGAGGAATGATAGGGGAGAGCAAGGCGGAGAAGAGACCACCCTGTCGATGTCGGAGGGAACACGACTATTACACGAGGAAATAGTGAGGTTGAGGGAAGAAAACAATGGACTTTGAAGGGAGAAAGAAACCATAGAGGAGTCAGAGAGAGAGTCATTTGAGTCAGAGAAAGAGGAGGAGGGGAGGCCCAACTTGGTGGACAATGTGTTATCTGAACTCATGAGGGAGCAAGTAAGGGAAATGATAGCCAGTGACCTGAAAGTGAATCTAGAGAAAGCTAAAGGCATAAGTGGAGCGGCGAACCAGGTGGTGGCGGGGCTGAACCGCAACCCATTGGCTGACGCAATTTGGAAGTCTGAGGTTCCAAAGCAGTTCAACCAGCCCAGATTTGAGAGGTATGACGGGAAAGGAGATCCGGCGGATCATATTCACCACTTATGACAACAAATGTCGTTGTGGCAAGAACCTAGGTATGATGGACCGCGGTGTATGATGTTCCCCGCAAGCTTAAAGGGGGGGAGCTTCTGACTGGTATTACAGGTTGCCGTCGAAAAGTATAAACAATTTTCAAGAGTTAGAGCAAGCTTTCGTGGACCACTTCATACACCAGAAAAGGCGGGTAGTAGATATCACGGCTCTGTTCAACGAAAGACAGAGATCCGCGGAGTCAGTGAGAGATTTCTTATGTAGATTCAAGGTGGAGACGCTGAAGGTAGAAAACTTAGATGAAAAAATTGCGGTGATTGCGATTGAGAGGGGGTTATGCCCGGGAACTAGGGTACATGAGTCCGTGGCTAAGAATGAGATCGCGACATTACAAGATTTATATCCGAGGGTGGAGAAATATATAAGATATTAGGACACTATGCAGAAGGAGATGTAGAGGTCGGGGAAGGCCGTGTTGTTGTTGGAAAGAAGTGAGGATCACGGAAGATATGAGGCATCTGACAAGGCAAGCAGTGGGTATCGGGGATACTCTTTGCAGCCCGAGAGGGGGAGAAACGAAGTCAGAAAGGAGTATAGGGAGAGAAAACCTTACTGGGAAATGGAACAGACAACGTTGAACCGGCCACTGAGCGAAATATTGCCGCTGATTCAGAATGTGCAGGGTTATGAAGGGTCGCGAAACAAATAAGATGAAATACTAGGTAAGCCTTATTATGCCTACCATCAGATATAGAACCGTGAGACGAATAAATGCTAAGCGCTTAAGAGGTTAGTACAGAGGATGATAGGGAAAGGGTTACTGAAAGAGCAGGTACCAGATCAAGGGAGGATACTGGGGACAATCAATGTCATTTTCAGTGGAGAGATTTTGAGTCACAACGCCCACCGAGATAGGATAAGACGAACTGTGAGCATACAGCAAGTCAATGAAGCATCACGACACTCATGGATAGCCCCGTAGTCCGTAGTTGAAAGGGGGAGCATAGTGTTTACTGACGCAGACTTGAAGGCGGTTGACTCCCCGCACGAGAATATGTTGGTAATCACAGTGGCAATGGGTAACTACATGGTGAAAAGGGTACTAGTTGATTGCGGCAGCGCTGTGGATTTGTTGTTCAGAGGGACAATGGAGGAGATGAAGATCAACAGGAAATAGTTGAGACCATCGCAGACAAATTTGTATAGGTTCAATGGAAGCATGACTGAGCCTTTAGGAGAACTCTTGCTCCCGATGACAATGGGACCGGTGACAGTGTTCTCTCGATTCAAGGTGGTGGACGCCAATTCGCAGTACAATGCCATTCTAGGGAGGTAGTGGATTCACCAGATGAAGGCGGTACCATCCACTTACTACCATGTGATCCAATTTCCCACCCCAACAGGGATGTACGAGGTTCGCGGTGATCAGGTGATGACGAGGAATAGTCCATCAGGGGACAGTGAAGATGTTGATTCGAGGGGATGAGGGAGAAATATCAAACCCTAGAAAGAGGCAGACATAACAATTACAGTGTGCCTCTGTGGAGGGGGAGGGGGAGGCGGAGACGACGGCGGCACCGAAGACTCTTGATGAGATTGAGATAGTAAATTTGGGGATGGGGGAGGAAGATAAGTTTACTTCAATATGGTCCAGTTTGCCTGAGGAGTGGGAGAACAAACTGATACAGTTCCTCTCTGACAATAAAGATGTCTTTGCTTGGACAATAGAGGATATCACCGAATTAGACCCAGATTTTGCATGTCACCGTTTGCACATGAGGGAAGATGCTAAGCCGGTGAGACAAAAGTTGCACAGCGTTAGGCTGAAGTATGTAGAGGGAATCCGCGAGGAGGTTGCATGGTTAAAAGGAGCAGGAATAATACGGGAAGTGAAGTTCACGGATTGGTTGTCCAACATCGCCGCGATACCAAAAAAGAATAGCAAGGTACGTATGTGCTTCGATTTCACATATGTCAACTCAAAGTGCCCTAAAGACAGCTATCCTATGCCACGAGTGGATGAGTTAGTGGACCGAACGACGAGATTTAAAATATTCTCATTCATGGACACGTCGATGGGGTATAAATGGACCGGATCAGGAGAAGACGTCCTTCATAGTGGAAGGAGGTACATATTATTATATGAGGATGTCGTTCGAATGCCAGGGCCACTTTCCAGCAGCTGGGAGAGAAAATATTCGAGAGCAATATCCGAAAGGGAATCAAATATATATAGATGACATGGTGGAAAAAAGTATATTGAAGGAAGAGCACCTAGAGAGCCTGAGGGAGACATTTAGCATACTGCGGGCACACAATTTAAAGCTCAATCCAGAGAAGTGCACATTTGGGGTGACCACAGAGAAATTTCTGGGATACATTGTGACTCATCGAGGAATATAAGCCAATCCCGAGCAAATACGAGCGCTGATAGAGATGCCTTTGCCTCAAAATATTAAAGAAACACAATGATAAGAGCCCAAAACTGTAGTTTAAACCCCCTAACAATAATACTTTTAGACCAATTATGCGAGTAATAAATAAGAGTTAATGCTGGCATGATTACGTGCTTTTATGTATTTCAGGCATTGGAGTCAATTATGTGCAGAAATGTATCACTTTGGTGAGATAAATGAGCAAGGGTTGGTTGCTAAAAAGTTCTGTGATTAAAGACCAAGATTCAAGGAGAAAAAGCCTTTTTAAAGCCCGGTCAAAGCTGAAAAGTCAAAGTCAACGCGGTCAGAAACAACGCATAAAAGTTAGTAGAACTTTCGAAGGCCGTATCTTTGGACTCAGACCTTGGAATTAGGCCTACCTTATGTCAAAACGACCAGTTCGGAAAGAGCTTTCCAATGGTTCAAACCTTGACCCAATTAGAGGAGCAGAAGTGGATGAAAAGTTTGTTAAAGCAAAATCCAGCTAAAAGGCCTCTATGGACTAAAGAAATTGGGTTTTGGGCTCGATTTTCCGGCCCAAAACATGGCTCCTCAGCTCATGCACGAAAATGTGGATCTTGTTTCATCCTTTTCAACACATAAGACTTAACTCTTAATGAAGTAAAAAAGTAGGTAGCCATTAGAGAATAGTTTTTAGATCTAGATTTAGACTCCATTAATTAGTTTTCATATCTTGTTTAAGATCTAGTTTACCTTTCAATTAATTAGTGTTAGAACAAGTAGATTATTATTTTAGAATTATATTTAGTTTTATAATAAAGTATTAGTTTTTAATTTCGATTTAGTTTATTGATTAAATTCTTATTTAGTAGTATTGTTAAATTCATAAATTAGTTGTCTTCATTTCATAAGTAGTTAAATCATAATCATAGTTATAAATTAGTTCTTAATTTTGTTTAGTTCATTTGGAATCATTAGATTATTATTGATTAGATTAAATAAGTAAATTTACAATCTTTATATGATGTCTTATTTAAATTTAATTGGAAATGATAGTTTAATGACTCTAGGCTAAACCTCTATTAGAGGGGTTTGATGAAGCCTTGATGAAAACTTGATTGTGTAGTGTAGAACTAGTTGTAAGAGTCTATTCCACTCTAGAAGGCAGTTGATTCGCCATGAGAATGGGTTGAACTTCCTCACATGCTAGTCATTATTTGGTAGAGATTGTCATGATTGATTAGGGATTAGAACGACCAATTCTTATCGTAAGAATGTAAAAATTGGATTACAACAATAATCTATACTAGTTTATTAAATTGGATTCAAGGTGGATTCAATCCCCCCTAATTCTTTATCTAGTTTCAAACCTTGGTATTTCCGTCATTTCATTATTCGTATCTTGTTTAGTATTTGAATTGACATCATAGTATAATTTCCAACATTACTCTCATTAACTTTGGATAGACCGATAATAATTAAAAACACGAATACTAAAGAACTAGGAGTGGAACGAATCTTCTACTCCAACTCTATTGCGATAGCATCAAGAGTAGAATAACTTTGATAAAACCTTAGTAGAAAATAGCTTTAGTGTTACTTGCGTTTAGTTTCGTAGCTTATTTGTAGGTAAAACTATCATTTTATCATTTATCAAATGGCTCCGTTGCCATCTTTGTTCCCGTTAGTATTGTTTTCTTTAGTATTGTTAGTCTTCCAAAGTCCCATAACCCACCCACCCTTATTTGATTCTAACTGTGGTTGTTTGTTTCAGAACTGAATTTTTCCTCGCAGGAATACACGGAGCGCGACCCACACCTTACTAAGGCAAAACTCGAGCGCCCCCCACGCTTAAGCGCCTGGAACTTGAGTTTTACCTGAGCGCGACCCACGCCTTGCCAAGGTAAAACTCGAGCGCCCCCCGCGCTGAAGCACCTGGAACTTGAGTTTTACTTGAGCGCGACCCGCGCCTTGCCAAAGCAAAACTTGAGCACCCCCCGCGATGAAGCGCCTGGAGCTCGAGTTGGACCTGAGCGCGACTCGCGCCATACCTAGGCTGATTTTGAGCGTACCCTGCGCCCTCTACTCTAAACCGCCCGATTTCCACAGGTTAGTTCAAACTTCTATTTCTTCAAGTTATTCAGTGTTGTAACTTGTTAAATGCACTGAGCTCGCGTATACAAGACGCTATTCATAAGCGAAGCAAGGAGGCATTCAGGTACTTCTTTCTTTCGCTCCTGGCATCTTCTACTAGAGGTTTATACTGGCATATCAGGATTGTTTTGAGTATTATCGTGTTTAACTAAGATTGGTCTTAGCCTTGCATGAGATTAAAGTCAGGCAAAAGAAAAACGCCTAACGTAATAAACCGGCAACGTCAACAAATACGTCTTTCTAGTATACCACTCACTACACCTCTAGTTAATATATCACACACTCCACCTGAAATAATGGCTGAAGAAAGAGAGTCTCCTCTCTCTGACTTTTACAAAGCCTTGAACGATAGCCCAAAATCTTGCATCGTTCTATCAGACCCAGTGGGGGATTTCCCCTTAAATATATTTAATTTGTTACCCGTTTTTCATGGGTTAGACCATGAAAAACCTTATCAGCACATGCGTAGGATTGACCAAGTCCTTACTACATTTCACCATCCTACGGTTGATGTTGAACAAATTAAACTGAGGGTGTTTCCTTTCACTTTAGCCGATAAGGCGGCGTCTTGGTTAACTGCCTAAGCGCCTAATTCTGTGGACTCGTGGGCTAAACTTGTTCAACTATTTATGGAACATTTTTACCCACCACTGAGAACCGATGAAATGCTTTCCACGATTCATTTCTTTTGACAGAATCCTCATGAATCTTTTTCATAGGCTTGGAATCGTTTCACCGATCTTCTTATAGAGTGTCCACACCATAATCTCGCGAAAGACACGTTAGTTCGTGCCTTTTTCAAGGGACTATTACATCACCACAAAGAGGTGCTTGACATAATGAATGAGGGTAGTTTCCTCAGTAAAGGAGCCTCAAAGGCTTATAAATATTTAGAAGATCAAACAAAGCGTAATAATAATTGGGGGTGGGGGGTAGTGATGATTTCTCCCGCAATGCTAGTTCTTCTTCAACAGTTAAGGCTACCAGTATCTTTGAGATGAAATCCGATCCTAAACTTAAAAATTTAATCGAATCTCTCACTAAAAAGGTAGAGGCTATTTTTGTTCAACAAAAGCCTATCCCCGTCATGAATGTCAACTCTAATCCATGTAATTTATGTTTGAGTCTAGAGCATCCCGACTCCTATTGTCCTCTCGCCTATGAACAACAACAATCACAACAAGATAATGTTTGTTCCATTAATAGCGAACCTAACGCAGCTTGGCGACAAAACCCCAACTTCGGTTGGCGAAATAATCAACAACCTCTAAGGTTTAATAACCAAAATGTTAGGCCAACAAACAATTACAACCAAGCTCCACCGAGGCAATGACAAGGACAAGGGAATTATAATAATTATAACAATAATAATTATAATGCCAATAGAGGTATCGTTCCGGTAAATAATAACTATCAAAATCCACCCATTAATAATCAACGTGACATAGTTCCTGTCACACAACCTATAGCTAACACTCCTCCACAACCAGATCGTTTTGATGCCTTTATGCAAACCCAACAACAGATTTTACAAGTCATCCAACTTTCCTTACAGCAGTTAGCACAAGAGAAAGTACAACCCAAAGGTGTATTTCCAGGTCAAGCGATACCTAATCCTAAAACAACAAACACAGCCTTTGATGTAAACGATAATACTAGTACTGAAAATGCAAACGTAGGTGAGCTAAATGTCATCACCACTCTTTGTTCTGGCAGAGTGGTTGATAACGCTGTAACTATGCCTATAGTTACCCCACCAGTAGTCCCTACACCGGATATCGAACTAGATACCGAAATGATAACTGAAGATCCTACCCCTGTAGAGGTACCAGTTAAACCACAATCTAAGAAACAAAAAGCCAAGGTTAATTATCATGTTGATCCATATGCTAAATATAGAGAGAAACCACCATTTTCTCAGAGATTAGCTATGTTAAACAAGGATACAAATTTTGATAAGATTAGGGAAGTTTTTAAAAATCTAACGATAAAATTATCTTTTCTTGAAGTAATTAAAAAGTTACCTCACCATGCTAAGTTTCTCAAAGAGTTATACACTACTAGGCGTAAGACAAAGATTCCTAAAGACGCCTTTTTAACTGAATAGTTTCCAACTTTAATGGAACACAATGGAATTGTTAAGTACAAGGACCCTGGTCATCTTACTATACAATGCACCTTAAGGGATACTCATACGACCACTGCTTTATTAGACCTGGGGGCAGTGTTAACTTACTCTCTTATTATTTATATAAACAAATAGGTCTACAAGAGATTCAACCTACAACAATGATGTTGCAATTAGCTGATAGGTCTATCAAGTATCCTAAGGGTGTAGTGGAAAATGTACTGGTTAAGGTTCAGGATTTCTACTATCCTGCGGATTTTGTTATCCTCGATACAGAAGTCGCTAACGACTCTGTTCCGATCATTATAGGGCTCCCTTTCTTGGCAACTGCCAATGCGCTTATAAACTGCCACGATGGTTCGATGTCCTTGTCCTTTGGCCATCTTTCTGTTGAGGTCAATGTTTTTAAAATGAGGAAATAGTTTCCTGACACGAATATCTATGGAGAGGTTAGCATGATCGAGAGCTTAGCTCATGATTATTTCAAAACCACATTTTCGGATGATCAGATGCACAAATTTCTTTCCTTTGGAAGTTTCAACTTCGACGAGAACTCCCTGAAGTCGAGGAAGATTTCCTTCGTCTCTTTTGCAACTCTTCCTTGCTACCTCGCGAGTCCCACCCTGCCAATATTCCTTCATCTATTGACACTATGACGGAAGATGAATTTTTCACCCTCTATCCTAGTGATTCTTTTGACCCACCTATCGAGGAATGTCTTACATATCTCAAGGCTTCTAATGATCTAGACCTGAGAGCTCTAACTGACACTCATTCATCTTCCATCTCCAATTTTCCCCACCTTCCACCTTTTCAAAGGAATCTGGAGTTTGTGCTTGACCCTCTTGCTTCTTCTGTACTTAATGATTTTCTAAATCCTCTTAATAGAAAAATAATTCCTAAGGGAAAGGCACTTGACACTTTCATTTTCAGAATTGAGACAATTCCCACCTACACCACGAATGAGTTTTGTGCTAAACCCACATTCTCATTTCTTTCATTCTTTACGTCTAAAATTCATCCATATCCACCATATCTTCCACAAACATCCATTTTCTCACGATCATTCACTTAGACACCCTCTCGTTCAAAGATGAAAAAGAAGGTGCATGCGCGGTTACGTTCTAGATCTATCAGACTTCGCTTCCATTTCACTAAGTTGCGTCTTAGAAAATCTTGGTGTTTGATTCTGTTTGGGGTTGCATTCTATGTTATTTATTTATGGAAAAACCCACAACTCTTTAGGTTGTTGATTTATGGAAAACTGCAGGGTATATATATATCCAGTTATTTGTTAAAGTCTCGAATATCTGACTATAAACGGCTCATTTTGTTGTTTGGTGTACTTCTTTATAATTCCATATATTGGTTAGTGCACCATTCAAGTAACCGGGCCTCCCTATGGAGTGTGTGGCTGTAAGTAGTGGATTCTAAGTCCACGGTTAACATAATTCACATTTTCCACTCTTGCATATTTTCTCAGTTTTTGAGTCATGTTTCTTTATGGTGTGAATTATGTCTTTATTGTTTTTTGTTTTTCTTATAATTAAACCTTATTTATAAAAAGTAAAAAAATATCAAAACCATAAAAATAGTAATCTAGGAAGTCTCGAAAATCTGACTTTAAAAGACCCACGTTTAAAACAAATTTTCTCAACTCTATTGTCTAAAATTTGTTTGGGGGTGGGGTATTCGTTTTCCGTCCTTGATTGTTCAACTTTCCATTTTTGTTGCTTATGCCATGTAATTGTATTTTGATTTGGGTTGACATTATCTAGGAATTTAGATTTTATTCGTTCGCATAACTTACATCACGCACGTATTTCAAGGCATTTTCCATCTTCTTATATGTCACCCATGGTTGGAATAGAGTGTTTTAAGGATCATTGGATTGGAAATTCTCTCATGATCATTTCCATATCTTATTCGCAAAAATCGGACCGGTAACGAAGCGACAATTTTAGTTTGAAGTTGTGCGAAATATCAAATTTTTTTGGAAATCGAATTGGGCTTGGGCCCAAGCCAACAGTACAACCCAAGAACGCATCGCGTTCTTCTTCTTCATCTTCCCACTTCCGCCATTAACAAATTTCAAACCCTTACATAAAAAAAAAAGAAACCTAAATACAACCACGACAAAAGTTTAAACCCAGCCCAAACCTTCCCCACAACATCCCAACCACCATCTCCATCAATTTAAACCGCCAAAACAGTAAAATTTTTGAAAAAAACTTGAACCACCGCGCCATCGCCCAAACTTTGAGTGAGTTTGATTCTAACTTCATCCCCACATTGCATTTAAACCTTCAAATCGTTTCAAAACTCCAATGGCGCAAAGACGGAGAATTTTGTCGGAACAAGCTTTTACGGCTGACCGTTTCGCGCCGTTTTACAGTGACGAGATGATTAGGAGAGATTGGAGGCATTTGTGGTATTCAACGAACGATTTTTATCATAAAAATTTGGTCCGACAATTTTATAGGATGAGGGAGTTAGATGGGAATAGAATTTTTGTTAAGGTGGCCGGGACGAGGAGAGAAGTATCTACGAGGTTGCTGGCTGAGATTTTAGGCATTCCGCCTAGACGCCATCTCGACGCCACATTGCAGGAATCCCAATTTGGTGGGATCGAGCATTTGATGAACATGATGGTGTTGGAGGGAAACTACAATACGAGCTCGCATTGTGTTCGCCAGTTGTCTCTGCGAACTAACCAGCTGGCTATAGCTCAGTGGATTGGTAGGAATGTCATCGAAGGAGAAGGTCACTGACATCAGTCTGAACTGCCTTCACGTTCTATGGATATTCTAGGAGCAGAAGTATGAATTATGTATTCTCGAGTTTTTGATTAATATGATTAGGGGAGTTGGGAAGAGTATTGCACCTCTCCCCATTTTGATAACAAAGATCATGATGACTCTGAGAGCAACTCTGAAAACTGAGCGTACAATGATTAAGTTGTTTACGAATGTCATAGCATATATAGACTGTGTTCAGAAGGTTTGGAGGTTGCCTGAAGAGAGGGTCGTGGAAGAGACTGAGTCGGATGATGATGAGGAGGATACGACATGTTTTGATGCCAATGCCTTGGAAAGGTGTACGTCTGATGTAGAACGATGTCGGTGCTTCATCGTGGCATTCGTTCTCTTAATACAATTTGTGAAGACCTTTGGACTCGCCAGACTATCATACATCGTAACTATGAGACTCGTGCCTAGTGCGAGGATGAGCGTTGGGAACATATGAAGACAGAGATGGATGCACAACGCAAGTTCTGAGAAGATATGCTTGAACACTTCCCACCCATGGGGGTTCTTCTTCTGAGGAGGCGTCTGTGAGGCACGAGTGTCGGCGCCGAAGGACGGATAGCTCTGGGCCATCGGGAGCTCAGGGCCTATCCCCATCTCATGCTCCATCCTCTACCAGCAGCGTGTGGTTTAGGGATATTCTGAGTTGATGTTGTTTGTTTTATTTGTTTTTATTAGTTCGGATGTTAAGTTTTTTGAATTCAGTAGTTAGATTTGTATTCGGTAGTTAATTGTATTTGAATTTGAATTTGAATTTAACTTGGTTCTTTTCAAATTGTGCATTAATTTTAGTGTTAATCCTACCTTCCCGAATTGTTTAGGGGTGGTATTGTTTCTTTTAGCATGGTTTTTTATATGATCCAAAATTTATTACGTAATTTTGCGATGATTGTTGGGAATGTTGCTGATATTAGCATAGCTATGAGTAGATATTGTCGTGGGATGAAATCTCAATGAGTTAGGCAGTTACTATCCTAAATTCAACCTAAAAGATATTGGGTTTGTTTTGGAATAGAGAATATGGGTTGTTTCCGTTTTCGATTTCAGAAATATTTTGTTTCCGGCAATTGCCTTAAAACTTTTTGGCAACTTGTCCGATTCGTTTTAGAAGCTCACAACCTATATAAACTTCCTTCATTCTACACTCACAACCCACACTACATCCCACTTTCATCTCTCACCTTTCACTCCCAAGTTTCCTCTTTTCTTCTTCACTTCAGCACTTAAGCTGCACGGAGCGCGCTTGCGCCTAAATTGAGCGCCACCTGTGCTTGAACCGCCTGTTCCTTAATTTAGACCTGAGCGCACCCCGTGCCCTCACAAGACCAAATTCGAGCGCGACCTACGCCTAAGTGCTTGGAACTCGAAATTCACCAAGGAGCATCCCGTGCCCATCCCAGCAAAAAAAGTGGCTTCCGCGTTGCCTGAACTTCGATCATAGCCGAAGCGCACCTGCTCTTTAGCGCATAGTTTGAGGGCACCCCGCGCTCTGACCCCCGTGGGCACGAAAAATTCCGATTTTTTGTGGGTTGTTCTAGGATCGTTTGCAGCTGTTCTAGAGAGTAGTTTTGTGATGACATCACCTATAGTCATACCAGAGCAGTCTTCCGAACACTTCTTGGGAAGCGAGACTTATGGCGGTTGGTTCCGTGACAGGATCTTGCAGTTAGGATGGAGGCATCTACTGGTAAGTGATGACAACTCGTATTCACCTCAGCTTAGTGCTTATTTCTACGACCATGTTAATTTCTATTGTAACCAAGATGGAGAACAAGAATTCTCCGTCGTAGTTGATGACACACCACTAGAATTCAATAAGTGTTTGGTGGCGTTAGTTTCGGGATTACCAATACCTGATCCTATTCACACGTGGGGATATATGACCGATAATGCATATCTCTATGACTATACATATTTCCATGAGTATTATGGGGGAGGGGTGTTTCATATAATAGACCAAGGGCGTTATAACATAGCCCTTGGTAGCTTGTCCCTGAATATAGGAACCACCATGTTATTCATCATGATGAATATTTTGGGGGAGTGGCAGTTTACTTTTGCAAATAGTACCGCTGGTGACGTTTTCCTTGCTTTAGCTGAGGGACATCGCCGATATGACATTCCCCGAGTTTTAGTGGCTAGTCTTAAGAGAGACCAAAGCATAAGGCATACGTATCTTCTTATGCCTGTTTTGGTTTTTCACATCATGCGTGGTTGTTTACCTGTATTTTGTACCCAGTTCACGGATTGGAAAAGGGCTGAAGTCATGAAACCCACCAATTGGGTGGTTCGTTCATTTCGAGTTATGATTTGGCCGGGATGGCAAGTGCAGCCTCATTTGGTTGCCCTTTAGATCCCATCGTTTATAGTAACAACTTTGGAATCATTAGCATTAGTTGATGACACATGGCGGCGGGCTCAAAGTTATCATGGCATGGCAGATTTATAAGAACCTCATCTCTTTGGAGAGGAAGATGAGGAGGATGACGCTTAAACGGGAGTTACGATAAGTTTTAGTTTCAGTTAGTGTCTGCTTATGTCCAAAGTAATTTGATTCTTGTTAACCCCATAACGGGTGGAACTCATATAGAGTTGCATCTGTTTTTCTTTTTCTATATTAGTATGTTTTAACCTTGTTTTGCAGATGTTCCAAAATTTCACGCGTTGCCATGGTATTTCTCTACCCTTTTTATTTAAATACTTTGAGGACAAAGCATGCTTCTTGTTTTGGGGGCATAGAAACATGTGTAATTAAGGCATCTGTTAGGATATAGATATGTACAATATGCACTTGTTTTCTAGTAAAAATTCAAAAATTTTAAAAATATAAATAAAAAGTTATGCTATACATTTAGGAATATTGGTATTATTTTCTTTCTCTATGCTCTAAAGAATCTAGAAGTCTCACGTAGCTGTTGCATTAGAATAATTTTTAGAAACTTAGGTTAATATATAGGTAATAATATTTGCATCTATCCATAAATATATTACATGAGTATCTATGATTGTTTGGCAGTAAGTTTCTGAAATCTTATTCTACAAATCCTGTGAGAATATAGCCTAAAGCTTTATATGAGTGAAACATTTGAGAAATGACACAAGGGAGAAGTAAAATCCGGATAGAGAAATCACACGTCCACTTGCTTGATCACTATACCATATTCTAAGTGAGAATTTAGGCCATCTTTGGATCGATATAGCCAGAAATTCAAACCTATGAATTATTTTCCACTAGTCGCCCCTCTGAGTCTTTCTTTAGCCTTTCATAAACTGCAAATCCTTTACCCTGTTACAAAAAAAAAAAAAAAAAAAAAAAAAAAAAAGAAAAAAAAGAAAGATGAAGAATAGAAAAGAGAAAGACCTTTGAAATCAAGAATTTGTTAGTCGCTTCAGATAAGAAAAGAAAGTTTCCATCCAAATAAAAAATAAATAAATAAAAGAAAATAAAGAGTTAGAACTCCAAAAAATAGAATCAAAGGAGTCAAAAGCCAAAGAAAAAGAAAAAAATATGGCTAAGGATGGAAACAAAGTGTAGAAACAAAAGTAAAGAACAAGGTTTTCTCTAGTTACATAATATGAAGACTCTATTATCTCAGACTTGTCCATTTTGAATATCTATTTTCTTCCTTCTTAAACCATCTCCTAATCCCCGCAACACCTAATAAAGACCTCTAGTTCAATTAGGAATAGGTTAGTGTGATAGTAAGTGGCAGATGTGCTTGATCGACTCAAATTCCTTTGTGTGTCATTGAGATTAAAGGTGAAGTGTGCCACCGCAATCGAGTAAATGAAACTTGAGCGGAAAAATCAGAGTATTTTTATCTTGACATTTATGTGAGGACCTACTTAAGGACGCTATTACGAGTTTTCAGAAACGGACCTACTAGTGCATTTCATAGTAGTACTCATTGTATATATGTTTATTCGTAGATGATTGATTATTATGTATATATTAGTGTAGGTTTCGACTCAATTATTCTGTATTCATTACTAAGTGAGATGTATAGATAGTTGAGGCATAAATAAGGAAATAATAGTTTTATTTCTTAGTCGTTGTAGTATAGATGAAGTTTGTGAGTAACTTCACTAAAAAACTCTCATGAGGCTATAAGTCGTCCACTAGGGAATTCCTAGTGGTTTAAGACCTTGTTGCATATGGTCAATACAATCGCACTCGGCGAAACGAGAGTAGTTAGAACTCCATTTTTGGTCACTTATTCTAATTTCTCATATTTGCTTGAGGACAAGCAAAATGCTGTTTGGGGGTGGTTTGATAAGAGCCCAAAACTGTAGTTTAAACCCCCTAACAATAATACTTTTAGACCAATTATGTGAGTAATAAATAATGCTGATTACATGCTGTTATATATTTCAGGCATTGGAGTCAATTATGTGCAGAAATGTGTCACTTTGGCGAGATAAAGGAGCAAGAGTTGGTTGCTAAGAAGTTATGTGATTAAAGGCCAAGATTCAAGGAGAAAAAACCTTTTTAAAGCCCGGTCAAAGCTGAAAAGTCAAAGTCAACGCGGGCAGAAACATCGCATAAAAGTCAGCAGAACTTCCGAAGGCCGTATCTTTGGACTCAGACCTCAGAATTAGGCCTACCTTATATCAAAACGACCGACTCGGAAAGAGCTTTCTAATGGTTCAAATCTTGACCCAATCAGAAGAGTAGAAGTAGACTAAATGTCTATTGAAGAAAAATCCAGCTGAAAAGGCCTCTATGGACTGAAGAAATTGGGTTTTGGGCTCGATTTTCCGGCCCAAAACATGGCTCCTCAGCCCATGCACGAAAATGTGGATATTGTCTCCTCCTTTTCAACATACAAGACTTAACTCTTAAGGAAGTAAAAAAGTAGGTAGCCATTAGAGAATAGTTTTTAGATCTAGATTTAGACTCCATTAATTAGTTTTCATATCTTGTTTTAGATCTAGTTTACCTTTCAATTAATTAGTGTTAGAACAAGTAGATTATTATTTTAGAATTATATTTAGTTTTATAATAAAGTATTAGTTTTTAATTCCGATTTAGTTTATTGGTTAAATTCTTATTTAATAGTATTGTTAAATTCATAAATTAGTTGTCTTCATTTCATAAGTAGTTAAATCATAATCGTAGTTCTAACTTAGTTCTTAATCTTGTTTAGTTCATTTGGAATCATTAGATTATTATTGCATTGATTAGATCGATAAGTAAATTTACAATATTTATATGATGTCTTGTTTAAATTCAATTGGAAATGATAGTTTAATGACTCTAGGCTAAACTTCCATTAGAGGGGTTTGATGAAGCCTTGATGAAAACTTGATTGTATAGTGTAGAACTAGTTGTAAGAGTCTATTCCACTCTAGAAGGTAGTTGATTCGCCATGAGAATGGGCTGAGCTTCCTCACATGCTAGTCATTATTTGGTAGAGATTGCCATGATTGATTAGGGATTAGAACGACCAATTCTTATCGTAAGAACGTAAGAATTGGATTACAACAATCTATACTAGTTTATTAAGTTGGATTCAAGGTGGATTCAATCCCCCCTAATTCTTTATCTAGTTTCAAACCTTAGTATTTCCGTTATTTCGTTATTCGTATTTTGTTTAGTATTTGAATTGACATCGTAATATAATTTCCAACATTACTCTCATTAACTTTGGATAGACCGATAATAATTGAAAACCCGAATACTAAAGAACTAGGAGTGGAACGAATCTTCTACTCCAACTCTATTGCGATAGCATCGAGAGTAGAATAACTTTGATAAAACCTTAGTAGAAAATAGCTTTAGTTTTACTTGCGTTGAGTTTTGTAGCTTATTTGTAGGTAAAACTATCATTTTATCATTTATCACACAACGGCTAGTGGGAAGAGTCGCAGCATTGAATCGGTTCATTTCTAAGTCGTCAGACAAGTGTAGGCAGCTTTATGAACTATTAAGGAGTATGCCGGACTTCGTTTGGACTGCAGAGTGTGAGAAAGCGTTTCAAGAGCTAAAGGGTTATTTGGGCAGTCACCTTTGCTGTCGCGGCCAGAATAGGGGTAGAGGTTGTCCCTATACCTGGGGGTTACAGAGTACGCATTAAGTTCAGTTATCGTCTGAGTGGTTGACAAGGTTGAAAAACCGGTGTACTTCCAGAATAAAACCTTGTTGGATGTGGAGACCCAGTATAGTAGAGTAGAGAAATACACTTTGGCATTGATATTCTCAGCATTGAAGTTGAAACCTTACTTTGAAGCGCATTTGGTAGTGGTGGTGACAAACCTGCCCCTTAAGCAAGCACTGAAAACGGAGAAGTCCGGAAGAATGCTAAAATGGGTGGTGATGCTGAGTTCTTATGAAGTTCAATATCAAATAAGGACTACAGAAAAAGCACAGGCAGTGGCTGAGCTTTTGGCAGAGTTCCCAGCAGAGGATCCTACGTGGGGGGAGGAAATGGTCATGGAGCCTGGATATGAGGGGGAACCAGACTTGCTAGATCCATGGAATAAGTGTAGTAGTGGTTACTCCAAGTAACGACAGGATTGAGTTGTCAATGAAGTTGGGGTTCACGACAACCAATAATGAGTTCGAATATGAGGTAGTGATAGCAGGATTAGGAATGGCAGAGGATTTGGGGGTGGACGAGCTGACGGTGTACTCAGACTCAAACTTGGTGGTGTGTCAGGCAAATGGAGGATTTGTTGCTAGATGCGAGCGAATGTCGAGGTATTTGGAAATTGTACATGACAAAGTGGCAAAGTTCAAAAAGATCAGGTTCATACATTTGGGTCGGTGTGAGAACAGACATGTGGACCCCCTGGCTTATGTCGCGGCTGCAATACCAGGGTCAGAAGAGAGAACCATAAAAGTAAGGAGGTTGGAGAAACCGAGTATCGAGAAGGGGGACAAAATATACCAAACCGCGGAAGGGATAGGAGAATGCATGGACCTTATTAATCACTTTCTATCTGGAGGAGAGGTGACTAATAAGAAAGAGAGGAGAAGGTTGGAATAGACTTCGCGAAGATACACTCTGGTAGTAGGGGATATATATGAAAAGAATTTCACGGACGAATTTCTTTGAGTGCACAGGACCGAGCCCGGTGCAAGAAATCTTGCGAATTGTATGCGAGGGGCTATTAGGAGCCATTCGTGGGAAGAACCATAGCACACCGGCTGCTAACTCAGGGATACTTTTGGTTGCACATGAAAAGGGACGCGGTAGAGTTTGCTAAAAGATGTGGAAAATGCCAGAGGTTTTCTCAGTTAATATTTGCACCAGCAGAGCCGCTGCACAATGTATTAAGTCAGTGGCCGTTCGCCATGTGGACCATGAATATTGTGGGTCCACTGCCAATGGCCAGCGGTAAGAGGAGATTCATGCTAGCCGCTATAGACTATATATTTTACCAAATGGATAGAGGTCGTGGCCTTGTAGCAAGTGAAGGAGGAGCAAGTGATTAAATTTTTATGGGAAAATATCATATGCAAGTTTAGATTACTGCATTCCATCATAGCGGACAATGGAACACAGTTCACGGGGTCAAAAGTGAAAGAGTTCTTGCAGGCTTATAATGTGAAACAGGGGTTCTCAGCTCCCTACAATCTTGAGGGTAATGGACAGATCGAATCATCTAACAAGACCATAATGAACAACCTCGAGAAAGTTAGAAGATAGAAAAGGGGCGTGGGCCGATGAATTGAGTCACGTGCTCTGGGCTTACCATACTACACCGTGGACTTCCACTAGAGAAACTCCTTTCTTATTAGCTTATGGCATAGAGGCAGTGATCCCATCGGAGATGGTGGCATCTACGACACACACTAAGGTTGTCGAGGGGGGTTTGACTGGGGCATACTGTCTAGAGACTTGAACTTGGCTGAGGAGAGGAGGGACACTGTGCATGTCA